>NC_140418.1:60155000-62655000 GCF_965140295.1 Lepidochelys olivacea | reverse complement strand
GGGAAGTTTGAGAAGACCAGAAGAAAGCCAATGTTGTACTATATTTTTAAAAGGATAAACGGGATGAACCAGGTAAATTATAGGCCTGTCAGCCAGACATCAATCCTGGGGAATATAAAGGAGCAGCTGATACGGGACTCAATTAATAAAGAATTAATGCAAATCAATGTTGGTTTAAGGAAAATAGACCCTGTCAAACTAACTTGATATTTTTTTATGAAATTTCAAGTTTGGTTGATAAAGGTAATGGTAACATAATATACTTAGACCACTGTAAAGCATCTGGTTTGGTATTGCATGATGTTTTGATTAAAAAGCTAGAGTGATATAAAATTAAAATGGCACACATTAAATTAATTAAAATTCGCTACCTGGTAGGCCTCAATATGTAATTCTAAACAGGCAACCATTGAATGCATGTGTTTCCAGTGTGGTCCCACAGGAATTGTTTCTTGGTTGTGCACTATTTAACATTTTTGTCAATGATAAAGTTTGCAGATGAGAAAAAAATTGGGGGAGTAGTAAATAATGAAGAGGACAGGTGACTGATTCAGAGCCATCTGGATCACTTGGCAAACTAGGGGCAAGCAAACGATGTGGGTGTTTAATATAACTAAATGTAAATGTAGACATCTAGGAAAAATAAACATACACCATACTTACAGGATCGGGGGTTCTATCCTGGGAAGCAGTGAGTCCGAAAAAGAGATTTGGTGGTCATGGTGGATAATCAGTGGAAGATGAGCTCCTGGTGGGATACTGTGGCCAAAAGAGCTAATGTGAACTGTGGATGCATAAACAGGGGGAACATTGAGTGGAAGTAGAAAGGTTGTTTTTTCCTTTATATTTGACACTGGTGAGAACACTGCTGGAAAACTACTCAGTTCTGACACCCACAATTTAAGAAGGATGTTGATGAATTGGAGAGGGTTCAGAGAAGAACCATGTGGATGATTAAAGGATTAGAAAACATATTGATAGACTCAAGGAGCTCAATCTATTTCACTTAAAGAGAAGGTTAAGGGATGACTTATGTATCCACATATAAACAAATAAATATTTAATAATGGGATCTTCAATCTAACAGAGAAAGGTAGAACATGACTGAATGTCTGAAAGTTGAAGCTAGACAAATTCAGACTGGAAATAAGATGCACATTTTTGACAGTGAGACTAATTAACCCTGAGAACAACTTGCCAAATGTTGTGGTGGAGTCTCTGTCTCTGACTA
The DNA here is from genome assembly GCF_965140295.1 of Lepidochelys olivacea. Lineage (NCBI taxonomy): Eukaryota > Metazoa > Chordata > Testudines > Cheloniidae > Lepidochelys > Lepidochelys olivacea. Next base: position 62,653,769 of record NC_140418.1, on the reverse strand, counting down.
TTTTAAAATCAAGATTGAATTTTTTTCTTCTTCTCTGAAAGCTATGCTCTAGGAATTCTTTTGGAGAAGTTCTATGGCATATTATTACAGGAGGTCAGACTGAATGATCACAATGGTCCCTTTTGGCCTTTGAATCTATGAATAACTTTTTCTTACTGCCAATTGTGTCTTAGTGCATCAGATACCCTTTTATCATTATTGGATTTTTTTTTTCTTCTGTTCTTTTCATTCACCCTGTTTGCCATTTTAACCCTTCCATGTCCTTGGAGGATACATAGAGTGCATCAAAAGCCACCTTTGCAGTTGCTAATGTCAGCTGAATAAGTGAGAGTAACTGCAGGAAAAGAAATTAAACAATTAAACCAAACTTTAGCATTGTAGCTTTTTTTCTAGTTTTGATTGAAGTACCTATAGCTGAATCTTGCTTGGGAGATCACTGGGACTTTACATAACCAGTGTAAAATGACAAATACTGCTGTGGAGAGGGACAGACCAATATTTCCATATTAAGTAGGCAAGGTATGTAAAGGGCTTCTATACCAAAACACAGAGACCTGAGCTCCCAACAGTCACTCCCTCCTCTGTGAATAACAATCTATGCCAAAGTGGTTTCTGATTAGCACAAATATTTATATTTGTATATATGAAGTTTTATAATATTTATTTAAAGGGGAGAGTATAATCTATTGTGTGTCTGTTCTAGCCTCTATTATGGAATTTAAATGATTTGAAAGCTATAGTAAAAAGACAAAACAAGAATAGAAGAGCAAAGGGCAAATGGATTCTTCATTAATTTTTTTCATTTGCATAATATATGGTGTCAGGGTTCCCTCCACACTCTGAATTCTAGGGTACAGATGTGGGGATCCGCATGAAAGACCCCCTAAGCTTATTTCTACCAGTTTAGGTTAAAAACTTCCCCAAGGCAAAAATTCTTCTTGGTCCTTGGATGGTATCACTGCCACCACCAAGTGAATTAGACAAAGATTCAAGGAAAAGAACCACTTGGAGTTCCTGTTTCCCCAAAATATCCCTCCAAGCCCCTTCACCCCCTTTCCTGGGGAACCTTGAGAATAAAATACCAACCAAATAGGTTAACAAGGTGAGCACAGAGTAGCCCCTTGGGGTTTTAGTGTCCTAAAACCCCATCAGGTTCTTAAAAGCGGAACTTTATTATAAAGTAAAAGAAGTACCTCTGTAAAATCAGGATGGAAGGGAATTTTACAGGTAATCAGATTCAAAACACAGAGGATTCCCCTCTAGGCAAAACTTTAAAGTTAGAAAAAAAAAAACAACAACAACAAAAAACCAGGAATAAACCTCCCTCTTAGCCTAGGGAAAATTCACAAGCTAAAACAAAAGATAATCTAATGCATTTCCTTCCTATTACTTACAATTTGTAATCTTAGATGCTTAGTTCAGGTATGGCTTTAGGAGATGTATTTTCCCTGCCCTGGTTCCTCGCTGTTCTCATGGTCCTGGAGAGAACACAAAGAAACACAAAACAAAAACCTTCTGGCACAGATTCTCCCCTTATTGATCCTTTTGGTCAGGTGCCAACCAGGTTATCTGAGCTTCTTAACCCTTTACAGGTAAAGGAGGGATTTTATGCTACCCTTAGCTGTATGTTTATGACATACCATCTTGAAGCTTTGAAATAAACCTGCAGGACAGTTTATTAATGACCAACAAGAAACAATCCCCTCAGCAACTTGCCTTTCTATTCACAGTTGAAGTCATTGTAATTCAGAAGAGTTATAGCCACAAACAAATATGAATTAAAAACTTAGTACTCTGTGTAACCATCTTGTTTGTCAGTTGTTCAAAGTGTTGAAGGAAAACAAGTGTTTCATAGTTATTCTATTAAAAAATCCTCTCCCTCTTCCTTATTTCCAGAGAATTATGTAGACACGTGGTCCCTCAAAGATATCTCAAAGATAAAAAAAGTACCTCAAAGTACCTCAAAGATTAAAAAAAACAAAACAAAAAAACCCCACCTCTTCTGGAAAACAACTGTTGTTTTTTGTTTGTTTGTTTTGTTTTGTTTTTTACAGAGTTAATGCTACAAATGTGCTTTCCCCAAATAGCTCAATAAATCTTAAATCTAATGACATATTAAGTTTTTGGATTGTTTGAGACTCTTAGTGTACCCTCATGGAAATAGAATTCATAATTCTTGCTACTGGAATCTTTCCTTTTATATCAGTTATTGTATCCACTTTCTTTTAAATTGGTTACTGGTTTATGTTGTGTTAGAGGCACATGTATTCTTATTGTGCCTTGTCCACAAGCTTTGCAATACACTTATATTGGACCCAAAATAAACACTAAAAAAAACAAAACAACCTATTGATTACGTGAGAGAAGTTAAAGGGGACTGGGTTTTCACAGGACTGTGCTCAATTCTTTTAGAAAATTAGGTCCTTTTGTCTCAAATTGGGCACCCGTAATCAATAATCACATTTCAAAACCCTGGTATCTGTCCTTCACCTTGTTTTGGAATGTCACAGTGCCTTTCATTGTAGAATCTGAAACAGCATTACCAAAATTAAACCTTACAGTACTTTATTCCAGTTTTACAGATGGATAAACTGAGGTGAATTTAAGTAACTTGACTGAGATCAGATTGAGAGTAGCACTCAAGATTTCTGATTCCCTGTCCCAGGCTTACTAGACGATATTCTCATTAGTTTGTGGTTCAACTAATATTGGTTTTAATAATGTAAGGATAATAGACTATTATTTACTGTTTTAGATTTATTTAGGTGGAACCTTCTTTTAATTAGTTTCTGAATTATCTCCCACATTTTAAAAGACAAAAAGTACCATACCTTTGTATATCAGATTTTAACAGCTGAGTAATGGAATTGTATGTGTGTGCTAGAAGATTGTTGAATGACCCTTGATTTGTCCACACAATATATAGTGGGACATATTACTGTTTTATTTTTATAATTCTTCAGACTTTCATATTTTAGACTGTAACATTACATTTCCTTTAACAAACATTTATGTATTTCATGAATATTTATTGAAGAAAACTCCACATACTAACAACATGACAGCATTTTAAGAGTTGCTTTGCTTTTTGTGACCAAACCAGGACTGTGAAGTTTAGTGATTAAAATACATAATGAAGAACAAATGTAAAGGGGGAAAGAAATGCTAATTAAATCTGATGTAATACAATGAACTGGAATGCATCTGCCTTTTGTTTGCTAAAAGTGCAGATATAAGGCATAAATGAATATCAAACAAGCAATTATACTATTCTTACATTGTAGTAAAATAATCCAGATAGTCTGCATTAAACAAACACCAATAAGAACTAGAAAAAGAGGCTGCTAAATCAAGTCTGAGAAAATACCATCAGTCACATTCCTAGTGAAGAAAAAACTCAGCCAAACAAAATAAAAATGTATCATCCAGAGAGAGGACAGAATTGTGCGTTATGAACACTCCATCCCTGTTAGTCCTTCAGGCAGGAATGCATTACCACATTAGCCATGACACGTGGATGAGCTCTTAGAAGGGAAAAGATCCTTTAGCTGATTTATCAAGAAATCCTCAAAGCTTACTTTGTTGACTGGAAAAGTATGTCTTTGCCCTTCCAAACTCAGAAAGCTTCTCTATCCAGTTAGAGATGATGAGTTCAGGATGTATGGATGGCACCCTGTACTTTTGAAAGATTCTGTAAATCCAGATCTTGTGTTGACAGCAGAGGGAAAAAACAGTTGAGGGTTCTAGAATGAGAGAGAGAGAGAGAGAGAGAGAGAAGAAATATGGTGGATTTAATTCAGAGACCATGTCCTCCTTCTAACAAAGGATTTAAGCATGTGATTAATTTTAAGACCACAAATAGCCAATGGGACTACTTGCATACTTCAGATTAAACATGTAAAATCTTTCCTGAATTATGATTTATCAAAGCATGCTTGAAAGCTACATGAAGGATGTGGCAGAATTGGATTACTGCATACTAAAAGAAGAAAAAGTGGTGATGTAGAAGAGAGAGCCAAGAAAAAAAAAGCACCCCAATGGTATCATATAACAGACATCTTCCTTGCCAAGGAGACAGATTCTGAAATATTTGAAATATTTTTAGAATTGTTTGTCATGAATTAAGCCTCAATCTCTTTCTGTTATAATGCCTGTCAAAACTCTTGTTGATTCAGGATTTAGGTTCTGCATATGAGGCACTAGAATTTCAAGAGCTCTGCACCCAGGTTAGGACCTAATTTTCTATAGAGCTCAGTTCCCATTTAGACACCTTCATAAAAAAGCTGGATTTTCAAAGAAGAGCTTAGCACCCACCAGCTCACTTTGTTACACTTAGGGCCAGATTTTCAAAGGAGCTTCCAATTTTGGAAGTGCCAAATGGGAGTTGAGTTATTTTGACAAGCATTTGTTTCCCTATTCATTAACAAATATTACAGAACACATAGCAGTAGTCAAGAAATCAAATATTTATCAATGCATACCATGTACCACAGTATCATAGCCTCAGGAAGACACCCAGCCATATTTATAAATGTATGGCAGGTACCACACAATTCATAGCAGCAAGCAAAGCTCCAGGCCCAGCAGTATTTATAATTTGCAGCCAGCACAATGGAATAGATACCAGCAGCAAAAAACAAAAAAGTCATAGTTTAAATTACACAAGAGACTTTGTCCCAAGACAGCCAGACAGAGCACTACCGTGGTGGACTGTGAAAAATGAATCTGTATAGTCTCCCCCAAATGCATAGCTCTTGCGAACAGCAGAGCAGCTAACAAAAGGAGTTTGCCTGGGGAGAGCCCACTGAGGCTTACATCTTGCCGGATTCTCTGAGTAATTACTACAACTCCTGAGGAAGCTCGTAGAAGGAAGGTAATATGGATGGGGGGTGTTCAGCTGTTGTGACCTGCACTGGATGTGCTATGTTTGTCTTTCTTCCACAGGACAGATGCGACTTTGTCTGTTCAAAGTGCAAGCTGGTCTCCATACTGGAAGAGAAGGTTCAAGGTCTGGAGCAACAGGTATCACATTGCATAAGAGAAACTGAAGATTTCCTGGACGGATGTCAGGACAGGCTTCTACGGGCACAAGGTTCTGAAGATTCAGAGCAGGTTGCACATTGGGGACAGAAGGATGGTGAAGAAATTTGGCATCATGTGACCTCCAGAATTAAAAACGGAAACGTCCACGTACCAGCAGGGCAGATATAGGTAAGTAACCATTTTCATGTTCTCTCCACAGGTACTAATGCGGAGAGTGGACCTGATGATATGTCTGAGGGAAGGGAACAGAAGGAGACTCCGCCGATTGGAAGGCATGGGATGCACCGTCCTAGGGTTGGGGGTTCCACGACCACCGCTCTCAAGAGAAGGAGGCAGGTGGTGGTGTTCGGGGTCTCTTTCCTCAGGGGGACTGAGTCATCTATCTGCCGCCCCGACCAGGAAAACCGAGAAACCTGCTGCTTGTCAGGAGCTAAGATTCGCGATGTGACGGAGAGACTGCCGAGACTCATCAAGCCCTCGGATCGCTACCCCTTCCTGCTTCTTCATGTGGGCACCAATGATACTGCCAAGAATGACCATGAGCGGATCACTGTGGACTACGTGGCTCTGGGAAGAAGGATAAAGGAGTTTGAGGTGCAAGTGGTGTTCTCCTCCATCTTCCCCGTGGAAGGAAAAGGCCTGGAAATCAAATCATGGAAGTCAACAAATGGCTATGCAGGTGGTGTCGGAGAGAAGGCTTTGGATTCTTTGACCATGGGACGGTGTTCCAAGAAGGAGTGCTAGGCAGAGACGGGCTCCACCTAACGAAGAGAGGGAAGAGCATCTTCGCAAGCAGGCTGGCTAACCTAGTGAGGAGGGCTTTAAACTAGTTTCACTGGGGGAAGGAGACCAAAGCCCTGAGGTAAGTGGGGAAGTGGGATACCGTGAGGAGGCACGAGCAGGAGCACGTGAGAGGGGAGGGCTCCTGCCTCATACTGAGAAAGAGGGGCGATCAGCAGGTTACCTCAAGTGCCTATATACAAATGCATGAAGCCTGGGAAACAAACAGGTAGAACTGGAAGCCCTGGCACAGTCAAGGAATTATGATGTGATTGGAATAACAGAGACTTGGTGGGATAACTCACATGACTGGAGTACTGTCATGGATGGATATAAGCTGTTCAGGAAGGACAGGAAGGGCAGAAGAGTTGCACTGTATGTAAGAGAGCAGTATGACTGCTCAGAGCTCAAGTATGAAACTACAGAAAAACCTGAGAGTCTCTGGATTAAGTTTAGAAGTGTGAGCAACAAGGGTGATGTCATGGTGGGAGTCTACTATAGAACACCAGACCAGGAGGATGAGGTGGACGAGGCTTTCTTCCGGCAACTCACAGAAGTTACTAGATCGCAGGCCCTGGTTCTCATGACTTCAGTCACCCTGATATCTGCTGGGAGAGCAATACAGCGGTGCACAGGCAATCCAGGAAGTTTTTGGAAAATGTAGGGGACAATTTCCTGGTGCAAGTGCTGGAGGAACCAACTAGGGGCAGAGCTCTTCTTGACCTGCTGCTCACAAACCGGGAAGAATTAGTAGGGGAAGCAAAAGTGGATGGGAACCTGGGAGGCAGTGACCATGAAATGGTCGAGTTCAGGATCCTAACACAAGGAAGAAAGGAGGCAGTAGAATACAGACCCTGGACTTCAGAAAAAGCAGACTTTGATTCCCTCAGGGAACTGATGGGCAAGATCCCCTGGGAGAATAACATGAGGTGGAAAGGAGTCCAGGAGAGCTGGCTGCATTTTAAAGAATCCTTAGTGAGGTTACAGGGACAAATCATCCCGATGTGTAGAAAAAATAGTAAATATGGCAGGCGACCAGCTTGGCTTAACAGTGAAGTCCTTGCTGATCTTAAACACAAAAAAGAAACTTACAAGAAGTGGACGATTGGATAAATGACCAGGGATGAGTACAAAAATATTGCTCGGGCTTGCAGGAGTGAAATCAGGAAGGCCAAATCACACCTGGAGTTGCAGCTAGCCAGAGATGTTAAGAGTAACAAGAAGGGTTTCTTCAGGTATGTTAGCAACAAGAAGAAAGTCAAGGAAAGTGTGGGCTCCTTACTGAATGAGGGAGGCAACCTAGTGACAGAGGATGTGGAAAAAGCTAATGTACTCAGTGCTTTTTTTGCCTCTGTCTTCGCAAACAAGGTCAGCTCCCAGACTACTGCACTGGGCAGCACAGCATGGGGAGAAGCACAGCCCTCTGTGGAGAAAGAAGTGGTTTGTGTCTATTTAGAAAAGCTGGATGAGCACAAGTCCATGGGGCCGGATGCGTTGCAGCCGAGAGTGCTAAAGGAGTTGGCGGATGTGATTGCAGAGCCATTGGCCATTATTTTTGAAAACTCATGGCGATCGGGGGAGGTCCCGGATGACTGGAAAAAGGCTAATGTAGTGCCCATCTTTAAAAAAGGGAAGGAGGATGATCCTGGGAACTACAGGCCAGTCAGCCTCACCTCAGTCCCTGGAAAAATCATGGAGCAGGTCCTCAAGGAATCAATTCTGAAGCACTTAGAGGAGAGGAAAGTGATCAGGAACAGTCAGCATGGATTCACCAAGGGCAAGTCATGCCTGACTAATCTAATTGCCTTCTATGACAAGATAACTGGTTCTGTGGATGAAGGGAAAGCAGTGGACGTGTTGTTCCTTGACTTTAGCAAAGCTTTTGACATGGTCTGCCACAGTATTCTTGCCAGCAAGTTAAAGTAGTATGGGCTGGATGAATGGACTATAAGGTAAATAGAAAGCTGGCTAGATTGTCAGGCTCAACGGGTAGTGATCAATGGCTCCATGTCTAGTTGGCAGTCGGTATCAAGTGGAGTGTCCCAGGGGTCGGTTCTGGGGCCGGTTTTGTTCAATATCTTCATAAACGATCTGGAGGATGGTGTGGATTGCTCCTTCAGTAAGTTTGCAGATGACACTAAACTGGGAGGAGTGGTAGATACGCTGGAGGGTAGGGATAGGATACAGAGGGACCTAGACAAATTGGAGGATTGGGCCAAAAGAAATCTGATGAGGTTCAACAAGGACAAGTGCAGAGTCCTGCACTTAGGACGGAAGAATCCAATGCACCGCTACAGACTCGGGACCGAATGGCTCGGCAGCAGTTCTGCAGAAAAAGACCTAGGGGTTACAGTGAACGTGAAGTTGGATATGAGTCAACAGTGTGCCCTTGTTGCCAAGAAGGCCAATGGCATTTTGGGATGTATAAGTAGGGGCATTGCCAGCAGATCGAGAGACATGATCGTTCCCCTCTATTAGACATTGGTGAGGCCTCATCTGGAGTACTGTGTCCAGTTTTGGGCCCCACACTACAAGAAGGATGTGGAAAAATTGGAAAGAGTCCAGCGGAGGGCAACAAAAATGATTAGGGGACTGGAATACACGACTTATGAGGAGAGGCTGAGGGAACTGGGGATGTTTAGTCTTCAGAAGAGAAGAATGTGGGGGAGGGGGATTTGATAGCTGCTTTCAACTACCTGAAAGGGGGTTCCTAAGAGGATGGCTCTAGACTGTCCTCAGTGGTAGCAGATGACAGAACAAGGAGTAATGGTCTCAAGTTGCAGTGGGGGAGATTTAGGTTCGATATTAGGAAAAACTTTTTCACTAGGAGGGTGGTGAAACACTGGAATGTGTTACCTAGGGAGGTGGTGGAATCTCCTTCCCTAGAAGTTTTTAAGGTCAGGCTTGACAAAGCTCTGGCTGGGATGATTTAGTTGGGGATCGGTCCTGCTTTGAGCAGGGGGTTGGACTAGATGACCTCCTGAGGTCTCTTCCAACCCTGATATTCTAGGATTCTAATAGCCCTGTGCCTGCCATTCAAATTCAGCAAACAACCAATCCACCTTGCCCCTCCACCATGGTGGCAGTATCCCCCCTTTGCCTCACAAATTTTATAATGTACACAACATGCAGGTACAACCATTGGGACATTTTTCTCATTGGAATCTAATCTAGTGAGTAAAGACCACCAGCAACGCTTAAATCTACCAAAAGTACGTTCTACAGTCATTCTGCACCTGCTGAGCTGGCAGTCGAATCTTTCCTTGGTGCTCTCAGGATGGCTAGTGTACAGCTTCACGAGCCAGGGGAACAAAGGGTAGGCTCGGTCACCGAAAATCACGATTAGCATTTTTACATTGCCAGTGGCAATCTGCTACTCAGAAAAAAATGTCCCTATATGCAGCTTTCTGAAAAATCCTGTGTTCTTAAAGATGTGAGTGTCATGCACCTTTTTGGAAGCACTCCCAGTGATCCAGGAGCACTGGCTTAACCACAGAAAATTAGCCCTTTCTTTTGATGTACTCAGTAGCAAGATGGGCTAGCACCAAAATAGGATACCAGTTCCATCTTGCCCAGCTGCCAGTGGGGAATCCCATTGCTGCAAATCCATCCACTATCTTTTGCACATTGTTGAGAGTAACAGTCCTGCATAGAAGGAGACAATGATCCTATACACTTGAAAGGCACCTGCTGTGGACTTTAACTCCTAAATGATTTCCCACTGACCAGTAGAAATCTGACATTGCATGTTTCCAGAGTGTGATCACCATTTGGTTCTCCACTGTCAGTGCAGGTCTCATTCTGGTGACCCTGTGCTGGGGGCTTAGGACGAGCTTATCTCACAAATCCAGGAATGTGGTCTTCAACCACCAAAAGTTCTGCAGTGACTGCTCATCATTCCAAACCTGCATTATGATCCTATTCCACCAGTCAGGGCTAGTTCCGCAGCCCCAGAAGCAGCACACCACCACCTGCAGCTGCTCGATGAGAACCACTACCAACATGGAATTATTTCCTATGTCCATCAACAAACTCTCCTCAGAGCTATCCTAATCTTCCTCATTGTGATCCCAGTTATTGTAGAACTTCCTCAAGGTTTGCAGGTAACAATAAAATCATGCAATAATTGCAACATTTATGAAAATGGTCCCAAGCTCTGTGTTCTCCATGCTTCTGTCAGAGATGTCAAAGACTGAAAAGCACTGTGCAGGTTTATGGGATTTTCAAAGAGCAGGGTAAGAATTGTGGGATGTGGTATCGATTATTGGATGATGAAAGTTGCATGCTGGGAACTTGACCCCAAGCTCCCAGAAATCCTTGGGCAAATCATTACTATTCCACAAAACACTGCAAATGTCCCAAAAGGCTCTCTGCTGGATAGCAACACACATAAGCACCGGCTTCCTCTGGGCCCCAGGGGTGCTCAACACCACACTCCACCCCAGGTCCCGCTCCCAACCACCCCCTTCCCCCACATACCCCACCCCACCTCTTCACACCCACCTCCATCCCCTTACCTGAGCGCACCCTGTCCCTGCTCCTCCCCATTCCTCCTGGAGCCTCTGGCATGCCGCAAAACAGCAGATCACAGCAGGCACTAGGTGCTGGGAGAGAGGGGGAGAGGAGTTGATCGGCACGGCTGTTGGCGAATGGTAGGCACTGGCAGAAGGGCGGGAGCTGGCTGCCAGTGGATGCTAAGCACCTGCTAATTTTTTTTCTGTGGGTGCTCCAGCACCGGAGTCGGAGTCGGAGTCGGAGCCTATGGCAGCACATAACACACTGGGATTCCTACCCATTGTGCAATGCACTTTATATCAAGACAAGCACTCGTAGGGAATAAGCTCAGTGCCAGGGCAAGCGGACAAGTATGCATATGCCCAAGTGCTATACAAACTTTGGAAGCTGTATGATGACGCAACTTGTATCTACCTAACTTAGTAGGCTAGATGTGGCCTTCGGATTTTTTACTGCTGCCCTTCAGCATTGTATCTGAGCATCTTCCATGTAAATTCCATAGCAACACTAAAAGCCACAGTGGACTTCATTGACTCTGGTAATGCTCCCTTTTGGGGAGTAAATATTCTGCCTATTGTAGGGTGGTGAAGCGGCCTCCTGCCGCTTCCCTCCTGCCGCTTCAGCTACTTCATACTTCCCTCCTGCCACTTCAGCTATTAAAAAGCAAAACTACACAACAGTTTAGGGCAGGCAGTGAAGAATAGCATATCTGATTTAAACTGCAGGAGGAACTTGGCTTGGCCAAATGTTATTAAAACTTGTTATTTGGGCAGCATATTGGGGTTAGTACCCCTATTTTACAAAAGTATAATGGAAGTTTTACAGTTTACAGCTGTTATACACTATTGGAATTACATCTCATCCAAAAGACATCTCTAACAGTAGCTCAGTGCTCTCTAACACCAGGCTGAGACATTAGGTGAATGACTGAGGGTAATCACCTAGGAGTTTCCCCATCCAAACATTGACACATCCTGGTCCCCAGTTAGCTTGTAAAATGTAATATGATCACAACACAAAGTGGCATGGCTGCAGACACACTCCCCTTTAATTAGAATATTCTCATTGGTGTTTTTGATTGTTACCTTTATGAAGGATTTTCCTCTTCCCAAACCAAGAAAAAATACCCTGCCAAAGTCAGTCTTTGATTTCACACCCTCCTTTTCTAACTACCCTCAACACATGTCAAAAATCAGAGCCCAATTGTGAAGAATGCCTCTAATGGGGATAGAAGCAATACAATCTAGTAGGTCTGGCAATGGACTGGGAATCAGGATCTCTGTAACACCCCAGAGCAGGTGAACAAGTCAGTTCATCTCTGTTTAGACTGTAAGGTCTTTGGGGTGGTGGATGTCTCTCCCTGTGTGTTTGTACAGAGCCCAGAACAACAGGACTCTGATATTCGTTGAGGCTTCTAGATGCTACCATAATATTTTCTTCTCCATTGTGTTAATCCCAACAAGTGGGGTCTGTTCTATGAGTCCTCTCCGTCCACAGTGCTCTGTTCAATGCCACATCCTCTATCACTCCACCTGCTAACATGTGTTCCTTTATGTCATCCCACCACTTCTTGGATTGGCCTCTGTCTTTTTCCTTCAGTCGTGATCTGTTGGACTATCTTACACACATAGTTGTCAAGACTAACTTTGCATGATCAAGCCTTCTGAGCTTGCACTCCCTCATTTTTCCATTTACTACAGCCTCTAATACACATTCCTCACATGGTCTTTCTTGCTCACACTACTGCATGGTTTACTCCTTCTGGGGAGAAAAGAAGGTGAACAACCCCTGGATTGCTGTGATGATCAATCTTCACTTGTGCTGTGCAAAGGAAGGAGGCTACTTGTATGCCCACAAATGGAGCAATCACATCACCTTTATTTTCAAAGAGCTCCAAATTGTAATGGAGGAACCTTTATAGCCTAGACTATAAACATTTTTCGATATATGCAGTATGGTGAAAACTTCTCCCTAGGCACTTTAGGAAAAATGGGGAAGCACGATCTTCCATTCAGAACTCAATTCTCTCTCTCTCTCTCTCTCTCCCCCCCCTCTCCCTTCTTTTATGGCTATGTAAAATAGAAAAGTAAGAAATATGGGCTTGTAAATATCATTCTAATCTACTAGACCCATTGAATACACAGGAAACATATTAGCTAATGTACAAGCACATCACTCTCACAAAGACTACATATTTATAATAGAGGATACATTAGGCTGACCATTCTATTTCAACTTGTGTTTTCGTACTGTGTATAGTTCCAATGTACTGATTAGCTATTTCACAAGGATAAGGGTGTTGGAGATTTCTATTTCTTTCCATCTAATTGCATCATTTAAAAAGAAAAAGAAAGAAAGAAAGAAAGAAAGAAAGAAAGAAAGAAAGAAAGAAAGAAAGAAAGAAAGAAAGAAAGAAAGAAAGACAGACAGACAGACAGACAGACAGACAGACAGACTTCCTGGGGCATTTCCATAGCAAATAATTCAGAATAGCATACCATCAGGGGTCTGTTAAAAACATGTTAAACCAATTTAACATTACTTCTTTGGAAATAGTTTCTAGTTGATTTTAATAACTCTCTATGAGACAAAGGCTAAGGCATTATAAAAAAGTAATGAGTTCCCTGGCATGTATTCTTTGAGGAGGCAAAATCTCGAACTTCTTACCAGTATAGATCAATTTGAGATTCCATGTGACTGTTTTGGCCAGGAATATATATATTACAGTTTCCTTCACTCTTCCTGAATTTGTAAGAACCAGGAATATAATGCAAGAATCTTTGGTCCAGGCAATTGTTTGTAAAATATAGCCTGATCACAAGGTTAGATCAGAAAAGTACTGACCCAGAAACATCAATGTGCAGAGCAAATAATACAGGGTGGAATTGAAAGAACAGGTGAGATACAGTCTCTCATGGAAAAAAGAAAGAAAATTGAACTAACAAAGGAGAGATACTTTTAAATCTTAGAGGATGGAATTGACTAGTGATTTAGGGCATCCAACTTTAGACACCTTAAAGGGCCCTGATTTTCACCATGTGCTTAGTACTTGCCCTCTGAAAAATCACACTCTATTTCACATGTCTGCAAAATGGACAACCAAAATCTCTAGACATTCTCACTTGAAGGTCTCTGTGCCCAAATACAACCACAAATGGAAGTTTAGCAAAAGGCAACTTGACTCCTAAAACACATAACAGAACCAGAATGAAAAACAAAACAACCTGAAAGCAGTTCTAGAGGGAGGCTGAACTGAGTAATACATTCCCAGGTATTACTAATAACAGCCTAAATCAGCCAGCTGAATATTGACATGAAAACAAACAAATATTTGGCCCTACATATTTTAGTATGTCTGCATCAAATCAAGTTAGAGGAGTTGGCAGATCTCATGGAAGCAGGCCAGACAGTCAGTGGCTGATTATAGATCTCAGATTATAGATGTCACCAACACAACTCAGCCATTTCTGAGTCACCATTTCAGATCTTTAGGTTCTTGCTGGCACCATGTCCTCCAGAGAGTTGTGTGAATACCTGAGTTTCTGGATTGCTGGCAATACTGAAAGACAAAATTATTTTGAGTGAACCCGAAATGTTTTGTTTTTTTTTCAGCTAACCAGAAAACAACATTTTTTATTATTTCACTTGGTTTTGGAGTTTTTTAAAAAAAAATTCTAAAAAAGAAATACATTTATAAACAAAAAGTGATTTTAAATCAAACTATTGAAACATTTTATTTTGAAACGTTGAAACAAAACACTTGGATTTTTTGCAGATGTTTTTGTTTGGTTGGTCCCTGCCTCCACCAAAACAACTTAATTAGCTCAACACAAATTTGCAATTTTTTTCAATGTACCCAAATCTGAGAAAAAAGCTTCAACTCAAAAAATTTCATCCAGCTCTAGCCCTCAGTGCTGCTTGGAGCAGAAACCATACACACGTTGATCAAAACAATCTCGCTAGCTAAAACCAGAAAGATCTAAAATAGAAATGACATTTATCTCCCCTTAAATAAATAAATAAATAATTTATTTGCTACTGGAGCATGGTTGGAACTAGAAGGCATAAGCAGAGGAGAATGTAGAATAAGATGCAGCATCAGGCTTGCTTTCTTCTTTCACTCTGGAGGTTCTAAACATTACTGTGAGGTAAATAATGACGTCAGGGCCCTGTTGTGCTAGCCTCTGTACAAGACAGACAGACACAAAAGAGGTCTCTGCCCTGAAGAGTTTACAATCTAAATTGACAAAGAAGGCAAAGAGTGAAAAGGGAAACAGGCACAGAGCAGTGAAGTTATAAGGACACACAGCTGGTCAGTGACAGAGATTGGAACAGAATTTGTCTCCTGACTCCCAGTCCAGTGCTTCTCACTAGACTACATTGCACACCATTACACAAAACAGTCATTTACTCGGTGTTAGGTTCTGACTGATGACGACTGTCAAGGCTAATTCCCCACTCTGGCACTTTGAGTGCAGAAGGTGGGGGCCCACACAGATTCTAAAAATTAATACTGGCCACTCCAGGTTTGTATTAAACTCCCCAAGGTTACAGCTTTTCTCTGACCTTGGATTGCTAGATGCTACCATCACCCAAGTACAGAACCCCTTTGAGAGCCCAGGAAGGCACACTTGGGAATTCCTTCCTGTGGGGTACCCTCAAGCCCTTTCATCCCCCCGGGGAAGAGCTGAGAAAGAAAAAAAAAAAAAAAGGAAATCAGCAGTTGCCACCAGCTAATTGAACAACGTGTGCACAAACCTCTTAAGACACAAAAATCTAATTCTGCTCTTCATTTTTTTTTAATTTTATTAATCAAAAAGAAAGAAAATACATCTGGGAGTTCAGGTTATTGCTAGATTTTAGAAGAGCAACTACAAGGATTAAGCATCAAGAATAGCTTTCTTGAGGTCCAGTTTAAAGGTGACAAGCAAAACAAAAGCACCTGGGGTTAGCACAGAGGAATCCACAACCCATAAAGAAATAAAAGGGAGAAACCTGGTTGTGTCTTCCTAGACATTTCCTGATTTACTTACTTATCTGGGGTTTTAAATGAGTAATGTCTAGGTATGATACTGATTTTTCATACCTGGCCCACGCTTCTCACAGCATAACTCTACCCTTTTCACCTCTCCCTGGGAAAACAACCACAGACAGACAAAAGGGGAGTCTTGTTTCAATTTTAAAAAGTTCTAGCTTTCCCATTGGCTCTTTTGGCCAGGTGCCCACTCACTTCCTTTTACCTATACATAGCAGTGAACCTTTAACCCTTTACCGGAGCAATTAGAGAACAGATACTAAGAGGGATTTTATAGCTACTGGCTGGCTGGGTGTCCATAAAATGGAGCTATCCCCTGTGATGTTGCACCCCATAATGCTTTATGGGAATATGCTTATGAATATATATAGATGACATAACTGGAATATTTTTATGTTACATATGCCTTGTAACATATCTCTGTAAAGGTTATGATCTACTGAATATATTCATCCTATTTGTATGCATGTGTCATTTTTGTACTCGAAGTTACGAATATTGGCTGTGTACTTACTTGATTTTAAGTAACCTTAGTAAAGCATTTGGTCAGCTTCCTGAGAAAGGAATGTGCAAATTAAGTGCCCAATCAAGAAACACTTAATGGACAATGGCTCTTGGAAGGCTCCAATCCACAAAAGAAGTCTACCTGAAGATGTTCAAGGTAGCATGTGAACCATGGCTGCTACCTGTAAGTTTTGAATCATGCATGGGCATGTGACTTGCCCATGTGACTCCAAAACTCCATCTTGTAGCTGGAATTCTCTTGTGGGGGTATCTACCCACAAGAGAAAGTCTATTAACTTTAACCCCCTGGGAAACCCCTCCATTTTGTCTTCAGCTGGCTCAAGAGATGGCCTCTCCACCCCAAAGGATACCTGAAAGAAACTGGAACAAAGGACAGTAACTACAGTGGATGAGAGTGATTGCTGGACCCAGACTAGAAGGAGGCTAGTCTGCAAAAGGAAGCTTACTGGAAACCTCTGAGAGTGAGGTTTTATCTGCATTCAGTTTTCTTACTGTATTAGGCATAGACTTGCATGTTTTATTTTATTTTGCTTAGTAATTCACTTTGTTCTGTCTGTTACTACTTGGAAACACTTAAATCCTACTTTTTGTATTTAATAAAATCACTTTTTACTTATTATTTAACCCAGAGTATACATTAATACCTGGGGCGGGGGCAAACAGCTGTGCATCTCTCTCTATCAGTGTTATAGAGGGTGAACAATTTATGAGTTTACCCTGTATAAGCTTTATGCAGGCTAAAATGGATTTATTTGATGTTTGGACCCCATTGGGAGTTGGGCATCTGAATGTTAAAAACGGGAACACTTCTTAAGCTTCTTTCAGTTAAGCTTGCAGTTTGTGGGATGTGGTTCAGACCTGGGTCTGTGTTTGTGGCCGGCAAGCATATCTGGCACAACCAGGCAGGGTTCTGGAGTCCCAAGCTGGCAGGGAAGGTGGGGCAGAAGTAGTCTTGGCAATCAGTTTGCAGCCCCGGGGGGTTTCTGTGATCCAACCCATCACACACCCCTCCCCCTTCATTTATCACAATGACCAAACCACTAACTTAGTTTGGTGAGATTTAAAATGCTGTAATTCACAGCAGGCAGACATACTGGTCCAAATGTTCAAGAGTGCCCACTATTTTGTGGTGTTTAAATTTCTCAATACCAAAACAGTGACTGGACTTGATTTGGAAAGCATCCACAACTCCAACTGAAGTTAAAGGAAGGTGTGGAACAATCAGCACTTCCAGAAATCAGGCATGAAGGTCTGGATTTTCAAAGGTATTTAGGCACCTAGAAGTGAGGGACACTTCAGTGGGATTTTCAAAACCCCACTAGGCACCTCTCTCTACCTTTAGGCACCTAAGTACTTTTGAAATTCTGGCCCTAGGTGTCCTAAGTGGCCAACAAAAGATATGGCACCCAAATAAGTGGATACTTCTGAAAATTTAGGCCATGTTTTCTCTTCTCAAAATACTCAATTGATATAGTAAATATGTTTTAAAATAACTGATAATATAAAGGCTGGTATTAGACAGGGGACAAGGGGAGATTTTGCCCTAATAATAAGTTCAGTGGTAAGAGACTATGTGTAAAAATATTTTTAATTCTGTACTTTGTGTTCTTATGGCAAATCAGATCAAGGGTTCTCATCCTACTGAACATGACTGAAATATAGTGAAGAAGTTATCTTTTAATACATTTAATGAAACAATTATTTTAGACAATTTCCCAAGAAACATGTTAATTCTCCCCTATATTAAATCATTACTTACAAGTACTAATTAACCAATAATGTTGCTCAAAAATTATTTTTTACAGAAATGAAAATCAAAATGCTGCCATCTGAAGTTGCATATTATCAGTCATAATGATTTCCTTCTTGGTTAGCAATTGTTAATTAATGTTCCCCTGCAAATCATAATTTATGTTGCCATACGATCTGTGGATATAATGTTCTTCCAGCTGTAGTTACAATAAATCTTCAAAATCTCTATAAACTGCTCAAATGATTTTATCCTCTTTGCTTCATTTTTGCCAATGGGGAGACATTGAATCCATACATGAGGCTGGTCAAATTGGATTTGGCAAATATATAAAAGAACAAAAAACCCAATGCACCCAGGCATTATGGAGCTGATTTGGGAAGATTATACAAATTAGCTCCTTGTCTCCTAAGCACTTCCATCCCTTCTCCCGACTCCCACAGAATCCCATCAGGTGGAAATACCTGATGCAGGCACCTCAATAAAATTGTGCAAGGTTTTTTCAGAATTTCCCTATTGTCATTCCCTTGAATGAGTTCTTCCACTGCTTTCAGACAAAGCCAGCCCCTGAACTGAGTAGATCCATGGAGGCATCCATACTGACTCCGAAGCCCCAACCCCTCACTACATATATTCATGGATTCCAAGACCAGAAGGGACCCTTTAGTTTAACCTCCTGTATAAGACAGGTCATAGAACTTCTCTAAAATAATTCCTATTGAATGAGATAGTTACTTGTGAGGACAACTCCATCACAGCCATGATACCATGTCCTGTCCAAACTATGGCCCCTTTAAAAGGGGCTTTACCAGTTCCATAGTGGTTGTGCAGCAAAGGTGATCATAGGAAAATGAAATTCAGCTCTGTGCTGTAATTTTCATGGGACTGTTGAAAGGATGGCCTGTGCAACTCCTGGCCAAATCCTCTCCCACTTTAGGTCCCAACATTTCTCACCTCATCTCCCTGCATGGATCCCAAATCCACAGAAATCCCAAGAAGGTGGAAGATGTTATAGAAGCATCTAATCCTATACCCTCGTTGGGCATAAGGAAGGGTATGCCTATCTGCAAAGGGTTACCTACGGGAACAGATCTTGGGGAACATGCTGTGTACCATGAAGTTGTTCCTCTTTCCCCAATCCTGCTGGGGATTTGACACAGATGTTACTATAGTCATAGGGCTGGAGAACAACCCACACAAAGCTCCAGTTCCAAAGCTGGCATTGGTCAAATGTTTCTCCTATTCTTCATTCTGAGTAGTGCGGGGCATTCTGAGCAGGGTTGCCCATTGCTAGTGTTGGGTGCTAAGCCTCATTCATCAGAAAGGTGGAATCCCATCATTCCTGCCTCCTTGACTATGTATTCTTTGAAGGCCAAGTGAGAATCTTTGAATCAACAAATCCCTTATGTTTCTCCCTGGATGAGCCATGTAACTGAACAGTTAGACAGGGAAATATATTTGAGTCATGAGGCCCTTTTAAAAGTTCATCTCTAGCCGATTGTTGCCTAGACCACGGCTCAACCAGCATTTTCAAAGGGAGGGAGCTCTCCACCTGTTGCTCTGCTCCCAACCCAACATATTCCTCCTCCCTCTGTCATACCCAGTCCTGAGCTCTGGTGCTGCCTCTGCATCCAGACCTGAGCTCACCTCTTGCACCAAGCTCCCCTGCTCACCTCTTGCCCCTGCTGCCACCCCACATCCAGTCCCATGCTCTCTCCCCCCACATTGCTCCACACCCAACCCTGTGTCCTAGTCCAGAGAGTTGGTCAGGCTGAAGAGCACTATCCCCACCAGGACCCAGGCCTTCTACAATCCCCAGACTCCATTCTACTTCTGCATCTCCGCTTCCACAGGAAGCACCAAAATCTCAGATCCAATCCTTCCATCCACCTGAGGACTCACTGTGTCTCCTACACCTCTCCCCAGGGGTTAAGGGTTCCCAGGGCCTATGGGCACCAGGAGGACTGCAAAAGTTGGCGAGGCAGCAAGCAGACCCACGGGGTCATCACACTACTCAAATTTGGCCTGGACACCTCTCTGTCATTCCAGCTCCAGTCAGCGCCAAAGAGGAGGTTAAGGGAGGGGGGTTGCTGCCCTGGGTCCCCCTCCTATTGAGCTCCTGCTCCTAGGAGCCTGGTTATATGGGTAGATGATGTCTGTGACAGTACCTTTAGGAACAGAACAATAACAGGTGGTTGCACACTACTGAAATCAGCAGTATATGGCTACTACACCAAGGATTAGTCCTGGAGGCCTTCTGCACAGCACTCACCACACTGATTAACTGGAGCAGAGGGGAGCCTTTAGAATGGACTAGTTCTACTGTGCATTACTGTTATTCCAAATTCAACCATCCTCTGCAGACAATAGCAGAATATGACAAGTGTAATAGAAAAAGGAATGTGTAGCATAGTTCTTAGCTTCCCTCATTTTTCAATCAGAATTAACTCCGCCACCCCTATGTGGTCAATGATAGGTTGGCACAATGAATTCTGCAACTTTGTTTTTGAATCCGAGGATTCCCCTCCCACCCCGCGGTTTAAAATGTCATATTATTCAATACACACAAGTACCAGCTCTGGTCAAATTTTCAATAGAGCTCCATCCCCACAATGCGGGCCATATTTTCGAGAGCCGAACTCCCATTTAGGTACCCAAGTGGTCAGATTTTCAGAAGAGCTCAGCAATTTGACTACTCAGTGTGTGCTGAGTTCTCTTGAAAATCTGACCACTGATTAATGTGCTTAAATGGGACTCTTGAAAATCATCTCTCAAATTATGGGTGCTAAGGGTTTGAAATACTGGCCACAAGAGGTAATGGAGAAAATGACAAAATCTTAAGCAGATAAATCGTATTTATAAATTATAAACCACAATTTAAAATTCAGTCCGCCATTAAAGCAGGTGGCCCACTGGACAGAGTACTGGAGGGTGACTTAGAAGTCCTGATTGTTATCCTGCCACTGATCTGCTGGGTGACCTTGTCAAATCACTGAACTTCTCTGTGCCTCAGTTTACTCACCTGTAAAATGGGGGTAATGGTATTTGCTTCCTTTATAAATAGCTTTAAAAGCTACTGAATATATCCCTTAGTGATATATAAAAGCTTGGTATTATTAATGGGGAAGCGGCACAGCTCAGTGAACAAAGGACTCATTGGCACTGTTTTAGTATGGCCATGCTGTGGTGATGGAATGTATTCTGGGAGTCTTTTCTGTCTTCTTTCCACGGTTGTTAGCTGCTCTATTCTACTTTGTGCCAAATCCTGCCACCTCCACTGTGGCTATAGCAGGGTTTGTCCGCAGATCCATTGAACGGGGGATTGGCAGGACTTGGCTAAGCCAAGAGTTTTGTCCATCATGACCTCCAGCTCAGGAGGGTTCCATTTGCATCCTTAGGCAACAAGGTTTTGGGGGCATAGACAGGGGACAATCTGCCACTACACACATCCACTGCCCCTTGCCTTCTGTGGAGCAAGGATGCAGCAGCAGAAGGGGGCCAGCAGCCTCAGAGTTGTGGTAGGAACCATGTAGCTGCTCCACTACCATTCTGTGGAGCTGGGAAGTGAGGATTCCCTTTCCCTTGCTCTAGTGAAATGCCCCTGCACTGAGCCCTGTTCAATATTATGCAGCTAATATTTCAACAAGGCAGGCTGTTAACCCACCCCTGGCCAGCTGTCATTGGCTTGGCATGGAGATGGGGAGGTAGGGTCCTCAAAACTGTTCAAACATTGAAACTCTTCTATATATGTATTATTCACTTACTGCCAGTGACTAGTCAACATGAATCTTTATATGGTTTATATACTCGGGGAGGGAGGAAGCTATCCATATGTGATAGAAGCCCTGTCTGAACTAGTATCTTTCACACACTGTAGGGTAGGTTGGGAGAACAGCAATGCCATGATACCCTATAGGGAAATTGGGAAGAATTGTGCCTCCGTTCCCCCACCACCCTACCCCAGCTCTCCAGCCCATAGAATGGAGTATATTGCCTACCCCATCCCTTAGGCTGTTAGTATCTGTACCCACCAATGGGTCTACCCAGTTCCATATGTTGGTGAAGGGTGTGGGAAGGCAAAGGATGAAGAGAAAGGGGGTACAGAAGTTAGGGCACTAACCTAGACATGGAAGAGCTGGATTCAATTCCCTGATCTGCTACATGCTTCTTGTATGGCACTGGGCAAATCACTTAGCTTCCGTACCTCAGTTTCCTCATGTGTAAAATGGGCATACGTAGTATTACACTCCCTCAAGGGTAGCAAGAGGATACATATGTTAAAGATTTTGAGGCGTTTGGACAGTGTAATGATGGGGCCTTGAGTACCACACATAGTGAGACAGGGCTAATGACTCACCTCCTCTAGTTGTGTGGATGGAGCAGAGTTCAGTGCATGTGCTATGTTTGGCCCTAACCCTTAACAAAGGTACATAAGTGAAAGAAAAGATGGCTCTTGCAGTGCACACGCAAAACATTCTGGAACAATCTATCCACATACAAAATGCAATTTCACAGCAATATTACCAATAGATTTTACCCTTTTATGGATTAGGTAGAGATTTCATTAACAAGCTTTGCTTTTCTACTTAATGATGGCAATACAATCAATTATGCATGTAGCTATCATTAGACAATATAGAATTTTTCCTGCACAAGTAACAAGAAAAAAAAATATTTCCATCTCTCCTACCTTTGTAGTTCACAAAAAATATGGCAAATACTTCTTTTCTGGGAAATCTTAGTTTGCCTTTTGAAATATTGATCCTATATGTAATAATATAGGACTACACTTCACATTTAGCCATTCCCTTGCCCCACATCCTAGGTGGCTGGTTTAAGAAGAGTGGAAGCTATTTGAAATCCTCAAGCCACAAAGCAGCTTTTTAGAAAGTTATTCCCTCCACCTCAAACCTACAACAAAGTAGAAAGAATTTTATCCTCATTCTGGGTGCTACATAACACATTAGAATAAATTTATAGAGAAGGTTAATTACATCGCTCTGTTAGCATGACCTGACTGCATGCTATAGTCAGGAAGCATGAAAATGATTTTGAAGTACACATCAAGGGAGTGGATTTTTAATTCTTCTTTCTCTTGGGTTGTTCCTATACTTTTTGTGCTCAGGCAAGCAATAAGAGATATCTGTCTCTGCTGTGATTATATTCAAGATCCCAAGAAGTTTGAATGCTTTTGTCAAAAAAAAAAAATCAAATGAATTTGATGACAGCATCAAAACAAAAGCTAAAATATTGTAGTTTTGTTTTATGTAAACCTTAACAATGACCAGATTCTACTAAGTTTTAACTATGTATCAGTGTCTTTTACCATCTACAGCTAATAAGATTATGCATTATGCAAGATAATTATCTTGTAATAATCACAATTTGAGTCAGTAGGCTAAGCAACAGTTGATAATATACAAATGTGTACAGTAAATCCATAAACTATTTTTTAAAAAGTTTACGTCTCTGTGAATGATCAACTTTATAAACATATAGCACCTTAGATATTCCAGCAAATGTGCATTTAAAGATGGAGAAGAAATTTTAAGGCTGATCTCCCTTGATGAGCTTTGTACTGCTTTCTATCAGGTAATTGTGCATTTGAGGTTCAAGAACTCTTCCATTTACTGCAGAATGTAGAATATAGAAAGAAAGCATTTCAAAGGAATGTTTAAGTAACCTCCAGCGAAAGTAAATACTGGAGAGTATCCATATAGTTTGAGTGGCATGACTGTCTATGTTACTAGCTCTATGGTATATCAGTTAAAAAAAATTCTTTTTTCACTTTTAGTTTGATTTGTATTTTTTTAATTTTTATTTCTAACACCAGTCTTTTGAACAAAGACTTAAGAACCCAAATATTCTCTTTGCAGGAACAACAGAGTGAAAAGAACCTACAATATTTTGATGTTTCTTTGTGTGCACTTTTGATTGCCTATAATACAATATTAATTGAATTGGCACAATCCAGGAGCTTTGCAATTCCACTTCCTTTCACCCCTTCTTTTAAAGAACAATTTAAATTTACCCCACAACAAGTTGAATTATAAGGCTTATGAAGCTATCACTCAGGTCCAGATCCTCCAAGGCTCCTAAACTTTCATTGAAATCTGGGGCATCCTAAGAAATATTCATATGGTACACACTGTCAACCTCAGTGGAGCCATCCCCACTGAAGCCACTGGTCCCAGCATCTCCCCTGCTGAATGTGCTCCCTGCCTGGTTCCTACCTTCCAACCTGGCCCACCCAGGTGCAGCGTCATTCCCCATCCCTGAGATAGGACAAGAGCTGCCAAAAGTGTGGCAAGGCCAGGCAAGTCCCCACGGGGGGACCCCGATGCAGGAGATAGCCCCACAGCAGGAGCAACACTACCTTCACCACATTTGGCCCCGGCCACCCTCTGTCATTCAGGTGGTGAATGGACAAATAATTCCTCCCAAGTACGGACAATCTTCAGACATCGGTATCTATATTTAGGCACCCAAATCCATGTTTATTAGAGCTGTTCGAGAGACTTCCTCTACCTTCTCCACTGTGCTCACTGAAAGTGTGCTCATATGTGTAAGTTCTAAGCACCTGTAGCCACGACAGGACAGAGATTTTTCAAAGCAATGCAAGGGATTTAACCACCTGTTGTCTACTGAAATAAATGGAAGCAGCTAAATTCCCTGTGCTGCTTTGAAAATGTCAGCCTTATAACTTAAGTATGAAGACTGTGGCCAGATTGGCCGCTAGGGCAGCAACAGGGGACATCTCTCCAGCTGAAGGTTCAGGAAACAAGAACTATTAAAGATGCGAACAAGCTATATAACCTTCAGGAAAAAACATTTTTGTCCCCTCTGTTGTCAGAGTGGTTTTCCCTAGCCCCCAAAAAAGCCATTCAGGTCAAACTCTTTAAAAAGACTACTTAGATTTCTTTAGCAACCCAGGTTTACCGTCAATGAAAAATCTGATTAACGCTGGAATTAGGAAGCAGAAAAGGGACAGAGGGAAGAATTGGATAGGATCTCATGGGATGGCCAGGATACAGATACTTGCTGTAAGGGGCAAGAATTATTGATCAAATGATTGCACTGTCTATTGTACTTTTACAGGTGATTATTCAGTTTCGTTCTGGAGAGGCTGCGGGAGAAGCAGTTCACACTTCCCTGTACATCATGGTGGAGCTGCCTTTTGGTCTATGAACTCTTGGAAGAAGGTAATCATTGGCATTAAGTACATGACAGGATGAGTCTTATCCCTAGATCAAGTATTACTATTGTTTCCTGATCCAGTTGCTCCAGTAGACAAGTGGCCAGATTTCCACTAGTATAAATCAACATTTCCATGGGCATCAATGAAGCTACGCCAATTGACACCAGCTATGGTTTAACCTAGAAATTTTACTGTTTTGATTATCCATGAGTCCTTATATAATGTGTATGTGAGAGCATGTGTGGTGGAGGGGAAGAGGAGTAGAAGGAAACATTAAGTAAAAAGTACTATGGTGGAGTATTATGTAACACATTTCCGTTTTCCTGCACCGTGGCCTCCCTTTTCCAGCCCTTTAGTTTCCTTCTGTGATGAAACACAGACCAGAGTGCTATATTTTTCTGGACTTAAATTATACAGCATTAAACTTCATCAAGAGAGTGCCATACAATTTCTTAACAAATGAACATTTAATGTAAACAGACACCTGCAACCAGCATTGTATATCTCATACACACAAACAAACTTATTTCTTCATACCAGTCATCCTGCCCTTTAAAGTATTTATTTCGTGTTACATGACAAAAGCAGGTTTGAATGATGATTTGCTGTTAAGTTATATACAAAATTTTAAAATGCTGTTTGAGCAGACAGTTGCATTCATTCCGTAATTTGGAAAGTAGGTAATGTACACATGATATTCAATTAATGTCATACTTGTTTCTCTAATTAAAATTTTCTAATTGTGTTTGAAAAGCTTGAACTACGTATTATTGTAGGTGTTAATATAATGAAATGTTATAGTCTTCCCTAATCAAAACATACAAGTGTAATTATGAATGAGAATTATCCCATTTTCCTCAACAGCAACTTAAGTTTACTCTTTAGCAAATGCCCTTCATGTTAAAATGTATAAATTGAACTTTTCTTATCTCAGTAAACATAAGTAGAGATGCCACTGACTGCATCTGCACCATTTAGAATTTACATCTTTTGGGGGCTAGGCACGGTTTGTTTAGTTCATTGATTTTGCACATTCTTACTGATTTATGTTTATTTACTAATTCAAGTAATGCAAATGCTAACCAACATTTGGCGAGAACACTTAGAATTCGCATAACACCTCTGAGGGGAAAAAAAAAAGGTGAGGATAGAAGATTATAATTCAGAGATGGAAAACATATTTCCAGTCACACAACTTAATCTCTGATCATATAATGAAGTTTAAAAAGCTAGTTGCATGTCAGTGGCTTAGAAATTCATGATTTGATTGGTTAAGAATTAGTCATGTATTCAAGCCCAAAGCCTTGAAGTGTTACCACTTAAAACTAGACTTGAAGTCTGTATGCCTCCACACCAGGAAGTAAAAGTGAATAACAGAAATCTCCCACACCATGACACACAAAGTTTGGGCTTGTAGGGGGACACACAATTTTTGGAAGGGCGAGGGAAGAAGAACAGTATATGTATCAGCTTAGGCACAACGTGCCCAACCATTTGATGGCATCATCATCAGCCATGTGGAGACACAGTAGCCTGTCATCGAAATAAGTCAGTGGGCACTTGTCAGGAGCTGCATCCTGGCTCATTAGAAAGTTCCCTTTTAAAGAGATTTGCTGCACAGGTGCCCTGTCCTGTTTGAAACGAGATGACTGGGAAGAATGATCTTGTGTGTCAAAATAGCACCTCAGTACATATATTCAATGAAAGGCTATATACATGTACAATAAATGCAACTGGATAAACTGAAAAACTGTAACCATATATTGTACATTAGAAAAGTTGCACTAAATTGATTTTAATTAGTCTAAACTGGCACAAATACCAAATACCCAATATAGATTCACTTAAACTTGTTTACCCTTAGCTTAATTTGACAATTTACAGATGCAAATTAAGCCAATTTAAACACGGGTTAAACAGGTAAGGCATTTACACCAATTTAACTAGTTCAGTTTCAAATCAGTTTAGTGAAACCAGTGAAGTTTTTCTAATACAGAAGCTCTGAATGAGAAAAAACAAAAACAAAACAAAAAAAAAAACTTAGATCCAATAGCTGAAACATATACTGCAGTGGATTCCTCTCTGGTCCTTATCAGTAACACAATTTCTCAGTAACACACTCCATAACAGCATTGCAATTACTAATTCTTTGGCCTTTTGTCCCCAAGTCAATAATTTCTCACTGTATCAGTATGGAAGATTAGCCCCTGCTCTCTTTCTTCCTGAGATTTCCTTGAAAGTGTCACAGTGTGTTATCCCTTTAAGGCCAGCCCTGAGCCAACATATCCATGCTCCAAGTTCTGTCCCATTATGGGCTATCATACTGGGGACTATAGATGCTAGAGGATTATGTGGGCCTAGGCTGTGGCAAAATATGTTGAGAAGCAATTACTAGAAGTAGCCTTCCTTCTATGGAGGGAGGAGAGATTGATCCTGGTATGGGATTCTCCACTAAGACTTGGAAAACACTGAGCCCTGAAGGATTGTGAAGAGGCAGGATATAGGATGATCCTATTAAGTTGTTTCACCCCAATCTGTCTTTTCTTGATGAAATGACAAGTTTGGTTGATAAAGGTAATAAAGTTGACATAATAGACTTATGTAAGGCATTTGTCTTGGTAAGACACAGCATTTTGATTAAAAAACTAGAATGATATAAAGTTAACATGGCACATATTTAAATGTATTAAAAATGAGCTAACACACAGGTCTCAAAATGTAATTGTAAATGGGGAGTAGTCAAGCGAGTGTGTTTCAGTGTGGTCCTGCAGGGATTGGTTCTTGACTCTACACTATTTAACATTTTGATCAGTGGATGAACAACAACAACAAAAATCACTATGAAGTTTGCAGATAACACAAAAATTGTGGGGAGCACTAAATAATGAAGAGAATAGGTGACTGATTCTGATAAACCTGCATCACTTGGTAATCTGGGTGCAAACAAAGCGTGTGTGTTTTAATACAACTAAATGTAAATGTATTCACAGAGGAACAAAGAATGCAGGGCTGACAATAATTGGGGGAGTCACGGTGGAGAATGAGCTGAACATGAACTTTCAGTGTGATGCTGTGGCTAAAAGAATGAATGTGACCCTGGGATAGATAAACAGGGGAATCTCAAGTAGGAATAGAGAGGATATTTTACCTCTGCCTTTGGCATTGATGCAGCTGCTGCTGGAATACTTTGTATGGTCTGGTATCCACAATTCAAGAAGGATGTTGATCAGTTGGAGAGGGTTCAGAGAAGAGCCATGTGAATGATTAAAGGATTAGAAAACATGCCTAATAGTGATTGAGCTCCTTGAGTCAATCTATTTAACTTAACAAAGAGAAGATTAAAGGGACTTGATTACAGTCTAAATATCGACATGGGAAGCAAATATTTAATAATGGACTTTTCAATCTATCAGAGATTGAACATGATCCAGTGGCTGTAAGTTGAAGCTAAACAGATTCAGACTGGAAATAAGGTGAACATTTTTGATAGTGAGCATAATTAACCATTGAAACAACTTACCAAGAATTGTGGTGGATTCTCCATCACTGACAAATTTTAAATCAAGATTGGATGTTTTTTTCTAAAAGAGCTGCTCTAGGAAGTTCTATGGCTTGTCTTGTATGAGAGGTCTGACTAGATGATCACAATCATCCCTTCTGGCCTTGGAATCTATGAATTTATTAATTGAAGGAAGAGTCCTGGGGTATGGGCTTAAGGTTTGATTTTGATGTCTATCCTTGCCTTATGGATTTAGGCATGGGGTTCCAGAGAGGATGAGAGGAAGCCCTTTTCACTGCCTTGTATGAAATGGGAAAAGCAAGGCAGATCCTGAGAGAAGGAGGACACATGAACCCAAAGAGGGCTGCTGATCTCTTGCATGGACTACTATCTTGTCTCTTGAAGGGAAGACTTCTGATTTGTCTGAAGGGTCAGATCATGGTATCTATCTGGAAAAAGATACATAAGGAAAATTGAAGCAATGGATGCATCTCCATGGTAGAGAGTTAAGATGAATTTACAGTAGCCACTGTAAAACAAGATTTAGTATAAACAAATATCCTGCAAGTAAACACTAAAGCTACCTCTGGGGATGCCATTAGGATGATTTAAAAAAAAAACCAGTGATCAGCCCAGAGTAGCATGTATTTTCTATATGGAACACTTCCACTGTAAATACTGAGTTACAAGCAGCTGGATAGTTTTGGTAGAGTGACAGAGTGGCCCAGTCCTGGCAATATGAAAATAGAAATAATTCCCAAACATGGAACAATGATTCCATAGCTTATTAGACTTATCAGCATTAAAAAGCCTTCTGGAGAAAGTACAGACCTATTAGTAGGTACAACATGGATAAACTTTCACAACTGATATTCTGGTGGAGATGTCTACAAAAATTGTGAGGGAACAAAATCAAATGTGTGTTTGGCTGGTGAAGTAGCAGGTTTAGCTCACACTTCCCTCAGCCCTGCCTCTCCCCATCACAGATGGTTCCAATGAATCAGGTTTTAGACTCAGAGGGCAGACCTGGGCAGTGGAAGAGGAGTTACAGCCAGACTCTGCAGCATTCAAACTGACCTCTTCACCCAAGCCCACGTATAGAACTAATGATGATTGGGTCAACATTATCTTACATGTTGTGCCGTAAACAAAGATTAAAATAATGTAGAGGTACAGCTGCTCACTCCTCTCCTAAAAGCAGGAGATCCTCTGCATGTCTTGGGTCAACTGTGCTCCCCTCCATTGTTTGACTGGCATGGTGGGACCTACCTCCCCTCTTCCAATATATTTTAGCCTTTTTACTACATGGTCAAAGATTGGCACTATGGACTTCAATGGTGAAGTCAGAGAGAGCTTTAAGGGAGACAGGATTTGACCCCACCAGCCAGGCTGGGAGTACAGCAGGAGACAAGGGAAAAAGCTGGTTGAAAAGTTTTCTGTGAAGACTTTTTCCCCAGTGAAAAATAATACATTGAAACTGAAGTGTAATGTAGAAATGCACTCGTTTTGATGAAGTTTTCCTTGGACAAGTTTCTGAGGTCCAGGCTGTAAATTAGAAACAGACTGACTCTATAGCCCAGTGGTTTTGGCACTTGCCTGGAATGCGAGACCCAGCCTGAAGTCCCTGCTCTGAATCAGGCAGAACAGGGTCTTGAACCTCAGTTATCCACATCACAGGTAAACGTCCTAACTACTGGGCTCTATAGGCCCCATAAAAAATGTCAAAAGGTTTCAATTTTGTTCTGATGCAGAATAAAAGTAAACTTCAAAATTGTTCCTATTTTTTTTTCTTCTGGCTAGCCCTACCAAGGAGGCATTAGTAGCACAGCTCTGGAATGAACCATGCTGCTATGATGTTCACAGGGCCTGGGGAGGACTGAGGAGGAATAGAGTGCTCACAGATCCAAAATAGTCAGGTTTAAGAGACCTTGGGCCATGTAGGGTCACCAGGTGATGATGCCTGCCAAGTCAGAATTGTGTCTTTTTATTGATTGCCATTATATTGTCTCTCTTGTGAAGTTTTAATATTTTGGTTTTCTTCATAAGGTTTCTAGAATCTATAACACATGCATGAAACATCTGCTAATGGTGGGCTACTCGGTTTTCAGTATTTAGATGTCAAGAAAGTGGATCAAATTCTGATCTACACACATTCTCTATTCAGATTCTCTCACCCTCACAGCTTCTCTGCAATCAGCTGTACAAAGGGAATATAAAGGGCCAGGTCTTCACAGATAAGCATTTCCCCCAGCATGATGTAGTTATCAGGTGGCATACGACTGATATAACCTTCTTGCTAGTTTGAGTGCATCGCCAAAATGATGATGCACTACAACAATCCCTGGTCCTGTGAGGACCGTAGCCAGCCTGCATAGTTTAGAGTAGTCATGAGACTGCTCTAAAGTGACACTGACCACCAAGTTGATGGAAAACTAGTCTTATTTTCTGGTGTTTGTTGACCCTTTTTCATTGCAATCAGCAGACACTGGGCATAGATAAGAAACTTTGCTTGCACATATATCTAATAAAAATATTTTATACTGCATCAGAAGATCCAGGGAAAAAAAAAACACCAAGTTAGCTAAGAGTAGGGAATATGAGTATTCAATTGTCACAAACATACTATACAAAAGTGGTTAAAACACCCCATAACTGAACATACAGATTTCTTGATGAGATTAAAAGGAACATAGAAAAGTGACAGAGGAAAACACAAAATTTAAGAAACTCAAAATGAAAGGAAATGGGTAAATAAAAAAATGGCAAATAGGTTAAACTGTCCAAAAATTGCCACTTTAAGATTGAATTGTATTAATACTCAGAGCATCAAACATTAGATTACATTTCTGAAACAGCAGTAAGGATAAATACTTGCACTGTATTGATTGTGTCTAAATCTTTTTTTAAAGTGAGCCATTAAGAAAGATGGAATGCAGTTTACTACTTCATGGGCATAGGTCTAAATAGAGCCATTACTTTTCAGATCAGGCTCCATGGAATGATCTCCTGCTAGTGAAGGCTTGTCTTTAAAAATCATTTACTTGGTAGAAAAATTAGGCATATGCTACAACACCAGAAGGGGAATTGACTGCTTATGTTTCTACAGCTCAATGAAGACTCCTCCCTAGAAGTTCCTTTTAGTCTTTAACTAACATCTAGCAAACACTAGCGGCAGGCAAAACTCATTTTCAAAAATCAGAGGAGCATCTGACAGTGGTCAGTTGGATGGTCTAGGTTTTCTCCCAAAACTATTCACACATATTTGATCTAAGTTCCAAGACACGTATTACCAAAATAGAACAAAGGGTGTTACTGTTCCTCAAGTTGTTGAGAACTACCCACAAGAGAGTGACCTCTATTCCTGGGGCTACACTTTGGCTTCTGCTCTGACTGATCTGCCTCTCTGGAACCTTAAACTGCAGTCACCCTTTTCACAAAGCAACAGTATCTTTATTGCTTAAGAACCTGTTAGCTGTGATTGTCCCACCCATGATTGTGTAATCTGCCCCAGATGGAGTAACCAATTTCTAGTGTTGTAACTATCAGTGAGTGGTCTGACTACAGATATCTAATCTCAGACAAGGAAGTTGATTCTGCCTTCATCATAAGGTGAAATAACTTATGTCCATGGGCTGTTTCACAGCTTAGTTTACTCCTGAGCATTTCAGATACAGCAAAGTACAGAGAAAGGAGGGGGAAGAATGCAGCAATGACCTGAGATAAAGACAGACCAAGGAGTTACTCACTCACAATTCCTCTGTCTCTCAAACCCATGTATTTCTGGAGTGAAGACTCAATTAAAGAGATTCACACTCCATGAAACTGAATTCTGACCCAAGCTGCACATGATTTATGCTGCGAGTGAGGCCAGTGTGATATCCCTTCAGGAGGTCCAGCATAATCCACCTATGTGAATTGATCCCACTCTGAGCAGAAGTTGAGCAAGCAGGGAAGAGATCTATTATCTATCCATGCCCTGTTCAGTTGACTTGCATCCAAAGTGGGTGTCACACAGTGCCAGATAAGAATGTGGCAGCGTGTTATACCCACTCTGCAGAAGGGATTAATGGCTACAGCAGTTGAGTCACTGGAATATCAGTGCCTGGGAGCTGAAAGTTCAGGATGTCCATGCATTTTCCAGAAATTAGGTATGCACTGAATACCCTTAATGCTTAAAATAAACGTTTTGGATAGGGGAGGGCATGGGACAAACTGAGACAATGAAAAGAGAACACACACTGGTGATGACCACTTATCCCGAAGATGTGATCTTGTTCCCATGAGACCAGGTCATACTATTTGTGGATTGACATTACTTATGTTAGAAGGAATGGCAGAATTGGGCCCAAAGATGTTAAACAAAACTTCACTGTCTTCAAAGGGTGCAAAATTACTAAGATATAGTAAATTGGATATGAAAACAAATCTGGCCACTTATGATTCTTACCATGCTTTTGTGAACAGAAAAGGGAAGGAAAAAAAACTCTCTTAAGAGTGGACCTTTTTAATGTGAAACTTGGTAAACTGAAAGGCATATGCCACTGGAGATGATCTGTAGCCACGTGTGCAGCTCTGATAAATTTTGTGAATGCTATTGCCAGTAATGAGAATTAAGGCTGGATAGGCGTGCCATTACACCAAGACCCATAATTGCAGGTTTAGATTTCAATGAAGCTTTTCAAATCTTTGATTTCTCCTTGGATTTACAAAAGCTCTGAATTGCCTGTTACCAGTGACTGAGAGATCCTTACACCATGTGAATAAATAAATTTAATCACCATTGAGTAGGAAAACATTTGTCATGTTGCAAATGAGTTCTTAAAAATGGTTCAGAGAAGAGCTGGCTAAAACTGCTACAGCTCAGTTTCACTTCAAGTCCTGGCAGATCCCCCAAAGTGTGTAAATCATGGCTGAATTTAAGTCAATAGATCTAATACCTTCCACCCAACTGAGGGTCTAGTCCCTAGTGTCCAGCAGATTCAAGATGGCTTCACTAGGAAGAGTACATCTGCGGCTCCCCACCTACCAGACGTGTTAACTACTCTAACCTGTAAGTTCCAGATTCTGCTACCTTTATCTACCACTGGGGTAGTGTTCTACACTGCAAGTAGGCCCATTCACTTTGTCTCCTGCCTGAGATAAGGTAGAAGCTAGTATTTTGCCTTCATGCCCTCTAAACGTTGTTCTGTCTCCTTTCACATCCCTGTAAACCTTCCCTTAGGAGGTTTTTCTCTCAGTACGTTACATTTTAGAGGGCCTAATTGAAACCCATTTGAAGTACAAAAAAAACTCCAGTGATTTCACTGATTTGGGGATCAAACCTTCATTATGCAGAGGAAAGAAAGTGATGGTGGCTGGGATCCCTCTCCAACAACAGAGAAGATACACAAAAGTATTGTAGAGTGGGGAGCAAACCTACTGCATTCCTGGAGTCTACAGCAGGGAGAGATACTGATTTCCTGTACATATATTTTTATATTATTGAGGGGTGCATATCACAGCTAAGTTGGTATCCTTGCATTTGGCGTTCAAATTTTGTCAAAGTACTTTAACCCATCTCAGATGCTGAGCTTCATAGATTCTGAGGCCAGAATAGGATCATCTAGTCTGATCTCCCTCATATCACATAGAACTCCCCAAAAGTAATAGGAACAATTTTATAAAAAGTGTCCATCCCACAAGATCTTATTCCCAAAATGGAACCCCCCCCACAAAAAAACCCACCACCCATTGCAAATGACATTCTAACTGAGCTTTGGTGAGAAATCTATTGAGGCCTATGGACTCAGCAAGACTAGCTCCTATTTACCCCATTTTATTTGTTTTCCTCGCTCATATCTATAAATAAAGTAGTGATGGAGAAGCCATCAACTATGCAAAAGAATAAATAAGGCATGTAAATACAAGAATTTCTATGCAGATAATACTTTGTGGGCAAAAACCTAATTTCTGTATGATGGTATTATCTATCTTTTTAAAAAACTTGTTAATACTAGAATATAACATGGGGGAAATGATGCCTTTTGAAACTACAAATTCTTTGGGATCCAAAAACCTTTCAAGAGGATCAAATGGAATAGTGATAGCTCTTAGGAAAATATGCTAATGGCTTGCCCTTTCTACATCAGAACATATGATTTGTACAGTTAGAAAAAACTCAAAAAATTAAGTTAACACTTGTTTTGTTTTAAAGCTGTAGACATTTTGTAAAGAAAATGTAACAATCTTTTGGATGATCCACAGCTACAGACTAGGGACCGAATGGCTAACCAGCAGTTCTGCGGAAAAGGACCTAGGGGTGACAGTGGACGAGAAGCTGGATATGAGTCAGCAGTGTGCCCTTGTTGCCAAGAAGGCCAATGGCATTTTGGGATGTATAAGTAGGGGCATAGCGAGCAGATCGAGGCACGTGATCGTTCCCCTCTATTCAACATTGGTGAGGCCTCATCTGGAGTACTGTGTCCAGTTTTGGGCCCCACACTTCAAGAAGGATGTGGATAAATTGGAGAGAGTCCAGCGAAGGGCAACAAAAATGATTAGGGGTCTGGAACACAAGAGTTATAAGGAGAGGCTGAGGGAGCTGGGATTGTTTAGCCTGCAGAAGAGAAGAATGAGGGGGGATTTGATAGCTGCGTTCAACTACCTGAAAGGGGGTTCCAAAGAGGATGGCTCTAGACTGTTCTCAATGGTAGCAGATGACAGAACGAGGAGTAATGGTCTCAAGTTGCACTGGGGGAGGTTTAGATTGGATATTAGGAAAAACTTTTTCACTAAGAGGGTGGTGAAATACTGGAATGCGTTACCTAGGGAGGTGGTAGAATCTCCTTCCTTAGAGGTTTTTAAGGTCAGGCTTGACAAAGCCCGGGCTGGGATGATTTAACTGGGAATTGGTCCTGCTTCGAGCAGGGGGTTGGACTAGATGACCTTCTGGGGTCCCTTCCAACCCTGATATTCTATGATTCTATGATCCCACTGAAGCACTTAAGACTGGTGAAAAGTCAGATTTGTGTAAAGGAGATGGATATTTGAATGAGCAATGGCTCTGAACTTTTAGTTTATCACTTAATTTGCTTTGCTCAAAATAGCTGTAGAATGTATGCAGATTTATATTCTTACCAGTGCATTAATTGGGAAGATACACATTACAATCACTATCCAAGTAGCATATTACTGTGCAAATAATAAAATTTGCAATTTGCCTCTTTAGTATCTTATTCCATGGATAGTTACAAGGCCAGACTGAAATTAATGAGGGCACAAACTAACTTAATTGTTGATACACTGTAATTCCATTTCTCCCTATTCTTTTTATTGTTAAAGTATATTCTCAACCCAACATCTTGTTTCGATAGGACATAACACTGAAACAGATGATATGAAACAACAATAGGCTGGGTTAATAATGGAATATTAATGCATCTCATTTATATTATCCTCTTACTTCTGAAATCATAATTCTGATAGACCCAGGTCTTTGAGCAGACCTGAAATATCTGATGGAAATATTCTCATTATAGGTAAAGTCCTCAGCATGCAGTTTATATGTTTTAAAATCTTGGGGTAGCTACAGTTATAGCCTACCTATCCCTTGATGGGATGCTTTAATATTGAGTGATTGCATGTTATTTCTTATCACTGTGAGGATCCCAGAAAACTGACTCATGACCTTTATTTCTGGTATGAAATAGGGACTTTTTAAACTTTTAAAACAAGTTCTTCACTGATGAGTTTCCTGTAAAGTTTAAAGGACAGAATCCTCAACTGGTGTAAATTGGTATACCTCCACTGGCTATAATGGAATTATGCCATATTTCACCAGGTGCGATTCTGGTGGACGTTATAACCAATTTGTACAAATATTATATATACATGCACACACACACACAACCACATAGATGTCAGAATGAGTGCCTTTACAGGCACTGATTTACAGATGGGGAAATTGAATCAGAAGTGAAGTGACTTCTCTGAAGTCACATAGCAGATCACTGGCTGTGACCCCAAGTCTGATTGCTTCATCTAATGTCTTATCCACAAGACAACACCACCTGTGTCGTTATAATGGGTGTACCATTACAATGTGACAAAGAGTTTTTTTAAAATAGCTTAAAGTGATCATCACTGGGATTTACAAAGTCTCAAATACCTTTACTTGATATACTCCTACTTAGTGGCCTTTTGATAACTTCTTTATAAAAGGGATTTTAAAAAGATGTTTGGACCAAATAGCAAGACAAAGTGAGAGTTATCTGAAAAATGCCTCTGTGAAGTGCATGGGTTTGATCTTTCAAGGTGCAGAAGTCAGCAATAGCACAGGAAACTCACTATCTCCAAAGAAAAACACTGAATGAGGCTCTCTGGGTGTATGAAAAGGCTTCAGTGATCTTATAAAACAGACATTATGTTTATTTCTTGGTCTAAGGAAGATGTTGAATCAGAAATTATATATATATATATATATATATATATATATATATATATATATATATATATATATATATATATATATATATATATATAAAATAAGCAGACACTTGGTTGTGTCTTGAAAGACTTCAAGAGTTCAGACGGTTTAAAGCGAGACTAATTTATTTTCAGCACTTCCTGGAAGGAAGTCACCTGGGAAGAGCATCACATTAGTTCACCATAATTATCTCAGTAATTGAAGAAACAGGCATTCTGGGGTGTCTTTGCCAGAAAGAATGCAACTTTAAAAAAGGAGAGAGAGTGGCTTTCAAAGACAAGAAACATTTACCATATGAAGTGTCCCACCTGCATCCAAGACCATTGCAGTGGATGGAGAGATGCCTATTGACTTTAATGGAATTCAGGTCCTGCCCTCTTTCTATAACAGTTCAGAGCTATGTGAAAGTGACTGCCTCTAGTCAAATGACTTAAAAATATTCTTGAGCAGTGAAACAGAAGAACCAGTGGGCAAAGCGGGACAAATTACCTACATGCACCAGAGGGGACAACTCTAAAGTATTTCAGAACCAATAGAGTCTGTCCATCTTTCACAGCTAATGATCCACTCTAAAATTGTTGTGTTCACCAAAAAGAGGAATTAAGAAGAAGGCTGGTAAATTTTCTGTCAAAATTGTTCTAACTGAAAGCTGGGTTTTGACTAATCTCTTTTGGACAGAACATAACTTTGGTAAAAAATAAACACTTTTAGTTTTCAAAGACTACTCAGCCAAATTTTCAATTTGTCCAACAGACTATTTCCATGGAAAACTTCAATAAGTTTCTTCAGTTTTCCAAATGGGCAGAACACTTTCACCAGCTTGACTTAAGAGTTTTAGTCTCTTTTGCATTTTCATTATTGACTCCCCAAATTTAGAGATTATCTATAAATGATGCATTTCAAAAAGTAAAAACACTACCTTTATCCCAAGTTGCTACTACCATTCCTCTCATAAGTATTTTTATCCCATTCATGATGAAGGTTTAAATATTTTTGTCACACTGGATATTAGTGGCTTCATTTATCATTAGAATGAAGATCATTCTGAGAAAGAGGGTGTGATAAGCCGACACCCTAGAATGGCTAAATAAATCCTTCAGTTTCCAATGGAAGGTACTATAGTTAAGTCAAGATAGTTCTAAACATTTCAAAGAAATGTAGAGTAGGAAGTAAAGTACCTGACCTCATATAACACTGTGGCTATAAAAAGCAGCAAGGGATTACAAGGATACCAGCAAAAGCTGCTGGATAAGAAAACACTACTCTTCTGCATTCCCAAATACTTTAAAAATAGTATATTGCATTACTTCCAAGTGACAAGCAGAACAGAATCTTTCAGTATACCACACAGATACTGATGAAGCTCTTTAAAAATACCAAACCTATCAGGATTCCAGCTAAGTTCCTATAAAGTTTTAAGTACTTCATGGGATATGATTCTAAAAACACAAATATACAGCTTTTTAAAACCACTTCTACACTTATTATAGTTATTCTCTATTTGCCAGTGCAGTCAGCTGTACTTATATTTCATACCAAACTATTCCTGCTGACTTTTCCATTCCAACATTTAAGCATATTATGTTAAGCAACTGAATCTTTGTCTTTAATGCACCATTCAGTGCCTAATTCTCTGTTCCACCTCACTCTAGTTCCATAGAGACCTGCTTTCCATTAAAAAAAAAAGAAGTGTCTCCTCATTTTCACTAGTGGATATTATTTCCTTCAAAGAACAAATCTTGGTGGTTACAGGAAGTTATTTGCACAAGTAGAACAAGCCCCAGAGCTTTGTTAGATTCCTGTACAAATAATGTGGATCCCTCTTTTGGGTTGGTCTTACACGACGTTCCACATTTGGGCATTGGCAGGCTGAAAGGTATCTTCTGGAGCAGTGATACTTAGACTGAGGCTCGCGAGTCATAAGTGGCTCTTTAATGTGTCCCCTCTGACTCTTTGCAGCATGTGATATTAGAACACTGTGATTTAATTAACCACCAATCAGGATGCTTTTACTATGTTATTAACCAATTGTAGCTGATAAAAATAATAATACTTGGTCAGTCATTTTGCTATAAGTATTATATGTTTAAAAGACCTAAATATTTCCTGTCATACTGTTTAAATATGAATACATAGTACTACAGTAAATGAAACGATGAATTCACAGGACTGTGGCTCTTTTGGGTAAAGCTGAGTGCTAATTTGGCTCCTGAACCACTGAAGTCTGAGTATTACTGTTATGGAGCATTTCTGAAAATTGTATGTGCGTAAGGTTGCGATGAAAGCCTGCTGGAAGAGGAAAGTTGGAGTTTAAAAAACTAGCTATATGAACCAGACTTTATTATCCTATTGTACAACTAGCCCAAAACATACACCCTCTAAATGTTTTAGTGGTATCCTTCTGAATGGGTTGTGAATATTTTCTGTTTTAACAGTCCTTACAGTAAGATTTGTGCACACTGGTCCTATATATATATATATATATATATATATACACATATATCACTCTATCATATCAAGTACCCCTTCCAATCATGAATTATAAACTGCCATTAACTTCTTGGTGAAACCCTAATTGCACTGAAAATTAAACAAATATATGCTAGATTGAAAGGGAGAAAATATTATAAATAGTAAGGGCCTGGTAACTCAACTTTCTTCAATGGAGTCACTCCTCTGAGAAGAAAATCACATGATTTTTGCAATATTGCATTTTTAATAGAACCAGATGCTCCAGTGTTTCATGTTCTCTGTGTATATAAATCTCCCCACTGTATTTTCTACTGCATGCATCCAATGAAGTGAGCTGTAGCTCACAAAAGCTTATGCCCAAATAAATTTGTTAGTGTCTAAGGTGCCACAAGTACTCCTTTTCTTTCATCTCCATTAAGTCTGCTTTCTGCTAGAACAGAACAAGAGAGATAAATCTGGCTTACTGGAGGATTGACTCAAGGATAGTAAAATATCAGGAGACCTAGGCCTGACAGAGTAGTGTCTATACCAATTCCATTCCTGACTCTCAGCATCTGGTACACAGCTGGGAGAGAAAACAGCTATAGAGGCTTGTTTCCTGGCTACCAGAATGGCTATTTAAGGGCCCATTGGTCACCAGTATGGCATAGAGCAGAACTGAGGCTGCTTTAGCCTATGCCACAGTCCAAGCTGAGACACAATAAACTATGCCCTGGTCTACACTAGGACTTTAGGTCGAATTTAGCAGTGTTAAATCGATGTAAACCTGTACCCGTCCACACAGTGAAGCCCTTTATTTTGACTTAAAGGGCTCTTAAAATCGATTTCCTTACTCCACCCCTGACAAGTGGATTAGCACTTAAATCGACCTTGCTGGCTCGAATTTGGGGTACTGTGGACACAATTCGATGGTATTGGCCTCCGGGAGCTATCCCAGAGTGCTCCATTATGACCGCTCTGGACAGCACTCTCAACTCAGATGCACTGGCCAGGTAGACAGGAAAAGAACCGCGAACTTTTGAATCTCATTTCCTGTTTGGCCAGCGTGGCAAGCTGCAGGTGACCATGCAGAGCTCATCAGCACAGGTGACCATGATGGAGTCCCAGAATCGCAAAAGAGCTCCAGCATGGACCGAACGGGAGGTACGGGATCTGATCGCTGTTTGGAGAGAGGAATCCGTGCTATCAGAACTCCGTTCCAGTTTTCGAAATGCCAAAACCTTTGTCAAAATCTCCCAGGGCATGAAGGACAGAGGCCATAACAGGGACCCGAAGCAGTGCCACGTGAAACTGAAGGAGCTGAGGCAAGCCTACTAGAAAACCAGAGAGGCGAACAGCTGCTCTGGGTCAGAGCCCCAAACATGCCGCTTCTATGATGAGCTGCATGCCATTTTAGGGGGTTCAGCCACCACTACCCCAGCCGTGTTGTTTGACTCCTTCAATGGAGATGGAGGCAATACGGAAGCAGGTTTTGGGGACGAAGAAGATGATGATGATGAGGAGGTTGTAGATAGCTCACAGCAAGCAAGCGGAGAAATCGGTTTTCCCGACAGCCAGGAACTGTTTCTCACCCTAGACCTGGAGCCAGTACCCCCCGAACCCACCCAAGGCTGCCTCCTGGACCCAGCAGGCGGAGAAGGGACCTCTGGTAAGTGTACCTTTTAAAATACTATACATGGTTTAAAAGCAAGCATGTGAAAGGATTACTTTGCCCTGGCATTTGCGGTTCTCCTAGATGTAGTCCTAAAGCCTTTGCAAAAGGTTTCTGGGGAGGGCAGCCTTATTGCGTCCTTCATGGTAGGACACTTTACCACTCCAGGCCAGTAACACGTACTCGGGAATCATTGTAGAACAAAGCATTGCAGTGTATGTTTGCTGGCATTCAAACAACATCCGTTCTTTATCTCTCTGTGTTATCCTCAGGAGAGTGAGATATAATTCATGGTCACCTGGTTGAAATAGAGTGCTTTTCTTCAGGGGACACTCAGAGGAGCCCATTCCTGCTGGGCTGTTTGCCTGTGGCTAAACAGAAATGTTCCCTGCTGTTAGCCACAGGGAGGGGGGAAGGTTGAGGGGGTAGTCACGCGGTGGGAGGAGGCAAAATGCGACCTTGTAACGAAAGCACATGTGCTATGTATGTAATGTTAACAGCAAGGTTTACCCTGAAAGAGTGTAGCCACTGTTTTATAAAATGTGTCTTTTTAAATACCGCTGTCCCTTTTTTTTTCTCCACCAGCTGCATGTGTTTCAATGATCACAGGATCTTCTCCTTCCCAGAGGCTAGTGAAGCTTAGAAAGAAAAAAAAAACGCACTCACGATGAAATGTTCTCCGAGCTCATGCTGTCCTCCCACACTGACAGAGCACAGACAAATGCGTGGAGGCAAATAATGTCAGAGTGCAGGAAAGCACAAAATGACCGGGAGGAGAGGTGGCGGGCTGAAGAGAGTAAGTGGCGGGCTGAAGACAGGGCTGAAGCGTGATGAGAGGAGGCAGGATTCAATGCTGAGGCTGGTGCAGGACCAAACCAGTATGCTCCAGTGTATGGTTGAGCTGCAGCAAAGGCAGTTAGAGCACAGACTGCCACTGCAGCCCCTCTGTAACCAACCGCCCTCCTCCCCAAGTTCCATAGCCTCCACACCCAGATGCCCAAGAACGCGGTGGGGGGGCCTCCGGCCAACCAGCCACTCCACCACAGAGGATTGCCCCAAAAAAAGAAGGCTGTCATTCAATAAATTTTAAAGTTGTAAACTTTTAAAGTGCTGTGCTTAAAGTGCTGTGTGGCATTTTCCTTCCCTCCTCCACCACCCCTCCTGGGCTACCTTGGTAGTCATCCCCCTATTTGTGTGATGAATGAATAAAGAATGCATGAATGTGAAGCAACAATGATTTTATTGCCTCTGCAAGCTGTGATTGAAGGGAGGAGGGGCGGGTGGTTAGCTTACAGGGAAGTAGAGTGAACCAAGGGGCGGGGGGTTTCATCAAGGAGAAACAAACAGAACTTTCACACCGTAGCCTGGCCAGTCATGAAACTGGTTTTCAAAGCTCCCTCCTGTGCTCTTCTAACCGCCCTGGTGTCTGGCTGCGCGTAACCAGCAGCCAGGCGATTTGCCTCAACCTCCCACCCCACCATAAACGTCTCCCCCTTACTCTCACAGATATTGTGGAGCACACAGCAAGCAGTAATAACAGTGGGAATATTGGTTTCGCTGAGGTCTAAGCGAGTCAGTAAACTGCGCCAGCGCGCCTTTAAACGTCCAAATGCACATTCTACCACCATTCTGCACTTGCTCAGCCTGTAGTTGAACAGCTCCTGACTACTGTCCAGGCTGCCTGTGTACGGATTCATGAGCCATGGCATTAAGGGGTAGGCTGGGTCCCCAAGGATACATATAGGCATTTCAACATCCCCAACAGTTATTTTCTGGTCTGGGAATAAAGTCCCTTCCTGCAGCTTTTGAAACACACCAGAGTTCCTGAAGATGCGAGCATCATGCACCTTTCCCGGCCATCCCACGTTGATGTTGGTGAAACGTCCCTTGTGATCCACCAGAGCTTGCAGCACTATCGAAAATTACCCCTTGCGGTTTATGTACTCGGCGGCTTGGTGCTCCGGTGCCAAGATAGGGATATGGGTTCCGTCTATGGCCCCACCACAGTTAGGGAATCCCATTGCAGCAAAGCCATCCACTATGACCTGCACATTTCCCAGGGTCACTACCCTTGATATCAGCAGATCTTTGATTGCGTGGGCTACTTGCATCACAGCAGCCCCCACAGTAGATTTGTCCACTCCAAATTGATTCCCAACTGACCGGTAGCTGTCTGGCGTTGCAAGCTTCCACAGGGCTATTGCCACTCGCTTCTCAACTGTGAGGGCTGCTCTCATCTTGGTATTCATGCGCCTCAGGGCAGGGGAAAGCAAGTCACAAAGTTCCATGAAAGTGCCCTTACGCATGCGAAAGTTTCGCAGCCACTGGGAATCGTCCCAGACCTGCAACACTATGTGGTCCCACCAGTCTGTGCTTGTTTCCCAAGCCCAGAATCGGCGTTCCACAGCATGAACCTGCCCCATTAGCACCATGATGCATACATTGGCAGGGCCCATGCTTTCAGAGAAATCTGTGTCCATGTCCTGATCACTCACGTGACCGCGCTGACGTCGCCTCCTCGCCCGGTATCGCTTTGCCAGGTTCTGGTGCTGCATATACTGCTGGATAATGTGTGTGGTGTTTAATGTGCTCCTAATTGCCAAAGTGAGCTGAGCGGCCTCCATGCTTGCCTTGGTATGGCGTCCGCACAGAAAAAAGGCGCGGAACGATTGTCTGCCGTTGC
Organism: Lepidochelys olivacea; assembly: GCF_965140295.1. Lineage (NCBI taxonomy): Eukaryota > Metazoa > Chordata > Testudines > Cheloniidae > Lepidochelys > Lepidochelys olivacea. The sequence continues at coordinate 62,610,154 of NC_140418.1, read as the reverse complement.
TCTGACGGAGGGAGGGGCGACTGACGACACGGCTTACAGGGTTGGCTCCAGGGAGCTAAAATCAACAAAGGGGGTGCCTGTACATCAAGGAGTATTTCAGGCAGGACTTCACGGAGGGTTCCAAAAAGAAATGGTGCACCTAAGTTATCGTTCTTATTGGAACAAGGAGGTTAGCCTGGCCTCTGATTGATACATGGCTAGATTTACCTCGCTGCACCTTCTCTGTGAGTGACTGCAGTGTGACCTAGAGGAATGAGTCCCCTAGACAGGGGAGGAGGCAAATGAGTACAAAACAAATCTGGTCTATTTCTTGTTTTGATCCACTCCATCTATCTTTTACATCTTTGGCTGGCAGCAGATGGTGCAGAAGGACTGCATGCCATCCACATCTCATGGCTGCTCGGCAGAAGATGGTACAGTACGACTGCTAGCAATCCGTATCGCCTGCCCGCTCACCATAAGACGGTTCAATAGGACTGACTGCAGGACTAAAGAGAATGACCTGGTCAAGTCACTCCAAATTTAGTCCCTGCGCCCATGTCTGCCCAGGCGCTCCCAGCCGACGTGGCCAGGAGCACCTCGGACATGATGATGACGGCTACCAGTCGTACTGTACCGTCTGCTGCCACAAGGCAAGGGGTTGCTGCTACTGGGTAGCAATGCCGTAGTGCGTCTGCCAGCACCCAGGAGACATAGGGTGACGGTTACCTGAGCGGGCTCCATGCTTGCAGTGGTATGGCATCTGCACAGGTAACTCAGGAAAAAAGGCGCGAAATGATTGTCTGCCCTTGCTTTCACGGAGGGAGGGAGGGAGGGAACGGGGGCCTGACGGATATGTACCCAGAACCACCCGCGACAATGTTTTAGCCCCATCAGGCATTGGGATCTCAACCCAGAATTCCAATGGGCAGCGGAGACTGCGGAACTGTGGGATAGCTACCCACAGTGCAACGCTCCGGAAGTCGACTCTAGCCTCGGTACTGTGGAAGCGCTCCGCTGAGTTAATGCACTTAATGCACTTAGAGCATTTTCTGTGGGGACACACACACTCGAATATATAAAACCGATTTCTAAAAAAACGACTTCTATAAATTCGACCTTATTCTGTAGTGTAGACATACCCTATGAGGTGAAGGATGCAAAAATCTCCTTCTCCCCACCCACCCTCAGCTGCATCCAGCACATACTGGGCATAGCTGGGACTCCATGCGTATTTCCAGATTTTTACACTCAGTAACGCATGCACTATATCATACAGCAACACTGAAGCCAGTGGGAGTCTTTCCATCACATTTAAAGACAAAGTATTAATCTAAAACAAAATAAATGTATTACACACATGAATTACAAATACTTGCTAGAAATTTTGCAAACTCAGCGTGCACAGGGGATGGGAGGACTCTGAGGCTGCTGTAAAAGCACAGCACCCTCTATGTATACCCCCAGAGAAATAGTGCCTTCTGGGAGTTCAATATCCACCATGACCCCACTACCCACCCCCCCCCCCCAAAAAAAAAACACCCAAGACCCACAACACTGTTTCGTGAAGGGCAAATCCCATCCTACAGACTGAAAGATCTCTTGAAAGATTTCAGTTCCCCAGAACTGTATTTCTCCCCTCCCCCATCCCTTTCAGGAAAGGCTGATGTCGCCTTGGGTTATTTTTTTTTCTATGTTGTAGGACTATGTCATAACAAGATCAAAGTACACCACATTACTCAAATCTTCATTCTCTACTCACAAGCTGGGGAAATGAAAGAAACAACAAATGCTTCACCTCTATCCTGATTACCTGAACACTGACTTTGGTGTACTATGTCACTATAGTGTAGATCATTTAGCAGAGCTGTGTTTTCTCTCTGCCTTTTGCAAAATACTCTCACTGACAAGGCTGTGTATAGGCAAATTCTCTCTTCTGTCTCCTTGCAATATTGCAGCTCAAGTAATATTCATGGTGATAATATAATGGATGTGATGGTTTTTATCTCAGTCTGGTTAATATAATATATGACTACCACTTGTATAACAGAACAGAGATGCTAATGAATAGAGAGACAAATAATGCAATCCCCTCTCAGGAAGCAGTCCTTCCGGATCATAATTGCATCTTTAACTGCAGTTGGTTCTACTACAGATCACATTATGAGGCTGAACAGGGGCACTCAGAAGGTCAAAAGCAATGTCTTATTTCAGTTTCTCTAAGGCTCATTAAAACTGAGTGTCCCCAAGGTCCTTGGAGATTACATTTTCATTCTGGGGATGCCAAGAAATTCAAGTAATACACAGTATTTTATTAGTCTGATGATGGCACTGAACATGCTTTCATAAGAACATAGATTTTTAGGGAGGCTGAAAGTACTGGAGCCTGGTTTCCATGAAGTATTTGGTATTTTTACAAAACAAGATCTCCTCAAAAAATGGACAGGTTTCAGAGTAACAGCCATGTTAGTCTGTATTCACAAAAAAGAAAAGGAGTACTTGTGGCACCTTAGAGACTAACCAATTTATTTGAGCATGAGCTTTCATGAGCTACAGCTCACTTGCCACAAGTACTCCTTTTCTTTTTTCAAAAAATGGAGTTTTCCCTGAAATCCCAGAATATTGACAATGACAGAGTATATTCTACAATACTAAATTTTGCCTGTCAGGCTGTCTGGAGTGGGTCTACAGCACAGTATAATCATATGGATTGGAAGGAAACATCCATGTTCTATTTTAATTGAAGTCAATCCTCTTTTATAATCCTTACAGCTAACCATCCCAGCTGCACGGATGATGAGACTACCCTTGCAGTAACTTCAGTCGGGGCAAATCCACTTTCCTTTGGCAATTTGTTCAAGTACACCATTGTCCTCATAATAAAGTTTCTTAGGGCTTGTCTAAATGGTGAGTTAGTGCACAACAAGCAAGGGTGGGAATCTACAATGAACCAGCTTGTCATGCACTAACTGTTGACACTGCTACAGCAACACTTACTGCACTCTAGTAGTGTCCACATAGTATATTTTTGTACTGTAGATTCACACCCTGGCTTCCCACACACAAACTAGTCATGTAGGAAAACCCTTAGTACATTAGCTTACATTATCCCTTTCTGCAGCTTAAACACATGTTACTAGCAGCCATTATTGATCCCAGTGCACCTTAAAGTATCTCTTTACATATCTGGATACTGTCCATCCTCATTCTTTTCTATTCACTGAATGTCCAGCTCTCTCAGCCTTACCACCTATCTCTTATTTCCTAAGCCTTTTATTACATTTGCTCTCCACTTGACCCTCTTCAGGCCTCTGTGCCTCTTAAGTGTTGCCCTAAATTGAGTGTAATATTTTATCTGACGCATAACCAATACTAAGTGCACAATAATTATAAGGCATTGGTTAATCTCAAAAGGTTCAGGGAGTTTCTCCTAAAAGGTTTTACAGAGGCTGGGGGACAGGACCATCAATCTCCATTTGTGCACAACTTCCACAGGGCTCAGTCAGCATCCTTCCAAAGCATGAGCCTTCCAAGCGTAAATTCAGCTACCCTTCCTCTCCACAATATGAGCTCTTAAAGCTCCCTTTCCCCAAACTAGCCCTCACCTGAAAAAAATCTCCCTTCCCGCACCATTTTTGTGTCTGAATCCCTTCACTTAGCATTCATCCCTCCATGGGGAAGGAAAGCAACCTGGGAATTCGCTACAGAGAGCTGTCAGACACCCCTCACTTCTGGCAGGGGCCTCACAGTAGCAGGAAGATGCAGAACAGCAGCCTGCAGTCAGAAGACTGTGGGGAAGGATTACAGCTATATTCCCCTGTATTGGACTGCTGTGAGGGGCTGAATTAGGGACAGAACTGGGCAGAGAATACACATTTCATTTTAGAAATAAATTGGTTAGTCTCTAAGGTGCCACAAGTACTCCTTTTTCTTTTTGCGAATACAGACTAACACGGCTGTTACTCTGAAACATTTCATTTTGTGCAGGATTGAGATACTTTGACATTCCCTTTCATTCCAACTCAGCATGAAACTCAAACATTTTGAAGTTCTGTGAAAGAAAATGTTTGGAGTTTGACTTATGTTGTAGAATATAAAATCAAACTATTGTAAAAGTCATTGAGAGAAATAGAAACATTTCATTCTGAAAACGGGACATTTCAACATGGTGGGGAAAAAATGGAAACAAACTCTCACAGACATTCATGAACTCATGTCACTTCACTAAAATGGAAGTGTTTAGTTTTTGACTCAACTGCATTTTCAGATGGAAGAGTTTTCAGTCTGAAAGTTTTTTTCCCCCCCAACCAGTTCTAGTTATGGACTTTTGATCTCCTGCTGTAACATGAAAGCAACTAAGCAGCCCTAGTAAAGCAATGCCCCTTACGGGGGAATGTTTTTATGGGAACCTACCAGGAACTAGAAGCTTAGTGCTTGAATCACCAGCAGCATTTGCTTGAGAGCTTGTGGAACACAGAGCATGCTAACAAACATCTCGGAGAGGCTGGTGTGCCATAGTTTCACCCTGCAGTCAGATAGGGTATGATTGCTTGGGCTTCTCGAGTGTCAAGGTTTACAACATAAAATAAGCCAGCAAATACAATATATAGTTTTCTCACTCTTAGTTGTTGAGAGCAGCTCTTCCTCCTCCAAGCAGCAGCGTTTCAGGTAGTCTAGTCTATAAACATCTGGGTAAATTTGGTTGCAATTAACCCTGTCAGGTTTATGTTGCCCCACTTTACTGGGAAAGAGGGACCAAGGCAAGGAGAGTCCCAAGCAGCGTAGCTCCAAAGGAATCTCAGTCTATGACAGCCCCTGGAACTCCCAGGGGGGGAAATCTAATACATGTCAGGATGTCTTGTGCAGCTTTCGTTGACCCCATGCACAGTCTGCTCATGCAAACCAGGTGGAGGGGCAGGTAAGTCTCTCAGGCATAAAAAATTGTCTGATGAGACTCCTGCTTTTGAACTCTTCTGTTGTTTGAGAAACTCCATTTCCAGTAGGGCTGTCATCCTGCAGCTTTTCATCAGAACTAAGCTATTCACTTCAGGAAAAGACAACTTTACATCATTATAACAAATAAATCATGGTGTGAATGACTTAATGTATATATATTTAATTAACAATTTGAACTCTGCCAGATTTCTAATTTCAAGAGAATAGTGAGAGTGACAAACTAATGAGGACTGACACGGGTCACTATATTATAGACATTTTTCAAACTGCTGCGTAAGGAAATAGCAGCTATAATATCATTCATAATTCATTAAAACCTAAAACATTCAAGTGAATGTGAAATTGCTGTATGAGCAACTTTTCCTGATACGCTTTATGCAAGGAGAGCTATGAATAATGTGTTCTACTTTTATGATCATTTCTCCTTTATTCAAGTGACCTAATTTTGTCTCTTATATGATATGATTACTTTCATAGCACAAATTACAAAGCTGTGATGAATTTGAATAAAAATGATTATGACTTGACATTCCAATTCAATGTTTCCAAAAGATAATAAAATGAAGGTAACAGTGGCTTAGCACATTATATAGGCATTAAAGCTCTGAATAGCTGAAAATAAAAGCTGATTTCTTTTCCTTAAGTTGCCATATTCTTACATCTGTAATGTAGTTACTGTTACAAAACATGTAATTAAAAGTTTATAATTCTGAATATATTCTTAAAAACAACTAAATTAGCAGCAATCCAAACATTGTGGATGTATCTACTTTTAATTAACTTTAATAAGTTAAGTTAACAAGGGACACAGACTATTCCAAGTTTTATTATTAATTATTATTATTATTATTATTTGAAAAAGGGGTGAAATATTAGGTTTCCAGCAATCTCTCCTCTGTGGTACAATAGACTATCATGTTGGCTAAATTAGGTCGAGTCTGATATATGAATACACTAAACAGAATTGCACCAAAACTGTTTTGGCTCCCAAGAAAGGGGTAGGAGGTAAAGTACAAAGATATATCCCTGTATGGAAGTGTCTATGGCCCTTGTTCTACAAATACGATGCATGTACAGACTAGGGACTGAATGGCTCGGCAGCAGTTCTGCAGAAAAGGACCTAGGGGTTACAGTGGATGAGAAGCTGGATATGAGTCAACAGTGTGCCCTTGTTGCCAAGAAGGCCAATGGCATTTTGGGATGTATAAGTAGGGGCATTGCCAGCAGATCGAGGGACGTGATCGTTCCCCTCTATTCGACATTGGTGAGGCCTCATCTGGAGTACTGTGTCCAGTTTTGGGCCCCACACTACAAGGAGGATGTGGAAAAATTGGAAAACGTCCAGCGGAGGGCAACAAAAATTATTAGGGGTCTGGAACACATGACTTATGAGGAGAGGCTGAGGGAACTGGCGATGTTTAGTCTACGGAAGAGAAGAATGAGGGGGGATTTGATAGCTGCTTTCAAATACCTGAAAGGGGGTTCCAAAGGGGATGGCTCTAGACTGTTCTCAGTGGTAGCAGATGACAGAACAAGGAGTAATGGTCTCAAGTTGCAGTGGGGGAGATTTAGGTTGGATATTAGGAAAAACTTTTTCACTAGGAGGGTGGTGAAACACTGGAACTCATTACCTAGGGAGGTGGTGGAATCTCCTTCCTTAGAAGTTTTTAAGGTCAGGCTTGACAAAGCCCGGGCTGGGATGATTTAATTGGGGATTGGTCCTGCTTTGAGCAGGGGGTTGGACTAGATGACCTCCTGAGGTCCCTTCCAACCCTGATATTCTATGATACATAAAGTTAAGCATGAACATAGTCCCACTGACATCTGCTAGCTTAAGTAAAGATAAGTATGTTTCATAATCAGGGCCTATGAGCACAAACAACTCATGGTTCTGTATTTGGGTCATCACCCCCTGAGAAGCTAATATTTTGCTTATTTTTAAGAACTGGATACAAAAAAAAAGATAAAGAAACTGAAGCCAGTTTTTAGATTATTGGCAGTGATCCCATTCCATGACTGAGAACTTTTACTACTGTGCACAATGCGTAGTGCCATAAGTAGCTCAGTTTAAGGTACCTATCAGTTTTATAAGAAAAAAATGAAGAAATAAAGCAAATTAAACAAAACAATACTTTATGGAAGAGAATAAAGAAAAAAAGCATTATAAAAGAAAAGATCTCAGTAATCACCTATAGATTGAAGGTTGATCCTACAACCTCTTATTGATGATTAAAATGGTTATTAGTGAGAGTAGCCCCAGTGATGGTGAGCTTCAAAATTTAGGGATGGATTTTATAAACTTTTAGGCCCCAATCCTGCAAACTGTTCCATGCTGGTTCAGGGATTTCCCAGCACTGAGCAGTTTATAGAATCCAGGCTTTATGCACTCAGAGTAGAGAATCAAGGGAGAATATATAAGGAAGCTCAGCTCTGACTTACACAGCATAGCAGAATGATGAAGGAGTGACCATGAGGACAAACAGATTTAACTTGATAAAAAGAAATATGAGGTGCCAGTGACAGCAGATTTTGGAAGATTATAGTATTTAAAACAGGAGAAATTTTGGTGTGGACATGTGATTCTGTTATGGAGACAGAGAAAAAGAGACAACATGAATGAAAAAGTAGTAGGATTTGGTCACACCCAGGAGTTCAAAGAGAAACGAAGTCGAAAGCATCCAAGATTATGCCCTTTTGAGATAAAGTTTAAATGGGGTTGTGTGCATGAGCATCAGCCAGCCAGCCTTATCCTCCCACCCAGCAGAAAGGTAGAGAGAAGGAAGGGTCAGCCCCCATATTGCCAGACGTACATTCTTTCATTCTACTCCCCACCTGATCAACATCAGTTGATGGGTCAGGAGTAGGAACACCTGGTTGAAAAGGGATCCTGGGGGCTGCAGTCAACACCACTGACCGGGCTGTTAAGTTGGGTCGGCGGCACAGGCAGGCTCCCTACTTTGCCCCGTGTGACTCCCAGGAAGCTGCCGGCATCTCCCTCTGGTGCTAGGTGGAGGGATGGCCACAGGCATTCTGCGCTGCTCCCGCCCCCAGCATCAGCTCAGCAGCTTCCATTGGCCAGGAACTGTGGCCAATGAGACCTGAGGGGGCAGTGCCTACAGGTGCCTCCTCCTAGGAGCCAGAGGAAGATGTCATTGCTTCCTGGGAGGCATCTGACGTAAGCACCGCCCAGAGCCCATATCCCTGCCCTAGCCTGGAGCCCTCTCCTGCACCACAAACCCCTCATCTCTGGCCCCACACCAGTTCCTGCAGCTGCAACCCTCATCCCCTCTCAGACCCCAACCCCCTCTCCCAGGCTGGTGAAAATGAGTGAGTGAGCAAGGCTTGGGGGAGAGTGAGTGACAGAAGGAGGAGGGATGGAGTGAGTGGAGGACGTGGCCTCGGAGAAGGGGCGCGGCAAGGGTGTTTGGTTTTCTGCAAATAGAAAGTTGGCGATCCTAGTCATGAGCAGCATTGGAGAGATAAGAGATATGCAGGTGAACAGCAGGCAATAGGTCTACCAACCTTGACATTTGATTTGTTCCTTTATAAGTGACTTGGAGGAGCAAGATTGCATGTAAATAAATAAAACTAATACTGTAATGGAAACACTAAATCAGAGATTAGTCTGGTCAAGAAACAATACAGATTCCTGGTGGAATTACTGTTTACTATCTCACTTGGAACCAGTACCTGAATCATAACAAACTGCAAACAAACTGAATCATAAACTGTAAACAACCTGAATCATAACAAACTGCAAACAACTCTTTGCATAACACATTGCAGGACTGAGACCTACAGCAGCTTGCTAAAGAAATAAAAAGCTAATCCAGATGCTTGAAACTGTCTAAAAACCCAGTACAAAACAAATGATCATCATGCTTGAAAAATTATACTTTAAGGTACTATTATACTTTCAGAAGTGTAACCGGAAAAATATAGATTATCTTGACTAGGAATCCTGTATGCCAGTGGTTCCCAAACTTGTTCCTCCACTTCTGCAGGGAAAGCCCCTGGCGGGCCATGCCGGTTTGTTTACCTGCCGCAACCTGCAGGTTCGGCCGATTGTGGCTCCCAGTGGCTGTGGTTTGCTGCTCTAGGCCAATGGGAGCTGCTGGAAGCGGCGCGGGCCAAGGGATGTACTGGCCGCTGCCTCCAGCAGCTCCCATTGGCCTGGAGCAGCGAACCGCGGCCACTGGGAGCTGCGATTGGCCGAACCTGAGGACGCGGCAGGTAAACAAATCAGCCGGGCCCGCCAGGGGCTTTCCCTGCAGAAGTGGAGGAACAAGTTTGGGAACCACTGCTGTACGCAAACAACTGTTGTCTCTTCCTCTAGTTGTGGGAGAGATTAGATATACTGAACAATAGCAATGTCTAAGTAGAGAAGAGGTAACAGTATAGTACTGTATTTCACTGCTCTTCAGGAGAAAATAACCAAATTCTGCACTCTCTGATGCAAGTACTACCTCAGTGAAGTCAGTGGTGTTTCATAAGTGTCATAGCAGCCTAAGAAATAGCCTTATCATTTAGCTAATTGTTCCACCACCAAAAGCAAAAGGAGCAGAGAAGCAGACCATTCCAATCTCAGTTTAGAGAGAGAAGGACAAATCATTAGTAATCACAGAATCTAATAGACATATCACAGATGTATTTAATTCATGGATCTTCTGACCTTGTGACATCTTGGGTTATTCACCCCAACATTAAGATTTCTCTATGTCAGAGACAGCTGCCAGAAATAGCCCTACATTTATCAACTGGAAAACCATGTTGAATGTCATCCTGCTATTGTCAAACTACATTTTGATACATGCCAGCTGGTTTAAATTTATTAGGAAGGATTTTTTTTTATTTTAATCTGGTAGATACCAATGAACATTTGGCAGAACTGTTTAGTCACAAATAAGCCGCACTGGTCTATAATTCTTTGTGGCTAGTCCATCTTTATCTGGTTGTCTGATCAATATAACATTGAACTTATAAATAAAGGAAGCACTGGAATCCGCAGTGAAAAAAAATTAGTGCCTGTAAAATCACTAGCATAAACAATATGCAAGATCAAGAAGAAAAACCTTACTGTCTATTCCTCTTTCCTTGGATCATCCACACCCTGAGGGTCTTCCGATTTTATCAAAAGTTGGTTACATTTGGTTATGCTGTAAATAAAGATTATCCTGGTATATTGTCAAGACTCTTTTTAAAGGGTATGTCTCTAAATGGTTGACAACTTTGCTGTTAGCAGAATTTTTGTGATTCATTGTCACTAACTCCAAAACATTCAGAAATCATACATAAGAAACTTCAGTCACATTTTCAACCTTTTATCCACACCCATGAGAGATTATTTAAGAAAAGAAAGCTAAGATCCTCACATAATCACTCATCTCCAAGAGCTGGAGGTTTAAACAAACTTGAAGTATCACAAATTGTGCAGTACTCTAAGGAGAGTTTGTAACACTTGTGATTTCATCTGGCAGAGTTACAGCGAGAAATACAACAGTTGTCTATTCTGGGCTTCCCACGCTACACTCAAACAGCTATCTGTGAAAAAATATACATACACTTATGCGTCAGGCACAAAAATCTACTCGCCCACCCGTTACCATGAAGGCACTTTAATTGCCTGTGAATAAATTACTCTCCCTTTGCAAGTAGTTCAGTACAATTTTACAGCATTGTGGTTAGTCAATTGTACAGACTTAAGGCAAATAGAAAGAGCTTCCTGAATAGGATTTACTTAATATCATTAATAACAGTGTGGAAAATTCTCACTTGAATTAAACTAAATGAAAATGTTCATGGAAAATATCTGATTTTTCAGCAGAAAATTGAAGAGTGATTTTTGGCCAGAATTTTGTAGGCTCCTAGTTTCTGAATGCAAAAAATAAAACTCTGGAAGGGGTAGGAGCCAGAACCAGTTTTCCAACCTGCCCTACAGATCCTGATCCTACAAACACTAAAGCACATGCTTAATTTGAAGCAGAGAAGTAGTTGAAATGGGCAGAAGAGAGTAAGTTTTGAGAACTGTTGATTTTCAGTATATCTGTTTGGAGAACCTGACACACCATTTGGCTTGATTTTCATAAGGTGCTGAATACCCTCAACTCTTAATAATGTCTATGGGAGCTCAGCACTTCTGAATATCAGACTCCAGGTGTTTTGAGTGTGAAACCATAAAATGGTTACTCCTGACATCAGTAGTTAATTTTAAAAATGTTGGCCTTAACTTCTATGCCTCAGCTTCCTTATCTATACAATGGAGTTCTTAGTACTGAACTCAGGAGGACTACTTTGGGGCTACAATTGTTAATGTACATAAAGTACTTTAAGAACCTGTTTAGGTGGAAGGTTGATACAGAGTGCAAAGTACATCATCATAATGTATGCACATTTGGTGGTGGACAGGCATATGCTATCGATAATCAGAATTAATAAAATTCCACCCTAGTTCAGCTTCCCTTCTTCTCTGTTTGATAAGTTTTCAAGCAGGAAATCTTCCTATCCATCCTGTCTCTCAATTAAGCATTAAAGACATTTGAATATCAGAATTGGGCGGGGGGGGGGAGGGAGAGAGAGATAGCTCTCATGTAACCTTGTTTGTGGTGTTTTTGTTAGCACAGAGAAGCAAGTTACAATGAATAGCATAGACAAGAATCCCACAAAGCAGTGAAAATATTACTGCCTCTTTCCTTCCATCCACTGTATAATGTATTTGTTAGATGGCTGCTTGAACTCCTTTATGCTACAGAAGGGTATAACTCATGCCAATAGAGTTTTCATTCACCAGGTACATATCTGAAGTTTCAGCACACATTATTAGTTCTGACAAAAGGAATACCTCTTTAGTCTGTGAGCTGAACTACATTTCAGCCATTTTCACTTCTGAGTTACCTGTAGCCAATATCAATAAGTCTGAAAAAGTACTCTGGTCCCCATCCTCGATTACAAGAATAAATGTTTGAACAGCAAGGATGTTGGCTAGATTTCATCTTTTCTCTAGCCCTTGCCTGCTGCACCAGATTTTCCCTCCTCACTGCTATAATTGCATATTGCTGTTAATAAGCCCATTTGCCTCCTCTAGTAATACTCTATAACATACATTGACTCCTTCACTTAGTATTCGAAGGCTCTTAAAACCTGTGAATATGGAGTCCATGTCACAGCTGGAATTATTCCTCACTTAATGCTCTGTACAAGCAGTCATGCATGGGAAAAAAATGGCTGTTTTCCACAAAGTCACCGTACTAACTCTACTGCCAGTTTCCACTAGCTAAACATCCTATGAGAGAGACAGTTAAAAAACAATAAATGTTGTCTGTGTTCATATAGTAACTACACATCTAATCCAATTTTCTTCAATCTTGGCTTGTTTTGTAGCTCTAATTGAGAATTAAAATTCAAGCAAAAGCTGAAGTTTTTATATGTTGTCCTATAATTCACTGTTTATAGGGTTGCATAAGAAATTTCAGCACATAGTATATTGTTCACAAGCAAAAGAAATCAATGTTACTTCATGAGGGTGTTAAATCCATAATGGCGGATGTCATTTTAAACAAGTTATTCTTCATATATGAATGTTTGGTAAGTGTTTTTAATTGGCCTTACTTACTAAGCTTATAGTAGAAATGGAATTTGGAATAAGGGAGAAGTGTGAAGCCCCAAGAAAAATCTAGTTAAGGTTCAGGGACCTCCAGAAGCATTCTAGATCCCAAAATAACAGCTTTCCCTGTATTTCACAATGTACAATTTTACAACAGCTTTCATCCAAAGATTATTTACAGGGAAATTGAGGCATAGGGAGGATGAAGCAAATTATTGCACTTAAGCGTATTTCTAATTTTAAGCACACACCAAAGTGAATTAAGGCCTTAATAACTTGATACCACTATGTATCAACTTGATGGCAGACCCAGGAATAGAATCCCAGAGTCAGGACTGAGGGGTCAATAGATACATTTTGGAGGCTAGAATGATTTTGTGTTTGTTTTTGTCCTGTAGCATCCATGAAACGACAACTCTACATTGTATTTTATTTTTATCCTTAAAATCCTGTTTAAAATGGAGGCAATTTAAGTTTACCTGGGTTCCATAGTCCATGATTTGACTACTTTAACATTGAGGACAAGCATCTTTTCCTCAATCTTTGCTCTTTAATATGTTCAGACATTCATAGCATTAGGAGTGTTCACTTACACAGGTGGTTACTAGAATTGTTAATACATTCAGCAGGGACTCAGGTGGTGTAAGATATAGAACATCTCTGATTCGTCATGATCCACCCCCACACAGACTTATGCCCTACAGACATTATTTTCAGACATGTATTGAATACTTTCTCTGGGCACTAGCTATTCTTCCAAAGTGGGTAAGTTGCACATGTCACCAACTGGGGTCAAGCTTTCACTTGAAAGAAGTATGCTAGAAGTTGGTGTCCTCTCTCTTAGTGTTGGTACTCCCCATCAGTGTCTGACTATTGCTGGACAGTAGACTGTTTGTTTTTCCTATTTGTCAATGAAACAGTACAAAGTGAAGGTGTAAAATGTACAGTACTTTGCTCAGGAAAGAAATTATTCTCTTCCAGCAGCTGGTAAGCCTCTTAGATGAAAGCCTAACCAGGTGATCCAGGTTTTGTTGCCTCCCAGGTTACTGTGACTCACGAACCTGGGTTGGTAAACAACAGCTACTAATGACAGGTTTCAGAGTAACAGCCATGTTAGTAATCATAATCAAAAAGGCTGACAAAAGAGGTGCTGTTGTCATTATGAATAGGTAGGAATATGAACAAGAGGCTGCTCGGCAGCTCTCCAGCACCACTTTCTACAAGCCATTACCCTCTGATCCCACTGAGAGTTACCAAAAGAAACTACAGCATTTGCTCAAGAAACTCCCTGAAAAAGCACAAGGTCAAATCTGCACAGACACACCCCTGGAACCCCGACCTGGGATATTCTATCTACTACCCAAGATCCATAAACCTGGAAATCCTGAGTGCCCCATCATCTCAGGCATTGGCACCCTGACAGCAGGATTGTCTGGCTATGTAGACTCCCTCCTCAGGCCCTACGCTACCAGCATTCCCAGCTACCTTGGAGACACCACTGACTTCCTGAGGAAGCTACAATCCATCGGTGATCTTCCTGATAACACCATCCTGGCCACTATGGATGTAGAAGCCCTCTACACCAACATTCCACACAAAGATGGACTACAAGCCGTCAAGAACACTATCCCCAATAAGCTATTAGAAACAGGAGAGTGGGGTTTTGGGGGGAGGGAGGGGAGAAAACCTGGATTTGTGCTGGAAATGGCCCACCTTGATTATCATACACATTGTAAGGAGAGTGATCACTTTAGATAAGCTATTACCAGCAGGAGAGTGGGGTGGGGGGAGAGAAAACCTTTTGTAGTGATAAACACCCACTTTTTCATGGTCTGTGTGTAGAAAAACATCTTCCGTATTTTCCACGGTATGCATCCGATGAAGTGAGCTGTAGCTCATGAAAGCTTAGGCTCAAATAAATTGGTTAGTCTCTAAGGGGCCACAAGTACTCCTTTTCTTTTTGTGAACAGCTACTAAGAGATTGAAGTTGGTACAGCACACATCAGCATGCCTCATTAAAAATAAAGGCTAGTCGGAACACATCACAGCTGTGCTTTACAAACTACATCGGCCCCCTATTTAATTGATAAAAGTGTTTGAAAACCTGGGCCACATTAAAAGGTTTTTAATGGAAAGGAACCTGATTGCTTCAGTGCCTAGTTTATCCTTCATGATGTACAAACAGAACTATGCTCCACAGGACTGCTGCAGCTAGAAAAAAACTAAGTCTGACTATGAAGTAATTTGGGGACAAAGCATTCTTGTCTGAGAGACCCCAGATATAGAACTCCTTGCCAGAACAGATTGGATTGATTGCAAGTCTAATGACATTGCGAATTAGCTGTAACAGGCACGTGTTTTTATTTTTTTTTTAAGTAGAGTTGCCATCCATGGAGGAAAGCAATAAAATAGAACACATTAAAAGACTTTTACAAAGTTGCACCATCCTCCTCTAGGAGGATAGGAAATAAAAATGCCACATTTTGATATGAATGTTCATGCTCCTGAAGTTTGTTTGACACACAGTTAACATGGTGACAACTGCCTTATACCTAACAAAGGTTAGGCAGAGAAATGGGAAATTACTTTCAAGGAAAATCGAGCATCTTTTGCCCACAGGAGATATTTCAACATTGACAGAGATCCCCAACCATACATAGGCCTGGGTTGACATAAATCATTAAGCTTGGGGGAGGCCTCATTTCTTAGAAGACAGGATTAGGGAGTTAGATCAGCAGACTGAAAACAGAATATTTGTGCTAAAATATGTAAATTGATCAGTAAGCTAAAAGACAAAGTGTCTGAGCTAGTTAAGATAAGAGAGGGAAGACCCATGGAACCATTTACTAAGAACAAGAGAACCTGGGAATGCAAAGAAGAGATAAAGAGTAAGCTCCAACAAAGACAGTGCATGGACAGCGCATGCTGCATAGGGATTGGTTCCTGAAAAGTAACCAAGCAAATCCCAAAATATGTGATGCAACGTCTAGTGAATGTAATATGAGGTGTAAATGTATAATAAGAAAGGAGGTTTCTGTAACTTTGGATGTGTGGTATATCCTGTACCTATCCCCTATATTTGAGTCAGACCAACTCAGACTAGCTTTGCTGTATGTCAGATAAATGAACCTGTGTGACAAGACTGGAGTCAAACTCAGTTCTTGGGGAACTGAGTGGAAGAGGTCTAGGAGGCTACCCCAACATCACACACTGAGGTTCTTCATGAAAGAGTGAAACATTTCTACTCTTCTAAAACTATGTTTGCCAAACTACCATGTCTAACAGATTTTTTTTTAAAAAATATGTAGTGTAGCAAGAGTCAACTCAGCACAAAAGTACCTTATCATGGCTGGGATCTTTCTTCGCTAGCACCAACTGTTGTGCCAGTCCTGTGATGTTCTCTCTTCTTGTAACTTAGCCCTCCAGACACGTCATATTTTAGTTCCACCAATTCCAGGGTAACAAAGTCCAACAAACAATTCCAAGATCTTGCATCAGGTCTCCAACTCCCTGTCTTTGAGCCCAGTAGTCCTTATATCTTTCTCTCGATATTTTAATTGTTCTTATCCCCGTATGTCAGGAAGCTACAAAACACCTCTGGGTGAGTGGCAGCTGCAGGAATCTGTTCCACATCTGTGTATTCCAACTATATTCCTCTCCATCCCCTGGGCTAATTCTTTTTCCTGAAGGAACCTCTTGTTTCACTTAGGACTCATCACTACTACCTCAAGAATGACTGGAGAGGTCTCTCTCTGCAGCCCTTCAAAAGTCAGTCCAAACACCCCTTATGATTTATTACCTCCAGCTTCCTCCTAGCAACCTGCTTCTGGCCTCAGGCTTTTCACTGGCTTTAACCCAAAAGAGCAAACTTCAACTACCACCTGGATCTCCTCTTTGGCCTTTTTCCCATTACCCTCTCCTCCTTCCTTTATAAAGACATGGACCCTTCCTAGCTGGATTTGATCAAGTACTGCCAAGTGGCCTAATTAGGCGCAGGCCCCTGTTAATCCATAATTAACCAGTATAAAATGTATGCACCCCAATCACCATAGACATTCCGTGGTGCTCATCACAACGTTATCTTTTGAATTTTCATGTATTCTGCAATTTGAGAGGTATGGGCAATTTGTTTTTGAGCTCTCAGTTCTTGTATTTCTGTCTGGTCCTACTAGAACTACAATAAGCCTACTGAAACTGTGGGCTCCAGTTTTCATTAAGTCTCTCACTAGATGCACAGTAAAACAGTCTTGTATTTCAGTTAACACATACAACTGACATTATCACTCATTATATGATGTATGCATGGCTCTTTACTAACATATATCAAAGACAGGGCACCAACCTTGAGGAGCTTTCCACACAGGATTAAACTACCCCATTGCTTGAAAGAAGGAGGAAGAAATGTTTATATCCTGTACAGCCACATGACTTCACTGAATTTAGCCCAGTGGGTCGGGCTTAGGCCCAGATCCACAAAGGTATTCCATTAAACACAATGAAGTTAGGAGCCTAAATACGTTTGTGGATATGATCCCGAGTCCCTCCAATACAGATAGCTTCAATTATGCATCATGCAGCAACTGACTATATAGTCATCAAATTGGGATTTCCTTTACCATTCTTGGACAGTTTTAGACCAATTACAAATTACAAACATTTTCCAGTGTAGAAAAATGTATCTCCTGTTGCAGAATCCCACAAGAAAGGGTTTGCATATTCTGCACTATGCTGGAGAAATTTCCAATTAAATAAATTCATTCTGCCTTTAATTCTGCAACAAAACCTTGCAGGAAAAGCAGAAATGCTTCTATTTCTGAGTTGAGTTATCTTAATAATGTAATTAGTCCCATTGAACTCAATGCATAAGATCACAGCATCAGTTTTTTCTCCATGGCTTGCCCGTTTGAGATCCATGGGACACTCTTGTATGGAGAGAGAGAGAGAGAGAGTGTGTATAACTGTAGGTGATGTGTTAAATAAAATAATCAGAATGATGTAAAGAGTAATGACATCTATTGGGATTTTTTAAATTAAATCATCAAGTGGGTTTCTTCCTCAATTCACCAAGTCTCTTATGAAATTTAAAGTAAATGTTTGTTCAGGATATTCAGTTTAAAATCAACAAATGGAACCTCTTCAGGTGCAAATGTTGTAGCTGAAAATTGTAAAAGTCACAAAAGTAGTTGGGTTTCTGCCTTTCATTTTCTGAAAAAAGAAATGCATTGAACAGTCAGCATTTTGTTACCCAAATAAGTGCAATTTATCTATATCTTGGAAGTTGTATGATAAATATTTCTAAGTGTCCAGGAATATAAATGGTCATAATGGCCCTGATATTATTGAGATGACTGTGCAGCATCACCCAATGAGCATTAAGCTATTCTGTCACTTGTTGCTCATTTTCTTTTGTCAGTTTCTTGGCATTTGTGAGCTTGTTTTCTCTTCATCCATAAAAAGGAATTTGCTCATCAATAAAGTGATAAAAATAACTGAGGTTGACAAACAACAATAACAGGAAAAGAGCTTGTACCATTTTAAAACTGCTTCTGAGTATCGATAGGTTAGAGTAATTTACCTTTTCTGGGGATTTTTTATTGATCTTTAGCTAGTTTGACATATGTGAAGCTGTTCTACACAGACAGTCAGTGGCCAAGAACAAACAACTAAACTTCCTTAAAACTCCTGCTTCTCATTTTGCAATTTGGAAGTGTTTAGAGAAGTCAGTTCTGCACCTATTGTAGATAATAGCAAATTATCTCCCATTTATATTAACATGTGCATGGTCTGGTCCTATGATACAAAAAAAAATTGGTGCACTGGATCAATGTTAAATGGTAACACTAAAATAGAAACAAGGGGGGAAACTGCTACAGGTGAAGATTAAGGAGTGCTGATTCTGCCCTCTTTTGTTGCTCCTATGCATTATTGGAACAGCATACAGGGGCCACAATGAGTCAAAGAGCCAAAAAAGAAATGCAGCAGAGAATCTTTCCCTGAGAATGGGAGAGATTTCATTTTTTCCCCAAGCACAAAGGCCCAGATGCACAAAGATATTTAGGCTCCTAACTTCTGCAAAAGTTAGGCGCCTAAAAACCTTTGTGGATCTGGACCTAAGCATTTACTCAGTACATTTCTCCCAGCAGCTGCTGCAGTAGGCTCAGTTTTGTGCCCTTATCATAGCTGCCTCCTGGAGCCCTCAATATCAATCCTAACAAGGGAACTTCTTTAGAGCTAAACTTAATTTGTCACCACCAATTAACTCCTCTTTCTATTTATAAAGTGTTCAGGGCTGAGATCTTGTCTCCCTGATTTCTATTTAGCAGGTAGATGTAATAGCTGAGTGTTAAGGGTGGTCATGCTTGATATGATAGTATAAGTTGTAAGAACAAGAGATGTAAGGACCTAATCCATTGCTATTGATATTAGTGGAGTTTCTTCACTGACTTCAATGGGATTCTGATCAAATCCTAAGAAAACAGGACATTAAAAACACCACAGGAGGTGACGGAAAGAAAATGCTTACAGGGAAAAATCCCTTCAAAATAAACATTTCTTAAACAAATGAGTTCTACGTTGTATTTAACCCTAAATGCATGAAACGCCTTATAGACAGCCACACAGTCTGTTGTAGTCACTCAAGGGACAATTCTAGAAGCTGGTACTTTTTGGGGGCCGGGGTGGGGGGGATTGAAATTACAGAACCTGTAAATATACTCTTATATGACCATAAGCAGATATTGTACAGATTCCAAATTAGTTGGCTGACAGTGAATTATGGGTAAAATTTTCTTCATCCACATAAAGCTCAATGAATTGGTTACTGCAGGTGTAAAATAGGGAGAGCTGGAGAAATGAAATCCACACCCCATAATATTATTTCAGACTTTGAGACTGCAGCATGGTCCTCCAGGCAGCATCTATCCTTTTTCTTCCATCTGTGCTTCTTCTACAACTGAGTTGAACCATTTCACTCAACTTTCCCAGAAAGACATGAGAAACAATACTGGTATTGGAAGTGACTCAGGAGAAGCTCAGGAAGCAAAGCCTGCCAGTAGGATCATATATGTTTCATATATAAACATATAAGTATTGTGGAATGGTTCAATAGCACATAACTTAGCAACCACACCAAATTAAACAAACAAACATGTTGTAGTTTGTACAATACATATCTAAGAAAAATATTTTGCACTCCTGCCTTTATACATTTCATCACAATGAGAAGGAAAAATATCAGAAGACTGACAAGTGTGGAATGTATGAAATGCTATCTAATTGATGTAAACATGATATGATTGAGGTTATACATCTGACAGTAATAGGCAACAGCTTATAGCAAAAAAGATCTCTTCTCAAAATATTTATTTGACCACTTGTGTTGGCAAAGTGTCTGTTCAGAGAAAGTACTCAATAATAAGTGACATCTGGACTTGAGAAATAAACAGAATGTCAACAGATATGGTAAAGGTCATGAAACTGGTACAAATCTGGATGACAACAGCTATGAGTCGCATGAATAATTGTGGGGAACATCAGATATTCAGAAAAATATGTAAAATGAAAGAAATGCTAGGCTTATTCTCAAAGAATGATGAAATTTTCACTTGGGCTTGTCCCCCCCCAAAGGGGGACTGTACAAAATACTTACCTAATGTTTCTTTTCCCATCTACTGTATGATGTTTTAGTCACTGTTGATATATTACAGTATACTGTAGAAGCTAAATATTTTGGGTCATATTACACTTAATACAAACACAAGCCAAAGGGAAGCCTACCTTCCACAGGCCATGGAAATGTGTTGGTCTTGCACCATGTTTTTATCTGCCCACAGATGGAAGCCACTGAAGCTCTGGTAGGCCAGGGCTCTGTGTGCATTTGGGAGTAGGACTGAAAGTAGGAAAGGCAAAATCCAAATAGTAACCACACTCCGTGGCATGTTCCCCTCCAGCAATACTAAATAATTATGAGTAAATTAATGTTGCTAGAGGTCATCATTTAGATTCAGTTCCAGTACCCCTCCCAGAGACAGTGAATTGCACAGTAGCGAAGATATTGCAAGTGAATGACAGGATTAGATACTGGCTATTTAATTCTCTACACAGCTGAATTATTTTGTCATCCCATGGAAGAAATAAAACATGTCTACTTCAGGAGGGAAAAAGTCAGGTATAAAGCTATTCATTGGGGAGCAAGAGAAATGTGGGTTATTCAGCTGCCTTGTGCTTTACTATTAATCAGTATTCTTTGGGCCTTTGAAAAGCTAAAAGATGTTCTGATATGATATTGTGACAACGATTGCTATTCAGAGGAGATAGGCAGAAGACCTTTGGTCAGTTTCTATGAAATTACCTATTCCCACATCTTCCATTCTTAATCTGAAAAGGAATTTTTCCTACTTCATAGTTTTTATTCTTTGTTAGTAGATTTTTTGTCAACAAGGTATTTGTGTAATCTGCATCCATAATTCATGGCTTCATCCACCTCAGTGATTATGGCTTTTGAGATATGGTTAATTCTCAGGGACATGTTGCTTGTACGTAGTCACCACATTTCACACACTTTTTGGCATTGGATAAGCATGTCATTTCTCTCATCTTTACTGATACAAATTTCCTTTCAAGCAATGGAAGACAATGCTGCATGCCTTTCTCACTTTTTTTCAGTTCCAACAAGTTATAAGATCTGAAGGGCCTGGGATTATTTGCCTGCACTGACAAGGTCTCTTGTCTTGGAGTTTTGCACCAACCCAATGATCCACATCCTCTGCTGCTACTTCCTGGAGGATTTTCAACAGATTTCATCAGAAGCACCAGTGGCCACAGAAAGTTCAGCCAAAAAACTATTAGTGATTGTGCCCTAGCTCCAGCCCAGAGCCCCATGGTACCTTCCTTTTAGTTGGTAATAATGAAAGAGGCGGCAGCTAGGGCGAGCAAACTCATCAGTACCACAGCCAGAGAGAACAGGGACAGCGTTTTCCCAAGCTGTCCCTCTTTCATAGCAAAAATGGAGAGGCTGTCATTGATATACATTTATTTATGTCACTTATTTTGGAAAATATCATGGTCCTGTAGATATGGGCCTAGTGCTCAGAGTGGTGTCACTACTTGGACTGTAACAATATTCTGCTCTAACAACAGATCAGTTAGGCAGTGGCACCTTTGCCAGTTGTATAGCAGTGTTGCCAGGTGGCTTGATGTTTTGCCACAATTATGTTTCCCTCATCCTCACTGTAACTCTTCAGTAAACATCCTGCTACGCAGCACCAATACATTGAGTCACTCCTTCAGGCCAAGTGATAGAGGCCTCTATTTTGGTGCTGAAGGTCCTGTGTTCCAGCCCTGATGATGATCACAGGATGTGTTTGAGGGAGTTTATACTGAATTGTTACTTCTGCCTTTTATGGAGGAGTGTTGGAGAGTCAACCACAATGTTTGTATCAGTTTCTCATGAAATATTCACAAAGTTCAGGGGTGTCTGAGCCTGTTTTAGGGCTATGGCCTATCTGTACTTCAGTTTCTACTCTATCCTGGGTCAGACACATGCACTAGTGACCCAATGTCTTGAATTTCACTCCCCACACTGTAGTGAAGGCTGAAGGAGAAATAGTAATACAATATGGTAGATTTCCCTCTCTCTTAAAACAAGGCCTGTTCCACTGATTCATTTGGCATTGAAAAACCTCCCATTCTCTTGACTGTGTATTTGTTCAGGCCCATAATTCATGACAGTATGGACATCTTACTTTATGAGTTTCATCCTTTGCCAGAGGATGTTGTGAAGACCAATACTATAACAGGCTTTAAAAAAAAAAAAAGAACTAGATAAATTCATGGAGGATAGATCCACCAATAGCTATTAGCCAGGTTGGGCAGGGATGATGACTCTAGCCTCTGTTTGCCAGAAGCTGGGAATAGGCGACAGGGGATGGATCACTTGATGATTACCTGTTCTCTTGATTCCCTCTGGGGCACCTGGCATTTGCCACTGTCAAAAGAGGATACTGGGCTAGATGGACCTTTGGTCTGACCTTATATGACCGTTCTCATGTTCTTATAAAATAAAAGCTACTATCATAACTAAGGAATGGAGAAGCATATTTTAAAGAAAATTTTGTAATGAAGGTGTGTGTTTTTAATACCACTCATAATTCCTCTTTATTACTAAGATTATCCTATGCCCTTAGATTAAGAGGTCTTGTTAATACATTTTATTTCCCAGCAACTTAACTTAGGTAATAACCAGTCATGCAGCCCCCATTTACTCCTGCAAACCTAGAGCCAAGTTGAGGGGTATGAGCAGAAGTTCCTCCCTGCTTCGGGTTATAGTCCAAGTTAAAATCTAGCCTCCTAATTGTAAAATTGTTATTGATGATGTAGCTTTAAAAAAACAAAACTATAGGATGAAGTAAGTTTGCATGGGAACACACAATACAAAATGTCAATAATTAATAACACCAAGTATTTTACTATGTGCTTTTCTGTATTTCATTTTTTTATTGCTGATTACCACTATATTTGCGTTTTTCCTTTCTAAAGGAACAAGTTTGTTCTTGTTCTTTCACTTTTTTTTTCTTTTTTTTTTTTAGGTGATAGCGTAGTCCTGTGCTTGTGATCATGTAAGTGTTGTTTCCATGTTGATCAACTGTGTTATCACAATTCAGTGTTTGTGATATCACTGAATCAGGCAAGTTGTGCAGGTGAGTTAGACAAGATGTATTCTGTTTACCCAGCAATATCCTGATAATTGACAATTTGGGAATGAAACTACAAGCACAGAACATGACATTCTAGTAGGGTTTTAATAAAATATTTTAAACCTTGCCAGACTGTGTCAGTATTTTAATAAAGATAAAGTGTCTTCCTTAATTTAGAACATTGGTGGATTGATCTTATCTTCAATATTACTTAAATATTTTACATTATGTAATAAGTCAGGTTCCATATTATTGTTTAAATATAGGAAAAAAGAGTAAAAAGATTTTGTAAATGGAAACCGTCTACACTCAAATTTGATCTAATCTCATTTTGAACCCTGGTCCTCTAAAAGTAGAGGACTGACTAATTAGCACATTTTAAAATATCACCCTCAGAGTTTTCAGATCCCTTAATTTACCTTTTTTCCCTTCAACCCCCTAATTAACCCAAGCATCCTCTAGAAACAATGCTCAGCCATTGTTTGTTGTCCTACCATTACCGTACAAATCAGGAACAGTCTGATTCTCTCCCCCACCCTCATTGCAGTCGGACTGCAGCTAGCATGATGGAAACCATGCTCTCCCAGCAATGATGATGACGACTGTAGTCCCTGATGGGGACTTGACCTGGTAGCACAGAGGGTCAACTCTGTGACAAAATATATTACTATGCTCCATTTTAATGGTCTTTAACAACAGAGATATTTTAAATAATTTTAATAAAAAAATTATTTCAAGGAATTTCCAAATCTTCTGGGTACCAGTGTACAAAATTTAACATAAGGAATTAGAAAGCAGGCCAATTAGCTACTGGTACTCTGTTACTTCAGAGGTTTGTTGTTTTTTTTGTTTTTTTTTTGATACTATCTAAATCTCTACTTTATGGAATAATAGAAGAGCAATTTTGCACATGGATATCATTTATATTAAACTTTAAAATGTGGTCCCTTCTGTGTATTTTTCTTTACAAAAAGAATGCAGAACTCAGGTCTCTCAGTCTCCAATTCTTCTCAGTAAAGGCATGAGTGAAAGGCATTATACAAGACCAACTTCTGTTTCATTCTGTAATATTCCATTGAAAATTTTGCAAGTTTTCATGGCCCCAATCCACAAAGCACATGCTTAACTTTAAGCATGTGAAAGTCAAACTGAATCAAACTCCTGCACTTAACTCAATCATGTGCTTTAATATTTTGCTGTAACCAAAAGTGCTAAATAGCAAAGTCTGAATCAATGTCTTCAGATTACTTTCTTCAATGACAAAATGCAGCCTGAATGACTTCAGTTAATATCAGTCATAACATACCAGAGTATTATCTTTTTAATTTGCAGTGTAATACTTTCAAATTCTAGAATTTTCAGCTAAAATAAATGATGCTATTAAAGATCTCCCCCGCCCCTCCGGTAAGAATGTCTTTGTTCATTTCACTTGTAACTATTATCAGAGGTAAATTGTCAGTGAGTTCAATCACTTGTGCTATGTAATATCCCAAAAGAGTCTAACCAAGAAAACTGAAAAACAGATCAAGATGGAAAAAAATAATCTCAATGGTTAATTACTATAGCAGAACCACTGTAGCTTACAATTAAATCTATAGTATCACCCCGAAGTGTGCTATATAAGAACAGAAGGTAGCATGCTACCTTAGTTATTCAAATTGTTAGAGAAACAACTTTCAAAGATCCTCATCTTCAACACTTTTTGACCTGTTCAAAAGTTGTGTATGGAACAGAATGGATAGATCAGGAATGAATGAGTTACTTCTTGCAAAATAATGAACTGGGGCTCCAGTCCTGCACACACCTATACATACGATTAACTATAAGCATGCTAGTAGTTTCATTCAAATAAATAGGGTTACTTTCATGCTCAAATCAAAGCATATGTATAAGTCTGTGAAGGGACTGGTCTCTCTGCTTGAGATTATAGAAACCAGAAACAGCCACATCAATTATTTAATACTTGGGTTGTTCACAAACTGCAAACTTTGAACAATAGTGAATATTTTGTCACTGTGCATGACTGGGCACCTAAATCACACAGTTTTACTTTTGTTCCCTGAGTGGATGAATGAAATGATTTTAAACAGGAGAACAGACAGTGACAGACAAACAGCAGATAAAGAATTTCTAGTATGAATTTTCAGGCAAATAATCTGAATAGTCACAAACAGACAATGACAATAACAGCAACCCTTTTATTTGTGAAAATAGTCACAAATCCATTTTTGTATTATTCATGTTTTGTATTATTTTAGATCAGTGCCATGAGCCTGTTAGAGCTCATATCAAACACAATAATGAGATGTAACAAGTTAAGCTAATTAAAGGCTAGATGCAGTGGAGTCCACTTCCAAATTCTTAAATAGATTTTAAAAGTCCAAGCAGTCACTAGAGCTGTCTCTCATGAGACATTGTTTCATTAGAACTGGCAGATAGGGCAAGGTTGAAACATTTAGCAGAGACTGTTCAGTTTTGCTGAAGGTCTGATGGAATCCAGGTTGGCTGCAAATTGAACCCTGCTTTGTTTCCTGCCATCTTGCCCACCTTGCTCCTCAGCAGCCTAGGCTTTTAGGGGCCGCAGCTCTGGGGCAAGATGGATTGCCCCAGAGCTGGGCCTCCATTGCCTTTTCCAGAGAATTTCAAAGTTTTAAGATTAGCAATGAAATCCAGAAACTTAATTTTTAAAATGTTGAAATTATCCACAAAAGTGAATTACCTTTCTTTGGCCAGTTCTAGCAGTCAGACTGCTAAAACCCCATGCAGTGGTTTGAAAAATTATCCCCAACAGGATTTAGATAGAATTTATTTATACACAGAGTTATATTGAATATAACGACTTACCAAGAGCAACATATTAGAAAATACATCATGGACTGAAATGTACCATAGATTTGGAAGGTAAATATTATGGGCTTCACTTACTAATTTTGGGCTGAATTTCACAGATGTTCTATGCATAGGATGGCAGTAAGATTGGGTGCTTTTAGACAGATAGCTATCTTTCTGCCTTCAGAATTGCCATTGTAAATTGTCCAACGTAAAATTTAATGTCCAATCTTAGATATGACTGGACTAATATAGCAGAATCTCACTACAGGTTTGCTTTGCTAAACATTATCATCTGCTCCTATACTTGATGTTCTTTTCCCTACACACATTAAAGTTTTAGTAAAGAACACTTCATGAGGTCTCATATTACAGAGATTTCTTTATATTTTGCAAACTTATTACAATACTATTATTATCATTGCTGGAGGGTATTGGTGGCTGGAGAGTGATAGTCATTGTTCTATTGGTAATCATGGATCTTGCTGAAGCTAATGGGCATGCTAGCTTTCAGGCTTAATCAGGGAGCAGTTAAATGCCCCCTTTGTTTAGTGTTTGTAATATTGTAATAACTATGTTGGTCCCAGGATATTAGAGAGACTAGGTGGGTGAGGTAATACAGTACAGACGGGTTTACACGCGGATGTCAGGAGTCAAGCCGTCACGACCGCACGTTAACGGACCGTGGGTTAAGAGGGCCATGCTGAAAAAAAGTGTCTATGATTCACTTAGAAAAAAAATGCCATTATTTTCTGCTCTTTCTTATGAAGTCTGTCATTCGCCACAGATGAATGATTTCGATATTTTCCGCATTTTGCTCCTCCATAAATCTTGCAACAGTTTCTACAGCACTAAGGACTTCTGTGGGCGAAATTTTGACCTTTTCAACGACATCCTTGCCATCACTTTCATGGTCCGATGTAGCCTTGCAGCCCATTAATATTTCTTCTTCGGACAGAAATTCTGAAGTCTGGCAATCTTCATCCATCTCTAGCCACTCGGTAATGATTTCTGGCGATGTATCCAAACTAAAATCTTTTAGCATTTGAAAGGGAAGTTTACCTTTATCCTCTTTTGTCTGCGTGCATGTTTGTAGCATGTCTTCTTCCGAAAATCCTTCAAAGTCTGGCTCTGAATCAGTGCCACTGCTGGAGTTTTCCGAGTCTGAGCCGTCTTTGACAGAAAAGGCATCACCAAGAGCCTTCATCCAGCAGTTTTCAATGGACTTTTGTTTTACTCCATCCCAAGCTTTTTTAACTAAATAATCTGCTTCACATTTAACTGATTCAGGAATTCGGAAATGCCTGAAGATATGCATGACATGATCGCCGAAATCAGCTTCCGCCAATAATTGCTTTTAAAATTATGAATAATGCCCTGGTTTAAAGGTTGAATTTTTGAGGTTGTGTTGAATGGTAGGTATAGCACTCGAATTTTTCCATCGCTCAATATCAGTGATTTGGCTGGAGGATGGGCTGGACAATTGTCAAGTAGCAAAAGTGCTTTGGCTTTGAGTTTCTTCGACCACAGATGTTCAATCCTACATTTTGTTACCAATGCATTCAAACTAAAGTGAATTGTAACCCAAAACCAACCACAACTGATGACTCTGGCAAAGAAGATCTGTTCGCTGAACACTTAGGCAGAGTAGGTGTGTCTGTGCAAATAAGGTCTGCTCCTGAAATCTCCTCCCCCCTCACCCCCCGTTTGTCGATATCAGGGGAAATCTCATTCAGAGCCTGCTTACATGTGTACTCTACGTGGCAACCTAAGTGTAGACATACCATTAGGTACTTATATCACCATCAGCACCATAGTATCTGAGCTCCTCACAATCTTTGTCCATTTGATAGGGAAGTAGTCTTATATAAATTTTACAGAAGATGAAGCGAGAGAGGCACACAGGCATTCTGTGGCAGAGCCAGGCACTGGAACCCCAGTCTCACAAGTCCCAGGCTAGTACTCTGCTGTATTTACTAACAGTACGGGCTAAATTCTGTACTTTGCAATGGGTCTCCCAGTCCTTACCACAATTTAGAGAGTTGTCTGCATCTTTAACAAGGCAAAAACATAATAAAGGGAAATATTGCAGGTGAGCATGGGGCTTCCTGATCTGATCAGGGAATCAGAAAAATCTAACCTTGGAAGTTTGCCATAATGGAATTAGATGATTCTGTTATCTTTTCGTCAAGCAACCTTCACCTGCTTGGAAGAGCATTAGTCACTGTAAAAAGTCTCCCTAAAACTGACCCCCAAACCACACAGTGTTCGATAGTAAATAAAAGGTTTGAACTAATTGTCGGGGGCAGGGGGAACTGCTCTATTGATTTTCCTAGTGCAATTTAGAACTATAGAGATATAAAATCAAGCTTCTTTAACAGCTCCAGGACCACAAATGTCACCGGTGATGTAATTAGAGATAGAACATCATAGTGGATGATATTTACTATGCCCTTAGGGATTCTTTGAGTGGGAAAAGTACACCTAGTTTCTGTAAAGGATAGTTGGTTAACCACCTAGGCCTAAGATTCCACTCACTGGTTCAACTGAACAGGGACTATACTTGTTCCACTTCATCACCCAGGAAACTACACATCAATTTCTATTTCCTGTGGCTTTTCTTATTTCACATGACTTATTTATTTAGGGCTTCTCTTTGTTCTCATGCTATTAATTGTAGTCTAGATAAATAGATTTCCTTGGAAAGTTTATTGGCATTTAGAAATAGCAATGTATTTACAACATCTGAACACTATTACTGTAATAGCAAATCATACAGTAATAACCACTATGATGACCTAGGCTTAGCAAGCAGGTTAATTGGCCAGTCAAATACAGTAACTCCTCCCTTAAAGTCATCCCGGTTAACGTTGTTTCGTTGTTATGTTGCTGATCAATTAGAGAACATGCTCATTTAAAGTTACGCAGTGCTCCCTGATAATGTCGTTTGGCAGCTGCCTGCTTTGTCCACTGCTTGCGGGAAGAGCAGCCCATTAGAGCCAGTTGGTGGGGGCTTGGAACCAGGGTGGACCAGCAGCCCCCCTATCAGCTCCCCGTCCCTGTGCGGCAGCAGGCTATCAATTGCCGGCAGTTCAGCTGTCCCTCCCCTCACTGCCATGTGCTGCTCCTGCCCTCTGCCTTGGAGCTGCTCCCCAGGGCCTCCTGCTTACTGTGCAGGAAGGGGAAGTGGGGGCTAATGTCAGGGTGTCCCCCTTCCCCCTGCTCCTGCACCCCGCTTACCCCATTTCCATAGAGCGCTGGAGGGGGGGGAGGGAACGACAGGGCTCAGGACGGAGGGAGCTTCCTGGCAACAACTTCTGTCTCAACTTGCTGATCTACTTAAAAAGGCAGTGTACTTAGAGTGGGGTCAGCATACTTAAAGGGGCAATGCGCATCTCTCTCTCTCTCATACGGTGTGTGTCTCTGTCTGCCATGCTGTCTCCCCTCCCTCCATGCTGCCTTGTAGAGTGTGAGGCTACATTAACAACAACGTGTTAACCCTTGAGGGCTCAGCCAAGTGCTGGTTCACCATTTAGCAGTAAGGCATTCCCTGGGAAATATCCCACCCTCTGACTTCACCACCTCAATCAAGCTTCACAATCATCATCGCTATGCACCAGTATTAAATGGTTTGTTTAAAACTTATATTGTGTGTGTGTGAGTATATATATATATATATATTATATAAAAATATAGCCTTTTGTCTGGTGAAAAAAATTTCCCTGGAATCTAACCCTCCCCTATTTACATTAATTCCTATGGGGAAATTGGATGCGCTTAACATCGTTTTGCTTAAAGTCTCATTTTTCACGAACATAAACTACAACGTTAAGCGAGGAGTTACTGTCATGTCAATTCATGGATTATTTGAGCACAGTCAAATACTTCTATTATTCCAGCAAGAATGCCTTAATGTATTCAGCAGCCTACTTTTGTTGTTTCATCATTGTTTTATCCGTAAACAAGTCTACTTAGATGCCTTGGTCACTTACTTTACTACATGCTAGTGCAGGGGTTCTCAAACTTTTGTACTGGTGACCCCTTTCACATAGCAAGCCTCTGAGTGTGACCCCCCCTTATAAATTTTAAAAAAAAGAATATATATAACACCATTATAAATGCTAGACGCAAAGCAGGGTTTGGGGTGGGGGCAGACAGCTCGCGAACCACCATGTAAGAACCTTGTGACCCCCTGAGGGGTCCTGACCCGCAGTTTGAGAATCCTTGTACTAATGCCACCAGTTGAGAAAAAGATGAATTAACTGGGAGTTTAGCATAATGATTGCCTGGAATCTTCTAAAACAAACATTGTATATGCGTATACATTTGTTTGTATACCCAGTAATCAGTGTACCTAGCAGTTTACAAAACACAATAAACAAGTTAAAAAGACATGGTCCCTGCCCTAAAGAGCTTAAGATCTAGACTTACTGAACATACATCCAGAAGTTAACTCAGAAGGGAGGGGGGGAAGGAAGAGAAGGATTCAGTCATTAAACTTCCTCCCCCCAACACAAAGAGAAAAGATACATAACCATTAAGCCTCTCCCTTAACAAAGGTATCATGGCTATCACCCCACCCACCCAAAACAAGGCAAAAAACAAACAAACACACAATTTTTCCCCCACCCCTTTTCCCCTCTCAACCAAAACGCCTTCCTACTTCCCCCATTTCTCCAGAGCCAAACCTTGCTGATAACATGAAAAGTTCTACGCTAAGGAGGGGGTGTCATATCTCTGTAGAGGCCCCTCCCTTCCTCCTCTGTTCCTCATCCTGATGATGATGAATCCATTATGTTTGTTGTAGGGAGTAAAGGCCACTTTCTCTCTCCCCCTCCATGTAATCTTTGAATATGTAAGGGTCCTGGGAGGGAGGGGGCAGCATGCTTGAAAACATTTTGATTGGCTGGAATCTTGTAGAACAATAGCAGGTAGAAATAGAACTGAATGGCTACCAGCTTATGGAAATACAAGAGATACTTCATAATACAGAGAACATTCTAGAAGTAGCAAGACATTAAGAACTATGACATAATGACATTATGCAGAGTTGGGGATAGGCAAAGTCATTTGTTCAGGGTTTTGTTGTTATTGTTTTGTTTTTTTTAAACTCTAGACGTGAACATGGGAAAAAAACTGCTAAAGCTAATGCAATTTCTGTTCATCTGAGTATGGGACATACGTAGATAGAATAGGGAGACATTTCTTTAGTTTGTGATGTGTCCAGGGACTTTCAAAGGTAGATTATTGCAGTTAAACAGTAAAAAGAGGCAAATCTTCTGTGCATTCTCCTTAGTCTTCAGCAGCAGCATCACAAAGGTCCTTTTACAAAGATAAGTGATATGAGTGACAATAAAAGTGAAACACATTCCATTTGTTCATCTTCTAATCAGAAGTTTGCTATGGAGGTAGCAAATAAAAAAGCAAGAAGTAGCCCAGTAATTCATAAAACAATGTGGAGTGCTGTCCCTATAGTTCAATCAAAACAGCTAGCTCCAACATGGTGAAAAGGGTTGTGTCTTTCTGGCCTTCTAGCTACAGTGGCAGAAATTCCTTTAACATTTATCTGTACTGCTGCATATATGGAATGAAACTCTTTGACGTGGGGAATCATCCATTCAAAAATCAGAGATGGACAGAAGACCTCCAGTGCTGGGAACCTGGTGACTGTGTACTGCAATTTAGGATTAGAGAAGAAAATGGCAGATGAAGATATGATCCAATATGCATCAGATGCAGAGGAAGAAGAACATACTGATGAATTTGAGGATAATGACAAAGATGTAGCTGAAATAATTGAAGCTGAAAAAGAAGCTAATGAAAAGCAAGATTCTTGAAGAATTAGCCTGATGCCTACACAGGTTAAGTGCATTTAAAACATTGACTCCACCCCCACACTTTTATAGCTTATGTGTTTGTTTAATTTTTCTTTTGCAATTGTTCAGTCTAATAACATTCACATTTAAATGCTAAATTAACATTGCTAAAACAGGTAATATTCTTTCATTTTTTCAGAACTTCATTTAATTATGTTTCATATTTTTCTCAGTTAAAATAACTCAGTTAAGTGGTTTTATTATAAATAGGCATAAGTCCAGTAGGCTTGGCCTTAGATAAACTATGAATTCTTATTCCTTGTTGCTGTTCAATAAATTAATGCTTTAAATTATTTGACCATTTTTGACAATATTTGGCCAATCAGTTGACCAGTTATTTTTGGATCAGTCAAAACACCCAACTCTGTGATAAAGATTTTGTACTTTTATTGGTGATGAAAATAATAGAAACTTCAGAATGTTCAGTAACATGGAGCTATGTCATGATAAACATAAAATTCTTCTGTCAGTGAAATCGTATATGAAGAAAAAAGGCAGTTTACCCAAACTCCAGCTTTTACTTTCAATTTATTTTTTACTTTAAGAATATACTGCAGCACGATGCCATATGTTGCATACAGTAGTTTAATCCAGGTGCTGGGCTGCATTTGCTGCTGCAGACATCTCTGACATTTTTATCCAATACATTGGCTCTCCAGCAGTTACTGTAGTGCAAATGAATTT
The DNA here is from genome assembly GCF_965140295.1 of Lepidochelys olivacea. Lineage (NCBI taxonomy): Eukaryota > Metazoa > Chordata > Testudines > Cheloniidae > Lepidochelys > Lepidochelys olivacea. The sequence continues at coordinate 62,577,536 of NC_140418.1, read as the reverse complement.
GTTAAAGGAACCCTCTAGATGTTTTCTAGTTACAGGTCTGGATTAAAACACAAATTTTGATTAGCTACACAAACTGAGAAACTTCAAATATGTGAATTGTAGCAGTGTTACATAAATATTTGAGAAACAACTGTCACAGGCAAAAAGCTCTTTATGAAGTAATAGGAAATTAGGACACTGGAAACTACTAGCAAGAGAACCCAAGGTCCTCTGTAGTCTTCACAACAAGCCAGGATTCTTCGTAATACAAATCCATATCCAGCCATCATTATTTACAGAAGAATTACATTTGACTTTAATGGGAACTCCACATGCATAATAGCAGAATTTGTTCCTAATTGCAAATTAACGTCAGAGGTGATATAGATATTAATACCATGAAATCTAAAAATGATGTGAATATAATGAGAGCTTAGCAAAAGGTGGGGAAAATTACCAGACATAGTCATTCAATTTTCAAAAGCAGTTTGACAGTATTTATGATCCTTCCCAGTTAGCTATTGGTGAATGTTAGAGCTTTCTATCTTTATATTTAATGTTAAAGTTTGAATTATTGAATATTCACTAAAAGCACATTTTTAAATTGTATGATCATTGTCAGCTGAAAAATTTCCAAGGTGTGCTCTGTGTTTATATTTAGAAACGATGACCCCTTGACATAGGTAACTAAGACAGAGCAAATGAAAGTATATGTCATGAATTGATCTGCAGGTGGACATGAAGAAATCTACAAATAATTTGAGAGCTGTTTGCAGACAATACATAAACAGAAGATTGTGTATGTCAAATAATTTATTAGTGGTAAATTACTGAGATCTAATCTTAAAGATTATTATTATACTAGAGAAAAAAAACACAAGACATGGAGAAATTCTATTAAGCCCATTACCAACTACTTCAGACAGAGCTAATATTACTGTGAAATTCAGTTGTAAAAAATTGATTTGGGCAACTTACTATTTGATTACCAAATGACCACTAACAATTTTAGTTAATGAGGCAGGTATCAATTGACATATACCACAGACTGCCCTAGCAATGCCTATCTCTATCTATATGCAGGGTTGTAGCAGCAACTACTTCAGCATTTATACCACGTTCATTACATGGTGTCTGAACACCTACTTTATTGAGCTTAAAGCAGTTTATTTTTACACAGGTGCACAGAATGGTCAGAGCACTCATTTTAAAAATGAAAGTTTTTTACATTTTTCTCTTATACTAGCAAAAGAGAAAAGCAATTTGGAGCTTAATCCAAAACCCACTGTCATCAGTGAGAGTCTGTGTGTTCACTTCAATGAGCTTTGGACGAAGCCCTTTAAATAATACAACAGTGGCATAACTGTGGATTACTGAACTGCCAAGATAAAACAGCCAGCTACATTCAATTTAGGGACTGCAGATTTCATTTGAGGCTACTGCATCCAATGAAGTGAGCTGTAGCTCATGAAAGCTTATGCTCAAATAAATTGGTTAGTCTCTAAGGTGCCACAAGTACTCCTTTTCTTTTTGTGAATACAGACTAACACGTCTGCTACTCTGAAAACTGAGTAAGGACTGGATTTGATCTATAAAATGGTCAGCGCAAATACCATTAAAGGTAACAAAGGGTTAAACCCAATGTTTAGAAGTTGTGTCATTCCATTTCTGGAAAGATATTTAGGTAACTAGTGTTGTAGATGGGGGCCGACCGGGATTTACAAAAGAGTCTAAAAAGCCTGCTTAGGTTTTTTATTTTGTTTTTGTTTTATTTTTCATACTACTAGGCATCTATCTGCATCTTTATGGTCTAGATTTTCAAAGGTATTTGGGGACCTAAACCCTTGGTGTAGGAGACCTCAGGTTATTTTGTGTATGACTGAAGACTATTGATTAAAAATGTAGCATTTCAGCAAGGCATACAGAAATACACACACAAGATTCCTTTAATTGAATGTACAAGATTCTCCTTAAAAAAAAAAAAAAAAAAAAAAAAAAAAGACAGACTATTTCAGTCCTATTCTTAAATATCTTCCTTTTTCAAAGCCGGTCAAAGAATAAATATTGAGTAAAGTCAGTGAATCTATACATAGGAGTGTTTTAATAAATAGCACATTTAAAAAAAAAATCAGTGAAGACCCACTAGCACATGGTAGAAGTTACTGGTCATTTAGACGACAGAACAAGGTCATTTTGAGGTTAAAATGTTGATAGGGAAGACAGCATAGCCTGGATAGATTTACTGAAGCACAGTGAATACCAGCATTAATGTATGGTATCGTTAAGGCTGGGTGTGTGTGCACGTGTGCATATTTTATTTTATATATATAGAAATAATTTTACACATACACAAAAATATATCCAACTAGCTTGTAATTAGCTGGTTTTGTGTTAATATATTTAAGCTTTTACTTGGTTAATAATAGGCACAGCATATTACAATAAACTCTTTATTATGTAGGCGTGAATGAGCACAGTGCATCCAGTGGCTGAGTTATTACACATTCTTTTGTAGCCTCTTCTTTGAGCTACATAGTTTTAAGTTTATAGTTATATGATATTTTATCTTTTTTTATGGCACTTCCTTTTGTTTAATGAAAGGAAAGCCTACTGGACCTGAAAACATCCCAAATGAATGCTGTGAAGCATTAAAGACAGTTCACTCTGAAAAAAGTATACTTTAGCATTCACTGAAGACAAGTGAAGTACCCTCTTCAGTATTATGAGCAGTGTGAGCATACATCTTGTTGACACATACTTAAGAGAAAGCTATGCAAGATTACCACAAGCTACAGTTTGAAAAAATATTTTCCTATTTTTCCCCAGCAGTACTGTGCAGCATGCTGGAGGCCAAATTCTCTTCTCAGAGTTCCAGGAAAACCTCTAGTCTAATATTCTTCCCTTCTTACATGTGGTGACTTGATGGACCACTATTTGCATCTGATCTGCACATGAAGACCAGAGCTCCATCATGTGCAGCTCAGAAGAGAATGGCTTCCTTAGCTGTCTAAACACAATGTTTTTAAGGACACCAATCAGTGCATAATGTTTGTAGGCTGATGGTCCCAATTCAATTTCAGGAAATTGTTGTTTGAGGCACTGTCATTTGAAACTGGGATATGGATATCTGGTAGGTCAGATAGTCCCAAACTATGGCCCATTGGCCTATCCGCATAGCATTAGCTGGAATTAATGGTGATCAGACTTATCATGTGATGCTCTCTCTCTTTTTCATATCCAGCTTTTAAATACACTTCATATTTACCTAATATTGCTTTTCTTTGCAAGCAATTGCTATGGTTACCATAGGGATGTTGTGTCAGATACAAATAGTAGGAAGTGATTTGGACATCATGAACGGGAGGGAAGATGGCATTCAAGATAATCTCTCTGTTAAGATATGGTCCACACAATTAAAAAAAGTTTGAAGCAGACTATTTTTTTACCTCAGATGTAGAGGGTATATTAATCAGATTAGATGGGGGACTTGGATCAGTGTTCATGTTGCACTCCCCATCAGTAACTGGTCTGGGCATGATCCAACTAGCAGACCAAATTCGGTGATGATACCTGTCCATGTGCCACCTGAGGCATGTTGCACAAATGATAAGAAAAAAAATAGGATTATATGACAGGTGATAATAGGAGACTGGACTAGGTAACCCAGAAGGACCCTCCCAGCCTGTTTTCAAAATCAAATACAGCAAAAAACAAACAAACAAACAACCCACAGGTACAGTTTACTATGGGCCTGATTCAGTCACCCACTGTAATACTTTGTGAGAGTGAGGATGGCAGAATCTAGCCCTAGATTAAGGAACAATACTAATCTGCTATTCGATAGGAGTGAAAGATTAGTACAGCTCTGCTCACTATTGATTTCAGCCATTCACTGGATCTATGTTGTGCTTGTCTCCATTAAAAGAGGCTCATTTGAGTCTTCCATTAACAATCAGCTCTCACTGAGGAAGCAAATGTGCCACCTGGTTGTTACTCAGGAAACTCTGATATTCCTTTATACTACACGAAAGATAGACTGTGATGATGGAAGTGTATAATACAAGTTGTGTAACAGCCAGGTAGAATCACAATCCCTGCACTGAACAGATCACCAAGACTGCTTGTATGACAAAAGGAAGAAATTGTCTCAAGTAAAATTGTACTCCATTTTGCTTATTTTGCTTTATACACCATTTTGCTAGCTTTGAATTAGCAAGAAGAAATTGTAGCCTTGAATTAGTAAGAAGAAATTTTTCTGTGTTTATTTTTTGCTGATTGTGTTAACATTTATTCCTAGAGAGATAGAAGTTTTATGGGTGTAATTGCCTTATTTACTGTTTGGTGTGAATGAAGAATGTATGGTAATTAACTGAGAAAGGACATCTGGGTCGGATGGTCAAGAAGGGAGTGGAGGAGGCACCAACTTTATTATCAAACACCCGGCTGGCAGATTGATGATCTAAAGCAAAGGCGTACACCCCTAGGATGAGATAAGGAGCTGAGCCAAAGGGACAGATAAGAAACAGTTGTGGATCCTCCTGGTAACAACTCAAAATAATGCTAATTAAGAGCAATTTTGACTACCTCGTGATTGACAGCTCTGATGTGGCACAGCAAGGTCCATAATCTTATATGGGAACTTATTGCTGTAAAAGAAGGGTGTATTGCCATGGGACTTTGGGTTAATTCTGCATCAAGACTGGGGCTTCAAACACATTTAACAGAGGCCCAGCTCCCTTCCCTGGTGTGCAGTTTCAGCTGGCCACTTGCACTGACCAAGCAACACTAAGGACTTATAACTATAAAATCGAGCTGCACAGCCGTGTGTGTGTGAGAGAGCGAGTGTCTGAGAATGGAAGCATATGCTGATTTTGATGCTTAAACTGTACTCTCAAACATGGTATATTGCTGTATCCAGTTTAAAAGGATTCTGTGTGCTTCTTATAAGCATAACATGCTCCCTCCCTACTGTGCCGGGGAAGAACGATGCCCCGAAGGAGTAGAGAGAAAGCAGGCTCAACCCCACCCACCCGTTCACATAATAGGCATCTTACTACTTCCTCCCATTAAAGGGTGAGGATAGTAGCTGCACTGCATCTGCATGCCAAAAGCTTCAGGAGACTGCTTCCTAGTGTTCCACTTAAGGTAGGTGATTCTGCATCAGCCATAGACTGTGCCAAGTGGGCATGATCTAGTACCAAGCTCTTTCAAACACTCATCACTGTAGGATTATGTACCCAGAGAAAGTTTAAGGGGAAGATCAGGGGAGGTGTGCAACATCTCCATCAGTTTCACTGAGAGCTAAGAGCATTTGGAACCTCACTAGTTATAGTCTATGTATTATAAAAGGTGCTTGTTTTCTTACTAACTGGCTGACCACCACCATATTTTCTGTATATACTGATGAATCACTCCAACCTGTCTCCTAATTTATGTGCTACTTATGCTCAGCAACCACATGGGCTATTATAGAAGGGCTTCACCCAAACTACCGATGTTGCCAAGAGCTATTGCCTGTTTCCATCAGCTTGTAAAAACTCGTAAATGTTTTCCACATTTTTAAAAAAGTCTTAGATTATTGCATAGAGCTGAATCTATATATGTAAGCTTTATTCCCTATTTATACTAACCCCTTATGGAGTCATCATCCCAAAGAGAAGTTCTAAAATTTTGAAACAAACATTATATCTGCACTTAATCTTGCCTACTAGGCCATCTGCCTTTGCCTTGCTGGCTATAAACCTGCCAGCATACACAACACTCAGCAGATTTAAGAATGGAGATGACCTTTATTTTGCCAGCACTGACACAAGCCTTGGACCTTATTTTCATTGTGCTATTAAACAGTTGTTGATTTATTGCAGAACTAAGTACATTGTGCCAATTTGCTTTTTTATTTGACTAGTTTGATTAGTTTTGTGTATTCTACCCCTGACTGTAGCCATCACAAGTAGCAACTCAGTATCTTTTATGGACACTAACAAAAATCAGTGTACAATTAAATATTGATATCTGACACCTTGTAAGCCATTAACGAGTGATGTAGGAATAAATTACAAATGAATAGACTTACATTTAAAAAAAAACAGTTGTATGTATGCCAATAATCTTCCATGAAATCCTATACGGACTAAACAGACCCTATTAAGGACTTGAACGTTATTGCAGAAAATGTGCACCATTTGCTTAATGTGTATTTTTAAGTGCATATTAAAATAAATAAATGCCTTACATATTAAGTGCCCAATTTACTATTTGTTCTGTAAGTAACAAGTAAACAGAACAGACTTTTATGAGTCTGTGTTAAGTTAAATAACTGCCAGTAGGTTTACTGCAGCTATTGCACTAATCTTTCTACATTGTTGGCAACAACCCATGAAGTTCTAAATGCAGGAAATAAGGTAGGGGATGGTATGAATTGTGTGTCCTGGTAAGTCAAAAGCTGAAAGCAAGGTATTTTGACTGCAGTATGCCACAGATATTATAAACAGCCACAACAGCATATAATACATCTTCTGTATCTAGCAGAAGTTTTGTTCATATGGCAGGCTGGCTGACCGATCACTGGCTCAGAGCAGAGGTTCAGTGGACATGTGCCATCAATCTGATATCCACCTAGTGGTCATGGTTGTTTGAGTGTATAGATATTCACCTTCTGCTTCCTGCACCAAGCCCCTGAAGGTGCCTAGTGGAAATATGCCCCACTTCATTGCTCATGCAGTGGGCCATGTGAATGATATGTATCTTCCTGAATATTGGTGGCTGAAAAAAATTCAGTTATAGCAGCCCCAGGCAGCTTTAGTTTTCTTTGAGCTGGGTTTCATCTGTATACCGAACACATTGCAACCTATAGGGCTTCACTAAGACTCCTCATGAAATTTTTCTGATATTATTAAATAGGAAAGGTGATAGGATAAACCCTGCACAACCTCGAATGAGAGAACCTTAAGAGCAAATGAGATATTGCCTGACATTTCTTTTGCTCAGAGATCCCAGAAAGTACAGAAAGAAGAATAATTTAGATTTATTAGGAACCAGGGAACTTTTGGGGAAAGAAGAAGCCTACACAAGAAGGATGGGTTCCACCTAAACCAAAATGGAACCAGATTGTTGGCATGTAAAATTTAAAAAGGTGGTAGAGGAGTTTTTAAACTAATAGCTAGGGGAAAAGCAGACAGGTGCAGACGGAGCATATGGTTCAGACAGACATTCCTTAGGGGAGGATTTTTTTTTTTAAAGGGGATACTCCATATCCTAGTAAATAGGAGAGGACAGAAGTTGATGAAGTACAGTTAGGGACTGAATAGAAAAAAGTCCACTCAGTTACATTACAGGAAGGCAGACACATTTCGTAAGTGCTAGAAGTCCAAATACTAAGATGGGTGAACTTGAGTGTCTGGTATTAAATGAAGATATTGATATAATATGCATCATAAAAACTTGGAGGAATAATGATAAACAATGGGACACGGTAATACCGGGTACAAAATCTATAGGAACAGAGTAGGGGGAGTGGCACTATATGTGAAAGAAAGCAAACAGCCAAATATAATTAAAATATTAATCAAATGAAACAGTACCACAGAGTCTCTATGAATAGAAATTCCATGAGTGAATGATAGTATAGCAGTAGGAATATATTATAGACCACATAACCCAGCTGGTGACTGTGATTGTGAAATGGTCAGGGAGATTAGAGAGGCTATAAACAAAACAAACCCCAGTAATAATGGCGGATTTCAGCAATCCACATATTAACTGGCTATGTCACCTCAGGATGGGGTGAAGACATAATTTCTAGACATCATTAATGACTGACTACTTCCTGGGACACATAAGAGTAGAGGCAATTCTTGATTTAGTCCTAAGTGGTGCATAGCATCTGGGCCAAGGGGTGACTATAGCTGCACTGCTCAGAATAGTGACCATAATGAAATTAAATGTAAACAGACAAGGGAGGAGGGGGGCAGATTCCAAAGTAAACCTAAGTTCAGTACCAGGCAAACCAGGGAGGCATGTTGACTCTTTCTCCCCAAAACTGCATTCATCTATGTATCTGATAATTCTGTTCTTAACTTTCAATTAACCAGTCTATTAGAATTCTTTGAAGTGGAGTTAAAGATGTGGACAAGCTAATACTGTGTACCTGGGCTTTAAGAAAGCCTTTCACAAGGTCTCTCATACAAGGTTCTTAAGCAAAGCAAAGAGTCACAGGATAAGAGGGCAGGTCCTCTCATGGATCAGTAACTGGTTAAAAAGATAGAAAACAAAAGTAGAGGAATAAATGGTAAACAGTGAGGTGGCAAAAAATTGCAGGTGATACAAAGTTTCTCAAGATAGTTAAGTCCAAAGCTGATGGCAAACAGTTAAAAATGGATCTCTCAAAATGGCAGATGTAATTCAATATTGATAAATACAAAGTAATGCACATTAGAAAATCCCAACTATGCATACAAAGTGATGGAGTCTAAATTGGCTGTTACCACTCAAGAAAGATCTTGGAATCATTGTAGATAGTTCTCTGAAAACATCTGCTCAAGGTGCAGTGGCAGTTAAAAAAATGTTTGGAACTATTAGGAAAGGGATAGATAATAAGACAAAATATAATGCCACTGTATAAATCCATGGTGAATACTGCGTACAGTTCTGGTTGCCCCATCTCAAAAATATGTATATTTGAATTGGAAAAATTACAGAGAAGGGCAACAAAAGTGAATAGGGATATGGAACAGCTTCCCCAGGAACAGAGATTAAAATGATTGGGATTGTTCATCTTAGAAAAGTGATGATTAAGAGGGGAGGGGGAATTTCAGAGGTCTATAAAATCATGAATCGTCTGGAGAAAATGAATAAGGAAGTGTTATGTGAAAGGCTAAACAACACAACCAGGGATTCTTTGCTCCCCCCTCCCCCGCCCCCCAAAAGGCAGCAGGTTTAAAACAAATGTAAGGAAGCACCGCCTCATACAATGCAGAATCTGAGTAACTCATTGCTAAGGAATGTTGAGAAGGCAAAAAATAAAACTGGGTTCAAATACTGTCAAATACTCAAAAATTGTCTAATTCCTGGGGGCTGTCCTTATTCCCCTTTTTATTGATAGGTACTACATTTGCTCTTTTCTATTCCTCTGGGATTTCTCCTGTCCTCTGCAAGTTCTCAAAGATAATCACTTTCACAGAAAATACATTGTATTACAATGTTTGTGTGATTTTCTTTGGCAAAAAAATTAATAGAAAGAAGTAGCACAAATTGAATCTCATTTGTGTGATGGTAGTTTTATGAGATTGATTAGTGAAGTCAACCTATTCTCATGTTACCTTTCCAACATAGTTTTGCAGTTTGTCTTGAGAGCAGTATCACATAAGTAGATCCAATACTTCAGGTACAAATAATTCCTGGGACACTTGATTATATCATTCATAAATATTTAAAATATGCTTTTTCTCCAGCAGGGTTATGTTCATGATTCAGTTATTCAATATTTCAAGTAGTTGAAAAACTTGAAAAAAAATGTTGTTGAAATGTTAGCAACTTCAGAAGCATTTTCGTTACTACAATATAGTGTAATTTTTTGGCAATTCCTTAGAACAAAAGTTTGGAGTTGGACTTTCCATTTGGAAATCAGAATTTTCAAATAACTACTAGTCTGGGTGGGGGGAGAGAAAAAAAACACATGACTAATCTGACTAATGAAAGTTAGAGCAATACCGAAGAAAAACCAATCCAGTTTGCAGAACCAAGCTAATTTCTCATTTAAGATTTACAGAAACTTTAACACTCTTAAAACAAATCAAATATTTTGATAAATTTAAATGTTCACAACTATTTGTTTTATCCCATCACTGCGGAAGTTCCTGTGTCTTGTCTATGGACTAAAATGACCTACATATATTGTAATAACCATGTGAGTAAGGATGTAATAAAATGCATGGCTCAGTTACAGAAAAAAATAGTTTCATATTGTTTCACATGTATTTATTTACACAGCAAGACAGGATCAGTGCTGGAGGCGTTCATAAGTTAAAAAAATGCTTGCACTGATCTGATTGCAGTATATGGCCAATGTTAAGTGTCAGGATTTAAACTAGGGCAAAAATGGTTTGCAGTTGAGAGCCATTCCAGCTCACTTTAGCGTGCAGTGTGATATCTCAGATTGTATTGTTGATGTAGGGATCCTTATTTTCATCTGTCAGCCAGTAATGAAAGTCATGAATAATTTTGTAATGCCTTGATTGCTCACTTTCAATTGCCTCCACTGATGTGAATGAAGCAGGAGATACCTGGGCAGCAAATGCTATTGAAAAGGAACATTCAAAGATTGTCCTCTTCTCTAACTAAAAGATGATGGGATCTTTAGATAAATCACCTGAAACAATGTAGGCATATACTGCAAATCTGAATTCACGTGCATCGTCCTGAAAAATTTAGAATGATTGTTAATATAGGAAGATCTCCTCTCAGGTTTATGTTGACATAGAGAGCTCTGCACAGCAAAATGGTGATAAGTTTAACAAGACCTCAAAGCTTATCTTAAAACAACAACATTATATATATTATACACACACACACACACAGATTTTCAGTATCCAAGCAAACTTCCTTCTGCATTTCATCTCACAATTTTAGAACATTTTTTCACAGTGTACCAAGGTTTTAAAGAATATGTACTGAATAATAAGTAATATGCTTTCATTCATTGATGCATAAACTGTGGCATGCAGCCAATTAAAACAAACAGAATGGGGTTTAGATTTTATGGGCTGGAGGAGGTGGTAGTCACATACGATCAGGAAGTGCAGAATAAGTGTTCCTGATACTCTAGTATCCAATTTTTTAGTGGTCATATTAGATACTAAAGAGACTTGAAAGAAACCCCAGCATGACTTGATTTGTTGGGAAATAGTCAACATGATTTTTGTAAAGGGAAATCATGCCCCACCAATCTACTAGAATTCTTTGAGGGGGTCAACAGGCATGCGGACAAAGGAGATCCAGTGGATATAGTGTATTTAGATTTTCAGAAAGCCTTTGACAAGGTCCCTCACCAAAGGCTCTTAAGCAAAATAAGCAGTCATGGGATAAGAGGGAAGGTTCTCTCATGGACTGGTAACAGGTAAAAGACAGTAAACAAAGGGTAGGAATAAATGGTCAGTTTTCAGAATGGAGAGGTAAATAGTGGTGTCCCCCAGGGATCTGTACGGGGCCCAGTCCTATTTTAACATATTCATAAACAATCTGGGAAAAGGGTTAAACAGTGAGGTGGCAAAATTTGCAGATGATACAAAACTACTCAAGATAGTTAAGTCCCAGGCAGACTGCGAAGAGCTACAAAAGGATCTCTCAAAACCGAGTGACTGGGCAACAAAATGGCAGATGAAATTTAATGTTGATAAATGCAAAGTAATGCACATTGGAAAACATAATCCTAACTATACATATACAATGAGAACGTCTAAATTAGCTGTTACCACTCAAGAAAGAGATCTTGGAGTCATTATGGATAGTTTGCTGAAATCATCCATTCAATGTGCAGCAGCAGTCAAAAAAAAAAAAAAAAAAAACGAACAGAATGCTTGGAATCATCAAGGAATATCATATTGCCTCTATATAAACCAATGGTACACCCAAACCTTGAATACTGCATGTAGATGTGGTCACCTCATCTCAAAAAAAGATATATTGGAATTGGAAAAGGTTCAGAAAAGGGCAAATTTGGCAAATTATTAGGGGTATAGAACAGCTTCCATATGAAATCTGTGAGGAGAGAAATTCTGTATGAGGAGAGATTAACAACACTTTGGGACTTTTCAGCTTGAAAAAGAGGCAACTATGGGGGGGATATAATAGAAGTCTATAAAATCATGAGTGGTTTAAAGAAAGTAAGTGTTATTTATTCCTTCTCATAATACAAGAACAAGGGGCCACCAAATGAAATTCATAGGTAGTAGATTTAAAACAAACACAAAGAAGTATTTTTTCACGCAATGCACTGTCAACCTCTAGAACTTCTTGCCAGAGAGTGTTCTGAAGGCCAATACTATAATGGGGTTCAAAAGGGAGCCAGATAGATTCATGGAAGATAGGTCCATCAATGGCGTCCCTAGTCTCTGTTTGCCAGAAGCTGAGATTGGGTGACAAGGCATGGATCACTACTTGATAACATGTCTGGTCATTCCCTTTGGGGCACCTGCCATTGGCCACTGTCAGAGGACAGGATACTGGGCTTGACAGATCTTTGGTCTGACTCAGTATGGCCATTCTTATGTTATTACTTGTTTTGGAATTACTTGACCATGGATTTTACCTAATCCCCAAAAAATCAGAGGCCGATTTATGCTATGAATCATATCCTTTCACTTAATTCTAATTTACTTTCTAATTTAAGCATGGATTTTCTTGCAGGGGAAAACATGATTTGGATCAAAAGGAAGTCAATTTAAGATGGAAAGTTAGAGCTGGGGACACTGTTACCAGACTGTTTTGATAGCAAACAGTCTTCATGGCAAATTAAGATGGTGGTGCAATCCAGGGAACAGTGGTGCCAGTGAGGGGGTCTGATGGGGAGCATGCCCTTCCTCCAGGGTTTTCCACTTGGTCAAAATTCCATAGGCCGTGGTAGTGGAAGGGTGAGGGTGGGGAAAGGGAAGGGTGGGCATGGCTCAACCACTTCAAGCAGTGGTCCTGTATTAAATCTGTACAGCTGCTGCCAGAGTGGTCCAGAGTGTTGCTCTTGCTATGTGAATACACAACCACTGAAATCTGACCCAGAAGTCCTTCCTACAGATGGAGGGGCAGCTGGGCCAAACTTCCATGATTAGCTTTACAACCTGTCACATGGGTCATGATGAGACACAAATTTTCCCCAGCAAACAGAGAGCTGGCTGGGCAAATAGTGTTACAACATACATCTGTTCCTGTCTGGCGAAGTGCAGGGGGGATGGTCTGCCGAGAACTCCTGGTGGCACCAGCTCATGCATTGTGTGGTTGAGAGAGAAAGGAGCCTCAGGGTCACTGCAGGAGGAGGATGAGCAAGGCCTGGAATTTGCCTTCCCAGAAATGTATGAATTAATGCCACAGCCATTTAGATCAGTAAGAAGTATTTCTTCTCCCCTACCTCCTACAATTCTGACTGTACCCTACAATTGCTGTTGCCACCAGAGAGTTGTACTCTTTCCCCCTGTTCAGTCAAGATGGCAGAGAATGCCAGGTACACGAGTATGGGTCAGAGGTGTGATTATATTTGATTTCTAGAATTTCTGATATTCAGATCAAGTAGATTGTGCATTGTCATCATTTATGTTCTGCTCTGGGATACCAGTCCTTGCAAACAGGTTCGTAGTACTGTGAGACATAAATTCACAGGTAAGACCATTTAAAATGTCTAGAGACATTTTAAATGAAGTAGTGATCACAACAAAACATTTTTGGTCCTGGAAAAGTCTCCCATGAACTCCATATAGATGCCACGGTGGATAACTAAATAATCCTTTAGAGAGCTCTAAACTTTGAGTTCTCCTCTGCCGGGTTCCTAGGGGCTTGCCTCTGCTTGCTTTCTTACTTTGATATCTCAGTTGCTCTGAGGCTTTTTTATTCTGTCTATATTCATTATGAGTACCATTTACACTGTCACTGACAAAGGATAACATTTGTAGGCTTGTCTACACTTACTGGAGGACTGACTCTGTAGCCATTGATGCATCAGCGGTTGATTTAGCAGGTCTAGTGGAGACCCACTAAACTGACCGCTGATTGCTCTCCTGTCAACCTCTGTACTTCAGCTGATCGAGAAGAGTAAGGGGAGTTGATGGGAGAGTGTCTCCCATCGACATGGCGTAGTCTGGACATCGCAGTAAGTAGATCTAAGCTACGTCGATTTGAGTTATGCTAGTCACATAACTCAAATTGCGTAGCTTAGATCGACTTTTCCCTTTAGTCGAGACAAGGCCACAAAAACAGTGAATTGCTTTATGCTTTGCTTTATTCTTATGAATTGGTTACATTCACATTTAATTTCCCCCTCATGCTATATATGTCCTTATATCCCTTCGGAACAGAACTAATATGTACTCTATTCAGCTGCAGCAAAAACAGATAACATTTAAGTTTCTCAATATGGCACTTAGTGTACATCAAATCATACTACGGGCTATTTCTTCAGTGTCTTTTGTTATAGTCTCCACGGACATCAACAGCTCAGGAATAGTGTGCTCTATTGCAAGCCATTTAGGGCAACAAAAGTTTTAAATACCTAAAAATGCAAATAGATGTCTGTGCTATTTAAAAAACAAAACAAAACAAAACAAAACAAACAGAAAAACCCAAGTGCCTTCTTTCCCCCCCACCCCTCAGCACTAAATCCCATTAGGTGGTTATCTGCATCTTTACATGCCTAAATACCTTTTTAAAAAAATCTGTTTTAGTATCTCTGTACCTTAGTTCCTCATCTGTAATTTGGGAATACTAGTACCCCACACCTCACTGGTGTGTTGTGAAAAGTGAAGACACTACAGTAATGGGGCCATTTAAGTACTTAAGACTGATAGACAAGTCAAATCTCATAGCAAACATTGTGGTATGACTTCATATATCAGACCACACACTGAATGATACCTTATTTGATCATCCAGATTTGCTCCAGAACCACAGTGCTTGCTTAATTTATTCAGTCATGCCACCCATTCATGTATAGACACTGCACACTTTTGACACTGATTAAAGGGCTGGAAATATCCTGTTAGGAAAATAGACAAAATGTCTTTGTAATAGTAATACTGTGTGTGTAACAGTTCACACTCAGCACCAGTGAAACGAAAGAAAGAGGGAACACACCAACCCATATTTTTTTGCTTCCATAAGGCTCGAATGGGGCTTGGTTAAGGTAGATTGAAATAGAAGGAGAGCTCTCACTGGACAAGTGAAGGAGGAGGGGGAGTTGTTTGGGAGCAAGGTCCTACAAGCCAGGAAATGTAGAGAACTCTCCCTCTGCTTTCTTACGGACTTAGCTTTCATTTTCTGCTATATTCCTAGTCCACTCTCTCACAGTCCTCATAGGATTTGGCATAGGAATGTGTGTCCCCCACAGACTTAACCAATATGTCTAAGCCCCTTAAGAGCTTTAATACTTATTCAAATAAAGCTTCTCAAAATTACTGCTTACCATTATTGTCTTCACTGATTAGAGAAGCATTAACACAAAATACGATTCCTTGATAATTCATCTATCAACAATCTGTACTGACTTCAATCAGCTGGTGTATGTGCACTGCGCATGCAGGCATAGCCAATCACAAGTTAAATTTATTAAGAATAAATCAGGAAGCACAATACATGAGCAGTCTATAACCTGATTTATGTATATAAGCCTCATTAGAGGCAGATCTTCTATTTTGTTTCCTTTTAGATAGTTCAAATTCATGAACTATCACCCCATCCCTCCCCAAAGAGAGAGTTAGAATTGTTAAGACATGAATATAAACATTCAAAAGATTTGGACTGCAGATGGTAGACTGAGAAAAGAACTTTACAACACTTTGTCTACCATCACTGTTTCAGTACTATTTGTGTGTGCAACAGGGGCACTCACCTCTTGAGTGACTCCTATCGGCCAGGTATGGTGCTGCAATCTTTTTTCTGCTCTAGCATCCCTGTAGGTTGCCAATCTTGATAGACAGGTCTTTAGTGGCACAGCCCTCTGGACAAGTCACATTGTCAAATGGATGAAACTCTTCTGTGGTAGCAAAAGTTCAAACAACTATGTGCCCTCTTCAGGGTCTTCATCCCCATCTCTAGGCCCTTTAAATCCTGTCCTTCACTCAGGCTTCTAAGTGACCCTGCCCCCTTCTCAGTGCTTAGGCCACTTTCCCAACAGCTGGTGGGGGAACCTGGGCCTGCCTGCCCATCACTCCAGGCTCCAACCTAAGGACACTAAACAGCAGCCACATACCACTACCACCAGCTCATAGGCCCAGGGAATACACGTTTCTCCCCCATAGCCCCTCTCCTTTTATCCATTACCTCTCATTCCCAGGGCCAGTAAATCAGCCCATTATGCTCTGCTTACCAGAGGGGAGCACCCTTCCTTGCTTCTCTGGACCCAGCCAAGAACTGATCTGCTCAGACCCTGCATCTCTTTTTATCAGAGCCTGCTAGGCTCTGATTGGCACCTTTGCAAGCTTTCTAGGCAGGCTCGGAAGACCCCCACCTCCTCTGCTCCTTCCTGGGGCAGGGTGTAGTAGGAGTTTAGGGCCTGCAGCAGGGGGTCATGAAAGGCTCAGTACACCCTGTCACAGTGATTAAAAACAGCTTTAAACATCGCATTTTTATTTGCACTATTTGTCAATAATACAAAATACATGCACTATATTGTTAATAGTTATGCACATAAGGTACCATTCCCATACCAGGATGCTCAATGAAATATTTGCCATGCACTTCATTGGGTGCAGAAGCAAGCCCATTGTCACAACTGACTTAGCATAGAAATGTATGTTTTCACCAAAAATGGTTTGGAAATAGTTCATTACTGTTGCAGAAATCCTCAAATGAAATATGATCAGTAGTCCCTTTTTTGCTGGACCTCTACAAATTCTCAGTCCTTCAAAAGTTTGGCTCACTACCTTCTGCATTCTCTTTTTGGGTGCTTTAAAGGGTAACATGACATTTGACAAAAGAGAATTATGTGGCAGCCTGCAAAGTGTAAATGGGGCACACTAGGTTACCCTAGAAAGATTATGTACAACAGTCCCTTCAAAAAAATTGCATTCCTTTTTTAATTGTTAAATAGTTTTTTCCATGTTCAAATTGATTGATATGTATGATAAGCCTTTCCTTTCAGGAACCTTTTAGGCTGCCTCACTCCTATGAAAACTAAATTATATATGAAAAGAGAAGCAAGGTCATAGCAAAATAGAGTAGACTAACTCTTGCAGATAACACTTTGTCCTTGCATTGAAATATTAATGAGGAAGTCTTCAGGAAAATATATTAATGTGCTACTTTTGCACTGTTACAAACTTTGACAGTTGTCTTTAACAACTCTCTCTCTCTTATATATAATGTGTGGAAGCATATATGGATCTATAGTATTATAAAACCATTATTATTTTGAATTTATCCTACATTTCATCTGAGGATCTGAAAGCACTCAAAAACTTTAAGAATTATCCCCGTTTTACAGATGAAGAAACGGGCTGGGGAGAGCTTAGGTGATATCAGACTTAGTGTGTCCATGGCAATACTGAGATGGGATTAAATACCACATCTCTTGATTCTCGGTCTTGTGCTCAAACGATCAGAGCAGTCTGGTTGCCTGTATTATAAGGAGTTGGTAATGCCATCTAAAGTTGGCCTAATACCTCCCACTTTAAGATCCTGGTTTCAATTCCTTGTAATTTTGCCAAAATTTCCATGCCAGGTGTATGCCAAAGGCAGAATTTTTTGGAAAACAAATAAAAATCCACATCCCTGAGTGGCATAGTTAAGGTGACCTAAATCTCCACCGAGACACCCCATCATCAATGGAAGAATTCTTTCATTGAGCTGGCAGATTACCTACGCTGATGGGAGACTCCCTTCTGTTAGTGTAGGTAGAGGTATAGTGCTGCAGCTGGATGACTGTAGAATTTTGAGTGTAGAGAAACTTAGTCCCTGATCTGGAAAAAATGGGGGGAATATCACCACACTTCATTGGGGCATTGTGAAAATAATCACGTTTGTGAAGCACTCAGATGCTAGAACATTGAGCACCATAGAAGAGTCCAAGGAAGAGTTTAATTCTGTATTCAGTGCAGGATTTGGATGATGTGCAATAAATAAGGCATGGGATCAAAATTTGAAGGGTAAGGATTCATTGAGTGCTGTCTATCCTATGCACAGATGAGGTAAGAGGTTCTGTGGAAAAAAATAATGTGTGTTCATGTAACTACAGGCTGTATTGATGTGCAAGAGGCTGAATGAAGAGTGTACAGCCTACCCTAATTTATGGTATTTCTTAATGTGTACTTGACTTTGCAACTTCAGAATTCCTTTGAACAAATGTTATATATACATACATATATACACACATATATACATATATATACACACACACAGTTCAGTTAAAACTTAATATACCATGCAATTTTTTTATTAAAATACATATACAATCTGGTTGTCTAATAGTACACACAATTCAAATTTTTCCTGGCTGTCCCATGGAGCATTCTAAGCAGAAATATGTAAATGAGAATTAGTCTGAAGATGAGAATTGATGTAGACGCATTAAGATTCTGGGGATAAGGGAAAGGCCACGAAATACTTTCCCTTAAGCATCAGTGCGTTGTGCTACAGATTTGTTAAGACGGAAAAAGCGTTCAAAACAAAGGACTCAGTGCAATGTAATTAAAATTGGCATTATACCAATTTAAGTCTTGAAAAGCAATCCTGTATACAAATGAATCTTCAGCCCTCATAGCTACGATGCATGAATATTGTGTGTGTGTGCACGCGCTCTTACAGAAGACAATGTATTCTACTGCATTTTCAGTAGAATGTACAGGATACAAACAGTAGTAAGTAGGCAAGAACTTCTCTGTTGAATATGGATAAATTGCACAGACCCCAATGTTACTATCTTAGTAATGTCAGAAGTTTGCAGACAAGCAAATCAACACTCAGCTAATTTTTAGTTTAAAATTGCACGTGAAATCAGATTTGTGAACTGGATTAACATGTCTTCAGGTAGCCATGAACAAAATTATACCATTAGAAAAAAAAAAAAAAACCAACAGCTTCCACATGGTCTGTATAGATGAAATCCAGTGGGGAAATATAGAGCACTGCTATTTAACAACAAACTGGAAAGGTTTTCTTTCTGTATTGGATTTTCAGAAAACATTCAGCATTGGCTTACCTTTGCTCCCATTGAAATTAATGGTTGACTTCAGGGGGAGCAGAGTTAAGCCAACACTCCCCTTTTTGTTGTTAGAGATGGGCACAAAACGCAGAATCCAAATACCCCTGAACTTCAGATCCAAATCTGGCAGGTAGAGCTCATCTTTAATAGGCATCCTTTAGACTGAATTTTGTGCAACAAAGACTTCAAGCCACAATGTTATTGGCATCAAAAATTGTGTGTCAAAACCAAACCAACTCCTTTGTTTAGGACTATGTGTCACACGCACAGCCCATTAGAATGGGTTGGAACAGAGATGTAATGCTCAAGAGGGAGCACCAGGTAACATTTTCCCCAAGTGTTTTGCTGCTTTCAGAGCACTCAAGGAACATGCACTATATTCTCCATTATGCATCTAGCTCATTTGGTGATTTAGCAGTCTCTGTGCTTAGGAGTTCAAGTTCTGCAATTGTGGCTGCCCCTGTCTGAAGGATGGGAAATGGGATGCAGAAGACTCAATGAATCGTCTTCTCTATTACATGTTTGGCCAATGCCCGGGTACAGTCTGAGCCATTGTTCTTTATATACGGTGACCATGCTGGGACGGAACTTTGGCTGATGTTAATAATCAATATAGCTCTATTGAAATGAGTGGGAGCTATAAAAGCTTTCACCAGCAAGAGATCTGGCTCTTTGGCTTTAGATTCATTTTACATTTAGTAGTTTGCAGTGTAGCGCCTGGATTAGAAGGAAAGTGTTTCTGGTATAAAGAAATTTTAAGAGCGAAATAAACCCAACCATAAGTATGTAGGATTGCTACTAAAATGAATGGGAACCATGCATGTGACGGGCTTGCAGAATTGGGCCCACTGCCTATTAAAAATACAAGTAATATTGTATACATATATGAGGAAAAACAGCAGGTCAAGTGGTTTTTTGATAGAACATTTTGAAAACAATAATTACAGAGAAGCATGAATGGCACTAGAAGATAGCTCTTTGAAGGGCTAGAAGGGGAAATACCCAGTAGAAGAGCAAGTAGAAGATAGGGTTGAAGTTGACCATCGTATGTGGCTAGTGGTAGGGAAGTTGCTTATCTGATATGGTAACAGAATAAATAAATAGCTGAATAAAGACATGCTACAGTGTAGGAGTTGGGAGGTCAGGTAACAGAAGTTCTATTACTTAGTTGTACTGCCCTATACTGTTGGCAGATACATTGAAGGCCATTCCTCAGCAGAGTTCCTTTTCTGATGTCTCAGTGACAAAGGTCAACAGTAGTGCCATTGATGCTATGAATCCATCATTAACTGATTGATGTACATCTGCTGAAGCACAGTGGAATCATTCTCTGCAAAATGCAGACAATAAATGTCAATGTGGGGTCACTCAAAAGGTCTTCTGTTAACTATTCTTTTTTTAAGATAGCAAAGTTCAGAGGATAGGTCCATCAATATCTATTAGCC
The DNA here is from genome assembly GCF_965140295.1 of Lepidochelys olivacea. Classification (NCBI taxonomy): domain Eukaryota; kingdom Metazoa; phylum Chordata; order Testudines; family Cheloniidae; genus Lepidochelys; species Lepidochelys olivacea. The sequence goes on along the minus strand of NC_140418.1, from coordinate 62,557,220 downwards.
AGGATGGTCAGGGATGCAATACCATGCTCTGTCTCTCCCTAGCCTCTGTTTGATAGAAGCTGGGAGTGGACAACAGGGGATGGACTTAGACAGCAGTATCAACTGTCCTCAAATACTCCTTGTCTTAGGAATATATCTTGTGACAAGGCTGGTCATGCCCTGTGATCCAAAGAGCTCCACCGAGCAAAGCTTTTGTTTTTCCTGTGTTCCATTTTCCCCTCCTTATGGTTCTCTCATTTGAGAGCAGGCAGGCTGAAAACAGGGTGCACATTCCACCACTGTTGGCCATCCCCACCTTGTCTCCATTTTTCTCTTTCTTTCCTTGTTTCCTTTCTTTTGATTCAAAGAGAACTGCTTCTGGCTTACACTGAACCAGGAACTCTTTGCTAGGAAGATAAACTTCAAGATGGAAGACAGGCTATTTGCACAACAAACTCCACCCACAAGAAAATTTATACCAAATAGGGGGTAGAGGCAGAGGCCTGTGTGTGTGGCGAATGCTAGCCCTGACAGAAGTCAGTCTGAGGGTTTTGTGGAAGAGACGAGCGAGAGCTATGAATCCATCTTCATTAGGCTGCTCAAAGCCTTTTGGAGATGGTGGAATATTTTACATACCTATGTCTAATATATTGACATTTTGTCTTGTTTATTATATTGTATTTATTCACTCACTTACATTCTACAACTACAGTAAAACTCACATGTAGGAAGAACTATATGTTGTCATCACAATCTAGATAGCGGCCTATTATTTACCATCCCTCCACTCATCACATATGGCATTGTGACAGACATGAACTCAGTGAGTAACTGGATGAGTATTGTTTGTTAGATTATTCACTACTGTTTTAACCCAAAAAATAACTGTGGCTGCTAAATACGTTTTGCTTCAAGGGTTAAGCCTATATCTTTTGTACTTATACACCTGTACAAAGTGGATGGGTTACAACACTAATTCAGAGTTGGTGTTTTGCACTCACTTTGCACATAGGTAAATGTCTATATTAAGTGCAAGGGGAATGGAGAATCAGGATGAATGATGTCCTAAGCAAATACATTATCAGTCACCCATCAATTGTAAAATGTGAAATCTCCAAAAAAAATGGAATAACGTGAGTGTCATTTAAAAAGTCAGCATTTAACAACCAGTAGCACTCTGATAAGTGAGAGCACACACATTTTCTTTTCAAAGTACAAGGGAAACAATTTGGACATCTGTTACCATTGTTTAATTATTCTTGGCAAATCTTGATTCTTAAAAAAAAAAAGGGGGGGGGGGGAGAATGGCAGTTCTCAATACCCAAATCCTGAAAGTGCATCTTAGACTCCCCTCACTTTAGCACATGAGGAAACAAGATGGCATGGCTTGCAAATATGGTCAGCCAGCCCTTTCCCCAAAGGTGGTCAGCCCATTAGAGCTGCAATCATACTTCGCAGCAGCCAGCCAATCAGAAAAGCTATTCCCCTGCAGTTGGGAACCGAGGTGCCCTTGGGGTAAATCAGGCCAGCTGATTAGCCAAACCTCCAATATATAAATCCCCAAGGGAATGGGATGACTATTGCATAACTGATGTTTGTATGTGATATACTTTAAACTTACATATATTGTATAAACATTTTAAGTAGAGAAGGATTTGAGCTCTAAAATTTAGACATGGATGCATGTTAAAATGTGTTAACCCACTGGAAAGTTTGAAGGCATTCAGACCTGCTGTCTTTGATCAGCTTCATCTTTATTTCTTAATAGTCTAAAGGCTGACCTATAAAACAGTTCCTGTGACATATTTGGGAAAGCAGTACACTACTAAGACTTTCTTTTAGCTGTAGATTACAATTGCAATGTGGCCTCACATCTGATTAAGAGCAGCACTTGTCATGTTTGCACATAATACTGTAGAGCCTTCGGCCAAAGAGGATGGGAAAAGGAATTATTGTGAATGCAAAGGAAGAGCCATGTTACTCCTCCTTCATATAACCTTAGGTATAAGTTCTTCTGACAATGCCTGAAAGATTGAGATTACACTAAATGTTGGAAAAGTTAAATGTTGTAATTGTGTGTGCCAGGATCTGGACATGTGAGCAGTAAAAATAGCACACAAATATCCCTAGAGTCTATGGTGCTAAAAATGCACTGTGTGAGAAAATATTTTCCATCATCTGGAAGTGCTGGTGGGGAAGAATGCCTCTGCAATAAGCATGGTAAGGAGACAAAATGAAGTTAAGTCTGAACTAATTAGTCTTCTTCCCGCAGGACACAGAGAAGACTCTAGAGATCCTAGTGAAAATTGTATAAGGCCAAATGCTTCAGCAATAAGAAAAACACTAACAAATTAGTTTGCAGTCACATCAATGTAGGGAATTGCATCCGTTCTGTTGACGGAAATGAGGTCATGCTTTCCAGTTAAAATTCATGTTTCACATGGGTAATAGACCTTCAGCTCTGAAAACATGGATCCCTGCCACTTGAGCAAAAGGACAGTCACTATCAGCTGTCAGGATTAAAATTATAGGCTCTTTCTGGGGCATCCCCAACAGCTGAGATTATCACATATACTTGAGCAGGTCTGAGATTCTATCTGGCAGAGGCAATGAATGCATACAAACTACCCAGTGTGTTACAATCATCAGAAGACTGCACAGTTTGAAAAAGGCAGGCATGGGTAAAGGTCAACATTTTACATAATCCTCAAACATGCTATTTTCTAGATGATGATAGTGTCCTTCATCCACTATAAATAGCAGCTCGCAGGGTCCTAATCAGGAAAGAGTCCCTATTGTGCTACCACACACTTATACAAGTGACCAACATCGGAGTACTTTTGTGCACAATTGAAGTAGATGCACTCCATCCTGGAGGACTTACAGTCTAAACACCTGTTTTCATGGTATTAAATTCCATTATTCTGCCTCTTAATCATTTTTGTTATATCATGTAGTTTATAATCAGTAAAATGGGTAAACTAAGAACCTGCATTAATCTGTGTAAATATCTGCAGTTTTAATACTTTTTTTCCAACTCTCAGGAAACTTTTGCAGTTTAATTTAGGCTTGGGGCACCATGTGAGGTAGAAACATGGAACAACAGAAGTTTTAAACCTAATACTAGATATGATATACAGTAGTTATGATGTGCCTTAATATCTTCACTCAGACGTACAATGACAATTAGAAAACCCTACAACTAATCAAGATCCATTTCCTTCTACAGTCTGGAAAGAAAATAAAATAGAACTTATTACTTTTAAGATACTTTAGAGCTATTGAGACACACCAAATTTATTTGCGGGGGGAGAAGGAGGGGAGCATATAGAGTTGAGGGTTTGGGTTTTTTTTTTAAATGAATCAGACCCTGAAAGTAGACATTTTATATTTATAGGAGAATTTCATGTGTACATTCACATAACCAATTGCAATTCAGGCTTTTTTTTCTGGTTTGATTATTTTTTATCAATTTTATCTTGAACAAACACTCAATTGCCTCTGAATAAGTATTTCTAGTTATGGCGGTACAGCAATTCTTTGTTTTTAGAAGCAAAAATTGCAACAAACTGTATTTAGATAGATAAGGGAAACAAAAATATTATTGAACCATCAAAAGTGTATTCTTAAAATGTGCACCTTTAATTGGGTTTATTATTCAATTTTGGGGGGGCAAATTATGTACATTTTGAATATTACTGAAGGAAAATAATTGAAGTTTTATTAAGTGGTGTTTGATTTGCATTTTTTTTATTTTCCTCTCCCTCCAAAAAAAGTCATTAAGGCAAGTGTTCGTTGGCACGCGATAATGGATTTTCTTTTTTCCTCATATCTTTCAATTTATTTTAATACATTAATAGCTCATCAGGTGACAGAAAGATAAGGTTGATGTCAGCGATTATCCTCCTACATATTCAAAAAACTATAGAAGGAGTTAACACATTTAAGATTGAAAATAAGATAGCTGCTGTGTTTTCAATTACTAGAGATTTTTATTGAAAGATTTTCTTCTATTGTATTTACTGCAAGAGCTTTCTTTCCACTTATTCTTATACCCCCAAATTGTTAATTTAGTTGGAGCTAGAGACCTCAGCTGAGACTGGCATCCCATTGCATACATGTAGCAAGAAAATAGTCTCTGCTCTGAACAGCTCAGTGTAAACAGAGGAGAATATCAAACCATTTGAGTCAAGTATTCCACACCCAGACATAAAATGCACAAAAAATAAATAGGAGAAAGATATAATTCCATTATTACACTGCATTGCTTGTGACATTAACTCATGTCTAGTAATGGGGAATTCCCCTTATGCTATCTCAGATCATTGTTTAAACATTTACATACAAAATACTAATAAGTAGCCTAAATATATGCTGTATTGGTGAAATCTTGGACCTGCTGAATGGCAAAACTCTTTTGGGGCCAGGATTTCACCCCATATATAAGATCATGTGATGATCTGGTAAATGTCCATATTTGCCCACATCCCACCACATTTTATTTTAAGTTAACATGCTGCATGTCCTTGTGTGATGATTGATGGTTTACTGGCTATGGAGTTAGCACAAAGGAATCAAAAGAAACAAAGTAAAACAATGACACATAAGCAGCCTGGAAGAAACAATGGGGAAGCTAGCTATTGGTGAACACCCCTCACATGGCTCCAGTCAGCTAAGCATGGTTTATTCTTCCAAAGGCTAAGACAGGATTCAGAGGAGGATAGATTAAAATAAAATAATAATAATAAAAAAAACTAAAAGTCACTCCAGGCCTAGAAAGGGGAAGAGTTTAATAAATGGACACAGGCTACGAGCAAGAGCTGACAGGCAGAGAGGGGCAAAAACTACACCAGTCCCAGCCTGCTTTTCCCTGCAGAGATGGGGATTATCTGGGCTGAGGGGAATTTACACATGCTTCTAAGGAAAGCCTGAAGTATTAGTAACGGGAAATATGCATTTAGACCCTTATTCTTTTATCCTTTGATCTTTGTAGTATGTACCTTGGAGTGAAGAATAAATAATGCTATGTTTTGAAGAAGTTGTTTAGTTACTTTCATTTCTCACAGGTCCCCAGAGGGAAAGTGCCAAACCAATCTGAACCGGTCATTTAACTCAGTTGGGGGGGGGGGGGGGGAGAAGGGCTGGTGCCCCACCATTCAAGAATATTTCCATCCAAAGTAAATGGAGGAAGCCACACCTGTCTAAGGAGGGTAGCTTGAGAGGGATTGAAGAGGTCCAAAGTGTAGTTTGCCCTGTAACTATGATAGCCACATGAAAATAGATGGGCAGATAGCTTGTTTTATTTTACAAGCACATTTTCAATGACAGAGTTCAAAATATTTATCTTATGGGCAGTGAACAGGTTAACTTTGTTTCTACTATACATCTTCCATGATCCTTTTATCTGGACTCCTTCCAACTGTGAATTTTAAGAATGGCCATTCTGGGTCAGAGCAATGGTCCACCTAGCCCAGTTTCTTGACTCCCAACAGAGGCCATTGCCAGATGCTTCAAAGGGAGAAAACAGAACAGGGCAAGTAATATACTCCCTGTTATCCAGTGTCAGCTTCTAGTCAGGGGTTTAAGGACATCCAGAGCATGGAGTAGTGTCCATGACCATCTTGGCTAATAGGCACTGATGGGCCTATCCTCCAGAATCTGACTATTTGCAAACCTAAACAGACACATGAAGCGGACCCTCTAAACCAAAGATGTGTACAACTACACTGCTTTGAAAGTGTTTATGATCCTAAAGATTTGTAATGCTTCACTCTTTTCCAAAAAATATGATGGGCTGGTATAAAGTAGCCTATTCCACTGCCATAAATGGTACTATGCCTGTTTTCATGAGCGGAGGATCCAGCCTGGTGTTGCAGGTGTACTGTTAATACATATTTTTAGAAAAATTCAACTCACTTTGGCTTTTGATGCTATAAGGTTAATATAGATCAGTTCAATTACAGCAATTTGCTTGTACATTGGGCAGCTTGTGTTTTATAAAAAAAAAAAATCAGGAATTTTATTCCTTCCAGTGGAAGGACCTTTCACTTTATGATGTGGAAGATTGACCTATATGCCCTAAGCAGCTGTCAGTTCAAGATCCCAGAGATAGTATCTATTCAACTTGAGCTGTCAGCTAAAAAGGGCAAATGCACCAGCAGGTAAGTGAATTAACACTGTTCCAGCAGTTAGTAACCTAACTATTTATGACATGTCATCTATGCTAGAAGCCATTAAAACATTAAATTCAAGATGTCTGAAGAACCCAGTCAAAAATAAACTTCCTGAGAGGAGAAAAAATGCTGAGTGTAGTGAGTTCCTTCCCATCCTTTTCAGCTAGTGATTATAATGTTGATTTTTCTCTTAAAATAAAAATATGAAATGTTATTTATCTCCTAGTGGAATACAGCTTCCTTCATTAAAATCAAACAGCTAAGCCCTATGCTTTATGGAAAAGCAAAATAATCCATATATTGATATATCCAGGATTGCTGCAAGGACTGTTTACTCTAATGGCTGCTATTACAAAGTTATTTATAATCCATACAGCATCTTAGATCACTGCTCTACATCCTTCTGTTCAACACATAGTAAATACTGAAATACAGTACAGGCATTTTCATTTGTATCATTGCCTATTAGTCTGCATTTTCTTCTGTCTGGGGCCTTTTAGTACTTTCCTATAGCAGCAACAACTGCATGTGACCGTCCATATTTAAGATGAACATTTGATCCATACCTACAAACTGTGCTAGAATGCATTGGTGAGGGAAAGGAGAGAGAAAGGATGGGAATCACGAAGCCCAACTCTAAAATACTCAGTTTCTCTAAGTGTAAACTCAGAGGGTTTAGAGGAGTTGGAAAGAATCTACAGAAGGAGGATTCAAAATTGGTAGTCTTAAATAGACTGTGTGGCTTTCTACCATTTCAATATGAAAAATTGGATTGAATGGAAGGATGTCCGGCTTTGCAATAAGTCATATGTAAATAATTCTACTGAGGCGGACTCTGACCTTCACAGTAAAGGAAAAAACCTCTTGATGGTGGCAGATCTGCTGCCAGTCTTAGAATAGCTAATGCAGTGCAGTCATAGATGTTGCTTGGAGTCAATGCTTTTAAGTTAAAGCAACCTTTTTAATGCTGTCTCTTGCATTATTTTGAATACATTTCTAAATCTCTTCTTCACAAGGGAAATTTAGATATTTCAGAACTGACTTCTTATCAGGTACAATACATCGTATTGGTCCTTACCAGAGAGAAAAAAAATCAAGCATTTTATTCCTGGTAGCATGAGCATAAGCAGTGGGTTGACACCCCCCTTCAGGGAAGCTAGCCTTGAAGCCTCACCTATTCTGCATGAGGCCCTGCCCCGCACAGCCAGAGCCCTGAGCCCCACTCCCAGAGAAGTCCCAGGCCAGCCGCAGGGGTGGCAGGTGGACCTCCATCTCTTCCATGTGAGTTCCTGCCCCCCACAGCTGGAACCCTGAGCCCCTCCCACAGCTGGAGAAGCCCTGGGCTGGCTGGAACCCTGAGCCATCCCCCCGCTGGCCAGAGGCGACTGGGGCCAGCCTCAGCAGCAGCCACTGGCCTACTGTACCTGAGCACCATAGCCAATCAATTCAGGCTTTAAACTTGCTATTCCAGAAGTCTTAGCTAATGGGACGGATTCTCAGTTGGTTAAGTGGGTGCCACTCCTTTAGCTTCCATGGAGCCGCACTCATGAACACCCACTGAGGAACCATCCCAAGTTCCATACTACTTAGCTCCTCACAGGTTCTGAAGGCTGAGTACTATCTATCAACTATTACCGAGTTCAGAAAGAGTATTATTCAGCAACTCACAGGAAGGAAATGGCTGGCACCTTGCAGGATTGAATCCCAGAGGTAACGAATTTAGGGGGCTACATGCCACGCACGATATAGCCCAGGGGGTGTTATTCTGGTGAAGCATTAACCTGAAAAATGACAACATGCAAATACTAACTCTGCTACACATTCAAATTACACACATTTGTAGTTTTTTTGCACTGTCCTGCACAGTAATGGAATGAGAAATGGGTAGTTTTTAAACACACAGTTCAAAGTTTCTTGAAGGTGCAATTCATTCTTTTAAATGTAACCCCCTCCGCACACGCTGCTTTCCCAGAGGAAAAAAAATAGGGTGGTGGATTGGGGTGGGGTCAGGCTGAATTGTAAGGAAAGAAACAACAAACATGGAAAATTGGACAAGGAACACGCCATCCTGAGTCAGACCCAGGGTCTATCTAGCCTAGTATCCTGTCGGACAGTGGCCAATGTCATGTGCCCCAGAGGGAATGAATAGGTACTCATCAAGTGATCCATTCCCTGTTGCTGCTCATTCCCAGCTGCTGGCAGTGAGAGGCTAGGGACACCATCCCTGCTCATCCCAGAGAATAGCCATTGATGGACCTATTCTCCATGAAATTACCTAAGTTTTTGGAACCCTGTCATAGTCTGGGCTTTCACAACATCTTCTGGCTAAGAGTTCCACAGGTTGACAGGGTGTTGTGAAGAAACACTTTGTTTTAAACCTGCTGCCTATTAATTTCATTTGGTGACCCCTAGTTCTTGAGTTACTCCTCATAACAAACACTTCCTTATTTACTTTCTCCACACCAGTCATGATTTTATAGACCCTCAAGCATATCCCCCTTTCTCTTTTCCAAGCTAAATAGTCCCAGTCTTATTAATCTCTCCTCATACAGAAGCTATTCCATACCCCTAATCATTATTATTAAAAGTAGCAGCGTAGCAGGGGCAACACAGGCTAGCCACCCCACATATAAATCAGCCTGAAGCCCAAAGGTACATATCTGAGCAGCTAGACTATGCTGCCGCTGCCCATGCCACCACAGCTACGTTGTTATTTTGAGTATGCTAGCTAATACGTGACAGCGTTATTTAAAGCAGCATTCATTCGAGATAAACTGATTTTCTTATGGATTCACCATTCAGGAGGTCACTGCCATCCTGAATATACACTAGTACAACTACATACACCATATAGTCTTTTTTCCTTCTCTGTACACACCAAGGAAAAAGATGTCTGGATGGAGCTTGCTGTCAGTGGGAATACCATGTAGAATACATTACACACACCTGCATTTGCTGTATTTTATTTATGCACACCATTGTAAGACAGCCACCATCAAGGAGTGGAGATGTTTCTGGAAAGGCAATATTCTAGAAAATTATTGCTTAGACATCTTTTGGGGAAAAAAATTTAAAGAAAATATTGTTCTTGCCTTTCTAGTTAAGGCCCACTCAGGAAGTGTTTTATGGGTTATAACATGAGCTTTCATACTGAAAACATGACAGTGCATCAATCCCCTGTTCTGGTAACTTGCTGTTAGAAAGTTTGCCTGGTTAATGGCTTGAACAAAATGTTCCACTGCTCCCATTTGATGCTGGGTGAAACAGAAGCAACTTTGTCCTACTTCATTGACTTTAGACCAAGCATATCAATTTTTTTCTGAAATAAACTGTCGAGCATCGACTAAGAAGTTCCACAGGGAAACCTTATGCAGTGAATTCCCTGATGACTGTTTAAAATTTGTGTTTTAAAGTAAGGGTAGATGGCATTGTAAGTTGTCCAGGCTACTACGAGTAAGCTTCAAATGCGGTCAAGTGAGTCTCCTTATCAGGGCTGGCTCCAGGTTTTTTGCTGCCCCAAGCTCTAAGCGCCCAAGCAAAGAAAAAGGGTGGCTGGAATGCTGCCCCAAGCACATGCTTGGTTTGCTGGTGCCTAGAGCTGGCCCTGCTCCTTATACTTTCTCCTCACAATCTCCCTCAGATTACTGCAATGCCAGAATATTGGCAATATCAGGAATTTTTTTAGAGTCTAAATAAGTTAGTTCCTCACTTAAAATGGAGGGCATATATTGGCGTGGCATTGCATTTAATTTTACTCTTACAGTCTATGGTATGAAGAGTTGTACTAAGCTGTTAGGTGACAAATACATATCCTAATGGGCTGATATTTGTCCTGTGTAATCTGCTTAATTTCTTGTCTGTTTCACATTGGCTAACTGGCTCTAAAATAAATCCAGAGTGTCTCAGTTCATACTGTAGGGCATTCTAAATCTTCCACTAATGAGTTGTAAATCTGAATGTAGTTAAAGAAAATTAAGTTCAGGAAGGAAAAAAAGTTTAGCTAAACAAACCTTTTTAAGCTAGACAGAACTAACTGTTACAGTACAGTTAACTTCACTGATGCCTGGAAAGTGGTCTTCATATTTTAGCAGTATAAGGAACCTCAGAGGTGAGGTGAAATGCTAGGCACACAACAGAAGAAATTGTTTCCAGGTTTTTTTTAAAAAACAGACAGATTTCAAATCTCCAAGTCATGATTTTTCCTTGTTTTCTGGTCATCTACTATGCATCAGACCATGTAAGGGTAAAATTTTCAAAAGCACTTAAGTATCTTTTTTGAAAATGGAACTTAGGAGCCTAACCCTTCTTGAAAAAAACAGTGGGATTTGGGCTCTTAGGTATGAAGTCGCTTTTAAAACCAGAATTTAGGCATCTAAATACTTTTGAGAACCTGGGTTTAAGTGTTTACTCCCAGTATTTCAATAGAAGTTACTTACCTACATATCTTGAAGCTGTAATTACCTTTGAAAAATGTGAATTTAGGATACTGGAGAAACCAAGGAGGATTTTCAACACCACCTAACTCATTAGCTTTTGGCATCTAAATAGCTTTTCAAAGCTGGTCTTTAGTGCTTAAAGGCAGAATTTTTAAAGGAGTCCGAGTTGGGTACTCCAGTCCCATTGAGCATTACTTGACTAATTTCTTAAGGTGAAATTTCCAAAGGAACCTAAAGTATGAGAAGTCTCAACCTGAGGTTATACCAGTAGTGCCAACTAGGTAAGAGTCTCAAACCTTAGTTCAGTATGGAGAAGAGGGCTTTCTAGAGCAAAGAGTCAGTACTCCTGGATTCTATTCCCAACTATGTTAGATTTTCTTATTCATTTTACTCAAAGTGATTTATACTGAAGTCAGAATTTTCTAAAAAGATAGTTGTGTGTTATCTAACAAGGTGAAATAGAGAGTGGGTGTTATTAGTTTTCTCCCTCCACTCACCCTTCTTGTCAGAAGGATCCAAGTGGGATTAAGAGGAAAAAAAAAAATTGTGCCAGGAAAAAAAAATGTAGTTAAAAAAAAACCTCCACAAAACATTGAGTTCTACCTTTTCCCATATCCTTGAATAATTGCTTGCCAGCCAATATTTTTCCCCATGAAGTTTTTGGTCCATGAACAAGGAAAAATTTGTTAAGCTTCTTTGTTGCATTAACTTTTAAATGAACAATGACCCAAAAGTCTAGGCCTTTTCAAGTACTCATGAATTTTACTGTAAGCATTCAGTACGTTCATACGTCTGTTTGTGGAATTAGCAGAAAATTCGTTCCAATTGCTGGTCTCAGTATAGGTGTAACAAAGCTTCAGTCATCCTATAGAGATCTGCCATATTAGGACAGATACCAATGTCTCAGAAAGGAATTCTTGTGTGAATTCAAGAACTGGGGGAGAAGGGAAAAAAAAAAGACTGCATTCAGAGGATAGAAGAGCCAGTTGGAACAGCATTCAGTACTTGGCCAGATCCCACTAGAGGAAATGCTGAAGAAAGCCAAGATTTACACTGCGAGTGAGTTTCCAGCTTTTAGTAGATAGGCTCATTATACATTAATTAGCACAGCTCAGAGAAGAAAGATGGAGAAAGGGAAAATACAGAGGTATCACACCTGACAATTGCTGGATTTACAGCTATGGAATGTTGGAGTGTAACTAGTTGGGCTATGCACAGGCTTGGTCGAAGAGGAATGGGAATCCTGCCCAAGGCTGCTCTCTGGCCCTGTTTCAGTCTGAGCGATGCACTAGCCCCATGCAACTGTTCCCCACCCTATTTCCATTGAGGCGTTTGCCCAGAGGATCTATGTAGCTGTAGCTACACTGTCCCACATCCAACCCCAATCCTGTCCTCTTGTGTTACAGCCAGAATCCCATGGTATACAGCTCCCTGGTATGAGAGAAGGGTAGCCTCCTTATGCAGTCTCCCTGCATCCTTGCCTCTTCCAAACAATTATGTAGACTTTTGAATTTTAATCTGATCAGAGGTCACAATCTTGACCCTTAAGATACAGACTGCATAACCCAATAGCTAATTATAGTAGTTTGGTGCTGTATTAAGCAGACAGTATATAAGTTATGAATTATAATCACTCTATGCACAAGTAAAATGAGTTAAGCAAATGTGTACAGTTATAGCTTCAACATGAAGAGAACCTTGGTATTCAGTCTTTTTATTGCTTCTTGAATCTCTTTATAACAGCTTCTATGAGGCACTTGTCCACTTCCTGTTTATAAACCAATTAATTATCGAGTTTGAAACCAACTTAAACACTACCCACTCTCAACATAGATAAACAGTTTCCTTGCTTTAGCTCTTAGCAGGATCAGTGTGGGCACTTGATCTCTGCATGTACAGCAGTATTTGCTTTTGCTCTGCTTAACAATTCAACAGTTCTATGAATATAGAGTAGGTCTTTAACACACACTTACCAGGTTGCAAGTATATAAACATCTGCTTGCTTTTCAAACTTCACTCACAAAAGCATCTCTGCCTATATTGTAATGAAAATGCCTTTATCTAGCTTTTAATATATTTTCTGTTCCACAATGGTATAATTCAGTTTGGCTGTACATGATTCAATGAAATCCTGACTTGAAAAAAGTTGCTAACGTGCCTCAAACTCTTTCTTGGAGATTCCATACAAGATTTGTCTGGCTGATTATTATGGTTAGTGTGGTAGATAAATGCAGTCCCACTTATAGAATAGTCTTGCCATCCTGCTGTGGGAAGCTGGAGTTCACCATTTACATTAATAGGAAATCCATGGGACAGCTGCAGGACTATTCCAGTAATAGTGCTGTTTATTGGAAAACAAGGTCTGTATATAGCTTGTGTAAGTGCTTGATGTTATGTTTTAAATGACATAACTTAAGAATATTGAAAGAGTTTGCTGTAAATTTGCTGGCAGGCCAACATCTTGAAGTCAATGCGTTTGCCCTATATGTGAGTTTGTGAATTGTTTATAACTTATGAAAAAACCTTCATTTCTACAGCACCTTGTACTAAGGCTCTTAGAGTACCTTACAAAGATTTAATTAACACTCCTATGAGATAGCTAAAAGCTATCATTTCACTAGTCACTGAAACAAAATGCCTCTAAGGCAGAGTACTGCAGGATAACCATTTAGGACAGGAAGTGAACAATGCCATATAATAGGAACTATTCTGCTGCAACTCATTGTCTGGCAGACTTTCTACTATTGGGCTTCAGCACAAGTACTCATGAATTTTACTGTAAGCATTCATAAACCATCCCTTACGTCTGTTTGTGGAATTAGCAGAAAATTCGTTCCAATTGCTGGTCTCAGTATAGGTGTAACAAAGCTTCAGTCATCCTATAGAGATCTGCCATATTAGGACAGATACCAAATTCATTCCCTCATGTAGTATTTTTGTACCACAGTAGCAGAGTAGAATTCTACTTCTCCCAGACAACCTCAGTTTTCCTATTATTTCCATACTAAACAGCTCATTTTACCAGTCAGAGAAAGTGGAGCTTCTTACTGATGATCTATTTGCCACTAGTATATCATGCCAGAACTATTTTATCTCATTCATTCAATTGGCCTCTATGCAGACAGGAAAGATTCTATGTTGGCTTCAAAAAAGTGGAGACAAATCTATTATTCCAGTCATTTCTTGATTGAGCTAGGGGAATGGAATATGAGGCAGGCTAGAATGGTGTTGACACCAACACAGACAGCATTCAATAGGATTCATGTGGTAATCTTTAAAGCAATATCCCAGGGCTCAATACAAGTCTTTCAATTTCTTGCTTTTAGAGAACCAGAGATGGCTCTTTACTTTCTACCATAGCATTTCCTACTTCTCTTCTGGGACCTAAACCTTCCCCAAACTCATTGCCAGTGTGTGCTCATACCCCATAGGCCTTAATCTATTCCAGGCAGTATGCAGCCACTCACAAACCACCACCCTGTACATACAGCTTCATATGGCCACCCCCATTTAATTTTCAAGGCTGCTTGTAGAGATTCCACTACCTGAAGTCAATAAGGGAAAAACTGACAATGTTTAAAATATTTATCTCACTGAAAGCTCTAAGCAGGAATCCTGGTGCTTAGCATTTAAAAAAAATATTGGGAAAAAACCTTTTCTAAGAGAAGTTCTGGATACACTGAAGTCAAAGGCAAGACTCCCATAGAAGATGCAGTGATATTATACATGGTTGCTATGATACTGGGGTCATAAGTACCATAGAATCTGAGTGCCTCAATTTTTTAGTGTATATGAGCTCACAACCCTCCTGTGATGTTGGGAAGTACTTTTATTCCCATTTTACACATGGGGAATGGAAATGGAAAGCCTAAGCAACTTTCCCAAGGTCACATAGAAAGCCTATGGCAGAACAGAGACATGAACCCCCACCTTCTAAGCCCTAGAATAGTGCACTAGCCATTGGGAATTCCTTCCTCTTCAAAACCTGAGATTGACTGATGTTATTAATTAAAGGTGTGGCCAAAAGTTAACACTTTGCTAGCCCTTTTATGGCCATTTCTCTTATGGAACTCCACTACTGTCTTTAGTGCTTGTTGAACTTTTACCTTCTCACAAGTGATTCATTGATTGCGGTAATGTTTTCCCAGTACACTCTCTCCAATATCCGTGAGTTGAATAGTGCTCATGGGCTACAACTGTATTAAAATTCAGTTAATATAAAATTAGTTAATTTGTTTTTAATTATACTGGATAAAAATAAATAGGACTTGACACTGCTGAGCATGTTCCAAAATAATTAATCTCTACAACTGTAAAAGCACAGCTTTTATCAGGCTCAGATTTCAAGTTCCTGCATTCTTGCAGTGAACAAGTCTTAGAGTGTCTAACTTGGAGCAGCTGAACATGACATTGTTCAGATAGATGAAAATAAAATAAGTCAGTCAGTGCTGAAAGACAAAAATACATTGGCTTGATTCAGCCTAACAAATGCATTTTGGTTGTAAATATGAGGCTTATTGAATGGGCATTACAGGGCATACACCTGTTCCCATTGTTAAAATTCATATTGTAGAGGAGACAGCATAGGAGTTAACATGCTACACTGTGTGACCAGAACAGTGATCTGCACTGAAAGGTAGGTAAAATGGCAGTGGGCAGCTGGAGTGGCAGAACCTGAAGCTACAAGTAGAAGGTTTAAACAACAACAGACTACTCACCTATAGCATGGAAATCAATTTTCAAACCCATACTTAGAAACTCAAATGGTCAATAAAAAAAAAAAAACTACTCCATTTAAGTCAATAGCAACGCTCCCACTGACTTGAAAAGTAGCAGAAATAGGTGTTAGGAGACAGTAAGGCACACATTGTCAACAGTGGCCCCAGTTTTCAGGCGCCCAAGCTTTGGAGGCTGATTTTGGAGATGGTAGCTTTGAAGACCAGGTCACTTATTGATGTGCTGGACTGCAGTCAACCATGTTTTCAGATTTTAGCATCAGTAAATGCTGTGTTTAGATGCTCACAAGTCTTACAGAAAGCACAAAGACCTGAAGATGAGAGCTCAACATTACTGAGAGCCCCAGATGAAAGGTGTTCTATAGATGTCAGACATTGTTCTAAGGCCAAGCTAACATCATAAGAACAGCCATACTGGGCTAGAGCAAAGGTCCATCCAGTCCAGCATCCTGTTCCCTGACAGCAGCCAATGCCAGGTGTCCCAGAGGAAATTACCAGAACAGATAATCACCAAGCGATCCATCCCGTTGCCCATTCCCAGCTTCTGGCAAGCAGAGACTAAGGACACCATCCCTGCCCATCCTGGCTAATAACCATTGATGGACCTATCCTCCATGAATTTATCTAATTCTTCTTTGAACCCTGTTCTAATACTGGCCTTCACAACATCCTCTGGCAAAGAGTGCCACAGGTTGACTGTGTGTGTGTTGAAATACTTCCTTTTGTTTGTTTAAGTCCCCCACCCCCACCATCCACTTGACGTCAAGTGCAAACATCTTCATGGACAATCCCTTAGCAATCTCCTCTCCCCCTATCCTTCCCCAGTCCTGTTAGTGGCATAGGGGGTGGGGGCAGAATTTGCCTCCTCATGGATAAGCTGACATCTGTACTGCCACACTGTGCTCTGGACCCTGATAGGCTTTCCAGGCACCCTGCTGCAGCTGCTCACATACCCCAGGGGGAGGGAGAGGATTGGAGGAAGAGTAGTACAGCCTGGTGTGAACCCCTTCCTATTGTATGGGGAACAGTTTGCCCAGAGATAGCACCATTCTTCTTAGCTATGGAGCTGCTCTACTGACCCTTCACTGTGGAGAAGGAAAGATGCAAGAACCACCTCCTCCCACCCCACCAGAGACAGTACCTGCTTATCCTAGACCATAATGAAAAGTGGAAGGGATAACACGGGATACTCATGGCACAGGACTATTTACAAATGCAGCACTCTGGGCTGGTCTCTGGAACAGCAATGCCTGTTGAAATGGGTATTAATAGGCTATAGTTGACTTGGAAGAATAACGTAGAAGATTTTCCCCTCCCCAAACACTTCAGTGGATTTGCTCCAAATCTACACAGGCATAGTGAAGGGAACTGCAGAACACATATGATATTTTTAGGAATGCTGGGCCAAAGTCTAGTGGAGGTCCGCTAAAAACCAATGAGTTGCACCAAAAAAAGATGTTGTTAAATCCTGCTCTCAGTTACAATGGCATAAATCCAGAATTACTATCAGAGCCTTGTACTTAATATCCTGGTACCAATGGACTATGAGCAATTAGTAGCATAGAAATCTCTCAAGACTATGTGGTCCCCCCTCAACACACCTCACACACTTTTTAACCCCCACTGATGTGTGTTGTAACAAACAAACCAACCACAACTTCAGAATGTTCCTGTACACCTCAACACAAATCACCACATGGGAAGCAAAAAGCTTTTTGCTTCCCTAGTTTAACATTGCACAATATTGCAAGCTGTTTTATACTGCTGTACTCTGAGTATTAGATATACAAGATCTAAGAGGCTTAAAATTTTAGTCTTTTAGCAAAGAAATTTTGAAAGTAATTTCAAAGATGTTTTCTGTAGTACTGTTTTCTTTTCAAACCCAGGAACTTCTTAGGATTTTCATTGTGCTTCCTAACTATAAACACATGAGTTCCATGACAGGTGTCTTTGAAGACATGAAAAGTCATTCCATTTTTAAACAGAACAATCTTCATTAGCTCTGCACAATTGGAAAAATCTTGCTTGTATGAGGGGGAATGGAATATACACAGCATGACATTTCTCAGGGATAGTATTTTAGGCAGAAACGCTCTACCATGAAGGAGTGTCATGTGTTCCCATTTTTTAAATATATGAAAAAGTATCTATAGGGTGGGGAACTACTTTTAATACCTTACATTATATTGTGGATTATAGAATTTATTGTACGAAACTGCTACAATATGAATTTTCATATTCCAATTTCAGAACTATTTCACAAGCTTCTCCCCCCAACATTTTACTGTTAACAGTTAGCATGTTCTCTGAAGACAACTATGCCTATTAAAGATAATTCAGCTCATTTATTATTCTGTATCAATTTCTACTTAATAGATTTTCACTTATGGATTAGTAAAATCAGGCTCAAGCTTCAGAGGGTGACAAAGCATAAGTCAGTTAGGATTTATATATTTTACTGTAGAATCCTAAATGCAGTTTTAGGTAAATATGCCAGCCAATTGTGAAGTTGGCTTCTAACAATGAAAGGGAATGTAAGTGACAACAGCTTTTCAAGCCAGAGCTGCTGACACTTAAGAGTTAAAAAGAACAGCAAGACATGAGTAAGAAGCCAACTAAATAGAGAGGGTTTAGTCTCATTTGCATTCGATAGCCTATAATCAGAGAAAGGAAAACAGGGAATGAGTTTTGAGCCCTTGTTCTCAAATTTTTGGGAACATCCATCAGGATTAATGCTTTTAATATTTATACTCTGGGAACATAGAAGTCATTCATAAATGAACAAACATTTCTGTTACTCTGTAGTACCTTTGAATAGTCTTAGCCTGAAATAGGTCTTTATAAAAAGAGAATGCCTTCAGGGAATTTTCCTCTGAAAATAAAGTTGCAGCCAATACCTAAGACACAATACTGTCAACTTCAGTTTCAAGGTAACTGAACCTATATTCCTCCTCTGTGGTCCACCCAGGGCTCCAACTTTAGGCTTCTGACTCCCAGCTGGCACATCTCTTGGGCAGAGACCTGCATCTCACTTCCTCCTGACCAAGGATTTTAAGGCTGCACAGCTCTGTGCCTTATACTATAATATCCCCAGCAAACAAGATCGCCTAAAAGGCCAGCACCTGTGCTTTGCTAGCTCTCCAAGGTCTGTGACCAATGCATTGCCCACAAAAGTTGCAACACAACTCCTTCCAAGTAAAAAAACACATTACAGGGGTGGAAAAAAAAACACTAAACAATAACCTGCATGCATGCTTAAAAGGTCAGCCCCCAAATCCAGCCTAGGGTAGGTTTCAGTCCTTCAAAATCAACAACTGGGTTTCCCCCATGGTCACAAGTTTATCAGTCTTAGATCCAGAACCACAAAAAATGCTGGGCAGGTCAGACATTTCTTTATATAGCTCAGGCTTTTTACCTTCACCTTCTGAAACAGATAATCAGCAAACAAAGACCCTCTCCTCCGGGGTATCTTCACAAGGCCTTTCTTAGGCCTAAATGGAGCTGGGGAGTTTGCATTAACCTTCCTATCTAGGAGTTCCCCAGGAACTCCACGTAACATCTCAAGAGTCCACACCTGTCTCAATTCCCAAGTCTTACATCTTGCATATATTTCCTCCCATCTGCCCTACCCCATCCAATTCCAGTCCCCACTAAACTTCCTGAAATAGCCTTGAAAGACCTTATTGCAGTGAATTGCCATAACTGACAAGACACAATGACCATCTGTAGATACATGACAATGCAATAACAACAAATACTCATTAAGGGGCCTTATTCAGCAGAAGAGATTCTCATAGCCTTAAAGAGGTCCACTTCCTAGACACTACAGTGCTAATAAGTGATGGTCACATAACCACCACCCTATACCGGAAACCTACTGACCACTATACTTACCTACATGCCTCCAGCTTTCACCCTGACCACACCACAAAATCCATTGTCTACAGCCGAGCTCTAAGATACAACCGCATTTGCTCCGATCCCTCAGACAGAGAAACACCTACAGGATCTCTATCAAACATTCTTACAACTACAATACCCGCCTGGTGAGGTGAAGAAATAGATTGACAGAGGCAGAAGGGTACCCAGAAGTCACCTACTACAAGACAGGCCCAACAAAGAAAGTAACAGAATGCCACTAGCTGTCAGCTACTGCCCCCAACTAAATTCTCTCCAGAGCCTCATCAAGGATCTACAACCTATCCTGAAGGACGATCCCTCACTCTCACAGACCTTGGGACACAGGCCAGTCCTCACTTATGGACAGCCCCCCAACCGGAAGCAAATACTCACCAGCTACTACACACCACACAACAAAAACACCAACCCAGGAACCAAACCCTGCTACCATACCCTGATGCCAACTCTGTTCACATATCTATTCAAGAGACACCATCATAGGACCTAACCACATCAGCCACACAATAAGGGGTTTGTTCACCTGCACATCTACCAATGTGATATATGCCATCGTGTGCCAGCAATGCCCCTCTGCCATGTACATTGGCCAACCCGGACAGTCTCTACACAAAAAAAAATAAATGGACACAAATCTGACATCAGGAATCATAACATTCAAAAACCAGTAGGAAAATATTTCACTCTCTCTGGTCATTCAAAAAACAGACCTAAGAGTGACAATTCTTCAACAAAAAACTTCAAAAACAGACTTGAATGTTAAACTGCAGATCTGGAATTAATTTGCAAACTGGACACCATCAGATTAGGCCTGAATAAAGCCTGGGAGTGGTTGGGTCATTACAAAACCTAAACCTAATTTCCCCAATGCTAATTGCCCCCTACTGTTACTCAGACCTTCTTGTCAACTGTCTGAAATGGGCCACTCTCATTACCACTTTAAAAGTTATTTTTCTCCTTTGGTATCCTGCTGTTAAGTGAATTCTCTCATTAGACTGACCTCACACTTGGTAAGGCAACTCCCATCCTTTTATGTATTTATACCTGCTCCTATATTTTCCACTCCATGCATCTGATGAAGTGGGTTCTAGCCCACAAAAGCTTACGCCCAAATAAATCTGTTAGTCTCTAAGGTGCCACAAGGACTTCTCATTGTCATAGCCTTCAGTGGTTTGCAAGCTCCAAAAGGCAATATATGGTAAGCTTGCAGAAGAGCACCTAACCTGGAGGAAGAGACTTTCAGCACCAGGGCAAGAAAAGTACAGCCGCACATCCATGAGATGTGCAGCTGCTTGGGTACATAACTAATATATTTGATCCTCCTACCCCCCTCACCCCAAGGACTATGGAATCTCAGCTTGGCTTCTCTCAGCCCCGACACCTTCAGAGAAAGAAATGGTCCAAAACAACACATCTTAAGATAGGGATATTGCACTGATTGTGGACATTGCTGTAGAAGACTAGAGTATTTTCATAATGGTCCATGCTCTCTATTTCCACCCTCCTAGGGCTATACAGTCACTGGGTGTTGCTACAACTGCACAGGAGTGGTAACCTCTCATATGGAGGCTGAAGAGTTTTTACTGGAATCATTACCTTGTCAATGTTATTGTTGCCCCTTTGCTGAGGCATAGCATATTTGGGGGCTAAACAGGTCACTTTCCTATTTGGACCAAATATTTAGTGTTGTTTGTTTACAAGTGTATACAAGTCTTGTTCCATTGCACACAGAGGTGGTAAACTGCATACAGGCAACTGTCTTTTTCCAAAAGCCTCACATAAGACATCATTGCCCTTCCCCAATAAACAGCGGTTTTGGGCCTCTATCTCTCTAGGGTCTCCCACCAATTTACAGGTTCTTAGTAGTTCTCTCCCTGTTCCAGTGCCTGAGGTTTACACCTGGGAAGGTCTTCTCACTCAGAGCTTCTCCTCTTGGACCACATGGCCTTCCAAGACCAGCCTGATCATTAGCCCTCTCTGAGGGCAACTGCTTTTCTATACAAAGGAACCTCAGTGCTCCAGAGAAACCCACAGTGTTTTCTTAATGGACAATCTGAAGAAGTTACATCAGACCTCTAGTTGACAAGCCATTAGCACCTTGCACTATAAGGTTTTAAAGAGGTTCACAATGTTTCAGCAGTACTAACTCACTGAACAATAAGGGGACATGTTTGGATATTACACCCATGGGGGCTAGTACATAGGACATCACTGAACAACTCCAAGGTAAGCAGTTCCACTTACCATGGTAATACCCCCAACATATAAGCACAGCAATCTTGATCTGGGACAACCCCTGTTGACCTCTTCTCTTAGCCCGAGACAGCCTGCATCTAGCTATGCCTTCCACAGCCCAGCCTTCTGGCAAGGTCACCTCTCTCCATTCCTGAGGAAACAAAAAAAGTCATCTAAAAAAAAAATCCATACAAACTGCCAAACAAAAGAGATTTCTGCCTATCTCAGGCAGAGTTGACATTCTCTGCTCTAACCCCACTCTCAGGCACCACAGAGTCCTTTCCTTGCTCCTTTAGCTAACAGCTTTTCAGGCTTTGTTTCTGGAGAGGCTTCTTCTTAACAGATTTCTCCACTACTTCACCTCCCCATGAACTTTAACAGCTTCTCCTAGAGAAGCGCCTTACTTATTACAGACCCTATTCCAGGGTCTGACAACATAGGAACCTGATTTTCTCACTCACACTGTCTTCTTTCCTCTAAGTCTCTCCTCACCCTCTGTGTAATCCTCTCTGACCCTTTCACAGCTGGGATCACTAACTGTAACTGATCCACCAGATCAGGATCAGCTGGGGGATAACTGCTAACTCATAGGCAAGGCTGAGGCCAGTTCTCCTTAAATGGTCAGCTGGCCTGTGACAATATAGTGCCCTGAAATTTACACAAATTGAATTAAATCATAATCCTAATTTAATGTTCTGAGACATTAAACAATGTACATAAACAACCCATGTAATTTCATGCTTTATTTTGATGTCACTAGGAAATGTCAGTGGAATTGCAGCCTTATAATATACAGCTGGCCTTGGCTCCTTATTTCACCAGGGTTTTTGATTTTCATCCCTCAAATATATATATTACCTTTGAAGCAGTTTCTGACCGTAGAAAGAAAAAGGTATTTTTGAGAAAGGAGAAGCTACATGTAAATCACCTATTGCTATACTGTGACGTGGGATACAAGATTGGTTCTGATAATTGAAAATTTGATTTAGCTTGATTTATATTTTTCTCCAAAGATTCTATTGTTGGGTGGTCATATAAGGATTTACTAATTTAGCAGCCTAATCCAAAGACATTGAAATAAATGGCAAGATTCCATTTGATTTACATCCTGGGGGCAAATGTTCCTAATACTGTAGTTTGAGAAAACAGCGTCAAATTGAATAAATAAGTCAGAATAACCATGTTAGCATAGACAAAAGAGGTTGTGCCTAAGCTTTACTCAACAGGGAGGAAATAACTTTTATAATATCCCTTTGTAGCATGTCATTAAAAATACACTCTCACGACTCCTTGTGAACCAGTGGGGGGAAAAATGCACTGCACAGTGTCAAGAATCATAGTAATAATGTTGAAAAATGATTTGCAAATTCTGGTAGTGTGGGTGCCTAATTTGGTGGATTGATGCGTCTAAGTTTGTAGACAATTTTTCAGACTATTCCAAGGAACCTATTTACAGAAGCTACTTTGTGGGTCCTGATTTATTTCACCATATGCTTGGTGTTCTGAAATGTGTTCCCATGCTTCATTTTGTTTGAGAATATAGATTGTTTTTTATGCAAATGTGTATGGGTTCAAAGGTATTCAAATGAATGCTTTAGCAATTATTGCACCAGATTTGAGCTAACAGATATTATTCATTTTGTAAGCAATTGTAGAGTTCTTGGTTTGCCTTGCCTTGAAGCTTAGCTGCATACTGGATTAAGAAGTAATTCTGGAAGGATTTGAGAGCAGTTTTTCTGCCTATGTTATGAATACTGCACTTTCAAGTTTAATTTAAAAAATCCCTCATTATATACAATAAACTTGAAAGATTCATCTTTATGGTCTGTCTTCAAACAGTAAACTAGCAGAATGGTGGCCAGGACACCATTAGAGCACTTCTCCTTAATGATCATTTAAGTACATTTTGAAAATAAATAAAAGTCCATAAAGCAAAGTTCGTATCTATAGTGATTACTGTAATCTGGGAATAGCTGAACAACAGAAAAACTGAGGCCTACATTTACAAAATAACTAATGATTTTGGGAGTCCAACGTTAGACATCTTAAAAGGGCCTGATAATCAGAAAGTGTTCAGCATCCACGCTCTGAAAGTCCAGGGCCTTTAAGGTGTAACCTGTTCAGCATACCAAAAGTGAGCCACTTTTGTGAGCCTGTAAACTATTTCCCAAAAGCTGTGGGAGTCTGGCAAAGCAAGCCTGCTTTGCCGTATTGCCAACTTCGTTTTCTCCAGCTTGTGATTATGTGAAAATTTTAGTTTTAATTAAAAAATAGTAGGTTTGTATATCTCATGGTAGCAGAGGAAAGTTCGAAAACACAATTAGAGTGTACCCTAAAGGTTCAAAACACAGAAAACATGAAAGAAGAAACCCACATTTGTTATACATAAAAATGAATAAATAAAAACTAACAAACAAAAAACCCTCATGATTTTTGGGAGATCCCAACTCATGATTTTTAAATGCTGATGGCTGGCAAGGAAGAAGGGAGCGCTGCTGCTAAATGTAGGTGCTGCCACACAAAAAAAAAAATCCCCATCAGCCTAGAATGGGTTGGGTTTTTTTAGCCCTAAACCAGAGTTAGACAGTTCACAGCATTTTGGCAAATTGGTATTTTTCTGGAGACTGCCATCTTTCACTTTTTAAAAGTGAAGTGTCTAGTACCTAAAATTAAAAAGAAAACTTTAAAAATTTGATCTAAGGCCTAGATCCACAAAGGTACTTAGGCACCTAAGTCCTGTTTTTAGGCACTACTGTGATCATGAAACTCATGGAACTAAATAGGTGCCACCTAACCCTGTAGGATCCTAAACTCATTTGGCACCTATGCTTTTGCAAGAGTTCCTCAGCTACCTGTGTTTCAGCATCTGGGCATGTGTACCACTGCTTCACTGTAAGCATTCAGAAGCCTATTTCCCACCTAAACCCCAAAGCAATCCACAGCCTAATGCAAGGATAGGCCCCAATCCAGTAGGCATGCTTAGAGGATGCATAACTCCACACAAAACAGCTTGGGGAAGGCACTCTCTTATATGCTTTAGTCCATGGTTTAGAGCACTTGGCCAGCATACAGGAGGCAACCACTTCAAGTTCTCAGAAAAAAGGATTTGAAGAGGGTCTCTCAGATGAGTGCCCTAGCTCCTGGGCTGTAAAGTCATTCTCAGGCTTTCTGGCTTGCTTAATAGTTAATTAAAGTAGAATAATCTCAATAGGAGAGACCGAGGGAGCCCCACATCAGAATTTTCTATAGTCTACTGGTTAGGACACTCATCTGAGTCATAGCAGATCCCTTCTCAAATCTGCTCTCATCAGAATCAGGGGGACTTAAACTGGGTGTCTCCCACATCCCAGGTAAGTGCTCTAACCACTGGGCTAAAGGTTATACGGGGTGTCACTGTCCTCCTCCCCACCAGTGTTTTGTGTGGAGTTAGATAGTCACTGAGCAAATATACCAGATCGACCCCTGCGTGTGTGTTAGATGGAGAAGCATCTATCCTCCCTTGGTTTGTGGATCACCAGCAGAGGTAAGCACCTCCCTCCAGCCCAGACTTAGGTGCCTAGCTCAGTAAAACAGGCAGGGTTTAGCACACACCCGTCTTGTCAGCATAGCCCACTGGCTAGCTTAGGCAGCCCCCTGCCTAGGGCATTGGTTTTGTGGACTGCATTCTAAGGCATCTGTTTCTCCCTATTCATTGTACAGGGAGCCTCAGCACGGAATTGCAGCAGTGGTCCTGTGATTTTCTAGGCATCTAAAAGTTTAGCACTGTGACCTGAGCTTCAGGCTGCCTAAGTCCCTTTTGTGGATTCAGGCCTAAGTATAACCATTAAAGTGTTGTCTGCCTGACTCTGCAGAGTGTGGAGTCATTTCAAGGGGCTGCTAACTCTCAAGACTAATGATGATATTTAAATGGTAACCTTAACTATTTCACTGCTGATCAACACAGACAAAGGAAGTTGATCTGAAGTTCTATAGTGTGTGGAATCTTATCTTAACATCTTAATTTGTGTCCTGCAGTGGATGAAGGTGGGTTTGTGGGTAGAGTTTGAGAGATTATTACTATTTATTTTAATTCATTTTACCCCCTGCCATAAATAGAGCACAACACTCACAATGTTTGAGTCCAGTCCTTGTTTCAAACCCCTAAATTCAAGTGCGTGCATAATTATATCATTTCTTTGCCCAACCCTACTATCCATACGACATGCTCTTTAATGCTTTCTTTCTAACAAATGAGGCTATAACAATTAGCAACATTTGCCTTAATTACATTTCATGTCTTTTATTTTCATAAAGCCACTTACTTTAAACCCCAAGTCATTTTATGAGTTCTCATCCATTTATGTTCTTATATTTTCATTCTAATTGTAAACTGTGCTTTTTATAAAGGTCTCTGTTTAATTATAGGGGGTATGGCAGCAGTCACGTTAGTTTAGGTTACAGAACTATTTTCCTTGTTCATTTTTTTTTAATCAATGTTGAGGTTTAAATCAGGATGAAAAGTTCCAAAGTTAGTTTCTGCCCACAGATGCTTTTTAATAGTTTGACCAAAACATAAAATAAAATCAACTGACAGTTTTGTGGGGGAGGGGGGATACGCATTTCCCGTTACAAAATTCCACTTGTGATTTTTCTTGAACAGCCCTATAGCTGAAAAAAGCAACTAATCGAAAGTTGAACTTTGTTATGGAAGTAGCCTGCACTGAGAAGAAGTACCTTTCATTTTTCTAAAGGCAATTGGTTTTGATTTGACTTAGTTACAAGTATAAGCCTTTGAAAAATAAGTACCATCAGCAAAGCTTGTAAATTGTGCATTTAGGGATGAATCTAAAGCCTAGCGAAGCCCAAAGAAGTCTTTCTACTGACTTCAATTGACTCTGGAGCAGGATTATTGTCCACGCATTTGGAGCGCAGCTAGCTGCAAAGTAAAAATTCTAGTAACATATAGCTCCAAATCAGCAGGAACACCTAGCATGGAAGGAAGGGATCCTGAGCAAACTGTAAGGTAGAAAGGAGTATTGTGTGTGTCCCCTACATCTTTTTCTTCTAGTTCCTAACTAACTAGACTAGATGCTCTAGAGAAACTGCTTCTCTGCAGGGATATCTTGGAATCCTTAGAGTACAGGAACAGCCACCAGCACAAATCAATAGTCGTTATAGGCCAACATTTTGTCTCCAGTGACCCTTCAATGGAAAGTGCAAGAAACCTTTGGTGGACAATTATGACATAGCCTCTTATTAGGAGAGGTTACTTCCTACCTGGATCAGTTAGTGGATCTGACTGGATCTATAGATGACCTCATTATCCATAAATGTCTAATCTGGGTTGTTTTTTTAATTCTGCTAAGCTCTGGGCCTAAATGATATCTCATAGTAATGAGTTTCTAAGGTTAATTATGCATAATTTTAAAATGTTTCCAAAATCCTTTTGTTCTCCTATTAAGAGCAAGAATAAATAGGAAAACCTAATTTACGATCTCTACATCATTATTTTTATGCCTTTATTGGATCCTTTCTTGTTGTCTCCTCACAGAAGTAAGGCATCCCAGTCATTTCAGACTCTCTTCATATGGAAACCGTTCTATGCTTCTCACGATTTTCATCATCTGTCTCTGAACCGCTTCTATTCTGCTTAGGAATGGTTCCAGATTTTCCTGTATATATTTGGTCTCTATAATGCCCCACACTTTGTCTGCCCTGCCAACGTGCCCCCGAAGAAAGCATGGAAAAGGAATTCAGTAAGGTAGAAATTCATAGAACTTCCTTACTGAATTTCCTAACATTCATCTTCTCAGTGTTTTATCTATGGGAGAGGAGTAGTTAGGAAAAGAGACTCTTTCCTATTGCCCTGAGACAGAGGAACAAGTCAACCAAAAGTCAGATAGATCAAGCTTTACATGTTTGCTTTTAAACCAAATGATTGCTTAATGATCTGTGCTGTATACATGAGATATCCATAATCCAAAGGAAAGCCATGGTTTTTGAAAAATTTTTTAAAAGATCTTTGAAAAAGAAAAAAAGCTGTTTGGATGGATTAGTGAAACACGACTATTTTTTTAATCAGGCCACAAGTATTTTAACAAATGACCATAATAAAAGCTCTTCACGGTGAGAAACATAGTCAAACTGGGAGTCAAAGGTTATAGTGAATAAAGCTGTCTTTATGGAGTACAAGCCACAGCATTTTGTTCCTTCTGTTTAAAAGCTAGCTACACCATCTGGACACTGGAGAGAATTCATACACATTTCAGGCAACTACATTTTATGACTAGTGTGGGGTCAGAAAGGCAAGTTCTGCTACCTACCCTGCCACATGTTAGCACAGTAACTTACAAGACTGAAGATTAGTGCATTTGTTCTTCCTTGATTTATTTTACATAACAAATCCCTCCCAGCAACATAAAATAAATTAGTGCAACCAATTTGTTGACAGGTAAGGATTCTTTCTGCATTGTAATAATAGGTTCAAAGAAGTAGTCCTTGTTTGCCTTCCGAGTCATTCTACCTTTTCCTCTTTGTAACTGGATGATGTTTGTTTCACTATCATTCCAGTTTATGATAGATTTACTATTTACTGAATTCTAGCAGGTCTGATTGTAGTAATCTTTCAAATTCCAACACAGTGCTACAAAGCAGAAAAAGAAAACTTTCTGAAATCAACTGATTGACAATAAACCTTTAGAAGCCAATGTATTGGTACACTAGGCTAGAAAATTACTGTCAACTTTCTGCAGCCATGGTGTCTGTTTCTGTAGATTTTAAACCCAGCTGCCAGTTGAGTTTGAAAATTAATTTCACACATTTGAATCACTACATCATGAGTAAGGTGATCAGAATTCTTTTGTAATAAAATCTCAGAAGCAGGAAAGGTCTAGTTTTACAAACCAGAGATATAAAACAACAGGATTATTTGTATTATTATTATGAGTCTTTTGTACTTATGCAGTCCCTTTTTGTAGATGGATCACTAAGCACTTTATAAATAAGTAATCTTTCTAAAAAAGAAAAGGAGTACGAGTGGCACCTTAGAGACTAATCAATTTATTTGAGCATAAGCTTTCGCGAGCTACAGCCCACTTCATAGGATGCTCAAATAAATTGGTTAGTCTCTAAGGTGCCACAAGTGCTCCTTTTCTTTTTGCGAATACAGACTAACACGGCTGCTGCTCTGAAACTAATCTTTCTAACACCTCAATAAAAGTACCAAGTATTATGTGTATCCAATTTACAAAGCGTGAAATGGAGGTACAGAGGGGATGACCACGACATTTCAAACCTGGGTGTCCAACGTGATGCCCATTGGAACTGTCAGCTTTCAGCAGAGATGGAAAAAAATCAGGATCCTTATTTTGGTGTCTGAATATACATTTAGAGGTCTAAATGTAAATCCTCAAGATAGAAAAGTTTCCCAGTATCACTCAGTAAAATGAAAAAGAAAATAGGATCTACAACTCTGGTCCAGACTCCAAATCACACATAGCAAAGAGCTCTACCTTAATATAAAATATTAAGTGGTGTGGCAAGGCACCTTCTTCACCTCACCAGACACAGTGTTTCCCCCTTTGGCGGTGGAGACCTGGAGTAAATCAGGCCCACTCTGGAGAGTTTTTATTCTTCACTGGAGTTTTTAATTCTTCAGCATTTACAAGGTAAGCCTCGGGGTAGACTCCAGGAGTAATTTTCAGCCAAACGGAAAGAAACAAGTTTGTAACACACAAAAGGAATACCTCTTCCTGCCCATCTCTGGAACATTACCTCGTTATGCTGGCCTCTGGGTGCCAGTCCTTCCCCAAACAGTCTGTTAGCCTGCTTGCTTCCCCTTTAGGGTGGAAAGCAGCCTTTCACCTCAGAGAAGCCTTTCCCACAGCTGTCATTAGTGGTATATCAGAATTTAGAACAGACCCATCTTATTATCTTAGGCCCAGAGCTGCACAGGAGACCCCTACACACGTGTGTGGATCAAATGGCAGGATTGAGGCCTCAGTTCTAAACAGCCACGTTTGTTTAAGCACTGTTTGCTAGCCCCATGTTCCAACCATGATATGAATGTAAGCAATGGAAGCATTGATCATAGTAATAGTAGATTCCAGTATAAAGTTAGTTTTACCTCTTGTATGAAAAGTTAACCTACACCCTCACTATGTCCCTCCATTGGTTTGTACATTCCCATAGATATCAATAGACTGTCAGGACATACAATGCAAATCAAATCAGTGGTAGGAATTGGCCATTTGGAGTATGTTACTCTGAATGCTGATTGGCAAATATTTAATAAAAGACCATAATATTGAAACACAATGGCAAAATTTAATGAAGAAAGATATTCTTTTTGCTTTTATCAACTTGTGCAGTAAACACAGGGGTAAATATTACCCTTACCTCACTGAGGTAGTACAGGATGTAAGTCAGAGCAGAATCTGGCTGTTTGATATTAACATTATTTCAAATAATTCTTTACACGCTACTGAGATCTTATTGAATGCATAGAGCTTATTGAATGCATAGGCAAAGTTCAGCTTTAGACAGAACAAAAGTAAGTTCCGGTTTCTACAGCCATTGTAATTTAGCCCTCTTGCACATATTAATGCGGTAATACAAAATAATATATGTTTTAATTCAGGACGCTGCAGAAAAGAGAATCAAGTCTTCTAAAATGGCATCTAAAACTGCAAAGGGTAATTTTGCTCCTGTGTGTTTTCATGCCCACATTTTTTCAAAATCTCAAATTTGCATCCACAGGTTGAGTACAACCTGCATAACCACCTAATCAGCTCAGACTATCATACAGATGAAAGAATCATAGAAGATTAGTGTTGGAAAAGACCTCAGGAGGTCATCTAGTCTGACCCCCTGCTCAAAGCAGGGCCAACCCCAACTAAATCATCCCAGACAGGGCTTTGTCAAGCCGGGCCTTAAAAATCTCTAAGGATGGAGATTCTACCACCTCCCTAGGTAACCCATCCCAATGCTTCACCGCCCTGCTAGTGAAACAGTTTTTCCTAATATCCAACCTAAACTTCACCCACTGCAGCTTGAGATCATTGCTTCTTGTTCTGTCATCTGGTACCACTGAGAACAGCCTAGCTCCATCTACTTTGGAATCCCCCTTCAGGTAGATGAAGGCTGCTATCAAATCCCCCCTCACTCTTCTCTTCTGCAGACTAAATAATTCCAGTTCCCTCAGCCTCTCCTCGTAAGTCATGTGCCCCAGTCCCCTGATCATTTTTGTTGCCCTCCATGGGACTCTCTCCAATTTGTCCACATCCCTTCTGTAGTGGGGAGGCCCAAAAATGGACACAATACTCCAGATGTGGCCTCACCAATGCCGAATAGAGGGGAATAATCACTTCCCTTGATCTGCTGGCAATGCTCCTACTAATGCAGCCCAATATGCAGTTAGCCTTCTTGGCAACAAGGGCACACTGTTGCCTCATATTCAGCTTCTCATCCACTGTAATTCCCAGGTCCTTTTCTGTAGAACTGCTGCTTAGTCAGTCAGTCCCCCGCCTGTAGCGGTGCATGGGATTCTTCTGGCCAAAGTGCAGGACCCTGCACTTGTCTTTGTTGAACCTTATCAGATTTCTTTTGGCTCAATCCTCCAATTTGTCTAGGTCACTCTGAACCCTATCCCTACGCTCAAGCATATCTACCTCTCCCCACATCTTAGTGTCATCTGTGAACTTGCTGAGGGTGCAATCCATCCCATCATCCAGTTCATTAATGAAAATGTTGAACAAAACTGGCCCCAGGACCGATGCCTGGGGCACTCCACTTGATATCAGCTGCCAACTAGACATCAAGCCGTTGACCACTACCCAGCTTTCTACCCACCTTATAGTCCATTCATCCAATCCATACTTTTTTAACTTGCTAGCAAGAATACTGTGGGAGACCGTATCAAAAGCTTTGCTAAAGTCAAGATATATCAGGTCTACCGCTTTCCCCATATCCACAGAGCCAGTTATCTCACCATAGACGGCAATCAGGTGGGTCAGGCATAACTTGCTCTTGGTAAATCAGCAGCTGTTGACTGTTCCTGATCACCTTCCTCTCCTCCAAGTGCATCAAAATTGATTCCCTGAGGACCTGCTCCATGATTTTGCCAGGGACTGAGGTGAGGCTGACCGGTCTATACTTCCCCAGATTCTCCTTCTTTCCTTTCTTAAAGATGGGCACTATATTTGCCTTTTTCCAATCGTCTGGGACCTCCCCCGATTGCCACGAGTTTTCAAAGATAATGCCCAATGGCTCTGCAATTACATCAGCCAACTCCCTCATCACCCTCGGATGCATTGCATCCAGCCCCATGGACACTTGCATGTCCAGCTTTTCTAAACAGTCCTTAACCTGTTCTTTCACCACTGAGGACTGCTCACCTCCTCCCATACTGTGCTGCCCAGTGCACACAGGCTGAAAGTGCAAACGTTTGAACATGTAAAATTGTGCCTCCTGTTTCAGAGGTGTTAAGACCCCTTCTGGGGAAAAAAAACTGCCCTTCAAGTTTGTCTCTGAAGATAAAGTAAAACAGCAAAAGCCCTAGTCCTGTAGTCAGATGAGATTTTGCTTGAGTATGGACACCAGAATCAAGTCCAATATTTGGAAATGTTTTTGCAAATTATTTTTGCAAGTGGGACAGTCACGTATGGGTACTGGAAATCACTGTTTGCAAGGGAGATTCTTATGCAACCACTAATATGCTGCTTTTGCTTGTTTGATCTATTTGGCAACTATGATTGTTGTCTAAAAGCTCAGTTTACTTTCATCTAAACAAAACAAAGATCAAATCTAGCTTTGATGTTAAGCAAACTATGACATATGTGGCCAGTACTATTCGTGCATCCTTGCAGCTAGACATTTATTATAAGGCACAGTTTACATACTTGAAATTGAACTTTGCTCCATCCTTAATTACAGATAATAATTTTAGTGACTGGGTTATTGGAGCAGATAGTGTTTAATTCAATGCATTAAAAACCTATTATAGTCCTGCATCATAAAGGATTAATAATTGCATTGTTATTAAAACATGCCTTCCATTCTGATTGTGCTTAACTCCTTTTCTGTAATCCATGTAATGGAATAATATTGACAGTAAAGCTAAAGGTTATATGGACAGCAAAATGTCATGTGTTAGTATTATACAACACAGAAAAGGTTTCAATTTACAGATTTCATTATCAACTGGATTTATGTTCAAAATGTCTAATCTGTCCTTTTTATGTGGGAATCCTGTGTTGACCTTCATTATCTCTAGGCAGATTTAAACTGTGTATGATGTTGCTGTTTAATCAGCTTTATTATAGCTTTCCTAAAAACAGTCCAGAGGGTTATTGAGCTCCATTCCAACCAAATTCAAAATGATGATTTTTCCCCCCTTCCCGTTCCAACAAGGCTTTTCATAGATTTAGTGGCTGGCTAACAATATATCCAATTCTTACACTACCTTTGAACATAGACAAAACTGTCAAACTGTGATCATCTAAAAAGCAGAGACTTAAAGTGTGTTTCCACATGCTTCAAACGCAGTCATCAGAAATCTCCTACTGTACTTCTAGGAGTGAAGCAGTACAAAAGTGTGATCAAAGTGATTGATTCTCCTACCAAAATGAGACTCAAATAAAAAGGCAATTTATGGAGGTCACTTTTTCAATGTAATCACAGCATATTATTACAAATAGCAATATACTAAAGAGAGGGTTCTCTGCAAGTAGGTGTCTGCAGGAGATCCTCTATTTATTCATTACCCGATGAGTAACCCAAAACAAAGCAATTCACCAAAATTTTTATTTATATAATTCCCTAAAATATTGCCTCTGGAAGAAAGGGGTTGGAACTAAATACTAACTTGAATTGACAGTGCTGTAAAAAAAGAAAATAAATAACCTTCTGCTTCAAATAGTCTATCTTAAAAGAATGATATGATATATACAGATCAGACACATACAGATGTGAGGGACAACAGGAAAGGGCCAAGGAGAATCAGTAAAGGTAATCCAGTAACTTGCTCCAGATCCTCAGCCAGTATAAACTGGTGTAGAACCAGTGGCTTCCATGAATCTATGCTGACTTACACCAGGTGAAAACCTAGCCCATTATGTTTATATTTTAATTTTATTTTATTATAACTATATAACAAAAAAACTGCAGAGTTGCTAAGTTACATGCATGCTTAAGATATAGGCAGCCAATCCTATGATCAGATCCAAAAGTATTTTCAAGAGTGTGTCAGTTAATTAGGAGCCCAAATTCCATTGACTTTCACGGAGGTTAGTCACTTTTGAAAATGGGGCGTAGACACTTTTGAAAATTCTTTGTGTGTCTATAGAAGGTGAGATACCAAGATGCCGAGTTTGAAGTTGATGGAATTAACCAATTTTCACCAGCTGAGAATCTGACCCACTGTTCAGCACTTCTACACAACAGAAAGCAGCATATAGATTTTTCTAACCAGTGACAAACACCTCCCACAAACGTCCTTTTAATCAAAATATAACAAACAGAATACTTTTTACAATATAGCATCTTCCTATCACATATTCCCTTTACACAGATAGTATTTTTATTATTCTCAGAATAATGGATGCTATGTAACTATGCTCTCAGAATAGCTTTTGATTAGCTCCCTAACCAATAGCATCCCTTTGTATATTGAAAGGAGAAAATCATGCTTTGAGAACTTTTTTCCCAGATGATGGTTCAAAAGAACAGGTGAAAATGCTTAAATTGTTTCTCTCATTTTCAGCTAGATGTATTTATTGAATACCCGTCAGTAGGACAGCTTTTCTGTTTCTTCATAGTGAGCGATGTTCAAGCACTACTTACAATGTCAGGTTGAGGAAAGCAGGGAGGTAAAGTGAGGTCCAAGGCTAAATCTTGCTCCTAGTGGGCTGGGCTGCAGTTCCCCAGGGGCTGTATGCACTGGCTACTTTGGAAAGAGAATTATGCTGAGCAAGTAGGGGCTGAAGCCACGGTCTATATGGCTACGATGCTAGAGTATCTGACCACTGAAATTCTGGAGCTGGCTAGCAACGTTGCTCAGGATAATAAGAAAACCAGGCTAATCCCCTGTCACCTGTAGCTCGCCATCCATAATGATGAGGAGCTCAACAAACTACTGTGGAAAATTACAATTGTTCAAGGTCATGTCTTGGCCAACATCCAGGCCTTGCTGCTGTCCAAGAAAATTGAGAGTCACAAGGCCAAGAGCAAGTAAAACCTGCCAAGAGGAAATGGGAATCTTTACTCGAAAAAGCTAGGACAGCTTGAGCATTCTGTTTACCTTTGTGTTGACTAAATAGGTTCTGTAGATGTTCAGAGTAGCTGCCGGTCTAATTTTTAAGGGATCTGTTTCATAAAACTTGTCTCAGTTCTTGGGCCCAGTGGTTAGATAACTGCTCTTTGCTCATGAAACAGAGAGACAAGTTAAAATACAAAAGCTACCTCTGGCATTATCTCATTTACTGTACCAGAGATTCTAAATTACACATTCATTTTTTATGATTCCTGATGAGAGAGAAACCTAGAGGAATCACAAATAGTGAAACAATACCACAGCAATTAATGGAACCTTTGTGCCCATTTGAATCCACCCAAGTTCGGTGGGGAACAAAATAAATTAGTCCTCACTGAGGCCCTTGGTCACATATTTTCTTCTCATGGAGGCAGAATGGTCTCATTCTTGTTGTAAGGGAATGGGAGTCAGGCAACCCAGGCTGCTCTGTGAGTTACCCTGAGAAAGTCACTTAAATGCACTCTGCCTCAGTTTGGTCCTCTGAAAATATGTCTACCTATTTTCAGCACTCCTCTTTTAAGGCACTTGAGATGCTTATATGAAAGATGCTATGTAAGTACAAAGTATTAGGACAATAAGGATAAGTGCAGGGTCCTGCACTTAGGACGGAAGAACCCAATGCACAGCTACAGACTAGGGACCGAATGGCTAGGCAGCAGTTCTGCGGAAAAGGACCTAGGGGTGACAGTGGACGAGAAGCTGGATATGAGTCAGCAGTGTGCCCTTGTTGCCAAGAAGGCCAATGGCATTTTGGGATGTATAAGTAGGGGCATAGCGAGCAGATCGAGGGACGTGATCGTTCCCCTCTATTTGACATTGGTGAGGCCTCATCTGGAGTACTGTGTCCAGTTTTGGGCCCCACACTTCAAGAAGGATGTGGATAAATTGGAGAGAGTCCAGCGAAGGGCAACAAAAATGATTAGGGGTCTGGAACACATGAGTTATGAGGAGAGGCTGAGGGAGCTGGGATTGTTTAGCCTGCAGAAGAGAAGAATGAGGGGGGATTTGATAGCTGCTTTCAACTACCTGAAAGGGGGTTCCAAAGAGGATGGCTCTAGACTGTTCTCAATGGTAGCAGATGACAGAACGAGGAGTAATGGTCTCAAGTTGCAGTGGGGGAGGTTTAGATTGGATATTAGGAAAAACTTTTTCACTAAGAGGGTGGTGAAACACTGGAATGCGTTACCTAGGGAGGTGGTAGAATCTCGTTCCTTAGAGGTTTTTAAGGTCAGGCTTGACAAAGCCCTGGCTGGGATGATTTAACTGGGAATTGGTCCTGCTTCGAGCAGGGGGTTGGACTAGATGACCTTCTGGGGTCCCTTCCAACCCTGATATTCTATGATTCTATGATTCTGTTACATGCTGTTGTTATAGCAGCTGAGTGGCCAACATCAAATAATATAGAAAAAGTTCTAGGCAAAAAATAAAAACAGTGGTTTAAGTGGAGTCTATATATTGTTGAAAACTCTGAGGTTTGCAATGAGGCTGATAGCTAAATTAAATACCCAGTATAATGTCAGCGGCTTTCTCCTCTTTATTTCTTTTCTTCTGCCAACCTCTGACATCACAAGAGTTTCTCTTGCGGCACTATATCATATTGCTGATCTTGCAGCTTACTCCTTTTACTCACTAGAAGTCAGGGTCATGCTGGCAGATACACAGCTAATGCACAATACATTTAAATTTATCAATCACCTTGTGACACAGAGATGGAGACAGGAGAGTGATATTAATTTTACAAAGGATCAGGAAACTGATGATACGACAGTTTCCAGAACAATTAGTAAACACATCTGAAAAAACTCAAAGATATCAAAAAGCTTTTCAAGCAAGTCATTTAATCACTGAAGTAACATGCTACATCTCCACTTCAGAAGAACATGAATGGAGGAAAAAGGTATGAGTTGTGGGAGAGCCAGAGTGGTATGAAAGTTGAGCAGTCACAGCCTTTAATGAAAAGGAGTACTTGTGGCACCTTAGAGACTAACCAATTTATTAGAGCATAAGCTTTCGTGAGCTACAGCTCACTTCCTCAGATGCATATCGTGGAAACTGCAGCAGGCTTTATATATACACAGAGAATATGAAACAATACCTATTCCCACCCCACTGTCCTGCTGGTAATAGCTTATCTAAAGTGATCATCAGGTGGGCCATTTCCAGCACAAATCCAGGTTTTCTCACCCTCCACCCCCCCACACAAATTCACTCTCCTGCTGGTGATAGCCCATCCAAAGTGACAACTCTTTACACAATGTGCATGACAATCAAGTTGGGCTATTTCCTGCACAAATCCAGGTTTTCTCAGAAACCTGATCTGAGAAATCTGAGAAAACCTGGATTTGTGCAGGAAATAGCCCAACTTGATTGTCATGCACATTGTGTAAAGAGTTGTCACTTTGGATGGGCTATCACCAGCAGGAGAGTGAATTTGTGTGGGGGAGTGGAGGGTGAGAAAACCTGGATTTGTGCTGGAAATGGCCCACCTGATGATCACTTTAGATAAGCTATTACCAGCAGGACAGTGGGGTGGGAATAGGTATTGTTTCATATTCTCTGTGTATATATAAAGCCTGCTGCAGTTTCCACGATATGCATCTGAGGAAGTGAGCTGTAGCTCACGAAAGCTTATGCTCTAATAAATTGGTTAGTCTCTAAGGTGCCACAAGTACTCCTTTTCTTTTTGCGAATACAGACTAACACGGCTGTTACTCTGAAACCAGCCTTTAATGAGAAAATATTGTATCAACCAATCAAATGAAAGGGAAGGAATCACATTAGGAAAATGTTACCCATCTCTTTATTTCTGGATTGCACCACATTTTGGGACACATGTTTCTGACAGATCTCTCTCTTTCTCAGAAATACTTTTGGCTCTCTCACTTTCTTATTACTGTTGTTTATTGACTTTACAAATTATAATATATAAGTTATGGAAAACATTAACTTGCACTAGTCTTTCCTTCTGCTATTTCTGTTATGTCTCTAATTATAGGCTAAATGCTGGTCTGCTATAAACTGAAAACCCCATTGAAACTAGTTGCATTAAACCAAGTCTGAATTTGACTGTAGGATTTTTTCCCCAAACCTTTTTGTTTTAATACTTGCCTCAGAGCAAAGAGAGGATCTGACACAAACGTATTAACTAATGTACTTGATTGTTTTGAAAGACAAACATTTTGCTCAGCTTTATATCTGATTCAGTGATGCAGACAAGCTTGTTTTGTATTTTGCAATGAACCTGAATGAATCTCTGTATTTTTATAGCAATAAAAATAAAACACATATGAATAACAGAGGTTTGGTAGAAAGTCCCTTCCCTTAGCTAAATGTCATCTAGGTTCCTTGAAGTGAACCAATCGCATCCTCCACATCCTCCTCTTTTACCTCCCGTTGAACTTAATAGGATGGCAACCGTCACTTTGATAATACTCCCTTTCACGTCACTGGTAATCTTTAAGAAGCGGGCATCATTGCTTCCAGAAGGAATTTAGGGATTTGGCACATTTCGGATAATCTGTCATACATTTAGCTCAACAAGAAGCAGATTTAGAACTGATACCAAAATGCACTCACTCAGGCTTATAAGGGCTATGTGTGTATGAAAATACATTAGTAGAACATTAAAGATATAAATTCTCTAATAAATCATATCTAATGCTTTCTGAGACAGACTAGGTTATCTTCTGGAGTAGAATTCTACCAATAACTAGCAGCTATTGCCCTGAGTAGTATAAATTACTATGCTTTTCCTCATAGGCTAGCACATACTTTTCTCTCTACCACACAACAAAAATGATTATGTACATCTATGGAATTTGTATAAACTTATCTGCATCATTCAAATAATTTTCCCCTCACAATCAATGAAAGTATTTACATATTAATTTAGAACATTGTGACAGAGTAATATCATAAAAGGTGATGCATTACTTTACATGTTTCCACAGAAACCACTGACCGTCTGAACACTGTAAATAATTTAAGAAAAAAAATTAGGGCTGTCCATTAATCACAGTTAACTCATGCGATTAACTCAAAATATTAATTGTGATTAAAAATTAATTGTGATTAATCACAGTTTTAATCACACTGAAACAATAATAGAATACCAATTAAAATGTATTAAATATTTTGGATGTTTTTCTACATTTTCATATATATTGTATTCTGTATTGTAATTTAAATTAAAGTGTATGTTATTTTTATTACAAATATTTGCACTGTAAAACTGATAAAAGAAATACTATTTTACAATTCACCTCATAAAATACTGTAGTGAAATCTTTGTTGTGAAAGTGCAACTTACAAATGTAGATTTTTTGTTCCATAAATGTTTTATTTTTGAATGCAATATAAAACTTCAGAGCCTACAAGTCCACTCAGTCCTACTTCTTGTTCAGCCAATCGCTAAGACAAACGAGTTTGTTTACATTTACAGGAGATAATGCTGCCCTCTTTTACTTAGTGTGACCAGAAAGTGAGAACAGGCATTTGCATGGCATTATTGTAGCTGGCATAGCAAGCTATTTACATGCCAGATATGCTAAAAATTCATATGCCCTTCAAACTTCAGCCACCATTCCAGAGGATATGTTCCATGCTGATGTCGCTCATTAAAAAAAAATTTGTTAATTAAATTTGTTACTGAACTCCTTGAGGGAGAATTGTATGTATCCTGCTGTTTTACCCACATTCCGCCATATATTTCATGTTGTAGTAGTCTCAGATGATGACCCAGCACACGTTGTTCATTCTAGGAACACTTTCACTGCAGATTTCGTAAAATTCAATATGAGATTTCTAAAGATAGCTACAGCACTCAACCCAAGGTTTAGGAATCTGAAGTGCCTTCCAAAATCTGAGAGGGACAAGGTGTGGAGCATACTTTCAGAAGTCTTAAAAAAGCAACACTTCAATGCAGAAACTGCAGAACCCGAACCACCAAAAAAGAAAATCAACCTTCTGCTGGTGGCATCTGACTCAGATAGAGAAAATGACCATGTGTCGGTCTGCACTGCTTTGGATCATTATTGAGCAGAACCGGTCATGAGCATGGACACATGTCCCCTGGAATGGTGGTTGAAGCATGAAGAGACATATGAATCTTTAGCACATTTGGCACTTAAATATCTTGTGACACCAGCTACAATAGTGCCATGTGAATGGCCTGTTCTCACTTTCAGGAGACATTGTGAAGAAGAAGTGGGCAGCATTATCTCCTGCAAATGTAAACAAACTTGTTTGACTGAGCGTTTGGCTGAACAAGAAATAAGACTGAGTGGACTTGCAAACTCTAAAACTTTACATTTGTTTTATTTTTGAATGCAGCTTTTTTTGTACCTAATTCTACATTTCTAAGTTCAACTTTCATGATAAAGTAGTGATGAATGAACTTATTTGGATGTGAAGTAAAGCATTCATATTTATTTGTTGGGTGACCAATCAATCCTGTAAGCAACACAGTCATGCATGTAGCCACCTGAAGGAAAGCTCTGTGGTAATAATAAGGTCTGGCTTGACAAAGCCCTGGCTGGGATGATTTAGTTGGGATTGGTCCTGCTTTGAGCAGGGGGTTGGACTAGATGACCTCCTGAGGTCTCTTTCAACCCTAATCTTCTATGATTCTATGAATAAATAAATGTGACTAGTGTGAAACTAATCAGGCTATAGAACTATGGGGAAAGTTAGACCACAGTCAGGGAAAGCAAGTCTCTTCTTTTTGATCCTAGTTTTAGTAGGTAAAGGTGAGAGGTATGGGACATGGCTTACAAGGCTTTTGGCAAGGTCTAATTTTCATGAAATGGGAAGTGGGAAGTTGAAGGATGGGTAGGAGGAAAGATTGGGCTTAGCCCTAAATCAAATTGTTTGTTTTCTTCTTATTCTATCAAGAAGAGATGCAATTATAACCAAAAGGTTTGAAAATGCCTATATGTGTAGAAGTCTATGCGCTAAAAAGAAACAAACAATCATGAGAGAAGACGTTTTCCGGATTATAGTAAAGCAACCCGCTTCACTATGTATGCAGTACAGGTACCTAACTGATTCTGCTTTTGCCAAAAATAAAACCAGGTTTACACCACCTTATTGCTAAGACTGCTAAAGCCTGCACCAGGCATACTTCAGCTTTGCCCCAAAGAATAGAGTTCAGTTCATACTGTACTTGACAGCTATAAATTGGCACCAACAGTGAAACTGACTGTTCCCAGGGGGAAAGAACTGGAAAGAATTAATGCTCTTATTTTTCTTCTGCCTCAACCATTGTCACATTGTTTTCATTTTTCTGTTGGTAGTTTAAGAAATGATACTTCATAAGGCATCTCACATTAGAGGCTCAGCAATTTTCCCATTTTCTTTCCTATTAGTGCTTAAAGAAAAAAAGATAGTATGAGTTATATATTCAGCTATAGGAGCTGGATTAGACTGAATTAAAGAAATCAGGCTAATGAAAGCTAATTTTTCACTCAAAGAAATTGAGGAAAAATGCAGACGAGTGAATAATTTAAGAGTACAGAACTCTTCAATAGAATTCCAGAAACCAAATAGCAAATGGGGTGGGGAGAGTAATCTCTGACAGTGTAATTATAAAGGCTACATGGAGAGACTTTATTAAGCCCTAGAGGATTCAGGCCACGCCCACCCTACAAAGTCTGTTTGATGCAAGTTATGTCAGCAAATAGCCACAAACTGTTGTATGTTGCTCTTGCACATACACGCTTGGGTGCTTGCATCAGCACAGTGGGTCCTCACCACAAGTGGTTGTGTTGATGTAAAATACAGTGCACCATCATTAGGTATGCCAGCATGCCATACCATGCCATAGGTCTCAATGCTTTATGGGACATTTTTGCACTGCATTGTGTGATCTGATTGGTTCCCTTGGGATTTCTGGGAGCTAGGGGTCAAATCACCATGCCACTTTATCCATCCAATTATGCCTATTCAATCCCCCCCCACTTTTTTAAAAGGTTAAAAAAGTCAACACTTCCCATATTCCTGTGTGCTGCATTTTGGTCTCCTCTGTCTCTGACAGAAAAATTCTCATTAGTGTTGCTAATACCCTATTCTTCTCTATCTGCGGAACTTGAATGAGCACTACTACAACTGTATGTGCAAAGAAGAAGATGCAAAGATGTACAAGCACAGTAACTGCATGCTGATGGATACAGCAACAAATTGCCAGATGGCTCCTGGAATTCACTGAGCAGCTCCATAGGGTAGCTTGTCTCTTCAGGGCCCAAGAAATGAGAACTGATTATTGGGCTGCAGGTTCGGGATGATAAACAGTGGCTACAGTACATTCGGATGCAAAAGGCCACATTCCTGGATCTGTGTGTCAAATTCATCCTAGCCCTCTGTGGCACAGGGACGTGAAAATGAGCACTTCATTGACAGTGAAGAAAACTACTCCAGCAACTTTCAACACTGGTCAGTGACCAATCAATTTGGAGTTGGAAAATCCACAATGGGGGCCATTGTCATCCCAATGTGTAAGGCCATTAATTGTCTCTTGTTACACAGGATTGTGACTCTGCAGGAAATACATAGATGAATTGGCAGCAATGTGTTGCCTGAACTACACTGGGGTGATTGATGCCAGCATAGGGAAGATATGTACCACAAATCCACCATGCCTCAATGGATAGGGATACTTTTCTATGTTTCTGCAAGCAGTGGGTTACCAGGGACCCTTCACTGATATCAGTGCGTACTGGTCAGGGAAGGTCTATGACTCTTGCATCTTAAAGAACACAGAACTTTTTGAAAAGTTGCAAACAGGAACATTTTTCCTCAACCAATCCATTAAAGTTAGTAATGCTGAAATTCCAGTAGTGATGCTGGGAGACCTAGACTACCCCTTGTTCATGAAGCTGTATACAGACCACCTTGTCATCTCCAAGGAGAGATTCAACTACCAGATTTATAGGTGGTGGAAAAAAAGACTGTTGAATGTGCTTTTGATAAATTGGAGAGTCACTGGCAATGTTGTCTGACTAGATTGGAGTTCCGTGAGGCAAACATCCCCATGGGTATTGTGTGCGTGGTATACTACACAATAACTGTGAGGCAAAGGGGGAAAGTCCTGGGGGAATGGAGGAATGAGGTGGACTGGCTAGCTGCTGAATTTGAACAGCCAGACAAGTGTTACTAGAAGAGCCCCATGCTGAGGGAGACATTAAAAGGTCATTTTAACCATCAGGTATATTACTTGTGTCTGATGAACACTTTATGAAAGTGTTCAGGAGTTCAATTTTGAAATCTATGATGCTTGGTGCAAGCTATTTAATATCGGCAGGTTATTATCTGTCCCGGTGAAATATGTAACACTTAATTTAAATGTTTGAATATGGTGTTTTTATTATCTATTGCTATGCATTCTGCAATGTAAGAAAGATACACAAAGTTTCCAAAAATACAACTGTGTGTCTATAGAAAATAATAGGATTAAAAACAGTCTAGCAAATTGTAACTGTATGAATCATACTTTTACTGCACTGTCCAAAATGGAATGAACCACAACTATTGTCTAATCCTGTGGTTTTCACAGGCCTGTGTATGCAAAGCTGTGGTTCTCTTTGTTTTCCCCTAGATGTGGAATGGTGGGGATAAGGGTGCAAGTCTGTTGTGTTGTGGAGTTCAGGCACCGTTGACCATGGAGTCCTTCAAAGGCTGCAAAAGCTGTGAAGTCGGTGGTTTTTGAAATCTAGAAGCCTCTGTTCATTGGCTGAGCCTTACTCGGGGGTGGGGCTATCAAGAAGGCCAGTGCTTTATAAAGCAGTGAGCAAGTGACCAGGGAGCTTTGCGAACACGGACTGCTAACAGGGAGTTTCGAGAGGGAGTTGGGAAGGGGAGTGGATAGGGGACAAGGTACACTTGCCATTCTTTAAAACCTTTAAACTAAACTATAATCAAAATGTCTTGATTTAAACAAAAACCCTATCATTAACCTACGTAGCTGTAAGAGAGAATGCAGGCAGAAGCCCAGCAGCAGAGTGGGGACTATCCTGTTTATTGCACTCAGTGTAGCATGTATGATTACCTGCCCTGTGGGCAGGTGGCATATGTGTGCATTCGGTGCAAGGAGCTCCTGGCCCGCAGAGACCCTGTACGGGCTTTGGAGGCCAGGGTGGCGGAACTGGAGGAACTAAGAAAGGCAGAAAGGTATGATGATGAGGCTTTCCAAAACACTGTAGATTTGTCCTTGCGCTGTTAAGGAGGATGAAAAGCCAAGGGAAGGAGAGCAGTCAATGGGAGCGGAGGGAAACCTTCCCATAGTCGGGACTCTCCTTCCAGATGATGTTGGGGTATCCTCTTGCACTGAGGTTACCTCTCCGGGGGAGGGAACTCCAGTCATTAGGAAAAGGCAGGTGTTAGTAATGGGAGATTCAATCATTAGAAACATAGATAGCTGGGTTTGTGATGACTGGGAAAACCGTATGGTGACTTGCCTGCCTAGTGCGAAGGTTGTGGATCTCTCGAGGCATCTAGATAGACTTATATGTAGTGCTGGGGAGGAGCTGGTGATCGTGGTACATGTAGGTACCAATGATATAGGGAAGGGAAGGAGAGACATCCTGGAGGCCAAATTTAGGCTGCTAGGAAAGAGACTGAAATCCAGGACCTCTATGGTGGCATTCTCAGAAATGCTTCCAGTTCCACTCACAGGGGCAGGTAGGCAGGCAGAACTTCAGAGTCTCAATGCATGGATGAGACGATGGTGTAGAGAAGGAGGGGTTTAGATTTATTAGGAACTGGGGAAACTTTCTGGATAGGGGGAGCCTATAGGATGGGCTCCACCTAAACCAAAGTGGA
Source organism: Lepidochelys olivacea (assembly GCF_965140295.1). Taxonomy (NCBI): domain Eukaryota; kingdom Metazoa; phylum Chordata; order Testudines; family Cheloniidae; genus Lepidochelys; species Lepidochelys olivacea. Next base: position 62,512,642 of record NC_140418.1, on the reverse strand, counting down.
TCCAGACTGCTGGCACTTAACATTAAAAAGGTTGCAGAGCAGTTTTTAAACTAAGAGATGGGGGAAAGCAGATTGCTGCAGAGGCGCACGTAGATTGGGCAGAGACTTCTCTTAGAGGAGAGTCTATTGATAGAGATTCTCTAGGTTTTAGTCAGGAGGAGAGGATGGAAGAGGATAAAGTATGGGCCAGATCAGACAAGAAACATTCAGATAAAGAATCTGACACATCAGAAAAGGGCAGACAATAAAGAGTGAGAAGTTTTTAAAGTGCTTGTACACAAATGCTAGAAGTCTAAATAATAAGGTGGATGAACTAGAGTGCCTTGTGTTAAAGGAGGATATTGATGTAATAGGCATCACAGAAACCTGGTGGAGTGAGGACAATCAATGGGACACAATCATTCCGGGGTACAAAATATATCAGAAGGACAGAAGAGGTCATGCTGGGTCGTAGGGGGCGGGGGGGGAGGGCAGGAGGGGGAGTGACACTATATGTGAAAGAAAATATAGAATCGAATGAAATAAAAATCTTAAATGAATCCACATGTTCCACAGAATCTCTATGGACAGTAATTCCATGCTCTAATAAGAATATAACAGTAGGGATCTATTATCGACCACCTGACCAAGACAGTGACAGTGACAATGAAATGCTAAGGGAGATTAGAGAGACTATCAAAATAAAGAATTCAATAACAAGGGGTGGACAATTGGGTGTACTGTGTATAAGGTGTTTTGCTGGGAATGTACATATTACTGGGGGCACAATTACACCAGCCCATAACCAAACTACACACATCTACATGCTGCTATCTGGACTTTGATGCACAAATGGATCTGTGAATCTTATTGCTGTGAATAATCAAACTAGGGCATGCTGCCTGATTCCATACCAAGTGGTCAAGTTGGTTTGGACAATATCCCATTTCTCTGTGAACATTCAGTGGACTTATGATATGGACAAAAGCAAGCAAAACCTGCAGGGGCAGCTTGTTGCAACTGCCAGCAACTGGACACATAAGATCGTGATCCTGTCGAAGGAGGAGGGGCAGTGTTTTGGGGGTCTCTTGGATGTTGGACCATACTGCAGTGGTCAGGACTTGGTGTTGCTGTGGATTTTGTATTGTTAACTGTACTTGTGTTAAGTTGCATAGGGAGATAACCCATAAGTAATGTAGTAAGCCCTCCAAACCCTGCAGTGTACTAGACAACCCGGACCCAACCTTCTTGGGCCCACTCTAATGGGAAGTCTGGAACACTAATTGGAATAGGTCTGGTATGCCCGTAAGAGAGAAGGTGCAGGGCACTATACTACACAAGGGGCAGTGGGACAAATGGAATATCGTCACCTTCCACCTTGATGCCTGGCCCTATCAGGAAATGTGTCGCCATATGTCCTATGCTTTTCCAGGGATACCTGGGCAGGAGGATCCCAAAAGAAAAAGAAAAAAAAAGGGGGTGGAGTGTTAGGATATAGATATTCAGGCCTGTCGGACTCTAAGAATTTAGGTGTATTCTTATCACTTGGCTAGTTATAGAGATATAAAAGAAAGAATCAAAATCACTATCTGCCAGTGTAAGGGCCTTCTCTTACTGTGACAGTCTGAGGCTCTGTTCTTAGGCTAAGGCCTTTGGCTAAGCAGCAGAGGCAGCCATAAGCTGGGAAGCGACTGGTCACATTCTCACATTCCAAACTAGTCACATTGAAATAAGGTGCTATTGGGCTGTTAGGAATACAGTCCTGTCCTGATAATGCCTATCACCTCCAGAGAAAGGGAAGTGTCTAGAAAATGTAAAAGGAAACTTAGTTTGATAGCATCCTGTCTGGCAAGAACTCACTTATCAATAGCTGGGATGTGAAATCCTCACTTCTGTATTGTTTTGTCATTATAGTTCCCACTTTGCTATTGTTTGTCTGTAGAATCTCTGTCAGGTTCTATGATTGTTCCTGTCTGCTGTATAATTAATTTTGCTGGGTGTAAACTAATTAAGGTGGTGGGATATAATTGGTTACATAATCATGTTACAATATGTTAGGATTGGTTAGTTAAATTTCAGGAAAATGATTGGTTAAGGTATAGCTAAGCAGAACTCAAGTTATACTATATAGTCTGCAGTCAATCAGAAAGTGAGTGGGTGGGTGTGTGTTAGGGGGAAATGGGAACAGGGAATGGGGGTAAGGAAATTGGAATCATGTTTGGCTAAAGGCAGGAATAGGAACAGGGACACAGGTATAAGGCTATGTGGTGTCAGAGCTGGGAAGGGGGACACTAAGGAAGGAAACTGGAATCATGCTTGCTGGAAGTTCATCCCAATAAACATTGAATTGTTTGCACCTTTGGACTTTGGGTATTGTTGCTCTCTGTTCATGCGAGACGGACCAGGGAAGTAAGTGGGTGAAGGAATAAGCCCCCTAACAGTGACAATGAAATGCTAAGGGAGATTAGAGAGGCTATCAAAATAAAGAATTCAATAATAGTCGGGGATTTCAGTTATCCCTGTATTGACTGGGTACATGTCACCTCAGGACAAAATGCAGAGACAAAATTTCTCGATACTTGAAATGACTGCTTCTTGGAGCAGCTGGTACAGGAACCCACAAGGGGAGAGGCAACTCTCGATCTAGTCCTGAGTGGAGCACAGGATCTAAGAGGTAACTATAACAGGACTGCTTGGAAATAGTGACCATAATATAATAACATTTAACATTCCTGTGGTGGGAAGAACAGCTCAACAGCCCAACACTGTGGCATTTAATTTCAGAAAGGGAAACTATGCAAAAATTAGGAGGTTAGTGAAACAGAAATTAAAAGGTACAGTGACTAGAATGAAATCCCTGCAAGCCGCATGGACACTTTTCAAAGACTCCGTAATAGAGGCTCAACTTAAATGTATACTCCAAATTAAAAAACACAATAAAACAACTAAAAGAGAGCCACCGTGGCTTAAAAAACATGTAAAAGGAGCAGTGAGAGATAAAAAGGCATCTTTTAAAAAGTGGAAGTCAAATCCTAGTGCGGTAAATAGAAAGGAGCATAAACACTGCCAAATTAAATGTAAAAAATGTAACAAGAAAAGCCAAAAAGGAGTTTGAAGAATAGCTAGCCAAAAACTCCAAAGGTAATAACAAAATGTTTTTTATGTACATCAGAAGTGGGAAGCCTGCTAAACAACCAGTGGGGCCCCTGGATGATCGAGATACAAAAGGAGCACTTAAAGACGATAAAGTCATCAAAGAAAAATTAAATTAATTCTTTGCTTTGGTCTTCACGGCTGAGGATGTTAGGGAGATTCCCAAACCTGTGCCGTCTTTTGTAGGTGACAAACCTGAGGAATTGTCACAGACTGAAGTGTCACTAGAGGAGGTTTTGGAATTAATTGAGAAACTTAACAGTAACAAGTCACCGGGACCAGATGCCATTCACCCAAGAGTTCTCTCAGAACTCAAATGTGAAATTACAGAACTATTAACTATGGTTTGTTACCTGTCCTTTAAATCAGCTTCCGTACCCAATGACTGGAAGATAGCTAATGTAACGCCAATATTTAAGAAGGGCTCTAGAGGTGATCCTGGCAATTACTGACCAGTAAGTCTAACATCAGTACCAGGCAAATTAGTTGAAACAATTGTAAAGAATAAAATTGTCAGACACATAGAAGAACATAAATTGTTGGATAAAAGTCAACTGGTTTCTGTAAAGGAAGATCATGTCTTACTAATCTATTTGAGTTCTTTGAGGGGGTCAAGAAACCTGTGGACAAGGGGGATCCAGTGGACATAGTGCACTTAGATTTCCAGAAAGCCTTTGACAAGGTCCCTCACCAAAGGCTCTTATGTAAATTAAGTTGTCATGGGATAAGAGGGAAGATCCTTTCATGGACTGAGAACTGATTAAAAGACAGGGAACAAAGGGTAGGAATAAATGGTAAATTTTCAGAATGGAGAGGGGTAACTAGTGGTGTTCCCCAAAGGTCAGTCCTAGGACCAATCCTATTCAACTTATTCATAAATGATCTGGAGAAATGGGTAAACAGTGAGGTGGAAAAGTTTGCAGATACTAAACTGCTTAAGATAGTTAAGACCAAAGCAGACTGTGAAGAACTTCAAAAAGATCACACAAAGCTAAGTGATTGAGCAACAAAATGGCAAATAGAAAAGGAGTACTTTTGGCACCTTAGAGACTAACCAATTTATTTGAGCATGAGCTTTCGTGAGCTACAGCTCACTTCATCGGATGCTGTAGCTCACGAAAGCTCATGCTCAAATAAATTGGTTAGTCTCTAAGGTGCCACAAGTACTCCTTTTCTTTTTGAGAATACAGACTAACACGGCTGTTACTCTGAAAAATGGCAAATGAAATTTATTGTGGATAAATGTAAAGTAATGCACATTGGAAAAAATAACCCCAATTATCCATACAATATGATAGGGGCTAATTTAGGTACAACTAATCAGGAGAAAGATCTTGGAGTCATCATGGATAGTTCTCTAAAGATGTCCACCCAGTGTGCGGTGGCAGCCAAAAAAGCAAATGGGATATTAGGAATCATTTTAAAAGGGATAGACAATAAGACGGAGAATATCTTATTGCCCTTATATAAATCCATGGTATGCCCACATCTTGAATACTGGATACAGATGTGGTCCCCTCATCTCAAAAAAGATATACTGGCATTGGAAAAGGTTCAGAAAAGGGCAACACAAATTATTAGGGGTTTGCAATGGGTCCCATACGAGGAGAGATTAAAGAGGCTAGGACTTTTCAGCTTGGAAAAAAGGAGACTAAGGGGGGAGATGTGATAGAAGTATATAAAATCATGAGTGGTGTGGAAAAAATGAAGAAGGAAAAGTTATTTACTTGTTCCCATATTATAAGAACTAGGGGCCACCAAATGAAATTAATGGGTAGCAGGTTTAAAACAAATAAAAGGAAGTTCTTCTTCACTCAGTGCACAATCAACCTGTGGAACTCCTTGCCTGAGGAGGTTGTGAAGGCTAGAATTATAACAGAGTTTAAAAGAGAACTAGATAAATTCATGGAGATTAAGTCCATTAATGGCTATTAGCCAGGATGGGTGAGGAATGGTGTCCCTAGCCTCTGTTTGTCAGAGGGTGGAGATGGATGGCATGAGAGAGATCAGTTGATCATTACCTGTTAGGTTCACTCCCTCTGGGGCACCTAGCATTGGCCACTGTCGGTAGACAGGATACTGGACTGGATGGACCTTTGGTCTGACCCAGTATGGCCATTCTTATGTTCTTTCGGTATGTAGATCAAAAATGCTCTGCCCTAACATGTGTTTGTTGTCTGAGCTGACCCATGACGTGGTGCTTTTTCTGATGTACCTCTCGCTCCTTTTCCTGCTCCTGCAGGAGCCAATGCCTCCATTCTCAGTCCTTTTCCATGGTCTCGGTCATATGGCCCCTCCACACTCTGTGTTCACAGTCTGAAGCCATAGGGGATCTTGCTGAACATATCCTCCCATGGCCTCATCTTTCTCCTCCTTATCAGGGTCAGATGGCTGCCAGGCCGGAGGATACTCACTGAAACAGTCAGATATGACATTAGATTTACAGTCACAACAAAAAAGGGAAAGGTAAGTCTCAAAATTCTCTTGCAATAATCCCATAGATACCTTTAATGTTAATTAGAGAGAAAAGGTGGATGAGGTAATTTCTGTAATTGGTAATTTGGACCAACTCCTATTGGTGACAGAGACAAGCTTTCGGGCTTACACAGAGCTTTTCTTCAGGTCACATTTAATGTTGTTGTCACTTTAGCTTTGGGGTGCCTTGCTACAACAGCACTCAGCAGCTCAATCCACGGTGAGTACGGCCTTGCCTACCAGGAGGTAAGTTCTGTTGCGTGGAGGCATTAGAAGCTGGGTAAACGTATAGCAGGGGTGTCAATTGCGCGGAGGAAAGGAGGGTGAACGCCCCCAGTTTCACACAGGAGGTGTCCCAGCTCCCAGGTGAAGCTCTTAACTACAGCACAGCATTAGAATGGAATGTAAGTTCTGCAGAGGAGATGTGCCCCTGGGACAGGGAGTCAGTATTTTCTTAACAAACAGAGGCAGGGTGAATAAGTTAAGAAAGGGCTGGTGATTAAATTGAGTATCTGCAAGTCTAGCCTGTAAAACAGGAACGGGGGGAGGGGAGGTTGTTTTAGAGGGAATGCAGGGGACTCAGAAAAAGTACAGCCAAGCCCTCTCAGCCAAGGTTACAATTAGAAAAGGGAGAGATTTTGGGGTGTAGGTGAAAAGAAGGGGCCAAAATCAAGGGACCGGATAGCAGTGGTACAGAGAAGTTCCCACTCTACATGTGGTATTTATGTGGCTCCATCACCATAGTAACTGAGCACCTCACAAGGTCTAAACTATTTCTCCTCACAGCCCCTTGCTGAGGTAGAGCACAGTTGTTATCCCCATTGTACAGAGGGGGGCACTGAGGCAAACTAAAGGCTAGATTTTCTAAGGTATTTAGACACCTAGTAGAATTTTCAAAAGCTCCTGGAAGGTTAGGTGCTTTGTAAACTCCACTAGATACCTAGCTGTATCTCTGGGTGCCTAAAGACCTTTGAAACTCTGTCCCTAAGGCACTGGCCTGAGGTTATACACAAAGTCCACAGGGGGAGTAGAACCCAGGTCTTTCCAGGCTAGCTCCCTATCCAGCGGACCAGCCTCTCTCTCTCTGCAGCATCCTGCAAAAAAAGAGGAATCTGATAGATGGGAGCAAAACCAAGGTGGCTAGTTCTCTGAGACTCTAGCAAACAGTCCCAGGAGGATAGGATGGAGATCATGGTTGACAGCAAGAAAATCAGCACCTAGGTCAGGAAGGATGGAGAATGAGAGTCAGATGAGAGGAGATCACTTAACTCCCAATAGGTGTCAGGTTCTGCCCCATGCTGGGTTGTAGAGCAATGACTGCTGTGCAATTTTACATGTTAACTGAAAACCATTTTGTTTTGTCATTTTTTTGTTCTGAGTTTGAGAAAAGGAAGGAATCAGAAAGTATCATACAAGTATCAGATGTGTTTATGCCTCAAATTCTTAGGGTTTCAGTTGTATCCAGGCCAATTCCAGAACAAAGAACAGAAATTGCACTCAAAGAGTCCATAAAGTCAACAATTATTGTCATGATTTGTATTATTCATTGGGCACCATCTGTGTGCTCAGCACTGTTCAGAATATGCCAGACATTATAGTCCCTGAGAGCCAATGTGTATAAAAGTGTAGCCCTGGATAAGACGGCTCAGATATACAAGTATGAAGTGTATAGTTATTAAGCACATGTTAATATCTATGAGTAGAGGCTCTGATGGCAATAGAAGTTTTAGTCGATTAAGGACTAGAAGATTTAACTCTCCAACTTTCTTTTTAGAGGAAGAGCTGCCCAGAGCTCCTGTACCTGTTTATTTTCCTTTCCTGACTGCAGTGGCCCTGATATACCTCAGAAGTCTCAGTTTTTTTCTGAAGTTTAAAATATAGAATTTTCTTGGTGTTTGGTTTTAAATATTCTCCTGTGAGAACTGTAACTGAATCAGTGTAGTGTTGTGTTTAAGAGCCCTCCGGAAGTAACTAGCCTTTAAATAGAAGTAAAAGCAGTGTTGCCAAGTCTAATGATTTTGTTATGAGTCTAATGATAATTGTTTTCCTTAAAGCCCCAGCTCCTGGAGTCAAGTGAATATGTGATGGTTTCAGCCTTCATTCTTAAAGAAAAATGAAGTTTCTAGCCCTCGTGGCTGTGGAGAAAGCTTCAAAATGTGACCCCCAGTGCATCCTTGTAGTGGGACAGCTGCCCCACTCCTGGAGAACAGGGATTTAAAGCAGCCACAGCTGTGGCCAGCTCAATTTAGAGCCCAGTTGGTAAGAGGACTAGTGGCCAGGAGCTGGAAGAGTCTTACTCTAGCCCTGGAGTGGGAAGGGCTAGCTGTCTGGGAGCAAAGTACCTGAGCTGGAGCAGTGCTGGGGAAGAGGGAAAGGGAACTGGGGAGCTCCAGCCTGGTAAAACCCCAGGCTGCAGGCCTTGTTGAAGGCCTACAGAGGTACTGGGGCTGCAGAGATACAGCCTGGGGATAGGCAAAGGTAGCAGGTCCTAACCCATTGCCAATGATGAGTGGCCATTACAGACTGCAGTCTTCCCCAGTGAGCAGAGGCTAGATGATGGTTGGCAGTAGCCACTGAGGCAAGGTGGGTTTTGAGGGTTGGGGGTTCCCCTGGGAGGGGAGACCCAGAGTGAGGTTATACAGCTAGGGCAGAACCCTGAGGTAAAGGACACCGGAGTCCAGGAGGGACACGGGGCCAGCGACAGGTGAGACTCCGGCCTGCAGAGGGCACTCCATACCCTGGAAAAGAGCTAATTCCCAGATGACCAGTAGGAGGGGCTGCACCAGTGAGTCATCACTTTGCTACAATCCAAAAGGGTCAGAAGGCAAATAAAAACACCACCAAATCTATTATTTTTACATAATCTCATGATTTTTGATGAGCCTGATTCATGATTTTTGAACATTTGGGATTGGCAATACTGTGAAAGTGACTTGAAAGTGTCAGCTTCACTCCTGTTTAAGGTTAGTTTCTAGTCTATTATTTGTAGTGAGGTAACACCCCCTAGAACCGCAGGCAGGCGCTGTATAAACTTGCGGGGAAGGAAGGGGTTGCCCTAGTAGGATGTTTCCCAAATTAAATGATTTATTTCAAGCTTGATGAACTGCAAAAGAGTGATTAAAAGTAATCTAGATTTTTCTACAATTGTTGTATTCCAGAGTTAATAACAAAGAATATACATTAAAATTGTAAACCTAACCAGTGTCCCTTAAGTGACTTGACAAAAGATGTGAGAATATGTTAGTATTAGAGCTCAGTGGGTCTAATATTTATTTAATCCTCTTTTTATATGTAGGAATTAGATACAGTGTTCCTATCAGCTAATTTCTAAATTATCTGCCCCCCCCCAAAAAAATTGGAGTTTTCAGGTGCCTACGTAGCCCCTAGAATAACTGTTAAAGTTGCTCTCCCCCCCCCCCCCTCCCAAAAAAAAATCTGAAGTGGCACCCCAGGTGTATAGGGCAAGTGCAGTGCATATTGGTAAAATTTTCGACAGGCAGTGGTGATTGTGGTGGTGCACCCCAAAAGGCTTTATGGAAATATGCTTATGAATGTATATATGTGTCGAGGACTCAAACCCCAGACAGCACAGTTCGTTGTCTGACCGGAGAGAGACTGGCAACACCAGCAAGGTCCGAACTCAAAGCTCTTTATTGAAGAGTGTACACAACAATAGAGAGCAGCCCTTCTCCAAAGAGAACCAGCAGCCTCTAAGTAAAACTCATAGGTTTTTTATAGACAGTCCCGTCGCGTCACAGATTTATTCATAAAGCAGCCCACCCTCCCCCATATTAGTTAAAATCCTCTCTCTATTATGCATGCACTTCTACTCCCTTATTGTAGATAAATTTTAGCAAATCACAATGCTTCACTAACTTTCTTATCGGTATGCGTGTCAACCAGGAGACGAGGAGTTAAGAACAGACATAACACAAAGACAAGGAGTGGAAAACAGCGCCTCCTATCGCAACAAACTGTTCCCAGAACATTTGGTACAAAAACGCAGGCCTCCCCTTTTTTCTTACTCCGTGCAACTTAAACAAGTAGTCTTTTATTCTATTTATCTCATTCAGGGACTTTCCAGCAACCTTTATTGGCCGGACTTTGGTTTGGTTGGCATACCTGCTTCATATTTAATTTCTCACCTAACATATTACATAACTGGAATATGTTTTATGCTACATATGCCATGTAACATATCTCTGTAAAGACTATGATCTACAGAATCTATTTATCCTATTGTATGCATGTCTCATTATCATATTTGAAGTTATGAATATTGGCTGCATACCGGTTTGATTTTTAAATAACCTTAGTAAGGCATTTGGTCAGCTTCTTTAGAAAGGAATTTGCAAGTTAAGTGCCCAGTCAAGAAGCACTTAACGTACAATGGATCTTGGAAGGCTCCAATCCACATAAGAAGTCTATCTGAGGACATTCAAGGTAGAGTGTGAGCAATGGCTGCTGCCTGTAAAAACTGAGTCATGCATGGACATGTGACTTGCCCATGTGACTCCAAAACTCTATCTTGGAGCTGAACTTTGCATAGGAGAGAGGAGGGGGTCTCCACCCACAAGAGAGAGTTGATTTAAGCCCGTGGGAGACCCCCTCCATTTTGTCTTCAGTGGGCTCAAGAGATAGACAGACTTGCGTGTTCTATTTTATTTTACTTGGTAATTCACTTTGTTCTGTCTGTTACTACTTGGAACCACTTAAATCCTACTTTCTGTATTTAATAAAATCACTTTTTACTTATTAATTAACCAGAGTATGTATTAACACCTGGGGGTGGGGGGAAACAGCTGTGCATCTCTCTCTATCAGTGTTATAGAGGGCAAACAATTTATGAGTTTATCCTGTATAAGCTTTATACAGGGTAAAACAGATTTATTTGCGGTTTGGACCCCACTGGGAGTTGAGCATCTGAGTGTTAAAGATAGGAACACTTATTAAGCTGCTTTCAATTAAGCCTACAGATATTAGGAGACATCGTTCAGACTTGAGTCTGGGTTTGCAGCAGGCTATAGGGCCTGGCTCAAACCAGGCAGGGCACTGAAGTCCCAAGCTGCCAGGGCAGGAAAGCAGGGGCAGAAGTGGTCTTGGCACATCAGTTGGCAGCCCCAAGGGGGTTTCTGAGTAACAGCCATGTTAGTCTGTATTCGCAAAAGGAAAAGGAGTACTTGTGGCACCTTAGAGACTAACCAATTTATCTGAGCATAAGCTTTCGTGAGCTTCAGCTCACTTTTCTGTGATTCAACCCGTCACAGTGATCTTGGCTGATCTCACTCCTGAGGGTGACAAAGGCACAAGGAACCCAGATGCCACTGGTGTCCTAAAGCTGCTCAGGCCCATATGCTGCTAGCCGGTTTACTGCAATGGTCACAGCCAAACTCAAATTCATTGCAAAGAGGCCTAGGAAAGTCTGATTGCAGGAGTAGAAGCAACACCTCCCTCTTTGGAAATGTTCAGGAGAGTATTACAGAGTATTTTCATGAAAGTTTCATCAAGATCTCAAAAGGACAAAAGAGACATCCTAATTCATATAAAGTACGCTGCATGGCTCTCACTGCCTATCACAACAAACTGAAAAACTGAAAAGAGACCAACTCTACATGTTTCTTCTACCTCTACCCAAGCACAGGACACTGATGTGGTTGTTTAAAAGAGGACTGCCATGTTCTTTTTCAGAATATATTCTCTAACATTAATTACTTTACTGGTATAATCTTATGTCAGTGCCTTTGTTCTCTAAAGCTGTGGATGGGCTGAGCATCATTTTAAAGTCACAAGGACAGGTAGCAGGGGTCGGAGAAGAGGAGGGAAATGACATTTTGGGGAACAAAAAGGACGGGAAGTTACTATAAGGAATAATTCTTGTGCCAATTTACCCAAGCTGCTTTCATCATCATCAGTCTCATCTGCATTCATGATATGCGACTGGCTTGACTCACAGCAGGAGTTGAGTCTCCCACCACATCTCCCCTTCTCATCACTGTTCATGGCGGGGGTCTCCTTCTCAGGCTCCTGCAAAGTGTCTGTGATAAATGAAAGGGAGGAAAAGGGGTAGCTCGCTTTTATGGACACCCAGCCAGCCAGGTATGGAATTCGTCTTGGTGGTGGTTCTCTACTTGCTTTACCTGTAAAGGGTTAACAACAGATAAAAGGAAGGGAGTGGGCACCTGCCTAAAAGAGCTAATGGGAGGGCTAGAACGTTTTAAACTTGGGGCGGGGGGAAGCTTTCCCTTGGTGTGTCTGTCTGTTGTTCTCCAGAGAGAGGGAACAAAGTCAGGGCTATGACTATGCTGTAAAAAGCTTTTTGCCAAGTATGGAAATCAGATTATACCTAGAACTACCCAAATATGTAAGTAGATTAGGAAATGTCTAAAAAGACGTAATTAGGTTTATTTCTTTTATTTTCTCTAAGGCTTGTGGACTCCTCTGTGCTAACCCCAAATTCTTTGTTTTGCTTGTAACCTTTAAGCTGGGCCTCAAGAAAGTTATTCTTGATGTTTAAATTTTGTAACTGGGTTTTTTAAATGTAGCAAAAGCCTAAGTACCAGATGTATTTTCTTCTTTTTTGTTTTTAATAAAATGTTACCTTTTTGTAGGAACAGGATTGGATTTTTGGTGTCCTAAGAGGTTTGTACATATGTTTAATTAGCTGGTGGCAACAGCTAATTTCCTTTGTTTTTCCTTGTCAGCTCTTCCTGGGGGGTGAAAGGGCTTGAGGGTACCCCACAGGAAGGAATTCCCAAGTGCACCTTTCTGGTTTCAAAGGGTTTTTTTTTTTTGCATTTGGGTGGTGGCAGCATCCACCCATCCAAGGTCAGAGAGAAGCTGTAACCTTGGGAGTTTAATACCAGCCTGGAGTGGCCAGTATTACTTTTTAGAATCCTTGCGGGCCCCCCACCTTCTGCACTTGAAGTGCCAGAGTGGGGAATTAGCCTTGACAGTGTCCATAGTCATATGTGGGGTCCCTGCCAAGCATGGCATTCAGCTCATCAGTAGATCTGTGAGGCAGCACCAGGTTTCTTATAGCCCTCTTTTGCCTTTGGCATGCCTGATGTTGATGTTTCTATCGTGGGTCTATAGCTGAGCTTGTTCAGGTTCTTTTCACCTCAAGCCAAAGAAATCCAATACTACGTGCCAGCTCCAGGCCGAAGTGCATCTAGTAGCTCTCTGTTTCAGAGCCAGCATGATCAGACAGTTGGATGCAAACAATGAAGATGAGCTGGTATGTGTGTTCCCCCAGGTAGACAGACCATCAGGAAAAGGCATTTCAAAAATATGCAGGGTACTTTAAGGGAAGGTAGGCTTCCATGCCTGTGACCTGTAAGCGATGGAGTTCAAATGGTGACCGAAGCAGCCGTCATAGGGACAAGGGAATTGTGGGACAGCCTCTGGAGGGCTGTTCGGGTCAACACAGGTAATGCAAGTCGACCATGACTGCATACGGGGTTGTGGTGTATTGTATTGCTGTAACAGGTTGCTTGTGTTGCTGGGAGTCAAATTTTGGTGTAGACACATGCACAACTTAGGGTTGCCAACTTTCTGATTGCAGAAAACCAAACAACCTTGCCCTGCCACCTGCCCTGCCCCTTTTCCAAGATCCCACCCCTGCTCACTCCATCCCCCCCTCACCCCAACACCCCACTCACTCATTTTCATGGGGCTGGGACAAGCGGTTGGAGTACAGAAGGCAGTGAGGGCTCTCTTTGGAGGTGTGCGCTCTGGGGTGGGGCCTGGGATGAGGGGTATGGAGTGCAGGAGGGGGCTCCAGGCCGGGGGGTGGGGCAAAGGGGTTCAGAGTGTGGGAGGGTGTGAGGGCTCCAGGGTGGGGCCAGAAATGAGGAGTTTGGAGTGTGGGAGGCTGGGCTGGGGCACCAACTGGACATTTAAATGGTCTGGTCGCCACCAGGTGCTGACCGGAGCTACCAGGGTCCCTTTTTGACTGGGCATTCTGGTCAATCTGTCTCACCTTGCATTTTGCAGTGATACTCTAAGTACCTTGCCCAGACCTGAGCAGCTTGAAAGCTTGTCTCTCTCACCAACAGAAGTTGGTCCAATAAAAGCTATGATCTCACTCCCTTCTCTCTAATACACCTGAACTCCATTTTTTGCCTTGGTTTTCATAGTTTAATATTTCAGTGGGGTTTCTGTCACGAAAAGCATTTAAAATAAGGACTCTGTAAGAACAGTATTCTCAGCATTTTTTCAAACAAACTTCTGGGCCATAAATAATTTATAATTCCTATCCAGCTCACAGTGTCTTTATTTCCTTTCAAAGTTTACCAGTCTGTAGAGGATTTTTCCCTTTTTCAAAATGTATTTACATCTGCGAACATCACACCATGCTTAATGCTCTTCTGAGACAGAGTGGCTAGCATTTTATTGGTTGAATATTTCTGAAGTCGTTGTCTACACAAGTCACATGTTCTTTATGTTGGAAAGAATGCACTATGAGTCTGACGCAAAGCCCACCAACATCAACAAAAGCTTTTCTGTTGATTTCAGTAGGCTTTGCTGCCTGATTCACTGAACTCTTCCTCCTCCTTCCATACTAACAAGGTCCCTTCTCTTGATTATCTTTGCCTATGACTGCTTTACTTTGTTTTTTCCCTGATGGAGCATAGGTTATGTAGCTTATAATGGTTGTGTCCTACTCTAATGAAAGGGTTGAAATCCTGGCCAGTGGCAAAACTCTCATTGACTTCAGTGAGGTCAAGATTTCACCCTGTGTTGTTCTTTGCATTAAAGCAATGAGAGCTTGTATTTCAAAAATACATTTTTATTTAAACATAACTAACACAGTGGCAGCCAGAGATTGGCATAGGCTGCAGTCCAAAAATATGCAGTCCAAAGATGGAAGATCCCCTTTTGCCTCTGCAGCTGTAGATGCCCTTTTGCATCCCTACACAAAGACAGCTTCTCCATACATCCTCAGAGTACAATAGCTAAAAAAGTTCTCCATACATTCAAAAGCAATGTGCTGTTCCAAGCCATATTTTCCCTTAGTTGTATAAATGTTTCCATTACCTTTGATCCCAGGCTAGCAAGAGCTGGGAGGGGTTACTGAATAGTTACTCATACGCATTAAGTCTTTCAGAACTACGTTCTAAAGGGACAATCTACAGTCCTGTAAAGTCAATGGGAATTTTCCCTGAACTTCAATGGACATGGAAGCAAACAATAAGACTAATTGTTCATATTTCATGATAGCAAATAAATCATAGCTGCCATGGGATTGTAGTTTTGTTACAACATTATTTTTAATAAAGTATAAACAATTTTTGGATAGGAGAGCTTTTTAAAGACGAGACAATGCATATTACACATTTGCAAATTTCAAAAATAAGTCTGCTGTTATACTGTGTATCTATAAGCTATCTTTCTCCAAGTGTCCTGTGCTGAATATACTGTACTTCTAATATAAAAAAAAGCTAGTGGTCCTTTGGCCTGCAGTAGCTTTTCAGACTTATAAATTAGGTTGCTTTTCCCTTGTTGATAAATTAGATCAGGAAGGGATGATCTATTCTTCAGATAGCACCAAAATGGATTATCACAACATCAAATACAGATTCTCAAGAGAAATGCCTCTCAAAGCTAGCTTCGCTAATGACACACAAATCCTAAATTAAAGGCATAGGGGTCAAAAGGAATCAAGAAGTCATGAGAAATGGACTAATTATTTTCCAAACATGATATTCAAAATTAGAAAGCAAGTGAAAAATGGATATTTCCTGCAGCTGTCTGACTTTTATCCATAATATTACATCTGCAGTGATTTAAAAAACAAAAACTAATGACTTTTTTTCTAATAAAGACCTTAGATTGGTTATTAGAGACATTTATATGAATTAGTTCTAACTGACACTGGCTGAATTTGGTGAAACAGGTATTGAGAAAAGGATCTCTCTTCCCACCAGGTGTTCTCCAGTATCCCAAGCACTGAACATCTGTTTGTGGCCAAGCATAGGGTCTATTACCTTCACTGAGCTAGATCCACAGAGTGGCTTTAGGTTCAGCAGTGCAATGCCTAAATTCATGCACCCAGCTGCCTCATGGAATCCACAGCCCCATATTAGGCACCCAGGCTCACTATGCACTGGATGAGTGGAGTTAGAGTCCTAAGAATGAGGAGCAGGGAGTTGCATAATTACCCAATAGTAAGTGATGAGGAGAGGGGTGGGGCCTAAACCCTGACCCTCAAAAGGGAGATAGGCACATAACTCTGGGCAAGAGGGAGGCCCCTATCTCTGCTTGGGATTTACAGCTATAAGCCATCTTCTGAAGTTAGATACCTAAGCCCTCTCTCAAAAAAGAGATGAGGTGTCCCCCTTACAACGTTTAATCTAGTGGTTACAGTATTTACCCATGATGTGGAAAACCCAGGTTAAAATCTCCCTGAATTAACCCATATTTCCTACCTCTCGGGAAGAATCTCATAACTGCTGGACTATGGGATATTCTGGGGTGGGTCTTTCTCAATCTTTCCTGTTGAAACCATTCTACTGTGTATAAACAATTAGTCACTGGGCCAGAGAGAGTGAGAATAACCCCTGGGATATAGAGTCATTCTCTCACTCCCTCTGCCCCAACGATTAGTTATTTATATACAGCTGAACAACCTCAAAAGGGGAGATTGAGAGAGAGAGACACCCCCCAACTCCCACACTTCAGTGGGAAGAGCACTCACTTGAGAGGTTGAAGAATCAAATCCTTACCCCAGATCTGACAGATGGGGGAAGATTTGAACCTGGGTCTCCCCTATCCTGGGTCAGTACTTTAACTACGGGACTCAGTGTTACGAAGGCAGGCAGTGGCACCAGCACAATTTTGTGCAGGGCCTGATCTGGAAGGCCGCCTCTGTGAATGCTTATCAGATTGGACTTTATAGGCAAGATGAGCAGAGGAATGCCTAATTAGAGGATCCCAGTGGGGCTTAGGCATGAGCTAGGTGCCTGGATGTCAAGAGTGAGGTAGCTATATGCAGAGGCAAATTTTTAGGCGAGCTAGGGATCTTTATTGGTGGAAGTGTTAAGTATAATTTAAGCAAGACAATAGGAACAATTTCTACAAGTAAGGTTGGCTAGATCCAGGCGGGGCGGTGGGGGGGGGGGAGAGAACAACTTGCCAAGGAAAGTTGTTGAGGCTCCATCCCTAGAGGAGCAGAAGGGTAATTCTAGATAAAACATCTAGAAGACTAGTGTAGCAGAAAATCCAGTACAGTTGCAAAAAGAGAGACTAGATGATCTAGGATAACCTTTCCAAAATTATCTCTGAACAGACAACTCAGAATTTATGAAAGGCAAAGCTTTGTGTAATAAAGCGGGCACTAAAAAAAATGCAGATTTAGTCAGTTGATTAATTCACTGATCTTTGAAGGTCAAAATGTGAGAGTGAATTAGGATTCAGTTCCACAATATTCTAGGGGGAAGATATTAAACTTTATCAAACATGTCTCTCGAGAGAAGTCCAAAAATAACTTCAGTATTATTCATGGGGAGCATTGTACAGTGGCATAACTTAGTTAATGATGAGGATGTGGATGGAAATGGGACATGGATGTTCTGCAGTCACAACCTAGATTTAGTACATATAGGCACAGACTAAGAGATAATATTGAGAAAATATAGGTGTCAGGGTTCCCTCCCCACTTTGAACTCTAGGCTACAGTCATGGGGACCTGCATGAGAGACCCCCTAAGCTTATTTCTACCAGCTTAGATTAAAAACTCTTCAAGGCACAAATTCTCCCTTCTACCTTGGATTAGGTAATGCTGCCACCACCAAGTAATTTAGACAAACTCAGGAAAAGGACCACTTGGAGTTCCTACTGTTCCCTAATATCCCCCCAAGCCCCCACACCCCCTTTCCTGGGGAGGCTTGAGAATAAACAGGATGAGCACAGACCAACCTTGGTTTTTTTTTTTTAGGACTCTAAAGAAAAACAACAACCAATCACATTCTAAAAGAAACAGAATTTTATTAGAAAGAAAAAAGGTAAAAGAACCACCTCTGTAACATTAGAATGGAAGATAATCTTACAGGGCAATCAGATTCAAAAACAGAGGATTTCCCTCTGGGCCAAACTTTAAAGTTACAAAAAGAAAACCAGGAATACACCTTCCTCTCAGCACAGAGAAAAATCACAAGCCAAAACAAAAATAAAGCCGATGCATTCCCTTGCTAGTACTTACCAATTCTATTGGAGGTGGATTACTTGCTTCCTTGAGCTGTGTCCAGCAAGCACACAGAACAGACAGACCAAAACCTTCCCCTCTCGGCCCCAGATTTGAAAGTATCTTGTCCCCTTATTTGTCCTTTTGGTCAGGTGCCAGCCAGGTTACCTGAGCTTCTTAACCCTTTACAGGTAAAAGGATTGTGTGCCTGTGGCCAGGAGGGACTTTATAGTATTGTATATAGGAAGGTTGTTACCTTTCCCTTTATATTTATGACCATAGGTATTTAAAATGCCATGCAGGTTGCTGCTGCTTGTACATGAGGAGTTTCTTGTAGACGATACAATAAAAGTTTGAGGTTGTTTTTCATTTTTACATCAGTGCAAAAAGACTCAGAAAACTGGGAATGAAGGCCCCAGTCTTGCGGACACTATATGCACATGATTTGCTTTATGCATGCTTGTAGTCCCATTGAACCCAGCTGACATATTCAGAGATAAGCACATGCATGTTTGCAGGACCGGTATATAATCTACTCCTTCGGCCCCAATTCAGAAATCCTCCCTATTTAACTTAAAGTTACGCTTAAACATATTCTATAGTGCTGTCCTAAATACAGGAGGACTGAAGTATATGTTTAAGTGCTTTCTTGGATTAGGGCTTATTTATCATTGTTATTCATATTTAATTAGATTAAAGCTACAATCAGAGCATAATGTGAAAATCTCATACAGGGTAGATTTTATCTTTTACTGTTACACAGATTTTCTTCTATCAAAAGAAGAATTTCCAAATAACAGGTTTCAGAGTAACAGCCATGTTAGTTTGTATTCGCAAAAAGAAAAGGAGTACTTGTGGCACCTTAGAGACTAACCAATTTATTTGAGCATGAGCTTTCTTGAGCTACAGCTCACTTCATCGGATGCATACTGCAGTTTCCACGGTATGTATCCGATGAAGTGAGCTGTAGCTCACGAAAGCTCATGCTCAAATAAATTGGTTAGTCTCTAAGGTGCCACAAGCACTCCTTTTCAATTTCCAAATAAGTAACTGCAAGTATACTGATGATATTAAATGATAAACCCTGTGGAATTTTCCATTCAAAACTAGCTGGTTTTTGTTGTTGTTAAATATTGTGTTAAGATATTTTAGTCAAAGATTCTCTGTATCTCATCCCATAATAGATTATTGATAACAAAATTAAGCAATTAAATAAAAAGCTGCAAAAAATGTGAGTTATTAGAAACAGAAACTTGATAGGAGAAAGACATTTAGAAGCTACTCAAAAAGCAAACACACACACACAAACAGTTGAGCCAAATTTCCAAATCCTTACTCAGGCAAAATACTCACTGAAATTGGGAGGAGTTTGCCTGAATACCTGAGACCTCAAGCTTTAACTCATTGTTTTGAGATCTGTGCATATGCAAAGAAAAGTAGTAGTGTTTCATGTAACCACACTAAGTTGTGGGAACGCACAGAGTCTCTGCTAGCTTTGACACTCCTCCTCTAAGGCTCTTTTAATGGCCCATATAAACAGTGGCTCCAGCTAGCTACAACAAATGTTTTACAGGTACCTCTAAAAAGAGAACACCAACCTAGCCATGGAAAGATTAATGTACTCAATGGCCCCAGTTCTGGAAACAGATGCACCACTGAAAATTCTTACTCCAGCCAAGAGTCCCATTAGCTCATTCTGCACAGGTGTAAGGGTCCACACAAGATCCACATGTTTGCAAGATCAGGTTTTAGAACATAAGAACTGGTGGGGCGGGGGAATGGGAGGGAACATGGCCTATCCACTTTTTGCCAGGGCAAACCTCTTTCCTTTTACCTTCTCTTCCCCCTGATTCTTGCCCCCTCCCCAGCCAGGCCAGCAAGGGGCCCGGCCATGGAGACCAAGCAGTTGTGGGAGCCATGCATGCGGACCTCTTCAACTGCCCATGGTGCAGGGCAGCTGAGAGCAGCCCCCAACCCGTGTCCCTGCCTGGCCCAGGGCAGGTGGAGGTAGAAGGTCTGCAACTTCACGCCAGTTCCCCACACCTGCCCACACAGCTCTCCCTGACCTGGCTTTGGCTGGGGGTGGGGGGAAGAGGGAGGACCTGGGAGCTGTGGCCTGGCCATGGTAAGAGCCATGCCACAGGCAGACGTGGGGAGCGTGGGTCCCTCCACCTGCCCTGGGTGGGGAGCCTGGGGGGTGGGGACACAGGAAGCCCCTCCCCACTCTGGGCATGTCCTCTGTGGAGCAGGGCCCCCAGCCTCCCCACTTTTGGGAAGGCTCCAGAGCCCCTGGTATGAGGAATGACCTCACTAAGGTTGCCCACATCACCTCTGAAACAAGTTTTACATACAGATGTACGAAGTGCATTTGAGTATTGTGACAAAGTTCCTCCTCTACCTTGGTGGGTCTTGCACTTATTGGTGGATTTGCTCACCTTGGAGCTTCGCAGCAGCCCTCAGTTTGGCCATTTTCATGAACCCACAGTCCAGGACAACTCCTCCTGTGTCTGACCAGGAGTTGGGAGGTTTGGGGGAGAACTCGGGCCCGCCCTCTACTCCGGGTTCCAGCCCAGGGCCCCGTGGAATGCAGCTAGCTAAAGTGCCTCCTGGAACAGCTGTGTGACAGCTACAACTCCCTGGGCTACTTCCCCATGGCCTCCTCCAACACCTTCTTTATCCTCACCGTAGGACCTTCCTCCTGGTGTCTGGTGATGCTTGTACTCCTCAGTCCTCCAACAGTATTCATTCTCACTCCCAGATCCTTACCTGCACACCACAAACTGAAGCGAGCTCCTTCTTAAAACCCAGGTGCCCTGATTAGCCTGCCTTAATTGATTCTAACAGCTTCTTGATTGGGTGCAGGTGTTCTAATCAGCCTGTCTCCAGAAGGTTCCCGATTGTTCTGGAGCCTTCCCTGTTGGGAAACGGAACGTCTTTTGCTTGCTCCTCAGCTATCTGCTTTCTGTTCTTTCCTAAAGCCCCCTAGCCCGGATTTTTCTTACTTTTTGCACCTGCCTTAGTCCCCCCCCGACCGGGCCAGACGCTTTTTTTGTTTTTTCTTGATTCTTTGGGGTTTTTTTTCCCCGTCTATGTTCTTCGCCAGCACCCGCCCCCCCCACGCCTGCTTTCGGGCGCAGCTACTTGCCTCAGCTGAGCCCCCAGAGGAGGGGGGAAGATTGCCGATTTGCTGTCCGGAGGGGGGACCATGCCAATTTTTCCCCTGCCATCCCCTTCCACCCCAAGGTGTGAAATGGATTTAAAAACCCCAGCCTGTCAGACGCCCCGTCGGTGGTCCGCACCCTGCCTACCCGCCTTAGCGGACCACGAGGCTGCATTAAGAGCCCCACCAGGGAACACCCCGGAAATCGTAACCCCACCCCCCATGAGCTGCAGCATACACTACGGAAGTTCCTAGAACACACCCGTGGCGCCCGCGATAGGGCACAGCTGGCTCTTCAGCTATGGGGGGACTTTGATCAAATCCTCCAGGCCACAAGGGCCCTTATAAAAGAGTGCAGGGGGCAAGGAAGGTGCGGTGCTGTGGCCTATGAGCGAGCCCGCAGCTTCCGACGCGATCTACTCACCCACGGGATGGGTCACGGGTTGCTGCGCAACCCGCCAGGGGCCCTGAACACCCCCGCCAACATGAAGCCCCCACCCCCCCAGCCCTCCGCATGACGCCTCTTATTATTGCGACCCTGAATACCAGGGGCTGTAGGATGGCTCTCCGCAGGTCCCAGGTGCTCTCTTACCTTCGGGAAGGGAGGTACTCTGTAGGAGACCCATACAGACCCGGCCGCCGAGGACAGGTGGCGGCTGGAGTGGGGGGACGGGGTATACTTTAGCCACTTCGCGACCTGGCAAGCTGGAGTGGTGACCCTGTTCTCCCCCAACCTACGGCCTGAGGTGCTAGGGGTCAATGAGGCCGTGCTGGGCCACCTGCTGCACCTTCGAGTCCTTATGGAGGGGCTCGTGGTTAATCTTGTTAACATCTATGCCCCGCAAATGAGCTCCAGGCGGCCACAATTTTATCAGCGGGTGTCCGACTTTCTCAGCACCCTGGATTCGCACGAGTGCCTGGTCCTGGGAGGGGACTTTAACACCACCCTCGAGGAACGGGACTGCTCAGGGGCCGAACCGAGCCCGGCCGCTGCGAATATTCTCCAAGGGATAGTTGAACATCACTCCCTAGTGGATGTCTGGCGTGACCATCACCCAGATGACACCTCCACGTTCACCTTTGTCCGGGTGGAGGCCCATCGGTCACACCACTCTCGGTTGGACCGTATTTACTTATCCCGTTTCCATCTTTCACAGGCCCACTCCTCCGCCATTCGGCCGGCCCCATTCTCCGATCATCATTTAGTCACTGTAACGGTCTCCTTCCGTGCAGAGAGACTGGGGCCGGCCTGTTGGCACTTTAATAACAGCCTGTTGGAGGACGAGAATTTTGTAATGTCCTTCTGGGAGTTCTGGCTGGCCTGGCGAGAGCAGTGGCGTGCCTTTCCCTCAGTGCGGTGATGGTGGGATCTCGGGAAGGCGCGCGCCAAGCTCTTCTGCCGTGAGTACACTCGGGGCACCAGCCGACGGCGAAATGTGGCGATAGAGCAGTTGGAACAGGAGGTCTTAGAGATGGAGAGGCGCCTGGCCACCAGTCCCGAGGACCCGTCCCTCTGCGGAGCGTGCCGGGAGAAGCGGGAGGAGCTCCGGGCCCTCAAGGACCACCGGGCCCGAGGTGCCTTCGTTCAGTCCCGCATCCGCCTCCTTCGGGAGATGGACCGCGGCTCCCGCTTCTTCTATGCCCTGGAGAAAACGAGGGGGGCCAAGAAACACGTCATCTGCCTCCTAGCAGAAGACAGCACCCCCATCACGGAACCCGGCGGAGATGTTCAGGAGGGCCCGAGCCTTCTATGCAAGTCTTTTCTTCCCGGATCCTACCAACCATAGCGCTTGCAGAGTGCTTTGGGAGGAGCTCCCTATGGTCAGCGCGAGTGACCGAGACTGGCTAGAGTTGCCTCTCACTCTGGCCGAGTTCTTGGAAGCCCTCCGTCGTATGCCCACTAGTAAGTCTCCAGGCATGGATGGGCTGACCGTGGAGTTCTACAGTGTGTTTTTGGACATCCTCTGCCCAGACCTAGTCACCGTCTGGGCCGAGTCTCTGCAGATCGGGGTCCTCCCTCTGTCATGCAGGCGAGCTGTACTCGCCTTATTGCCAAAGAAGGGGGACCTCTGCGATTTACGAAATTGGCGTCCCGTCTCGCTCCTCAGCATGGACTACAAAATTGTAGCGAAAGCAATCTCGCTGCAGCTAGGGTCTGTGCTGGCAGACGTGATCCATCCAGACCAGACCTACACCATCCCAGTCCGCAGTATCATTGATAACCTATTTCTGGTTTGGGACCTTTTGGAACTCGGGCGTAGAGAAGGTCTGTCGTTCGCCCTCCTGTCCCTAGATCAGGAGAAGGCATTTGATAGGGTGGACCACAGGTACCTCCTGAGCACTCTGCAGGCATTTGGCTTTGGACCCCAGTTTGTGGGTTTTCTCCGGGTGCTGTATGCTCCGCAGAGTGTCTGGTTAAGCTCAACTGGACCCTGACCGAACCGGTCAGCTTTGGGCGAGGAGTACGGCAGGGGTGCCTCCTCTCGGGCCAGCTGTACACTCTGGTGATCCGCAGGAGGTTGACAGGGTTGGTGCTGTGGGAGCCGGAGCTGCGGCTGGTCCTGTCGGCATATGCTGATGATGTGCTCCTCGTGATCCAGGACCCAGCGACTTGGCGCGGGTGGAGCTTTGCCAGGTCATCTATTCAGCAGCCTCCTCCGCCCGGGTCAACTCGGTCAAGAGCTCTGGCTTGGCGGTAGGAGACTGGTGGCAGGCGAGCTCCCTCCCACCCGCGCTTCAGACCATCCAGTGGAGCGCGGGTCCGCTGCTCTACCTCGGCATTTACCCATCTGCCACGCATCCCTCTCCACTGGAGAACTGGGAAAATTTAGAGGGCAGGGTGATAGAGCGGCTCCGGAAATGGACGGGACTACTCCGATGTCTCTGCCTCCGAGGCAGAGCGCTGGTGCTTAATCATCTAGTCCTCTCCATGCTCTGGTACCGGCTCAACACCTTGGTCCCGGTCCCAGGTTTCCTGACCAACCTCCGGACATCGATTCTGGCGTTCTTTTGGTCAGGAACGCACTGGGCCCCTGTAGGGGTTCTTCATCTACCCCTGAAGGACGGAGGACAGGGCCTGAAGTGTCTACGCACTCAGGTCCGTGTCTTCTGCCTCCAGGCCCTACAGAGGTTCCTCTATGGTGCAGGTGGTTCGGCATGGAGCACACTGGCGCACGCCTTCCTGCGCCGTTTCCAAGGGTTTCGATATGACCGGCAGCTCTTTTATCTTTCTCCGAGGGGTTTTCCGCGAGACCTCTCCGGGCTGCCGGTCTTCCACCAGGACCTCCTCCGGACTTGGAAACTGTTTTTAACGACCAGGTCCGTGGCGGCCACCGAGGGGGTAGATCTCCTCGCGGAGCCCCTGCTACACAATCCCCAGCTCCGTGTGCAGGTGGCAGAGTCCTGCTCAGTGCGCCAGAGCTTGATCCTGGCAGAAGTCACGAGAGTCGGAGACTTCCTGGACTACGACCGGGGAGACTGGCTGGATCCCCTGATGCTTGCCCGGTGCATGGGGCTCTCCAGACCTCGCACCCCCTGGTGCATACTTCAGGAGGCGAAGGCCGCTTTGCCGCTCATTGCTTGAACTTACCTCAACCAGGTCCTGCTCAAGGGCACGCCCCGCCCACCCTCTACCCCAGGCCCACCGGACCTTTTAATTGGACCCCTGCCCCGCAGACCCAATCGACCCACTCACCCCTTCACTGAGAGCCGGCTGCATGAACTGCATCCGGTACGCTTCCAAACCACGCCAAGGAAACATCTATACACGCTCGTGCTCCACACCCTTCAAGCCCTCACCCTAGCGTCCCATCTCGACACAAAGTGGCGAGACCTTCTGCCACCTTTGGAGGGTGAGCAGCCCCGGTGGGCCTATATTCCACCTTGGTTCCGAGGCCCGTCGGGGACATCAGTTGGCGTCTCCTTCACGGAGCTGTGAGCACGGGCATGTACTTGGCGTGGTTCACCCCCGTCCCGGATACTTGTCCCTTTTGTGGTGTGAGGGAAACCCTGGCGCACGTATATTTGGAGTGCGCCAGGCTGCAGCCCCTGTTCCAGCTCCTCACAAATCTCCTATTACATTTTTGGTTGCATTTTTCCCCTCACCTTTTTATTTATGCACTCCCCATCTGTGGCATCACAAAGTTACGGGATCTCCTAGTTAACCTCCTCCTGGCCCTGGCTAAAACGGCCATCTATAAAACCAGAGAGAGGAGGTTGGCCTATGGAGTTTCCTGTGCTGTGGGGCCATTTTCCGATCCTCGGTCCGTTCATGTGTCCGGGCGGAGTTCCTCTGGGCGGTGTCCACCTACTCCCTTGATGCTTTTGAGGAGCGGTGGGCGCTGTCTGAGGTTCTCTGCTCAGTGTCCCCATCCAGGTCCCTTTGTCTGAGCCTTTGATTGGGGGAGAGAGTAAGGGATCCCAGCCCCAGCCATTGCTGCTGTGGACACCACCACCTTAGAGGGGTCCTTTCACACGTAGGTGCACATGCCCCCACCCCCTCCTGGATTGTCCACTCCACAGTCTGCCCCTCTTGTTGGGTGCTTCCAGAGGAGGGAATTGTTGGTGACACTGGGCGTGGCACCAGGTAACTCGAGGGGGTGGCAGACCTTGAGAGTCGATGAAGCCCCCTTGCTCTGGGCCATGAGGTAACTCAGCAGGGTGGAAGACCATGAGAGTCGAGGAAGCCCCCCGCTCTGGGCCCAGGCAAGCTTGAACACTTCCCTCCCCTGAACTAATGAGAAAACAATTATGATTGGTTGCTGTGTTACACATGGCATATGCTGCTGTTTTTTACTTTGTAAGTGTGTTATGCAAATAAAAACATCTTTTGCTTAAAAAAAAAAATACTCTCCTGTAGCCATCTGGCCCGACCCTGTCACAGTATATAGTAACTACTCCATTTCCTTGTATGGTTACTGGACTACCAGTTTAGAACTTCTTCTTTTAAAATACTTTGTGGCATTAGAAGTATGAAAGGTTCCGTTGTAAAGAAACACATTCAGTTTTAACACTTGTTAGGTCTTTCAGGAGACTCAGTAACAGTGATTAGTTGTGCTGTAATTTCATTCTCATAGCACTTTGCAGATGGGATGCATCTCAGAATTACTTAACAGCACAGTATGTGCTTCCAAGTCTCGGAATTTTAGCTGCAGTCTGGTGATATTTGAGGTTTTACTTCAAGCTCCAGCTGCTGGAATAGATTACATGAGCATCTCAGCTTTCACTTAAAAAAAACCATAGCCTGATTAAAGAGAAAAAATGACCCAAGTGTAACTGAAAGGGTTGTCTGCCCCATAAGGGCATTACTGCCTACTGGTACCTGACATGGCTCTTTAAGAATCAAAGAGTCCAATTATAGATAGAAGGACCCGAGAAATATTGGAAGAAACATTTGGAGGAACCCTGCTACTATTTTTAAAAGGGCACAGGGCCTTACAGTGAGGGTAGGACAAGGCTACTCTCTCTCCTAGCCAACTGGGGATGATATGGGAGAAAGCGACCAGCATAAATGCGCCTCCTCCCTCAGAGCAGGGCAGCTGTCTGCAGACATTGAAGGGAATAAGAAGGCTCCTACAGGGAGCAGAATCATGCAGGAGAAGAATGCCAAACCCTCTGACCCTGAGGACTAAGTGGAGCCAGCTGATGGATAATAATTGGTTGAATTACCCAGCTCCAAAAAGAGCACTGGAGACTCCAGGTGAGGAAAGAGGGCAAGAATTACTTGAACTATCCAAGCTCCAGGAAGTGGGCTGGGCCTTCCTGCCATAAGGTGAGACAAAGTCTGAGAAATAAACTTGAGGAGACTGGGAACAGAGCTCAGAGGGCAAGCTTCAGTGGAACTCCAAAAGTGAGGAGCTCCTTTTCTTTATTTGGGACTTTGTTAAGAGATCTTTTTTTGGCACGTGTGATAATAAACAAGCCCTAATGAGGGTATCCTTGAATCAAGACTACCTGAAGTGAAGTTATTGGCACCCTGAGAAGGTAAACTGAGGCAAGGACTAAATACAACACCACACTAACTCAGCAGTGAGTGCTACACAGCAGGGATATCCTACAAGAGTGAAACAAAGGCAATATGGGGGTTGGGGATCTTGACTTTTTTAGCCAACTTCATTGTTTGTGGGGGGCAGGGAAGAGGCATGACTTATGTTTGAAGATTTGGGGTTAGAATTAATGCAATACAGTAGGCGTACCAGTACTTTAGGAGTCTTGGTAGGTTAGGATTGACCAGAGGAACTCTATTAAACTAGTGGCATCTCTATTAGCTGCATATGAGCAGAGTTTGGTGAGAAACATGAATATTTAGAAAACATTTGAAAAAATATGCAGTATAGATGTGAACATTGCGATCAAATAGAAAAGTAAGTAACTGACCATTATGGTTGATACATAAAAGGATTTGTTTCCTTGCATGCCTAAGAAATATGACAAAAGCAAAATATCAAATTAATGCTGAAATGTGCAAGTAAGGACATACACCCATGCACTACCAGTGATGCAGTGGAACTAAAAGACATTCTCAGAAATGTTGAAATGAAATACCTTAATGAGTGTGATGAATGCCACTAATTAAAATGTTATTTTAAGCCACTATTCAACATGCACTGTTTACTTAAGTTGGAGAAACAAAATTGCTCTATACCACCAGCTGGTTCAGTTATGTTTAATTGATTTTATTGTAAATAATAAATTAAAAAAATAATTGTAACAGAAGTGGGGTCCATCCAGCCCCTGAAACAAGAGGGAAGAGTTGCAGGTGAGGATTGGAGCCAAACTACATGGAAGCCCTCTTTGCCAGGAGAAGTTCTACCCTCCCAAACTTGTCTATGGAGGCACAAATGAGATCAATAGAATTCCTGTGCCTGTCGCTCGAGGGAGAAACATCCAAACAGATCCTAGGAGTCTGTCAAATTGGGGAGACGTAAGAAAAACAGTGGGATCTACAGAGGTAACTGGCCAGGGTAAAAGAGCAGCAACAAACCATCTGAATTATCAAACACATAGATGAATACAATATGTTGAGGAAAAGTTAACATGGCTTTTGTAAAGAGAAATCATGCCTCAATGTTACAATTCTTTGAATGAGTCCAAAGACATGTGGACAAGGGTGATCCAGTCGATACCATGTACCTTGACTTTCAGAAAGCCTTTGAAAAAGCCCTTTAAGTAGAGCAAGCAGTCATCGGATAAGAGAGAAGATCCTTTCATGGACCAGTAACTGGTTAGAAAAAAGGAAACAAAGAGTATGAATAAATGGTCAAAGACAAAGGTATTCAGGAGGCCAGAGGGCTGGCCAGGGCTGTGTTACACCTGTAGGGGCAGATAGGGGCAAACACTTCTTATGTGTCCTATGTGAAACAGGACATAAAGCATTAACTCTGGGGATCAGAATGCAGGGAAAACTGCTGATACTCAACCTGTCAGGGCATGGACATCAGCTAGGTATCTCAGGTGTGGTGGAGATTGGACATTGGCAAAGGGGCTGCCCGTGTAAAACTGAGATGTTACAATGAGAAAAGCAGGGGTCTCAGAAAGGAGGGACTGGCCTGCAGCACAAAGATTAGGGCTGCCACGGGAGTTCAGGCAGTGGGGGTGATGAAAGCCCTTACGCTTATGCACCTGTTCCACTCAGCAGCAAGCCAGAGGGATCCAAGGGACAAAAATTGTTGCCGCTGAGATAACAGGAGTCAGTATGGCAACATAGATAGATACCAAACAATACATGATGGAGACTCAGCACTGTTTTCAAAAAGGAAGAAGGGCAGGACTGTGAACATATTGACCTAGGGCAGTAAGCTGAGGGTCAGACAGAAAGCCAGACAAAAGTGACAGGTACATAGTGAGATAGGCAAAAGAGGGGTGAGAGGCTGACAAAGTAGGCTTTGCAGGAGTCCCAGTAAGAAAAAGCACTGGATTAAAGAGAAGTTTGGAGACCACCTGTGGTGGATGGAGCTTCCCATGTGGATGAAACTCATAGAGGGGGACATGATAGTAATGTGTGCCCTGAGACCAAGCAAGGTTTAGAAAGGGAGAGGGGATGGGGTATCTCATGGGCTGGCTAGCCCTTTAAAGGCAAGCTGGGCTTAGCTTGGCCCATGATCTACCAGTTACCCCTCAGCCTTGCCCATGATCTATCCATACAGGAGTAATTAGTTGAGTGCAGTGGAGTTAGAGTAGTAGAGGACTACTCAGAGATGAACTTAGCTTTGGGGAGAAACTGCAGAGAAGTCAGGACACTTCTTCAATAAGGAAACCCACATGGAACAGGGTAGGTTCCTGTGAATGGGGGAGAAACCCTGAGATATGTCCTACAACAATCAGGGAGATCCCTTGGGGATGCTGCCAGAGTCCCTGGGGAAGAAGCAAGATAGAGAAGCTCTACAGGGGCCAGGAAAAGGGGCCAAGAAGCAGAGAACTCTAGCGGAGCCTGAGAGGGGTGGCAGAACTATTGATTTGGACTTTCAGTTGGATCTTTTGTTTCCCTGGAAGGGGACTGAAATGTGTGATGTGGCACAGGGCTGAGTTATAGAAGATGCTGATGAGAGGCAGACTGCCAGTAGGCAGTGCTGGTGATGAGGTCCCTTTGCAGCACTGCATTCTGACACAGGAGGATACTGGGATGGTGAGTATGCAACCTTAGAAGATCCTGTAGTGGTATTTCCAATCCTAATGATATGGTGTTAAAAAAGGTACCTATTATTTATTAACAGACAGCATGGACCGCATTCTAAGCTCTGTTACACCAGAATAAATCAGGATTAATCCTATTTACTTCAGGAGTATTATTCCTGAATAATAACTGAGTTCAGAATCTGGCCCTATATGTTCAAATTATATTCTAATCTCAAATTGTATGAAAAACTGAAATAGGCATTTACAAGACTTAGATTTTACTGTTTCTTTTCCTGGGACATGAGAAGAGAGTTTCAGAACAGAAAAATGCTAGTATTAAAAATAGGGAGCTGAGGAAATATTGTTTTCTAAGCAGCTCAGACTTCACTCCATTGAACAGATCTTTGCAGGTGCAAGGTATTTGTTACTACTTCCTGAGGCATATTGATTTCAATGGTATACTTTCTTCCTGTGTAAGCCTTCAGTAGACCGAGGGCATCAGTGATGGAGGGTTTGATCTTGAGAAAGTGCTGAATATCTACAGTTGATGAGTATCTTCAATTCCCAAAGAAGTCCTAATGAAGCCAATGGGAACTCAGAGCTCTCTGCCCTTAGCAAAATTACAGAAACTTGTAAGACTGAGCTATAAGGGAGTTGTCATAAATATAAAAGGAAGGGTAACTACCTTTCTGTATACAGAACGATAAAGTCCCTCCTGGCCAGAGGCAAAACCCTTTCACCTGTTAAGGGTTAAGAAGCTAAGATAACCTCGCTGGCACCTGACCAAAATGACCAATGAGAAGACAAGATACTGTCAAAGCTGGTGGGGGGGGGCAAAGGGTCTGTCTGTCTGCGGGATGCTTTTGCCGGGACCAGAGCAGAAATGCAGGTCAGAACTCCTGTAAAAAGTTAGTAAGCAATCTAGCTAGAAATGCGTTAGATTTCCTTTTGTTTAAATGGCTGGTAAATAAGCTGTACTGAATGGAATGTATATTCCTGTTTTTGGGTCTTTTTGTAACTTAACGTTTTGCCTAGAGGGATTCTCTATGTTTTGAATCTGATTACCCTGTAAGGTATTTACCATCCTGATTTTACAGAGGTGATTCTTTTACTTTTTCTTTAATTAAAATTCTTTTAAGATCCTCATTGCTTTTTCCTTAAGATCCAAGGGTTTGGGTCTGTGTTGACCTATGCAAATTGGTGAGGATTTTTATCAAGCCTTCCCCAGGAAAGGGGGTTTAGGGCTGGGGGGATATTTTTGGGGGGAAGACGTCTCCAAGTGGGCTCTTTCCCTGTTCTTTGTTTAACACGCTTGGTGGTGGCAGCATAGGTTTCAAGGACAAGGCAAAGTTTGTACCTTGAGGAAGTTTTTAACCTAAGCTGGTAAGAATAAGCTTAGGGAGTCTTTCATACAGGTCCCTACATCTGTACCCTAGAGTTCAGAGTGGGGAAGGAACCTTGACAGGAGTGCAACACACCTGTTCACAATCAGTTATTCTGTTACTTGTACTTTGTTACCTGAATGCTCAGGTATGAGAAGACCTGCATATTGCTCTGGCAGTGCAGAGGATCCTTAAAGTGGGTGTAAAAGTAAACCCACTAACACACTATGGCCTTAGGGTAACTGAGAATCAGGCTCAGATCATGTTTTCACCTGTTGGTCTTCTAAAATAAAGCTCACTGCTTTAGGAAAGCTGGCAACCCCCCTCTACACACACTACAAGGAGACTAGACTTGGAAATCCTCAAGTCAAAATTAAAAGAGCATAACTTGAAATAGGGTGTGTTTATTTCCCTATACTAAAACAACTGATGGAAAAACTAAACTTGATGGGTGTGAAATAACATGTTGGACATTTCATTGATTTTTCCACAGTTGTGTGTGTGACATATACTTTAAATATTTGAGTCTCTGTGACCAAAAACAAACAAAAAAAAAGACAGTGAAAAAGCTTGAGTGATGGTATCGACCTAAATTGTCCCTGCAGCATTCTCCATCAAAATCTCCATGTCCAGAGTTCCCAGCATCTTCTGTTTCTAGGTCATCTTTTCAATGTAAAAGTCCGGATACTTGGTTGTGACTAAAAAAATAATCACAGAACGAAGTTCAGGTGTGTGTGCAAACTTTTAAAATACCTTTGTGCTTCCCTAATCCTGGGCTAGCTTTGCATCAAAACTGTCCTCTGGTGTGGCTGGTGTAACTTTTCCTGGCTGCCTATGGCTCCAAAGCTGCCAAAATGGCATGTCCTCCTTTCTCTCCAGGAATGCACCCTAATCTATCCATGCTGAGAGGTGGCACAGGAGCTGCTATGGTGGCTTCAGGCCACTGGAGGATCCTTCTACATGTATGCTGACTTTAGGGCCTGTTCATGCTAGTGTAGTACAGTGGAGAAAGTGGGTCCAAATAAGTTAATATTTTGTAATTATCAGCAACATTTCTAAAGAACTGTATCATAGCTAAAGCTGAACAAAAAGTAGAGTTTCCATCCCACAGGAAATTCCCTGATTTCAAAGTTTGGAATCAGGACAAGAGTTGAAATCTGAATCTCATTAAATGAAATTTTGTATTTCAATAATTTCCAGTTGACAATTTCAATGAAATCTATATAGTCCTGTAAATTGTTTGCTTTAATTAAATCAGCATTTCCTAATAGAAGACTGCTTTGTTGGAAAATTTTCCACTAGCTCTACTAACAACGTTCATTCCATTTTAAGTTCTGTAATACACAATCACACCACTAACTTGCTGTACAAGATCAGCTGAATTGCTGATTATTATCTGAGGTGCTAAGCAAATATGTAATATTAGATAAATGGCTGGCCAGACTGCATCCTCCTATAATGGAATTCATGTGAAGGGGTGCAGGGGGAGTAAAAAAGGGAAAGAAAAAATTTATTACCAGCCATAGTACTCTTGCATTCCTGCTAGTTGGCCTCTTATGGCTCCATGCCATATTTAATCAATAGACATAAATTTGCCTGAATTATTCTACCTTTTCTATCATGCAAAATGAAAATTACTGATTTCTAACAACATTGCACATGCTTGCCAAATCTTGGAATGGCATATTACATTAATACCATTGAAGGTTAGGGCCAGATCCTCAGTTGATTCATAGCTCTGCTGAAGTTAGTATTTGAAAAGCATTGATTGCACGTACTGAGGATCTCTCCCTGAATAATTTCATAGTATATAATATAAAGAAATCTGAGAGGCATTTTCTTAAGCTCTCATAAGAGAGAGCCTCCCTGATCAAAAAGAAGCTAAAACTCTTTGTCAAGGTTCCTTCCCCACTCTGAACTCTAGGGTACAGATGTGGGGACCTGCATGAAAGACCCTCTAAGCTTATTCTTACCAGTTTAGGTTAAACGTTGCCACCACCAAAGTGTTACAAAAAGAACAGGGGAAGTGCCCACTTGGAAATGTCTCCCCCCCAAAATATACCCCCAAGCACTACACCCCTTTTCCTGGAGAAGGCTTGATAAAAATCCTCACCAATTTGCATAGGTGAACACAGACTCAAACCCTTGGATCTTAAGAACAATGAAAAGCAATCAGGTTCTTAAAAGAAGAATTTTAATAGAAGAAAAAAAAAGTAAAAGAATCACCTCTGTAAAATCAGGATGGTAAATACCTTACAGGGTAATCAGATTCAAAATATAGAGAATCCCTCTAGGCAAAACCTTAAGTTACAAAAAGATACAAAAACAGGAATATACATTCCATTCAGCACAACTTATTTTATCAGCCATTTAAAGAAAACAGAATCTAAGGCATATCTAACTAGATTGCTTACTGACTTTTTACAGGAGTTCTGACCTGCATTCCTGCTCGGGTCCCAGCAAAAGCATCACAGAGACAGAGAGACCCTTTTTTTCTCTTCCCCCCTGCCAAGCTTTGAAAGTATCTTGTCTCCTCATTGGTCATCTTGTTCAGGTGCCAGCAAGGTTATCTTAGCTTCTTAACCCTTTACAGGTGAAAGAGTTTTTCCTCTGGCCAGGAGGGATTTAAAGGTGTTTACCCTTCCCTTTATATTTATGACACTCTTTATTTAACTTTAAGAGAAGGAAAGGAAACTGCATTGCAGAAACAGATTCAATATATGGCACCCTGCCACTGGGTCAGAATTAGGCAGTTATACAAAGTGGACACTACATGTAAAACACCATTACCCATGTAAAACTAGTCCTAGATATAGATGTTTGGTGTATTGACTTTGGCAACACTTGTATAGCTTATAATTCCAATAAAGTTATTGAATTTGAAGAAAATATGGTGCATGTATCATTCACAGCAAACAATAACCTGCAGTTTGAAACCTGCTGTATTCATTTCCTTGTGCCATCATAAAAGCATATGATAATTCAGCTGGAAATCTGCATCTGATGAAGTGAGCTGTAGCTCACGAAAGCTTATTCTCAAATAAATTGGTTAGTCTCTAAGGTGCCAGTAGTACTCCTTTTCTTTTTGTAAATACAGACTAACACGGCTGCTACTCTGAAACCTCTCATCAAGAATGAGAATTTAAAAAAAAAGCATGGACAGCAGCAATCAGCTCACCCATTGAAAAAAATATTTTAGATTGTTGCCAATAGCCTGATTGCTAAAATCTGGGAAAAAATGCATAGAAACCTAGACTCCTATTCCAGATCCTGGGCAGAGTCCATGCACACTAGCTTTTCCAGTGCAAGACAGCGGGGCTGAAATTCTTTTCATTTGCCCTAGACCACAGAGAGGTAGCAGAGCTGTTAATCATCAGTTAAATAGTTTAGCAATGACAAAACCAGGGGAGGCTGATCTCACGATCAAGTTATATTCTACCAATGAAACCAAGTGGAACTTTAGCATTATAGGACCAATCCATCTCCCATTGAAGTCAAATTGAGTCATTCTGCTGACTCAAATGGAAGCTGGATTAAGCAGTAGGTCTTCAGTATTCACAAGTGTGTCACATTTCACCCTTTGTCTAGTGATTTAAAATGCAAGTCAGATCAGACCTGGTCCTATTATATTCAGATAATAGTATCAAAATCGCTTCAGTGAATTAGCCATATTTTACAGCACTAGAGTATAAATCAGAATCATTGTGACTTTGTTTTGTGTTCTGTATGCCCTTTCCCTGGTTTGTGTTACTGTTTTGTGGTATTTATGCAAACAACAATAAGTATACTGGAATAAAAGTCAGATCATTCAACTACTCATTCTTACTTTAAATAACTCTTAGCTTGGAATGGATTTCTCTTTCACTTGCCAGTATTTACCTTCCTGCACAGGGATATGCCAAAATGGAATGGCAGTGGGTCAGCCATCACTGCACTGCTACCCTTCACTCTTCCAGACCCTGTAAATCACTCCATATAAAAACATTTACAGTAAGCTACAGTAATTGTCCAAAACACTGTAGTAGCACTATTGTAAGTTGTAATGCCTGGGACAATTATAGAATATTCTAATTTACTATAAGTCATGAACTTTAAATGTCACTCAGTCAATGTTGCTGCTGAGGATAAGTTATTATAATGCCTGTTTCCCCATCTAAGGTATATCTTGAGTTGTGTCTCCTATCCTTAGTTGCCCACTCGCATCCTGTTCTTGTTAGTCGTGTCAATGTACAGTCATTTTGTTTTTGTCATATTGAGTAGCAGTCTTTATTCCTCACTATCTGTTTATGTGACTCCAGAGGTTGTTGCAAATCATAGGCAGTATTAGCAAAAAGCAGGAAATTAAATTCATCTGGCATCATATATATCCCGTCAAGGAGGCTGTTCCAAAGAATCCAGAAGATGACTAGGAATGACTTGCTCAGCTATGGCCTCCCTTAAAGTATAAAAAAAATAAGGCATGTTGAAACATACAAAGTGTGACTGGTGAAAAGTCTATTTCCATAATGATTTACAGATGCAAATCATGGGAAATAAATGCTGCTCACAAGAAGAAAATTTAAGCTTTTGACATTTGGTCCTTCTGAAAACTCTTGTATCTCCTGAAGTGGGAAAAATGCCTACCTTAGAAATAGTATTAGAGAGATGCAGACCCTGGATGTCAGGGATCAAGATAGAAAAAATTTGAGAAAGTTATTGTGGAAGGAATAGTGGAGGGTCATCATAGTAGTGGCTAACCAGAAAGTAAATAGGTGGATCATGTGTGAGAGACCACTCAAAGGTCATCTTCTGAGTGCTCAAAGTTAGCAATGGAGTCTGAAGGTTTTAGAAAATTCTGCTGTGAGTAAATAACTTTTACTTAACCTTTTCATAGCCTTTAGGGCAACATTTCACAAAGAACCATATAAGTCATGTCCCTCATAAATAAAGCGTAGGGGCAGGGTTGCGGAAGACTGGCGAGGAGCTAAGTGGTGGACTGAGTATGTGACTGGATGTAAGCGGAGGATTCAGGCAGTTTCAATGAACTTTGTCCAACAGACCCTGCCAAAAGATATTGTAGCATAGCTCAGCATATTTTTGCCTGTAGATGATTCAGTTTATGTAATAAGCATAAATTATATATATAAGAATGTAACCAGCTGTTGATCTCATGTAACCCCGAGATAAGCGCGGAGAATATAGTGCCGCAGAGGACTCCCCCACAGTGGAGTCCTGCCTGGTCAGCTGTCCCGAACGGCCAGAGTCCCCTGCAGCCCCTCGGCGCATCCTAGGGGCTCCCTGCGCAGATTGGAGCGTAAGTTCTTCCTTCCTTCAATAAAGCATAGTTTACTATTCTTAGGCCTGAGTGTCCTCCTTTTGCTGGTATCTTCCCCCCCAGCCCTTGCGGGCACATAAAGGTTCTATGGTAATTGCACAAAATACTGTAATACTATTGTAAGTTTTCAGTGTTTTGGACCATTACTACGGAATACTTCATTTAAACAAAAAAAGATGCACGTTTTACATAATTATCTGCAAGTACTATGGAATGGCAACCTTAATACCTGCCATGTAGTGCACTCTAGGCTCCCTGAAATCCTGAGAGGCCAATCAAAAGACAGAAAGAGGAAAACCACTTCTAAATAGTGATGTTTTAATGATAGAACCTCAGATGTATCTCACCAAAGTCAATAGCTTTGGAACATGAAGGACTGACAGTCCCAAACAGTGTCTGTGTATATATAAATATCTCAACCTGCTGAAAGCAGCAGCCATATAAGGTATTGCCCTGTCCATATTTTTTTAAAAAACTGTCTCCTGAATGTGTGAGTGTGTTGTGGCTCTGAACCAAACCCTAATGAACTTGATGGCATTACAATTGGTGCATAGTAGTTTATATGCCTAAATTAAATTAAATTGGTTTTTGAAGATGGTAAGTTTATCCCCTTATGGTGTCACTACAGGTTAAGGTTGCTTGGGTGCCTTACCTTCACCTTAAGGTATTTGAATTTCATTTTAGTTTAACTTTAATTCAAAATTTCTTAGGTTTATATTAGTTGATCTGAGGATAATTTCAACATCCCTGAAGCTTGTTTTTAAAAAATGGAAACTGAGGTCCAATGATAGGTGCCTAGTAGGATTTTCAAACATGCCTAAACAAGATTAGACACCCTACTCCCATTCATTTCCATGGGAGTTAGGCCTCTAAATATTTTTTAGGATCTGGGTGGAGTTAGGTGCCTAACTTTGTTTAGGCATTTTTGAAGCTCTCTAGACACCTATCTGCAGCTCTTGTGCCTAAATGCCTTTAAAAATCTGGTCCTACACAGTTTGGCTAAAGTCTCCCTAGAACTCTGTGGCAGATCTGGGAATTGAACTTCTACGGTTGTGAGGCTCCGTATGCCTTATGTTAGATATGATGCCAATTCTAATTGCCAGGTCCAAAATTTCTCTCAGTTGTAAGAAAAGAAGTGAGGCTTCCTTCCTAAAGCTATGCCTCCACTGTGGCTGTAAACATAAGTTTTCCTGTGGGTCATGCAGGGGAGTAAGAGACATTCCTAAAGTCATCTGGCATGTCAGTTATTTTAAGATAAGGGTTGTATATGATTGACCTGGATGACAAAGGAATACTACCCCTGCACCTCTAAATCTAACTACAGCCCTTTGAAAAAGCTATCTCTTGCAGATGAGAGGAGAAAAGATGGATTCTATTGCTCTCATTTAAATACTCTCCAGACAACCCTCTGGGTTCGGCTTTGCCTCTTCCGAGACTCTCTTCTCTCTCCCCGAGTGCCTTTTGCATTCCTTTGGGTTGCTCCCTGCTTTTTCCTGAGCAACCACTCTCAGGCTTCTACCTGGAATCTTCCACAGGCCTCTGCCTGCCTGTGGTCTCTGGCTCCTAGCAGCTTTCTGCTCCCTTCTCTGGACAGCTCCCCACTGCTGTACTTCCAACTGATACTGTGTGCTGTGTTAATGCACCCAATTCTATCTTCCAAGAATTTCTCCAAGATTGGAGTTGCCTGAAGTTTCCGTGGGCTTTGCCTGCCTTTCCTTTGCATCTGTGTGATTTTTTTCAGACATCAGAATTTCATAAATTAAGCACTTAGTACCATATAAACAGATTCAATCCATGTTTCATTTACTTCAAATATTTATCCCTAGCAATTGCCTCTCCTGTGACAAAAGTGCTTGAAGCAAGAGTTGTCTTCAAGAGCTGAATTCATCTTTAACCTTGGTAAGTTCTTCTTTCACATGGCAGATTTTTGGGTATTCTTAGCTGGGAATTGATTCCTCCTGAGATAAGAAGGGAGGGGTACTTCTATTTTACAGAGTGAAATATAAATTGATTTTAAATTTAATCCTATAATCTATATATAATATTTCAAATATAGGAGATAGAAATGTGTCTGAAACATAATCGTCAAAGTATAATACCCTGGGCATCAAGGTGCAGATAAGTTCTAATTTTTTTTTGTCAGTTGTCTTTCAAAGAAATTGTTATGAGTATAGTTTTGCAGGTTGCAAGTGACTGTGAGGCCAACTACAGAGTAAAATTGGGGATACAGGTAAAATAAGCTTTTTATAGACATTTCAAAGTCTGAATGTTGATCTCTAAGAAGCTTGTTTAATCAAATATAATTACAAGAAGGTAATGAAAAAAAATTGGTACCACTAAAACAGTTCCCTGAGAACTAGGCAGACTATAAAACCAGTTTTATTGACATTAGCAAAATTCTATTTTTTTAAAGTAGACAGCTATCCTCATTAGAAAAAAAACAGCATCTTCCAAAGTATAAGGTATAATTGAAAAGGGCAAACACAGAAGCAGTAAAGTAACAGTACAGAATTATTCAGTAAACTTTATCATGCTGAACCCTTAAATGTGTGAAAAAGTCGGATAACAAATCATGTAAGGGCTGTATGATTGGGAGGAACAGAAAAAGTGACATTGAAAAATTATGTCGCAAGAAGAAACAATGCTACTTTATAAAACATGATTGCATTTCCCAGGTGTTTTTTATAAGATAAGTCTGCCTCTAATTTTACATGTACTGTATTTTGCAGTGACTCTGAAGTTAGGATGATGAGATTAATTTAACCCTCATCTATCAGGATTGGGGAAGGGGAAGAAAATCCTTCATGCTGACTGTTAGCATCCCTCTCTCCGGGGGGCGGGGGGAGAAAGAGTGTGAGGTTGTTCTGAGAGGACATATTTAAACTAGAGGACATTAAAGGCTAGATTGGGACTTTGATTACATGCCCACACAGGGGAGGAAGGGGCAGGGAGTAACACACCCCACCTTCCAGGGATAGGTGGAGGGTGAGTGGGCAGAGTCTGCCTACCCTCACCATACTGACTAGCATAGAGAAGCCAGCACAGGAAGTGTTGTACATACCAGCAGCAAGGTGAGAGCTGGCAAGGAATTATCTCAGAGGGATGCCACTGAGGCACAATGCCTCAGAGGGCCACTTTGGGGATGGTTCTCATTATGAACCATCCCGTTCTTCAGGCTGTGCTATTTGGTTTAAAAATATATTTATGATGTTTCTTCTGGAGTTCTAGTGCCAACAATAAAGCTAGGTGGAAAAGGTTGAATTTGTGAGATTGAAATGTTTTAAATTTCTTTGAGCTCTGTGAGTCTCCCTGAATGTGATAAGGTCTGTGAGAAGTCTTGAAAATGCTACAGGCAATGAGAGAGCATCTGTGGAACGTGTACATCTGAAATTCATAACAGCAGAAGCCCAGCTGTGTGCAAATGAGGTCCAATGATCAAGGAGATTTGTTGTTTGTGTACTCAGCTATATTAATTATGCACAGAAATTAGGCTTTCAATTGCATCTGCAGTTTTGTACATGGCCTTAGGCATCTGAAGATTTGATAAGGAAGCATGTTGTGTTCTTCTATGAGAGATAACTAGGGTATGAGGGTGTTTTTTCTTAAAGCCCCATCCTCGGCATCAGGTGAATTCATGAGAACATCTGCATTCATTTTAACTGAAGATAGGCTTCATCTACACTGGGAGCTAGGGCAAAGATTCCCCGCTTGTGTAGACCTACTCATTCTAGCTTTCATTGAGTTAACATGCTAAAAACAGCAGGATAGCCATAGTAGTAGGGACAGCAGCGAGCACAGGTTAGCCGCTCAGAGCACATACCCACAGATGTGTATGTACTCAGGGAAGCTGGCCTGTGCTACTGCAGCTCCACTATTTTTTAGTACATTGGCTTGATGAGAGGCAGTGCAAGCATGTCTATGTGATCTGGGAATCATACCCCCAGGTTCAAGTGTAGACATAGCCTAAGTGTCTAGCCAGCCTGGCTGCAGAGAAAAGCTTGAAAACATGACCGCTAAAACCAAAAACCAGAAGGCAAATAAGAACCCCAAATTTGCTCTTTTAAAATAAATAAATACATTAAAAAAAACCCCAACAACTTATTTTGAAGTCACTCATGATTTTTGAATGCTTGAGGTTGGCAATAACGAGACAATGAGAGCACTTCCAGCTTTATCTATCTCGAGGTCTAAAATTAAAGAAACCCAAAACAGCTTCTCCCCCTCATCCCTCACCATGAAACATTGTATATCTGATTTCTTGGCAGAGAGGAAAATTTTAGAAAAGTATGGTATGAATGAGGTGATCAGTATGAAGGTTTGAAAAATGACATGTTTCACATTTTAAAATACTTAATGTACTTGAAACATCACATCTTTAAAGTGACTGATTATAGAAATTCTACATTTATTTTATTCTTTTGTCCTTAATGAAGGTGTAGGCCTATTAGACTTGTTGACTTGTTAATTCTGAAGATAGGTTCAACTGTTCCTTGAAACTATCAGCCCTCTTTGGAGTTTACAACCTTCCTGATAGTTCTGGGAAGTTTATAATTGAGGAAATAGTCTAAATAGGAACTTGTAAACTCTGTAAAGCAAAAAACGTTGGTTCAGAGGGTATAAACTCTGCTAGCATAGCTGCTTAAACTACTGAAGCCTACAAAGAGATTCTGATGACAATTTCAATTGAAATAGAGTTTCCTAGAAATTTCACACAATCTGTTTTCTTTGCCAAAAATGTGTCTTTGTCAGCCTGTTTAAATGAAAAATACCTTTGTCTTTAGAAATAGAATTTGGCAAGTGATTGATCACAGATAAGACAAAGTAATTGATCATCTCTTTCAGGGAATGGGAAAGTTTATAGAAGTGTATTAAACACTGAAAAGCAGCCTTGTGTGCATGTGCAGTGATTAATACAGCATGAACTATTTTTACTACACACACACACACCTTAGAGTCATTCCACTTTGTTAGGTAATGTAAGGCTGGATCATGTCTAGGGCGACCAGATGTCCCAATTTTATAGGGACATTCCCGATATTTCAGGCTTTTTCTTATATAGAAGCCTGTTACCCCCCACCCTCTGTCCCGATTTTTCGCACTTGCTGTCTGGTCACCCTAATCATGCCTGTGATTCTGTGCACATAAATCTCCCCTCCTGAGTAGAAATTGGACTCAGCAGCTTCTTAGATGGCATCCTCCTGTTCTCTGGAACCTGGGGAGGGTGCTTCATGGCCCTGGGGTGCACAAGTAAGGAGGGCACGAGCAGTGCACGGGGTGGAGGGCGAGTGTGCAGGCCACATCTTTCCTCCAACTGGAAAGGGAGTCACCATCTGGGGAAAATCCAGGCAGCACATCCATGCTGGATATGTACTGTTAGGGAGTGGCACAGTTGGTGAACCAGCAGGAGCATTGTGGCACATAATTTCCATGTGGATGAGCCCTGCTTCTCACTGATCTCTTGGATGTATGTGCAGCCTGAGGAATCCATGAGATTTGGGAACCATATCAATGACCTATTCTGGAGGGCTGAGGAGAGGCACTTGCCATTCTTTGACTAAATGTTTTTGGAGAAAACTCTAAGCAGCTGTGGAGAAGTATTCCTGCTCTTTACTTGCTTCCTATAGATTTTCCCC
This sequence comes from Lepidochelys olivacea, assembly GCF_965140295.1. NCBI lineage: Eukaryota > Metazoa > Chordata > Testudines > Cheloniidae > Lepidochelys > Lepidochelys olivacea. The sequence goes on along the minus strand of NC_140418.1, from coordinate 62,470,752 downwards.
ACAAAGGGGCAAACTCATCAGTAACATAAGGGGCTAATTTGTGGCCATTCCAGCAGAGATGCACTGCAGGGAGTGTGTGAAGATCTATACCAGCTTCGTTCACCTATATAGGTAGCTACAGGCATAGGGAGGACAAAAGGCAGAGCTGAACTGCACTGGAAGGAGTGCTGACTACATCTGTTGCATATGCCTGCCAAATCATGCCATCGGCCAGGCTCCCCACAGCACCCAGCTTTCCAGTGGAGAAGCTTGCATTTGTATATAGTTCTGTACATTCTGGAGACACTGGACTTCAAGGTTATGACATTTTTATATACAAAGCTCATTTAGGTCAGCTATATTTATTCCTTTCCCTCATAGGTCTATAAAGTTCAACTCTGGTAACTAAAGCACCTAGCTTTACAAGCTAAGGACTATGAAAATTAATCCTAATAAAAACATTTTACAACTCAAAAACATGCCTAAAATAGTTTGTCTTTAACCTAAGTTGCATATACAGAACACACAGCTGTGTGTACTGTAAAAGGTTTTATTGGCTCTCATTTGGGAGGACTAATGACTTCACCACTCATTAGTCATGCAATCATCCCCAAATCATGACAATAAATCATAACGCACCACACTTTCATATGATTATATAAAATCATCAAATAAAAGCCACAGTATTTCCTTATATTTTTCACACCAGGAATATTAGAAATTGGAAAGGAATCCAACTCTTGTAATTCACCTGAAATGTTGTTTTAACGGAAAGCACATTTGTTCTGTTCAAAAGGAACTTCAGCCTCCAAGGAAAACAGCCCTTAATTTCTGAGGGAAACAAGGGGAAAAGATTGAGTTTTTATGGATTGTTGGGGGCTCTAATAACCTGATCCAAAACACATTGAAGTCAATGGAAAGAGTCCGATTGGCATCTCTTAAGGTCAAACCTATAACCCATGGAAGATGATGGATCTCCACAAAGGGTGTAGGAGAATCCTGTGGAAGTTTCTAATGGAGCACAACATGTATGAGGGGAAAAAACAGGGAAGGCCTGGGAGGCAGTATCTACAGGTGGGAATTTGACTGCAAATGTGAAGTGTGAGATTAGTGCATGAACTCATTCTTTGCAGTGACAGAGTAACATAAGAATCTTTATGGGAGAAAAATGGTAGTGCATGGGGATATTTTTATGGTGAGAAGAGAGGTTGCACAGGGGGGATGTGTTTACTGATTAAATCAAGAACCTCATGTGTCAACTGGTTTATCAATTGTCAAGGATGGAGCATTAGCCTTAATGTTCATTTCCCTGCTTTTACTGGACTGTGTTACACCATTCAGGTAACTTAAAATGTGAGGCTTGTGTTATTTATTTTAAACATCTTAGCTCTTGCTTTAGATTCTAAGTTTGTAAAGACAGAGCCTGCCTGTTTCATTTTGTTCTGCTCTATCAGAGAAGTGTGCATTTATTGTGCAATGAGATCAAAGCTAAGTATACAGAAGGTTAAATATCTGTTACCTGAAATATCCTGTATTGCAGATGGATCCCATTTCAAGGGAAATAAAAGGCCCATTTAGTAAATCTAGCATTTGGTGAGTTTACAATTCACTTCTCTGCAGGTTACACTGAACAAAGGCAAAACTGCTTCATCCTCACAATGACTAGCTACAGTAAAGGATATCATTAGTTCATGGCACAGTACTGATTTCAGGGCAGAATGGTCACTAGTGACTTTTTGTGTAGCCCTGCTCCTGAAGAGACTAATGAGAAGAATGTGTGTGTCAAAAAAAAGATATCTTTCTGCATCAACTTTAAACTGCAGTAGACAACGGTAAGATATTGCACAGAAGGACAGGAAATGTTGCCTAGTGGCTAGAGCAGAGTATTAAGAGGGGAAGCTCCTGAATTCTTTGGTTCTGTTGTTGATTTGCTTTGCAAGATTAGATAAGTCAAATAAAGACCGGCTCTGAGTCTACCTCTATGTTTGTACAGCACCTAGAATGGTGACCTATCTTGATTGAGTCCACCGACCACTATTAGAATATACTATTAAATAATAATGCAGTCTTCCGTACTCCAGGGTTTACCATTTAGTACTTGGTACAAAATACTTTAAGAGATGCAACTAACCTAAAATGTCCAGATGCCTTTTTCAGCCATTGCATATTGGTACAGACGTTGGCATGAAGAAAAGTTGTCTGCGTGCAGCAACTTCAGAAACAGACACCCAGAGCGGCACAGTAGGGGCCAGAAGGGAATTGCTGCCAGACCTGCTGATCCTCCTAAAAGTTGGCAGAAATAATAGGAGTATGAGGGTTAATAACTGGAGCAAGGAGAGGAGCAAGAATATATCTCACTAGCTGAGCCTATATTGAACCACCTTGTTGCAGGAGAACAGGCTGATTCTCAGCTCAAACCAGATCAGCACCTCTAGCATCAATGAAATTCTTGTCAAGTAATGTGGGTAAGTTAATGCATTAGCATACTCTCAGTTGACATTGAGTTAAATTCTGCCAAATTTACGTCTTGTGGAATCCCACATGTTCATATGAAAGTGGAATCTGGGCCTTTGTATCCTCTTCACATTTGAGTTTTTTCTAGTACTAGGAAGTTAGTTTACTTATTTATCTTGTAAATAAGGAAGAGATTGTGGGTACTTGTTCAAAAGAATGGCAGTAGGTTTTAGCTGCTTGAGCCCAAGGGAATGCCAACCCCATGCAATGCCTTGAAAGGATGGATTTAATTACTAAGAAAGTAATGAGGAGGTTTTGGGCTTGTTTAGTTTTTAAAGAAAGCTATTTACGATTTGAATCAATCCATGGGATGATACTTGAGGTTTAGGCAGAGCAAGTCCTTCATAGTGAAATTAAAATGTATTAACTACTAAACCATATGTCTGGACATACTGTAAGATAGGAACGAGGAAGGGGAAGGTATGTCCATATCCATGGCTGCCATGGTACCTGTTGAAGCATTTACTGTCCCTCCCACCTGACCACTAAGGTCAGCTCTAGTGAGGGCTCTGCATCACTTTCTGTAAAACGGTGTTTATTTCTCTCCAGACATCCTTTTTCTTGTTCATCACATTCCACTTGGAGTCCATGTGCATGAACAACATTTAGGGGGGCATACTGAATAGCAAACAACCAAAATTATCCTGTCACTTACCCTATCCACACCATATTCCCACATCACTATCAAACTATAGCAACTCCATTTCTAGTAAGAGGCTAAATACATCGAGGATTGGCACTAAGCCCCTTTTTTGTTCATGCTGGAGCTCCATGCACTTACAGAAATGCAGAAAGTCGTACCCTGGTGCCTTTTTGCAGATGATGTAGCGCTCCTAGGGGAGAGCAAAGATGAAGTGGAAGAAGATGGAAAGATGAGATAAATGTGCATAATTGAAAGAAATTTCATGAAAATCAGCATAAATAAGACAGTATATAGTCTGCAGAGTCAATGATACTTTGCGGGAAGACAACAAGATTAAGTCAGGTTGGGGGGAGGGGAGCCACTGCAAACAGTACAGAAGTTCAGGTACCAGATACAGTGAACTTACCAATGAATTTATAAGCAGAACAAGAAAGGCATGAACTAAATGGGGAGAAGCGGGTGAAATGAAGTGATAGGAGAACACTTATCAAATTGAAAAGTAAGAGCTAAGACTAATGCTTTTGTATAGCTCAAATGGTAGGTACCAAGGAAGAGAGAGGAGCAGATCTTGAATGCAGTGGAAATGAAAGTGTTAGATGGATGCTTGGAGTTGCAAGGATGAACCATGTTTGGAATGAACAAATTAGAGGAAGTGTGACAGAGTTACTGGTGATAGAAAAGCTGAGGAAATCTAGGATTAGATGGTTTGGGAATGTGAAAGAGAGACTGGAAGAATATATAGGAAACAGGGTGTTAAATTTAGAGGTAGCAGGTAAGAGAAGGACTGGAAGACCTAAAACTAAATGATAGATGTTATACAAAAGGATTTTAGCTGTGGAGTTTGAGGAACTGCTTTGAGACCAACTGGAATGGAGAAGACTGACTTGAAGGGCTGATCCCATATAGTGGAACTAAGACTAGAAGTGACCATGTGGGAGCAGCCCTATGAGATGCTTAATTTTGAGACAATGGGATGGGTTCTCTATTCTGTTGTCCTTAATTTTACAAGAACACAATTTAAAATATTGTTTCACAAAGGTAGGCTGCCTCTTTTGAGCTCTTCTGTGCTTTACTCTATTATTTGTGTACTGGTCCTTTCTGTCCAGAGGCATAGTTTGCTCTATAATTCAAGCTGTCACAATCTTGTCTTGATAGGATGTTCTAATTCATTACCCTTTTCTTCCCTTTCCTTTGACATATTGGACCTGATTCCACTCCCCCTTTCACCAATTTTACACTATTGTATCTTCACCTCTGTTGAAGTTTTGCATGCTTTACATTGTAGTAACAGGGCAGGATCTGGCACATTATCTTCTATTATTTGACCACTGAAAATTACCCTTCCATTTTATATTTTTGTTTCTACATAGCTTGGCCATTTAGCCTCTAGGGATTCAAGTTAGGTGGACACCCTTGAACATGCTGATGGAGCATCTGTATGGGGGGGGAGGGGGGAGTTAGTATTTTAGGGGAGTAGTTTGACCTAAGAATCCAGAAAAGTAGTACAGGGGAGATAGGGAGCCTGCACTATTTGCATAAGTGCAGATAGGTGCTTTCCCTTTTTTTCTTCTTTTTTTTTGGGGGGGGGGGCTTTCACTGCAATCAGCCCACTGCAATCAGGTTCACTGATTGCCCAGAGGCTGAAATTTGTTTGTTCAATTAATGTTTTGGGCAATTCCGAATAGCAAGCAACCACCCCCAAACAGCAGTTTGTTCATGGGCAATTCACTGTCAAGATGAAGCACTTTATTTGTAGGATAAACTAGTCATCATTACCTGTTCAACCAGATGTAGAACTAAAACTTTATGAAGTCTCAGTTTCAGTTCTACCACCATGGCACAAGGCAACAGATACAGATGACATTTATATTCCTTATATGATACTCTGTACCTGTACTCTGCATCAACATTAAAGGTATGGACATAAACATCCTGATTCTTTACTTTTGAGTCTGACCTGAGCTGGGAGCATAGCAAAAAGAGTAATATAATAATTAAAGTGGGTTGTTACAGGCACTAAATGGCATATCACCCTGAAAATGTTGATTTTTTCCATCTGAGCCAAATTCTCAAATTTGCCCCATTTGAACATAATTTTACACTTTACAGTTTCTTCCTGAACTTATTGAAGCAAATGTGAATGCTATAAACTCGAGTAGGTCTAAGATCATACCCTCAGAGCCAATAGGCGTTTACTGGAATAAATTTCAAAGTTTTGCCCAGGATCAGCTTTTCAGAAATAATTTTAATAGATGAATATTCAGTGCAAAGTGAGTGAGCAGGAGTCGGAACTTCTGTGTGGACCAGTCCAGGACTGGAATGAATTCCGACCTGATAGAAGAACCACCACATACTTCACTAACACTTATGGCAAGTGCAAGGTGTGCTTCTTCAACCTTGTTTTTGCTAATATAAGCACACAGCTCACTGTACATCAAATGATAAATAAAACAACAATAAGCCCATAGAATTTCTCTTTGGAGAGAGGATGAGAGAAAGAACCACACCTGACAGATGCTACTCACATTGCTCACTGCACTTTTGGAAAATGCTCAGATACTACAATGAGGAGGATTATACGAGAACCTAAATAACAGAATGTGTGCCGCACCTACTTTGTTCTTCACTTTATGCAGTCATTTACATAAACACAAAGTGAGTGTAATGGAGAATCAGGCCAAAATATCCTTTAGGAAGGCAGGATATGAATATGAAAAGGCTGTTTCATCAACTTTCTGAAAAGACCAGCTCTCCGTGATTCCCAAGTACATGCATCAACTAAAATTTGTAAGAGTAAAATTCCTAGTAATTCCCATTGTTGATGTATTAGCATTAAGGAGATGCTAATCTGAACATTCATTAATGCTAAATTAGTTACAATGGAAAAATTATATCAACATAAATATCAGATTTAATCATGAATAAGCATAATTTTACACTTACGATGAATATTTCTGCCTCCACATAAGCCATGTAACACATTCTTTTTATGTTAATTGATGCCAAATAACAATGAAATTCCCCTGGAAGTGAATATAACATTCAAATCACTTCCAAGTAAAAATAATTGTGTTGTGTGCTGTTAGCATGAGACCAAGTCTCTTCTTGTACTGCATCATACACAATATTTTTTTCCATTCATGCCAATTTTTCCAACAATGTAAGACTAATTGAAAACATCATAATAAAACTTCTCCAGTGTTTCATATTTACAGCCATAGGCAGGCGGGTTTTGTGCCATAGTAAACAGGAAGAGAGCTTTGGCCCATTTGAATTGTTTCATGAGAAGAAGTGTATTTGTATATTGAGACAATCTTCTGGTCCAGGCATTGGATGGTTACACATGGGCTCCATTCATAGTTCTGTCACTATAACCCTGGTCAAAATAGGAATTAACCTCTGTATCTCAGTTCCCCTTGTATAAAATGGGGACCATACTCCCATGTCTGTCTTGTCTAGTCTGTAGTCTCCTTGAGACAAAAGCTCTGTTTATTTTTATAATACCCATCACAATGGGCTTCCAATCTTGTTTGGGCCCTCAGGTTCTTACCATACACTGATAGTAAATAGCTATGTAAAATTGCACATGTACAAGGTCTAAAATTATGAAAGATTGATTTCATGTCAGTGAAGAATGGATATGCCATAAAACGTTTGTAAGTGTCTGATGTGTAGATGTTAATAAGCACTTTTTTGTTTTTGTTTTAAAAATGGTACGAATGACAAGCCATCTTGCTCTAGGCTACTTGGAATGGTGTTCAGCAAATGGAGATTCCTCTTGATTCCCTCACTATTCAGTTTCCTTCTTGTAGTAGAAACAGATGGAATTTGATTTTCTCAAAATTGCTATAAGCTCAAGGTTGGTTTGTTTTTTTTAAAGGCATCAAGGATCTGGAAAAGTCCAACTACAATAACAACAACAAAAACCATGCAAGCATTCTGCAACAGTCTGGATAATAGCTCATCTTAAGTGATCACTCTCCTTACAGTGTGTACGATAGCACCCATTTTTTCATGTTCTGTGTGTATATAAATCTCCTCACTGTATTTTCCACTGAATGCATCCGATGAAGTGAGCTGTAGCTCATGAAAGCTCATGCTCAAATAAATTGGTTAGTCTCTAAGGTGCCACTAGTACTCATTATCTTTTTGCGAATACAGACTAACACGTCTGCTACTCTGAAACCAGCCTGGATACTGAAATATGGAAATAATTTGCTAGGTAGAAGCGTCCACTTCTGTATATGAATTACTGCTGTTCAACAATGGATCCTGAAATGCTTTAAGTGTTAAAGGTGTGTCAGCCTTTGTAGAAAAGATACTCTTGAACACAAATCTCAGTTTTATAGCAGAATCTATCATTTCACCATCAAATTATATATGATTTTTCTTTAAGCCCACATAGCTCGTTGCCATGATAGATATGACTGAAACAGTTCTTTCAACGATGAACAAGCATTTTCTATTCATGCTTCAGAGGAAGAAAAATGGAAAGTGCTAGAATACAGTTACTAAGGTTAGGATTTGTTGGAGACCCTGAGAGAGTCAGGCACCCAAATCCTATTGAAATTCAGTGGGCTCTGGTTCCTATCTCCTTAGGCTCCTTTGAAAATTCCATCTTAAACACCTAACTCAATGCCCTTTTATTTCAGTGTTCGTGGGCCCGGGCCTGAATAATGTCATTCCAGCTCAGATCAAAAGCAGTCCGACCCATTTTTGACAGAAGTCCAATTAACAGGACTTATCTAGATTTCTGGAGAGCATTAAGATTGTTTGAGAGAAATTTCATGTAAAAAAGAAAAATCCCTTGCTGAGTGTTAACAGAGAGTGTTGCACAGACTGCATTATACACACATGCACTCTTTTCCTTCAAAGTCAAGATGTCATATTTATTTTGACACTATACCTGCAATGATGAAGATCCAATCTCCCTGGGATTTTCAAGAATAAGCTGTTTAATGATTAAGTTCCCTGCTGTTTTGCTTGGGAGGAAGAATATAAAATGTCCAATGTGTGATATAAAAAGCAGTAGGAGATTAAATCATATTCATCACAAATATGTAAAGTAAGACTGTGTCACTGCTCAATTATTTCAACCATTTGTTTGTATTCATCTTACTGAGCTGTTCCTACCCTGTATCTCATCTCACTTGGAAATAGGAAGAATAAGGGCTAAAAATAGCCTCATTAAAATAGGTCTTTCAAAAGTTGCATTGTACTGAGAATCCTCTCATTAGGAAGAGCAACATTTTTTTTTCCAGTCCATAACGAGAAGCTGTTTATCACACTTGTGTGTGACTGCAGTAAATTAACACATTATCATTTTTAGAATGAGCCTCATTGGAGGCTGCGTGCATCGGTGTATAGATGCTCTTAGTTTTGTACTGCTTTATATAATCACTCATTTAAAAATAATATTTTAATTATGCCAATTATCACTTTTCCTTCAACAGAATTCCTTACGCCCCATGATATTTTTGTTGGATTGCTTAGGCCATGGGGGATTATAAGAAATATAGTACGGGCTACATTGTCAAAGGGTTTGTGCCACTAAATTGGGCATGTGCCTCTGCATTAAGGGGCAGAAGTGGAACGTGCACCTGCTGAACATTTTGAAAGGAAAGCGCAACTAGGACACAAGCAGAGCCTGGTGTTTAATGTGACTATACAGTTATGTTAATTGCTGCATCAGTTCAGATTATTTTGAAATTGCTGCATAATTGTGCTCCTGAATCTAAGCTTTTGTTTAAAAACACCCCACTCCCCCCAAACAAACACCCAATCACTTACGGCCAGATTTAGATTTACCAGTCTGTTCCTGCTACTGTGCACCAGTCCAGAGATGCAAAACAGCCATAACCTGGGTTTAACTGGCTTCTTAAGGACAGGTTTATGATTGATTTGTGTCACTGAACCGTCATATGCCAGGAGCAGTGTATCTGGACTTTTAATGCTAAACCTTATCATGGTTTATTAAGGCTACATAGATACCTAAATATGAAGGGAATGTGTTTTCTACCTGAGGCTGTAGACAGCTTGGAACAGTAGTACTGCAAAGTGTAAACTGTCTTTCCTCTCAAGGGAGTGTTAACTCTGCAGGGTAATGATAGCATGAATGTCAGCATTGTTAACTATTGCACTGATGATCATTTTACCAGAAACAGCAAGTGAATGTTCTATTTGCTCATTATTGGATGGCAGATATGTGGGTTGTTTGAGTCCAGCCCCTTCCAGGCTAGTAAGGGGATCACATGCCCAGGCCCTAAAGAGCCTGTGATTAGCCTCCAACCACTAGTCCCAGAGTGGGCCCAATATCTCCCTCTCCCTTCTTCATCAGGGGAGGAACAAAGGATGTTAATAATGGGACAAAAATAAAGTTCAGTGGTGTTATGTTAGGACCTCCACCCCTAGTCTGGAGCTTCAGCAGCCTCTGCCCTCTTCCCTTTGGCAGGGAAAGGTGATAGGGGTCCCAGGATCACTTTAGCCTCTGGTTCCCAGCCCAGAGACCTTTTGTGGGGAAGTTCAAGACAGGTCTCCTGTTTCCTCCCTGGCCTTCTCAGGCATCTTCTGTATGGTAACCTCCCTTAGATCCTTCTGCCAGGAAATTGATTTCTTTAGGTAGCTCCTCCCTGCCAGATGCTGTGGAGCTGCTCTACTGTGGCTCTCAGTCTCTCCAAGCATCCATCCTGCTCTATCTGTTGCACTTTTTCATCCCAGGCTGTTGCTAGCCACCCATTTAGTGATTACTTTCTTCATTAACTCTTTAGTGTCTGCTGCCAGTTGAGGGTCTATACAGCCCATCAGAACCCCCTTCTCAAAAGCAAAAGTCCCAATGTCCACCTGGATAATAAACCAACTGTCCCCAGCCCCTCACTGCCCACACACACATTGGTGGGTACAAAAATCCTGAACTGTTCCTTGTCCAGCTGCAACACCCATCTGCCCCTGACACCTTCTACAAGATTTCACTTAGAATATCAGGGTTGGAAAGGACCTCAGGAGGTCATCTAGTCTAACCCCCTGCTCAAAGCAGGGGCAATCCCCAATTTTTGCCCCAGATCCCTAAATGGCCCCCTCAAAGATTGAACTCACAACCCTAGATTTAGCAGGCTAATGCTCAAACCACTGACCTATCCCTCTCCCATGAGCTATTCCTCCTAGTCAATACAAATGTCTGCAGAACATGAACCTTTTAAAGTTCAATGGCAGCATGGAATAAATTGGATTTACTATCAAAATAAACCATGTAAGAAATTCTGTATTTATTGGTCTAGGCTGGGGCAGCAAATCATGTGGTGGCTGGCAGTGATTCATAAATCCAGGCTCCAGGGCTCAAAATTGGAGTCTAATATGAGGAATGGGACATGAATCATCAGGGTGCACAATATAAGTTCTGTGACTCTTGTTCACTTCCTGGGATTCAAAAGGAATATATATAGGAAGATTGCCAATGCCCATCATGGTGTATATATTATAGAAGGGACCACTGTGGTCATCTAGTCTGACTTTGTGCATAGCGCAGCGAAGGAAAGTGCCTTGCCTGGGGTCACAGAGCAGGTCACTGCCAGAACTGGGGATAGAACTGAGGTTCCCTGACCCTGCTCTGGTGCTCAGCCTACTGGACCATACTGCCTCCCTGTTGCTTGCAGTGCGTGATCACTTAGATTTCCTTTCTTCTCTTCACAGGAGCACAAGCAACAGAACTGATACATGCAGATCCCAAAAGGAACTGCATAAGGGAACAGAACGTGTCAGCTGCACCCGCATTAAACAGGTTCTGTTGGTACCAGAGGACCCTCAACAGGTCATCTATGTCACGGACATCTGTCTAGGTAGTTCATATGAATACAGGCAACAGAAGCTGCAATGATGGCAAATGCAGCATGTGTGCTGCCATGGAAAATATGCCAATAGTCATGGCTTTGTGTTCCTGACGTGGTCTGTGAGGGAGGCCAGAAATCCACACACACAAATACATTTGTGTGTGTCATACCTAGGATAAATAGCTGGTTGCGTTCCAAATTCCATACACATTTTTTCAGGCACTGTTTAACACCAGTGAGAAAGGGAAAGCAGATGGCCATGGCTCAGTTAAAATCACTTTCTCTCAATGTCTCTGAATGGCTATACCAGCCCCAGATGTTGGCCTGATTCTGTTCTAAGAATACTAAATCCTCATTTTCCTCTTTGTTCATTTGAGGAAACTGTTCAGGCCAACATGGGAAAAGTTCCCACTGTTTCCTCTCTGCCTTTTTTTGTCTCCCAGGAAAGGGGTATTGGGTGCAGGAGCACTTGGTGTTTGGGAGGGGGCCTGACTTTGTTCTGAACAAAGATTTCCAACTCCTCCTGATTTATACCCATTGCCCCACCAACACAAAATAGGTTTGCAATTCAGATAGCTTGATACTGGTTGGAGCTCCTTCGGACTGTTGAGTCTGCTGTTACATTATAATACAGTTATGGAAGAAACCCTCTACATTTTCCCGAGACACCTTCAATAGGATAGAAATAATTCTATTGAAGGTGACGCCCAGTGTCGTTGTAAATTTTTCCTTCAGTGTACTCACAAAATTTTCAAACTCACTTAGTTTACAACTTGGGAAATGTATGATAACATTGCAAAATTCACCATTTTGACATAATTCTGAAATTTTATTTTATTTTTTTTTATTTTTTACAAGGTCATTGTTTCCAGTGGAAGAGATTTTCCATCCAGGAAAATTAAACGTAGGACATCCATAAAGGCATAAAAGTGAATTAGGCTTATTGACCCCTGTATGGATGCTGTAGCAATGTCCTGCATGGCAAGTTGGTGCATTGTAAATTTACATTCTGGCTGTCATGCACTAACTTTCCATGTAGATAAGCCATAAAGACATATCACACTTGAATGAAGCCCCACAGAATGGTTTAATGCACTTAAATCTTAAATGTGCACCTTCAGCTAATCTGGCTGAACTTTTTCTGAGTGTCACTGTGTAGCTATGCCCTCAGGGAGATGGGATTTCGTCTTTTATACAGATATCATGCTTCTGAAGCCAGGAGAGATCATTGTGATAATCTGCTCTGACCTCCTGCATAACACAGGCCATACAATTTCACCTAATAATTCCAGCTCTGAGTCCAAGTACTTCCCCCTTCACCAGTCATTAAGTGGAAAGTCTCTCAGAGTTAAAGTCACCCATTTACATTAGCAGAGAATTTTGCCATTCAAGGATCTACTTTATGTTTGATAACTTGCAATGTAGACATGGCCTAAATTCACTTTAGCTTAATTTATTTCAGTTTCCTGAGTGTTACTGTGCACAAATGCTGTGGGGTGGGAGGTGGCAGGTAGGGAGCAGAGAGCAAAAAGAAATGGGGAAAGGACACTGAAACAATAAGAGATGGGGGGGAAGGCTGAGCGGAGGGGTTAGAGTCGTAAAATGAGATCAGTCATAGGACAGCTGTCAGCCATAGAAACATAGATGAATATGGCGGGATTTTTTTTTTAACATAGATATAAAAAAATAGCTGTAGATACCTAAAATGGGACAAATGCCTTTTTAAATCTAAATCTATGGAATATCTATACAGACATGGGAGAGGGAGTGTTTTATGTAAGTACGGATTACTGTGGCCTCACTCCTTCCCCTGCGCCAAGTGGTGGTTCATGGCAGAGGGGCTGTCTCAGGGGTTGTGCAAAAGACAATCTTCACTCCAGGCACTCTCAATCTAGAGCAGCCACTGCAGCTCATGCACCTTTCCTGATCACGAGCCAATGTCCAATATTGCTTATTCTATGCCCACCAGATCTGTATAGTGACAGTTCCATAACCAAGCTCCTCTCCAAAGCCTGCCCTTGCCTCACCGACCATAACCTGTTGTTTAATGAGCCCATGCAGCATACATTGGAAGCAGATTCCCTCCCCCAATTACCCAAATCATCTCTCATCTGTGCAATGGAACCATACCCTTTCCACTGCACCTGTGACTGGAGCCTCGGGTCTACCAAAACATTTTCTGATTGCTCATTGAAATTGCTTTTTCAGCATGTGACTGTGCTCACTCACCACACTTGCGCCTTGGGGATTCGCTCCGCAATGTCAGTACGCCCTCTCCCAGTGGTGCCTCACCTGACATCACTTCTGCTCCCGGACCCACATCACCCCAAACACCGCAGTATCCTCTTCATGACACAGAGGGGTGTATCACAATCTGTGCTCCCCCATTCCAGGGACATGTGCAGCAGCCTAACTGTCCCAGTCACTTCCTCAGTGGCAATTGGGGGTGGGGGAGAGATGTGTGAAGAGGGGACCTGGGCCCACCCACTACTCCAGGTTCCAGATCAGGGACCCTGTAGATGGTAGCCACGTGTTGCATTCCCTCCCACTCCTCAGTACTTTTCCACACAACCCAAATACCTTCTTCACACTTGCCTCTAGGCCTCAGCCTGCAATTCCCAGCAGCCAGGCACTCACTCTAGCTCCTCTAATCCCTGCTAATAGAACTACTCTGTCCAGAGAACTAACTCCCTTCTGCCTGCCGGAGAATAACTGACCCTGTTATGCCCTGCAGCTCTTCTAATATGGGCCTGCCACGCCCTGATTGGCTGCTGCTCTCAGCCTCTCTCTAATTGGTTCCCTCCTGCGCAGCCATCCTAGCGCTTTATTTACCCCTTAGAGGCCAGTGTGGGGCCAATGTCCCAACACAAAATAAAACAAAAGTTGCAAAAAAGTCAAAATATTTCATTTCAACATTTCAAAACAAATGTTTATTTTGAGTTTTACTTCAATTTTATTTTTTTAATTAAAAAGACTTTTTAAAACCCTCAAAAATTAAATGAAATATTTCATTTTGAAATTAACAAAAATATTAAATAATAATTAATAATAATATTTAAAAACCTGAAAAGATTTTTTTTGTTTAGTCATTTCTAAAAAATCCTTAATAACTCAGATTATGTGTGCAATAGATCCCTTCAATGTCTGTCACTGAATGGTACATATGAAATAAATATAGTATTGAGCTGAGTTACCTTTTCTAATTTAACCTTTGAACATTGTACTGTAGAATCTTAACATCTAGCAACAGCCATGTTAATTCTGTACCAAGTTGCTTTCAGAGCCACTGCTGTGAGGGAAGTAAAACTGCTCAATAGATGACTGATGCTACTGTATTTTCTTGGAAAGTGGAATGTTGCTAAATGCAGTTGCATTATCGGCAGCAGACAATTACATTTAACCTTGAAAGTGAAAATGATTATTTAAAATGGAAGTTGATGAGCAAGGTGTCTAAAATAAAGCTCACAAAAATTATGTTACTACAATATTTTGTAATGTTCCTATTATTAGTTACTGAAGAAAAATATTTTATTTCCCTGCCTCTGGAAAAACTGGAGAAAATTATTTGCAATTAGCAGACAGAGAGTGAGAGAGCACAAAAGAGATGTGAACAACCTTATTTTGCTCTAAGTGCTGCTCCCAACGCAGAAAATTAATAACCTTCTTTGAATACTTGGACTATTTTATATACACAAGAACATCTTGAAGATGCACATCTCCAAGCAAAGAAAGCTTCAAAAGACAGCTCAAGTCAGTTTTAAAACCTGGCATATATTATAACAAGACATCCTTAATTCATTTTACATACCCTATTCCACTTCTGTCGCTCAAGCTGGAACACTGCAAAACACATGAGTCACGCATATACCCTGGGAAATTAACAACCTAACTCCTGTTTTTATGCTTGGCAACAGTCACACTATTCTATATTCATGGCACGATGTTTTAGTACCAAACAGTTGATTTTAGCAGGTGGCCTAAATACGTGGAAGCCACTAATTGCTCCTATTGTTCAAGTCAAAAACCTCTAATCTGGGAAATGCATCATTGACTGGTGGCTGTGGGTATCATAAAGGAAACAGCTGCATTATTTTCTTGTTCTTCTGAATATGTCAGAAAATTCCTGAAAGAGCACCACCTGGCCATGGAAGCTGATCCTAAAGCCTTGATGTACATTTAAATTAATATAAAGGCACTTGGCTACCTATCTTGTTCTAGGACAAAGATGAAGCTTCTTCAGCCATTAATCCCAGAAAAGATTTTCCAGATAGGTGAAGATGAATCATTTCAATTCCTCCTCTCATTTAAGGAAAACTTTTTAATTCAGTTCCTTTCCCAGCTAATTTACAACTGGGAATTGAGTGTGGTGCTTTATACTTATTTTGGGAGGCCTATCCATGCCTCCCCCTTACTACTCTGCCCAGCTTAAGTCTGAGCAAAGCTTTGGGTGAAATTTAGTCCTCTTTTAGAAAGCACTCTTCCATCTTTTCTACTCTGCGATGCACAAATTCCATTGTTAATAATTGCCAAAGCAGTTTCAAAGATTAAAGGACTTTTTCTCCTATAAAGTAAAGCCTGCTATACCAGGCAAAGTAAAAGTGAGCAAAGGTGTTCAGATACCATGGCGAGGAAAGTGGTGGCAATAGCTAATAGCAAAACACATGGCAAAACTTGATGGTTGTCATTTTAGTATGATACATTTCTAGTTCTTAAAAAGGTTTAACACAGCAGTGACATTGGAGATGGATCCAACACATGAAGTTCAGATCTTATCCAAATTCCAATTTCCCCAAAGTTTGAGGGAGCTCAGATCCAGTGTTCTGATTTGGGCTCCTGATATACAGTGCTGATAAGCATTCAGTATCGAACTCTCATTTGAGTCAAAAAAGGCAAGGAAGCTCATTACCTCTTCAGTGTTAATCTACATTTTATGGTATTTGATATGGTGTTTGTCCCCTACTGAGAGGAGGGTTAGGCCATAGAAAAAGTCAGCAATCATTAAATTTAATAGAAAAAAGAGAGATCTGGGTTAGGCATCACTGATTAAATTTAAATTAAACTTTTATGAACATTTACACGATGGAATGTTTTTGGTATGATTCCAAAATAAAAATTGTTACAACTTTTACAGCAGTAGAACTCAATTAACAAATTGGGGCTCCGTGAATCTTTGCCAAATTTCCCAAATACAGTATACAAGGAGAACTTAGTTTAATAAGTAAAGGTCGAACAGTAAAAATAGATATGCGGAAATAGAGAAAAGTGTTAGTCTTGTGACGAAAACGCTGATTATGGTTCCAACTCAGGAAAGCAGTTAAACACTTGCATAAGCGTAAGCATGGACTTCAGTTTATTTCTCTTCAGCAAACACTTAAGCATGTATTTAATTTCAAGCATGAGTTTAACTTCAATAGGATTTAAACATGTTAAATTCTTCCCTGAATTGGGGTCTGTAGCTGGTGATTAGTGGCAAATCCATCAGGCTCGCTGTGGTCAGCTGCTCAGGACAAATTATCCAGTGCTGTTTCTTTTATAAGCTTCTCTCCTGATGTCACTGTTTGATAAGCAAGGTTTGTTTGTTTTTTAATTATTATTAATTTGATTTTCCATGTAGTTTGCTGTAACCATATCTCATTTTGACCTTCTTAAAACCTTTAAAAGTAAAACTCAGCAGAAATCAATGAAAGAGCTGGGGTTAAAAGCACTTTCTGTAATAGCCAAAGCATCTACTGAGCACATATGGTCTTCATTGATCAAACTATATTCAGAGGTTACTAGTTTATAACCCATAATTACACACAAAAAAGCAAGAACACACACACACTTTTAGAAATACCAAACAATCTTGTACTATTGACATATGTATATTGAATCCTATCACTAACATTTGCCAGTATCAGAGAATGGAGAGGAAGGATAGTAAGGCATATAATTTAATAAGATTTAAAGAATGACATTACGTTTTTTTAAAAAAACAGGCACCACTCTGAGACTAGACCATAACCCAGTGCCTTATGGGCCAGATTTTCAAAACAGCTTAGCACCCAATGTGACCCCAGCAAGGCAAGCTCTTTTGATATTCTGGCCATAAATGTCACAACTGGAGCTGCTCAGTGCTTTTGAAAGTTGTCCCTTATTGTGGGTGCTGAATATTTGAAAATCTTGCCCCAGTGCCTGAACTCTAGGGTGCTATCTAACTGTGCAACCAGGCCTTATATTTTTGCACAGTGCTGAACCCACAGACAGTGCTCATGATATAGTTATATTAGCAATCATAAGAATAAAAGTAGCACCTGATATTACACGCACTAGTATACAAATTATACCAGCACTCAGTCTTCATGCATAAAGTGATCACCAGCTGGGATTGCAGAAGACATTGCTCCACAATTAGGTGCATTGTGTGAGGAGCTTGCATCTTCCTCTAAAGCATTGATGGTTGGTTATTGGTCATGATAGGACGTCAGACTAGAATAACTTTTGATCTGTTCTCATGCCGTGTGGTTCCTATGAGTTGGAGACGGAGTCCTCCAGAGATGAAGTGGGAGTCACCCAGTAATTTGTAGACACCACACAACCTTTTACAATTTAGTAAATAGAATTTGTAATACAGTTTACATGATGTAAACAAAACTGAATTAAAATACAATATAACAAGCAGAGAAAGCTCATTTGGTAAACAAGATCCTTCAAAAGACTGCATTTGCAGTGCTTAAAAAGAGCATACCAATTTGAAGCAGATAAGTAAGGACTATTATCAAAGGGATAATAACCATCTCATATTTATGCATGCAGCATAATGAATGGAAAAGCACAATAAGGCAGATATGTTAGATTAGCATCATTTTATTCCACTATTCAAATGTGTAAGTTGGAAATGGATTTTGTTTCAATTACTGCTTTTCTCCATGGGTTTTAAACATTTTATTCAAAATCCAGGCTCTGTTTTATTTTGGTTTTAGTCATTATCTGCCATTACTGTTTACCTTGACTGCCTTTAACCAATGGATGCAGTTTTTTAATCTGCTCCAACATTCTTATAGACACTATTGACATCCCCTACAATTTCTCTTTCTGTATTTCTAGATGTATTTTTGCACTGAACATGTACCAAACACATACCTCTTGGTTAAATATTCAGATAGGCCTATCAGAAATACTATATCAACACTACCTAAAGCCTTTTTCAGGATACTTTATTCTTGCTGATATTCAGTATCCTTGAATAATTTGACTGTAGTGGGAAAGATAATTAAAGTGAGTTTATAATATTCAGAGATTTGCAGAGTTTAAGGCCATTTAGTCATGAGATCATCCAGTCTGACCACTTGTATATCACAGGCCATGAAATTAACCCAGTTACCCCTGTTTTGAACTGAATAACTTGTGTTTGTCTAAAACATAACTTCCAGAAAGTCTTGATCTGAAGACATCAAGAGATGGAGAATCCACCACTTCACGTGGTAGTTTGTTCTAATGGTTAATCACCCTCACTGTTAAAAAATTGTGCCTAATTTCTAATTTGAATTTGTTCAGCTTCAGATTAACGAGCCCTTTAGTACCCAGTATTTTCTCCCTGGGAAGGTACTTCTAGATTGTAATCAACTCACCTCTCATTTTTCTTTTTTGATTTAGCTATTTAAGTCTTTTATTGTAAGGCATTTTCTCCAGCCCTGAAATCATTTTTGTGGCTCTTCTCTGTTCCCTCTCTAATTTTTCCAATATCCTTTTTGAAATGTAGACACCTGAGCTGGACATAGTTTTCCATTACTGATCTCATCGAAGCCATATTCAGAGGTAAAGCACCTCCCTGCTCATTACTCCCTTGTTGATACATTCAGGGACGGTATTAGCCCTTTTTTGCCATAGCATTGCCCTGGGAGCTCATGTTCAGCACATCACATTCTTCATACTGAGTTAGGGTTGTATGTGCAGTACTACTTAGGTTTGGCAAACACAAAGGAGTTGCAGTATTTTCTTACAGTATTTTGCTACTTCCACTTCCAATTTTAGCTGATGAAACTGAATAGCGGTGACGTGTATACATTTTAAGCAAAGCAAAAAAAATTAAGAAAAGAAAAATTTGGTTGAAGATTTGACTGTGTTTGTGTTTTTGTTTCATCAGATTGGGTTTGCCTATCTCTAGTTAAGTGATGGGATGTCACCTGACATAACCTAATGCAAGTCGAGATGAAAATCGTGTGTTATCCAAGACTTCAGCATCAATGAAGAGGCAACTAAATTCCTGAGTCATATAATCAATTGCTAATTGCCAGAATTATTTTTTCAACAGTCATTTCTAAAGATGAACCAACACCACAGTGTATGGATCCAAATTTGTCTGAAGTGAGGCGATGTTAGGATCTGGGAGCATTAGTTTAAATCCATTACTCCTTATTTCTACATTACACATTGAATTTTGACTCCAACATTGCATTTTTGGGTGTCTTATTTGTGGCATTTTCAAGGGCCTTGATTTTTTTTTAAGTGCTGAGCATCTGCCTCTTAAAATTAGGCCCCTTTAAAGGTGTCTCAAATTGAGTATTCAAAATTGGAGCACTCAGAATCGGTCATTCTGACAATACCAGCCCTTTCTACTGGCCAACTGTAAGAGTTGGCATTTATTCCACAAGATATACCACATAGATTTAGACAGCATGGATGTCTGGGGAGAATGGGATATTGTGAAGCTGAAGAGGGTCAGAGGGGGGTCATTATGCATGGGCCACTTGGATGCAAATCAATATGTTGTCTTGTATATCAAGCTTGAATAGTTTTCGCTAACTTCTTTAAAAGGGAAGCCTCCTATTCTAGGAGGATATGGAAAAAAAATATACTGTAGTAGCAGCTGTCATCAGAGCAGCTACTGTTATGTTTCATCCAATGGGTGAAATTATGCTCTTGGTTACACTGGAGTGACTTCACTAAAACTGATGGAGTTCCTCCAGATTTGCAGTAGTTTAACCAAAAGCAGAACCTGGCCCCCATATCTTCATGTTTCACAGTAACTACCTGTCTTCTGAGTGTGTCTGTGTATCTCTATCAAGAGAGTCAGGCAGTCTGCCATGAGTCTGGAAAGTAGAAAACATTTTTATTGTGGTATATTAAAGCCATTCAACTAACTATTAAATTTAGTCTATTTGTGCTTCCATCTTCAAGATTACATTCATTCTCTCTCAAATTTCTTAGCCTGTAAAGGATTAACAAACAGCCAGTATGTCAAAGGATTGTCCCCTGCCTCCTTTAAAGAATTATACTTTTCCTTTATTCCTCAATTTTAAAAGTCTACTGGGATTTTTGGAAAAGGTCTGAAGTTTGTCTTCCAATCCCACTTTGTTAAGCTACTTTCCAAGTGGTAACAGATGGCTGCTGTTCTCTGTCTCTCTCATCCACTGATTTTCACAGGCTAGTTGTTTTCACAAGCATTTGACATGAGTGGTGTAGTCTGACTTACTCCCAGTTCAGCAGGTCACAAATATTTTGATTCATTACATTCACGTGTATTATAAGTCTTCACGAGTATGAATACTGATAAAAAAGGAGATGTGGTTATTCTTGGTCACAGTGATTGACTCTTAACATGACAGTAGGAAACCTCACTTCTTGCTGTCTATATAGGCCCTCAATATATAGTATCTCAATGCCTCTCAACCATCTTTCTCTTTCTTCCTTGATTTGTTTATGTGTTTGCTCATTTATGTTTGCCAGTAAAAAAAAAAAAAAAAAAAAATAGAGGGAAATCTAAATGGAAGAAGTGAGTTTTGCAATAACAAGGAAAGGTAGTTCAAGGGAATAATTAATGTAAAATATTAAATAAGTCCCTGTTACCTTATAGCCAGAATACTGTCCATAAATAAGATGTTCAATCTGGCTAAACTAATTGTTTACTGAAGTAACTTACAATAATATAAAAATAACGAGGCAGCAAGGGAGTAATAAAACTATTAAAGCAATAAACCTAAAAGCAGATAAAACTATGATTATTCTGATCATACTCTTGCATATTTCCCTAGATTATCACATTACACTCCAGTCTAAATTAATGCCTTTCAAACAGCCACCTCCTAGGGTAGTAAGGGATAATCTCATCTGCACTATTTCCCAAGGCAGTCAACAAGATATGGTAATAAGAACAGAAATAGTAATGTATTTACATGCTAAATAAAATTTCCTGAGCCCAAGTTTTCCATTTCACAACAAGCAGTCACATAGCTTCTCTCATCAGGTTACTACTAGTGACTGGGAAGGCTTGATTTGGCACAGCTCGTACTCATGGCAATTTCTTATGAAAACAAAGTCATTCTTCATTGTATATATTTGCTTTTGCTCCATTTCATGACTTGATGTGCTGTCAGATGGCATTTGCTCTGTACTGTAAGTCAAGTTATTTTGTGTAACACTTACATTTTTTTCCCTAAAAGAAAATCGGGTCCAAATATATTAGCAAATTGAAATGAAGAGAATGTATATTATTGTACAACATAGTCTCAGTTAGGCTCTCTCCAGCACTATTTGCTATAGATTTTCACTTGTCTAAAGATGCTCCACTCTCATTGGTTAGCTTAAAAAAAGTCTGTCCAAAACTAAAATAATGTATGAAAAATAAAAGGCAATGATGACACAAATAATTCAATACAGAGGATATTAAAAATTCAACTCATTCAAAAAACAATGAGTCTCAGAGCTACCTAGATAATAATATTAAAAGGAGAGAATGTCTGAGGTGTCAGCCAGGAAAAGGGACCCAGCAAACTCACTCTGTCTTTCTATGGTGTCACACTGCAGTGTCTCAGGGATTGATCGTGAAAGGTGCGGCACTCCGATCAGATTCCATGAGAATCAAGGATGCTCAGCATTTCATAAAAATGCACCCTGAAAGTGTGAGGGAAAGGTCCTGATGATAAACGAGAGGAGGGAGCTATCTGAGGTCTCCTCACCAAAATCCCTGATTTCCTGTAGGATGAGAAGGAGTTGCCTGGAGGGAGCAATACTTCTTTATGTAGAGCTATACTATGACTTGACTGATATGTCTGTACAAGGGAATAATGTGAGTTAAGATATCCCCTTATATCTCTACATGGGCTACTTGGACTTTAGGTGGGTCTGAGTGCACAGCAGTAAGCAAGTGCTATGTGCTCAATTATTCCCTCCTCAGAGCAAGTGGGATGGATGTGGAATGGGTGGAGCCTTTGTTCTACCTCATCTACTCAAAGGTCAGAACAGCTGAGAGATTCAGGGTGGTCATAGGCTGATATAGTATTTGGAATTACTTTACATTTAGACATGAATATTCCTGTATGAGTTTAGTTTATGGTTTCATTGTGATATTTCAACCCTTTGCCATTAAAATCTCACCCTTAATGTGACATTAGACAATTTGCTGAATTTAAAAAAGAAATATGCTAATATTGTACCGAGGAATGAAAGTCTTTTCCTTTTAGTAACACCAACATTCATTTTAAATCTAGTACTCATCAAAAATTGCAAAATAATAACTGTCTTAAAATTTAGCCTTTGATGTCTTTGCATGTTCTCTTGTAAAACTGATTTGTATTCGTTTTATTTAGTTTTTAAGGTCTCATACACAGCATATATTCACAACGTAATAATATGTTTACTTGCAGTATATTATTAAGTCACTAGATGTGCCTATGTACTGCATCAGAATTCCTGGCAGGCTATGATTTCTGGTAAAATCAAATATATCTGACAGAATTACTCATTCAGGTCCCAACTCAGCAAGGCACTAAAACACTTGATTAAGTTTACGCCCATGGTAATATAACCAACTGAATCAGGGCCTCAGCTGATATCTTAAGGGCCTGGTTTTTTTCAGAAGTTCTGAGTGCACACAACTCTGGTTGAAATTAATAGGAATTGTGGGTGCTCAACACCTCTGAAAACCAATCTCTTAATGCACAAGCCAAGGCTGATGTGTGTGTTTGGGAAAATACAATTTGTGGGGTTGGCTAAGGTTTACATGTGAAAGAGACATGATTTAGAGACCTGATAGAAATCCCATTGAAGTCAATGGGAGTCAGTCTTTCCATAGAGTGAAGAAAACATTAATTGAGAGGTCATTTCTGCCACTCATACTAAGTAGTATATTGCTCTGCAAACAGTTCACTGGAAATCAATAGGACCGGTCCTGGTGTAATACATTACTGCATGTGAGAGTCAGGTCTTGAGAATACATATTCACAGTGTGTCGCAAAATCAAAAATAAGATTCAACGAATATTATTTGAACAGTTCCAGGCACTAAGTGCTTGATTCCTCTGGCTCTCTGGGGACAGTGAAAATGGATATACAATTCACACAACACTTCTTTTGGCTATGCACATCCCTACTGTGAAGCCCATAATTGATACCAGAGGTTGTCATAGCAAAGTACAAAAATATATGTTGCCACAGAAGTAGTTATTAGGGACTTTAAGGAATTGGAGCTAGTACAAATGCCTCAACAAAGTCAGCAAAAAAAAAAAAATCAACTTTTTGAGTTATTCAAGAATTTACAAATGTTTCATGAACAGGGGGAGGGATAGCTCAGTGGTTTGAGCATTGGCCTCCTAACCCCAGGGTTGTGAGTTCAATCATTGAGGGGGGCATTTAGGAATCTGGGGAAAAGAATTAGGGATTGGTCCTGCTTTGAGCAGGGGGTTGAACTACCTGAGGTCCTTTTCAACCCTGATATTCTATGATAAATAATAAGAACCCAGTTTCTCCAAAATTGTGCTTCCTTTCTGAAATACAAGTTTTTTCAGCTTTTTAAAATTTGTTCTTCCTTATCTAATTTTGATTTTTTTCAACACTTAGAGCTTTAACTCTGTGGTATATTTGCCCTGTGTTGTTAAATCGATCAAGTAATAAGATATGACAATATGAATCAGGTGGTTATGAAATAATCACTCTCAACAAAAGGGTTGAGAATGAAGTATAGCCAAGTGTCCTTCATGCTAATGAATGTAATTACTTTACAGTGACTATTCTGTTTGGAGCTTTACACCATTGTAATAAAGACCAAGTTGCATGAAAAATATATTGATATGTGTACTATCTGTAAAGACGTAGGCCTATGCATAATGTGTGTGGGGGGGTGCACGCACTCAGATGTCTGTGTTATAGCAGATCACCCTAGAAAGAGTCTATCAGTATTTCATTATAAATCCATATGTTAAGGGGTCTGTGATCAACTGTTTAAATGTATTCCTGCAAGAACTTAAACACAAAGACAGATCCTCAGCTGGTGTAAATCAACATACTTGACTTGGACAAGCTGAGGATCTGGATGACGAGATCTTAGGCCAAGAGTACTAAATTTATTTCTGGCTGGTGATGACTTAAAATGTTTATTTATCTCTCTATAACTCAAGCAGAAGTGTGATTAAAATAATGAAATGATCTAAATAGCAATATATTGATAACAATAAATACATGTCACCTACATAGTCCCTTTCATCTGAGGGTCCCAAATTGTTTTACCAACATAGACCTTGATCCTGCAAAGACTAATCATGTGTGTAACTTTACAATTTGTGAATAGCCCCACTGACTCTAAGTGGACTGCTCACAGGACAAAGCAAGCATGTGTCTAAGAGCTTGTCTACACAGGGAAATTGACCGGAACAGCTAATGTGGAATCCATTATTCCTCAATAGCTCCCCATGTAGATACTTTTATTCCAGAATAAGAGTGACTCTTCCTGATTTTTCTTAATCTGCTTTACAGATTTACAGGCATGTATTTATTCTGCAAAACAGAATAAGCTAAATTAGGAAAAGGCACTTTTATTCCAAAATGAGAATTTCTACATTGGGTGCTAGTCCAGTCAATTTCCTCTTAAAGGCAAGTCTTAAGTCTTTGTGGGATTAGGGCCTTAGCATCAGATGTTGCAATCAGCCAGACCCTTGTTCACATATAAAGCTCCACCAACTTCAGTGGGACTCCACCTGGGTGCAAGGAACTTCCTGTGATGTTCTAATTACAGAAAAGGAGCTAACGGTCCTCAACACCTCTGCAAAGAAAGTAATATAGAACAGTGACTTTCTATGTATACAGAATGCTTTGCATACAATTAATAGGGAGAACAGATAGCTCAGTGGTTTGAGCATTGGCCTATTAAACCCAGGGTTGTGAGTTCAATCCTTGAATGTGCCATTTAGGGATCTGGGGCAAAAATTGGGGACTGGTCCTGTTTTGAGCAGGGTGTTGGACTAGATGACCTTCTGAAGTCCCTTCCAACCCTGATATTATACAATTCTAATACAAATGGCAGAGATAGTGAGGTTTAAGTTCAAAAGAAGCTTTTTTTTATGGGAGCAGTAATTACTTTTTCATATGGAAGAGCTGAGGAAAAAAAAAAAGCACTTCAAAAAGATGAACCCTAAATATTTGATTTCAGTTTTCCTTATGTGAAGCTACAAAATTCATTTGGGACTTGGATCTTTTAGGAACCCTTTGACCAACCATTTTGTTTAAATAGCACATACAGCAAACATATGTGTTTCATAATACTAAATAGTAACAAAATTCTTTTTAATAGCCAGTGGAACAAGTCATAGTCTATTTTTCTTTTTCCAGCTAATACAGTATTTTGAAACCACTTACAAGAATCTTGTTCCTGTTCTCCCGAGATCAAATCCTCAATTATCAGGCACAGACAGAAGGTCCTCTACTTTTGGGGACTATTTTGATTCTTTATCTGAAAGAGAAATCAGAGGAATGATTATATAGTACCAATACTGTATATAATACAGCATTGGTGCTTTTGATTTTACTGTACATGGTTACTTATTCTGTGCATTTCATAGTTGGATGCTTTGACTAAATCAACTTGCTTTGGATTGATGTGAATATCAACTTTTAATATCAGCTCTACTCATCTGTTTTTATTCATATTTTAGTTTTGTGTGGGAAAGACCTTCTAAACAGATTATGTTAATGATATCATTTTTCAATTCAATTCATATTTATAAATCTGGACTTCCTTTTACTAGATCTTTCTCCTTTAAAAAAATAAAAAGTCATTTGGGAACTTAGGAGTTTTTAATTGATTTTGGTGAAAGCTGTGCTGAAACATTAGTCAAATCTTCATTATCAGAACAGTAGAAGAGAGCTAAAGGTAATTTGTGCTTATGTAATATATATGACAGATTGTTTTCCTTTCTGGAACGCTACTCTGAGATGATTTGTTCTAGTTGAGTCCCATGGTATACAGAAGTTCACCTGAACTAAAGATATATTTGTGACAATGGGTCAGATCCTGGAGACTCGCCAAACTGTACATAGCACAGGGGATGTGCACAAAGGTGACGTAAAACTCATATTTGCACTCCCTTGCTTGTGTGTGCACAGTAATCCTGCGTAAATTTGAGCAACCTGATGGCTGCATGCTAATATTTATGCTGCATGCTAAAGGCCCTAAAAGGTATATACCACAGCTGAAGGACATCCTTGTGTTAGGATGTCTCAATCATGCCCCACGTGTAACAGGTAGGGGAGGTGGCACAAGAGTTTGTACACCAGCTTTACACAAAGAGGATCCCCCATGCAATGAAATGAATCACTTGCAGTGAGATAAACTAGCTTTATATCTATTGTTACCTCCTTTTGACCCAACCAGCTAGCCAAAAAATGGGGTCTAGTAGGTTGTTCCAGTTAGGAGGAGAAACTGGTGATAATCAGATATTTATTTATTTTGTTTATTTACAAAAGAAGTACAAAGTCCTATGTCTCTGAACACAGAAGGAATGAAATAGCAGAAAACAGCTTCTTGTGACCCCAGCACCAAGAACACTCTTTTCAGCCTACACCCTGACCCAAAAATCTCTCCCCATTTCTTCTTCTGGAATCAGCCACTATACTTTCAGTTGCTCCTTCAGGCTGTCTCTCTCCGTCTCTCTCTGACTTTAAGTTTTTGTTGTCCTGTCTTCCCCGCCACAAACATCCTACCCAAAAACAATACTCAGAAAAAGCTCCTCAGCCGGTTCACATACTCCTTTTATCTTAGGTGGGGGCTTATCCTTACAGTTATGTTAACTGAAGGGTGAGTTCACACCTTTCAATCTCCATGAGGTTTTAACTCAATCCATAACAAGTTTTCTGCCAGCGCATTACACTATTTTCCTCCCACTGGCACACAACACCAAAGGATTTGGACAAATGTGTGCAGTTGCAATGGTCACTAACTATGCCAAATGTTCAAAAGGGCCTCAATCAAACCTCTAATTTTGCTCCTGCAATTTTAAATGATGGATTATCACATAGTGGAGCAGTGGATTTGCTCTTCTCATCTCTTTTAATAAACAATAGCTTATCTCTGAGTGATGGATTAACAACAATAGGCCTCATGAAAAAACTGTATTTTGTGGAGACTTTGAAAAAGGATAAACTGGATGTGTGCTGAAAAGGGCTATGGCATTGTCAGAGATGGGTGGAGAAGTTCAACTTTTCTGTTAAGAAATGCTTTAAAAAAGCCAATTTTAAAATAGTTTGTTTCAGGTGCCTATGAAGGACCTGATCCAAGCCCTATAGAAGTCAATGGGGGAGGGGGGGATGTCCCTTTGACTTCAATGGGCTTTGGACCAGCCCCTAAGTGAAACACACTGCTCACTGATGGTCTTCAGTTTTTAGACTCATCAGCCAAGAGTGAATCTTCCCAAAGCAATTTATGAACAATAATGAAATATCCTATTTTTTCCTCTCAAGCTGCTTCAAATTTTCCCTTTGTTTCTTTGAGGTCTCAGTGAAATTGGATCATTTCTTTATCTCTAAATTCATTCCTAAACTAAATTATTTGTGTTCGTTATTACTTTTTTATGAGAAGGAATTTTCACTGTATATTGTTCCACCAACAATCTATTAAGCTTAGGGTAAACACTGAAAATGAATCAAGAGCAAATTGAGACTGCTGATGATTTACTGAATGTGTAGCTTCTTCAAATATCTCTCTTCCTAAGCAGGGCAAAGAGGCCCAGCTCTTTGCAGTTAATTATTATAACACTTTAACTTCCTATAAACTTCAAAGTGGGCAGACAATATAAATGTAGAACTGATAACTCCAAGGAACATGAAACTCACCTCATTTAAAAAAGCCTACCTGTCTCACTCCAGAAAAGGGAACTTTAATATCCTCAATCAGCCTCAGCTGTATCTATCCAGTTTACATCCTTGACATAGAGAAATATATACACACATGTGCGAGAGCGAGTGAGCACAAAATAGTGATGGGAAGTGTGACGGGTTGCCCCCGCCCCTCTAGGGTGCCACCTGTGGCCTGGGGGACTACTCTCACACTTAAAACCCAGCACATTCTCAAGCACGTTGCTGAATGGGTACCATGGTTAGTATAGAGTTCATATCTGGAGCCCTCACTTTGTTAGTGCTATACTGAATATTAAAAATATTCAAATCTAGCTGAAGGGAATGGGAAGCTGGGGTGACATTCTGAGTACAGGAGCCACTCAGAGAAGTAAAGTTACAGAGAAAAATAGCAGCACTCTGACTGGCTATCAGCCAAGTAGAATACTGGGATTCACACAGTCCAGTGACTGAGAAATAACTGCATCTGATGAAGTGAGCTGTAGCTCACGAAAGCTCATGCTCTAATAAATTGGTTAGTCTCTAAGGTGCCACAAGTACTCCTTTTCTTCTAACTGCATTGTGGTTATGTATATGAGATGCTCACCACTAGTCAGAACGCTGGGAACTGCATTGCTGCGGGAGAAAAAAACCCTGTCGTTATTCAACAGTAACAGTACATCTCTGTACTCTGACTGCATGAGCCACTTCCACTGCAGTAAAGTAGGATATATATTTTATGCTCTCAATATAGATTGAAGGGATAGTGAAAGTGGGTTTAAGAATTGTTGTCTGTGATTGGGAAAATGCCACAGGAGGCTCATATTGCCTTTGGGGTGATCTGTAGGCTGAGTGGAGGGCCTTAATGTAACATTCTATTGGCATTGTTTTATTTAAATTGTGTAATCTTCCTAGAACCTGGGATAGGTGCAGTGAAAAACTCTGAATAAGTGAATAAAAATAAATATGGTATAAATGTTTTATAGGAGTAGATTGCACTTCCACACCTACTTTATTTACCTTAAACAAGTTATATGCTGACTTTTCCTATTCAGCCAGCACAGTATTTTCCCTAGAGAGGAGCAAAGAGCTACACATTTACCTGTTGCTGATTACATTGTTTACACACAGCAGCAGTTGACATGGCTGCAAACCAGCAACAATTAAAATGAATCCCCACATTTTATACCTTGTTTTAAATCTAGAAAATAAATCTAGATTAAAGATTACAAGATGCTTCTCTCACAAGAAAGTTCATGTGTAGCTATGAAAGATGCTCTTTAAGCATTATAATTACTATTTTTAAAACACCCACTCTGTACATTTGTACTCCCTGCTGGCTCCTTCTCTATCTCATTGGCACATATTAAATGAATATATCTCATAAAAAGAAAAAGAGTGAGCTACAGGAAAATTCAATAGGTTAGACCCATAAAGGGATTTGGGTGCCGAAGTACAAAAATTAGATACCCAAAGCTTCTGCTCAGCTACAACCTGACCCTGTAGGCACCTAAATTCCCAAGAGACCTTAGGGGTCTTTAGTGATAGAAACTAAGGGCCAAAAATTGTGTCAGTAGGCATATTAACAGCACCCAGTTCCTGACACTTATCTTATACCTACACCCTGTCTATGGTGGGATCTTCAACTAACTGTTGAAGCCTCTGAGAATGCCTACCGATTGGGATTCGAACAAAAACACCAGAGGATGAAAGGCTGCCTCCCTTATAACCTTTAGCACAGTGGGTAGAGCATTCATTCAGGATGCAGGAGACTCAGGTTCCAATCCCTATCTGCCTAATGTGGGATTTGAACCCACCTCTCACAGGAGTGCCCTACCCACTGGGTTATCAGATTTCTCTCACTCTAGCCCAGTGGTCCCCAACCTTTCTGTGGGAATAGCACATTCGTATTCCCAACAGACTGTGGCGGGCGCCAAACACCCCGCCGCCGAAATGCTGCCGAGAAGCGGCAATGGTTCTCTGCGGCATTTTGGCGGGCGGTTCTCAGGAGGCCGCGCTCAGCGGCGGCATTGCACTCGCGGGCACCACGTTGGGGACCTCTGCTCTAGCCTATTGAAGCTGTTCCACTCCATATAAATAATTAAACATTTACTGAGCCAAAGAGCAAGTGATAAAGATTCCATGGTCCAGTGGTTAGGGCACTTCTGTGAGAGACATGGGTTTAAATCACTGTTGTGATGACTAATTATTTATACAAAATGTAACCGCTTCAACAGAAGACACAGAGTCCTACCCCAGAATATCCTATATCCCAGTCATTAGGGCACTCAAAACGCTCCTTTACATCATGCAGAGGGCAGATTTGAACCCAGGTCTCCCTCATCCTATGTGAGTGCTCTGACCACTGGACTACAGAATATAAGGGGGACACAGATACTACCTCTTTTTTTTTTTTTTTGTAAGAAAGGCACCTAACTCCAGAAAAGGGTTTGCAACTTTGGGTATGTCTACACTACCCGCCAAATCGGCGGGCAGCGATCGATCCAGCAGGGATCGATTTATTGCATATAAACATGATAAATCAACTCCTGAGCGCTCTCCCATTGAGTCCTGTACTCCACCGCTGTGAGAGGTGCAGGCAGAGTTGACGGGGAGCGGCAGCAGTCGACTCACCGCGGTGAAGGCACCACGATAAGTTGATCTAAGTACATCGACTTCAGCTACGTTATTCACGTAGCTGAAGTTGCGTAACTTAGATTGATCCCGGCCCCGCAGTGTAGAGCAGGGCTTTGAATTCTGAGTGGAGGAAGGCACTTAGGTGCCTAAGTCTTTGAGGGGGCAGAGCTTCAGCCACACTACTGTCCTCAGCATTTCCTACTGACTAGTGTAGGCAGCTCCCTGATCAGCTTGCTGGCTTTGTTGAATCCCCTTCTTAGGTGCCTAACTCTCCCCATGCATTGTATAGAGATTCCATTAGGCCTATGGATTCCTTATGTAGCAGAGCTCATAAAGTAAGGCATTGCAACATTGAGCCTAAGTCCTTTTCGTGGATCTAGCCAAACTGTTTCAAGCATGGAGCCAATGTAAATGCTGAAACCAAAAGCCCACTCCATCAAAATTTTGTTGTAATTGAGACAAACATTAATAAATGGTAGGAAAATCAGTAAAGGTCCCAGCTGACAGCCCCAGAGACTGAAGTCCAATTTATCAAATGAGGCACAGACTGTAAAGTAATGATTCAAGTACCTCATTTTTGTTCTGGATACCCAAGTCTAGAGGTTGTTGCTGTGGTGTGGATACTTTTGCCCTTGCCAACTCATTTCACCTAGTCATCACACACCATCATGTAGTATTACTGGGTTGTATGCTATGTGATGACCTGAGGATATCATCACATATGGAGTACTGCGAGAAACCTCCTCCAGGATAGATTCTGAGAAGCACTGGGGAAAGAATGAAGAAACAGGTTGTTACTCAGCTAAGCTTGAAGCATGGAGTTGAGTCCACCCTCCTTGAGCCTCAGTTTAATGGTATCTTAGAAAGGAGCTCCCCTGATGAATGAGCATAAGCCAAAAAAAAAATGGGGCAAGGTAATTTTATTTTGTGAGTGTTGCCTCCAAAGAGGATCTTTGCACAGGAGATGGGCAAGTTTCTGGTGCACAGATTTCTGATCAGGACTGAGCCAATAAACCTCACAATAGCTGGATGGAATATTGTGGGTGGGGATTCAATAGGTCTCAGCTCACACTCTGGAACAGTGCTTTTTGAGGTCTATCTGTGGGACTCTAATTCAAAAGCTTGCCCCCCACCCATCAGTGAGTGTCCATTTTCACAACATCCTCGACTAGAGCTGAAATAACTCTGGAGGGGGGGGGGGAGAAGAAAAAAAAAATCAGCAAAATTTAAATATGAATAAAAGGAAAGGCATTTTCATAACATTTTAAATTAGATATGAATTTTTAATTTATTGAACCAGAGCAGGGATTATCAACTGTCTCCCACATACTGCAGATATGTACATTAATGATCTCAAGGTCTGAAGACAAGATAAACCTTGTCAAGGTTCCTTTCCCACTCTGAACTCTAGGGTACAGATGTGGGGACCTTCATGAAAACCCCCTAAGCTTATTTTTACCAGCGTAGGTTAAAATTCCCCCAAGGTACAAACTATTTCACCTTTTGCCCTTGGACTTTATTGCTTCCACCACCAAGTGTCTAACAAATATATAACCGGGAACGAGCCTGCTTGGAAACGTCTTTCCCCCCAAAATCCTCCCCAAACCCTACACCCCCTTTCCTGGGGAAGGCTTGATAAAAATCCTCACCAATTTGCATAGTGAACACAGACCCAAACCCTTGGATCTTAAGAACAATGAAAAAGCAATCAGGTTCTTAAAAGAAGAATTTTAATTGAAGTAAAAGAATCACCTCTGTAAAATCAGGATGGTAAATACCCTTATAGGGTAATCAGATTCAAAACATAGAGAATCCCTCTAGGCAAAACCTTAAGACACAAAAACAGGAATATACATTCCATTCAGCACAGCTTATTTTATCAGCCATTTAAACAAAATAGAATCTAACACATATCTAGCTAGATTACTTACTAAATTCTAAGACTCCATTCATTTTCTGTTCCTGGCAAAAACATCACACAGACAGACAGAGAGCCTTTGTTTCTCCCCCCTCCAGCTTTGAAAGTATCTTGTCTCCTCATTGGTCATTTTGGTCAGGTGCCAGCGAGATTATCCTAGCTTCTTAACCCTTTACAGGTGAAAGGGTTTTTCCTCTGGCCAGGAGGGATTTTAAAGTTGTTTACCCTTCCCCTTATATTTATGACAAACCTCTAATTAAGAAATATGGATTGCTCTACATTTTTATACATGTACTGTAAATAGTTCTTCAGATAATTTGTATATATCAGACCAAACTCTTTATCTACTAGAACTCAAGTTACAGACCTACAGATACTATAATTCTCAGATTCAGGACCTGAAAAGACATAATATAGTTTTATACAACATATTTGCTTACCCAAGTGGAAATTTGTCAGCCTCTATTGGAATCCTCTGGGTCCTTCTGCTTTCTGTTGGTTTCCACTCATTTTTATCAGTTGCAATTAGAGCATCAGTAGTCCCAATCAGATTAAGATTTCTGATGTTTTATTCCAAAACCTAGTAGCCAGTAAGAACAGGCTGAAAATTTACAACTGGAATTTTCCATCTAGAGGGTTCTCCACTATCACTTGTTCTGAAGTCCATAAGGTGAATGCAATGGAAAAATCAGGCCATAATATCTAGCACAATTTGGGTACTTTATAAAACAAAACAGAATATTGAAAACAATAAACTTAACATTAATATTACATATTTTCTGTTTAATACACAAATATGAGGGCCTAAATCTTACAAGCTGATTTGCATAGACAGACTCTTAAACCTACTGCAGTCCAGCTGAGGATCTGCACCAGTACAGGGATCTGGGCAATAGATTTTCAGGAAATAAAGATAATGTAATACAAGATTTAACCATACAGGTCAAATTATTGGTCCATCCAGCCCTGTATCCAGTCTGCAGCAATGATCAATATTTAGAACTCAGATATTGTGGTGATTGTAACTGTATTAGTAGCTAGATAATCCTGCATATAAAGGACCAAGTAGTTATGCACATCTGTCTATGGAAGGAACTGTTCTTCATGATCCCTGTGGTGGTCATTTTTCAACCAGCAGCATGAGATTTGCCTGCCCTTATCTTTGTATGCACAACTGCAGGAGTGGGGGTTGGTTACAAAATGATCCATGACTTCGGTGCAGTTACATTATTTCACTCTCACCTCAGCAAATCCCACAGCCTGATTCCAGTCTTTGGGGAGAAGTATAGCATCTCTTTCATTTGTCCTAATACTGACTTCAGGAAGAACTCAACAAAATAAATTTCCCTTAAGCCAAACCATTCTATGCCAAGTTTAATTCCTTTGGGCCAAATTCTGCCTTTGTCTATGCATACATAGCTCCTATTGATTACAATGTGATTGACATACTTTAATCCCAAAAGAGGATTTAGCCCAGAGCCTGGGCAGGTCAACCCCTGTAACCATATGGAGGCCCAACAAAGTTGTTCTTCTGAAGCTAGTTATAGGATCTGGGCATTAGAATGGAAAAGCTTAACTAGTGCAGGGCAACTGTCCTGCTCTGATTTTTTGGCCTATTAAAATAGACAGCAAATAGCGTTGCTTTATAAAGTAGGTACATTTACTTTAAAATGCCAAAGAAACTCAATTTACAACTAAGACCAACTGCAGATGAGAGATACTTGACATATATATTGCATAGTATGAATACATGACAATTAATAAAATGCTTTTCTGGCATTATCTTCATCATTCCTTTAAATCAAGTGTGGGGACTCAACAACAGGAAATACCAGAACCCTTTCAGGATAATTATGGAAAGTTCTGCCACCAAACAGAAAATAAATTATCAAAAGCTGTGTTTGGTAGATTGATAGTAAGACTGACAGCATGGAGATTTAATCAACTAAACATGTTTTAAACATTCCCTAAAAGACCTTATAAATAATCATCAAGGTTTAAACTTATTACGTGTCACAGCCAGAGCTTGTGAAGCTTGGCTGTTTCTCTTCATTACAGTGCATGTGAACTTGAGGTTTTCTTCACTTAGATTCACACACCTCGGAGTTGTGCTGAGTTTCAGGTTCAGTAGAATTAACTGCATCTGAAGCTAAAAATTGGCCCAGGTTCACCTGAGAGGAGAGATGGTCCTGAACCACAATTTTGAGATCCACAACTGAATTACCTCTAATACTGGTGTTCAGCTCCAAAGCGTTTTTCATCTTAAAGCTTTGCTAGTTTGCAAATATCTAGTTAAAAAAAAATCAACCTTTAGTACATAAGAAAAAAAAAAAAACTACTTTCTGGGAAATGCTATTTAACTCAGATCTCACATCTTAATGTAAATTATTCACCTGGAAATTAGCTTCAGCAGCTTTGTTTTAAAATTGTTAATTGGAAGTGCAATATACAAAATTCTTAATTTATTTTTTCCCCATTACTTTCAGACTTCATTATAACTAATGTGCTGTACAAAGTAGTTAGAAGTATTTCTTGAATTTCCAGACCCCACTACTCTGAATAGTGTTACGAATTATACCTGATAAGACACGCACAGTTAGAATCTAGGCTGAGGCAACGGAACAAAGTCCACAACTGCAGAGTTCCCAAAAAACACTAAGTTTATTACGCTCAAGCGTGGTGCCCCCCTGCTAGTCAGGAGGGGACCCCGAATACAGATTATACAAAGGTTATATACATTTTAGCAAAGCATGTTGCCCTCGTGCATCGGAAACCTTAGCCAATAAACAAACCCTTTTCTTATCTACCACCTATCCCTGCTAGGTGCATTCCTTGTGCTCAACTAGTATGTTAATTACACAGCATGGTCCTAAAGCAATGCATCAGTAACTTTTATTATCAGGATGGGAGGCCTCACATCAAAGGCCAGGAGATAGGGAGTTAGGGACAGAAAAAGAACAGATACCGGGAGTCAAGGCAGGCTAGAGACAAGGGGGAGGATTTTCACAGGAATGCAGTATCTAAGGAACACTCCTCCTGGTGCATGATGTGCTTGCTTTTAGACAATGGTGGGCCCCAAACCAAAATGGAGTCACATGTGCTAACTTTTCCTTAACAATAGTTGGTGACAAAAATGTACAATTGTGCATAATTCTACTGATATACATTATTAAGAACAGTTATTTTAAAGACAGCAATAATGTTATAACATTTAACATTTTGTCCTCATGAAATACACTTCTCAGTTTCATAAGGACTTCAAGTAGAGAGCAGGCCGTCTTATAACATACTTCAGTATCATTCTCACAGTATAATGGAGGAGATTCAACATACGAGAGAAGACTGTCATCCAGTGGGTAAGGCACTGGAGTGGGACTCCAGAGAGCTGGCTTTTTTTCCAAGCTCTGCTACTAACCTGCTATATGATCTTGGGCAAGTCACTTCATCTTTTTGTGCCCCTATTTTCCCTCCCCCTCTCTGTCTGCCTTGTCTATTTAGATTGTGAACTCTTTGGGGCAGGGACTGTCTATTGTGTGTTTGTACAGTACCCAGTGATATGAGGTCCTGACCTTGAGTGAAGCCTCTAGGTGCTTCTGCAATGAAAATAATAATCAGCAATCTCAGTTTGCTTCCTTTTCACAACTGTGGCACAACTCATTGTGTGGATGAGTCCTTGTGGACTCAGCATCTAGCAGGAACAAGCTCTTAGGATCACCTAACCACAGTAATGACATATGGGAGTTACTTTCTGGCTGCTAGAGCAGCTATAAGAAATTTTAGGCTATTTTTAAAAAAGTATCAATATCAGAAACTTGATGTCACATAATGTCACTGCTAACCTGGTGGCAGAACTTTGTGACTTTGTCCTTACCTATAACTATTTTACAT
Source organism: Lepidochelys olivacea (assembly GCF_965140295.1). Taxonomy (NCBI): domain Eukaryota; kingdom Metazoa; phylum Chordata; order Testudines; family Cheloniidae; genus Lepidochelys; species Lepidochelys olivacea. Next base: position 62,434,272 of record NC_140418.1, on the reverse strand, counting down.
TTGGGGACAATGTATACCTTCAGATCAGCGGCACTGCTATGGGTACCCGCATGGCCCCACAGTATGCCAATATTTTTATGGCTGACTTAGAACAACGCTTCCTCAGCTCTCGTCCCCTAACGCCTCTACTCTACTTGCGCTATATTGATGACATCTTCATCATCTGGACCCATGGAAAAGAAGTCCTTGAGGAATTCCACCATCATTTCAACAATTTCCATCCCACCATCAACCTCAGCCTGGTCCAGACCACACAAGAGATCCACTTCCTGGACACTACAGTGCTAATAAACGATGGTCACATAAACACCACCCTATACTGGAAACCTACTGACTGCTATTCCTACCTACATGCCTCCAGCTTTCACCCTGACCACACCACACGATCCATGGTCTACAGCCAAGCTCTGTGATACAACTGCATTTGCTCCAATCCCTCAGACAGAGACAAACACCTACAAGATCTCTATCAAGCATTCTTACAACTACAATACCCACCTGCGGAAGTGAAGAAACAGATTGATAGAGCCAGAAGAGTTCCCAGAAGTCACCTACTACAGGACAGGCCTAACAAAGAAAATAACAGAACGCCACTAGCCGTCACCTTCAGCCCCCAACTAAAACCCCTCCAACGCATTATTAAGGATCTACAACCTATCCTGAAGGATGACCCAACACTCTCACAGATCTTGGGAGACAGGCCAGTCCTTGCCTACAGACAGCCCCCCAACCTGAAGCAAATACTCACCAGCAACCACATACCACACAACAGAACCACTAACCCAGGAACCTATCCTTGCAACAAAGCCTGTTGCCAACTGTGCCCACATATCTATTCAGGGGACACCATCACAGGGCCTAATAACAACAGCCACACTATCAGAGGTTCAGTCACCTGCATACCCATCAATGTGATATATGCCATCATGTGCCAGCAATGCCCCTCTGCCATGTACATTGGTCAAACTGGACAGTCTCTACGTAAAAGAATAAATGGACACAAATCAGATGCCAAGAATCATAACATTCATAAACCAGTCAGAGAACACTTCAATCTCTCTGGTCACGCGATTACAGACATGAAAGTTGCAATATTACAACAAAAAAACTTCAAATCCAGACTCCAGCGAGAAACTGTTGAATTGGAATTCATTTGCAAATTGGATACAATTAACTTAGGCTTGAATAGAGACTGGGAGTGGCTAAGTCATTATGCAAGGTAACCTATTTCCCCTTGTTTCCCCCCCCCGCAAACGTTCTTGTTAAACCCTGGATTTGTGCTGGAAATGGCCCAAGTTGATTATCATACACATTGTAAGAAGAGTGATCACTTTAGATAAGCTATTACCAGCAGGAGAGTGGGGTGGGGGGAGGTATTTTTTCATGCTTTGTGTGTATAAAAAGATCTTCTACACTTTCCACAGTATGCATCCAATGAAGTGAGCTGTAGCTCACGAAAGCTTATGCTCAAATAAATTGGTTAGTATCTAAGGTGCCACAAGTACTTCTTTTCTTTTTGCGAATACAGACTAACACGGCTGTTACTCTGAAACCTGGAATGATGTCAGGTGTTACTGAATGGGGAAACACTTTCCTCACAATGTGGGTGCGGAGAAACCTGCTACAGCACACAGCATGAGCTGGCTGCTATGACCTTGTACAGTCTTGATGTCCAATGCACATTGCAGAGTTTTCTTTTGCAAGTACCCACAGAGCCCCAGCGCATATGGAGCTTGGAGGAAGAAACAGTCCAGGGTTGTGGGTTTTGTGATTGTAATTAAATAAATAATTGGCACAAGAATATGCTTCACATGTTCGCAGCATTTAAACAATGTATTAATCCACTGTATAGATCTGCCAGCTCTTTCTCCTACTTGCAAGAATTCTTCTCTCACCCAGGCCCCTATGGACTTCAGGCCTGGATCAACAAAGAGACTTTAGTGCCTAGAAAATCACTGGGATCCACAAAGCCCAAGTTAGGCACCCAGGCTACCTATATAACAAATAGCTTAGGTGCCAGTAAGCTAAGGGGCTCCCCGCCTCAAGTAGCCAATAGCAGATGCTCAGGAGAGGGGTGTAACCTAAGTCTCACCCTTCTTTGGTTCCTAAGCACAGGCTGGAGGAAGATGCCTATCTCTGGTTGGGTTCCACAGCTGTGAACTTTCACCTGGAGTGCCAATGTAGTGGTGGTTTGTGGCATGTTTTAGACAGAACATATGGGCCCAAAGAGTCAAAGATGTTATCATGACCCTGAAACTGTCAAACATTAAACAAGGTTCAGGGTTTGGCATAAAGAGACCTCAGGTTGCTTGTCATCATGGCAAACACACCATTAAGAAAATCCTTTTAGAATTTTATTAAATATACAAAAAAAAGGAAAACCTGTTCAAGCATTTGAAATAAGAACATAAGAATGGCTATACTGGATCAGACCAAAGGTCATCTAGCCTAGTATCCTGTCTTACGACAGTAGCCAATGCCCAGGTGCCCTAGAGGGAATGAACAGAACAGGTAATCATCAAGTGATCCATCCCCCGTCACCCATTCCCAGCTTCTGGCAAGCAGAGGCTAGGAACACCATGTCTGCCCATCCTGGTCAATAGCCACTGATGGACATATCGTCCATAATTTATCTAGTTCTTTTTTGAACCCTGTTATAGTCTTGGCAAAGAGTTCCACAGGTTGACTGTGCATTGTATGGAAAAAATACTTCCTTATGTTTGTTTTAAACCTGCTTCTTATTAATTCCTTGCCTATTAATTTCATTTTGTGACCCCTAGTTCTTCTGTTGTGAGAAGGAATAAATAACACTTCCTTATTTACTTTCTCTACATCAGTCATGATCTTATAGACCTTAAATGTCTCTTTTCCAAGCTGAAGAGTCCCAGTCTTATTAATTGCTCCTCATATGGAAGCTGTTCCATACCCCTAATCACTTTTGTTGCCCTTTTCTGAACCTTTTCCAATTCCAGTATATCTTTTTTTTTTTAAGATGGGGCATCCACATCTGCACGCAGTATGCGAGATGTGGGCGTACCATGGATTTATATAGATGCAATATGATATTTTCTGTCTTATTATCTATCCTATTCTTAATGTTTCCCAACATTCTGTTTGCTTTTTTGACAGCCGCTGCACATTGAGTGGATGTTTTCAGAGAACTCTCCACAATGACTCCAAGATCTCTTTCTTGAGTGGTAACAGCTAAGTTAGATGTTCATCTATGTGTCTGACAATTTTATTCTTTATTATAGTTTCAACAAGTTTGCCCAGTACTGAAGTCAGGCTTACTGGCCTGTAATTGCCAGTATCGCCTCTGGAGCCCTTTTTCAAAATTGGCATCACATTAGCTATCCTCCAGTCATTTGGTACAGAAGATGATTTAAATTATAGGTTACAGACTACAGTTAGTAGTTCTACAATTTCACATTTAGATTCCTTCTGAACTCTGGGTGAATACCATCTGGCCCCGGTGACTTATTACTGTTGAGTTTATCAATTTGTTCCAAAACCTCCTCTAATGACACCTCAATCTGGGACAGTTCCTCAGATTTGTCACCTAAACAAAAAGGCTCAGGTGTGGGAATCTCCCCCAAAGCCTCAGCCATGAAGACCAATGCAAATAATTCATTTAGTTTCTCCAAATGGGCCTTATCGTCCTTGAGTGCTCCTTTAGCATCTCAATCATCCAGTGGCCTCACAGGTTGTTCAGCATGCTTCCTGCTTCTGATATGCTTAACATTTTTTTTTATATTACTTTTTGAGTCTTTGGCTAGCTGTTCTTCAAATTCTTTTTTGGCCTTCCTAATTATATTTTTACACTTCATTTGCAGGAATTTATGCTCCTGTCTATTTTCTTCCTGAGGATTTAACTTCCACTTTTTAAAGGTTGCCTTTTTGCCTCTCACTGCTTCTTTTACATTTGAAATGTAAAATATTAAGGCTTTAATTTTAACATACCTTGTTCTGTTTCCCTTTAGCTGGAGAGAGTGTCTTTGGTGTTGACCTTCACTTGTAACCTCACTTCTGGGAAAACAGAAACAACACACTCTGAGACCTGGTAAACTTGTACCAACAGTGTGGTGTTTAGGGCATTACTTTTAGTTGCCTCTCTGATGACAGGCTCAGATCAGTGCTGCAAAATAAGCAATTGTGGCTGGCTAAGCCAGACTCTTATTAACAGAAGGCAAAATGAGAAAGATATGAAAGAAAAGAAATTAGGCAGGGAAGGAAAAAGGACACAATAGGGTTGAGGAAGTCTGAACCCTAATCTACACTACAGGGTTAGGTCGAATTTAGCCTCGTTAGGTCGATTTTATAATGAATGCATCTGCACAAGCAACCCCATTCCATCGACCTAAAGGGCTCTTAAAATCGACTTCTGTACTTCTCCCCCGCAAGGGGAGTATCACTTAAATCAACCTTGCTGGGTCGAATTTGGGGTAGTGTGGACAAAAATCGACATTATTGGCCTCCAGGAGCTATCCCAGAGTGCTCCAATGTGACCGCTGTGGACAGCACTTTGAACTCTGATGTACTAGCCAGGTACACAGAAAAAGCCCAGGGAAATTTTGAATTTCATTTCCTGCAGTCCTCCCAGAATTGCAAACAAGCTCCAGCATGGAGCGAACGGGAGACACTGGATCTGATTGCTGTATGGGGAGAAGAATCTGGGCAGGCAGAACTCTGATCAAAAAGAAGAAATGCTAATATATATGCCAAAATCACACAGGGCATGATGGACAGAGGCTACAACAAGGACACACAGAAATGTCACGTGAAAATCAAGGAGCCTACTCAAGCCAACCAAAAGACAAAGGAGGTGAATGGTCACTCTGGGTCAGAGCCCCATACATGCCGCTTCTATGATCAGCTGCATGGCATTCTGGGAGGGGAGGACACTACCACTACCCCACTACTGTCCATGGACACCGACAAGGGGGGAGTCTCATGCAACATGGAGGAGGATTTTGTGGTGAGGAAGAGGAGGAGGAGGAGAATGTACAGCAGGCAAGCGGTGAATCCATTCTCCCTGGCAGCCAGGACCTTTTCATCACCCTGGAGCCAATACCCTCCCAAGATGGGATCCCCAACCCCGAAGGCGGAGAAGGCACCTCTGGTGAGTGCACATTTGTAACTACAGTACAGGTTTTTAAAGCAATAGTGTTTAATGTTTCATTCGCCCTGAAACTTGGGATGCATTCGCGGCCAGTACAGCTACTGGAAAAGTCTGTTAACGTGTCTGGGGATGGAGTGGGAATCCTCCAGGAACATCTCCATGAAGCTCTCCTGGAGGTACTCTGAAAGCCTTTGCAGAAGGTTTCTGGGGAGGGCTGCCTTATTTCGTCCTCCATGGTAGGACACTTTACCACGCCAAGTCAGTGGCAAGTAGTCTGAATCATTGCAGCACAAAGCATGGTCCTGGGTTTCGGTCACATTCAAGCAACATTTGATCTTTATATTTCTGTGTTAGCCTCAGGAGAGTGATATCATTCATGGTCACCTGGTTGAAATAGGGGAATTTTCGTAACGGAACAGTAAAAGGACCGCGTTCATGCTGGGCTATTTGCAGTTGACTGAAAGGGATCATCCCATAGCCACACAGTGGGGGAAGGGGTGAAAAGGATCATCCCAAATAGCCACATGGAGGGGTGGGGGGAGATGTGTACTGCACATCCACCTGAAAACTGCAGCCCCTCCTTTTCAATGGCAAACCCAACTGGCATTGCTTGCTATGGGAAAGGAGGACGCTGCAGTTTGAAAACATTCCCACATGTTATGAAGGCATTAGAAGCCAAACCCATGCACCCTTTGGCTTACCATGGCTGCCTGGAAACCTAATTCTTTTGCCCAGATGTGTGTGATGTGTCACCATACCGGCAGGCACTCAATATAAGAGGCAAAATGAGACCTTGTACCTAAAGCACATGTGCTGTCTACTATCAATTGTCTGATTCACTGTGAAAGACTCTCCCTTTTGTTCTCAGAAATGCATCATCTTAAATTTTACTCTCCCTTTTTATCCCCCTGCAGGTGCAAATGTTTCTATTCTCCCCCATCATAACCGTCCCTGAGGTTATCGCAGATTAGAAGGCGAAAAAAACCACACTCGCAATGACATGTTTTCCAAGCTCATGCAGTCGTCTTGCACTGATAGGGCACAGCTGAATGCACGGAGGCATTCAGTGGCAGAGTCCAGGTAAGCATTAAGTGAGCACAATGAGAAGAGGCAGGATGCAATGCTGAGGCTAATGGGGGAGAAACGGACATGCTCAGGCATCTGGTGGAGCTGCAGGAAAGCTAACAAGAGCACAGATCACCACTGTACAACCTCCTGCCCTCCTCCCCAAATTCCATATCCTCCTCACCCAGACACCCAAGAACGCCGTGGGGAGGCTCTGGGCACCCAGCCACTCCACTCCAGAGGATGGCCCAAGCAACAGAAGGCTGTCATTCAAACAGTTTTTTGAGTCATAGTATGGCTACAATAAGCAATGTGCTCTTGTCCTTCCCTCCTCCCCTCCTCCCTCATCCCACCCAGGCTACTTTATCAGTTATCTCCCCCTTTTTTTAATTAATAAAGAAAGAATGCATGGTTTCAAAATAATAGTGACTTTATTTCCTTTGCCAGCTGGGATCGAAGGGGGGAGGGTGGTTGGCTTACAGGGAATTAAAAATCAACAAAGAGGGTGGGTTTGCATCAAGCAGAAACAAACAGAACTGTCACACCATAGCCTGGCCAGTCATGAAACTGGTTTTCAAAGCCTCTCTGATGTGCAGCACGCCTACCTGTGGTCTTCTAATCACCCTGGTGTCTGGCTGTTCAAAACTGGCAGCCAGGCGATTTGCCTCAACCTTCCACCCGCCATAAACATCTCCCCCTTACTCTCACAGATATTATGGAGCACACAGCAAGCAGCAATAACAATGGGAATATTGGTTGTGCTGAGGTCTAACCTAGTCAACAAACAGCACCAGTGAGCTTTTAAACATCCAAAGGCACATTCTACCACCATTCTACACTTGCTCAGCCTATAGTTGAACTGATCCTTACTACTGTCCTGGCTGCCTGTGCACAGCTTCTTGAGCCATGGGAGCAAGGGTTAGGCTGGGTCTCCAAGGATAACAATTGGCATTTCAACATCCCCAACAGATTTTTTTTTGTCTGGGAAGTAAGTCCCTTCTTGCAGCTGCTCAAACAGCCCAGAGTTCCTAAAGATGCCAGCGTCATGCACCTTTCCCGGCCATCCCACTTTGATGTCGTGAAACGTCCCATGTGATCCACCAGATCTTGCTGCACCACTGAGAAGTACCCCTTGCGGTTTATGTGCTGGTTGGCAAGGTGGTCCGGTGCCAAGATAGGGATATGGGTTCCGTCTATGGCCCCACCACAGTTAGGGAAACCCACTGCAGCAAAGCCACCCACTATGACTTGCACATTTCCCAGAGTCACTACCCTTGATAGCAGAACATCAGTGATTGCACTGGCTACTTGAATCACAGCAGTCCCCACAGTAGACTTGCCCACTCCAAATTGATTCCCGACTGACCGGTAGCAGTCAGGCATTGCAAGCTTCCACAGGGCTATCGCCACTCACTTCTCAACTGTCAGGGCAGCTCTCATCTTGGTATTCCTGTGCTTCAGGGTGCAAGAAAGCAACTCACAGAGTTCCAGGAAAGTGGTCTTATGCATGCAAAAGTTTCGCAGCCACTGTGAATCATCCCATACCTGCAAGACTATTTGGTCCCACCAGTCTGTGCTTGTTTGCCGGGCCCAGAATCAGTGTTCCACTATATCAACCAGCCCCACTGCCACCAGGATGTCCCAATTGCCACATCCCATGCTTTCAGGAATGTCTGTGTCCATGTCCTTCTCACAATCGTCCTCGTGCTGCTGACTCTTCTGCAAATATTCCAGGATAATGTACAAGGTGTTTACAATGCTCGCAACAGCAGCGGTGAGCTGAGTGGGCTCCATGCTTGCCATGCTATGGTGTCTGTATGGGTAACCCAGGAGAAAAGGTGTGAAATGATTGTCTGCAGTTGCTTTCACGGAGGGAGGGAGGGGAGACTGATGACATGTACCCAAAACCACCTGCAACAATGTTTTTGCCCCATCAGGCATTGGGAGCTTAATCCAGAATTCCAATGGGCAGCAGAGACTGCGGGAACTGTGGGATAGTTTCCCACAGTGCACCGCTCTGTGAGTTGATTCTAGACACGGTAGTGAGGATACACTCTGCCAATTTAATGCTCTTTGTGGGGACAGACACAATTGACTGTATAACATTGATTTCTAAAAATTGACTTCTATAAAATCTACCTAATTTCATAATGTAGACACACTAAGTTTTGCTTCCCAGATGGTCAGGATTTAGCCAGAGCCAGTGGAGGCGGCAATGCAATCTGGGTCCCTCTCTGGCCTGGTCTAGTCAGGACATCTCTCAGGATTAGGACAAAGAAGGTGGGGACGGCAGCCTTGATGATAAAGCTTGCTGCAGCAACTGCTGGCAGACAGATACTTCTTTTGTTATTTTTTCCCTAAAGCCTTTTCTTTTTTAAGAACTCCCAAAGGGAGTGTTGAGCAGAATAGTCATTTTGTCCACCAATTGCCCTAATTTCCAACACATCAATTTTGGTTAATTGATTTCTGGTCCTCTACACCTCTTGTTTACCAGTCATAATCTTAACACAGTCTCTCAGTGGTAACAGTAAAACCCTTGCTGTTTAAATTAATTCAGACTGTCTCCTCCTTGCATCTTTTCTAAAAGAATTGTAAGTAACACGTCATTGTGATGCTGTATGAAATTTCACTCAGTTTTTTCAGTTGTGCTTACTGTTAACATGAATTTGTAGGCTCAATTATCAAAACAGGCCTCCCTTATAACTTTTTAGCCACATGGCTAGAGCTCTCACCCAGAAAGCAGGAAAGTATAATGGCGGCACCACCACCACCAAGTCTCCCCCCAGATTTTGGATGGGTCCTAATCCATTGGGCATGTTCTGCTATTTTGCCCAGGGAGCCCAATGCTCAGAGGCAATATCTATTTTCATCTGGACGAGGATCGCACTGGAGCTTAGACATGAGAGTGATGCATTATGTGCATGTCCAGAAGCAGAAATTTAGGTGCTTATGGGAAAAAAAGTTAGGTGCCGAAGGATATTTGGTCCCTATTGGGTTAGGCAGCAGCCAAGCAGGGGTTTGGAGGATCTCAGTGACACCAAAATTTTGGACTTAACTGCCTAAAGTGGGGAGTTAATTCCCTAAGTTCTTTTGTGGATATGGGGCTCAATGTACTATAGCGCTACTCAGCTTGCGTGCTAGTTCAGTGCTCTGCCCTATGGGTCAAATTCAGTCTTATGCAGACAGGCCTACTTACCACTTAAGGCCATTTCACAAGGCCTACATACCACTTAAATCCCACTTAATTTCTTTGGGTGAAATCCTAGTCCCATTGGTTAATGGCAAAACTCCCATTGAATTCTATTGGGCCAGGATTTCACCTTCAAAATATAGCATAAGTGACACATATACCTTGTGCTGGCCCTGTACAGACAGAAGACTTTCACCTTAAGAGAATAAATCAAGCCAACCTAGAAGCAGAGAAAAACTCTTTGGTCCTTGCTGGCAGCTTGGTTCTTAGTTTTTGTTCAAATAATCAACAATAAAAGGAGGATCTTCCTAACAGAGTCAATAGACAACCTGGCATGTTTCAATCTTGCTAAAAAAAGGAAGCATGGTGAATGTCAGAGACTATGCCTTAATCCTCACTGTGAAAGCTGGCTCTGTGGGCTTTTTATTTTGGGTTTGTATAGTAGGCATGGTTTTTATTTTTCCAGGTTAAAATACATGCTTATATCAAAGACTATGTAGAGAAGCATACACCTAATAGTGAAGTCAGGCCAAAGAAGTGTCCGAGTAGATATAAAAAGGAAATATTTTTGGCAGCATAGAAAGCTCTGATTGTCGCTGTCTGAACTGTACTTGGCATGTCTAGACAAATAAAGAACACTGTTGCCAGTCTGTCAGTCTTCATATGTATATGATATAGTCACAACTACACTAAACAAAAAAAGACAGCTTTATTGTAATATACCAGATTTCCTAAACAAATTAAATATTTACTAAGAGGCATTTAAAGTAGCATAACGTTTAAGAAAATTAGCCCATTCACAAGTGAAATACACAGCTGGAATCTTTATCTTACATGGGACAAAATGGCTCCAACATAATTAACTGGCCCATACATCCAACTACATATACCAAAAGCATATACCTTTTTTTTCTCCAAAGGTGACTGAAAATTAATCAGGCACTTTAAGCTGTAAATTCTACATGCTGAGATCTCATTAGAAGATTTGCAAGTTCAGTTGATACATAGTATCATATCACTAAGTTTAAACAGCTGAAATGTTATTAAATGTTCGCTTCTTCTGTGAAGCCTCCAAGCCCCAATCCAAGTCATCAAAAACACTGTGATGTTTTAAAACACTGTGATGTTCATTGTATTAAAAAGAGAACGGGACACAAAAGAGAATAACACCTTAAGTCAGAACTTGGAGAGACTCAGAGAAAGCTGAAATAACTAAGTCAGTTTAAAAATAATGATATACGATATTGATTCAGATACAGTCCAAGGAGATCACTGCCTGGTTTCCATCACTACAGGAGAATGGAGCAAGCCACTGGGGCCCCTTTTTCTCAAGAACCACAATTACAGGAAAATGCAGCAGGCTGTTATTTGTCTCCCTACAGGGCAGTTGAAAATGGCAGGGGGCCATTGCTGACTTCCACAAAGAGGGATGGGCTATCCAATAATAGATCTGTGGAGGGACATCGCTGCAGTCACTTAATGCCCAATCCAGCAAAGCACTTAGACCTGTCCTTAACTTTAGGCTTGTGAGTACTCCCACTGAAGTAATGTGCTAAAATGCTTTGCTGGTCTGGATTCTAAATCACTTAAAGGTATGGGCATGACATTTTAAAAAGAAAGTAAAGAGTAAAAGTTAAAAGGTATATTTTCAATAGTTAAACGGTACTGGAGAAAATCTTGAGCCCAATAATGCCCCCCAATTTGATTCTCTCTCTATCCATCCTTTATCAGCTTCTCCCTGGCTATTAACCTAACCCTGGTGGTTCTTACCTTGCTGAAAGAGGGCCAATATGGAAGGCTTTATCACTTGATGAGAAATATCTTGGAATTTTGTCACTTGAAATACAACACCTGATTGGCTGACAATAGTCCTTAACAAGTAGATAAAGGAAAACTTCCATTGTAAACAGAAAATAAAGAAATCTTTACATTTTGGTTTCTCTTCATGGCTCCCTCAGCTAAGCTCAGCAGCACTTTCTGTTCCCAAGACCCCATGAAACAGTCATAAGGGGACACAGAACATGTGGTTAAACTGTCAAACTCATTGCCACAAGAAGTCATTGAGGACAAGTATTTAACAAAACGCAGAAAGGATTAGATATCAAGAATATCCAGAATTGTTATAATTAATTATAACAAAAATTATGCAGGGACATTAAACTTCAGGGTTTAAGCCAATCTCTAACTATTAGAGATTAGAATGAGACCTATGTGGAGGCAGATATGGGTTAATCTGCCCTACTGTGGGCTTCTTGCATCTTCCTCTGAGGCATCTGGTACTGCCCCCTGCTGCAGAAAGGGTCCTAGACTAGATCAACCTTGAGTCTATGGCAGTCTTATAACACAATGCCCTGGAGCGCATTAAAGCTGTCAAAGCACTTGGAATTCTAAAATATAATAGAAAACAAGCAAAAAAAAACCCCTAAAATAAGTAGTAAACTAGTATTTATAGTAATAGTCTTTGTCAGTCAAGTAAAGATATTTGTTATCAGCCCCTATCAGGTAAGTAATATAACAAAGATCTTCATTTGAACATTTTATCATATTTTCACCATAAATTGCAATGTAAAAGCATAAGCACCACATGTCTGCGGCTCATGAATTGTTTGCTGTTTGTCTGAAACTATGGCACTTAACCTAATTGTTGACAGATTGTGAGATTTTTAGTTTACTGGAGTTTGTCTACTATTGGCACTTTAATTAGCTTTTGCCATAAGTACTGGAAAAAATTAAAACCAAGGCAGCACTATATAATGTCACCAAGATTCATTTGTATATGTATACTTTCTATGTGTGGAGTGGGCTGAGAATGAGCCCATTTGTTTCTGCATTTTGCCACTACTGCCTCTATGGTAGCTAAATTCAGGCTTGGTAAAGGGACCCAGTGAAGATTTATTTCTTTTAATATTTAAAATATATTCCTTACTTGTGTAACTAGCTGCATCTTCTGAGCGCATAAGCCTTTAAGACACAAGTTTCCTTCTGGGGCAGTGAGACTCAGATCCTTTCTGTTTTGTCCCAGCAGAGACTCTCTGATGAACCCCGGGACTATCTGAGCAGCCTCCATGGTACAAGATCTATTTCTCTCATGCTTCCCTCAGGCACAACCCTGTGGCTCCTTACAAAGGCCCAATCACCATGCCTTCCACCCATATCTTCACACAATTAATTGTGCTGATGCTAGGGTACCCTGATAGACAGCAGTAGCAAAATTTACCAAATAGATCAAAGTGCAGATTGTACATGAAGATCGTAAGTGAAAATCTCCTGGACTTGATGCTAGGTGTTTGGGTTCTATTCGACAGGATTTATACACAGGCTTCAGTTTTGTGGGTATCTTGTAAGGCTGCTTGGATTTTATATCCAACTTAAATATTCAGTTGGTCCACAAAAGCATTTTGCTCAATTTGTGTGTGCAGCACACTTTCTGTGGCTAGATGGAAATGACTAACAGTGTAATACTTCTCCCCACACTGCAGTAGAACTTACTCACTGAAGAAGAAGGGAGGAGAAAAACAAACAAACAAACAAAAAAAAAAACAACCCCAAACCACTTGACTGGCTTATCTAGTTTTGTTTTGTTTTCAGTTTCTATAAGGGCTGCCAAGCAATTAAAAAATATTGATTGCACTGTTAAACAATAATAGAATACCATTTATTTAAATATTTTGGATGTTTTCTACTTTTTCAAATATATTGATTTCAATTTCAACACAGAATACAAAGTGTATAGTGCTCACTTTATATTTATTTTTATTACAAATATTTGCACTGTAAAAACAAATAGTATATTTCAATTCACAAGTACTGTAGTGAAATCCCTTTATCATGAACTAACAAATGTAGAATTAGGTACCAAAAAATAACTGCTGCATTCAAAAATAAAACAATATAAAACTTTAGAGCCTACAAGTCCATTCAGTCCAACTTCTTGTTCAGCCAATCGCTCAGAAAAACAAGTTTGTTTACATGTGCAGGAGATAATGCTGCTTATTTCTTCTTTACAATGTGAACTGAAAGTGAGAACAGGCATTCGCATGGCACTGTTGTAACTGGCATCACAAGATATTTACGTGCTAAATACGCTAAAGATTCATATGTCCCTTCATGCTTCAACCACCATTCCAGAGGACATGTGTCCATGCTAATGATAAGTTCTGCTCGATAACAATCCAAAGCAGTGCAGACCCATGCATGTTCATGTTCATCATCTGAGTTGGATGCCACCAGCAGAAAGCTGATTTTCTTTTTTGGTGATTCGGATTCTGTAGTTTCCACATTGGAGTGTTGCTCTTTTAAGACTTCTGAAAGCATGCTCCACACCTCATTCCTCTCAGATTTTAGAACACACTTCAGATTCAAATGTCCTTGGGTCGAGTGCTGTAGCTATCTTTAGAAATCTCACATCGATAACTTCTTTGCATTTTGTCAAATCTGCAGTGAAAGTTCTCTCAAAATGAACAACATGTACTTGGTCATTATCTGAGACAGCTATAACACAAAATATATGGTAAAATATGGGTAAAACACAGAATAGGAGACATACAATTCTCCCCCAAGGAGTTCAGTCACAAATTTAATCAATGCATTATTTTTTTAAATGGGCGTCATCAGCATGGAAGCATGTCCTCTGGAATGGTGGCCAAAGCATGAAGGGGCATACAAATGTTTAGCATAACTGGCACGTAAACACCTTGCAATGCCAGCTACAAAAGTGCCATGTGAATCCCACTTCTCACTTTCAGGTAACTTTGCAAATAAGAAATGGGCAGCATTATCTCCTGTATATGCAAACAAACTGGTTTGTCTTAGCAATTGGCTGAACAAGTAGGACTGAATGGACTTGTAGGCGCTAAAGTTTTACATTGTTTTATTTTTGAATGCAGTTATTTTTTGGTACATAATTCTACATTTGTTAGTTCAACATTCATGATAAAACTGTTGTACTACAGTACTTGTATGAGATTAACTGAAAAATACTATTTCTTTTGTTTATAATTTTTACAGTGCAAATATTTTTAATACAAAATAATATAAAGTGAATCCTGTACACTTTGTATTCTATGCCCTGGTCTACACTAGGACTTTAGGTCGAATTTAGCAGTGTTAAATCGATATAAACCTGCACCCGTCCACACAATGAAGCCCTTTATTTCGACTTAAAGGGCTCTTAAAATCGATTTCCTTACTCCACCCCTGACAAGTGGATTAGCGCTTAAATCGACCTTGCCGGATCGAATTTGGGGTACTGTGGACACAATTCGATGGTATTGGCCTCCGGGAGCTATCCCAGAGTGCTCCATTGTGACCGCTGTGGACAGCACTCTCAACTCAGATGCACTGGCCAGGTAGACAGGAAAAGAACCGCGAACTTTTAAATCTCATTTCTTGTTTGGCCAACGTGGCAAGCTGCAGGTGACCATGCAGAGCTCATCAGCACAGGTGACCATGATGGAGTCCCAGAATCGCAAAAGAGCTCCAGCATGGACCGAACGGGAGGTACAGGATCTGATCGCTGTTTGGGGAGAGGAATCCGTGCTATCAGAACTCCGTTCCAGTTTTTGAAATGCCAAAACCTTTGTCAAAATCTCCCAGGGCATGAAGGACAGAGGCCATAACAGGGACCCGAAGCAGTGCCGTGTGAAACTGAAGGAGCTGAGGCAAGCCTACCAGAAAACCAGAGAGGCAAACGGCCGCTCCGGGTCAGAGCCCCAAACATGCCGCTTCTATGATGAGCTGCATGCCATTTTAGGGGGTTCAGCCACCACTACCCCAGCCGTGTTGTTTGACTCCTTCAATGGAGATGGAGGCAATACGGAAGCAGGTTTTGGGGACGAAGAAGATGATGATGATGATGATGATGAGGTTGTAGATAGCTCACAGCAAGCAAGCGGAGAAACCAGTTTTCCCGACAGCCAGGAACTGTTTCTCACCCTGGACCTGGAGCCAGTACCCCCCGAACGCACCCAAGGCTGCCTCCTGGACCCAGCAGGCAGAGAAGGGACCTCTGGTGAGTGTACCTTTTAAAATACTATACATGGTTTAAAAGCAAGCATGTGAAAGGATTACTTTGCCCTGGCATTCGCGGTTCTCCTAGATGTACTCCTAAAGCCTTTGCAAAAGGTTTCTGGGGAGGGCAGCCTTATTGTGTCCTTCATGGTAGGACACTTTACCATTCCAGGCCAGTAACACGTACTCGGGAATCATTGTAGAACAAAGCATTGCAGTGTATGTTTGCTGGCATTCAAACAACATCCGTTCTTTATCTCTCTGTGTTATCCTCAGGAGAGTGAGATATAATTCATGGTCACCTGGTTGAAATAGAGTGCTTTTCTTCAGGGGACACTCAGAGGAGCCCATTACTGCTGGGCTTTTTGCCTGTGGCTAAACAGAAATGTTTCCCGCTGTTAGCCACAGGGAGGGGGGAGGGTTGAGGGGGTAGCCACGCGGTGGGGGGAGGCAAAATGCGACCTTGTAACGAAAGCACATGTTCTATGTATGTAATGTTAACAGCAAGGATTACCCTGAAAGAGTGTAGCCACTGTTTTATAAAATGTGTCTTTTTAAATACCGCTGTCCCTTTTTTTTTCTCCACCAGCTGCATGTGTTTCAATGATCACAGGATCTTCTCCTTCCCAGAGGCTAGTGAAGCTTAGAAAGAAAAAAAAATGCACTCAAGATGAAATGTTCTCCGAGCTCATGCTGTCCTCCCACTCTGACAGAGCACAGACAAATGCGTGGAGGCAAATAATGTCAGAGTGCAGGAAAGCACAAAATGACCGGGAGGAGAGGTGGCGGGCTGAAGAGAGTAAGTGGCAGGCTGAAGAGAGGGCTGAAGCTCAAATGTGGCGGCAGCGTGATGAGAGGAGGCAGGATTCAATGCTGAGGTTGCTGGAGGACCAAACCAGTATGCTCCAGTGTATGGTTGAGCTGCAGCAAAGGCAGCTGGAGCACAGACTGCCACTGCAGCCCCTCTGTAACCAACCGCCCTCCTCCCCAAGTTCCATAGCCTCCACACCCAGACGCCCAAGAACGCGGTGGGGGGGCCTCCAGCCAACCAGCCACTCCACCACAGAGTATTGCCCCCCCAAAAAAAGGCTGTCATTCAATAAATTTTAAAGTTGTAAACTTTTAAAGTGCTGTGTGGCATTTTCCTTCCCTCCTCCACCACCCCTCCTGGGCTGCCTTGGTAGTCATCCCCCTATTTGTGTGATGAATGAATAAAGAATGCATGAATGTGAAGCAACAATGACTTTATTGCCTCTGCAAGCGGTGATTGAAGGGAGGAGGGGCGGGTGGTTAGCTTACAGGGAAGTAGAGTGAACCAAGGGGTGGGGGGTTTCATCAAGGAGAAACAAACAGAACTTTCACACCGTAGCCTGGCCAGTCATGAAACTGGTTTTCAAAGCTTCTCTGATGCGTACCACGCCCTCCTGTGCTTTTCTAACCACCTGGTGTCTGGCTGCGCATAACCAGCAGCCAGGCGATTTGCCTCAACCTCCCACCCCGCCATAAACGTCTCCCCCTTACTCTCACAGATATTGTGGAGCACACAGCAAGCAGTAATAACAGTGGGAATATTGGTTTCGCTGAGGTCTAAGAGAGTCAGTAAACTGCACCAGCGCGCCTTTAAACATCCAAATGCACATTCTACCACCATTCTGCACTTGCTCAGCCTGTAGTTGAACAGCTCCTGATTACTGTCCAGGCTGCCTGTGTACGGCTTCATGAGCCATGACATTAAGGGGTAGGCTGGGTCCCCAAGAATACATATAGGCATTTCAACATCCCCAAAAGTTATTTTCTGGTCTGGGAATAAAGTCCCTTTCTGCAGCTTTTGAAACAGACCAGAGTTCCTGAAGATGCGAGCATCATGTACCTTTCCCGGCCATCCCACGTTGATGTTGGTGAAACGTCCCTTGTGATCCACCAGAGCTTGCAGCAGTACTGAAAAGTACCCCTTGCGGTTTATGTACTCGGCGGCTTGGTGCTCCGGTGCCAAGATAGGGATATGGGTTCCGTCTATGGCCCCACCACAGTTAGGGAATCCCATTGCAGCAAAGCCATCCACTATGACCTGCACATTTCCCAGGGTCACTACCCTTGATATCAGCAGATCTTTGATTGCGTGGGCTACTTGCATCACAGCAGCCCCCACAGTAGATTTGTCCACTCCAAATTGATTCCCAACTGACCGGTAGCTGTCTGGCGTTGCAAACTTCCACAGGGCTATCGCTATTCTCAACTGTGAGGGCTGCTCTCATCTTGGTATTCATGCGCCTCAGGGCAGGGGAAAGCAAGTCACAAAGTTCCATGAAAATGCCCTTACGCATGCGAAAGTTTCGCAGCCACTGGGAATCGTCCCAGACCTGCAACACTATGCGGTCCCACCAGTCTGTGCTTGTTTCCCGAGCCCAGAATCGGCGTTCCACAGCATGAACCTGCCCCATTAGCACCATGATGCATGCATTGGCAGGGCCCATGCTTTCAGAGAAATCTGTGTCCATGTCCTGATCACTCACGTGACCGCGCTGACGTCGCCTCCTCGCCCGGTATCGCTTTGCCAGGTTCTGGTGCTGCATATACTGCTGGATAATGTGTATGGTGTTTAATGTGCTCCTAATTGCCAAAGTGAGCTGAGCAGCCTCCATGCTTGCCTTGGTATGGCGTCCGCACAGAAAAAAGGCGCGGAACGATTGTCTGCCGTTGCTCTGACGGAGGGAGGGGCGACTGAAGACACGGCTTACAGGGTTGGCTTCAGGGAGCTAAAATCAACAAAGGGGGTGTCTTTACATCAAGGAGTATTTCAGGCAGGACTTCACGGAGGGTTCCAATAAGAAATGGTGCACCTAAGTTATCGTTCTTATTGGAACAAGAAGGTTAGCCTGGCCTCTGCTTGATACATGGCTAGATTTACCTCGCTGCATCTTCTCTGTGAGTGACTGCAGTGTGACCTAGAGGAATGAGTCCCCTAGACAGGGGAGGGGGGGAAGCAAATGAGTACAAAACAAATCTGGTCTATTTCTTGTTTTGATCCACTCCATCTATCTTTTACATCTTTGGCTGGCAGCAGACGGTGCAGAAGGACTGCATGCCATCCACATCCCATGGCTGCTCGGCAGAAGATGGTACAGTACGACTGCTAGCCATCCTCATCTCTTGCCTGCCTGGCAGAAGATGGTACAGTACGACTGCTAGCAATCCGTATCGCCTGCCTGCTCACCATAAGACGGTTCAATAGGACTGACTGCAGGACTAAAGAGAATGACGTGGTCAAGTCACTCTAAATTAAGTCCCTGCGCCCATGTCTGTCCAGGTGCTCCCAGCCGACATGGCCAGGAGCACCTCGGACATGACGATGACGGCTACCAGTCGTACTGTACCGTCTGCTGCCACAAGGCAAGGGGTTGCTGCTACTGTGTAGCAAAGCCGTACCGCTTCTGCCAGCACCCAGGAGACATGGGGTGATGGTTACCTGAGCGGGCTCCATGCTTGCCGTGGTATGGCGTCTGCACAGGTAACTCAGGAAAAAAGGCGCGAAACGATTGTCTGCCCTTGCTTTCACGGAGGGAGGAGGGAACGGGGGCCTGACATTATGTACCCCACAACCACCCGTGACAATGTTTTAGCCCCATCAGGCATTGGGATCTTAACCCAGAATTCCAATGGGCAGCGGAGACTGCAGGAACTGTGGGATAGCTACCCACAGTGCAACGCTCCAGAAGTCGACTCTAGCCTCGGTACTGTGGAAGCACTCCGCCGAGTTAATGCACTTAGAGCATTTTCTGTGGGGACACACACACTCGAATATATAAAACCGATTTCTAAAAAAACTGACTTCTATAAATTCAACCTTATTCTGTAGTGTAGACATACCCTATGTTGTAATTGAAATCAATATATTTGAAAATGTAGAAAAACATCCAAAATATTTATAATAAATTTCAATTGGTATTCTATTATTGTTTAACAGTGTGATTAAAACTGCATTTAATCACAATTAATTTTTAAATTGTGATTAATGTTTTGAGTTACTCGCATGTGTTAACTGTGATTAATCGACAGACCTCGTTTCTAAGTTAAATAAAGTTTGAACCAAAGAGTAGTTTGCATATCACTGTAACCATAGATGTGGGAGTTCTGCCTGTATGGTTATAGTATATCCTGTACTTGGATGGGAATCTAATCTCTAATTTGGTGCAGATGCCAGTTCTCTGGCATCTTTAGGCTGTCCATCTGTTATGATGACAATCTGCCCACTCACAAGGTGGTATGCAATAACCAGGGAGGGACAGCATGCAAACACAAAAGCTGACATTCTCTATACATAATAATCTGCCCACATGACATTCTCATAAGCAAACTAAGAAATATGATCTAGATAATAATTTCAGACCGAATCAGTACTCATTGCTATGGAGAGGTTCTGTGGCACCATGTAGATAACATATTGAAGGTATTTTCTGAATTTTGTTACAAAAAGGATTTCTGTCCCTGATATGTTTCAGAGTAGCAGCCGTGTTAGTCTGTATTCACAAAAAGAAAAGGAGTACTTGTGGCACCTTAGAGACTAACACATTTATTAGAGCATAAGCGTTTGTGGGCTACAGACCATTTCATCAGATGCATAGAATGGAACATATAGTAAGAAGATATATATATATATCTTCTTACTATATGTTCCATTCTATGCATCTGATGATAGCTCATCTTAACTAATTAGCCTCTCACAGTTTGTATGGTAACTTCCAACTTATCTATATGTGTGTATATATATATATATATATATATATATATATATATATATATACACACATATAGATAAGTTGGAAGTTACCATACAAACTGTGAGAGGCTAATTAGTTAAGATGAGCTATCATCAGATGCATAGAATGGAACATATAGTAAGAAGATATATATATATATATATATATATATATATATATATATATATATATATATATATATATATATATATATATACACATATAGATAAGTTGGAAGTTACCATACAAACTGTGAGAGGCTAATTAGTTAAGATGAGCTATTATCAGCAGGAGAAAAAAATCTTTTGTAGTGATAATCAAGATGGCCCATTTAGACAGTTGACAAGAAGGTGTGAGGATACTTAACTTAGGGAAATGGATCCAATATGTGTAATGACCCAACCACTCCCAGTCTCTATTCAAACCCAAGTTAATGGTATCTAGTTTGCATATTAATTTAAGCTCAGCAGTTTCTAGTCGGAGTCTGTTTTTGAAGCTTTTTTTGTTGCAAAATTGCCACTTTTAAAAAATCTTTTACTGAGTAAAGATCATTTAAGAAAACATACATAAAATTATATTAACTTCAAAAATTATATTGTTTTATATAAAGGAAGCTTGAAAAGCAATAACTGAATATTTTATTGAAAGCATCTGAATACATAATCTGTAATACCCTCCACCAAATCAGTAAGGGACTAGACCATATTTCCCTAGTTTGCTTATGAGACTGTCATGTGGGACAGAGTCAAAAGCTTTACTAAAACCAAGTCTACTGTTTCTCCCCATCCCCTAGGCCAGTAACTCTGTAAAAGAAAGGTTTCAGAGTAACAGCCGTGTTAGTCTGTATTTGCAAAAAGAAAAGGAGTACTTGTGGCACCTTAGAGTTTGCATATCACAAACATCCGATGAAGTGAGCTGTAGCTCACGAAAGCTTATGCTCAGATAAATTGGTTAGTCTCCAAGGTGCCACAAGTACTCCTTTTCTTTCTGTCAAAGAAGAAAATTAGGTTGATTTGTTCTTGACAAATCCACATTAGCTATTATTTATCACCCTATTATCCTCTAGGTGCTTACAAACTGATTGTTTAATCATTTGTTCCAGTATCTTTCAAGGTGTTGAAGTTAGGCTGACTAGTCTATAATTCCCCAGCTTCTCTTTGTTTCCCTTCTTAAAGATAGGTAGCATGTGTGCCCTTCTCCAGTTCTTTGGAATCTCACTTGTCCTCCATAAGTTCTCTAAGAGAACCACTAATGGTTCCAAGATTGCTTCAGCTAGTCCCTTAAATACTGTAGGGTGAATTTAATCAGGATCTGATGACTTGAATATTTTTAATTATCTAAATGTTATTTAACCTGTTCTTTCCATAGTTTGGCTTGTGTTCCTTCCCTCTGGTTGTTAATTTTAATCGTGTTAAGCATCTGCTCACAATGAACCTTTTCAGTGAAGACTGAAGCAAAATAGGTGTTAAACACCTCAGCCTTCTTGATGTCATCTCTTATTAGCTCTTCTTCCCTGCTAAAGTAGTGGAACTACACTTTCCTTCATCTTTGCTCCTAATGTGATTATAGGACATCATCTTATTGCCTTTTATGTCGCTTACTAGGTGTAACTCATTTTGTACCCTTTCTGATTTCCTCCTACAGTTGGTGAAGGAGCTTTATGTTGTAACACTCAGGATGGATGCTAAAAACTTGCTAAATTTCATTTTCAGCCAAGAGAGAATAGAATCCAGATTGGTGTTACCTGTGTTAGCTCTACAGAGAATGGAAAAATCAGCAAAAACATATTGCATCAGTATTACTGATTATTCTCAATAAATCAAGGCAGCAAAAAAGGTGCTTTTTCCCCCCAGTACCACTTTGAGACTAGAACCACATTTTAAATTCTACATTCAGTACCAGGACCTGAATGACATTCTTATGATTTTTACCACTGCAATTAGAGAGCAATGAAACTGACCAGCATGTCTGTTTCACGTATTTCATTTCAGATACCTCAGAGATCCTGAAAAAAAAAAATTGTGACTTTCTGGTTGATGAGAAATTTTGGTAAATTTGTTTTTATTTAAAATCAGAAGGAAACCAACTTCCTATATACCAAATCTTTTCACAAACCAAAAATCTTGAGTTTTGGCCAACTCTAGCAAGAAGTGATAATAGCACTACAAACATACACTAAAGTCCTGATCCCAAAATGAACTCTGGGCAGACAAACCCCTACTGCCACACAGAGCCCTAATGAGGTGCTACGGGTGTTCTTATACAAAGCTCATTTCAGGACTGGATGCTAAGATGTCTGTTGAAATAAATTATTATTGCATGAATCTTAGCCTAACATTATGGGTTACCATTTTAAAAATACACTAGAACCTCAGAATGACGAACACCTTGGGAATGGAGTTTGTTCGTAACTCTGAAATGTTCATTACTCTCAACAAAATGTTATGGTTGTTCTTTAAAAGTTTACAGCTGAACACTGACTTAATACAGCTTTGAAACTTTACTATGCAAAAGAAAAATGCTGCTTTCCCTTTGTTTATTTTTATGTTCAACATAGTACTGTACTGTATTTTTTTCCCCCTTGCTTTCTGCTGCTTCCTGATTGTGTACTTCTGGGTCAAAACGAGGTATGTGGTTGACTGGTCAGTTCATAACTTCAATGTTTATAACCCTGAAGTTCTACTGTACAACCACCGAATTAACCTGATTAGATAATGAGTGTGTCTTACCTTGATTTCTAGTAGATTTCAGTTTAAATCAAAGCATTAACACATTACAGATTGTTGTTAGCCTTTCTTCCAAAAATCCAAGGCAGAATATCTGTAGAGATTAAAACACTATTACTTCCCCATAGAAGGTGGTCTCTCAAGGCTGTAGGTTAGCTGTGTGGGCTGGGTAATACCAATTTGTACTTGCTGCAAGAGTCAGGTGAAATGTATTAGTGGAGTAGTAGCATAAAAGAAGAGGGCAGTACATTTTAGCCTGACAGCTTCCAGTCAACAGAATAAAGCACTTCACCCTCCAACATTCTCATTCTACTCCCCTTTGAGATCACTTAATGTGTGTAATATACTTATTTACTTTTGAAGTTCATAATAGTGAACAATAAGGTTGGCCTTAAATAATAAATTGTCAAATTCTGCATTTAGTATAACCAGGTTGCTAAGTATCAGCATCTTCTGAATACAGAGTAGTAGTCTCTTAATGTTGGACTACTGTAAAGCTTGTTGCATTTGGCTGTGTTAAGGTACAATAAAGGTATTTCGGGATAGAGACAAATATTTGTACATTAGGAAGCAGAAAACATAACCTGCTTGTAATGAGCATGCAATAGTTTCAACTTAGTTCTCACCAAAGTGATCTTACCTCACAGTTTTAGGATAATCAATTTCTTAGGCTCAGGAGATCCAGAATATTAATATGTAGCATAGGAGGGTCTATGTACTACTTCCAAGGGCAGTAAAAAAGGAAAATGTGAAGCTGAAACATCTGTTGGGTACTATTTAACCATACTAAAGTTTACTCTCTAGGGACTCATTTGTGCCATTTAGGCAAAGCCCTGCCTTGGGGGCAATGTGGAGTCACAGGGGATACTTCCTGGAGCTTCTGGGCACTGGGCACCTGCTAATAGAAGGCCTCATCTCTGGTCTCATCTCTCCTCCTCCACTGCCATAGCCAGCAGACTCCACTGGCTCACAAGTAGGAGGGGCAGAGACACGGCCCTCTCTCTTCCCTGACCATCTCTGCTGATTTAGCAGCACCTGGCATGCCCAGGAAGATATGAACAGATCAGCCCTTGTGCTCCTTAACTTACAGGGGCTGTCCATTATTTGGCCCATGCAAGCTGGAAAAAAAGACTCCCTATACCCTCCCCCCCAACCCATTGCATAACTGTTTAAGGACATGCTAGCATCAAGCTGTATTTTAAAGAAGCCTTATTGTCAGTGCAGGAACAAACCGTCTCAATGAGCCAAAAGAATAGCAAATATGATAGGCGACCAGCTTGGCTTAACAGAGAAATCTTTGGTGAGCTTAAACAAAAAAAGGAAGTTTACAAGAAGTGGAAACTTGAACAGATGACTAGGGAGGAGTATAAAAATATTGCTCGAACATGCAGGGGTGTAATCAGGAAGGCCAAAGCACAATTGAAGTTGCACCTAGCAAGGGATGTGAAGTGTAACAAGAAGGGTTTCTACAGGTATGTTAGCAACAAGAAGGTGGTCAGGGAAAGTGTGGAACACTTACTGAATGGGGGAAGCAACCTAGTAGAAGATGATGTGGAAAAATCTGAAGTACTTGAGGTCTTCACAGGCAAGGTCAGCTCCCAGACTGCTGCACTGGGCAGCACAGTATGGGGAGGAGGTGAGCAGCCCTCAGTGATGAAAGAACAGATTAAGAACTATTTAGAAAAGCTGGACATGCACAAGTCTATGGGGCCACATCTAATGCATCCGAGGGTGCTGAGGGAGTTGGCTGATGTGATTGCAGAGCCATTGGCCATTATCTCTGAAAATTCGTGGCGATCAGGGGAGGTCCCAGATGATTAGAAAAAGGCAAGTATAGTGCCCATATTTTAAAAAGGGAAGAAAGAAAACCTGGGGAACTACAGACCGGTTAGCCTCACTTCAGTCCCCGGCAAAATCATGGAGCAGGTCATTAAGGAATCCATTTTGAAGCACTTGGAGGAGAGAAAGGTGATCAGGAACAGTCAACATGGATTCACCAAGGGCAAGTCATGCCTGACCAACCTGATTGCCTTTTATGATGAGATAACTGGCTCTGTGGATATGGGGAAAGTGGTGGACATGATACATCTTGACTTTAGCAAAGCTTTTGATATGGTCTCCCACAGTATTCTTGCCAGCAAGTTAAAGCAGTATGGATTGGATGAATGGAATATAAGGTGGATAAAGAGCTGGCTAGATTGTCGGGCTCAATGGGTAGTGATCAATGGCTTGATGTCTAGTTGGCTGCCAGTTTCAAGCGAAGTGCCCCAGGCATCAGTCCTGGGGCTGGTTTTGTTCAACATCTTCATTAATGATCTGGATGATGGGATGGATTTCACCCTCAGCAAGTTTGTGGATGACACTAAGCTGGGGGGAGAGGTAGATAGGCTGGAGGGTAGGGATAGGGTCCAGAGTGGCCTAGACAAATTGGAGGATTGGGCCAAAAGAAATTTGATGAGGTTCAACAAGAACAAGTGCACAGTCCTGCACTTAGGACGGAAGAATCCCATACACTGCTACAGGCTGGGGACCGACTGGCTAAGCAGCAGCTCCGCAGAAAAGGACCTGGGGATTACAGTGGATGAGAAGCTGGATATGAGTCAACAGTGTTCCCTTGTTGCCAAGAAGGCTAACGGCATATTAGGCTGCATTAGTAGGAGCCCTGCCAGCAGATCGAGGGGAGTGATTATTTCCATCTATTAGGCACTGGTGAGGCCACATCTGGAGTACTGTGTCCAGTTTTGGGCCCCCTACTATAGAAAGGACGTGGAGAAATTGGAGATAGTCCAGTGGAGGGCAACGAAAATGATTAAAGGGCTAGGGCACATGACTTATGAGGAGAGGCTGAGGGAACTGGGCTTATTTAGTCTGCAGAAAAGAAGAGTGAGGGGAGATTTGATCACAGCCTTCAACTACCTGAAGGTGGGGTTCCACAGAGATTGGAGCTAGGCTGTTCTCAGTGGTGACAGATGACAGAACAAGGAGCAATGGTCTCAAGTTGGAGTGGGGGAGGTCTAAGTTGGATATTAGGAAAAACTATTTCACTAGGAGGGTGGTGAAGCACTGGAATGGGTTACCTAGGGAGGTGGTGGAATCTCCATCCTTAGAGGTTTTTACGGCCCGGCTTGACAAATGCCTGGCTGGGATGATTTAGTTGGGGTTGGTCCTGTTTTGAGCAGGGGGTTGGATGGACTAGATGACCTCCTGAGATTTCTTCCAACTCTAATCTTCTATGATTCTATGATAAATTCTGGAGTAAGTTTACAGAATAATGAGAAGAGGATCTGATTTTTAACCTGTTGCCAGTAATGGAAATACTAAGGGCCATGTTTCTAACAGGTATTTAGGCACCTAGTGGGATTTTCAAAAGCATCTTGGCACCCAACGTCCATTGAAAT
Organism: Lepidochelys olivacea; assembly: GCF_965140295.1. Taxonomy (NCBI): domain Eukaryota; kingdom Metazoa; phylum Chordata; order Testudines; family Cheloniidae; genus Lepidochelys; species Lepidochelys olivacea. The sequence continues at coordinate 62,408,008 of NC_140418.1, read as the reverse complement.
CTATGGGTGTTAGGCTCCTAGATGCTTTTGAAAATCCCACAAGGTGCCTAAATTCTTTTTTAAAAAAATCTGGTCCTGGATATTTCACTCCCTATTTTTTTTATTGTGCTGAAAAAATATTCCTAATTAAGAACTATGAATTGAATGATACAGACTTATACCTGAGGGCTAAATTCTGCTCTCACTTCCACTGCTGTAATTCTAGAGTAACTTCATTGAAGAGAAAAGAATTACTCTCTGAGTTTATACCTGTTTAAATGAGATGTGAGCCTTGCACAGTTCTCCTACTTTATTTCTACTCTGAATTTTTATTTGCTATTATTATGATTTATGCAGTGGGAGGAGAAGGGATATGTTGAGTGTGTTTTTCCCTGCTGTGAAGAGCTAATGACAAGCAAAGGCCCTGATTCTGCTCTGGAAACTGCTCCTTGAACCCTTGTATTTATACATAAAATTTTACTCCACAGAGTAAACAGAGGGTGTGTGCTAGCAGATTTCAATGCAACGACCCAATCCTTCAATCCTTAGTTTCTGGAGTGTTTCTTATGTAAGTACCCACCATTGACTTCAGTGAGAGTATTCAGATGAGGAAGGATTAATCACATGAAAGACTGCAATTTTGATCCCTGAGGGAATAGACCTCCTATAGAAGTCAACATCATATAACCACAGGTGGAGAAAAACAGTAGATAAGGTAAGGAAAAGGATTGCAACAATTTATAGTATCTTTTTAACGTACACATTCTTGATTACTTTTATTTAACTAAATTAATTTTGTTATTTGAATCTTTGGCCTTGGATTTTTTTCATATATATGAAGCTAGAACAGATAATAGCAGTTATGAGGAATTGTTTTCCATAGCTTATTATCTGAAAAAAAGGATTAAACAGTTAAGAACTATTGTTGCATGATGTTAAAAGCCATCACCTTCCTGTGAAAATAGAGGATTTTAATTTTTTTTTCACTTGTGCTCTTAGAGAAAGAGGGAACCATTTTTAGACATCCAACACCATTATTTTACAGGGCACAGATACTTGGTTTATCGTGAGGGAAACAGAAATACAAACAAATTTACTCCATCACTTTAGAACTTTTCATTATAACTCTCAAAAGATCCTCATCTCAGTGCATGCTATCATTATCCTTTTCATTTACCTAATGTTTACTTTACTACATGCAATTTCGGTTCCATGGACAATTCTGGGTGATCCTACCAAAATTTTAGGCTTTTTACATCAGGCCTACATCTCTCAAGACTTTAAAATGTCAAAGAGGCTAGTGTGAAGAGCAAACTTGGGAAGGAAGAGAGCACTAAGCTGCTTTCAAGCCTTTCATATTAGTAGCTAAGGATCATGAAATAGCTGTGTTGAGAGTAAACATGACTTTTTATTAAATGAAAAAATAAAATCAAACTTCCTTAAGGCACTCCAGGAACCCTTGTAACCTTTCAGATTTTATATTTGCTGCTACCCTTTTTTGTTATTACATGTCACAAATAAATGTATATATATAAAAAACTCAAACCACATTGAATCCACAAAAGGATGTCACATACACGTTTACTATATGTCTGTACAAAGCCTGGCACAATGAGGCCAACCTGGCTGGTGTCTAGGTGCTTACACAATATAAACATTAAATAACAACAACAAATAAGACTCCAAAAATAGCAACTGTTAAGAGAAGATTTTAAAGCATCTAAAGTATCAATCACCACTTCTAATTCTCTATTATCATTTTTATTAATTTTTGCCTTTGAATGCAAATATCTAAAAAAATGAAAATTCTAAACTTAAATTTACCACGGCAATATACAACATAACATTAACATACATACACAAAAATAATTTTAACCACCTTTAATATTAAATATAAAACCAAATCAATGTTTTAAAAAACACTTTACAATTAATAGGGGGACAACACAGACAATACAGGGAGGAGAAGCATGAAAGCAGGGAGAATCATAGAATCTCAGAACTGGAAGGGACTTCGAGAGGTCATCTAGTCCAGTCCCCTGCACTCAGTTCAGAACTAAGTATTATCTAGACAATCCCTGACAGGTGTTTGTCCAACCTGCTCTTAAAAATCCCCAGTGATGAAGATTCCACAACCTCCCTAGGCAAATTATTCCAGTGCTTAAACACTCTGACAGTTAGGAAGTTTTTTCCTAATGTCCAACCTAAACTACCCTTCTTGCAATTTAAGCCCATTGCTTCTTGTCTTATCCTCACAGGTTAAGAAGAACTATTTTTCTCCCTCCTCCTTGTAACAACCTTTTATGTACTTGAAAACTGTTAACATGGCCCCTCTCAGTCTTCTCTTTTCCAGACTAAACAAATCCAAATTTTTCAATCTTCCTTCATAGGTCATGTTTTCTAGACCTTTAATCACTTTTGTTACTCTTCTCTGGACTTTCTCCAATTTGTCCACATCTTTTCTGAAATGTGGCACCCAGAACTGGACACAATACTCAAGTTGAGGCCTAATCAGCGTGGAGTAGAGCAGAAGAATTACTTTTTCTGTCTTGCTTACAATACTCCTGTTAATACATCCCAGAATGATGTTTGCTTTTCTTGTAACAGTGTTACACTGTTGACTCCTATTCAGCTTGTGATCCACTATGACCCCCAGATCCCTTTCCGCAGTACTCCTTCCTAGGTAGTCACTTCCCATTTTGTATGTGTGCAACTGATTGTTCCTTCCTAAGTGGAGTACTTTGCATTTGTCCTTATTGAATTTCATCCTGTTTACTTCAGACCATTTCTCCAGTTTGTCCAGATCATTTTGAATTTTAATCCTATCCTCCAAAGTACTTGCAACCCCTCCGAGCTTGGTATTGTTCGCACTTTATAAGTGTACTCTCTATGCCATTATCTAAATCATTGATGAAAATATTGAATAGAACCAGACCCAGAACCGATCCCCAAGGGACCCCGCTCATTATGCCCTTCCAGCATGACTGTGAATCACTGATAACTACTCTCTGGGAATGATTTTCCAACCACTTATGCACCAACCTTATAGTGGCGCCATCTAGGTTGTATTTCCCTAGTTTGTTTATTAGAAGGTCATGTGAGACTGTAACAAAAGCCTTGCTAAAGTCAAGATATACCACATCTACCACTTCCCCCCATCCACAAGCCTTGTTACCCCATCAAAGAAAGCTATCAGGTTGGTTTGACACAATTTGTTCTTGACAAATCCATGCTGACTGTTCCTTATCACCTCATTATCTTCTAGGTCTTTGCAAATTGATTGCTTACTTATTTGATCCATTAGCTTTCCTGGTAAAAGGGGAATTAGGGAGAGATTCGAAGGAGAAGAAAAAGGGGGAAGTCCATCTGGATCAGCCATTGGGTTTCCTTAGTGAAATGTTTCTAAAAGTGGAGCCCAGATTGCTTCCAAAACCTGTAGTTGATCCCTGCAGTGGGAGATGATCCATTCTTGGACTACTTGGTCAGAATACTATTATTCTGTGCATTGATTTACTTTTCCACCTCTGTACAATTATTTGCTTTGTGATCATGGCTGCTATCTAGAACCATGAACTTTTTACTGGTGAGAGGTAAATATCCTGATATCTAGTTCTTGCCAATGTCTGAGTGCTAAATGTCCCAATCATTTTAATTAGAGTGGCAACTTCTCTCCTCAGATGTTTAACCAGAGGACATTGCCACAATCTGTTCATAAGCATGTCCTTATCTTTACCACATTCCAACATGTATTTGAAGGAAGAACTTCAATCTTATGTCGTTTTTATGGTGTCCAATACAGTCTCCTTTTTGTTGTTGAATAAATATAAACACATATTTTGCATTGTGTAATACAATTGACCACCACGGAGCTTTTAAAGGATACCCCAGCTCTTGATCTGAGGTTCTAGTAACATCACCAAGATTCAAAAAGTCCTTTTTCATTAAAAGGCCTACATGTATGATGACTTGGGACAGGGGAGTTTGTGGAACATCTTCTATCTGCTGTACTGGAGATGGGTCTCAGGCAATCCCAGGCATCTGGGCCAAAGTGATAGGTTAGTAAGTGTTTCAGTTCTATATGTTGCCATATTGCTGTGGCTGGGAGGTTATAATGATGCTATGGGACCTAGAGTGGAACTATGACCATCTCATAATCAACCAATTCAAATAGGCATATAATGTCCTCTTTCTCTAAACTCTTCATATGATTGGTTGCAATTGCAAAACTGTAAGTCGGAATTACCCCGGATGGTGGCTTGTACGGTATCAGGAAGAAATGGAATTTATTGGCAAAAATTCTCCATATTTTCCTTGTGCCACTACCGAGAGTACTCCGTTTTTATCTATAGGGTAAGATGAGGATCCCAAGAGCCTGAAAAGGGGACTATGTCACTAATTCTCTTTACATCTCCACCCATCATGAAGTTATTATTGCTAGAACCAGTGAGAAGCCATGGACATGACAGAAGCAATATAATAGCTTGGAAGACCTGGGAGTCTGATACCCACCCCATCAATGGGGAGCTGAAGTTTCCTCTAAGATAGACAGGGATATTGTCCGAGACCCCATTTAAAGATATTGATGATCTTATCAAGACTAGTAAAATAGGGTGGTGGGATGAAGAAAGGTAACCCACTTAAAAAGAACTATAATCTAGGTAAGGCATTCATCTTAACTGTGTTAATTTTCCCACAAAGGCTCAGAGAAAACACTTGCCTCCAATTGGTATCTTTTATGAGCAGTAAAGGGCATGTTCCAAATTCATTTCTGCAAGTGTTTCAAGATTCCTTGGTATTTTTAGCCCCAAGTATTGAATTGCCTCTACCTATGAAATTTCCACTGGGGAGGGTAAATAGCATGTATTCCTATTTCACTTGATCAAAGGCCTTTTCCATATCTAAGAAAGTCTTGGGAGTCACATGACAACACTATTTTATCTATTAACTGGCTTAAATTATTGAAGCCATTAGTAGCCTTTAATACACCTCATCTGTTTTGGATGTGTGATATTGGGCACAACTTACTCCAGCATAGCTGCCAAAATTCTGGCCAATATTTTCACATCACTAACAATAAGGAACATTGGTCTATATTTCAAGCATGAAAAGAGTGCCCAGTCTGATTTAGGAATAAATGAAATCCAGGCCTCCTTCAAGGTGGGGAGTGGGTGAAAGAGTATCTTCTTCAAGGGCCTTATTGAACAAGGCAAGCATTTTGCCTGTGAGGGGTTCAGCACATATTTATAAAAATCAATAGGGAAAACATCTGGGTCAGAAGCCTTACCCAATTTCATGGATTTCAGGCATCAATAACCTCTGATGAGAATGGGGCATCTAAGCTCTCCTGCTGGACCAGAGAGAGTTGGGGCATTTATGTTTTAGCAAAGAAAGGTTCCCACACCCTTGTGTGAAGGGCAGAATTGGAATTGTATGGACTGTAACTTTCACAAAATAATTGTTTGTTTGTATCTCAGGACACAGTGCATAATGTATTACGTTTATCTCAGTAGTAGATCCCCTGACCATTCTTTGCTTAAGTCTGCCTGCCTTTTCTCCTGACTCTCAGAAGTCTTGTCTTAACTGAAAAAATGCAGACTGAGGCTATGTCTTCACTAGCACTTTGTTAGTCTGGGGTGTGAAAAAACATCCCCCTGACCAATACAAGTTTCACTGACCAAAGTGCCAGTGTGGACAGCATCATGTCTCCTGTTGACATAGGGGATAGTTTAATCACCATGTCTCCTGCTGCTCGTTGGGGATAGTTTAATCAAGCTGACAAGCGAGATCTCTCCTGTTGGCACAGAGTGGCTATACAGGAGACCTTACAGCAGTGCAGCTGCAGCAGTTCAGCTGTGCTGCTCTAAGGGCTCTAGTATAGACATAACCTAATCCTGGTCTGTGTAACCTATTGAGCTCAGACCTGTTGCTTCTTCAGCTGCAAAGGACTTTGGGGGAAAGATTTATAGTCCATTCCTGGTCCTTCTCCTTGACTTTCCCTTCAAAGAGCATTATGTTTCCCCTTTACTTCCTCTTTTTTTTTTAAGCCACAACAAAGCTAAATTCTGCCTCAAAAGTTTCCTCAAAAGAGATTGCTAGAGGAAGTTGAAGGTTTCTAACTATCCAGGAACAGGTCAATTTCCTTCTTTATAAGCATCTCAAATTGGAGGTCTAAAAGCAATGAGGTATTAACCATAGATCTATTTTGTCTCCTGCCCAATGTATCAGGAATAAATTATAAGGAAAAGGGTGTATGGTCAGAGATCACCATTGTGAAAACTGGGGAGTTGAATACAGATTGGACTAGTTCCCATGAGATGATAAAAAAGTCAATCCATGAAAATGTATTCTGGACAGAAGAGAAAAATGCATCATCTCCTTCTGTTGGATGCATGAGCCTCCATGCATCACATAGCCCCAAATCATTTATCCTGGATTTCGAGCTTGGTTACCTTACAGTTAGCGGATGGGACGGGCGGGGGGACAATCTATTAGTGGTTGTAGAATCTCATTAGAGAGCTGCCTGCTGTCATGACGGGAACATGTGTATCTTTGTACATCTCGGCAAAGAATCTATGAAGTCTCAGGCTCATTTATATTGAGTTCATAGAGATTAGTCAGGACTACTTTGGACCCATTTAAAGTGGCTGTGTATGAGAAACCTATTCTGAGTATCGAAAGTAATGTCAAAAACTTTTGCTGTCCATTTTCTGTGAAACAGCTCGGAGAGCCTTCTACAGTTAAATGAGTCTCATGTAAAAATGCTATGTCAACCTTGGCCTTTTTCAACAAGGCATAAACTTTCTGACATTTAATGTGGGGGGTGTTAAATCACCTAAGGTTGCAAGAAATTAGATTATGGTTTAGAGCCTCAGCAGTAGTTTAGACATTGGTGTCTTAGAAGGGGTTTTAAAGAGATGTTAAGGTATACATCGGTTACCCGATGTACTACATCCTTTGCAGAAACTCCCAGGCTGGGTGGAGGTGGGGTGGGGGAGAGAACAGGGACTGTGTCCCAGATATTAGTGTAGCTAGTTTTATCACACAAGCAGCCAGACCTCCAAAGAGCACAGTGTGTGTGTGTGTGTGTGTGTGTGTGTGTGTGTGTGTGTGTGTGTGTGTGTGTGTGTGTAAAAAGGTGAGATAAGGCACTGGCATGAATGCACCCCTATCTCACCTGTTGGAATGAATTAGTGGTGTTGGGACCGACACACTCATCAGGTTAGGAAGATCTGGAGAGAGGAATGAGGGTGGTGGAGGCATTGGGAAGGCATTGGGAAGTGGAGCCTAGTTGGAGCCACACATTTGTTAAGACAAACAGTGCCAGGGGTTGGAGTCATCAGGAAGAAAGCACACAAAAGATAGACAGTTATTGGTTATTTATGAAGCTCTCAGCTTCATGGAACGAATGAGTCTCTTCTCCAGCTATTAGGTGAAATAGTGCAGGAAAGCTCATGTAATACTTTAGCTCCTTTTGTTTTATCAACAGCCATCCTCTGTTCCACAATCTCCCTTATCAAGTCTGGAAGAAGCTTTATTTCAGAGTGGGGACTGCCCAGAGAAGCTTGTTTTTCCCTTGCCTTCAGTACCATGGTTACTTTGGTTGTGAATCTCAGGAATTTCACTACCAGGGCTTTGGATTTAGCCCCAGGGCTGGCCTCAAGCCCTGGGACCAGTGGACTTTTTCTATATCAAATGGAAAGTCCTCAGGTAGAAAAAGTATTTCCATTAAAAGTCTCGGGATAAATTAGAGGTTTTCTTGTTCTGCTTCTCTAAAGGACTCTTACAATTCTAACATTTTATTCTGTGTGATCTGCCTTCTAGATCAGCCAATTTACTTTTAATTAAATTTTAGATCCTTGAAGCGTTTCTCAGTTTGGGCAGCTACATCCTGCCTTTGATCCTCTACTGAGGAAATATTAACCTCTGCTTCTGACATAGTGCCTGATAGCAGCCACAAGGAGGATTCAGGAGCAGACGCTGTTGGAGAGTGGTGATTAGCTTTAATTGTGTGTGTGGCTGCAGCTAGTTTTTTGAGCAGTCAGCCCCTCACTATTCTCAGCATCAGCCATCTTGCACGGGAGGGTATCGGTGGGGGATTCCCTGCACTGCCCTTAGGCCGGTAGCACCTGAGCCCTACAGGTGCAAAGTGTGTGAGTGGGAGTGTGTAGTTCTGGTGGGGAAGAATAGAAACCCCAAGCAGGACTCTACTCTGTCCACCAGAATCATAGCCTTCCCTGTATTTTGGGTCTGCAGGGATCAGTTGCCCTGAGGCAGTAAAGGGAGCCCTCTGTATCTCTGCTGTCTTGGCCTCACTCACTCATTCCTGTGACAGTGGAGCTACAGAGGGCTCTCTGTGCTGCTCCAGGAGCCATTTGGCAGCAAGGTGGCATCCCCTGAGGCTGGGAGTTCATCCTCCTCCTTCTCCTCACAGTCCTGGCAGCTAGCCTCTGCTATATTATCCAAACTTCCACCTTATCCACATCTCTTCCTTGTCCCGCAGTATGAGATACATGCTGCAGAGGGCATGTATTGCATGTTTGTCATGTCGGGAAAGGAAAGGATTTGGATAAGGTTTGGCTAATAGGGTTTTGTGTAAACTGCAGTATACTGGATTTCAATTTGGTAAGACTGTCCACAGTTACGATAAGTTGCATTCAAGATACTGACACAAATAAATGCAAGTTACCATTTCAAAAAAATTAAACGTTTCCTTTCTGATAGCCTCAGAATTTGCTTATTGGAAAATCTGTATCTCTGAATTTTATACAAAACAGTGTATAAAAATGGCAACTGTTCTGCTTATATATTATACAGTCCAGATGAAATTAAGTGAGATTTTAGCTTCTGAGGAGATGCAGGCAGAAATCTGTTTAGCTTTCAAATCCACTAAGAATATTCAGCTGTTTGTTCCATGGGTTTAAAGTAAAATTAGAAAAAGAAAAGAAAAAATGCAGATGTCAGTGGATTGATAAACTCCAGAGGTTGTACAATTCAAGCTTGTCACTGCAATATTCTAGTTACTGCCATGATCAAATTAACCAAATTTATGAAGGGTTTTTTTTTTTAATATACCACTGTATGGAAACACAGTTAACACTTTTTGCTTCATTATCAAGTCAAAGGAGAAAGAATTATAAGAACTGAGACACCATATTAAATTAATTCAGCATTTCTAGCCTGGAATGTATATAGAAAAAGAGATGTTTGTAAGTGGTTAACATGGTCTTGGAAAGCAGTAAGTATTGTGAGACTGATTCTCAGCTAGTGCAAAATGGATGATCACCGCCTTTCAAATCATGCTAGCTGGTTGTTGTGTATCTGAGAATAGCTTCAAATATTAAAGACCACCCACAATAAGCTATAATTACAATGCACTTCAATTCACTGCCATCTGCCCATCCAATCATAATTCACACAAACTCCATAATGCCACTTCAACAAATAACTCTGTCCAACCCTCATCCTGTCTCTCCCTATCACCATAACTGGCAGAGAAAAAAGGGGAGCTTCACTGTGTGTTTGGAAGGTTACTAAATCTGTTCTGTGGCAGACCAAAAGGGCAAGACAATGCTTTCCAGAGCTGAAGGGCCCTGACGAAGAATGCAGTGCTCTCAGCTTCCTGTCATCTATTTTGCAGACACTCCAGCAAAAAATGGTATGAGGAGAAAGGACAACTCTAAAGTAAGTGGTTTGGGTCCAGAATAGGACTCTGAGAGTCAAAAACATTTCTCCCTTTGTCATGCTCATCAGCCATAGCCCAGATTTAGTAACTTTCACTTCATATGGCGTAGAGAGATCAGTTTACGAAGAGATCATCATATCATATTCCTGAAGCATTAAGGCTGCTAGAGCGCCCACTTCTCTTGCATCCCTGATCCATAGGAGAATGAACTAGAATTCCTCCATCCTCCCTCCACCTGGGTCTCGAAATCCTCCTCTTGCACCACTACAGAGAAGCTTTCTAGAGCTGACATTCATAGCTTGTAGGGAGTGCACACCTAATGCTGGCAGCAAGTAGCCTGGCCCCAGCGGTGAAAGTAAGTCCAATGACTTAGCAGTACTCTGGGGCCAGCTCTGCCCTGGGAAGGGGCAGGGTTGACGGGGTTAGAGCTAGCCCCAGCCTGCCCTGTAAGGTAAGTGCCCCCCACACTGGGGTAGCAGCAGCAGCCCCGGGGGCTATTTAAAGGGCCCGAGGCTCCCCTCTGGTGGGGCTCCAGCGGCTATTTAAAGGACCGGGGCGGCAGAGGCAGCTAGAGCCCCGACCCTTAAATAGCCCCTGGAGCCCCCACAACCCCAGGGCTCCGGGGGTTATTTAAAGGGCCCGCGGCTCCCCTACTTCTACCGCCCAGGCCCTTTAAATAGCCTCCGGAGCCCTGGAGTAGCGGCGGCGGGGCTCTAGCAGCTATTTAAAGAGCCCGGGCGGTAGAAGCAGGGGAGCCCTAGGCCATTTAAATAGCCTCCGGAGCCCTGCAGCTGCTACCCCTGGGCTCCAGCAGCGGGGCTCTGGAGGCAATTTAAAGGGCCCAGGGCTCCAGCCACTACTGGGAGCCCCAGGCCCTTTAAATTGCCCCCTGGGGAAGCCGGGCTGCCCCAGTACGGTGCACCGGCTCTTACCGATACGCCGTACTGGGGCGTACCGGCTTATTTTCACCTCTGCCTGGCCCCCATCCAGTCTTGGTGATACCACGTGCATGACCTTAGAAGGGGCGGGATAAGATTTCTCTCTTTTAGATTTGAAGGCACCTGTCAACCAAAGTCTGATTAGTGTCTGTTAGAATTGCTAGCTAAGTACATAAATACATACTTATGTAGTGCATGTAGGGCCAGATTCATTTCCCAGCAAAGTCAGTGGGCATCTTCCCATTGACTTCAGTGCAAGGTAGATCAGATCCATAACCCTTTTGAAGTGCATATAAATTAGGGTGGTCTCAGGTCTTGTTGATTTTAAATACTCATACTTTTAAAGCTGCTAAACCAATTTCCTTCAAACTTGGCTGAGGTTTCTTTTTAGTTTTTCTACATCACAGTGAGCTGTACAATATAAGCTTTATTTGAAGAAAATCACTTCCATCATTTCAAAGTTATGCATGCCCACCACACGTGTGTTTTAGTGAATGCCAATAGACTTTGACTACAATTTTTGTTATTGGGTGCCTAAAGGCATCTAAATTAAATTGACCTCATTTTTCCAGAGGTGCAGAGCATTCATTTCCATTAGAATCAGTGGGAACTGTGAATGGCCATCACCTTAAAAAAAAATCAGCACATTAATTATGTAGGTGTCTCAATATGGATTAGACGTCTAACATTAGGTAACCATGTCTGAAAATTTTGCTCTTAATGAACTTTTCTTCTGTGCTTTGTCATTCCATTCAGAACTTAACACACAGTTTTTCCTCCCTGACAAAACTCAAATGTCTGAAAGATTTTGCTCCAATTAAAAAAAAAATCTTGTTTGGTTTCTTGCTTCTAGGTACAGGGTCAGTTAATTTAGTGAACAGGTACAAACTATTAGTAATCTGCTTTAGTGAATTCAAGCCCTCTGGGGCTTGATCATTAAAATATTACATTTGAGAGTACAATTAAAGAGTGACATTGCCTCCAAGTTGTAGTAGTTCTTATTTTGAAAAGATATCACAGACCTTAACGCAATTCTTGAAATGAACCCAAACCATGTCTAGGTTTTAAAAAAATGTTTGGACATACCTTCTCTCTGATCCTCGTATCTATGTTTTTTACGGCACAACCCTGGTTCTCTGATTCTGTGGCAAGGTCTGCAAGTAATCATCTCTAAATCTTATGGGATAGATTGCTTCTGAAGTGCTAAGTGACAGGCAAAATATCCCCCTTAGTTAACATTTAATATGAAAAAGTCAATTGAATTGACTGATTGTGTATTTGACTGTTACATGCATTTTAAATTGTTAGAAAATGCCACATAGCTCAGATATTCACATAACTAGCAAGATATAAGAGCATATAGTTTCCAAGATATTCTCATAATATATTTTCAGAAGGTTGATATGAATGGAAAAGGCTTGAATTCATGGGACGATTGTTTTCTCTACTTGCTCTGTATGTCTGAAATGGTGATTCCTGGTATTTTGATGTTGTCATTCACAGAAGGTACCTTCCTGAAAGTACAGCCCTTCCCAGAGCATTTCTAAGAACTACATAAAAAGGTAACAAAGTGTCCACTGAGAAGCAAACGATATGTAGATTATGAGGACATTACATAAGATGGGAAAACCAATGAAAAACCCTAATATTCTTACTATCTATGTCATCTGAAGAAGACTGTAACAATCTGCAGTAGCCTGATGCAAAATGACTTATGCAAAACCTTATGGTTTCAGAGGTGACTCTTTGCAAAATTTTAAAGACCAGCTACCAGAAAAGCATGCTAGGAAAGTTCCCCATAAGGTGAACCCATTCTAAGGAGTTCCATGGTGAGTGGACAATCACAGATGATGAAAGTCATCCCTATGCAGAGGGCTAGAATGCGCAGTTCTGAAGGTGAGAGTGGGATTTAAGTGATGCATAGGCCTTGTTCTGGTCCTGTACAGAAGGCTGGATTCCACCCAGAGGAAGTGGCTTCTCAGGGGTGGGTGAAAGCTTTCTTAAAGCTAGAGATTTGAGTGGAAGGCACCTTAGGTGTTACAAAGCTGCAGGCTAGTACATTAGAAATACTTAACATCATTGTTACACAATGGATACAGCTGTGTCATAAACTCTACAATTCATGGACACCTGCTACTTTTTTGCTCAACATTTACCACCACTTATCTATACAGAGAGCCAGCAAGGACAGAGATAAATTTTTGATCCATTTTAAATGAGCCTGTTTGATGCACTTAAATTTTGATCATCGTCGTATAAACTGTTTTCCCACCTTCTATTTCCCTTGTTGTACCAAATAAAGTCAGAGCAAACTGAAGATTAGATGTGGTTGTCACGGTGTGCATCACTCACCACTGTCCAGAGCCTCCTCCTGCTCACTCTGGGGATTTGCTTGAGGCTGACGCCCATTTCTTCAGTCTGCACACCAGCACTCTGTTGCTGTTCTCACCTATGGTTTCTCTCTCAGCTCCACAACCACAGTGTCCTCTTCATGTCACTGTCCATGTTCCCCTGCTTCTGGGGGAAGTTTGGCTCCTCAGTAGTCCAGCCACTTCCCCAGTGGTGACTGCAGTAAGTTGTTCTGACACTTCCGCAGTGGCAGTGGGGGGAACCCAGGCCTACCTACTACTCTGGGTCCCAGCCCAGGGACTCTATGGATTGCAGCCTCCTGCTGCACCTCAAATTCTTCTCACTGCTGCCATATCTCCCTTGGCCACTTCCCCATGGCCCTAGCACCTTCTTTATAACTACCCAGTCTCAGCAGCCAGCAGCTCCTCTTGCTCCTAGGTCCCTCCCATTAGGAGCTCGTTCCAAGGTGCCGCAGGTCTCTGAGCCTGCTAGAGACATGGTCTTCTCTCCTTGAGCTCCAGCCAGTGACTGGACTTGCTCTACCCTGCAGCTCTTACTATTTGGGTCTCCTCACAGCCCCTCTCCTATTGGCTGCTCCCTGCATAGCCTCCCTAGGCTGCTTTTAACCCCTTCTCTGCCAGTGTGGGGTGGATGCCCCAACACAGATGTAAGCAAGTTTATTCCTCATCATATGAGGCTTATATCTTACCTACAAGACATTCATAGGCTATGCCTATACTTAGAGCTAGGGGTGAGATTCTCAGTCCTTGGAATGATTTACAAGTACGGCCACTTGCTGCTGCTCACACGACCATGTGTGCAGCATGCTAGCTCAATCTGTACACGAGCTGGGAATCACATCCCTAGCTCCAAGTGAAGACATAGTGAGGGACTGAAGACAGATATTCAACAATGCTTTCCCTTGAATAGTTGGTTATATATTTGGACCATTTATATCTTTTCTGACCCCCTCTCTCTATCCCCTTTCCCCTTGAATTAATGCATCTTTAAGTATGAGCACTCAGAAGTCACAAAATTCCAGATGTTATTGGATGTAGTTACTGGAAATGCACCAGGACTGGGGGAATGATAGGGGTCAGGTTACTACACAGGATCAAGCAATCCCTCAGCTGCACTACACATTGTATACATTTAATGGTTAGCATCAGTAACAGGGATCCTTCAAATGAGATCTTAACTTGGAATATAGAGCCTTTTAAGAAAGGCCATTTTAAACCGTGTCTATTCTTGGTTTAGAGCTGTGAATTAACACTGATGAATTCCCACATTAACCTGCAGTATCTGTTTTGCTCCATCCTTGGTCTAACAGATGCACAAATACAATGCTAATCATGCTAAATTGCATCAGATAATGTGGGTCAAGAGAGGATTGTATACGCCAGATTAGCTTTTCAGGTCTCCATAGGATAAAGCTTTGTGTGTTAACTCACTGTGCTATCCAATCCCACCACTCTGTGAGGCAGGGGCTTTGGGAAAGCTAATCTGACAGGGGGGACTGGCCTGACCTGGCCTGAAGGACATATGGAACGCAAGGACTCATAGGTTCAGATGGTGAAAAGCTGATGGAGCTCCATCTAGCCTTTTTCAAACAGTCCTGGCTCCATTCCCCTCACTGTCCCACAAGCTAGTTTACACAGCTTCCTCACTGCCATTCCTTTTCCTACTGAAGGTACACAATGCATCATGCATCATGCGCTCCTCAGTGAAAAGGTTGGTTAAGCTGCAAGCCATGATGCGGAGCTAATCTTCCAACACACATCACTAACACCCCACCCTGGCACCCCAACTCCATATTTCCTTGGAGATTAACTTTAATGATGTGGGTGCAGATGAATTGCCAGCTGCTGGTGGTGGTATTGCTGATGATTGCTCCCCTCCACTCTATTTTCATATGTTCAGCACAATTTTGCTTTCCCCCTCTTCCATACAACAGAGGGAACCGTATATGCTATGCTTAAGATTATATTATCTGGCTGGGTTTAAAGAATTTGCTTCTAATAAATCCATAGTGTTGAAGCTTTCTACCGTAGAACTGCTGATTGTAGGCTCAGCACTGAAATTTTCCTTTTAATATTTTTTTTTTATTTTAGACATCTTCATCCTGGTCTATTAAGTTCAGTAGATCAGCTGTAGGGTACATCCATACACAGACACTTCTTCGCTGGCATAAATAAAAAGTTCCTCCACCAATGCTAATGTTTTGGATCAATATGCCTCTTGATTCCAATCAACATGTCATTTCCATTGCAAGCCATCCATTTAAATTCTTGACATAGTGCTAATGCAAAAAGACTCTCTAAATGCAAAGCATGTAAATCAACAAAAGTCAAGATGAACAGTCGTGATTTAATACTGTCATGACGATACCTTGAATACTAACCATAGCCATGCTAGAGTAATCAAATGTAATAAACTCCTGCCTGCTCTTTGAACACACAACCAAATCTTTACTTCCAAAAAGCGGAGTAAGTTGCTAGATCCTAGCTAGAGAAAACTGCTATAGCGCCATCAAAATCAATTCATACCAGCAAAAGATCAGTCCCAAACTGTTCAAGATGACATCTAGCTATTCCCACAATATTGTTGATTTCTGTTTTTAAAGCAACTCATCTTCACCTCTGATTTCAATTATTAAGAGCAATCCACGTATTTTCAGGGCCAGTATTTTTAGGTAAATTTTATCTTTCCAGCCCATCCTCTTACAAGCAGATCTCAGAAAGTGATTCATTTACACAGGCTCCAGTAGCAAAGGCCTCACTGTTAGCTCAGCCTGAGGTAGTCCCTGTGAACAACAAACATAGCAGCAGTTCACAGTCAAAATATAGCAGTGAGAGGTTTAAAATAAAAATTTTAAAAAATTAACAGAATGCTCTGAACAAAACTGTTCTGGAATGCATTTAAAGACTGATGGCACCACACCTGTTTGCCAACAGACTCCTCCATCAAACAGAAAAGGAGTTTGGAGGCCTAGTCACAGGTAAAATGCATAGAATTCATAAACTTGCAGCTCTGCCAAAATAGCATATATTTTTCTCCTGCAATTTTTACTAGGAAGCTCAACCAAAATCACAGCAGGGTGGTAAATATTTTGTAGGTTTTAATGAGATAGTGTGTGACTAACCACACTTTGGGTTACTGGAATCAGAAGAATTTAAAAATATAATGTACTTTTCACCATCTTCACTGTGTATTTCATTTCTCTTGGACCTGGGATACAGCATTGGACTAAGAATCAGAATACTTGGATTTTATTGCTACTGACTTGCTGTTTCATCTTGAGCAGGTTACTTCACTTATCTGTACCTGTTGTCCCTCCCATCCTTTGCCTGTCTTGTCTATGGCAGCGACTGTTTCTTATTATGCATTTGTACAATGCCCAGCACAATAGAGCCATAATCTCTTAGGACTCCTAAGCACTGCTGTAATATAAAGCAACAAGGCCCCTACCTCAGGAAAGTCTGGGGGTTCAAAACTGTGTGGGGATACAGATACCAGGTTGGATGCACGGACACAAACTCAACAAAAGTTGGTTTTCTCTCTCAGTTTTTATGGAGTAGGCAGGTATACTTAGGCCTTCAGATATCTTCCATGGGTGTGTATGATGTGAAATGACTGATATTTAAAACATATTATGTTTACATTTAGGCTCAAGAATTCTGAAATGAATACAAATATTAGTATCCATTATTATCCCCATTTCCTTTGGATTAACTCTCTGCTTGGACTCAAAGAGGAAGAGAGCAAGCCTGCAACCATCATCATTGCAGACAGACCTTCCCCTCCTCTTGTTCCAAACTAAATCTCTCTTTTGATTGCTGTCACTCCCTATTGGAATTATTATTAATATAGGATACTACCACAACACCAGTTTAACCATACAATCCTTTATTAAATCCAGTAGGTTGAATGGTGTTTTCTACATCTTCTCCAAATGTGCCTTAAATGCCTAAGCAATCATCACATCCATACAATAACCTGCAGTTATGAGCATTGATCAGGTGCTTACAACAGGACTAGCCCCAGGTTGCTTAAACCCATATTGGTTGGCTCCAACTGGACCAACAGGTACTAACTACGAACACTTTAAGAGTTTACTCTTGTATACCTTATCTATTGGAACCTACATGATTATAGTCACTGTTTCTTGAATTTGGTTCTTTTCTAAAACCAGTTTAGAACCACCCTTGATAACTGGTGCTTTTTCTTCAAAGATTTTCCTATCTTATCAGCCACACTCCAGGTCCAGTATTTCTAATTAGGCACACTATCTTTCAAGACCTTCCACAACAGCTAAGCATCAGCTTTTTACACAAAGTCAAAGCGTATATATTCTATATCCAAGCTAATTTAACCCTTTATATATTCCTACATCCCCATTCATTGCTTTTTAGATTTTCAGTAAATGTTCTAATCTTGAGAGGCTGTGGGATGTACTAGGATGAACACGGTGGAGGGAGGGAAAAGGGGGGGGGGGTAAAATCCTGGCTCCATTGAAATCAAAGGCCAAACTCTTATTGGTGCCAAGATTTCACTCAGAGACTTCCGAGTTCTATTCACACCTCAAACACTCACTCATTGTGTGGACTGGGCAAGTCGCTTAAACTCACTGCTATGGATTTATTGTCTGTAAAATTGGGTTAATAATACTCTAACTATGTCATGAAAAATAGTTATTGTACACCCAGTGCTCTGAAATTCTCATGTGTTTTATTAATGTTTAACATTATTGTCATAAATATAAAGGGAAATGTAAACCCCTTTGAAATCCCTCCTGGCCAGGGGAAAGCTCCTCTCACCTGTAAAGGGTTAAGAAGCTAAAGGTAACCTCGCTGGCACCTGACCAAAATGACCAATGAGGAGACAAGATACTTTCAAAAGCTGGGAGGAGGGAGAGAAACAAAGGGTCTGTGTCTGTCTGTAGTCGTCTTTACCGGGGATAGACCAGGAATGGAGTCTTAGAACTTTTAGTAAGTAATCTAGCTAGGTATGTGTTAGATTATGATTTCTTTAAATGGCTGAGAAAAGAATTGTGCTGAATAGAATAACTATTTCTGTCTGTGTATCTTTTTTGTAACTTAAGGTTTTGCCTAGAGGGGTTCTCTATGTTTTTGAATCTAATTACCCTGTAAGATATCTACCATCCTGATTTTACAGGGGGGATTTCTTTATTTCTATTTACTTCTATTTTTTATTAAAAGTCTTCTTGTAAAACACTGAATGCTTTTTCATTGTTCTCAGATCCAAGGGTTTGGGTCTGTGGTCACCTATGCAAATTGGTGAGGCTTTTTATCCAACATTTCCCAGGAAAGGGAGGGTGCAAGTGTTGGGAGGATTGTTCATTGTTCTTAAGATCCAAGGGTCTGGGTCTGTAGTCACCTAGGCAAATTGGTGAGGCTTTTTACCAAACCTTGTCCAGGAAGTGGGGTGCAAGGTTTTGGGAAGTATTTTGGGGGGAAGGACGCGTCCAAACAGCTCTTCCCCAGTAACCAGTATTAGTTTGGTGGTGGTAGCGGCCAGTCCAAGGATAACGGGGGTAATATTTTGTACCTTGGGGAAGGTTTGACCTAAGCTGGTAAAGATAAGCTTAGGAGGTTTTTCATGCAGGTCCCCACATCTGTACCCTAGAGTTCAGAGTGGGGGAGGAACCTTGACATGGTGGCACAGTGGTGGGATTAACCTGAAATCATTTTGAGATCCAGTTGAGATTTTTTGAACTAGAAATACAGATTTTAAAAAGGAATTTTTAGGAAGTCCAGAAAGCAGCTTTGAAACTGAAAGCAGCTTGGTTTCTCTCTGCTTTGTGGCCAAGCAGAGACAAAAGGGGATTATCTTTGTGAATTACAGGTTTTCTTTGCCTGGAGGCAGGGTACTTAACTCCTGCAGGGAAATTCACAGTCTTCCAACCCAGAGGTTTTTTTTTTCTTTTCTTCCTAAAAGTAAATAGGGGGGGTGTGCTCTAACCATTTGCCTGGAGACAAAAGTGGCAAGGTTTTTTTTTTTAGGATTTTGATTTTTTTTGTTTTACAAGGAGCACAGGTTTGAAAAGGAATTTTTTTTTTCTTTGGGCTGGGAAAGCAGGTTTCCAAGTATTTGGAGGTTTTTTACTTTAATTTGGGCCCAGAGCAGAGACAAGGGAATTGTCTTTTTCTGTAGGCTGACAATCACTATCAGAGAATAGGTATTCTATTCCAGCACAGCAAAATTTTACAGCCAAGTTTTGTTTGTTTATTTCTAAACCTCGGGTATAAAGTTAGTAAAAACAGAGAGGTTAGAATGGCAAAATCTGCGGCTCGACTACAGCTCGAATTAGCCAAATTTCAGGCTGAGGAAAGACAAAGGGAACATGAAAGACAGATAGAACTCATGCGGCTGGAGAAGGAGGTACAGGAGGCTGCCCACAAGAGGGAAATGGAGGCAAGGAAGCATGTGGAGGAGGAGAGGGAAAAAGAGAGGAAGCATGTGGAGGAGGAGAGGGAAAAAGAGAGGAAGCTTGTGGAGGAGATGGAGAGGATAAAGGCCCGGCAGAATATACCAACAAACCCTAGCAATCCTTCTCCAGGTACCACTTCCCATCCCAGAAAGTTCCCCACCTACAAGGCAGGTGACGATACTGAGGCCTTCTTAGAAAACTTCGAAAGGGCCTGCCTTGGGTACAACATCTCTACTGACCAATACATGGTAGAGCTGAGGCCGCAGCTCAGTGGACCCTTAGCTGAGGTGGCAGCTGAAATGCCTAAAGAACACATGAACAAGTATGAACTGTTTAAATCCAAGGCGAGAGTCAGAATGGGGATAACACCCGAGCAGTCTCGTCGGAGGTTCCGAGCCCTAAGGTGGAGACCAGACATGTCATTTACCCGACATGCCTACCACATTGTGAAACATTGGGATGCCTGGATATCAGGAGCAAGTGTTGAATCTCCAGTAAATTTGCCCTTCCTAATGCAAATGGAACAATTCTTAGAGGGTGTTCCTGAGGAAATAGAAAGATACATCCTAGACGGGAAGCCCAAAACTGTAATCGAGGCAGGAGAGATTGGAGCCAGATGGGTGGAGGTGGCAGAGAAGAAGAAAACTGGTCGCAGTTGGAGCGGAGACCAGAAGGGACGACCCCAGACCACACCCTATTACCGGGGGCCGCCCAAAGCCCCACCTACCTCCCAAAGAACCCTCCAGACCCCTTATCGTCCCACCACCCCGTTCTCCAGCAACCCACCTCGCCCCAGTGACCCGTCAGCTGGACGATGTTTTAAATGTAACGAGCTGGGGCATGTAAAGGCCAACTGCCCCCAGAACCCCAACAGATTACAGTTCATTGCACTGGAATCACACCAGAGGTCCACAGGCCCAGATACCTCCAGATACCCTTGGAGCGGAGGGAAACTGTGAGTGTGGGCGGGAAGAAGGTCACCGCGTGGAGGGACACCGGAGCACAAGTGTCAGCAATCCATGCTTCCTTAGTGGACCCCAATTTAATCAACCCAGAGATCCAAGTGACGATTCAACCCTTCAAGTCCAACTCTTTCAATTTGCCTACAGCCAAGTTGCCTGTCCAGTACAAGGGCTGGTCAGGAATGTGGACTTTTGCAGTCTATGATGATTATCCCATCCCCATGCTGTTGGGGGAAGACTTGCCCAATCATGTGAAGCAGGCCAAGAGGGTGGGAATGGTCACCCGCAGCCAGGCTAAACAAGCCGTGAGGCCTAGCTCTGTTCCGGAAACTTCTATCAGGGCCCGGTCAGAGGTGATGGACCCGGACCCCAGGCCAATGTCTACAACAGCAGTAGTGGATCCAGTCCCAGAGACCCAGACGGAACCAGTCCCAGAACCGGAACCAGGCAAACAACCAACACCAGACCCCGTGCCAGCACTGAATCCAGTACTTGCAACCTCAACACCAGAGGGCCCCACCGAATCTGAACTGGCAGCAGCTGATAACCCTACACAAGAGGCTCAGCCGGAGCCTGAATCCCAACATAGTACACCAGCGGAGAGCGGTTCACAGTCAACAGAAACAGCTCCATCCCCTATATCGCTTCCAGAGGGACCAAGCCTAGGTCCACAATCCAATGAGGAACTGATGTCTCCAGCATCAAGGGAACAGTTCCAGACCGAACAGGAAGCAGATGAAAGCCTCCAGAGAGCTTGGACGGCAGCACGGAGCAACCCACCGCCTCTCAGCTCTTCTAATCGATCCAGGTTTGTTGTAGAAAGAGGACTTCTATACAAGGAAACTCTTTCTGGTGGACACCAGGGAGACTGGCATCCTCAGAGACAGTTGGTAGTTCCAACTAAATACCGGGCCAAGCTCTTGAGCTTAGCCCACGATCACCCTAGTGGCCATGCTGGGGTGAACAGGACCAAAGACCGTTTGGGGGAGTCATTCCACTGGGAGGGAATGGGCAAGGATGTTTCTACCTATGTCCAGTCTTGTGAGGTGTGCCAAAGAGTGGGAAAACCCAAAGACCAGGTCAAAGCCCCTCTCCAGCCACTCCCCATCATTGAAGTTCCATTTCAGCGAGTAGCTGTGGATATTCTGGGTCCTTTTCGGAAAAAGACACCCAGAGGAAAGCAGTACATACTGACTTTCATGGATTTTGCCACTCGATGGCCAGAAGCAGTAGCTCTAAGCAACACCAGGGCTAAAAGTGTGTGCCAGGCACTAGCAGACATTTTTGCCAGGGTAGGTTGGCCCTCCGACATCCTCACAGATGCAGGGACTAATTTCCTGGCAGGAACTATGAAAAACCTTTGGGAAGCTCATGGGGTAAATCACTTGGTTGCCACTCCTTACCATCATCAAACAAATGGCATGGTGGAGAAGTTTAATGGAACTTTGGGGGCCATGGTACGTAAATTCGTAAATGAGCACTCCAATGATTGGGACCTAGTGTTGCAGCAGTTGCTCTTTGCCTACAGAGCTGTACCACATCCCAGTTTAGGGTTTTCCCCATTTGAACTTGTATATGGCCGTGAGGTTAAGGGGCCATTGCAGTTGGTGAAGCAGCAATGGGAGGGATTTACACCTTCTCCAGGAACTAACATTCTGGACTTTGTAACCAACCTACAAAACACCCTCCAAACCTCTTTAGCCCTTGCTAAAGAAAACTTACAGGATGCTCAAAAAGAGCAAAAAGCCTGGTATGATAAACATGCCAGAGAGCGTTCCTTCAAAGTAGGGGACCAGGTCATGGTCTTAAAGGCGCTCCAGGCCCATAAAATGGAAGCATCGTGGGAAGGGCCATTCACGGTCCAGGAGCGCCTGGGAGCTGTTAATTATCTCATAGCATTCCCCACCTCCAACCGAAAGCCTAAGGTGTACCATATTAATTCTCTAAAGCCCTTTTATTCCAGAGAATTAAAGGTTTGTCAGTTTACAGCCCAGGGGGGAGACGACGCTGAGTGGCCTGAAGGTGTTTACTACGAAGGGAAATGTGCTGGTGGTGTGGAAGAGGTGAACCTCTCCATGACCCTTGGGCGTATGCAGCGACAGCAGATCCAGGAGCTGTGCACTAGCTACGCGCCAACGTTCTCAGCCACCCCAGGACTGACTGAATGGGCATACCACTCCATTGACACAGGTAATGCTCACCCAATTAGGGTCCAACATTACCGGGTGTCTCCTCAAGCTAAAACTGCTATAGAACGGGAGATCCAGGATATGTTACAGATGGGTGTAATCCGCCCCTCTGAAAGTGCATGGGCATCTCCAGTGGTTCTAGTTCCCAAACCAGATGGGGAAATACGTTTTTGCGTGGACTACCGTAAGCTAAATGCTGTAACTCGCCCAGACAACTATCCAATGCCACGCACAGATGAACTATTAGAGAAACTGGGACGGGCCCAGTTCATCTCTACCTTGGACTTAACCAAGGGGTACTGGCAGGTACCGCTAGATGAATCTGCCAAGGAAAGGTCAGCCTTCATCACGCATCTCGGGCTGTATGAATTTAATGTACTCCCTTTCGGGCTGCGAAATGCACCCGCCACTTTCCAAAGACTTGTAGATGGTCTCTTAGCGGGATTAGGAGAATATGCAGTCGCCTACCTTGACGATGTGGCCATATTTTCGGATTCCTGGGCTGACCACCTGGAACATCTACAAAAAGTCCTTGAGCGCATAAGGGAGGCAGGACTAACTGTTAAGGCTAAGAAGTGTCAAATAGGCCTAAACAGAGTGACTTACCTTGGACACCAGGTGGGTCAAGGAACTATCAGCCCCCTACAGGCCAAAGTGGATGCTATCCAAAAGTGGCCTGTCCCAAAGTCAAAGAAACAGGTTCAATCCTTCTTAGGCTTGGCCGGTTATTACAGATGATTTGTACCGCACTACAGCCAAATCGCTGCCTCACTGACAGACCTAACCAAAAAGAAACAGCCAAATGCTGTTCAGTGGACCGGAAAGTGTCAGAAGGCCTTTAACAAGCTTAAAGCGACACTCATGTCTGACCCTGTACTAAGGGCCCCAGACTTTGACAAACCGTTCCTAGTAACCACAGATGTGTCCGAGCGTGGTGTGGGAGCAGTTTTAATGCAGAAAGGACCTGATCAAGAATTCCACCCTGTAGTGTTTCTCAGCAAAAAACTGTCTGAGAGGGAAAGCAACTGGTCAGTCACTGAAAAAGAATGTTACGCCATTGTCTATGCTCTGGAAAAGCTACGCCCATATGTTTGGGGACGGCGTTTCCACCTGCAAACCGACCATGCTGCACTGAAGTGGCTTCACACCGTCAAGGAAACTAACAAAAAACTTCTTCGGTGGAGTTTAGCTCTCCAAGATTTTGATTTCGACATCCAACACATCTCAGGAGCTTCTAACAAAGTGGCTGATGCACTCTCCCGTGAAAGTTTCCCAGAATCAACTGGTTAAAATCGTCCTTGAGATGTGGAAAATATTGTTAGTCTTTATGTACTTGGTAGTATATTTAGAGATGCATGTGTCTTATTAACTCTGTTTTTCCTAGAGCTCCAGGAAGAAATCCCAGCCAGTGTTTCACCCTAGCTGAGATTTGTGGGGCGTGTCATAAATATAAAGGGAAGGGTAAACCCCTTTGAAATCCCTCCTGGCCAGGGGAAAGCTCCTCTCACCTGTAAAGGGTTAAGAAGCTAAAGGTAACCTCGCTGGCATCTGACCAAAATGACCAATGAGGAGACAAGATACTTTCAAAAGCTGGGAGGAGGGAGAGAAACAAAGGGTCTGTGTCTGTCTGTAGTCGTCTTTACCGGGGATAGACCAGGAATGGAGTCTTAGAACTTTTAGTAAGTAATCTAGCTAGGTATGTGTTAGATTATGATTTCTTTAAATGGCTGAGAAAAGAATTGTGCTGAATAGAATAACTGTTTCTGTCTGTGTATCTTTTTTGTAACTTAAGGTTTTGCCTAGAGGGGTTCTCTATGTTTTTGAATCTAATTACCCTGTAAGATATCTACCATCCTGATTCTACAGGGGGGATTTCTTTATTTCTATTTACTTCTATTTTTTATTAAAAGTCTTCTTGTAAAACACTGAATGCTTTTTCATTGTTCTCAGATCCAAGGGTTTGGGTCTGTGGTCACCTATGCAAATTGGTGAGGCTTTTTATCCAACATTTCCCAGGAAAGGGGGGGTGCAAGTGTTGGGAGGATTGTTCATTGTTCTTAAGATCCAAGGGTCTGGGTCTGTAGTCACCTAGGCAAATTGGTGAGGCTTTTTACCAAACCTTGTCCAGGAAGTGGGGTGCAAGGTTTTGGGAAGTATTTTGGGGGGAAGGACGCGTCCAAACAGCTCTTCCCCAGTAACCAGTATTAGTTTGGTGGTGGTAGCGGCCAGTCCAAGGATAACGGGTGTAATATTTTGTACCTTGGGGAAGTTTTGACCTAAGCTGGTAAAGATAAGTTTAGGAGGTTTTTCATGCAGGTCCCCACATCTGTACCCTAGAGTTCAGAGTGGGGGAGGAACCTTGACAATTATTCATTTGGCAAGAACCTTTGTTTTCTTTAAAGAATTGTTTTTGCAAACCATATAACCCAAGGCTACGGTTTGCTTATTTTTGACTTTAATTATTAGTGCATCTTACCCCTGAAGCTGCAACAAAACATAGCTGCTACCGTTGTTCAAATGACTGTCTGTCATTGTGATGGGTAGCTGTGTTTATTTGATCATGGAGCCAACATTATAGGATACCATGGTAGGCCCAATAGGGGGGTTGACATACTGATTGAATGGGTCTGATATGTCAGTGGTGGAACATCAGAAGCCCTGCTTCACTCTTGTACCAACTCATTAGAGGAAATATATGGTAATCTCAGTACAGAGATACTCTATATCAAACAAACCATGACTCTTCCCTCCCTCTTAAAAACTAGCATCTAAAGCAGGATAGTCATTTTTTATTAGACACTCTGTAACAGGCAGTTTCCCAGTACTTACACTTAATTTGCGACATTGAGGGAGATGATGTTTGGCACTGTTCAAAGGCATTGTGTGGCAGTGAGCTGCAGTTTCCATTCCCATGCTAATTCTACTGGTCTTTATTACTGGAAATGTTATTGTCACTTATAGTTGTTTCCTTTGATCTCCTTCTAAAATGAGGCCACACAAACTGGGTCACTTACACCAGCTTTACACTGCTGTAACTACATTGAGTTACTCCCTATTTTCTCAGGTACGTGAGAAAAGAAACAGGTCTTGTGCATAAGAGTCTGTAAAACTTTACATAAAGTGAAATTTAGGTGAAAGCCTGAAGACAATTACTACTTTATGAAATTTCTCAGAGTGAAACGATCCTCTTGGCCCACATCCCCCACAGCCCTATTTGATTTGCCTCTGAGGTTGAAAATGTTTTGCTGGGATAGTAGTAGTGTGAACTACCATATCTCAAGTAAGAGTGTGTCCCAGTAACAGACTTCTAAGTGGTGGTATCCAGGGAGAAAGTATCTCTAGAACACCCTATAACTCGCCACCCACTGGTGCTGCTGCCACAATCTACTTTATTTAAAATAAAGCTATTCTGCAAACAGCTATGCAGTGCATATCATAAATGCCAGGACTATTATGGAGTCCCTAATTTTTTTATTTTAAGATGTTGTAAAAGGTAAAAAAAAGGGTAAAAAACGAAGAATTCTGACTTTAAAACAGCTAAGTTAAAGGTCTAAAACTAAGGGGAAAGCTAATTTCTCTTTATTTTTGTGCTCATAAAGCAGTGTAAAATTCTGTGCTGATTTGCACCCCATGTAACCTATTAAAGGCAATAACTTTGTATAAGATAAGTCAGCTCAAAATTTCACTCACACAGACCTGACCAAATAATTAAAGCTAAAAAGTGTCAGAAATTGTGTTTTAATTTAAATTGTTGTTACTTTTGTTGCATAAATGTCAATTTCAACATTTTTTTTTATTTTTTTTTTTCCTGAAGGGTCATTTCAAACCAGAATGCTTTGTTTTGTTTCAAAATGTTGATTCAAAGCTTTTGTTTTAAATTGTTGCTTTAAATTGAAATGTCAATTCAAAACAAAATAATTTAGTTTCAAATCAACATTTCCAAACAAAATGTCTTGGTCCAAGTAGACATTTCAGTATTTTGAAATGTCAAAAGTTTCTCTTCAACCACACCATTGAAATGAGATATTTTATCATTTTAGAATTGAAATTATTTGGAATATTTTTTCTCTCCCCAGGATTTAAGTACTTTAACTGTCATTATTTCGGATGAAAACAAATGTCGAAGTACCAGAATTTCCCACAGGACAGAAATTCCATTTTCCAACTAGTGCACAGCTTATGGATAAAGCAATAATAATGCAATAACTCTTAGCATTTATAGGGCATTTTCAATCTGTAGATTTCAAAGTGCTTTAAAAAGTCAGCATCATATTGCTTTAAAAATATGGAAAAAAGGAGGCAAAGGGGAATCAATGCATTGATTCATCAAGGTGCTGTGAACCCTCAACTTCTAAAGAACTGAGTTTGATATGATTCTCCCCAAGACTACATAACAATCCTAATTTTATGATCTCCCCAGTGTAAATCTACTGGCTTTAATGGAGTTGCTCCCCATTTAAACTGTTGTAAATAAGATCAGAAACAGATCCACTGAGACAGAGACAGTGCTGAGAATTGAACCCTTTTCATCATTCACACTCATATGCTCGAGTCACCTGACTATGCTATCTCATTAGTCCAATACTGATGCATATAGAAGGCTAAAGGCTTACCTGCAATTTACCTTCTGAAGTTTTGTTTACAAGGAAGAATCCACAAGACAATACTGAAATTGTGAAGTTTCTGTCTACTGTCTCCTTCAATAAATGAAACACAAATGTCCCAACAAGCCAGACCTTAATTCAGCAAAATCAACACGAGTATAGAGCCATTTCAAACTGTCAATGCTACCGTGAACTCTGCTCACAGAAATCACCTTCCTCCAGTATCACATTGAACACCGGCCAAAACTAGGGAAGTGCACTCTTGATACAAATGTGAAACCTTAAACAATATCAGTTTTTTAACTATACTTGTAAACAGTGCCTGTACTGTACTGCACACTCATCTGCATTAATATTACAGCTGACTGGAGAGAATCTCATTTTGTGGAGAATTTTGATATTTCAAAATTTGCTTTCCTACTGTTTAGGAATAAAAGCCAACATTTTCAAAATTCCCTGCAAAGAAGAATGTGAACGCCCTGAGGTCCTAGCCCCAAGGCAGTCCATGTGGGGATAGTCCCAGAACTAAGGAAAACTGGAAGCCTGGCCGCCCCAGCACTCTGCATGAGGTGGGTTTCTGAGGAGCCGGGCATGTAACCTGGCAGGTTTCTCATGGAGCAGTACCTGGGTTCCATCAGACTCCCTCTCTAGGTTCCTTTGGAGCACCAGCAACATCAAATCAGCTCTGTAAAACATTTTGATTTCACTGATTTGGTACATTCCAATGAAGCATTGTCTCATTGAATTTATTCTGACCAACACTAGTTAGTATTTAGCAGCAGTAGATCTTCAGAATATTCCTTTAAGTAGATCTGCTTTAGCATTTCTACACCAACAATTGAATTTATTTGTATTTACTTTATGTATACAGATTTCAATAGACACATATAAAAGAAGGCTTCTCCTGGGCTTTAGATGATCTTGCCATCAGGTTTAAATACACTACTGGCTCATCACAGACTCAGAAGAAGCAGCACATTCCCACAAACATAATTTCCAGGTTGAAAAACACATTAAAAAATCAGTCTAAATCTCCCTCTTTTCAAATACTCAAAGGCAACTTGCTTCCAGTTATTGCAGGCATTGCTGAAGGCTTGCTCAAAAAGATGGGCTTTGCAGCATGGCCTGAAGTTACATATTCAGTCTCCTTTGGACCAAGTTAGGGAATGAGTTTCAAAACCAAGGGGCTATCAAGGAGCACACACTGTAATTTTATAGGTTTATTTTTCCATGTACTCCATGGCTACATGCATTTTTTCCAGGTGGATGTTCATTTTTCTTTAAAAAAACACAGTGATTTTGCAGGCAGGGTGGTCCCCCCCTTATAAATGTCATGATAAGGATACAGCTTCAGACTTACTAAATGCTCTGGCTTCTGTCTCAACTTTAGCATTATTAACTAGACAGTTCACAGGACTGACTTGGCCAAAGGCCCAAAGTGAGCCTAATTCCAGTCTCACTCATAAACCAATTTTACACTCATAGAAATATATTGGTTTCTGTGGACTAACTTGTGATTTTAGCCAGTGTAATCTTAGATCAGAATGTAGTCCAGTGAAGCTATGACAAAGAAGTTTCAAGACTATAGCATGACTTCTCAACATGGTCACAGACATCATACCTGGCCCAGAATTCCCTGTTTCATAAGAAACAGACAGAAAAAAATATGTCTTATAATCACCTTTGCCATACAGTGATAGATGAAGACAATGTGTTAATCAGACAGAAAGGTTTCAGGACACACAGAAGGGGGGGAAAATCAGCTAAATGGAAAGTTCCTATACTTTGTGTAACAGAGAAGAGTTCCTCCGCAAAATCATTTTGTGTACCCAGGGTAGAGGGGAAGGGCGGCAGGAGAACAGTTGCTCAGCTCAATCTTTTCTTTAGAGATGGTTAAAATGCCATTATTTTCCTAGAAAATTTCTCAGAAATCTAGGGGTTGTTCGTTTGTTTTTAATTTCCCACAATGTTTTTTCCACAGAAAACTTATTTTGGTTTAAAAACCATTTTTCATTGGATAAAGTGTTTAGATGAAAAAATGTCAACGAGCTTTTATGTTGTTCCTCTTAGGCAATCCCAGAAGTGTATAGTTAATGAAATTTGGTATAACATTAACTCTGCTCTTGCACCCTCCAACCTTATCAGGGAGGTCCCAGAGAATGAGTATAATATAGGATCAAATGGTAGTATGACCATCAAGCCAGCCCTGCTCTTTGAGATGCTAAGTAACAGTCATTGAGGGGTGAATAGAACCAAGAGAAGACAGCATCATGAAGCCAAGGAAGTACAGTATATTATAAATGATAATAGAAGGAATGCTTTCAAAAGCAGCAGAGAGGAGGAGGAGGAAGATGGACTAGAAGCCCTGAGATTTGATCATAAGGACACTGTTAGCATAGTGGGAGAAAATCTTTTGTGTAGCTGTGTAGATAGCTCCAGGTCTGATCAGTGATTCTTGTGGGTCACCTATCACATCTAGGGTACACTCTGACCCTGATGCAGACCCCAGACCCCCTACTGAGACACATTACTCCCTTATCAGAGCCCACCATGATAACATCTAACCTAGCTGGATCCTGTAGCAGAAGGCAGCATCTGTATCCCCCCTTGCTACACCTGCCAAGGCAGGAGCCACATGTAAATATATTAGAGTGGCTCAAATACTACAAAGACAAGTTTGCAAACATATTCTGACCTGAAATACAATTCTTCCATGTTCAGGCCCCCCCTTATGACTTGATCACTATAAATATCCATGTAGTTGTGCAGTGAGCACTGTTATAATACGAATAAAAAATTTCTCATTTTCCCCCTCATCTGTTTGTTTTATCCAACTGCTGTCTCTCATCTCACACTTAGATTGGAAGCTTTTTGGGACAAGAACCTCCCCCCACACCATTATGTTTGTTTTGTGCCCTGACCACAGTTTGTGCAGCCTGGCATAAATAGGGCCCCTAGCTGTACTGTAATGCAACTAAATAATCATCATCATCTTTGTATTCATGAATGCTAGGGGAATGGTTGGTCATAGGTCAGGCCCTACCAAATTCATGGTCCATTTTGGTTAATTTCACAGTTATAGGATTTTAAAAAATCATAAATTTCATGATTTCAGCTATTTAAAACTGAAATTTCACAGTGTTGTAATTTTAGGGATCCTGAGTTGTGGAGGTTCGCAAGGTTATTGTAGGGAGGGTTGCGATACTGCTACCATTACTTCTGTGCTGCTGCTGGTGGGGTGTTGCCTTCAGAGCTGAGTGCCCGGCCAACAGCTGCCACCCTCTATCCCCTTAAAATAATCTTGTGACCCCCCTCTGCAACTCCCTTTTGGGTCAGGATGCCCAATTTGAGAAACACTGGTCTTCCCCCATGAAATTTGATCTTTTGGGTGTTCTTACCATATACTATACACATTTCATGGGGGGAGACCAGATTTCACAGCCCGTGACATGTTTTTCATGGCTGTGAATTTGGTAGGGCCCTATTCATATGAATACTTGTATATGCAAGCAAACAAGGGTATTAATGTGCTAATAAATATATTAGCTATTCATTATTCACTGTGCATTATTCTCTATGCATTATTAACTGTTTGAAAAGTTTCAGTTATCTAGTCAGTAAGTAGAAGCAATACCATATCTCTTCAGTGATCAATTATACTGCATAAAATAATCAATAGAAATAGTCAAAATGAGCAGTTCATGAACAACTGAAAGGCTGAAAATTTCTTATTCAAAATATCCTGCAGATAATTAACAGTATCTAATACATTTGCAGAAATCATGGTATCCTCACAACTAATTTGTAAGCAGAAAAAATAAGGGATAATTTCACGATTTTTTGGTGTAATAATACAGAGATCAAATCAAATATTCATGTCTGAGAGACTTATTCAAGTGTGTTTAAAATTTAATTCACATGTAAAGTCTGTGCAGATCATATGACACGATGTGTTTTACATCTGTTTTATGCATGAGGGTCCCAATTTTAATTATTTTGGAGAACATATCTAAAACACATTAGAGCCACATTTAGATCACAAGATACACATAAAGTCCAGAAATAAACCACGTCATTGACCTACATTCTAGATAATGAGGAGATATGTTTTGACTCATGCTTTGCCCAACAAAATACATTTAAGCCCTAATTGTACAAACACTTGCACAAAATAGTTACTTTTACTCACGTGAGTACATCTAAGTCCACACATAAGTCTATGTAGGATCAGGGCCTTATTTTCTCTGAGCCCACACAACTGTGCATTTCAGAAGTACATGTGAAGGAAAAACAGAATAGTTGAAGTCAATTTAAAGTCAGAGAAGCATGCACATCACACACCACACATATTATAGTACTGATGATAAACAGGACTGCATTAAAAATAGACAATGAAAAGCAGTGGAAAAATAAGGTTCAATTTAATAAATTCTCTAGCCAGACCTATCTTGAGCACAGAATCCGAAATTTCTCATTTCAATTCCCTAAAATTGTTTTTTGGATTATTGCTTCACTGGAGCTGCAAGATGCAACGTGGACTGACATATCTGTGACAGAAGGCTCTGCTATGGAAGGGAGCTCTCTACCAAATGACAACTCTCATGCTCACTATAACCAGGATAGCATGCGGCTGAGCAAAACTTCTTTTATACCCTTTTTCTCCTCCCAAAATCTTTTCATATTGTGGTTTTAGTAATCATTTTCATAACAAAATTATAAAGGAATAAGCTTTTAAAAATATCTTATTTTAATGTGATACCAATGGCCATGCATTTTTTAAAAAAATAAAACTACTTCTTTAAGGGAAAGAGAACCAATGGTAGTTTTGGGATTTAAATTAAAGTTCAGAGAACCCTGAACCATAGGTATTATCATAAACTAATTGTTACCAACAGAGATGAGCCCCAGCTAACACCCCCACACACACACACACCCACCCAAGATCCAAGTATTCCCTGACTACTTGGAAAGCTAAACTCCATATTCAGATCCCAACTTCGTAGCTTCGAGCATGGGTGATAAGATAAAGTCAGCCACATGGATTCCCTACATGTTCCATGATTCCTTGCAGATGGTCATTACCTTCTCAAATTCAAAGGAATGACATGTTGCAATGAGCCCAAACCCTAGGAAGCTGGAACTTCAGCACAGGCAGGAAATGAGAACGAGCTTCCAAGGTGGTTGAAGAGGATGACTTCTTAAGGTGAGAACATTTACTTTCCTCACTGCCATGGTCATCCAGCTGTGTGCCTACAGCATGGCCAGAGAAAAATTAGAGAGAACAGCCAGCCTGCAAGACATTCCCCGTTAGCACCTAGAAAGTTTATGCCCTTTTGGCATCTAAGGTGAGGTCCTGAAGTCCTGGGCAATGGACTCTTCTGTAGCTATATTATGATGACATGACATTATAAC
Source organism: Lepidochelys olivacea (assembly GCF_965140295.1). Classification (NCBI taxonomy): domain Eukaryota; kingdom Metazoa; phylum Chordata; order Testudines; family Cheloniidae; genus Lepidochelys; species Lepidochelys olivacea. The sequence continues at coordinate 62,375,442 of NC_140418.1, read as the reverse complement.
AGCTCAGTTCTTGGAGTCTGAACTCCCATTTGTAATTAGTTCAGTGAACATGAACAGGCCTTGTTCTGCTTTAAATTTCTATGCATCAAATGTTCAATGCAGATTTCGCATTCCCTTTGGTGGATGTGCTTGACATCATTACCCATTTTTCAGGGAAAATAAAAAGTCAATAGTGCTGATATTGCACTGCTGAAGTAATGGGAAAGGATATGCCACTGTGCTACAATCTCTTTGTGAGTGAACAGGGAAAATTCTCAGTCTGTTTTCTGTCTTTTGAAATATTCATATATCACTAAGTCAACTATGTGTTTTTGAGTCCCAATCTGAAACTTCATTTACTTTTCCTTCTTATTTTTGCTTGCCAGTTACACAGTGAACCCAGAGGTCTGCATATTTTAACTTGATATTTTCTGTTTTGTCCCCCTAGGTTGCTTTATACCTTATAGATAAGAAGAAAATGTATTCAAATTGTTTTTGTTATAGAAGCTATACCAGGTTAGACCGTAAGGGACAAATATTAAAGAGGAAGGCAAGTCTCTTTGTGAGCTGGTTTCCAATATGCTACGTGTATGTTTCTTTTCTATTGTCTTCAATGTACTTCTGGAATGATTTCAAGGATATTTCAGGTTATCTCAAGGCCCATAGACAGGCAGCGAGAAGCAACAGAGATCTGAAGTTATGACTTGAAAGTGTCTCTCACTGCATTTTGCAGTTTCTTTCAGGATATCAGAATTGGAACTGCCTGCAGTGAACTGTGTGCATGTTAAGAGGGTGTGCATTTTTTCTTGTCTTCAGCAGCTTTAAGTGTATCTACTCCTTATTTTCTATAAAAGCCATTGCTAATTCAAATACACATATTTGTAGGCAAGACAAATACACTTTGCTGGTTTTCACAGATCCTTTTTTCCTCACCACTCGTAAGTATTCAGATATTTTGCAAAATTTTGTACAAAAAATGTGTGCATGTGCGTACGCACGCACACACACGGACCCAGAAAAATCTTTGCACGTAAATAGTTGCAGGAATATTCACACTAGAATGGCTTCTGCTGCCATGATGTGAGTGCGAAGGGTAAGAGAAAGGCAGGAGTGAGGTTGTTGGAGAGGTGCAGAAGGAAAATTGAAAATAGTTGCAGCAGCAGCAATAGCAATAAAGTGATGAAAAAATTGCACATTACAATCAGCATCACAACCAGGAGAGGCAGCAGTCCTTGCCAGTAAGTTAAAGAAGTATGGGCTGGATGAATGGACGATAAGGTGGATAGAAAGCTGGCTAGATTGTCGGGCTCAACGGGTAGTGATCAATGGCTCCATATCTAGTTGGCAGCTGGTATCAAGTGAAGTGCCCCGAGGGTCGGTCCTCGGGCTGGTTTTGTTCAATATCTTCATTAATGATCTGGAAGATGGTGTGGATTGCACCCTCAGCAAGTTTGCAGATGACCCTAAACTGGGAGGAGAGGTAAATACACTGGAGGGTAGGGATAGGATACAGAGGGACCTAGACAAATTAGAGGATTGGGCCAAAAGAAATCTAATGAGGTTCAACAAGGACAAGTGCAGAGTCCTGCATTTAGGATGGAAGAATCCCATGCACCGCTACAGATTAGGGACCGAATGGCTAGGCAGCAGTTCTGCAGAAAAGGACCTAGGGGTTACAGTGGACGAGAAACTGGATATGAGTCAACAGTGTGCCCTTGTTGCCAAGAAGGCCAATGGCATTCGGGGATGTATAAGTAGGGGCATTGTCAGCAGATCGAGGGACGTGATCGTTCCCCTCTATTCGACACTGATGAGGCCTCATCTGGAGTACTGTGTCCAGTTTTGGGCCCCACACTACAAGAAGGATGTGGATAAATTGGAGAGAGTCCAGCGGAGGGCAACAAAAATGATTAGGGGACTAGAACACATAACTTATAAGGAGAGGCTGAGGAAACTGGGATTGTTTAGTCTGTGGAAGAGAAGAATGAGGGGGGATTTGATAGCTGCTTTCAACTACCTGAAAGGGGGTTCCAAAGAGGATGGATCTAGACTGTTCTCAGTGGTACCAGATGACAGAACAAGGAATAATGGTCTCAAGTTGCAGTGGGGGCGGTTTAGGTTGGATATTAGGAAAAACTTTTTCACTAGGAGGATGGTGAAGCACTGGAATGCGTTACCTAGGGAGGTGGTGGAATCTCCTTCCTTAGAAGTTTTTAAGGTCAGGCTTGACAAAGCCCTGGCTGGGATGATTTAGTTGGGGATTGGTCCTGCTTTGAGCAGGGGGTTGATCTAGATGACCTCCTGAGGTCCCTTCCAACCCTGATATTCTATGATTCTAGCCTGACAACACTTCCAGGCCAAGGATGGATGGATAGCCAGCTGTGTGCCAGACAGTGAGGAGTCGGAACGCTCACCTTGGAAGAATCTTTGTTTCCACCGAAGAAGTAGAGTCCAGAAATGTATGCTATTGTTTAACCAGATGGGATCCAGAGGATGTAGGCCAGGTACAGCCCGTGACGACAGCACTGATGAGAAAGGGGATACAGCAAGCAGCAGGAACCCAATGCACTAAAGCAATTAAGCATGTTCTTAACTTTAAGCTTGTGCTTAAGTTCCCTTGACTTCAATGCAAGATAGGCATGTGTTTAAATATTCTTTTGAATCAGAGCCTAGTTGAGTGGGGATAGAGAAGAGTAGGTAATAGTGGATAATGACCTACAGACAGCCTTTAATGCTGGTGTTGACTGAGTAAGACCATTTGTCATTTCTGGGCATTTCTTCAGATGGCAAGAGAGTGGAACCTTGATCACTGTGAAAGGGTTCTTCAGGAAAGCAGACATCTCCCCATGAAGCAAAAGAAGGAGCTGGAGGAAAGCAAGATGCTATGTGTGATGTTATCTGATAAAATATGACCACGTAGATCATTGTTGCTACTACTGTTATATAATTGCAACAAATCTTGTACAAAGTATGTCAAGTAAGGTGTCTATGGAAAGATTATGATTTGCTGAATATGATTATGCTATTTGTATGCATTTATCATTTTTGTATGTGAAGTTATGAGTATTGGCTCTATACCTGTATTTCAAATATGTTTGTTCTTGTGGCAATGACCACAAGGTACTTAGCCTGCACATCCTGAAGGGACTATTCAAGTTAAATGGCTCACAGTGGGCCATGGAAGATGCCTCTCTACACTTAATGGACTTTTCTTTGATGGCCTCTGCTATGACTAAGCAAAATCATGCATGGACATGTGTATGCAAAAACCCTCTTGTTACCTGCAGATTTCCACAGTGAGAACAATAGATTTCCCTTCACTTGGCAGAAGCTATATAAGGCCCTGGAAACAGTTCCATTTTTCCTCTTTCCTACTCAAACCTCTCGACCTTGAACTTGTACTAATGTGAGCATTCTAACCAAGGGACTGAGGACCTTCCAATGATTTGGCAGCAAGCAGAGACTTAACAAGCCAGCAGTTTATTCCTTCACTGTTACAAGCCTGAACCAATAACTTTGCAATTATTTTATATATTTGATTCCTTTAACAATTTTAACTCTCACTTTTTTTGGTTTCTTTTTTATAAATAAACCTTCAGATTTTAGATACTAAAAGATTGGTAACAGTGTTTATTGGGTAAGATCTGAGTTATATACTGACTGGGTATGTGGCTGGTCCTTTGGGATCAGAAGAACCCTTTTCTTTCATGAAATTGGTTTAATAACCACTCATCATTAAGTCTAGTGTTTTTGGTGGTGATACAAGGACCGGAGTGCCTAAGGAGACTGTTTTTCTGACTTCTTGTTTTCCAGTGTGGTGAAACAGAAGTGTGTCTGCCCTATTTCTCAGCAGTTTGTCCTGAATTTCATATTCTCAGTTGTGACCCACATATGCACGATGACAGTATGTACAAGCTGGCACTTGTATTAAGAGCAGGTTTGAAGTTGGGACTAGCTTGGTGGTGGTTTTTGTTCGGTATGGGACAAGCATAACTTTTCCTCTAAAGGTGACCATCTTTCCTGGGATTAGAAGGTAAGGGCTAGAGTATATCCTGGACCTCGTCAAAAAAGGGAGAACATATGCTCTGATCCTGGTGAGATTCACTGGAGATCCTGGAGATTCACTTCATTTACCTTCTTTGAAAGAAGGGAATGTGATATACTACTTTATTTAATTTCCCTTAAAGAAGAGAGACTTCTTTGTTTCTTCTCCCTGAAACACAGGGCCAGCATTGGCTGAACTCCCCCAAGAGCAAGGAAATAGTGTGTTTCCAGTACTCTGAAGGACTGCCTTTGTTTTTCTCCTCAAAGCCAAGGGAATAGCTTTTGTTTATCACTGAGAGACAAGAATAATAGTTTTTTTCAAAAACCTTGAGAACTGGGGCACTGTTTATTGTAAATTGTAAACATAAAAATAGCCCCATTAGCCCATCAGACCACATGGTGCCCTGATTCTTCAGGAGGTCAATAGCTCAAAAAAGGTGACGTCCTCTGGTGACCAAAATACACAGTATTTTAGCATGAAAGTCTTTACAGTACATCCGTCTGTCTCAAGTAACCTTCAAACGTGACTCCCCCCTCACAAAACACAACCAAAAACACTTCACATCAATTCACCAAAGAGACTGAAAAAAATAAAAAAAAAGTGAAATTTCTTCCAAAGAAACTGTCTAAAAATATAATAATACATTCAGCAAAACACACATCCCACTGCCAAATCTATAAAAACCCACACATGCAAAAACTCTGTTAATGAGAGACATCACACTGGCTGAAGATTGAAAAATAATGAGTCAGACTTTTTTTTTTTTGCTTTACATTTTTCAGGCAGTGAAATAATTCTAAAATGTTTCAATGAAATATTTGAAATCAGAGTCATTTAAATTGCAAAAGCATTGCAAGCATTTTTAAAAAAATTAGCAGCAAAAGCAAATTAAAATGTGTTGGTTTACTTCTTGCAAGCCTCAGTGCCAGAAAGTTTCCATGAGAACCAAAGCTGTACATCAGTGTCACTGTCTTGCCTGAGCCAATCTGTGCCTTGCAAAGTGAGATCACAGATAGTTTTCAATGGTCCAATTCAGGTTGCCCCCTGGATCCTTTTACTGCAACAAAGACAATCAAAAATGTCTCTCAGTGACCTAAACACAAAGTTTTGTCAGCAATAGGTCCTGTATAGGCCTAGCTTCTTGGATTACAGTAGAGGGAAGAACCTTTTCCCTATCCTGGCTTCATCCAGGAAGTGCTATTTGATAGGAGCAACCAGTTCTTTTTATTTGGCCAGCTGGGCTTTGACTGACTGCTGCCTGCTCCCAGCCCTTCTAGCTACCACAAGACAAGTGAGACATTTCTATGCAAACCAAAAGGTCCAAAACTTCCTGTTCTTCTCTTCTTCAAGGACCACTTTCTGAGGCAGGATGCAGGAAGGCAGTGCAGTCTCTGGCAAGGGGGAGTGAATGCTTTGTACCCCCCATCACAATCAGTTTCAAACATAGTCATTAAGGTCCCAGTCCTATAAGGATCTTTGTACAGGTGGATCTCTGCATCTGCATGATATGGGACTAAGAGCATGAGTTAATTCCTATTAAACAGTAATAGTTGCTTATAGAAATCAGGGGAGTCATTGGAACACTAAAAATTAACTACAGCACACCAGGCAGGACTGAACTTCCTGCTAAAACCCCCAGATCATATCAACATCATAACAACATACAATATAACAATTTAACACTAAGATAAAGATACTGCACCATCTGTTGGTGGAGGTACTGAATACACTGATCATTACAATACTCACTGAAAATTCTGCCAGTGATTTCAGTGGGAGCTGGACTGAGGCAAGCACTCCATTTCACATTTAAGGGCATAAAATGGTATTTGGGCATATGAGTGCTAATCTGAGTGATCGAGTAGGGAATTCAGTACTGTAATTTAGTTGCTCAAGTTTAAACAGTGCTCTCACATTCTTTGGTCGCAAGACTTGCCATATTGGCTCTGACCGCTGGTGAAGCCTCAGAGTCATGCTCTGCTCATTACTATGCATAGAAAGTCAGATCGCATTGATCGTGAAAAAAATGCCATCTTTCACCTTTAGCTTCCTAGGGAAATTTTCCCTTCCTCTTGGACAAGAACGTACAGTGACCCATGCATACTTCGTCTTCAGATTGGGCTACTGTAACTCCACACGATAACTAAGGCCATGTCTACATTACACAGTTTTGACAACAAAAGTCAGCTTTCATTGACAAAACAATGGAGGTGTACACACTGCAATGCTCCTCCCGCGGATTTAACTCACCTGCTATGCCAACATAATAAAACCACCTGGATGAGACACATAGAACTTTTCGCAATGAAGTTAGAGTGACGCAGTATCTGTGTAGCCACTGTGTTGCTTATGACACACTAAGTGGATTCTAGAAGGTGTCCCGCAATGCCCATTATGACTGCTTTGGTCAACAGTTTGATCTCTGCTGCCCTGCACTGAGGTACACAGGCTTCCCCTTTAAAGCGCTGGGGAATTTTTGAAATTCCTCTTTGTCTTTGCTCAGCATGGAGAGCTCACATAGCATCTGCCCAGCTGACCATGGCGGCTCCCGGCAGCAAATGTGCTGCCACCTGGAGTACACAGGAATTGTTGGATCTGCTGGGTCTGTGGGGACAGAAGGCTGTGCAGTCGCCGCTTCACTCCAACCATAAGAACTTTGATACCTCTGGGCAGACTGCTCATGGCATGGAGGAGAAGGGGCATGCAGCAATGCTGTGCTAAGATCAAGGCGCTGAGACAGGCATACCAGAAGGCAAGTGAGGCCAATCATCAGTCTGGTGCATCACCAAAGACATGCCACTTCTCCAGGGAGCTGCATGCCTTCCTAGGCAGCGACCCTACCTCCACTGCCAAGAGCCCTGTGGATACAGCGTCCAGAAGAGTCAACCCGAAGGACAAAGTAGTGGACAAGGAAGTGGAGTTGGAAGAGGATGGGGGACAGGTGACAGAGTCAACCTTTGGTGTGGCGAGCCAGGACCACTTTTCAACGCTGGAGGGTCTAGCCAGTACCAGCACTCTAGCTGTAGTGCACCTGATGCAGGAGATGGAAGCTCCCATAAGTGCTCATTGTGATTTGATACTGCAGGGAGACATGAAGTAGAGCTTTTTATTTTTTCCCCCAGGGTGGAAGAGGAATAGAAATAACCAACACCAGGACTGTTTGCATCTGCGTCTCATTCCCCTGTGCAGCTAGACAGAGGGGGCCCTGAGGATAAGTTTGTCGATGCACAGTGAGATATCCCAGGAATTCTCCATAGAGGTCTCTAGGAAACTTTCCAGGAGGTACTCTGCAATCTTCTGTCAGGAGATAAGGTGGATGAGGTGATAGCTTTTATTGGATTACACGGAGCTCTTCTGAGGATGTTCTGGAATCAGCATAACTACAACAAGAGTTCATTTTCTCTGTGAGTAATTTTGAATGATAACAACTGATATAGATCATGTGGAACAGAATTTCCAGCCAAAATTAGTAGTATCATCATCCTTATTAATGTATATTGCATTTGATGAGAGAGAGCGAGAAGAGAAATAATGAAAGGGTGGAGATTTTGTAAGTTTTTTGTTGAGTATTTACTGAAATGCTATCATATTGAGGAAACTGCATATGGTCGATGTTACTTTTGAAACAAATAAATTTATACATGTAACCCTTCTGCCCGTCAGAGTTGGCAGCAACAAGGGCCGGGTTCAATATCTAGGGGTTCCATTCCAATAACACAATGCAAACCGGCTCGAGCCCCCACCCAGTGACCTGGGAAAAATATATACCACCCCCGCTGGGCGCCTCCAAGAGGCAATACTTCCCCTCTCGCAAGCACATAGTCTGAGTGTAGCAAAAGTCTTTTAATAACAGAGAGAAACAATGTGGCATTATGTTGGGGAAACACCACCAACAGGATTCATAACACAACCCATGAGCAAAAAACAACCCCACCCCAGGCAAATTGGGGCATGCCCTTTTCCCTTTGGTTCTTGAGTCCAGCAACCCCAAATCACCCAAAGTCCCAAAAGTCCAATGCCCCAAAAGTCTCTGTCCCTGGTCAGGGCAGCCCCAGAGTTCGAAAGTTTATCGGCGGAGCTTTACCTCCCAACCTGGGTGGAAATGGGACGGGGGTAAGAGGCACCTTACGTGATCTGAAGCTGACCGCCCCATAGCTCCATAGCGGCGCTCCGCCAGCCGCCCCACGAACTCCTTCGCTCAGCTGCGCTCCGCTCCGCCAGCCGCCCCACAAACTCCTTCGCTCAGCTGCGCTCCGCTCCGCCAGCCGCCCCACGAACTCCTTCGCTCAGCTGCCCCACGAACTCAGCTCCACGGCCCACAAGCAGCTCCTGCCATCCACACACTGCTCCGCGTCGAACTGCTTCACCAGCCGTCCCGCAAACTGCTCCACAATATATCTTCAGGCTCCCCCACTACTTAACACAACACTCAGTGATTTCAGCTCTTAGGTGAATTCAGCTTATAGTAGGGGAGCCCCAGTGCTGGTGCACTGTCAGCCCAAAGTGAGCTCAGCAGCCTATAACTAGACTTCTAATGAAATCAAAATTAGCTCTGATATTCCACAGTGGAGAGAGGAGGAAGTGCAATCAGCATGTAAGGCCCTCACCAAGGGGCCCATGCCACCAAGTACTACTACTTGTCCCCAGCCTCTCTCCATTCACACAGTTTTGGAACCCATGACCCTTGCCTAGCGAGTGCTACTTAGTTGATGGTGAATCCCTCCATCATAACAAAAGGCCACGTACAGTTCCAAGCACAGTTCCCATAATCAGGGTAATAACAATTTATTCTTCCTGCCCCAATAACAGAGACACTGGGGATCCCACAGCAGCCAAAGTGACCATTTGGGCAGCTATGGTCTCATTCTAGGCGTGGTGGGTGTGCCTATGCAAATGAGATCGGCCCCTGAAGTTCTTTTCCACAACTTGCCACACCTCACCACCAGATGTCAGGGTGGAGCTCATCCTGACACGGCTTACATACAATCAAACTGAGCTGAAATATATTACTGAATAATAATAATAAAAACGTTCTTTCATGAAATAGCCTGAAAAATACCTTTTGTTATTTCACAGAACTGTAGAAGAGAGGACTCATGGCTGGCGCACCCCCCTCGCAGCTGGGCATGGTGTACCAGGCTCTCCTCTTCCAGTGCCCCTTGCACTTGATTGCTTTGGGTCCTGCTGTGGTCCACCTCTTCATGACTCAGCCCTTTGGTCACATCACATTTTAGTCCCACTCCTTTGGGAGTAACAGAAAATCCAACACAATTTCAAGACCTAAAGCTTCACATCCAGGCTATGTATAAATCTTGAAGATTGTTTCTGCATAACATCTGTAAGATACAGCCTTTCCTATTCATCCACACAGCTAAAACTCTCAGTTTGATTACTGCAACATCCTTGACTCTGGCTTGACAAATGCAATCTTGTCTCACTCATACCCATTCCAAATACAGCTGTAAAGATCATTTTCCTAGCCCATCACTTTGGTACAACAGAGAAGGGGGAGCCAGTGGAGGAATTCAACGAGAAGGGTGATGGTCAAATATAAGCTGTTTGTAGTTGTTTACAAGGATCTTCACAGTTAATCCACAACCTACCTATCATCTCTCATTCACTAATAAGCTATTACTGTTCACCTCTGATCAGCCACCATGCCAGCTTTCACTCTCTTCTTCTTAAACACCTCTGTGCTTTCTCCCATGCTGCTGCTCACACTTGAGAAGAACTGCCCATAAGTAACTGCAGAGGACACCTCGTTATCTACCTATAAAACCCTCCTCAAAAATTCTGCTTTTCTGTGATGCCTACAAAATACCTAATGATGGTTAGGTTTTTGGTGTGCAAAGACCACTGCCTATCATGCCGACCAATACTGTCTCATTGTTTATCTGGACTCCCACATCAGGCTGTATTGATCAGTTGTCTCCTGTCTTATACATAGGTTGTAAGTGTCTCAGGGCAGAGACCACCTTTTCGTTCTGTGTTTGTATACCACCTCACCTAATAGGGGTCTGGTCCATGGTTGTTCATCCTGGTCCACCTACAGCTCCTAGGTACCAGGGTAATACAAAAAATGAGTGGTGATGATAATAGTAACAATATGTTTAAATGTACATATTCTTTAATACTTTCTTAAATCTGGGCCAGAGTGGATTTAGTTCAGATCTTTACTCATGACTGAAAAATGCTCAGAGTAACTGAAGAAAAAGAGCTGTATACTCCCATGATCCTAGAGCTGTTCTGTGCTGACCCAGTCCACAGGAACAAATCTGAGGAGCCTGTGGATTATTCTAATTTGTACCACATGCCAGCAGTCCCAAGCAGCCACTGTGGCAGCTGTGTCTAATAGTGCACAAGGACATGCTGACCACAGCTCCTTTCCCCAGTCACGCTTCCCCTGCCAGAAACAGGAAATGTAGTAGCATAGGCGCTGCTATGGTCATTCTGTTCCACTGAGATTTCTGCTAGGCTCAGGAGACGCCCTGTTGCCATTTTAGATGTCTCGAGAGCATCTTTGCACCTGCAGAGTATTGCAAAATTTGTCTAACAGGCCAGGATGTGGCCCCTTGTTTAGGTTTAAGCTACAGTCAAAGTGATGTTTTATCATTGTGATTCAGTATTTATATTATTTAATGTATGTTGGGTTTTCTTCTGTTGATATCAGCGTAAATGGATCAGTGGAGGTTGCAATCATCATAAACATCTTCTCAGAAAAATAGTCACTGAAGTTGCATTTAGGATGATTACTTGGAATTGATTTTATCCTATTAAAAGATACTCTAATTACTAAGAAAAAGGAAAAATTACAACACTCTTCATTCTAATAACCCTGATTAGAATCCATTTGCAACAAACTTTAGATGCACAGATTAATATAACTTGAATATATTAACAACAACATGAACAATTCCTCCACACAACAAAAACAATTGGGCAATCATTGTAGCGACTTATTAGGCTCCCTCTGATTTCATTTACATATTTACTCAACATAAGTATTTGACTTTTTCTAGATGAGTGGTTTAGGTATCAAGCTGATGCTACCACTTCTACCATTTCAGTTTCAATATTATTCTATCAGCCACCCTTCCCCCAGTTGCATATTTCCTCCAAAGATGGCTTTGTTCTTTTCAGGCTGATATCCAGCCCCTCACCATTTATCAGAGGGTGACGAATCCCCGTATAGCAGAAACAGAGCAGTTCCCCTGTGCAGTTCCCCGGCGCCCAAATGGCTATGCTGGGGCTTCAAGCCAATTTTCTATGGGAAAGTACTATATGCAAGTGGGGGAGAGGCATGGGAATAATGGAGAATCTGCCACACTACAGATCTTTGCTCCTTTTATAAATCAATAGGTCCATTAGCAATGAACACCTTCCTCGACCTATGGACTTCCAGAAAATGATGTCCATGTCTTCCAAATAAGACTCTAGCAATTGTGATCCATGTGTTCATCCCCTGAAGGGAGAACTATTGTAACATTCTCTTGTCAAGAGCAAGCTGCCTGGCCACAAGCTGTCTGGCCATTGCTCTATTCTGTTCAAAGACCTTGATCCTAGTCTTCAGGGTCCTTAATTCTCTTGAAGCAGGCTCTCTCCGATATCACCTTTCCATCTGTGACCCAACAAAACAACTATGTTCATTAGGGACATAAAAACAATTATATGCCCAAGCACACCATTTTGGAAGCTAGAAACAAAGCATTTTCAGTGCTGAATCCTAGTCTGTGGAATACTCTAACAGAGGAGAATAGAATGAGTTCTAGTCTATTTTCAGTGTATGACCCACCTTTTTGCAGAAGTCAACCTGCAGTCAGAAACATATGAATGAAGATGGCACATGCCCACTAGGAACTGGACTGGGATCATTAACTCCAGTCGTTTCATAAGTGCCACTTAATAGTAATGAGATGGTAATACAATCACTATCAACCTGGACTGGATTAAAAATAACATCCTAATTTTACCAGGCTCCCACTACTAATCTGCTGAGCCATCTAGCCCCCAAAAATGTTCAATATTTTATAAATAGAAAAAGGTTAATTGAAAAAGGTGGTTTCATTTAATGCCTATTTTTCTGTGAAATAATAATGGGGAGAACTTATTTTTATTTTATTTTTTATAAAAGCCTATAAAAAGAGCCAAAAAAGCACTAGTTTTTGTTTGCAGTTCAAACATGCTTACATACCTCTACGTGAGTTGAAAACATAATTTACCAAAAGGGATTATAAAGAAGGTTCTCCTTACATTCTTACATTGTGACATTGGATTGAAAAAATGCCAAAAAAATCATTGTATGGTACATATCCTGAATTCTGGAGTGTAGTGGCAAAAATGTATAAAACATATAATCCAAGTCAGAGCTTTACCTAACAAGGTTCAACTTTCCAATAGAAACATGGTATTTTTATTCTCTTTAATGAGAATACCCAGTCGCCTTCAATAGTGCCATTCAATTAAACTGTTACAGTAAACTCATTTTAATTTCACACTTCCTAGGACAGCTCCTCAGCTGGTGTAAACCAGCTGTAGCCCTCTGTATTTTGGTTGCTCATTAGCTGTATTTTCCTAAAGGAGAGGGAATTCTTTAGTGTCATTTGTAGGACTCGAAGTTTTAAAAATGAATGAAAAGCATCATTTTCAAAAAGACCACTGTGGATATAAATGACCACCAGAAAAACCCTCTGCCTTCATGATTCATTCAATATATCTGATTCACAGTAGTAGTAGTAGAAGGGTGAAAAGAACTTCACAGATAAATTATCTTTTAAGGTTCTTCAAAAGGAGCATATAATAAAAGGCACTGGCATTTGTGAATGTTCTGAAATAGATTATCACTGTAGAAGCTACATACTTATTTGTAAACTTTCAAGAAACTCCCCCCAATGGATTTCTTGAAAGTAGACTGTTACGGTGTGAAAGGGCACACCCTCACTCTAATAGAGAGAGTAGGCTAATGAGTTCTTACAGGCTCAGCCAGCGCTAACCAGACACACCTGTAATGCCTGCTCTGCCTGGAGGGTGGAACCTTGAAAAGGGAAAGCCTGCCACAGGAAGTGGGTGCTGACAGCTGACTTCAGGGATAGATGAGCAAACGGAAAGACAGTTGCAGACCCCGCTGCCCCTGAGACTGTGTCTCCCAGGTATAAAGTGGGACTTACCAAAAGGACAGACTGGAAGAATACACTAACCCTGATCAAGACTCTAGAGACCGCGTATATACTGAACCTGAAAGGGACTACCCACCTTTGAGTTCTCCTCTTATTCTGATTTGCCATTATCCAGAATAGGAAGAGGAAAAGGAACCTGTTTGTTTGCTTGCTTGGAGAATCCACTGTATGCCATAAGCATGGGAAGGACTCTGTAAGAAGCCCAAATCATGGTCTAGTGCGGATTCAAGGGTGTCCTCAATCATGACATACTACCGATAAAAAAATTAGCAAACATATGGGCATTTTGTCAGGAATTAAAGCAAAAAACAGAAGCATAAACAAAAACAAACAAAACGATATTTAAAAAAAAAAATACCTGTAATTATGTCCCAAATCTCAAAAGACTTCAGCTCTGGCAAACTGTCAGTTGAAGCTACATGAAAGGTGGATGCCATCAACCAGGGAATCCTTTTTACTAGTTTTGGAAAGTTCTTTTATAATAATTGGACCTAAAAATTTATCCTAACTAAACTCCATTGTAAGAAGTTAGTAAAAGTTCATAAAGTATCACAAAAACCTATAGTGTCTGGTGGTGAGAAAAGGTGCAAATGAGACATAGGGCTTGTCTATACTGATGGCTAAATCAGCATTGGTATGATTGATGCAGCGGTGTTGATTTAGCAGTTTTGGTAAAGACAAGCTAAGTCCATGGCAGAGCACTCTCCCGTCAGTGTCTGTACTCCACCTCCCCAAGAGGCAGAAGGTAAGTCAGCGGGAGATGTCTCCAGGGTGACCATATTTCCCAAAAAGAAAACCGGACACCCCCAGCTGCTTGTCAGAGGTCTCCCCCCGATACTGTTGCCCATCACTGGAACCTTGCAGTGAGCCCCCAATGCTATTCCCCATTGCTGGAAGCCTGGCCCCCCCACACACCAGGATGTAGCCCATCGCTGGAATCCCGAGGGGTTCATTCCACCCCCACGGAAGGTTCTTGCCTGATCTCTGGAACCCTGTGGGGACCCTCATGCTGGAATGCTGCTTCACCCCCCCCAGCCCTGCCTCCCCCCTGCTGGTCTCTCCATTCACCCCCTCCATACCGCACCCCACTTTTTTGACAAAAGTGGGCATTTGTACTGTTTTCTCTTGTCAGCTGATTAAGTCAGCAAACGCAAACAGGAGAAATGCCTCCTTTTGGAAAAAAGTTGGGACAGCCAGGACAGGATTTAAAAAAGGGACTGTCCTGACCAAAACAGGATGTATGGTCACCCTAAGTGTCTTCCATTGACACAGCACAGTGTTGACATTGCTGTAAGTCGACCTAAGTTACATCAACTTACGTAACTGAAGTAGCATAACTTAGGTTGACTTACAGTTTAGTGTAAACCAGCCCCAAAAGTGAGTAAGTACAAACAAAAGGCCTCCTCATAGAACTAAAGAACTGTGTTAAAATCATGCTTAGAAAACAAGAGAAATATGGGACCAGAAACAGATAGACCAAATCGGAGCATCAAAAATTAGGCTTAAAACTGGTGACCAAAAGGAAGAGGATCAGCTATTCTTTCCATCAACTTGGGGTGGGAACGGGTGCAGGGAGAAAAAAAATAAAAAACTGTTCCAGTGAGCTTTACATCATGGCTGCCACCCTCACCATCTCCTGGGAACCCAAGATCTACCTTTAAACCATTGGGCCTTAGTTGTTCTGATCCTAAGAGATGTCTTGACCCAACTAGGCTAGAAAGAAGGATTCAGGTGACATAGCCAGAGCTGGTGGAGGTGGCAAAATCCCAGCCACGATCTGGGATGTAAGACTTTGTCCTTCTACATCTTATTTGTTCTCTTTCCTATCCCTCTCCTTTTTCCTTCTATCTAACAAGAATCTGACGTAGCTGGACAATACTGAATATTTTGTACCTTTGGTGTAAGCCTGTGACCAGTGCCACAGCTAAAAGCAATACCTTAAATAGCCTGTTGTTGGTACAAGGTTGCCAGGTCTCAGAGCAGCTGATAAGACCACATGCTGCACCTGTGTTTTTCCAGTAGTGATGTAGGAAGGTAGTCAACACCAGAGAAAGAAGCTGCATTTTCTATCTTTGCTACCCTTTTCTTTCTTCCCTCTTGCATGTGTTTGTCTTGTTTTGTGTTTTAGGAAACAAGATCAGACTTTCCACAACAGCAGTAATGGCAACAGCTCAAGCTCCATCCGTTCTCAATTAACTTTTTCTCTTTTTCCCAAAATGACATTTTCCAACTGAAGACTCTCTTCAACTGGAAAGACAGGCCACATAAGCCTGTTGTTAAAATGAAAGTCTTACTTCCTACTTTAACTTCAAAGTTATTGAACCTTCCACCCCATCTGCTTTGTTTCCCTTGTATATTTTAATATAAGGATGTTTAATGATGTGTGTGTCATGGTACCAAGTAGGCTGATGTCTCTGTATACCAAGCCCCAAACTTTGTTTAACACTCTTTAAATTTCAGGGTCATGTTGACTTATTGAGTCCATTTATTCCACCTATATTAATAGAATAGGTCAAACCAAAGAATAAACAGCTAGAACTTCCCTGCTCATTTTTACTGTTGCAATGATATATAGAGAGTGAGTAGAAGATTTAAAGATAGAGAAAAAGCGGGCAGCACAGAAAACTTGATTATAGATATTATGTTCTCATAGTCACTTGCCACAATCAGAGAGAGGGGCAGCAGCAAGCATATAAATATATAACTGATCAAGAAAGTATATAAAATGATGGATAAAATAAGCTGATATGAAAACTTATTAGATTTTCACTCTTCCAACATTAAAGAATAAAAGAGATTTCATAAGGTTTAAAATCTGTAAAAAAAAATTGAGAAATATGATTTAATGATACAAAACACATTTTTATTATGGCATTGTTTTAAGTTTGATTTCTTTGTTCCTCTGGGGAGAATAAGATTGTTCAAGGGATTAGAAAAGGCAACAGATACACAGCTGGTTTCCCATTCAAATTCACCCCAAGGTAGTTTAAAGTCAGTTCAACGTAAGGGCTATTCAGTGAGTTGAATATCAGCCCAGTTACTCATAAAACATTATTTTTTGTTATTATGTGTATTGCAGTAGCACCTGGAAGCCTCAGTCATGGAGCAGAACCCCATTGTGCTAGGCACTATACAAACACAGAACAAAAAAAGATGGCCCCTGCCCCAAAAAGCTTCCAGTCTAAGTATAGGACAAGGAACAGACAGACATCTCAATATAAGAGAAGAAATAGACAGACATAACCAGGGAATCACCAGGTAACAATGACACAATACCGGTCAGTATGATAGTCAATAGTCTCAGCACATCAGCAGCCTAACCATTGTCAAGTTTTTGTAGGCATTAAACAAAGGATTGTTGTAAGGAGGATTTGAATGGGGACAATGAGGTGACTCTGTGGACATTTATGGGGAGCTCCTCCCAAACATGAGGGGCAGCAGAGAAGGTAGCACAAAGGAACTTGATTGAAAAATGTAAGAACTGAGTGATGAAGCGTGGATGGAATTAGAGTGGCTCTGAAGTAACTTATGAATACTTCTTGTTGACTTAAGAATGTATTGGTTTCGTTTAATATGGGGCTGTTAGGAAAAGAAAAAGAATGGCCCAGGATAAGCTATTTCTCTGCAAACACTTGAGGGTTGTTAAGAGACAATGCCAGGACAGGAAAAGGCCCACACACACCAGACATCAAAAGAACATTCAGGAACTTCTCAAGGGAGGGGAGTAATTATCTGCTGGGAGTGTGTGAAGAAGTTTGTCCAGCCTATTTTACCATCAGGGGATAGTAAGTTGCTAGGTAAGAGACTGTTTTCAAATCCTTTTTCTGCAAAAAGCCTTGTTCCTACTGTTAAAATATATATTCCAGAGTGACCAAGCAGTCTTCTTAAAACTACGTACCAGTCACAGACTGCCAAGGGAAAGAACTGCACGTGTCCAAACTCAGTCAAGACTGCTAGGTAATCGTGATTGAGACACAGAGTACTATAGTAGAGAGTCCAGTCATAGAGTGGGCAAACTGCAGAATTCCACTCCATGTTAGATAAAGGCACATGGCCTGTCATCTGAGGGCATGCTCTCGGAGACCACAAAAGGGACAGAAGAGCAGCTAGACCTGTAACTGTGACAGAAGTCTGGTATTATTGTCAGAGCAGAGGCAGGAATCAACATCTTAATAATTTATGAGAAATGATAACTAGCTATTGATGGAGGATAAGCCACAAAGGTCCTTGCAAGTAAAAATGAGTAACTTGTGTTTGATATGATGGAAAAGGGGGAGTGATACAAAGCGAGGGTTCACCTGGTATAGAAGAATTGACTTACTGCTGGAGTGTCCCCTTGTGTCCGGGAGTGGCATAGCTAACTCTCTGCCTCTAGCACTCCGTGCCAACGATTGCTCTGGTCCTATGGTGGTTCACCTCTTCTTGTGAGTAGGCCTTCCAGCCACATCATGTTTTAGTCACACCCCTTCCCAGGTAAAGAAAAAGTCCAATAAACTAAACTCAAACATAACTCTTCATCTGTACCCAAAGCTCTTTGCACCAGACTCCTCACCACTTCCTGGGCTCTGCAGGATTGTCCTCCTGCTCTTATGTGGAGAGATGCCTCTCTATTATCCCATCCCTAACCTGCCTGTGCTAGAAACAAATGCTGGTAGATCTGCAAATGTAGCATGCCTACATTTATTGCTCTTCAGGTCAGGCATAAACCATCTTTGCTTATGTGGATCTGAAAGTCCTTGACACAAAAAACCAGCTGAATGCAGAGGAGTTCTGAGATAATTTACATAACAGATTATTAGGCAAGGGAATGGGTACAGACCAATGGGTCAAAAGTGGGTTTGGGACTGAAGGGAATTCAACAGCAACAGTGAAACAATTTAGAAAAGAAAAGCAATAGCACAATCCCTTCCCCCATCTCCAGAGGTGCCAAGATCTTTACACCCCATCCCTGCTCCTTGAGACCTCCAATCCCAGCTGTGGTGCACATAAAGCTGAAATGTGCTAGCTTGATGAGGTGTGCTACACAGATGCTACTCAGTTTGGATCTCCGGCCCGGTGGCGTGCTGCTCCTCATCCTTCCCCTGCCTTCAGGACACACATGTGTCGGTCCAAAGTGCTCACCCATCTAGTTGTATCCATTACAGTCCTTTCCCCAGGCTCTTGCACACCCACACCCAGGGCAACACAGTCTGTTCTCTCCACCAAGGCCCTTCATGCATGGTCCTGCCAAGATGGCTCCTCTGCTCCCCATCAGTTCCTCCCAGCTGTCCTGGAATCATCCAGTTGCTTGGCCTTCCAGGCCATTGATCCTCCAGGATTTGGCTGCTCACACTTAGGTGCCATCTGCAAGCTCATTACACCTCTATGGGCTTTTCTCCCTAGAGGCCTGGCTCCAGATTCAGCAGTCCTCCTGTACGGGGAAACTTTGGCAAACCAGTAAAGTGCCTGAAACCACTATGGCTTATTGCTAAAACAGCCAAGTCAGCAGGATTAGCTTAACCAAGGCGGGGGGGAGGGGGTCTTTGGGTGCCACAGAGAGGGCAGCTTGACCCCAAGTCCTTCCTGATAAGAATTGTGTTGAAGTGACTGCATTTAGAAAGCAGGATGTTCCCCAGGAATGTCTACTGGGGCCTCAAGGCTGCAAACTCTGGAAAAACCCACACCTGGTTAATTGATAATCAGAAGGAATCTCTTACTTGACTATTGAAACTGCTTACTTAACAAGTTTTCTTTAAGGGACATGTCATTCTATTACTAATGTATAAATAAGGGGAAAAAGTTTGAGGTAGTTGGACTCTTTTTGGACTCTCCCTCTGGAAACATCTTGCAGTCCCCACCAGCAGTCGGAAGATTTGGCTACCGGAAGCTTGCTGTTGTGTGTCACTCGAGAGTCACACTCAGCTTTTGGTAATTATCAAGGGTTGGGGTGTTTTACTAACCTGTAGTAAAACATGTGTAAGTGCTTGAGACTAAGTAAAGTTTAGCTTTACGTGAAATCACTCTTGTGTTGTCCTGTTCGTGCCAGCCATCTATCGGTCAGACTGTTGTGTCTCCCCTGATTTATTTCCTGACACCACCTCGCACAAAGTAAAAGTTACTAAGAGCTTTGGGTTGAAAGAACCCCAGGTAACATTCCTGCCCTGTGTCATGGGGTTTCCACACCACCTTTCCTAGTGGACAGTAGGAGAACTCAGGCCTGGCCTCTTCTCTGGGTTCCAGTCCAGGAAGCCTGTGGTTAGCAGCTAAGGCTCAGAATCCTCACTGTCTCCCTGGATTTCTTCCTATCTTGACCATCCTTTAGGACCTTTCCCATAACTCCTCCCTGGGCTTACTATAGGTCTGCCTCATTCTAGGCCAGGGATCAGCAAGCTTTGGTATGCGGCCTGTCAGGGAAATCCACTGGCAGGCCGGGACAGTTTGTTTACTTGCAGCATCTGCAGGTTTGGCTGATTGCAGCTCCCACTGGCCACGGTTCGCCGTTCCAGGCCAATGGGGGCTGCGGGAAGCGGCGTGGGCTGAGGGATGTGCTGGCCGCCGCTTCCCGCAGCCCCCATTGGCCTGGAACAGGGAACCGTGGCCAGTGGGAGCTGAAATCAGTTGAACCTACAGATGCTGCAGGTAAACAAACAGTTGGATTTCCCTGACGGGCTGTGTGCCAAAGGTTGTCGATGGCTGTTGTAGTCCCTCTCTTCACTCTCTAGCAACCAGACAGCAACTGCAGAGTTCTTCCCTTCTCCCACTGAAGTCCCCTTCTCACCTGGGCTTCCTCCCTTATCTTTACTTCCCAGTTCCTCATCGGGGCCTGGCCCACAATCTAGGTGCAGCCACGTGCCTTAATTGAGCTCTCTCGCTCCAGTAAACCCTTCTAGTGCCAGTGTGAGGATACACCCTATCACACATGGTCAAAGCCATGAGCTAGGAAGGTGATCTTTGCAGTGGCATTTTGAATGGATATTAGTTGAGCTGATGAGGTTTTTCAAGAGCAGAAGAGATGATGTTACAGTACTCAACATGCAAGATGATATATTGAATAAGAGTTTTAGCTGTATGGAAGGAAAGGAAAGGCCATATCTTAGAAATGTTACATAGGAAAAGTCAGCAAGACTCAGACACAGCCTGGACATGAGAAGCTGGAGAAGGCAGAATTAAAGAGGAGATCGAAGGTGCAAGTCAGAGTGTCCAGGAGGGGAGCAGTGTTGTCCATGGAGACTGAGAAAAGAGGGAAAGGGGAAGCCTTGGTGGGTAATGAGCTTAAGGTGACAGCTGGGCATCCAGAAGGAGATGACAGAAAGGTTTTTAGTCAGAAATCTAGGTGTGTCCTCATCACAGAAATCCCCAACACAACTGGAATATTTGGTGTCAATCCTGTCCACAGGCATGGAGAATGAGCTACTCACACCACTACAAGTGATTCTACCCAGCTTGAATTGAGGTATATTAGTGGTATTATGTGAGAAAGCTTGTCCTGTTGCTTCTTGTCTGTACCTGTCATACTGATTGAAGTCTTCAGTCTCTAGGGCTGTCAATCTGGCACCTTTTAGGAGTAATATATTCATTTAAAATAAAGTACTCTGGGAAAATCAAATGAAGTCAATTGTTTAATAAAGTAACTGAATACCATATTTTTAAAGTAAATATGAGCAGCCAGGAGCTGTCCCTCTGAATACTACAATGTGAAAGGAAAAAAAAGGAGAAAAATAATTGACTATACCTTTAAACAAAGTTACCAGCACTTAGAGCTTTACTGAAATGTTGTATGGGCCAGCTCCTCAGCTGGTATAAATTGGTGTATCAACATTTTATTTTGATTATATATCAAAGATTCAGACAATTATAAAAGAATTTTCAAACTTAAATATAAAAATTTGCACATCTTAGTGAACGGGTGTGTATATGGCATTCATAAATGCAAACTTTAAATATGACTGTATACAAATCAATAGACTAACTTTGTAATTGCTTTACTAGAATTTCATACACAAATGCCAGTTTGCACACACAAATGAGTATGCACCATTTTGTGTGTAAAATTTAGGAAGGAGGCTTTTGAAAATATTATCTATAAGAACACGGCAGATGGAAATAATTATTTTAGTAAAATAAGAAAACCAAATGAAATGAATTTTTAGTTCTAGCTTTTGGAAGCAGATTCTGAGTTACGTAGATGCTTCTGAAAATTGTACACTATATAATGGTCTTCTGAAATCTGTCATGTTTTAGAATGCACCCATGTAGCATACTCAAATATTACAGGTTGAAATTGACCCATAGGATCATACTTTAAATAACAAAACAAAAACTACATTTTGGTCTCTGTTTACATGCAGAATTCTTCACTTCCCACTCTAGAGAATATTATTGTTCTCTAAGCCTGGGATTTTTATAAGAACTGAAGGGAGTTAGGCAGCCAAATCCATTAAAATTTAATTCAATGCATGAGAGTCAATGGGAGTTGGGTGCCTAACTCCCTTAGGCTCTTTGCAAGGCTGCATCTTGGTCAACTACTGTTATGCAATCAATAACATAAAATATACAAGTCTCTTATGGGATAAATATTCTTGGTTAAGGTACAAAATTATATTTTAAAAAAGATCCATTTCCTTCCTTTTCAAATTGGATGACAAGAATCACATTTTTCATTTTACTTGGATGAAGTGGCTATCCACAGGGAGGCACGTGATATGGATTGCATTTTAAGTCATGTACTGTGTGGCCATCAATCATAAAAACTGTAGTCACACTGACTTTGTATCAAGTGTGTATTCCCAAGTGTTTTTATTTGATCAATTTAGAAAGAATAAAGCCCTATTCATTTTATAAGAAAAAAAATCAAGTGAACACAATTGTTCCTGTTGACCTTCAATTTCCAATAATAGTTCCTAACACAGAATACTTCCTGAGAACAGCTGTTCCTGATATGCTTCTTTGCTTTTCCAGGTTTAATGGCTTTTTAATAGGTAGAATTGTTTGAAGCTATGTTTAGTTTAAAAATATTTCTCTCTCCTAAAGAAAGGAGCATGTCTCCCCAGTTTTTAAGGGACATATTCCATATTTGTTTATGTCACCATTGTGGCTCAGCCAGAATTCCCCCAACACTGAGAAATGGCTTTTTAAAATCCAGTTACCTGCTTTGTGGGTCTCAAGAGTAGTCTTGCCTGTAATATTTTGTAAAGAACAGAGCAGACTGTCCTTCAAGTATCTGTGCTGCTTCTCTCTGTGCTAAGTTGACTCAGAGCGGGTGTCATAAATATAAAGGGAAGGGTAAACCCCTTTGAAATCCCTCCTGGCCAGGGGAAAGCTCCTCTCACCTGTAAAGGGTTAAGAAGCTAAAGGTAACCTCGCTGGCACCTGACCAAAATGACCAATGAGGAGACAAGATACTTTCAAAAGCTGGGAGGAGGGAGAGAAACAAAGGGTCTGTGTAGTCTATATGCTGTTTTCTGCCAGGGATAGACCAGGAATGGAGTCTTAGAACTTTTAGTAAGTAATCTAGCTAGGTATGTGTTAGATTATGATTTCTTTAAATGGCTGAGAAAAGAATTGTGCTGAATAGAATAACTATTTCTGTCTGTGTATCTTTTTTGTAACTTAAGGTTTTGCCTAGAGGGGTTCTCTATGTTTTTGAATCTAATTACCCTGCAAGATATCTACCATCCTGATTTTACAGGGGGGATTTCTTTATTTCTATTTACTTCTATTTTTATTAAAAGTCTTCTTGTAAGAAACTGAATACTTTTTCATTGTTCTCAGATCCAAGGGTTTGGGTCTGTGGTCACCTATGCAAATTGGTGAGGCTTTCTATCCAACATTTCCCAGGAAAGGGGGGGGTGCAAGTATTGGGAGGATTGCTCATTGTTCTTAAGATCCAAGGGTCTGGGTCTGTAGTCACCTAGGCAAATTGGTGAGGCTTTTTACCAAACCTTGTCCAGGAAGTGGGGTGCAAGGTTTTGGGAAGTATTTTGGGGGGAAGGACGCGTCCAAACAGCTCTTCCCCAGTAACCAGTATTAGTTTGGTGGTGGTAGCGGCCAGTCCAAGGACAACGGGTGGAATATTTTGTACCTTGGGGAAGTTTTGACCTAAGCTGGTAAAGATAAGCTTAGGAGGTTTTTCATGCAGGTCCCCACATCTGTACCCTAGAGTTCAGAGTGGGGGAGGAACCTTGACAGCGGGAAAAGAAATCAGCTCTTCCCGATAAGAAATAAGACTCAGAGCGGGAAAAGAAATCAGCTCTTCTTCTCTGTAGGACCGGATATTTGTATAAGAAACAGTACATTCAGAGGCTCAATAGGGGGTAACTAGGTAGGAATGAGCATAAATGTGCATTAGGTACCTTTACCTTCATGCCTGTGACAGGTTTCAATCAGTCCACCGAGCCTCAGAGGGTGATGGAGAGCTACTGTCCCACTGGCAGGCCTTAGTCACACCTTTCGGGCACTGGGGAATTAGCGGAGAAGGTGTGCCAGCCAGAGTCTGCAGCGCGCCCCTCAGGCAGGGGAGCCCCGGCACGGGTCTGCAGCGTTCGGGATTCTGCTACCCAAGGCGGGTTGGCTGGGGTAGGGGAACACAGGCCCACCCAACTCCACTGCGTTCCAGCCCAGGGCCCTGACACTGGCAGGAGGAGAGTGTCCCGCCGCTGGGTCAGTGGGGAACCATCCGCTCCCCACCAACCAAATACGCCCACCACACTGTGCAGTTCCGCCCCTGGGCTACTTCCTACCCGGTCTCTCAAGCGGGCCTCTCCGGTCCTTCCAGCTCGTCCGGGTATTCAGCTGCTGGCAGCGCCAGCTCCCCCTCTGTGTCGGGCTCACGCTGGCCCGGGCTGCAGCCTGGCCCCTCCAGGTCCTCCGGGTACTCGGTGGCTGGCAGTCCTGGTTGCCTCAGTCCTTCCTCCCGGTCAGGTTCCTCCTGGCCCAGGGCCTCCTCTGGGTCGGCAGCAGGGTCTGGAGGCAACAGCCTGTGTCTCCCTCCCTCCCACGTGCTGCCCCCACTGGGCAAAGGGCCCTGCCCTTTGTACTTCCTGTCCCACCCCTCCCCTTCCAGGGATTGGAGTAAGCTTGGTCTGGCCCCGCCCACTCAGGCTGAGAGGGTGGCTCTCTACCCTCTGTTTCGAAGGGAAGCCACCCTGGCTCCCTACAATGCCATATGTAGAGCAGTGAGAGCACAACACAGAGTTCTCTGCAATTCATGCCCCTCTAGTTCACACTACATGCCATATAGACAAGCTCTCTTTGACTACAACACATTTCTTGAATATGTTACAATGCGCACACAGTTCTTTTGTACCACTAAGCTCTTTGATTACATAATTACATAATTATCTTGAGTAGCATGGTATATGCAACACATATGATAAGGCTAATTTGAAAAGGTCTATTAGAAGAGTGATATACCATAAAATGGATAAAATATCCATATTTTGCAATGATGTGGTATTTTTAGCTATGTAGTTCACTGGTTGAATGTACTGTGTCTCAGTATCCCTCTGGTCAGATTTGTTGATGAAGTTCTGTAGGATAACCCAGAATATTTACCTCACATACATACAGTTCAGCTACTCTCTCGATAAACTCAGTTATTTTTCTGACTTGCTTTTGAGCTTTCATGTTCTACTGTTGTGAGAGTAGATATTGCCTATTTTGTGAGCATGCCTGATAGTTGTGCAATAGATGTTTAAAATATAAGAATTTTTTTTGCAGATATTGACAACAAAGTTAAACCACACAACAAAATACATTAAAATAAAAATGATTTCCTCATGAACATTGGCATATTTCCCATCTAAATATTAGATGCAATTACAGATAGCAAGGACAAAATACAAATCACAGATGTTCAAGGACAGTGCTCACCAGCACACTTCTCAATCAGGATAAAATTTATAGGATACTCTTCTCTCTATGTCAAATGAGAAAGACCAAAAGTTCCTTACTAAAAGGTCTCCAGGCAAATCTGAACTGCATAAACCCAACTCACTCTTGTATCCAAACAAAAAATAATATGTTTGAGGATCTAGTCAGAATGAAGTCAATTTAATCATTTGGTTCATCTCCTCGGTCACAACATCACACTTCCAGAAAGTGCCCAATTAATCATAGACTGAGATCCTTTGTTTCACAGTTTTACTTTCAAATGTAGTCTCAAACACCCTGTAATTCAGAGAATAATGCGTACATAATCAGCAATTGACCAAGTCATCCTAAATCATTTATCTCATTTCCCCAATGTCTTGAATACATAGTTCCTATCTGGTATATCCCAGAATCAGTTTAGCCAATTAACCATGTCTATCCTGTTTTTCTTTAAAGATGGACTTTAAGTCACAATTCATTTTAATTTAAAAATGATGAAGCACTAAAAGCTTATAGAATATAACGTCTCAAACACTTAAAGGCCCAGATCCTGGCTGGTGTAAATTGACACAACTCCATTTACATCAGAGCTATGCTAATTTGCACTAACCAAAGAACTTATCCAAAACCTTCAGATCCAAATCTTTCACAAGTTAGAATGCCAAACCGGATACTGAGTACTAAAGTATCCAGATTGATTAATAAAGTTTAAAGTTTTGAAATATCCAGGTTCTCTGCAAGTCTTCTATAAGTAATAGTGCATTGTGGGGGCACATATAGTGGTGACACAAGTGATTTCTGAATGAATAAAAATACTCAGCAAAATACTTCTACTTTGTTGTAGAAATTAGGAAAGTGAGGTAGAATGGCAGAGGTTTTTGTAATGTGATGTGTAATAAGGTTTAAAAAAAAACAGATTGAATTTGTCACAGTGTTGCGTATCTCTCAACTCATCGGCAGCTAGGAGCCATACAGTTGCTCATCAGTGTAAGATCCCTCAGAAGTAAGCATTCAACTAATTTAAGTAAGAGGAAAATTGAGCTCTAGTTGAACATTCCTATGGTTATTTGAATGCTGGATTTTTGGATGTTTTTGGTGAGCACTTGGTGGGGTGGAAGTGGGGGCACGTCATGGTAGTGATTTTGGAGGTTTTTTAAGACTTAATTTTCCTCAGAAACAACCAAAGGCAACTGGAAGAGACAATATAAAATCACTGTAACAGAAGAATTAATACATGTGTGAGTGAGAATACAGAAATTCAGAGACCTAGGACTTGATCCAACTCCCATTTATGCTTCATTGTGCATTGGATCACTCCCACAGATGAAAAATGTCTCTACTAATTGATGTACATTCTTTGCCTGATATACCATAACAAAATGAAGTTGTAGCTATTAGTGTCCTGGATGATTAAGAGGAGTTATTCTATTCATATTTTAAGAAAAAAGAGCTGAAGTATGTGGAAACCAATAGAGCTCATTTTAGTATTATTATTTGTGATATTTTTATCATGGAAAAGAAGTGGGTCTTAAAATGGGATTTGAAGACAGCGAGAGAGGGCACTCGGGGACCTATTTATCAAAACACTGAAGCACATGCTTGACTTTAGTATGTGCTTACATTCATCCCTAGTCAGCAAAGCAATGAACTAAGTCCTGAAGTCCTAATGAAGTAAATGGAACTTGAACATGTGCATGTACATAATAGTATATTCTCAAGTACTTGCAGAACTGAGGCCCTGGCGTACAATAAGAGAAACCTACCAAATATAGGGTAGAGAGTAATAGGAAAGAAGTGCAAAGACAAGATTGAGGGGAGGGGCCAGTTAAAATACAGAATTGGAAGCGAGAAGGAACGTAGAAGGAGGTGAGAGCACCTGCACAGCCAAGGACATGGTTATGAAAGTCTCAAAGAAAGATCTAGCTGAATAGGCTGGTCAGGTTTTCAGAAGTAAATTGTAAGAGACTTTTGTTACAAATTGGTAATAACACTTAAATTTAAGATAATTAGGGAATGCTGAATCCAAATATGGTTGTTTCCAATCTGTATGTTGTGTATAGAGGCCACTACAAAAGAGAACAAAATAACATATGGAAATCACTGATGTATAATTCTCTCTCCTTTTCATTTAGGATTAACATACTTCAGTTGGATCTTAATTAGCTGTAGGATATAATAAAAGGGATCAAATAATATGCACAATCTTTTTGTAAAAGTATTGAATTTGTTTCTTATTTGCAAGAGGAGTTATAAATATTTTAACCATAAATGAGCATCATTACATTACTTTTATAACTGGAACACTAGCACCTTGAATCAAACTATACAAGCTGATTTAACCATGAGAATGACAACACATCTGAAAACACCTGCTTTTAAAACAAATGAAAGTATTTTCTTGACTAAACATTAAATGTTTTAATACACACAATTCAAGCACATCTTAATGTTGTACTCTTGAAAGAAACTTTGGTATACAGTGTCATATTGAACCAACATCTTAAGTCACTTATTAAGACATCTGTGTCAGGTTCATTGACACATGTTCCAGTTCTCTATATTTGCATGCTCCTGTACAAATGAGTCATGCTATCCTGTATCTGCATTACTGTCTTCTGCACCCTGTTCTGCAACCACAAAATATTGCCTACATGCAGTCTGCGGGAATTGGTGGTAATGACATAAACTGTAGCATCAAACCTCCATTATCCTGTTTCCAGCTTATTGAATTTGGAGGAGGAAGTATTGCATTTGGGCAGTGGGCCTGTCTCCAGGCTTGTACCTTGTAATCAGCTCTCTGTATGTGGAAGAAAAGAGCATCACTTGTTAGGGGTACAGCTTCACATGACTGCAAGAGTGTGAACAAAATGGCACATGTTTATTTCAGTGCTGTGACCATCTGGAAAGCCATATATCTTACAAAAACTCTTCTTCACTTTTCACCTTTTCCAAGTGCAGGTCACCCTGTCCAAGGTGTATTAGAAGCTGATGGTGTCATTGATGTTTTTCCCCATGTGATCCTCTTGCTATGTCCAGCATTAAAGGAGGTAGCATCACAACCAACCAGGGCATGAAATGAGAGTAGAGTTTTCAGAACAGTGGATCCATATTGTTGTTTCTCCCTCATATGGCATGAAGGGGAAAGTACTTTGGTTCCTTTGATGTGTGAGCTTTCATCCAAAGCAACAAACATTTCATTTTGCTGCAGTGAGCCAGCAAAAGAACAAACACACCAGCATGCCTGGCTGCATCAATTGCACAGTCCACATCACTGTGGACAAAACGTATAAACATTCCTATGTCTGCTTCTTCCTGATGAGCACACACAGCTGATTGGTGTCAACTGTTGCTGTCGAGCACCATACTTCGGTC
Source organism: Lepidochelys olivacea (assembly GCF_965140295.1). Classification (NCBI taxonomy): domain Eukaryota; kingdom Metazoa; phylum Chordata; order Testudines; family Cheloniidae; genus Lepidochelys; species Lepidochelys olivacea. The sequence continues at coordinate 62,347,023 of NC_140418.1, read as the reverse complement.
TCATCCTGAAAGCCACAAGCCAGAATAATGGCTTTATTATGTAATGCTTGTATTAGTTGCTCAGGTAAAAATATTGCACGATCATGCAATATTTTCTGGAAGAGCAATCCATCCTCACCTTTACTGCCATGTTGCTTCCTTGCCTTTCCTGACTTATTGTGAAACCAACAAGGAACATGACTCTGGTGTCTGCTGCAATATGGGATATCAGGTTGTAAGACAAAGCTCATCAATAAAGGCTGAGAGAGTCTCAGTGATGCCTAAAATTCCACCTCCTTTCTGTCTTATGCCATTAAGCTGTTCTCGGCTGTGATCCAGGTCCATGTGGTTGTACTTCTGACATGATCTGTTGACAATTAAGTCCCCTTGCTAGAACTCCTTGAGCACTGCTAGAACTCCTTGAGGTACTTCAGCCAGTACCTGGTGCATTTCTGCAATATAGATGGCACCCCACCATGCAAAGTTTGTATGTTCATATCTCAGGAGGGCCACCACTTCCATGCACTGCCACCAAAACCTGAAGTTCATACTACCTTTTACCTTTGCTGGTCACAAATTGTGGAAGTGAGATTTCAAGATCTGTGAAGTACAAACTGGTGTCCAGAAAAGCATAATTTATGTCAACATTGTCAGCTGTATGGTGAATAAACTTCATGGGAAGCAGGTAGGGAAGGACAGTACCACCATTCTCAGCATCCATAGTTTGTAGGGTTTTGTCTGCTAAAGCTGTGTCCACCTTTAGGATTTTGTCATAAGTAATGCAGAATTATGGAAAAGCCAAACAAGTTGTTTTGACCTTGTCTAATGGAGGGTGAACCCAATATCAACATGTTTTGTTGTCCATTTCTTCCACCACTCACACCATATATGACATCTTGAGTTATACTAAGCCTCCCAAACTTCACTGATCGTTTCACAAGATTCTTTTCAGCAGCATCTCCCTCCACAAAAAAGGTGGAGAAACATGTACCAGCTATCTGGAATGCAAGTAGCTACATCAATCTCTATGACATTGAATTCTTCATGGTCAGGGTTTGACAAAGTATCTCCCTGAATTTTTAATGCAACACATACCATTGACATAAATAGGTCTTCCTGGGATGGTAAAAGGGGATGGTTGCCTCATCTTGGCAAGAATCTGCCAGTTGTGAGATGGGTACGTATTTATAGTTGTATGGAACTAAGAGTATTTGTCACTCAGTAGGAGACTGATCAGGCAATGAAATGAAATAAAGTAAATCCAATGAGAGTCTGGAGCTTTTTCTTGAATTAATATCTACAGCTGATGATGTAGGAGTGTGCTGCCAGTTACCTTTGCAAGATTACAGTAATGAAGCCAAACCTCTTAAAAGATGGCCCTGACTGGTTGCATGCTGAAACTCACTTTGAAGCCAAAGTATTGTTGTGCTAGTAATTTTGGTGCCTTCACTCTTTTTCATCACAGTCCTGCTAAACAGGATGTAACAAGACAGGTAATATTTGCCTTCAATAGTTATGAGGTCATTTACTCCAGCTAAATAAACCTTAATTTTGGTGGTTAACTAGAGCAGCCTTCATTATCTATTCACTCATCTTGAATGCAGTTACAGAGATGAGTCTCTTTAGGGTGCACTTCTTGACAAAACATGCAGCATTTCCACTCCATAGGTTTCACAGAACTGGACTGTCTTGCATTATGGGTGTAAGTGTTTTTATTAGGATCACTGCAGCTGCCACATGTATTACATCAGTTGCAGAGGCTCTTGCTTTATGTAACCTCTGGATTTTGCCTGTGTTTGTGTATTGGTATGACCCTAAGCAACCCTGAATTCCCACCCCACACACTACTGTGATAATGTTTATATAAAATATGACTTATATGGTATCATGTGAAAACGAACACCACACTGGGCATTAATATAATGGTAAAATTCATGTGTTAATGTTACATGTGAAGTCATGAATTCCCTCTGCATAATGTTATTAGATCGGGATTCAGCAATGTGGGTTTACATAAGCTTTCATATTATCTGTAAACCAAGCTACCAAGCAAGCCAGTGGGGGCTGTCTCGAGCCTGAATTTGAGACATGGAGAGTGAGCATACCCCAGAGAATCATAGAATCATAGAATATCAGGGTTGGAAGGAACCCCAGAAGGTCATCTAGTCCAACCCCCTGCTCGAAGCAGGACCAATTCCCAGTTAAATCATCCCAGCCAGGGCTTTGTCAAGCCTGACCTTAAAAACCTCTAAGGAAGGAGATTCTACCACCTCCCTAGGTAACGCATTCCAGTGTTTCACCACCCTCTTAGTGAAAAAGTTTTTCCTAATATCCAATCTAAACCTCCCCCACTGCAACTTGAGACCATTACTCCTCGTTCTGTCATCTGCTACCATTGAGAACAGTCTAGAGCCATCCTCTTTGGAACCCCCTTTCAGGTAGTTGAAAGCAGCTATCAAATCCCCCCTCATTCTTCTCTTCCACAGACTAAACAATCCCAGCTCCCTCAGCCTCTCCTCATCAGTCATGTGTTCCAGTCCCCTAATCATTTTTGTTGCCCTTCGCTGGACTCTCTCCAATTTATCCACATCCTTCTTGAAGTGTGGGGCCCAAAACTGGACACAGTACTCCAGATGAGGCCTCACCAATGTCGAATAGAGGGGAACGATCACGTCCCTCGATCTGCTCGCTATGCCCCTACTTATACATCCCAAAATGCCATTGGCCTTCTTGGCAACAAGGGCACACTGCTGACTCATATCCAGCTTCTCGTCCACTGTCACCCCTAGGTCCTTTTCCGCAGAACTGCTGCCTAGCCATTCGGTCCCTAGTCTGTAGCTGTGCATTGGGTTCTTCCGTCCTAAGTGCAGGACCCTGCACTTATCCTTATTGAACCTCATCAGATTTCTTTTGGCCCAATCCTCCAAATTGTCTAGGTCCTTCTGTATCCTATCCCTCCCCTCCAGCGTATCTACCACTCCTCCCAGTTTAGTATCATCCGCAAATTTGCTGAGAGTGCAATCCACACCATCCTCCAGATCATTTATGAAGATATTGAACAAAACTGGCCCCAGGACCGACCCTTGGGGCACTCCACTTGATACCGGCTGCCAACTAGACATGGAGCCATTGATCACTACCCGTTGAGCCCGACAATCTAGCCAGCTTTCTACCCACCTTATAGTGCATTCATCCAGCCCATACTTCCTTAACTTGCTGACAAGAATACTGGTAGAGACCGTGTCAAAAACTTTGCTAAAGTCAAGAAACAATACATCCACTGCTTTCCCTTCATCCACAGAACCAGTAATCTCATCATAAAAGGCGATTAGATTAGTCAGGCATGACCTTCCCTTGGTGAATCCATGCTTGCTGTTCCTCATCACTTTCCTCTCATGCAAGTGCTTCAGGATTGATTCTTTGAGGACCTGCTCCATGATTTTTCCAGGGACTGAGGTGAGGCTGACTGGCCTGTAGTTCCCAGGATCCTCCTTCTTCCCTTTTTTTAAAGATTGGCACTACATTAGCCGTTTTCCAGTCATCAGGGACTTCCCCGGTTCGCCACGAGTTTTCAAAGATAACGGCCAATGGCTCTGCAATCACAGCCGCCAATTCCTTCAGCACTCTCGGATGCAACTCGTCCGGCCCCATGGACTTGTGCATGTCCAGCTTTTCTAAATAGTCCCTAACCACCTCTATCTCCACAGAGGGCTGGCCATCTCTTCCCCATTTTGTGATGCCCAGCGCAGCAGTCTGGGAGCTGACCTTGTTAGTGAAAACAGAGGCAAAAAAAGCATTGAGTACATTAGCTTTTTCCACATCCTCTGTCACTAGGTTGCCTCCCTCATTCAGTAAGGGGCCCACACTTTCCTTGGCTTTCTTCTTGTTGCCAAAATACCTGAAGAAACCCTTCTTGTTACTCTTGACATCTCTGGCTAGCTGCAGCTCCAGGTGCGATTTGGCCCTCCTGATATCATTCCTACATGCCCGAGCAATATTTTTATACTCTTCCCTGGTCATATGTCCAACCTTCCACTTCTTGTAAGCTTCTTTTTTATGTTTAAGATCCGCTAGGATTTCACCATTAAGCCAAGCTGGTCGCCTGCCATATTTACTATTCTTTCGACTCATCGGGATGGTTTGTCCCTGTAACCTCAACAGGGATTCCTTGAAATACAGCCAGCTCTCCTGCACTCCTTTCCCCTTCAAGTTAGTCCCCCAGGGGATCCTGGCCATCCGTTCCCTGAGGGAGTCAAAGTCTGCTTTCCTGAAGTCCAGGGTCCGTATCCTGCTGCTTACCTTTCTTCCCTGCATCAGGATCCTGAACTCAACCAACTCATGGTCACTGCCTCCCAGATTCCCATCCACTTTTGCTTCCCCCACTAATTCTACCCGGTTTGTGAGCAGCAGGTCAAGAAAAGCGCCCCCCCTAGTTGGCTCCTCTAGCACTTGCACCAGGAAATTGTCCCCTACGCTTTCCAAGAACTTCCTGGATTGTCTATGCACCGCTGTATTGCTCTCACAGCAGATATCAGGAAAATTAAAGTCACCCATGAGAATCAGGGCATGCGATCTAGTAGCTTCCGTGAGCTGCCGGAAGAAAGCCTCATCTACCTCATCCCCCTGGTCCGGTGGTCTATAGCAGACTCCCACCACTACATCACTCTTGTTGCACACACTTCTAAACTTAATCCAGAGACACTCAGGTTTTTCTGCAGTTTTGTACCGGAGCTCTGAGCAGTCATACTGCTCCCTTACATACAGTGCTACTCCCCCACCTTTTCTGCCCTGCCTGTCCTTCCTGAACAGTTTATAACCATCCATGACAGTACTCCAGTCATGTGAGTTATCCCACCAAGTCTCTGTTATTCTGATCACGTCATAGTTCCTTGACATCACCAGGACCTCCAGTTCTCCCTGCTTGTTTCCAAGGCTTTGTGCAGTCATACTGCTCCCTTACATACAGTGCTACTCCCCCACCTTTTCTGCCCTGCCTGTCCTTCCTGAACAGTTTATAACCATCCATGACAGTACTCCAGTCATGTGAGTTATCCCACCAAGTCTCTGTTATTCTGATCACGTCATAGTTCCTTGACATCACCAGGACCTCCAGTTCTCCCTGCTTGTTTCCAAGGCTTTGTGCATTTGTATATAAGCACTTGAGATAACCTGTTGATGGCCCCTCATTCCCAGTATGAGGCAGGAGCCCTCCCCTCACAGACATTCCTGCCTGTGCTTCCTCCCGGTATCCCGCTTTCCCACTTACCTCAGGGCTTTGGAGACACAGGAAACTGAATCCCAGAAGGCCTTCCTAATTTTGAGAACAAAAGACAATTATTTTGGGAATGTAAGGGACAGAGAGTGCATCTTTATCTTTCCTAAGATGACAAGGGAAACCAACACCTTTGGTGGAAGGTCCTGACTGAGAGACTGTCAGGCATGCTGGACCAAGAGAAACAGGTGAGCAAAACCATCTTAAACAAAGACTGTGCCTTGCTAGATGAAGTTTTAGACCTTTAGATGCGTATTTTCATTTATTTTGCTTGTAACCATCTCTACCTTTTTTCCCTTTACCTGGCGTCACTTAACCCATGTCCTGTTTTTAGTAAACATGTTTTATTTTAATGTAAACCAACTCAGTGCTGTGTTTGAATTGAAGTAATTGCTAACTTCAGTTAATGTGGCAAGCTGGTGAGTATTGTCTCTTTATAGGAGCAAATGAGCCTTATTAGATCTGAGTAGTCCAGGAGAAGCCTGGGTATTTCAGGGAAGATGGCTTTGGAGAAATTTGGGACTGGAAGTGTGTTGGTCATCTTGCCAGGTGTAATCAAAGATTGTGGAAACCAGAGTGGAACTGTTGCAATGTGGCAGGCTGCAAGGTCAGAAGTGCTGAACCAGAGCTGCACAGCACACAGACACTCAGAATACTGCATGCTTGTTTGCTGCTCTTGGTGTCTGGGCTACGAACCACAGCATTTAAGACACCAGGGTTAAAGGGCAGGCAGTGACACAAGCCCTTACTGGTCTAGACTGTACACCAAAATATGACATTTAGGCACAACAATATCTGTGCCACACAACTGACACTGCCTGTTCTAAATGAAAGATGGATTACATTTTGTTAATGGCCTCTCTATATTAGACATCTTGCAGTTTCTTTCTACGTCTGCTGCCTCCCTTATTCTATGCCATCCTTGTTCATCTGTTTCACACACATCTTCTTTACTTGTTTCTCAGCAAATACAGAGATTGTAGAAAATTGGTGTGGATCTCTTAAAATTTACTGCTGGTTCCATGGTTTACCTACAACTGCAACCGTTATGGGTGTCATAAACCACCTTAACTACCCTTGCAATCTCTATTTTTAAAATAAATATAACCACCATTACTTCTATGTTAATTCTACTCTAACTACAAAGCATTATGTACTATCAAACAAATACTAAGCAAGCAAGAAAATGATTTCACATATTTCAGGAAAAATAACTTGCGATATGATTTGTTTCCAATATTACAATATATGGATGACTGAACACTATACAAAGTTGCATATTAGGGTTCAATGGGTGTTAAACTAGGATGTGTATCTTCTCATTTCTGTTCTTAATAGACGGAAAAGAAATTATGCCAAACAATCTGATTTTGCTGACAAATTCATGCACATGCTGTTGGTATATCAAACATTTCTCATGACTTGGTGGCTATGATTTCAAGGTCTAAACTTAACCAGTCAGCTTGGTAACAAAATTAGTGGTTTCCAATTAGGTTAGAAAAAATTGTTTCCCACTTTTAACAAAAGAAAAGAAAAGAAAGGGAAAGAGAAAAGAAAGAGAAAAGAAAAGCCTGTAGAGCCTTTAGAGAGGATTGATTGTTATATTTCCATCCAGTTTAGAATAGCATTCAAATAGTTTGGCAGTATTTCCCTCTCTACCATCGCTGAATGAGGAAAAAAATAGTGAACAGAGTTTAAGGCTAGAAGGAACCACCAGATCCTTGTCTGATCTTCTGTATGTCACAGGCCACCAGCATCACCCAGCACTAAACCCAACAAACAAAATTAGATCAAAGCATAACAAGCCATAGGAGCCTAGATATATGACACATGCATGTTCTTTCATTGTTTGACCAACACCATAAATGGTCAAATATTACTAGTCAAACAACTTATTCACCTCTGTTTTTCCAGTCACTGGATGAGTCAAATATTGATGAATAATTTTAATTGTTGTTTGATGAGCTTGTACTATTGTCAAGATTCCTTCCCCACTCTGAACTCTAGGGTACAGATGTGGGGACCTACATGAAAGACCCCCTAAGCTTATTCTTACCAGCTTAGGTTAAAACTTCCCCAAGGTACAAACTATTTTACTTTTTGTCCCTGGACTTTATTGTTGCCACCACCAAGCATTTAACAAATATAACAGGGAAAGAGCCCACTTGGAAATGTCTTTCTCCCCAAAATCCCCCCAAGCCCTACACCCCCTTTCCTGGGGAAGGCTTGATAGAAATCCTCACCAATTTGCATAGGTGAACACAGACCCAAACCCTTAGATCTTAAGAACAATGAAAAAGCAATCAGATACTTAAAAGAAGAATTGTAATTAAAGAAAAAGTAAAAGAATGACCTCTGTAATATCAGGATGGTAAATACCTTACAGGATAATCAGATTCAAAACATAGAGAATCCCTTTAAGGAAAACCTTAAGTTACAAAGACACATAAAACAGGACTATACATTCCATTTAGTACAACCTATTTTACCAGCCATGAAACAAAAGAAAATCTAACGCATTTCTAACTAGATTACTTACTAACTTAACAGAAGTTCTGAGGAGTTATGAAGAGCATTCCTGATCTGTTCCCGGCAAAAGCATCCCACAGATGGACAGACAGCCTTTGTTCCTCCCCCTCCCTCCAGCTTTGAAAGTATCTTGTCTCCTCATTGGTCATTTTGGTCAGGTGCCAGCGAGGTTATTTTAGCTTCTTAACCCTTTACAGGTGAAAGGGTTTTGCCTCTGGCTAGGAGGGACTATATAGTTCTATATACAGAAAGGTGGTTACCCTTCCCTTTATATTTATGATAACTATATATCAGAGAGAGATTGCAAATTAAAAAACACCACCACTTTTTTCAATTGAAACTATTTACACGTGTGCGTCCCCCTTTGCTCTAAGCCTTCCTGCATATTTTCCTGCTTCTTATAAATGGGCACTGCATCTAACACAGCTTCTTCTGACACTATTTTCTGTTCCATTAGTTAATTGCAGGGCGTTGGAGCTGTGCTGTGGCTCAGCTCCAGCTCCAGGCAAAAACATGCAGCTCCACTGCTCCGGAGCTGCTCCGTGGGCTCTGCTTCAAAGCCCTGGTTAATTGCCTTTTTTCTTATTTCATAAAACCATGTAACATTTTCCCCAGTATCATACAGTTAGCACAGATAGCCATGCATGGCAAAAAAATGTGCTTTATCCCTTAGTCTTTATTTGCCTCAAGGGATCATTATGGAAAACAATTGTCTGTTCTTTATTAAAGGCTGCTAAGGCAAAATAATCCTCCTCTCCCCCTTTTTTAATTTTGATGTTACTGTCTGAGCTGGAACAGAAAGGGCCATTTAAGTTTTCTGTAAAATGAGCACTATGCGCTTGTGGTGGAAAGTTATGGAAGAACGCCTCACTTAAAAGCAATATCCAATTTTTATGACCACCACTGAACAAATATAAAGAAGCCATAGCAGTGCTCTCAGATGTACCTAGCAATAATGTGAAATCAATTTTCTACTTCATTAAGAAACATAAATGAATGAAAACAAACATGCACATTTTGCCACATTTAAACATATGAACTAACTTATTTAAAAAACCGGAGCAATAAAAATTAAGTAGAAACTAGAAATGGGCCCTAGTGATGAAATACAGGATTTAAATAACTTTCCCCAAAATTGTAAAGTGTCACATCCAGACTCTCTCAAGTAAAATCTAATCTGGGATTAATTTAAAAGCAGTGTCCACTGTTATGGGGCCACTGGCTAACACTTCAGATATAATCATAGCACCAACAGCATCTCTGTATCCCCTACATCCCTCTGCTGCTAGTACAGAGTGATTGTCTCACAGGACTCTTCCTCCCCCTAAACACTGTGGTGCTAATGCATAACTTCTCTTTATATTGGGCCCAATTGTACAACCCATACACTGAGTAGCATTTTCAGTCAATTGGACTACTCACATCAGTAAGGGGATGATCTAATGCTCAATAGAAAAAAACTTAGTGGACATTGGATGGAGTCCTCTGTGTTACTCAGAATGGGCAAAGATTGAAGAATTTGGCCAATGAGCTGTAGAGTTTAGTCAAATATTTGGTTAAACTCTGTCTCATTTTAATATTATGAGGGAAACTGCTCTGAAGTTTAAGGGGGAGCTTGCTTTTGTTTGTATTTTAAATAGATAGGTTTCAGTTATTGCATTTTGTTTCTGACATCTGTTAATAACTGAATAAAACTCTAAACCCCTAAAAAGTTTTCCCAAAGTGGAAAATCAAGGGCTGCTCCAATCTCTATAAAGATCTGCAGTGCTGCCTTTGCACTGTTCTGTCCCCCTAACTGAATCAATATGCAAGGGCTGGAGTAGCCTTAAGGACATGAATGCCGGGTGCTGGTATCACTGAGTTGTCTGTTGGAGGAAGCAGATGTACTCTACCAAAGCTCAGTGCCAATATTCCTTAAGAGAGAGCACACCACATACATGGATCACAATGATGGATGGCCTCTTCCTCTCGTGATACTAAAATTGTAGTCACTCTCTCAATTTTAAACAGACTCGCATTAAAATGGCAAGTTTCCCCTATGACTGAGTATGCTGCAAAAGTAAGCTATTTTCCCGATTAGGTTTTATGTCATGTTGGCACAATGACCTCGCAAGCTTTCAATTCACAGCTATGTAGCTGAGGAAAATGTACTGGTAACTCAATATTAGCTGCTTCCAAACAACTCTCTCCTGTGAATGAGAAGCTGCACCCACACAAGGTCTGTTCTTGAATAGGTAAACAAAACAGAATACAGAGAAGACAAGAGTTAGTTTAACGCTATCGGAGTGAGTGTCAGCATTCTGTGCAAAAACAGGGAGACTTCTGTAGTGTGGAACAAATGTGGGAAAAAAAGTGAGCAAATTCTATCCCTTCTTCTGCAGATATGAAGAGCTCCACCCAGAGCAGGAACTGCTGCAATCCCAATGTGCAATGGGCCAGGATGCAAGGATTTCCTCAAAAGCATGCATACATCCTGCACAATGAATAACTGTGGTCTGAGGAAGCTGTTGCAAAGGAGGAATTTGGGGCACGCATGGGGAGAAACAAGTGATCATGATTAGGTACATCCACTAGTCATCTTCCTCACCGCCACCCCAACTAACAGAGACAGTTACTATAGTTAGGCTGCAGCAGCGACTGCAGGTTGTCTGTGTTACCCCTCAGTGACAGTGTGCCTGCTAGTATCTCTGAGTAATCGCAGACTTTCCTTGCAACAAACACATGTGCTCAGCTTTGACATGAATAAAACAGTGTTATATTCCTAAGTCTACACACACAGTGTTATATTCCTGAGTCAAACACTACCTTCAGAAGTGTGAACTTCACCATTCATGTGATAGTAAATATGAAGTCGAGTGTTGACATTTTAAATGACAGCACTGGTAATTATTTCACTGCTAATAAGTTTAGGTGAAATCAGCTGTGGGTGTTTTTAAACAGTCACATTCACCTCACTTTAGTGTCTTCTAGCAAGTACTACTCACTCCCTTCTTCTGGATCCAGAGGAGAACCTGAATGATGCTATGGTTTTATTTTTGTAACATAAGGACAGATGTGGGAAACCAGATCTGTAACATGAATCCTGCAGTTACTTTTTATTAGTAGTTTAATTGAAAGGGTATTTAATCAAAGTATAACAACTTTTATATTAACCCTTGAGTAGCTATTTTCGCCACTTGCCTGCAGCTCCTTCATCCTCAGTAGCAAATGGCTCCATTACTAAGAGGTTCTTTTGTCAGAAGACAAACATCCATTGGCCATTTCTTTTGCTTTCTTTAGTCATCATTAATAGTCAGTGAGCACCTGAAGATTTACTGGGGACTCCCAAACTATCTTTTGAATCACATTTGAATCAGGCTGTAATAAAATTTGCCATCTAAGAAAATAAGATTCAAAAACCTTTTCTCCCTCCACATGCAGACTGATATGCTCTTCTGTATTTGCCATTGTATGGACTGCCTAGTATAATTTCTTGTTGGTGTTTCTTCCAGTACATGCTTTGAGAAAACTTCAGTGAGCACAAAAAGCCTACAGCCAGATTAATCACCAGCACACAGAGAAGCCATGACCACATTCCCCTTTTTTTCAGTCTCAGCACTGGCTTCTCGTACAGTTTCAAACTGATTTAGAAGTAATTATTCTAATGCGTAACACCCTACATGACCTTGCTCTTCCTTACTTATTTGACAAACTCAGGAGCCCTCTACAGCCTTTGTTCTCCGTAGCTTAGTTTATTAATTATCCCCAAATATAAATAGTAGCCAGCAGGTGTCAAAGTCTCCATAAATTGCACTTTAAAGGAATTGCTGAACTAAACATTTGTTGCAACAGCAGCTCATTTCATGTCAGTGTATAGAAGTAGACTAAAGAACTATTTCCCTCTGCCCTCAGTTTTTCATTTTCTTTAAAGAGCTCCTGTCACGGTTCCTCCCCCACTCTGAACTCTAGGGTACAGATGTGGGGACCTGCATGAAAAACCTCCTAAGCTTATCTTTACCAGCTTAGGTCAAAACTTCCCCAAGGTACAAAATATTATCCCCGTTATCCCTGGACTGGCCGCTACCACCACCAAACTAATACTGGTTACTGGGGAAGAGCTGTTTGGACGCGTCCTTCCCCCCAAAATACTTCCCAAAACCTTGCACCCCACTTCCTGGACAAGGTTTGGTAAAAAGCCTCACCAATTTGCATAGGTGACCACAGACCCAAACCCTTGGATCGGAAAACAATGAAAAAGCATTCAGTGTTTTACAAGAAGACTTTTAATAAAAAATAGAAGTAAATAGAAATACAGAAATCCCCCCTGTAAAATCAGGATGGTAGATATCTTACAGGGTAATTAGATTCAAAAACATAGAGAACCCCTCTAGGCAAAACCTTAAGTTACAAAAAAGATACACAGACAGAAATAGTTATTCTATTCCGCACAATTCTTTTCTCAGCCATTTAAAGAAATCATAATCTAACACATACCTAGCTAGATTACTTACTAAAAGTTCTAAGACTCCATTCCTGTTCTGTCCCCGGCCAAGACGACTACAGACAGACACAGACCCTTTGTTTCTCTCCCTCCTCCCAGCTTTTGAAAGTATCTTGTCTCCTCATTGGTCATTTTGGTCAGGTGCCAGCGAGGTTACCTTTAGCTTCTTAACCCTTTACAGGTGAGAGGAGCTTTCCCCTGGCCAGGAGGGATTTCAAAGGGGTTTACCCTTCCCTTTATTTTTATGACAGCTCCAAAGGTTGTTTTCTATACAGCCTAATATATGTTAACACCTCTTCCCTTCACACTTTGAGCTTTGTTGTATTGATAATGGTAACCAGGCAAAGGACTTTCCGGAGGAAAAGTGGGAGGAACCTGTATTATCAAATATATTAACAATGCAGAAGAAAAGGTTTGAAGTAATACACTTCCTGCATATTCCTCTTGGAGCAGATTTTACTGATGTTAAATGCATCAGAAATCAAGTTGCCCCACTGAACATCAGCTGTTTTTTGATAGCCTAAAAGAAAACCATGAGCCATTCAGAAAGTGCAGTGTGCTTTGCTCAACAATTTCAGAAGTGCCTCATGATTTTGAGTGCCTCCATTCTGGATGCTCAACTTAAGATGCCTCAAAGGGACTTGATTTTCAGAGAATGAACTGACAGATTTTCAGAAAACCAATAGTGTGTCTCAAACTTTGCCCTCAAAAAGGGAGGCATCCTAAATCATTAGTCGCTTTTGCAAATCTTGGCACTGTCTCATTACCAGAGTTTGGAATATCTACCCAACACCTACTAGCCAGAGCAAAAAATCCAACCTAAACAAGAAAGACCTGGGCAATCACATCCCTTATAATTTAAGGATTAAAATACTGGTGTGCTGCATTTGGTCATTAATTACAGTCTACTGTCTATCATCTCAACTGGTTTTGTTAAATCATCTTCCCCTTTCTGACTGCACTTTATTTTTTGTTTCTTACCTTTCCAGTAATAGATTCTGGTGTGCCTTTGCCTCAGTTGTTTTCAATGTGTGTGTTTTCTCTTTTCCTTCTTTCTTCTTCCATCCATTCTTTTATTTCTCTTTCTCACCCTACATTATTTACCCTACCTCCTCCACATACTCTCTCTCCTTTCTCTTCCCCAGATTCTCTCTTGGTATCGTATTTGTCTCTCCAAATATCTCAAATATCTCTCTTTCATCTTGCTCTGTACCCCATCCTGTCAACCTCTGCATATACCCACGTTCCCAACACAGTGCAAACAGCCACTCACATATGGAGCTTGGTAAACTTTACTAGAAACCTAAGAGACAGGGGACTAAACACAAACTGAAGACTGATGCTAAAGATAGTGCCTCCACTGTCAATATGCAAGTGAAATGTCATCCCCACACCTAGCTGTTGGGAGAAGGAAAGGTGCTGGGATACCCTGGCGCTGGAGGCTGTGTAAATAATGAGAGATTCCTATTTGGATGCCATATTTGGACCCTATTCAGGGGCCAAGGTTTTCATCTCAGCCTCTATCCAATAGGTGAGAGTCAGATTTATATGACTATCACAAGGGAAGCTGGACAGACAAGGCAATCAAACTTGTGTGATAAATGTAAATGCACCCAGCCTTGGAAACGATCACAGCTGTCCCACTGAGGGACATATGAATTTCTGCAAGAGAGGCAGACAGACAATTCAAGAACAGTATGGCCTTACTTCTTCATTTTCCTCTTCTCTCAGTTCAGCTCTGTTCTGGGGGCTATTCCAATGTTATTCCCTCCTTTTCCCTTTCCTTCTGCTGTCTTTTGCAATAGGATCCAGCTAACTCTAACATCATTTCCTGTTGTGTTGCAGGCAGAAGTAAGGAGCAAAGAGAGATCCAGGCACTGACAGAAGTAAATGCTTGAATACTGTAACCTAGAAGTGACTCAAATAGTAATGTAGGTCTCCCCTACACTGTTAAATCTTCCAGTGCCTTCCGGGGAAGTCTGAGTCCATCTACACAAGGGATGTTTGTGTTCTCTACTTCATAGACTAGTAAACTGAGACAGACACAGAAAGGTTAATGGCATGATTTTCAGAAGTATTGTGTATCTGTAGCTCCACTGACGTTGATGGGAGCTAGGATGCTCTGAACAGATCAAATAATTGTAAATGATTTGACATTGTTTCCAGGAGAGTGTATGTATGGGGGGGGTGGGGCGGAAAGTTCACAATTACAAGAATTGCACAAATGAATTAGCATAAAGGATATTATAATTTGTCAGTACTAGAATGTCATTGTTTCCACTAGCAGTATGATTAGCTTTTTCTTCCCTTATTTGCCTGAACTTTCTTTTTTAATGCCACCCTTTTTATAAACATAATTTATGATGAGAAAAAAGTGTTGATTGACATTAGTCTACTGCCTCAGAAGAATCATACTGCTTAGCAGCCTAGGATAAACTCAGTTTGCCTCCTAATAATTTACATAACTAGAGTAACTGCCTGGCAGATAGGCATCATTTTTTCCTTCAGAATATTAAAGATATTTGAAACAGCCTCTCTTTATTCAAACTGGGTGATTAAGGATTAAGCTTGTCTTCAACAATAGCTCGTTCGCTCTGTGTGTGTGTGTGTGTGTGTGTATATATTCAAGCATTTACTTGAAGCATATATGTGTATACATACACACACATATATAGGCAACATAACTTTTGTGAGGAATTCTCATTGACTTCTATTATCTTGTCTAATCTCCATATGAGGAGAAGCCACCCTCTACCTTTGAGAGGCCCAAGCTGTAGCCACACTGTATACCCACACACACATTTTATAATAAAGCTATTAATGTATTACAGTAAACCTGTTCCATCGTTGTCAACAGTTGCTGACTCTTGAGTTCTGTCTGATAATAATAGCCACAAATGTGATGGAGAGAAAGTGCATCCAAACGTAGTGTTTGGACTAAGTCTAACCCAAATATGAGCTGTCTTTTAAAATTCATGGAATTTGTGTGTGCTAAAAACCACAAACTACATTGTACAAAAATGTCAGATGCCCACAGTTTTCAGTCAGACTCACCTGTAGTCATTTCTAAATTTAAAGTAAAAGAAAACAACTTAGTCATGATTGTGTTTCAAGGATAACATTTAAAAATAAAAAAAACAAAAACAAAAACAAAAGCCCAATCTAAATCTGTCACTAGTGATCATTATTGGATCTCTAACTAGCAGGCACATACAAAGCCAAGTACAAAGCACATCTGATTTAACCTCTAGCTATGGTTTTCAATAGTGGTGGATCTGTGCTATACCCCAGCTTTTACACAGTCCTTTGAAAGAACCCATTCAGTGTGCCAGACCCCAAAGGGATCCCACTGTTTCCCCAGTTTGAGGATCAATACACCTCAGCAAATATTTGCAGTGACACCAGGCAACCTTTTCAAAACAGAGAAGTGTTAGTCAACAGGAACACAACATCAGGAAGTCCTCAGGTTAACACAAGGAATCAAAAGTTGTCCACACTGGCCAAGCCAGGGCTCCCTTGAGCCATGCTGCTGAAGGAACCATCTTGGTTTCCTTTCCATCTCTTTGTCTGTCCCAGGCGAGTTCCTGTCTGTCTCTTAAGGCCAGCTCTTGTTCTAGTCTCTTTTCACCTCTTGGTCCCTTGTCTTCCTTCTGAAGAACTATGCTGAGGTCACATGTTCTTCCTGCTGGAGTTTCCCATGGATAGGTGTCAACTGTTCAGTCTTTGAGATTTCCATTGTCTTTCCAGATCCTCCATTGAGATGAGTCAGTTTCAGCTAGATCTTAAGAACTTATTCATACCACCCAAACAGTTACATGACACAAACAAGTCTCCTGCTCTGCCCCCAAAAGCAGTTTAACTCTTTACACTCTGTATAAAACAATGCAAAGCACAAAGGCAAAACTGAGTCACCTGTAGGAATAAAAAAATATTTCAGAAAATTCCCTTTGTCACACTACATCCAGCTGCTGTTTTGAACTTTTAATTTATTGTTTTAACTATACAAAGCTTAACACCAGCTAAAACTGTTGAAGGCTTTTGCACTTGATAAGTACCTTTTGAAAAGGCTGTTAAAACAGGAAAAACCTTGTTTTAAACTTACACAGAGTTTGTTTGGTATAGCATTTCTAATAAGTTTTAAATGCATTTGTTTATTTGTGTTCTGCTTGATTTTTAGCGCTAGATAAACCTGAAAAGTTTCAGGTGGTCAGCTGGGGAACATCATGTGAAAATCCTTCTCAGAACTCAAGCTTCACCTCTTCAGACTGTCACTGGGCTGGAAATGTGCTGAATACCAAGCTCTCTTGTGAGACCTTCACCGTTTCTTGTTGCTGCATGGAACAGAAATGCCACAGGGTAGCTTTCCTTTGCATTTTGGCCCCTCCACTTCTGCTCTTAGATGGAGCAGTGAAGAGTTTGGGTGTGAGAAAGTTTAAAATAGACAGACTTCATTTTTGTTTGAAAAATAATGTTTTTATGCTCAGGCAAGTGGCCTGATTGATTCTTCTATTAAACAAACCAGTTTGCTGACCCTAGCAATAATGCTGTCGAAACTCAGGTTGTGGCAGATGCAGTGCTTTGCAAAGAATGTTCACATTTTCTATATCCTGTTCGCTCTTAGATGGTCGAATCCTTTGAATCTTTCCTTGTGAGGAACCTTACTCAAACAAGTAATTCTCTTACCTAAGGGCTAGGTTTTCACGGCATTAGGCACCTAAAGGTGCAGTTAGGAGTCCAGTGGGAATCAGATGTGTAGATGCTTTTGAAAATCCCCATGCTCTGTTTCAGTGAGGGAGCAAAACTGGTCAATGTTTTTTGTGTTTTTTTTTTTCCGGGAGAGGGAGGGAGTGGCAGCCAAGTTTGGAAAATTGCTGTGGTTCTCTTTAAATTACAGGAACAACAAATTCAACTATGATAGTAAGGCGATTCTCTGGGAGGGCTCCTGCTTTGGTATTGCTCCCCACCTTGGTCCAAAATAGCTCAAACTTGATGGCGATCTGAGCACATTGCATAATCGTTTGACAAGGTTTTAGGAGAAAGGTGAGGGAATATTTCTGGGTAGGGCAAAGCGGCTGTTTATTGGCTGGCTGAGTTAATTCATTATTGATATATCATTATTTTTTTCCTCTGCTAGGTGGTCACTGTTTGGGACAATAAACCTAATAATTTTCAAGGGGGCCTTGATCTTTCTCTATGGGCCTTTTGAATTATTTAAATCTAAAGAAACAATAAGTAGTAAGAATACATGAATATAATTTAAGATGCCCAAACGATTAAAAAAATGACTCACACACATTACATTCTTCTAAGTATCTCAGTGGTACATATCCACTTTAACCTCAGCAGACTCACTGTTCTCTGAAGACTTGCTGACGTATGGCCAGTTCTGTGCAGACTTTCTGTACCCATAACCAGTTTGCCACAGAATTACTGATGCATCACCATTTCTCTGCAAGCTTACTGGTGCATATTTACTGCCGTGCTGCAATTCCTCACACAGAGTTCTTTACAGATTAGCTGACACAAATTCAGTTTGTCACTGCCATTACTGGTGCATAACAAGTCAGCTTGCACTGAAGGTTATACAATGGTAACTTTTTTAATTTTCAGAAGAGTGTTTGAAAGCAGCCTATACACTAAAAGGCCTAATACAGCAGAACAAGGAGAAAAGATTGTTTCCGCACAAAATTGGAAGAGGTAAAAATGCAATGTTAATTTGTGGGTGGTATAGCCAAAATATGAGGCCATAGGTATGGCTCCATAACTAATGCTAATGCTGTTAAAACATATGGATGGAACCCACTGGCTTAACTCTGCTCCTTTTCAAATCAACGGTAAAACTCCCATTGACTTCAATGAGTTCAGAATTTGCCAATGCTAAGCACTTTTGAAAACCCCTTCCTGTATCAATATTACCTCTTAGTAACTGCTATTCCTATTTGCAAGAGTACTAGAGAGTAGTCTGTTACAGGGTCTCCCTTGAGCACTGCAGGGGCAAGATTTATGCCTTTGGGTAGTCTCCAGGGGCACAATTCTTTTCCCTTTTCAAAATCAGTACCAAGTTTTCCTCGGGATTTTAGTAACTCTCGGTTTTAGGTGATTCTTTACAAAAATGGCAGTTGTTTAGCTAGCAAATTTGCTAATGCCTTGAATAACCTCAAGTACGTACTGTTAGACTGGCTGGTATGTATATATTCTGATTTCCCAGATATCCCCTTACTTGCTCTATCAATAATTATTTCTGTAAGGTCCTCTATATTTCATCACCCAAAACTCTTTGCTTCATTTTTTTATGACAGAAACAGAGATCAATATCTCAGCTACTTTTTAAATTCTGTTAACACTAATAAACAAGTTCTAGGATTTTGCATCCTTTCACAGTAGCGGGAAAGGGCATATAAATGTTATAAGATGTTAGACAATTTTATCAGTTATACATCTTACTAAATGTGGTGCATCTGAGGTCTTTGAATTTTATTATTCAAAGTTTTATTATTCCCAGTTCTCAGATTTATTTTCTCCTTTTGGGCTGAAAACCCAAAGTTACAAAAAAATACTGTCACAGCATCGTTTTTGGATCCATTTCAACATCACAGAAGAAGCCCCATGCATTGGTGCGTAAGGAATACCTTCAAATGATTCCTACAATCCTTTTCAGCATGTGACATTTTTTCTCATTTCAAAAAAGAATTCAAAATTCCACCAATCCATCCAAGTCTCCAGCTGTGATTGCGTACCCGGGTAACTTTTCTTCTCTCTTTGGAGCAGTGATCTGCTGTAGTAATAGCTCTAATAAACTGATACTGCTCAGCCACACTTCTTTTTTTCATTTTAGATGCTGCTTCAATGGAAAAGATGGCTCCCCAGTTTTGGTTCCTGATGGTTACTTAATAATTTTTATATCATCATCCTAGCTGAGAGTGTGGAAATGTGACGATAGCTGTTGCATAACTAGGAGTATGTACTACAGTAATCTCAATAGTAGCACTAGGAAAAGATATTTTATGTGTGTCTAGATGGTGCTTCCTTACCATTTTTACACCGGAAAAGAAGGATTAGTTATTTTATTAGGACATGTAATATTTAGACAAATATGCTTCTTAGACATGACCTGTCATTTTTCTCTCCAATCTCTCAATATTATTACTATGTAACATTTATATTGTAAAAGCACCTACAGATCAATGAGATTAGGGCCCCTCTGAGCTAGACACTATACATATCGTGAATTACAGTCCCTTACTGAAAGAATTTACAATCTCTCTCTCTTTAAGGACCGGGTATTTATATTGAATAGTATCTTACTCCTTGAGTCAATGAGTCAATTAGGCTCAGAAATCAACAGCACAGTTCAAGTAGTAAGACTGAGTAAAGGCATCAGAATCTGTCCATAAAGAAGCTTAAAAGCGCCAATCCCTCTATACTTATCTGAAGGGATTTTTCTTTCCAAGAAGTTCTACCAATAACTTTCTTTGTTCTGTATTTTAATGAGGAATCTACAAATCAGAGCACTATTCAAATTTGCCAAAACCACAGATTTAGAAAATTCCAAAGGCAATTGTCAAGGTTATATTGCTCCCTGCCTCTTTTACCCTCTTGTTTAAATGCCCAAATCTCTTAGCCTGAACAAGCATTCTATAACCCACTGAGATTATGCATGTACATTTGATGCAGCTCCAGTGAAGAAATACAATACAAACAGTAAAATCTGGACAACAAACTAAAACCAGCAGAATCTTTTTCCGCCCATGGTGGCACTGCATGAATTTTAACAAAGGCACAATATGCTACAGACACTTTAGGGGTGACAAGTTAATTGGATTTTTTTTAATATATTAGGAAGGAGATTTGACTATACTGTATTTAGCATAATATTACAGTTGGATAAGACAATATGTGAGCTGTGGTTTTAACTGAGCCTAACAGATTCCAGACATCCATGGTTAGACGAAGCTGAATTAGCATAAGGAAAAGCTTAATAAACCCACTCATCTCACACAGCTTCTCCATCAGCAATAATTCAAAGCACTCCATTGCAAGGGCCAAACCCTGCAGTGAACTTCCAATCTGGTCTCATTGATTTCAATAGAATTAGATAAGAACCCTAAAAAGATAAATAGACTGGTAATTAAAGACTGGAGTGGGACTTGTGAGAGTTGGGTTCAATGCCCAACTTTGGCAGACTCCCTGTGTGGTGCTGGACTTGTTTCTGTTCCCCTGTCCCCCATTTGAAAAATGGGGATAATGAAACATGTCCTTTGCCAGTCTTGCATATTTAGATTGTGAACACTTTCAGGCAGAGACTGTCTCCCACGTATTTATTCCGTGCCACAACAGAGACCCTAACTGAGCTAGTGTCCCCAGGGGCTCCTGTAATATAATAGTATGAATATTAATATTTGTATAAGCCGGTTCAGAATATACCCAAGATTCTAAACATGTGTGGAACAATGAGGTGAGATAATCTATGCTGCAGTCCCCTTAAAATTACTATCTGTAAAGAAGATTCAAGTCTTCTGAGTAATGATTTCATTGCAAGTGATGTCCCTAAAGATCATGAGGATTGGGTTGAAAACAGGATTTCTAAACTAGCCGTAACTGCTCATCTGTTCACACAAATCTGTGAAGGGCATTTCTCCAGCCTCATATTAACTTTACAGCTGTCACAGTTCATCTGCTTTAAATAGAACTTTTTTTTTGCGCCTAGAGCAGCTAGAATTTGTGTTTTTAAAAATGGAGATGTGTGTTTGAAGCTAAATTGCTAAGACAATAATTCAATTTGTCCAGTAAAACTTGATTTGTGCATAAGATCAGTTATTTAAAATATACAAAAGGGTTTCAAAGAGCACTGTCCCAAATAAGACCTTTTCCTTTAGAAGCCTGTTAGACTATAATGGGCTCCAGGTAGGTGTAGATGCCAGAGATGCTAGCAGATTCATGGCCAATAATAGCATCTTCTTTTGATTCTCTAGCACACAGGGCCAAATTTGCGGAACAACTCCAAACTTGAATTAGCCCATTGATTTTTTTTTTTTTTAGTTTTACAGGGGGGCAAAAAAGTCCCCATAAGTTGTCCTACAAGTACACTAGCAACAGCAGAAGCTTCAGCTATTTATTTTCTAGGAGTAAAAGAAGAAGGTCAGCACCAGCCTGAGGTTTAGCCTGTCAAAGACAATTACAACATGCATGACAGAATCCCCAAACAAACGAGTGCTAATTTTTTTTAATTTCACCTGTTGTTACCATTGATAAAAGATGACAACATTCGTTATGGTTAACCTCCAGTTCTGAAGGGATGACATTGTCTCCTTTGACTGGAATGTGGTATAAGAAACAGTAACTAAAAATCAGTTTTACTGAAGCTGAGAATGACAGAGGGAAAATGACTGTGTCGATGACGCAGCAAAGCAGAGCAGGGAAGCTTTGTGATTGAAAGCATTGATTGCAAAGTACAGAATTAATAACTGGGGTGTTTAGATAAAAACACCAAACAATGTACTCGCTTGACCTCAGCTCTCATCTATCTCTTTCCAGACGACAGCTTAAAAAAAGAGTCATTGATTTTGAAATATAAAATTGCACCATACAGACCTAACTAAACATCAAGTCTTGCCTTACCACTTATTATTTAGGGCAATGAGCAAATACAGCTGTCCAAAAGGGGGGGTGGAGTGGGGGGCGAGACACATAGCCCTGGTCTACACTAGGACTTTAGGTCGAATTTAGCAGCGTTAAGTCGATGTAAACCTGCACCTGTCCACACGATGAAGCCCTTTATTTCGAATTAAAGGGCTCTTAAAATCGCTTTCCTTACTCCACCCCTGACAAGTGGATTAGCACTTAAATCGGCCTTGCCGGGTCGAATTTGGGGTACTGTGGACACAATTTGACGGAATTGGCGTCACAATTTGACGGGGTGGGAGGGGGGGATTGCAAATGAGTACAAAACAAATCTGGTCTATTTCTTGTTTTGATACACTCCATCTATCTTTTAGATCTTTGACTGGCAGCAGACTGTGCAGAAGGACTGCATGCGATCCACATCTCATGGCTGCTCGGCAGAAGATGGTACAGTACGACTGCTAGCCATCCTCATCTCTTGCCTGCCCGGCAGAAGATGGTACAATACGACTGCTAGCAATCCGTATCACCTGCCTGCTCACCATAAGATGGTTCAATAGGACTGAGTGCAGAACTAAAGAGAATGACCTCATCAAGTCACTCAAATTTAGTCCCTGTGCCCATGTCTGCCCAGGTGCTCCTGATCGACCTCACAGAGACGACCAGGAGCACCTCGGACATGACAATGACGGCTACCAGTTGTACTGTACCATCTGCTGCCATAAGTCAAGGGGTTGCTCCTGCTATGTAGCAATGCAGTACCACGTCTGCCACCACCCAGGAGACATACGGTGATGGTTACCTGAGCAGGCTCCATGCTTGCCGTGGTATGACATCTGCACAGGTAACTCAAGAAAAAAGGCGCAAAACTATTGTCTGCCCTTTCTTTCACGGAGGGAGGGAGGGAACGGGGGCCTGATGATATGTACCCAGAACCACCTGCGACAATGTTTTAGCCCCATCAGGCATTGGGATCTCAACCCAGAATTCCAATGGGCAGCAGAGACTGCAGGAACTGTGGGATAGCTACCCACAGTGCAACACTCCGGAAGTCGACGCTTGCCTCGGTACTGTGGAAGCACGCCGCCAAGTTAATGCACTTAATGCACTTAGAGCATTTTCTGTGGGGACACACACACTTGAATATATAAAACCAATTTCTAATAAAACGACTTCTATAAATTCGACCTAATTTCATAGTGTAGACATACCCTAAGTTCCAGACACAGCACAAGCAGTGTATTATTTATTGAAATTATGTTTTTGTTTAAAAACGAACTCCTAAACTGCATGTGCATTATAATTCAGAATAAACTGCTCTACAAAGACTATAAATGTAGTATTAATGATCACATATTCAAGGCATGGATTTTTTAATTTAAGTTTTCTTAATTAAAAGTTGAACACTACAGGGCTAATAATGTAGTAATTTGTAATCAGCAGGTAACTTTCTATTTCTTTACTAAATCACGTAGTGCTAACTATCAGAGTTACATTTATTATTTACCAATTCTACATTTTGGCCTAAATTGTTAAAAAGTGGCTACTACATGCAGTTTGGTGCATTCAGGACTTCCACTGCCACATGCACTTCTAACTCCTTCAGCTGTGCACCTAATTACCCAATTTGCACATTCAAATGTATCTTCATGCTAGGGTGACTAGATGTCCCAATTTTTTAGGGACAGTCCCGATTTTTGTGTCCTTTTTTTATATAGGCTTCTATTACCCCCCAACCCCTGTCCTAATTTTTCACACTCGCAATTGCTGTCTGGTTACCCTACTTCATGCACAAACACAGATTTTACACATGTGAATGGAAACCTACCCATGGAGACTGAGGCCTAAAAATTACCCTGAAATTGAGAGAAATTGCAAATACCAGTGAAGAGAGAAAAATAATGCAAATAGACCTATGAAAATTTATTACAATAAGCAGTAAGTGCCAATAGCTGGAACATTAATATGAAATGGGAGAGAGAAACTTGGAAAGCATAAACGCAGATATAGACCTAGGCTTGATATTCGACAACACACAAGATTTCAGTATTATATGGAAGCAAAAGAGGCCAGCAAAACTGGGCTAAATAGGCAAGAGTACCAATCTCATCATGGGATAGGAAGATAATACAACTATATGCTTAAAACATGCCCTCTCTCTACCCTCCTAATCCTGAAATGTCCACTTGCTGAAGTGGAATGGGAGGGTAAAGGTAACTGGTGCAAGCCCTATCTTCTGCTGGCTTTTTATCAATGGGGAATTGCCATCCTCTAGGGGAATTCACCTTCGGATATCCAGAACTGGAATCTGGCCCCTTTGAGCATAATAAACTCAAAAGCACTGGTGCAGAAATGAGAATCTGTCCTAGTTTCTTTATAGCTTGTAATGTTTAAATTTACGAATTGTATATCAACCTCAAATAGAATGAGTAATTTAACTGTAAAAAAAAACTAAACTAATTTTATTATTTATTTTAGTACATTTTTCTCCTTTCTTTTAGACTTTGATTACATTAGTTTGATAAAGTATTTCTGTTAACCTTCTGTCCTAATTTTTTGTTAAGAGTATGTTGGGGAGGAAGGGGGGAGTTTAAACTTTCGCTACCACATAGTTTTCAGAATACTCTAATTTTAGCCCATCTGTGCAAATATAGATGAGCATTAATGTGATGGTGGTGGAGTTTTCTTATTTAGCATTGTCATAAATATAAAGGGAAGGGTAAACCCCTTTGAAATCCCTCCTGGCCAGGGGAAAGCTCCTCTCACCTGTAAAGGGTTAAGAAGCTAAAGGTAACCTCGCTGGCACCTGACCAAAATGACCAATGAGGAGACAAGATACTTTCAAAAGCTGGGAGGAGGGAGAGAAACAAAGGGTCTGTGTCTGTCTGTAGTCGTCTTGGCCGGGGACAGACAGGAATGGAGTCTCAGAACTTTTAGTAAGTAATCTAGCTAGGTATGTGTTAGATTATGATTTCTTTAAATGGCTGAGAAAAGAATTGTGCTGAATAGAATAACTATTTCTGTCTGTGTATCTTTTTTGTAACTTAAGGTTTTGCCTAGAGGGGTTCTCTATGTTTTTGAATCTAATTACCCTGCAAGATATCTACCATCCTGATTTTACAGGGGGGATTTCTTTATTTCTATTTACTTCTATTTTTTATTAAAAGTCTTCTTGTAAAACACTGAATGCTTTTTCATTGTTCTCAGATCCAAGGGTTTGGGTCTGTGGTCACCTATGCAAATTGGTGAGGCTTTTTATCCAACATTTCCCAGGAAAGGGGGGGTGCAAGTGTTGGGAGGATTGTTCATTGTTCTTAAGATTCAAGGGTCTGGGTCTGTAGTCACCTAAGCAAATTGGTGAGGCTTTTTACCAAACCTTGTCCAGGAAGTGGGGTGCAAGGTTTTGGGAAGTATTTTGGGGGGAAGGACGCGTCCAAACAGCTCTTCCCCAGTAACCAGTATTAGTTTGGTGGTGGTAGCGGCCAGTCCAAGGATAACGGGAGTAATATTTTGTACCTTGGGGAAGTTTTGACCTAAGCTGGTAAAGATAAGCTTAGCAGGTTTTTCATGCAGGTCCCCACATCTGTACCCTAGAGTTGAGAGTCGGGGAGGAACCGTGACAAGCATGATAAGCTGAGGAACCTTCAGGGTGCCCGTCCACTGTGGAACTCACATTCTGTCTTACTCAATGTAATTATGAGATGTGACAATAGTTCCCAAAAGACATCAGTGCACTTGGAAGACTGTTCAGGTTCAGTATAACCTAAAATTAATCAACTGAGTTTATGTCATGGATTGAGAATATTAAATCAGGGTTTTCTTTAAAAAAAACTTCTACGCACAAATATGAGACAAATTGCCCACTATGATCAATATATGATACCAGGTTTTTTACCGTTTATTGTCTTTATGTATCCTTTAATGCCTTATTATGAGACAAGTTGTACATGCACACATAAATACTACTCTTGCTATGTAGTGTTGCCAATTCTCATGACTTCATCATCAGTCTCACAATATTTGATGTTTTTTTCTCCTAGAATCCAGTGATTATGTGATAATCGGCATCTTAATTTTGTTTGTTTCTTTGTTTTAAAGGAAGTTTCTATCCTTATGGTTGCTGAGAAAAATCTTAAAAGCATGATCTGAGTGCACCTAAAGGCAAAAGGCAAATAAAAAAAAACAGTATCTAGTTAAAAAAAATAAAAAATAATATTTTGGCCATAAATCTATTTTCATATATAAACAGATCTGTATTTTGCTCACATTAATTAGCGGTGTATTTATTCATTTTTCTTGGCTATATAATTCTCTCCTTGTTATTAACCGGTTGTCATCACTTCTCCTCTAGATTACAGCAGTGCAATTTATGGGGTTTAAAGCATCAGTCCTGAGAACTGTAACTAGTGCAGCACATACTGGCTACTCTCCATTGCAATATTCATAGATTCCAAGGCCAGAAGGGACCATTGTGATCAACTAACTAGCCTGACATCCTGTAAAACACAGGCCATAGAACTTAGAACTTCCCCCAAATAATTCCTAGAGCATAGCTTTCAGAAAAGCAGCCAATCTTGATTTAAAAGTTGAAAGAGAATCCAATATGACCTTTGGTAAACTGTTCCAATGGTTAATTACTCTCACTGTCAAAAATGTTACACCTTATTTCCTTCCAGTCTGATTTTTTTTTAAACTTCAACTTCCAGCTACTGGATTGTGTTATACTTTTCTCTACTAGACTGAAGATCCCACTATTAAATATTTGTTCCCCATGAAGGTACTTATATAGCACCCCTTAACTCTTTCTTTGTTAAGCTAAATAGATTAAGCTTCATGAGTCTATCACAATAAGGCATGTTTTCTAATCTTTAAACCATTCTCATGGTCCTTCTCTGAACCCTCTCCAGATTATAAACATGACCTACATTGGTTGCTTGCACACAGCTTACCAAGCAATGAAGATGGCTCTGTATCAGTGACCTGGCCTCTTCATTATTTGAAACTCCACC
Source organism: Lepidochelys olivacea (assembly GCF_965140295.1). Taxonomy (NCBI): domain Eukaryota; kingdom Metazoa; phylum Chordata; order Testudines; family Cheloniidae; genus Lepidochelys; species Lepidochelys olivacea. The sequence goes on along the minus strand of NC_140418.1, from coordinate 62,320,133 downwards.
AATTTGGGTCATCTGCAAACTTTATCAGTAGTAATTTTGTTTTCTTCCAGGTCATTGATAAAAATATTACAGTTAAGTCTGTGAGTCTGTCATGGAAGTCACGGATTCAGTGACTTTCCAAGACCTCCGTGACTTCCGCAATGGCTGGTGCTGGCTCAGAGGCTGCCCAAGCCGGCCAGCCCCTGGGCCAGCAGCAGCAGTTTGGGTGTGTGGGAGGGGGCGCAGGGCTAGGGGAGTACTTACCTCAGGGGTTGGGGGCTTCCTTGCTCTCACTGGCCTAGCCCTGCAGTTCCTAGGTGGTGGAGGGGCCGGAGGGAGGGCTCTGTGCCTGCAGGCCCCATCCCTGCAGCTCCCATTGGCCAATGGGAGCTGTGGCAGCGACTGGCAGGAGCAGTGTGCAGAGTCCCCTGGCCCCTCCACTGCCTAGGAGCTGCAGGGATGTGGAGCCAGGTAGGAACCCCCTGCCAGCCCTGCCAACCTCCCCCCACCCCCCATGCCAGCACCAGAGGGGGTGCCAGGCCATGCACTGCTGTTTCCCTCCCCCCTTAGCACCAGCAGGGTCCTGGGCCACCTCCCCCATCACCTGTGGCACCTCCAGACCACCACCCCCCGCCCAAGTTTTAGTCACAGGTATTTTTAGTAAAAGTCATGGACAGGTCATGGGCCATGAATTTGTTTCCTGTACATGACTTTACTAAAAATACCCCATGACTAAAATATATCCTTAATTACAGTTGCCCAATCCCTGCAGTACCTCATAAAAAACACCCACTTGAGGATTCCCCCCATTTACAAATACATTTTGATACCTATCAACTAGCCAGCTTTTAACCCAATTAATGTGTGCTATGTTGATTTTATATTCTTCTAGTTTAATGAAGATGTTGTGCAGTACCAAATCAAACACTTTAGTCTCGGTATATTATATCAACACTATTACCTTTATCAACCAAACTTATAATCTCATTTAAAAGAATCAAGTTTGACAGGCTTTATTTTCCATACCTTTATGTTATTGGCATTATGTGAGCCTCCTCTAGTTCTTTATCAATGAATCTCAGAACATCTGCTTCATTATCTTACTCAGGATCAACATCAGATTGATAAGACTATAAGTCCCCGGGCCATCTCATTTATCCTTTTTAAATTCTGGCATATCATTGACGTTCTTCCAGTCTTCTAGAACTTCTCCAGTGTTCCAAGACTTATTGAAAATCAGAGTCCAGCAAGCTCCTCAGTTAGCTCTTTTAAAGTTCTTTGATCTGCCAATTTAAAAATCTCTAACTTTAGTAGCTGCTGTTTAAGATTCTCCTAAGAAACTAGTGTAATGGAAAGAATGTTATCATCTATTTTCCACACGCTCCCCGCCCCGATACAGAATAGAAATATTTGTTGAATACTTTTGCCTATTTTCCCATTATTATTGATAATTCTACCATTTCAATATAGATAAAAAACCTCCGTCATATTGTCCTTGACTCTGCTGGCCATAGATTTCTCCTTGTTTGCTTTGCTTCTGTTATCAAGTTTCTACAATTCCTAGCTTCTGATTTCTATTAATTACAATATGAATATATTATGGCCAATAACACATTGTCCTTACTCTTCATTCACTTCACAAGCTTCCTAGTGAGCACTTGCTTCAAGTTTAAGGACTTAGGCATCCACGAGCTTTTAAAATTCCCACTAGGCATCTACCTGCTTCTTTAGGTGCCTAAATATCTTTAAAATCTGACCTCAGTCATTATTTGCAAGGTGCTAAGTAGTTTGAGCCCCAGATAGATCTGTCTCCATGGTATCGTTGCCATCTTCAGTCATTCTACTCCTCAGGATCTGTAGAATTGTCTACAGCAAGCGTGAAGTTTATTTGTGTAGGAGACAGATTGTTTTTGGAGGCTGATTCAAAATTCTAGACCTCAGCTAAGAACTGCTACAAACCTTGCCCTTTTCTGACCCGAATGCAAAGCTCACCTTGTTCTTCAAACAATAAAATAAACCAAGAAGTATTCTTTCTGTGAAGATTGAAAAGGAACTCCACTTGACTGATATAAGCCACTGCCAGATCCTCAACCTGTGTAAATTGGCAGAGCTCCACAGATGTCAATGAAGCTACAACGATTTACATCAGCAGATGTCTTGACCCATTATACTTATTTTAAACTCGGAATGGCTCTCAGATACCATAATGATATGCCTGGTATAAAATTTGAATTGTATACACTCCAGACTGCTGATTTGCAGAATACAATGTGTTAATAATAAACTGCTAACAATGGACCACTAATGACCAACAAAGGCCACAGAATGTATTAAAATGGACAAAATAGATTTTCAACTTGCCATCAACTTTTGTATTTACATAATTTATCAAACATACAAAGGTATTTCCTCCATCCTACATGATTCCGTTCATGAATACCAAGGATCAAATTACATTATAAAACCATCACCATGTAACTTAGGATAGCAGGACTTTCAAAATCCAAGAAAAAGTAAATCTGAATGTTCTTACAATAGCTCAGAACTCCAAACTGTTCAAATATCCAAAGTATCAGTGTTGAATATCAACAGCATTGAAGACAAAGAAATAAAAAGATACATTCAGCAGTTTATGGATTTTGAAAGCCATGTTAGACCCAAAATGAAACAAAATATATAAATGCATATCTAAATAAATAACTGTACTTCAGTAATACACTACAAACTGATCCTTCTCCTCAAATATGATGCTCAAAAAATGAAAAAAATGCATTGTGGGGGGTGATTGCTTTTAGCAGCAACAATTTGAAAAGTGCCTAAGTGACTTAAGCTCCTAAGGGTACGTCTACACTATCCCCCAGATCAGAGGGCGGAGATCGATCCAGTGGGGGTCGATTTATCGCATCTAATCTAGACGCGATAAATCGACCCCCGAGTGCTCTCCCGTCAACTCCTGTGCTCCAGTGCCGCGAGAGGCGCAGGCAGAGTCAACGAGACAGGGGCAGCCGTCGACTCACCGCAGTGAAGACTCTGCGTTGAGTAGGTCTAAGTTCGTCAGTCAACTTCCGCAAAGTTATTCATGTAGCTGAAGCTGTGTAAATTAGACAGATTCTCTCACCCTCCTCCACCCCCAGTGTAGACCAGGGCTAAGTCTCATTTTCAGAGACTTAGATATTTAAGAACTTAAGTTGCATAGATTTTCAATGAGACAAACTCATACATTGTATTGTTGCTTTAGAAAACAATATCAGATGTCTTGACTAAATAAATGGTACAAGATAGTTATGTACATAAAGGAGCAGGAGGCAATTGTCTTTTCCTTAGTACATAGACATTTATCTGAGACAAGAATAACTAACAGCTCTCAGATGTTTGCACAATAGAGCCTTTGTTATCCTCTCTCCATCTCAGTTTCAAAAAAGGGTTCATCTCATATAACAAAAGAAAGCAAGGTCATCAGAAGGATGAGAAGGTGAGCTTTTTTCAGTCAGATGGATGCTGCTCTCACTGTGGTTAGAGGTAGGAAGCCACCAGTGACCTTCCTCCATTCTCCTACTCTTTCCACAGGGACAAGGAGGCTTCGAGAAGCCTCCCCATCAACCACACAGAATTATAGCTGAACTCTTGTTTTAATATAAACATTATAAAAGGTGACAAAGCTCTTTGGGCTAATTCTGACTCTGTTGAAATCAGTGAGGTTACAGGAGTTTAAAACAGCATATATGAGATCAGAATCAGACCCTTTGTACACACATATACAAAATATATGTATTTGGCCCAAACCTATGCTTTAGATCCCAACATTCCTAAACCTTAAATATGCATATAGCAAATATCAGAGCTAGCCCTTTCACAACCAAAACCAGAGTCTGAGCAAATCTTCCCTTCCAAAACTGTGGGACAAGAGGATTTCACAACTGAGATTTGAATTTTGTGACTCAGGCCCATCTCCAGAATACTAGAATACTTTATAAATGTTACAGAATTTTTTTTTTTGAACACTCTCTAGAAACATGGTCTCCAATAGTCTCTAACAGATGCTTGCATCATCCTGGATACAGTGTGTATGTCTTTTCAGACTTTGTGGGAATGTACATTGCTTCTCTTTTTCATCCTTTCAGGCACTCACAGTAAGAAGAGGTTTCCCTTAAGACAAAAACTTCTCTAGGACAATTCAGATGTCCCCAGCTTTTCATCCCTTCCAATACTAAAACACACACAGAGTACTGAACAAACTCCACATAGCTAGTCAGGGCAACCATGGGTCCTCTTGGTACAGCTTCCAGGCCCAAATTCAACTTGAGAGCAATTAGATTTGATGGCAGATCAGCATCCATTGTGTTGCCACAAAACTGCCAAGTGAACAGCAGTTCATCAGCACTCCACTGGAACATTCCTATATCACACTTTCCACAAAGTCCATCACTTGCCACAGTCAGAAAATATGCAGTACAAACACACAGCTCCTATTTACAGAAGTTCATCATCAACAATTTTTATCAACTATTTTAAAAGTGATTTTAAAATAGGTTTCCCTAGAACTGTGGTTTTCAGTGTGTGGTCCATGGATTCATGGAGGGTCTTCAGACTATATCTAAAATTTCCAAAGGGGTCCGCACCTCCATTTGAAATTTATTAGGGGTCTGCAAATGAAAAAAAAAAAAAGGTTGAAAACTACTGCCCTAGAAGATCAAAGAGTTCTGCCTCTCTATCTTCATTCTTAAATTTTCTTTCCTGTTCATTCTTACAAGCCATATTCTGATCCTTGGGGCTTTTTTCTAATCTCACTTACATAGGTTTTACACTGATGTAATTTTCTTGACTTCAGTGAAAATTAGTCCTTATTTACCCCAGCATAAGGTCAGAATCAGTATCCTTGACCTTAATTGACCTTGAATGATCTATATTACAGGCTTCTATTCCCAATATACCTAAAACTTTGCTCCTATAGTATGATGCACAGTTAGCTTAGGGATAAAAAGAATCCAGACTACTGACCAGTCAGTAAACATCATGCAACCCCACTGACTTAAAAAGTACTGGACTTCAGTGGAGAGGTAAGGGTGTCATAAATTACAAAATTTAGTGATTTATTCACATTGATTTGTATTTTAGCTAAACTGTGTGGAGAGGTCTATGCCCTTACTAAACAGCTTTAAATTCCATAACTGGCACTTACTTCACAGATCATCTTAAGTCACAGTGTATGATGGTCATGTTACAGGGAACAGTGTTTCTAATACAGATCAGAGTTCATGATTCTTCCAAAGTGCTATGCATACAGTACATATTCCACCCACTCTCCAGACCCCTCAGATCTCAATTCCAAAAGGTGCTTAAGCATGTGCCTAACTTTAAGTAGGTAAGTAACCCCACTGAAGTCAATTGGACTTCTGATGTACTCAGAGTTTCCATTTGTGTTTTAGAACTTTGCTTAATCAGGTCTTTTGGAATGAGTAGCCAAACCCTCATGTGAACAGCCATGTTGGGTTAGGAGCCTTCTGAAGAATATATAATCCAAAAAGTCAAAATGTATGAAGGACAGGAAGTGTAAAGTGATGGGCCACCCTTTTGGCCCACTTTTGGCACTGCAGGTGAGTCCCACTTTACTTTCCCCCAACTGGGGGTCAACCAAACCATTTGCATAGATCAAGGCAATGAGAAGCCAAAACAAGCTAATCAAAAGACATACATCTCCTTTAATGAGGACCCAGGGAAGAAGCACATGTACTAACACATCAGAAGTTCTTAGCGTAGGACCCAGATGCAGATCTCCCAAAATAAAAATAAAAAACAATGTATCTGTGCCTGGTTTGGCTAGCCTTACACAGCTGGAAGAGATCACTAGCCCTTTGCTGTTCAACATCTAGTTGCTATTATTCCTCCCCCACTTAGCTTCCTCTTACCGTTTGATTACCTCACCTGTGTGGAGCAGGGAGTCTCCCAGCTTTTCTGTTTATTAGTCCAGGCTGACCCTTTAAGGGGCAGTATACTTCAAGGGGAAAAGAGACATGTCAAACACACTATGGTGCTATGCACATGTTTGTTAGTTCTCCCCTGACACATACCCATATATTTTGTATTTGCATATGTATAATCCTTTCCCCCAGCTTCATGTGTCTTGACTTTTTGGATTGCAGTCTCATCAGGGCAGGGGCTGTAACTTGTTAGTTGTTTGCACCGTAGCAAGCACAATGGGGCCTCTGATCCTGATTTGAAATGTTGTGCACCAATGTAGCACAAAATGGCCATAGTAACAGTGGACTGGCATATTTGCTTTCTATTTCAACTGATTGTTCCATAAGTAAAGAGCATGCTTGGCACGCTGAACTTTCAGAAAGCTCAGTTTGAAATCTTCCTTAAGAAGTCTTGTGAAATGCCTTCAATTCATAATTTGTCCACTCCAATAATGCATGGGAGAGGGGGAGAGAGTCTTGAGATATCGGAGGCTGCCCATTGATATACTTTATACTATCTAAATGATTGCATATAGATCACTGAATACAGCACAACAAACAGTCAGTAATTTCCACATTACTCTACTCCACCCTAACCACATGCTAGCACAACACAAACCATCATGATGGCATGGTAGCATGGACCAGCCTTCACCCCACAGCAGTACACATATAGTATTAAAGGAAAGTTCAAGCTGGTATTCAATTAACCTCTTTGTATATAAATATGACTTTGATACAATCTGTAAATACAAAATGTGAAAATGTGTTGTCCCAGTTATATTTTTTCCCCTCACGTAAGTTATCTAACTTCTGGAAACAAAAATATCTCAGTTCTCAATTTGCTGTGTACAGAAAATGGTCCCATTAAACACCATAACCACATTAACAAGTATGCCTGCTGATACATGATTCAGGTACTATATTTCAAAATCCTTTTCCTTGCTTTCATCTGTTTTTTTCCCAGACAGTTTTGCTGCTAAACAAAAGACATGTAGGCAAGCTTAAAATTAGACCATTAGTTCTCCTATATTAACAAAGCAAAAACAACAGCCCTTACTGGCAGATTGCCTATATAAGGAGTCACTTCAGTGTCACAAAGAATAGACATTAATTAAACCAGTGACTTTTTTCCTTTTCCATAGTAAGAGGTAATGACGCAAGTAAAATGAGCTTTTTTAAGCTGACTTCACACTGGTATTTCTAACAGACCACTATTTGCATTATTGATTTTTCAAAAGTTAGCAGCTTGTGGTCACCTTGACTAAATGTCAGATTCTTTAAAATGTCATTTACAAAGACAGCTTATTTTCAGTTGTAGTGTGTACACATATGTACTAAAGCTGCATGGAATGATTTGAAACAAACCCTGATTCCAGATGAAATCTGAATGGTGTGGTTCACAGCACCACTCTAGCACATTTTAAAATCACTTTACAACATACCAGAGGTTTTATATAGCCCTGTAATAGTATTTAATCTTTCTGGGGTGCTTTAAGGTATGAGTCATCACAGCACTATTGTACTTGCATTTATGTATTTCTGATTAGAATATTGAGTGTAAGCACCAATAAGGTGAACATCAATTATGTACATTTTGCACCCTGAAAATCTGGCCCATATAGGTCATCTAAAAAAGTTGCCATAGTTTTCAACAATTGGGTTGGATGATTGACATTAATAGGTTTCAGAGTAGCAGCCGTGTTAGTCTGTAGCCGCTAAAAAGAAAAGGAGGACTTGTGGCACCTTAGAGGCTAACAAATTTATTTGAGTATAAGCTTTCCCAGAGAAATGCATTTTCTTTGCAGAATTGGGATATATCTGAGTCCTTCTTCTTAGCAAGCAAATACATGATACTCATAAATGTCAAATGCAAACTTTACAAACTGTTCCAGAAATAAATATTAGTGATGAACCTGAACTGCAAAAATAAGATCTGGATTTCAAAACCTTAGAGTTCAGTGGGATTCATATTTGGAGTTTTGGTATGGCTAATGAAATGCCAGATTGTGCTTCCTAGCCTTATCCCTATAGGGACGCTTGTAGAAGAAATTCAGCCATGAAATCCAGATCTGAGTTTGCATTTGACAGGGTTTTGGAGGAAGGCTGAGCATTTCTTCACAGATGTAGTGGGGGCAGAAAGGCCTTGATGGGGCCCCTAGACACTACCATAATACAAATAACATATAGTAACAACAACAAACAGTCACAAAGAGGAAGCTGTGCTTCCAAAACAAGTGATCCAGATGTGTGAAAGAACCTGGGATGATAGAGAAAGTCCCAACTTACTTGAAAAAAATATTTACACAAAGTTTAAACAGGGAAGAATATTATTTCCTTTTGCAGAAAAATGTCTCCATGTTGTGTCTAACTCCTAACTATTCCTCCCTACCCCAGATGCCCCCCTCAATTTGGTACTCACAATCTATAGTATATAGGCCTGTTTCCCACTAGGACAGTATCCCCTTTTCCTTTGGGCTGCTCCCTGACAGCATCTCAGGAGATGGAGGGTAGCTAGAAGGCAGAGCTGACAGGAGGGGAACATATACTACAAACTTCTATAGGGTGGCACAACTACTACACTTCTGAGAAATGTAAGGAGATGGTTGTTGCTTAACAGACAGCACTGGTCTCAGTCTCAGGAGACTGAGTTCTATTCCTGGCTCTACCACCGACCTGCTGGGTGACCTCAGGCAAGTCACTTCTCCTCTCTGTGCCTCTGTTTCCCAGTCTGCAAAATGGGGATAACGATACTGACCACTTCCATAAAGTGCTTTGAAACCGAGGGATAAAACATGCTATATGAGAGTTATTATCTCTGAGGTGCCAGGCCATTCACAGCTCACACTGGAGCTCTTCTACAAGGGTTTCTATAGGGCTCTGGCTAGTAAGTACAGTCTGCATACTAGCTTTTACGGACTTTAGAAATTACACATCATATACACTTGAAACTAACAGTACAGCATTTCCTTTGGTGAGGCACCTCTCTCTATGCTACACAAGGAATATTGTCAGGTAGTTTAACAGGATCATATTGTCTCCTAGAGAGACATCAGAATTGTTTACAATAAACTGAAGTGCATGAATATGACCTATTACTGAGCCTTTAAAATAGAATGCTTGCCACTCACTTTTCTTGTGTCTTGCCTCCTCAGGTAAGGCCTAAATCCTAGTGTTACTCACTTTGTCTAAGGTAACAAAAGCCTTATTTATGTGCAGTTCGACTCTGGCTGTGCTAACTTTCCTGGAGTGACTAATTGAATTCATTGTGGGTGTTTGAGACTTGGGAGTTTCTGCAGATGTGTCATACTCTATACTCAGTTGTTTGTTCTGCCACAGTAAAGTGCAAGGAAAGCTAGATGAATTCTACAAAAGAAGGTTATGAAGAGTCATTTGAACTTTAAAATCAAATGTGTACCACTTTTATATGCACTTTTCACAAGTGTTTTAGCAACTGGAAGGAATAAGCACCGGCTGGAAGGAATAAGCGCAGAATCAGTCAATTTTGATCACTGATTGAAGAAAGTGAACCTCAGTTCTGTGCAGTAATCACAAATAGTCACACCAGAGTTGTGCTCATTCTCTCAGGGAACGGAAACATTCCATCATTTCTGGGTGTCCAATCAAATCATCTCAAGTTTCAAATACCTGGAACAACTGCTCGTAAACAAGGCACAGACCAAGACTTCAGGTTGAGCCCCAGTTACTTTAATAGAGGTTCATCCATATAGAGCTCCTTTCAGGTTCTGCATTAAATCTGATATATTTTGACCGGTAGGTTTCTGCCCATGGCATAGATATATACAAAGCTAAACTCAGTACTAACTTGGAAGCTTCAACTGATGCCTCTAAATTATTTGTTATATTTAGGGTGACCAGATGTCCCACTTTTATAGGGACAGTCCCAATATTTGGGATTTTGTCTTATATAGGCACCTATTACTCCTCAGTCCCTGTCCTGATTTTTCACACTTGCTATCTGGTCACCTTAGTACATTACAGCATGCAGTTAAGGTTATATCAGGAATTTCATTATAACTGTTTTCAGTTGCTCAAATACTTGAGTTACCTATTAAAAATATTATTATTACTATTGTGTAACATTTATATTGCAGTAGCACCTAAGGGCTACAACAAGGTTGGGTCCCATTGTGCTAAGCACTATAAGCATATAATGACAGCCCCTGCCCCCAAAGAACTTTTAAGTACATTCTAGAAGCATAAAGGCTGTGCCATGTGCAGAAGTTAACCTTATTTTTTCCTTAGTCTGTGGCCTTTATTTTCTCATTCTCTTAACATTAGATCATTTAAATTCATAACTTTAATATTACATTACTTTAAGTTCATGTAAGCTGTATGTGCATGTGTGCACAGACAAAGAAAAAGATTCAAATGGTATTCGCTGATGGTAAAACATCTTATTTAAATATAAATACCTATTACATAACAATTCCATTAAAATATTTAAAGAGATGTGTTTAAATATTTAAACAGAAATAGTATTTCATTTGAGAAAAACATCTTCTTTACTAGGTCTGATGAGTTAACCAGGAGATTTTAAGAACAGCACTCTGAGGAAAATGACATTTGTAATAAATCACAACTTTTAACATTAGTGTTGTTTCTAGTATTTGATTGGGAGATATATAGATATGTGCCTAAGGATTTATAGATAAGAGATAGCTACCAAATCACTTATTCTAGGAAACAGACAATAGTGCACTGCTGGAGAGGGACTTGGGTTGTTAAATGGGGTTGATTGGGTTGGATGTTATAGGGTCACTTGGATCCCCATGACTGAAAATAACTATTAGGAAAGCTGGCCTGCTTAAGAATCATGTACCCCAGACTGGCAAGTGGTCTGTCATTTGGACAAAGAGCAGTTCTGCAGATTGAGAATCCTTTTCCTGCTTTTTACACCTGCACTCCAAATGATTTCAAGCAGCCCAAGCTCACAAGGTGTACATGTTAACCACGCTATGGCTCGTAGGAGGAGATGTCCTCATATTGGCCACAGTCATGATCAAAGGAAGTGTTACTATGCACCAGGTAACAGAGACAGATGCCTCCTAAAAGAAGATACTGAGTTACTATATCAGAATATTTTAGCTGGAAGGCCTGAAATTTCTCTCCAATCCTTTTCTTTGGGGCTGGAGCTTCTGGGCCTGCTATCACTGTATGTGGGAGGTGTTTAAGCATAGATTTCAGGCGTGTAAGAAGTGCATGTTAGGAAAGCATTCACCTTTTTCATTAACAGGAAGATGACATAGCACTACCTCTGTAATTTTTTTAATGTTTCAGTCATGTTCCTATTGGAGAGAGAGAGAGAGAGAGAGATAATGTAATACCATTTCTTGTGAACTTTTATGTTCCCCCCAAAAAATCCACCTACTGGCTATCTGTAAATATATTTGAATATTAAACTACTATTATTATTTAAAATATATTCTCTGATTTGGTCTGCATTATGCATACTAAAACCTGGCCCCAGTCCATTAACTTGCATGATATCACAGACTACCATCTCCTAAGGCCTAAACCCTATTTCTGCACTATTCAGAAAAGAGTATTCATAAGTCAGGGCATAGGACTTGAGCAGTCAAAAGAGCTAACTTCACCAGCCTCAGACTGTCCAAAAAATCTGCATGTTGCATGGTTTTATGACAATACTATTGTTTATCTACCCAGCAGCAGACTCCAAAAGACAATAGTGTGTCTGCTTTCACAACCAGAAAGGCAAGAAACTTAATTATTTTAAACAAAGAAGAAATACATTCCGGAGTATAGGAAAATTGATTCTGAGAGCAGTCTGGAAGGAGACTTGAAGTCTTCAGAATGCAAATTCTGATAGTCCAACTGTAGGTATTTTTATCAACTTTTTGAATGGCAATTGTGCTACTTAGGCCTAATCAGTTACTCAACAGGTCATCAAAGTAGAAGAGACCTGATTTAGGCCCTGATAATGTTAATGACTTTTGTAGGAGCAAGATCAGGATGTTAGTCCCAAACACCAGGTTCTGAAGCTTTACAATGAGAACTCATACCGAAGCCAATGAGAGTTTATTGAACAACTCAAAATTAGTAAACTATTCCAGGAAATAGTTCCTTGGATAACCATCCTTATTTTTAGATGCAAAGAATTTGGGGACTTCATTGGACATCACTGAAGCCACTGCAAGTATTCCCGTTGACTTCAGTGGGAGAGGAATGCAACTTAAACTTTACATCCTTCTATAGGGCCTGATTCTGCAAGATGCTTAGATGCCTGAAGGTTTTTATACAAGGCACTGAACGCTTCTTGCAAAGTACTGAGCATCCTCAGTTCCTGGTCACTTCAAAAGGAGCTGAGGGTGGAGTGGGGTGAGAGAAGGGGAGCACTCAATGTTCTTCAGGAGAAAGCAATTTCATAGATTTGTAGATTTTAAAACCAGAAGGGACCACTATGATCTGGTATGACCTCCTCCAGAACAGAATTTCACCCATTTTTCAGGAGCAAGCCCTATCAGAATTCATGGGGAAGTTGCTCAGTGTTTCAAATAACTGTTACATAATGAGGCTGGTTTACCATGCAAAGAACTGGGTTTATGAAATGAATAAATTAGGGTGGCTGGTTTTCAAAGTTTATTGATTTTGATTAATGACATTTTAATGTTAACATTCATTTGTAGAAGCAATATAAATTAAATTTGAATGATTTTTTTAAACAAATACTGACTTGAATTTCTGTATCTGTATGTACGGTAGTCAGTGGTAAAACACTCTATATGAAGTGCTGATTTTCTATAATTTTATAGTACGGAAAATCAAAAGTGGTCTTTAGGAGAAAAAATCACTCTACTCCACATTTCTTAAATATGTTCTTGTATTAGTTTTCTAAAACAAAGTATTCATCAGGCACACTGCTCATATTTTTTATTAAAATCAAACTGTCCTTATTCTAGTGTTAGAATATTTCATGTGAATTATTCAGGTAACCTTCTGAAATAGCTGCCTATTTAAGAATAAAATTTTCACAAAAAATTCCCATCAAAAATGAAAACAAACAAAATCCAGTGAGCTGCACACACATGCCAAAAATGTATATTGACTTTTGCCAAATGTGGTATTTCTGTTCTCCCTTAAACAAAAATAGCTCCATTTGATTCAATGGGGTCACACAGCTGCAACACTAATGTTAGTGAAATCCAAATGAGGCCCTTTCTATGAGGTCTTTGCACCCTTTGATCCAGGGATTCATGAGTGCATTAAGGGGAGGATGACTCATTGCGTAGTTTAAGATTATTGTTGTTACTGGAGCTCCACTGTAAATATAAAATACTTAGGTTTTGTAGTTACAAGACACAGTATTTCATTCATGAGAGGTGAGTTCTAGTTGAAACTGCTACATCCAAAATGTGATGAGCTGCAAGAGTATCAGCTAGAATGGCTGATATTACCTGCAGTATGGAAAAAGAAAGACTGGATAGTATTATGTACTATAATAACAACATGAGCTCTGTGGGTACTGAAATGCCAACTAATCAAGCCTTCCAGAAATTCTCAAATGACCTTTCCTAACAAATCTGCAAAAATTCTGATGAGATGCAAAAATGTATATATTTTGTCATATCATCCTAAAAGATGATGTGCAGCAATGCCACAATATGGAAATCACCAATAAAAAAATGGGTTAAGTATTCAGATCGGCCATCCTGCTCTGATTTTGAATGGAAAAGCTGTTATCTGATATGAATATGCTCTGGTCAATGGAAAGGGAGAGACCTTATGAGTTCTCAACATTTGCAAATTCAGTAGATTCCTTATGTCATCATCTCCCTAATTTACTGAACAACTCTGGTCATGACAATGAGATAAAATGAAAATTATGTAGTTTCAGGTAGTGGAGCATAATTTTAATGCTAACTTGTCAGAAGCAGTTTAATTACCACCTCCACTGAGTCATGATCTTTCAGCAAGACACATTTTCATTCTCTGTACAAAAGGAAACATGCAGAGGTACCACAAATGAATTTCATGCAATACTTGACAATAAAACCTGTTTGGTTATTGCCGTATGAATAAACCAGTTCCCTGAGCAAGTGATATATTTTCTAAAACATATTGCACAACCTCACCAGCTAACACCCCAGAGGAAAACTATCATTAAAAAGCAATTGGATGAGTTTGATTCTAGGAATTCTATCAGAAACACATAATCTAAAACTAGATTATTAAAGTCAGTTTCATGATGCCAAAGTTTGAAAAAAAAATCAATATCAGAACAGACAGCATGCTCAGAAAAAGAGATACTGAAACAGGAAATAAATGTAAAGTGCTTTATATGCACTAGGTATTAGTGCTGGTTTGTTCATGTGTTCCTTATGAACCTGTAAACGCAATAGGTTTTTTATTGCCATCAGAGCTTCCAAGAATTACATGTTTACAAGGTAGCAAAACAAAACACTATTTGGTGGTACACCTCTTTGGGTGCAGATAATGATGACAGTCAGTGATAGACTGCACATTCTTGAAGATTTAAGGAATCTAATATGATCCTTGTGAAATGAAGCACGGAATCAGTGGTCCCTTTAGCACACTAACAGTTATTGTTAGAAGCACTTTTACTTCATTAGATGGCTATTTAAGACTATGGGGAATTTATTTTGCTCTGATTGTTTTGGTGGCTGGGATGACCCTTCTTCACAGCCAATATGTGATCTTATTTACAGTGGATATTGAATGGTTTTATTTCAAAATTTATGGAGATGATTTGCTATACTTGAAAAAATTGTGATTCTTATTCAGATGATACTTTGGCCTTTTTATGAAACAAAGGGTTTCATAAAAGGAGGCGGCTTTAGAAAGTTATTTCAACTTTTCCAACCACAGCTTCAGATAATCTTAGAATGGCATTTTAAAAGAAAGCTTTGGGGGCAATAGTTAGAACACCTTTAATTTACATGAAAATTAGAGCTGTATATATTCTAAAAACCAGGATTTTTACCACATTTTCTATTGAAACTGATTTTTTTTTTTTACAATAAGTGTTTGTATCTCCCCCCACCCCATCAGCCATAATGAATAGGTTGCCACAATCAATATTTAACTTTGCACAAGGGCTTGATCTAAAGCATGTTGGAACTCGATGGAGTCTTTGTTTTTCATATTGCTATGCCATCAAAATAGAGTTCATTCTCATAGTCTCTGAATATAGGATGTTTGGAATTTAAACAGCATTCCCAAACCATTATATCATTAGATTATACAATTACCAGCACCTCAGTTACTTGAATGCTACCTTTTCCATTGCCTACGTAAACACACACTATGGGCCTAATTCCCCTCTCACTTACACAAAAGTGACATGTCAAGTCACATGGAATTTCTCCTTTGTCCTTGATGGACTGTGGTTTTGCTATGTGATAAGGAGAGCAAGAGCTATGCTTAGCAAAGGAGAGTCAAGAGAACAACAACATGTGATATCAACCAACATCCCGGATGCCTCACAGTCAGGGTTCAGACCAGGGCATGGGACAGAAGAAGTTCTAGTGCCACTAAAAGATTTCTTATGCGCATGGACACAGGCAGCCCCTCTTCCTCTCATACAACTGAATCCATCTGCAGTTTTTGTCATAGTAGACCACAAGGTCTAGTGCTGTCCTTACATGACATGGCCGAAGTAGATGGCCCAGCCCTACAGTGGCTCCAATCATTCCTCTACAGCAGAACTTGGATAGTGGTGGTGATGAGTACTCCTCTTTTCCAAAGGCTATCACCTGTTATCCCTACTTTTCTTCAATATCTACATTAGAAAACTGGGAGAGACGGTCAGATGCCATGAGTTCAGCTGCCAACAATATGCCAACACCACCAAACTATATATATCAGTCTCAATGAATGCATCAACTGCCACTAGTAGGATGAAGAACAGCCGTCTCAATCTGAATCCAGGAAAGACAGAAGTGATGATAGCTGTAAAGGGCAAACACTTTGAAGAACTATCCAGGACCTTCTCTCCACCTTCCACTGAAGGTATATAGCCTCTTTTGGCAAAATGGTGTGAAACCTTGAAGTCCTGTTTGACTCCTGACTAACCTTGGATGATCAGATAGCATCGAAAAATGTAGTCTTCATCTCCAGCTTGCTAAGAAATTTCATCCCTTTCTCCCACATAAGGACCTAGCCGCTAGGATCTTGGCATTTGTCAGCTCTGGGCTGGTAACTCATTGTATCAAAAGCTAAATGTAAAGAAGATGCACAAGCCCCAGCTGGTACTAAATGTGGCCGCCTGCCTTCTCTGTGGTTTAGGCCTCCATAAGCACATCAGGCCTGTGCTGAAGTCTCTCCACTAGCTCCCAGTCAGCTCCTTGTAACAGTTGAAAACTTTGGTCCCAATTTTCAAATCAATTATGCATGAAGCAAGAGCTACGTTAAATATTGCTGGTCTATGAACCATTGTGACAACTGCGTTGCTCAACAATGATGCAGATCACAAAGCCAAGGGCAAAGTACATGAGAGTGGGGGTTAAAGTATTCTCACTCAACAGGATCTGACTGTGGAACAAGTTTCCAGAGGAGATTCAGCAAATCCAGATTCTGACATCTTTAGGAAATTCTGCTAAACCTCTTTCTTCAAAAAGACCTTTTACCCTGAAAAGGAAAAGTGCTGGAGACTATCAAGTCCACTAGGGACTTTGATTTTACAGGGGATGCAGTCAGATACTACAATAATGGGTGGCAGTATAAAAACCTGATCCATCTGCAGGTTTAAGATCTTCCCTTCTGTAGAAATCCAGTGCAGTTTTGATTTGCACCCACTATAAGTGGAATCTGTCTACACAGCTGGCAATTTTGGCATTGGGAGGATACCCCAGAGGAAGATAAGATAATTTTGCGGGGCGGGGGGGTCTGGCATTGGCAAAAAGGCTCTTTAACATAGTGCTCATGGCTGGAAGAAAATGTTATGGACAGGGTATGGTACCAACCCCAATGGATATTTTGGCATATATAGGTCATTTGCAGCTGGCATAATTAGAGAAGCCCTAAGGCTACTATAACTCACACCAGGAGACTGGCTTTGCATGCAGTGCCCCAGAGTACAAAGATGACCATTATGCCTTTGCAAATTCCCACCCTACTTCCTTGCCCTCTGACTTGTGCAGTTTGGCTGGATGCCACAATGCGGCCCTTAGTATTTTTACTTGCTAACAGTGAGCCTTATGCATTTTAAATGAGAACTCCTAATTACTATGTATACTCATGTTTTCATTGCTGTGATACAATTTATTAATAATTAGTTTTAAGAATAGTTTGGTTTGCTGAAATATAAGTAGTTTTGGAGTTTACTTCTGTTATTTGATGAGCATTGGCTCTCAATTATGTCTTTTACCTTTCTCTTCCTTAAAAAGCTTTTGTTATGATTAAAGCATCGCATCAAGTGTTCCTTTTTCCTTCTTGTCATTCAGCCTCTTTACAAGGGATTGTGGTGGAAAATTAACCACGTGTTGTGTTTGGATTAGAACAAGCCTGAGGCTCCTTTATTGATTTCAAGTGGGGGGGGAGGGGTAACAGCTCTAAATAGCTGCCCCCCTGGTGCAAAGCACACACAGCTTTTTAAAGCTTAAAACCAGACAAATTACACATACTTCCGTATTAATTAACTTATTTGGAATACATTGCAAAATTAACACTGGTCAAAAGCAAAAAGAAGCATCTCCCCCACTAGGCCCTTCCTGTTATTCACTGTCTGTTCTTTTGCGGTCAGCAACCTTTCTAACACAACTGTTGTTATATATTTCATAAGCTTGACTATTGCAAATTTATTCTGTCTGGGGACTTTTCCATCCTGCCCCTTATGCACAGAAAACCATTGTTCCATTTTGGGGACATTCCACTGTGACTTCTCCTACCCCTTGACACACATAAGCAAGCAGGATCTCAGTTTATGGCCTGCAGGCAAGTTTGATCAAAGTCAGGGCCTTTACCTGAGTTTTATGTCCTGTTAATTTTCCCTCACAGGATGCTGCTCAGAAAAGCAAGGTACATATCAATGGGGGGTGGGGGTGGGGAGGGGGAATGAAGAGATATATAGAAGTTTTTCAGAGATTTCTACTGCCTTCAAAATAGCAAATGCACATATGTACTCTCTGCAAGAGCTAACAAAGAATTTCTGACAGATTTTTGTGCAGCAAATATAGGAATTAGTCTTCTGAGAGAAAGAGATATGTTTGATCATTGCATTCACAGAGCATGCCTTTATACCCTAGAGGCAAGTTTTAGTCCTTTATATCTGCACTGGTAGTGAAGATGACATCACAGCACAAACACAATTTCCCTAGCTTCAGGACATCTTACTTGAAATTTGTGTTCCAACCGAGACTAACAAAACTTTTAAATCTGTCCATACATTTTATATTTTCAGTGAGCACAAGTGGATTTAAATTGACTGAACCCAGACTGTGTCTGGTGTCTAGTTCATCTGTATTCCTGGTGAAACGGGAGTATTAGTTGGCTCAAGTCCTCTTTTCCTTAAAAGGTGAATGCACTGCATGCACAATAGGAAACAACTTGGTTTGACAGCTCCTGGGTTGAGAACATACTGCGCCAAACATTAATTAACTGTAGCTGAAATAATGGAAAGTAGGAGATTAAATCTAGCCAAGTAAATACATTGATTGAAGGAAAGAACTTTGCTGTTAAGTAATCTATTTAATTAATGTATTGTTAACAAGTAGTATTTGCTTACCTTGAACACAACAGGATTACTTAAATTTGGTATTTAGCCATCACTGCTCCCAAATAATTGTCACTCAAATGAGCAGGATCAAGTCACCAGAAGGACAGGTTTGGAATACCAAAAGTATTTTTATTAAAAGTTCTTTAAAATTATATTTACCTCATTCAAATTAGGGCTTACGTGGTGTATAGATCTTGTACTGGGTCTCCAGGCAGGGGTCAATTTCATCCAATACTAATAGGAACTTTTGGTAAGATTTTCAAGGGAGTCTAGGGGTGTTAGGCATTCAGACTGCATTGAATTTCAAGAGTAGTTGAGTGTCTCACTTCCTTATGCACCTTTGAAAACCCCAGCTATTTGCAAAAAGAAAATAAAAATGGACTACAAAAGATCTTGAGTCTGCATCCTCACATCTTTTTCCCAACGAGGAATTAATCCACTAAGAAGTCCAAACTCTTCCTGAGTGCTTAGAAGCTGGGACAGTTTTACACAAATGGAATTTGAGCTCAGTTTTGGCAACTCTCCCAGTGAAAAACAGAGGGTGAAATCCTTACCACATTGAAGTAAATGGCAAAACTCCCACAAGTCTCTTTGCTTATTCCCAGAAATGTAAGCTTAACTTACTCTATCAACATTGACTGGTCTTTCAGTGGACAATGATGCAGCATTGAAACTTCCTAGCAGCAAGGCAGCCTTGCAATACAAAGTTACACTCAGAGAATTTAACCTCTTTGTAAATCAGTGGCATGCCGTGTGTGTGTGTGTGTGTGTGTGTGTAAGGCATGCATTGCGTGCCCACAGGAGGATTCCATCCAGCCCCCAAATGCACACGGATGATGTCATGTTGTATACCAAAACAGCAACCTCTGCATGATGTGACCTCATACACACCATATGTGAAAGGTCATGCCGCATTGAAGCTTGCCATTTTGCATGCAAGTGTAAAATTTCATGCCTGCCCTTGGTGTGCGTGCACAGGGAAGCAAGGACTTGCAAGAAAGCTGTAAATTCAATTCTCTATTTAAAACAGCACAATTTGGCCCATAATACATATTCATTTTTATTCAGTAACATTTAACGTTTTCAAGTGTCATAATTATTTATTTTTTTTTTCTTTTGGATGAGACTTTTTCTCTAGGTCTGAATTTGGCTCCTCTGTGGAGGAGTTTGGGATGATAAGAGGATACTGTACCTAACTTCTGTTCTGGTGAAGTCCAGGGTATTAGTTATCATCTACCAAACCTAAATGGCATGGGGTAAGTTATCTCAGGGCTATATTTTCTTCTCACCTGCCACCCAATCTCATTCATCTGAAAAACTTATCTAACCATCCCATGTGAAACATTCGAGATAGCTAGAGTGATGGCATTCTCAGCGGCAGGCCCTTGCTTCTGGAATATGCTATTGCCAAAAATCTGCCTCAGACCAAACCACATTCAGAAAACATAGGACTCATTTATGTGGCCACGTTCTCCCTCAAGTGCCAATTCAGTTTCCCCCATCACTTCATGTAAATGTAATCCTGATCTTTGCCCTTTCTAGATCTTCATGTTGTGGGTCAGTCAAGGTCATTAACTCACTGTATGTGGGAACTGCCTCAAATCCCAGCCATGTGCAGTGTGCCCAGGTACTACAGTGATGCACATCACACAAACATCTGAAACAAATGAATACTGAGGTGAACCATGTATCAGATTAATTTAATTAGTGCAATCATCATGCATCAGTGTCAAAAGGTTATACCGTAAGATTCTTGTAAGTGTTTGGTTGTTTCTCGCAAAATCTCTTTAATGGTATGTCTACACAGCAGCTTGGAGCCTATTTCCAGTGCAGGTAGACAGATACACATTAGTTCGGCTTGAGCTAGTGTGCTAAAAACAGCAATGTGACTGTGATAGCAAAGGTGGCAGCTCAAGCTAGTTGCCCAAGTATATGCCCAGGGAGTTGGGCATATTTCTCAGGTTACTATCCTGAACCACTGCCCATGCTGCTGCAGCCATACTGCTATTTTAATACACTATTTCAAGCAGAACAGTGGTATGTCTGTCTACCCACATTGCTGTTTAGACATATCCAGCTGTTTTGCAGACATACCATAAAAAGCAGCTGATTGATCTGCCCATGAATGGGCAGAGTTGTAATAAATCACTGAACATAACTGTTTCTGTGAAGCCTTTTCAAGGGAGAAGATATCTTCTTTTGCTTGCACTTGTTATAAAGTGAACAGTGATTGACTATGTGTCTGAAAACACAGTACATCAAGAAATTCAGAAACTGTGGGAAGCAATTACTTGATCCAATGCCAACAATAATATCTGCTACTCTCTAAAAAATGTGACCACGAAAGAGAGTTCTCCATCATGTCTAGGAATAGTCCATTGCATGGTGAAGGCGTTTTTTGACCAGTTGGTTTCCCAATGACTTTATTGCTACCACAGCTGAATCTGTGAGAGTGCCTACCATAATAGCAGGCTGGCTGACTTAAACCAACCAACTACAAAGTAGCTTACGAATGAGATTGCACAACTGGTTTTTTGCATGATTTCTTGAACAAGGTGGTGAATAGCTCTACTTTCCTTCTCCCAGCAGACATTCAAGATGTCTGTCTTATCAAGATGGAAACAATGAAGGGATGTTTCAGGTCCTTTATCTATGAACTTTAATATGGGTGTAGAGACAATGGTCCAGGTCTTTGGCCCTACCCGAATCACAGTCAGCAGAGCTGGAGTGCAGGCAAAATTGGTATCAATGTCCTCAGATCATGGGCTATTCTATTATGTGCCTAAGGACCAGTCTAACAGCTGGGGACTAGCAGGGCACACTGACTACACTCTTTCTCTCAGATGCTTCTATACCTCCACTGTGAGAGATGTATTACAGCGGCTTTATGCCACATAAGGATTCCCTTACCCCAGGAGAATTTTCAGAGTCTTTTTCACAGCCAAACGTGAATCTCTGGTCAGAGAATATTTCACTGACCAGAAGGCCTCAGTAGTTTTTCCAGCCAAAGTCCATGCTATTGTGGAAGAGAAGATAATATGTATATCTTGAGCATGAAGGTGATGAGTTTTTTAAATGAAAAGTAGTTATGTCATGGTGGATCTGTTAAGCTGTGCGCTACATACAATAATGCCACAACTGAACCCTTACTTGCTAACCATGAATAGTTTTGTTTCTGTAAACAATTTGTCATTATTTCCCTCTTTGAGTGTTTGGTTTAAAATAGATTTATATTGTCTGACTATGTTTTAAAAGGAAATGTTTTGTGGCAGTTTTCATTTAAAAATGGGAAGTTACACAGTG
Source organism: Lepidochelys olivacea (assembly GCF_965140295.1). Lineage (NCBI taxonomy): Eukaryota > Metazoa > Chordata > Testudines > Cheloniidae > Lepidochelys > Lepidochelys olivacea. Next base: position 62,298,179 of record NC_140418.1, on the reverse strand, counting down.
GTGCAAAGTGGATATTTTCATTGCCATCTTGTTAAATACCAACTGCCTTAACCAAAGATGTTTAGTTGAACCACACACACAAAATTACTACATTAAATAGTGTGATCATTGCAATTTGGTATTTGTTTCTATGTAATGAGAATCAGATTGTAACTTGCCTCATCAAGTGCCTTCGCAGAGGAACAAAGAGTAGGAAGGCACCCTCTTGCAAGGGGGGAGGGGCAAGGGCAGACGAGAAGGGATTTAGAAGACTTTTGGTTCTGCCCCCCCTCTAACTGTGCTGAACAATGAATCTGGATATAGATTATTCCCTTCTCTTTACCGTTGGTCTATTCCTGGGACAGCATCACTACCTGCCGCTATTTTCTCATGACTTGTAGAAAAGCCTTAACTGGGCCCAAAGAAATTTATCAATCATAGATGAAAGATGTTTTCCTCAATATAAAATTCTAAATAAAAGAGTCAGGCAAACTACAAATCCATTCCCCCATTCACTGTTTCTGTAGACCAAGTGCCACTTATTCGTGCTGATTTTAACTGACCATTTTTATTGCAGGACCAGAGTACTCAGAGATGATGCCTGCAGCTGCATCCTGATTTCACACCCAAATGAAGCAATCAAAGAAACTCAACAGCATGAAGGAGTAAAGTGAGCCAGATGTGAGCTTAATAAATAAACCGCAGGGTACAAGCTCAGGACCATGAATAGGCTTGTTAGTCAGAGTTCAAATCTTTGGCAAACAAGCCACTTCCATGAAATTCTAAATAAAAGTGGCCTTTATATTGGTCCCATGCTCTCTTAGTATGTGAAAATGTATGTTAAGACTTGCCAAGTTTCATACATTTTGATTGAGACTTACTCAGTATGGGATAAGCTATAAGGCATCTTGAAACCAAACCAAAATCCTCTCACTTTTGTAATGCTGGGTTTTTCATTCTACTTTTGTGAAGCAGATTTTACTCCTATTTTTGGAAAATCCATTCATTTAGGGACATATTCAGACTTCAGTGATACACCTGTGCAGATTCCAATGAAATTAGGAGGAAATCAAAAGCATGTACTTGATGACAAAAAAGTCTTTGTAACCCATCTATCAAGTAATTTCTGTAGCATTCATTGTAATCATATCCTTATACCTATGGCTCAGGGACTCAGAAAATAGGTGGCCAGAAATGTCCTTGGGATTTAGAATCAGATCCAAAGCCCAATGAAGTCAATGAGATTCTCTGCATTGACTTTAATGGACTAAAGACCAGGTCCCTTAGTCATATTATGGAAACCTTGTGTTCCTATAAGTCCTTTATTTCCTCTGTTTCTGGTGTTTCCATAACAACATTTCTTTGTAAAGCTAGTGGGAATGAAAGCATCTGTAATTGTTTATCCAATACATTAGTATGGCAATTTCTGAAATGCTACCAATTATTTTATCTGATTTTAACATAAGCATATTAATTTAAAACACATTAAAAAAGACCTCTTGCAATATTCATCCTAGTATCAAGCTAGAGATTTCTCTCTCTCAGATTCACACTGATACTATATGGGTACACTTCTAAAGGATCACATGAAAAGACCTACATTTTTTAAAATGTAGGTCTTTTCATGTGAAAAAGACCTACATTTTAAAAAATGTAGGTCTTTTCATGTAATCCTTTAGAAGTGTACCCATACAGTATGTCTAAATATACCTCTTTCTTTACAGAAATCAGAGAGCTCATTATCAAAATTGTATTGCTAAATTAGGGCAAAATTCCCTTTCTACCCATGAAGCCTAATGTAATGGACTCAATAAATATGTCTGTTCTATATTTGGCAACAAGTCAGATGATGTATTCGTATCACATGATAACAATGACATATTTTCCATTCCAGCACTAACTCAGGAGGATGTTAAACAGCAGCAACTAAAGTTAGACATTTTCAAATCAACAGGTTTGATAACTTGCATTCAAGAGCTTTAAAAGAATCTCTTTGGACCATTAAAACGGATTTTCAATACATCTTGGAACACTGGGGAAATTCTAGAAGCCTGGAAGAAAGTTCATGCTGTGCCATTGTTTTTTTAGAGTAAACAGGATGACCTGCGTATTATTCATCTGTCAGTATGACATCAATCCTAGGCAAAATAATGGAGTGTCTGATAGAGGACTTCATTAATAAAGAAATAAAGGAGATTAATATAATGAATACCAATCAGCTCTGGTTTATGGGATATAGACCCTGTCAAACTAAACTAGATTTAGTATTTATTTTTTTACTTTAAATTATACATTCAGTGGATAAAGCTAATGTAATAAAATATACTTGGACTTCTGTACAGTATTAGACTTGGTTCTGCATAACATTTTGATTAGGAAACTAGAATGATACATTATCAGCATCAAAAAACGCAAAATCAATACTGATCAAGTGTGCAAATAACACAAAGATTGGGGGAAGAGGTAAATAATGAAGAGGATAGGTCACTGAAAAGAGCAATCTGGGTCCCTTAGTAAACTGTGCAATGTGTGTTTCAACACAGCCAAAAGTAAAGTCACACATCTAGGAACCAAGAATGCAGGCCACACTTACAGGATGAGGGGCGCTGTCCTGGGAAGCAGTGACGGTAAAAGTAGTTATCATCCACCAGGAATGTAAATGTAAATGGGGGGAAAGATGGGAACCTTCACATGGTCATTCCTGTTAAGTTCTCCAGCAGGACCAATGCCATCAATGGGGTGACTGAAAATTGGTGGCGTCATGGTCTCAAAAGCAACTCAAGTGAGAATCTCAAGCAAAATGGCCCTTTTCAGAGCAAGCATTAGAAGAGAAACGTAGGCTCATACCTACCAGTATTCCACCTCAACACAGAAGGCTTTTCTCCTGAAAAATGTGATGACTTGTCCAAGCTTTTATGCGCCCAGAAGATTGATGCCCTCATGTTACAAGATACTCACCTACTGGATAATGAAAAAGCATATAAATGGTGATGCAGGATACCATTCAGCAGCAAACCAATACCACCCAAAACAGACTGGTAATGTCTGAGACATTAAGAGCTCTGGAACATCTGCTACATGGACTTGAACTATTCAACACCATATGCCATCACAATGACAGCCAGTGAGCTGATGATCACTCATGTATAAAAACCACAAAACAATGCCTGGTCCATACTAGTTTTACCATATCACATCTACTCTTCCATATGGATTGGCAACTTCAAAAGCAATATGCATCATGGGGTTACAATGACAACAATACCACATGCAAACAACTCCTTGAATGGGCCTGAATGAAGACAGGCACGCACTGTTTGATCCTAAGCAGCCAAGAACCTTCCATTCTGCAAGATGGAAACAAGAATACTCACTGAACTTTTGCTTTGTGAATGAACTATCCTCAACAATGTTTCTGCTTAGCTAACACCATTTTGTTGTCCTACATTCTGTTCTCCAAATCCCCTTGTCATAAATATAAAGGGAAGGGTAAACCCCTTTGAAATCCCTCCTGGCCAGGGGAAGCTCCTCTCACCTGTAAAGGGTTAAGAAGCTAAAGGTAACCTCGCTGGCACCTGACCAAAATGACCAATGAGGAGACAAGATACTTTCAAAAGCTGGGAGGAGGGAGAGAAACAAAGGGTTTGTGTGTCTGTCTGTAGTCGTCTTGGCCGGGGACAGAACAGGAATGGAGTCTTAGAACTTTTAGTAAGTAATCTAGCTAGGTATGTGTTAGATTATGATTTCTTTAAATGGCTGAGAAAAGAATTGTGCTGAATAGAATTACTATTTCTGTCTGTGTATCTTTTTTGTAACTTAAGGTTTTGCCTAGAGGGGTTCTCTATGTTTTTGAATCTAATTACCCTGTAAGATATATACCATCCTGTTTTTACAGGGGGGATTTCTTTATTTCTATTTACTTCTATTTTTTATTAAAAGTCTTCTTGTAAAACACTGAATGCTTTTTCATTGTTCTCAGATCCAAGGGTTTGGGTTTGTGGTCACCTATGCAACTTGGTGAGGCTTTTTATCCAACATTTCCCAGGAAAGGGGGGGTGCAAGTGTTGGGAGGATTGTTCATTGTTCTTAAGATCCAAGGGTCTGGGTCTGTAGTCACCTAGACAAATTGGTGAGGCTTTTTACCAAACCTTGTCCAGGAAGTGGGGTGCAAGGTTTTGGGAAGTATTTTGGGGGGAAGGACGCGTCCAAACAGCTCTTCCCCAGTAACCAGTATTAGTTTGGTGGTGGTAGCGGCCTGTCCAAGGTGTAATATTTTGTACCTTGGGGAAGTTTTCACCTAAGCTGGTAAAGATAAGCTTAGGAGGTTTTTCATGCAGGTCCCCACATCTGTACCCTAGAGTTCAGAGTGGGGGAGGAACCTTGACATGGTGGCACAGTGGTGGGATTAACCTGAAATCATTTTGAGATCCAGTTGAGATTTTTTGAACTAGAAATACAGATTTTAAAAAGGAATTTTTAGGAAGTCCAGAAGGCAGCTTTGAAACTGAAAGCAGCTTGGTTTCTCTCTGCTTTGTGGCCAAGCAGAGACAAAAGGGGATTATCTTGTGAATTGCAGGTTTTCTTGCCTGGAGGCAGGGTACTTAACTCCTGCAGGGAAATTCACAGTCTTCCAACCCAGAGGTTTTTTTTTTTCTTTTCTTCCTAAAAGTAAATAGGGGGTGTGTGCTCTACCCATTTGCCTGGAGACAAAAGTGGCAGGGTTTTTTTTTAGGATTTTGATTTTTTTTTTTGTTTTACAAGGAGCACAGGTTTGAAAAGAAATTTTTTTTTTCTTTGGGCTGGGTAAGCAGTTTTCCAAGTAATTGGAGGTTTTTTGCTTTAATTTGGGCCCAGAGCAGAGACAAGGGAATTGTCTTTTTCTGTAGGCTGACAATCACTATCAGAGAATAGGTACTCTATTCCAGCACAGCAAAAGTTTACAGCCAAGTTTTGTTTGTTTATTTCTAAACCTCGGGTGTAAAGTTAGTTAAAAACAGAGAGGTTAGAATGGCCAAATCCTCAGCTCGACTACAGCTGGAATTAGCCAAATTTCAGGCTGAGGAAAAACAAAGGGAACATGAAAGACAGATAGAACTCATGCGGCTGAAGGAGGAGGAGAAGGAAAAAGAGAGGAAGCATGTGGAGGAGATGGAGAGGATAAAGGCCCAGCAGAATATACCAACAAACCCTAGCAATCCTTCTCCAGGTACCACTTCCCATCCCAGAAAGTTCCCCACCTACAAGGCAGGTGATGATACTGAGGCCTTCTTAGAAAACTTCGAAAGGGCCTGCCTTGGGTACAACATCTCTACTGACCAATACATGGTAGAGCTGAGGCCGCAGCTCAGTGGACCCTTAGCTGAGGTGGCAGCTGAAATGCCTAAAGAACACATGAACAAGTATGAACTGTTTAAATCCAAGGCGAGAGTCAGAATGGGGATAACACCCGAGCAGTCTCGTCGGAGGTTCAGAGCCCTAAGGTGGAAACCAGACATGTCATTTACCCGACATGCCTACCACATTGTAAAACATTGGGATGCCTGGATATCAGGAGCAAGTGTTGAATCTCCAGTAAATTTGCCCTTCCTAATGCAAATGGAACAATTCTTAGAGGGTGTTCCTGAGGAAATAGAAAGATACATCCTAGATGGGAAACCCAAAACTGTAATTGAGGCAGGAGAGATTGGAGCCAGATGGGTGGAGGTGGCAGAGAAGAAGAAAACTGGTCGCAGTTGGAGCGGAGACCAGAAGGGACCACCCCAGACCACACCCTATTACCGGGGGCCGCCCAAAGCCCCACCTACCTCCCAAAGAACCCTCCAGACCCCTTATCGTCCCACCACCCCGTTCTCCAGCAACCCACCTCGCCCCGGTGACCCGTCAGCTGGACGATGTTTTAAGTGTAACGAGCTGGGGCATGTAAAGGCCAACTGCCCCAAGAACCCCAACAGGTTACAGTTCATTGCACCGGAATCACACCAGAGGTCCACAGGCCCAGATACCTCCCAGATACCCTTGGAGCGGAGGGAAACTGTGAGTGTGGGTGGGAAGAAGGTCACCGCGTGGAGGGACACCGGAGCACAAGTGTCAGCTATCCATGCTTCCTTAGTGGACCCCAATTTAATCAACCCAGAGATCCAAGTGACGATTCAACCCTTCAAGTCCAACTCTTTCAATTTGCCTACAGCCAAGTTGCCTGTCCAGTACAAGGGCTGGTCAGGAATGTGGACTTTTGCAGTCTATGATGATTATCCCATCCCCATGCTGTTGGGGGAAGACTTGGCCAATCATGTGAAGCAGGCCAAGAGGGTGGGAATGGTCACCCGCAACCAGGCTAAACAAGCCGTGAGGCCTAGCTCTGTTCCGGAAACTTCTATCAGGACCCAGTCAGAGGTGATGGACCTGGACCCCAGGCCAATGTCTGCAACAGCAGTAGTGGATCCAGTCCCAGAGACCCAGACGGAACCAGTCCCAGAACCGGAACCAGCCAAACAACCAACACCAGAGGGCCCCACCGAACCTGAACTGGCAGCAGCCGATAACCCTACACAAGAGGCTCAGCCGGAGCCTGAATCCCAACATAGTGCACCAGCGGAGAGCGGTTCACAGTCAACAGAAACAGCTTCATCCCCTATATCGCTTCCAGAGGGACCAAGCCTAGGTCCACAATCCCATGAGGAACTGATGTCTTCAGCATCAAGGGAACAGTTCCAGACCGAACAGGAAGCAGATGAAAGCCTCCAGAGAGCTTGGACGGCGGCACGGAGCAACCCACCGCCTCTCAGCTCTTCTAATCGATCCAGGTTTGTTGTAGAAAGAGGACTTTTATACAAGGAAACTCTTTCTGGGGGACACCAGGAAGACTGGCATCCTCAGAGACAGTTGGTAGTTCCAACTAAATACCGGGCCAAGCTCTTGAGCTTAGCCCATGATCACCCTAGTGGCCATGCTGGGGTGAACAGGACCAAAGACCGTTTGGGGGGGTCATTCCACTGGGAGGGAATGGGCAAGGATGTTTCTACCTATGTCCAGTCTTGTGAGGTGTGCCAAAGAGTGGGAAAACCCCAAGACCAGGTCAAAGCTCCTCTCCAGCCACTCCCCATCATTGAAGTTCCATTTCAGCGAGTAGCTGTGGATATTCTGGGTCCTTTTCCGAAAAAGACACCCAGAGGAAAGCAGTACATACTGACTTTCATGGATTTTGCCACCCGATGGCCGGAAGCAGTAGCTCTAAGCAACACCAGGGCTAAAAGTGTGTGCCAGGCCCTAGCAGACATTTTTGCCAGGGTAGGTTGGCCCTCCGACATCCTCACAGATGCAGGGACTAATTTCCTGGCAGGAACTATGAAAAACCTTTGGGAAGCTCATGGGGTAAATCACTTGGTTGCCACTCCTTACCATCATCAAACAAATGGCATGGTGGAGAAGTTTAATGGAACTTTGGGGGCCATGATACGTAAATTCGTAAATAAGCACTCCAATGATTGGGACCTAGTATTGCAGCAGTTGCTCTTTGCCTACAGAGCTGTACCACATCCCAGTTTAGGGTTTTCCCCATTTGAACTTGTATATGGCTGTGAGGTTAAGGGGCCATTGCAGTTGGTGAAGCAGCAATGGGAGGGATTTACACCTTCTCCAGGAACTAACATTCTGGACTTTGTAACCAACCTACAAAACACCCTCCGAACCTCTGTAGCCCTTGCTAGAGAAAACTTACAGGATGCTCAAAAAGAGCAAAAAGCCTGGTATGATAAACATGCCAGAGAGTGTTCCTTCAAAGTAGGAGACCAGGTCATGGTCTTAAAGGCGCTCCAGGCCCATAAAATGGAAGCATCGTGGGAAGGGCCATTCGTGGTCCAGGAGCGCCTGGGAGCTGTTAATTATCTCATAGCATTCCCCACCTCCAACCGAAAGCCTAAGGTGTATCATATTAATTCTCTAAAGCCCTTTTATTCCAGAGAATTAAAGGTTTGTCAGTTTACAGCCCAGGGAGGAGACGACGCTGAGTGGCCTGAAGGTGTCTACTACGAAGGGAAATGTGCTGGTGGTGTGGAAGAGGTGAACCTCTCCATGACCCTTGGGCGTATGCAGCGACAGCAGATCCAGGAGCTGTGCACTAGCTACGCGCCAACGTTCTCAGCCACCCCAGGACTGACTGAACGGGCATACCACTCCATTGACACAGGTAATGCTCACCCAATTAGGGTCCAACCTTACCGGGTGTCTCCTCAAGCTAAAACTGCTATAGAACGGGAGATCCAGGATATGTTACAGATGGGTGTAATCCGCCCCTCTGAAAGTGCATGGGCATCTCCAGTGGTTCTAGTTCCCAAACCAGATGGGGAAATACGTTTTTGCGTGGACTACCGTAAGCTAAATGCTGTAACTCGCCCAGACAACTATCCCATGCCACGCACAGATGAACTATTAGAGAAACTGGGAAGGGCCCAGTTCATCTCTACCTTGGACTTAACCAAGGGGTACTGGCAGGTACCGCTAGATGAATCTGCCAAGGAAAGGTCAGCCTTCATCACACATCTCGGGCTGTATGAATTTAATGTACTCCCTTTCGGGCTGCGAAATGCACCCGCCACTTTCCAAAGACTTGTAGATGGTCTCCTAGCGGGATTAGGAGAATATGCAGTCGCCTACCTTGACGATGTGGCCATATTTTCGGATTCCTGGGCAGACCACCTGGAACATCTACAAAAAGTCCTTGAGCGCATAAGGGAGGCAGGACTAACTGTTAAGGCTAAGAAGTGTCAAATAGGCCTAAACAGAGTGACTTACCTTGGACACCAGGTGGGTCAAGGAACTATCAGCCCCCTACAGGCCAAAGTGGATGCTATCCAAAAGTGGCCTGTCCCAAAGTCAAAGAAACAGGTTCAATCCTTCTTAGGCTTGGCCGGTTATTACAGACGATTTGTACCGCACTACAGCCAAATCGCTGCCCCACTGACAGACCTAACCAAAAAGAAACAGCCAAATGCTGTTCAGTGGACCGGAAAGTGTCAGAAGGCCTTTAACAAGCTTAAAGCGACACTCATGTCTGACCCTGTACTAAGGGCCCCAGACTTTGACAAACCGTTCCTAGTAACCACAGATGCATCCGAGCGTGGTGTGGGAGCAGTTTTAATGCAGAAAGGACCTGATCAAGAATTCCACCCTGTAGTGTTTCTCAGCAAAAAACTGTCTGAGAGGGAAAGCAACTGGTCAGTCTCTGAAAAAGAATGTTATGCCATTGTCTACGCTCTGGAAAAGCTACGCCCATATGTTTGGGGACGGCGTTTCCACCTGCAAACCGACCATGCTGCACTAAAGTGGCTTCACACCGTCAAAGAAACTAACAAAAAACTTCTTCGGTGGAGTTTAGCTCTCCAAGATTTTGATTTCGACATCCAACACATCTCAGGAGCTTCTAACAAAGTGGCTGATGCACTCTCCCGTGAAAGTTTCCCAGAATCAACTGGTTAAAATCGTCCTTGAGATGTGGAAAATATTGTTAGTCTTTATGTACTTGGTAGTATATTTAGAGATGCATGTGTCTTATTAACTCTGTTTTCCTAGAGCTCTAGGAAGAAATCCCAGCCAGTGTTTCACCCTAGCTGAGATTTGGGGGGCGTGTCATAAATATAAAGGGAAGGGTAAACCCCTTTGAAATCCCTCCTGGCCAGGGGAAGCTCCTCTCACCTGTAAAGGGTTAAGAAGCTAAAGGTAACCTCGCTGGCACCTGACCAAAATGACCAATGAGGAGACAAGATACTTTCAAAAGCTGGGAGGAGGGAGAGAAACAAAGGGTTTGTGTGTCTGTCTGTAGTCGTCTTGGCCGGGGACAGAACAGGAATGGAGTCTTAGAACTTTTAGTAAGTAATCTAGCTAGGTATGTGTTAGATTATGATTTCTTTAAATGGCTGAGAAAAGAATTGTGCTGAATAGAATAACTATTTCTGTCTGTGTATCTTTTTTGTAACTTAAGGTTTTGCCTAGAGGGGTTCTCTATGTTTTTGAATCTAATTACCCTGTAAGATATATACCATCCTGATTTTACAGGGGGGATTTCTTTATTTCTATTTACTTCTATTTTTTATTAAAAGTCTTCTTGTAAAACACTGAATGCTTTTTCATTGTTCTCAGATCCAAGGGTTTGGGTTTGTGGTCACCTATGCAACTTGGTGAGGCTTTTTATCCAACATTTCCCAGGAAAGGGGGGGTGCAAGTGTTGGGAGGATTGTTCATTGTTCTTAAGATCCAAGGGTCTGGGTCTGTAGTCACCTAGACAAATTGGTGAGGCTTTTTACCAAACCTTGTCCAGGAAGTGGGGTGCAAGGTTTTGGGAAGTATTTTGGGGGGAAGGACGCGTCCAAACAGCTCTTCCCCAGTAACCAGTATTAGTTTGGTGGTGGTAGCGGCCTGTCCAAGGTGTAATATTTTGTACCTTGGGGAAGTTTTGACCTAAGCTGGTAAAGATAAGCTTAGGAGGTTTTTCATGCAGGTCCCCACATCTGTACCCTAGAGTTCAGAGTGGGGGAGGAACCTTGACACCCCTTAATTACATAATTGCCAAAGTTGCACTGGAACTTGACGAAGGCCGATTGGAACAGCTTTATGAAAACCATAGAAAAAGTGGTTTGTCAAATACCTGCAAATGTAGCTGACTGTAACAGGTTTATCAACCTTTTTAAACTGGCCATAAAAAGGAACATTCTCCATCACTACAGAAAAGCATACACTCCTTGCTTATCATCGGAGCATGAAGCACTGCAAAAGGAGTGTAGGAAAAACATTACATCTGGCATTGGTCACTATTGGAAGATGGGATACTGAGCTAGATGTACCATTGGTCTGACCCAATATAGCTGTTCCTATGTTCTTAAGAGGTAATCTTGTTGCAGCTGCACCACTGGAATCACTGAACTCCATTAGATGAAAGCAATGAGCAAAAGTCATGGATAGCCTAGTTTTCACCCAGTCAAGCAGGAAAGGCTGGAGACTTCTCCATTATCTTGGTGGTTCTAATCATCCCCAAAGCAGAGTGCCACCTGTCACAGTTGACACCATCACCACCCAAATGCTCCTGAACTCCAAGGTCCAAACACAAAAAGAATGTGAAAAAAGAAAGCTTCCTTGCTCTGACTGCCCAGTAACACTGAATCTATCAAAGCCATTCACTAGAGAAGTAGTGGACAAGGTCATAATATTCATTAAATTTGGAAAGGCTACAGATCCAGGAAGCATGTTACCAGAATTTCTAAAAAACCTAGGCCAGCATGGCTGTGACTAGTAGATGTGCTTTTTTACCAGCATGAATATCCTTAGCCAAATGCCCAAGCTATGGCAAAAGGCAAAGGTTATTGCCATCTTGAACTCAGGGAAAGCAGCTGACTATCCAAAAACTACCTGCCAGTATCATTACTATGATTAACATACAAGTTCTTTGAACGCATGCTGTCGTGATGTCTGGAGTGGCTCACAACAGAGTGCCAAATTCAAGTCAGTGTCCGAAAATGGGGCAGAAACCCCAAATTGGTGGTATATTCTGTAATTGGATTTCACCAACCCAATAACAAATATACCCTCCTTGGTCACTATATTCGCCTTACCCTGGAGTCACAAACAGTCACCTATGACCCTCCAACCTTCTTGCTGCTCATACAAACTGAACTTAGTGATAAAAGATTATTAAAACCAAAACAATCACACCACTTCAGGTTACTCCAAACCCCAAAAGGTCTGTCACTTATCAATGGATACTCTCGATCTCATACCAAAGACAATTCTGGCAACCAATTTCTCTAGTAAACTAACTAAATGCTTATTAGCTAAGAAAAAGAAATGAGACTTATTGAGAGGTTAAAGCAGGTAAAATACATCAACGGGTGAGTCTAAGTTTGTAAGTGCAAAATGATAGCGGACATGTAGTCATTTGCCATTCTCCAAAATGGTTCAGGGTTACCCAGGATAATGCTGGGGATCTCTGCCTTCTTGTTTAGTTATTCCACCCTGTTAGACTACAAACAATCCAGAGATGAAGGATCTTGCTTTGAATCCACCTTTTGTATCTTTTTCCACAAACAAAAAACTGGGTGACAAGTTCTGTACCCACAGGTCCTTACTTTGTTGGTTGTGCGTGAGAAATGCTGATTGAGTTTGTGAATTCCCATGGTTTTGAAGTTAGCAATCTTCTTGATTCACATTGCCAAGACTCCAATCACGTTTGATGGGTAAACTTAATTACCATGATATATTTATGTAAATTGCAATGTAATAGCCCACAACAATCCTTCATTATTTTTCATGAAGTTTCTCATCTTGATACTAATTCATAGTTTTGACCTAGGGTTAATCAAGTACAGGGATACACTTAATGTAATGAATAGCAATCAAAAGGTTATAAATAAGAGAAAACAATATCAGTCACATTTCCATTGAACTAAATTAACATTCAAATGAATTACTATGCTCAACATTTCTTTGATGATCACACACAAATGAATTGTCCTGAGGCTCTGGCAAGTGCTGGCATCTAGCCTGTCAGCATCACAGATGCTACTCCAGAGACTTACACCAATCTTTGGGAACTACATTCCTAAAGAGCAATCCAGGTTCATATGAGGATGAAGCATCTGCAATCAGGTAATCATACTAAGGACCCATATTGAAGCCAGCATTCAACTTGGGCTTATAACAGCAGTGGCCTTTGTGGACCAGTGCTTGGCATATGATTCAGCGGCATATGATGGCCTGCTTCTCAAAGTGTCATAAATTTAATTGCAGAACACTCCCACCCTACTGATAGTTATGCTCACCAACTGAAAGTTTTGTTTCTAATGGAACAGACCAGTATACCTCCCCTACTTATGGGCTGCCACTGGGGTCTGCCTTGGCAACATCGCTCTAATATTTATCTCACTGATGTGCCATCAACTCAGTCATGGAAATTCAGAAATATGCAGATCTCGCATTCACTATCCAAGCAACTACATTCACTCAAGCCTACTGAATTCTCACAGAAGATCTGAAAAAACTGAAGGATTATTATTAGTTAGAGAGACAAGTGGGTGAGATAATATATTTTATTGGATCAAATTCTGTTGGTGAGAGAGACAAGGTGTAGCATGGCAGGCACTCACTACCGCAGCACCTCATGCTGGTTACCTCAGGGATTAGCTCTTCCAGCTCCAGAATACCTCCTGCTGGCCGGTGTCTCCCTACCGGTACCTGCTTCCTTTAATCTCCACCACTGCCCTGCATCCCTCCCAGTCCACAGCACCCTTTCTCTGGAGTACTGCCTTGCAGCAGTGCCCCCATATTCAGGGGCCTTACCCTCCCTAGGGAACCCCAATTCTCTAAGCCCACCTCACCTCAATGACCCACTGCCAGTCTTCATCTAGCCCAGTCCCTTTGGGAAAAACTGCAGTCTGAAGTAGCCACTCATCATCGGCAAGGGGGTTGGACCTGCTGCCTTCCTTCCCTGGCTGCTTCCACACAGCCCCAGTACCTTCTCTGGCCTTGAAAGCAAGGCCTCTGCCTAGGGTTTTGCAAGGGTGGAGCTTCCCCAGCTCCTCCTGCCCTTCCCCAGCACTGCGCTGTCCAAGGTACCCTTTTCTCTATCCAGCAGCCAGGTCCATCTTTCTCCAAAGCTGAAGAGAGACTGACTACCCTTTCTGGTCTGCTCTCTTTTATACTGGCTTGGCAAACCCTAATTGGCTGCCTCCCAGCCTTCTCTGATTGGCACTCAGCCCCAGCCCCCTCCAAGGGCTGGCTTTTAACCTTTTCTGAGCCAAAGCAGGGTGACCGTCCTGCTACAAGAGGTTTTGAACCACACAGAGCTCTTTTTCATGTCTTCACGCCCAGGTCTTGTTCAAGTCTTCAAAACTTCTGTGACATGAAACTCAGCCACAAGGATTCTCCAAAATACAGTGATTGTAGCTTCACATACCACCACCATCTAAAGAAAATCATTTCCAAAATAAAGGCCAGAAATAATAGAATCCACAAACTACCCAGGACCAGTTGGTAAGCAAATGCTCACACCTTGCAGACAGTTATCTTGTCCCTTGTCTTCAACAGTTGAATATTGTCCACCAGTATATAACTTTTTCATTGTATAAAACTTGTTGATGTACAGTTCAACACTGCTATGAGAATTGTCACAGGAGTGTTGAAGTCAGCATTGACAGCCTGGCTTTTCCTCCTTGTTAATTTCTTACTGCCATTCCTCTGAAGAGAAGCAGCAATAATATTAGAATATAAATGGGTGATAATGAGTGGGTGACAAACTTGGACAATGACCTTTAATGTTGCTCTTCAAGTTCACCATACAAAAGAAGATGATCAATGAAACATGAGCTCTGAGTCAAACACTGTGGCCATCAAGGGCCAATGTAATCCTTTGACATATAACCAGGGAAATATTGAGTAGGAGTAGAGAGGTTATATTACCTCTGTATTTGGCACTGATGTGACTGCTCCTGGAATGCTATGTGCAGTTCTGGTGTCCACATTTGAAGGATGTTGAAAAATTGGACAGGGTTCAGAGAAGAGCTACAAGAATGATTAAAAGGATTGGAAATCATGCCTCATAGTCAAAGACCCAAAGAGCTCAGTCTACTTAGCTTATCAAAGAGACTGTTAAGGTTTAACTTGATCACCGTCTGTAAGTAGTTACAACAGGAACATAAATTTGATAACAGACAGCTCTTCAATCTAGCTGATTTAAGTATAACAAGAGTTAAGAGATAAAAGTTGAAGCTGGATAGATTTAAACTTAGAAATAAGTTGCATGTTTTTAAACAGTGAGGGTAATTAACCAATGGAACAATTTACCAAGAGCTGTGGTGGATTCTCCACAGGGGAATTTTTAAATCCAGATTGGATGTTTTGATGTAGTTCAACTAGACCATAGGACTTCCTTGAATTAATTCCTGTGTTTTGAAAGAGGTCAAACTGGATGACCACATTGGTAACTAAATTGGATAAAGCCTTCTGGCTTTATAAACTATTAAATCTGTGACCAATTCAAGAAGTGAATTCTAATTTACCCTGCATTAATTTAAGATTTATAATTTTATTTGCTCTTTTCTTCATTCCTTGCACCTTTGCACTTCTGGATTCTTTGTGGCCAGAATTCTATGTGACACAATATTGCAACAAAGTATCTTCTTATGGTATTTCTAACTGGGAATTGAGGAAGAATTGCTAGAAATCTCATGAGTGATCTTCTTCTCTCAGATTTCCAGGTTAGTCTAATAGGATTCATCCACAAAGGGAAAATCACTCGTTGTTATCCTGAACTCCCTCATGCAGGGCTGCAGTTGTTTTGACTGCTATGTAGAGAGATTGGGAATAGGAATGAAACCAATCACGGCAACTCTGTCATTTTAACTAGGGAGTTTGAGTAGTCTAAATAATCATGAGGCCTTGATCAAACAACCATTGAAGACCAGACCCCAGATAAGCACCTGAACCATGCACAAACCCCAGCCCCTTTAAGGCTCTCTCATCATTATTGCTAACTAATCTCTGATACACAGAAATTGCTACTCGGTATATATATTAGATGCTTAAAATGTTTAGTATGCACAGCTTTCTATTTATTTAGATATGCATTTGTAACTTCATTTAAAAGACTGTCATAATACATAATCATTTTTGTATATTTCTATTACCATTTATAAAGCTGTTGATTATCTAAATTAAGTAATTATATAAGGAAATGTAAATGGAAACAAAATATCTTTAGTCTGCAATACCTTTTTTCCTTGAAATAGAAAATGAAAAAGCATGGTAGCAGTACAGTGGTAAAAATAGTATTTTCACTACCCATGGCATTGTAACAACCTCCACATTTATCACTTGAAACACTCGCTGGAGAACAGACAGAATGCAATCAGACAAATGAACATTTCAGTCACCTTTTTTATAATTCAGCAAAATACAGAAAGTCATTCCATACTCTCACTTGCCTGCTGGGAATATAGGCACTAGAGTAGTAGTTTGCAATTAATGGGCTGTAGCAATATACTGCTTGGCTGTAGTGAGGGACAGGTTTTATCTTACAGACTCTAAATATAATGACGATTGAGTGTCGTATCACAAGGAGAGGGGGCATAGACAGAGCAATAAAGACAATGTACAACTGTAGCTCACTGCTTTGTGCACATAAAAAACATGGATTTTCAAATGTTAATATGAACATATTAATATGAACAGTGTTCCACCCAAGGTCTATGTTTCTGCAGTCATACACATACTGTACCTGTTATGGTCTTCTGACTGTGAACTTTGTTATGGTTTGAATTGTAACAGGGTCACCAAACTGAAAGAAAAAACTATTCTTTCATAATAAGGGAAATACCCTGTCCTGTCTTGTGATGCTGCACAAGTGAAAGAGCATGGGAAATTTCTTTCAACTCTGACACCTCGCGCCACCCTGGTCCCTGAGGAGTAGTAGGGTAGGCTTTTTACATAGTGCTCAGAGTCCTAAAGTAGGGGATTTTGGATAAGGATGTCAGGGCTGAGTAAATAACTCATAAAAAGTAATTTATTCATTGAACATCACAGACTTTTCTGTTTGTAAAAAGAGTACACAATTCTCTGATTTGTTAACTTTTCACCCCACTTATTTTTGTCAAATAATGGTTTGTCCTCCCTGTAATTAATAGCTCCTGAATATATATATTTGAAAATATTTGGAATTTGTGTTGTGCTGTTAAATTCTAAGTCACATAGTTCTCTTCTTAGTGACACATATGCTATTAAGCAACACAGCACAAACAATGATTTTTGAATACTTCATTTTAATGTGAAATTTGCAGTTAGACTATGGGAAATACTTGAGTATTTGAACTCAAAATTTACTTTTATGCATTCTGTGGATACTTAAGCTAGAGCACTCAAATGTTCATGCAAAGGCAATACGTGAGGGTTGAAAACATGGTTTAACTGAAATCTATATACACATTCCGTTTGTTCTACTGGCCCAGTCACCAACTGGCCACTACAAACACACACTCACTCAACTAAGATGCCCACTGCTCCTTTTTAAAGTACATGACACTGCTCTCTTCTATTTCTTCAAGCTTGGCTCCTACTAGTAAAAGCAGGATTCACTTTATCTGTTTTATTTTCTCTCTTTTTCAGCATGTTGTTGACCTGGTTTTTGACCGAAGCTTGTAGGCCTGACTTTCGAAAGGTCCACTGTGGAAACAAGCATGCAAATAGGTATATGTATTTGCATGTCTAATTTATTCCCGCTCCCCAAATTTTTGTAATTGTAACAGCATGGGAAATTTAAGCCAAACTCTATAACCGGGTGAGTATGTACCCAATGATGAAGTGTCTCTTGCATGAAAGCTCCTATGCACAAATGAATGAATGAACGAACAAATAACTTGAAGTGTATACAACCTTTTATACTGAAGTACAAATACATACTTGGAATGAAATGTTGGCTTCACGGAAGACAATGGGAGTTTTGTCATTGACTTCAGTGAAGTCAGCATTTCATTCATAGTGTTTAGACATATTTAGAAGTCCCAGGAGTATACTTCAATGAATATCCACTGTACTCTTTGTAGAGATGTACATTATGTTTGGGAAAGAAGATGAAGAATCATTGGTGTAAACAGCAAACATCCAACATCTCAACAACAATCCTGATTGAATAAATGCTATTAATATCCATCTGGACCTAAAGTAAATATGCTGAAGTTAAATGTTGAATATTATAGATCTATTTTTATTTACCAGTTTCAGATTATGTTTATTTAGTTCTCTATCTTATTTAAGTTAGTCAAGTTTTGCTACTGCTAAACTGTGTGACAACTACTTGGCACACTAGCTAGCCTGCCTTGGACTCTGCCAGTCCAAGTCTTGCCTTGCAGGTAACCAACAGTGAACCCCAACTCCTGAGTTTGCCAGAGATGTCTCCCAGCAGCATCCAGTCCCCTTTCTGAACACTTATATAAATTTGTTGCTCTATTAAACAGACAATACAATACAATACAGCCTGTTTGCCTAACTGGGGTTAATACACCCTTCCCTTCAATCAGTGCACTGAATTGGTTTATAGTAAAAAAAAAAAACAAGTTAATTAAACAAAGGTCATTGGCGTAAGTGATAACAAGTGTAAGGAGTAACAAACAAAAGTAAAAATATTATTCTAACACTAAAACTGAACTTCAGCAAGTTTTAATTCTTGCCTAAGAAAATTTTTCACCTATATTTATTTCCCAGAAACTTCAACCAACTTGGTTGAAGGATTCAGTTTGATCAGAGACACAGTCATAGATACCAACATGGTTTTCTGTTTTTGCTTACACTCTGAAAGTTAATTGATCCTGTTCAAAGAAGAAGAAAGGGTTCCTGCAGTTCTTCCCTTCTTGTTGACTTTCCATCCCCTACCTGATGAGCATCTAAATAAGGCTTCAAATTTTTTTTGGCTTCCATAATTCTTAATTTACTTTGGAGACAGGTAGATACCTCCTGTCTAGGAGCAAACCTCTTTTCCCCCTATGTTTGGTCACAAACTTTGAAGCATATCAGTGAGTATCCATAATTCTCATATAGTGCTAATGCATACATTTCACAATCACCCCAAGTTTCACAGACTTTCATAAAAAGTCTTACTTAATACACTTTTTAATACAGGAATATTGTGTGCAATCAGTTGACTGAATTGCCTACAATTTTAGGTTCCGATTCTGCATTTACTGAAAACTGTCAAGAAAAAGGTCTAGGCACCATCACTGACAACTCATTCTCGTTTGTTACGATGATCAGAATAGAGAATGAGATGTACTAAGAATGAAATGGAGAACAATAATATGCAAGAAAATAAGAATTGCCTAACTAGAAAACATTAAGTGCCCATTTTGAAGCCTAGTCCTGAATTTTTTATGTATCTAAAACTTCCAGAGAAGTCAACTGGCTATTTGAATGTGCAAATTACACAGCTGTAGACCCCTACTCCAGTAGTGGCCACTGATGAAGGCTTCAAGGAAGGTAAAAAACTTCATGATGTACTTAACTGGGCAACAGTATTGTGGCAAGGCACCTCCTTCATCTGGTCAGCCTCAGAAATTCTCCCTCTGATGGTGGGGGCCTAGAGTAAATCAGTCCTGCTCTGGAGGTTTTTAGTTCTTCACTTTGGTTTATTTTTTCAATATTTACAAGGTGGCCCTCAGGGTAGGCCCAAGTAGTTCTCTTAAGCAAAAAATAAAGTCACAACACCAAAGAAATACACTTCCTTACCTCCTCCCTAGGGTGTTATCTTTTTTACACTGGTTTCTGGCTGCTGGTCCTTCCCCAAACAGAAGTTAACTTGATTATTTCCCCTGTAAGGATGGGAACCTCCTTCTACCTAGGAGAAGACTTTTCTCCCTCCTGTCCCTAACCTGCTGCAGCTTGTTGCTCATCCCTCCTGCCTCCTTCTCTCTCTCTCTCTCTTTCTCTCACCAAATTAGGAGTTTTTTAAAGGTTACTGGCAACTCTTAATTGGACTCAGGTGTCTTATTAACCTGAGGTAACCTCTTTTTCAGTTCATAGGGAAAAGAGTCTTCACCATTCTAGGCCTGACATGTCCTCCTTCCACCACTCTCTTAAAGCTGTCAAGTCTGACTTTGTCACACTGCATAGTAAGGGACAGCTTCATCATGATCATAGCTAGTAATTGGCTTATACTCTTCTCTTTCTTGGGCCAGATTGTTGAAGTTATTTAAATGGAGCCTAAAGATGCAAATACACATGTACTGGGATTTTCAGAACTGCGAAGGTACCTAAATCTCATTTATTTTAATTGGAGTTAGCCACATAGGCACTTTTGAATGTTCCACTAGTTACCAATCTTCATCTTTAGGCTCCTAAATACCTTCACATGTCTGGTCCCCTTCTCTATATCTTATTTATTTTATTTTATGTTAAGATGAGACTAACATAAATAAGAGTATGTTAGTATAATCCTGAAATTATCAAATGTCTTCTCTTTTGGACTTTTAGCTAATTACCATGATTTCTACAAATATTTCCAAATGTTATTTGACCTTCACAAACTCAACATAAGGATGCATAATTTGGCATTAAAAATATTGTGAATTTTCTACATTTCACATTTTTCAGTTGCTAGTGTCATGTGAGGTTTGAATTCTTGACCTTTCTGAAAATTTCCTTTATTATGCTTTATCAATTTGATGCATCTTGTAGAGGGGCCAAAGAAATTCTTCCCATATATATATGATTGAATGAAAATTCTCGTTTTACATACATTAAATGAGATAACTATAGATTAGCACTTCTCTGTTTATACTGATTAACAAGTACTATGTATTGGAGCTAAACATAAATCCTGAAATAACAGGGCTATGTACCCTCTCATGTATTTAAAAGTGAACATATTTCTAATGACAATAATATATTAGGAATTAGTCTTTCAACCAATTTCAGCTGTTTATAGAGAGACACTTCTGTCTCTTTCCAGTTCAAAATTTTAACAGAGAGGGCCCCTAACACCAATTGTATGATTTTGCATGTTGATCGGATGGTGCATAAGGGAAAATAAACCTATAGTATTGACCTGAGGAGTTGTACAAAAACTTTATTTCTTCCTAAGTGTTTTTATATGGGAGAGAAGCATAGGGACCATAATCAGCTATAGAATCTCTATCTTTCACTCACAGATTCTTCTGTCTCTTGTACTTTCTCTGTTAAGGAACATCATTTCATTTGGTGAAGTGAAATTTAAAGTGTTATTTTGAGAGTTAATGAAACCAAACATTCAAAGAAAGCGACAGACTTTTTTTTTTCCTTTGTGGGTGTGCTTATCGCCACCACTACAGACAGACACAGTCTCTGTCTCTAGTTTGTCTATTTTCTTTTTACTGCATTAATGCTGATGAAATTGAAAATTTAAAAAAGAAATGTGAATCATAAATACAGTTGGTAATGTGAACTCCCTACTTAGTCATGAAAGCAAAATGGGATTACTAGGGCCTTTACTAATGTGAGCAAAAAAGATATTTACTGCAGCAAATAACTTCTCCAATTCTCTTTACTACAAATTCATAAGCCACCAGTTCCTTTGAAAGGCTTTTTTTTTTTTTTTTGCAGTACAGCATGTTCATATATGATCACATAAATAAAGTGGGTTTTGCAAGTTCACACCATTCTCTTTAGGTTGTCAGCGTCTGAATTCCCTCTTCTTCCATTGCCTTTACTACCAATTTAAACCAGAAATCAAGCCAAGCATGTTTTACCAATACAGACAACATTAAAGAATTTGACAGGCTGGATCAGATCATGCTGAATATAATGGTATTGTATCTGCATGCCCACTTAATTATAGTCAAGGTTGTTTCTATTTCATGATCAGATATAGTGGTCACCATTAAAGTTGCCAATTTTGCCTTAAATAAGGTTACTTCGCTACTTGCCATATTACCTATAATGGGTCAGATTGTGCCTGACTATCCAATGGATGTAGGTTGTCAAGAGGGGACAACAGGAGAACTATTTCAGAATGTCCAGGTCAAGGAAGGTAGATAAAAATTAGAAGCTGTGAACCTTTTTAGGTACCACCACACGGTAACACCAGCTAATGACAACAGCATTCTGTACTATCTGATGTTTTGCTTTTTTACCTCTGGGTCCATTTAAGGTCCTAGTTTTAATATTCAAGGGTCTCAGTGGCATGGGTACAGGTTAGCTCTGAGATCCTCTCTCCATCTGTAACTCCGCAAGACACCTGTACTTGTCATGGACACAGAAACTATTAGAGTAGAAGAAACCTCTGACAACTGGAGACAGGTCATTTTTAGCATTGGGTTCTAGATTATGAAATATACTTGTATTATGCCTTCACTTATCAGTGAGCTACTTTCGTTCTGTAGCTATATACCTCTCACACAAGTGCAATTGTTAATTGATATAATTTTTCTTAACATTTTTTTACCCTTCCCTAATTCCTCTGGAAAGTCACATTTTATTTATCAGTTTTGCATCTTGAAATATAATTTATTATACTGAGAAGTTGTAAAAATGCAGATAAATTAGAAATTGGTTAAACTAGGTTTTAAGAGAAGGTTGTTAAGTGAAACATGGAAATTCCTTTGCAGCAACCTTTCAAAAAAAATTATCATCATGAAAGCATCCTGGCTCTATCGGGACATTGAACTGTTTTTTGTGGGGTTTTTTTTTGTTTTTTTTTTCTCACTTGGAATTTCCTGAAGTGAGGAGAAATTAAATGTGTTGAATTGTATGGCACATGAATTGTATGGCACTTTGCAGGCACATGAGTTAGTATCTAGAATCTTTTGTGTGTAAATGCATTTTGCATCCTGTCATTTTAGCAACTCTGTATTGGACAAAGAAGTTTTGATACGTCTGACATTCACAAAAATTAAGGGAAATGGAAAAACTGAAGTCAATTCTACAGCACACTAATTTTCTATAGCACATCTCCATTTTCAAATAGTATTAACACAATCCTTTTTGGATACTATGTACTGCAAGGTTTTTTTTATTTACTATTTTTATTTGTGTTCCGGTGGCAGCTATAGGACCCTTGTATAACCAAGACTGGTGCAAGGTACTGTACAAATATGTATCCAGAGAATCCTTGTCCCAAAGGCCTTTTAATCTAGACAAGGAAGGATGGGAGAAGAAAGAGTTACTTACTGTGACTGGTTCCCCAAGATGTGATATACCTGGAACACTTAAGTGTGTGCATGCTCAGTGCACTAGAGCAAGAGAAATTTACCTAGCAGTAGCAGTAGAGGGGCAGAACTAGCACCTCCTGGCCGTAGCCCCTCCCCTAGATACATGAGGCAGTGACACCTTGACCCTCCCTCTGTTCCTTTGCACAGATGCCCGGAAACGAGACTCCAATGCAGTAGGAACAGAAGGTGAATCATGGAGTACATGTCTGCATCACATCTCAAAGAACCACAGTTACACTAAGTAACTGTTTCTTCTTCTTCTTCAGGGAGATGCAGTCATGTATTTCACTTAGCAGTACCCCTGTGGTGGTGGGGTTCAGAGTCTACCTGTACAAGGACTGCAGGGCTGCTCTACCAAAGCCTGCAATCACCCTGGAAGATGTGATTATGGTGTGAAGGATCAGAAATGGACACCATGTAGAGTCAAGCACAGGAGTTTATTACACACAGTGCTGGCGGAGTGTCACTTTGCTTATTAGGCTCAGAGACACTGCAGAACAATTGATTACAATAGATTATATATGGTGCTCATTGGGCAGAGAGAAGCAATGAAGATGGGTTTTCCCAAGCCACTGGATAGGTTCTAGCAGCAAGACAAGATAAGCACAATAAACCAATGGTCTGAAAGATTACATAATGGTTCCACCCATGGTTCAAATTAACATATTGCCAACACACAGGTGATTACCCTTAAACTATTTCTATTAAAGTATATAGGTTAAATCCTAATTTTGGGGTCCAAGGGAATGAGGTAGCAGCTCTCCCAGTTGGCCAACAGGGACATTCCTGGAGATTTAAAGCAAAAAAGCAGTAATTAGTATCTAACAATAACAATTGTTTATCATTTTACCCATGCAAGTTTGTGAACTGGCATTGGCATACATCTATGAGGGGAGGGTGTCATTACTCATGTCAATCATGTTAGACCTCTCCCTGAACTCTGTTCTGGCATCAGTACCAGGGAGTTGACTTGGAGGCCCTTCTCAGCACTTTGTGTATCTATAACTTGTGTCATAAATATAAAGGGAAGAGTAACCACCTTTCTGTATACAGAACTATAAAATCCTTCCTGGCCAGAGGCAAAACCCTTTCACCTGTAAAGGGTTAAGAAGCTAAGATAACCTCGCTGGCACCTGACCAAAATGACCAATAAGGAGACAAGATACTTTCAAAGCTGGAGGGGAGGGAACAATGGGTCTGTCTGTCTGTGTGATGCTTTTGCCAGGACCAGAGCAGGAATGCAGGTCAGACCTCCTGTAAAGAGTTAGTAAGCAATCTAGTTAGATATGTGTTAGATTCTGTTTTGTTTAAATGGCTGGTAAAATAGGTTGTGCTGAATGGAATGTATATTCCTGTTTTTGTGTCTTTTTGTAACTTAAGGTTTTGCCTAGTGGGATTCTCTATGTTTTGAATCTGATTACCCTGTAAGGTATTTACCATCCTGATTTTACAGAGGTGATTCTTTTACTTTTTCTTTAATTAAAATTCTTCTTTTAAGAACTTGATTGCTTTTTCATTGTTGTTAAGATCCAAGGGTTTGGGTCTGTGTTCACTTATGCAAATTGGTGAGGATTTTTATCAAGCCTTCTCCAGGAAAGGGGGTGTTGGGCTTGGGGGGATATTTTGGGGGAAAGACGTCTCCAAGTGGGCTCTTTCCCTGTTCTTTGTTTAACACGCTTGGTGGTGGCAGCATAGGGTTCAAGGGCAAGCCAAAGTTTGTAGGAAGTTTTTACCCTAAGCTGGTAAGAATAAGCTTAGGGGTTCTTTCATGCAGGTCCCCACATCTGTACCCTAGAGTTCAGAGTGGGGAAGGAACCTTGACAACTTACGATAAGGACACCCAGTTACAACTCACCAGGTGGAGTCATGCTGACTCCACTCATTGACTTGGAACACACAAGGTTGTCTGTTTACCCCAGCTTTCTCTTAGCCGTGCATTGTTCTTTGTTAGCTAGTTCTCATCCAGGCCTATATGAAAAGTTCTTAACAGAAACTGTAGTTAAGATTTTACATTCACATTAAATGGATTATGGCCCTTCAGGTGAAATGGTTCGTGAATGTACATAGTGACAACCATGCAGCTGCCCTACAAATGTCCAATATGGACACGTCACTGAGGAAAACTATGGACATTGCTTGCGACCTCGTAAAATTAACACACACCTCCTGAAGGGGCTATTTCATATGCAATCTTGATGCAGGATGTTATCCATTTGGAGATCATCTGAAGAGACTGCTTGACCTTTCAGACATTGCCTGACATCTAAGGTATGGAGACACTGCTCCTCCAGAGATGAATGCAGCTTAGGAAAGAAGACAGGTAAATCTATCACCCAGTTAAAATGAAACAGAGCAACTTCTTTAGACAAAAATTTTGGATGATGTCAGAAGGTCACTTTGTCTTTTCAAAAGTGTATATAAGGAGGCTCTGGTGCCAGAGCAACTCACATGTTCTCCTTGAAGACGTTATTGCTACCAGGAATGTAGTTTTCTGACACAAAAAGCTGAAAGGGACAAGAGATGAAGGGCTCAAAGGGAGGTCCCATTAAGGCCGTTAGGACTGAGTTAAGGTCCCACAGAGGAACAAGCTCTCAGACCTGGGGATGTAGATGAAGGAGCCCTTTAAAGAATCTTGATACCATAGCATGGGAGAAGATCAATGTTCCCTGAATGGGGGGGATAAAATGCCAATATTGCTGCCAGATGCACTTTCAGTGAACTCAATGCAAGTCCCAATGACTGAAGGTGCAGCAGATATTCCAAAATATCCTGGATAAAGGCCAGCATTGGTTGGATTCTGCAGCTAATGACCACACCAAAAATCACTTCCATTTTGCGGAATAGGCCATCCTTCTGGAAGGTTTTTTAGAGTTAAGGAAGACTTATTGGGCAGCCACTGAATATTGCTTTATCTCTTCCTTCAGCCATGCAGAAGCCACACCATGAGGTGCAGGGAGCTGAGTACAGGATGCAAAGTGAAGTCTTGGTTCTGAGTAAGTCAAGATGGGGAGGAAGCAGTATGGGAGGCTGAATAGACAGTGCAAGAATGTTGGAGAACCAGCACTATCTCAGTCATGCTGGGACAATGAGAATGAGCTTGGCCCGATCGTCTGCCTTGAGCTTGAGGATGGCCTGAGGGATGATCAGGATCAGGGGAAAGGTGTAGAGGAGAGCCAATTGCAAGCTGAAGTGAAAAGCATCAGACAGGGAGCCCTCAAGAGCAGAACAGAATGAACCAAGAAGCAGTGCTGCCGATGGAAGCAGTACTGTCAGTACCAAGCATGCTGGTGCTGAAAGTGGTGTCAGTCCTGAAGTCAAAAGTGGTGCTGGAGTGTCTGACAGTACCAACATCGAGGATGGTGAAAGCCGTCTTGGAAGCATTTGTGATGCAGATTGTACAGTGCCAAGGAAATTCCCTGTCCCAGGTCTCCCGTACCAGTCTCGGTACCAGACCTGTTTCCATAATGTGTGGAAGTGGGACATTAGGGTGCCATGTCAGCAGACCTGAGGGTTCAGCAGCTTGTTCAATTGCCAGGGAAATATATGATGCAGCTTAGGCAAAGACCTGTACCAAAGGAAAGGCTGGGACTGAGACAAAGAAGAGGTGTGTAGCTGCCCAGTATTCCACTAACATGGAAACAGTTGGTGCTGGCATCTCCTTTGTTGGTACTTAACAGGGACCCACAGGCCAGAGCTGGAGTCAACGATACAGGGTTTCTAACCTCCCTACTCGGTACAAGGGAACGGTTAAAACTACCTGCACCATCCCATGTGCCGCCACCAACTCTTTGCCAGACCATGTTTTTCCTGGGGAAAGTGGAAGACACCCTGAGATCTGGAGCAATTTCAATTGACCTTATGCAACCTTTTCCTTGGCAGGGCCGGCTCTAGGCACCAGCTAAGGAAGCTGGTGCCTGGGGCAGCAAATCAGAAGGGGTGGCACTTCAGCCATTCTTGGGGGAGCACCCCTTCCTCGGTGGCCCTTCGGTGGCAGCCTTTTCATTTTCCCTTCCTCGGCGGCACTTTGGTTTATTTTTTCTTCTTCGGCAGCACTTCAGCGGCAGCTTTTTTATTTTTTCTTCTTTATCAGCTGCTTTTTTTTTCTTCGCTATTTGGGGAGGCAAAAAAGGTAGAGCCGGCCCTGTTCCTTGGCACTGTCAACCACGAATGGCTCCTCCATTTCTTCAGAGAGGCATCTTCTCTGAAATGTGAAATAGCAGCACCCTTAGAACCTGAGGTTGATCTCTGAATCGATGAGGGCCCCAGTATCAAAGCAAGCCGCATGGCTTGTTCAAAGACGTGCTGCTTCAGGCGAAGGTCCCAAGCCATTTGAGTCAATTTCTTAAATGATCTGCAGGTCTCACAATGCTCTTTGATGTGAGCCTCTCAGAGACAGAGACAGGGGCCTCAGAGACTGCGTGTGGGGATTGCTCTCCCACATGAAGGACAATGTTTAAACCCCGTTGAGGGCATCACAAGGAAACAAACTACTGCAACTAACACTATTCTAACTAACAGTATGGATACTACTAACTGCATACAACATGGAAAAATATTAAACAAAACTACTTGAGAGGTTGTGAGGTTAAGACCACAAAGAGTTCCAACTCCAGCCACAGACAGTAAGAAGGAACTGAGGGAAGGATGGTGCAACCTCATGTATCTAGGGGAAGGGCTATGGCCCCTAGATGTGAGAGCCGCCCCCTTCCCCCATGGCAAATTTCTTTGGCTCCAATGTGCTGGGCATGCATACACATAAATGGAATATATCTACTTGAAGAAGAAGAAAGAAGTATTATCTTGATTTTTAAGATGGAAAAATGAGGTATGGAGAGATAAGTGACTTCCCCAAAATCACTCAAGTTTCCTGTTAGGAAATGAAATCCAGTTCTCTTCAGACCCAGTACTATAACTACAAGACCACCTTTCTTCTCTCATTTGTTTTAAACATTTTAAGGAAGCAAATCACCCACATCTTTACCCTGGTTCACTACAATTTATGCATTAATGAAATATTCACTAATGGGAAAAATATATATAAACATTTATTCAGGAAACTTTACAGTTGTGAATTGTGTTGAAAATCCTAAGACTGCAATTTTATTTATGGATAGAATAGGTAGAACAGGAGCACAAGCTTACCCATGCTGGCCTGCCAGTGTGCATAAATCCTGAATTGAACCTCTGAGGTGCAAGGATGCCTGTTTTGTCTTTAGCTTCTCTTCTGAGATTGTAGACAAGACATACACGTCAAGTAAATTGCACCTGTCCAGTAGAAACTGAACTCACACAGCCTCTTTTGGCTTGTAGGCCACTGATAGAAATAATATTCAATCACAACTGTCCTGAGCTGGAGTTAAACTGGTGACCAAGAGATTAAAGCTGTTCAATTTCTTATGTACATATTTCTCAATTCCACCCTTTGCAGTTATTCTAATAGAAAGTATACATCTTCGAAAGACATTAATGTCCGTATGCTCTCCGCAAATGACTATTAAGTCTAAACAAATGGAAAGAAATGAGGCAATCTCACATTTATAGTGCTTGATGAGAATATCTACTCGTTGCAAGGAGACTAAGGAAAAGCAGGCAGACTCTTGCAAATGAATACAGGAAGTGATTTGGAAACAAACAAAAACAAAACATACCAGTTTAGGATGGATGGACAGACACACATACACAAACACCTCCTTTTAATAAAGTCAGTCAGACTAATCAAAGTTCCTACTTTGCTATTTAATTTAGGCAATATCACAATACTGTCAATGTTTAAGGCTGTGTATGGCTGAAATCTTGTTATTGATGTGATGTTGCCTAAATTAAATAGCAAAGAAAGTAAATATGGATTAATCTAGCTGGTTTTATTTAGAAAGATTTCATTGTATACAATGGATTTTTTTTTGTATTTGTATTTTACTGATTACCCTTTAAAAGCATTAAGAAACCCAACCACAACAGCAAAGATATCTTTTTATCATGATGACATAAGTTAGGGGTGTGTGTAGACTCACACACAATCCCAACTGTCTCTATGAGCTGGCATATTCAGGGCTCAAGGTGAATCCCCAAGTTTCACAAACACCTTAGGTATTCAGATGAGGAAGAGCCTGTTTTTCCCATGCGAAAGGATGTGTCAAAAATGCCCCAATTTGTTAGCAAGCAACATTGTTACATAGGAAACAGATCTGGAAGTGTGCAAGAAGATCACACTCCTGCAAACTTCTCAGAACAGGCAGCCCCGGTGCTTTACTGGATCCCCAGTGATGTCAATGGGATTCCACACAAGCACAGAGGTCCACTCCCACACAACTGCTTACAGTATCAGGACCTTTATCCCTGACTTATATTCTGTGCATTTCCATTCCAACTTCAAAGGAATTTCACAGGTTTAAATCAGGGTAGAATTTGCCTCTTTGAGCCAGGCTCTGAACCCCATACTCACATCAGGGAGCAGTTTATTTATGCTGCAAGCAAGGAGTTTCAGAATCTGTTAGTTAATTAGCAGGCTCCCTGGTGAAGGAGACACTCTTGACTTTAGGCAGATGAGTCATCCAATGGAGAGGCGCCTATTACTCAATACTTCCAGGGAATTACACTTCCCTAGAAGGTGGCTTGATGTTTAAGCCTTCTGTACAGAGGACGAGGGCAGCTTTGGCAAAAGGGGAGAAAATTCTGGTCCTCAGACTGATGAGGGGTGCCTACCTTCAGACTGTGATCCCTGGCCCTTGTCAATAAAAATTAGAATAAAGACAAGACACTCAAATTAGCAAATACTTATAAATTATTAAAGACTACGGATTAGGAGTAGAATGAATTTTGCATGAAACCGAAGTCTAAAACATTTCTTTAACAGTTATTTTAGCTTTAGGACTAATCAAGGTTAGTGATGACAATATGAAAGAGCTTTTCTCCCCTCTTTTAAAGGATAATAATTAGCACTTCCCAAAGAGGTCTAATTGGAACAGTGAAACTTTTTTAAAAACATTACGTTGAAATTATCCTCACTCTTCAGATAGAAAGTGATTAAAATAGAGACAATTTTCCATTATTTGATATTCAAGGCTTTCAGCTTCCCTTTTGATATAATGGGTGTCCTTCCTGCTTGGTTTGTCTGTAGTGTATCACACTCATGGTAGCTGTGTTGCACCAAAATGCAGAAACAGGAACTGAGCTGAGAAATTTGTTATTTTCTTCGTGTGCTTAGCTATAATAAGATCTAGGCAACAGGCAGAAAAAAAGGATTACAGTAAGACAGAAGTGTAAAAAAGGATGAGTAAGCAGACCCTTTTTAAAATGTTTACTCTGCTTTCTATATACAATATGAAATCCATTAATGTGATAATGTCTTAAATATCATTCTGGGCTAGATTCTGTCACAAGAACACAGTCCATAGGGAAGGGTGGCATTTATGCACCCCAGGAACATCCCAAGATATTCAGAAAGCCATAATTCCCTCTCACCTGAGTTCACTCCACAGAACTAACTAGTATGGCTATGGCATAATTGTAAAATGGAAGGCATGGCATATTTATCTTACAGAAATGGCTGGCTGGTTCCTCCCATTTCCCTAGAAAGGATTCTTTGTTGACTCATGAGGTTAGTTTGGATTAAAATACCAAAAGTTTGGTTCCTCTATTCTTGTTCTTATTAGCAGAAAAGTAACAAGGGAGAGATTTCATTTTCCCCTTTAGGATGGGAACCCACTAAAGATACAGAAGCTTATCAAAAGTGTCACTGAACTTAAAAATAAAACTTATTACAATTATAATTGCTTTAGAGTAACAGCCATGTTAGTCTGTATTCGCAAAAAGAAAAGGAGTACTTGTGGCACCTTAGAGACTAACCAATTTATTTGAGCATAAGCTTTCGTGAGCTACAGCTCACTTCATCGGATGCATACTGTGGAAAGTATAGAAGATCTTTCATACACACAAAGCATGAAAAATGGGTGTTTACCACTACAAAAGGTTTTCTATCCCCCCTCCCCACTGTCCTGCTGGTAATAGCTTATCTAAAGTGATCACTCTCCTTACAATGTGTATGATAATCAAGGTGGGCCATTTCTAGCACAAAACCAGGGTTTAACAAGAATGTCTGGGGGGGGGGTAGGAAAAAACAAGGGGAAATAGGTTACCTTGCATAATAACTTAGCCACTCCCAGTCTCTATTCAAGCCTAAGTTAATTGTATCCAATTTGCAAATGAATTCCAATTCAACAGTCTCTCGCTGGAGTCTGGTTTTGAAGTTTTTTTGTTGTAACATCGCAACTTTCATGTCTGTAATTGCGTGACCAGAGAGATTGAAGTGTTCTCCGACTGGTTTATGAATGTTATAATTCTTGACATCTGATTTGTGTCCATTTATTCTTTTACATAGAGACTGTCCAGTTTGGCCAATGTACATGGCAGAGGGGCATTGTTGGCTCATGATGGCATATATCACATTGGTGGGTGTGCAGGTGAATGAGCCTCTTATGGTGTGGCTAAAAAACTTCAAAAACAGACTCCAACTGCAGAAACTGAGAAACTGAAGAATTGGAATTAATTTGCAAACTGGACACCATTAAATTAGGCTTGAATAAAGACTGGGAGTGGATGGCTCATTACACAAAGTAAAAACTATTTTCCCATGCTAATCCCCGCCAGCACTGTTACTCACACCTTCTTGTCAACTGTTTGAAATGGGCCATCCTGATTATCACTACAAAAGTTTTTTTTTCTCCTCCTGATAATAGCCCACCTTAATTAATTGGTCTCGTTACAGTTGGTATGGCAACACCCATTTTTCATGTTTTCTGTGTATATATATCTTCCTACTATATTTTCCACTGCATGCATCTGATGAAGTGGGTTTTAGCCCATGAAATCTTATGCCCAAATAAATGTGTTAATCTCTAAGATGCCACAAGTACTCCTCTTTTTTTTTCTTTTTTGCTGGCACAGACTAACATGGCTACCACTCTGAAACCTGTCATCATGCAAGGCACTGAATTTAGCAGTATGAAGTGGAAATCCATCAACTTCATGAAAAAAACTCATACAGATACAGACAGACATCATTTCCTTTCCAAATGTAAACAGATGGACATCATACCAAAAGGACTGAAGGTAAAAAATTCATTACAATCTACATACCACACAGACTATGCTGAGATATTGTGCCACACACTCTCAAAGAAATTGCAGAACCACCTGATCAACATCCTATACAGCAAACAGGGAAAGATTATGAATGAGCTCTCAAAACTGGATACTCTCATCATGGCTCTGTCAATCTGTTTCTTCACTTAAGCAGGTGGGTATTGTAGTTTTAAGAATGCTTGATAGAGATCTTGTAGGTGTTTGTCTCTGTCTGAGGGATTGAAGCAAATGCAGTTGTATCTTAGAGTTTGGCTGTAGACAATGGATCATGTGATGTGGTCTGGATGAAAGCTGGAGGCATGTAGGTAAGTATAGCGGTCAGTAGGTTTCCGGTACAGGGTCGTGGTTATGTGGCCATTTATCACTACAAAAGGTTTTTTTTTCTCCTCCTGATAATAGCCCACGCTAATTAATTGGTCTCGTTACAGTTGGTATGGCAACACCCATTTTTTCATGTTCTCTGTGTATATATATATCTTCCTACTGTATTTTCCACTGCATGCATCTGATGAAGTGTGTTTTAGCCCATGAAAGCTTATGCCCAAATAAATGTGTGAGTCTCTAAGATGCCACAAGTGCTCCTCAGTTGTTGTTTTTTTGCTGATACAGACTAACACGGCTACCACTCTGTAAACTGCATAAAGGCACTCTAACTCCGAGTATGAATATCCACATGGGGAGCTAGTGCCTCATGACTACTCCACAATAGCTATGACAGGCTATTTCCCCATGTAGACGTGCCTTAATCTCCCTGTGCCTCAGTTCCCTATCAGTAAAATAAGGATAATACATCTTCCTTTAGTTCACCTTTTCTCCATTTTCTCTATTTAGACTGTAAGGTCTTCAGGGTAGGTAGCATGTCTTACAATGTGTATGTATAGTGCATAGCCTAAAGACTAGAAGTGCAAATGCTTTTGTTAGATATCTGCCCCTTTCTCAGGAATAATGTATTTTGTTTATGAATAGATTATTTTTAGTAAATTGTACTAATTGATGTTGTGGCCTCTTTTTTCTGTGTTAAATAATTTATTGGCATTTAAAGAGCAATTACTGTACACACTATAAACATCAATAGCACTTAATTATGGTTTTCTATAGGGTCACTCTTCATTTGCCACTGTGCAACTGGAGCAGAATTTGTTCTTACATTGCTTTTTTTATTGTGATATACAGCATCCAAGGTATAGAGTGGCACTAAAAGGAAAGTCTTGCTCGGTAAAGGCACTATCCAGCAGAAATTTAATTCCATTAGGCTTATAGGAGTCCCACTAAGAGTCAAAATCTGCACATAGTTATGCATATGAAGCCCCTGAACTCAACTATCATGTTAACTTGTAAATATAATATTTTGCTTACCCTCCTATAATCAATCCGTTCATACCAAGTAAGTTGTTCACTCCTGGGGCATAGGTCTTCTCTTGTATATATATCTATGGGACCAGGGCAAATTATTCATTTGCGTAATTTATTTGATGAATTTAGTCCATTTTTCTCTTCGCAAATTATCAGCAAAGAGGTGTTGGTATTACCAAATTCATTAATATTAGAAATTGTTCTAATACTTCATATGACCATTTTTCAAACTATGAATTATTCACAAACTCTTCACACTGACTAGCTCCTATTTATTATTAATAGTGTCACTTCATTCTGATCCTACACTTACTGCTTACTATTATGAGTAGTCCCAGTGAATTCAGTAATAAACTTGGCAGTGTTTGCAAAGTGAGCTCTTGGTCAAGTTGTCTTGTGGAATTGTTTCAGCTCCCTGATCAAGTGACCAAAATGTTTATAAACCAGAGAAGGTAAATCAAGGACATTTCAAGATAGCTGTCCAAACATTCTAGCATGAACATATGTTCAAACTGAGGTAAACCCAGGACAAACAGCTACAAAAGGGAGGTAGTAATTAGTCCTAGGGGATTAAAAGGCTCCTCCCTATCCACTGAGGAGAGAGAAGGAGGGGGCAATAAGGTTCAGCTGGAAAAGGGGTTGCTAGGGAACCAATTAGGTTCAGCTGACTCCAAATACTTGGGACCTTTTTAAACCCTCCCCTGGGTGGTAGGAGTGGGAAAGTGAGGGAGTGAGAGGAGCAGGGAAGCTGCCAGTAGGCTGTTTGCAGCAAGACATCAAACCTTCCCAGTAGGGAGGCTGTACTCGCTCCCCAGAAGGGAAGGAAAACAAGCACAAGGGACTGACTGAGGAGAGGAGTAGCAGGACCCTGTACCACCTATAAGGATTCGCCTTGCCCCAAACCTGAGTCTCCAAGGCTAAAAGGACCGAGCCTACTGAGGTGAACAAGATATTATGCCACAAAACATATATTCACCTGAGTATTAGTGACTTTCACTTCATGTGCACAAATAAATAGCACTGCAAATACCAATGTAGCAACTTCATTTTCTTATTCAAATCAATGTACTGGGTATGACATCCATAAACATACAAAGTTCTATATATAACTGAGAACAATGGGCTCCCTTTGTAAAAATCTCAGGGCACCCACTGGTTTTGAGGGGCAAAACTTTTCAAGACAATGAAGGAGACAACAGGGATCAATATTAATCAAGAGATGTAAGGAGAAAAAAGTCAAGTGCCTATATACCTGTGCCAGGAGCCAAGGAAATAAAGAGAGGCACTAGAAATGCTCTTTTATGAAGAGAAATGTGATATAATTGTATTATTGAAATTTAACAGGATAAGTCACATAATTAGAATGTTAAAATTACTGGATACATCCTATTTAGGAGAGAGAGACGGGGAAGAAGGGGTGAACTCTACAACAAAGATAACTTTACCTGCATTAGAGATATTCATAATTCAGAAGGACATGATCTGGAATGCTTATGGATCTATATTCTAACTGATGCATCACGAGTTAGGTTGTTCATGAGAGTCTCCAACAGACCATAAATCAGAGAAGGAAACAGGATGAGCATCTCCTTTAACATCTCTCTATAATGTGTACAAGGAAAAAAAGGATTATCATGAAAAATGGGGATATATGCTGGAGGTCTCACATTGCTCTGAGTAAAATATTCTTGGAATTTCAAAAAAAATATAGGTAATAACTTTCTAATATGAAAGTATTGCAGCCAACTTGAAGTATTTCTACATTAGACCTCATTTGGATGGAAAAAGATTAATTGATCGCTGAACTAAACATTTATGGTTATATAGGTGAAAGTAATCAAGATCTAATACATTTGTTATGTGCAAAGATAATAGAGTCCCAAACATATATACTTGATGCTTTTAAAAGGGCCAATTTCATAAAACAAAGCAAAACAAAACACACACAAAAAACAAAAAAAACAACAATGAGCAAAATTGAGTAGAAGGGAAAAAATGAAAATGTAAAAAAAAATTGGCAATTGTTTAAGAATAATTTATTAGATGACTCTGCTTACTCCCCAGGTGACATAATTTTGTAGTTGCATAAGAAGACTCCTTTGAAGAAAAAGTCCTGGTTGAAAGGATAAAAGTTGCAATTAAACATTTATATTTATGTATAACAAGGAAAAATGGGGAAGTTGATAGCAATGAGTACCAATTGGCAGCTAGGAAATGGAGACAATCATTAAAGGAAGTGAAAGCTAGCCATGAAAAAAAAATCATTGGCAGTAGGGTTAAGAATAACAAGGAGGAATTTATTAAGTGTATCAGAAAAAAAAAAACCACAATCCTGCCATTGGTATAGGTCCAGAACTAGAAAAAAATGGTGAAACTGTCAATCATGATGTAGACAAGGTGAAAGTATTTAATACATATTTCTGTTCTGTATTTTAAAAGAATCAGGATAATTTCTTCACATCTTACAGTCACAAAGGAATTTTATCAACCTGATGGAAGAGAAAGTAACTGTGTTGATATAATATACGAGGACTTCTGTAAGATATTTGACTTAGTTCTCCATGACATTCAGATAAAAAAGCATGATAAAATCAATGTAGATCCCATATTAAATGGATTTAAAAGAAGTAATTGGTATAAAAATTGTAGTAAATGGGGAATCATCATCCTTTGGGTTGTTTCTAGTAGGATCTCAGAATAATACATTTTTGCCCAGTGCTAGAAAGAAAATTATTATGGTTTTTGTTTTGTTTTTTTTTCCCCCGAGCACTGCCTTATGGGTGAGAGAAAAATTGGTGATCTGGTAAATAATGATGGGGATAGGTCAGTTATACAGACCAATCTGAATTGCTTAAGTAAAGTGGTTTCATCTGAATTAAATGTGTTTTAACGCAGCCAAATGCAAAATCATAACTACATTTAAGAAAAAAAAATAAAGGTCACACTTAAAAGATGGAAGACATCCTGGAAAACAGTGACACTGAAAAGGATTTGGGGTAATGGTAGATAAACTGAATGTGCCACACGTATATATAACCAAGAGCTCCCAGTGCAATGTTCTAGGAAAGAGGGAAAACACAATCCTTAGATGCATAAGTACGGAAATATCAAGTAGGAGTAAGGAAGATATATTACCTCTTAGTGAGAATTAGTGAGACCATTAAATGGAATACTCTTGTCCAGTTCTGGTGTTCACACTTCAAACAGGTTATTGACAAATGTGTAAGTGATCATAAAAGAGCTACAAGAATGTGTCAAGGTCAGGAAATGATAGTGAGAAACTTAAGAAGGTCAATCTATATTTATCCTAGAGAAGATTCAGAGATCTACAAGTACCTACATGGGGAAGAGATTTCTGCTAGTAGATGGCTATTCTAGCAAAAGGTGGCATAATGGGATCCAGTGGCTGGCAGCTGAAAGTGGACAAATTCAGATTAAAAATACCATGCTAGCATTTTATGAGAGGATAATTACCATTGGAACAAATGACCAAGGAATGTGATGGAACCTCCATCACTTGAAATCCTTAAATTAAGACTGGATGTCTTTCTGAAAGCTATAGCTCAAGCAGATATTATGGGCTGGATGTGGAAGTTACTGGATAATGTTCTGTGATCTGTGTTACCTAGGTGGTCAGACTAAATGATCTTAATGGTGAGTGCAGCAACACCTAAATCCTTAACCTATGAATTGGTATCATGGCTTGCATCAGGGTACAATAACTCAGGTGTAGCAGACATCCAGACCTTGTTCAATTTTAAATATCTTCAATAAAGCTTAAGCAAGCATTCTTTCTTCACAATGGAGGTTGGTGATACCTAACAATAGCTAGAAACAAACTCTACACATGGACTATGTGGTTGATGTGTAAGAAACATCCTTGAAAAATTCTGGTCACCCACTTACCTGGGGTAAAATGTTTTACTGGTAGATTAAAATACCTTTCTTTTTCATTAGCAATAAAGAACAGGGAAGTATAGCTTGTTCGCCATTGGGTACTTTTTTTTCATCTCCTCTTCTCTCTAAATGTTTCCTGCTTCACTCAACCTGTAAAATAGCTGGTAGGCTTTGTCCATTCTGCCTGCCAGATGCAAACACCCTTATCTCATCCAGGACTATGAAAATAATACATTTGAGGTTTTATATCATAGTCATTTTTGAGTTATCTGAATACCAAAGAGCATTTGAAAACAAAACATTATAGCTAATATTCAAGCTCAGATAAGGGCTGATTTCTTTGGGAAAGTTATAAACAGCCAAGAATAGGAGGAGTTTAGAATAGAAATGCCATCTAAATAATAAATAGTAACACAATGCTGTCGTAAAACTTTACACAGCCAGGGAATTGTATTTTATTTATAGGATTTTTATTGTGAGTGAATGTATTTTTAGACCCTGCTCATCCTTGTTTATAGTGCAGGTATACAGTTTCAGGAGCCCCAATGAATCATGAGCAGAGAAGGGAAAATATATTTGTACTGTACAGTAAACCATGTCCTCCCCTTAGCCCAATATTTTTGGTCTGCAATGCAGTAGATTTCTGGTTCTCTTTAATATGCATGATTTTTTTTTTATAATATGCAAGTAAAGTATAGACATTTTTATTTTAAAAAAATCTGTCAGTCTTTTAAACAGAGCAAATTCACAGGATGGGGCTTGGGCACCACAGTGATAAATTTGGTATAATTCCATTTGTAGTAGAAAGAGAGAGCCTGAAGCATGGGCCTGGTGTAAGGCCTGAGGCCTGAACCAAAGTCACCTAAAATTATGCTAGGAGCAACAGTCAGACCCTGTCAAAAGCAGATGCTGGACAGCAAGTCAGTATCTGGTACACAAACTCATCACCACTATTGCTAGCATTGCTAAAACACACTGAATATGTAGACACATTCCCGCAGAAGAACACCCTAACCTAGCACACGATAAAATGGTTTGACAAAAGTGATATTTTATCTAAAACATTAGGAGAAAAAGTACAAAAACAGGTAGTGAATAGAAATGTTTTGTATGAAACAACAGGGGGAAGTACAAAGGGAGGTAACGAAGGTCAGAAAATGTGTAAGATGTAAGTTGTTTATCCCTAATTGTTTGTCTCAGTCTATAAATGTTGGGATAATTCGCTTAAACCATTCGGCTGGCCTAGGGGGAAGTGGAAAGTCCCACCACTGACTGAGCTGGTCCACTGTCATGGGCATACATGTGTCAGTGTGACCTGTAACCACTAAGCTGGGGCATTAGCACCATGCTTTGTCAGCAATAAACCTGACTGAGTGCCTTCGCTACTAAATGGGTCTGTTGTTATTGGGCAGTTTGATCAGAGCCTGCTGTATGGGTGACCTGGCCAGAGCAAGTGCAGCATGCAGAAAGAACACACGCATGCAGCCGAACATCTGACCACACCATTGATCAGATAGATAGATGTTTATTGTAAGTGGAAATGAAGATGCACAATGCAATGCACTGAAACAATTACAGATTCTAATTCAACTTTGCTACAGAGTTTTACTGTGGGTTAAGATTGATATCTTGCAATCCAGTCTTAATAAAGAGCAGCACATGGTCACACTATGGGACGAAAGCAGGGACTGAAGTGTGAGTAAGTCATGATTTGGTCCCTGCTTTTCCCTTGCTCTGTGTGGGAAGAAAGCCAAACATGCCTTTTTCCTATCTCATTTTACTTTCCCCTCTTTTACATAGTTGTAATCCCACTTAATGTTATATGTACTTTACACTAATTTTACACCAATGTAGCAACAGTGAAGTAAGAGAGAACAGAATCAGGCCCTAAGTGGTCTAATTAGAGAAGTCAGGGATAGTCATATATTGCACTTCTTCAATGTAGTAGTATCCTTTGAGATAATTCTTTGGGGCTACTCAAGTTAAGACAGTGAAAGAAGTGTGGTGTTTTCTGCAATGAGCTCTTTGCAATGACTTGCTGACATTAAGATTCAGACTCCATTATAAAATATCCATGTAGATGAAGTTCATTAAAGTTTTAGTGTTCCCAGCAACATTGTACCATACTCTGAGGTGGCAAAGAAACAATACTTCACAACTTCTTGTTAGTCCTAATTGCTTCCTGAGTAGGGCTGTCTAGCAAGAAGGACTGAAAAAATTGTATAGCCAAGTCATAAATTTGTATGAGAACCTGCTGTGATGGGTTGGACCCCCTGGGATGTCACCTGGTGTGCTGGGACGACACTGAGGCAGACTGTTCTGCCAGCCTGGGCCCCCTTTTACCTGATCTTGCTGGGCTAGGCTCCCCAGCCTTTTCCAGCTGAGCACACAGGCAGGGCCACACCCCGCTGCACAGAGAGACAGAGATCCGCTCTGAGAAGGCTCAGCTTAAGGGGCTTGCCACAGCACCCAGATGTCCACCCCACCCCACCCCGGTTGGAGTACAAACCCAAAATTATATTAAATTCACCTCTTCCCTCAATGTGGAGGAGGGTATGCACAGCTTCTCGCTTCCCCCCCCCCTCCACCCCCATTAGAAATCACATAAACTGGGTTATATTGTAAACCAGAAATAAGTTATTTAACTATAACAAGTGTCTTTTAACTAGTTAAGGAGGTAGCAGACAGAACAAGGTAGATTACTAAGAAAATAAAACAGAGCACGCAAACTAAGCGTAATACTCTGGTTCCATATCAGTTCTCCCCCTAAATGTGGTTCTAATAATCTATGATATGAATATGACATAACAGATATACTTTATGCAAGATGACTTATGTGAGGTGATATTGGAAATCGTGGTTATGATTTACTGAATGTGATCATTCAATGTGTGTGTCTGTATGTGAAGTTAGGAATATTGACTATGTATCTGTAGCTGTATCTATTTCAGCTTTGGGTGACACCCACCGCTAGCACTTCAGGTACAACAATGGAAAAGCCAGACAGTGAAAAGCTTGGCCCTCCTGTGGATGCTCCATACTGCCACTGACTCATGGAACTGTGATCCTACAGAGTCAGATGGCATTGTCACCTGATACTAAAACATTACCTGGGACTTCTTGTAACTTTCCACTGTAAGGAAAGGGGGAGGGGGTGTCAAGTTTGGGAAAACAAAGGATTCTTTCCTTATTTAAATCCTATTTAAGGGTGGGGAGGAAGGCAAACAGGACTCTCCTCTCCATGGCCTGTCTGCCCAAGAAGAAAGACTGAAGGCCAGGGGGGAGTCCAGACTGAGACAGAGGCATTCTGAAAAGGAGCATAACTGGAACTCTGAACCACCGAAACTTTGAAAAACTGCCTGCAACAATATCTAAGGTGAGAAATACTATTTGTAACCAATTTCTTTAGTGAAACTAGCTTAGTTTGCATGTTTGATTTCACTTGCTTAGTAATCTGCTTTGTTCTGTTACCCCTTTTATAACTTAAAATCTGCCTTTTATAGTTAATAAAATTTGTTTTATTATTTATTTCTGAAATTTCTAACTTGGAGTGGGGGAAGTAAGAAGTATGCATACCTCTCTTCACATTGACGGAGAGAGGCGAATTTCACAGTATGTCTTCAGGTCTGCACTCCAAGGGACATCTGAGTGCTGGAGTAAGTCCCTTAAACTGAGTCTTCCCAGAGCTGATCTGCAACTCGGTGTGGCCCTGCCTGTATGTGTGTTAGAGGAGGTTTTAAGAGCCTGGCTCAGAGAAACAGGTTAAAGGGGGACCATGCTAACAGAACAGGTAGACTCAGTGGTATCTCAGCACATCAGGTGGCTTCCCAAGGGGTCCAACACATCACACCTACCAATATCTGGATCCTAACAAACACAATAATTTTCTGAAATAGTTTGTCTGTTGTCCTAGACCAGGGGTGGGCAAACTTTTTGGCCCAAGGCCACATTGGGGAATTGTATGGAGGGCCATGAATGCTCACCAAATGGGGGTTGTAGGCTCTGGGTGGGGGCTGGGGATGAGGAGTTTGGCGTGTAGGAGGGTGTTCTGGGCTGGGACCAAGGGGTTTGCAGTGCAGGAGCGGGATCAGGGCTGGAGCAGGGGTGCGAGAAGGGGTTCAGGTTTTGGCTGGGGGTGCAGACTCTGGGGTGGGCTGGGGATGAGAGCTTTGGGGATGCAGGAGGATGCTCCAGGCTGGGATCGAGTGGTTTAGAGAGTGGGAGCGGGATCAGGGCTGGAGCAGGGGTGGGGAGAGGCTCAGGGATGTGGCCCCTGACTCAGCGCCCCCCGGAGCGGGGCCAAGCTGTGTGGTATGGCCCCAACCCAACACCCCGTCCGGAGCGCCAAAGCAGGGCCAAGCCGTGTGGTGCGGTTCAGCTTGCCCAGCCCTTATTATTATATATAGTTATGAGGATTTGGATATTTGCAGGGGCAGATACCGTAAAGCTATTTTACATAACTGAAGCATACCAAACAAATGCACTTAAGAGTACGTTGACCCTTTGTAAGCCATTATGTAAAAGCTGTTTTTTTTAAAAATGCACCAAATAGAATCTGGGGGGAGAGAGGAGCCAATAAAACATAGAAACCTACAAGAAGATTGGAAACACAGAGTTTCAGTAATATTAAGTTCAACCACAAGTTATTGACCTTGATGCAAGTAATCAAGTGGTTGAAATTCAGTGGTCCGTGTTATACAAAAAGAAAAGGAGTACTTGTGGCACCTTAGAGACTAACCAATTTATTTGAGCATAAGCTTTTGTGAGCTACAGCTCACTTCATCGGATGCATACTGTGGAAACTGCAGAAGACATTATATACACAGAGACCATGAAACAATACCTCCTCCCACCCCACTCTCCTGCTGGTAATAGTTTATCTAAAGTGATCACTCTCCTTACAATGTGTATGATTATCAAGTTGGGCCATTTCCAGCACAAATCCAGGTTTTCTCACCCTCCGCCCCACCACCCAACACAAACTCACTCTTCTGCTGGTAATAGCCCATCCAAAGTGACCACTCTCTTTACAATGTGTATGATAATCAAGGTGGGCCATTTCCAGCACAAATCCAGGTTTTCTCACCCCCCCCCCCCACACACAAACTCACTCTCCTGCTGGTAATAACTCATCCAAACTTTGACCACTCTCCTTACAATGTGTATGATAATCAAGGTGGGCCATTTCCAGCATAAATCCAAGTTTAACCAGAACGTTGGGGGGGGAGGTAGGAAAAAACAAGGGGAAATTGGCTACCTTGCATAATGACTTAGCCACTCCCAGTCTCTATTTAAGCCTAAATTAATAGTATCCAATTTGCAAATGAATTCC
Source organism: Lepidochelys olivacea (assembly GCF_965140295.1). Classification (NCBI taxonomy): domain Eukaryota; kingdom Metazoa; phylum Chordata; order Testudines; family Cheloniidae; genus Lepidochelys; species Lepidochelys olivacea. The sequence goes on along the minus strand of NC_140418.1, from coordinate 62,255,765 downwards.
AATTCAGCAGTTTCTCGCTGGAGTCTGGATTTGAAGTTTTTTTGTTTTAAGATAGCGACCTTCATGACTGTGATTGCGTGACCAGAGAGATTGAAGTGTTCTCCAACTGGTTTATGAATGTTATAATTCTTGACATCTGATTTGTGTCCATTTATTCTTTTACGTAGAGACTGTCCAGTTTGACCAATGTACATGGCAGAGGGGCATTGCTGGCACATGATGTCATATACCACATTGGTGGATGTGCAGGTGAAAGAGCCTCTGATAGTGTGGCTGATGTTATTAGGCCCTGTGATGGTGTCCCCGAATAGATATGTGGGCATAGTTGGCAACAGAAAGCTTATGCTCAAATAAATTGGTTAGTCTCTAAGGTGCCACAAGTACTCCTTTTCTTTTTGCGAATACAGACTAACACGGCTGCTACTCTGAAACCTGTGTTATACAGGTTTCAGAGTAACAGCCGTGTTAGTCTGTATTCGCAAAAAGAAAAGGAGTACTTGTGGCACCTTAGAGACTAACCAATTTATTAGAGCATAAGCTTTCGTGAGCTACAGCTCACTTCCTCAGATGCATATCGTGGAAACTGCCCACGATATGCATCTGAGGAAGTGAGCTGTAGCTCACGAAAGCTTATGCTCTAATAAATTGGTTAGTCTCTAAGGTGCCACAAGTACTCCTTTTCTTTCTGTGTTATACAGGAATTCAAATCCTCTGTCTGTCCCTAAAATCCATAAATGCATAATAATGCCTATTTCCTGTGCCCCTACAATTACAATTATCATATGGGATGGATATGCCTGAACACAGTCACTTTTTGATAGAAGTGTGACACAGAGGCGTGCCAATTGGTGATTCACTACTGTGTCCGCAACTTGTCAGGCCTCACATATTCACCTAACAAACAGTTGTCATGATATAGACCCAAAAGATGGCTATCAGCCAGAGATTCCTGCAACCTATCAGCCAGGGCCTGGAATGTGACCAATAAGCTGGGACACGTCTCAGAATCTGCCCTGCCTGCAAACAAGTAGTAATCCAAATAGTGTACCACTTTGTAGAAACTAGGCTCCTGTCTCATTGCCCATTTCAGAGTTGTCCTGATTTTTTCTAATGCTGAACAGGAGATGGACTACCCCATCAAAAGTGACTTAACAAAATAAAACTGACCCTCAAAACAGAACCCAGAAGGTTAAAATGAGAAGAATGCACTGGCATTAATCAAAGGCCAACCTGAAGTCACATTTTGCCAATAGTGCCCCACAGACATTAAGGAAGAATAGCACACTGGACATAATTCCATGTCTATCACCTCATTAACTGAACTACCCATTGGGTATGACAGATGGTGGACCAAACAATACTCACCAGGTGGCATTCTTAGGAACCAAGCCTGAGCAATCTTTGTCTTTATAATGTGCCCCAACCTTTTATTAACTTCACAGTTTTGGACTTTGTGACCTCTTACCCCTATATAAGTAATCCTAAAACCTGATGTAAACCCTTCCCATAAATATACCTCATCTGTATGGGATCACCCTAAGAAAAGGAATATTTGTAACCTTTCATCTTAACCAGAAACTAAGCTTTTTCCAATACCTCTACTGCCAGTTCCTCCATTCCACTTTCCCATTTCCTGATTTCACCATGGTTCCTGTACCCTGGGGCAAGCAGTGGAGTGGGGGTGGCTGTATTTACCCCCAATCTTCTACCATTTTGGGGCCTTCTCTGAAAGCAATAGCAATTACAGACCACATGGGCTCTGAAGCACATATTGCAGGCATGTTTAAATGTGCAGATGTCCTTGTTAAAACCCCAGCACATGTTATCAGGAGCACCAGCTCACTTTGGGGCTTGCTCAGTAATAAATAGGCTGCTGAGGTGTCATCCACTCCAACCAGAATGCTTGATGCGGGATGTCCCACCAAATTCTAGTCTGTGTTCATAGAATCATAGAATATCAGTGTTGAAAGAGACCTCAGGAGGTCATCTAGTCCAACCTCCTGCTTAAAGCAGGACCAATCCCCAATTTTTGCCCCAGATCCCTAAATGGCCCCCTCAAGGATTGAGCTCACAACTCTGGGTTTAGCAGGCCAATGCTCAAACCACTGAGCTATCCGTCCCCCCTATGCCCTCAGTCTAAACTATTCATCATAGTTAAACCAGGACATGCCCCAAAATGTATTATATGCCCACTGTATTATACCCACATATTTGAACAACTGTGGCTTCTCTCTGTGTATTGCTCTGGCATAGCTCCCTCAGATTTTTTTTTTAAAGCTGCTTCCCCATTTTCCCAGGTACGAGCCTTCCTTCATCATTTGGATTTGTCATTGCTTTGCTTGTCCTGCCCCATCCTACTGTCTGTCATAGCTTCACTGTTACAGATAAAATGGCCATGTATTCATCTCTAAATATGTTATCTTAGTATTATCAACTAACCTCGATTAAACCCTCAGCATCTTGAGGCCCACTGGATACTCCCTGAAAGGTGATCCTACCCTGTGAACACATTCCCGAGAGATGGTCTCACTGTCAATAGGATTTTGGCTCCTAAGTGCCTTAATCCTTTCTGAAAATGATATTTAGGCTCCTACGTCAGTTAGGTGTTGCAAAGCTGAGTGTAATAACACCTACCTGCCTTTAAAAATCTGGGCTTTGGAGTCCATTTCTGCATTACTTATTGAAGCAAATCGCCTGTTAACTACAGTGGGAGTTTTACCTGAGTAAGGACTGAACCAACACAGAGCAAGTAGTCACAGGAGTCTCAGACAAAATTTATACAGAACTTTTAAACGGTGTCAGAAAGTTGAGATTCTTTGAACTTACCACTCTGGACTATAGTTAAAGCTTAAGATGTCATGAGAATAAGCTCTCTTTTTTAATGTCCAAAACTTCCTAGGCTCCAGTCAGACTGAAAATACTGCTCAGTCTTTTTTAGTATTGCAGCACTTCCTGATTTGAGTCAAGAGAATAAGAGTTTCTTGAAAATAAACTATGAATTTTTTAGAATAATAAAAAGGCTTGGTTAATTTTGGGATGATGGTTGAATGATTTTTATTTTCTCTGAAATCACTTATCCCTTCCCAACTGTGAGCAGGGATTAGACATGAGTGTTTGTATTCCTATTTAATAAGAAATAGTTATTATTTACACGTATACAGTGCCCTCTATCCATCAACTTTAAATGTACTTACCACTGTACTTTTAAATAGCTTCATAAAACTCCTCCAATCCAAAAATTAGTACACGAAGGAAAAAAGTTTAATGATACTGAAGTTTACTTTTAACATTGCTATGAAATACCACAGTTTCCTCCCACCCCCACCCCACACACAGACACACAAGCCTTCTGTGTGACTTAAAAGGAGATCAAAACAATATCAAGAAGATGGGAAATGTGAGAGCTTAAAGGGAACAAATGCTTGAAAAGGGAAAGGAACAGGGAAAAAAGGACCAAGGACAAGACTGGAAAAGAAAAAGATAAGCAGATGAAGGATGCAAAGTCACAGAACATAATTCTGAATGGAGGACTGTAGTGGACACCCATGTGTACATGACCTGTTGTTCATGAGTTTGTAGTATGTTCCTGATTAGCAAGGCAGAATCTTGTAGTACCCTCTAGTTAAGACAGCATTTCATATACTCATAACTTTCCTGAAAAAGAAATCACATTTTGGGCTGATAGTTCCCATACTTGGTATGGGCCAAAAAGTTCAATTTCTTCTGTGTCCCCTTCTTGTATCATCTGAAATATAAGCAGACCACCCAACTGATCTTCTCTGTACCATCTTTTTATTTTACATGCCCCAACCACACCCTCATCTAACCTCATACTGGGTCAGTGAACAGGACGGGGGCTACGCATCTATTTATATATAAAATATAGCATTCAAATTCTAAATAGAGTGCAAAATTTTACAAACTAAAATAAGTACTGGTGTTTTTTCTCCAGTGTATGTCAAAGAGACAAGGTGGGTGAGGTTTTTTTGGTTTTTTGGACCAACTTCTGCTGGTGAAAGAGAGAAGCAAAACGAACAACAAACAGAAGTCAGTCCAATAAAATATATTACCTTACCCACCTTGTCTCTCCAATATCCTGGGACCAATACAGTTACCACACTGCAAACAAAAGTTAATATTAAGTCCTTGTTGTGTATTCAATATGGACTGCTGACTGTAAAGCAGAATGACTTTTATGATCAGATACTGGATATGGATCTGAACTATACACCTCAGCTTCAAATTGGGAGGGTCAGAATCCAATTCCCAGATCCAGATCAAATTTTCATAGGTGTCTTGTGTCTCTAATTGCACCAAATCACTATATCTGACCACCACCACCATATTCTCAAGTCTTCAGAGTCTAGATCAAGATCTTTGTGTCTGAACTTTATATTGCCTATCACTGATGCTCCACTACCTGTTCCATCTGAAACACATGCAGCAACTTCTAAGCAATCTAAAGTTAGAAGGACAGCTCTATTTCCCATAGAAAAGTCCCGTACGTTCCTTCCTGAACCTCCAGGATTTCTGTACTTCTCCCCTTTTTAAGCTCACCACCATTAAGATTCTGTATCCCTACTGCCACCTTTGTGGCAGCAGTTGTGTGCGTGTCCTACCAGGTATAATTCGTAACATGACTGACCATGGAGACTTGCCTGAGCTGGTTTCCCTTCAACTCTCACCAGTTGCTGAGTGCTATGTGCCCACATTGCTATCTTTCACAGTACTCCTAATATCTATTAGCCTACACTACTCAGGTAAAATGCATTAATCCTTTTGCAGGATGTGGGTATTGCTCTCCTTTTCTTCCTTCTCACATGTAACCCACGTGTTCTGTTTTGAGGTGGTTTTTGTTTTTAACTGCCGTGTGAGCTTCTGTACCTCTAAGAGCAGAAAGTGAGACTGGGATTGTGGATTATACTTAGAAGAGAAGATTTTAAATAGTAGGTTGCTACTTTGCATCCCTGTATTTGTTGCACCCTACATCTGTTTTCAGCAAAGCCACTGGGTAAAAAAAAAAAAAACACATGCATAAGTTGAGTGTATCCTATGGTAATTAATGAATTAAACAGTATCCAAAAAATGAGATATGGTACACAAGTGATTTGAAAATCAGTGTGTCCTGGCTGTAATTTAAAATACAGAGATATTTCTAACAGATAACAGTTGCTATGTTAATAAAATTAGGAATGCTAATGTCTATACATTTTTCTTAATTGTCTGCAGATTTCTCTGTGGCTCTGTATCATAGCTCTATTGCCATTCAGCCAGCTAATTAACTTCTTTCATTAGGAGCTCTGTCCACTAACATCCCTTTCTGGCTTATAGTTAATTACCACTTTCAAATCCCACAGCCACAGAGTTTCCTAGACAATAAGGGTGACTGGCCACCTCTCCCTGTATTGTAAAAATGAATTTCACTCAGCATATTGTATACTTTAATTGTGATGCATGGAAGGTTGACAAGGATGCAGTTAAAATGGAAGATTGTGGATCTAAAACTGGACAGTATTACTTAATGAGTAAAAAATATTAAAAATCAAAGGGCAAAATGTTGTTTCTGCTGAGCTTCAAGTATGATATGCCTGCAAATGTCAGTATGCATTCCACCTAATTGGATGTGCACCATTAAAGACAGGAGTTTATCAGAAATGCTATTGGAGATTAAAGCACATAATTAATCTAATCAATTTTATCTCCTCCAAAATTGATAATATGACAATGTACAATACTCCCTAGGTTTTAATATAATCTTATGAGCTCCCTTTTGCTCTTGGATTACATAATGGATGAGCTAGCTCTAAAATCATCAGCCTGTCTGGATACCTGTGGCAGAATATCCACAGGCTGGTATATTAACTGAAGAATTTACTCTGAAAATTGCAGTCAGATACACATTAAATCTAGTTTCATTCTTGGGTCCTGATCCTATAACTAGATATGAATGATCTCAAGGGTCTGTCCACCTGAATCTGATTGTAGGAATGGCTTTACTATGTCATGGTCATAAAATAAAGTCGTTTTCCGCCTGAAGGTAAAATATCTAGAAGCAGGTCTAACTGCCCTGATAACCCAGGAAACCTAGGACGAGGGCATGAAATTTTGTGGGTTCTTCCCTCCCTCCTCTCCCCGCCCTCCTACAGGGCTTTTATATATTTATTCATTTGTCAACAGTAAAAAAAGAAATGTGAACTCTTCATCTCTTCATTTCAGATGTAAGAAGATGCAGTAATTAGGTGACTTCACCATAGCGCCTTCTTCCACATGAAAATGGCAGGATTCAGAAATTGACTCCTATTTTTTTTGTAGGAAGGGCTACTTATGTACCCACTGCAATCTTACTGGGGGTGGGTCTTCGTCCAGTTAGATGGAAGAAAAGGTGCATTGCCCCTTTAAGGGAACCCTTACAGAAGGTGTGGAGAAGGGGAAAATTTTACTGGGTCAGGCAGGAAGCAGTCAGGGCCAACTCACAACAAGGTCACTACATTGCCCTTTCTGCTTTTCTGCTGAGTATAAGAGGGTGTGTGGGGAATGGGGCAAGGGGTGGTATTTATATTCCATGTAGCCCCGGAGAGGCACTCTTCACCAGGGTCAGGCTGGTAGCAGTATTAGCAGTAGCAACAATTGCATCTGCAGTGCCTCCACTTACAAGCAGTCTGCCAGCAGTGCTAGGTGCTGCAGTCCAGAACAGAGTAGTGACATTAGGACGGAGACAGAGGAATCCCCTCTCCCAGCAACTGGGCCAGAGACAAAGGTGGGTGTTCAGGTTCCCAACTCCACGCTCCTGTGGGCGGCATGGGAATGAAGGAGGAAGCCATTTGGGGACCCCTTTCCTCATGGGAGTAGCAGTGGGCAAACCCTTCCTGTGGAGGGCAACAAGCATTGAAGATTAGGGAGGCGGGCCAAGAACTGATTGAAGTGGTGCGTGCTGAAACGGCCGCTCTTGCAACAGCAGCAATTCAAAGGTTACAGGGGGCTGCAGGACAAGCAGAGCCAGATGATGGCAATGAATGACCTCTAAGGCCCAGGAGGCAAAGAATTGCAGAAGACACACTCACTGCTTGTGAGGGTGAGTTGGAAATGGGGTGAATGGGGGAGGAGAGCTCCAGAAAGAGAAGTGTAATGGGCACGGCTGGTGAGAGCATGGTTCTGGAGAGCCTTGTAACAGTTGGGGGCAAAATGATGGACATGGGAATCTCTTTTTGCACCTTGGGCAAACCCAAGGTGTGTCTTTTGACATTTGTAAAATGGCTATAATTAGAAGATTAGCTTTAATTGAGAAATTAAGATCTGGGGTCAAGTGTTGGCCCCACTGAAGTCAACAGGATTACCTCTGGATCTTAATTTGCTCAAAATTAAGGGGTGTTGTAATACAAGGTTTTGGAACACATCTATCAACAGAGGTAACACCACTAAGGTCCTGATTCAATACAACTCTTGAGGAGTTTAAGTCCCATGACTTAATGGGATTACTCACATAGAATCATAGAACCAAAGAGTGGTCAAGGCCAAAGTACCTAATGGCTTTGCTGTTCCTACTTCAGAGCTGTGAGAAAAAATAGTTAAAATTAAAAAAAACTGAAACCAGCTTTATTATTTTTATGTTGCATAGAAATTTCAGACTTTAAAACTTAGGGAGAAACTACTGCAAATAATTTCACAATACCCAGAGACCCCATTTTTTAGCCATTTCCAATAATTAATTAGTTGTTAGCAAAGTGCTTATAGGTCTTATAATGAAAGTTATTATAAACAGCAAGGACTTGATCCGGCAGAGTACAAAGCAACTCTAGTGAGTTGCTGAGTGCACTCAATACCTAAAAAAAGTCAAGTCTAACAATCTTTACACTGGGAACATCCTCTGAAATGACATCAGTGGGAGTAGAAGGTGTTCGGAAGTTCACAGGCGATATAAGAACTGGGCTATAAGAAAGATAACCTCACCATGCTCATAAGAAGGGGCAGCTCTACCAATTTTGCTGCCCAAAAGCCACTGCCATGGGAAGAGTGGCGGAGCTGCCGCAGAATTGCCACCGTGGGACACGGACTGCCGTCCCATTCTGAATGCCACCCCAAGCACCTGCTCGGAAACCTGGTACCTGGAGCCGGCCCTGCTCATAAGGAACCTTTCCCCCCATTCCTGCTTCTTCACAAAAGGCTTTTCTTTTTCTTTTCTTTATTTTGCCTTGAAATCTTTAGATCAATTTTATTTTATTTCTCATGCTGCCAATTAAAGCCATACACCATTATCATTCTCTTTTAAGTTTAAAGTGCTTCTAAGTGCTTAGCTGGATGAAAGCAATAGATCCATATTTCTTAGCATTAAAATAATTTAATATTTTTGGTTGTCCCTTCCTCTGAAGCAGAAATTATATGATTTTCTTCCTGTCTTCTTTCACTACATTCTTTCATTTTCTAGCTCTCTGGTGTCTTAATTTTTGGTGTACTCACTCTGTCTTCCATTTCACTCATTTTCTTATTTTATCACATCACGTGCTTTTAAGGGAAACACCATGCAAATTCACAGTAGCAACATAATTATAATATACTACTGATGCAGCAGAATCCTGAAGGAAGAGTGGTTATATCTTCTGTACATATACCATGAGGAAAAGGACTTGTATATTAAATTGAAATAGCACAGTTGGAAGGGAAAGGATACTAAAGGAAAGAAAATCCAAATTTCAAATAGGTTATATTAAGAAGCTATAAGAAGTGTAGGGCAATTACTTCCCATAGGAACACTATTAGGACACCCAGGAGTCTGAGAACCTTCAGAAGACCAAGGATTGTTTAAGATTTATTCCCCTTGGTTCCTAGGGGAATGAAGACTATAAGGCTACGATCCCAGGCTTTGTATCATTTGCTAGCAGGCTGGAAAGGCAATTTTCAAGGTAACCTTCATTTCATCACAATAGATCATACAAACAAATGTTCACATGATTTTTCAACAGCTTTGATGATAGTAGTAACTTCAAAAAGCCATAGGGTTAATTGTCCTCTCTACACCCTCCCAAAAAACATTAGTTATACAAGCTACTTCATGTCCTAGATAAATAAATGGTACAATTAACCAGACATATTGGCCCAAATTTTGCACTGATTTAAATCACATGCATTGTGCAAAAGGCAAATCAGCACTGAATGTGGCTCCCTGAATTAAAAGCAGACAGTTACCTAGCATGTTAATTATGACAAGCATTAGATGTGCTAAAGGATACAGGATAAATTTATAGCAAGATAAGTCTAGGTAGATGGTGAGCAGGTCTCAATAAAAGCCAAGCTGAACCTCGGTCCAGACCTTCAACTGAGCCTGAACTAAACCCTTTTGATGGCATGAGACTTTTTTCTCGCCTCTATATTTTCACATTAGCATTTCATGTGGTTTTGACTAGAAATGGGAGGTATCAAGATACCAAACACAATTCTGTTTGAGACCTTTCCAGGCTGGATGGAAGCATCCAATGAACTACTGTTACCAATGAGGCAAACTGTTTTTTCTTTTGTTTTCAAATATGAATGGCATAGCATGGGGGAGAAAAATATCCTAAAACAACAAGGGTGAAATTCACTACGGTGTGGAGGGCAAGCACAGTTCAAGGTCTTGTCCTCCACTTAACTCCTATGGTGGAGCTGCAACAGAGCAGCTGGGCTTCACAGCCACTGCATGATGTAGAAGTTTGCTCTGGTCTGGACCAGCGCCGCATTGGTCAGTGAGGAAGGTGGAAATGGGAAAGAGCATACATGGGATACATATTTACATGGATACTCTCAAGTCTTGGAAAATGTGAGTTCAATCTTACAAGGTGCTGATTACTGTGGATCCAGTCCAGCAAAGCACTTAGTCAGATACTTAACTTTAAGCACATAAGTAGCCCCACTGAAGTCAAGGGGACAAGTTAAGCACATTCTTAGGGTATGTCTACACTGCAACTAAAACCCACAGCTGGCCCTTGCCAGCTGACTTGGGCTTGCAGGGTCTTGGCTAAGGGGCTGTTTAATTGCAACGTAGAAGTTCATGCTCAGGTGAGGGTCCCAGAACATGGGCTGCAACCTGAGTCTGAATTTCGACACCACAGCCCCATGAGCCCACCACGACACTAAACAGCCCCATAAGTCCAAGTCAGCTGGCATGGGCCAGCCATGGGTGTCTAATCGCAGTGTGGACATACCATCATTCAGATGCTTTGTTAGGTCCAGATCAGAGTGCTCAGCACCTTGTAGTGTGAAACCTCACGTGAAGGAGGAAGCGTTCTGAATATATTTGATTTTAAGATGTTAATATATTGGTGATTTTAAAGAATCCAATCCTGCCGTAAATTCACTCATAACTCTCCTTGACTGCAATGGGCAGAAGACTTGTAAAATATTGGTAGGACTAACTCTGCATTTTTCTTTAAATAATTTGAGACCTTAACTTTAAATTAACATTTTCAAAGGAATCTAATATGGGAATTTGGCAGCCAAATCCTACTGAAATTCAATGACTCCTTTGAAAATCTCAGACTTAAAATATAAAGCCAAATAATACAGGGCTCTTAACACCTAAAGGTTTAATATTTGGAGAATAGAAGAAAATATTGTGAATTTGAATTAAAAAATCCTGAAGCATTCATTACATATTAGTATGTGCAGCATTGGCTTTATTGGCATTATAGAATGTGAGCCTACCCTTTTGGTACTTCCACACTGCAATAGGTCGTGCGATGGAAGCTCAGATAAGCATATCTGAATGAGCTTTAATCTAGCTAACACGACTAAAAAACGAAGACAGAACAGCATAAGCTTAAGAGTGGGCTAGTGACTAAAGTATGTACCCAGGGGCACCAGGCAGGCTTCCACAGCTGGAGTTGAGGCCTGCACCACCACATCTTCACTACTATTTTTAGCCATGCTAGCTTGATTAAAGCTAGATTAGGTATGCCTAACTGAGCTGCAATCACATCTGTGATTGTAGTGTAGACATTTTGTTTTTACAGCGCCTCACAATCCTTCTGATTTTGTAGTATTGACCAAACTGCTTGTGTATTGTTTCAGACAGCTAAAGGAAATGTCAGTGCTCATTCTATTAATATATAAAAGTCCTCTCTCATTGGACTCTATCAATATATTTTGTGAAATCCAAACTAAATGAATAGACAGTAAAGGAAGAACATTCTATCTTGATTGTAAATATGATAGATAAGAATATTTATAGTAAAGAGAATACATTGCCTGCAGAAAAATCAATCACACTTCAGTATACTCACTTCTGAAGGTGCATAACTCCTATCTAGTATTAATGAGAGTTCTGTGCTTTTTGCTTTTTACTTTGACTGTTTGGCTTTCATTACTGGGTAACAGGCACATCAGACAAAACACAAGTATGTGTTTTTCACATACCATTCTATATATCTGTCCATAAATTCAGATGATGGAACAATTATTTCCTCTAAATTCAGTCTGAGCAACACTATTAAATCTGACCCACTCTTTGATAATTAAGAAAAAACTAAAAAGAATTTACCAGGGGTGATATTTTGCAGTGCAATTTTACTCTTAAAATATTCTCTCTACTGTACTTTGTATGTTCTTTTCTTGGGCAGACTGTTGATTTTCCAAAACTCTTAGCACCCAGCTATGTAGCATGTGAGGCTTCCCTATTAAATACATGATTGCAGTGATGATAATAACTTTGAATTAATAAGTCCCAAACAAATGCTTGTAATAAAATATTAAATAAAAGAAGTGAAGGAGAGTTTGTGCGTGAGTGTGATAGCTGCAGAATCAAGACCTTAATTATCTACAAAGCACAGAAAAATTGAAGTTACAATTTATCGCTCATATTCTTTGCTTAGTAATTAATTAACTGTTTCTTATTTTTGAAATGAACAATTTCCCTCCCACTACCTCTGAGTGGGAAATAAAGAGTACTATGCTTTGTGCTGTAATTTAGCTTCCCACAATGAAGCATAACATAGTGAAACACCAATGTTAAGGACAGTGCAGTTGATATTTTCTGGCTTTATAACTGCCAGTCTCCATGAACCAGCAAACAGCAGAGTTTTCATAATAGAGTATAGATAGCTTGCCACAGCTCCCATTTACATGAAAAAATATACAAAATAATTGAGAATGCAAAGGTCTTACAATAAAATGGGGAGGCAATGTTAACTTTTAAAAAACAAGTTTTAAAATAAACATTCCCCGTCATTTATGGGACATCAAATAAAACAACCTCAGGAAGTACATCATAGAGGTGACTTCACAGAGATTTCAGTCATAAATTGTTTTGCAAACATTTATGGAGCCAGAAAAAGAAATAGGAGAAAGTAGTTCAGAAGACTGGAAATTGTAGTGCAACAAGAATCACTTATCTCTGTTCAGTAATAGTGAAGTGTGTTAAAATGATGGATGAGAATTCGCTTTCTCTAGGTTTCCTTTCCCAGCATTAACTACATTTCCTATCAGAACCGAAACATGCAGGGCAGATAGTCTCTGCTTATTTTGACTGAAGCAGGACTCAAATAGGAAGAATGCTATGATGGTAGTGCAGGCCGCTGCCCCCTCCCTCCCCCCCCCCCCCCCGCCACACTTTTTTTTTTTAATACTGCAGTAGTCTGATAGAATGTATGCAAAAACTCTCCTTGATGAATGTAAACCATTTGAGCCATGAGCCGCAGGTTTACAAGTCCCCTACAAGTCTATATGAAATGGCTGTTAGATATCAAGTTCTGCCCTTATGTAAACACATACAACAGTAATTGATTGCAACAGTAGGTGTATCTTTATGGGAGGGGGAATGGGAAATAGAAACTTAAGAGTGAGACTTTCAAAGAAAAAGGGAGTAAGGCACACAATTATTACCTACTTGCAATGGAAATTGGGTGTCTAACTCTTAGGTGTTTTTGAAAATATGACCCTAGAAGGCCTGATTCAAAGTTAACGAAGGCCAAATGGAATAACTTCCATTGATATCACTGGACTTAGACCCTATGTTAAAGTCTTATCCTGAGCCTCTGAAGCAAATGGGAGTTTTCTCATTAACATTGATTGGAGCAGGTCCTTAGCTTCTAATCCTGGAGTTGTCATGTAAAAAAAATCCACAGTGACTTCACCTCTATTATTGGGAGTGATCTACATCTGCAGGAATCTACTGAATTACAGTCTAACTACTGGGCAGTTTTCCACAGATCTGTAAATAATCCAAAAATAACAACAAAACCCACACGCACAATCACCAAGGAAATATTTACTTTTTTTATTCAGTCCAAATTTAAATTAAAGCTCAGATCTATATTTTATATCTATATTTTAATCTATATTATACTTCTTTTCTGTCCCCATAATAACCCATTTCTTGAGAGCCCATCCTCTCGACTACATTTTTTTTCTAGATGTTCTTAAAGATTAGTAATTTAGTGGGAAACAGGATTTTTTGTTGTTGCTATGATACCATGAATGTTACTTTCTTACATCATAGCATTAGTTACAATTAGTTAGTGATGCATTAAGGGAGAAAATGACAGAAGTTACAAACAGAATTAATTTCTTCAGATTTACTACTGACAACTGACAAGTTTTCCAATTTTCTCATAACGGACTTTTCAGTCTGAGAAGTACAAGCTGTCTGACAGGGAAGTTTCGCTCTGAATGAAACTTTGTTCATGCTAAGGAGAGGAAAGTGAAGGAATTGAAAGTCAATCTTTATTGTAACACTTCACCGTGGACTAAACAGAGATGAAGGATTCTGTTCAAGCCACATTTTCCAGTTCTCTGAAATACTGCATACCTGCCTTTTTTGTGAACTGTAGCACATTAGAACAACGAAACATGTACAATTAAAATGATTGCTTTCTGCATAAAATGACTACTGTATTTCTAGTTCGATTTATTATAGAATGCAGATGTTCTGTTATTATGACAGGGGAATGGAAATATCTATACATCCACACTGTACAAAAAATTGTGTCATTCTTCGAGCCATACACATAGATATGTTTTAACCCATTGTACTGCAACCTCACTGAACTGAGCTAACGTGTCCAAAGCAGCAGTACTTAGGGAAACAAAAATCAATGTGCAGGGTATCACACCCACAAATATCATCCATACCTCTTCATCAACAGGTGTTACTTAAACTTTGTACCCAAAAGGAAATGTGATCTCAAAAACAGACATTGGGACCAATAATTAATACTGTACTGATTCGGTTTCTAGTGTTCAAACAATTATGGCACATTTCTATTCACAAATCCAGAAACATTTGTCATTGCTGAGTAGCTGACATGAATGAAAAATGTAATTATATTAAACATGCTGAATTCTTTTGGCACTGCTGTGAATGCAATCCCATAGGAATTCCAGTGAGATTTAACATGAACTAACATCCACTTATTGATTAAATTTTACATCAACCGATAATGGGAAGGTGTTTATTTAAGATGTAAGAACCATCTCAAATGTCTGAACCAAAGACCAATGAAACCAATGAAGAGACTCCAGTTTACAACAGTGGGGTTTGGATGGAGTCCTAATTGAATAATATCAAGTTTTTAGACGACTCAAAGATCCTTGAAAGCATCTTATCTTTGATGAAAGAGAGCTACAGGACAAAACTTTCCCAATATTTTATCAATCATATTTGGATATCAGAGTCATTTTTTCTCTTTACTGCATGGGATAAAGATCAATATGAAGATAAATAGGACTGTAAAAGACTATGACCTTCACACACAATCCTTCTGTCCATCAACACCAGCATCTGAGAAATTTCCCTGTAATTGCTGGCCAACCAACACATCTACTGATTTAGTTCTAGTTACCTGGGACAAATCAAAAGTTTTCATCACATTACAAAGTAGAAACAACAGCCTTTCATAGAATTGTTCTCAGACAGCTTAGAATCCTTCCACCATGTCTGTTTACTTTTGATGTTCACAGATACATAATAAAAATTATTTTAACTATAATGCATAGCTCAGGACATGCTGATGACAGTAAGTGACAAACATTTGACAAGAGATGTTGGGAAGAAATTATACCAATACTGATATTCCTTATCAGTCTGTTCAGTATTATCTAATGTTGTTTCTGTGCAATGTTCAGGTTCCTTAGGTTTAAGGATTTCTAAACTATCACCCTACAATCAGTTCAAGGGGTTACCAAAAATGGTTCATTGCCTTGTGGCACTTTCTGCAATGATGGCATGTATGCTCAGTGAAACAGTGACAACTTATACTTTAGCAAATATGGTACTTCACCTCTTTCAGGATAGAAACTGTGTACAGATCTTTTTATGGGGAGAGAATTTTTTTAAATTCCGTGTTAGGATATGAATGACTTTTAATGCTTTGTGTATCAGTCTAGGGCACAGTGCTTTTGTGATGAAGACCCAGATGACTCACCTTTCTCAATAAAAAAAATACATTATTTGAAGTACAAAAGCATTTTTTTTCTTTTTTATTTCTTTGAATGGGTTCTTTAAAATGTAATTCAGTCTAATTGTTCTGCTGCCATTCACAAATTGCTCATGCAGTTTATGTTGTCAGCAGAAACTAAATTACAGTGCTGGATTCGGTTGGGGATATTTTTTTATTTTTTAAATGATCTGACATCAGCAATTGCAAATTTTCCAGTTCCAAAAGTAGCGTGATAATTGCAGCCCATTGTGGAAATTCAGTGGTCTGCTGACATTCTGTTTAAAAAAAATCAACTAGAGGGAGCACATATTGTAAAATAACACAATTTTGGGAGGACAGTTCTAAACTCACATTTTCAATAAGTAGGTTCTCACTTTGGAATGGTCAACAGCAACTAGGCAATCACACAGGAAGCTGCTATCTGGGAAAGTGTTTAAGCACCATCTCACTGAGTGTCAAAGATCTAGGTGTTTTCAAGGCTGCAGCTTGATGTGTTCAAAATGAAATTATTTTTAAATGATATAAGAAAAATCTAGAGGCTTTTTAGAGATCAGGTAAAATTTTCAAAGGTGCCTAAATTACCTTTGAAAGAAGGACATGCTCCTAAGTCACTTGGTAATTTGACCCATCAGCTGCTTTGAGTGCTTGAAGTTGTCTTCCACTTCACAAAAACAAAGAACCTTCTGACTCAACCAACTTCCCCACCCACACCCCACGAAAAAACTAAAAACTACTACAGCACTTGGTCCCTGATACAGTAAATCACACAAGCCCATGCTTAAGTCCAATTAATATCAGTGGAAAGTAAGCACACAGGTTAAGTGCTTGGCTGAATTGGGGCCTTTTTTCTGTTCTAAACACATAGGCCTTTTCTCTGTACTCCTTGCTGCTGCCTTGTCCACAAAGTGACAGGTGCAATCCAAACAGTTCCAAGTACCATTATAATACCAGTGATGCATTACAGAACCTGTCTTCATACTATGCATTTTATGCCCTTGGCACTATTCACTCAGCTACAGAGATTGCCAATAAAAATGAAGTAATTGCTAACAATCATTACACATTTTTGTATCTTGGTGTATGTCTACACTACGAAATTAGGTCGATTTTATACAGTTGATTGTGTATGTCCCCACTAAGGGCATTACGTTGGCTGGGCGTGTCCTCAATACGGTGGCTAGCATCAATTTATGGAGCGGTGCACTGTGGGTAGCTATCCCACAGTTCGCGCAGTCGCCACTGCCCATTGGAATTCTGGGTTAAGCTCCCAATGCCTGATGGGGCAAAAACATTGTCAAGGGTGGTTTTGGGTACATATCATCAGTCACCCCTCCCTCCCTCCGTGAAAGCAATGGCAGACAATCGTTTCACACCTTTTTTCCTGGGTTACCTGTGAAGACGCCATGCCATGGAAAGCATATTGCTGCTCAGCTCACTGCTGCTGTTGTGAGCATTGTAAACACCTCGCGGATTATCCTGGAGTATGTGCAGAACCAGGCTAAGAGATACCAGCACGAGGACAATTGTGATGAGGACATGGACACAGATGTTCCTGAAAGCACGGGCTGTGGCAATTGGGGCATCATGGCAGCAGTGGGGCAGGTTAATACAGTGGAACACTGGAATACAGGTTAATACAGTGGAACACCGATTCTGGGCTTGGCAAACAAGCACAGACTGGTGGGACTGCATAGTGTTGCAGGTATGGGATGATTTACAGTGGCTGCAAAATTTTCGCATGCATAAGGCCACTTTTCTTGAACTTTGTGAGTTACTTTCCTCTGCCCTGAAGTGCAGGAATACCAAGATGAGAGCTTGCCCTGACAGTTGAGAAACAAGTGGCGATAGCCCTGTGGAAGCTTGCAACACCTGACTGCTACCGGTCAGTCGGGATTCAATTTGGAGTGGGCAAGTCTAATATGGGGACTGCTGTGATCCAAGTAGCCAATGCAATCACTGACGTTCTGCCATCAAGGGAGTGACTCTGAGAAATGTACAGGTCATATTGGATGACTTTGCTGCAATGGGTTTCCCTAACTGTGGTGGGGTGGTAGACGGAACACATATCTCTATCTTGGCACCGGACCACCTTGCCAACCCGTACGTAAACTGCAAGGGGTACTTCTCAATGGTGCTGCAAGCACTGGTGGATCACAAGGGATGTTTCACCGACATCAAAGTGGGATGGCCGGGAAAGGTGCATGACACTCGATTCTTTAGGAACTCTGGGCTGTTCGAGCAGTTGGATGAGGAGGATATGGAACTTGGGGAGGAGTGCAATTAGTTATACAATGGATACAGCAGGGACCTGTACTCTTGTTGGCTTTCCTGCAGCTCCAACAGACTCTTCATTATGTTCGTTTGCTCCCCCGTTAGCCTCAGCATCGCCTCCTGGCTCTTGTTCTTTGCGCTTGCTTAATGCTTTCCTGGCCTCTGCCACTGAATGCCTCCATGCATTAAGCTGTGCCCTATCAGTGCAGGAGGACTGCATGAGCTTGGAGAACATGTCGTCGCGAGTGCGTTTTTTTCACCTTCTAATCTGCGATAACCTCAGGGATGGAGATAATAGGGGGAGCATAGAAACATTTGCACCTGTGGGGAGATAAAAAGGGAAAGTAAAATTTAAGATGATACATTTCTGAGAACAAAAGGGAGACTCTTTCACAGTGAATCAAGCAATTCACAACAGACAGCACATGTGCTTTAGATACAAGGTCGCATTTTGCCTTTTATATTGAGCACCTGCTAGTATGATACCACATCACAAATGGCTGGGAAACAGAATTCGGTTTCCGGGCAGCCATGGTAAGCCTTTTGGTATGCGGGGTTGGCTTCTTACGCCTTCATAACACGTGGGAATGGTTTCAGACTGCAGCGCCATTCTTTCCCATAGCAAGCAATGCCGGCTGTGTTTCACATATAAAAGGAAGGGCTGTGGTTTTCAGGTGGATGTGCAGCACACACCTTCCCCCACCCCACTGCGTGGCTATTCTTTTGGATGATCCCTTCACCCCTCCCCCCGCCGAGTGGCTATTCTCCGGGATGATCCCTTTAACCAAGTGCAAACAACCCAGCATGAATGGGGTCCTTTAACTGTTCCCTTACAAAAATTCCCCTATTTCAACCAGGTGACCATGAATGATATCACTCTCCTGAGGCTAACACAGAAAGATAAAGACTGAATGTTGCTTGAATGCGACCAAAACCCAGGACCATTCACTGCCATGCTTTGTGCTGAAATGATTCCAGACTACTTGCTACTGGCTTGGGGTGGTAAAGTGTCCTACCATGGAGGACGAAATAAGGCAGCCCTCCCCAGAAACCTTCTGCAAAGGCTTTCAGAGTACCTCCAGGAGACCTTCATGGAGATGGCCCTGGAGGACTCCTGCTCCATCCCCAGACATGTTAACAGACTTTTCCAGTAGCTGTACTGGCCACAAATGCATTCCAATTCTTCAGGGAAAATCAAACATTAAACGCTATTGCTTTTAAACTCTGTACTGTAGTTACAAATGTCCACTCACTAGAGCTGCCTTCTCCGGCTTCAGGGTCAGGGATCCCGCCTTGGGAAGGTCCTGGCTGCCGGGGAGAACGGATTCACCACTTGCCTGTTGCGCATTCTCCTCCTCCTCATCCACAAAATCCTCCCCCCTGTTGGGTGAGACTCCCCCCTTGCAGGTGTCCATGGACAGTGGTGGGGTAGTGGCAGGGTCCCCCCACAGAATGGCATGCAGCTGATCATAGAAGCGGCATGTATGGGACTCTGACCCGGAGCGACCGTTTGCCTCCTTTGTCTTTTGGTAGGCTTGCCTGAGCTCCTTAACTTTCACATGGCCCTGCTGTGTGTCCCTGTTGTAGCCTCTGTCCATCATGCCCTGTGTGATTTTGGCATATATATTAGCATTTCTTCTTTTTAATCAGAGTTTGGCCTGCACAGATTCTTCTCCCCACACAGCAATCAGATCCAGTGTCTCCCGTTCGGTCCATGCTGGAGCTCATTTGTGATTCTGGGGGGACTGCACGGTCACCTGTGCTGCTGAGCTCAGCACGCTGACCAAACAGGAAATGAAATTCAAAATTTCCCGGGGCTTTTTCTGTGTACCTGGCTAGTACATCAGAGTTCAAAGTGCTGTCCACAGCGGTCACATTGGAGCACTCTGGGATAGCTCCTGGAGGCCAATACTGTCGAATTGCATCTGCACTACCCCAAATTCAACCCAGCAAGGTCGATTTTAGCGCTACTCCCCTCGCCAGGGAGGGGTACAGAAGTCAATTTTAAGAACCTTTTAGGTCGACGGAACGGGGTTGGTTGTGTAGACGCAATCATTTTAAATTCAACCTAACCCCGTAGTGTAGACCAGGGCTTGGATAGCAGTTTTCTCCTATATTTACTGCAGAAAACATCCATGTGGGGTATTGACTGTTTAATGATAGCCACACTATTGCAGTATCCATTTGGTTTTAAGGAAAAACTCTTGAAAAACGATAAGACCAAAAGAAAGTGTACGTCACCGCTGCTGTGAGGTGTGATTCCCAAATCAGCTAGACAGATAAGCACTAGCTCTGCTTGAGCTGGCACTTAAAAATGACAGTAGCCATGGCAGCATAGACTAGTCAACTGAGCACATATACAGAGAGTGGGGCAGAATTGTTCTCAAGTGGCTAATATGAGACTCTGCCCGTGCTGCCACACCTACACGACTATTTTCAAAATACTAGTTTGAGCAAAGCAGGGTTTCTCACTGTCGGAAGAACCTCTGAATAATCTAGAAGTTATTTTTAGCCTTTACACTACCATTCTTCAACCAGAATTGACTTTCAAATAAGTTCATCTTACTTTTAAGTGCACAATTAATGATAAGGCTCTAAAATCCAGAGGCCTTGGTTTCGCCCCATTTCATGGGATAAAGATTTTTAAAAAAATATAATGTCATTATGCACCAGATTACACATGTGAAATTGCAATTCACATACTGAAGAGCAGTTTTGCTGAGCAAACCCTTTCCACATTTTCAGTGTATTAATGGGTCTCAGCTGAAAAGTAAGAACATAAGAACGGCTCCCTGGGTCAGACCAAAGGCCTATCTAGCCCAGTATCCTGTCTTCTGACAGTGGCCAGTGCCAGGTGCCCCAGAGGGAATGAACAGAGCAGGTAATCATCAAGTGATCCACCCCCATCACTCATTCCCAGCTTCTGGCAAACAGAGGCTAGGGTCACCATCCCTGCCCATCCTGGCTAATTGACATTGATGGACCTATCCTCCATTAATTTTTCTAGTTCTTTTTCGAACCCTGTTATGGTCTTGGCCTTCACAACATCCGCTGGCAAGGAGTTCCACAGGTTGACTGTGCGTTGTGTGAAGATATACTTCCTTTTATTTGTTTTAAACCTGCTGCCTATTAATTTCATTTTGTGACCCCTAGTTCTAGTGTTATGAGAAGTAGTAAACAACACTTCCCTATCTACTTTCTCTACACCAGTCCCGATTTTATAGACCTCAATCACATCTCCCCATAGCCGTCTCTTTTCCAAGCTGAAAAGCCCCAATCTTATTGATCTCTCCTCATATGGAAGCCATTCCATACCCCTAATAATTTTTGTTGCCCTTTTCTGAACCTTTTCCAATTCCAATATATCTTTTTTGAGATGGGGCGACCACATCTGCACACAGTATTCAAGATGTGGGCATACCATGGATTTATATAGAGGCAACATGATATTTTCTGTACTATTATCTATCCTTTTCTTAATTATTCGCAGCATTCTGTTTGGTTTTTTGACTGCTGCTGCACATTGAGTGGATGTTTTCAGATAACTATCCACAATGATGCCAAGATCTCTTTCTTGAGGGGTAACAGCTAAATTAGACCCCATCATTTTATATGTATGGGATTATGCTTTCCAATGTGCACTACTTTACATTTATCAGCATTAAATTTCATCTGCCATTTTGTTGCCCAGTCACTCAGTTTTGTGAGATCCTTTTCTAGTTCTTAGTAGTCTGCCTGGGTCTTAACTATCTTTAGTAATTTTGTATCCTCTTCAAATTTTGCCACCTCACTGTTTACCCCTTTTTCTAGATTATTTATGAATATGTTGAATAGGACTGGTCCCAGATCAGACCCCTGGGGGACACCACTATTTACCTCTCTCCATTCTGAAAACTGACCATTTATACCTACCCTTTGTTTCCTATCTTTTAACCAGTTACCAATCCAAGTAAGTTTCACCCTGCAGGTATTCTATATTGTACAATATAATGAGATCATGTTGTACACTCTTAAAATTTAGAAGATCCATTATTGTAAGGGAAGTAGTCAATATTGTGCATATACAAATGTTAAAAAAGCAGCATACTCCCATTACACTATGTGATGCAGAAGTATAACTGATACATTTGTGTAATATAAAACTGCTATAAAACTATATAGTTTTAATATTTGACATTTATATAGCATCTTTCATCCTACAGAATCCCAGTGGGTTTTACAGATTAAACATAGGGATCAGTTCATCCAGCACGGAGATGAAGCAGCTGTGTAATATCATGTAGCACAGAGTAACATACAGAACAGTTGAAAACACAATGAGAATACCCTATCCAGCCAAAAGTGCAGGGGATTTCATGGTGGCAGAACGCAAAGTAATTATTACCCAAATTACCAGTTGGCCAGGACATCTGAAAAACACGCATACAATGTTTACAGCAAAAGATGGGATTTCTCATGACAACAAGAAATCAGGACCTCAGCTTTATAACGCTTCTGAAAGATTGCAGCTCCAGAACACAATAGCCCTAGCACCATTCTAGAATACTGGTTGAGTGCTCTCTCCTACAGAGGAGTGGTATCAACAGACCAATGGCATCATGCACTACAGTAATTCAGTATTCCTTGTAGTTCTCTCAACCAAGTACTGACACAACACAACCCTGGCTTAGCTTTTGAGTTTGGGGGAGATAGTGATGTCTGTTTTGATACTGCTCTATATCAAAGATGTTGAAAGCTGGAAGGATTATCCAGGAATTACAGTGGTAGGCATATTAAAATGCTAGTTGGATCAACAGACGACAGAAAAATAGACAGATATAGGAGAGAATCAATGTGTACATCAAGAAAATAAAGACTGCATATATTTTCCTCCGCTTGTGTTGACAGCCTTGTAAAATCGTACTCTCCAAGGAGGAGTGTTATTTTTCTTAATAAAAGGTGAAATTAATATTTTATCATAAAGTAGAGTAAAATAGTTATTTCACCTTGATATTTTACAAAGCAAAACACCAGAGTGTATCATCCCCAAACTCTGGAGAAGTTCAACATTAATATCTGCAATTGAATTACATGACTTGGGCTCATCTAAAACAGCACAATGACAGGACTCCTATTTCATTCTCCCCTTTGAGAGCTGTTTACCAAGCTTTCATTTCTCCTGTTACATTTCTTTCCACTTTTACATTTCAAATAGCAGTAGAGCTCACTGCATGCAAGCAACACTGAGGTCTGGACTATGGCAATATAGACTGTGCTGCCTTTAAACAGGCAATGCATATAGTGTCTACCAGTATAATAAAAAAGAAACTATTTCACATCTCATTTGCAGCATAAATGTGGTGAATTATTTGTTGAGGTGAATGAGCAGCCTGAGGGTATTTTCCTTTGTCAAGTTTACGTAGATGGTTTAGGGAACTGCACCAATATAGGCTCTCCTTGTCTTAATACACTGTGCAGAAACCCCATTGCACTTGCAGTCCTAGAGACAACTAGTAAATTTACTAATCATCATATTATTAAAAATGTATTCACCCTTTATTGTCATTTGTGGTTTATACCTCATCTAAATGCCAGTGGATAATTTAATAGCATAAAAGAAGCTTTTGCAATGGGAGCATGACATTATTGTGAAACAGGGGCCCCAATTTTGTGAGCCCTTATGCGGAGCAGAGGCTCCCTCCAGTCCCTTCCAGACCCCAGTTCCAATCCTTTATGTCTCTCCTCCTCCCCCCACCCCTTATGGGGCGTTTCTTCAAAGAAAAGAAAATCCCCTCCCCTCTTCCTTCCCTTATAAGGGGAGTCTATAGGAAACCAAAGAGAGGCAAAGGTGATCTGGATACCAGGCAATCTTCCTGGGTCAACCCTTTGAGCTTGATTTAAAATGGGGTCTACCTCCAGCCCCTCCTCTGGGGCATATTGCTTTGAGGCTGGGTCATGCAACTTTGGGAGTGGTGAGGCCTGCCACTGACTTCCTCTCAGCAGACCTGTCTCTGCTGTCTGAGGCAGAACAGCCCTCCTCTTCTTCTTCACGACCCCTTCTTATAGCTGGTTTTCCCTTTTAAGCTCCCTCTCCCCTCCAGGTGGAACAAGCCTTGCAGGTGCACCTCATTGGTGTTGAACAGGGTCACAGGGGCTCCTTAATCACCTCTGCACCAGAGCCCTTTCTTAAAGTGGGAGGCTTCTTTCTGTCCTGCAGCTGCTTAATGAAGTTCAGGGGAAAGAAACATACATGTCAAATCCTGTACTCCTGCAAGACTCCCATTTATGCCATTAGAGTATTTTTAATCCATAGAAACTGCAAATAAATTGTTGAAAACTGATACAGTGGATTATCTGGTTCAGCAACCAAAAAAGCAACGTAAAGAGTTCATGCTGGAAGCTTGAGAGTACATAAATTACAAATAAGAAAAGCAAAAGGAAACGGTTTTGTGGAACCAGAAACAAGGTATAGCCAATAGCACGGCCATCAGTGATTATAGAGCTCTCCTTTCTCAAAGGCATCTATCCTCCACCCCTACTAACTAGCTGCTTTTACAGTTTCTTCCTGCCATCTGAGAGCCCCACTGAACTCTGAGTCCCCAGCCTTGCCTCATTACTTCCCCATGGCTCTTAGTATGAGATCTGAGCAGGGATTTAACCAGAGATGAGCTGCCAAAATGTTAACAACCAGTTCCCTCCTCACCCCACAAGGGGGTCGTGGCCTGCCCCCGCCACTCCTGCCCCATCCAACCCCCCGCGTTCCTTGATGCCCTCCCCCTCCAGGACCCCTGCCCCATCCACGTCCCCTGACTGCCCCCAGAACCGGCAGGAGGGTCTCGTGGCCACTGTAGTTGGTGCCCACCCCGCCCCGCCTCTAAGAGCCTGAGGGACCTGCCGGAGGGCGAGGTGGGGAGTCCCGGTGGTCCTTACCTGGCGCGGCTCCCGGGAAGCACCCGGCAGGTCCCTCTGGCTCCTAGGGGCGGGCTAGCATAGCTAGGGGGGAGCAGGGGGAGCGGCCGCTCCCCCCACTGATCACATCAAAAGTGGTACCTTAGGCACCAACTCCATGTGTGCTCCCGGGCTGGAGAGCCCACGGGGAAAATTTGGTGGCTGCAGAGCCCCCACTGGCAGCTCCCTGCCCCGCGCCTGGCTCCAGCTCACTTCCGCTCTGCCTTCTTCCCTGAACGCGCTGCCCTGCTCTGCTTCTCTGTGCCCACCCTCCCCCCCCCCAGCTTCCCACGAATCAGCTATTCACGTGGGAAGCTGGGGAGGGCTGAGAAGCAGGCGGCAGCTTCGTGCTCAGGCTCGCAGAGGCAGAGGCAAGCTGGGCAGGGAGCGGTTCCCCTGCGCACCCCCCGGGGTACCTGCTGCCGCGCGGGCGGCCCTCCTCGCGCCCCCCTGCCCCAGCTCACCTCTGCGGGCCTGAGCGCGAAGCCACCGCCTGCTTCTCAGCCCTCCCAGGCTTCCCGCATGAACAGCTGATTCGCGGGAAGCCGGGGGGGGGGGCGAAAAGCAGAGTGGGGCGGCGCGTTCAGGGAGGAGGCGGAGCGGAGATCAGCTGGGGCTGGGCGCAGGGCGGGGAGCTGCCAGTGAGTGCTCTGCACCCACCAAATTTTCCCCATGGGTGCTCCAGCCCCGGAGCACCCACTGAGTCGGCACCTAAGGCGCCACTTTTGGCCGGTTGTTAAATTTAGAAGTCCCAACAACTGGTTCTAAAAGGGCTTCTAAATTTAACAACCGGTTCTAGCGAACCAGTGCAAAACGGCTCCAGCTCACCACTGGATTTGACTCCTTGCTTACTGGAAATCAGGTAGAGTTCTTGCACCCAATCACTGTAGTGAAACATTTTGCAGCTATAATAGTGTATCTCGTTGAACCTACCATACAGTTGTAATCAGGGAATTCAATACTGCTGATAGAATCAGTCAGTATCTGAAAAGTTATTGAAGCAGCTAGAACTCTACTAATAAAGCAATGCAGGACATGGTGCTGTGTGTGGATTTCCTTTCCTTCCAGCAAGAATGAAAGAAGCATCTATAAAGCAGCACAAATCATACTGCTTCCTCTGATATTCATTGGAATAACATGAATTTGTGATGCCTACTTTTGGTATTTATGTAGGTACAACCACATCTCAATGGGACATTCATTCAGAATTAGATATAATTGATATCCGCCTCGTATAAGCATTTTTCTCTTAAAGATTCAGGGTCCAATCCACAGCTGGAGTAAATAAATGTAGTTCGGTTGATTTCAGTGGACCTATGTCAATTTACACCAGTTAAGGATCTCATATTTAAAACCTGAGGTTTTAAAAGCATTAAAATCAAACCTTATACAATTTCAGCTTCTCCGGTAGATAGTTGAATATGTTTCGATATTTTCCTCTAACATCTGCTTCTTTATCATCACATTACTGCATTTGATTATTACTTAAAGGAAGAACTGTAAAAAAAGTTGTGGAAG
Organism: Lepidochelys olivacea; assembly: GCF_965140295.1. Taxonomy (NCBI): domain Eukaryota; kingdom Metazoa; phylum Chordata; order Testudines; family Cheloniidae; genus Lepidochelys; species Lepidochelys olivacea. The sequence goes on along the minus strand of NC_140418.1, from coordinate 62,229,645 downwards.
TTATATTTTTAAAACCACTTCTGAAATTGGTTTTCAGTGTCACTAGTTTTAAAGCAGCAATTTATTTTGCTTAATCATTCCTGAGTTAACTGAAATCTCTTTTTAAAATATCAGTGATTGATAGTCTCTTTTAATTGCGAGTAAGGGTAAACTTCAATCATGTGCAAAAGTAATTTCCTTATGAAAGTATTGTTTTCTTAAATTCAAAGTGATCTGTGACATTTACACTACTTCCCTCATACAATATAATATGTACAACATGCTAGAATATTTTGTGCCTTGTTTACTTGACAGACAATTTGAGCCAAGTCGAAGTAGGATTTAAGCCACCTTAGCGTTCTTTTATAAATATAGTTTGAAAGAACAAATGCTAATCAAAGGGAATTGGGGGAGGAAAGCTACCTAAGATCCACCTCCTAGAGTTGACTTCTTTTTTTTTTTCATAATGGGGGTGTTATTTACCACAATCCCCATCCCCATTTGATTTGGGCTACAAAATTGCACAGATTTCCAGATACCCCTTCAAGAAACAGGGTTCTGTGCTCAGTACTGGAACCAAGGCTTTCTATTATTGCTCCTAGTAATACATCTACCCATCCGTTGCCTCTTTAGCTAATAGCTTCCAAAGAGACACCACTCAGCGGAGGAGGTGTTCCCCAACATAGGGAAGGGTCCACAAAAAAGTAATATAGATTTATCTATGGAAACATTTTAGGAGATTTATCACTGCATGACAGGGGAAGATGTATATATATACACACCTCCCAATCTGCAGCCTTCCCCCATGTATGATATATGTCTCTTGGGACTGGGCCTCAGAAGCAACTGATAACTCCCACTTCCTTGGGAGAAATACAAGATCCATGGTTGGAGGCCTATAGACCTAGAGGCAATGAATGGGCCCCCAAATTTAAGCAGCACATGGCTGTGAAGACTCCATAGAAAAGTATACAATTTATGTTGGAGTATTCAGGGAACTTACACAATGTGCTTTGTCTAAAAGAGATAGAAAGTGCATAGAATCCTAGCTATAGCAAAAGATAGTTTAGGGAGTCTCACAGATTTGAATCAAATGATCCATCTTGTTTTCAGTCTAAAAGAGCATTAACTATGCCCAAGAACTGAAACAGAGTGAAAGGATATTCTGGAATGGTATCAGAAAAGTCTTTCCCCTTCTCAAAGTCAAATTACCTCTGCATTTGCTCCTGCCATTTTGTGCCCACAATTATTATGTATGTGCAAAAACTAGAACTTGTGTGGGGCATTCCAGTAGTTATGGTTCTAGCTACATAATTTGCACATGCAAATTTGGAATCTTCTATACACGAATGTGTTTCTTCTCTAGATCAGACCCAAGAATACAAAAACAAAACAAAAAGTTTATCAAAACAAAAACATAAATAGGAGCAAGTTTGCACCCATGTACAATTTTATCTCAACTATCAAAATTCAGGGATGAGAAGGACTTGATTAAAAGGTTCCAGTTTGGATTAAACATTTTTTCAGAGCTTTATTTCAGCATGATACTACAAAAATGAATGGCATTCATAACTCTCTCAGGCATTTCTATGGCAGCCATCGCTATTGTATGTGTCATAATCCTTTGTGCTCCTGTTGAATGGAGTTGTTACATGGTTTAGCAAAAAATATCAGTAGTTTGACAGCAATACTAACTACTATAGCAATGGGCCAATCTCAAAAGGGTTAGATGTTCAGTTTGGATAAGAATCCAGATGTTAGGATTCTTGAATAGCTTTGAAACTCTCTGATCAGAAAATTAAATTTAAAAAAGGGAAAAGAAAAGAAATAAACAAACTGAGGGAATAATTCAGTCTTTATATGCCTAGCATAGATTTTTTTCCCCTCTGCCTTGCTATCTTTTTAAAGAGAAGATATAGAAACATCCTTTAAAGGCTCCTTCAAAAAGAAGGGGAAAAAACCCACTAAGGAGCAATATCAGTACATTTGAAATGTACAGTTTCTATTTGTTTTGTGAAAAATCCTTTTTGCCAAAACTTGAAAGAGAGACAAGGTCCTCAGATAATCTGCGCTATGTGTCACTATCATGAATATTTTTGTGAACTGACTTGCATAGCAGTTTTTTCACTTATATGGGTAACAGGTACAAGACTCTTACAAGCTTCACTGTGGTAAGATGAAATATATTCTTTTGACAGCTTTTCTTGTGCAACTCCAGAAAAGATTGTGCTGAGACACTCTCAAAAATGAAACACAGTTTCTGGCTAGATTAGGCACACTGGGTAAAATTTTCAAAAGCACTTAGCTGATTTAGGAGTCTAAGTCTCAGTGAAATATACTTTTGAAAAAAATAGAACTTTTACCTAATGTGCATTTTGAAATACAAAAGTCATTTTAAATAGGGCTGTCAAGTGATTAAAAAAATTAATCACAATCGCACTGTTAAACAATAACAGAATATCATTTATTTAAATACTTTTGGATATTTTCTATGTTTTCAAATATATTTATTTCAATTACAACACAGAATACAAAGTGCACAGTGCTCACTTTATATTATTTTTATTACAAATATTTGCACTATAAAAAGAAAAGTAATAGTATTTTTCAATTCATCTTATACACATATTGTAGTGCAATCTCCTTATTATGAAAGTTCCACTTACGAATGTAGAATTATGTAAAAAAAAAAAACCCCTGCATGCAAAAATAAAACAACATAAAACTTTAGAGCCTACAAGTCCTTTTAGTCCTACTACTTGTTCAGCCAATCTCTCAGACAAACAAGTTTGTTTACATATGCAGGAGATAATGCTGCCCGCTTCTTGTTTACAATATCATCTGAAAGTGAGAAAAAGCATTCACATGGCACTGTTGTAGCCGGTGTCGCAAGATTTTAATGTGCCAGAGCCTCTAAAGATTCATATGTCCCTTCATGCTTCAACCACCATTCCAGAGGACGTGTCCATCCTAATAACGGGTTCTGTTTGAAAACCATACAAAGCAGTGTGGACTGACACATGTTCATTTTCATCATCTGAGTCAGATATCACCAGCAGAGGGTTGATTTTCTTTTTTGGCGGTTCAGGTTCTGTAGTTTCTGCATCGGAATGTTGCTCTTTTAAGACTTCTGAAAGCATGCTCCAAACCTCGTCCCTCTCAGATTTTGGAAGGCATTTCAGATTCTTAATCCTTGGGTTGAGTGCTGTAGCTATCTTTAGAAATCTCACATTGCATCTTTGCATTTTGTCAAATCTGCAGTGAAAGTGTTCTTAAAACAAACAACATGTGCTGGGTCATCATCCGAGACTGCTATAATATGAACTATATGGCAGAATGTGGGTAAAATAGAGCAGGAGACATACAATTCTCCCTCAAGGAGTTCAGTCACAAATGTAATTAATGCATTATTTTTTTTAACGAGCATCACCATCATGGAAGCATGTTGTATGGAATGGTGGCCAAACCATGAAGGGGCATATCTGGCATGTAAATACCTTGCGATGCTGGCTACAAATGTGCCATGTGAATGCCTGTTCTCACTTTCAGGTGACATTGTAAATAAGAAGTAGGCAGCATTATCTCGCATAAATATAAACACAATTGTTTGGCTGAAAGAGAAGTAGGACTGAGTGGACTTGTAGGCTCCAAAGTTTTACATTGTTTTGTTTTTGAGTGTAGTTATTGTAAAAAAAAAATCTACATTTGTAAGTTGCACTTTCACCATAAAGAGGTTGCACTACAGTACTTGTATGAGGTCAATTGAAAAATACTATTTCTTTTGTTTGCCATTTTTACAGTGAAAATATTTGTAATAAAAATAGCAGTATAAAGTGAGCACTGTCTACTTTGCATACTGTGTTGTAATTGAAATCAATATCTTTGAAAATGTAGAAAAACATCCAAAAATATTTAATAAATTTCAATAGGTATTCTATTTTTAACAGTGTGATTAAATCTGCGATTAATCGTGATTAATTTCTTTAGTTAATCATGTGAATTAACTGCGATTAATTGACAGCTCTAATTTTAAAATATAACGTACACACACACGCACACACTCTCAGACATGCAAGTATAAAGGAATTTGTAAACAATATTCCCTATATACCGTAGCCTTGGGTCAGTTATTTACACACATCGGTGATATTCACCCTTACACACACACAAAGGCTGCACAACTGTACCAAGTACCAATTCACTCTTTAAGGTAGCTATGTAGAACATAACTTAATTGCTGGCCCTTTGTGCAGGGGTGAATTCTACCCATCCTGTTTAAGAATGGAAAAATGTTGTTGTTTTTTGTTTGTTTGTTTTTAAAAAGATGGTCCAAATCTTTGGTCAAAACTCAAACTAAGCTATTTTGTTCTCTGTTATCTCCGCTCCCAACCACCATTTTTGCTGTCTTCTGCCTTTCCTGTTTTCAAATTAGCCTTGAAGGGAAGGTAACATAATGCAACATTATAAGAGAGAGGATCCTTATGAGACAGAATTTACGTCCCAAGTAAACTTTTTGTGAGAGAGCATGAACTCATGAGATTAGCAGCCTGATTAGCCGAGCAAAGATAGCTTTTGAATAAGCAGCCCAACTGAACCAAATTCCTGTACATTTTGGGGTTCACCCATCACTAACTATAGCCGATACATAGGGCCCAACTCAGCCCTGATGTAATTGGACTCCTATTGAAGTCTAAAGCAGTGGAGAATTTCTTTTTCCCCCCAGGCCTGCAAAACATTTTGCACCAACCATCTGACCAAAATGTCTAACACCCATCCACGCTTCCTCCCAAACATTAGTGGAATCTTGTCGACCGCAATCACTCCCTTTTCTGTGTTCATATGAACAAACATCACAGATTGTGTTTTTATTAATGAATAGAGTAACCAGCATCCCTGAGAACGGAAGATGTTAGTTTTCAAGCCCCGTTCTTGTCCATTTTACAGTTTTTTGCTCGTTATTCTAAGTCCCAGCAGCATGGCTACCTGAAGGAGCCACCAACAAGCTGTTCTGGTAAAAACGTCTACAGGCAGGATGAGCCACAGAAAACTCCCAAGTTTGTCATACAATAGCAATGCCATCATGCCCTCCATGATACCTTCTGCGGAGCATCCCATTCCAATCATCCTTTCCCTAACAAAGTGAAGTCTATGTGTAGCCAGAAGGTGGGAGCTACCACCAGTGGCATGTCTATAGCCAGCTCAACTGCACTGCCATTATGTGCAGATAGCTACTGACCAAGTCTCCAGGCTATGTCCACACTTCTGCCTATTGAATCTATTGAATTTTTGGAAAGCTCAGTGACAATTTTTCAAACCTTGTGATCAATTTACATGGATTCATACTTCAAGGATATCTTTACATGAAAAAGAGCTAGATGTTAGCTGTTTTAAGATGAATGTAGAGAATCTCTGGCACATTTTTACATCCCCCAAGTTAGGGTTGTGGAATCTGTGTTTGTGGGCTTGAATGGCTCTGGTCAATAAAAGTCACACTTGCTTGCATCAGGATCAAATTTCTGCCCTCCCGCATTCAATATGATGAATTAAGTGTTACAGAATAATTAAGTGTTAATTAAGTTAATCAGATAATTAAGTGTTACAGAATGGTCTGTTTACACAGAGGTCCTCCATTCATCTCAACAGGCAAAAAAGCACTTTTGATCCTGCACTAGGACTGACATGAAAGACATTTTAACTCCCCTTGATTCTACACACCAATTAAATCTGCCAAAGTTTACTTTCCTAAAGAGACAATGCAAAGCTGAAAACATTTGGAAATGCAAGGGAAATGAATTTAGGGGCTGTTAACCTGCTGGATTTCAAAGCTGCTGCAGAGCTAAGTGTTTTATCTCAGATCTCAAGCCAGGATCAATCAATACTTTACTGTTGCAAAATGACAAATTCTGATATTTCTTGATGCCTTGGTTGGTTTTCTGATCAGGAGTGACCAATTAAAAAAAACAAACACATAATCCAAAAGAAAATGGCTTATTTGGAAAAGAGGGGTTGCAGAGAGAGACACTGGGACATGTTGGTATGCTCTAAAAAGCAAAACAAATTTATATTTTTAACTAGACTTTTCTGTTGCAGTTTTTTCCCCCCTACATCACATCAAAATATAATTCTGTTAAGACATGAAAGCAATGTCAGCTAGGGTATTTTATTATTCAAAGGGGAAACTTTTCATTTTAGCAGCAGAGAGAATTCAGAGCCTGGGATGGAGTCTATGGAATTGTATCACTCCTGGAGAAAGTCAGTGCATCTTAATGAGTTCTTAAGGCTGCCTGTGACTTGATAAATAGAAGTTTAGTACTGGCCACAGTAAGCCAACAACTCCATTGCATAAATACAATTTATGAAAGGATATTTTAGTTAAATAAACCAGTGCTATGCCAGACTGAATATCCACCATATACAAATGGCAAAACGGGAATAGTCACCGTCTCCTGGAAGGAGCACACCAAGTGCAGGAAGATGGGTAAGGAAAATGGAGTACTTGTTACTAGTTCTGGATGAAAATGTTGGATAGTGGCAGGTTTGAAGAGAGGATCTTTCAGTGGGTCATGTAGAGGGAACGATGGAATGAAGGATCTGTGAGAAGCTTGGGGCATGTCAGAAAGAGGAAGAGGGGATTGGTGGGACAATTTAGCTTACCTTCTTCCCCAAAAGATGGAAGATGAGGAAAGCAGCTTGCTGGTGGCCTTTAAAGTTCCCAGGAGGGGCAGAAGTAAGTGGCCAGCCAACAGTCCTACCAAAACAATGAAGATTCAGGGAAAAGAGGGAAGTATTAACCAATGGTCGTCCCCTGAAGAGGTATCCTGTTCTGTTATTTGGCGTGAGAACTTGCCATAGGAAGATAGCCAAACGTACTCCATCTTCTCCCATGACACAGCCCAGATTTTTTGCAAACTTCAGTTAACTGGAGCTCAACTTTAGATTGATGGTAAAACCCCAAACAAGGTTACAGCAAGTTTCAGCTTTTGTTACTAAATCTTTGCAGATTTCCCTCTCCCTATGTTCTGTTTGTAGCAATCCACTGTAGCTTTTATAGGATGTTTGAATTGTATCTACTATTGATAGCATGAATCAGCACAAGGCTGAGGCAGAGTGAAATTCAGATAAGTTGATTGATGATGCAGCCCTTGAGCACCAGAAGCTGCTAATAAAAAAAATCAAATTAATGGGTTCATAGAATATTTCTTCCAATGCAATTGCATACATATCTGGTGAGAAGCATCACACAGAGTTGAGGATAGTGGCACCAGATGAGTGCTGCTTTCTCACAAGTTGAATACAATGTACACATGGACACAGCTCTAAGACAAAATAGAGACCATGTCACTATCACTGCTCTGCATTCACAGAACAAACACCTGTCAAAAGTTTCGGTTATATTAATACACTTTGAAACCTTATTATTCCAATGGGTTTACAATTTAGGTGACAACATGCTTTGCTTCTTTATAGTTTTTAAGTTCAATTACTTACAATTATTGTTGGCTTACTGTGTTCAGTACTAAATTCCATTGATATTGAACCTTATCTCTCTTAACTTTAAACTTAACACACAAACATTTTTTTCACTCAATTCTAGTGTCTTCACTTTATACTGCACTTTAAAATTTATCCATTACCAACAAAAGAGTTTTTATTCTAAATTATCTGTCCAACAAGCCTAGTACAGCCTAAAGCCAATCACCTGTTTGAGAAAATCCTCAAAAGGGAAACATATTTCCCTTTAAGTGCATGCTTCTGTGATTTTCTAGATTTTGTTTGCTAAGTATTATTGTTAAATAGCTTACCGAAACATAAATCTAGGTCTCAATCATGAATGGCACTAGATTTGCAGGAGAGAACCAGACACCCACCTGTTGCCTGGATCGTGCACCTTTCTAAAGAATTCAGCACATTTGAAATGGTCAGAACTTGCCCACTGAATTGAAAGGGTTTGTTTTATCAACTGGCCAGATTATATCTGGACATGGTGGAGGGAAGGGTATGAGGAATCACAAAGAACCTTCCTTCCTCTTTTTATTCCTTTCTCACATGAGGGACAGAAACAATAGCCTCTGTGTAGCTGGGGAAGAACAAGAACAAGGGGATTTCAAAGAGATGCGTGAGACAGAATTTCCACTCCTCCCAATCTTGTCTTTTCAATTTTTTCCTTTTAAGTGCCAGGGACTAGTTATTCTACCTTGACCTCACTCTGTTTTTTTGAACTAGTCTCAGAACTGGTGTAAACTGACGTAGCTCTACTGATGCAGCTCCACTGAAGTCAGAGCTATACTAGATCCGAGGATCTGGTCCCCTGTGTGTGTACGTGCACAGACATGTATACTAAATCAGAGCATAGCTGACAACACACGCTCAGCACATAGGCAGTGACAAAAGTTTCAACAAAATGAATCCAGACAACAACTCTGCTCACTCTAGCAAATGCTTCCTCAATTGTCTTTGTTAATTAAACTTTGGTCTGAGAGTCTCCTTTAACTCAACAGCTTCAAGCCCAATATATGGGTGTGTGTAGCCTTAGTAGTGATTGACTGATAGCAACAGAAACACTTAATATTACTACTGAATTCACTATCCAGTAATAACTCTAGTCACAGCATTAATTGGAATAGATAACATCTAAAAATGATTTGATGCTGATCCTGCTGATGTTGAAGTCAATGGCAATAAAATCATTAACATTGATGGTGAAGGACTGAATGGTTGCAGTGAAAGGAAAATTTTTCTTTTGGTCCTAGGAAAGTACCTAAACAATACAGGCCCAATCCTGCATGAATTTTGCTAATGAATTCAATGGGAGCAAAATCGGGATCTTAATGAGGGCCACAAAAAAAGTTAAAACAAATCCATAAATAAACCAAGCAACCAGATAACCAACCATCAGGGATATTTGAATGGCCTGCAAGCTTAAGAGTCCCCACAACCCAAATCTTCCCCTTTTCAGTCCTTATATTTTTGAGATTTAGTATCTTAACTACTGCAAAATATAGTCATAGAATACACACCAGGTCACAATGCTTCTCACTCAGTTTTGGCTTTGCTTTCCCCACCCTCCCTTCCCATCATGATGGAGGGACTGGTGAAGCCAAACCTGAGCAGCGCTGAGACCCCCATGCACTAGGTCACAAGGCCACTCACTCAGTTTTGGCCCTGCTGGCCTGCCATTATGAGGAAGAGCTCGTGGGACCAATGAGGTGGCCAGCGCTGCTCTTCCTCACCACTGCTAATGATATGTACCATGCATGATCTATGTGTGGTTGCAGTTAACACTGGTTAGAGTTATAGATTTGGCCTATACCATTGGCTCATACACACAAACACGCTCAGTCCCCAGTTATTACCGAATCCTTAACCTTCCAATACTACTAACACAAATGTGCCATACTGAAAACAAGAAACCAGAGCAACAAAGAAAGAAGTGACCAGAAGGTAAAATGCTCATCTAACGAAAAAAAACGTTATCATATAAAAGAGTCCTTTCAACAAATATAATATTGCTTCTTGTCAAACTTTAATTCTTGACCCCGCAATATAATACATAAACAATTTCCATATCCCCAAATAAATTACCCATGGCCTGTATATTTGATAAAATGTTCATTCCAGAGATGCAATCTGAGATAGGATAATCATCTAGTCTGCCTCTTTGGGGGGAACATCTGTCCAGTTTTTCAAGATTACTTCCTATGCCAAGAGTAATCCAGTCTGCTTCCTGTTTGCCATCTTTAATAAAGTGCTCTTGCAATCAGAAGCACATTTAAAACACACAGCAGTGTTAGCTATGAAATCCACATACAAAATAATCCTTACCTTCTTTATCACCTTCCCCCCACCATAAATATGTAGGTATGATGTAAAGCCCCAAAGCAACATGGATACCCTTTTATGTGGTTTCAGCATGGTCAGCAGAAATTTTGGAGCTTTGAAACCATCTGTGTTTTTTTTCTTTCTTCAGTGTTCAGAATAAATTATAAAATATTTTAAGTCGCTGATTTTACATTTGTTTCATAATTATGAAACCAAATCTTTTCTCATTATCTTTCCATGGAAAATGTATCTACTCATCTCCCATGAGCACAGCAGTTCTATCAATTATATTCTTGATGAACACCAATTCTGATTTCTCTCAGGGCTTGTCCATACTACCGGTTAACTTGATGAAAAACTACACCCCCTGCCCCCAAGCGATGTAACTTACATCGACTTAAAAACGATCTCCTTCCTACACAGCTTCCTCCTCTCATTGATGTGGAGTAATTATGTCAACAGGAGACTGCTCTCCCATCAACATAATGCGTTTTCACCAGATGCACTGCAGAGGTGCCGATTTAGCACAGTAGTGAAATCAATCCCTTAGTGTCTGAGCCAGTGCCAAAGGGAATGTCTTTCCTGTAGTGCACTCTACTTGCCAGAGGTGACACTACAGCACCCAGCCTCAGTTTCATCTTCTGCTTGGGGCCCCTTAAAAAGTTCACTCATTCCAGATATTCACACATTTCCCTTGTAAGACCCAAGTTATAAATTCCTGCACAGTCTTTTAAAATAGACCTCAAACCTACTGTCTTCAGAATGGTTTCAAACTGTGTCCACCTCTCCTCCTTGAGTGTCTATCTTCTCTTCAGAATTCAAATACTCTTATGCTCCAGCCCCAGGCTTGGTATAGCCCCTCCTCCCTGAGGGTCCATCTTTCTGTTCTCCCAGTACTTTTTGCCTGGGATTTGGCCTTCTCCACAAGCCACATTTCCCACTGGTGTATGCCCCCTGCAAGAGCCTTCTTACTTTCTGCATGTCTGCCCATACTCCCTTCCTGCTGTCTCCCCCTTTATAAAGCCCAGGTGCCATCCCTTAAGACAATTTGCGTAATCTGTCACAGGTACACTGGACCTTGCTGTCCCTCAAAAAGACCAGTCACTCTGCAACAGCTAGATTACAAGGAGGGGCTTTCTATAAAGACTTATTTAGTCATTTTTTCATATGTAATAACACTAACATTGTACAGACTGAGCTACCCAGACTTTGATAAGTCTGAAAAAAGCTAGATATTTTGCATAAATGTGTCAGAAAGGTGTAAAAGGCCCTTTTGTACCCAAATGGAACAATACACTTTGAAACGCCTCCCCTGTATATTTGAGTTATTCCTGATGTACACTTGCAAAACCCCATCCTGTAAGCTACTCTATGGGGACAGACCTCTGCAACCACAAAGAGCCACAATGAAGTCAGTGGACCATAGTGCAGGTACAGGGATATACTCACATGTATGGACTTGTATGAACTTGCAGGATCAGGCCCTCAGATTAAATTTATGATAGATACCATCACTCTGCATACTCTGCTACCTACGCAGGCTGCTTGATAATGGAGATTTTTGCTCTTAAAAATCTGTAAATGGTGGACTAACTCATCAGAAAAAGAGAGGGCTGTATTTAGCAAAATTTCTTTCTCTAGGGTTAGTAACTCTAATGAGAAAGTGAAATAATTTAATATAATTAGAAAGTAAACAGAAGAACTTCCTGCCTAGTATTCAACCGCATCCTACAATATTGGCCTTTGGCCTCAGACATACTACAGAAAATTTCAGCTCTCCCACCGCATTTTGTTGTTGCCTTCAATGGAGGCATATTAAAGTAGGAAATACCAGACTGTAACTTGTGGCATTCTCTGAACCTAAATTTGTTGGGTAATTGTCTAAAAAGCAACACAGGCCAGACCATAGTAAAAAAGCTTAAAAAGGAATAACAGATCCTATGTCTTGCCAGGCTTACTGGGAAGTAAAATCCTCTCTGGAGTAGCCAGAGGCCTCAGAGACACTTACAGCAAGTAGGATTCTGAACATCCTCCTCAGAAACCACCTTCTGGCTTATCAAGGTTAACTGGTAGCAGGTTCCCCTAAATGCCTTGATATAAACTTAGGGCTGAGCAAGACCTAGGGCTAAATTCACAAAGGTACTTAGGCACCTGAACACCAGATTTAGGCACATACAATTCTGGGGTTTAGGTGCCTAAGTCCCAATTTTCGGCTCCACTGCAATCCACAAAACTCCTGCCAAACCCTATAGGTGTCTAAACTCAGTGCCCACTTTTGTGAATCACATTCTAAGGCACCTATCTCCCCTGCATTCATTGTATAAGGAGCCTAGGCACCAAACTCAGCTTTTGGGAATCACAGTGTTGTTTCTGTGATTTTCTAGGTGCCTAAAAGTTAAGAGTTATGATGCACAGTATCACAATGCCTAACTCCTTTTGTGACTCTAGTCCCTTGTGCCTGAGTCTCCATTGTCTTGTTCCTTGTGTTGTCTTTCACACCTACACCAAACATGCATAAAACACTGCTGTTCTGGCTGGGTTTTGCACTCACTTTGCACAGATGTTAAATGATGACACAAATAAAAAAAAAAAGATGTGAAGGGTCACACTGCAGAAATCTGTACTCCTTTGGCTATTTAGGCTGCAGCTGAGGGAAACCTTTCATATGTGTTTGTTTCCTTCAGACAGAGTTCATTTTTTACAATAGGACTAAACTTTGTTGTGCAGATTTATTTTTCCCCCTCAGCCCAGCCAGCTTCTGCACCAGCCAATCTATATCAATAACTATCTTAAAAGAAAGCAGTATGACCTAAAAACTGCTGATAGAATTTAAGTTCAGGTACCCACACAAATGTATGTGAAACTTAGACCTGACCCTGCCCATCTTTCACAACCAGAATGCCAGTTCATCCCAGTGAGAACTCTACTTGTGAAAATACTACAGGACTGGAGCACCTATTACATAAATCAGAGTTAAAGGAACCTAACTGAGGAATTCCCTCAGACCCTTCCTTCAAGGGCAAGGGAATGTTGTTTTGTATTGGTAGTGGCTCTGCATCTTAAAAATAATGATAATATAACAACAATAAAAATCTGGTTATAGTAGAATTTGCTGGTCCAAACCTAAATTCATATCAGACCAGATTTTTAAAAAGAGAAGAATTGCTAAATGTGGGAAAAGTACCTTGGAAATAACAAAAATGTTTGATTTGGTATTTATTCCTTGTCCCTTCATCATTTATGATCAGCAGAAGAAATGCCATGCCATCATAGTGTAGAAATAATGAGAAGAAAATGTAACTAGGTGGTTTAAGTAGCAACTTACGAAAAAATAGCAGACGATCATGTAATTAAAGCCAGGATCTTAATACATACACACAAGGAGGCCAAATTAGTATTGCACAGGTAACCTTAACAGGGACATTTCCTAACTTTTCAGTGCTTGATTTTGAAACCTTATTATTTTTAAAGGTAGATTTTTTGATGTGATATTGCTTTATACAGAGGTTTTACATCTGTTCTAGAAAGCAAATGAGTGTAAAATGCACCACTAACACAATGTAATATTACTTCAGATCCCTATCATTAGCTTCTATTCTATAATGTAAAACCAGCTTGCAAGAAGCAACCCTGAGATTAATCAGTTACATTTTGTCACTAAAGGATGAAAATTCTTATTTCAGCCTAACTTAGCTCATTTTCCAGCCAGCAGCCCTTAAGAGAGACAAGAAAGAAAATGTACAGTTGGCCTGCGCTGTAAGGCCATTAAATTAAAAAGAAAAGTTTCATGCTCTGTGGTACCTAGCCATATGCTTAGGGACTCTCTATATATTTAAAGTTAACCACATACTTAAGTGCTTTGCTGCACTGGGACCTGATCTAAAAGGCATTGAATGCAATGGGGATCTTTCAATTGACTTCACAGGTTTTGGATTTGGCTAATTTCAATTGTCCCACTGAACTGTGGTGGTCACATGAGTTCTAGGAGACCATGTTATCTAGCTGTGAAAGTACCTCAACAACAGTAGACATACCCAGTACCTGCTTTTCATGTTTACTGACTCAATTTTTGTTCACCAAAAACCTCACATTGGGCAATCACATTCCAGGAATTCCCACTGGAAACACAAAATTAAATCCTTGCCAGGATTTTGTTTTCATAAATAAAACAAACACTGAGATACGGTATCCTCATTAACTATGAGCTGGCAAGCATTCAAGTTCACTGTTGCTCAATTTAATATTGGACCCTGTCATGCATGATGAATTCTAGACATTCTCCTTTAGCTCCACCTTCTATATAATGAAGAAACTTAATTGCAAACTATTAAAAAAAAGATTACAATCTGCTTGTACTAATTATAGTTTAAAATGCACTACCCGAGTTTCTCTCTCTCTTCCTATCTCAAGGCTAATGATCCTTCCTCTAAGACACAGTATGAATATTGGTTTCTCTAAGTCATGGTTTCAACAAGATCTCTTTGTGAAATCCAAAGAAGGGCCAACTTGGAACACTTCAGAAAGTCTCCACACTGCATATGGAAAGGGAGGTTAAAATATCCAGACTTAAGAAACTAAGAAAGACATTTCATATTGAACTTTAAAAAAAAAAAACTACTTTGGTACCACTGACCACAAACAGTGGTACAGCAGTGGGCTGTTGTGATTAGCTTGTCTTGGTAGTTTTCCAAGCTCTGGAAAGAGGTCTCCTGTTTATTGAGCCTGTTCAGTTTCAAGATGAGAGATGCATTTCAATCATTCCACTTATTTTTGGAGTTCTAGAAGAGGGTCCCTATTTATTGCAATATTCATCATATGGGCCTGGTCTGCTTCTCAGCACATTTCTTTATTTTAAATTTATTTTTATTAAAAATCTTTGAGACTATTGCATCTTATTTCAAAGCTAAAGAAGCTTTGACATCCCTAGAAATGCAACCCTTTATCAGGGCAAGTCCTTACCTGGATTTGATTCCATGTTTTAAATGTAATATGTCTTTTGCAACTGTAACAGAACTTGAATTAATTTTAATACCATATGTCATTTCAGCATAAATGGACAGTCTTTCATTTTGATTAAAGATTCAACATTTTACTTCCTATAGGCAACATCAAAAGAATCTAGCAGTGGATTATATTTTATTCATACAAAATCTTGTATCAGGAATCAAGTCCATTTTGTTATCACTATCTCCATTGTGTTATTATGCAGAATAAGTACTCTTGTCAAAAGGACATACTGCCATTGGCCTTTTGGTTACACTAGTATTTAACATTATGATTTTGAAAGATTCCCACAGGGCTGATAGATCCAGTTATATTTTTTATTAATAGAAATTGTTGCTCTTCTGAAATAGAAGAGACATAAAACCAAGCTCTAAACTACTTGGACTAATCAAAGATCTCCTGGCACATTTTGCAAAGGTTGAGATCTTAGTACTCGTGTCCAGACAGCTGGCCAAATTCACCCTAAGTAATTATGTACTTCTTGCCAAAGTTCCCCTTCTAATTTAAGTGTGGAAATTATTCTTTATTTCCTCTTCATTTTTTCATACTGCTGGAACAACATTGCTGCTGCATTCAACCTCAGGAGTGGCTGTATTTCAGTGGATAATAAAGTACATGTACTTTCCTGTAGAGTCCTGCAATAGGTGTGACAGGCACACTACAAATTCTTTAATATTGAGGCTAACAGTGATACTTATTAAAAAGATAAGTTTGTGAACACCTTGTTCACGTTGGTGAGTAGGTACTCATGGGAGTAGTCCCATTTGAAGTCAATGAATTCTCCTACATTACCCCCAAGCACTCCTTTTCTCTCTTTCTGTCCCCTGTTGTGGTGCCACTTCTTTTCTCAGCACTTCACAATGAGGTGCAAGTTTTAGCCGTAAGAGGTAATGGTAAGAAAGAATAGCACCATGCTATCGAATAATGATGCCATTGCACATGTCACCACAGTTACTACTACTACCTATCCTGATCGTTTAATAATCAGAAAAAGATACAGCCTGAAAAAGGGTTGATTTTAATGTGTCTCTGGAGCTTTGTTTCTGTACAGTACATTTAATATTGTTTCTTTTATGGCCTAATCCTGCAAATACTTACCACAAAAGTTGAAGAGACACCTAACTCCTAATGAAACTCAATGGGAGTTGGGTGCCTAACTCCCATCTGTGCTTTTGAAAATCTCCCTTGCAATTTTTATCATTGTGATTAGCTCACATTGACTTCTTTGCATCCATATTAATTAACATTTAATACGCCAATACAATGTTCCTTTTACACTAAGTACAGTATCCAGTTCCTCCTCCTTGCTTTCTACAGTATATTTTCTTTCCTCATTCAGAGCTAGATTCTGCAAACACTACTCATGTTGAACACCGTTATTTCCAAGGGACTCCTTTCAGGAGCCGCCTCCCTGGAGCTAATTGCGGGACTGGGGACTTGATTTTTAAAATGTGTCTTTGTTTTTCTAATTGTAAACAATTTTCCAAATGTCCCTTCCATATACAATTCACTGGGGATGTTGCCAATAAGATCCTATTGGGATCTATAACAGTGACTCTCATAACAACCTATAGAATTTAACAGATATAATTATGCCCTTTATGGAATGTTGTCATAAATATAAAGGGAAGGGTAAACCCCTTTGAAATCCCTCCTGGCCAGGGGAAAGCTCCTCTCACCTGTAAAGGGTTAAGAAGCTAAAGGTAACCTCGCTGGCACCTGACCAAAATGACCAATGAGGAGACAAGATACTTTCAAAAGCTGGGAGGAGGGAGAGAAACAAAGGGTTTGTGTGTCTGTCTGTATGCTGGTTTCTGCAGGGGATAGTCCAGGAATGGAGTCTTAGAACTTTTAGTAAGTAATCTAGCTAGGTATGTGTTAGATTATGATTTCTTTAAATGGCTGAGAAAAGAATTGTGCTGAATAGAATAACTATTTCTGTCTGTGTATCTTTTTTGTAACTTAAGGTTTTGCCTAGAGGTGTTCTCTATGTTTTTGAATCTAATTACCCTGTAAGATATCTACCATCCTGATTTTACAGGGGGGATTTCTTTATTTCTATTTACTTCTATTTTTATTAAAAGTCTTCTTGTAAGAAAACTGAATGCTTTTTTCATTGTTCTCAGATCCAAGGGTTTGGGTCTGTGGTCACCTATGCAAATTGGTGAGGCTTTTTATCCAACATTTCCCAGGAAAGGGGGGGTGCAAGTGTTGGGAGGATTGTTCATTGTTCTTAAGATCCAAGGGTCTGGGTCTGTAGTCACCTAGGCAAATTGGTGAGGCTTTTTACCAAACCTTGTCCAGGAAGTGGGGTGCAAGGTTTTGGGAAGTATTTTGGGGGGAAGGACGCGTCCAAACAGCTCTTCCCCAGTAACCAGTATTAGTTTGGTGGTGGTAGCGGCCAATCCAAGGACGACAGGTGGAATATTTTGTACCTTGGGGAAGTTTTGACCTAAGCTGGTAAAGATAAGCTTAGGAGGTTTTTCATGCAGGTCCCCACATCTATACCCTAGAGTTCAGAGTGGGGGAGGAACCTTGACAAATGTGTTGGTTGAAAAATTGGATAAAAGGACAGCTTTCTCCACCAACATTCTATAGGATTTTTCCATAAGATATCTGTGTACACTTTCCAGTAGAAGTGAAAATTCTCCACATGATCAGTAAGGATTATTACAGACTGGCAGATCTTCCCTTGTGCATTCATAGAATCATAGAAATATCGGACTGAAAGAATAGATCATCTAATCCAGTTCTCTCAACTGAGGCAGAGCTAATCCACACCATCCCTAACAGGAGTTTGCCTAACCTGTTATTAAAAAACTCCAATGACAGAGATCCCACAACCTCCCTAGGTAATTTGTTCCAGTGCTTAACTACCTTTATATTTAGAAATTATTTCCAAATGTCTAACTGAAATCTCCCTTGCTGCAATTGAAGCTCATTACTTCTTCCCCTGTCCTTAACGGTTCATCATCATCATCATGCTCCTATTTCGCCTCTGGCATTTAGGACAGTGACGAAGCTCCTCCACTCGTGTCTGTTTCTGGCAAGTCTTTTAATGGTTCCCCAGCTGTGTCCCAGGTTTTTCAGCTTGGCTTCCACAGCTCTTTTCCGTGTTGTTTTCAGGTGGCCTCATTTTCGCTTGCCTTCAGGTGTCCATCTTATTCCTACTCTGGTGATGGAATCAGTTTCCATCCGAAGCACATGATTGATCTCTCTCCAACACCTCTTGGCAATGATGGTGCTCAGATCCTCTTGGCTGCACTGTGTCAATAGATCTTGGTTTGAGATTGTTCTGAGCCAAAAGATACGGAGGATTTTTCTGAGGCAGGTTGTATGGAACGAAGACAGTTCAGACATATCACACTTTCTCATTCCCTAGCATTCTGCACTATAAAGTAGTGTTGAAAGTACGCAGCTCTGATAAATCTTGAGTTTGGTTTTGGTGTTCTATTTTGATGATTTACAGACTGTATTTAAGCTCCTGAAGGTATTCCTGGCTTTATTAATTTTGTTCCGGATTTCCTGGCTTGTTCCACCGTCCTGGCTGATGGTGCTGCTTAAGTATGTGAATCTTTCTACACTGGTGAGAACATAATCCTATATCCATACTGTTGATGGTGAGGCAATATTAAAGGTCATGATATCTGTCTTATTGCAGTTGATTTTCAGACAATTTGCTGGCTGAATGCATTGAGTCGAGTTGTTTTTTCTTTCATGGTGTTGAGTATGTGATAGGAGAATGACATCATCTGCAAAGTCCAGGTCTTCAAGGGAGGAGAAGAGTGTCCATTTAATGACTGTTGGCATGTCTTCTGTTGTTGATGGGAATGTTGAAGAGGATTGCAGACATGACACACCCCTGATGTACTTCTATTTTGACTTCAAAACTGAGCTCACTGTTATCAACACTGCATGTAAAGTTGAAATGGAAGCTTTTGAGGACATTGATTATACAGAAAGGAATTCCATATGCCCACAGAATGCGCCATAGGCTGGTCCTGTGAATGCTATCAAAAGCCTTCTCAAAGTCTATGAAATTTATGTAGAGTTGTCGTTGCCATTCCAAGCACTGTTCTAGTATGTTTCATAGAGTTAACGGTTAAGGAGAACAAATTATCATGTTACTCTTTATAACAACTTTTTACATACTTAAAGATTGTTATGCTCTACTCTCAGACCTGTATTCTTTTATCCAGACTAAACATACCCAATTTTCTCCATAGGTCACATTTTCTAGACTTTTAATCATTTTTGTTGCTCTCCTCTGGACTTTCTCCAATTTGTCCACATCTTTCATGATATGTGGTACTCAGAACTGAACACAGTACAACAATGCTGAGTACAGTGGAATAATTATTTCTTGTGTCTTGTTTACAACACTCCTGCTAATACATCCTAGGATGATGTTTGTTCCTTTTTTTTCCCCAACAGAGTTAAACTGTTAACTCATATTTAGTTTATTAACCACTATAACCTCAGATCCTGTGATACTCCTTCCTAGGCAATCATTTCTCATTTTGTACTTTTGCAATTGATTATTCCTTCCTAACTGTAGTATTGTGCAGTTGTCCATATCAAATGTCATCCTATTTAATTCAGACTATTTCTCCAGTTTCTCAAAATTGTTTTGGATTATTATCCTGTCCTCCAAAGGACATGCAATCCCTCCCAGCTTGAAATCATCTGCAAAATCTATGCCATTATCCAAATATTGTATCTAGATATTGAATAGAACCACACACAACATATCTGTGGGACCTCACGCAATATGTCCTTCCAACTTCATTGTAAACCATTGAAAACTACTCTGAGTACAGTTTTCTAACCAGTTGCGCACCTACCTGATATAGTACTTTTGTTTAGACTATATCTCCCTAGTTTACTTATTTCTGATTGATTTCATTCTGCTGATGTTTTTTTTTAATAGAGGGAACTTTTTTTATGCTTGCCGAGTAATGTCATTTCTGATTCTGTTCTAAAAATAACATTCTTGTTATTCCTAGTCAGATGATTTGAGTACCTTTTTTAATGGTCTTCTCCTGCTTTCATTGAAGTCAATGGCAAAACTCCACATAACATCTATGGGAGGAGTATTCGGACCAAAATGCAGTAGGCTGATCTGCAGCTTGACACAGTATTGTGCAAACACTATGTTTTTATGCATGGTTCCTCTGCAGCCCACACTAATGCATTGGCTGCGTTTAGGAGAAGAGTAATTACACGTCTTCCTTTTCTCTACAAATGCAACAAATTTTTAAAAAGATCCCATTCTGCCTCTCATCTCCACTACTGCACAGAATTGTTAATAGTCTTTAAAAATAGACAGCAAATGTTTCACTGTTTATTTTGATTTACAGAGGGATGGGAGAGGCGTGCCTATCGAACAGAGTCCCAGATTCTAAACTGCACCCAATATGTATTTGTATGATGGAAATGGAGGGAACCCTTGACCCTTGTGCCAATTCTACATGGCTCTAGCCTGCCAATAGTTTAGAGTAGCCTTAGAGCTGTTCTAAATTATGCCAGCTGGTTATAGCTAGCCAACAATAACTAGCCATCAATAAGGCACCAATAAACCAGCTAACAATAGCCAGAGTACAATAGTGCCTTGGCCACCCTCTCTGTGATGGGGTGTCATAAATATAAAGGGAAGGGTAAACCCCTTTGAAATCCCTCCTGGCCAGGGGAAAGCTCCTCTCACCTGTAAAGGGTTAAGAAGCTAAAGGTAACCTCGCTGGCACCTGACCAAAATGACCAATGAGGAGACAAGATACTTTCAAAAGCTGGGAGGAGGGAGAGAAACAAAGGGTTTGTGTGTCTGTCTGTAGTCGTCTTGGCCGGGGACAGAACAGGAATGGAGTCTTAGAACTTTTAGTAAGTAATCTAGCTAGGTATGTGTTAGATTATGATTTCTTTAAATGGCTGAGAAAAGAATTGTGCTGAATAGAATAACTATTTCTGTCTGTGTATCTTTTTTGTAACTTAAGGTTTTGCCTAGAGGGGTTCTCTATGTTTTTGAATCTAATTACCCTGTAAGATATATACCATCCTGATTTTACAGGGGGGATTTCTTTATTTCTATTTACTTCTATTTTTTATTAAAAGTCTTCTTGTAAAACACTGAATGCTTTTTCATTGTTCTCAGATCCAAGGGTTTGGGTCTGTGGTCACCTATGCAAATTGGTGAGGCTTTTTATCCAACATTTCCCAGGAAAGGGGGAGTGCAAGTGTTGGGAGGATTGTTCATTGTTCTTAAGATCCAAGGGTCTGGGTCTGTAGTCACCTAGGCAAATTGGTGAGGCTTTTTACCAAACCTTGTCCAGGAAGTGGGGTGCAAGGTTTTGGGAAGTATTTTGGGGGGAAGGACGCGTCCAAACAGCTCTTCCCCAGTAACCAGTATTAGTTTGGTGGTGGTAGCGGCCATTCCAAGGATAACGGGGGTAATATTTGTTACCTTGGGGAAGTTTTGACCTAAGCTGGTAAAGATAAGCTTAGGAGGTTTTTCATGCAGGTCCCCACATCTGTACCCTAGAGTTCAGAGTGGGGGAGGAACCTTGACATGGTGGCACAGTGGTGGGATTAACCTGAAATCATTTTGAGATCCAGTTGAGATTTTTTGAACTAGAAATACAGATTTTAAAAAGGAATTTTTAGGAAGTCCAGAAGGCAGCTTTGAAACTGAAAGCAGCTTGGTTTCTCTCTGCTTTGTGGCCAAGCAGAGACAAAAGGGGATTATCTTGTGAATTGCAGGTTTTCTTTGCCTGGAGGCAGGGTACTTAACTCCTGCAGGGAAATTCACAGTCTTCCAACCCAGAGGTTTTTTTTTTTTCTTTTCTTCCTAAAAGTAAATAGGGGGTGTGTGCTCTACCCATTTGCCTGGAGACAAAAGTGGCAGGGTTTTTTTTAGGATTTTGATTTTTTTTTTTTTGTTTTACAAGGAGCACAGGTTTGAAAAGAAATTTTTTTCTTCTTTGGGCTGGGTAAGCAGGTTTCCAAGTAGTTGGAGGTTTTTTGCTTTAATTTGGGCCCAGAGCAGAGACAAGGGAATTGTCTTTTTCTGTAGGCTGACAATCACTATCAGAGAATAGGTATTCTATTCCAGCACAGCAAAATTTTACAGCCAAGTTTTGTTTGTTTATTTCTAAACCTCGGGTGTAAAGTTAGTTAAAAACAGAGAGGTTAGAATGGCCAAATCCTCAGCTCGACTACAGCTGGAATTAGCCAAATTTCAGGCTGAGGAAAAACAAAGGGAACATGAAAGACAGATAGAACTCATGCAGCTGAAGAAGGAACAAGAAAGGGAGGCAGAACAACACCAAGAGGCTGCCCACAAGAGGGAAATGGAGGCAAGGAAGCATGTGGAGGAGGAGAGGGAAAAAGAGAGGAAGCATGTGGAGGAGATGGAGAGGATAAAGGCCCAGCAGAATATACCAACAAACCCTAGCAATCCTTCTCCAGGTACCACTTCCCATCCCAGAAAGTTCCCCACCTACAAGGCAGGTGATGATACTGAGGCCTTCTTAGAAAACTTCGAAAGGGCCTGCCTTGGGTACAACATCTCTACTGACCAATACATGGTAGAGCTGAGGCCGCAGCTCAGTGGACCCTTAGCTGAGGTGGCAGCTGAAATGCCTAAAGAACACATGAACAAGTATGAACTGTTTAAATCCAAGGCGAGAGTCAGAATGGGGATAACACCCGAGCAGTCTCGTCGGAGGTTCAGAGCCCTAAGGTGGAAACCAGACATGTCATTTACCCGACATGCCTACCACATTGTAAAACATTGGGATGCCTGGATATCAGGAGCAAGTGTTGAATCTCCAGTAAATTTGCCCTTCCTAATGCAAATGGAACAATTCTTAGAGGGTGTTCCTGAGGAAATAGAAAGATACATCCTAGATGGGAAACCCAAAACTGTAATTGAGGCAGGAGAGATTGGAGCCAGATGGGTGGAGGTGGCAGAGAAGAAGAAAACTGGTCGCAGTTGGAGCGGAGACCAGAAGGGACCACCCCAGACCACACCCTATTACCGGGGGCCGCCCAAAGCCCCACCTACCTCCCAAAGAACCCTCCAGACCCCTTATCGTCCCACCACCCCGTTCTCCAGCAACCCTCCTCGCCCCAGTGACCCGTCAGCTGGACGATGTTTTAAGTGTAACGAGCTGGGGCATGTAAAGGCCAACTGCCCCAAGAACCCCAACAGATTACAGTTCATTGCACCGGAATCACACCAGAGGTCCACAGGCCCAGATACCTCCCAGATACCCTTGGAGCGGAGGGAAACTGTGAGTGTGGGTGGGAAGAAGGTCTCCGCGTGGAGGGACACCGGAGCACAAGTGTCAGCTATCCATGCTTCCTTAGTGGACCCCAATTTAATCAACCCAGAGATCCAAGTGACGATTCAACCCTTCAAGTCCAACTCTTTCAATTTGCCTACAGCCAAGTTGCCTGTCCAGTACAAGGGCTGGTCAGGAATGTGGACTTTTGCAGTCTATGATGATTATCCCATCCCCATGCTGTTGGGGGAAGACTTGGCCAATCACGTGAAGCAGGCCAAGAGGGTGGGAACGGTCACCCGCAGCCAGGCTAAACAAGCCGTGAGGCCTAGCTCTGTTCCGGAAACTTCTATCAGGGCCCGGTCAGAGGTGATGGACCCGGACCCCAGGCCAATGTCTGCAACAGCAGTAGTGGATCCAGTCCCAGAGACCCAGACGGAACCAGTCCCAGAACCGGAACCAGCCGAACAACCAACACCAGACCCCGTGCCAGCACTGAATCCAGTACTTGCAACCTCAACACCAGAGGGCCCCACCGAACCTGAACTGGCAGCAGCCGATAACCCTACACAAGAGGCTCAGCCGGAGCCTGAATCCCAACATAGTACACCAGCGGAGAGCGGTTCACAGTCAACAGAAACAGCTCCATCCCCTATATCGCTTCCAGAGGGACCAAGCCTAGGTCCACAATCCCATGAGGAACTGATGTCTCCAGCATCAAGGGAACAGTTCCAGACCGAACAGGAAGCAGATGAAAGCCTCCAGAGAGCTTGGACGGCAGCACGGAGCAACCCACCGCCTCTCAGCTCTTCTAATCGATCCAGGTTTGTTGTAGAAAGAGGACTTTTATACAAGGAAACTCTTTCTGGGGGACACCAGGAAGACTGGCATCCTCAGAGACAGTTGGTAGTTCCAACTAAATACCGGGCCAAGCTCTTGAGCTTAGCCCATGATCACCCTAGTGGCCATGCTGGGGTGAACAGGACCAAAGACCGTTTGGGGGGGTCATTCCACTGGGAGGGAATGGGCAAGGATGTTTCTACCTATGTCCAGTCTTGTGAGGTGTGCCAAAGAGTGGGAAAACCCCAAGACCAGGTCAAAGCTCCTCTCCAGCCACTCCCCATCATTGAAGTTCCATTTCAGCGAGTAGCTGTGGATATTCTGGGTCCTTTTCCGAAAAAGACACCCAGAGGAAAGCAGTACATACTGACTTTCATGGATTTTGCCACCCGATGGCCGGAAGCAGTAGCTCTAAGCAACACCAGGGCTAAAAGTGTGTGCCAGGCACTAGCAGACATTTTTGCCAGGGTAGGTTGGCCCTCCGACATCCTCACAGATGCAGGGACTAATTTCCTGGCAGGAACTATGAAAAACCTTTGGGAAGCTCATGGGGTAAATCACTTGGTTGCCACTCCTTACCATCATCAAACAAATGGCATGGTGGAGAAGTTTAATGGAACTTTGGGGGCCATGATACGTAAATTCGTAAATGAGCACTCCAATGATTGGGACCTAGTATTGCAGCAGTTGCTCTTTGCCTACAGAGCTGTACCACATCCCAGTTTAGGGTTTTCCCCATTTGAACTTGTATATGGCCGTGAGGTTAAGGGGCCATTGCAGTTGGTGAAGCAGCAATGGGAGGGATTTACACCTTCTCCAGGAACTAACATTCTGGACTTTGTAACCAACCTACAAAACACCCTCCGAACCTCTTTAGCCCTTGCTAGAGAAAACTTACAGGATGCTCAAAAAGAGCAAAAAGCCTGGTATGATAAACATGCCAGAGAGCGTTCCTTCAAAGTAGGAGACCAGGTCATGGTCTTAAAGGCGCTCCAGGCCCATAAAATGGAAGCATCGTGGGAAGGGCCATTCGTGGTCCAGGAGCGCCTGGGAGCTGTTAATTATCTCATAGCATTCCCCACCTCCAACCGAAAGCCTAGGGTGTATCATATTAATTCTCTAAAGCCCTTTTATTCCAGAGAATTAAAGGTTTGTCAGTTTACAGCCCAGGGAGGAGACGACACTGAGTGGCCTGAAGGTGTCTATTACGAAGGGAAATGTGCTGGTGGTGTGGAAGAGGTGAACCTCTCCATGACCCTTGGGCGTATGCAGCGACAGCAGATCCAGGAGCTGTGCACTAGCTACGCGCCAACGTTCTCAGCCACCCCAGGACTGACTGAACGGGCATACCACTCCATTGACACAGGTAATGCTCACCCAATTAGGGTCCAACCTTACCGGGTGTCTCCTCAAGCTAAAACTGCTATAGAACGGGAGATCCAGGATATGTTACAGATGGGTGTAATCCGCCCCTCTGAAAGTGCATGGGCATCTCCAGTGGTTCTAGTTCCCAAACCAGATGGGGAAATACGTTTTTGCGTGGACTACCGTAAGCTAAATGCTGTAACTCGCCCAGACAACTATCCCATGCCACGCACAGATGAACTATTAGAGAAACTGGGAAGGGCTCAGTTCATCTCTACCTTGGACTTAACCAAGGGGTACTGGCAGGTACCGCTAGATGAATCTGCCAAGGAAAGGTCAGCCTTCATCACACATCTCGGGCTGTATGAATTTAATGTACTCCCTTTCGGGCTGCGAAATGCACCCGCCACTTTCCAAAGACTTGTAGATGGTCTCCTAGCAGGATTAGGAGAATATGCAGTCGCCTACCTTGACGATGTGGCCATATTTTCGGATTCCTGGGCAGACCACCTGGAACATCTACAAAAAGTCCTTGAGCGCATAAGGGAGGCAGGACTAACTGTTAAGGCTAAGAAGTGTCAAATAGGCCTAAACAGAGTGACTTACCTTGGACACCAGGTGGGTCAAGGAACTATCAGCCCCCTACAGGCCAAAGTGGATGCTATCCAAAAGTGGCCTGTCCCAAAGTCAAAGAAACAGGTTCAATCCTTCTTAGGCTTGGCCGGTTATTACAGACGATTTGTACCGCACTACAGCCAAATCGCTGCCCCACTGACAGACCTAACCAAAAAGAAACAGCCAAATGCTGTTCAGTGGACCGGAAAGTGTCAGAAGGCCTTTAACAAGCTTAAAGCGACACTCATGTCTGACCCTGTACTAAGGGCCCCAGACTTTGACAAACCGTTCCTAGTAACCACAGATGCATCCGAGCGTGGTGTGGGAGCAGTTTTAATGCAGAAAGGACCTGATCAAGAATTCCACCCTGTAGTGTTTCTCAGCAAAAAACTGTCAGAGGGAAAGCAACTGGTCAGTCACTGAAAAAGAATGTTATGCCATTGTCTACGCTCTGGAAAAGCTACGCCCATATGTTTGGGGACGGCGTTTCCACCTGCAAACCGACCATGCTGCACTAAAGTGACTTCACACCGTCAAAGAAACTAACAGAAAACTTCTTCGGTGGAGTTTAGCTCTCCAAGATTTTGATTTCGACATCCAACACATCGCAGGAGCTTCTAACAAAGTGGCTGATGCACTCTCCCGTGAAAGTTTCCCAGAATCAACTGGTTAAAATCGTCCTTGAGATGTGGAAAATATTGTTAGTCTTTATGTACTTGGTAGTATATTTAGAGATGCATGTGTCTTATTAACTCTGTTTTCCTAGAGCTCCAGGAAGAAATCCCAGCCAGTGTTTCACCCTAGCTGAGATTTGTGGGGCGTGTCATAAATATAAAGGGAAGGGTAAACCCCTTTGAAATCCCTCCTGGCCAGGGGAAAGCTCCTCTCACCTGTAAAGGGTTAAGAAGCTAAAGGTAACCTCGCTGGCACCTGACCAAAATGACCAATGAGGAGACAAGATACTTTCAAAAGCTGGGAGGAGGGAGAGAAACAAAGGGTTTGTGTGTCTGTCTGTAGTCGTCTTGGCCGGGGACAGAACAGGAATGGAGTCTTAGAACTTTTAGTAAGTAATCTAGCTAGGTATGTGTTAGATTATGATTTCTTTAAATGGCTGAGAAAAGAATTGTGCTGAATAGAATAACTATTTCTGTCTGTGTATCTTTTTTGTAACTTAAGGTTTTGCCTAGAGGGGTTCTCTATGTTTTTGAATCTAATTACCCTGTAAGATATATACCATCCTGATTTTACAGGGGGGATTTCTTTATTTCTATTTACTTCTATTTTTTATTAAAAGTCTTCTTGTAAAACACTGAATGCTTTTTCATTGTTCTCAGATCCAAGGGTTTGGGTCTGTGGTCACCTATGCAAATTGGTGAGGCTTTTTATCCAACATTTCCCAGGAAAGGGGGAGTGCAAGTGTTGGGAGGATTGTTCATTGTTCTTAAGATCCAAGGGTCTGGGTCTGTAGTCACCTAGGCAAATTGGTGAGGCTTTTTACCAAACCTTGTCCAGGAAGTGGGGTGCAAGGTTTTGGGAAGTATTTTGGGGGGAAGGACGCGTCCAAACAGCTCTTCCCCAGTAACCAGTATTAGTTTGGTGGTGGTAGCGGCCATTCCAAGGATAACGGGGGTAATATTTGTTACCTTGGGGAAGTTTTGACCTAAGCTGGTAAAGATAAGCTTAGGAGGTTTTTCATGCAGGTCCCCACATCTGTACCCTAGAGTTCAGAGTGGGGGAGGAACCTTGACATGGGGGATATACGGACTCTTCAGAGACAGACTCCTGCCCCTACGAGGAGCCACAGGCAGGATAGGGGCCGTAAAATATCTGTGCTACACTTCCCTTCCCTTCCCTTCCACCACAGGCCTGAGTTGGTAAAAACATATTAGCAGATAAGAAGATTTTAAATCAACTACATCAAGCGTTCTGTGGAATGGAAACCATATTGAAAAGTCATCACATTTAAGATCTCTGCTTTGGGAACTGTAATTATTCTGAAAATATTATGTAGGCTTCATAAACGGCTCTAGTTCTTGCCAAGAGTAACTTGGACATTTATTTTGTCATGACGCACTGAGACCTGGGAGAGTTCAGCCTCGACTGGAATGTGCATAGGACACTAATACATACATGAAAGATCAGAAATAGGCTTGGAAGGGTTAGATTTTTACCAGTCAATATCAGAAAATAGAATTCACCCAACACACACAAGCAGATGAAAAAAATATTTCCATCAATAATTACTGAAATTTACAGACAGGCAAAGTAAGAAAAATGCTGCTTGGGAAGTTGTTAGAGTTTTATTTGAGGATATTTGCATTTTATATTTGACATGTTATGTTGACAATTTGAATTTTAATGGTTATAAAGCTTTAACTTTTTGAAACTCAAGATCACCTGCCATTAAATAATTGTCTGACCCTCTCCCAATAATCTACCACAAATGTGAAAATTTAAATCAATAAAAATTGAAAACAGTGCTTAAAAATAAGCATTGATATTATTTTTAATAGCTTCAATAGATAAAAATTGAATTCTAACAGGCCTACTCATAAATAAATCTATATGAAACATTTCACTTTTGAAATGTAAGCAATCTGTGTGCCATGCTATTATGCTGTCCAGTGGCTTTCTAATGAATGTCTAATATCGTGCAGAATCAGCAAAAGATTTTGATAGCTTTTTTGTTGCTATCTGTGTATGTGTGTGTGTGACGGTGGTATTTTCTATCTGTCCTATTTAATAAGGCTGTTATGACTTCACAGAAGCATCCAGAGTAAACATTAAAAACTTAAGACAGCAAACCTACTGAAATATTAAGGATCAGAGTTCTGTTCTAGAGTTTAAAATATTTTTGTTCTACATAACACACACACACACAAATCCAATACAGCCAATATAATTTTTCAGTAAAATGTAACTGACAGTTAAAATATTCCAGGCCACCATAATACGTTAATACTGAGAAGAATTTCAGTGTAATTCAACTCCACTTACCAAAAGTACCATCCACAAAAAGACAGTTAAGAGTTTACAAGAAAACAAATACAGGTTCTAATTCACCAAGGAGATTCATGGAGGCAAATAATGTGAAGCTCCTTTTAAGATCAGGGCCATTCTTCTTAAAGGACACCCTGTATCAGATCATCAGATGGTGCCAATTAGCAAAGTGTAACTTCAGTGGAGCTACATTGATTTACACCATTTGAGGATCTGGCTCCCTAACTGTAAAGCCAACATCACAAAAAAGTACTGAACTCTTCAGCTATTACATTCACCCCAGCCATGAAATATGTACTTCTATATCTAATTCAATGCTCATCATATAGTACACCTTTGCTGTAGGTAACCTGTTGGGATCCAAGACTTTTCTTCGTTATAGCCAGGGGGACATTCAAAACAAACAACAAAGTGTTGGAGTATGTTAATGAAGTTGCTTTGAATAAAGGCATTATCTAAATTAATTAATAAATAATAACAACTATTTGTGACATGCACCCAGTTTTCTGTATTAATTCAATACAACCCCCCCCCACACACACACACACAAATCAAAAGGGAACATTCAAAACCAGTCAAACATGAAATATATAAAAGTGCATCAAATTTTCAGTTTTGATTCAATTAAAAAAAATTAAAAATTCCAAACGTTGATTTAACTCTCACTTGTTAAAAAAAAAAATACAAAAAAAAATCATCAATTGTTCTTTTTTGAGCCAGTTGAATGGAAGCAGTATGAGCCAACATCAGCGTTGAATGGAGTTGCAGGATTTTTATTGCCTCAACATCCTGTGTTTCCATCCATGCAAGAGCGATCTCTAACTCCTTTACTGCCTCAGATGTAAGAGGGGCAGGAGGCGTTGGTTCATCTGCCTCCTCAATTTCATTTTCCTGGGCACATGACCTCCTTAATACTTTGTCAACAGTATCTTCATCTGTCAGCATAGCGGTCACTGCATACTCATCATCCACATGAAGCCAGTCATTTGCTACAGCTTCAGGATCCAATACATTCAGCAAATGAAGTGTCTGGACATCCAACAGAAGTTGCTTATTGTTGTCATTTTCCAGTTGGAGCACTTCTGCGTCTTGATTGACAATTGGCAGGGAGGGTCCTAACAACTTGTTTGATATGTTTTTGATATTTTCCAAATGACCAGACCATGCATCAGCTGAAAGATATATGATATCTTTCAGGGTGAAGGATGTCAAAAAAGTCACAAAACCTGCATTCCTTGTGACTAGGATTTCCCTCAGTAGCCTTTTTCTGTGCTGCTTCTTAAATGCACCAATTATTCCACCATCTAGTAGCTGGACTTTTGATGTGGTGTTCTTAGGTGGGCAGACAACTTAAATTTTTCCATCAGATGTCTTTAACTTGTCTGCAGGGGGTGCACTGGGCAGTTTTCCAAGAGAAAAAGGACTCTTCTGTCTTGATGTGCTCGAAGTTGATGTTTCTTAACACTAGGGAGAAAGTACTCAAAAAAACACTGTTCAAAATTTTATGATAATCAGCTTCTGGATCTTTTGCTACTGCAGTTTCTTACACAAACCTACTTACACACACACACAATGATGTTTATGTTCAGCTTCTTAGTTATTTTTGTTTAAAGCAATAAATGACCTAATATAATAGTACTTCTTTGTATTCATCACAGTAAAGGTTAGCTTATTTCAATGATATATTTTATTGTCACACTGGTGATAAAAATAGAGTAATTATACAAAGGCCAAGTATATTTTCTGTTACACTGATGTCAATCTGGAATAACACAGTTCGTTTCAGTGGTGCTGCTGCAGACTGACAGTAGTTTAACACAGCAGAACTGGGTTCATTATGGCTTTAATTCTGTACTTTTTATAAAATGCATCATTGACTATTGAAATAATTCAGTGATCTGTGAGCTGGTTAGTGAGTCATATTGGGAGTTCTAAGCAGCAAACAGAATAAGCAGGCATCCCTTTGAACATTTACATTAAAGTCCTTATATTCTCCAGAAGATCACAAAAATTACACCTCCCTTTAAGTCCCACTTCAATTTTGGGACCTCTGGAATTTGCAGGGTCATTTTGGCCAACAATTCTCTTAAGAGCTGCAAATCGCAGCTATCTGTGATACAGTTGGGATCTGGATTGGTTGCAATACTCTCCTGACCAAAAGGTTCCTTATGTTACTTCCAAGGTTTGGGTGGGTGAGGCAGAGTGGTCAGAGCAGTGGCGGTCAGAAGCCAAAAACAGCACCCAAGGTCAGAGTAAGGAACTAGGGGTCAGAGTCAGAATGAAGAGACAGGTCTGTCACTACAGCTGGCAGGTAGATCACCATATCACACAGACACTTCCTAGAATGCCTCCTGCACTTAAATAGAGTTTCTGGACCAATCAGGGAAGCTGTCAGTCAGGCCTTCCAATGTGGTACTGCCTGTGGTACTTGTCTCCATAGGGTCTACGTGGTAATGTATGCAGCCCTTCTGTGGCTGGCAGGTAGCGATGCAAAAGTATCAGCTATTTTGCACCCTGCAGACCTGGGGTCCACACCCATCCCCACAGGAAACTGTGGTGTTGGCTCAGGCATGTCATCATCTGTACCCTGTGCACTCCAGCCCTTCACGATCAACATATCATGTTGAGCCACCTGCAACACAGGCAAGACATTCTGCCAGGGGAAAGGAGAACAGGAGAGGGAGTGCTTCATATCATCACTGAGCCTGTCCCTTTGGATCATAGTTTAGGGTTCATATAATTTCACTGTTCTGCAATTTTCCGAGGCTTGCATTCAATATTTTGCATGCACACACTTGCCCTTTTTTCAATTCATTTGTGAACAAGCACCTAATATGATTGAAAATGGCTTTTATTACATATTTTCCTTTACTTTGATTGATTTGTTTAATAAATTGGTTTAGTTGTACAATAGGTCACTGTATGGATGCTTGCAAAGGAAAGAAGAGCCAAGAAGTGGTTTGGTAAGTTTTTGATAATGCTGCAAAATCTCACAATACCATAAAAACTAAAAATCACATTAAACTTATAAAATCTATAGGTCACATAAAACCTATAACAAATTAACAGTTGCATAATACGACAGTACAAATGTATTAAAAACTTATTAAAACAGTTCAAACAATTGCAGGCCTCCATTGCAGCATCATATGCCATTCTCATCACCCTGTGTTCCAAAGATGTGGGCATTCCAGGCATGCCATAGTCCCCCTGCCTGGACACAGCTCTGGTGAGCTCTGACACACTTAGGAGGGAATAAAGTCCCTGCTTTTCCCAGTAAGCTGACAACTGACCTCCTCAGGAACCAGACATCATACATTTTTCCCGTACTGCTCAGGATGGTGATCATGAACCTGCCTCTGTGGCCAATGAAGTCCTGCAGTTCAACCGAGTGGTACTTTTGTGGCTGACATATTCATTTTCTCCTTCTGGCAGACAAAGTATGGGCACATGAGTAGCCACGATGCAGTTTGGGAACAGCCCTCTGAAAGCCAGCTATTAGTTCAAGGCACATTTCTTACTTCCACCACCCATGGCAAAATCACTGTTAATCGCCTCACAAACCTCCTCTACCACAACCCCAGCAGTTGACTTGCCAATATCGAACTGGTTAGTGAGGGAAATTTGAAACATATACTGCTAGGGCCTCCCACTGTCAAGTGTTCTGGCATTGAAGGGTCGAGGCAAGCTCCTCACACAGCTCCGTAGTAGTCTTCTTCCACATGCAAATATTCTGATGTTGCTGCTGGTGATTCTAAGTCTGCTTAATGATGTGGTCCACTACAAGATGCTAGTTGCCCTGTATCAAACGTGCTCATCTGCACAAGGGGAATCCACAGCCATTGCAGCATTCATCATTTCTGTCCAGTCTACCATGAGTGAGCTGCCCTCCAAGCGCCACTGCCTTCTTCTGCAGTTCAGAGAGTGCTCCCGAAATGCCATGCAGTGTCTTGCCAAGCATCTACGCCACTGCATAAACCACATTCTACAAGCCATTACCCTCAGATCCCACTGTGGGTTACCAAAAGAAACTACACCATCTGCTCAAGAAACTCCCTGAAAAAGCACAAGAACAAATCCGCACAGACACACCCCTAGAATCCCGACCAGGGTATTCTATCTGCTTCCCAAGATCCATAAACCTGGAAATCCTGGACTCCGCATCATCTCAGGCATTGGCACTCTTACAGCAGGATTATCTGGCTGTATGGACTCTCTCCTCAGATCCTACACTACCAGCACTCTTAGCTATCTTCAAGACACCACCAATTTCCTGAAGAAACTACAATCCATTGGTGATCTTCCTGAAAACACCATTCTAGCCACTATGGATGTAAAAGCCCTCTACACCAATATTCCACACAAAGATGGACTACAAGCCATCAGGAACAGTATCTCCAATAATTTCATGGAAAACCTGGTGGCTGAACTTTGTTACTGTGTCCTCACCCATAACTATTTCACATTTGGGGACAATGTATACCTTCAAGTCAGCGGCACTGCTATGGGTACCTGCATGGCTGCACAGATTTTTATGGCTGACTTAAAACAACGCTTCCTCAGCTCTCGTCCCCTAATGATCCTACTCTACTTGTGCTACATTGATGACATCTTCATCATCTGGACCCATGGAAAAGAAGCCCTTGAGGAATTCCACCATCATTTCAACTATTTCCATCCCACCATCAACCTCAGCCTGGACCAGTCCACACAAGAGATCCACTTCCTGTTCACTACAGTGCTAATAAGTGATGGTCAAATAAACACCACCCTATACCGGAAACCTACTGACTGCTATACTTAACTACATGCCTCCAGCTTTCATCCAGACCACACCACACGATCCATTGTCTACAGCCAAGCTCTACGATACAACCGCATTTGCTCCAACCCCTCAGACAAACACCTACAAGATCTCTATCAAGCGTTCTTACATCTAAAATACCCACCTGCTGAAGTGAAGAAACAGATTGACAGAGCCAGAAGAGTACCCAGAAGTCACCTACTACAGGAGAGGCCCAACAAAGAAAATAACAGAATGCCACTAGCTGTCACCTTCAGCTCCCAACTAAAACCTCTCTGATGCATCATCAAGGATCTACAACCTATCCTGAAGGATGATCCACCATTCTCACAGATCTTGGGAGACCGGCCAGTCCTTGCTTACAGACAGTCCACCAACCTGAAGCAAATACTCACCAGCAACCACATACCACACAACAGAACCACTAAACCAGGAACCTATCCTTGCAACAAAGCCTGTTGCCAACTGTGTCCACATATCTATTCAGGGGACACCATCACAGGGCCTAATCACATCAGCCACACTAATCAGAGGCTCATTCACCTGCATATCTACTAATGTGATATATGCCATCATATGTCTGCAATGCCTCTCTGCCATGTACATTGGTCAAACTGGACAGTCTCTACGTAAAAGAATAAATGGACACAAATCAGACGTCAAGAATTATAACATTCAAAAACCAGTGGGAGAACACTTCAATCTCTCTGGTCACTCGATTTCAGACCGATAAATGGCAATTCTTCAACAAAAAAACTTCAAAAACAGACTCCAATAAGAGACTGCTGAATTGGAATTCATTTGCAAACTGGATACAATTAACTTAGGCTTGAATAAAGACTGGAAGTGGATGGGTCATTACACAAAGTAAAACTATTTCCCCATGTTTATTCCCCTCCCCCCACTGTTCCTCAGACGTTCTTGTCAACTGCTGGAAATGGCCCACCTTGATTATCACTACAAAAGGATTTTTCCCCCCACTCTCCTGCTAGTAATAGCTCACCTTACCTGATCACTCTCGTTACCATGTGTATGGTAACACCCATTGTTTCATGTTCTCTGTGTATATAAATCTCCCAACTGTATTTTCCACTGAATGCATCCAATGAAGTGAGCTGTAGCTCACAAAAGCTTATGCTCAAATAAATTTGTTAGTCTCTAAGGTGCCACAAGTACTCCTTTTCTTTTTGCGGATACAGAGTAACACGGCTGCTACTCCTTTAGTCCTTAGAACGAGGACCTCAGTTAACCTCCTGAAGAATTTCAAATACTAGTCTCAAGACTGATACATCTCAGAGGTGGCTATTTTTTTTCTCTGAATATTTTTGGCTAATGTAGATGCCTTGATTACAGACAAACATCTGTAGAATAGCTTTCTAATGGCTCAATGTGAGCATTCTCTCTCATTTACACATTCTGTACTCCTGAAAGAAAATGTAAAGTTCGGTATTTTCTCTTTGTATTTTGCTTTTGGCCAAAAATCAGTTTTTCCACTGGAAGTGCTGACATTCGTTATTTTTAGTTGCTGCTTGACTTTAACGCTAATGATAATAATATCTTCTGGCATTCACTAGTGTGGTTGTACTTTGTTCCCACAAGATATTGACAGATTGTTTTCCACAGACACGGTGGAGTTGATGAATGTAAACCCACTTTAAAAAGTAGTAATAAAGAATGTGAACATCTTATATATACTGTTCTGTTCTATATGCCATTTTTAAAGTGTTATAAAAGGATTCATAATGTCAAACATTCTGCAAGAGAGTCTATATACAAGATTCATTAACATATTTGTGGCTTTAACGGGCCTAATTCTGTTTGTAAGTACTAATTAAACTGAGTTACAGCTGCCGTTGGTAATTTGCTCTTGCCCCCTATCCTGCAGCAGATGTGGGGTGGCAATCAGTAAACCTATCAATTGTCATGATTTCATTAGTTAAGTGTGGGGTAGTAATCTTACATTATATTCTGTTCCTTTCTTTCCAACTATTAAATATTTCCTACTACTAGGTCTGATTCAACAACACTATTACTCATGAAGAATACTATTTATTCATGTGAGTAGTGTCATGGGATTCAGGGTTTGAACTCAAAAGGAAGAAGTAAAGTGATGGATGATATAGAAAACCCTAAAATAGAGAGTACAATTATGCGTAAGTTATGATCTATTATCTGCATTACAGTAACAGGGACCCCAGCTGAGATCAGGGCCCCACTGAGCACCATACAAACACAAAGTAAGACAGCCCCTGTCCGGAAGACCTCATAAGTCCAAAGAGAGAAGACAGACATAGGATGGAAAGTCACTCAAACAGGAAAATAAGGCTCAGAGAGACCTACCTCGAACAGGAATTAGTTCAGGGAAGTTCTATGGCCTGTGTTACACAGGAGGTCAGACAAGATGATCACAGTGATTCCTTCTGGCCTTATAATCTATGAAAGTAGGAAAAGACAGATTTTCAGAAAAAGTTCAGTGTTACGGTTCAGAGCTATCTGCATTCTTGACTCTACTCAGTCTCTCTCCAAGTGCAGCCCTTCCAGGTGACAGGCTTTCAGTCTTCACCGCTCTGGAGCAGAATCCTGTGAGTCTCCCACTGCACCCCAGGGCACAGCACCCTCTATACAACTGTGATACTTCCACAGGCCAGATTGGGTTCCAGCTCTACAAGATTTCTCTTGGGGGCTGTGACCACTCTGTGAATACAGTGACAAATAACAGCCTTTTCTAAGCAAGGTGTTGCTTAATCGCAACAGGAGGAATCAAAGCATAACAAGGAAAGGAATTTTAATACAGTCCACAGACATCTGTTTTACCTAACAACTTACATAAGCTTAGCTTACCCCGACACCCTACTTCTGGGACCTGGGGTTCAGTCAATTTCCCAGCATGTCTTCCTCCCTCTTCTGAGCTTTATTGGCTTAGGTTTTTAACCATTCCCAGGCCTCTATACCAAGCAAGGAGTGTTAAATTCAGCATGGTCAGAAGTAAACTTCAAAAGAGATTGACACCTAGTCTTCCTTCCTTCATCTGCAAGAGAACTGCAATTCACCCGTGGTAATCATGTATTCAACAATACAATAAGAATCAAATAGATCAACATTGTGACAGGGTCGGGCCAGATGGCTACAGGAGAGTAATAGAAGGCAGATACATTAGCCTCAGGTTAAGTAGGTCCCTTTTCCCCGGGTAAGGTAACAGGGAAGGTTCCAGAACAATCAGGAACCTTCTGGAGACAATTCAGACAGACAGGCTGATTAGAACACCTGCACCCAATCAAGAAGCTGCTAGAATCAATTAAGGCAGGCTAATCAGGACACCTGGGTTTAAAAAAAGGAGCTCACTTCAGTTTGTGGTGCGCGGGTAAGGAGCTGCTAGAGGCGCTAGGAGCTGAGTGAGAATGCATACTGTTGGAGGACTGAGGAGTACAAGCATTATCAGACACCAGGAGGAAGGTTCTATGATGAGGATAAAGAATGTGTTGGGAGGAGGCCAAGGGGAAGTAGCCCAAGGAGTTGTAGCGGTTGCACAGCTGTTCCAGGAGGCACTCTAAACATCTGCATTCCACAGGGCCCTGGGCTGGAACCCAGAGGTGGGGGGCAGACCCGGGTTCCCCCCCCCAAACCTCCCAATTCCTGGTCAAACACAGGAGGAGTTGACCTGGACTGTGGGTTCATGAAAACGACCAAACTGAGGGCTGCTGTGAAGCTCCAAGGTGAGCAAATCTGCCAATAAGCGCAAGACCCACCAATGTAGAGGAGGAACTTTGTCACAATATATAATTTTCATGAAATAATATGGGTATCTTCCACACATAGCACATACCAAACCTTTTTGAAAATCTGGTCATAACTGTCACATGGGAGCTGCTGAGTGCTGAGCACTTCTGAAAAAAATAGCTATTATTTAGGTTCCTAAAGGAGAGCTGAACTTTTCTGAAAAATCAGTGTCCACAGTCATATAGGAAGTTCATAGCAGAACCAGGAATGGAATCCAGATCTCATGGGTGTCAGTTGGGTACTGTGGCAGGGCTCTGTCCCAGAGCACACTATGCATGCTCACTCTGCCCTCAGTGCCCTCCTAGTTCTCCCAACCACTGGTCCACAACACAGAGTAAGCAAGTAACATTGCCCTCCCTGGAGACCAATTTGTTAAGCATTTATGAAATACAGTCTCCTTTGGACCTGCAGGGCCAAATCCTCTCAGGGTTTCTAATTTAAATCTTCTTCCAGGGCTTTGGGTTCTCAGTTCCCCCTCCAGTTACCTCTGAGACCGGCATCTGTGCCAGTCCCACTGCCACCCTTGGCCTCTCTGATGTGAATTCAAATCCCTCCTCTGAATTATGCAGAGAGAAGATTTGAATCGACATCTCTTCCATCCCATGGGAATGCCTTAATCATCAAGCTGCAGAGTCATTCTCATTAGCCCAATGATTACATAAGTATTTATGCAAGGTGGAACAACTTCAACAGGAGAGATTGAAAGCAACCGATCATCGAATAATCTATAGCCAAATAATCTATAACTAGGATGCTTACCTGGGAGGGTGAGAGCTGAGCTCAAGTCCCTGGTCCGAAGTAGGGATTCAAACATGATCCCCCACTGTGACATTCCCCTGGTGTTATCTGGACCAGGGATCTATCAGGTGATGTCAATCCTCGCCTCTGGGAGCCACACTTACCCTGCTCTGGTGTGAGAACCCCCACTCCCAGGCTGTTCACACATAGCCTCTAGCACGTAGGCTGCTCCCAGCTATGTGAGTGAGCACTTTTGGCTGCTGCTTGGATTGTGCAACTGAAAGACATAAGCTAATATCTCTGGTCCCAGACACAACCCAAGGAACCTCCATCTTGCAGTGTCCAGTTATGTCCGCTGGACACTGCAAGCTTATATCAGTTCATCAATTTAACAAAGAAATTGATACATACCAGGCTTGTTATCCCAAGCATATCTCTGATATGCTTCAATCCAAATGCACTGGTTCAAACAAACAAATTTATTAACTACAAAAGATAGATTTTAAGTGATTATAAGTCAAAGCACAACAAGTCAGATTTGGTCAAATGAAATAAAAGAAAAACACATTCTAAGCCGATTTTAACACTTTCAGTGTTCTTACAAACTTAGATGCTTCTCACCACAGGCTGGCTGGTTGTCCTTCAGCCAGACCCTCCCCTTTGATCAGCGCTTCAGTCACTTAGTGGTGGTGGCTGTAGATGTAGGTGGAAGAGAGAGAGCATGGCAAACGTCTCTCCCTTTTAGCATGTTCTTTCTTCCCTCTTGGCTGTGCACCCCCCACCTTCAAAGTCAGGTGAGCATTACCTAGTCACAGTCCCAAACTGACCAAGGGAAGGGGGGTGACTCACTCGAGAGTCCAACAGATCTTTGTTGCTGCCTAGGCCAGTGTCCTTTGTTTCTGTGAGGCTGGTCTGGGTTTGTCCCATATATGCCCTGATAAGGTGTGAACTGCCTCTCTTCCCTGGAGAGTTTTGCCTGGGCTTGTTTTAAGCCATGAGGACACATTTTCAGCTTCATAACTATACACATGAAATTAAAACCTATAACATTACCATGACAAAGCAGCTCAGTGCATCATGAGGCTTCCAAATACATTCAATGTGACAAACTTTGCATTAGATACCACACAATCAAATTATAAGGATGAACATAGGGGTGCAAGGTGCTCCCCCAAGGTACAGAGTGTCACATCCACTTCCCTGGCAAATTCCACAACACTGGGTTACAGGGAACACTCCTTCTGAAGGTGGACCAAAAGCCTTTTTCCCAGCTGAAACTAATGGGGTCAATTACAGAATTGTTTCGGGTTGACCAAAAAAGCATTTTTGGCTAAGAAAGTATGACAAAATTTTGCCCAGCTATTACTGACATTATTTAACATTAAAATAATATTTATCTATTTTCTGTCCTTCTCTGAACTCAATAAAAGTGTTAATTTTTTTATGACCCAAATCAATAGTTTGTATTGAAATGTTTGGTTTTTTATCATTTAAAAATGATATTATAATGATCTTTAAAATAACTATTAACATGTCAAGTCCTGAAAGAATGGTACCACATTTTCAGGATTGGCATTTCTTTGTGTATTTATGTTGACTACAGAGATGTTCCTAAATTAAGATTTTGTTTAAAGGGAAAACTTATTTAGGAGATTGTGACGTTCCCCTCTGGTGTTGTCTGGACCAGTGATCTGCTAGGCGACTCCAATCCTTGACTCTGGGAGCCAGCCTTACCCTGCTCTGTTGTGAGAACACCCCCACTCCTGGGCTGTTCACACACTGCCTCTGGCATGTAAGCAGCTCCCAGCTACTTGCAAGTGAATAACACTAGCCAATATCTCCGGTCCCTGATGCAACCCTGGGAACCTCCATCTTGCAGTGTCCAGTAATGCACACTGGATGCTGAAAGCTTATATAAGTTTGTCAATTTAACAAAGAAATTGATATGTACCAGGCTTGTTTTCCCAAGGGAAGTCTCTGACTCGCTTCAAACCAAACACATTGCTTCAGGTAGAATAAACAGATTTATTAACTATAAAGGTAGATTTTAAGTTATTATAAGTCAAAGCATAACAAGTCAGATTTGGTCAAATGAAATAAAAGCAAAATGTATTCTAAGATGATCTTAACACTTTCAATGTCCTTAAAAACTTAGATGCTTCTCACCACAGGCTGGCTGGTTACTTTTCAGTCAGGCTCTCCCCTTTGATCAGAGTTTCAGTTGCTTGGTGGTGGTGGTGTCTGTAGATGTAGGTGGAAGAGAGAGAGCATGGCAAAATGTCTCTCCCTTTTATCATGGCCTTTCTTCCCTCTTGGCTTTGTCCCCCCACGTTCAGAGTCAGGTGAGCATTACCTCATCGCAGTCCCA
Organism: Lepidochelys olivacea; assembly: GCF_965140295.1. Lineage (NCBI taxonomy): Eukaryota > Metazoa > Chordata > Testudines > Cheloniidae > Lepidochelys > Lepidochelys olivacea. Next base: position 62,189,057 of record NC_140418.1, on the reverse strand, counting down.
AACTGACCAAAGGAAGGGGGTGACTCCCTTGAGGGTCTAACGTTCTTTTGTTGCTGCCTAAGCCAGAGTCCATTGTTCCTCTGAGGCTGGGATGGGTTTGTCCCATCCGTGCCCTGACAAGTGTGAATTGCCCCTCTGTTCTTGGAGAGTTTTTGCACAGGCTTGCTTTAAGCCATGAGGATACATTTTCAGCCTCATAACTATATACATGAAATTATAACCTATAACCGGGATCTCAAAACTTGAATCACCTGGAGGGCCACATGAGGACTAGTACATTGGCCCATGGGCCACATCACTGACACCCCCCTGCTGGCCCCGCCACCCATTCCACCCCTTCCATGAGGCCCCACCCAATGTTCCCTCTAATTTTTGATAGGTCGTGTGTGCAAAAAATTTCTTCTGTGCAAATTGTTGTGCTTCTGTGCAAATTTTTGTGCACATGGTATTTTGCTGTGTGTGTGCGGTTTAGGATCTGTGTGCACACGCACACGCACACAGCTTAGAGGGAACAGTGGCCCCACCCCAGCCCCGCCTCTTCCCACCCCTGCGCCACCCCATTGCAACCCCTTCCCCGCCTCTTCTCTGCCTCCTCCCCTGAGTGCCTGGCTCCCCGTTCCTCCCCCCTCCCTCCTGGAAAGTGCTAAGCACCACCAAACAGCTGTTTGGTGGCGGGAAGCACCTGGAGGTAAGCAGATGAGCGGATATGCGGCATGCTGGGGAGAGGGGGAGGGGAGCTTGATGGGCCACAGGAAATAACCCCGCGGGCCACATGAGGCCCACGAGTCACGTGTTTGAGACCCCTGACCTATAACCTTACTATAACCTTACTGTAACAATTACTATAACATCACTATAACAACCATGCTCAGTGCATCATGAGTCTTCCAAAGACACCCAACATTACAAACTTTGTATTGGATACCACACAATCATTTTAAAAAGATGAACATGGGGGTGTAAAGTGTTCCACCGAGGTAGAGAGCATCATAGAGATACAATTCCAAACTGGGTAAAATGCTGGTCAGTCAGAAGCCCAGTTCAAAGATTGTATACGGGAGTAAACCAAAGTCTGGAAGAGTGCTGTGAAGGAGATCCTTGACCTCTTAAAAATGCTTCAGGAGAAGTTGCTGTGACTGTTTCAGCCTTATTAGTAGAAAGTTCTGCTCAGCTTCTAAAGCATATCTGTACATTCCTATCAACCCTCCCCTCCATTCAGTGTGCAACATAAGCAATATTAAACATGAAATTTTAATCTTACTTAAATAAAAATAAAATCAGTGACGATTCCCAGAGCAGTTTTAACTGTGATACCATGTGCATATGAACTGAACGAATGTTTTGATTTGATGCATTTATTATGATTGGATGGTACTTAGAGCTCTGGATAAGCACTTTTTATGAATTTAAATAAAGTTTAAGTGTGTGATCACATGGCATATGTTAATTATTTTTACACATACGCCCCCCCTCCAACCACAAAAGCTTACAGCCTTAATAAGGAAGAGGTATTAAAATTCATTCCAACACCAAAAGCAGTAAGAGAAAATGCTACATGCTTATACATGCATCTAAGGCTATGTGAAATGCATCTCTTTGAAGACTAACTAAATGGTATTATTTATTATTTGTATCGCAAGAGCACCTATCACCCCCAGTCATGGACCAACACCCCACTGTTTTTGCTGTACAAAACACACAACAAAAAAAATGGTCCCTGCCCCAAAGAGCTTAAGATCTACTGCACACGTAATACTAAAATTCAGCTGAAGAGCATATGCAGTAGTACAAAATATTTTACATGACTGTGCATTTATGAAACTATTTTTATTTTTCAAACTTAAATGGCTTCATTTTCACAATTAAAAGGCATGCTTTGAAAATTTAGCCCAGTGTCTTACCTGTGACTCTCAAAAGAACATTTAATATGAATTGCCAAGACCAAATATAGAGTAGTAAGCCAGTCTAGCCCTGTATCCTGTCTCTAACAACAGTCAGTGCCAGATGTTTCAGAAGGCAACAGGAAATACTTAATTTGCTTATGGGGGAAGTTTCCTCTTAAATGCAAATCTGCTAGTGGATGATTTGTGTTTTGAAACATGACAGCAAATACTCCTTGTATTTTTACCCTAATGTTATTCTACATTCTTATTAAGAAATGTCTAATCTTTTGAAATCTACTAAGCTGTTCAACTCAGTGTTATCATGTAACAGTGAGTTCCATGGGATAATTATGTGTCATTTTAAAAATATTATCAGTTCTTATATTTGTTACCTTTTGATTTCATTCAGTGACCCTTTGCACAGTTACAAGACAAAGATAATAGGAATGTCTAAATGGCCTTCTCCAAACCATTCATTGATGACTGACCTGCCCAAATTCTTCCCTGAGCACCCAAAGTAAAGTTGTAAGCACATTAAATATGGTTAAATGCCTCTGGTCATAACTTTTATCTCAATACCCATTCAATCTGGAGATAGAATTTAACTCATTATCTGTCACTGAGTCCTTTTGATCCACCATTCCTAATCATGGGCTTGATGTCTTCTGGCTCTTCCATGCCCTTACTAACCAGACTGTACATAACCTTGCTGAAGCTCCCCTGATCTTGTCCTAGTGAAAAGAATTGGGATCTCTGAAGGGTAACCTTTTGCTTGGGCACAGCACTGAAGCCTATCCCCACCCTGCATACCCCATTTTAACCATAAACTCCAAAACCCTGATTGTAGCTACTGGCCATCATTTCAACCTCTGCAAAAACCCACCAACCAAGTTGAGAATAAAACCTCTTTGCTACTGCAGCTCACTAGACTCCAGGCCATCCCAGTTCTTTAATGGGAGATCTGGGGTATTTTTAAATATCATGACCAAGTAAATTCTAACTCATAAAAGGTGTCTGTCACCATTTTACTGAAAAGTGCAGAAGAATTAGAAGTCTATTTCATGGGGACAACTATCAAATTTCTATGTTTTTGGCAATGTTTTGCAACAGAGATACTATACTGAATATTGTCATTTACTTCTTGCACAGCAATGATAATCAACTCTGGTATTTTTACGTGTAACATACTTTTAAATTGCATCTGAAGAAGTGTTTTTTTACCCACAAAAGCTTATGCTTAAATAAATCGGTTAGTCTTTCAGGTGCCACCTGACTCCTTGTTGTTTTTGTGGATACAGACTAACACGGCTACCCCCTGATACTTTTAAATTGAGTTTTTTGTACTAAAAAGACAATAAGAAAATCTGCAGTTTAAAAATCTCATTTGGAAAATGCTAAGCTTTGAAACCAGAAGATGATCATAATCATTAATAGTCATTAAATGCAACCACAATGAAAAACTGATTGTTTCTTCTCTTAGCATTTATCACCTCTGTGAGGAGTCTCAGCACTTTCTTGCATGCACTAAGAACATTAATAGTTTATATCTAAACTAGGGGTATGTCTACTCTACCTGCCGGATCGGCGGGCAGTGATTGATCCAGCAGGGATAGATTTATTGCGTCTAGTCTAGATGTGATAGATCGACCCCCGAACGCTCTCCCGTCTACTCCTGTACTCTAGCTCCGCGAGAGGCACAGGCGGAGTCGACAGGGGAGTGGCAGCAGTCAACTCACCACTGTGAAGACACCACGGTAAGTCAATCTAAGTACATCGACTTCAGCTATGTCATTCACTAGCTGAAGTTGTGTAACTTAGATCAATCCCCCATCCCCAGGGTAGAACAGGGCTCGATCTGTGTAGATGTTAGTTTGAACTGAGTCTTTAAGGTGCACAACATGTTTAACAGATTTATTTGGGCATAAGCTTTCGTGGGTAAAAAACCCACTTCTTCAAATGCATTATTCAGATGTTGCATCTGAAGAAATGGTTTTTTAACCCATGAAAGCTTATGCCCAAATAAATCTGTTAGTCTTTAAGGTTTTTTGTATATAGACTAAGACAGCTACCCCTCTGATGAGTGACCTTATGGCTTTCATGCTGAGCTTTAACTCCTCTAGCACCACTAGACAAGATTATTAATGTAACAATAATTGAAGAAAGAGGTCATTTCCTACTTTTTCTTCCCATGTACATATTACTTAGTTTTAATGAAACCATCTGTTGCAAGTAAAACAGGATAAGTTTTAGAAAAATGTGTCATACCAATAACTGATATTTATATATCTCATGTACATCATATTACATATAGCAAATGTAGTATTATGACAGAGTCTTCAGAGGTGTCTGTTTACCCCTCAGGTCTATTACAAAGCTCTGAAAACTTAATTTTTTTAAAAAAATCACTACATTGGGAAACAAAAAGACGTAGAAAAAATTCCAAAACAACTTGTTTTAAACTACTGTATGCAGTAGAACAAAGATTACATAGAACATCTTTTCAGGTGGCAGCCAACTGGCCTATTAGTAAAATTATTTGTTGCCATACAGTAGGGTAAGAATTGAATTCGTCATTCTTCATCCCAACCTTAACAATCAACTAGTTGTCTGATTCCAGCCTACGCATATATCTGCTACTTACATTCATCATTAAAGCCACACATTAGCTTGCTGGTTTACCAGAACAGTTGACAGTTAACCATCAGAATCCTAATGAGATAAACTGGGGCACAGTTAACTTCTCCATCAGACCTATGGTCTCTGGCTGTCTGCAAATCTAGGCAGACACTGATTTACTGGTTCATATTTTGAAAGCTATGTCCATAAACCTCTTCATTTGTCAAAATAAGAACATATTGTGGGGCACAAATACATGACAATTTTATAACAGTGCAATTGTATGGCTGAAATATATAATCATGATACACATGCAGCCTTGATTATTTCTTACATTTCACAGATATGGTATTTCCTTCTGCACACTTCATTGGAATACCTCTCTTTCTCACACACCAGTTTAAAAAAGGGAAGGACTTTTTTAATAGAATACATAATTGTGGGGGGGGGGGTTAAGTAGGAGCATATGGTTAACTTAAAACCAATGTCTATGAAGTTTAAATGCTAGCTTTTGAAAATGTAAACTCTCTGTTCTGCTGTTAACAGAAATGTATGTGTTCTTTTGACATTAAGAAGCAGGCTGTCAATGCAAAATTCATTAACTTTTAATGACAAGTGCTCCCAGCCTTGTCAGTGACAGGAAGTTAACACAATAAAAATGTTATATTAGCTTTAAATATTATTGTATTTTCTTTATGGGTTAACAGTATTTCTTAACATGTAGAATTGTGACACAGTTAATAGCTCATAATTGAATGGGATCACTAATGTGGTGTGGCTGTTCTTGGTAGGGGAGGGGAGGTTTAAAAGCAACAAGGTTTTGTTCTGCTTTCAATGACTGTATGTGGGGGAAAATCCACTGGAGATAGGTAACCTAGAAGGGAAATTTTGCAGTGATGGAAAACTCTTCTAAAGTCTGAGTCCTTGATGGCTTATGGGATGATACTGGGAAATGTTCCTCTTTATACAGTACCTAGGACACTAGTGTGAATATAACTGAGGTTCATGAAGACTGTAAGTTTTACTACATATAGGTTAGTCAAGTGGCCTATGTGAAATTAGTCTTGGTCCTAATGGTCAGGAATCTATATTATTAAAAAGTACTATTACAAATGGCACTTATAAATGTCTTAGTTGGCCATCTCAGCAGATAAGCCAATGACTGAATAAGGATGGAAGCTAAATTGTCCTTGAGATATCTCTGGACTTGAGTTTCTTGACTTGTTCTAACTTGAGTTAACTTGTTGCCAATTAACTCCAGGTAGCGAATACAATGGTGCACTCCACAAATATCTGTTCCAAGACACAAACGTTTGTGGTTTACCCTAGGCTGAATCTAATCTAGACAAACCTTTGAAGGTCTTAGAAATATTCTCTCTAGATCTTGGTTGAAGTGCAGTGGTAAGTCAATCTGGAGAAAACTGCACTGGTGTGATACATCCTATCCCTGTGCTGTGAATAGAGGACTTTAGTTGCTAGTGCCATCAATCTGGAATCCTTCCCTGCAAACAAAATCCGCCTGAGAAGTGAATATATCCCAAATGTAAAAAGCTTCATAGTTGGAAATGTAAAAGATTCTGAAAGGTCAGAATTTTTTTTGACAAGAGCAATTCCCTGAAGTCTGCAAAATAGAAACCACTATTTTTGTTCAACAAATTAAGCAATAAAAAATAGAACAGAATGAACCACAGCAACCTTTCTGATGCTCTGGTGGATAATCTTATTATGATAAGCATCGGTAGCCCATTCTTGAAGAGTGTAGTGCAGAAAATATAGTTAGTCACCATTTATTCTCACCTGTCTAAACAGACAAAAACCAGTGGTCTAGTAACATCTCAAATTATACAGGGCTTGATTCTCATTTACACTGAGGCCAAGTGAGCATCAATGTTAATTTATACCCACTTTAATGCTCTCTACAATCCCAGAGTGGTGTAAAGGGGTCTGAGTGTAAATATGAATCAGGCCCACAGTGCTTTCCTGAAAAAAAGGAAAGGGAAACAATGACTGTCTCTGTGATTTTTTTTTTGTTTGTTTGTTTTTTGCACTGCTGCAAAAGTACACTAAAAATTAGCTTTGGTCAGATGTTTTTTTGCCATTGTAGATTATGACTGCTTAGGCTGCTCAAGACTAAGAACAGTCTGTGGCACCTCTCTAATCTATGGTGATAGCAAAAGCAGCATTCAGCTTGTGCAGATATACACAGTGGGAGCAACTCAGTAAGCCACGAGGAGGAAAAGGGTGACCTAAATTAACAGGGGAGTAAAATAAAAAAAAACTTATTTCCCTTTTAACCTGTCTCTTTTCATTGCAACTCCACTGATATGCTGTACTGCTGGCAAAAAGATCCTTTGTTATTATACCAAACAGGTTCTCTCTATGTAAAAATATAATATATAAATATATTAAAGATATTCTCCAGGGATTGTCAGAGTTCTGATTCACTTCCCCCCAACCCAAGTGAGTGGGAAGTGGTGGGAGTGAACAGAAAATAAAAGGTTTTAGAGTAGCAGCTGTGTTAGTCTGTATTCGCAAAAAGAAAAGGAGTACTTGCGGCACCTTAGAGACAAACAAATTGAATGCATCTGATGGAGTGAGCTGTAGCTCACAAAAGCTTATGCTAAAATAAATTTGTTAGTCTCTAAGGTGCCACAAGTACTCCTTTTCTTTCTAGAAAATAAAAGGTCATTGTTTGTGCTGTAGGAGGATAAATAGTATTAGATAGTAGATTGCCAAGCATTCTCTCAGGTTGTTCCCTCCCCTTCCACTCTACCTTTCCTTCAATTTCCCTGCCTCCCACCTGTCCTCCACAATTGCCAATGATGTCTTTGCAAGAGGCCTTATTTCCCTTCAGTTCTGTTGTGAGCTTAGTCAGAACCAGAATTCTTTAGCTGATAGCAGACTTCCTTCCTATTCCTCAGTCCCCAGCACTGATATTTACTCACAGTAATAAATCTCTCAGTTATGGAAATACAAAGCTGATGTTCACAGCAAGTAAGGTTTGGGAGAGAGCCAGTTTTTAGATTTTTGAGAAAAACTAGGGCTTGCTTCAACTTGACAAAAAAAAGGTAACTTCTGTATAATTAAGCACAATTAGAGGTTTATCTCTTCCGAAGTGTGAATTACACCAATTGTATTTTTTTCCAAAAAGTGTTGCTAATATGTAATTTCCTTTCACCACAATTCTTCCCTATTACATTCTAGAAACAAATATGGGTAATGGGAAGGTTCATTTTGGGACATACACACAGAGGGGAAAAACTGGCTCCCATTTCCTTTAATTCAATTTCAAACCTTTGGCACATTTTAAATAAAAAAGTAGAAATGTTAACACATGCAATTATCTTATTTTGTAAGTGTTTTGGAAAATAAATTAATTCACATGTAATGACCAGAACCATCTACCACTTAGGGTAAGTATCTGGTTGGCCCTTACACATCCATGCCATGAAAAACAGGGAAGGAGAAAGGAGCTTCTGCTTCCCTTGCACAGGCCAAATTAGGGTCAGAAAGAATAGCTGTCTGTTTTTCCCAGGAGAAAAGAAACCACTTCCATTTAGTCCAGGGGGTGAACATTGGACCCAAAGCGGAGAGGAACAGAGAAGTTGGAGACACAGTTCTGTTCCCCTCCATACTCCATCCAACACAGCTGAACAGCCACACTGAGGAAGTATGCTGTACCTCTTAAAGTCATGTAGCTGCACCTCCCCATAGCCTCAGGCCTGTGTCCAAATGTCATGATCTAGCCCTCAGGTTGTTGTTGTTTTTTAAATTATGATTAATTATTATTATTATTAATATTAAAGGTAAAGAGTAGAATACAGATAGTGTTACTTTATAGAAATGAAAGCTGCAGCAGGATATTTTTGTTGGTCATTTGCTCAGACTGGTTAAGGACTTGATCCTGCATTCCCCACAGATGGGGACAATATGTGGTGGATGAGGGGATGTGGAAATCAGTGTTTGCTAAATGGAAAAATGCATGCTATTCCCAAGTCAGTTCATATAAGTAAGGGATGTAAAATTGGGCCCTAACTGGAGGGAGGCATTAATGATAACAATGGAAGGACTGAGGAAAATTGAGAAAGGAGGAAATATTTTTGTATAGGTCAGTGTATGACTAGGAAACACAAAGAAATAAGAATGTCAAAAATGAATGTTTCCACCTTTCCCCTACCACACCTCCCAACTTTAAAAAACAAAAACAAACCCAAAGTACACAACACGAAAACAAGCAGCAGTGTGGAGGTTGAGTCTGACCTTACTGATCTCTTCCCGGCCATACAAGTTTGAGCACTGGTAAGGCTAAAGTCATTAGAAATTCAAAAACAAATCCTTCAGCAATTTGGAACTGTAAGTGGGATTTTCAACTGCACCCAGCATTAATTTAATTTGTAATCCAATAGAGTCAATGGAAGTTTTACCACTGATTTCAACAGGAGCAAAAAGAGACTAATGTTGAGCACTTTTGAAAATCCTGCTTCTAATTTTTCAAAATAAAATAGGTGTCTTTAAAAACAGAAAAGTACATGTCATTTTCAAGTTTCAGACAAGGAATTTTGAACAATTGTATATACCATCATGAGGATCTTTGTACTCACTGAACCAAGAGAAATAGCATTGCAAAGGCTTGGAAACATTGTTCTTTCCCAACAGAATCTGAGTAGCTTGACAGTGTGTGTCAAGTTTCTTGCAGTAGTGGGTAAACTCTCACTAGATGCTAAAAGACAAATAGAACTATATCAACAGCTGCTCTCTTTTTTTCAGCTACATTAAGAGAAACTACACTAATGCGGGAGAAGAAATAATCATAATTATTGTGCTTTTACTTGACATCATGAAATATTCTCGGCAAGCTCTTTGATTCCCTATGGAAATACTAGTTTGCTTTGCTCAAAGAAAAAAAAGAGAATGGTAACCAAAACAGATGTTGTATTAGATTGTGTTTTTCCAGTTTTAATCTTTCTCTGAAAGAGATTTCTATGCTTTATATATCCATAAATACACACATCCACACACATGCACCCTTTAATTTTATATTTTCATTTTCCCCTTCTTTTGGTTATTGATTGTGATAAGTTTGCTTCCTTTCTCCTTTCTTTTGTTTACCGGATGAAAATCTGATTTAATACCCTATCCTATGGACATAAAAGTGGAAGTGGCTAGAGTATATTGTATGTTTGGAGCCAAGACAAAAATTTGCTTTTAATCCCATTGCGATTATAACATTCCAAATTCTGCTGTGAGTTCCCTTGGAAGGAAAAGGAGGGTCCAATCCAGACAAGAGCCTCTGTACTGTGCAATGATGTTTGACCATACAGTGTAATGATGTTTGACCATACAGTGTACAGTACATGCACAGACTTCATTGTTGCTGGTTAACTAAATACATGCTGTAGGGGTTATAAAACTCAACTTTAATTTCCCAAAACATAGGCCTCTTTTCCAAAAAACTAAAGGAGAATCTCTGCTGATTACAAGTAACAATAGGGTCTATATTCCTTTTCCAGATAAGGTACTCAAGGACTAGATAATTACAAGCCAATAAAGACTTGAGCAATCTGACTCCATCCAATGGAACATAAAAAACTAAATGAGTTCAATACATAGGAACTGTTTATTGGTGGTCATTGCTTTCTAGCTGTAGAATCATTTAAACAACCAAAGTCAACCATTTCCTAGACAGAATATCAGATTGTACAAGTTAAGAGCATATTTTAAACGTTCTGATTCCCTGCACTACATTGTATTCAATTTAAGAACTCATGCTAGATTGTTTTTACAATTTTTGCCATAATCCTGTTTTATCATGTAAAGTAACTAATAATTTGCCATCAAAAGCAAAAAGTAAACAAACTGAAAAAAGAAGTAAAAAGTACATTTTCTAATATCTTTTAGTTTTTAGCACTTTTAGAGGTTACTTTTAACAATAGTAAGTACAAACTAATATTCAGACAGAATTATGGGATAGACACACAGAAGGGATAAACAGAGTTGTTCTCTGATGGCTTTATTTCTTGTTTTCTGAAAGTATGCATGGACATTTGTTCTGAATGCTCAATGTGTTATGCATGGATGTATGGAGCATTATGGGAAAAGGGCTATTTATAGTGTCTATTGTGGACGATTTGATTTATTGTCTAGTTGCAGTTAAACTATGTCATATGCTGAGATGCTATGGTAGTATGCTCGCTACCAGTTTTTAACGAAAATATCAGACATAACTGGCATTTGGGAAGCAGCACAGAGTGAAAAATCTTACCAGTTATGTATCTTGCAGTAGTTAAAGAAAAGCTCCAAATACTGTTACAGTAGTGACATAATCTAGTAGCCTGATTTCCTTGGCCAATTTATCCCCAGCAATTTTGCCAATTTCCAAACCTGCTAATTTGCCTTTCATTATGAATTGCACACTTCGCTAGGCAAGAGCTCTGAGTGGCAATAGGAAATACTATTTATTACTTTCTCTGGAACAATAGTCCTGTCTTTAATGAAGTATTGTTTGTTTAACAACAGTTCACTTGAACTATAAAACTAATATGATGTCCTTGGGGAGTGGTGTGGGAGGGAGGGTTTCCTCTTCTTTTGTGCAGTGAGCAAATCTAAGTGAAGAAGTTAGATATCAGCAATATTCTGAACTCCTGACTATAAAAAAATAACATGAAATTACATCAAATTGTATTAGTCTAATTGTAGAACTTACTACTTACTGTGTGAGACTTCTTCACTCATTAAACCTATTGCAAAGGCATACTCAAGCAAAATACAGTACTGAAGATTCATCTTCCCTACAAGATCCATTCATTAGCTTTTACTGTTCAGTGTTCAGGCAGTTTTTTCTGCTGTTTTTCCTCTTCACTTCAGCTATTTGTCCTACTTAACATATCCAGGTGTAAACTTTGGCCCTTCAGGGAAGCTTTTGAGTTATGTATTTTGGAAATCAAGATGGTGGTTATTAGATTGCTCTCACCTTTATGCCGCTCTACTCTATGCGGAGGATAGGGCCTTCAACTACTGCCTTCCATCTTTGCAAATTTTCTGCTGCAGTCTTAGCTTCTCTCCACGTCATTTTAACAGCTTTCTATTCTGCTTCCATGGTGTGTGCATTTCCATATTATCCTTGGTCTCCCTCATCACCTCTTGCCCTGGGTGTCCCAGTCCAATGGCTGTCATCTTATTTTATTTATGTCTTTCCTCCAAGTGTGGCCTAGCAGTCTCAATTTTTGTTCTGCAAGTTCCTATCCTATAAGTTACTGTTTCGCCCTCCTCCAAAGTTCTTTGCTTATGATATTTTTTTCTGGCCATCTGATATTGAGAATTTGTTTAAGGCAGCTGTTTATGAAAACTTGGAGTTTTAGTAAAAATGTCTTAAGACTGAGCTTCAGCGCCATAATAAGACTAACTTTACAATTATGTAAAATATCTGAAGTTTAGTTTGAAGGACTAACTCTAATACCAATCTGTTTTTCCAGATTGACTTTAGAGTTAAAAAGTCATGTCTAGCTTTTGCTATTCTGGCTTTAAATCATTAAGCATAAGCTTTTTGTAGCTCATGCAAGCTTATGCTCTAATAAATTTGTTAGTCTCTAAGGTGCCACAAATACTCCTTTTCTTTTTATGGATACAGACTAACAGCTGCTACTCTGAAACCTGGCTTTAATGTATTTGTCTGTTCTACCTGTTGTACTTATAATGTGGCCAAAATATGTGAAAATATTGGACCTCTCTTACTTCAGTCCCAGAAAGTGTTATCAGTGTTTCTCGTTATGTGTTGATTCTCATGTTTTTGTTTTCTCTATGTTAATTTTTAAACCTACTAATGTGCATGGGCCTGGAAAACATTTGCTTTGGCTTGCATGTCTCTTTCGATATGGGACAGTAAGTTGATATCATCTGCAAAGTCAAAGTCCTTGAAATTCTAACACTTCACAAGTTTTAGTTACAGTTTCCTTTACACAGTTCCATTTGCCACCTACTTTTCCATCATCTTCAAGCACTTGCAATTCTAAACTCCTTGTGTTGTCATCTATTTTAACTTGGTGATGTTAAAATGTGGGCATTTCTGTTGTTCACATCTCTTCTTTGATTTTATTTTTATTCTCTATTTAGCTATCAGTAGTGTGTGGTCCATTCCCACAGCTGCCCCATTCATCCTATGTACATTCTCCTAGCTTCTCTTCCTTTTATCTTCATGGAGAAGCTGAGGCAGAGTTAACTTCATAAAAGAGAGAAGCTTTATGATCCTGCTGGGTGAAATTAGGAATTTTTGAGTTGGTAACAAGGTCTTTCTGATACATAATGTTTTCTTTCATTAATACGTTCATGTCACTGTGTTAAACTCCTGAAAATGAATTCAAGCACAAAAGAAGATGGAAGGAGGAATGGGCAACAAAGCATGTATCACTTGATTATTAGCTGTGATGTTCATTCCCTCTGGGGCACCTGGCATTGGTCATTGTCAGAAGACAGGATGCTGGGCTAGATGGACCTTTGGTCTGACCCAGAATGGTTGTTCTTATGTACTGTACTCATAATTTTAACCTCATTTTCATATATATGATACTGAATGTGTTTTTTCTCCTGGACCTTTACTTCAGTCAATGCAGAAGTACAACTTGGTCAGTGAGCAAGACTTATCCTTAGTTACATTTCCGAGACTTTTGAAAAATGTGTACTTGTTTTCCCATACTGTACTCTCTTAATTACTACACATGGATGATCTGAATTTTGATGAAAGTAACTATGGGAATAAGTTACGCATAAGAAATGTGGGTTTCTGCTACTAGCGCTCACTTCACAAATACAGATCTCAAAGACTCATGCTTCTGTTATACACAAATTTAAGGTAATTGTTTGATTTTTTCAGGATCGAGTGCAAGACGAAGAAATAGTAAAAATAATTGACCTGAAAATAATAAGGATAAAGTGCCTTATTAACTACTTAAAGATTTCTGTGTGTTACTTTTGAAGCCACACTAAGAAAAAAAATCCAAACACCCACATTCCTGAGGCCTGATCCAATGCCCATTGAAGTCAAAGTCTTTCCATGACTTCTCCTGAGGCATAAAGGAGTCTTGCATTGGTCTAAGTTGAACATAAAGGAGCCAGAGAAACAATAAATTAACTCTCACCCTATTTTAACTTGCACCTTCCTTTTCCTCTTCTATGAGTAGTTTACACCAGATTAGTCTTTCATTTCCTAACACATCAGGAGAGCTGATGTAAACTGGCCTAAAAGAATTTGAATATGAAGGTGTAACTTGTACATCCCTTATACATCACTTCTGAATTTGGAGCCTTATCTATAAATTATTCTATATACCCATACATCTCTCTCTTTTTCTGTCACATACACACACATATATGTGTTATGGTAGGGGGAGGAGGGCTGGTAGCACTGCCTATTATTAAGGTTGCCCAATACTTCCCACTAGAAGACCCCATTTTCTATTGTTTATGGCTGCTAAACTTTAATCATTTGGGCTGAAATTGTCCTGGCCCGGTGTCAGCCTCAGGCTGAATTTTCCTGTAAAATTTCAGCCAAAGATGTTTCCAAAAATGAACTTAAAAAAAAAAAAGAATGTTGTTTTGTCCATTTAAAAAAAAATCCAGCAAACTTTTCTTTGAGACGCTCTAGCACACTTATGCTTTGGAACAGGGACTTGAAATTTGGTAGCGTGTTGCATTTGTGTCAAGAATGTGTGTTCCTTGCAAATAGAACTCAGGGTTGAGCTGGCATCAGAACTTAAAGCAGGGTGACTGTTTCTCCTGTATTCTCAATGTGTTCCTCCTATCTCCCACTGCAATTGACACCCAGACAGAAATGAGGAGGAAGCTGCATGATTTGAACACAGATCCAACACCAATCAGACCTAGGGGATGTGTGGAGAAGATTCGGACAATTGTACTGTTTTAGAGATTGGGATTGAGGCCGGTGTGGGGTAAGGAGAGGAAAATTTGGATGGTGGGGGGAGATGGGGACTGACTGGGAAAGTAGACTAGTACTGGGAGCCCGGGGAAGACTGGGACTGGATGGGCAAAGAAACCAGGCCTGGGATCTGGGAGGGAAATGAGGAGGATGGATTGGGAACCAGTGGGTGGGGTGGAGGCAGAGATTAGAGGAGGAAACAGAGGGAGACTGGGACTAGCTGGGCAAGGAGACTGGGAGCAAGAGGGGAGGAGAGATGGAGGTGGCGGAAGAGAAGAAGATCGAATGAGAAGCCAGAGCATGAGGGAAAAACTGGGATTGACTGGGAAAGAGACTGGGACAAGGATGAACATGCAACCTTATTTCTGGTATTATCTATTAAGGTTGTAAACTCAAGCTCAAAATGTAATGTTCTTTTAACAACTTTTTTGTGAATGATAGGTGTTTTACAAATTAAATCCTTCCATGCTGATGCCAAATCCTAAAGTAAAGACTCTAATTGATTCAGCAAGATACTTAAACATATATCTAACTTTAAGCATATGACTAGAAACATTGATTTCTATGGCTTTCATTTAGGCATGTTCTTAACTGCCTTGCTGAGTCAGGGCCCAGTATTAGAATTTTCCATGGAATCTGTCAATACTGCAAAGTGCTGACATTCTGCATCAACAACAGTTTTGCTATTGCCACAATAAGATGTGATGTATGAACACAGAAAACTGGATGCATTTTTTCTGATCTTTTTTTTTACTGATCTTTGGATTAACTTCTTTGGTGAAGCACTGGAATAGGTTACCTTTGGGAGGTGGTGGAATCTCCTTCCTTAGAGGTTTTCAAGGTCAGGCTTAACAAAGCCCTGGCTGGGATGGTTTAGTTGGGGATTGGTCCTGCTTTGAGCAGGGGGTTGGACTAGATGACCTCCTAAGGTCCCTTCCAACCCTGATATTCTGTGGTTCTATGATCCTTAATCCATTTATAAAGTCTCAAGAACTGGATTGTTTTAATAAAATAGGTCATTACTAATTCAAATAAAAATAGCTAATA
This sequence comes from Lepidochelys olivacea, assembly GCF_965140295.1. Classification (NCBI taxonomy): domain Eukaryota; kingdom Metazoa; phylum Chordata; order Testudines; family Cheloniidae; genus Lepidochelys; species Lepidochelys olivacea. Next base: position 62,173,583 of record NC_140418.1, on the reverse strand, counting down.
AAAGGAAAGAAATTCCCCCCAAAATATACATTAAAACTGGTTTGTAAACTTAGTTTGCTCTGATTTAGTTTAACTTCATATTCTCCCAGAAGTTTTTGAGTGAATCAAAATATGGTAGTAAGTCACACACTGTGTTAAAATATTTTTTCTTCTAAACACTTAAAGTGAAACATTTTCCAAGTAATAAAGAAAGTCAAACATAGAAGAGACCCATTTAAATATAAACACAGGAAGGCAAGCAACTGAATACTGACAAAATGTACAAGTGTTATATACAAATGCTAGAAGTCTAAATTCTAAGATGGGTGAACTCAAGTGAACAGCATTAAATGAGAATATTGATATAATAGGCATCACAGAAAATTGGTGGAATGAGGAAAATCAATGGGACATGATTAATACCAAGGTACAAAATATATAGAAATGACAGAGTAGGCCACACTGGTGGGAAAGTGGCACTACATGTAAAGGAGTGTACAGAGTCAGATAAAGTAAAAATCTTAAAGCAATCAAACGGTACCATAATATCTCTATGGATTGAAATTCCAAGCTTAAATAATGAGTGTGGGGCAGTAGGAATATACTACCGACCACCTGACCAGGAGGGTGATGGTGAATGTGAAATGCTCAGGGAGATTAAAAAAGCTGCAAGGGCAGAAAATGCAATAATAACCATGGATTTCAACTATCTTCATGTTGATTGGGTATATGTTACCTCAGGAAGGGAAGCAGAGATAAAATTTCTACATACATTAAATGACTGCTTCTTGGAGAAGCTTGTCCTGGAACCTATAAGGTGAAAAGGAATTCTCGATTTAGTTCTAAGTGGCACACGGGTCCAAGAGGTGAGTACAGCTGAACCGCCCAGTAATAACAACCATAATTCAATTACATGTAACATCCTTATAGGGGGGAAATACCAAAGAAACCCTCCACAATAGCATTTAAATCAGAAAGGAGAACTACACAAAAATGAGGAAGCTAGTTAAACAAAAATTAAAAGGAACAGTCACAAGAGTGACATGCCTGCAAACTGCATGAAGACTATTTAAAAACTCTATAATAGGGACTCAAACTAGATGTATGTTCCAGATAAAAACAAACAATAAGACCACCAAAAAACTGCCACCATGGCTAAACAGCAGAGTAAAAGAGGCAATTAGAGACTAAAAGGTGCCCTTTAAAAATTGGAAATCAAATCCTAGTGAGGGAAAAAAGAAAGAAACATAAACTCTGGCAAGTCAAGTGTAATACGGGAGGCCAAGAAAGAATTTGATGTGTAACTAAGGACACAAAAACTAACAGCCAAAAAAATTGCATGTATATCCAAAGCAGGAAGCCTGCCAGTCAGTGGGGGCACTGGATGATCAAGGTACTAAAGGAATGCTCAAGAAAGGCTCGGCCATTGTGGAGAAATTAAATGAACTCTTTGCACCAGTCTTCTCTGCAGAGAATATGGGGGAGATATCCACACACAAGCAATTATTTTTAGGTGACAAATCTGAGAAATTATCAGTAGAGGTGGTTTTGGAACAAATTGATAAACAGTAATGAGTCACCAGAACCAGATTATATTCACCCAAGAGTTCTGAAGGAACTCAAACATCAAATTGCAGCACTACTAACTAACTGTGGTATGCAACCTAACACTTAAATCAGCCTCTGTACCAGATGACTAGAAGATAGCTAATATAACATCGATTTTTAAAAAAGGCTCCAGAGGTGTTTCTGGCAATTACAGGCCAATAAGGCTAACCAGGAAAATGGGTTGGATCTATAATAAATAACAGAATTATGAGAGACATAAATGAACATGATATGTTGGGGAAGTCAACACTGCTTTTGTAAAGGGAAATCATGCCTCACCAATCTATTGGAATTATCTGAGGGTTTCAGTAAGCATGTGGACAAGTGTGATCCAGTGCACATAGTGTACTTGGACTTTCAAAGAGCCTTTGAGAAGGTCTCTCACCAAATGCTCTTAAGCCAAATAAGCAGTCATGGGATAAGAGGGAAGGACCTCTCAAGGATCAGTAATTGGTTAAAAGATCAGAAACAAAGGGTAGGAATAAATGGTCAGCTTTCACAATGGAGAGGGGTAAACAGAGGTGGCCTCAAAGGATCTCTACTGGGACCAGTGCTGTTCAACACATTCATAAGTAATCTCAAAAAAGGAGTGAACAGCAAGGTGGCAAAATTTGCAGAGGATACAGAATTACTCAAGATAGTTAAGTCCAAAGCTGACAGCAAAGAGATCCCACAAAACTGGGTGACTGGGGGGACAAGATGGCAGATGAAATTCAATAAGTGAAAGTAGTGGACATTGGAAAAATAATCCTAACTATACCTACTAAATAATGGGGTCTAAATTAGCTTGGAGTCATCATGGATAGTTTTAAAAACACTTAATGTGCAGCAGCAGTCAAAAAAGCTAACAGAATGTTACAAACCATTAGGAAAGGGATAGTTAACAGAGACAAGATCATAATACCATGATATAAATCCAGGGAATGTCCACATTTCAAATACTCTGAGCAATTCTGGTCACCCCATTTTGAAAAAAAATGTACTAGAATTGGAAAAGGTGCAGAGAAAGGCAACACAAATGATTAGGAGTAGGAAACTGCTTCCATAACAGGAGAGAGTAAAATGACTAGGTCTGTTCAGTTTAGACAAGGAACAACTAAGGGGGTATATGATAGAGGGTTTTTTTTATAAAATCATGAATGGAGTGGAGAAAATGAATAAGGAAGTGTTATTTATACCTTCACATAACAGTGGAATTAAAGGTCACCCAATGAAATCAATAGGCAGCAAGTTTAAAACAAGCATAAGAAGTACTTCTTCACACATTCACAGTCAGCCTGTGGAACTCATTGCCAGGAGATGCTGTGAAGGCCAAAAGTATAACTGGGTTCAAAAGAAGAATTAGATAAGTTCTTGGAGGATCGGTCCATCAATGGCTATTAACCAAGTTGGTCAGGGACGCAACCTCATGCTCTGGGTGCCTCTACACCTCCAACTTCCAGAAGCTCGGAGAGGACCACTTGAAATTCTCCTGTTCTGGTCATATCCACTGAAGAATCTATCACTGACAACTGGCAGCGACAGGATACTGAGGTAGATGGAGCATTAGTATGACAGGATAGCCATGCTTATGTCCTTAATATATTATTTTAATCATTTAAAATATTTTGCCCACACAATATGTATGGAAGCTAACAACACTGGTGAAAGTCCTTCATGGCTCATTCTTTCAAGGCCACATTAGAAAAACAACCTCAGCATACAAACATGAACTGTCGATTGCGTATGTCCACACTAAACACATTAAGTTGGCAGAGTGAGTCCTCACTACCATGGTTAACATCGACTTACACAGTTCCCGCGGTCTCCGCAGCCCATGGGAATTCTGGGTTAAGCTCACAATGCCCGATGGGGCAAAAACATTGTCACGGGTGGTTTTGGGTACATGTCGTCAGGACCCCTCCTGCCATGAAAGCAATGGCAGACAATCGTTTTGCACCTTTTTTCCTGGGTTACCCATGCAGATGCCATATCACAGCAAGCATGGAGCCTGCTCAGCACACCATCACTGTACATCTCCTGGGTGCTGCTGGCAGATGCGGTACTGCATTGCTACACAGCAGCAGCTCCTTGACTTCGCGGCAGATGGTTCAGTAGGACTGATGGCCATCGTACGTTTCCTGGGTGCTCCTGGCAGGCCTTGGTGAGGTCGATCAGGGGCACCTGGACAGACATTGCTATCCTCCTCTTAGAGCACCGAATGGGAGCCAGAGACTCCAGGTCATTCTCTTCTTTAAGTTTCTTTAAGTTTCGTCTTATGGAGATTCAGTCCTGCCTGGAATATCATGCGAGCTGGAGGCTTCTGCCCCAGGCTGCTCTCCCAGCCAGCAGCACCACGTGGTCGCACCTACCCCAGCCTACCCCTTCCTTCCATGGCTCATGAAGCCTGGACAGTAGTAAGAAGCAGTTCAACTATAGGCTGAGCAAGTGCAGAGTGGGGAATCAGGCTCTCTAAAATAGCCATATTTCATGTCATGCAAAAGACTGAATTGTATAGAAGATGCTTCACTGTACATAAGGTAGAATATCAACATTTCAGGACAATTTCTTTAAATAAGATCAGATCCTCAGCTGGCAGAAATCTAAGTAGCTCTGCTGAAGCCAGTTCAGATTTACACCAGCTGAGGATCTGGCATAAAACATATGCATCTGCCACTTATGGGTATTTTGTCCCCTTTTCTAAAGGGATGTCTGTTATCATTGTGATGGCACGCTAGTCACCCGATCCCCTCAGAAAATAGCATTTCCAGATTCATCATTAATCAGGTTTTCAATACTGAAACCTCATTTACAGGAGACTCCTAGCTTAGTACAATACTGAAATATTGTAGTCTGTTTCTCTGACAAGATGTCTGAGAAGATTTTGTTTTGCTTTTACAAACTATCACAGGCCACATTTTTCAATCTGTTATTCTAAAACATATGTTTAAAAATTCAAGTCCCCTTTAAAGTCTAACCTAATCTGCTCTGCAAAATGCTCAGTATGGATAATAAACAAAAGGGCAAACAAAAAACATACACTGTAACATATATGAAAGACTTCAGATGAAAGACAAAAACAGGATCCCGACCCAAATGAAACCTGGACTGTTAATTGATTTCCACTACTCTCATGTGAAAAATATAGAAGAGCTTTTGTAATTGGAGTGGGTTTCATTCTATTTATGCACTGTTCTGTTCTTTTCCTCTATGTACTTCAAAGTAAGTTGGTGTCAGTGCACTCAGAGATATGGACTTCTCTCTCTCTATCTGACTCTCTTTCTTTCTTGTCATCCCTGTCACTCTTCTTTCCTTCCAAAAGCTTTCATTGACAGTTTCTGACTATCTACTTTTATCTGTTCAAACTAACTGGCATTCAAATAACTGAATAAAGTGATCTATTTATATTATTGATCTCTCTTTTGCTAATTGCTGGACCCTTTGTGCCCACTAATGTAGAGACACAACCCTAACCTTGAAAGTTCCATTTTATACACTGTATACAACTTTCTGCTATTTCTTGTCATAAAGAAAGCATTGCATATGGTTCAAAAATGCTGCTGAAATTGTGGGAGGCATTCAGACCAATGCCACTTGTATCGCTTATCACTCTGAAGTTATAACAGCAGCAAGGAAGTATAATGCTCTTTCATCTTTCTGAAGAGTTAAAGCAACATTTCAAAGCTAGTTCTGGACAGTTCTGATGTTTCTTTACAAGTCTCCAGCCACTGTTATAAGGCAGTTTTCCTGTGCAAAGAATATGACATGCTTCTCTTTTACTTGAGTTGTACCCTTTGGGGTAAAATACTTTCTTCTAGATATTCTTTTAGTCTTGCAGCCACGGTTAAGGAAGATCAAGTGTACTCTACCAATGACAGTCTATTTTAAGGCAATGATCCTGACTGTATATCTGGTCTTGAAGTCAAGTACATTTTTCATACTTCATGGGAAGAGGGAGTCTTTTGAAAGTTTATAAAAGGCACAAAATCTGAAAAGTGAGAAAAAGTTGTGATTTATGGTGCAGTGTATAAAGCAGGTGAAAACAAACTGGGATCCTTTGGTGACATGTATATTTCTCCAGATGTACTTGAGATTAAGAATAACAAACTGAGTGGGGCTAGTGAGGAAAGAAAAACTGTTTATAACAATTGGGCAGAGACCATAGGAAGAGTATTAATAAAGAATCAAGTGCAGCTAAGGGACAATCTCTGGGTATTGCACTGAGGGGGTACACATACTTCACCTACTTGTATGCCAAAGCTTCCATGCTCAGTTTATACTTCAGTAAATTTCCTTCTCTAAATTAATGGACTTTCCACAGCCAGAGGAGTTGGATATTTGACATAGTCACATGCGTCCTCTGAGTTTCATTTTGAACTATGTGAAGGTGTTCTCTAGGGCATCCTTTTAGGAAAGTTCTCCAGTACTATCACAACGTCACAGATATGCATTTTGCTAACTCCCACTTTGTATGCCTCCCCTATTTGCACAAAAGTGATGAATGGTCTCAGTGACTCTTCCCCGTACAGTAGCCTGTATTCCTTTATCATTCTATTCCTTTATCAGGGGCTGCAATGTTAAGTCCCACTTTGGGCACAGCACCACATGCATGCCATGCATGCTATCACATAGCTGCTTCTCAACATCTCTCACACACTTAGATAAGTTTATTTGTACGCTGCAGGCTCAGGAAGAGGCTGTGGGTACTTCTTACCCACACTGAATTTCCTAGTTTTTTGAAGCGCTCTGGGACTAGTGAACTTGCCAGTTCCTACCAAATCAGCCCCTGCTTATGCCGTGGGACTGAGTTTAGTGTTGATGATGGTGTGCGTGGTTGTGCAATGCTGCAGCAGTGTCTTTTTGCTTCAGTAATTTGTTTCAGTCATGGTTCCTAGTGACACTTGTGCTTTTCTTGCCAGCTTGTTCCTTGCCATGTTGCTGATGGCATCAGCACTATGCACACACAGGAATGGGGTGTGCTTTGCCTTTCCCAGCCTAAGCTTTTCCTTGTTTCCCCTTGGTCCTTGCTGCATTTCTGCCAAGGTAGACATGTGTCTATGTATTTGGGGCATCACCCTGACCTCCTGCTATATTTGTACTACCAAGCCACTGGAGAGGAAACATCTTAGTGGAGCTTCCATGAGCACTGGATATTTATGGACCACTGTCTATGCAAAACAGTGGCCACAGTTGCACACAAAAGTTTGTGACAAGTTATGTAGCCAGAACCCCCACTCGCGATATTTTTTTTAGTTTACAAACTGTGCTCAATCCCAAAATATTTGGAGCATGAATAACATTAATGAAAACACAGAACATTCAATGGCAGAAATAAATAAAAGAGTGCAATATAAGCTAAACACCAAACCATAGTCCTTCCTCTGGGCAAGGGGGTAAGAGGTATTCAGCTAGTAGGGTATGCCTTATGACACTTGTTGTCACTATTGCACTGAAAATTTATCTTAAGGCAGGCAGAAAGTGGTGTGTGCTAATGTACACCTCTGGTTTGTGTGTATTACCTCATACTTATAAATACGATAGCATCAGTACAAGTGTATTTTTGCCAGAGGGACACTTTCCATCCTTGCTTATGACTCTCATTCCAATGCAACTTTAGTATAGGCTGCCTCAGTGCCTTTCCTCACACTTCCACTCCTGCATACATTGATTGCACACACCTGCCTTCATGAGCCACCTTTTACAAAAGTGCAGGATTTGGCTGCAAATGTATATCTCTGTTATTCACTCTCTAGGCACCTCTCCCTATTAATAACCAGTTTGTCATTGTCCTTCTGACTGTCTGAATGCTTATCTATTTCCCTTTTACTCACATTCTCTACTTTGGTCATTCTTCTTTCCTTCCAAGATCTGTCACTTACAATATCTCACTATCTCCATTTATTTGCTTAAATTAATTGGCATTCTCATAACTTTGAATAAGGCATTCTATTATGATTATTATTGATCTCTAGTAGGCTGACTGCTATATCTATTGTGCACATTAATATTTCAATACACAGCCATAACCTTGAAAGTTCCAATTTATAGACTTCACTAATAACTGTTCCCTACAATTCCACCCCCTCCACACACACACATACAATAACTACAAGTTCACATTATTAAAAAATTGAGTGCTCATTCCACAGTTAGCTTGCTGTGATTTACACATATCCATAAGGACATGCTGATAAATCTTTATCTATTTATTTTGTTATATCAGTGTATATTAGACACTGCAGAGTAGTACCTTACTCAATAAGGAGCCACACTGGCTTAATTGATTCAGCCTTCACTCTCTTCAGCTGCCTCCCACTGTAGTTTTCCTGATCTAGTTTCTCCACAAGTTACCAAGTAGGTAAGCAAAGTAGCCTCTTTTTCCCCCTCTTGAGATTATTTCAGTTGATATTTGTCCACAGAACAAAACCAACATCTACAGTGGAGCAGCTGGAGTTCCTGGCTCATAAAAGGTCCAGGAATAAAACAGTATAGATGCTGGGGTCAATATCAACGTGCAATTAAACTTGATAAGCAACTAAGTAAACCTGGCACATTTTTATGCACGGAGTTGTTCTTTTTGTGTATATCTGCTTACTTCTGTGATACAAAGAAGTCAGCCTTTCAGGTTGGTTTTTATTTATTTATTTTTTTTAGATTCTGTTAAACCATTCTGCAGAACAAACAGAGCTATGAGTCAGTGAGCTGGATTCTATTCCATTTCCTATCAACAGAATTGTTAATAAATCACAATCAGTTTCACAGGTACAAGCAAACTGAAGGCACCAGGGCTGCACAAGTGTCCCTGAGGGTATGATCTGTAGACAACAGGATTGCACAGATTTAGCCGAGGGACTAATTTGGCCTACAGAATCTTTATTTCTGGTGGTGATATACAAGATGGAGAGAACTCGGGCTTTTTCTCAGAGCCCAGGCTGAGTACTCAGGGTTAGCAGTTAGAAAAACACATTTTATTTATAAAACTGAACATATTTGACCTGGGAATCACTCAGAGGACAATAAACATAATATCTCCTCGTGCCGTTTTTGAGTCAGTTGCCAGAGTACAACTGTACTTTAAAATGCATTGGTAGCATTACATGAAGAAGTTTGCAAAGCCCCTACCATCACTATTACTAGCTGTAACCAACTGTGCTCATCTCCTATGAAAATAGTCAGTTAAATAAAGAAAAGGTATCCCAGCCAAATGCAAAACACAATTTAACATGAGACAAAACTATCTATTTTTTCCCCAATGAGATCAAAGTCAGTGTAGATAACAGAGAAATGTTGAGAAAGGCTCTGACACAGTTTAGATTTTCATGTAAGTATTTGTTAGCAGATTTCTTATATTGCAATGGTCCTGATATACACAATTCACACTTCAGCATAACTTCATATTCATTGCAATTGGCAATGTGAAATCCTGGAGTGACAGTGTTCTTCAATGGGGACAGAAAAACAGCATGAGCCTATTAGGGTCTTTTCTGTGTGTGCAAGAAGCGATACTTCATTCTTACTGAAGATTGCTAAAATGAAATAAAGCAAACCCCAGGGAAGAAAATAAAAGGAGCTGAAAGAGAAATCTTAGAGGCCAACAGCAGAGAAGAAATAAGGGAGCGTCTGGATAGATTGGTTCAATATGGAAAAGAGAAACAGAACATTCTCTCTAAGCATGCACTTTGCTATATATTGCTACTTACAAGTGTTGCACAAGAAGCTGGGACATACACAGGTCCTAATATATTCTAAGCATTCCTTGGAAAGCTAATATGACAAGAGTGCAAACAGAACTGAAATTCTATGGGTTGTTTAAAGTTTGCCATATGGGTTGATATCACGTGTAGTTGTAATGCACGTTGTATGTAAAGTACGATAAAAACAATTTTTTTTAAATTATTTCATTTTGTTATATTCTGCAGACGGCTCCTTATTTCCCCCCAGGGACATATGTTATCTGAAGATTATTTTCTAGTAGTCTTTCCTGTTGCTGCCAAACAGCATCAAAAGGAAGAAAACATGCTTTAGAATGACAGGAGACACATTTTGCAGGGTCCTTAAAGATTTGCTAATCCTTATCTTTTACTCTTATTTTCTTTGTATTAGGTTCTCCAGTCCTTCTAAGGAAATAACATTTAAAAATGTTTTTAGAGTTATTAAATATACTAAGCACATTACTATTTGGTAAGAGTGGAGAAAGAAAAGAAAGTTTTGTTTCTGTGGTTCCTAATCACTATGGCCTAAATCTCACAACTGCACTAGTGATCATAAGCCTATTCCAAAACCCATTGAAATTAATAGGAGTTTTTTCATTGACTTCAATGGGCTTTGAATCAGGCCCTCAGAGTTACTGGCACATCTGTTCCCTGATCTGGATAATAATAATTACTGATGGCTGAGTCTCAGAATACTTAGAGGCTCAATTTAGATGGCTCAGTCTTCATATTTAGATTGGATGCCTTTGTTGTGATGAAATCGTATGTCCTGTGCTGTACAAGAGGTCAGATCAGATTATCCAATGACCTCTTTTGGCTTTAAGACTATATAAAGATGCTTATGCAAGCCTTAGCCCCAATCCTGAAAAGACATATTTAGGTGTTTAACTTTACACAGTCTGAAGTCCCAATGAAGTCTATTTGAGACTAATCACACTGTACAAAGTTAAACACTTGCGCAGCTTTGCAGGGTATAAGTCCTTATATGAACTCTCAGAACTTTCTTATCTTGAAAAACTGGGGTGAAAATTTAATGGAAAAAAAGCTTGTAGGAGATTTCCAGTGCTTCCTACATCCAGTCACTGTATCTGATAAATATTCATTGTGCTAATGACATTTCTATTTTGAAACCCAGGAATGCAAAATTGTAATTAGATTGCCACATAATAAATATTTATTTTTTTCCTAAGGCCAAGCCTCCATTTCCTCTGTTTTTATTTGAAAGCTGTATTGCTTAATATCAGGACCCCATTCAGACAGAAGAGTAGTGGAATCAAATTGTTTAGAAATACTTTCAGTGTTTCTCTTGGTATAGTTGAAAAATGGAATTAAGTACCATTTTCATTACACATGCAATCCAAGTTATGTGCATTCCCACAATTCACTTTAGTCAATACTATCCAAATTATTTGTCAGACAAGATCCTAAATTTTTAGTATGTGCTACTATGCTTCCAGAAACAGACAGAAGTGGAGGAGCTTCGTCGCTGCCCTAAATGCCTGAACTAGTAATGGGTACTAACTAAATAACTAACTATGCTTTCAGAACAGAACCTTGCTGGTCATTTGGTTATATTCACATTTAAAGAGAGTAATTCAGTTTTAGGACAAATTATTCTAAACCTATAGATCTGATAAAACAAAAATAATGAGCAGGTATGGTGCCAAGTTTGCAATGCAGGTTTGTAATTCTAATGCTAGGCTTGCAAATTATCATCATAGAAAGATCTCTTATCCTGGCACTCAAAATAAATAATTAGATGAGAAAATTAGTTCTATGTAGGAATTACTTGCCAAAAACATGTTTTTAAAGTAAAGTTGAGTGCACAGAATTCCTGGTGGGAAAAAAAAAAAGTTCTCTCGTTGAAAAACAACTGAACCAAATTTGTTGAAACGGAATGAAATAAAACTGGATCCTAGGTTAACATCTTATGTGCCTGGTTCCAAATAGCTGCAATCCCCTGAAAATCAGGCTTTATAAAATGGATGTGCCATCTCCAGATTAGTCAGTGGCACAAGCAAATGCTCCTATAAAATAATCAAAATAATCCTGACTAGAGTATATGTTTGTAAACTTATTTCTTCAGGGCAGGCCATGTGTATAGTGGGGGTTTGATGTACTGTAGATGGGATAAAGCTGAAAGAGCTTATTTTTTTCCATTCATGATGCCAAGAACAATTCAGAATCAGAGAATTGTAACACATTTAAAGAGTCTGAGCTCACATTTATAGGGCCTGATTTTCCTCCCACCCTTAAGCTACTCTTTGAAAGACAATGGGCACAGCTTACCCTGCTGCATTTTAAACCTGTGTGTTGAAGGAATGTAGGGATTCACACTTCATATAATCATAGAAGCGTAGGACTGGAATGGACCTCAATAGGTCATCTAGTCCAATCCCCTGCAGTCAAGACAAGGCAAGACAACATAATAACTAGACCATTACTGACAGATGTTTATCTAAACAATTCTGAAAAACTTCCAATGACTTTCTACCGAGGCAATTTTTTCCAGTGCTTAATTACCCTGACAGCTAGGAAGTTTTTCCTAACATCCAACCTAAACCTCCCTTGCAGTAATATATAGCAGCTAGGGCTGTCAAGCAATTAAAAAAAATAATTGTGATTAATCGTGCTGTTAAACAATAATATAATATAAAATATTTAAATATTTTGGATGTTTTCTACATTTTCAAATATATTAACCTTAATTACAATGCAGAATACAAACTGAATAGTGTTCACTTTATATTTATTTTTTATTACCAATATTTGCACTGTAAAAAACAAAAATAGTATTTTTCATAGTATTTTTCATTTCAATAGTATTCCCCCATTACAAGCACTGTGGTGCAATCTCTTTAACATGAATGTTGAACTTACAAATGTAGAATTATGTGCAAAAAAACCTGCATTCAAAAGTAAAACAATGTAAAGCTTTAGAGTCTACAAGTCCACTCAGTCCTACTTCTTGTTCAGCCAATCGCTCAGACAAACAAGTTTGTTTACATTTATAGTACATAATGCTGCCTGCTTCTTGTTTACAATGTCACCTGAAAGTGAGAACAGGTGTTTGCATGGTACTATCGAAACTGGCGTTGCAAGATATTTAAGTGCCAGATGTGCTAAAGATTCATATGTCCCTTCATGCTTCAACCACCATTCCAGAAGACATGCGTCCATGCTGATGATGGGTTCTGCTTGATAATGATTCAAAACAGTGCAGACCAAAGCAGGTTCATTTTCATCATCTGAGTCAGATGCCACCAGCAGAAGACTGACCTTCTTTTTTGGTGGTTCGGATTCTGCAGTTTCAGCGTTTGGAGTGTTGCTCTTTTAAGACGTCTGAAAGCATGCTCCACACATCGTTCTTCTCAGATTTTGGAAGGCACTTCAGATTCTAAAACTAGGGTCAAGTGCTGTAGCTATCCTTAGAAATTTCACATTGGTACATTTTTTGTGTTTTGTAAATCTTCAGTGAAAGTGTTCTTAAAATGAACAACATGCTGGGCCATCATCTGAGACTGCTATAGCATGAAATATATGGCATAATGTGGGTCAAACAGAGCAGGAGGCATACAATTCTTCTCCAAGGAATTCAGACACAAATTTAAATTAATACATTTTTTCATGCGCGTCTTCAGCATGGAAGCATGTCCTCTGGAATGGTGGCCAAAGCGTGAAGGGGCATACAAATGTTTAGCGTAAATCTAGCATGTAAATACCTTGCAATGCCAGCTACAAAAGTGCAACGTGAACGTCTGTTTTCACTTTCAGGGGACATTGTAAATAAGAAGTGGGCAGCATTATCTCCCGTAAATGTAAACAAATTGTTTGTCTTAGCGGTTGGCTGAACAAGGAGTAGGACTGAGTGGACTGATATACTCAACCTTCACTGCAGATTTGACAAAATACAAAAAAGGTACCATTGGGAGATTTCAAAAGATATCTCGACCCAAGATTTAAGAATCTGAAGGACCTTCCAAAATCTGAGAGGGACGGGGTGTAGAGCATTACATTAAATCTACATTTGTAAGTTGCGCTTTCACGATAAAGAGATTGCATTATGGTATTTGTATGAGTTGAATTGAAAAATAGTGTTTCTTTTGTTTATCATTTTTACAGTACAAATATTTAAAATAAAAAATAAATATAAAGTGAGCACTGTACACTTTGCATTCTGTGTTGTAATTTAAATCAATATATTTTAAAATGTGGAAAACATCCAAAAATATTCATATAAATAGTTTTCTATTATTGTTTAACAGTGTGATTAATCTCGATTAATTTTTTTAAATCGCTTGACAGTCCTAATAATCATCAAAACATTTATTTCTTCCTGAGCATCAGACACTCACTGTAGTAGGACACTGAAATATGAAGAGTATGCATCAGGATATTTTCTACAGAGGCTATGACAGCTAATTGAAAAAAACAAACTTTAGTCAAGACTGTGTAAATTTTAAAAAAGCCTCTCTGCATAAATAAATTTAAAAATATAATAAAGTTCCAAGAGAGAGAGAACATTCATGCTATCATACAATTTAGCATCCCTATATTTACAAGGAAAAGACTTCAGTACCAGAAAGGCAGAGCAACAAAGGAATAGTCACTCAACCATCTATTTTCACTGATTAATTCCTTGAATGCTCTTCCTTTGGCATGCCTTGGCCCTTTACCTTCCATAAGAAAACACATTACAGTTTCTAGAGCAGCAAGGGGCCAGAGGAGTGCCTGTTCACTGAAGATATTATGCACATCTTAGAAGCACATAAAGGGTTAAGCAGAATAGCAATTTTGTTAGATCATCACAGAGCAGATACAGGAAAGAAGCAGTCATTTTACTGCCTATGAACGGTATTTTAACTGCACTCTGGATGGGCATCTGAGTATGGCCTTTTCACCTGTACATTTGTTCACTGCACTTATTTCAGAAAAAGAATCAAAAGGCTTATCAGAGAAAATTCTGTTTTTTACGACTTTATAACTCATTTTAAATGGTGAAAATTCTGAGATCTGATGCAAGTTTAAACTGGAAGTGAAAAGGCCAACTCAACAGTTTCCTTTTAAACTTGTTTCTCTCTATTCTAAGCAATTACAGATCATGTTCAATGTATGTGGAAAAGAAGAGATTTAATCCTTCTGTTTATACAAAGGCTAGCACAATGCTAGTGTAATGGAACCTTGCTTATTCTCCCTCTCTGGCCCACTTGAAGAAGTTGGTCCAATGAATAAATATATTGATTGTTTGAGCTCTCTACCTTTGCATTCCTATTTCAGTAATTTATGCATGGTTCTGTAAAAAAGAGGAAAAAATAAAATCAATGAATTTTACACTGTTCCCAAATTATTTGTTAACATTGTGCCTTTTATCTCTGTAGTTAATACATTACTGGATCCATTACCCACAAATATTAATTATAAATTAAAATGCTGTCATTATTGCCAAATGAGTAAATTAGCAATGGCCAGGGATTTTGTCTCCTTTTGCCAAATGCCAGATTATCTGTCATTCAGAAATATAAACAATGGAACATCCAACAGTAATGCTGAAGGATCCTTTAGAAGCAGCATGGTAATACTGTCAAACTTATAATGTAGGTCGCACTCTTGTAACTAAGGATTTAGATATACAAGGTAACAGAGCCTAGAAATTGCAAGGGGGATGCTATGATCAAGTGGGCTAGAGCTGGGGGGAAGTAAGGAATAAAGTCGGGAACAGCTGAAATTGTGGCTCATACCCTCTAACATTTTGGACAGGGGAGATGCTCTGGCATAAAAAGGAAAGTAAACTGCATCCTACAAAGGGCTGCAACAACTTACTTTCCCTCAGAAGCAAAGAGGGCCAGGGAAGAAACTGTCACAATTTCTTTTAGTCACAATTTCTTCGATGGGCTGCTCCTAGGGACCAGCAGAGCTTCACCCCATCCTTTACATGGGGGGTAGGGGAGAGATGGGTAAAAATAAATCCTAATGCAGCCTAAGGTAAACACGCTAGCTCAGGTGACACTAGTCATCTAGCCATTTGAGGCCTGATACTACAAACACACAGATTTGAATGGGTTTAGTGACAATAGCAAGCCGTACTCTCATTAATACACATTCTCAGGATCAAGCGCTTAGTCTGCTGTGTTACCACACCACATTTGCAAAGCATCGGCAGTACCAATTTAGTCTCTGTACACACAATTTACTACTAGTACAGATTCTCTATCATCACATAACATTTGACCTGCCCTTTTTAGGATGTTTAATTTTCAAAACTTTACATTCAATATTTGAAACTGATCTTATAATAATAATTATTTGCGCTACAATAGTGACCAAGAGCACTGTACAAACACAGAGTCAGACACAGTACCTCCCTGAAGAGCTTACAGTCTAATTAAAGACAAGACAAATTAAGTACAACAAACTGTTGCCCCCTTTTTTTGACCCAAGAAGCAAGTCAAAGTTCAGGACTCCATAGGTATTACAGCTGGGAATAGAAATTAGTGTATTTCTTTGATACAATTTTGTTTAATGACAAGGAATGTACAAAGTCCTGTATCTCTGAATGCACAAGGAACCAATCAAAAAGTGGAGCAGTTTCCCCAAGTCCTTTTAGCTAACATCAGATCCAGTGGCTCTCTCTAGCTTTTTCCAGTCACACTGTGCTCACAGGCTTCTGCTTAGCTTTCTTGCTTCCTTTTCTTTGCCTCTCTCTGTGCTCTTTTTGTGATCTCAATCTTTGTGTTTTTGCTCCCACACACACCTACACAAAACAAATACTCAGCCCGAAAAGCTCTTGGGCAGGTTCACACAAACCTTTTGGTTTTGGTGGGGCTTATGTTTACAGTTATATTAAAGGGTAAATTCACACCTATCAACCTCAGCTGCGGGTTCTAACGCAACCTATAACAAGATTTTACCCACCTCATAAAAACAAACAGTAGGAAGGAAAGAGGAAGGGAGCAAAAGGGAAACAAGGAACTCAGGGCAGGTCTACACTTAAAAAGCTGCATCAGCACAGCTGTAGCACTTAAGTGAAGAGGTTCCTACGCCAGTGGAAGAGCTTCTCCCCTCAGCATAGTTAATTCATCTCCCATCAACAATGCTGCCTCTACGGGGGTTAGGTTGGTATAACTACGTCACTCAGGGGTGTGGATTTTCCACACCCCTAAGCGACATAGTTATAATGATACAGATCTGTAATGTAGACCTGGCCTAGACTTAAACTATGTTATCGGATTCTTTTTTTAAAATCCAGTTATACTTTTGGCCTTCACAACATCCCTTGGCAACAAGTTCTTCAAATTGACTGTGAATTGTGTAAAGAAGTACTTTCTTAAGTTAATTTCATTGGGTGACCCTTGGTTCTTACATTACATGAAGGGGTAATTACTTCCTTTTTCACTTTCTTCACATCATTCATGATTATAGACCACTATCCTATTCCCACCCCCTTCCACACCACCTATTTGTCATCTCTTTTCTAAATTGAACAGTCTGTGTTTTAAATCACTCCTCATATGGAAGCTGTTTCCTACCCCTAGTCATTTTTGTTGCCCTTCTCTGTACTTTTTCCAATTCTAATCTATTTTGAGATAGGGTGAACAGAATTTTACACAGTATTCAAAGTGTGGGCATACCACGGATTTATATAGTGGCCTTATGATATTTTTCCTGTCTTATCTGTCCCTTTCCTAATGGTTCCTAATTTAGCTCTTTTGAGTGCTGCTGCACATAGAGCAGATCGTAGAACCATAGGATTAGAAGGGACCTTGAGAGGTCTTCTAGCCCAGTTTCTAGAGAACTATCCATGATGACTCCACAATCACTTTCTTTAGTGGTAACAGCTTATTTTGAACCCAAACATTTTGTATGTACAGTTGGGATTATGTTTTCCAAAGTGCATTACTTTTCAGTGTTGACCAACCTTTATACATATTAAGCAGAAGTCATGAACCTAAACTAAAGGAAGTTTTTATACAAGCAAAATAAACTTATGCAAATTCCTTTAGGGATCCATTCAAAGCATACAGTGATATTTAAAAGTCAACATTTACCGCACCAGTCTTGAGATTCTATCATTTTTCTTACTGTAAGTACATGAAAATAGGGCTCCACCTTACTCCTTTTGAATTCAGTTCTAAAACTTCAATTTTCCTTAGTAGAGGCAAGATTAGGCCAATGTTGTGGCATTTTAGAGGCCACATTGTGGTAATTTAACACATTTTGACATTAACACTGATGACTAAATAAGCACAACCCTCCCCCCATCTATAAATCACATTTGTTAATATAATACATATTCCGCGCAGAATTTGATTCAATTTGCTTGACTTTAAAAATCCAGCTTTCATAAGCATTAATGGAGTTGTATGGCTAAAGCCCCAATGACTGAACTGAGAATATACAGTACCTAATAAAAAAATTAAGTTCAATTCACTGAGATATTCTCAACTCAACAGTTTATACTCTTGTGTTTCATAGATCCTGAACTGTTTTTTAGTTTTCTTCAAACAAGAGGGAGAGAAGCAATCTAGATTGTTCCCTTAAAATTAATTACTTTGAACAGCCAGCTCAAAGGAAAAGTGTTCTTCTGCCAACTTAACATCTGTGTACCATAGGGCAGAATTTGACCTGTGCAGACTTCCAGGTTTTCAAATCCAAACTTTTTTCCGTGTTTTTGTTACTGTTTTCAAAATATTTGAATCATATTTATCTGGTGTTGAATTTAATATCTTAAAATGCTGTACAAAACTAAAATTGCTTGGCACTAGGGAGTTTATGTGCATAAATATGTTTAAAAATAATAAAATGAAACTGTTCTATGTATAGGATTCCTACAGGATTTTGTTAATAGTTACTCCATAAAATGTTACCAGTGAATTGGGAAAGTCACCAAGAATATGTTCTTATTTTTCAGTCATAATTAAGTATTTAATAATGTATTAGGATACTGCCAATCTTTGACTTGTCCAATAGCCTAAAGCAGATAGAAGTATGACTAGGGAAATCTATGAAGTATGATTTCATTAAGACCCTCTTTAGTTAGTTTTGACAGTTTTATAAATAGTTAGTGTTTGTCAACTTCTGTCTCAGATTTACACCTGTTTTTAAAAAGAGCCCTCTAGCTAAAGGGTAGTCTGTGCTTCACTACCAGGGATAGATTAAGAAAATCATGCCAGTACAAAGGTCTGAGGTATTCTAGATGGACCCAATTTAGCAAGGGATTAACAAAGCACATGAATTAAAGTCAATGGAGCTAATTTGTTGCAGGTAAGGGCATGCGTCTAGCCCAGAGTAAGATACTAGTCAACATGAGTAAAGATATCAGAATCCAAACCTCTGTATTAGTGTTTTCATTAAAATGAAATTCTTTCCCCCACTCCTGTCTTTATTTTTTCCTCTTTGTCCTATTTTCTCCACTGGATTATTTCTCTTTGTGCCTCCTCTTTTCTTCTTTTTGAGTAAGATTTTTGAACCCACGATGTAGATGAGGATTTGAATTCAACCAACCCTGTTAAAAAAACAGATTTATCTGCCATGCCATTGCTAATTGACAACATAATTGTCTATTTACTTCAGAGAAGTTGCCTGTTGGGAGAGGGGAGGCGCCGCCAAGTTTTGCTTTGATGTCAAATTAGCAATTAGCAGGTTTTTTTATGAAATAATTATGTTTGCTTTAATAACAAACGTGGATTCTTTTTTTCCCAGAGGTAAAATCTTGCTCCTCTTCTGGCTTTTCAGTGGCCCTTAAACAATACCCTTGCAAGTTCACATGTATCTTTAGTTAAGAGTCCCCAGAAAGCCACTCATTTAGATCTAATACTGTTCTCCTTGCCCTCTGCCGGACTCCCTGTTCCCCAAACTAGTAATTCCCATTCCAGTTATTGGAAAATAAAGACAGAACTAAAAGCTTTTATGATTCAAGGCCAGAATCTCCTCTCACACCAATGTTACCCCATTGGTTCCTCATTTTGAGTGTTTTAAGGGAGAGGAGAATCATGTCCCCCAGACTTTAAAATAAATTGAATAAAACAAGTTTTATGTCTATGTTTGTTACACTAAGATATTAGACTTTTTGAGATCTGGTATGTTACCAAAATGATTAAATCTCTAAACAAGAAAATAAATCCTGGAAAACACTTGGAAATAAAGCCCCAAAACAAATCAAACCCAAAGAAGTTTTAGGTTCTCTTTTTCCAAGAACTTCCAAATTAGAAACCTTTCTGTGAGCTTGATTCTTATTTCCTTAAAGGTGAGCAAGCGGTGGTGTGACTAAATTGAGGCAAAGCATCCAGAAAGCGGACATAACTGGCTGCTTGAGGACTTCTTATGTAGTAGGAGCTGCTCCCCTTCCTGCCTCTCTCCCTACTGTTTCTGTGTCTTACCAAGCCCCACAGTGGCCAGAATGACTTCTAGTGTACCAAGGCAACTGAACATAAAGCAGCTTGGGAATGGCCCTGGGATTGAAGGCACACAAAAACTGTCTTTTTTGAGATGCATCTGAAGAAGTGGGTTTTTTACCCATGAAAGCTTATGACCAAATAAATCTGTTAGGCCATGTCTACACTACAAAAGTACTCTGATTTTACAGAAGTTGATTTTTGGGAACAGATTGTATAAAGTTGAGTGCATGCATCCACACTAGGCACATTAATTCGGTGGTGTGTGTCCACAGTACTGTGGCAAGCGTCGACGTTCCAAGCAGTGCACTGTGGGTAGCTATCCCACAGTTCCAGCAGTCCCCCCTGCCCCTTGGAATTCTGGGCTAAGCTCCCAATGCCTAATGGGGCCAAAAATTTGTTGCGGGTGGTTATGGGTAAATGTCATCAGTCAACCCTCCCTCCCTCCGTGAAAGCAATGGCAGACATCATTTTGCGCCCCTTTCTCTGGATTGCCCAAGCAGACGCCATAGCACGGCAAGCATGGAACCCATTCAGCTCACCGCAGCAATTATGACCATTGTAAACAGCTCACGCATTATTGTGCAGTTTATGCAGAACCAACACCTGAAAAACCAGGCGAGGAGGCGACGGTAGCGCAGTGATGAGGACATGAACACAGATTTCTCTAAAACCGTGGTCCCTAGCAATTTGGAGATCATGGTCTTACTGGGGCAGGCTCATGCTGTGGAATGCTGATTCTGGGCCCGGGAAACAAGCACAGAGTGGTGGGACCACATAGTGTTGCAGGTTTGGGATGATTCCTAGTGGCTCCGAAACTTTCGCATGTGTAAGGGCGCTTTCATGGAACTTTGTGACTTGCTTTCCCCTGCCCTGAAGCGCAAGAATACCAAGATGAGAGCAGACCTCACAGTTCACAAATGAGTGGCAATAGCCCTGTGGAAGCTTGCAATTCCAGACAGCTACTGGTCAGTCGGTAATCAGTTTGGAGTGGGCAAATCTACTGTGGGGTTGCTGTGATGCAAGTAGCCAACACAATCATTGAGCTGCTTCTATCAAGAGTAGTGACTCTGGGAAATGTGCAGGTCATAGGGAATCCCATTGCAGCAAAGCCATCTACTAACTGTGGTGGGGCTATAGACGGAACGCATATCCCTATCTTGGGACCGGACCACCAGAGCAGCCCGTACATAAACCGCAAGGAGTACTTTTCAATGGTGCTGCAAGCACTGGTGGATCACAAGGGATGTTTCACCAACATCAACGTGGGATGGCCAGGAAAGGTTTCGCGTCTTCAGGAACTCTGGTCTGTTTAAATGGCTGCAGGAAGGGATTTACTTCCCAGACCAGGAAATAACTGTTGGGGATGTTGAAATGCCTATAGTTATCCTTGGGGACCCAGCCTACCCCTTAATGCCCTGGCTCATGAAGCCGTACACAGGCACCCTGGACAGTAGTAAGGAACTGTTCAACTATAGGCTGAGCAAGTGCAGAATGGTGGTAGAGTGTGCATTTGGACGTTTAAAGGGTTGCTGGTGCAGTTTACTGACTCGATTAGACCTCAGCAAAACCAATATTCCCATTGTTATTGCTGCTTGCTGTGTGCTCCACAATCTCTGTGAGTGTAAGGGGGAGACATTTATGGAGGGGTGGGAGGTTGAGGCAAATCGCCTGGCCACTGAATACGTGCAGCCAGACACCAGGATGGTTAGAAGAGCACAGCAGGAAGCGCTGCACATCAGAGAAGCTTTGAAAACCAGTTTCATGACTGGCCAGGATACTGTGTGACACTTCTGTTTGTTTCTCCTTGATGAAAACCCGCCCCCTTGGTTGCCTCTAAATTCCCTGTAAGCCCCCCTTTGATCACAGCTTGCTTGCAAAGGAAATAAAGTCACTATCATTTGAAAAACATGTATTCTTTATTCATTGATTATAAAAATAGGGAGATAACTCACAAGGTAGCCTGGGTGGGGGGTGGGAGGATGATAGGAGGGAAGGAAAAGGCTACTTCAAAACTTATTGAATGACAGCCTTCTGTCACTTGGACTGTCCACTGGGGTGGAGTGGTTGGGTGCCCGGAGCCTCCCCCCCTCCGCCGCGTTCTTGGGCGTCTGGGTGAGGAGGCTATGGATCTTGGGGAGGAGGGAGGGCGGTTAAACAGGGGCTGCAGCAGCAGTCTGTGATCCTGCTGCCGTTCATGAACCTCCACCAGATGCCGGAGCATGTCCGTTTGATCCCGCAGTGGCCCCAGCATTGCATCATGCTTCCTCTGATCTTCCTGCCGCCACCTCTCCTCACGTTCAATAGGCCGCTTTCCTGTACTCTGCTATTGTGACCCTCCACACATTCTGCTGAGCTCTGTCAGTGCCGGACAACTGCATGAGCTCAGAGAACATTTCATCGCAAGTGTGTTTTTTTCGCTGCCTTATCTGAAATAGCCTTTGAGACGGAGAAGGGAGGCTTGAAACATTTGCAGCTGCTAGAGGAAAAAAAGGAGTGAAGTATTTTAAAAGACACATTTTACAGAACAATGGCTATACTCTTTTACGGTGAACAACACTATTCACATTACATAGCACATGTGATTGTGATATAAGGTCACATTTTGCATCTTATATTGAGTGCCTGCGGCTTTGGTGTTAGAAATGACACACACAGTGCCGGGCAACAGAATTCGGCTTGCAGGCGGCCATGGTAAGCCATAGTCTTTCGGCTTATGCAACCTTCATAACAGCAGCACACCCCCCACCTTCCCCATACCAAGCAAAGAATGTTGAGTTGGCCATTTAGTGCTGCAGTTTTCCTGTTAATGTGCAGCAGCAGAAACCAAACTAACCTCCCCCCATCCAATTCTCTGGGATGATCGCTTTACCTCTCACCCCACCACGTGGCTGGTAACAGGGAAGATCCCTGCTAGCCAAACGCAAAACAGCTCAGCGCCAATGCCCCCCCCAACTGCGTGGCTAACTGCGGGGAGGATTTCTTTTCAGCCATACGCAAACAGTCCAGTAGGAACCGCCACCTCTGAATGTCCCCTTAATTAAATTTCCCTATTTTAACCAGGTTACCATGAACGATATCACTCTCCTGAGGATAACACAGAGAGATAAAGAACGGATGTTGCTTGAATGCCAGCAAACACTGAGACCATACGCTGCCAGGCTTTGTCATGCAATGATACCAGATTACTTGCTACTAGCATGGTGTGGTAAAGTGTCCTACCATGGAGGACAGAATAAGGCTGCTCTCCCCAGTAAACTTCTGCAAAGGCTTTTAGAGTATCTCCAGGAGAGTTTCATGGAGATGTCCCTGGAGGATTTCCGCTCCATCCCCAGACACATTAACAGACTTTTTTAGTAGCTGTACTGGCCACGAATGCATCCCAAGTCCTCAGGGCTACTTAATCATTAAAAATGCTTGCTTTTATAACATGTATTATATTTAAAAAGGTACACTCACCAGAGGTCCCTTCTCCGGCTTAGTAGGGTATTTCAGTCAGGGTGATAAAAAGATCCTAGCTGTCGGGGAGAACAGTGTGCTGTGTGCTCTCCTCAAGCTCGTCCTCCTCCTCCTCATCTTCCCTGTAGGCAAAATCCTCAGCCATGGCAGAGAGTACCCCATCATCAGAGTCCACGGACAGGGGTGGGGTAGTGGTGGCAGCCCCCCCTAGAATTGCATGTAGCTCAGCGTAGAAGGCCATGTCAGGGGCTCTGTCCCGGAGCATCCATTTTATTCTTTGGTTTTCTGGTACGCTTGCCTGAGCTCCTTAAGTTTCACGTGGCACTGTGTTGTGTCCCTGCTGTAGCCTCTGTCTCTCATGGGCTCGGAGATTTTTTGAAATATTTTGGTATTTCGTCTTTTGGAACATAGTTCTGACAGCATGGATTTGTCTCCCCATACAGCAATCAGATCCAGTACCTCCCATTCGGTCCATGCTGGAGCTCTTTCGATTCTGGGACTGTATGGTCACCTGTGCTGATGAGCTCTGCATAGTCACCTGTGCTGATGAGCGCGCCTGGACAAACAGGAAATGAGATTCAAAAGTTCCCAGGGCTTTTCCTGTACACCTGGCCAGTGCATCTGAATACAGAATGATGTCCAGAGCAGTCACAATGGTGCACTGTGGAATAGCTCCCGGAGGCCAATACCTTCAAATTGCATCCACACTAACCCTAATTCGAAATGGTTATGTCGATTTCAGCGCTAATCCCCTCGATGGGGAGGAGTAAAGAAATCAGTTTTAAGAGCCCTTTATGTCAAAAAAAATGGCTTCGTTGTGTGGATGGGCGCAGGCTTAATTCGATTTAACGCTGCTAAATCTGACAAACTCGTAGCGTAGACCAGACCTTTGTCTTTAAGGTGCCACCGGACTCCTTGTTGTTTTTGCTATTACCAGAGTATCCAGCCTTCTGGGTTTTTTTAGAATTTTTAAGGTGACCATGTGTACAGACTAGGTTTTGCAAGGAGATTAGTACTCTCAAGACACTGGGATCTGAGATCTCTCAGGAGCTAGAACCAGAAATTCAGCACCTCATTGGATTGTGTCCTTCATTACTGTATGTTTTTCCCCCTCACACCAAGCATGATAATCTTCTGGCAACAATCTAACCAGAACAATGAGGCAACTAGTGTGGGATTGTAACGGTGTTTGCTTACCACTCTGGCATTTCCTCAGCCAGTCATGGGAATTAGCTCTGTGGTTGAGTGCACCCCCTTTGGGTGATGTATTGCTGCCTTGATTCTCGCGCTTGGACCCACATCTCTCCAAGGAACGCAGCATCCTCTTCAGCAACACAGCCCTCAGGCCGTGCCACACACTGTGCTCCCCCCTTCTGGGGGACCTGCAGTCCAATATTCAGCCACTTCCTGCCAGTGGCAAACTGCAGGCCACGGTCTAGCCACTTCCCACATGGCTCCAGCACCCTCTTTACCCTTGTATCAGGGCTCCGTCTGCAACCGCCCGCCCCCCCCGGCAGCCAGCCAGGAGATGTCTCTGGCTTCCTTGGCCCCTGTTTGCAGCACTGCTCTGTCCAGGGTGCTGGCAGTTCTCTTGGCCCTTCAGGGACACAGTCCTTCCTCCCTGGGCTTCCAGCAGAGAACTGCTTTCCTCAACTTTGCAGCTCCCTTTTTATATGGGCCTACTTGGCCCTGCTTGGCTGCCTCCAGCACAGCCTCCTAGGGCTGCTTTTAACCCCTTTTTTTTTTGCCAGTGAGGGGAAGCCACCCCCTCACAGGGATAAAATCTTCTTCCATTTATGGCTCACTAAGCAGGGGCATATGTTTCCTAGGCTCTTGGAGCTGACAATATGTCGGAAAAGTAATATTGCCTTGGTCTTAATAGCAGCTCCAATACTAACCTGTCAGTCAGTCACTGAGCATTCTCAGTAATTTACATGCTCTTCTGTGAGATAATTGGGCAATGGTAGCTGTGTATATGATTGAGAGAGAGAGGGGAAATTGGAAGCAATGTTCGCTCTCATGTTTTCCATCCATGTGCGGAATGAATTTTGTTATGTGCACCATATCGAGGTAATGTGCGGATGTGCGCCACCAGTAGAAAGAAAACACCTAGATTTAAGATGTATTTTTCTAAAAGTTACCATAGGGATAATTACTCCAACCAGGACATGTTGGGCATTTTACAACTCATTATTTAAAGATTTAAGTGTAAGAGAGAAATAAAAATTATGAAATGCATAGACCAGTCAAAAAACTAAAATAAACACACTTTGAAAGAAGTATCAGAAAGTAACAACAATAATACAAGTATCTGTTGGGAGGTGAGTATGAGAGATAAACAGAAAGACAGCGTGTGTGTGTGTGTGTAAGAGAGAGAGAGAGAGAGAGCCCCTTTAAGTATGCTTTCCTTTCAAGTAAATCCGCACTCACCAGTCTGAAACCTGCTTGTTCAAACACAGTAGTAGCTTCCAGCAAGCTCCCTCCGTCCCACTCCTGAGCCCGGTGCCTCCCCCCATGGAGATGGGGTACCCTGACATGAGTGACCCCTCCCTCCCCGCACTCTGCACAGCGAGTGGGAGGCTAGCAGCTGGCCAGGGCCTCCAAGGCAGAGGGCAGGAGCAGTGCAGCACTGGGGCCGGGGGCCCTTGACAGACTGCTGGGCGGCCATGCAGTTTAGACGGAACTTAGGCTGGGAGTGTATGTGTTAGTATTTGTGTGGAGAAGATGACAGCTTGAATATGATAAGAGAGAACAGAAGTGTATGAATAACAGGAGTCAGGTCTAGAAGTTTAGGATGAGAAGAAGACTGATGGGTGGAATTTATGTAATTCATATGCATATTTAATATAATTTTTCCTCAGGTTTTCTGCTGAGCCCAGTAGGCAAGTCTGATGGAAGGGGACAGAGGGTGCATAGCCAGGTGTGAGGGGAGCTCAGGAGAAATGGGTGTGTATGTGGGGAAGAGGAATACAGGGAGAAATAGCATAAAATAGAAAGCTAGCATGCAAACTGAGGGTCTGGGTGAGGACCATGGAGTCGAGCTATATTAACAGTTTTTTGTACAGTGACCAAAAATATATATACATTTTTAAATAGTTTAACCCAAAACAGTTTTTTTTTTAAATTCAGCATGAGTAAAAAAAAAATCCTTTTAGATTAAGTGTATCTGATCAAAAACTAAGTGTTTCATTTTGTTTTAGCTTTTTAACCTTTTAAAATATTTTTATTAAAATTCAGTGAGAATGTGTTTTGATTCAAAAGCTTGAACGTTTCATTTCCAACTGTCAAAATAGACGTTTAAATTTCTTCTGATTTTTGGTTTCTAGATTAAATAATTTGGTGAATTTGACACAAATTTGTGAAATGTTTTGGTCGACCCACATCTGCATTTTTCAGTGAAAAAAAAAAAAAAGGCTAGAGAATGTGGCCCAGGTCTAGTGTGGAGCTGATGCTTCCAGCCTCCTTTGCCCATTGTCATATTGGGAAGAATTAAATAAGGTATACTGTTCTTGGAAATTTCATGCACTCTTTAATCTAATTTGAGAATCTAAAAGGGCCTGAAGAACAAATAATATTTAAAAAACAAAGCCTAAGCTTTTTTAAAAGAAAAAAAGTGACTTCATAAATGTCAGTGCAGCTTAGTTGTTTATTCCCTCTGAACCATATAATATAATTATATTTTTAAATGAAGGAATATTGAAGCAAGAAGAAAATCCAGCAGTTTCTCCTGACCCCATAAAACATTCAGTTTTGTGATAATTTAGAACTTCACCAGAAATTCCAGGTAGAGTGCATGCTTTACCTTTTAGTAGGGCCTAGGTATTCCATTATTCTTTTTCAGTTGTCTTTTACATCTCCAAATAAGGTTTCCCAGCTGTACTATACATACCTATTGTATAAAGTATACTTGTTATGTACAAAGCACAATTACTCATTTAAATAGGTCTATCAATCATTACAGCTGGTCATTTGGCACATAATATGGGCTTGTATTCATTTTTCATTTTTTTTCCTTTTGTCAAGTATGCATTTCAAAATGTTTCACTGTCAAACAGGTCTGTTACATAGCCAGTGCAATATGCTATCTTGTTTATTTATCAGACTTAATGTAATGGGATCCCTTGACAAGTACATTGATGAAAAAGTGAAAGCCATTTTCAAAATGCTAAAATAAATTTAAAGTAAGCCTTCTGTAGCTAATACTTTTCATGCTTCCTATAATGCATAAAAATATGAACTACTTCAATATGTAATAACTTAGAGCAAGTCACAGATTTTGTAAGAGTCAGTGAAAAGTCTTGCTCTAAAGCTTCTTAATCACAGAAAAGTGATATTATAAGCTAAAAGAAATGGAGTACTTGTGGCCCCTTAGAGACTAACAAATTTATTTGAGCATAAGCTTTTGTGAGCTACAGCTCACTTCATCGGATGCATGCAGTGGAAAATACAGTGGGGAGATTTATATACATAGAGAACATGAACAATGTTACCATACACACTTTAACCAGAGCGATCACTTAAGGTGAGCTATTACCAGCAGGAGAGCCGGGGTAGTTGCAAATTTGTTGGTTAAAATTGCAAGCCAGAGTTTAACCAAGAAATATGAACAGAAAGTATAATTTACTGTATAAGTGTATATACACACACATGCATGTCACTATTCCCCATATCCTATTCTGAAAACGACAAATTGCAGTAACCTTGCAGGTAGGAATACATGCTTATCAGTGTTTCATGCTATGCCTATCAATGAAAATAACACTATATTGTGACAAACTTTTTCAGCTGTGACTTAACATCTAGGTTGTGGAATTTCTCAGTGGACAAACCAGAATATGACATACCTTTGCTAAGTGACATGGCACATGTCACAAAATGTGGTAGTCCCCATATTTTCATAATCATCTTACATTCAGTGTGTTCTCCTATACATTTCATAATACATAACAATAAAATTGAGAGGATTGGGGCCTGTTTTATGACACTGCTTGGGTATTTGCATAAACTACCCACCTCATGGATTACAGCACAGGGTGGAAGGGCAGCCTTCATGGGAAAGTCACTCCCCTACCCATGTAGTTGGGTGGAAAATGGGTGAGCAGGCACAGGAAATGGGTGGATCCTTGACTCTGCCCCAACCCAAAAATACTGGTCCATGTGGCTGAGATGGCCCCTTACACAGAGCAGACTGTAAAATTACAACACAACCCTAAGTAAAGTGAAAAGCATTTTTAACCTACATTATTTCCTTGGACTGAATTGTAATTGGGTAACTATCTTCATTAGTATGATCAGTATTAGAAAGTAAAGAAAGCCTCTAAGGAGGCTCACACAGCATTGTTTATTACAATAAATGTTTTTTTGTGTGTGTGTTCTGAAGAAACCAGAAGTCAACAGCAAGATTCCCATGGAGTTTGGTGGGAATTGCCCAAAATGCGGAAAAAAATTCTCCCTTTCCAGAATATTTGTGTATACAAGAATACTAGACATATTGAGAGGTCCAAATATGCATTTGGAAGACCAAAAGCAGAGCAGAGACTTCTTCATTTACAATATCTCAGTTCAAAATAAAGTAATAAGAAAAGAGAAGAAAGGAAAGCCTCTCATTAAATTAAAAACAAACCAATCCTGAAGTATTTCTACAAAGTATCTCCAAGATGCAAATGCAGAGATGAAAATAAAGGACCCCAACTATCACATTTTAGTTATATAACACTTAATAGTTCTTTCCATCAGTAGATCTCAAAGAGTTTTACAAAGGAGGGCAAGATAATTATTCCCATCTTTGCAAGTGGGGAAATTGAGGCACAAAAAGAGGAAGTGACCCACCCACTGCCACAGAACAGGTCAGTGGTAGAGTCAGAAATAGAACCAAAATTTCTTGAGTCCCAGTTCAGTGCTCTGTCCACTGCGGAACACTGCCCATGTGAGATTAAAGGTTTAAGTTTGATGTAGCCCAAGACACCGAAGTAATTCTCTGTCCGGTGATTTTTGTCCCATTGACTTGTTTGATTGTTAAACCATCAGAAACAGTAAAGAAAGAAAATTCCAATTATAAAACTGAAACTCTGATAGAGAGTCACACATACATATGAGCACACAGGAGAAACCACAAAAAAGAAAGTTGTTCGGAGCCACTGCAGCCCACTATTCCATCAACTGAAATTACCTGCTTTGCTGTTGCTGCAATAACTGCTGTAAGCAGCATTACTAGGGAATTAACGTCTAACCCTAAAAAAAAGCTATGGTACCCATACCGAATGCCAGCACTGAACATTCACTGTCCCCTTCTCTTCTTCCACTGCTAAACATCATGAGTTACTATCAAGCCAACAACATGCAGCTGGTGAGTCCATCTGTGCCTGTTAATTTCCAGCCAAAGCAGCCAAGCTTCCCCAGTAGAGAAAGTTCAGTAGTGGCTCAGATTCTGAGGGGAAGGGAGAAGTCAGAACTGCCTCTGAGCCTGGCAAAGAGAATAAATAATATTAGTTCCTATGGATATGGACCAGTTATCTCCCTCTCTCTCCCCATCTCTCTCTCCTTTTTACAACCCTTTAAAAGTTGTACTCATTCAGTAGGTGAACCCTCTAAAATCTGGGTATTTAATCATGGCTCTGATCCGGTTCATTGAAGTCATTGAGAGCTTTGGCAGTGATATCTCTTCACACAAGATCAGGCCCCATGCCTGCAATAATATGTCAACTCAATTTTCAAAACTCTGTGTAGGATTACAGATATGAAAGAAGCCTATTAGAACACAGTTTAACCATATCCCTCCAAGAACAAGGTACAGTGCCCAGCAAAAGAATTAATCTGATTTTGTAGAGATATTTCCATTGATCTTAACCAAAAGGTTTCACATGCCAATGCCATTCCTTCTGCAGAAAAGGCACCTGCTGGTTATCACTAATGTGCAAAATTCAAGAAGTTTGGTTGTGAAGTTTGGTTTAGCGGTACTCAAAATTCAGGTACTTATCCATAATATTTGAAGCTGCTGATGTGGCAAAACAGGGCAGAAAGGTCATAAGAACAGATCCCTTTAAGGCTGGGAACACACAATGAAATTAAAAATTCTTGAAGTCTGAGGTCTTCATATTGTGTTTCAATGTTGCAATATTGGACCAATTTCACAGCAAAAAATAAAACCCTGAGAAATTTCAGAGGAGATTTAAACTCAAAATGAGCTTCAGGATTTCCTATCCCCTTACACATTATATTTGATTTTTCATATCAGTGAACCATACAAAATCTTGAAATGTGGAATATTTCTTAGTAAAACGCAATCACTACTACACCAAAACATTAGAAATATTTGTGGTAAGCTGTAGCCTGGAGTTATATTTTTTGTATTTATTTATGCTAAATTTCATTTGAGAACTATTATCATGCAAGATTACTGGCACTTCCTACATGTGGTCATGGTACAACATAACATTTTTTCAAGATACTTTAGGATTTCTCTCACAGTTCTGACCAGACTCATGATAAAAACATTAAAAGTGTGTATATATATATATATATATATATATATGAATTTTTCAACCCCCAAAAGGGGTTGGTTTGCATTTTGGATGAAAATTCAGGTTCGTTGCTCTTTTATCCAAACCTGTTCATCCGTCCCTACTAGTGGCTTTTTTAGCACAGGTAATAATC
Source organism: Lepidochelys olivacea (assembly GCF_965140295.1). Classification (NCBI taxonomy): domain Eukaryota; kingdom Metazoa; phylum Chordata; order Testudines; family Cheloniidae; genus Lepidochelys; species Lepidochelys olivacea. The sequence continues at coordinate 62,142,802 of NC_140418.1, read as the reverse complement.
CATTCTTTTCAATCAAGAAAACATTCCTGCAGCAGATGCTATTATACTACAGAGTTTCTCAAAATGGTCATTCCAACCATGACATTCCTTTAAGTTGTTTATTAAGAATTATTATTATTGACTAACTTTTACCCTAACAAATAAAAGTCTGCTTTTTGTAATAAAGTGAGTTATAATCTTTAATGCTGGGCTGTTTGACATTATAATGAGTTACCATAAGTTACTTAGAATCATGGAATATTAGGGTTGGAAGGGACCTCAGGAGGTCATCTAGTCCAACCCCCTGCTCAAAGCAGGACCAATCCCCAACTAAATCATCCCAGCCAGGGCTTTGTCAAGCCTTACCTTGAAAACCCCTAAGGAAGAAGATTCCACCACCTCCCTAGATAACCCATTCCAGTACTTGTGGAGACATTCCTTAAGTTTATGATATTACATCACTTCTGTCACTAACTCCTATAATAAATTAGCTAGGGCCTTCCCCTCTCCTGCTTTACAATTCTCTAGTATTTAGTATGTTTCTAGATTTTTCATTCACATTGTGAAATATACCATGGACCTGTTCCATGACAAGCACATTTTATTTACTTTTTATTTTATTTCAAATTGAAACCACATTTTATGTGACTATTGGACCATTAAAAAAAGCTATATGACTTTTTTGGGGAAAAACACACATAATAGGATTTTGCATTTGTTACTGCATTTGGGACTTCCCCCGATCGCCATGAGTTTTCAAAGATAATGGCCAATGGCTCTGCAATCCACCAACTCCTTTAGCACTCTAGGATGCAACGCATCTGGCCCCATGGACTTGTGCACATCCAGCTTTTCTAAATAGTCCCGAACCACTTCTTTCTCCACAGAGGGCTGGTCACTTCCTCCCCATGCTGTGCTGCCCAGTGCAGTAGTCTGGGAGCTGACCTTGTTCGTGAAGACAGAGGCAAAAAAAACATTGAGTACATTAGCTTTTTCCACATCCTCTGTCACTAGGTTGCCTCCCTCATTCAGTAAGGGGCCCACACTTTCCTTGTCTTTCTTCTTGTTGCCAACATACCTGAAGAAACCCTTCTTGTTACTCTTAACATCTCTTGCTAGCTGCAACTCCAGGTGTGATTTGGCCTTTCTGATTTCACTCCTGCATGCCCGAGCAATATTTTTATACTCATCCCTGGTCATTTGTCCAATCTTCCACTTCTTGTAAGCTTCTTTTTTGTATTTAAGAGCAGCAAGGATTTCACTGTTAAGCCAAGCTGGTCGCCTGCCATATTTACTATTCTTTCTACACATCGGGATGGTTTGTCCCTGTAACCTCAATAAGGATTCTTTAAAATACAGCCAGCTCTCCTGGACTCCTTTCCCCCTCATGTTATTCTATCAGGGGATCTTGCCCATCAGTTTCCTGAGGGAGTCAAAGTCTGCTTTTCTGAAGTCCAGGGTCCGTATTCTGCTGCTCTCCTTTCTTCCTTGTGTCAGGATCCTGAACTCGACCATCTCATGGTCACTGCCTCCCAGGTTCCCATCCACTTTTGCTTCCCCTACTAATTCTTCCTGGTTTGTGAGCAGCAGGTCAAGAAGAGTTCTGCCCCTAGTTGGTTCCTCCAGCACTTGCACCAGGAAATTGTCCCCTACATTTTCCAAAAACTTCCTGGATTGTTTGTGCACCGCTGTATTGCTCTCCCAGCAGATATCAGGGTGATTGAAGTCTCCCATGAGAACCAGGGCATGCGATCTAGTAACTTCTGCGAGTTGCCGGAAGAAAGCCTCGTCCACCTCATCCCCCTGGTCCGGTGGTCTATAGTAGACTCCCACCACGACATCACCCTTGTTGCTCACACTTCTGAACTTAATCCAGAGACTCTCAGGTTTTTCTGCAGTTTCATACTTGAGCTCTGAGCAGTCATACTGATCTCTTACATACAGTGCAACTCCCCCACCTTTTCTGCCCTGCCTGTCCTTCCTGAACAGCTTATATCCATCCATGACATGTAGTGTTGATGGCAATATTATGTGCAAGTTCATAGTCTGGAAAACAAGGGAGGTCATGCAGGTGTCAGAAGTAACAACTTATAAAACATTGTCAGAAATAGGCAGAATTAGTTTAAAAGGTTTATTTTATTTAAAAACTGTGAAGGTATTAAAATGATTAACAGATTTCAATAGAAATTTTACTTGCATAAGGAATGTCAAATAGAACTTTGCATAGGAAAAATGAAAAGGAGATTTGAACAATGGGATGGGGGAGTGACAGAAGCAACAGAAGTAACAAAACAAAACCCAACAATCTCAAAATTGGAATAAGGCAAATGTAGAGCAAAAGAAGAATGAACCATAAACTGCTCTTCCACCTACAAAAACCACCACATAGCCTGTGTACAAAAGGGGCAAGAATGAGGTGCAACAAAAGCAGCAGTAGAAGGGAACAGCAGATATAGAAACAACACCAGCAGTACAATCTAAACATCAATACATTCACCCAAAAAAGCTCTTTAGGAAGCAAAATCATAGGAAAATCATGTCTTACATCTTTTAAATTAGTCCTTGTCCTGAACAGTATCACTGCCACAAAGTGAATGAGCAAAAAAAAAAATCTGCAGGTGCTGTTGAAGGAAAGTGTAATGATGTTATTGATGACACTGCTAATTTATTTAGCAGATAATTTATAATGGTAATGAGGATCAGAATTTACCTGTCATGTTTAAATCATCCATCAGATGTATGGTACTTTGGGAAATGGGCATGCTGCTAGCCTGTAGCTAAATTTAGTGTCTATCTTAGCCTGATTTATTTGCTTAGTTATTTAATGTAATAAAAACCAAAAAAGTTTTGTTTGGTCTGGCCTCTAGAACTGTTGGAATACAGACCCTTAGAGTACATCTACATACTTTAGTTTGGTGTACAGTTTATTTTATGTAGGTACAGTGAGTGGGAAAAGCATGATTTGAGGGTTCCTTATACATATCTTGTTTTATAACTTTGTTAATAAAAAGTTATTCAGATAAATGTGCACAATATTGTCAAAGTCTGAATCACATATTGTAAGCTGGATATTTCCTTTTGAGACTCACTCATCTATTTTAATCAATAAATGACGCTATTGCAGAAGGTATTTTTTCTCATATAGAGGTCTATAATATAGAGAATTAATAATGTATAAAATATGTGTTCAATACAAATTATACTGGGCTGGAAAGTTTTGTATCAAACATTTTATTGACCTGTATTAAGTGATACAGTGTACTGCAGAGAAGAACAATTAAGAAGTTGTAAGCTATATTTCTTCATGGCTTACAACAGTCAAGTCAGCACTTTAATACATGGCATCAAATGAAGCACAGTCTGTGCTCAATAAATCTCTAGCCAAAAATAAATAAAATTAAAAGAAACAGTCACTAAGGCATGAATGCTTATAGCTGTTCTACTAGCATAAATGTATATAGATTTCTTGATGTACACTCAAGTCTGTATGTGCACTTTTGAGCAATGCTTCAGTATTTTTACATTTGGTCCTACTGATTTAGTCAAAAAAGTAATTTGCATATATAGAAGTAAAGATCTTGTATACACGTCAGTATTTCCAAGACATTCTTCCTAATAACTTGTTTCTTTAATTTGTAAGAAGAGATTTGTTTTCCCCCTACATTTCCAGGAACAGTGTTCAGACAAAAATATCTTTACAGTTTTATCTGAGAGGAGAGAGGAGAGAGTGAAGTCTGCATACTTTCCATTGACACGGACAACAAAAAGCACTTGTGTCAAAATTACATGCATTCTCATGTGAATACAGCCTTCCAGAGATGGTACATTACCAGAGAGCACTAATTTAGTATCAGGAATACAGGAACTCCAGCAACTGTGACACCTCCCAGGTGGCTGCTTGCCAGAACATCTTGATGGGTGTATAGAGTCTATCCAATTTGGATTCTTAGTTGACCACTTGGGATTCTCTAGTTTAATAAACAGTAGTGCATGTACAAAAATGCCCTGCTATTTTTTGCATAGTTACTTATGACAAAATAAAGCAGAACAAGGTAAAATTATAGAAAGATTGCTTTCAGAGTAACAGCCGTGTTAGTCTGTATTCGCAAAAAGAAAAGGGGTACTTGTGGCACCTTAGAGACTAACCAATTTATTTGAGCATAAGCTTTCGTGAGCTACAGCTCACTTAATCGGATGCATACTGTGGAGACTGCAGAAGACATTATATACACAGAGACCATGAAACAATACCTCCTCCCACCCCACTCTCCTGCTGGTAATAGTTTATCTAAAGTGATCACTCTCCTTACAATGTGTATGATAATCAAGTTGGGCCCCTGATTATCATACACATTGTAAGGAGAGTGATCGTTTTAGATAAGCTATTACCAGCAGGAGAGTGGGGTGGGAGGAGGTATTGTTTCATGGTCTCTGTGTATATAATGTCTTCTGCAGTTTCCACAGTATGCATCCGATGAAGTGAGCTGTAGCTCACGAAAGCTTATGCTCACATAAATTGGTTAGTCTCTAAGGTGCCACAAGTACTCCTTTTCTTTTTATAGAAAGATTGTCACTGCCAACCTGCTCCTCAACACAGGGTTAGGACTGCACTTGAAATATTTGTTTTCTTCCTAGTATCAACTCCATCTGTTAATAAACTTAACTTTATTGATTCATACTGATTACTAATTCCAATATAACAGCAGATCTCCCAGGTCTACAATCTGTTAGCAGGAACCAAGAACTTTGATCCCACCTGTCTGCCCAGCCCCACTTTATCTGCCCATCTGCACCAGGTCTCCCAACCTCACTGTTCTCATACTTGAATTCTCCCTTCAGCCTGTCTCTTCTCTAGCCCATTCCTCTCCATCTCCCTGCCTTCCACTAATCTAAGACAACTGAATTTAGATTTGGTAATTTTAAAGACACAGTATACCAAATAACCACATTGCTTTAGCTTTGTAACCTTTGTGCCCTTTTCATCTCCCTTCTGTTACGTTTCCTTCCCATCCCCTGCATGTTAATTTTCCCTCCCAACTCATTTCCCCTTTCTTCCCAATATCCCATCTGTGTTCTTATCCCAATACACTCCATTCCAGATCTTCCCTTTCAGATGTTTCCTTCCTTTTCTGAAGCTTTAACATGTTTTGGTGCCCAAACCTCCCACTTCCACTGCTGGCTGCCCTCCCAGATCTGGCTTTCAGTAATTACTCTGAGAAACAAATTAATGCAGCACCTGCTGTTAAATAAGAGTGTCTTGGACTGCAGATGTGTTAGCTTGTCATCTGCTAGCAAAAGGTTAAATCTAAAATGCTGTCCTTACTTGACCCCCTTGTATCAATTCATTTCAACAGCACACCAAATATGATAACATTCTATGGAGATCTCTGCAAAACTGAAGCACAATGTGTTGAGCTAAAAACTGGTCTCGTGCAAAGATTAGTAGCTTATCCCCTTTCTCTTTAATTAGAAACTAAATGAGTTTTTAGCATAAAATAAATGCATGTGTGTCATTTGGAGGGACTCAGTCTAAATGAACCTTCAACACTATGATGCTTTAAAAGACAAAAGCAATCTTACTGCCAAAAATGTGTTATGATTTCCATGGCAAAAGTAGTCACTAATTTTGAAGAGCCAACTAGAGCGTCTGATTCTGAGAGGTTCTGAGCACACAACTCCAAATGAAGTGGACGGGAACTCTGGATCCCGACAACTTATCAGAATCAGATCCACATCTCAGTTTGGGATCCCAAAAACAGAGCCACCCAAATTCAGTGACCCTATGGAAAATTGACTGTTAATGTTTGAAACCTGAGGTAACACCGATAACACTAGGGTATAGCTGAAATGTACAGTTCACATGAAACATACAGTCAGAAAAGTATTTGTCCAATCTATTCAGTGAATGTGAATGAATAATGAACACATTAGAAGAAAATCAGGATTGGTTTGCAAACAATTTTTGCACCAAAGAGCTAAATTAAATTATTTTCAAAATGGGTGACCACTGTTATGCTCCTAAATTCATATTTTGGCACTCATAAGCATCCAGATTTTCAAGAGTAATGGACACTCAGCAGTTTCCATTTAACTCAATGGGGAAAACATTCCTGGTTCTGAAAAATGAAAAGGAGCACAAAGCCAGGAAATAGCCCAACTTGATGATCACTTTAGATAAGCTATTACCAGCAGGACAGTGGGGTGGGAGGAGGTATTGTTTCATGGTCTCTGTGTGTATATAATGTCTTCTGCAGTTTCCACGGTATGCATCTGATGAAGTGAGCTGTAGCTCACGAAAGCTCATGCTCAAATAAATTGGTTAGTCTCTAAGGTGCCACAAGTACTCCTTTTCTTTTTGCGAATACAGACTAACACGGCTGTTACTCTGATTCCTGGTTCTGGACATTCCTGAAGAAAACAATGTAATACCAATGTGGCAGATGACAGAATGAGGAGCAATGCTTTCAAGTTGCCATGGGGGAGGTCTTAGTAGGATATTAGGAAACCCTATTTTACTAGGAGGGTGGTGAAGCACTGGAATGTGTTACCTAGGGAGGTGGTGGAATCTCCATTTTTAGAGGTTTTAAAGGTCCAACTTGACAAAGCCCTGGCTGGGGTGATTTAGTCGGGGTTGGTCCTGCTTTGAGCAGGGGGTTGGACTAGATGACCTCCCGAGGTCTCTTCCAACCCTAATCTTCTATGATTCTATGATTTCATGGATCAAGTATGTTTTAGTACTTAGTACTTATTTGAACAAAGAATGCTTTAAGAATGCTTTAAGAATCAGCCCTTGTTAATAAAAAGTTTCTACCTGATGTGTATTCTTAGGGGATATTAATCATGATGTGACTGCTGGATGCTATTCCAGGAACAAGGTTTCAGTCATGGTATTATCCTCAACTGTAACATCTGTGTGACAATTACAACTCCCTGGACCACTTCCCCATGACCTCCCCCCAGCACCTTCTTTGTCCTCACTGCAGGACCTTCTTCCTGATGCCTCCAGCAGCACATCTTCTCACTCCCAGCTCCTTACGTGCCTCTCCCTAACTGAAGGGAGGTCTTTCTTTTAACTAGGTGTTCTGATTAGCCTACCTACTTTAATTGGTTCTAGTAGCTTCCTAATTGGCTCCAGGTGTCCTAATTAGCCTGCTTGCCTTAATTGGTTCTTGCAGACTCCTGGTTGTTCTGGAATAGTCCCTGTTATTTTACACAAGGAAAAGGGACCTGCTTAATCTAGGACTACCTTCCACCACTCTCCTGTAGCCATCTGGCCTGACCCTGTCACAGTATGTACTTGCATCCTTTTGACTACCAGTGGATGGTGTGGTCTGGCCAAGGAAGGGGAATGATGGGAGAAAATGGCAGCAAGTCAGTGTTAATATAACTAGAAACCACAAAAATATTGAATGAGACCAGTGAACACCTTTTATTTCTGGAAATTTTCAATCTTCACCTATTTTCCTGATAATCTCTACTTTTCTATTCACCTGCACCTTTAATTATTTCTCTCAAACAAGCAAACATTCATACAGTTAAAACTCAAAGCCATGCAAACCTCACCTAGTTTTGTGTTGCATTGTCAACTTGAAGTTCAGTCCAACAATCAAATATTTAACAAGTTTCATGAACTTTCAGTGAAAACAGTCATGATTGCATTGAACTTAGACTGAAAATGAACGAGTGTCAAATCATGTTTAATTTGTGGTTTTGAAAGACTCCACCTCCCCTTAAAAAGAGGTGAAATACAATGGTTTGAAGGAATTTCCCTATGAAATTTTGTGTGTATTTAAATAAGAAACTCAGAGTAAGTCTTGAAGGCAGGATGGTACCTAGAAAATGTTCACATGAAACCCTGTGAACTGAAATCACAGAGCTTTAAATACAACATCTTTTAAATTCTTTTGCTAGATCTCTTCATGGAACTCCAGAACTAGAAACTTTTTCAGTCAATTCAAGAGAAAACCCACTGTTCACCCATCTTGGACAAGGTACAGTTGCCAGTTGGATAATTTTATGAACTATGTTTTATGCATCCGAACCCGAATTTAAAATGCATACACAGAACAAAACAAAACAAAAATCATCTTGAATGTATAAACATCACTTTGAGAATACACATATGGGAAAAGACTATATTAAAATCTTGGTGCCTCTTCAGTGAGACAATAAGAAAACAAAGTTCAATTAACAAGATTAAAATTTAAGGTATTCATATTTTAAAGTGTTTAGTTACAAATGAATGATGATTATAAAGATACTACCCTGTGTTTGAGAGCCTGGCCCACATATTAAATATATTACTAAATTTATTTTTATTATGGTTTCCTGAAGATTAAATTATTTATCTTGATTCATAAAATAAGGCAATTTGGTAGAGGGGAAAAAATCTGCCAGAAAGACATGACCAAAACCATCTGGGGGCTTTGAGTTTTCAATACCTTGAAATGTACCTAGAAACAAACAGTAAGATATGACTATCATATATTCTCAACATCTTATATCTCCCAACAGGCTGGTAGATGTATTCTGTAGTATCTTTAATTTTTGGATTGTCTTTACATATAGTCCCAAGTAGTATTGCAGTAATTCAGTGTAGAATTTACAAAAACATGGTTACTGTAGGCCAGAAAAAAGTTACAAAGCCTAACCAAAAGAAAAAAGGTGGTTTTGTCTATCAATGCCACCTGAGATTCCAGGAGCAGACAGGGTTCAAGAAGCACACCCAAAGTGCAAAACTCCTGGACAAAGGATACACAAATTCCTATTGTATCACACATCAAATCCTCCACTATACCATCAAGATTCTTCTTTCGAACTATTAGTGTTATCTATGCCTTATTTTGATTAATTTGCAGATAGTTTGTTCTCATCCATGTACCTATTCCAGACAGAGATGTGTGCCATCAGTATACCAGAAATAATACACCTCACCCCAAACTCTCCCATGTGAGGTATTGCAAACAACCCATACTTTTAGTATTTTCCATAACATCCATTGACCAAAATCGTGAATACATTGTAATGCTTCTGAGAATGGCAAAAAATATTGGCTTTGTGTATGCTTGGTAAGCATAGTGCTCATGAAGTCACAATAAGCAGAGTTACTGGGAGGTTTCTAGTAGGTGCCAAGTCATATTACATATTTAGTAATAAGCTAAGCTCTGTTCTTTGTAAATCAGATATCATTATACAACCACACAAAACAACCTATTTCATATGATTCCATCTTAAACACAGATGTCATTGTTTCAGCACGTTTTCTTTCTTCATTATGTTTTGTTGTTTTAAATAATCATAACTTAGAGGAGAAGGCAAAGTTTTATCATATTAAACGTTTTACGCAATTAAAAATGGAATACTTGAATAAATATCTGCATTGCCTGTAGTATAATTAGAGTATGTGGTGACAAAAGCCTTTCAAATTTTCAGATAATTAGGCAGAATGTTTTCTTTTTCTACTTGTATTAATAGCAAATAGCCCCAATCACATTATCCACAGATTATTTTGTTCGGTGGCTCAGAAATAGGTCTGACTCTAGTAAATGTCATATGACAAGAATTAAACACAGTTTCTTAATCACAATAAACATGGAATATTTACCCTAATAGTAAAAGAGAAGTATGAAATTTACTTCTGTAATATTTTAATTTCATACTTTCTTTCACCTGGAACAGTTCTAATATTAATTAAAATCAAAAAGTCAAAGAATATTGAAATTTTTGACTGTCTCAAGAATACACAATTATGTTTAAAACTCTAAAATATTTGCTGTCAAATTCTAGAACACAATCATAACATAAAAAAATTTTCACAGAATGCTGGAAAAATACAGTACTTAAGCAACTCACTGAAGCTTCATTATGTCTGTGTCAAAGTAGTTTAATTTAATCATGAATGCCTAAAAATCTTTCATGAATGACTAAATATTCTTTGTATGATCATTAAACAGACATATACTGGTATAATACAGCTCAAGGTTATTTTTAACAAGTTTATTCTAGTCAACATTTCATTTAATATATTTTTATGTATGTACATATGCACACCCCTGCTGTCACCACTGGAAAAGATAACATTGCCATAGCTTAATTTTTGTTCAGTTAATGAGGGTAAGTGCTTATTCGTGTCTAACAAAGGTTCAGAAGGCATATATGAATGTCGATTAACATAAGAACAATATATGAGCTGGAAAAAACTTGTACTTATGTATACATTATTTGTCTATACAAACACAAAGACCTATCACAGTTGAGAATAACTGGCACCTTTATCAGCCATTTTAGCAGGGAAACCAAGGATTTACTGGAATGGTGACTAAGGCCCCAAATCAGGAAAGTATTTAAGCAGGTGTTTGTGTCCCATTGAAGTCAATGGCTGGAATTTTCAAAGGAAAGAGAATTAAGGGTGCAACCCGCAATGGCTTTCAATAGGATTTGAGTGCCAAACTCTTTTAGGAACCTCTGAAAATATTACCCAGAATATTCTTAAAACTCAGAGGCCCAATTATATTCTCCTCAATGGGACTCGAAAGACACACACACACACAGAAATCTCTTCTTTATAATTGCTACAAGATGCTTTACTCACGGAGACAAATTTTTGGCCTATCTTCTAACCCATGAGCCAATGGGGAAAGGCAGAATTTGACCACTATATCTTGTATGATGTATGGCACTTGCATATACTGAGTAGGGATGTTCCTTTGTAACTGTTTTAAGTTTACCCAACTTTAACAGGTAAATCAATTTTATATCAGATATATTTATTCCAGCCAATGTAGTAGGGTTTGTGTGTTTATTTAAATAAATTTAGAAAGATTCACGGTGTTAATAAAATTGAAGACTGCTGTTAATTATTAACATCAGGGAATGTTTTCTTAACAATGAAAATAAAGTATACAAAAATAAATTCCATATAGCATAGCTGTGGTGTAGCAAGGATAAAGGGAAATATTCAAGACTGCTAGTGCAGCATTTCTTCTTGGATGCCTATTTGTTGCTTTACCTTTTCATTTACTCAAAGATCTGAAAATAGAAAAAATGCAACTTTTTGACATTGCATTATTAAAAAGTAAATATGGTAAATTGGCCTCTGATAAACATTTCAAGCCTTCTTCAAAGTGTCTTTTGCAGTTCTATAAAAATATCAGCATATGAATACTGTACACTTTAAAATGTTAATTTTTGTTGTCCTTTAATTTTTGGCAATAACTTTTCTTATCAAATAAATTTATCTTTACAATATATTTAAAAAGACCCTCTCAAAGGGGACATCAGGACCTAATTTTGACAGATTAATAAAATTCACAAATTAAAACACAATCAGAGGAATTTTTTGAGGGGGGGTGTAAGATTTTTTGAATTAGTGGTATGTAACATGAAAGATGTCTACAAGGTGTTCCACTGACTTAAAATCATGTTTAAGATAAGAAGTTTATCAAAATGTCTGCATCATGTTTTTTTATCTCAAATGAGTAGATTACAAAAAAGTATATGTACTATAGGCTAGCACCACAGGGCTTTTTTTTTTTAATTAGAAACTCCATGTGAGCTTTTAGAAACCCACTTTATCTATTACTAATAAAAGCATTACAAAAATAACTTGTTCTACATATTTTACTGTTCAGTTACTTAGAGATAAGGAGGTGAAATGCTGAACACCATTTAGATGTATAGAATCCATCAGTTTTAGTGGAAGGAGTTTGTAGAAATACTTGCACAAACTCTAGAATCTGTAGAGATTTGTATAATTTGTACTACTTCAAGCCAAATAGTGGATCTCATAGTTTAAAGCATTTATCTTACCAATCACACAGAGAAGCTTTATGCCAATGTTATTTTTTCCCATGGAATATTTGTAGCAGGTTTTCAGTTTTATAACAGGAAGAGAGAGTTCAAATATTCATGGATGAATTTTTATCTTTTTCCTATATGAATATAAACTACTATGGTTTCTATGGAGCTGAATATGTATAAAAATATAGGGATCTTACATTATCTAATTTAATTTTCCGAGGTACAGCCAGTCTTTCATTAAAATAAGTTTTGGTAAGCACTGGACATCTGGAAAATAGGGGGAAATAATTAGACACTTATACAGACTAAATTCTGTCTTCTGATGAGCATAGATGGTTCCCATCAGCTTCAGCTACATACATTAATTTGGCTTTAAATGTAAAATCTATGGCATTTTTTATATTTTAGTAACAAGAATAATAATTTCTTCTACAGATTGTCCATGCATATTTGTCATTCTTAAGCATCTTGAAATTCCAAGTTATAAAGCGGGATGAATGAGCTCAAGTTTAGAAGCGTGAGCAACAAGGGTGAAGTCGTGGTGGGAGTCTGCTGTAGACCACCGCATCAGGGGGATGAGGTGGACGAGGCTTTCTTCCAGCAACTAACGGAAGTTACTAGATCACAGGCCCTGGTTCTCATGGGAAACTTCAATCACCCTGATATCTGCTGGGAGAGCAATACAGCAGTGCACAGACAATCCAGGAAGTTTTTGGAAAGCGTAGGGGACAATTTCCTGGTGCAAATTCTGGAGGAACAAACTAGGGGCAGAGCTCTTCTTGACCTGCTGCTCACAAACTGGGAAGAATTAGTAGGGGAAGCAAAAGTGGATGGGAACCTGGGAGGCAGTGACCATGAGATGGTCGAGTTCAGGATCCTGACACAAGGAAGAAAGGAGAGCAGCAGAATACGGACCCTGGACTTCAGAAAAGCAGACTTTGACTCCCTCAGGAAACTGATGGGCAAGATCCCCTGATAGAATAACATGAGGGGGAAAGGAGTCCAGGAGAGCTGGCTGTATTTTAAAGAATCCTTATTGAGGTTACAGGGACAAACCATCCCGATGTGTAGAAAGAATAGTAAATATGGCAGGCGACCAGCTTGGCTAAACAGTGAAATCCTTGCTGATCTTAAACAAAAAAAGAAGCTTACAAGAAGTGGAAGATTGGACAAATGACCAGGGAAGAGTATAAAAATATTGCTCAGCCATGCAGGAGTGAAATCAGGAAGGCCAAATCATACCTGGAGGTGCAGCTAGCAAGAGATGTTAAGAGTAACAAGAAGGGTTTCTTCAGGTATGTTGGCAACAAGAAGAAAGACAAGGAAAGTGTGGGCCCCTTACTGAATGAGGGAGGCAACCTAGTAACAGAGGATGTGGAAAAAGCTAATGTACTCAATGCTTTTTTTGCCTCTGTCTTCACGAACAAGGTCAGCTCCCAGACTACTGCACTGGGCAGCACAGCATGGGAAGGAGGTGACCAGCCCTCTGTGAAGAAAGAAATGGTTCAGGACTCTTTAGAAAAGCTGGAAGAGCCCAAGTCCATGGGGCCGGATGCGCTGCATCCGAGAGTGCTAAAGGAGTTGGCGGATGTGATTGCAGAGCCACTAGCCATTATCTTTGAAAACTCATGGCGATTGGGGAAGATGACTGGAAAAAGGCTAATGTAGTGCCCATCTTTTAAAAAAGGGAAGGAGGATCCTGGGAACGACAGGCCAGTCAGCCTCACCTCAGTCCCTGAAAAAATCATGGAGCAGGTCCTCAAGGAATCAATTCTGAAGCACTTAGACGAGAGGAAAGTGATCAGGAACAGGGCAAGTCATGCCTGACTAATCTAATTGACTTCTATGACGAGATAACTGGCTCTGTGGATGAAGGGAAAGCAGTGGACGTGTTGTTCCTTGACTTTAGCAAAGCTTTTGAAACGGTCTCCCACAGTATTCTTGCCAGTAACTTAAAGTATGGACTGGATGAATGGATGATAAGGTGGATATAAAGCTGGCTAGATTGTCGGGCTCAACGGGTAGTGATCAATGGCTCCATGTCTAGTTGGCAGCCAGTATCAAGTGGAGTGCCCCAAGGGTCGGTCCTGGGGCCAGTTTTGTTCAATATCTTCTTTAATGATCTGGAGGATGGTGTGGATTGCACCCTCAGCAAGTTTGCAGATGACACTAAACTGGGAGGAGAGATAGATATGCTGGAGGGTAGGGATAGGATACAGGGGGCCCTAGACAAATTAGAGGATTGGGCCAAAAGAAATCTGATGAGGTTCAACAAGGACAAGTGCAGAGTCATGCACTTAGGACAGAAGAATCCCATGCACCGCTACAGACTAGGGACTGAATGGCTAAGCAGCAGTTCTGCAGAAAAGGACCTAGGGGTTACAGTGGACAAGAAGCTGGATATGAGTCAACAGTGTGCCCTTGTTGCCAAGAAAGCCACTGCATTTGAGGATGTATAAGTAGGGACATTGCCAGCAGATAGAGGGATGTGATCATTCCCCTCTATTCGACATTGGTGAGGCCTCATCTGGAGTACTGTGTCCAGTTTTGGGCCCCACACTAGAAGAAGGATGTGGAAAAATTGGAAAACGTCTAGCGGAGGACAACAAAAATTATTAGGGAACTGGAACATATGACTTATGAGGAGAGGCTGAGGGAACTGGGATTGTTTAGTCTGTGGAAGAGAAGAATGAGGGGGAATTTGATAGCTCCTTTCAACTACCTGAAAGGGAGTTCCAAAGAGGATGGCTCTAGCCTGTTCTCAGTGGTAGCGGATGACAGAACGTGGAGTAATGGTCTCAAGTTGCAGTGGGGGAAGTTTAGGTTGGATATTAGGAAAAACTTTTTCACTAGGAGGGTGGTGAAACACTGGAATGCATTACCTAGGGAGGTGGTGGAATCTCCTTCCTTAGAAGTTTTTAAGGTCATGCTTGACAAAGCCCTGGCTGGGATGATTTAGTTGGGGATTGGTCCTGCTTTGAGCAGGGGGTTGAATTAGATGACCTCCTGAGGTCCCTTCCAACCCTGATATTCTATGATTCTAAGTTTGCATTGGGCAAAATTCTCTAACCTCCTTTACAATTTTACATAGGCCAAAACTAAAGGGATTCATATGTTTCTGCTTCACTAGAGAAAGAGTGATAAGTGAAAAGGTCACACAAGTGGACTTGGCAGTAATGTACCCTACAGTGACAAGCTCAGCAGAGGTTCTCTCCGTGGGATCACAAAAGGGCAGGCAGTGGACAAACCAGGGGAGCATCAGAATTACACCCAAGAACTGTAAGAATCTACTGCCCATAAGTCCTGCAAGGCCACATGACAGGTCTACATGCTACAGTAGTAACCATGGCCCCCCAGTCCAAGTATTCTGTGGCGAATTTTACCTACCCAATTCCTACTTTAGTCTCCCCCCATGTGAATCCCATTTACTCTGGCTTTGCACAGCAAATTTGAGCTTCAATGTGTTAAGAAAGGTTTATTTCTACTGAAGAGAAAAACTTTCAGACATCTGGAGTCAGAAGAATATTGAATCTCAAGGGTAAACTCTGAGATGAGAAACAGTCAGACAGTCAAGCTTACGAGGAATAACATCATAGGATTGGGATGTTTTAGTGACAGCCACGTTGGTGTTTCCTCACAAAAATCACAGGTAGTAAGCACAAAGAGGATTATCACAGCATTCTCCAGATTGAGACATTCACTTCCACCTGAGTGATTGATCCATGATTCACCACACAGCAGGACAATGATCCAAGAAATTTATTCTAGGCTTTGGAGATGCTGTCAAGAAGAGGAACAGAGATTGTTTGTTCATATGCATTGTATGAACTAGCACACTCCATCCTCTCCATATGACCCAGTAAAACTGTCTAGCCTGAATTAGATAAAATACTGGATAAAAAATGGATGGAAGCATCATTCTGAAAAGTTGTGAGGATTCCTGGGAAAAGGCTGGCAATATACGATCATAAGATTATTGTGTGTATTCAGCACAGAAAATTTCTTATTTTCAACATTTAAAAATATTGGCTTTCTTGTATGGTTATTACTGTTCAACACTGTGTGATCTACAGAACACAAGACACTGAATATGCTTTAAAATGACAGCATTAAAGAATGGTCAGAAAAGTGATAATATAAATAGCTTATTTTTTCCCCTCACATGACCACCCACTTATCTGCCTTCTGAATTATATCTGCTCATTTTAGTTAAATAAGACAAGCTTTTGTTACTGTTAGCACTGGAGAGCTAAGGCAGGTGCGTGGGGGGGTGCTACTTTCTATTCTACCTCAGGCTTCATCAAGAACAGAGCCGGATTAACCTTTTGTGGGCCCTGGCACCAAACATAGAATATCAGGGTTAGAAGGGACCTCAGGAGGTCATCTAGTCCAACCCCCTGCTCAAAGCCAGACCAATCCCCAATTTTTGCCCCAGATCCCTAAATGGCCCCCTCAAGGATTGAACTAACAATCCTGGGTTTAACAGGCCAATGCTCAAACCACCGAGCTATCCGTCCCCACATGTAGTCATTGTGGGCTCCGAGCGTGGGCCTGGTGTGGCAGTGCCATTGGTGCCATAGTGTACCCGGTGCTGAATCTCAGAGACATTTTTCATTTTGATCACACACCTCTGCATGACTATCTGCATTGCCGTATTCAGCTCCCTCAGCCCCCAGTTTTTCTTATTAAGCTGTATATCCATGTGGATTTACCAGCGTCCACAGTGAGCAGTAATTTCACAGTGATCGGGGGAAAGTCCCCACAGATTTATCTCCTTCCTCATGCAGACCTTCTATAGCCATGTCTCCAGTACCACCCTATGTCACCTGTCACTGTATGTGGTTCTGGTCTCAGCTCAGTAGAGTTTCACAGCCAGCAGATACCTAATCAATTCTGACAAATCCCTCCCTCAGTGCTCATCCTGCCATTTGAGCAATCCACTTGCAAACACCATTTCCCCAAAGTGAGGACTTGCCCCTTCACTTGCCCATGTAGTCACCAGCCTTTCTCCTCTGCGCCCATCTATATGCTAGTCTACTACTTGGTCACCAGCACCTCTCCCTATGCTTGTTTCCCTTCTACCTTGGACATGCTCCCAAGCCAGCTGGGGCTATTCTCCCCCTGAAAGTCTGATCTGCTTCCTCTTTCCCTGCTCCCCTTGACATTCCTTTCCTACTGGTGACCTCTGTTCCTTGAGGTTAACTCCAGTTTCTTTATACGCTCCTAGCTTAATGGCCCCCAGTAGTCACAGAGCCACCTGCAGTTTCTCTGGCTACAGCCATGGGGCCAATTGCCAGAGGCCAGCCTTAGATAGCTGCAGCTGCTAGCAAGGGAGGGGTGGCAAGACCAAGGCTGAGCATGCTTGAACCTTGCAATGGCAGCACTAGGGGTTCTATATTCTCAGTGCTGGCCCTAGGCAGCTGGAGACTCTGGAGTTAGGAGGGAAGCGCCTAGGACATAGCGCCTAGGACATCTCACATACTTAAAGCTAGGCCATGGCTTTAAGTACGTGAGATGCCTCACCTGTAGGAGAGGCAACCAATTCCCACGCACCTCTCAGCTAGCACATAGTCATGCAAAAAGTGCAGCCTGAATGATTTTGGAGGCTGGAGTGCCAGGAGGTTCCCATCCCTGAGCAGCAGCTCTGCAACAAGCTCACATGGGCGCTGTGGGACCAGGACCCTGTGAAGACAGTGGAGTTACCCTGTGTATAACCAGTTCTGTCCAAAGCCTGTTGAAGTAAGTGGGAGTCTTTACATTGTCTTTAATGGGCTGCATATAGAAGCAAAGGATCCCATTCTAGACTCCAGGAGCAAAGTGCATTCTATGCTGCACTGATTTACTATTGTAACAGGAAGGTCTCACGTTACCTAGTGAATAAGCAACACCTCCTACAGCACCTAACTTTTTCTGAGAGGCCTCCTGCCGAATTACTAAATGTAAACCTGCTTTGCTTACCAAGGCTGATAATATCAGGTAGTATGGTCACAAAAGCAAGGCACTTCTGAATTCAGCAGGAATTTTGGATGTTCACAGAACACAGACAGGACTAGTTCCTGCATGGTTTCAGAACTGCAGTCAGGTGGAACAATTTTCAGCTTGTGTGACTGGAGGATTTCTGATCCATATTGTAAGACTGTCCTACATAAATGAGGAAAAGTTGAGGAACCTTTGTTATTCTTTTCTTCCACTCTTCATTTCTGTGGGGAATTTGCCAATGAGATATCATGGTCTTGTTTTTAAACAAACAAAACTAAAAAAAATGGCAATGGCTATTGAAAATAGCAATTCCAGTCCTAGTTAGCACTGGGAAGACCCCAGAATTTGTTGCTAAGTGTTATCCTACTTTTTCTACAGAAAATTATAGTGGATCAGTATATTTGATTTAGGAGAAATGAAGTAACAGTTGCCCAAATTGAGCTTGAGCACTCCTGAATTTTGAGGGTGTTCAAATCTGGAAGGCATGAGCTAGATTCCCTTTCTGAAAATTGGATAAGTCTGGAAAGGAAAAAAAGTCAATTTCTGCTTCCATTGCTCGGAAGTGGAAATCCTCCTGCATGCCTGGTACTGTACCTAAAGCTGCCCAGGTCCTTTAGTAGAGCCTCCTCTCCCTTACTTTTCATTTTAACTTCTCCTGGTGGGGTCCAAATACCTTCCCTGCTATGTGGGTGGCTTCAGATAGAGAGGTGCACTGTCCATTCATTCCACCCAGTTCCTTCTTTGGGGGCTGCCAGGTGAGATCACACCAGCATCCTTAAGCCAGTCTGGGGAAGTCTTCTAAGGGTGATATCTGAGCCACAGCCTTCTAACTCCTTGGGCATACTTGTTCCCCCTCACAGTGCCACCCCCTTCTAGCAGCCAGCTCCCCATTCACAGCAAGCTGCAGTGCATAGGGTCTCAACTTCCGCACTCTTTCCCACTCCCTTTCCTGTTGATAGCAGCCAAGGGAATGCTGGGAAATGTAGTTCCTTCCCTGCTTCAGGGCTGGCTCTCTAGGCAGGGAGCTGGCCGAGGAGCTACAACTCCCAGGGCCCCTTGCATTCTGAGCGCCGATGCTGGATCCCTGCTGCTCCGAGGCTCGCTCTCAGAGCCTCCGCTTCTGCAGCACTGCAAGAGGGGAGGAAGCGAGTGTTATGGGCTCCTTTCTGAGCTTGAACCCAGCACTATGGCACCATTGGTGCCACAGTAAATCTGGTACTGATCAACAATATAACTCAGCATTTGCAAGCTGTAAAGCAGAGATAGTAATGGAAGTTCTTAGTATGAAGGGGACTCATCTTGCATGTGAACTTTCCCCCTTTCCACACAGAAAGGAGTCAGATTCCTTCAAGGTGCCAGTCTCTTCTTTCCCCAGATTTGCACTGGGTTCTCCAAGGCATTGCACATGGAGAGGACATGAGTCACAGAGGGCATGCCCCATCATGACTCCTTTCCAATCCCTGTGGGAAATTTGCATAGGACTAGGCTGTGTTAGTTTTTACATAAAGCCCCTGTAATCTGTGGAACACTCCCATCCCCCTATAGCAGTTCCAGCAGCAGACACCTCAGAGAGATTCTACCACCTTGGAGCACCCTAAACTTCTCTGTCCTTTGTGTTTGTATGCCATATGAAGACTCTTGCTATTTCTCAAATACAGGGCTCACACACTCCACATAAGAAGTTATTGCCATATGAGCAGTCTTGGATCACAATGTTTATGACAGGGAAGGATGGCGGTAGGTGTGAGAGATCAGAAGATCATGGCCCAGGGGTGGGGCTACACCAGAACTGTCTCCTGCCCCCACAGCAATAGTCAGACTAAATGAGAAGGGGAGGGGGAACTAACCAATTCTAGCATTTGCATGCCATCATGAGTGCTGCTGCCATCATGTGGCGAATTGACATTGAATCATCTTGAGAGAGACAGGGGCGGCAAGGGAAGAGAAAGAGGATGAGGGAATAAGTGTATCTGAAAGGAGTCTATGTCCCCAGGGAAATCAATAGCCAGTAAGCAAAACTGTGTGTGTGCATGCACACATCCACGCGAGTGCAACTTTTGTGGAGGAAAATGCCATTTGCTTTCAGATACCCTCCCCATCTATATGCACTACCATGGAGAGTCAGAAGAGGAGAGGATGCTCACAGAGTCATGGTGTATCACCTGAATTCTAGCTAGAGGTGGGGGAAGACTGTGGCAAAATCTCTTTTCCACTGGAGAGGTACAAGATAGCAGCATTTCCTTCTCCCTTCCATGCACTTGTGGATCCTGTAGAAGTTCTGAACTTGCACAAGCCTGGTAGTACTAAGGGGGAGAATTCTCACCATTGTTAACAGAAGGGTGAAAGCTTCACTATCCCATTCTCCACCTTACTCTAGTCCCTAGTTACCAATGAAAGCAACAGGAAATCATGATCTTATCTACTGTGGCACTCTTTTCAACAGGAGCCAGGAAATTGGATCACTCATCTTGACCATTAGCCCCTACAAAGTGAGGTTTTGCCACTTTTTAATGGTATATAAATGAATGACAATGAGACTGGTAGCCAACATTAAACTGTGACTAAATTAATCTTGCAAAATCTATTAATGGATAAATAAAAGGACTCTTTTCCTCTTTCTAGATAGAAAGTACTGTAACACCCTTATTTAAAATGTGCCTTTTATAGCTAATCAGTGTTGTTGCTCATGTACATGGATCAGATTAATCCTGTTGTTTAATCTTGCAAATAGCTGAGGACTACAGACAGCAACAGAAATGAAGAAAAAGATGAAACATTCCAGCTATTGAGAGAGAGAGAGAAGTTTGCCCTGATTGTACCCATGCTGTACATTTCCAAACATCAGAAGCAATTAGAATTGACAACTCTACTTCTGCATTGTCTCCAAATAAGGGGAAACAAAACAAAACCAAACCAGATTTTAAAAGGAAACATTTGCAAAGAATTTGAAAAACAAATCCAACCAAAGAAATCCACATGACTGGTAAGTCTCTGAATTCCTTTTGCTGCTATCAGTAATTATAAAAGCCACTTATGAAGGGCTAGAGGGTCGGAGAGAGTAGAAAAAGAACGTAATGGTAGCTTCCAAGCTCCTACCTTTAGCCCAGTGGCTAGACACTTATATGAGATGCAGGAGACACACGTTCTCTTCCTTCCCGCGAACGGCTATAGAGAAGAGATTTGAACTTGGGTCTCCCACATTGCAGAAGAGTGTTCTAGCCAGTGGCCACTAGGACATTCTGGTATGGGACAGTCTAAGTCTCTCCTGTTGAAATAGTTCTATTTAATTTTCTGTTAAAAAAAAAGTCACTGCTGCAAGAACATAAGTTTGGTTCTCCCACATACTAGATGAGTGCCCTAACCATCAGGCTTTTGAATCATTCTCACTCTTTTTTCCTGGCCCAATGATTATTTGTTGTCACTCATAGTAGCAACTCATGGTTATTCATAATGACCTTGAATTTTCAAAATAAGTTTGTCCCTCAGGTTGGAAAGTCTGACATACTGATATAGGAGAATACCACTAGCACAGCCAATCTATACAAAGGAGCAAATAGGAAACCAGCCCCACAACATACTATTGTCTTTGGGATTTGACAGTAGACCTGCTCTATCCTCCATTGTGTTCTAGGGAGTTCTTCCCACCTCCAGGGGTCTGTGCAGGATTTCTCTCTTAAATCACCTTCTCAGTGGGCAATGGGAGAGGATTGTGGGGAGTATAAAAGGGACACCATTAGGCTGGTAGCCTAACACTCTGTGAAAGCATACTCACTTCAGGTGTAAGTCAAACCTCCTGGGGTTAGAAAGAGGAAAAATAGTGGACACCATCATCCAAGAAGGGAAGGCTTGAGGGGCATGTTAATAATGGAGAAGGATGCGGTCATAAATATAAAGGGAAGGGTAACCACCTTTCTGTATACAGTGGTATAAAATCCCTCCTGGCCGGAGGCAAAATCCTTTCACCTGTAAAGGGTTAAAAAGCTAAGGTAACCTCTCTGGCACCTGACCCAAAATGCAATCAGGGGACACGATACTTTCAAATCTGGAGGCGGGGGATAAAGTGTTTTGTTTATCTGTGTGATACCTTTGCCGGGAAAAGATCAAGTATGCAAGCCTTCCAACTCCTGTAAAGTTAGTAAGTAATCTAGCTAGAAAATGCGTTAGTTTTTCTTTTGTTTTTTTTGGCTTGTGTAAATTCGCTGTGCTGGAGGGAATGTGTATTCCTGTTTTGGTGTCTTTTTGTAACTTAAGGTTTTGCCTAGAGGGATTCTCTATGTTTTGAATTTCATTACCCTGTAAAGTATTTACCATCCTGATTTTACAGAGGTGATTCTTTTACCTTTTCTTTAAATAAAATTCTTCTTTTAAGAACCTGATTGCTTTTTCATTTTTTCTTATAATCCAAGGGTTTGGGTCTGTGTTCACCTGTACCAATTGGTGAGGATATGATCATCAAGTCTTCCCCAGGAAAGGGGGTGTAAGGCTTGGGGGATTTGGGGGGAAGACGTCTCCAAGTGGGCTCTTTCCCTGTTCTTTGTTTAAATCGCTTAGTAGTGGTAGTGTATCAGGTTTTTAACCTAAGCTGATTCCCAAGGCAAGAAAGAAATCTGTGCCTTGGGGAAGTTTTAACCTAAGCTGATAAGAATAAGCTTAGGGGGTCTTTCATGCAGGTCCCCACATCTGTATCCTAGAGTTCAGAGTGGAGAAGGAACCTTTATAGATGCACTGCCCAGAGCCATAGGGAATCAGGGACCTGAGGAACATTGGTCAAGCAGGGTATTTGATAAGGCCCTAATTCAGGAAAACACATAGTCATGTTCTTTATTTAAGCACGTGTTTATGTCTCATTGACCTCAAAATCAAGAACATACTTAAATGCTTTCCTGAACAGGAGTACTGTGACTTGAGACCATAAGAAGGGCTAACATGGCAGTCTATCCCTAGAAGGAAGTATGAGAATTATGAGAACATTGACTTTTGGATTTCCTGATTTTCAAGCATTTAAAATTTAACCATAATATTACAATCATGAGTTCCCATAATGTTTTATAAGTTGAAAAATACTATTATAGAAAAACATACTTATCTCAACTGCTACAAAGCAATAATTTCTATTTGTACATGAGTAAACAGAAAAGAGTTTTCCCCAAAAACATCATTTTTACATTAATTTAAATGAAGGATAAGGAAGCCATGCATTGCAGTGAGAAAAGACAAGAAGTTCTCTTTTTGTTGCACCAGATTTGCCAACTTTATCCACAGTTCCTTCTAATTTTCCCTCAGTCTCACAGAACATGATTTTTTAAAACTTAGTTATAAAAAAGAAACCACACCAAATAGCAATTGACACTACATGAGAGCTCTACCATCCAACATGCATGATTTCACATCACATTATTGTACTTTTAATAATCAGTTAGCCCCTAATTTTCCAATAATATTAGACCTGGTTGAAAATACCAATTTTTTTCCCCACAGGAAATTTTTAAAGAAAATGTGTTTCTGTAATTTCACATGCAGATTTTTCTTTTTTCTTCTTTGTTCAAAATGACCAGCCTCCCAAAAGTATTCAGTGTAAAAATGTTTATTTCTATGTTTTCATTGGAAGTTTACTAATTTATTTGTTAAAAATATGTTTTAACAAAAAACATGAACTCCTCTACATATTGTGTTGAATGAGAATTCAAAAATGCTCTTGAGTTCTTTATCATTTATGCCGTTCCTTGCACTGTAATTGATTGTGGGGGTATGATGAGGATAACACTGCATTGTTATTTCTCAATAAACACACAGCATATGAATCCCTGTCCTCTAATTGAGTGACAGCCATTATTAGCCAGAGTGAAGAGATTCGTATTCTCATTAACATGCAAAATTTGTCTACTCTAATTTGCTACTGTAATCTCTTTGCTCTGATTGGCTCCTCTAGTCAATTTTTAAGATGTGTCCAGCAACAAAGACATTGTCTCAGCCTCTCACTCCTTGTTAACTCAGAAATAAACTTCAAGGTCAAGCCTAGGATACAATAATTACCTCATTAACAGGAAACCATCTTCAAGTTATCATTTTAATTATATTAACGAGAGCAAAAGATATGACCCACAGCAGTGTAAAGCTCTAGTTAGCATCTCTGAGCTATTGAATATCCACCAGGGGTTCCAAACTCTCCATGCATTTTCATGGGAAATTTTGCACAGAATTTCGCCATTTGACTGTCAATGTGGACTTGTCTGGTTACAATTATTTGAAAGTTCCTAACATTTAACAAAGCAGCCTTTACTATTCTACAGCTGGATTCCTTTTTCAGCATATATTATCAACATCACTCACATATAATGTATCCTTATCATCCCCTCTATATTCTGAACTCTAGTAACAAGACAGTTGTTTTTTTGTGTGGCCTGATTCCAACTCCATCAGAGAGTCAATCTCAAAACTGTTGACTTCAATAGGGCAGGATTATTTCCTTGATGAATAGTCACCACACAGGCTTAGAATTCCCCAATATGATGACTAATACCAATTTAATACCAAATTAATACCAATCTTACCAATGCTCAGACAAATATATTTACTTTAAATCTCTTTCATAGATTCCAAAGCAAGAAGGTACCATTGTGATCACCTAGCCTGACCTCCTGCACATAATGCAGGACATAGAACTTTCCCAAAATAATTCCTAGAGCACAGCTTTTAGAAATATATCCAATTTTGATTTAACAATGGTCATTGATTGAGAATCCACCACAACCTCTGGCAAAATTGTTCCACTGGTTAATTACCCTCACTGACAAAAAAAGTTAAGCCTTATTTCAGTCTGAATTAGTAATTTCTGTCCATTGTATTGGGTTATACTTTTCTCTGCTAGACTGAAGAGCTCATTATTAAATATTTGTTCCTCATGTTAGACTGTAATCAAGCCATCCCTTAACCTTCTCTTTGATAAGCTAAATAGACTGAATTCTTTGAATCTATAAGGCATGTTTTCTAATCCTTTAATCATTCTCATGGCTATTCTCTGAACCCTCTCCAATTTATCAACATCCTTCTTGAATTGTAGGAACTAGAACTGGACACAGAATTCCAACAGTGGTCACACTAGTGCCAAGCACAGATGCAAAGTAATCTGACTATTCCTATTTAAGATGCCCCTGTTTATGCTTCCCAGGATCACATTAAGTCTCTTAAGCACTGCATATCGATCACCAACCCCTTCTCCCCCCCCCATACACATGAAAAGTTTTCTGCAGCTCATAGCAGTTATATTAAAGCACAATAATGTTACATTTTGAACAAAGAGAAAGCATAATCTGTATTTTTAAACAGTATTCACTGAATTAATGTTTCATCAAATGCATTTCATTTGTGGTTATAGCACAACAGTTTAACACACACCAGGCTCACTTAATCTATGCTAATAGATTCTAGCCCTAAAGCCACTGTAGCCAACTATGGGAGGATCACACGTGTTGGCAGATTACTCAGTGTCAGAGCCAACATAGCACCTCCTATGCCACCATCATCCTCTGAAAACATTGCCAGAGAAAAGAAATATGGCTAGAGCTTGCCTATGTAATGACTGATTTCAAGTTGCCATATCAGCCTCTTAGGCCATAGGCAGCTGGTGTAACTTCAGGTATATCTACACTGCAATCAGGTATATCTACACTGATGCCAGCTGACTTAGGCTTGCGGCACTCAGGCTAAGGGATTGTTCAATTGCAGTGTAGATGTTCGGGCTTGGGCTGGAACCCAGGCTTTTGGACAGTATGAGGGTACCAGAGCTACAGCTGTAGCCCAAGCTTGAACATCTACACTGCAGATAAACAGCCCCTTACCCTGAGCCCGAGACAGCTGGCACGGGCCAGCTGTGGGTTTTTAATTGGACTGTAGACATACCCTTAGAGCAGCGTCACTGAGTAACCAACCCAGCACACATGCAACTCACAGATTCAGAGAGGATAAAGGGCCACATTTGCTTCCTCTGCTCTAGGCTGTGCTGTATACCCCCTAACCAGACGATCTTGGCCAATGAAGTTGGAGGACTGAATTTTCAGTTATGTAAAGGCTCCTTCACAGTGCTCTGGTAGAATTAGTGAAAATGAGAATCAACCAAAAAAATCAGTTCAGAAAATAAACATTTTGATAAATGTTTTTAAATTATTCAGATATAATTACATGTTCATTTAATTAAACACACATACTTTATTTTAGCATTATTTAGTACAGGAATTAACTACAATATATCTATCTATCTATCTATCTATATATACACACACACACACACGTATAGATGAGTGACAAAATATATTCAATAATTTCCCTGTTTAAAGAGCATTTTCCTGCTCATATATGTTGATTAATAATTTTATTTCTGTTCTCCTCAGATTAACCTTAATTATTAAAAATTGGTCTTTTCATGCAATAGGGGAAGAGAAAAGTAGAATGACAGAAAAGGTGGTCTTTGGCTACTTTCCAGCTATTCTATATGTAATGAAACATGAGAAATGTATTGCCCTGAGTATCTGCTTTGAGATGTTTGCAAGAAGCCAAGAATAGTGTTGTAACACTATGAGCACGTTTTAGCCTGTCACTTAAATTTGATTTTAGTGTTTACAGATCTTTAAGAGTTCGTATGAAAGACATCCAAACCCAATAAAATCTAATCTAGAGGAGAAACTATTGAGTTAAGGAAACCCATTATGAACCTTAATGGTGATATACTGTTGAACAACAACAAATTTAGTAAGCTAACATTGGGGCGTTTTGTTTTGTTTTTTAAACAAACCACATTAGAAATGTCATTATGTGTATGCTCTGCTAAGAACCTTAGGTAATGAATTAATTCAAGGCTATGATACCAATCAGCTCCTGTAAACACTGTGTACCATAATTTAGCTACACAAAATATGCTACTTTTTTTCCTGTATTGCCATGATGTTTTTCATGATGAAATCTAACAACATGCTTATGTGTCTGCCTCATTATGATAATTGGTTCCATTTATTCTCCCTATAATAGGGAGAACTTCCAAATAGAACTGCAGAGATTGAACCAGCTTTCTCAGATAAGATTTGTAAATCTTTGTACCACCAAATACTTTTACCAGAACCCAACAAAACACTTATTCACACGCTTAGTATTATGCATGAGTATTCTCATTTTCAACAGGACAACTCACAAGCACAAGCTTAAAACTGTGCCAAAATGTTGGCAAGATCTGTTCCATACTCATAAAAAGCTTGGTTAATAGTGCAAGTGCTGTCCCCTCCCCCAGTAGCTCTGTTGCTGATGGGTGGGGTTTGAGAGATGGATGGAAAGTGTAAGAGTGTTCATTTGGAGGGTGGGGCTGCCCATTCCCAGTTCTAGGAGAGACAGGTGCTGCTGTGCAAGGAATCTGGCTTCATTAGCATTTGTTGGATTTTTAGACATTGTGGATTTGGCTCATTCCTTCAGATACCCTGGCTACCTTTACACTGTCTACCAACTACAGAGAGTGTGTGGGGAGGAAGGGATTCTATTCATACAACACTGAGTATCTCAGTATGCATAAGGACATACATAGCAAGCAAATAGCCATGCCTATCTGTGAAACAGTCTTTTTCCCCCCATTTTTTTATTTGTCAGAATCCTTGTGTAAGGTGAGAGGGGCAAGATCTGTAGCTGAACAACAGATAGGCAAACAGACAGACCCACTAATCTTTCTCACTGCACAAATGTTCAACCTAATACTTTCAGAAATAAATGAGAAAGCCAGCTGGTAGCTGTCTCTCTCTGCCTCTCAGAAAAGATTTAATAGCAGAAACTACAGTGACCTGCAACATTAAAGCTTCATTATTTTTACAATACATACTGTGGAACATTTTCTAGGACATTTGAGGTATCAATTAATATTGAACTATAACAATCAAAGTAAATGATCAAAGAGTAATTTAGCATATATTATCCCTGGTGTTTTACCGCGGTTTATTCATTCTTGGAGAAAAACCAAACACAGTTCTTGCGTAGAAACAGACAAAACAATTGGAGGGATCCCCCACTCCACAAACTATGGAGCAGCTGAAGAGAGACTCCATGCAGGCTATCGAAACCCAAGAGTTAAAGTAGTTTCAGTAGGGAAAAAACAGTAAGTCTATGTAACAGCAGATACCTGTCCTTGCCCCATCTTTCCCTATCCAGCTGATCCTGCCTTCACCCCTCAACTACACAAATATTCTACCTCCCCCCACCCATTTTGTGTAGTTGAGCTGGGCCAGTCCTACTACTCAGAAACCCTCAGAAAACTTAATATGTACGAGCACAATTTCCTCCTTACTCATTTGTGATGTCCTGCACTATTTTACAAAATTTAGAGATTTGCAGTGAATCTGTCACTCAGTGTAAATTAATTATATTCTACTTTACATTATCATTATATAGCACCCTTCAGCAGAGGATTTCAAACCACTTACACATAATAATTAAGCCTAACAGCTTTCCTCCGAGAAAGAAAAGTATTGTGTTAGTCACTTTACAGATGAGGAAACTGAAGCACAAAAAGGTCAAGGCCAAATTTTCACAAGCATCCACTAACTTGGGATATCTCCATTTTTGGTTGTCCCACGTGATACTTGTAGAGCCTGCTTCTGAGAGGTGCTCAGCACCTACATTTTTAATTCAAGTGAACTTGGGTTGGCTCATCTCTCTCTCTCAAAAAAAGAATCAAGCCTTAAGTGTGTCAAGTCTGGCACCCAAAATTAGAGGCACCTACATTTTGTGAATGTTCTTAAAAATTTAGACACTAACAACTGCCCAAGGTCACACAGCAAGTTAACAGTAGACCTTAGAAGAGAACCCCCAGAAGTGCCTTCTCTCAGTTCCATGCATTAACCTCTAGCCCACATTCACTTTTTTAGAAAATACCCCTCTCACCTCTGTCACGGTTCCTCCCCCACTCTGAACTCTAGGGTACAGATGTGGGGACCTGCATGAAAAACCTCCTAAGCTTATCTTTACCAGCTTAGGTCAAAACTTCCCCAAGGTACAAAATATTACCCCCGTTATCCTTGGACTGGCCGCTACCACCACCAAACTAATACTGATTACTGGGGAAGAGCTGTTTGGACGCGTCCTTCCCCCCAAAATACTTCCCAAAACCTTGCACCCCACTTCCTGGACAAGGTTTGGTAAAAAGCCTCACCAATTTGCCTAGGTGACTACAGACCCAGACCCTTGGATCTTAAGAACAATGAACAATCCTCCCAACACTTGCACCCCCCCTTTCCTGGGAAATGTTGGATAAAAAGCCTCACCAATTTGCATAGGTGACCACAGACCCAAACCCTTGGATCTGAGAACAATGAAAAAGCATTCAGTGTTTTACAAGAAGACTTTTAATAAAAAATAGAAGTAAATAGAAATAAAGAAATCCCCCCCTGTAAAATCAGGATGGTAGATATCTTACAGGGTAATTAGATTCAAAAACATAGAGAACCCCTCTAGGCAAAACCTTAAGTTACAAAAAAGATACACAGACAGAAATAGTTATTCTATTCAGCACAATTCTTTTCTCAGCCATTTAAAGAAATCATAATCTAACACATACCTAGCTAGATTACTTACTAAAAGTTCTAAGACTCCATTCCTGTTCTGTCCCTGGCCAAGACGACTACAGACAGACACAGACCCTTTGTTTCTCTCCCTCCTCCCAGCTTTTGAAAGTATCTTGTCTCCTCCTTGGTCATTTTGGTCAGGTGCCAGCGAGGTTACCTTTAGCTTCTTAACCCTTTACAGGTGAGAGGAGCTTTCCCCTGGCCAGGAGGGATTTCAAAGGGGTTTACCCTTCCCTTTATATTTATGACAACCTCACACAAGGATTCTGACAAATAAAAAAAGATAAAAAAATGTTTTCACAGATAGGCATGGCTATTTGCTTGCTATGTATGTTCTTTCACAAAACATTCTACAGTCTGGGGATCTCACGTTCTAACAATGACTTCTGGATAAACACTGAATGAGGAATGACTAAATCATAAAATAGAAAAGGAGTACTTGTGGCACCTTAGAGACTAACCAATTTATTTGAGCATGAGCTTTCGTGAGCTACAACTCACTTCATCGGATGCATACCGTGGAAACTGCAGAAGACATTATATACACACAGAGACCATGAAACAATACCTCCTCCCACCCCATTGTCCCGCTGGTAATAGCTTATCTAAAGTGATCATCAAGTTGGGCCATTTCCAGCACAAATCCAGGTTTTCTCACCCTCCGCCCCCCCACACACACACAAACTCACTCTCCTGCTGGTAATAGCCCATCCAAAGTGGCCACTCTCTTCACAATGTGTATGATACTCAAGGTGGGCCATTTCCTGCACAAATCCAGGTTCTCTCACTCCCTCACCCTCCTCCAAAAACCACACACACAAACTCACTCTCCTGCTGGTAATAGCTTATCCAAAGTGACCGCTCTCCCTACAATGTGCATGGTAATTAAGGTGGGCCATTTCCAGCACAAATCCAGGTTTTCTCACCCCCCATCCCCATACACACACAAACTCACTCTCCTGCTGGTAATAGCTCATCCAAAGTGACCACTCTCCCTACAATGTGCATGGTAATTAAGGTGGGCCATTTCCAGCACAAATCCTGGCTTTCTCACACACCCCCTCCCCGCCGGGAACACACACACACACAAACTCACTCTCCTGCTGGCAATAGCTCATCCAAACTGACCACTCTCCAAGTTTAAATCCAAGTTTAACCAGAACGTCTGGGGGGGGGTAGGAAAAAACAAGGGGAAATAGGCTACCTTGCATAATGACTTAGCCACTCCCAGTCTCTATTTAAGCCTAAATTAATAGTATCCAATTTGCAAATGAATTACAATTCTCGCTGGAGTCTGGATTTGAAGTTTTTTTGTTGTAAGATAGCAACCTTCATGTCTGTGATTGCATGACCAGAGAGATTGAAGTGTTCTTCGATTGGTTTATGAATGTTATAATTCTTGACATCTGATTTGTGTCCATTTATTCTTTTACGTAGAGACTGTCCAGTTTGACCAATGTACATGGCAGAGGGGCATTGCTGGCACATGATGACATATATCACATTGGTGGATGTGCAGGTGAACGAGCCTCTGATAGTGTGGCTGATGTTATTAGGCCCTGTGATGGTGTCCCCTGAATAGATATGTGGGCACAGTTGGCAACGGGCTTTGTTGCAAGGATAGGTTCCTGGGTTAGTGGTTCTGTTGTGTGGTATGTGATTGTTGGTGAGTATTTGCTTCAGGTTGCGGGGCTGTCTGTAGGCAAGGACTGGCCTGTCTCCCAAGATTTGTGAGAGTGTTGGGTCATCCTTCAGAATAGGTTGTAGATCCTTAATAATGCGTTGGAGGGGTTTTAGTTGGGGGCTGAAGGTGATGGCTAGTGGCGTTCTGTTATTTTCTTTGTTAGGCCTGTCCTGTAGTAGGTGACTTCTGGGAACTCTTCTGGCTCTATCAATCTGTTTCTTCACTTCCGCAGGTGGGTATTGTAGTTGTAAGAAAGCTTGACAGAGATCTTGTAGGTGTTTGTCTCTGTCTGAGGGGTTGGAGCAAATGCGGTTGTATCGCAGAGCTTGGCTGTAGACGATGGATCGTGTGGTGTGGTCAGGGTGAAAGCTGGAGGCATGCAGGTAGGAATAGCGGTCAGTAGGTTTTCGGTATAGGGTGGTGTTTATGTGACCATTGTTTATTAGCACTGTAGTGTCCAGGAAGTGGATCTCTTGTGTGGACTGGACCAGGCTGAGATTGATGGTGGGATGTAAATTGTTGAAATCATGGTGGAATTCCTCAAGGGCTTTTTTCCATGGGTCCAGATGATGAAGATGTCATCAATATAGCGCAAGTAGAGTAGGGGCTTTAGGGGACGAGAGCTGAGGAAGCATTGTTCTAAATCAGCCATAAAAATGTTGGCATACTGTGGGGCCATGCGGGTACCCATAGCAGTGCCGCTGATCTGAAGGTATACATTGTCCCCAAATGTAAAATAGTTATGGGTAAGGACAAAGTCACAAAGTTCAGCCACCAGGTTAGCCGTGACATTATCGGGGATAGTGTTCTTGATGGCTTGTAGTCCATCGTTGTGTGGGATGTTGGTGTAGAGGGCTTCTACATCCATAGTGGCCAGGATGGTGTTATCAGGAAGATCACCGATGGATTGAAGTTTCCTCATGGCCCACCTTGATTACCATGCACATTGTAGGGAGAGTGGTCACTTCGGATAAGCTATTACCAGCAGGAGAGTGAGTTTGTGTGTGTGGTTTTTGGAGGGTGTTGAGGGGGTGAGAAAACCTGGATTTGTGCAGGAAATGGCCCACCTTGATTATCATACACATTGTGAAGAGAGTGGCCACTTTGGATGGGCTATTACCAGCAGGAGAGTGAGTTTGTGGGGGGCGGAGGGGGGCGGAGGGTGAGAAAACCTGGATTTGTGCTGGAAATGGCCCAACTTGATGATCACTTTAGATAAGCTATTACCAGCGGGACAGTGGGGTGGGAGGAGGTATTGTTTCATGGTCTCTGTGTGTATATAATGTCTTCTGCAGTTTCCACGGTAGGCATCCGATGAAGTGAGCTGTAGCTCACGAAAGCTCATGCTCAAATAAATTGGTTAGTCTCTAAGGTGCCACAAGTACTCCTTTTCTTTTTGCAAAGACAGACTAACACGGCTGTTACTCTGAAACCTGTCATAAAATAGAAGTATTAGAGCCAGCCCACCTATCATTTCAGAAGAGCTCACAAAAGCAGATATAGTGGTCACCATTCAAAAGTCAGCATTTGCCAACTGTTGCCACAAAGTGGTATTAGAAATGAGAGCTGGTTGAAAACTTTGCAACAAAGTGTTTTTTCAGTCATAAAATAGCAATTTGTTGAAAATTAACTGTTTGCAAAAAAAGGATCTGTTTCAACAATCTTCCAATTTGATTTTTTTGGGGGGTGGGGGAAAGAAGGGACATGCTAAAGTTTTAAAAGTATCCATACTAACACCTAGATAACCCTTCTGAAGTCAACTGGGATATACAAGTGCTAATGAGGGCAGAATTCAGCCCCTCCTTTTCCCTGGAAGTAAACTGACTGGCTCATGGGCAGAAGCAGGATCTAATGATGGGAAAAGGCAATGGCTGCACTATTTTAGTGGGTATACAATTTCTGAATAGAGGAAAAGTAAAGTTCCAGTTCTCCCTGTGCAACATGGATCAAGCAACACTGCCAGTGCACGTTATTCTCTTTCAAATATTTTCCTGCTTCTGGACTCTGTCAACAGCTTAAGCACTAAATCCTCTACTGGCATTAGCACAGCAGTGTCACCTTTGCTTTCAAAGTCTATTTGTATTCTCCCCCCCCCCCCAGCCCCCAATGGGATATGCAGATATATTTATAAAAAACACTGTGTGACCAGTATGCCTGTTAGTAAACCTTATTTTTGATGATATACACAGTATATACATTTCACATACGCAATTCACATACAAAATATACATGCAGCACACACTAAAATATCCTATTCAGAAAGAATTACTCCTCCCTCCCGATAAGGGAGTCTCTCTCTCTCACACACATGCACACCTTGTACAGACAATGCACAATAGCTCTCTTCAACCATGGAAGTGTGTTGAGTATTCATCTTGTTGTCCAAAATTCTCAAAGCATTTATATTTCATTACTATCAGTT
This sequence comes from Lepidochelys olivacea, assembly GCF_965140295.1. Taxonomy (NCBI): domain Eukaryota; kingdom Metazoa; phylum Chordata; order Testudines; family Cheloniidae; genus Lepidochelys; species Lepidochelys olivacea. Next base: position 62,109,348 of record NC_140418.1, on the reverse strand, counting down.
TGGAATAAGCACTGCTCACCATTACTCAGTCCCTGGCTTATACCTGCATCACTGTTGCTTACTTTGAAAATCATCATTTTAAAAAGACAGGGGATTTTTATAAAACTGGCAATAAGACTGCAGTGGATGAAGGTGAATATATCATCTACTGCCCTCACACACACAGACATGAAAGAAAAAACAATTAATCATCAAGGTTAAACATAGTACAAAGCAGTTTGTGTGTGAATGATCACTATTCTCTTACTAAACTTACTCTCTAGATAACATTCACTAACTCAATAAGTCCCAGCCTTAGTGACTTGAACATCCTAGAAATTGTTGCTGTTTCTCTGGCAGTGATATAACTTTACTGTGGCCTTTAAGATTTCTCAGGAACAGCTGTTAGTTTTTTGATGGTACTCATTTGCTCTGGGCAGGCTAGAGATGATGATGTCAGATTGGAAGACTGGTCATTTTTACGAGAGACACAATGCATCCGATGAAGTGAGCTGTAGCTCACAAAAGCTTATGCTCAAATAAATTGGTTAGTCTCTAAGGTGCCACAAGTACTCCTTTTCTTTTTGCGAATACAGACTAACACGGCTGCTACTCTGAAACCTGACATAATTAACTGTTGTCTCTAGTCTATATGTGTGTGATGTACCCAGCACGACACCCCACAGAGTTCCTCAGCCCAAATATTATGCTTGTGCACACAGTTCCATAAGGCTGTAGAATAATATTTCTGAAGAAGAACCTCTAGTATGACAATTACAATAGAATACAAAAAAAAAACACAAGGTAAGTGAGGTAGTATCTTTTACTCTCACATAGAGCTCTTGTTCAAGTCTGGGAAATATACTCAGTGTGTCACAGCAGACATAGTTCCACTGCTACAATGATCAACATCCCCCACCACCACACTTTTCAAAATCCATGGGTCCTACACATCCCTATCACAACATGTGGTATAGCTCATCCAGTGTACTGTATGCCCCAATAACAACTGTGTGGGTGAAAGTAGACAACCACTACACTCTCAGATGAACTCATGCAGGAAAATGATAAAAGACAAAAACACCATATCACCCATGTATGAACACTTTTCATAAAGCGATCACTCTATATGTGACCCATTGGACCTCGTTTCCAAAGGAAACCTGCACAACACTTTCAAAAGATGAGCCTGGCAGCTTAAATTAAAAACTTTGCTAGACACAAAAAAATCATGCACTTCCAAAAACACTGGATTTATAGCTTATTACAATCACTCCTCTGGCCAGCTGCCTTTCACACACCTCTTTTCCCCCAGGATTGGAGGAGTGTTAAGGGGCCCATTCACTTTGAACGGTCCCTTGAAATGTGTGTTAATTATTTATGCTAAACCATCTGTTCCAACTTGTATTTAGCTGTGATACTCTGAGTACATTTCCCAGACCTGAAGAACTTGAAGATTTGCCTCTCTTTCTTTCTCACCAACAGAAGCTGATCCAATAAAAGATATTGCCTCACCCACCTAGTCTCTCTAATATACTGGGACCAACACAACTGCATGTAATGGAATGCAAACACAAAACAGCAACTCACAGAGTTTATGTAGGCAAACTCTCCTGGATTTTAATGGATGTTATGTTCATACCAAAACTGAGCCCTTAAGCACATATTGGTTCTGATGAATAAAACATGTTGCTATTTTATTTTCCACTTAAATTATTTAAATCTGGTATAAATATGGATCAGGAGATGGGTTGCAGAGCAGCTTAGAAAGCAAGCATGAAGGTAAACATTGAACATCACACTATTTGGATCAAATCTATTTCCTTATAGTATCTCACAGCAGCGTGCAAGTGCTCTCAGACTTCTATACTCATTTACCAGGCTCAGTCACCTTAGACTTTCCTTAACTCCCTTTACTTAGAGCTCTAAATCTATTATTACACCTGTAATCAAGCCACTAAATTCTCATTCAGATTTAAATTTAAGATTGAACTGGGCAAAGTTCAGGTCTATCCAATATTGGGCAATTAGTTTAGGACATTAATTATTATACACATTTTTTCAAAGGGGAACAAGAAGCTACTGCAAGTATTTGTTTATATCCAACTCCCAGCATCTCTACCTCCCTGAAGTCTTTAATTACACATAGAGGTTAGCTAGAGAAAAATTACTCTGTGGAACTAGTACAAAGTCAAAAAAGGCAGAGCACCAAACTGAGAGGCCACTTGCATTTTTGAGCCTACTGCTGTAGTTTTGATAAGCCCAAAATTACATTCAAGAGTTTTGGGAGTAAGACCCACTATTGTGTCTCATTGCTCTCATTCTCCTCATTGTCTATCAGTCAGTCATTTTTACTATCTCTTAACTGTAGTATTCATGTGTCATGCGTACAAATTAAAAAGACCAAATTCATCAGAAAGGGTCCTAGATTCCATTCTTCCATTAATATTTGTTTCTTCAGTAGGGTGATCTCACCTTGTCCTCAGGACATCTGCTGCTTATTCTGCAGCTGTCAGTTTTAGGAGAGAGCTTGCCCAGAAAGTAGAATCTCACACAGCTTTCTGAAGGTCGTTCATTTTGGGTCTTATCCTGATTTCCAGAGGCAGGGGATTTCAAAGCTTGGATGTTCACCTCTGATTATATTTTAACTCCAAGAATTCCATCATGTTTTCCTTCAACAGTTAGCGTCCCCACTGACGAAGGACATCTTGGCAGTTCAGAGAGAGAGAAAGGTAGTCTCTATTGTACCTTAGACACAGCCCTCTTTAAGTGCCTAGCAGTGGCCCGTGATTGGGGTTCCTAGGACTATTGCAATACAAATAAATAATAAAAATATGAAGCAAGATATCGAAGTGCCCCAATTAAAAGCTGGGCCCTATTAAGGATTAACAATGAGATTTTACCTATCATCTTGAGCACAGAAGGGAAGACACTCTCTAGACAGTGAGATCCCAGGATCATAGATTCTTTTGGTTTCTTGAAGCACTTCTTATTAGCATTCTCTAGATTGATAGTAAGCCAGATGCGTTGAAGTCCCTACACACTTGCCTCACTCAAGCAATGGGACATCTGTGCTTGACGAAAATTAAATGAACAGCAAGGTGGCAATCAGCTTATACTAGGCATTGCAGCCCATAGCATGTCACATAGTTGAATGCTGTCAATATATCTAATTATATAAGCTATACATTTGTCCTCTGTCAAAGGCTGTTAGCAGATAGTCTACCAGTAACTGTTATCTCTCAATTACATTATTGCAGAGAAGCCATCTTCCTATCTGTTCACACAGAACCAAGCAGAATGGGGTCCCAATCCTGACTGGAGGCCTTGGCATGCTATTGTGACAGGGTTCAAAAAAGAACTAGATAAATTCATGGAGGATAGGTCCATCAATGGCTATTAGCCAGGGTGGGCAGGGATGGTATCCCTAGCTTCTGTTTGCCAGAAGCTGGGAATGGGCAACAGGGGATGGATCACTTGATGATTACCTGTTCTGTTCATTCATCTTGATGATTACCTTTTCTGTTCATTGGCCACTGTCGGAAGACAGGATACTGGGATAGATGTACCTTTGGTCTGAGCCAGTATGGCCATTTTATGTTAAGTTCTTAATGCAAATAAATAATAAACCTAGAGCAATTACCTTCCATACCCTGATTTGAAGTCTAATTGGGTGGATCCAGGCTACTGGCAGAAGTCAGGTGTTTTTGAAGTTTGTTCTTTGCTTGGAAGGGAAGATTAGATGCAGGGCACTAGTTAGCAAGATCATTTGGGTTGATTTATGGTTTTCACCTTTTTTTGCCTTCCATGGAAGTTTCTGGATACAACATACTGTGACACTGTGGTACCCCAATATTCACCACTGTCATGAATTAGGATGTGTTTTGTACAAAATATGCCTTGTGCAGTGTTATTCTAAAAGTCTTGATCTGCTAGACATTAATATCTCGTTGGATTTTATGTGCTATCGTTGTATGTGACGTTATGAAGTTTGGCTGTGTATGTGTTACTGAAACATGTTGTGAGGTTGAAAACATCCACAAGCAGCAGACTTTCAGGTACAACAGTAAAAAGGCCAAAAAATGTTAATGGCTTATTGAGGAAATGCACACAAGCACAAGAATTACCCCAGGAACTGTGTACAATAGAAACCTCTCAGAGAAAGCACTACACAGTGGGAACTGTTTGACCCAGGTCACAGCAAAAGAGCTTTCCAGCAAGTGGGAAGAAGATATAAAAGGGAGGAAAATGACATCATGATGGTACCTCACTCTCCCTACAAGAACACACCTGGAAACACCTGAGGAATAAAGACTCAACAGGGGAGAAGTGATGGTCCCAAGCTAAGGGACTGCTGGCCTGTGTATGAAAACCTGGGAAACCCAAGCTGCAGAGCCAAGCCAGCTTGTGCCTTAAGAATCTTCCAGACTGTTTATGACTCAGGGTGATAATCTGCTAATTCACATCATCCTACCTATCTAGTCTGTTATGCTCAGTTTGCGGTTTTGTTTATTTTGTAGGTAATCTCTTATAATCAGTTAAAATCTATCTTGTGTAGTTAATAAACTTATTTTTGTTTTGTCTAAAACCAGTGTGTGGAAATCCTAAATGGGGGCAGAAAGCCGTTACATATCTTCCTCCACATTGACGGGGGGGGGTGAATTTCATGAGCTTATGCTGTACATTTCCCTGTGCAGTGCAAGATGTTATAATTTGGGGTTTACCCTTCAAAGAGGGGTGTGCACTTGAGTAACTGGGCAGTTCCTTAGCTGAGCTTTCCCAGGGGAGCTAATCTCAGTATGCGTGTGAAGTTGCAGCTGGTTGTGTCCCTATCGCCGTGTGTGCTGGAGCAGGCTTGAGCGCTGGTCACAGCAGTACAGTGTAAAGGGAGCCCAGTGTAAAGGTGGGTCAGGTGGGCACAGTGGTACCCCAGCTCCAAGTGGCACCCCGGGAGGAACCTGTCACACATACCACAGAATAAAATCACAATTTTCAGATGAAGTTCTGCACATCAAAAGTTTCATAGTTTCAGAATTTAGTATAAGCTGCAGCTGAGTGCCCAGTTTTGAAGTTCAGTAGTACCACTTTTTAATCATAGGTTGTTGGACAAGCATATACACCTTCATACTCTCAGGCAGTGCTGCTGCTAAGTTACATAACATTGTCACAGCAAAAAAAGTGTTTTTGCAGCAACAGAAGCAGCTGAGTTTTTGAAGTTTGAATTAATGTTAGACAATCTGGAGAACCTTTAACATCTGTAGTGTCAGTGGTCATTAATATGGTCATCTGTATTTCCCCTTATCATATGGTTAAGGCTAGTCTTTACTCTGCACTAGTGTGCTGTAGCAGTGGGCTGAACAATTCAACTTCATTGTAGTACTGTATCCTAGAAGTAGGCAAAATTTTTTTTTTGGTTCTCTGGAAGTTCCAAAAAATAAATTTTAAGAAGTCATTGACCCAAACCAAATCCAAAAACTTTAGAAGGTCAGCAAATTAAACAAACAAAACAAAAACAAATGTTTCATGTTGCTCAGAGGGATCCCAAACTGATTTTTTCTGGATGGTGATAGTGGCCATCCCTTATAACTTCTAATCATTCAAAGTGGCAATTCATAATGACAATGAATAGTCATTGGGTCAGAGAGAATGCAAGAGTTACTCTGTAGCCTGGTGGTTAGTGCATTTACCCAGTTCCATTCCCCCGGCTTTAGTGACTTTGTATTTATGGAACAGCTTCCGCAGGACAGATTAAAAGAAACCTATTGCAGAATATCCCATAGTTGAGTGGTTAGAGCATTCTACTGCAATGTGGGAGACCCAAGTTCAAATTTCTTTTCCACATGAGGCAAAAGGGGTAATTGAACCTCAGTCTGCCACATCCCAGCTGAGCGCTATAATTTTTAGCCCAGTGATTAGAAGGAAGATGTGTCGTCCTCCATCATTGAACAGCATCTGAGTCCTGGAAAAAAATGTGGCCAAACTATTCGGCAATTTCGTATCAAATTCACAGTTAGTTTGGGGTTGAACATAACTGTATTTTCTGGCAAGCTATTCATCTGAAAAATGTTGCACAACTCTTCTTGTATACCTCAAGCATGCCCATCTAAATGTGAGATGAATTGCAACAACAACAAAATTTGGTAGCATGTGACATGGTTGATTTCTTATCAGAGAATAGAAACAGTGCTTGTTAAAGCTTACAAACATGCAGCCAGAAAGGGCCGTAGCTGCCATTGTTACAATTAACATATCCAACTTCATAAAGAAAAGTCTCCAAACAGAGACACACTGATATGAAAAATGAATAATGTTTATATGATTGCACAATACCTGTGGAGTGAGTTAGACTCAATGAAGCTTTTAGCATAACATCTCTTCCCATAATGCTTTTTACAACATGCACAACATTCACAACAGTGGGTATACAGTAATTTTCAAAATATTAAATCCTGTAATTTTTAATTAGTGTCTTGGCTGTTTTGTCAAATAAAGAATATGTAGCCAATTCTTTTCTAGTTACATGCATCCATCTATCATCTGAAGTCACTGGTCAGGACTTGGCCCATAGCTTTATCTATTTTCTTTATCTCAAAACCATAAGTGTTATTTTCATTTGCAGCAGGCTTTTTTTCCTTCCCCTCGTATACAAAGGGATCAACCTGAGACAATCCCCTGTCTTATCTGAATCCTAAACATAGGATAAGAAAAAAGGTTATACAGCATTTCTGATTGTGCAGTTACATGTATAAACGATGTAGCTGTACAGCAATGAATGGGCATCTGGTCATTTAAGTGACGGAAAGTTATCTCAAACTCAGAAAATGAGGTGAAAAAGAAACATGCCATTAGCTGCAGAGCATCAGCAAACCAAACAGGTAATTTTCAGTATTTGTTTACGGGTAAGCAAATACCTTAAACAACAGCAGTCATGGAGCAGGATATTATTTTTCGATGATAAAATGGTATGCGTTAAACACTTAAAGACAGGCATTGACTGGAAAATTTAATTGGGTTTTCCCCCATATAAGATTGTCTTTCGCAAGGAGTCAGTAACTAAGATATTTTTGAACATCATTTGAGTTGCTATGGTCTTGGGACACATCTTAACGCTATTGGCTTTGCAGAAGTGCTCTACTCATCTTTATCATGACATTCTAAATCGTAAAGAAAGGAATTAAACAATAAAAGCCAGTGCTATTTGAAGGTAACCACCTGTAATCAGGCCAAATACTGATAATTATGGCTTCTAACAGGTGTTTTATTACTCTAGTTAAATTGAAGGGGAGTTGTAAAAGGAATGAAAAATATGACTGTTAAAATGCCTTTCCTCTGGAAATGCCAGAAAAATAAGCTACAGTTAAAAAGGAAGCAATCCTCATAATGAGGGAACTAGGGCATTATGGAAAAAGACAGCTAATTGGCAGGCAAGGTTATACATTTTTACTGGTGATTACATATAAAAGAAAACTTAAGCACAGTTTCAAAATAACAAGTCCTTTAAAACAATTTCAAGGGTGTGTTAGAAAACTGTCACATAAAGATGAGATTAAAGTGGATGATAGCTTCTTTAAAATTCTGCTATTCTGCTTTCTTCCCTGAAGAACCATGACACAAACCTGCACCACTTCCTAACTGCAGTAGTATCTAGATTTGATCAATTATTCTTTTTATGATATATTTGATTTATTACCTAAGTCTACAGAGGTGCATTCAGAATATGTATAGATGCACAATACTCTTGATAGGATCATAAAAAATACTTGTGCATAAAACCTTAACGCTAACATATTCTGATTTCAATTTTCCCTTGAAACATCAACAGTGAATCATCAACGTGAGAAATGTCAGGTAATGATCCAATCCTGAAAGTGCTGAGCACCCTAAATTTACAATGAAAGTTGAAGGCACTTGGCACCCAACAGCTGTTCCTCTTTTCATAATTGGGCCAACAAGGTGAAATACTTTCACTGCAGAAAAATATACAAGGCTGTCAAGGTTCCTTCCCCACTCTGAACTCTAGGGTACAGAGGTGGGGACCTGCATGAAAGACCCCCTAAGTTTATTCTTACCAGCTTAGGGTAAAAACTTCCTCAAGGTACAAACTTTGTATTGTCCTTGAATCCTATGCTGCCACCACCAAGCATGTTAAACAAAGAACAGGGAAAGAGCGCACTTGGAGAGTCTCCCTCCTCCCCCTTCCAAATATCCCCCCAAGCCCTACACCCCCTTTCCTGGGGAAGGCTTAATAAAAATCCTCACCAATTTGCACAGGTGAACACAGACCCAAACCCTTGGATCTTAAGAGCAATGAAAAAGCAATCAGGATCTTAAAAGAAGAATTTTAATTAAAGAAAAAGTAAAAGAATCACTTCTGTAAAATCAGGATGGTAAATACCTTACAGGGTAATCAGATTCAAAACATAGAGAATCCCTCTAGGCAAAACCTTAAGTTACAAAAAGACACAAAAACAGGAATATACATTCCATTCAGCCCAACCTATTTTACCAGCCATTTAACAAAAGGAAATTAACGCATTTCTAGCTAGATTACTTACTAACTTAACAGAAGTTCTGAAGAGCATTCCTGACCTGGTCCCGGCAAGAGCATCACACAGACAGACAGACCCTTTGTTTCCCCTGCCTCCTTCAGCTTTGAAAGTATCTTGTCTCCTCATTGGTCATTTTGGTCAGGTGCCAGCGAGGTTATCTTAGCTTCTTAACCCTTTACAGGTGAAAGGGTTTTGCCTCTGGCCAGGAGGGATTTTATACTTCTATATACAGAAAGGTGGTTACCCTTCCCTTTATATTTATGACAAAGGCCTATGCAGCACTTAAGACCTCAAAATAGGGCTGATGTAGGATTTGAAAGGGCCTTATGCTGGACTTCTGCCCAGGGATGGATTTCACCTCTACAGATATCATAGCTGCATTACTGATACCAGATTAAGTGCCATTTAATAAATGCAGTATTGATGGTTTACTGCTACTTATTAATAGACCACATTATGGAAAATTGGGTATAACTAGCTTGTAGACTAAGCTACTATAAACCAAATATCAGCTGGAAAAGGTATAGATTTAATTATCATTCATTTTAGTCATAATCTGATTATTACGAACACGTGCACATTGAGAACCTGAGCAGTATAACTGGCATGCTGAGTGGGGATAATTTATACCTTCCCCTTAACTTAAATCTCAGATATAGGCTAATCATCAAAGTTGTTAGTATATTTCATCATCGCTTTCTCATTTACAAAGTCAGACAATGCCTTCTTTGTGATACAACCCCAGTTTGCAGTACAAACAGCAAACTGCTGAAGGATAAGAGCTTCATTGCCTGTGCTGGTACCTCCATCTGCTGTGCAAGCCCCAATGCAGTGGCTTCTAGTCAACTCTTCATCTAGCTCTCCCCTCTGTTGTCTCCTAACCCTCCCCCCATGGATGAGCTAAGATTCATCAGACTGGGGCTGGCCTCTGAGGAACTAGGCCAAATCCACCAGCAGAGGCAGTATGTCCATACACCTTTAGACAACTCTGGATTTCAGTCTCGTCCTCTTCTTACCTTCTCCATGTGTCTCATTCCTAAGACATAATGGCAATGAGTGGGGGAGCGTAAAAGCCAGAAGGTTCTCACAAGCTGCTAGGGATACAGTTTTTACCTGGTAGCGTCACTCCTTGGTTCCCCAGCACTAATCACAGCCCTAGCTAAACTCACTAAATGCGAGTCTAGTCCCCTAAACCTCCCGCTCCATCTCTCTCTTCTCCTTATTTCCATACCCATCCTGGTCACCTGCTTCTACTTCAACTTTTAAATGTTTACATGAATTAAATATATGCTTATACATTTGTATTCATATGAACTAGTGAGCATTTAGAAATGAGTGTTATATTTCAGTGGTGGATTAAATAATATCTATAGATTAGAGGTGGACATAATATTTTGGGTGACTAGTTTATTTGCCAAAAAAAATGCAGTTTCTATCAACCCAAACCTATTTTGAAAGTTGACATGAATTCACTGAATACTTCTGGTCTAAGAAGTTTTTTTTTTATTTCCCCTCCCACCCCCCCATAGAAAGTGGCCTCCTTCCTTACAACCTTTAGTCCAGTGGTTAGAGTACTACCTGAGATGTGAGAGACCCAGGTTCAGATCCCTCTTTCTGCTTGATATAAAGAAGGGATTTAAACTTGGATCTACCAAAGTGCAGAAAATCATTGGATTGTGGAATATGCTGGGGCAGATATCTCAGTCTGTCCTGCTAAAGTTGTTCCATTTTGTATAAATAATCATTAGAGCAGGGACTTGTGTCTAAGTGACTGTCCCAGCCACCGAGCTACAGAAAGGGAAGGTTGGTGAGGTAATATCTTGTACTGGACCAAATTATTTTGGTGATAGAGACAAGCTGAGGAAGAGCACTGGGTAAACTTTCTCTCTCTTGAAATCTTGTCTCTCACCAACAGACGCTTGTCCAATAAAAGATACACCTCCCCACCTTGTCTCTCTACTATCCTGGGACCAAAAAACATTGCATACCAGGCTCTAGAGTCATTCTTACTCTCTTTCTGTGACCCAATGACTATTCATTGACTATTGAGACTATGAATAGCAAACTGTAGCCAGGGTTAGTATCGGCAAAAGTCTGAGCTAAGTGTTCCTAGCTAGATCATAAAGGGTGTCTATCAGGGATGTCTATTAGCCACCTTCCTTTTTATTTTTAATATTATTGAGATTGTGATGGTTTTAGAAAGGGAGAAGTATTTTCCCAAAATAAATATTGGGATCAAGCTGTATCAGTCCTCCTGTACTCAGGTGATATAGCTTTGCTGTCTCAACCACCACAGCTCTGGGCTTCAAGCATATCTTAAAGAATTTTAGATAGTCAGATACTTGTGTTAGCAAAACTACATATAATGGCCAATGGAATAGACATATAGAAGAAATAAAGGGGAGAGCCTATGGAATTGTGCACCTTTGAGCTGGGAGGTGAGATTCCCAGCTAGTTTAGGCGTACTTATGCTATCCCTGCTTGAACTAGCACACTAAAAATAGAGTGTAACTGGAGTAGCATGGGCTTGGCTTGGGCTAGCCATCTGGGTATGTACTCTGGCAAGTACATATTCAGGCAGCAGCAGGATGTACCCAGGTGACTAGCCCAAGCCACCACCCATGCTTCCCCGTTTAAAACCCTACTCTTTTGGACATGGTCCACACTACGAAAGTAAGTTGACCTAAATTACACAACTCCAGCTACATGAATAACGTAGCTGGAGTTGCCGTAGCTCAGGTCAACTTACTGCGGTGTCTACACAGTGCTAGGTCAACAATAGAAACTCTCCCATCAACTTATCTTATGCTTCTTGTTCCGGTGGCCTACTGGAGTCGATGGGAGAGCAATCTGTGGTCAGTTTAGCGGGTCTTCACTACACCCACTAAATCAACCTCTGGTGCATTGATCACTGCAGCATCAATCCCCGTTAAGTATAGATATACCCTTTGAGTGATCCCTTGAGCACAGATCATGTGCGGGTATGCCTAAATGAGCTGGGAATCACACCTCTGAGATCAAATGTAGATGTGAGCTTAAGTTCTATGCAAGCAGTGCTTTGTTTCACTTGTGTTCAAGAAGGCAAAGGAAATTTTTAAATCAAGACTGGATTTTTTTTCTAAAAGAATTAATCCAGAGTCCTATGGCTTGTGTTATAGAAGAGTCAGATCTATGATCACAATGGTACCTGCTAGTTTTATACTCTACAAATTGCACTGGTTCTTAGAGTATGTAGGTCTACAGTTTGTGCCCAAATTTTATATCATGTGGAAATGTGGAGCTAGAAAGATCTTCGGGTGGTAGAGATCGTGCTAAACAAATTTTTCAGGAGAATAGTCTGCCTCTCATACTATATCCCAGCTGTTTTACTTAGGGCAGAGGAAGAGGAATGCATTATTTTGACTAAAGCTCAATGCCTTTATATCAGTTACTGACTGCATATTCAGCATATGCATTTACATTGCCTTCCAACGTTACATCTGGAGGGACAGTTTAACAAATCACAAAGTTTAAAGTTCCCCTGGCTTTTGTAAGTCTGTCATTTGTTCAGTTCCTTGGGCTTCTCGGAACATGACCTGGCTAGAACTGCTGGCAAGAGTGTGACATTTTTTAACTAAGCTTGGGGGGGGAGGGAGGAGGGAGTGGGAGATATTTGCAAACTGCATATGAAAGCTGTTTGTGCAACTAATATGTCCCCTTAGCTTTGTCATCTAAAGAATATCGTCAGTTATGAGAAATAGCTGGAAAATTTGAACAATAGTGTATTGAGGAGGGCCTTTACATCTCTCCATTTTCAAACTATGCAGCTGGCCCATTTGGAAAACAGGCATGCTTACACTGAGAGACAGAATAGCCTTTGCCCATCCAGGTCTGGCCAGGTTGAAGATTTACCACATTGTCACCTGAGGAAAAAATGGCTAATGCCATTTTTCTTAAATACCTATCAATCACACTGACTGAAAAACTAGAGCATTTGCCAGATAGCAGATATTTTGGTTATACAGGCTGTCACCCTATTTGCCTGGTTAGATGCAAACAAGATAAATGTATGTAAAGAAAGGTATTTTATGACAAAGGAAACAAATGTATTTCTAACCCTTAATATTTTATGGGTTATGATTTTAAATGCGTAACTGATCATGGGAGAGGGGTTGAGTTTTTGGTGAGTAGAGGGGGGCTGTTTGTATCTTAAAAACTCTGTATTTGTTTTATGTCAATTTTAAAGCTTGTATTTATCTGATTTATTCTATTGCAAGCTATGGCCTAAGGCTAGGATACTATATAAATAACAAAGTGCTTAATAAACTTCCTATTTAAACAATGGATTTACATTTAAAATCATTCTGGTTGAGAGGTTCTTTTGTTAAGTGGTAGTACAGTGACAGTTGATCCAGGGATATGCCTTTTGATTGCTCAGTCAAGTATAGCATGGATTTTTTTGTCTATATTTGTAGCTCATCAGAAATAACCTTTGTCATAAAAGTGCATACTTATTCTGTACTATTACTGAGTTAATGTGAGATAAGTTTTTAGTTTTTTACAGATGTTTATGAATAACCTATTTGAGAACCAAGTCATTTACTTTTTAAAACTTATGATATAATTCATCTAAACAGGACTGTCTGACATTACATTTTGTATAGTGAAAACGTATAGGTCAGATTTCCAACAGATGTAAAACCACATAGTTCCACTAAAGTCAATAGAGCTGAGGATCCAAAACACTTTTCAGAGCACAATTCTAAATCCCAGCTAGTAACACTGTACGCTATGCCATTGTAATTTATATGGGTCTTTCTACAGCATTTTAATCAGTAATTCTTAACTGTCAAAATAAGATCTGCCACTACAAATATCTAATGGGAACTGTGTAACTTGCCTTCACAATGAACAGGTAGAATCCCATACTTTCTGTCTCATCAACATTATTTACTAGGTAAAGTATTCACTGTTTGGGCAGGAGGCCCACCATCTGATAGACACTAATGACTACCAACCTAGCAGTTTACTCAGTTTTGAGCCATCCTGAGCCATTTACTCAGACATTCATCCTTGAGTGGTGCAGAAGAAAATAATTTATGAGTTCAGAGAACCATACAGCGAGTAAGAAACCTTAAGTTCTCAATCAAGGAAAACAAAAATTCAGCCTTCCCATTGTTTTATAAAATAGAATAAACTACAGTGAGACAAATCAGACCTTGTTAAGTAGACCTTGTGCTGTAAGAAGCTCCAGGGTCTGTGATTGTAAAAGCTGATCACATCAGTATGGCTCTTCCAACAACTCATCAAATTCATTTAAGTAAATTGTCCTAGGAGGATGGGGCATTACAACAAAATTGATCACCTTGTATTAATGGGAACAATTTAGTGGATGCAATCTTTTCTCATGACACTTGAGCAACATGCCTGACGAAGAGCCACCACAGAAAGCTTTCTGCTTTCCACAGAGAAAGTAGAATGGGAGGTTTTTCATTTCTTTTATGTTCACCTCTCAGACTTTGTGATTTAGCCAATATTAGACCAGAAATTGTCCAGAGTCTTTGTAATCACAAAACCAGTTACTTTCTTCTTGACAATGTCTGCACCTCTGCTTCTTACAAAGGCCTATAAAGAAAACCTCTCCATGCATAATGCTGAGCATTTTCTAATTATAATATACATTTACAAGCTCTGTTTTTGTCAATCTATTGAGTCCAGTGGCCCTGTCTCAACAAACTGACCTAGAAATAACAGCCAACACTGGTTTCTATATATTTCTAAAGCTCTGCATATGGAAGGAGCCAGGTGAATGTGTCATGGAGAAGTCATTAATTTATGAGCTTATGTTCTAAAGAGCTTTAAACTAAGTACAGTTGAAGAGTACAAATTCATATACAGTATATTGCCTAACAGTAAGACACAACAAGTGTCATAATGGTTTTTATCAGAACTCATCTGTTGAAGTGTCTGGAAAAATATATCCTTGATTTGACAGCTCTGGTTATGGCTGAACAACAAGAGATGCATGTGGCATTATTTGGCTGGAAGTGATTCTGTTCTGAAATAGTTACATATTGATGGTCACTAAGGACGTTAAAGTATCATTTGGATACATACTCCTTTTCTGGAGTATACCTAATGACTTCTGGAGTATACCAACTTGAACTTGGCCAATTAAAATTCTATTTTATCTAAGACATTAGACTAACTACCATTCTCTCTCTGAACACCCTGCCATGTTTGTAAGGAGAGTTAAGTTTTATATATGCTAAATTGTGTCTTTGGACACATGCACATAACTCTCACTGAACTTAATGGGAAGACTGCATGTATGTATGTAGAAAAAAGTTTATTCCATAAAGATATTTCAGTCTCTCTTCTTACAAAAGGGGGTTTACCGATTATAACAAAACATACTAACCCAGTAAATGTCAGGAGGCTTTTCAACAATGGTAACCTGGGGAATGTGATCAGCTATACTAAATGAGACTATGACTAACTAATATGAAGGGAAGGCACAATTAATGTTAAATAACCCATACACATGTATCATCATCTTGTGTTTTTTTATATAAAAAGAGATAGAGGGTTAGCAGTAAGGAGAAAATAAGAACAATTTTCCCCATCTCTAATAAGAATAAGATTACCTAGAATGTAGTCCCTCTGGATGGGATCCACAAAGGGACATAGATGTTACAATGCTGAGCATTGTCTCACCTGATTTTTAGGTGATGAGGGCAGGGTAGGAAATCAAACAGGAAAAACAATGCAATCCACAAAGCTGAGTTAGTGCCTAGGTACCCTATACAATGAATGGGGAGAGACAGGTTCTTTAAAATGCAATCCACAACAGCCAGTGTACTAGTCAGGGAGCTGCCTAAGGTAGTCAATGAGAGAGGCTGATGACAGGGGTGTATGCTAAACCCTACTAGTCATCCAGAGACTGGTGTCTAAGTCCAGGATGCAGGAAAGCATTTCTCTCTCTCTCTCTCTCTTTAGCAATCCATGAACTCACTGCCTGGGGTCAGGTGGCTAAGGTGCCTAAGCTGCTTTTTGAGGGAATGAGTTAGGCAGCTGCCTTGCTCCACACAACTACTGAGCTATGGGATATTCAGATGTTGGGATGCCTAAGTCTCTCTTGTTGAGGCTTTTCCACTGTGGGTAATGCTTAAGCATGGTCTACACTACATGGTTAGGTTGGCATAAGCTGCATTGCGTTGACCTAGCTGTGGCAGTGTCTTCGCTTAAATTTGGCTCCCCTCAATATAAGCACCTCTCTATGCTGATTTAGTAATACTACCTCCCCAAGTGGCTTTGAGTCACAGTCAATGTAATTAGGTCAATGCAGTGTCAGTGTAGACACTGTTTCTTACATCAACTGTTTAGGAGCCGTCCCACAGTACCCCCCACAGACAATACAATCGATACAATGACGCACGCCACCGACGGAAGGAGTCAAGTGTGCACACACAAGCAATTTTATAACTGGTGGCTGTATGCCGACATAAGTTGCATTGACATAATTTTGTACTGTAGAGATGGCCTCAGTCACCAGGACAGACAGAGAGTGAGAGAATTGGAGTGGAGAAGCAGTGAGTAGTGAAGGAAAAATGAGACAGAAAACATATCAACATGGTGGGAAAGTAATGGTAAGATATGATCAATGGATGGGTGGAAGATTGGGAGCCAAGGGAGGGGCAGGCAAGCTGAGAAGTTATCTTGACAAATGGTCAATAAATCAGACATAGAAAAAAGAGCAAAGCAGCTGTGCAGATTATGTACAAGGAAATGAGGGGAAATGTACAAGTTAATGGGGGAATCAATAAGTGGATGAAACAAATTCACCTTGGTCAGTGAGTCACAACCACAAGATACATTTAGATCCTGTACTCTCTCAAATAGCGATGAGGCATCCTCTCTCCCCAAAACTGTGGGGAAAGGTTAACACAATAAAAAAGGAATATTCTGCCTTGATTCCTATATATTCTAAGCAGCCTACCCGTATAAGCCCCTTTGTGTTTTATTTTAGACAATTTAATAGCATTGTTAGAGCCTTCCTGTGGGGCTTAGGCCAGGGCCCACAACTATAATTTAAAAAACTCCAACTTCCTACAGACAAGGAGAAGGGTTGGGATGGCAGACCTGTAAGATTACAGTTTTGCTTTTATGTCACAGATGTCAAACCTGTTCCAGCATGCTAATGCCCTTATGACTACATGGGTGGAAAATGAATGTGCATTAATGCACACAATATCTCTTGTGGATCTCCTCAGTTCCTCTCTCGGGAAAAAGAAAAAAAAAAGATGCCTATAGTAGTGGCTGCATGAAGACTCTGGGCTATATTAGCTAAGAGGTAACAATTTTCATCACTACTGTTGTACAAAAGCACCTATCTGGTGCAACCCAGACTTTCAAACCGGGAACAAACTTGTAATTTCAAAAAAACTGGTTGAGCAGGGGCATCATGTGTTTTTTCCAATTCACCAGTGATGAGAGCTCCGTCTTTTTTCTAATGCTAAATCAATGTGATAATCTGTCATACCCAAAAGAGTGGCAGTACTTACAACTAGGAGACTCGCAAACATATTAACTTGGCCCGCACACCCTAGGACTGCCAGAGGCCCCAGAACTAGTGGGAGTTTCATAAATGACCTTGACTCATGCCCACTATCTTTAGTACATTAATGAAGAGGAATTCCATGAGACTGGAGTTCTTCATGAAAGTATGGGAAGGGGATTTATCATAGTTCTTAAAAGAAACCTAGTTGCAGAGCATATTAGGTTACCTTACAAATGCTTCTGCAAATGTCAGGCTACGTTGGATACAACAAAAGCTTTTATTCAAAGTCTACTGGACACTGCAGAGGTTCCACAAGGCCTGATGCTTGTTGGCCCAGTAACAAAGAAAAAGGAACCATAATGCATGTGTTATGGCACTGTCCAACAGCCAGGCAGCTGTGAAAAGAGGTGGACACAAGAATTAAAATAGTGCGTGGCACTGCAGCCAAAATTTATATCTTAAGGTATTTACCTGTTAAGTTGGGTTTAATTCTGCCACAAAGACTTTGGCTCTTGTGGGCTGTAATGATCACCAAGTTCCTGATTTTATAAAAAATACAAGAGTTTGTTTATACCCAGAATTCAGCAGTAGTATTCAGACCTTTCTGATTTAGGCCGCCAAAGAAAGAATAGCTTATCACTGCAGAGAACAATTATATGAATTCAGAGAAATTTGGGCCCGATTACTAGATACATTAGATTAAAAAAATTGAGGTGCCTCAAAGAATGCCACACACCCATTCCCCTATCCTCCTCCTCCCCCCAAAGCAGTTCCCTTTTCCCCCTAGTAATGTATGTCTTCTATTTTATTACTTTTGCCCCCAGCCTAACACAACTATGTAGTATTGCCTGGCTTGTATTGCTTAGTTTTACAGCTTTCTATCTCAGGGTGATTTTTTTTAAAACCTACGTAAAAACTTTTCCTTTTCTTTAGCAACCGAGCAGTGTATTCCACTTAGATTCCAAGCCTTCCCATTTTGAGATCCAGTTGTTCACCCTTTGCAGAAGGCCAGCAGGAGACATACGTCCTACTTACATTCCACTTTGACATAAGACCTCAGTGATACAGACTTTATATTGGCCTTCTGTATAAGGGGTAAAATTTCACCATACTAAACTAGCAGAAGAGACTTTGGGGAAGAAGGAGAAGGATTCCTGCTGTTTAGAAGTCGGCTTCCAGGAGTTAAAAAAATCAACTTGCAATCAATTAAAATAGGATGCAGCAGATTTCTGTCATTTATTATAAAACAGCCCAATTTCTGAGGTAAGATGGGGTGTGATTCTTCCCTGCCCTAGCCTGCTGCAGACTAAAGCTGTCCATATGGACCCTGCTCACACAAATTAATGAACAGTTAATATGTTTTGAGGAGTCCCATTTCAAAGAAAACTTGATCAAAGCACACTAACACACCATTAGTGTGCATCAGCAGGGTTCAGACAGACAGTTAGCCTGGGGAACACTAGGTCAGGGTAGTTTCACACCCCAGCCTACTGCAAACAAAATGCTTGTAGAAGCAGCTCAGCTATAGCATTTTAAGTATAGATGCTACCTATGCCAATGGGAGGAATTCTGCTCTTGGCGTAGGTAATCCTCCTCCTCTAAACGCAGTAGCTAGGTCAACAGAAGAATCTTCTTTTCACCTAACGCTGTCTATATGGGGACTTAGATTGGCTTAACTATGCCACTCAGGGTATGGATTTTTCATACCCCCAAGTGACGTAGTTATGTCAACCTAATTTCTAACGTAGACTAGACAAGTCTAGCATAGACTAAGGGCTGGTCTACACGACCGCAGTAAATCTATCTAAGTTACACAACTTCAGTTATGTGAATAACATATCTGAAGTCGATGTAGTTAAATCCACTTACCGCAGTGGATACACTGCACTGCGACGACAGGAGAGCATCTCCCGTCGATTTCCCTTATGCTTCTCGGGGAGGTGGAGACCCGCTAAATCGACACTCACTGCATCGATTGCAGCAGTGCCGATCTACTGGTAAGTGTAGACATGCCCTGGAACACCAACAGTTCTTAAAGTTCAAATTCTCTTCATTTTTATGCTTATTGTCTTAAACACATTTCTTTTCAACCATTACTGTCTTGTAGCATCATAGCAGCAAAGGAGCTATCTACAGTGACATCTGCTACACCTACCTCTAGTTGCTGTACTTTCCCTGACATCCCTCTTGAGTTAATTCAAGAGAGATTCTGGAACCCGAAGGTAAGGTGTTACCAAGACCCCGATTACTTAGTGTTAAGTTAGAAGTGATTCAGAGTTCTATTTGTACAATACAAATCTACCTTTCTGGCTACTGTAGTTGACTAGTCATGCAGTCTGTCTTATCTAAGTACCACCTAGTTGAGACCATAGCAGTTTTTCAGTGTGACAATCTTGTACTCAATACAAGAGAGAGAGGCTGAGGTTTCAGCCAGTGGTATGTAACTAAATTTAACCAGTGCGTGAGCTTTAAAAAACATCTGTATGCTCTTGGGGCTGCTTCTTGTTCAGCATTCACTTGCACAATAGAGCCCACTGCATCATCTGCAACAGAAAAATCATGCACGGGGAGAAATTGTCACTGAACAGGCATGGGAAGAAATTGTCACTGAACAGACAAAAGAGGCAGAATCTTGTTTGGAGGTCATCTGAAGTGTGCATGCTCAAGTATCCTATTCATGCATGCTCTCTCAGGCCCTAGTTCAGTAATGTACTTAATGTGCCTAATTTTAAACATGTGAGTATTTCCACTGGCTTCACACTCAGTCAACTGCATGAAATTCCACTTAATCTATGTTAGAAGGATGAAACACTGAACTGAGCCCGTCAGGATTTGACCCTGAGTTTCCAGGGAGTCTAAGTAGTTGAAAGGTAAATGAAAAGCTATAAAAATAAGAACGCATGAGTAGATTTAGGTGCGTGACTCACTAACACTCATGGAAGTCACACAGCTAAATCCACACACAGCAGCTGGAAATATTAACATTAAATAAAGCTGAATGTCATATGCAGAAGACAGGAAAAAATGAAATGATTAATTTTACATTCTCCTCAGACAGTGGAGCCTCAGAATTGCAATTCAAACGTATACACCAATATTTAATGCATGTAGCTGTACAGCATGCTTTGTTTCAATATTCTCAAACAATTATTTAAATATTTTTCTTAAATTTACTTATTTTATGCAGCTATGACAGGTTTGCCCTGTTTGACTTTACCAAGTGATACAATATGTCTCAAAGCACTTAACAGGGTTAGAAGATTAATGCAATAATTGGCATACACTACTAACAGTATACACTCAAGTTAATGCTGTAGCAGTAGAGTAAAATAAAATAATTCAAGGTAAAATTTACTGATGAAAAATACTGTAGTTAAGTCTGGTGTGGCACACAAATTAAAAGAGTTAAATCTGGACCTTTCTGTAGATCCTGCAGGCTTCTATGCACCAGTTGTTTTCTCATTTTATTTTGCTAAATATTCCTGTCAATGTACTCCATTAACATGGGATTCTGAGAAAACTCCATGTTGAAAGGCTTCATGTTTCATTTCCTTTTTTGCTTATAAACTTTATCAGGCACACTGATTATTTCCATGGCATTCAGAACTGCACAAAGGACACCGTTTTTTCATCTCTAATATCTTCTTTTTGTCTCGCTGTGCCTAAGACACCTGCAAGTATTTTAAGTCTCCTTTCAATGGATTTCTAAAGATAATATAGTGAGTTAAACTTAAGCTGCATTTCTCAAGAGACAGAGAGAAAATAAAAGTCATTACTCCAAACAGACCCATCAAGTAAACAAAATGGGGGTTAGGATAGATCTAATCCCCTAATTTCTAACATTTCCTGTGCAGTCCAGGTCCTTAAATTGAGATCTGCTTTCTGACAAATAAAAGATTTCCTTTGGTAGATTATATACTGCTTGAATGGAAGCAGAAGTAGCAACAATTAATTACCTATGGCCCTTCTAAGCACCTGATGCCACCGTCTTCCTTCCCCATTTTTCCAACCACTGTCATGAAAAAAACATAACTTTACATGAGATTACTGATGGCTCTTCCACAAGGCACATCCCGGACATCCAAACAACAGTGGCCCGTAGTGTGGCTTTTTAGGTCACTATTGACTTCCCAACATTTGTCCACAGCTTTGAACAGTCAACTGCAGATTGAGATGTTCTGATCCAGAACTAGATTCAATTTTCTCTTTTTGTCTTAATCAGGGTTCATTTATAAATCAAATTTTAATCATGATTTAAATCACGAAGCAGTAAATCTTGATTTAAATAACTGATTTAAAACTTGTTTTGCATTTGCACTTTCGTTATTTTCCTAAAGAAACGTTGATTCTCATTGATTGTTAACTATTAAAACGTATTGATTTGCAATTAAATATAGCCTTTACCCTAAATTTGGTGATGCTTTTTGCTAACCAAGATACACTATATCAACACATATTTAAACAACAACATACATTTATTCAGATTTTTAATTTGTATTTTTAGAAAATGGTGAGTGATTATTTCTTATTTACTAGAAGATTCATTTTTTATGTGTGATTTGAGTCAGGCTCCATTTGGACAGGTATTCAAATTCAATAAATAATGCACAAGCAACATTTTGAAGACATTTTGTTAAATAAAAGTACCTTAAGTGTTCTGAACACATACGAAAAAAATATCAAAAGGTTTATCAAAACATGTTTTGCATTTAAAACTAATTTATTAAATAAAGGAAGTATCTATAATTATTCAGTTGAACTGTGGTGCCAAAAGAGAGGGCAGCTTTCTCACCACCAGAGCAGGCAGCTGCAGAGAGGGAGGAGACACTCTGGCCTTGGTCTCCCAACTTTGACAGAGGTTCTGGTGCCCTTGCAACAGATCCCAGAAAGCAATTTGTCCCCCAACTTAAACTTGCATCTAACACAAAACATTATCTGGGGCCTCATGTTTTTATATCAGTTACCTAACTATCACACAGTCCATGGTTCTGGGGAGGTATTCTCCCTTACCACTACTGATACTCACAACACATTGGTTCTTTTTATGTATTCAGAGCTATATCAGAAGGCAATGTGAACAGAGAGGGCACAATAGCTTTGCTTGCGTTCAAGAAAAGGCCTAATCTGGCTCACAGAACCTTTATTGCTCATGGTGATTGTCAAAGATCTAGTCCTCTGGGGAACTCACCAGACTGCTGTGAGGGAACAAGCTGCTTTAAGCCTCCATATTCTGAAGAGTCCAGATACCACCTGTCTCTGTAGCATAAACACATTTTCTCCCAGAACTGCAGCTGCGCGGGTGTTCTGGGTCCACAGTTTACCTCTTTAGAGACATGTGGTAGGTGTAACACACAGACAGATTGCACATTATTCTCACTCACCATTGCTCATTCTTTAATAGTACAAGAAATGCTCATCTCTATAGGAAAACAAACCCTACACACATTTCCCTGCCTCAGTTTCCTCACCATTCTGAAACATTCTTTGGGCTGGGACTGGGTCTTCCAGCAACATCCAGGACTCTTCTCACAGCTTGACTTCTAAACCATGGAGCTTCTCTCCATCTCTAAGTCAACTTGCTTTTTCTCTGACCTAAGTTGCTCCTGTAGCTATGTCTCCCTCCTATTAGAAAAACATGTCCAACTACTCTTCTTTCTTCCTCCCTAAAGCTTCCCATCTTTCTCTTTGAGTCCCTCAAGTTTATATGTCCAACACTCAATACTGCCAGCAGAACAGAGGAACCATGTATTTTTCCTTTCTGCACTTCACCACCCCCTAAAACAAGCTGGAGGCACTGTTCCCTCTAAGCTATGCATGTATGTGCGCGCGCACAGATCCTAAACCCCGTGCACATGGCGAAACACCGTGCGCACAAAAATTTGCACAGAAGAATTTTTTTGCACACATGGCCTGTCAAAAATTAGAGGGAACAGACTGGAGGAAGTATCTTATCCCAGTTCTAGTCATCCCTCCTTAGCATACATATTGGCTGGTCAGAGTACAGTCATTGTATCTTGTCTGGGACATTTGTGCTTTCAGCCTTATCAGCAATGGGGGATATTTATACACACAGAGGCATTCCATGATGCACAAGAACGACTTCATATAGCTCAGTGGTTTGAGCATTGGCCTGCTAAACCCAGGGTTGTGAGTTCAATCCTTGAGGGGGCCATTTAGGGATCTGGGGCAAAAATTGGGGATTGGTCCTGCTTTGAGCAGGGGGTTGGACTAGATGACCTCTTGAGGTCCCTTCCAACCCTAACCTTCTATGATTCTAATATCAACCAGAATTCATAAGTTGTGCAGACAGATTCACCTCCTTGTCACAATGATGTGCAAGATTGAGAGAATCCAGGCTTGGCTCTCAGAACCCAGGCTGAGTTTGTAGGGCTGGTTGTTAAAACCAGCATCTTTTTACTTTTATCTTTGCAAGTGAGCTGGTTTAAAGGAGGATTTGGGTCATTTGGATGAAATCATTTCAAGTCAAAATGATTTGCTCCATTTTAGATGTGGGAGGTTAATTGTATACTGTAAAATTAAAACAAAACAGAACCATCTAGACTGCTACTATTTTGTTCTTCTTGTATCAAACATGGCTTTAATTCTCAGTTCCTCCATTCCTGTACTTATAAAAGGAATAGAGGAAGTAGGTGAATGTGGCTGTGACAACTCAGGGAAACTGCACCTGTATTTTTCCTTAGTGGTCCAACAAGTACACCCACTGTCAGGCTTCCAACTTCCCTGGCCATTACCTCTTTTGGGTGGAGACATTGGTCAGAAGGGAGTGAGACATGAGTATCTCCAGGTTGAACATTTCCCTTCCTTCACTGTGTTATTCCCAAGAGAGACAGGCTGCCCAATCAGGCCTGCTTGCTTTCTCTTCAGAGACAGTTAATAGTGTGACTGCCTAGAATTATAGTTACCACAGCTCTTTTTATGTAAGCCTGTTTTATTATTAAGACCTGAAATACAATAAGAGAATCTACATCACAGGGTATTAAGCTGACCAGTGTTCACCCCAACCCTCCTCTGGCAGAAACAGTCCTTCTAAACCACATCCAAGAGGTTTCCTTGTGGTTTTAAATTCATCACTGTTTCAGCTCAGAACACACAAAGTCATACAGGGTCTCAATAGGTCCAGTCCTTCCAACTCTATCCCGAGAATTCGGGACCTCCATGGACTAGTTGTCCTGTCCATTTGCTGAAATGGGAAGAAGGTCCTGAGTCTGTTTAGAAATAGGCTATTGACCCAAAAAGCCTTCCTTTGTCTGTTGGTCCCTCAACAATCCAGTTTGAACAAGTCTATGCAAACCTCACCAGGGGGGTGGCTTCAAAGTGTCTGATATCAGAGGAAGTATATTGGCATCCCCCTCCTCCTAGAGGAGTTATGCACAATTCCACAGTAACACATACACAACTCCATTTATAATACTATACAATAATACTTTTGATACCTTTGGGTATTATATTATTAATTCAATAAGGTTTAACTTAATTCAGTGAAGTTTATTTTAAATTCCATGAGCATTCTCCACAACGTTGCAGGATATTTTCAGTTTGTCACAATGGCTTTAGGCCTCCTTTGACTGACTCCTATTCTGGGGCAGCTAGGGAACCTGCTGTGCCTTGCACCCTGCTTCCCAAGCCCACAGGTGTAGCTCCATGTACTCAGGCCAAGCCTAACCCTGCTTCCAGCATACTCTCTACATGTGGGGATGGGAGAAGGTCCATAGTCCTTAAACTAGCTCTATCCAGTGAGGAAGTTCCCTGCACAGGGGAATAGCATCAGGTGCAGTTTCTGCCCTTTTAAAGACCCTTTTATGCTAAGAGTGACATAAAAGGGACTTTAATGGAACTGAGAAACAGATTCACAGTGCCCAATAGCTCACCTCAAGCAAGTATCTTGTGATCCAAGTATGGAAATCAAATTTCCAGATATCATAATTGGGCATTATGTCAATGGAACACCAGTAATTAATAATTAATGTGGGTATAATTTCTAATGTAAGTACAATATGTAGAATAGAATCACATTTTTATTTGAGAGCAGAAGATTTGGAACCTACAAATCTAATTTTACTGAAATGATCAAAAACGTATTAAAGTGTGGCAACCATAACTAAGTTCTCTGGGACACATTTACCACTCAGCTGAGCAAACTTCTTATCTTCTAGCAGGAAAGCCCATCATGATACAAATAGCTAGTGCAGTACTCCTCCAGCCAGCTGGTTGTCATCATAACTACATTACAGAACAAAATCTGCTGGGAAGTTGGAGATTTATTCTTACTTAAGGTAAGTGTAAAATTAAACAAACATTATATCAAAGTGAAGGGTTCCATTTGAATGAGCAAAAGCAAGGTAAGCCTCTGAGGGAAACAGGCTAACTGTTTGCCATGAACAATTTTCTTCATTCCCTTTTTGTGGATAATGGTGTACAGATTCCATTTGTATGAATTGATTCATAAGTAAGTAATTATTCAAGGCAAGGATGTAACTCTGCATCAGCACAGGGGAGGAGGCAGCATAAAGCACCCTCTTATTCCCCTGTACGGACTACCCTTATTGTGGGTAGCGACATGGTGGGGAAGAACCCCCACCATACTGGTGGATGCAAAAGGGAGTGGGAATTGGACCCACATTTCAGTAGTAAACAAGTTTATCAGAAGGACCCTGGAGTTGACTGACTGATGCCAATGAAAGTAAGCACCTCTCTCATTCCCACTGAGGCTCAGTGTTCTTTTAACAATGAACTACCTTAGACTGGACTGACCCCAGAATGTTTCAGCCAAGAAAAAATGTAATCTTTACAATCCACAGACCTGC
Organism: Lepidochelys olivacea; assembly: GCF_965140295.1. NCBI lineage: Eukaryota > Metazoa > Chordata > Testudines > Cheloniidae > Lepidochelys > Lepidochelys olivacea. The sequence goes on along the minus strand of NC_140418.1, from coordinate 62,083,456 downwards.
TATACCTAAACAAAGATATCTAAAATTATAGCAGCTCTATTCACAGTTTACCATCCCCTGACCTTGCACAATAACTATGTTGAGAGCTCTTCAGGTTTTATCATGAGTCTTGCAATATTTAATACTTTTCTTAAAACCGTAGCTCCTGGAGGCAATGGATTAGAGGAGAATCTCAGCTTTCATTACAAAAGAAAAAAGTTTCTAATCATCGTGGCTGCAGAGGAAAACCCAAAAGCATGAACTGAGTGACCTTAAAGACTCAGAAGCCAGAAAGCAAACAAATAGAACTCAGCACATTTTGGTTCTAAGCCAATCATGATTTTTGGGGAAAATAACAATTTTGAACCCTTGAGGTCAGTAATGTTGCAGTAAACTATCAGATGCTGTCAGGCAGCAGCAACACATGTCACACTTCTACGGATATAGGATCTGATTCAGCTCCCAAAAAAGACAATGGAAGAGATGCTCAGTGATTTCAATGGGTGCTGGATCAGTACCTCTATGCAGCCATTCCTTCACCATGGGTGTACAAGCCAGCTTATATAGATGGTGACCGCATATTTCTTCACATGATGTGGAAGCCAATGTGTACTGCTACTAATTGAGTGCTCCAGGATAATTCTTTAGAGTCACTGTTTTTTCAGCAGCACTCAGAAACCTGTAGGATCAAGTCCTTGGTCTGGAAATCTTGGGACACAAAGCTTTTTTGTGAAATATGACTTTCAACTTCAGTTCCCAGGCAGAAATGCATTAAAAACACGTGTGATACTGTGTGGAGCCAGCTAAATAGTACATGTGCATTGGGGAGGAGAGGAAGAGAGAGAATGCAAATGAAGTCATAAATAAGTGTGATTTGCTGCTATTCTTGAGGTCATGCAATTCACTATTTGTGAATATTCAGAGACCTGACACCTTTCATTAAAATATCCTTAAATCTCAGAAGTTTTACAAATTGACACCAGAAGTTTGTTATTTACTGTTCATCTTTCCCAACTCCGAGTCATCCAGCTAGAGAGCAGAAACAATACACTGTTAATAATCCCATCTCTTAAATTCTTAAGAATTATTTAGAGCAGCTGAGGATCTGCCCCTCTGTGTCAATAGTAAAATGGAGCAAAAATGTTCAGACAAATAGTGAATAACAAAAAAAGCAACAGTTTTGGGTAGAGCTAAGCTATTTGTTAGCTCAGATCAAATTTGATTACTAGTTTTGGAGAAACTTTTCGAAAGTGAAATATTTTCTTTCAATGTTTTTGAATGGAACATTTTGACTTTGTTTCAGAACATGGTTTTGAAATTTAACTAGATTTGTTCAGAAACAAAGAGGATAAAAACACCCCAAACCAAAATAAAAAAGGGGGGCAGAGGTCATTTCAGGCTGAACAAAACATTTGACCCAAAGTGATTTTTTGTTTTAATGAGAAAAAAATGTTCCATTTTGAATAGACCTAGAACTCTAGCCCCCAGCCTCCCATTTTGACCAGCAATCCAAAAATACCAATTATTCCCTCTTGTCTAAACATATTTAGATAGTGTGGCTGCTGTACCTTCCAAATTTAAACTGAATTCTCTGACCATAAATTATAGCCTCACTGTTAAAAAATTAAGATGAGTAAAGTGTTTTATGCATTGCTATCCGCTAGCTCAAATTCTTACATTGTATTTCAGTTTCGTATTTAATATTCTATTTTGTTTCTTCCGATAGGGATGATGAAGAAGTTCCTTTATGTATTTTTAGCAAATGTGAATGACTGTGGGTTCCATTAATCCGGGTGCTCAATGGGGGTGTACTAGCACAACGCTCAGGGTGGACTGAGTGTTGTGCTACTCCCTGGTATAAAATCCTGCATTTTTAGCAGACAATTTTCAATATTCACTCAAAGATCAGCTGAAAGTGGAGACAAGAGTTTGTCAGATCAAAAATTCAATTAACTGGTAACGATTAGTTCTGAGGATAAGGAATTCAAAAAGCTTAGTTTAATACTCTGCCATATGTGAGAAATAATTAAAGCAATATTTTATTATACTGCTCACTCTCAGAAATATTGCATTATCCCTAATATTATTGTTCTATTCATTTTAATTAAAAAAGTGGAACCGCTGACATATGAGAAACGGGATATTTATTATAAGAAACAGACTGTACCAACATTGTCTTATAGGATTCTAGACTATAGCACTGAGTGGTGCTTTAACTGTTATGGAACTATGAAAGATCATTAAATAGGCCAAAGACTATCAGATATAAAATAATTTAAGCTATTGTTTAACCCTGAGCTGAATTTTGCCTGCTGATACACGCATGTTGCTTCCAGTGGAGCAGCACATGTGCACCGAGGGCAGAAGTCAGCCCCACATTTTTCATTTCCCGTTCAGTAACATGAGAGAAATGTTATTTGAACACTAGAGCCTGGACTGGCTTTAAGATGCAGCCCTGAACTGAGGGTGGGATTGAGCTATCCTGAGGGGCACCAAAGAAACTAAGATTAGAATGGAGTAGACTGGCTGTGTTTTGCGTATCTATGATCCTGGCTCCTCCTTGCTCCCCCCTTTTGGAGTCTTGCTTCTGCCAGGAGGTGAACTGGCGTGAGGAGACTTTGTATTCCAGGGACTCTGACTGCTATGGTCGCTGGCACCTCTGCACTGGGGCCACTCTAAATCTGATCCTAAATTGGTTAATGGGCCAGATTTCTAGGACTGGCTGTTTGGTGACCAATGCATCTGAGGAGGAGGTACATAGGTGACTGTAAAATGGCTTCCAGATCTTCTGACCAGTAGGCTTAAGTATTTAGACCACTGTCCATGGTTGTTTGACATCACTACACCTGCCTTGTTTGGCAGCTCTACTCAAAATATGCAGACTGAGAATAGTTTTAGGGCCATATCAAGCCTTTTTTATCCCCCCCCCCCCCACACACACACACAGTCTTCAGTCAGAATGGTCTCTCCCTAAGGGCAGAATTGGGCCCATGCACATACAACACAGCAGCAAGATAAGCAGAGCAGCAACAGATAACGTTATGAAGATCCATGCGTTCAAGAACCTCAACAAAATATATCGAGGGTCAGCCCAGGGAAGAAGGTTGCCTCTTGTCTAAAGACCTTTAATCTCCCCCTCCCACAAAGATACTCTAAATGGTCTAAGGAGAGCAAGGGCTTACAACTGTACACCAAGCCCAGTGTTAGGGTTCAATTTAAATTATTGATGAGACATCAAATAACCAAGGCTCAATCAGTTTTTACTAGTCAAGGACCAAACAGAAAAATGTAGGAAGGAAAGAGTTATTACTTTACCAATCCAATCTGGAAAAGAGTCTTGCAGCATTCAATCTGCTCCAAACAGAGTTTAATTCAACTTATTTTATAAACTGTAGATTGTTTACATCAAGCAGAAGATGAAAAATAGATATGAAATTACTTTAAAATTAGAAAATATAGAACATGTGTTATTCAACTGAAGAGTACAATATCCTACCATAGGTACGGCCCTACCAAATTCAGGGTCCATTTTGGTCAATTTCACAGTCATAGGATTTTTAAAATCGTAAATTTCATTGTTTCACCTATTTAAATCTGAAATTTCCTCATGTTGTAATTGTAGGGGTCCTGACCCAAAAAGGAGGTTGGGAGGGAGGGGGAAATCACAATGTTATTGTCGGGGGAGTAAGTTACCCTTACCTCTGCTTCAGAGCTGGGTATCTGGAGAGCAGCAGCTGTTGGCCAGGAGCCCAGCTCTGAAGGCAGAGACACCGCCAGCAGCAGCACAGAAGTAAGGATAACAAAGGTTAGATTATGGGCACATTGCCCTTTACCTATTAAAACAGATCCATGTAGTCACAAGAATTCTTTTCAAATGTCCTTGTACAGCATTGTATTGTAGCCACCTTCACAAAGTAACGAGGCTGATATATATTCCATTATTCAGTGAGTGGAGATTTGCCATGGAACCCACTCCTCAACAAAGACTGACATTCCATAATCTAAACTGATATTTCTAGACCTCATGGTTATGAAGATTAATTTTGAAAGCGTGTGTGACATTGCACTCTATATGATTTTATGAAAATGTGCTAATGAGTGTGAATATAATGTAACTGGAATATGCTTCATGAAAAGGTATCTTGAAAGGTATCAATACAAAGCTTATAATCTACTGAGTGTGGTCATCCTATTTGTATAAATGTATCACTCTTGTATATGAAACTAGAAATATAAAATACAACTCTGAGGTCCTATTGTAGTTGTGCAAATTGTGGGCCATTAATGTGTTTGGAATCTAGATGGCTCCCATCAACCAGGACAATTGACTGTGGATGACTCTGTTTGCTTGCAGGCCTTCCTGTGAGTCAGGCTGGGAGGAATGAGGGCTTGAAGTCTTACAGTGACATGTGATCATGTCACCTGAACTGGAATCCATCTTTAACCTGGTGCTTTTCCATTCAGAAGGAGGGGTGGGAACCCAGAGAGGGACAAAGGATTACAGCCTTATGCAAAAGATATATAAGGAGGTGGAACAGAACAAAGGGGCCTGCATGAGAAATCCACTAGCTACCACCTGAGCTGGAACAAGGGCTGTACCAGGGGAAAGGACTGTGCGCAGACTAGGAAGGCGTCCAGTCTGTGATAGAAGCTTATTGAAACATCTGAGGGTGAGGTTTTATCTGTATTCAGTTTTCTTACTGTATTAGGCATAGACTTGCATGTTTTATTTTATTTTGCTTGGTAACTCACTTTGTTCTGTCTGTTATTACTTGGAACCACTTAAATCCTACTTCTTGTATTTAATAAAATCACTTTTTACTTATTAATTAACCCAGAGTATGTATTAATACCTGGGGGGACAGACAGTTGTGCATCTTTCTCTACCAGCGTTATAGAGGGTGAACAATTTATGAGTTGGGCATCTGAGTGTTGGAGTCAGGAACACTTCTTAAGCTGTTTTCAGTTATACCTGCAGCTTTTATGGGACATGGTTCAGACCTGGGTCTCGGTTTGCAGCAGGCTAGCATGTCTGGCTCAAACCAGGCAGGGCACTGAACCCCCAAGCTGGCAGGGAAAACAGGTTAGAAGTAGTCTCAGTACATCAGTTGGCAGTTCCCAAGGGGGTTTCTGTGATCCAACCCATCACAGTGTAAAACAACTATAAACTGATGCATTCTAGTCTTCCTAAATCTGAACAACTTGAAACAATAGCTCTGAGAGGCATGAACAGCCACATACACAAATAGCTAATTGTGAAGGGAAAAGGGATAAATCAATGTTGTTAAAAAAAAATTCAACTAAGTGCTTATCCCACTATCTCAGACTGCTTCTCTAAGGTGCCACAAGCAGCATCTCTTACCCATCTTCCAAGATGTCCAGCCTCCCACCTGACAACTTCTATCATAGAAAATGTGCCTAAACCAAAATCTGCAGCTTACTGAAAAATGAAAAGGTGGCCACAACAGAAAATTGAGAGTTATATCAAAATAAATAACATGGGGTGACTATGAATTTGTTTCAGAGTAACAGCCGTGTTAGTCTGAATTTGTTATTCCTTTTCATATTTAATTAATTGAAACCCCTCAATCTTCTAAGTGAATTGAATTTCAATCCTGCTATATGGGCATGCCACAGAATTTAGATCTATCTCCTCACAGAGTACCCCACTTCTGTGGGGAGTGGGAAAAGGATCCAACAGGGTATTCTTTGCACATCCCAAATTCTCAGTGTCTTCAACAGGAAGAGAAGCTTAGGATATGCAGAGAGAGTGCAGAATAGGGCCCACTGGAATTTAATTCCTGTTGGACTTCCACAAGATTTGATAGTGGCATTTTGAATGATTTGATAGAAAGCAAACTGATTCTCAGCAGCATAATATGGATGTTTTAATTTGCAGATCCTGCATTTCATATAAGTCAGTCTCAAGGGGCAATGCTTTCAAAGTGGCACCTGGGACCTCAGCAGCATGACAACTATTCATTTCAGTAGGACCCACATGACTAAATCCCATTCATTACTTTGAAAGGAAGTGTTATGTTTAATTTCTGATCCAGAAGTTATAGGAATTATATACAGTAGACTGTCTATTGTAGGGCAGAATTCTCATACACACCCACCAGTCAAATCATAAAGCATCTGCAGTTTTTCAGAAGGAACAAAAATAGCTTCCAGAGTGATGCATTCAGCTGAAAACTAAGCATCAAATTCTAGTCCTAGTGAAGTCACTTAGTTTTTCCCATTGCCTTCAGAGGGCCAGGATTTTACCTTAATACTTCATTGATATCTGAAATAAATGTAAGTTATAAATACCCTGATTCTGCCAGCCTCTATACTCTCCCCAATGTACATGATTAATTAGAGTGACTCTCAGCAAAAGTTAATTGCTCAGGGGAAGGCTGCATATTATGTCACTTTACAGTAGGACTGCCAACTTTCTAATCCCCAAATAACGAACACCATTGCCCCGCACCTTCCCTGAGGCTCCACCCCTCCATCCACCCCTTCCCTGTGTGCCCTCCCCTGCCCCCGCATTCCATCCCCCCTTGCTCTGTTGCTCACTCTCCCCAACCCTCACTCACTTGCACATTTTCACGGGGCTGGGACATGGGTGGGGCTCCTGAAAGGGGCCAGAAATGAAGGGTTCAGGGTGTGCAGAAGGGGGCTCCAGGTTGGGGCCGAGGGGTTTGGAGTGCAGGAGGGGGTTCTAAGCTGGAGCAGGGGGTTGGGGCACAGGAGGGAGTTTGGGTACGGGAGAGGGCTCAGGGATGAGACAGGGGGTTGGGGCATGGGAAGGGTGAGGGGTGTGGGCTCTGGGCACCATTTACCTCGGGCAGCTCCCCGAAAGTGGGGACATGTCCCTTGGCTCTGAGGCGGAGGTGTGGCCAGGCAGCTTATCCACAGGCACCACCCCCACAACTCCCATTAGCCATGGTTCCTGGCTAATGAGAGCTGCAGAGCCAATGCTTGGAGTGGGGGCAGTACGTGGAGCCCCCCCGGCTGTGCCTCCATCTAGGAGCCAAAGGACATGTCAGTGCTTCTGGGGAGCCTGGTAGGGAGCCTTCCTTAGCCCCGCTGCACCACCGACTGGACTTTTAATGGCCTGGTCAGCGGTGCTAACCGGAGCTGCCCAAATGCCTTTTTGACAGAGTGTTCTGGTCGAAAACCAGATACCTGGGCAATCCTACCTTACAGACCTGGCATCCTGTGGACAACAAGGAACCCATGTTCCAGTTTTGGCTGTAGTTATGTACATTATGCAGAAACAGCAGGTCTAGATACAAAGAGGATGATCTCTCTAGCTATACCAAAGTCACCATGATGGCATCTGGAACTACTTATTGGGTGGGTATTGCTAACCAGAAGTTGGCAGAGTCAGCAAAGAAGCCAATTTTGCTTTTACCCATAGTAGTTCGGTTATTGTGGGACTGAAAGTATAGGTCACAGGAGGAGCCAAAGGAGAAAACTCTGCCATGTTCCACCATGCAGAAGGGGATAGTGGTCTTTTCTATCCCCATAGAATGAGCTACAGGCCTGGCCCACAAATCTCACCAATCCCTCAGGAGGCTTGTGCTTAAGTGACATCATGAAAGCATGGTTTCCGCACACACCAGCACCACTGGAGCTGCATTGTCAGAATTCCCCCTGGTTATGACTTCAACAGGACACATTTGCCCTGAATATCTAGGCACTGTAGAAGAGTTAATATAACCTGGGATGTATTTCCTGTTCTAATTCCTATGGATCTGAGATAGTGGTATGAAGATGGGGAGAAGGTGAAGGAAAATATACTTGTCCCTCTGAAGCCACTCCTGTCCAACCCAGCCAGTCTGTGTCCCCTCACCACAAGTACAATCCAACCCCATGGAAAGGCCTGCAGGTGAGTTGCTGTGTCATAGAAGCGGTTTATTCCTTTTCTGTGAGGGATAGTTAAGGTCTACACAGATTAAGGTGAAATATGATCTGGTCTCATGTTCTTGCCCTCCATTCTGCCCTTAATCTTAGAATTTAACAAAGAACACAGCAAGAATACTGGCTGTCAGGGATAGCAAAGATTTTAGTTTGTAGCCTAGAACAGAGTTTTTTTAATAATACCATTACTATTGGGTTCAAAATTAATCTTCTAGCAGATAAAAGGGAACAACATAAGAGGGATCATGCAGCATGCAAAAGTTTACCTGAAAGACCATTCCAAATAGGATTTAAATGTTAGGAAATATCTCCTGCAAATGCCCTTCCATTTTGAGTAGTCTGGGCTCAAAGGCCTCTTGGAATCGGAGGCTCTTCCACAACGCCCAATTCGTTTTATTTAGATCCTCCGCTGACATAATATTTCTCCTCATTAAAAACCAGTAAGCTTAACTGAACCTTTAAAACTAGCCATAATTCAACACATCCATTGTACTAAGCAAATCTGAACATACCTCTTCCTGGGTACACACCTGCACTTTCTATAGACACAATTTGTGTCTATTTTATTTTTTGTAACATCACATCATCATAACAAAGCAATCCAACTTTACAAAGTGCTGAGAGGAAAGATGGATTAGAGTTGAGGCACTGGATTGGGATTTAGGAGATCTTGTTTAATACTCAGTTATACCAGACAGACTTCACGTGACACCTTGATCAAGTCATTTGGATGAAATCCTTGCCCAACTGAAGTCAATTAGAGTTTTACCACTGATTTCAATGGGGCCAGGATTTCACCCAGAATTTCTCTGTATCTCAGTTCCCAAAATGTAAAATAGGGATAAATACTTCCTTTCTTCCTCCTTTTGTTAATCCTGTCTATTCAGATCATAAACTTTGAAGAAGTGAGTATGTACCGTGCTAGCACAATGGAGACTCCATTTCAGTTGGCATTTTTAGGCACTGCTGCAATACAAATAGATAATAAATAGCAATTTATAGCTTCCTAATTTTCACAATGCTCTAACATTCCAATTTCAGTCACACTCTCCATTGCAGACTCTTCTACAGGTAATTTTAGCATTCATTATGGAACTTCATCTCAAGATGCATAACTCTTACTAAATTATCTCATTGTAAAGCCTGGAACAGAAAGGAAACTATCCTTTAAGTACTTCTTAATCTAACACTTGTTGATAAAGACTTTGAACATGGCAATATAAAATAGGAGTAAGACATGGACCACACTCATCAAGAGATGCTGTTGACATTTCATGTTAAATTTACTGTTGTATGACATCATGCTTTTAGTAATAAATAAATAAAGCATCTTCCCTTCCTTCTCATCTGCTTGAGATGTGGCTACTGCCTTCTCAGAGGCAAGATATCAAGGAAAATATACTGTTGCCATAACAACCACATTAAATACTGCAAGGAAATACACTAATGTTTTCAGTTCGTTTAAAGTGTTCACATAAAGAGCACTTGAAACATAAAATGAGATCTACTGAAGTATGAGCATAAAAGCTACACAACACTGTTACTATAGTAACCTCTGTTGTAATGTATTGTTTACACAGTATATTCTTGAACAGATAAATCATCTTCATTAAGAGCAAGGTACATCTTTAGAATCTGTTGGAAGAGTAAATAAGGTTACAGACTTGGCAAATATTTATGTCATTATGCTGGTATCTGGACAAGTATATTAGTAATTAAAAAATCATGGAAAATCTCAAGAATCACAGCTGTGTCTAACACAAAAAAAGTATATTAAACTGATTTAAAAACAACAGACCAAAGAAATTGAGAGAAGGCTTTCACTTCGTCCTTAAGTTGCATCACTTGATCTAAATGTAGTACATAGTTTATGCAATATTATACTATATTCTGAGAATTCTGCTATACCGAGATATGAGTAAACAACTCAACTGTTAAACTAATTTTATTTGTCAATTTAGACTTCAAGCCAACAGCTTTATTCTCCTTTTGACTTTTGGCCAAAGCAAATATTGACTTCAATAGCTCGTCATGGAACAATGGCAGGATGTAGCCATTAGTTTTTATCATCCCTCACGATTTTCTGCATGAGTCCAGCAGATGCTAGAGCCAGTCTAATGATGACCTGAGAAGCTCCAGCCCTCTTGTGAATTTGAGCCCTGTCTGTGGGAAAACTACCTCTGATTTTCTGCCTTCTCCACTCTTACCCTAATAGTATCCCAATGCTAGAGGCTCACTGGTATCTGGTAGCATGTTTCAGCTGGCCTGGCAAATTGAGCTTACTCTGACTCACTAATGTCATAACCTGTATCTAAAAGGTATCACGTTAAGATATCAATAGACAGCTAATGACATTCTGCTCATTAATAATGTGTAGTGTATGTGTGGAGGACAAATTCAAAGTTACCAAAACACCTGGAGACTGTAATTATCAATGTGTTTTGCCAGACAGAGCTAAAGTTACCTTACCCTAGACAAAGGAATATGGTTCTGCTATCCTGACGGTATTTCCAAGGTGCATTATGAGGCAATGGGAATGCCATTTACATAGATAAATATTGAAATTCAAGCTGAGGAGAGGAGGAGATCTTCCTCTGCTGTGAGGCTGAGTGGTTCAGATTGCAGGAAACAGATCAATTTGTATTTTAGCAAAGAGCAGCAGGGGGAGAAACTAGCATGAAACTTCCTTCACCAGGAGACTCCATGTCCCCTTCCTCACAGCTTGAATAAGATTTACTTTGGGAGCTAAGCTTCAGAAGAATCCATTTCAAAAGTTCACTGGACTAGAAAAGATAGTGGTAAAAAAACCCAAGTTATCTTTCACTAAGACAAGAAAAGAACCAAGCATTTTATACTTTGTAGAAGATCCTGAGCAGAGGGGTTGGTCAGCCATCTTGCTGGAAGGTAAATTTAACAAAAGCTGTAGCTAGTTAAGTCTTAGCCACTAGAAAGTGTTTTTCACTTTGTTTGCCTGGAATCATTTCTAACTATCCTTTATACCCAAACTCACTTAAAATCCTATCTTCTTTTGTTAATTAACTTGTTTTACTTTTGGTCTAAATCAAACCACTGCTGTGTTTGACAAAGTGATTGTTAACTCCAGTTAAAATGATAAGCTGTGCATTTTGTCGCTTTAGAGGAGCAAACAAACATTTTTCTGAGTGGTCCAAGAGAGGTCTGGACACATCAGTCCAGCCCTCTCTTGGACAGATGGTTTGGGGGAAATCTGTGAGTGTAACCCCTACATAAAGTAACTGGGTGAGAGAGAAGAGCAGGTCTGTTGTGGAGTAACAAGGAGGCTGTTGGAGTCAGACTTGCTCCATCAGAGCTTGCTTGTCTGCAGGCTGTTGGTGTCCAGGCTGTGAGCCACAGCAGCAGAGCATTTAAGGCACTCAGGGTTACAGGGCAGGCAGTGGCAACCCCTCACTGGTCTGGATTGCACAACACAATGGGGTATGGATCTCCTGGGGAAGAGCAACCAATTGGAGCTGCTGCAGGTACTATCCCCAATCACTCCCAGGATCAGACTTCCATCATCACTGGCTGCAAGCAGGATGAGAGTGCCCAAGACAGCACTGTTACTTCCTCCCCTGCCCCTCAGATAAGCAATGGATGTCTCCTTTGCTCCTCCCCCACTCCTGGGGCACCAGTCCTTGGGAAGAAAAGAAGAGGATTCTAGTGTAGTCCATCCCCAAGCCTGGGATAAGAGGGGTGAAGCACCCCAGGATCTGGGGAGGACAAGACCTGATGGGGGTGGACAAATGCAAGAGCAGAACTGATGGGAGTTTAAGGTAGAATTAATTGTTGGATGTGAGGTGGGGGTGAGGGATAGGCAGATATAGAACAAGGGCTCCTATAGAAGGGGCCACAATCTTAATAAGTTTGGGAGCATTGGCAACACTAGTTGTCATGAACCAGTGGAGACAGACATGTGGGATTCAAAAATCAGACCAACGAAAGAAAGACTTATCTGCCCCCTGCCAAAAAAAAAAAAACTGGACCAAACTCATAATTTTTGAGCTTTCGGGGTGGGCAATCCTATACTATTCATTGTCCAACTGAATACCTGACTGAAAGCTCTGGAGAATTCTCCTTCAGAAGGGAAGAAACAACAGAGGCCTTCATTTATTTGCTTTGTAAACTAAAAAGAGAAAAAGCATGTGCTAAAGTGACTGTGTATAGCATCTCTCTCAAATAGGGGGCCTAAAATTAGTGTCCTACTTCTATTTTTAGGCAGCTAAATAAGTAGCCAGATTTTCCAAAGTGCTGAGCACTCAGCAGTTCCCAGTGAGGTCAGAGGCAGCTTCTGGGCACTCAGTACTTTGGAAAATCTGGTCACTTATCTAACTACCTTAGAATAGAATTGAGAGACTAACTTTAGTTTCCTCATTTTTAAAAAATCTTGGCCCCAGAATTTTGTCTCTGTTCAAAGTTGCATCAGTAAGCCAGTGGAAAACACAGATAACATTTTAATTAAAGCTGGTGTAAAGGAGGTCACTCAGCACAGACACAACTCCTTGTGCCAGATGTGGCATAGCAGCTCTCTGTTTGGCACACCCTGCTGAGGGTTAATCCATCACTCCAGTGTCTCTCTTCCTGCAAGTTGGCCCTCAGGCCCGGTCATACTTTAGTCCACCTCTTCCAGGGTAACAGAGTCCAAGTGAGCTACAGTCCAATGATCTTGCAGTAGATTTTCTATCTATCTCTAGGCTCCACGATCCTTACACCCCACTTTCCTCTGTAGCTAGTAGAAGAACCCAGGTCCTCCTCTGCTTGATGTTCCAGTCCATATATCCTGTAGCTGGCAGCCAAGGTCTGTTCCCTCAAACTCCTTGCTACTTGCTAAAAATGGGCCTTAACACCTCATGGCATAACTATAATCCCATTATCTGCAAATCATCACTTTAATGACTTTGCGGGCTTCAGTAGACCTTATTATGCATATGAATGTTATCCCACTCTAAAGTAAAGGAGAAGATTGTGGATGGAAGGACTGTAGGATCTCTGTATCCACATGTCATTCACATGATAGAAATTCTGAAAAAGCCAATACAATCTAGGATCTAAAATGTTTACACAGATTAAATAGGCATAAAAAACTGTAATATTATATGTAGCACTAACACTGGGAAAATCATGGTCACATTAAAGTCTATTTTGTTCTTGAATTCTCAGAAAAACCTTTATTTCACCAATATACTAATTCTGTGCTTTGTAGACAAATTCCTACATAGCATTGTTAGTAGGAACTGTTCATAAAAAGGAGTGTTTCACAAGAAGATGAGTATATTTTCCTGGCAATACATACTAAGATAAGAGGCTTGCACATTTTACATTCAATTTTCAGTAAAAGTTGGCATACTTTTTCTTAGGTTCTTCATAAAGTTTGACTGTGTAATAACAGTGAAAGGAAAGCAGAACTTAAAATTACAATCACATGATGAAAAATTGTGGTCTTCCACATATTTTAAGTTATACGAGAACAGAAAAGCTTTTTTAAAACATTGAAATGTGATGTACAAGATAACCAACCTTTTTTGGTCGGACTATAAATTCTATAAAATTAAAGTTTAAAATAAAGTATTAGGTAAATTGTAAGTGTAATGGGAGTAGAGGACTACAAAATAATAAGATACTTAATAGCACTCTCTCGCAGAAACTTATTTTTGTCCTTTCAATAGGTGGTAAGGCATTAGCATTTCTATAGCTAAAATTATTTCCAAATGCACAATGTCTGGGGATAAAATTGAGAATGATTATTACTTAAAATTATAAACAAGATTACAGTATGTTGATAAGTGTTTCTCAAAGATATCTGAATCAAAATGCATGCAGTCTGGTTGGGTAAGTTTTTGGGCTAAATTCATAAGGAGGAGTAGCATCTAAAGTACCCTTTAGACACCACTGGCATTCACAAAATCCCTGCTCAGCTGCTGCCTAATCTTTGAGGTGCTGAAGTTTCCACTGGTGAAGCCCCCAGGTTGCCAGATTTCAGCAGCTGGTCACGCACTAAGTCCTGCAGGGTAAGTCCTGACCCTGCCCAGCAGCTTTGCAGGTAACTGATGCCTAAGCCCTGGGGGGATTCACAAACTAGGATTGTCCTGCTTACTTTACCTTCAAGGCCCAATCCAGTAGGTATGCTAGAGCATCCCTAAACCTGCATATGACAGCAGAAATGGTGCCCTATTAGAATCAGTAGCTCATTGGTTAGCACACTCACCCACCATATGGAAGACAGAGGTTGATGTAGAGCAGGGGTTCCCAAACTTGGTTCAAAGCTTGTTCAGGGTAAGCCCCTGGTGGGTGCAAGATGCTTTGTTTACCTGAGTGTACACAGGTACGGCCGCTCACAGCTCACAGTGGCCACAGTTTGCCGTTCCCGGCCAACGGGAGCAACGGGAAGTGGTGGCCTGGCCCACGTTGCTTCCCACAGCTCCCATTGACTGGGAATGGCAAACTGCAGGCACTGGGAGCTGCAAGTGGCTGTCCCGGAGGATGCTCAGGTAAACAAAGCATCTCACGACCCACCAGGGGCTTACCCTGGGCAAGCTATTAACCAAGTTTGGGAATCCCTGATGTAGAGAAGGGATTTGAACTTGGATCTCTCACATTGCAGGTAGTTTCCTTAACCAATGGGTTATGGGGTATACTTCTTTCACTCTCTCCTGTTGGAATTGTTAAAATTTGTATGAATAATATTCTTTGAGTCAGAGAGAATAACTACAGCTTAGTGGTTAGGATAGTCTACTGGGAGGTGGAAGACTCAGCTCCAATAAATATTTTATACAAAGTGGAACAGCTGCAATAGGGGACAATGAAAGAGACCTATCCCAGTGGTTAGGGCATTCTCTTGGGAAGAGAGGCACCTGGGTCCAAATGCCTGTTATTTGAACTTAAATCTCCTGCAGCCTAGGTATAGGTCTGACCACTGACTATTGGGGCAGGTAAGTCATCAAAAACAAACAACTTGGTTGTAAGCACCCAGTTTCAGGAGAGAGTTGATACTTCTGAATCCCAAGTTGAGGCAAGCACACAACAACCTTTGAGGAGAAGGGCATATGGCCTGAGAACTTCCTGACAACTTGCTTAGGTGGCTCCTGGCTCACAGTGTTAGCTTTCATTAACCCTTTTTTTTAGGTGCCCAACTTCTCTGTTGTACAGAGATCCTGAGGGCTTAACTCAGGGTCATGAATTTAATTAAGGCAGCAGGGTACCTAAAAGTTAGGCGCTGCAACACTGAACATTGCTGTAACTAAATTCCCCTTGTTAATCTAGCCATCTGAGGTCAATCCAACACCTATAGAATTCAATAGGAATCTGTCCATTGATTTCAATGGCCATTGGATCATGTTCTTTGGATATTTATAGCTATTCCCCTTTTTTGCCTCAGCCTTCCTCCTGCTGACTTTCTACACACACATCCACACATTGTACTAAAGTATTGCCATCTTAAAAAAAAACTGATGCATTTTAAAAAGTATTTCTTAGTGTTGTAGAACTCTATAAAGGAATTATATACACTGCAGTAGTCAGGCAGATAAGGAATCATTAAGGTTTAGACAGGAATCTGCAGATGCAAAAAAAATCCATATTAAAGTTACTGACAATCACATTTTCAGTAAACTTTGATATTTTAACAGAAATATGACTAAAGAGAACAAAAACAAAATTTAACAATCAGTAGCAAAACATAGAGGAGTCTGACCCCCAATAAGTGCACCTGTCTCAAAAAATTAATATACGGGAAAGTTATAAACTACAAAATTCCCATACAGATCCTCAGTAACAACTTAAAGTGATTTGTGACCATAAATTCAAGAAAATATGCTTTCAGATATTTTTTAAATCCAATTTAGCCTATCAGATTCAAGTAGGTGACCAGACAGCAAATGTGAAAAATCAGGACAGGGGCTCGGGAGGGCAGCAGTGGAGGGGTAATAGGAACCTATATAAGAAAAGGACCCAAAAATCGGGACTGTCCCCATCAAATTGGGACGTCTGGTCACCCTATATTCAAGAGATGCAACACCTCATAAAAATGGCCTCTTATATTAGTAATCAAATAATGTTTTGTACTATAGCTTCTTCCAGTATATTTTTGATCCAGTCTTGACACTAAAGGTCTTTCTGCTCACCACAAGAAAAGGATCCTGCTATCAGCTGCTACTATTACTGTAGTGATAATAAATTCCACTTGGATGCCATCTTCTATACTGTCCCCATCATAATCCCTTCCATGTATCAGGTACATAAAAGGCATAATGGATTCTCCATTGGACAAAAATCTGAAGTGAATGAGGCTGTTGTCTATAAGAACCCTGCTCCACTTGTTGCAGAAGTTGGAAAGCATATAGTAAATAAAGAAGGGTGCTACAGGATGAGAAAGCATGGTGTCAGAGTCAAAGCAGTTGAATACTGCTCTGGAGAACTGGATTCTATCCCTGCCTCTGCCAGAGTTCCTATATGATGCTAGGTAAGTGGCTTAAAAATTGTCACTGGTGGCCACTAATTTTATGCTCTTCATTTCTTAAGTGCCCAACTTGAGACCTAGATTTGAAGAAATACTGAGAATTTACAGCTGCAATGAACTCAATAGGAGCTGTGCTTTGAACATGTAAAGTGAGGTGAAATGCTAAGTACTCCAATAAAATCAGGCCCTAGGCATCAAAAAATGGATACCCAATATTAGCAGATACCTTTAATCTTAATCTCTGTGCCTCAATATAAAATGGGGATAACACCAATATCTTTCACTGGGGTATTGAGAAAATAAGTTAATAAATGTCTGTGAAATACTCAAATAGAAGTGTGATGAGCACCATAGTTAAGTCCCTGAGGAAGTTATTCATTCTATATTCAAAGAAGAGTTTGAAAAAAATTTATTCAAAGAAGGGTTTAAATAGTGTGCAATATGTTAGGTCATCCATTGAACAATGAGGATAAAACAAAATATTGAATAGCTACTTACTCAGTCAACAATGTTCATGCTATAGATTGGATCAGGCAGGAGTCCTGTGCGGAAAATATAGTATGTGATCATGTAATTAGAGACTGCATCATAATGCATATCCAAAAGGGGGCCGAATTAAGGTTTCATGGGCAACCATAATTCTAGCATTTCCTAATTGTTGAGTGCTTGACTTAGAAATCTTAATATTCTTTTGATGTAGCTTTTTCAGTATAATTTCCTAAGTATTTAAAAAGAACCTATACATTTACCATACAGATCTCTGCTACTTGAGCTAATGGAGTAATTGATTGCAGTAGATTGTCATCCCCTACATGGGCAAGCACTAGATGGGGGATGAGACATTTTCTGCAGTAGGTTTCACAGATATTTTTGTTGACAGCAGAGCAATGTTGAGACTCCAGAATCTTGGGTTTCATTGCTTGTTCTGGACGATATATGCTCTAGTGGCCACAGACCCTTCTTCCCCTGCTCCCCAGAAAGCTTGACCCCATCTTCACTTGACCCCTCCAGCCTGTCCTTGTCCCCCATCTAGTTCCTCAGCACTGTCCTCTCTCAACTACTCACCTAGCTAGTTGGGACTGGGATAAGGAGCCTGGGGGTGGACACCTCCAATCAGCCAGTCCAGCCCCTCATCTTCCAGTTTCAGTCACCTTCCTTAGCCTCCTTGTCCCAGTCTACTCCATTTTCTATTCCCACCTCTATTTCAGTCGCACTGCCTGGATCCAGCAGTGAGTATGCTGAAAGCACTGAAGAGAGTCTCCCTGATCTCAGTTGGTAAGGCAGATGCCACAGCAGCCCAGAATAGCAATTGCAGGGAAGAAATCCTGCTCAATCCTTTGCTGGAGCATGTTCAGTACAGATGAAATCCTCAGAGAATTTAGCTGCCAAATTCTAACAAGTTTCCACCGAGAGAGAATTCAGATTTTGAAAAGGCTTATCATTTGGCAAAATTTGGATACATTTTATGAGGATAGCAAAAGGCACAACACCGGCATCAGGGTGACACCCGCTCCTCCCTCCCACCCAAGTCCCTGCTCCACAGCATAAAGTTGCTAGAGCTTCTTAACAAAGCAGATGTGAGAATATTTAAGATGGGCAAAACACTGTATTATTCCCTCATCTCATTCTCAGAAGCATCTGAAATTTTCTTACTGAAACAATGACCGCCTCTGTCAAAATTATATAGACAATCCTTAGGCATACATCAAGCACAGGACATTTCAGCCTGAACAGTTAAAATTTGGCAAAGTTATAAGCAAGTGAAAATTGGGTCTTAAAATAGGAAGTGTCAGGCAATCTTAACTATAGGTGTTGCTACCTGTGCCATCTTCTTTAGATACATACACACATGCATATACATGGAGT
Organism: Lepidochelys olivacea; assembly: GCF_965140295.1. NCBI lineage: Eukaryota > Metazoa > Chordata > Testudines > Cheloniidae > Lepidochelys > Lepidochelys olivacea. Next base: position 62,065,230 of record NC_140418.1, on the reverse strand, counting down.
GTGTCGTCCAGAGAAACACATTGTCATGGTGTCACTAAAATGGCCTTTTCACATATCTTTCACCTGCTCTTTGAAAAGAGTTTCATAGTTGTCATGGTCATATTAACAGTCTGAAGCTAGACGGATTGTAGTTTTTGTTAACTATCTTCAGTTAACAAAAGCTTTAAAATATTCCTTTACTTTTTTTTATTGTAGTTCAGTAATTCTTAAGGAATAAGTCTTTGTTCCATATAGAAAACCACAGTACAAAAGCAGCACTGAGGTCTTGTCACAAGATGCTCTAGTCAGCACAGGTGCATCTCCTCCTGGCTGTTCTGGGAATTGCTCTCTTCTAGGTCCGACACCTCCCCTTGCAGTCTCTCCCCTCCCTGTTGTCCCCTCTCTCTCTCTCTGGTCCCCTTTCATTCCAGATTTATCTTAATGACTCAGCCCTCCAGCCAGGTCACTATGAGATTTCCCCTACCAGGATATAGTGTCTCATTGGACCCACTGTCCAGACACTGTCAACAGCTGGTAGGGGAACCCAGGCCCACCCATTACTCTGGGTTCCAACCCACCTCACATCCAAGGTCTTCTCAGTCCCACACCTTGCTGCTCTCCCTGTAGACTGCTTCCTACCTGCCTCCCGCAGGTTCTCTTCTCCACCCTTCTCACTTCTAAGTATGCCCTACCCTCTGGACCAGGATCCCAGGGTCTTAACTCTGTGCCTGGGTTCTCTCCTCCCTTTTGTAATGCACCAAGGGCAACTACAAAATTCCTCACTGGAGCCATTTCTATTGCTGGCATCCTGCCTTTATACTAGCCCAGCTCACAGCTGCTCAGCTGAGCTCCATCTTCCAATCAGGGATTGCTTCTTTAGCCTAGTCCCTTCACCTGCAGCCTGCCACACTAATTGAACCTTTTAAAGCTTCCTTAACTCTTTCAGGGCTGTTTGGGGTGAAAACCCAATCACAGGTCCTATTGTCCCTATAATAAACTAAGTCCATAAAATAATATGGATCTCATAGGCTCCAATACATAGTATGTTATTTCACTGGAATTCCTTTATGGTTCTCAGTGCTTTGTTTTAAATATTGTATCTTTATATTAAGTGCCAAATTGATATTTTCAAAATTAATATACTCTGAAAAATTGCTCAAACCTATGAAGAATAAAATGAATATGCCCAGAAATGAAAATCCTCACCTCCCAATATCTTAATTAATTATTGTTTAGTCCACATAAAGATGAAGTAAAGACAAAATTGCACATAAGAATAACCCTTGAACATTTTTTTTTGGTGAAGCAAAATCAGGCACATTTGGAGGGATAGGAAACCAGATCAGATGCTGAGGCTGTTGACTCCTATATCTATAATGAGATGAACCAAAGCTTCATACTCAAACACCCCTGACCGTTGTAAAATCTGTAACCTAACCCAGGCATCATTGCTCATATTGTATACTGCCTTGAAAAATGAGGCCATGTTTATGATTAAGCCCAAATATTTAGTAAATGTGGTTTCCTCTAACAAGTGAGAGAACAGTACTGACATGCTTGTAACATCTTCATTTTTGCCTAAATTAACATTTCTTGGAAGAACAACCTTTGGCTTTATCTATGTGTCATCAGTTCGATAAACCAACTGTATAGTCTACTTTAAAACGCTGTTCTCCCGGATAGCATCTTAATGTTTATGATTCAGAGTGTGGGTTATATTCAATGGGACTGTCTTGGGGGTTGAAGTCATGCATGTGGGTGTAGGACACAGAGCCTTTATTTATTTTATTATTGCACCTGGACACCCTTTAATTCATTCTCCAATTTGTAGGTAAATCCTTGTCCCTAAACAAGGATCATTAGTGATACAAAACAAGTTTCCTTTGGTGACAAAGCTCTCTGATGGTTTTGTCTTAAGGGGCAGCCTGTAAATGATTCCTTTTTAATTAAAATGTTGATGCTTATAAAAGGTCAGCAGAAAAACAATGATGTGCTCTAGCTCTGCCTCTGCTGGCTCGACCGCAGCGAATATCAAGCACTAGTCCCCAAGCTGCACTTGAAATAGTTGATGGTACCAACACACAAACAGGAAAGAAAAAGGGGCGGGGGGAGGCATGTAGGTATTTACCAGCATTGTACTCTAGGAAGACAATTTTGGCAAGATGAATGAATATATCTGTTTAGAAAATTAAATGTATTTTCAATCTTTAAAATAAGATATCAGACAATTGAGAATAAAGTGATAAATTGGGGTTGAGGGAGGACAAAATTTAAATCCATCAACTTCCCCTTAAATTTAAACTGTGATATACTACAGAAATCCAATTATCTGAACAGAATGGGGAGATATGAAATTTAGTCACAGACCGGGAACTTTTCAATGCAAATGATTCATGCTACAGGACATAAACTAATTTCAAATTATGGGACAGAAGGATAAGAAGAGTCTGGATTAATACATGGGGTAAAGATATAAAAAATGACCCACTTGCTTGTAAGTTTTTATTCTTCCCTTTATAATAATGACTCGCCACCTTTGAGAACTGATATACTTTACAATTTCATTTTGAGTTTATAATTTCTTTGTATTATTGCTACTTCAAATATGAAAATATATAAGAAACCATAAAGAACATATGAAATGTTCAAAATCCACCCACCCTTCCCAATGTTTATCCTGTAGCAAGCTGCTTTTCTCTGTGTATTCATATACTGCAGTCATTTTAGGATGACTTTATTAACCCTCAGTACTGTAAAGCTGTCACTGAATGTTCTACTCATCACAGGTGTATATTTCAAATTATAGGCTTGTAAAATAACCTATTCAGGCTTAATTACAAGAATTCATAAACACAAGAGTTCAGTTTACAAAAGGACATAAATTCCAGTTTATTTGAAATAAAATAGCCAAAATATTTGGGCATGATCCCCTGATATGGACAAAGAACACAGTGGGAAGGTCAGGGGAAGGTGAAAGTTAAGGCAAAGGTCACATTTGCACTTCTCAGACCCAGGAGCAGCTGTGTGCTGGGCCAACACCACAGTGCAAGATGGAGCAGACTTTGATTGCAAGTAGCCAGAACACTCAAAAACAGCAGGTGAGGATATCAGAGATTAGGGAACCTCCAGTCACAGCTTGGATTGAATGAATGGACTATAAAGTGGATAGAAAGCTGGCTAGATAGTTGGGCTCAACAGGTAGTGGTCCAGGGCTCGATGTCTAGTTGGCAGCTGGTATCAAGCTGAGTGCCCCAGAGGTCAGTCCTGGGGCTGGTTTTGTTCAACATTTTCATTAATGACCTGGATGTTGGGATGGATTGCACCCTCAGCAAGTTTGCAAATGGCACTAATCTGGGGGGAGAGGTAGATAAGCTGGAGGGTAGGGATAGGGTCCAGAGTGACCTAGACAAATTGGAGGATTGGGCCAAAAGAAAGCTGATGAGGTTCAACAAGGACAAGTGCAGAGTCCTGCAATTAGGATGGAAGAATCCCATGCACGGCTATAGGTTGGGGACTGACTGGTTAAGCAGCAGTTCTTCAGAAAAGGACGTGTGTATTACAGTGGACGAGAAGCTGGATATGAGTCAACAGTGTACCCTTGTTGCCAAGAAGGCTAACGACACATTGGGATGCATTAGTAGGAGTATTGCTAGCAGATCCAGGGAAGTGATTATTCCCGTCTATTCAGCACTGGTGAGGCCACACCTGGAGTATTGCATCCAGTTTTGGTCCCCCCCAATAGAGAAGGGATGTGGACAAATTGGAGAGAGTCCAGTGGAGGGCAATAAAAATGATTAGGGAGCTAGGGCACATGACTTATGAGGAGAGGCTGAGGGAACTGGTTTTATTTAGTCTGCAGAAGAGAAAAGTGAGCGGGGATTTGATAGCAGCCTTCAACTACCTGAAGCCAGGGGGGTTCCAAATTGGATGGAGATGGAGCTAAGCTGTTCTCAGTGGTGACAGATGACAGAACAAGGAGAAATGGTCTCAAGATTCAGTGGGGGAAGATCTAGGTTAGATATTAGGAAAAACTATTTCACTAGGAGTGTGGTTAAGCACTGGAATGGGTTAAGTAGGGACGTCATGGCATCTCCATCCTTAGAGGTTTTTAAGGTCTGGGTTGAGAAATCCCTGGTTGGGATTATTTTGTTGGAGTCGGTCCTGCTTTGAGCAGAGGGTTGGACTAGATGATTTCCTGAGGTCTCTTCCAACCCTAATCTTCTATGATTGTACAGTGGCAGAGTAGGCCCCACTATGCTGGTCCTATTCCCGTGAAGAATTCCTTACAATGGGGTGATCTTCCCATGACATTTTATGATGGATCCAAGCCAAATTATGGGTGGCAGCATGGTGCTGTTTTAAAATTTAGATTGTAACAATGTTTGTCACTTAATTACCAGAGAATATTTAGTACTTTCCTCTGCTCTAGATCACAGACATCCAGGGGTGCAGGTGAGATATGTTCTATCCCTCAAACCAAGCAAGTCAGAGAAGATAGGATCACTCAACAGGACTTGGCTTAGAAAAGAGTGATGATTGGATGGTCATGTTCATATTAGCATAGCCAGACAGCAAAAGGGTCAGATGCTCAGCTGACATACATCAACATTGGCTGCTGTAGAGCTACTCTGATTTAAACTGGCTGATGATTGGGTCCCACCAACTAGTTTTCATTTTACTCTTATTTTCCCTTCAATGATCTTGAACTGAAACTTTATAGAAGTGTGTTTGTATTCATCCATATTTTTGTATTTGATGCTATAAGCCTCTCAGTGAGATTCTCCTGTAGGGTACATTGAGGGAAATCCTCAGCTGCTGCAAACCATAATCAATGGAAATTTGATGGTTTATACCAACTGGGGATCTGCCCCAAGTGAATTCATTGGAACAATGTTTTCTTATGGTATTTACAAGTCTCAATAGATATACCTTTTAAAGGGATATGAATAATATCTGCTGATGGACCAATAAGTCAAAACATATATTTTTTTCTATTTTGTTTTGGTAACTTTTGTCTTTTTATAGAAATTTAACTATTTTATTTACCTTTGTAGAATTCAAAGGAATGACCACAAAGAGATGAGTAAAGAAAGACACCCCTCACAGATACATTTTTGACATTTTCTGCATTTAAGTTGTGTCCTGAAATCTGAGACCAAAGGTTCAACCTACACATCAACCAGATGAAATGGGCCAGTGGAGAGAGTCATGGCTGCCAGAACTACTCACCTTTACATCTATTACACGGGTTGTTTTGCCTTTGGTTACCATTTATTTCTTTGGATTTATGGTTTATTTTTTTGTTAATAAAAATGTTTATTGAATAGATACAGCCCAATCTAATCCCCATTAAAGCTAATAGGAGTTGAACATACTAATAGATACCATATAATAAACATAAAGGACACCTTACTTATAAAGCCACTCACCAGTCTGAATGTGTAGTCTGTTGTAGTTACAACTATCATAAGACTATTACATAAATTAAAAAAACCCCAGGGACTTTGTGAATTTGATAGCACTTTAACTAGTCACAAAGTATAGACCATATCTGTGTTTTTTCCTGCATACTCATTGTTTTCCCTTATTATATGTGAGAAGAGAGAAGCATTTACAGTCAGAAAAACTGGAGGATTCTGGGGTAGGTGTTGTACCTAAAACTAGTTTCAGGTTTGGGGTTTTTTGTTTTGTTTTTTTAACTTGACTAGATTTCAAAATGGTGTCCCTTTAAAGAGAGTGGATTTAATTCCTAAGCTTTTTCCTCTAGCTAGGAAACAGTTATGGCTCCCTTCAGATCCATCTCAGTAGGTACGTATTTGACTTGTCAGATTTTCCATTATTCTTATGATTTGTAGTACAGTAGCCCCTAGAGGCCCTGAACTGTTGTGCTAAAATCCATTGTGGCAGAGCTGCGACCTTGTCCCCCGGGTCCTGCGCTTCCAGACGGTTTATGCTAGCCTCAGAGGCTCACTGCAACCCTCCACATAGTCCTTCTCTCTCTAGGGCCAGGGTTACAGTCTACTGAGCCCTTTTCATCATAAGCCAGCAGGAGATTGGTGAGAGAATTCCCACGGTCTCGGTTGTCCCGAGGGACTTATTCAAGAACTGTTTAGCCTCCTGTCCTGACAGGGACCTCCAGGAGATGTTTCTGTAGTAGCGGGTTGGGGGGAACTCTGGGTTCCAGTCCAGGGACCCTAATAGCAGCAGCTGTTGGCAGCTGACCTTTTCACCGCCAGAGTTGCTATATTTCCCTGGGCCACTTCCCCACAGCTCTCCCGCTTCTTTCTCTTAATGCCTTCTTCACCCTTACCTTAGGGCTCCCTTTCCAGTGGCTTGAGGGTGTCTTCATTACCCAGACCTTCAGCCACATTTCCACTCACCTTGACCTGACCGGAGTGAGTCCTTTTATAGTATCAGAGGGGCCTTCATTAGAGTCATGTGTTTGCATTAGCTTAACGGCCTCACCTGACTCTTTGCATGTTAATTGGAGTCAGGTGTTCTCATTAGCCTAACAGCTTCAACTGACTCTTTGCAGGGTAACTGGAGTAATGTGTCCACCCTTGCCTGGAGCAGCCTCTGCTCTGGTCAGTCAGGGAACAGAAAACTGCTTATCCAGTGGCCAGTATATCTGCCTTCTACTTCTCTGCTTTACCCAGCTGGCCTAGGTCTATCACACCATATACACAAATAGTAAGAGGAAGTCCCTGCCTTAAAGAGCTTGCCCTCTAAATACACAAAACTGGCAAAAGGTAGGAGAGGAAATAAAGTCACAGAAGAATGAAGTGATTGGCCCAAGATCACAGTACAGATATTATGGAATCCAATTCAAGATACTATTCTTTTAATCTGAAAGCCCTGCTTTGAGATTGCAGGAAGCTGTAATAAAAATAAAGATATAAAACTAACAATCAATGGACAAAGCTATTTTGAGAAGACTAGCAATCAGGAAAAGCACTAAGACATCAAATTGATTGCATAGAAAAATAAGCTTGATTAAGAAACATCAGGTTGATGAGAGTTCTTGAAGACATGGAAACAGCATTTTTTTCCATCAAACATTAGGCCTGTACAGTAGCAGAGTCTATTTACAAAACCAAAGAGACAAGATCCTGCATGGTATATGAAATACAGAATGAAAGATTTCAAGTATTTTGATGTTATTTGGGAACTATAATTAATCTTTTAGAACCAGATATTTGGAAGTTATTTAGGCACCTAAAGATGCAGTTAGGTGCCTTGTGGGATTTTCAAACCCACCTAGGTGCCTAACTCCCATAGGCACTTTTAAAAACCCTACTAAACACCTATCTGCTTCTTTAGGTGCCTAAATACCTTTTAAAAATCTGGATCCTAGAGCCTCATTTTATCTTGAACTTTTTTCCATGTGGCATCAACACAGATAGATGAAGCCTAAAGGCAAAATCTATTAATGTTTTTGGTCTTGTACACTCACACACATCACTCTGGTTAACATCTTTATCATAAATCTAAACAGTGGAAGAAAATGGACTCCTGTCTAGGGCTTTTATCTTTCCCTGGGCTAACTTCAATTAAATGTTTTTATCTGCTTGTTTTCTTTCAAAAGGCAACCTAAAAAATAGTTAAACAAGGATTTAATGGCATCTTTGATGTCCTTAAGTTTTATTGCTTAGCACTGTAATATTATTATCTGTACTTAATCCTGCTCACAGTGGAAATTAAGTATTTTACTAGCGTCTATGTCTATGTTTGTGTATAGACAATCTTGACAAGAGATCTATCTATGGAGGAAAGATAATGAGAAATCTAGTCAAAGGCATTGGAGGTGTTTCGGTTGCAAGATTAATTGTGTGCAACAAGTGAGAACTAGTAGTGATTATTGGGCCTGATTCAAAGCCCAGTGAAAGCAATAGAAATATTTCCATTGATTTCAGTGGGCTTTGGATCAGCCCTGCTCTAAGCTCATAGAATATGCAAGTTACTGTGGAAGATATATTTTGTACATGGGTCTTTTATGTAGAAGTTACATGGTTCGCCAGTCTTATGACTCTTCCTTTGCTTTCGGATACATTTGGGAAGATGCAAATTTTTGCAGGAAGAAGAACTATCAAAACCTCTTACTCTCTCTTTTTTTTATCTATACATAAACATGCCAAGGAGAAATCTGTCGTTTGGGTATTCGACCCAGTTGTAAGTTATTTCAGCAGAAGATGGAACACTCTGCACCCACAAGGGATATCACTGTAATTTAGCATTACTATTTGATTCTTAGTGTCTTTTACATGTATTGTTCATCCCTAGTGCCTGAGGGTATGTCTACACTACGGAATTAGGTCGAATTTATAGAAGTTGTTTTTTTAGAAATCTGTTTTATATATTCGAGTGTGTGTGTCCCCACAGAAAATGCTCTAAGTGCATTAAGTGCATTAACTCGGCAGAGGGCTTCCACAGTACCGAGGCAAGCGTCGACTTCCGGAGTGTTGCACTGTGGGTAGCTATCCCACAGTTCCCCCAGTCTCCGCTGCCCATTGGAATTCTGGGTTGAAACCCCAATGCCTGATGGGGCTAAAACATTGTCACGGGTGGTTCTGGGTACATATCGCCAGGCCCCCGTTCCCTCCCTCCCTCCGTGAAAGCAAGAGCAGACAATTGTTTCGCGCCTTTTTTCCTGAGTTACCTGTGCAGACGCCATACCACAGCAAGCATGGAGCCCACTCAGGTAACCGTCACCATATGTCTCCTGGGTGCTGGCAGACATGGTACTGCATTGCTACACAGCAGCAGCAACCCATTGCCTTCTGGCAGCAGATGGTGCAATACGACTGGTAGCCGTCATTGTCATGTCCGAGGTGCTCCTGGCCAGACATGGACGCAGAGACTAAATTTGGAGTGACTTGACCAGGTCATTCTCTTTAGTCCTGCAGTCAGTCCTATTAAACCGTTTTATGGTGAGCAGGCAGACAATACGGATTGCTAGCAGTCGTACTGTACCATCTTCTGCCAGGCAGGCAAGAGATGAGGATGGCTAGCAGTCGTATTGCACCATCTTCTGCCAAGCAGCCATGAGATGTGGATGGCATGCAGTCCTTCTGCACCGTCTGCTGCCAGCCAAAGATGTAAAAGATAGATGGAGTGGATCAAAACAAGAAATAGACCAGATTTGTTTTGTACTCATTTGCTTCCCCCCCTCCCCCATCTAGGGGACTCATTCCTCTAGGTCACACTGCAGTCACTCACAGAGAAGGTGTAGCGAGATAAATCTAGCCATGTATCAATCAGAGGCCAGACTAACCTCCTTGTTCCAATAAGAACAATAACTTAGGTGCACCATTTCTTATTGGAACCCTCCGTGAAGTCCTGCCTGAAATACTCTTTGATGTAAAGCCACCCCCTTTGTTGATTTTAGCTCCCTGAAGCCAACCCTGTAAGCCGTGTCGTCGGTCGCTCCTCCCTCCATCAGAGCAATGGCAGACAATCGTTACGTGCCTTTTTTCCGTGCGAACGCCATGCCAAGGCAAGTATGGAGGCCGCTCAGCTCACTTTGGCAATTAGGAGCACATTAAACACCACACGCATTATTCAGCAGCATATGCAGTACCAGAACCTGGCAGAGTGATACCGCACGAGGAGGCGACGTCAGCGTGGTCACGTGAGTGATCAGGACATGGACACAGATTTCTCTGAAAGCATGGGCCCTGCCAATGCATGCATCATGGTGCTAATGGGGCAGGTTCATGCTGGGGAACGCCGATTCTGGGCTCAGGAAACAAGCACAGACTGGTGGGACCGCATAGTGTTGCAGGTCTGGGACGATTCCCAGTGGCTGCGAAACTTTCGCATGCGTAAGGGCACTTTCATAGAACTTTGTGACTTCCTTTCCCCTGCCCTGAAGCGCATGAATACCAAGATGAGAGCAGCCCTCACAGCTGAGAAGTGAGTCGCGGTAGCCCTGTGGAAGCTTGCAATGCCAGATAGCTACCAGTCAGTTGGGAATCAATTTGGAGAGGTCAAATCTACTGTGGGGGCTGCTGTGATGCAAGTAGCCCACACAATCAAAGATCTGCTGATATCAAGGGTAGTGACCCTGGGAAATGTGCACGTCATAGTGGATGGCTTTGCTGCAATGGGATTCCCTAACTGGGGTGGGGCCATAGACGGAACCCATATCCCTATCTTGACACTGGAGCACCAAGCCGCCGAGTACATAAACCGCAAGGGGTACTTTTCAATAGTACTGCAAGCTCTGGTGGATCACAAGGGACGTTTCACCAATATCAATGTGGGATGGCCGGGAAAGGTACATGATGATCGCATCTTCAGGAACTCTGGTCTGTTTCAAAAGCTGCCGGAAGGGACTTTATTCCCAGACCAGAAAATAACTGTTGGGGACGCTGAAATGCCTATATGTATCCTTGGGGACCCAGCCTACCCCTTAATGCCATGGCTCATGAAGCCGTACACAGGCAGCCTGGACAGTAGTCAGGAGCTGTTCAACTACAGGCTGAGCAAGTGCAGAATGGTGGTAGAATGTGCATTTGGACGTTTAAAGGCGTGCTGGCGCAGTTTACTGACTCGCTTAGACCTCAGTGAAACCAATATTCCCACTGTTATTACTGCTTGCTGTGTGTTCCACAATATCTGTGAGAGTAAGCGGGAGACATTTATGGTGGGGTGGGAGGTTGAGGCAAATTGAGTAGCTGCTGGTTACGCGCAGACAGACACCAGGACGGTTAGAAGATCACAGGAGGACGCGGCGCATCAGAGAAGCTTTGAAAACCAGTTTCATGACTGGTCAGGCTATGCTGTGAAAGTTCTCTTTGTTTCTCCTTGATGAAACTCCCCGCCCCTTGGTTCACTCTACTTCCCTGCAAGCTAACCAACCTCCCCTCCTCCCTTTAATCATTGCTTGCAGAGGCAATAAAGTCATTGTTGCTTCACATTCATGCATTCTTTATTCATTCATCACACAAATAGGGGGACGACTACCAAAGTAGCCCAGGAGGCGTGGTGGAGGAGGGAAGGAAAATGCCACCCAGCACTTTAAAATTTACAACTTTAAAATGTATGGAATGCCAGCCTTCTTTTTTTTGGGGCAATCCTCTGTGGCGGAGTGGCTGATTGGCTGGTGCCCCCCCCCACCGCGTTCTTGGGCGCCTGGGTGTGGTGGCTATGGAACTTGGGGAGGAGGGCGGTTGGTTACACAGGGGCTGTAGTGGCAGTCTGTGCTCCAGCTGCCTTTGCTGCAGCTCAACCATACACTGGAGCATACTGGTTTGGTCCTCCAGCAGCCTCAGCATTGAATCCTGCCTCCTTTCATCATGCTGCCGCCACATTTTAGCTTCAGCCCTGTCTTCAGCCTGCCACTTACTCTCTTCAGCCTTCCACCTCTCCTCCCGGTCATTTTGTGCTTTCCTGCACTCTGACATTATTTGCCTCCACGCATTCGTCTGTGCTCTGTCAGTGTGGGAGGACTGCATGAGTTCAGAGCACATTTAATCACGAGTGCATTTTTTTTCTTTCTAATCTTCACTAGCCTCTTGGAAGGAGAAGATCCTGTGATCATTGAAACACATGCAGCTGGTGGAGAAAAAAAAAGGGACAGCAGTATTTAAAAAGACACATTTTATAAAACAGTGGCTACACTCTTACAGGGTAAACCTTGCTGTTAACATTACATACATAGCACATGTGCTTTCGTTACAAGGTCGCATTTTGCCTCCCCCCACCGCGTGGCTACCCCCTCAACCCTCCCCCTCCCTGTGGCTAACAGCGGGGAACATTTCTGTTCAGCCACAGGCAAACAGCTCAGCAGGAACGGGCTCCTCTGAATACCCCCTAAAGAAAAGCACCCTATTTCAACCAGGAGACCATGAATGATATCTCACTCTCCTGATGGTAACACAGAGAGATAAAGAACGGATGTTGTTTGAATGCCAGCAAACATACACTGCAATGCTTTCTTGTACAATGATTCCCGAGTACGTGTTACTGGCCTGGAGTAGTAAAGTGTCCTACCATGATGGACGCAATAAGGCTGCCCTCCCCAGAAACCTTTTGCAAAGGCTTCGGGAGTACATCCAGGAGAGCCGCGAATGCCAGGGCAAATTAATCCTTTCACATGCTTGCTTTTAAACCATGTATAGTATTTTAAAAGGTACACTCACCGGAGGTCCCTTCTCCGCCTTCCGGGTCCAGGAGGCAGCCTTGGGTGGGTTTGGGAGGTACTGGCTCCAGGTCCAGGGTGAGAAACAGTTCCTGGCTGTTGGGAAAACCGGTTTCTCCGCTTGCTTGCTGTGAGCTATCTACAACCTCATCATCATCATCATCATCTTCTTCGTCCCCAAAACCTGCTTCCGTGTTGCTTCCATCTCCATTGAAGGAGTCAAACAGCTGGGGTAATGGTGGCTGAACCCCCTAAAATGGCATGCAGCTCATCATAGAAGCGGCATGTTTGGGGCTCTGACCCGGAGCGGCCATTCGCCCCTCTGGTTTTCTGGTAGGCTTGCTTCAGCTCCTTAAGTTTCACATGGCACTGCTTCGGATCCCTGTTATGGCCTCTGTTCTTCATGCCCTGGGAGATTTTGACAAAGGTTTTGGCATTTCGAAAACTGGAATGGAGTTCTGATAGCACGGATTCCTCTCCCCATACAGCGATCAGATCCCGTACCTCCCGTTCAGTTCATGCTGGAGCTCTTTTGCGATTCTGGGACTCCATCATGGTCACCTGTGCTGATGAGCTCTGCATGGTCACCTGCAGCTTGCCACGCTGGCCAAACAGGAAATGAGATTCAAAAGTTCGCAGTTCTTTTCCTGTCTACTGGGCCAGTGCATCTGAGTTGAGAGTGCTGTCCCGAGCGGTCACAATGGAGCACTCTGGGATAGCTCCCAGAGGCCAATACCATCGAACTGTGTCCACAGTACCCCAAATTCTACCTGGCAAGGCCGATTTAAGCGCTAATCCACTTGTCGGGGTGGAGTATGGAAATCGATTTTAAGAGCCCTTTGAGTCGAAATAAAGGGCTTCATCGTGTGGACGGGTGCAGTTTTACATCGATTTAACGCTGCTGAATTCGACCTAAAGTCCTAATGTAGACCAGGGCTGAGTTACCTACTTAAGTATGTTTTAAACTTTCAGCTTTAGAAATATTTGACATCCCCCAAGATTAGGTAGTGTACTGACAAGGAGAGCTCTCTATTTGTCATTCTTCTCATGAAGGAGAGATGTTTTACAGAGGCTTTCAATTTATTCATTAATGAATATCTTCTCTTTACATCAATCATATATTAATCCAACTACACCCTCATTTCCCCACTCTGGTGCCATATACAAACAGATTTTTGTAATGAAGAATCTTTTTAAGATGAAGTGTTATGCCCTGTAGAACACCACCAAAAACTGTTCTCCTTTATACAATCCCACCCTCTGTTTCAGTGCTATGTCTTCTAAAAGTAACTATTTTCTTTCTTGCAACTTCAGATGAACATTCCCATAGGGTATCAGTTATGTAACTAAATTTAATTACAATAAATTCTGACAGCTGGATACCAAAAGTGTAACCAGAAAGAGCAAAAACTGCATATCAGTGAAGTCAAGCACTCAGCTATTGGACCAGACCTCAATCAGTGTCAATTGTTATAGCGTCATTAAGTTCAATTAAGTTAATACAGCTGGTCAAAAATTTTCCAATTTAGACTGTTCTGACATAAAATTGGGTTTCCAAAATGAAAGTATCTGCTTTCTGACGAAGGACAACTCTTTTGGGAGGAAGGGGGATGTACAAAAAGCACAGAAACTGAAAACTTATTTAAAAGTCACCACAATGCCTCACACCACCCCTGAGTCTCCTCACTGGGAGGGTTCCTCAGAGAGATTACGTATTCCACAGTGCACTAGGGCCAGCGATTTACATCATGCCCCATGGTGGCTTAGCAAGAGGTGAGACAGTGGTACATCATGGGATAATAGTCCAGCCAAGAAGCCTAGCCCACAGAAGACATGGAACTCCTGAACTACAGCTCCCATGAGACATGACATTTCCTAATCCTTCATTATGATTTTTCACTCCCCGCTTTTTTTGGCCAAAAAGTCAAAAAAAAGTGTCCATGGAAAATATAACATTCAGATCAACTTTGGGAGCCAGTCTGGCTCCTATCAGCTGAGGATTTTGTGTAGGCAGTTAGAAAACTAGAAACCCGGCTAGCCTAACTACAGTGAAGTGAAAGTGCACAATATTTTAACCTCTTCAGGCCAGGGTCTGTCTGCATTTTGTGGTACCAGCACATTGCCAGTCAACTAATAATAATCATAATATATTGATATCCCCATTATGAGTGTATAATTATAATTAAAAATGGATAGAAAAACTTCAGCTAAAGTGAGAAAGTTGAAGGCTATAAACTACAAGCCAAATTCTACCTTCATGTATCAATGGGAATTGCACATATGCACCTGCAGGCTATTTGACCACTTGTGCAGGAGGAAACTATATGTTTAAATAGCTCACTTGCCATTCTAAAAGTGACAGTTACTGAACTTCCTCTATTCCTTAGATGACTCAAGATTCTAAGTTTATAAAACTATAGTATCTAGGTAAAATAATTTTATTTGAGTGCTACTTTGAAGATTAAATGTCCATTTGCACTCTGCAAATATCTGTTAATTTACAGCTGAAATATACGGAACATAAGTTACAGTTTATCATAATAAATAACAGTATTTAGAGGCTTTGCAAGAGAAACAGCAGCAGATTTTAAATACTATTTTCTGATTTTTTTTCTGTAGTAGACAATTGTTCAGTTTCTCTTCCCTACCTTATCCACCCCCCCCCCACACACACACACACACCCAGTCCCTATACACTTTTCAGCATTTGTATCTAACTCCCACTTCATTTAATAATGTGCTCCTTATTGGCCTCCATGTTCCTCAAAAAAGATATGTAAGAGCTACCAGACATTCTCAATACTACATTAAGAAAGGTATCCTACTGTATCCCAAACACCACTAAAAGTATAGCTAGGGCTGTCAAGCAATTAAAAAAATTAATTGTGATTAATCGCACTGATAAACAGTAATAGAATACACATTTATTTAAATATTTTTGGGTGTTTTCTACATTTTCAAGTATATTGATTTCAATTACAACAGAATACAAAGTGTACTGTGTTCACTTTATTTTTATTTTTGATTACAACTATTTGCACTGTAAAAAACAAGAAATAATATTTTTCAATTCACTTCATACAAGTACTGTAGTGCAATCTCTGTCATGAATGTTGAACTTACAAATGTAGAATTATGTACAAAAAAATAACTGGTGGCTGAAACATGAAGGGACATATGAATGTTTAGCAAATCTGGCAGCTAAATACCTTGCAATGCCAGCTACAAAAGTCCCATGTGAACACCTGTTCTCACTTTTTCGTGACATTGTAAAGAAGTGGGGAACGTTATTTCCCCTAAATGTAAACAAACTTGTTTAATTCATAGATTCATAGACTTTAAGGTCAGAAGGGACCATTATGACCGTCTAGTCTGACCTCCTGCACAACACAGGCCACAGAATCTCACCCACCCACTCCTGCAATAAACCTCTCACCTATGTCTGACCTATTGAAGCCCTCAAATCCTGGTTTAAAGACTGCAAGGCGCAGAGAATCCTGCAGCAAGTGACCCATGCCCCATGCTACAGAGGAAGGCGAAAAACCCCCAGGGCCTCTGCCAATCTGTCCTGACGGAAAATTCCTTCCCGACCCCAAATATGGCGATCAGCTGAACCCTGACAATGTGGGCAAGACTCACCAGCCAGACCCCCCAGGGAGAATTCTCTGTAGTAACTCAGATCCCACCCTATCTAGTGTCCTGTCATAGGCCATTGGGCATATTTACCGCTAATAGTCAAAGATCAATTAACTGCCAAAATTAGGCTATCCCATCATACCATCCCCTCCATAAACTTATCAAGTGATGGTCAGAAACCTTTGTCTAATTTCAAGTCTAAACTTGCTGATGGCCACTTTATATCCATTTGTTCTTGTGTCTACACTGGTACTGAGCTTAAATAATTCCTCTCCCTCCCTAGTATTTATCCCTCTGATATATTTATAGAGAGCAATCATAACTCCCCTCAGACTTCTTTTGGTTAGGCTCTTTGAGTCTCCTTGCACTTTCACAATAAAGAGGTTGTACTACGATACTTGGATGAGGTGAATTAAAAATAATATTTCTTTTGTTTATCATTTTTACAGTGCAAATATTTGAAATAAAAATAATATAAAGTGAGCAATGTACACTTTGTATTCTGTGTTATAATTGAAATTAATAAATTTGAAAATGTAGGAAAACATCCAAAAATATTTAATAAATTTCAATTGGTATTCTATTGTTTAACAGTGTGATTAAAACTGTGACTAATCGCAATTAATTTTTTAAAGGTGATTAATTTTTTGAGTTAATCGCGTGAGTTAACTGCAATTTATCGACAGGCCTAATTATAGCCCGTTGACCTACTGGATCTTAACATGTCTGATGCTAGTAAAAAATACGTTTCTTATTAAGAACGGACCAATCTTACAGGAGTTTAGGCTGTCTAGTAATTCCATACAGTGTTCTCCCAAGTTTCTTATAGGAACCTATTTCTGCATTATGATCTCTTAACTACATAAGGAATTGGTTTTGTTTTCCAATGGCTTGTCCAAGATAGTCAGTCAGGTTTGATTTCCTATTTATGTCTACCGCACCCAAGACTTATTACTATTATAGAACACACAGTCTACAAGCTGCAGATTTTTATACTTGGAAGTATACCACAAGAGGAACAATGCAGTATCTATAAACCTACCAGAACAGGGAATTTTCATGCAAACAATTATTTCATTGGAAGGCACGGCAGTTCAGTCATAGGACAAAAGTATATATGGTACAAAAAACACAATCTATCACTCTTTCTTCCCACCTATTGCTTCTCCAACTGAAGTAACCATCTTCCAGTATTATTATTACCAGGTGCAATTGATGTAACAGTAAAAATCAGTCTTTCAACATCATCCACACCAAAAAATCTATTAGAAATAAACTATGTGGAACAGAATTCAGCTTCTCAATGAGAAACAATGACAGGACCAACATGATCTTTATATCAGCTTGATAACTGAAGTTATTAACAAAACCTCTCAATAAAGGACAGCTGACAGGTAACATTCCTCCTCTCCTACCATTATATATAGCTAGCACTAAGTGTGCATTTATATTCCAAAGTGGACTGAATGTGGAGGAAATGAGATTTGGGGACACCCAAATCTCATTTCCTCCACATTCAGTTCACTGTGGAATGAAGCACACCTACCCATCCCTCCCCCCCCACACACACAAATTGAATATTTCCCCCCATTTTTCAGTGTAGTCGTCCAGAACAAATACCATTTTGTACTTCTTAAAGACAGAATTCTAGTCAGATCTTTACTTAGAAAAATGGAGCCCTATTCAAAATAAGAAACTGGAACACATTCATCTCTTTTTTAGAGAAATGTAAATTCCAGGACCACAAAATCTACTTCTTGCTCACGTATTCACTTGTCCCTGCAATGCCTATACATAAAGTGCTTCCACTGAAGTCAAAGGAGATTTTGCCTATGTTAAGAATTCAGGATCAAACTAGTCATGATTTTTAATGGTTTATTTCATAGTTTGTATTCCTCTTAATGCTCCACTACATTTCTAAAATGGTTATCAGTTTCCCACTTAAGAATTATAACTCTAAAATTTAGATGTTTAATATGTAAATAAGTTTAACTATGGCTTTATAAAATCACTAGTTGTATTACAAGTTAAACATACCAAACACTTATTTTAATTAAAAATCCAAAAAAAAAAGTCACAAATCTACATTTTTCCCAGAGAGCTAATTTGCCATCTTATATCACACCTATTATCTCTTATCACATAGCATTGTACTGTTCCATTTCAGTATATATAATTGTAATTGAATTGTAAAGAGAGCATGTCTTTAAAATATTATTCTGTCACTGAAAAATCAAATACAATGGAACTATGCCCGTATAATGTCAGGCCTGTGTGTGTTTGTTGATCAAGGCCTTCACTTTCAGTTTCTGTAAACAATTATCCGTGATTGTGTTTGTTACTTACAAAGTATGTTAAGTTATACTACCACTGCATAGCACTTTAATTTTGTATCTTTCCTCAAACTTTAATTTTCTGGAATGATCCCAACATGGATAAAAGAGCTTATGGGAGCCCAGAGTTCAAAACCTCTTACCCTAAAGGGAAGCTGGTTACCTATCACCAATGTGGAATGCCTGGGCACATAAGGACAAATTGTCCAACATTCCAAACCACTGCACGACCTGATATCCCTGTGAGTGCCAATGCCATAACTGTGAGTGCAGAAGCTAACCCTGTAAATGTTAATGTTGTCTCCCTAGCCCCAAAGGAGAATGCAGGGGAAGGACAGGGTTTTGTGAATTATGTCAGAACTGAGTCTTGGAGGGATAGGGATGAATTTATTCGGAATACACAGATGAATGGTGTGGCTTGTCATGGGTTGGTGCGACACAGTATCAGACATTACTTTGGTTAAGGAGTGTTGTGTCCGAGAGGAGGACAAACTGGCAGGCAAGAACATAACTGTTCTGGCTCTAGCTGAGTTTCCTGTAACTGTTCCTTAGCTAAGATCCACCTGGAGTGGGGGGGACTTTAGTGGTGAAATGATGATAGGCATGTTGAGGAAAGAGCTTTTGAAAATGGGGACATGATTCTTGTGTTGATTCCTGTGAGGAAGAATAAAATGCAGAACATTTGGAACGAACCCTATGAGGTAGTGGAAAGGGTTAATGAGGTTACCTATAATGTCAAGAAGCCTCATGGAAGGGGAGCTATGCAGACAGTGCATGCTAATAGACTGAAAGCTTATCATGAAAGGGAAGCAGGCGTCAATATGATTTGTTGTACTGATGAGAGAAAAGTATCTGTCCCTTTGATTGACCTAATTACAGAAAGCAAGGAAGAAACCCGGCTGGAAAGCATCGAGTTTGGGAAAGGTTTAAGTCCTACCCAAAAGCAAGAGATGTTAGCCTTGTTAAAACACCACAGGCAAACATTCTCCAACCATCCAGGTTTAACTAATATGATTGTGCACTCCATTCAAACCACAGGACCCCTCACAGCACCTAACAGAGCATATTGGGCCAAGGGGGAAATGCAAAGGCAGATCCAAGAGGTGGTTGAAAGCATGTTGGAAATGGGAATAATTACTAAATCAAATAATTCCTGGCCTTCCCCCATTGTGATGGTGCCCAAGAAGGATAAAACCATGAGGTTTTGTGTGGATTACAGAAAGCTAAATGCAATCACACAGCCTGAGCCATACCCCACACCCCACATAGAGGATTTATTGGACCAATTGCAGGTGCAACTTCCATAAGCACTCGAGGATACTGCCAAATCCCCTTAGATGTTGATGCCGAGGAAAGATCTGCTTTCATAGTGGATTCTGGTCTGTATGAGTTCAAGGTTCTACCATGTGGATTAAAAAAATCCAGAGCCAGCTTTATGAGACTCATTAATAAGATTTTGCGTGGGTTGCAGACCTTTGCCAGAGCCTGTATAGATGACTTGCCCATTTTCAGCTGCTCCTGGGAAGATCATCTATAACACAAAAGAGTTGTGTTACAAATGTTAAGGGAAGCCAACCTAACTGTTAAAATCTCCAAGTGCATCTTAGGAGCTGTAGGGGTATCATACCTGGGACATAAGGTGGGAAGTGGATTGGTATGCCCTGATCCCCTGAAAGTAGAAGCCATAAAAGGATGACCTGCCCTTAAAACAAAGAAGCAGGTCCAGTCCTTTATTGGGCAAGCCAACTATTATCACAGGTTTGTAAAGGGATTTAGCGACATTGTGGCCCCCATAACAGACCTTACCAAAAAGGGGAAATCGTACAAGGTAAAGTGGACCGAGGCTTGTGAAAAAGGCTTCCAAAAAATAAAAGTGGCCTTAGCTAAGGAGCCTATATTAGAAGTTTATAACAAGAAGTTTACCGTGCTCAGTGATCATGCTCCCTTGGTGTGGTTACACAAAGCAAAAGGAACCAATTCTAGGATACTCCATTGTAGTTTGACTTTGCAAGAGTTTGATATGTACATAATTCATATAAAAGGAAAAGAGAATCTTGTGGCTGATGCCTTGTCAAGGTTGGGAGACCCTTAAGGTGTATCCAGGAGCTTTAATTTCTCCCTTCCACACCAGTCTCACATTGGGAGTGTGATGCATGGCCAGAAAGGGTTAAACATCTTGCAAAATAAATTATTCAAATTGAACCCTTAAAGACCTGGGGGGAGAAAATATTTGTGTTTTTGTGTATTTGCAAATGTATGGGTAGCGGTCAACAATGTAATCAACAGTCCTTGTCTATGCTGTATTCTGATAATTCAAAGATCAAAAGAACATCCTAGAATTTAAATGAAGTGTAAACACGGGATATCTCTGTATTCATCTTTCTTTGAAATGTATAGCAAATTGTTAGTGAATGGTGGAGGAACAGGTGATTGTCTTATGTTAATTCAAATAGCTAAGTACCAGTGATATACTGCCTTATGTTAATCTGTGTGAATAATTAACAATGATGTTTAGGAAAGAAGAGCCCGAGGGACTCCAACTTGTCAAAGAAGACCTGAAATCATAAAAAAAGATCCTTGGGCCCTGATCCTTTTTTATCTCAGATCTGCGTAAGCTTCATCAGGGGAAGTGTGAGTCACAAGATTAGATCCCAGTTAAGCTGGTACACCCTGGATATGATATTGGACATTGGACTATAACCTATGAACTAAATTCTAAAAACTCTTTGCAATTACAATGCTCACCATCTCTGGTATGAATCTGAACAGCAAGAATTGAACACATGTCTGTATGCATATTGATCTTTTAACCATGCTCTCACCCTTTTCTTTTTAAATAAATTTTAGTTTAGTTAATAAGAATTGGCTGTATGCATGTATTTGGGTAAGATCTGGAATAGTTAATAACATGGGAGGTAATGTGTCCAATCCTTTGGGATTGGTAGAACCTTTTCTTTTATATGATGAAGATTTTCAGAAATCTCTCTCATATTTGACTTGTGTATCTGGATGGAGGCCTGAGATTGGGTTACTTAAAGGGAACTGTGTTGTTTGGACTTCTGTAAGTCAGTAAGGTATAACGGAAGATTTTTATTGATGGCTTGGTAAATCTAAGTATTGAATTATCCACCAGCTTTGGGGTTTGTCTGCCCCATTCTTTGCAGTTCACTCTGAGTAACCTCAGCTGGCCCCCACTGGGACCCTGGTCACAATAAGCCATTGTAAAATATACCTTAATTACTCATCAAATCTAAGATTTTGTAACAGGCCTAATTCTGCAACCTTGGACTTTCCTAGGACTACTTCCTTAAGTAACTATTTATTGCAAGTAAAGATTGCTGAAATGAACCCACTGGAGACAAAACAGTGGCTATTGATTCAGTGACTGGAAAAGGTCTAAGTAAGGAAAAGGCAATACTACCAAAAATCCATTAAAGCATCTGCATTTGAAGCTTCTTGAAACCTAACACATAGCAGATTACAAATAACCATAGGAATCAGCTCTGCTTTGCGAGATCCCTGTTATGCTGAGCAAATGACAGTGCAAAGTGGCAGATAACCAACTCAGGCATGCATAAAGATTGCAAATTCATAAAAAGATGATGGCAAATGGAAATGCTGGGCACAAATTCTCATCATGAGGAAAGTTTCAGAGACAATTTATATTTTCCCCATGTGCCTGTGAACATTATTCTCTATTCCCAACACTATTTAGTTAAAGAACATACCAGAGAATAGACAATGTTAACAAGGACATTCAAATAATTGTACTTTGTATTACTAGACTTCCACTGTTGGACCATGTATTCATTCTTTATTAACAAGTTAAAAAGAGAAATAAACAAAGACAAGTCTCGATGAGGGTTGTGTGTCCTTGGCTCAAGCACATACTGTGGCAGTACCCAATGTGTGGGGGAAGGCACCACATATATAAATCTATTATCCCAGCAACTCAGTGAACTCATTCAACTTCCCTGCAGTCTGAATCCTCATTGTTCTGAAGAGCTCTCAAGTCTCTTGAGGGCAGAGTACAGCAGCGTCCTGAAACTAGATTGTAAAGAAATAAAGTGGCGCTGTGTACCATGCACCTAATAATTGAACAGAGCATCACAGACAAGATAAAAGGAGGAGATCTCCTCTGAGAAATGTTAATAGTTATAAGAAAAATCAAGATGTTTACTGTGTCACCAAAATCATGCATCCCGTCAGTGGGTTTGGCGATTCTACAGTGGCACTGTGAATGGTTGCATCCTCATATGACAAATGGGAAAGTAGCTGCATTGCTGCTAGGGCTACTCTTCAGTTACTGACTTTTTAAAACACCTATTCTGGAGTGAAGCATAGACCTTTGACCAGGCACTTAGGTTGCCCTCAACCAGAAAGCAAGACAGAGGCACACTACACATGTTCTCTTGCTCCCCATTACTTTTCTCCAGAGCATCAACATATTCTCTTGTGCATTGCTATCATTTTGAAGACCTTACTCATTTTCCTATATACTCCATTCTGTTAATGATCAGGTCAAGTAGAAATGGCTTGAGAGGCCAACAGCACAATGGCATGCTATTTATTGCCTTCCTCGCAGTCCCACTGTGCCACACTGCCTCAAGTCTGTGACATGTGCAAGATGAAAGGGACCAGGACCAAGGGAGAAGCCAGATTTGTGGCATGATTTCCTCTGAGCCTGGCAAATATCGAAGAATGAATGAATGTTTCCCCACAAAACTTAACTCAGACTCCATGTTTGCAGCATTCTCAGAGAAGTGGGGCTGTGATGGTAAAATGCAGAGGAGCAAAAGGCAGCATGGTTCCTGGGATTGCCTTGCGACCAGTACAGCTACTAGAAAAATCTATTAACATGTCTGGAGATGAAGCAGGAATCCTCTAGGGACATCTACATGAAGCTTTCCTGGAGGTACTCTGAAAGCCTTTGCAGAAGGTTTCTGGGGAGCGCTGCCTTATTTCATCCTCCATGGTAGGACACTTTACCATGACAAGCCAGTAGCAAGTAGTCTGGAATCACTGCAGCACAATCATGGCAGCAAATGGCCTTGGGTTTTGGTTGCATTCAAGCAACATTCGGTCGTTATTTTTCTGTGTTAGCCTCAGGAGAGTGATATCATTCATGGTCACCTGATTGAAATAGGGGAGTTTTTATAAGGGAACAGTAAAAGGATCCCATTCATGCTGGGTTGTTTGCGCTTGGCTAATAGGGATCGCCCAAAAGAATAGCCAAGTGGTCGGGTGGGGGTAGGTGTGTGCTGCACATCCACCTGAAAACCACAGCCCCTCCTTTTAAATGTGAAACCCAACCAGCATTGCTTGCTATGGAAAAGGATGGTGCTGCAGTTTGAAACCATTCCCACATGTTATGAAGGCATAAGAAGCCAGCCCCGCATACCAAAAGGCTTACCATGGCTATCTGGAAACCAAATTTTGTTGCCCAGCCATTTGTGATGTGGTACCATACCGGCATGCACTCAATATAAAAGGCAAAATGCGACCTTGTACCTAAAGCACATGTGCTGTCTGCTGTGAATTGCTTGATTCACTGTGAAAGAGTCTCCCTTTTGTTCTCAGAAATGTATCATCTTAAATTTTACTCTCCCTTTTTATCTCCCCACAGGTGCAAATGTTTCTATGCTCCCCCTATCATCTCTGTCCCTGAGGTTATCGCAGATTAGAAGGCGAAAAAAATGCACTTGCGATGACATGTTCTCTGAGCTCATGCAGTCCTCCTGCACTGATAGGGCACAGCTTAATGCATGGAGGCATTCAGTGGCAGAGGCCAGGAAAGCATTAAGTGAGTGCGAAGAGCAGAGCCAGGAGGTGATGCTGAGGCTAACGGGGGAGCGAACGGACATGATGAAGAGTCTGTTGGAGCTGCAAGAAAGCCAACAAGAGCACAGACCCCCCACTGCATCCATTGTATAACAAATTGCCCTCCTCCACAAGTTCCATATCCTCCTCACCCAGATGCCCAAGAACGCAGTGGGGGAGGCTCCGGGCATGGAGCCGCTCCACTCCAGAGGATGGCCCAAGCAACAGAAGGCTGTCATTCAAACAGTTTTGGTTTGTAGTGTGGCTTCAATAAGCAATGTGCCCTTGTCCTTCTCTCATCCCACATCCCACCCCACCTGGGCTACCTTGTCAGTTATCTCATTTTTTTTAATTAATAAAGAAAGAATGCCTGGTTTCAAAATGAAGAGTGACTTTATTTCCTTTTCCAGCTGTGATCGAAGGGGGGCGGGTGGTTGGCTTACAGGGAATTAAAATCAACAAAGGGGATGGGTTTGCAGCAAGGAGAAACAAACAGAACTGTCACACCGTAGCCTGGCCAGTCATGAAACTGGTTTTCAAAGCCTCTCTGATGCGCAGTGTGCCTAGCTGTGCTCTTCTAATCACCCTGGTGTCTGGCTGCTCAAAATCATCCGCCAGGTGATTTGCCTCAACCTACCACCCTGCCATAAACATCTCCCCCTTACTTTCACAGATATTATGGAGCACACAGCAAGCAGCAATAACAATGGAAATGTTGGTTGCGCTGAGGGCTAACCTAGTCAACAAAAAGTGCCAGCGAGCTTTTAAACTTCCAAAGGCACATTCTACCACCATTCTGCACTTGCTCAGCCTATAGTTGAACTGATCCTTACTACTGTCCAGGCTGCCTGTGTACAGCTTCATGAGCCATGGGAGCAACAGGTAGGCTGGGTCCCCCAGGATAACTATTGGCATGTCAACATCCCTAACAGTAATTTTCTGGTCTGGGAAGTAAGTCCCTTCTTGCAGCTGCTCAAACAGCCCAGAGTTCCTAAAGATGCGACCGTCATGCACCTTTCCTGGCCATCCCATGTTGATGTCGGTGAAACGTCCCTTGTGATCCACCAGTGCTTGCAGCACCATTGAATAGTACCTCTTGTGATTTACGTACTGGTTTGCAAGGTGGTCTGGTGCCAAGATAGGTATATGTGTTCTGTCTATCGCCCCACCACAGTTAGGGAAACCCATTGCAGCAAAGCCATCCAGAATGACCTGCACATTTCCCAGAGTCACTACCCTTGATAGCAGAACGTCAGTGATTGCATTGGCTACTTGGATCACAGCAGTCCCCACAATAGACTTGCCCACTCCAAATTGATTCCCAACTGACCGGTAGCAGTCAGGCTTTGCAAACTTCCACAGGGCTATCGCCATCCACTTCTCAACTGTCAGGGCAGCTCTCATCTTGGTATTCCTGTGCTTCAGTGTGGGGTAAAGCAACTCACAAAGTTGACTTCTATAAAATCAACCTAATTTTGTAGTATAAACATACCCTCACTTTGTTCTGTCTGTTATTACTTGAAACCACTTAAATCCTACATGTTATACGTAATAAAATCATTTTGTTTATTAGTAAACCCAGAGTAAGTGATTAATACCCTGGAGAGCAAACAGCTGTGCATACCT
Organism: Lepidochelys olivacea; assembly: GCF_965140295.1. Lineage (NCBI taxonomy): Eukaryota > Metazoa > Chordata > Testudines > Cheloniidae > Lepidochelys > Lepidochelys olivacea. Next base: position 62,039,694 of record NC_140418.1, on the reverse strand, counting down.
CTCTAACAGTGTTATAAAGGGCAGACAATTTATGAATTTACGCTGTATATGCTTTATATAGCGTTAAACGGATTTATTTGGGGTTTGGATCCCATTGGGAACTGGGTGTCTGGGTGTTGGAGATAGGGGACCTATTGAGCAGTTTTTAGTTAAAGCCTGCAGCTTTGGGGGTGTGGGCCAGACCTGGGTGTGTATTGCAGCAGGCTAGCATGTCTGGCTCAACAAGGCAGGGTTCTGGAGTCCCAAGCTGGTAGGGAAAACGAGCTCAGAGGTAACTTCAGCACACCAGGTGACAGTCCCAACGGGGTCTCTGTGACTGACCCGTCACAATTTCAGTGTACATAATGGTGCTGTATGCATAGCATGGAAAAAGTTATTTTAAACTATTGTCTGAACAAATAAAAAATGAAACTGTTGCTGATACCATCAGAGCTCTTATTTCACCAAAAAGAGACGGCCAATGTAAAGATCATCTTTACATTTCCTACATTTTACATTAATGTTATTATTTTATAACAAAGGTAAAGGACCTGGCTAGTGTTGCCTTGAATAAAGAAAAGTGCTTTATATTTATTCTGAGCTGCTGGATAAAGCTATATTTTTCTGCAGTTCATTCTGTCTCTCTTTTCTTCTTCAGTGGAGCTGAAATTCTGAACTCAAAACATGGGAAAAGTGAGTCATTTCAATTTAAACAACCAGTTAGTTAGTATCCATTTACACTGGTTTGTTACCCAAACTCTGATGCTGAAACCCAAATCAGTTCTGTTATTAATCCAGGGCTATATTGTGGACCATCCTGAATATCTATGCAGGGCAACAAATGAAGGAAGGCACTCCCTTTCTCCCCTACACCAGATACCCATATCATATAGCAGCATGGAGTAGAGAGCACCTCCATGGGGTGGCTGTGTTCCCTTCCTTATTCAGTTAAACCTCAGAGTTACGAACACCAGAGTTACAAATTGACCAGTCAGCTGCACACCCCATTTGGAACTGGAAGTATGCAATCAGGTAGGAGCAGGGGTGGAGGGGTAGGGAGGCAAACACAGTACAGCACTGTGTGAAATGTAAACTACTAAAAAAAATAAAGGGAAAGTTTAAAAAAAAGATTTGCCAAGGTAAGGAAACAGTTTATGCTTGTTCTATTTAAATTAAGATGGTTAAAAGCAGCATTTTTCTTACTTCTGCATAGTAAAGTTTCAAAGCTGTATTAAGTCAATGTTCAGTTGTAAACTTTTGAAAAAACAACCAACCATACCATTTTGTTCAGGAGTTACGAACATTTCAAAGTTACAAACAACCTCCATTTCAGAGGTTGTCATAACTCTAAGGTTCTACTGTATTGGGGAATAGGTGGGGTGAAATGAACAGAGCTCTGGCTCCACCTTCCAGTGTGCTGACCAGGGCGGCTGGCCCAGTTTACTCCTCCCACAGAGAAATAGTAAACAGGAAGTAGATTATGAAAGCTTCCAGTCTGCTCCTGAGGCAACACAATTATGTGGTGAGCTATACATGGGGCATAGCCATATAATACATACCAGAATAACCACTTTTAAGAAAAAAGAAGAACGCAAAATATATTAACAGAAAAGCCCTGAGCTAAGCCTACAGATTCACCCCTTAACTTTTGGGCCAAATTCCATCCTGGCTGAAGTAAGCACAGCTCCTTTAATTTGAGAGGGGGCAATAGCATCTTATGCCGTAGCTGAATTTGGACCCATATCTCCAGAATGGGTTCAATTAAATCCTTGGATTTGGAAATCCACAGATGGAGAGTTCAAAACCCAAATCTGAACTTTCACAAAGTTTGGGGTATTTTGGACTTGGTCCATTATAGACAGAGAGATTCCAGCTACAAACACTGATTTGAACCTCCATCTATCATTTTTATTTTAAAGGATTTATAACATTATTTCTTGATTCATGATCTTTGCTGGACTTCACAAAAACCCCCAGATTACTGGTGTACAGACTGAGAAACAAACACCAGACTTCAAAGTTACTCCCTATGGACCTCCCGCTGTAAATAATTACACTTCTGAGCAGTCACATTGAAATCAACAGGGCTGTGCTCAAGTATTTCCCTAAAACTAAATGTTTGTAAGGCTGCAAACCCAATCACCTCAAGCAAGTAGTTCCCTCCTCTGGCCTCCAGGGTTTTCCTTTCCTCAGGTGAGCGTGATGGGGATCACTCACCACAGGCATCGCTTAGTGCAGGGGTCTCAAATTCAATTTCCCGTAGGGCCAGTGCCAGTCCTCAAATCCTCCCCATGGGCCAATAATGTCACTGAAGAGGGTGTTCAGAAAATAAACCATTTATACTGTATTTTTTTATTTCAAATTTCTTAGAAATAATAGAACTGTCATACAACTTTATACGATTCATTTCCTGCCACAGAGTTTTTAGTTTTCAGAAGAGCAGCCATGTTAGTCTGTATTTGCAAAAAGAAAGGGAGGACTTGTGGCACCTTAGAGACTAACACATTTATTTGAGTGTAAGCTTTCGTGAGCTACAGATCACTTCATCGGATGCATTCATGCACTTTCCACTGAATGCATCCGATGAAGTGAGCGGTAGCTCACGAAAGCTTATGCTCAAATAAATTTGTTAGTCTCTAGAGTTTTTAGTGTTTGCCAGACCCCTGGCAATGCTTCAGTTCTGTCAGTTTGTTGATTTTTGGCCTCAGTGACTGAGCAGTTGAAACCTTCAGGATTGCAGCAAGGTGTGCGTCAGATAGTTGTGTTTGGTATTTTGACTTGTTTATATTCATTGTGGAAAAAAGTGATGCTGCCTCCATGGCTGACTCTGCCCGGCAACTAATGATGCTGCCTCCATGGCTGACTCTGCCTAGCAACTAGTTATGACAGGTTTCAGAGTAACAGCCGTGTTAGTCTGTATTCGCAAAAAGAAAAGGAGTACTTGTGGCACCTTAGAGACTAACCAATTTATTTGAGCATAAGCTTTCATGAGCTACAGCTCACTTCCTCAGATGCATATCGTCGAAACTGCATCTATTTTGAAACTGATTTGTGTCCATTTATTCTTAAATCAGATGTCAAGAATTATAACATTCATAAAGCAGTCGGAGAACACTTCAATCTCTCTGGTCACGCAATCACAGACATGAAGGTCGCTATCTTAAAACAAAAAAACTTCAAATCCAGACTCCAGCGAGAAACTGCTGAATTGGAATTCATTTGCAAATTGGATACTATTAATTTAGGCTTAAATAGAGACTGGGAGTGGCTAAGTCATTATGCAAGGTAGCCTGTTTCCTCTTGTTTTTTCCTACCCCCCCCCCCAGATGTTCTGGTTTAACTTGGATTTAAACTTGAAGAGTGGTCAGTTTGGATGAGCTATTACCAGCAGGAGAGTGAGTTTTTGTGTGTATGGGGGTGGGGGGGATGTGAGAACCTGGATTTGTGCAGGAAATAGCCCAACTTGATTGTCATGCACATTGTGTAAAGAGTTGTCACTTTGGATGGGCTATCACCAGCAGGAGAGTGAATTTGTGTGGGGGGGTGGAGGGTGAGAAAACCTGGATTTGTGCTGGAAATGGCCCACCTGATGATCATTTTAGATAAGCTATTACCAGCAGGACAGTGGGGTGGGAGTAGGTATTGTTTCATATTCTCTGTGTATATATAAAGCCTGCTGCAGTTTCCACGATATGCATCTGAGGAAGTGAGCTGTAGCTCACGAAAGCTTATGCTCTAATAAATTGGTTAGTCTCTAAGGTGCCACAAGTACTCCTTTTCTTCTTTCAACTAGTTATGGTATCTCTGTCCCTCTCCCCCAGCCAATGGGAGCTGCAGGGGACAGCAATGCCTGCTGCAGACATTGCTGGCAGCCTGTCTGCACGTGTCTCTCCGCCCTGGGCCTCAGAGGGGAGGTTCTCGGGCTGCAGATGGCCCACAGGCCAGGACTTGGAGACCCTGACTTAGACAAGGGCATGCCAGGACCTTCTTTCCTGGCAACCCCTAGTGACAACAACTCCAGCCCTACAATGATCTTCTTTTCCATGACTCAGTCCTCCAACCAGGCTGTGAGTTTTGTCCATGCCTTTCAGGGTATACTATGAGTCTACCAAAGGATAGTCCTGCTGTCAGTCAAGGGGTTCCAGGCTTCACAGAGTCATGATCCTCCAGGTTATAATCCTCCTAGTCCAGATTCCCCTGGATCTGGGGTGGGCTTTTTGCCTTCAGCCCCATACAGAAGCTTTTAAGGGAAGCCAGGCCCATACTCTCCATCAGGTTTCAATCCAGGGCCCTTTGGTGGGCAGCACATTTTTGCACCCCCAAAAGGTGTTGAACCACTGCTCCTCTGGATTGCTTTCTATCAGTCTCCTCTGACAAAAGGACAAAGAAAAGATATATGACCAGAATAAATTACAGGATAAACCCCAGGCCTTTCAAGTGATCAAAGTCATTTTTCCCCTCAGCAGGTCAGGTAGGCTCTCAGTAGTCCAGGTCACCAGACAAATGGACCTCCCATAGCACTTCCTCTCATGAGGAAAGAGTTCACCTCCACTGGCTGCCCAGAACTGACCTGCTCTGCTCTCCTTTTAAGCCCCAGTCCATGCATACTTTCTGTGTGTGCGGGGAAAGCTGCCTGGATCCAAAGTAGCTCTTTAACCCCTTTGTAGCCTATAGGAATAGTTATTTGATGAGTAAGGACTAGGTATAAGTTAAGACAGTAATGAAATGAGCTTACAAGCTCAAAGCCTATATGACAACAGCTTAGCTAAACTAATAGAGGCATAATGCCCCAAAAGCCTTAGCAAAAACACTTACCCAGGATAATCATAGATCATAAGTTATCACATGACAGAATTCTGTAATAAACAAGTATGACTAAATTGCTGACAAGATGCCAGTTTGTACCAACTTGAGATATTTTAAGTTAGCAATATCAGCACATGTTCAACCACAAGAATGCCATGGTAACTAATGGATGTATATGCTAATGACCTTGAGGTAAAAGGCCTATTAACCTATGGGAGAAAGGTGTAGAGGTTCAAATAAAGTAAAGGGGCTGAAATCCTTACTGAATATGCATTAGGCATAGTGGGCAGCAGCATAACACGATAAAAGTTGTATCCCAGCTTGCGTGCCTTGAGACACACCAGCATGATACCCATTGGGGATGATGGAGATGACAATGAAGAAGATAATGATGAACACTTCTCCACAAGAGATGGTAAGAGTTTATGGATGCTCATTGTATATTACCTCTAGCTTCTTTGCTGGGTTGTAGTGTTTACGATTTTGCTAACTATGTTAATAAAACTAATGCAAATTCAAAATTCTTTTCCTAAGTGTGAGTATTGCTCCTGTGCACATCAGAGTTCTCAAATTAAGTAATTCTAATAACTCTGGGCCTGATCTTGGGACGAGACCCTGCCAAAAAACACAGTGTTATTTGGGAATTCTTAATTATTATAATTAATATATAACCAACAGACCAGGCAACACCTTCCTTTCCAAGGGAGGGTTTGTATATCCAGCCACAATGCTACACACTTGGCAGAGAAAAAGGGCTCTGGTGCTCTTTCTTCCAGTCATTTTTGGTGCTGCTGGCTCAGGGTGGTGCAGAGGTGTCTTAGGTCTGGAGAAGGGGTTTCAGGATACTTTTGCTGTTGCCAGCTCTACAAGAAATTTAGAGCAGGAAAGGCCCATAAACCTTAGTGAGGGTATGAGAAGATCTCTGGCTGTTCCCTAGAAACCACACACTGGAAATTATGGAAAGTCTCTCATCACACACAGAACAGAGCTGGTTGAGATTTTTAAGGAGATATGTGTTGATTAAACAAATAATAATATCTTAAGTGTCCACCATGGGGACTGAGATGGCTCTTAAGTCTGTGCTATGCTCATTTAAAACTCAGTTTAAAAATGTGAAACTATAGCACTAATTGCAGTTTTACAAAGTTTTTAATGACAAATTTCAGAGTAGCAGCCATGTTAGTCTGTATTCTTAGTCTCTAAGGTGCCATAAAGTTTTTAATGAAATTCCTTTCACCTTGTAATACTTAGGAAGACAACACAATCTCCTATCTGACAACACCATTTGTAAACTATATAATACACAACTCAATTTAAAAAAAAACAAAACAGATAATTCCCCTTTCTTTTATACATGAAACAATTAAAATGGCAACTCAGATATTCAAACTGTGCTTCAACTCAGGCATGGTATGCTGATTATAAACAGTAATTTTTTAAAAAAAATTAATTCTAATTAGCACCAGTTTTCTGTCAAATTCAGTAATTAGGGAAGTTGTCAATGTCAATCCTATTCTTCTTCTTGATAATGAAATTATTTAAACATCAAGCAAACATAAATGTTCTATTTTTACTTGGAGTATGGTACATTAGTATGGAGAGTGTAATTATTGCTAACATCCCCATAGTACTTAATAAACATAGCTCATCAACCAACATTATCTACCTAAATACCTGAACACAGATGTTCGTGATTAAGTATTTAAAGAGATACGTGTGGCCTACTCAGGAACTGAGCTAACCTGCAGGTTTGTGATTAGCTCTCCATGAACAGAAGTGATAGAAGATGTAGTATTTATTCTGAAGACTTCTCATGACTAAAAAATCCTCAACAATAAAACAGCCAGATTCTAAGAGCAATAATGGTTTTCGATTAAGCCAAATAAAGCATTGAAATACTTTACAGTAATTTGTAAAAAGTACAGCATACTTTGAAATACAGTAAAAGACTACAACTCTATGGTATGATCCTTTTGAGAGCATGCTGCAAGTCTCATTATTTTCTAAAGGTCTTGCCATAAAAACTGAAAGCAGAAAAAAAATCGCCCCCTTTCACCAACATTTCCCCCGATGCACAAATACCTGAACAGAGAAGATGGTTCTTTGAGAGGAACTCATTCTCTTGTGGATGCTTCCTTCAGTGTGGAGTTTAAGCCCATTCAGTTTTTCAGAAGAAGCTGGGGTTCACCAGGGAAACTGTAATAAGCAAAGGCATATGTACACGTGCCTTGTTTTTGATTTGGCTACCAGCTGCTGATGGGCCTTGGACTGCCTCTGCCATGCCTGTTACTTGTGTACTCTATATAGTGTACAGGGGACATTTAGTTTGTTGTATATCATATCTGTATTTAAATGTGTGTCTTTGAGTGCACATAGGTGTAAAAGACAGATACAAAAAGGGAAAACAACAATTCTAGGAGAACTCTGGATTCTCCCCCTTCAAAGTTTCAGCAATACCCTGAAGAGGTCTGTTACAGTGGCACAACTTGGGACTAAAGCATGAACAAATCATCTTAAACAGATCTGGGGTCTGGGTGCTTGGAAAATAAAGTTTTCACGTGTATTTGTCTCTGGTTGAATGCTATGTATGGACCCCTAATTCTTCTCTCTGTGCACTGAATATACTACCAATTATTTTCAGCTAACTCAATACTCAGAAGATTTCCCCCTTTTAAATATATATATTCAAGTACATGTAAAGATCTTACAATACAAATCAAAATCACTCTAGAGTTCAATCAAAAGAAAAGTACAATAAAATAGCCCTAAAACATAATCAGAAATAGTAACCACATATTTAAAAGTGGAAAAATGAACTCCTGTACCATTTATGAAGATCAGCCTTTCAAAGACACCAAGTCCAGAGTTTCAGAGCAAAAACATCTACAATCTATCAACTCACATATGATAGAGCCGTAGCTGTGCCACTCCTCATTACTGAGTGTAAAAAAGGAACTGATGAAAAAACTTTAAAAAAAAAAACAGGGAAAATAACCTTTTCGTGTTCTTTTGAGCCTTTTACTGTAACCGTGTGTATTCATGAATTATTCATCATTTAGAAATATGTTTGGCTATTCAAGCGGTACTTGTCTAAAATATCTCACTCTTGGTATAGATAAAACGACTCCTGCAGAACAGGATTGTAAAGAGCTATCTCCAAAATCTACTGTACATAGATTTAGTTTAGCTTTTTACAGTGCCTGTCTCATACTAAAGGATTGAAACAAAGCACAAAAATAATCAAACATTTCGTCAAGAAAAACACTTCCAAGATTTTTGCCCACTTGGTTCAGTGATAAAGTATTATTGTACCTGTAAAACTGTGCATTTTAAATATATAAATTAATTACATTGTGAGTGTAATGATTAATTATATTAGGATCATATGTTCTAAAGACATACATAGAAAAGGTCCAAATTCTGGCAGTTTATACTTCCATATGCTTTTTTACATTTCTCTGGTGGTCCTTCTTCATAGCGTTATAAAAGTGTATAGTGAACAGCATTCTGCCTTATGACTTTTATAAATAGTTTAGTGTAGAGGTGGAACTGGGCAGAGTGCATTAAAACATGGCTTTTAAAATATGATAGAATGTGATTGTACAGCTAAAACACAAAGTATTGAAAACGGTAGAGTTTTATTGCTACAGAGTCATTTTTGCTTCACTTTATACTGGAGAAAGAATATTTGGAGTGATGTTATATTTTCTCCCTCAAGCAACTTTTCTGCTCTGGAATTTTTAGACAGCTTGAATTATTTTAATGGTCAATATTCCAAAGCTGCTAGGTAGTAGCTACACAGTACCCAGATGCCCTGTTCATTATCTAGTTGGGGTAGGCATGGGTCTCCACATCTATCCATCAGTCTACTGTGCAGAACCTTAGGGTATGTCTCCACTACGAAATTAGGTCGAATTTATAGAAGTTGTTTTTTTTAGAAATCGATTTTATATATTCGAGTGTGTGTGTCCCCACAGAAAATGCTCTAAGTGCATTAACTCGGCAGAGTGCTTCCACAGTACCGAGGCAAGCGTCGACTTCCGGAGTGTTGCACTGTGGGTAGCTATCCCACAGTTCCCGCAGTCTCCGCTGCCCATTGGAATTCTGGGTTGAGATCCCAATGCCTGATGGGGCTAAAACATTGTCAAGGGTGGTTCTGGGTACATATCGTCAGGACCCCGTTCCCTCCCTCCCTCCGTGAAAGCAGCAGCAGACAATCGTTTCGCGCCTTTTTTCCTGAGTTACCTGTGCAGATGCCATACCACGGCAAGCATGGAGCCCGCTCAGCTCACTGTCACCGTATGTCTCCTGGGTGCTGGCAGTCGTGGTACTGCATTGCTACACAGCAGCAGCAACCCATTTTGCCTTGTGGCAGCAGACGGTACAATAGGACTGGTAGCCGTCATCATCATGTCAGAGGTGCTCCTGGCCACGTCGGCCAGGAGCACCTAGGCAGACATGGGTGCAGGGACTACATTGGAAGTGACTTGACCAGGTCATTCTCTTTAGTCCTGCAGTCTGTCCTATTGAACCATCTTATGGTGAGCAGGCAGGCGATACGGATTGCTAGCAGTCCTATTGTACCATCTTCTGCCGGGCAGGCAAGAGATGAGGATGGCTAGCAGTCCTATTGTACCATCTTCTGCCGAGCAGCCATGAGATGTGGATGGCTTGCAGTCCTTCTGCACCATCTGCTGCCAGCCAAAGATGTAAAAGATAGGTGGAGTGGATCAAAACAAGAAATAGACCAGATTTGTTTTGTACTCATTTGCTCCCCCACCACCCCGTCTAGGTCACACTGCAGTCACTCACAGAGAAGTTGTAGCGAGGTAAATCTAGCCATGTATCAATCAGAGGCCAGACCAACCTGCTTGTTCCAATAAGAACAATTACTTAGGTGCAACATTTCTTATTGGAACACTCCATGAAGTCCTGCCTGAAATACTCCTTGATGTAAAGCCACCCCCTTTATTGATTTTAATTCCCTGTAAGCCAAACCTGTAAGCCATGTTGTCAGTCGCCCCTCCCTCCGTCAGAGCAATGGCAGAAAATCGTTACGCGCTTTTTTTCTGTGCGGACGCCATACCAACGCAAGCATGGAGGCCGCTCAGCTCACTTTGGCAATTAGGAGCACATTAAACACCACACGCATTATCCAGCAGTATATGCACCAGAACCTGGCAGAGCAATACCGCGCGAGGAGGCGACGTCAGCGTGGTCACATGAGTGATCAGGACATGGACACAGATTTCTCTGAAAGCATGGGCCCTGGCAATGCATTCATCATGGTGCTAATGGGGCAGGTTCATGCTGGGGAACGCCGATTCTGGGCTCGGGAAACAAGCACAGACTGGTGGGACCGCATAGTGTTGCACGTCTGGGATGATTCTCAATGGCTGCGAAACTTTCACATGCGTAAGGGCACTTTCATGGAACTTTGTGACTTGCTTTCCCCTGCACTGAAGCGCATGAATACCAAGATGAGAGCAGCCCTCATAGTTGAGAAGCAAGTGGCGGTAGCCCTGTGGAAGCTTACAACGCCAGATAGCTACCGGTCAGTTGGGAATCAATTTGGTCTGGGCAAATCTACTGTGGGGGCTGCTGTGATGCAAGTAGCCCACGCAATCAAAGATCTGCTGATATCAAGGGTAGTGACCCTGGGAAATGTGCACGTCATAGTGGATGGCTTTGCTGCAATGGGATTCCCTAACTGGAGTGGGGCCATAGACGGAACCCATACCCCTATCTTGGCACCGGAGCACCAAGCCGGCGAGTACATAAACCGCAAGGGGTACTTTTCGATAGTGCTGCAAGCTCTGGTGGATCACAAGGGACGTTTCACCAACATCAACGTGGGATGGCCGGGAAAGGTACATGACACTCGCATCTTCAGGAACTCTGGTCTGTTTCAAAAGCTGCGGGAAGGGACTTTATTCCCAGACCAGAAAATAACTGTTGGGGATGTTGAAATGCCTATAGTTATCCTTGGGGACCCAGCCTACCCCTTAATGCCATGGCTCATGAAGCCGTACACAGACAGCCTGGACAGTAGTCAGGAGCTGTTCAACTACAGGCTGAGCAAGTGCAGAATGGTGGTAGAATGTGCATTTGGATGTTTAAAGGCGCGCTGGCGCAGTTTACTGACTCGCTTAGACCTCAGCGAAACCAATATTCCCACTGTTATTACTGCTTGCTGTGCACTCCACAAAATCTGTGAGAGTAAGGGGGAGACGTTTATGGGGGGTGAGATGTTGAGGCTAATGGAGTAGCTGCTGGTTACGTGCAGCCAGACACCAGGGTGGTTAGAAGAGCACAGGAGGGCACGGTACGCATCAGAGAAGCTTTGAAAACCAGTTTCATGACTGGCCAGGCTACGGTGTGAAAGTTCTGTTTGCTTCTTCTTGATGAACCCCCCCGCCCATTGGTTCACTCTACTTCCCTGTAAGCTAACCAACCTCCCCTCCTCCCTTCGATCACCGCTTGCAAGAGGCAATAAAGTCATTGTTGCTTCACATTCATGCATTCTTTATTCATTTATCACACAAATAGGGGGATGACTACCAAGGTAGCCCAGGAGGGGTGGTGGAGGAGGGAAGGAAAATGCCACACAGCACTTTAAAAGTTTACAACTTTAAAATTTATTGAATGCCAGCCTTCTGTTTTTTGGGCAGTCCTCTGTGGTGAAGTGGCTGGTTGGCCGGAGGCCCCCCCACCGTGTTCTTGGGTGTCTGGGTGTGGAGGCTATGGAACTTGGGGAGGAGGGCGGTTGGTTACACAGGGGCTGTAGTGGCAATCTGTGCTCCAGCTGCCTTTGCTGCAGCTCAACCATACACTGGAGCATACTGATTTGATCCTCCAGCAGCCTCAGCATTGAATCCTGCCTCCTCTCATCACGCTGCTGCCACATTTGAGCTTCAACCCTGTCTTCAGCCCACCACTTACTCTCTTCAGCCCGCCACCTCTCCTCCCGGTCATTTTGTGCTTTCCTGCACTCCACGCATTCGTCTGTGCTCTGTCAGTGTGGGAGGACAGCATGAGCTCGGAGAACATTTCATCACAAGTGCATTTTTTTTTTCTTTCTAAGCTTCACTAGTCTCTGGGAAGGAGAAGATCCTGTGATCATTGAAACACATGCAGCTGATGGAGAAAAAAAAAGGGACAGCAGTGTTTAAAAAGACACATTTTATAAAACAGTGGCTACACTCTTTCAGGGTAAACCTTGCCGTTAACATTACATACATAGCACATATGCTTTCGTTACAAGGTCACATTTTGCCTCCCCCCACCGCGTGGCTACCCCCTCAACCCTTCCCCCTCCCCGTGGCTAACAGCGGGGAACATTTCTGTTCAGCCACAGACAAACAGCCCAGCAGGAACGGGCACCTCTGAGTGTCCCCTGCAGAAAAGCACCCTATTTCAACCAGGAGACCATGAATGATATCTCACTCTCCTGAGGATAACACAGAGAGATAAAGAACCGATGTTGTTTGAACTCCAGCAAACATACACTGCAATGCTTTATTGTACAATGATTCCCGAGTACGTGTTACTGTCCTGGAGTGGTAAAGTGTCCTACCATGGAGGACGCAATAAGGCTGCCCTCCCCAGAAACCTTTTGCAAAGGCTTTGGGAGTACATCCAGGAGAGCCGCGAATGCCAGGGCAAATTAATCCTTTCACATGCTTGCTTTTAAACCATGTATAGTATTTTAAAAAGGTACACTCACCGGAGGTACCTTCTCCGCCTGCCGGGTCCAGGAGGCAGCCTTGGGTGGGTTAGGGGGGTACTGGCTCCAGGTCCAGAGTGAGAAACAGTTCCTGGTTGTCGGGAAAACCGGTTTCTCCGCTTGCTTGCTGTGAGCTATCTACAACCTCATCATCATCATCTTCTTCGTCCCCCAAACCTGCTTCCGTGTTGCCTCTATCTCCATTGAAGGAGTCAAACAACACGGCTGGAGTAGTGGTGGCTGAACCCCCTAAAATGGCATGCAGCTCATCATAGAAGCGGCATGTTTGGGGCTCTGACCCGGAATGGCTGTTCGCCTCTCTGGTTTTCTGGTAGGCTTGCTTCAGCTCCTTAAGTTTCACGCGGCACTGCTTCGGGTCCCTGTTATGGCCTCTGTCCTTCATGCCCTGGGAGATTTTGACAAAGGTTTTGGCATTTCGAAAACTGGAATGGAGTTCTGATAGCATGGATTCCTCTCCCCATACAGCGATCAGATCCCGTACCTCCCGTTCAGTCCATGCTGGAGCTCTTTTGCAATTCTGGGACTCCATCATGGTCACCTCTGCTGATGAGCTCTGCATGGTCACATGGTCTCTGCAGCTTGCCACGCTGGCCAAACAGGAAATGAGATTCAAAAGTTTGCGGTTCTTTTCCTGTCTACCTGGCCAGTGCATCTGAGTTGAGAGTGCTGTCCAGAGTGGTCACAATGGAGCACTCTGGGATAGCTCCCAGAGGCCAATACCGTCGAATTGTGTCCACAGTACCCCAAATTCGACCTGGCAAGGCCGATTTAAGCGCTAATCCACTTGTCGGGGTGGAGTAAGGAAATCGATTTTAAGAGCCCTTTAAGTCATAATGAAGGGCTTCATCATGTGGACGGGTGCAGGTTTACATCGATTTAACGCTGCTAAATTCGACCTAAAGTCCTAGTGTAGACCAGGGCTTAGAGAAGCTGCATGGGACCAAATAGCAGGCTTACAGTTCCCAAACAGAGCTGGAAGATAAAGAGCTCCCTCACACGTGCCTGGGCAATTTGGAGTGGGAAGATGGTATAGCCTTCCCACACTCAACCCTCTCCTCACCCCAAGAGGGAATCTCCCCTCTCCACTGCAGTGGTTACTGCAGTCCCAGGGTGGTGCTAGGTTTTACAGGGAGACAGGAATAGCATGTGAAGAGGCCCAAGAAGCATGCTCACATGATGAGAAGGATGGTTCAGTGGTTAGAGTAATGCGCTGCAACTCTGGAGGCCTGGGCTCAATTCCCTGCTCCTCCAGAGACCTTCTATGTGACCTTAGGCATTAGGTGCCTACATACCTTTACATATCTGGCCCTTAGTCTCTCTGGGCATCCATTTCCCATCTGTGAACTGGGATTTCCCTACCTCAACCGAGTGTTATGATATGAAGTAAATCCATTAAAGACTGTGAGATGCTCAGATTCTCGGATAATGCAGATTCTATAAATAACAAAGCTTATTGAGACAGAAAGGCAAGCCCCATTTGGCAATGCTGGGGTTAAAGAGACTGACAGGGAATGAGAGAGATAAGGAGATTCTATGCATGCCGTTAATGCTGCTGTGCTATACCTGCAGCCAATGATAGCAGAGCTAAAAGGAGGATAAATAGCAGAGCTACAGACTGACAAGGAAGGAGTGCAGAGTTCTGCTTCTCTTGATGGAAGAGAAACCTGGTTGCAGACCTGAGTTAGAGCTTTATGGCTAGCTGGATCAGCCCTGGTGGAAGGGACAGCTGGGATGGGGGAATCAATGGAAGCTGAGATTGCTTGTGAGACAAGCTCTGAACAGATGGGTGGGGGTCCCACCAAAATTTTGTGGGTTGCCCCTGTGTTTGAGTTGTTTGTTCCTGCTTACCTTTGAAACCTAATGCCCTGGACGGGATAATAATGAAACGTACATAAGTAATTTACCTGAATGCATGGATGCTAAATATCTAAACTGTATTCTTAAAATCATTCACCTAAATTTGGGTTATTGCTGATTATGCACTATATGTATCTTAGGACTTTGAAACCAAACTTTGTATTTGTGGATAATCTAAGCACTATACCCAGATGTACACACACTTTTCTCAACCTATGTATTATGTAATATTTTTCACATTAGCTTTAATAAAAATGTTATAGCTGTAGGGCCAAACCACAACTACACCGGACCTCAGAGATAGAGACATGCCAGTGGGGTCACACTGATGAGTGAATTGTGCCCTGAAGAGCTATAGCAAGATGCTACCTGGGCAATACGGTTACGCTAAGATCTTCTTGCCCCTCTCAGGAGCTTTGTGGAGATAGTTTTATGGCTGCTTCTGTAACTGCTTGATCACAGGATTGGTCAGACTAGTGCAATACCAATTTGTGGGAATAAATACCCTCCCTGTATCCCTATACCCCTTACTCCAGAATTTGGCCCTAACTGCTGCAATTAATGTTGCAGTTATGCCAGGGCTGAGTCCTATTAGTTAACTAATCTCCAATTCCTTTTGTGAAGGTCCTTAAGACGGATACCAGAGTTCTCCTAATTTTGAAGCTAAATTCCCGTAATGATCTCACTACCTACAGTAGGCTTAATGGAGTGGATCCAAGCCAGAGGCTATGCCTTAACTTTGATATTTTTTTGTAATGGTTTTATATCACATCCTTTACTTGACTTTACAGTAGAATATCCTGGCTTAATACATACCAATACCTTTCATCAATAGAGATGGAGAAGTATAGATCAAGAACATACCACAGAAGAAAGGAAACTGATGTATACAAAATTTCTAATCCTTCATGGATATAACAGGAAAAAAAAGTGTAAGATACAGAATTGGTGTTTAATACGTGACTTAATTCTCACTTAGGAATCCATTTATTCAATTGACTGCATATTTCACATACAAATTATATGGGAGGGGACAATTTATGCATTCAAACTGTGCCCGAGTGAATTTATTGGGAAATATGTGCCAGACCTCAGTGACCTACCATCAATCTGCTTTCCATCCTCCGTCCCCATTGGCAACATAACTGTTGGACTTGCCCAGCCACTGCTGCTTCTGAAACCTCAGCTTCCCCCTTGTGTTCTGTCCACATGTTTTAGGAAGCCATGTCAAAAGAATTAGTACATAAATTGCATTATAGAAGCTGTGCTCTGAGGAGAGGAGCTCCTAAGAGAAGTATTACAAAAGGAACAAACACTGTACTGTGGTGCTCTGCAGTATTAATTCTTCTTTAAGGCTCTGATTCAGCAAAACAATTAAGGACACGCTTAATTTCAGCCACATGCTTAAATGTTCTGCTGAAGAGGGCCTATAAATGTGTTATATCGAGCTGGTGTTGCCAATCTTACTAGTATAGTTAGATGATGCCATTTTTTAACATTAAAGTCTTTAACATTAAGTGTCACTGGCATTTTAAGAAGTAATTCATTGGACAAACTAATTCAGTCTACTTACTTAAGACAAAGGAAAAACATGGAGAAAATTTTTTCTTTTGCTGATCTTGTGTTTCTTTTTTCAGTCTTTAAACTCTGTTTTTGACTTAGAAAGATGTTCACCTTTCTATGAAATGGGTTACTGACTCTCACTCCATCTAAAAGAATTATCCAGAATTTTTTCTCTCTATTATATCTTTTATAGCAAACATATATTGGAGAATGGGTAATTATTTCTTTCAAGAGCTATGGAAATATTACATTCATAGAGAAAATGTACTTAGCTTACCTTGTACAACATTGTATCAGCATCACATCAGATCACCTTTACCATTTTTCCATCTAGATGTAGCTTCAGGACCTACTGGTTGCTGCAGTGTAAGAACCATTGGAAACTCATAAGTCACATACCAGCTGTTAGAAGACATCAAAGGAAACCTTGAAAGGAATAATCAAAGTGATAGATAATGCTCTGAGGGTTTTTTTTTTGTTGTTGTTGGCTTGTTTTTGGTGGAGGGAGGGAGCTAGGGGTGAAAGGGACAGATACTTAACTACTATGCATATCATTCCTTCCTGTATTTCATCTATAAATCCTCTAAATATTGATATTCATTTGCATTCCTGAACTAGGGGGAAAGGGGTGAAATGGAGCCTAGCAAGGGCCACTCCTGTCCTCAGGTGCCATGGGCCCAGAACTGTGCAGGGAAGACCCCCTCACCCCCATGAATACAAGGATCCACCCCTTCTCCTTGCCATGTGTGCTTGGGGGGCGGCGGCCAGGGAGGGGGGATCCTCAGAGAGGAGCCAGCAGAAGCATAGACCTTTTTATCTCAGGACATTCCAGTCCAGACTGTAGCATGTTCCCTATCTTTCTCTGCACTGTGCTGATTGGCTCTTTTTTCTCCAACCCTCTCCCTTACCATCTCATCACTTCAGCACCACTCCACACCTGTCCCTGTTTACCCCCTTCTCCCCTTCCCTTCCCTTTTCTTTCCATTTAGTTGTTCCCCTCCTAAGCAACTCACCCTCAACCAAGCGCAAAAACAAAGGGGGGCTAACATGATGTTTGCCACCATTGTATTTTTCACTCTGCTGGTGTGTTCCACCGCTTCTCACACCCTGTCTCTGTCTAGAAGCTCTTGTAGGCAGAGACTGTATATTCTGTGTTTGTACAGTGGCTAGTACAGTGGGGCTCCATTCTTGGTTGGCACTTAGACACTGCCAAAATAAACATAATTGATAAATAATAATTTATGGTCAGATGGAGGAAGAAAGTTGTTTCCTCTTGATTTGTAGGCAAATCAAGAGGAAAGGGAAGGGGAGAAGGGGGTAAACAGGGACAGGTGTGGAGTGGTGCTGAAGTGATGAGATGGCAAGGGAGAGGGTTGGAGAAAAAAGAGCCAATCAGCACAGTGCAGAGAAAGATAGGGAACATGCTACAGTCTGGACTGGAATGTCCTGAGATAAAAAGGTCTATGCTTCTGCTGGCTCCTCTCTGAGGATCCCCCCTCCCCGGCCACCGCCCCCCAAGCACACATGGCAAGGAGAAGGGGTGGATCCTTGTATTCATGGGGGTGAGGGGGTCTTCCCTGCACAGTTGTGGGCCCATGGCACCTGAGGACAGGAGTGGCCCCTGCTAGGCTCCATTTCACCCCTTTCCCCCCTAGTTCAGCAGTCCCCAATTTGGCTGCTTCTGTTCCTGCCAGCTGGAGTAAGTCCCTCTCCCTGTAAGCAATTTTTAATTCAATATGAAAATGGTCTTTTAGCCTGGGCTGCTCACTGCACTCCATCACCACCCCTCCTCTTTCACCAGAAGAAAAATGTTCACTAAACGTGGATTTTTTTTAATAATATTGGTAACAAAGCTATGCAAAAAGCAGGTGGCTTGGATTGATATGAAACTACAATAGAATGTGGAAATTAAGACAACTTTAAAAACTAGCACAGTTGGCAGAGTAGCTGAATGCTTTGGAACATCTTCATTTGCAAGTAATTATTATTGCAGCGATCCCCTCTTCTTCCCACACCAGAATGTTTGACAACCATAAACATTTCGGTTCATTCAGGAGACATTTTTCTCTTCAGTATAAATTGCCACTTTTAAGTCTGTTATTGAGTGACCAATAACAGTGACCAACAACAGACCTAACAGTGGCAATTCTTCAATGAAAAAAACTTCAAAAACAGACTCCAACATGAAACTGCAGGACTGGAATTGATTTCCACACTGGACACCATGAAATTAGGCCTAAATAAAGACTGGGAGTGGTTGGGTCATTACAAAAACTAAACCTAATTTCCCCCTACTGTTACTCACACTTTCGTGTCAATGGTTTGAAATGGGCCACTCATTGCCACTACAAAAGTTATTTTTCCTCCCTTGGTATCCTACTGTTAATTGAATTATTTTGTTAGACTGACCTCACACTTGGTAAGGCAACTCCCATCCTTTCATGTATTTATACCTGCTCCTGTATTTTCCATTCCATGCATCTTATGAACTGGGTTCTAGCCCACGTAAGCTTATGCCCAAATAAATGTGTTAGTCTCTAACGTGCCACAAGGACTCCTCGTCATTTTTATTGTAGTGTCAGTTTTTCATACTGTATTTATGAGCTTTCATTACTACAATGTGTGGCAAATGCCGGTACAATTATGATGGGTCCCACGCTTCCTCTTCTTGTGGGTCGGGGTTCAGGGCACAGTTTCCTGCCCCTGAACTAGGGTATCCACTGTCCCACTAGTAACCCAGAGAAGGCTAGTGGAGAGGGAGAGACCCGGGCCTGCCCTCTATTCCGGGTCCCAGCCCAGGGGCCGTAGGGATAGTGGTAAACCACTTGAACTAGTGCTTCCTTCCCCTGGGCTACTTCCCTCTCCTGCTCTTCAGCTTGTGGGGCTTCCTGCCCTCTCTCTCTGCACAAGTCGGGTGTCTCTTTACCTAGGGTCTTGGTCTTCTAGCCAGCCACAGCACTTCTCCAAACTCTCCTCTGCTCCAACTCCTTCGAACTGCTCTCTGCTCCAACTCCTTCCCCTGGCTGAGTTTTATCCAGTGACTAGCTTCAGGTGCTTTTAATTAATCTATAGAAATCTTTCTTCCCTCTACAGGGAATAAGGCTTCTCCTCATCCTGGGACTTACATATCTCTCCTATATCACTCTTCTGCTGCCTTCTGGCCAGGCTCTCTCACAAATGATGCTGTCCTTTACTCATATAGGACATTTATATTGTTCAAGGGAAATTAACTTAGATATTGCAATACCAACAAACTATCTAGGAAATGTATTCCCATAGCTGAATCTCCCTACATTCAAAGCCACTGTCAGCCTTTCAGCTGGGTAAAAGTCATAATGATGCTGAGAATAAAACCTACCTAATATCACTATTTCATCTAGAAAAAAAGCTTTGTTTTTCCATGGTTTGAGTTACTTTATCACATCTGAAATTTTAATATCTCAATAAAACAGATTATCCCACATTATCTCAAGACTGTAGGGAAACCTGCATTTAGAGACATATAGAGGATTGATTTAAAGTTGTTGTTGTATGCCTTGTTAATAATTTAAATATCTCTGCACTGAAAACACAAACCAATTTGTGTTCAAACATGTTCCTAATTTTGCAGTTTACAATTCAGCGGTATTCATACCAATGCTGTCAAAAAGGCTCATCAACAATGAGTCTAACACACATGTACATCTTACATTTTAAAAGTTGTGGCCTTGTCATATTGATATTAAAATATGTTGATATTTTAAGTGACCAAATGTAAGATTTCACAATGCCACTTCTTTGGATTTCTCCTGTTAGGTATATTGTCCTACAATTTTGCAGATACAAATAGGAATAGCTCTCCAGAAGGGATTTATCTTAATACATAAAGAGTAGGAATCCCATACTAGTCCCTGTGCAAGACCAGAAGGAGTGTGGGGGAAAATGCGGAAGAGAAATATATCCTCAAATCAACATCCATCATATGATAGCTCATTTTTACTACTTTGGGCCACTTTTGCCTAGGTGCTGGAACTAGGGGTGCTGCCACACCCCCTGGCTTGAAGTGATTTCCATCATGTAGAGGATTTACAGTTTGGTTCAGTGGCTCTCAGCACCCCCATTATACAAATTGTTGCAGCACTCCTGTATGTCCTTAGTTGTATGTGCACTATTCCCATTAATCCATGATCTATCCCAAGAGATTACATAAAGAGAACACTAACACTGGTAGCAAGCACTACACTACTTGTAACAGAAAAGATTACTCAAATATTAGTTAAGAGACATTAAATAAGAGTAATACAATAGGAAAAAAAGACATCAATAAAGGTGGATTTTTAAGAGAAAGTAAAATAAATCTGAACACTGTCTGACTAGCCACATGAGAAATACAGTCATCCCCTAGAATGTTTATTACCTGGATTGCCTTACTGCTAACGTGAAATTGAATTTATAAATGAAAATAAAGGACAGTCAGACATGCATATATTGTGATTAACTTTAATATGATACTACTGTACAGCAAAGCAGCTCTCTTTTAAAAAAAAAATAAAGATCAAGAGGAAGACTAGACTCTTCATCCTGAGTGCCTGCAAGATCTATGGTTAACTTCCAAACCATATTAAATATCATCTCTGGATCTCTGATGGAATGAGAAAGCAAGGAAAATAAACATTGATTAGGAAACTGGTGGCAGTAATAGAGTCTGAGCAAACATCTAAAAGGCTACACTATTTATAAAATTGTAGATCATTTTCTCCATTGCGGGTTTCTTTATGTGATAACTGGATCCAAGAGTTCATAATGTTCTTCCACAGGTTGGCATATTCCCAGTTACAGTGCACAGCTCCAAAATTGTTTTAACTTGTGAGATTGCCTTTGCACAAGAGATTTTGCAATCATTGTTAGAGTGAGAACAAGGCCTTTTGGACAATTGTATAACACAACAATTTTGCTTTCCAAGAGAAATTGCTCTCAGTAGCAGCGCTAAATGTGTCATACTTTTGTGCTTATGCTTACTCTTGAACCTGATGTTCAACATTGATTTCTTGGGGCAACAGAAGATACCTAGGTCTTCCTTAAAAACAGAAACAAAAATGTCTGCATATTTCACTAAGTTTCTTGCACCTTCAAGATTCAGTAATTTGTCAGAACAGATTTAACAGTCCCACAAATAGACGATGGTATTTTTCAAAACAACGTAATTTTATCCTGGTGGTTCAGGGAATGGTCATTCAAATTTAATTGTGATGAAGTTGAAGAGTTTGTAAATGGGCTTTTTGCTGTAGGTGACACCACATTTATGCGTTTAGATTTAAAATAAGCCTATAAACAAGAGCTGCAACTTTCAAATTTGCCTAAGGGAGTTTGGTGCTCAGATCTCACTTTAAGACAATGGAAGTTGGACACTTGCTTAGGGCCCTTTGAAAAAAATCCCACCCAAGTTTAGGGCCTACCTACATTGTGGAGGAGAATATTAATCTGCAGATTTTTGATGTGCATTGGGTAACACACAATACACCAGTCACACTAATAATGTGCACAAGGGAAGATGTGCCCTCTTTCAACGTGCATCATTGTGTATACATGTTAGTGACTTGCTGTTTACTAAGGCTGTGGCATTCTCAGAAGGAATTCCATAGTTCTTCGCTTTGCTGTTGAGCAGTGTGCATGCTGGGATTTTTCTCACTCTTAATTGTGGGATGCATAACAGAAGCCAGGTGAGTTCAAATTAAAATTAAAAATCCTATATTTCCTGTATCTGCCTCATACTTCCTTTCTGGGAGGGCTAACACCACTTTCAAATCGCTGTCAGTCAGCATGGACCCAGCAATACTGTGCCATTATGCTGGAAACCTCAAATATGCAGAGGCTACTTGGGCTGTATTTAAGCACTCAAAGCCAGGTGAATTCAGTTTTGGACTCTGCCCACTGCACTAATGAGCAGCAGGAGCTTCTGTGGCAGAGGAAGCAGGATGAGGAAGAAGACAAGGACACTGAGCAACTAATACAGGATCAGTTTCTCCAACCAATTCAATGTGGGGAGGTTGACGGTTGGGGCCATTTTTCCATGGCATTATACACCTGCATGACACCATGGAAAAGTTTTGTTGCAACAGGTTATAAAGCTCGGTAATGCTCAGGACATTGATAGCTTTGCATGCACAGGCTTCTCAAAGTGTACTAGGGCAATTGATAGGCACATGGTCCAATCTGTACCCCACCCCTCCCCATTGAAGATCTCAATTTATAACCAGAAAGGGCTATTTCTCCATGGTGCTCCAAGGGTTGGTTGACCACTGTGCAGGTTTATGGACAGAAAGGAAGGGTGTTCTAGAAGAGTCCACAATGTGAGGATCTTTCAGAGCTATTTACCTTAATGGAGAAAGAAATATTTGGCCACCATAACAGTATGGACATTGGATAAGATGGGTCTCCCAGAATAACTTGAGCACTGCTTCTCTAGTTAGTGAAGCCATTCACAGGTCACTTGGACAGAAGGTAGGAATTGTTAAACTATTGCCTTAGTAGTTGCAGAATGGCAATAAACTTACCATTTGGCCATATGAAAGGAACAGATTGAAAGCAGTAGAGAAAAAAGTGCCATGATTATAGCAACATGTTGTATTTTGCACAATATTTGTAAGGGAGGAAGTGTTAATGATGGTGGGAGGTTGAAGTGCAGAGACTGGCCTAGTGGTTTGAGGAACCAGAAAGGTGTCCCATACAAATTGGAAACATCTGGAGGAATATTGTCAGGGATGTCTATTGCTCTTTCTTTGAGTCTCAGGCATGAAACAGTGCATCTATACAGTCAGCTGTTAACAGATGGAGGTGCTAGTGGAGAATGATGGATTGTGAGGAGCTGAGTGCTGTTTATGGGAAGCGGAAGCAACACTGAGGCAATCCTTATTTTACCTCTATTCTCTGCCCATATACTTATGAATTATATAAATACACTGTAGACTCCTTATGAATGAATTTGTCATTTTTATTATTAATCCATTATTTAACCACCAAAAATAAAATTAAATGAAATTTTGAAATTATGAAACAATATACTAAATCTACTAATAACTACAAAGAAACCTTTAATTAAAACAGTAGTCAAACAAAGCATCAAAGTGCAACAAAGTGTGCAGGGCTCAACACAACAGGGAGGGGAAGGGTTCCTTAAAGTCACAGGAGAACATATATTTTTGCTCTTCTCTTGTTGAGCCTTCTGCTGTTGAATGGTGAGGCTTGAAGTTCCCTGGGTGATTGGGACTCAAAAGAGTTGAGTTCCCAGGGCAACGGTTTTCAGTGGCCTAAGCGTGGCTTTGAAGGGAATGGCCTCTGGCAGCACTCTTGCGGGTGTACATTGGGTAGGAGTTACTGGAGTTCCCGGTATTCTGGATAGTGGGCTCCAGGCTCTATAACCTTCCTAGGTTGACAGTTGTGTAGGCCTGAAAAATCCTGTCCAGCTCTTCAGAAAAAAAAATACATTATATGACCCCTGCCAGATTTTATTTCCTAGCATCCATGCTTTTAATATAGATCCTTCTGAGCTGTTTGTCTTTATCCAGTTCTGGTCAGTGTGCAACTCATAACCCTGCATGGACATCTGCCTAGGAAAGCTCACCAAAAAAATCTTTATTCCATTAGTTGGCCACAAGAGTTTTCTGAACAGGTGTTTCTCCCCCGGTAGTAATGAGGGTCTCAGCATGCTCTAGGCATGTTGTAGGGCTTCTGGAGTAATATTGCTGCAATTGAAATATGCTCAAATCCAGGAGCATATGGGCAAAATCTGGCCTCATGACAATTTTTTTCAATTAGTGAGGGCATCTCCAGTCAATATAACTCCAGAGCAGTGGAGAGCACACAGGTAAACCAACAAGTCAGTTGCCCACATTGTGGTGTGGAACAGCTGTTGGAGGACTGCTGAAGCAGCATGAAGCAACATTGTGTACACAAACAGTGAACTAACTTGATTCACAGCAGAGTTATTTTACTTTAAAAGAGGACTCCAGGATTTGCAATAAATGTGGAGTTAGTATACTGTAACAGATTGTGTTGTGTGTACACAAGTGTTTTCAGACCAGATAAACTTGATTTAAACCAGTTTAATCCCTTGTGTACCCAAGACCCCTGTCAGCCTAAGACAGGTTCCCACTGTCTAAAGTCCAGATCCTCAAATTGATTTCAGTGGTAGTTAGGTGCCTAAATACCTTTTGTGGATCTGGTCCTAAGTCACATCTGAGAGTGGGGTTTAGGATCCTATGTCACTTTTCAAAAGAATCTAACATTTATATGAACTACAGTATTATCAAGCATATTTAATTATTGTATAACTGTTAACATTATCGTTCTGATACTGATGGTCTGAGAGGTGAACATTACTTTCTCATGTCATTAAGTCACAATTTATAGAAATGTAACGAGTGCAACTATAAGTAATCTAAGACTTTACATAAACAAAGATTATTAATGTATGTTGCTCTTACCATAAGGTACACTATTCATGTCACTTTTTTCACCAAAAGGAAGAAAACAAATTACTTAGCTGCATCAAGGGGAAAAACAATTATATGGTTATATACGACCTTCTTGCACAACTCAGAAATATCCTCCAGAGATATTATTTTGGCAAACTGTTAGATCTCAGACATTTTTACTATAATTAGGATGATCTAATGTGCAAAAATTAAGAAAATTTACCACATATATTTTGTAGAAGATTATTCCCAATAAACATTGGGAATATAAAATCTTTCAGCAATTTCAGAATGAATTTAGAATATATGTAATTCAAAAAAATATTTTACCAGTTTGAGAGAAATTAACAGTTCTACCAGTATTTTCTCTTAAATATATGGAATCTCCTGCTTTTAAATATTCCACGGCTTTAGAAGAAAATGTTAAGTGCTATTAGGAAAAAGTTAGATGAAGAAAGTTTCAATATAGTAGCTATTTTACAAACTTAGAGAAAGCTCTTCTCTAGACAGAGCTTTATTTATTTCTTCACTCCAGTTTCATTGCCAAGAGAATTAATCTTCTTTATAGGAGCCTGCTGAACATTGTATTTTTGTTGATAGAGATAGAATTTTAACAACAAATGTTTTAAAAAAGGCTTTCTTGTAGCTTAATATCCCATCAGCTCCATTCTCATTTTCCTCAGTACTGGTATTAAGTTTTTGTAAGCTGCTTGGGCTTCTCATTTTTTTTCTCCACAGCCTGACTCAGATCTCTCTTATATAAAAGATACTTTTTGATACACATTTAGACCTAAACACAGAAGTGAACATGCTAAATATATGATATACTTAATACATTGAAAAACAGACATTTCAACTTCCCTGCGCTAATATAGGAGATGCTTATTTAGGACAAGTTATTTTTGTCAATGAAAGACATCAAGAATAGACTGAGAATTGGGTCCTTCATATCATCTCCATTCAGATACCATATGATCCAGAAAAAAAAAAAACTGTTAGCTAGGTATTCTCCTACTTCATAGTATGCAGCATGAGGTGGCAAAAATTTAGCTGGTAAATAGAGCTTGCTAGAAAAGAGAGGCTTTTCTGTGGAAAACTGACTTTTCAGCAAAAATTCTAAAGTTGAACATTTTCAGCCACAGATTTTTGATTTAACACACAACACTTTAATTTGGAAAGCCAACACAGCATTTCATGGAAGTTGTAGTTTGGCTGCCTCCTGTCCCCATTCCGCTCTTGAATTCATATGGTAAGTTATCTCAAGTCTGGCATTCTGCATGCCCTATAAGGGTGGAACTCCTATTGATATTCATGGCCAATAGGCTTTTGTTTGCTGACCTATGAGGTGCTGAGAGCAATGTTTGAAAAGGAGTCTATATTTTTAAATTAAATTTTCTTCTTTGTTTTGATTTTCTACTCTGTTTAAATTTGATATGAATCCCTCTTACACTAGTCATAGTTATCACAGAGGAATATTGAGATACTGCATTAGTTCCATCCATTTAGTGTAGATTACAATTGGAACTATATGCCTGTGTAAGGGAGTAAGAATTTCCTATATTCCTGCTATAGGTTACCTGCACCTTGGGTCTGGGCACACGAGTAAGAAGGCATTGAGAGTGTGTTCAAGGAATGGAGAGAGCCTTAGCTCCACCATAACCCCTAAGTCACGTGCCATTGTAGTGGAGTCAGCATAGGCAGTGTTGTAATTTAATGCTGGGATAGGCCAACAGGAAAATCACTACCCCTAGAAAAAGGAAGAATCATGTTTAGGACCTACATCTGTGAATGGCAATGCCTTCTGAGGCTGTTCTCAGGTTATTTATGTACCTCTCCTTGCCCAGACCTGTGAGTAAAATCACAGCCATTTTTTGAAAAATGCCACCCACCCACAACAACGGGTGGGGGAAATTGATGGGGCCAGTGGTAAAAGGGGGGCAATCCCAGCGGCAAAGGAGGGAAGACACTCGCCAAAGGACAATAGGTAGTTCCTCCCCTTAGGAGTCTCTGGAACCTATTAGACAGTTGGGGGAGAGGGGTGTTGATTGGTCAGCATTCCCCAGCTCCCGGGATTTAGCCTGGTGCATGGGCCATGTGAAGCCTCTTTTGGCTCTATTCAATTTTCGCCCTTGTTACCTTTGTGACCCTGCTTCTTGAGTCTGTGCAGTTTGTCTCACTCTCTGCTCCTGCATATTTTAACCATGAGGAAAAGTGAAAATAAACCTACTTACTCAACCAATGACTTAAAGGGTGGTGTTGCTCTGTGTGTGTTGGTTTGTAAGGTTTTTTTTTTTTTGAAAAAAATATTAGTCATTATTATTATTATTGAAGTGCTAGCCTTATTATACAAGTCTTGTCATGCTTCCATCTAAAGAACAAAGGATGCTACCCAAGTGAGAATACACCTTGACTCCTTCCTTATGCCAAGCTACTCTTCATATAATGTATTCCATGCAGTATTTGTCTTTTATTCACCCATTACATGATTTTACTCCCCTCATCAAATCATTTCCACTAGCTCTCTCTATTTTAGAGATCACAAGTGACCTTACTGAGCTATCTAGCATGAATGGGTCATACAGCATAGTGAATTGGCAGTAATTCTAAGAGAGTGTACCAGTGTAACAGTCATTCTATGTTATGCACTGCAATCTTCAGTTGGCTGCACTGCATTAAGTTGTTATATCAAGGACAATGTAGGATTTTTTTAACATTCAGAATAAGATGAAAGATTTGTGGAGGGAAAGTACATACCTTCTTCTGTCATGATCCCTCACCACTTTTGCTTATTTACACTAATTCACAATCCTGTCTTTGTGATATAAGAGCTTTTACCAGTTTATATTGTAAAGAAAAAATGTGAATACATAGGAGTTTGGCAAACAGTCCCAGTTCATCTTGATGAATATGTACTGCTCCACTGGTCAAAGGAAGGCAAAAAGACAGGTAATGGCAGGAACATATTTAAGGCTAGTTTGAGTCTGACTATATATCTGCACAAGAAAGTACAAAGGAGGAATACAGGCTTCCACATGTTACCTGGTCTTTGGGTCTGGGAGCACAGTAGTAAGCTGGGTTCTTGTGTTTTTATTTAGTGCAGGTACAGGCTACGAATCGGTGGAGTCTTGACTCAGCCCCCCATTCACTGGACAGAGTATCTGAGGAGATAGTAACCTACTGCTGGCATAGATCACAAGCAAGTTACTACCATCACCATCATCATGAACAAATAGTAATTCAGAATTTCCATGCCCACAGGCCCATTTCTAGCATGAGAGTTTAGGTACTATCTGCTGCTCAAGGCTGTGCCTAAATCTTGAATCTATCCCTGCATGGATGGGGGAGGGGTGTGCAGGAAAGAGCTAAACCAATTTAACTAATTATTTCCTGTGTGGAACTGTATGAAATGCCTTACTGAAATCCAGGTAGATTAAATCTACTGCATTTCCTAAGTCTTAAAAAAAATCAGTTCTCCTCTCACAGAAGGAGATCAGGTTGGTCTGGCATGATCTACCTTTTGTAAAACCAAGTTAAGCATGGCTAAAGTCTTCACAGGATCAGGGCCTTAGACATGCACATCGCTATACTTGCCTGAATGGTCCAATTAGTTACAAACCTGCCTAAATATTTGGGGGGGGGGGGGAGAAACAGGGCCAAAACTATGAAATACAAATGTAAAGCATTATATATATATATATGCCTGTCTTCCTAAAAATCCTGCCCCAAGTAAGTCAAACATGATTACACTTATGGCTGTGCTCCAGCTCTGCCTGCAGAAGCAATGTAAGAAGCCCATTATTTTTCTCAAAATACCCATCCTGTCTCAGAGCTGGCACAATAATTAGTGCTTTCTGCACAAATAAAATATTTTTAATTTTATAGTGTCATGCAGTTGGTTACAAATACTGGAAATCATGCCTATGACCTTTTAAAAAAGAAGTCTAGAATTATCTATTTGGGCCATGCCTTACCAGCAAATTCAATTTTCTTTGTAAATTAGAATTTTAAAGGGACACAATTGCTGTCTTGAAAAGAAATCACTTGCTATTTAATTTCTGTATGTGCAAACCTATACATTTACATAACAAATATAGCCCCAAACTAATCTGTAGAACCAGGTTAGTTACAAAACAAGTGTTATTAATATAACAGATTAAGCTAGAAACAAAACAGGAATTTTTAATAAGCAGAGTCTCACAGTCCATACTTTTCCATCAGACTAAGGTTGTCACATTCTGCAGTTTGGCATTCACTATAGGTTTTTCATCAGTTTTATTATGTCTCACATCCAATAGACACTTTACTGATACTCCCTGTCTCATTCTATCAAAATAAACATTATATTTGCACACACTGCACCTAGGAATATTTCATTACACTAACAGAAAATTGTACGCTGATGCAATCAGAAGTGACATCTTCCATATTTTGATGCCAACCAATTAGGAGGCTTCACAGAAAGAAAAAAAAGGTAGCGAGAACAAATATGAAGTCCTCCAAGCAGAAATGCAGGTAGTAATTATTTGAACCAAACGCTTTTAACACAAGATTTCAAAATGTATCAACATAACTATGCTATTAAATGACTGCAGAAAACAAAGAGACACGGTCTGTTGTGTAGAAGAGATTCAAGATTTGACAATAAGATTCAGCAGGCAGATGTTTTTGAACTTTCATAAGGTTAAGAAAAAAATATACAAATAATCATGTGGCTTTTTAAAAAATTAGTGTGCACAACACAAAGCAATGCATTAGATTAGACTATGAAGTGAAAGGGGAGAAGCAGAAACCAAAAATGGTTTAACATTTTAACACTGTCAATGCTCTCTATAAAAGCAAAGAATGTGGAAAATACCACAAACATAAAATAATAAATGAGTAAACAGGTTCTAACATCACATGGATACCTGCAAATATTGCTGCTGGTTTAATTGTGAAAGCTCAGAAGCAAAAACACAACATAAAACCAGAAGTATTTAAACATCTTCCACTTGTTTATGTATAAAATAGGGCTGTCAATTAATTGAGGTTTACTCACGCAATTAACTCAAAAAAATTAATCATGATTAAAAAATTAATCGCAATTAATTAGTTTTCATCGCACTGTTAAACAATAGTATACCTACTGAAATTTATTTTAGATGTTTTTCTACATTTTCTATAAGTTGTATTCTTGTTGTAATTGAAATCAAAGTTTATATTATTTTTATTACAAATATTTGCACTGTAAAAATGATAATCAAAAGAAACAGTATTTTTCAATTCACCTCATACAAGTACTCTAGTGCGATCTCTTTGTCATGAAAGTGCAACTTACAAATGTAGATTTTTTTTTTGTTACATAACTGCCTCAAAAACAAAACAATGTAAAACGTCAGAGCGTACAAGTCCACTCAGGCCTACTTCTTGTTCAGCCAATCACTAAGACAAATGAGTTTGTTTACATTTACAGGAGATAATGCTGCCCTCTTCTTATTTACAGTGTCATCAGAAAGTGAGAACAGGTATTTGTATGGCACTTTTGTAGCCAGCATTGCAAGGTATTTAGGTACCAGACATGCTAAACATTCAAATGCCCCTTCCTGCTTCAGCCACCATTTCAGAGGACATGCTACCATACTGACGACGCTCATTAAAAAAATAATACACTAAATAAATAGGTGACTGAACTCCTTTGGAGGAGAATTATATGTCTCCTGCTCAGTTTTACCCGCATTCTGACATATATTTCATATTATAGCAGTCTCGGATGATGACCCAGCACATGTTGTTCATTTTAAGAACACTTTCACTGCAGATTTCACAAAATGCAAAGAGGGTACCAATGTGAGATTTCTAAAGATAGCTACAGCACTTGACCCAAGGTTTAAGAATCTGAAGTGCCTTCCAAAAGAGGGACGAGGTATGGAGTATACTTTCAGAATTCTTAAAAGAGCAACACTCCGATGCAGAAACTACAGAATCCAAACCACCAAAAAAGACAATCAACTTTCTGCTGGTGCCATCTGACTCAGATAACGAAAACAAACATGCATTGGTCCGCAATGCTTTGGATCGTTATCGATCAGAACCCATCATCAGCATGGGCATATGTCCCCTGGAATGGTAGTTGAAGCATGAAGGGACATATGAATCTTTAGCACATCTGGCACATAAATATCTTGTGACACTAGCTACAACAGTGCCATGAGAACACCTGCTCTCACATTCTCATATTATAAACAAGAAGCTGGCAGCATTATCTCCTGCAAATGTAAACAAACTTGTTTGTCTGAGCGATTGGTTGAACAAAAAGTAGGACTGAGTGGACTTTGTTTTATTTTTGAATGCAGTTTTTTATATAAAGTGAGCACTTTACACTTTGTATTGTGTTGTAAATGAAATCAATATATTTGAAAATGTAGAAAACATCCAAATAAATGGTATTCTATTATTGTTTAACAGTGCAATTAATTACGCGAGTAATCAAGATTAATGTTTGTAATCGCTTAACAGGCCCTAGTATAAAGTCCTTAGAAGCCTCGTGGGGAAGTGGGGGAGCCAATAGGTGGGGGACGAAAACTGAAATAATCAGATGGCGAGCCAGCAGAGAGATTGGGACTGAGAACCAGGAAGGCAAGGTGAAGGATATGTGGGGAAGAGACAGACCTGATGAGGAGTCAGGGTTCTGGGGAAGAACTGGAACTGTCTGGGTAGATAGAATAGGACAAAGAGCCAGAGGAGAGCAATAATGTGATTGGACAAAGAGCCTAGGAAGGGAAATTGGGACTGGGAGCCAGTAGGGACAGGGAACATAGGCAGGCGGGAGCAGCAACTGGTGGACAAGGTAGGGGAGGAGAGAGAGATCAGAACTGTGAGAAGGAGGACTGGGACTGGGACAAGAAGTCCTGGAGGGGTGAGAATAGGATTTATTGGGCAAGGAGAATGAGATTGGGGCAAGTAAGAAGGAGTGGGGAAGTGTCAGGACTGGGACAAGGACATGGAAGGTATGGGGAAAATGGGGTTATGCTGGGGGGAATGGGCAGAAAGTCTATTCCTACTAAACAGCACTCACTTCAGAACCTAGAATGGAATTCATGAGTCTCAACAGTCCCCTGCTGTCATCAAATATCTATTTAAACCCACGGGCAAGTGTCCCATCTCCCTCTAGTACTGGTTCACAGAAGACGACAGCCTACTACTGTTATCAATTATGCCATGAGCTCAAATGACAGAGGTCTGTGTAGTGGATCTAAAGGTTACAGCCCTCCTATTTACCCATGTGGGCATCAGTATGATATCACATGATGGAATTTTTTTTCTCCAAAAGCCTAGGATATTACACACAAAAAAATATGTTAATAGAACATTAAGCTTGCAAAGTCAAGCACTCAAAGTAGGAAATGCCAGGATTAAGATTGCCTGTGCAACATTAATTCATCATGTGCCTTATGTTACAGTCTTCAATTGCATAATCACACCCTGTGGAAAACATAGTGATACCTGCCTCATTCAGTTCAGAGGATGGACTTGTTCTGGAGATGAATCAGGGTACTGTAGTAAAAAGTTGTCATCTATAGCAGTGTTTCTCAACAACCGATTCATGCACTGGTGTCAGTTCCTGAGATTTCCCTAACATAGTTTAGGAAGGCTGCAAGCTGGCCCCTGGAATCAAAAAGGTTGAGAAACACTGACCTACAGGACACCTGTTTCATTTACTGTAGAAACTGGAAGCTGTGTAGTGAATGACCAAGGGAATATCCAGTGATGAGCTGCCAAAATCTTAACAACTGGTTCCCTCCTCATCCCATGAGGGGGTTCTTGTCCCCCGGGACTCCTGCCCCATCCAACCCCATGTGTTCCTTGACACCCCCCTGGACCCTTGCCCCATCTACCCCTCTCCCCTGACTGCCCCCAGAACCGGGCAGGAGGATCTTGTGGGCCACCATAGTGGGTGCCCACCCTACCCCTAAGAGCCAGAGGGACCTGCCAAGGGATGAAGGGGAATCCCAGGGGTGCTTACCTGGGGAAGCTCCCAGGAAGCATCTGGCAGGTCCCTCTGGCTCCTAGGGGTGGGGAAGCAGCCTCTCCCCCACTGATCACATCAAAAGTGGCACCTTAGGTGCCGACTCCGTGGTGCTCCGGAGCTGGAGCACCCACGGGGAAAATTTGGTGGGAGCAGAGCACCCACCGGCAGCTCCCCGCCCTGCGCCTGGCCCCAGCTCACCTCACCTCCTCTCCGCCTCCGCCCCTGAACGCACCACCCCACTCTGCTTCTCCGCGCCCCACCCCAGCTTCCCACAAATCAGCTGTTAGGCAGGAAGCCTGGGAGGGCTGAGAAACAGGCGGCAGCTTCACACTCAGGCTGAAGGTGGCGGAGGTGAGCTGGGGCGGGGAGCGGTTCCCCTATGCCCCCCCGGGTTACCTGCTGAAGCGTGGGTGGCCCTCCTCGCACCCCCCTGCCCCAGCTCACCTCCGCCTCCCTGGGCCTGAATGCGAAGCCGCCACCTGCTTCTCAGCCTGCCCCGGCTTCCCCCGTGAACAGCAGATTCGCAGGAAGCCTGGGCGGGGGCGGAGAAGCAGAGCGGGGCAGCGTGTTCAGGGGAGGAGGCGGAGACTGAGCAGAGGTGAGCTGGGGCCGGGGGTGGGGTGGGGCAGGGACCTGCCGGTGGGTACTCTGCACCCACTAAATTTTCCCCTTGGGTGTTCCAGCCCTGGAGCACCCATGGAGTCAGCGCCTAAGGCGCCAATTTTGGCCGGTTAAATTTAGAAGCCCTTTTAGAACCGGTTGTCCCTCGTGGAACAACTGGTTCTAAAAGGGCTTCTAAATTTAACAACTGGTTCTCGCGAACCGGTGGGAACCGGCTCCAGCTCACCACGGGAATATCCACATGTCCTGAACCTTTCTCTGAAGCACTTGGCATTGGCTACCATTAGAGACAAGATCCAGACTGGGTGGCCCACTAGGCGGATCCAACAGGGCTATTCCTAACACTCAGCAGCATACTCTTGATTTTAGTTATTTCATGTAGGGACAACTGATGTAACATTTCTTGTGATTTTTATTTAAAGATCAAGGACCCATCCTCCACTTTTAGTTAAAAACTTTTCTATTTTGCTTCATGGTTATTGGAAACAGACCACAAAGGGGAACCAGGGTCTATTCTTCCAAGAGTTACACAAATGTTTAACTATACAAACATGAACAGTCCCACTGAAATCTTTGCAGTATTGGGGCCTAAATATATTAAAGCATTCAACAGTTTTGGTTAAAATTATCCACATAGGGAATTTTGTTTGAAGCTTGTGACTGAAAAAAATCAGTTAAAAGGTGAGGAAAAGAGCTTTAGTCCAATATACCCTGACAAATTAGACAGAGGAAAAAATATGTCTCAAAGTAATCATTCCCCCCCCCCACATGGAGAAAGATTGGTTGCAGCATAGTGTTTTTATACAATGGATACCATTCTTCTCCTCCTACTTAATTTCCCCCAACAGTCACCTTTCAGGCGTTAAGCCCACAAATGTGAACAGCATTTAAGTTGGCTATGCAAGATCAATAGTTTTACTAACGTTAAAGGCAAAAATTGGGATTTGTGCTACTTCAAATCTGTTCAAGATGTAATAGGAAAAGTGTCATAGTCAAGTCAGAAAATAATTTCATTTCAGACTCCTTTTCCCAGATGATGAATTTTCACACTTTTAGTTATCAGCTGGAGCAAACTGTAGCCAAGGACATATCAGAGGATAAACCTGGTGTTGACGGTGGCGTGATTCTGCTTTATGTCGCAGCAACTCATTTTATTTAGATAAAGCAATTCAAGTGGAGCCTGTAATTTTCCTATCTTCAAATGCTGTAATGCTGTGTGACAGGTTAAACTGTATCTCTCACAGAAGTAACAGGAACAAGAAATTACATTACCTGTATTTGGAATGACAGTTTTTATATTTGAGAAATGTAATTCTAAAGCTGTAAGTACTATTTATTTTTTGTTTTAGAAAAGCAACATAGCTGGAATACATTTGTTTCCCTTTATGTAAAACAATTCACAGAGTAAGCCTTATATAGTCCTAAACCATTTTATCATTCTTAAAATACATCATTGTACAAAGGAACCTCACTAATACAATCATAATTAATAAACTCTAGAGTCCAAAATCCAGCCTGATGCCATTAGTAAGACTTTAGAAAGATGTAGGAAGGCATCTTTCAGAGACATTCACAGCTGGCATTTACTGACTGAAATATTTCCGGATGAATGGAATAATGAATATAATTCTAAGAAAACAGCCAGTTTGATAGTCATTTCATAATACAAATGATCTTTCCAGGTCACAAGGACAACATTCATCATGGCAGATGGAAGAAGAAATGTGTCAGACACCGTTTGGCTTCTAAAAATAGTTTAGACATTATTTTTCCTTTTCAAAATATTATTGGCAAGTGAGATATTAAATTCACCATTTGAACTTATTTACGTGTCTACCTCCCTCTTTTTAGTAAAAACTTCTAAATATTATTAGCCTAAAAAAATTCCTTTGTTTAGCCGGTTCATTAATAATAATTCCAAACCCCACAAAGCTTCAATTAAAAAAATTAAGCTTGCTAGGTGACAACTGCATTATTAAAAAAATCCAAGCACATATTGTGACATTGCACTCCATATGCTTTATAAAATATGCTTATGAATGTGAATATGATGTACCTGGAATATGCTTTATGCAAAAGGTCTCTTGTAAGGTATCATTACAAAGCTTATAATCTACTGAGTGTGTTCATCCTATTTGTATGCATGTATCATTCTTGTATCTGAGGCTAGAATTATGAAGTATAACTCTAAGGTCCTATTGTAATTATGCAGTGTGGGCCATTAAAGGTGGTTTAGAATCTTGATGGATCCCGTTGACTAGGACAATTGGTTGTAAATGGCTTTGTTTACTTGCAAATCTTCCTGTGTACATGTGGGCCAGCCCAGGAAGAATGGAGGCTGGGGTCTCACAGGACATGTCATCATGTCACCTGATACTGGAATCCATCTTAAATCTGGTACTTTTTCATTTAGAAGGAGGGGTGGGGACCCAGAGAGACAAAAGATTCCCACCTTGTGCCAAAGCTATAAAAAGGGGTGGAGCAGAACAGAGACAGCCAGTCATGAGAGAGCCACTGCTTTCCACCTAAGATGTCTGCTGGATCTAACAAGGACTGTACCAAGGTAAAGTATTGGGCCCAGACTAGGAAGGAGTCTAGTCTGTGAAAGAAGCTTATCGGAACATCTCTGAGGGTGAGATATTACCTGTAACCAGTTCCTTAATGTATTAGGCTTAGACTTGTATGTTTTGTTTTATTTTGCTTTGTGACTTACTTTGTTCTGTCTGTTATTACTTGGAACCACTTAAATCCTACTTTTTATACTTAATAAAATCACTTTTATTAGTAACCCAGAGTAAGTGATCAATACCTGGGGAAGCAAACAGATGTGCGTATCTCTCTATCAGTGTTAAAGAGGGCAGACATTTTATGAGTTTCCTCTGTATAAAGCTTATACAAGGTAAAACGGATTTATTTTGGGTTTGGATCCCATTGGGAGCTGGGTGCTGGAGTCAGATAACCTGCAGAGCTGTTTTCACTTAAAGCCTGCAGCTTTGGGAGCATGTCCTGGACCCTTGGTCTGTGTTGCAGCAGGCTAGCATGTCTGGCTCAACAGGGTTCTGGAAGTCCCAAGCTGTCAGGGAAAATGGGCTCAGAGGTAATTCCAGCACATCAGGTGACAGTCCCAAGGGGGTCTCTGTGACCAAACCCGTCACACATATATTCAAGGAAATGAGTATTTAAGGACACCCGAAGTTGTATACTACTTGCATAAACTAATTGGCCCTTATCTTGAGCTGAGCAATGCTGAGATTTGTTCATCACTAGCCTCACTATGAGGATGATGAGCTCTCAGTGCCAGATTCTCTTCTTCATTCAGAGGGTGCAAAGGGGCCATACTCTGGCTGTAGCTTGTCAATAGAGAACACTTCTGGCATAGAGGACCTCTCTGCTGGTGTAAAGCTGGCAGAGGCAGTAGAGCTGCCTTCTGCACATGTCACCCTGCATGTGGTGTAATGAGAGGGAAGGGTTGTGTCAGGGACATTCAGGGGGAAAGTGGCTGAACCTGCAGGGTTAGAGTTGGAATCTGCAATAGATGAGGGAAGGCCTGTAGGGAGGAGTGTAGGGTATTTGGGGAGGCTTTGTGGTGGAGACTGCAGGGCAGGGATGGGGTCTTTAAGGGTCCTGTGGTGGGTGAGAGCTGCAGGGCAGGGGATCAGTTTTGCATGGGGTTATGTCTTTGTAGGATGGGGTTAAAATGTTATATAGTGTTATAAGCAGCATATGCAGAAGTTACACTTTAAAAAAGGAATCATTTACATTTTAATTCCTATTTAAATGAAATACTAAAGAACATGAAAAGAAGCCAAATTAGTCCTTGCCGAGTGACAGGCATTTCAGATAGTTCAAAATCAAAAAGAAAACGTACATCTTCTACCTTTCTCTGCGAAAGATAAGAATATGCTAAATAGCTGCTCATGTAAGAAACACATTTTTAATTTTTATATATATATAATTTAAAATAATATGTCAGGTATATGCAGCTTGGATAAATCACACTACACAGAAAAATTAAAAAGTGAATTTGATATTCTAATGATGACTCATGTAAAAGTGATAAAAATCATAAATAGGAAATATTAA
Organism: Lepidochelys olivacea; assembly: GCF_965140295.1. Classification (NCBI taxonomy): domain Eukaryota; kingdom Metazoa; phylum Chordata; order Testudines; family Cheloniidae; genus Lepidochelys; species Lepidochelys olivacea. The sequence continues at coordinate 62,002,577 of NC_140418.1, read as the reverse complement.
ACACTAATTAGTAAATCAAAAGCTACAAATCCATGGCTCTTGGAGCTAAATGTACGTCTCCCTCTTCAGCGACAAACCAAAATATCCATACTAATCAGGACATTTATATGAGTAAAACAACCTCTGTTCCTTATGGAGTCATAATTCTTTATAAGTGGTTAATAGATAGACTAATAGCCCACATAAACAAACAGCATAATCTTATGGCAACAACTTAACAATTTTTGTCATGCACAGCAGGATCTTAGAAGCAATGTTTTGTACTCCCTGGAGAGGACCTCATAACCCTGACACTCCGCACCCCAGTTAGGTTCACAGAAGTCCTCATCAAGCCAGAAAGTGGTCATGGCTTTTTGGGTGTACTTCCACCAAGGGTCCCAAGTCACTCTAAGGAAGCATTTTCAGCTGGGTCTAACTATGTGCAGCACCATAATGAGTGGTGGAGTTAGACCCAAAGGAGAAGAGGAGTACTGCACCTTCAGGAAATGTGTGAACTACCCTGTTTGTTGCTTTGGATTTTACTGACTGTAGAGTTGCACGGAAGGAATGCATACCAGTTTCCCTAATTAAACCGTAAGTCCTGCAGTGTGTCTGGCACCCCAGAGATGGTTTGTGTTTTTCAGCCTGAGACACTGACTTTTCTTTCTTTGGCTGTTCAGACCCTCATTGTGTCTGCCACACTCCCAATATTTTCTCTGATTCCTACATCATGCGGTCTCTTGGAACCTGACTCTACAAACACCAGGCATAATGCTTAAGACTGTCAACATCTCCACTGACCACTCAAGAAGACTTATGCGTCTCAGTGGTTACTTCCAAGGTGCAAGGCCCACTGTAAGCCCAAGAGTTTAGTCAAAAAAGAGTGTCCCAAAAAATGAAAATAGATTTATTAATTCTGCTGCCCCAGATATGGTTTGGCCATGTAGAATAGACAAGATTACTTATTTGAGGAGTGTCCTCAAAACACGCATATGCCTTAGAGCAGCAGTTCTCAAACTTCAGCAACTCGAGGACCCCCATTTTGATTTTAAAAATTTTCCAAACCTCAAGCTAGGCCCAGGCCCAACCCTCACTCCACCCCAGTTTGAGAAATATTGCCTTAGAGCATGCCCTGTCTACTCTATATGACTAACTGAGTTGTGTCAGAAGAGAATTTTCATTCTTTCTTTCTACTCTGCATTTCAATAACTCTTGATTAATAGGACCATCCCCATGTTAGTAAGCACTGACTCAGTAAGTGTTTGTAGGATAGGTCCTTCCTGGATTTGAAAAATCATTATTCCAACAGAACTCTCCCCAAAAATGAGTTCTTTTATTTTGGATTTAAGCTATCTACAGGTCTTGCCTACATCGTGGAGCCATGATAGTAACTCAATGACCAATTTTTACCCACTTTTTAAAAAACAAAACAAAACTCATTTTGACTTTCATGGTCAGACTTGGGCAAAAGAAGAATTATTTTGATATAAACCCTGCATAATGGATACCTAAAAGATAATATTGCACAAATATATGAATGTTTGTAAATTAATTGATGAATTAATAGTTCGAACATTAATCTGTAGAATGTAATAGCTGATAATGAAATATTTCAGCATTTTCAAAGCATCTGCATAGGGCATCCAAGAAAACCCCATGAACAGCTATTCTAAAGTACAAGCTTAAAAGGGGAAGTATAGAGAGAACTGTTAATAAAAATAAGACAAATGGACTTGGGGAAAATGGCCTTGAAAAATATGGAGGAAGTAGTTTATCAAAATATATACTGAAGTAAAGAAGTCTGTCCCCTGCCACAGCTTAGATTTGTAGTATAGATGGCATATCTCCCAGGGCCTTATAGTACAGATCAGGATGCAGCGAACATACATTTAGGTTTTTCATGCCCTATCATACCATACTTTAACCACTTTGGAGAAAAATACATTACATGTATTGGGGGATCCAAAAACAGTTTTATAGTGGAAATAGGAACTTTGATTAGCGTTTGATTGAATTTACATTGAAAAAGGAGACAGGAGACATATTTGTGAAAGAGTGAACATATACAGTAGGAGCATGAGGGTTAACCTGCCTTAAGGAACGAATCCACTGCCAACTGAAGTCAGTGGATGCACTTCCATTGACTTCTGTTTGCATTGGATTATGCCCAAAAGGAACATGTTTTACAAACAATAGGGATCATGTATTTTTTGCATACAAACTTCTTCCATATTTTTATACAGGTTTTGGGAGACTTTTAGCCGACAACGCTAGCTACTCACTTAGGAACTTAAAATCATTCCTCTCAAGGCAGAGGGGGGCTCTGAGATATTATAATAAAAATATTCCAAAAATAAGGAAAGGAGGGCATATGTGCTGAAGGGTTTGGAATGCCCTTGTGTAAAATGAGTGAGAACACAGGATCCCAACATTTGTATATAAAATGTTGGTTCTAAGTGTTTTTTATGTGTGTAGAAAACACAAAAAGGCAACAAAGACTTTCTAATTTTGGTGTAGATCACTTGTTTCTGTTTTAAACTCCACAATTTGCCACTGGCAAGTTATTTGAATATGGAATTCCACTTAAATAATGTACCTGGCTTCCCCTCAACCAATTACAGTTTGAAATTACTTAAACCAGCGGTTCCAAAACTGCAGGTTGGGACCCCAAAGTGGATCACAGCCCTGTTTTAATGAAATTGCCTGAGTCCCACCGCCCAGGGCCAAAGCCTGAGCCCAAGCCCCACCACCCAGGGCCAAAGCCCTTAGGCTACAGCTTTGGCCCTCACTCCTTCCCCTATCCAGGGTGGTGGGGCTCAAGCTTTGCCTCCCCCCCCACACACATGGGGCAGCGGGGATCAGGCTTTGTCCCCCTCCTCAGGTCATGTAGTAATTTAGTTGTCAGAAGGAGGTCCTGGTGCAATGAAGTTTGATAACCCCATCACTCAAACCCATTTAAGATTAAGGAAATTGCACTGTGTGTTTCAGAAGTGTATAGAGAAGAACCCACAGAATCCTTGGCACTCTCCACTCAGTTCCCCACTTCTCATTTTTATTTAGTGTGATGGGGTATCCATCCCACACACGACTGAGCAGAGTTAAGGTGTCTGAGTAGGCCAATTACTTCCACAAGCTGCACCTGGAGCAGGAGCTTGATAAGGAACAGGCTCACCTGTGCAGGAACAGACAGAGTCTATGGAGCCAGATAGTGGACTTCAGACTGGGCAGCTGCTGAAAAAGAGCTGTTACTCTCTGGGAAGACGGAGGAGGGAAGATATGATTCCTCTCTCTAAATATATCAGAGGGATAAATACCGGAGAGGGAGAGGAATTATTTAAGCTCAGTACCAGTGTGGACACAAGAACAAATGGATATAAACTGGTCATTGGGAAGTTTAGACTTGAAATTAGACGAAGGTTTCTAACCATCAGAGGAATGAAGTTTTGGAATAGCCTTCCAAGGGGAGCAGTGGGGGCAAAAGACCTATCTGGCTTTAAGATTAAACTCGATCAGTTTATGGAGGAGATGGTATGATGGGATAACATGATTTTGGCAATTAATTGATCTTTAACTATTCATGGTAAATAGGCCCAATGGCCTGTGATGGGATGTTAGATAAGGGTGGGATCTGAGTTACTACAGAGAATTCTTTCCTGGGTATCTGGCTGGTGAATCTTGTCCACATGCTCAAGGTTTCAGCTGATCGCCATATTTGGGGTCGGGAAGGAATTTTCCTCCAGGGCAGATTGGAAGAGGCCCTGGGGGTTTTTCACCTTCCTCTGTAGCATGGAGCACGGGTCACTTGCTGGAGGATTCTCTGCACCTTGAAGTCTTTAAACCATGATTTGAGGACATCAACAGCTCAGACATAGGTGAGACGTTTATTGCAGGAGTGGGTGGGTGAGATTCTGTGGCCTGCATTGTGCAGGAGGTCAGACTAGATGATCATAATGGTCCCTTCTGACCTTAATATCTATGAGTCTATGAGTGTTTGGGAGTTGCTGGGAAAGGCTGCAGGAAGGCAAGCAGCAGTCACTCCCTGGGAAGAAGGTTCTTGGAACTGGTACACCCAGAGAAGGGGAACTAGGTAATAGGAAGCAATCCAGAGAAAGAGCAGTGAGGGCAGAGAGGAAGTCCAGAACTGCTGAACTGAGGGTTCCTGGACTGGAACATGGAGTAGAGGGTGAGCCCAGTTTCCCCTACCAGCTACTGAGGAAGTGGCACCAGGGCAACGAATGGGAAGACTACTTAGGACTGTTGATGGACTGAACCTCAGAAATGAGAAACACTGAGTGACCTAGGCAGAGGGAACAGGAGTACTTGTGGCACCTTAGAGGGCTAAGTCATGAAGAGGAAGCTGTGGGTCCTGAAGTGAGGGGAGCTGCACACCAGAGTCAGAGTGATGGCATGCAAACTGCAGACTGGGGGTGTCTGCCTTGAGGGCTAATGCCAAGAGTCACTAGGTGAAGATGCCAGACCAGCAGTGAGTGGAGCACCCCAGGAAGCTTAGCTAGGTTTGAGCCAGAGAGAAACTGACTGGCACAACGTAAGCAACAATGGCAGATACCCCACACTTATCCCTGAATATGGTCATAACATTACAAGCAGCTCCCTCGAGCTCGCCAGCGTAACTATAATAGGAAACAAGACAAGAAAGACAAACCTCACACTATAATTGCTAAATGGGGGAAAAGAGTAAACTATACTCAACTGCATCCAGAGAAGCAAAGCCCTCTTTTTGTCTCCCAATACCATGTGATTGGACTCATAATCCAGTCCCTCTTCTCAAAGATAATATACAGTTTGAAAGAAAGGTGGAGCATAATGTATATACTCTGTTATATCCCTGATAACAGAGAGGAGACTGGCTGGTTGCAGAAAGATTTCTGTACTGAAAACTTTCCACCAATGCCCCCACATTTCTCACTCAGACTAGCATGCAAATTCAACCCAAACAAACACCAGGTTCACTAATTGTGATACAATCAGCCAGATATAAGCCATAGCAGGTTTCACTCATTTGAGCTCCATGGTACCAGTAATATGAAGGAGATAATTCTCCGATCTGATCCTCCCTCTCCTGTAGACGGACAGATGCCATATAAGAATGCCAATACTGCCTTTAATTACTACACCAGTGGCAGACAGAACTCTGATAGCTTGTAACGGGGTTCCACTCTCCATGCTGGTGTCTCTTGCTGGCCATCTTGGAGATTAGCTCAGCAGGTCAGCATGCCCTCTCCTAATGGTGCCTCTCTCTGGCTATGTCATGATCTGTGCCCCCCCTTCCAGGGGGGAGGGCTGCAGTCCAACTGACCCACCACTTCCCCAGTGGTGACTGCAGCCAATTGTTCAGCCACTTCCCCACAGCCCCAGCACCCTCCTCACCCTTGCCTCAGGACCTCAGCCTGCAAATCCCAGCAGCCAGCCAGGAGCTCTCTCTAGCTCCCCGAGTCCCTGCTAGCAGCACTTCTCTGTCCAGGGTGCTAACTGTCTTCTGCCAGCCAGACATGCAGTTCTCCCTCTTTGAGCTCCAGGGAGTAACTGAACCTGTTCTGCAGCAATTCTGATATGGGCCTGCCAGGCCCTGACTGGCTGCTCCTCTCAGTCCCTCTCTAACTGGTTGCCTTCTTCACACTTAGAGACCATTATGGGGCCAACACCCTACCACATAGCTTGTCCAGTTGGCATCTGACATGTATCTTGATTTTTATTTTTTTGAAATTTATCCAATGCTCTAGGCACATATACAATTCAGTTATTTAACAAAAGAGTACCAGCTGACCAAATGTCAACATTAATACACACAATCAGACCTCAGAATTCACGAACATCAAACCACCCTTTGAACACACAGGTCCTATTAAGCTGAGTAACCAAAACCTAAAGCATTCATCAATCATGAGTCACTTTTGAAAATCTTGTATCTACTACACCATACTGGTCTTTATATGTAAAGGACTGTCAGGGATTGTTTCTTGACTTTAGCAAAGCTTTTGACACGGTCTCCCACAGTATTCTTGTCAGCAAGTTAAGGAAGTATGGGCTGGATGAATGCACTATAAGGTGGGTAGAAAGCTGGCTAGATTGTCGGGCTCAACGGGTAGTGATCAATGGCTCCATGTCTAGTTGGCAGCCAGTGTCAAGGGGAGTGCCCCAGGGGTCGGTCCTGGGGCCGGTTTTGTTCAATATCTTCTTAAATGATCTGGAGGATGGTGTAGATTGCACTCTCAGCAAATTTGTGGATGATACTAAACTGGGAGCAGTGGTAGATACGCTGGAGGGGAGGAATAGGATACAGAAGGACCTAGACAAATTGGAGGATTGGGCCAAAAGAAATCTGATGAGGTTCAATAAGGATAAGTGCAGGGTCCTGCACTTAGGACGGAAGAATCCAATGCACCGCTACAGACTAGGGGCTGAATGGCTAGGCAGCAGTTCTGCGGAAAAGGACCTAGGGGTGACAGTGGACGAGAAGCTGGATATGAGTCAGCAGTGTGCCCTTGTTGCCAAGAAGGCCAATGGCATTTTGGGCTGTATAAGTAGGGGCATAGCGAGCAGATCGAGGGACGTGATCGTTCCCCTCTATTCGACATTGGTGAGGCCTCATCTGGAGTACTGTGTCCAGTTTTGGGCCCCACACTACAAGAAGGATGTGGATAAATTGGAGAGAGTCCAGCGAAGGGCAACAAAAATGATTAGGGGTCTAGAACACATGAGTTATGAGGAGAGGCTGAGGGAGCTGGGATTGTTTAGTCTGCAGAAGAGAAGAATGAGGGGGGATTTGATAGCTGCTTTCAACTACCTGAAAGGGGGTTCCAAAGAGGATGGCTCTAGACTGTTCTCAATAGTAGCAGATGACAGAATGAGGAGTAATGGTCTCAAGTTGCAGTGGGGGAGGTTTAGATTGGATATTAGGAAAAACTTTTTCACTATGAGGGTGGTGAAACACTGGAATACGTTACCTAGGGAGGTGGTAGAATCTCCTTCCTTAGAGGTTTTTAAGGTCAGGCTTGACAAAGCCCTGACTGGGATGATTTAACTGGGAATTGGTCCTGCTTCGAGCAGGGGGTTGGACTAGATGACCTTCTGGGGTCCCTTCCAACCCTGATATTCTATGATTCTATGATTGTTTGACATTCACAGACAAAATACTGCACACCATTTCAGGAAATTACAAGCAACCAAAAACAGCAGGCTATGATCTTTTTCAGCCTGAAATAGAGTACATGCAACTCCACTTGTACAATACTATTTTTCAAAATGCTGTCCCCGTATTGCATGCATCAAATTTGACCTGCAGTACCAGATAGCGTGTTTGTGCATGAGCACATCTTTCCCTCTACATATGGGACTGACGAGTTCTACAAATTCCAGAGAGAATAACCCATCATTAAGGACATCTATATCTCGGGGAGGGGAGAAACATGCCTGAAAGCATGTTCCTACTGCATCACTTGTCAAATAGGTCAGGAAGGAAAATAATCCCTGGTTATGACTCTCGACAAAAAAAGTTTTCCCCCCTTTTCCAATTCAACTTGTAGTCCTTTTTGTCAGTGTGATATCACCCAGGTTTTCCAATCTAATCCCTCAACCAATCTTCAAACACATAACAAAGTTTGAGATTTAGAACCGACAAGGAAGTCTAAGGAATGTAATTTTATAAAGGAGAGAAATCTTAGTATAGTACACAGGGATAAATGCAGAATGAGTGCTAGATTTGGGGGTATAAATTAAAAGCTTCCTGATGGACTAGAACAGGAATCAGCAACCTTTGGCACGCAGCCTGCCAGGGTAAGCCCCATGGCGGGCCAGGCCAGTCTGTTTACCTACCATGTCCACAGGTTCAGCCGATTGCAGCTCCCACTGGCCACGGTGCGCTGCTCCAGGCCAATGGGGGCTCCAGGAAGCAGCGGCCAGCACATCCCTCAGCCCGTGCTGCCTCCTGCAGCCCCCATTGGCCTGGAGCGGGGGAACCGTAGCCAGTGGGAGCCACGATCAGCCGAACTTGTGGATGTGGCAGGTAAACAAAACGGCCCGGCCCGCCAGGGGGCTTACCCTGGCGGACCGCGTGCCAAAGGTTGCCGATCCCTGGACAAGTAATAAGTATTAGTTTTTTTGATGCAGTATTCATATGGTGAAGATGGTTAAGTGTATGGGAGGGGGCCATCCCCTTCTCAGAGAGTAAGTTGGAGGAGAGGAGTTGTGGAATTTTCTCCCTATCCTAGGTCCTGAAAGTTTACCCTGACTAATTTTTAAATCAGCGGAGAATTAAAGGGAAGAATAAAAGTGGATAAATTTGTGACATACTATACCCTGCAATGAGACAAAAAAATCTTTTGAAAAATAAAACCTGTGACAGGAGCGAGTCACAAAAATATAATCAGGGAAAGCCACAAAACAGAAAATAAGACAGAAGTGGAAACTCAGCTGCTGAAAGAGGGGGAAAAGGCGCTTAGACAAAGGTAAAAACAATGGCAGAACACGAAAGACAGTAATAATGGATTCTTCAAAGCAAATATAGCAAACGTAAGGGCTACAGCACTGTTTTATGTTGTACTGGATGCAATAAACATGCGGGGGGCAGATTCTCACTTGGTGTGAATCAAAAAACCTCTACTTCAGTGGAGCTAGGCAGGTTTACATCAGCTGAGAATATGGCTCAAGGATTTTCACTTGGTCACTAAACTGTCCCTCTTAGACAGTCACAGAATTTCAGTTTGCCCTCTGATCTCTTTCAACTTTCTGGTATTTCTTTTGCTCCATTCCCTGATGAACAGTGTTAGTTCCTTTGAGATGTGTACAGATTGCTAATAAGCAATCTGGAAAGATGGTGGTGTTTGGATCCAGGGGTTTTCTATGGGACCAAGCTCTGCTCTACTCTACAGCGTTCAGATCCTCACCATCTTCCATGACTTTTCCTAAAACTTGCCAAGCCAAACCTACAGGCTAAATATACTTCATTTTAATCTAGATCAACCACCACAACACCCAGAGTGATATGTACATATCAAGACTGCTAGAGGTATGCCTTTGAATAATGCCTTTTTCTGTAACATGCAAAACAGAAACTCTCATTTAAGATTTTCATTGCGATTTATAGTGAAAATTTAGTGATTGGACACTTCAAAACCAGTCTAGTAGCTCCGAGCTGCACAGGGCTGACCTAATGCTGGCTCCCAAGTACAACACAGTGTAGGTATGAACAATTCTTAGATCTTACAAAAAGTTTCACTTCCTTGTGTAATGTCACATTTGTCACACCCAACTTTGCTTTTCTATTAGATATATCAGTATACTTCTTGACTCTGCACTTTTAAACACACATGATGTGGCATGCCTGAAGAAGGTTCAGTGAGGGAGAGAGGGACCAGTTACTACCCTATCATAGATCTCTGCCAATCCCATGGAGGTATTAATGGTAATGGTGCTTCATGGCTATAATATATTGCATAATTTAAAAAAAAAATTCAGGCAGCTCATGAAGAGATGATGCACTCCCTTCGATACAGCCTAGAGTCTATTTTCCTCAGCATGCTTCTATGGTGAAGATTCCAAGCTAGTTTCAGATCTCATCCAGATGCAGAAGCAAAATAAGCAGGCAAACTGATTTGACCATTTCCTCCTGTCTTCTCTACAGCTGAGCAGTAATCAATCAGTAAACAGAAGGGAAGGGGAAAAATCAAGCTTCAGAAAATCACTGAGTAATTGAGTAGCTGGGCACCAACCTTAGAAAAATGAAAAGCTTTCAGTAGAAGCCTGGATTAAAAACCAAAAGAATAGTGGAAAGTGTTGGCTTAAAACCACAAACTGTCAGCTTTGAATGGAGCTGGTCAAGCTGTCTATTGCAAAGGACATGGGTCAGATTTAGTCCTTTCTTCTATTATTCAATTGTCTGAACAGATCCTGATTGTTATGAGTCTGTTATTTGTAGCTGTTTGATGAAGGGAGGGAAGTTGCATTTTGGTTTGAGAGTTTAACAAACATTTAAGCCCATAGGCTTTTCATGAGCTGGTTGTAGCAAGTACTCTAAATAGTCACCAGCTATAATTCACTGCTTGAGTTGTATTATTGGCCACCAAAGTTATATGGCATTGTTTATGCTCCCTGATTGGATGACATTATATTTATAATATAAATAGGAGGGAGTCACTGGGAGATCATGGAGAGAACTAATGGAAAATAAGAAGGCTGTAAAATGCATTAACATGCAGTGCATGGACACAACCATTTTATATTTCTTTAATTTTTAAGGGGCTTTTTAGGGTGTGGATGGAACTTGGGTATTAAGAACGGGGAAGTGAAAAGCTATCTGGGAGTAGAAAAAGAAAGGTGCAGAGATGGATATAGTGAAGTGGGATAGGCATCAGGAACAGGAGGAGGTGGAGGTGAAAAGGAACAGAATGGAGAGAGAAATTAAGGCAGATGAAGGTAAGAGGCATGGTAAGGCAAATGCATGTAATCAGCTACAGTCACTGAACAGACAGAAATAGCCAGGTGGTAACAGAGACCCTATATCTTCTGTAGCATTTTCTACAAAACTAACATACCAGTTAATGAAAACAAGGACATATCTGCCACTGTAGAGGATTAATCTTTGCTTTTTCTATAAAAATATATAAAAATAACCTAGTCATCAGGTTAGACACAGGTCAGTGCAAACAAGCTTCCTGCTTTTGCTGAGCTCTACCACAGCACACAAAGCATGATGTAACAGCATACCAGAAAAATACAACTCCAAGAGTTTGCGGACATAAAAACTTGTTGTTAACGATTCTCCTCATGCCCCATGATCCAGAATAAAAAATGTGACTAGCTCCTCCAGCAGTAGCATATTTAAACACGCTGTAACTTCCTTTAGATACCTCAGTAGTTCAGACTACACTGCAAGCTGGTATTGTCCCTATCCTGCACATAAGACTAGTTTCTCCACTCCCAAGTCATTCCCTCTATCAAATCTGATCGCTATTTTGGCTTTTGCAATGGCAGTTAAATGTATAAGTGCAGGCTGCTAGAGAAGTCTCTTATCCTGCCTACCACAATGATAAATGATGGGGCATGGGGAACTTGAGTCACGAGAAATAAATACAAAGCAGTGAGAAGCAAACACCCGATATCTTTTGCAGCAGCAGGATTTAATGTTTTTAAATGTTTACATTAAAAAACCTTTTTGTTTAAACCTAGCAGCTTGCTTGGACAGATGTGTTTGTTCACTTCTCAGAAGAAAGCAGCTGCTCAGATTCAAAAATAATAGCTATAGGTGATTTTCAGTAGCAAATCTGACCGTTTTGTTTTCTAACCGGACTCTAACCTACAAAGCAGCTGGGTAGCCATAAGGCACGCTGACCTCAGCTGGTGTCTATTCATTGCTGTGTGTTCACGTTAATACCCTGGATACCTTAGAGTGATCAGCTACTGAATGGACACTATTTGGGATCTGACTAATGACTCTAAAGGCCTCTCTTACAAAATCACAACATTCCATTTTAATAATACATCATCAGAAATTAAAAATAAAACCATAACACTTTGAAGTAAATAGTCTCCATTTTGGGTGAAATTCTGGCTCTAATTGTTAAGTGTGATTGTCACAAATACTAAGTTATTCAGGTACATTAGTTAGTATTTGGGGGGCTGGGTCAGGCCATGGTGATAGTATTTAGGAAGGTGGAATGTTGACACCAAGAGTTCAATTATTGACATTTAATAAATACTTAACAGTAGTAATAAAAAAAACTGCTCAGCATTTACATAATGCTTTGCAGCAAAACAGTTTACCAATATTAACTAATTAATCCTCACTAATACCCCTCCTGACTTCCAAGTCTTCTGATCAGATTGTTATATGACACTTTTCACTTGTAGATCTCAAAGTGCAGGAGAAGCATAAAAGCTGGAGAAGCATTTGACATTACAGTATTATACATTTCCCCATTTTACAGACTGGAGAACTGAGGCAGAGAGGTGAAGTGACTTGCCTAAGATCACTTAGTTGGTCAGAGCCAACAGAATCTATGAGGTGAGAGCCTTATGACCACTCCAGTCTTTTTACATTGCATCTGAAGCCAGAGCAGTGTAACTGAGTCCTAATACCCATGTATCCAGTTGAGGGAGGATTTGCTTCCCCCAGTGCAGCACTGTGGAAGACTTCTGAGGATCATCTCTCAAGCCCTGGTGCAGGTTGTCTGTGGGAGGCAGAAAGGGAATTCCAGAGGTGTGCTGCAGCACTGTGAAGAATCTGGGCTGTGTTACAATACATAGGGACCCCTGGGGAGGCTGCTGTAGCTTAGCTAGACCCCCAGGATGGTCTATATTACACTGAGGGCCTTTCCAGCTTCTGAAACAGCCAAGTTGGGATGGTACAAATTTAGAGGAACAGCACAGAATCTCCCAGTGTTTTTTCTTCACTACCAGTGCTAGACCACACTGCTCCTCTAAATTTGCTGTATTTATACCACACCAGTATTATGTATTATCTGTCCAATTCATCTAAATTACCTCTTATGGCACAGCAAAGCTAATTACATTCCAATAGTACACAGTATATTCATTTTGACTACTGTATTCTGGCTTTTGGAGCAGCTAGATGTGCACCTGCTTGAGTCTGGATGGAAGGAGGTTTAGACCATTACAGAATGCAAATACAGTCAAGGGAGAATGAGTTTTATTATTGGAACTTGCTCCCTGACCAGATATGTAATTCATCAGGAGGCGGGACCCTCACAAGCCTTGAATTAAGCACATGCTTAAGTATGTTGCTGGATTTGGGGCCAGGGTACTCAAGAACTTTCAGGAACAATAACTTTGTTCCTGGGTAAGACATTCAGTAGAATCCAAATGGTTTCTAGCAGATTGCCAAGGTAGTTTAGACCATAAGCATCCTGAGTCAAATTCTATAGATGGATATACTTGTGTTGTGATCCTGTAACCAGTGACAACTTGGTAGAACGGGATAATCAAATCTCATCTAGCCACATGGATTAAGTAGTAATTCTCTTTCCCGTCTCACTATTTATTGCACTGCACTGTTGGTTGAAAGCATTATGGAATTTTTTCAGCTTCTTTCCAAGAATTGGGAATGAGGTATATTTAATCAGTAACTCTACACATCTCAACTGCTCTGTAAAATTTATTATAGATATCTATGTATTTATATGACCCCCATTACCATTGGATCCAAGCACCTCACAATCTTTAATATACTTATCCTCAAAACCCCTATGAGGTAAAGCAATGCTTTTATCTCCATTTTACAGATGGAGAACTGAGGCACAGGGAGACTAAGTGACCTGCTGACGGTCATAGAGGAAGTTTGTGATGGAAAGGAATTGAATCTGGATCTCCCATGTGCCCATCCTAACCTCTGAACCATCCTTCCTCTGATAGATGTAATTATTATACATTAATTGCATTAGTAATCAGCTTGTAATTAGCACCAAATCTGCAAAAAACAGATCCCATGAAAAAGAAACTTAGAAACCATTTAAAATACGGCTAAATAATTCCAGCTGACTTTTCTCTGTGGATATTAAAAAGAATGCTGTATGCCAACTACCTACTTTTGTTATTTAAAGGTAATATAATTAAATCAGGTGTCAGTTACTGCCTGCCATGGTTGACTCATTTCCAATTAATGTTGCTGCACCAGTGGAGTGCAAGAGAGGATTTGGGCAATATTCAGTATACTATTAGGATTATTTTGCTTGAAAATTAGAAGTGGTCTTTAAAAGGCTACATTTTAGTGGGATTAAAATTTATAATAATAGAGAAGCTGCTGTATTTTGGCTGTAAAAACAGGGTTGGTTTAAAAGGGAACATCCGACTAAAGATATAAGGCAAAGTAAAAATAATAAGGAGTCAATATGATGGACAAATAGGAAGACTGATGAAACTGCCTATCTTCTGAATTTAAAGAAATCACCCTTGTCACATACCCCCAACATGAAATACTAGCCCATATTACATCTGAAGCAGTATCTTAAGGCATTTTCACTCTCCAACCCCCAAGAGAATTTAGGGGAATGTGTTCAGTACAAATATAGGCCACCACTAAGAAAAGCTTTACATTGCAAAAGAGAGAAGGTCCAAAAAATAAAATAGTCAGAAACCTGATTGCATCTCTCTGATGTTAGGAATTTCCCCTGCATAGTTTCTCTCTCTCTTAATGAGTTGTTTTGGTGCTCCTAATAATTAGAAAAATATTGAAAAGCTCACATAATACTGTTTACTTTTCATTATTGACTTGTTCAACTGCAAGACAATTCCTAATATAAACAATACCATGAATATCTGTATGCCATGTTGTTGTAGCCATGTCGGTCCCAAGATATTAGAGAGACAAAGTGGATGAGGTAATACCTTTCATCGTACCAACTGAGAGAAACAAGCTATTGAGACCTGAAGAAGAGCTCTGCGTAGCTTCAAAGCTTGTCTCTCAGCAAGCTAAATTGGTCTCATAAAAGATATTACCTCACCCACCTTGTCTTTCTAATACCATGAATATCTGTCATTTGTTTACCAGAATTATAGCTTTCAGTTACTGCCTGCCATTGCAATGCGACACATGTAATTCCATGCTTGCTTAGATGAAAAGATAGATAGAGGTCATCTGTAAATTAGTGATGATTTAGCCTCTAACGGCCTGATGTTCAAGTAAGTATTCAATTGATTGCATGATTTTCTATAGCATAGGTGAACTAACAGCCTACTGAATCAGAAACATTTGGCTGTGAATTAGGCAAGAACAGTCCTTTGCAAAATTCTAGGTGCTTTTAGTTAAACTGGAAATATGGCCTATTCTGAAGGCCAGACTAAGGGCAATCAAATGCACACCCGACACTGGGCCACCCGTGGCTCCCATCCTGTGCCATAGCCTTGCCCATCAAGACAGGGGTGGGCAGGGATAACTCACTCAAGAGCTGCCTTCTGGTCTGGTGGGGGATCCACCACCACTTTGGTCAAGGTACTTTACCCCCTCCCACTCACCCCATGCCCCCTCCCACTACCCCCTATCTTCTGGAAATCTGGAGTCTGTCTTGGAGGAAGTGTGGGAGTGGGAGGGATTTAGCCTCCACCCAACCCAGCAGAGGTCTCTGTATCCGCCACTACTACAATACAGCTATGGTAGGGAGGGTTCTCGTGCACACAGTCCTCTGCTGGGATAGTGTTGACAGGGAACCCTCAACAGCAGCTTTCAAGGTTAGCTACCCATTCAGAATTGGGCAGTTCAAACCTCACAGAGCTATTATTATTAAACTGTTTGCAATCTCAGGTAGATAGCAGTGTTTGGGTTACATTTGTCCCTCTCTTCAGAGCCATGATGTCTAGAAACATAGCATTTATTTAAGGAATAAAAATAAGATTTCTATACCATCACATGGTTCTAGAAGCTAAGGGCCAGATATTTTGAAAGTATTTAGGTACCTAAAAAGGCAAATAGTGAGATTTTCAAAAATACCTATATGCTTACGTGCCTTTTTTGAACCCTACATAGCTTTGAAACTGGGCCCCAGGGTTCTAGGCACAGACCTATGTAGACTGTGACAAAGTTCCTCCTCTGCCTTGGTGGGTTCTGCGCTTTCTGGCAGATTTCTTTGCCTCAGAGGTTTATGGCAGTCCTCAGTTTGGCTCTTTCTGTTAGTGGCACAAACCTGCCGTTCACTCAGCTAACCTCATCACTGGCCAGCATGGGGAAAAAGAGGAGAACAATCCCCGCAGTCTCTGCTGGCCTACCTAATGGGTCGGGGGACAGGCCAGAGACGTTCCCCTCTGGTAGGACCCACAGTCCAGAACAACTCCTCTTATATCAAATAGGGAGTGGGGGGATGGAGGGGAACCCAGGTCCGCCCTCTACTCCGGGTTCCAGCCCAGGGCCCTGTGGATTTCAGCTGTCTATAAAAAGAAAAGGAGGACTTGTGGCACCTTAGAGACTAACCAATTTATTAGAGCATAAGCTTTCGTGAGCTACAGCTCACTTCCTCAGATGCATATCGTGGAAACTGCAGCAGGCTTTATATATACACAGAGAATATGAAACAATACCTATTCCCACCCCACTGTCCTGCTGGTAATAGCTTATCTAAAGTGATTTCCAGCACAAATCCAGGTTTTCTCACCCTCCACCCCCCCACACAAATTCACTCTCCTGCTGGTGATAGCCCATCCAAAGTGACAACTCTTTACACAATGTGCATGACAATCAAGCTGGGCTATTTCCTGCATAAATCCAGGTTCTCACATCCCCCCCACCCCCATACACACACAAACTCACTCTCCTGCTGGTAATAGCTCATCCAAACTGACCACTCTTCAAGTTAAAATCCAAGTTAAACCAGAACATCTGGGGGGGGGGTAGGAAAAAACAAGAGGAAACAGGCTACCTTGCATAATGACTTAGCCACTCCAAGTCTCTATTTAAGCCTAAATTAATAGTATCCAATTTGCAAATGAATTCCAATTCAGCAGTTTCTCGCTGGAGTCTGGATTTGAATTTTTTTTGTTTTAAGATAGCGACCTTCATGTCTGTGATCGCGTGACCAGAGAGATTGAAGTGTTCTCCGACTGGTTTATGAATGTTACAATTCTTGACATCTGATTTGTGTTCATTTATTCTTTTACGTAGAGACTGTCCAGTTTGACCAATGTACATGGCAGAGGGGCATTGCTGGCACATGATGGCATATATCACATTGGATGGGCTATCACCAGCAGGAGAGTGAATTTGTGTGGGGGGGTGGAGGGTGAGAAAACCTGGATTTGTGCTGGAAATCACTTTAGATAAGCTATTACCAGCAGGACAGTGGGGTGGGAATAGGTATTGTTTCATATTCTCTGTGTATATATAAAGCCTGCTGCAGTTTCCACGATATGCATCTGAGGAAGTGAGCTGTAGCTCACGAAAGCTTATGCTCTAATAAATTGGTTAGTCTCTAAGGTGCCACAAGTCCTCCTTTTCTTTTTGCGAATACAGACTAACACGGCTGACAGCTGTCTATAGTGTCTTCTGCAACAGCTGCATGACCGCTACAAATCCCTGGGCTACTTCCACATGGCCTCCTCCCAACATCTTCTTTGTCCTCACCAGTGGACCTTCCTTCTAATGTCTGATAATGCTTATACTTCTCAGTCCTCCAACAGCACACTCCCTCACTCTCAGCTTCTTGTGCAACCCTCACTGACTGAAGTGAGGTCCTTTCTAAGCCAGGTGCCCTGATTAGCCTGCCTGTCTTAATTGAGTCTAGCAGCTTCTTAATTGGCTCCAGGTGTCCTAATTAGCTTGTCTGCCTTAACTGGTTCCAGCAAGTTCCTGATTGTTCTGGAACTGCGCCTGTTACCTTACCCAGGGGAAAGGGATCTGCTTAACCTGGGGCTAATATATCTGCCTTCTATCACTTTCCTGTAGCCATCTGGCCCGACCCTGTCACAAGATAAAATGTAAAGGTGCAAAAAGATGACAAAATATGGAAAATATAATCCTGAAGTCTGTTACCTAGAAGTGTTGGTTCAGTTCAAGAAGTGGAAAAAGCTTTTTTTTTGTTTTGTTTTGTTTTTTTTTGTCTTTGTCTTGAACCAATTGACCTATTCCTATTGTAAGGAAATCAAGTACTCTCTTCCATAGTGACATAGAAATGTTAGCAACTGAAATAAGCCCTAACCAAAATCCTGCCTCTGAACAGCCCTGAACTTTCAGCTGTCCCTGAACTTTTGTAGTACCATGTGGTTCATGTTCTGGTAGAAAGTAATTGAAAAGGTAACTGGGAACTCCCCAACCCAAAAGAACCCAAATCCTGAGGTCTTCTGACAAATCTCCATGGTCTTATCCTCCAGTAAGGTTATAATAAGTTTAAGGCTTCAACTCATACAAAGTCAAAAAACTGACTTAAGTCTTTGCACAGAAACCCAGTGATACTGGTCAGACTAATATTCCAAATTCCAGTTGAAATTCTCTTCTCCAATCCACACTGCACCTTTCTTGGGGCAAGTTCTATATTCTTTTTCAAAGCACACTTTCTGCTGATGGCACTGAACGCTCTACCTAAGAAACAAGCATAGAACATGCCTTAAGAGATCTGCATGCAGTGCAGTCCCAAGCAGAGGATTTAACCTGTGATGAGGTTTATGCACTTACAAGGATTATCAATTTCTTTCAACAAAATCTA
Source organism: Lepidochelys olivacea (assembly GCF_965140295.1). NCBI lineage: Eukaryota > Metazoa > Chordata > Testudines > Cheloniidae > Lepidochelys > Lepidochelys olivacea. Next base: position 61,984,440 of record NC_140418.1, on the reverse strand, counting down.
ATAAACTTCTTTGTACTCCTATAGTACAGAATCTTGAGATTAGAAAGGTTTCAGAGTAACAGCCGTGTTAGTCTGTATTCGCAAAAAGAAAAGGAGTACTTGTGGCACCTTAAAGACTAACCAATTTATTTGAGCATGAGCTTTCATGAGCTGTAGCTCACTTCATCGGATGCATACCGTGGAAACTGCAGAAGACATTATATACACACAGAGACCATGAAACAATACCTCCTCCCACCCCACTGTCCCGCTGGTAATAGCTTATCTAAAGTGATCATCAAGTTGGGCCATTTCCAGCACAAATCCAGGTTTTCTCACCCTCCCACCCCCATACACACACAAACTCACTCTCCTGCTGGTAATAGCTCATCCAAAGTGACCACTCTCCCTACAATGTGCATGGTAATCAAGGTGGGCCATTTCCAGCACAAATCCAGGCTCTCTCACACCCACCCTCCCTGGGAGAACACACACACACACACACAAACTCACTCTCCTGCTGGCAATAGCTCATCCAAACTACAGGACAGGCCAAAGAAAACAACAGAACGCCACTAGCCGTCACCTTCAGCCCCCAACTAAAACCCCTCCAACGCATTATTAAGGATCTACAACCTATCCTGAAGGATGACCCAACGCTCTCACAAATCTTGGGAGACAGGCCAGTCCTTGCCTACAGACAGCCCCGCAACCCGAAGCAAATACTCACCAACAACCACATACCACACAACAGAACCACTAACCCAGGAACCTATCCTTGCAACAAAGCCCGTTGCCCACTGTGCCCCCATATCTATTCAGGGGACACCATCACAGGGCCTAATAACATCAGCCACACTATCAGAGGCTCGTTCACCTGCACATCCACCAATGTGATATATGCCATCATGTGCCAGCAATGCCCCTCTGCCATTTACATTGGTCAAACTGGACAGTCTCTACGTAAAAGAATAAATGGACACAAATCAGATGTCAAGAATTATAACATTCATAAACCAATCGGAGAACACTTCAATCTCTCTGGTCACGCAATCACAGACATGAAGGTCGCTATCTTACAACAAAAAAACTTCAAATCCAGACTCCAGCGAGAAACTGCTGAATTGGATTTCATTTGCAAATTGGATACTATTAATTTAGGCTTAAATAGAGACTGGGAGTGGATAAGTCATTATGCAAGGTAGCCTATTTCCCCTTGTTTTTTTGTTTTTTCCTACTCCCCTCCCCCCCAGACGTTCTGGTTAAACTTGGATTTAAACTTGGAGAGTGGTCAGTTTGGATGAGCTATTGCCAGCAGGAGAGTGAGTTTGTGTGTGTGTGTTCCGGGGAGGGGGGGTGGTGAGAAAGCCTGGATTTGTGCTGGAAATGGCCCACCTTGATTACCATGCACATTGTAGGGAGAGTGGTCACTTTGGATGAGCTATTACCAGCAGGAGAGTGAGTTTCTGTGTGTGGTTTTTGGAGGGGGGTAAGGGGGTGAGAGAACCTGGATTTGTGCAGGAAATGGCCCACCTTGATTATCATACACATTGTGAAGAGAGTGGTCACTTTGGATGGGCTATTACCAGCAGGAGAGTGAGTTTGTGGGGGGGGGGGGGGCGGAGGGTGAGAAAACCTGGATTTGTGCTGGAAATGGCCCAACTTGATGATCACTTTAGATAAGCTATTACCAGCAGGACAGTGGGGTGAGAGGAGGTATTGTTTCATGGTCTCTGTGTGTATATAATGTCTTCTGCAGTTTCCACGGTTTGCATCCGATGAAGTGAGCTGTAGCTCACGAAAGCTCATGCTCAAATAAATTGGTTAGTCTCTAAGGTGCCACAAGTACTCCTTTTCTTTTTGAGATGAGAAAGAAATATATTGTTTTAACTTGGATATTGATACTAATAGCTATTCTGTCAATGTAACCTATACAGAGGGCCATCCCTAATAGACCCCAAACTGTCTTAAGAGAAGGTTCCAAAGAACCCCCAAATGTACGGACTACAATTCTACTTCACCTTTAATAGAGCACCGCCTCCCTTTAGCAATTGATTGTTGATGATCTCTTGAAAGGTTGCCTGAAACTGGTTTCATTTAGTGGCGTGAACCTCAAATGTAATTTAATTTGAACTATATGTATTTGATAAAGTATAAATCATATCAATACAGTACAAGCATTTACCCCTTTATTTCCTGCTGTACAGAAACTTCTGTTTGAAATTAATGTGTTTCCAGATGACCTCAATTGATTTCAAAACATAAATAGGACATATTCCATGCTAAATCCTGCACATAATTCAAACTCTCTATCACATACTGTTTATAGAACTCATGAAGACTGCAACTGGACTACTAACCGAGTATAGATATTTTAAATGAACCTTTAGAAATACCATGGCATTACTAAATGTACACAGTTCAATAAGTAGGCCAAGGCAATATGCATTGTACAACAGGACTTCACAGGGGATGAAGATTTTTTAAATTTTGATACAAAAACAAGCTTGCAAAGTTAATGTAGGCAGGAGAAATTTGATTAGGAGACAAATTTCTTCCTACGGGGTACTTGATTTCACAGCAGTTGGTCTGAGGTGCTCAGTAAAACTACACTTGAAATAATATAATCCCTACAGATCCATATACAAGTGCTACTCTCATCTGTGCAGCGTGTTGAAAGAACGGAAGTCACAGTCGTGTTAAGTGTCCTTCTCATATACATGCCAAACAATTTTTGAGCTTCAATCTTCACTAACTTGACAGGGTGCGTAGCAGAGAGAGGGGAGCATTTTGTCCCTGTATTAAATTTAATACAGTATCAGGTAGCAAGACAGACAAATGGATATCACAAAACATCCTTGTTTGTACACTTTGGAATTCCATATCAATCACATTCAGGAATTGTTATAGTCCTGTAACAGAGTGGAAGGATCTTCAACCCATGTAGGCATGCAAGGCTCTTCTGTTGTCCAACTCTATTATCAGGATTTAGAGCCCTGCATATATCCGCTGATTCATTATGAAACTGCTGCTAGTTAATGATTCCAGGATAAGAAAGATGGGTCAGAGGAACTAGAAATCATAGGAGTTCCTTGGCTTAGGCAGAAGTTTGTGTTCCATTATTATCTGAGTCACTAATGAAACCATGGCCCCAGGAAAGTGGTGTTTGACTTTATAGAGAACACTTAGACTGTAGGTTAAGTTCTCGTATGTGCTAGCACAGAGCTCAGTGTACCCTTAGGGGTGACCAGAGGCAAAGAGGAAATTAAACTTCTTTTCCACACCTCCACCCAATCCTGGGCTGGTGAGGGATGAAACCAGCCACTGGTGGACAGCTTTAACTTATGCTGGTTTGTATTGGTCCCTTAGGACAAAGTATTTAGGCCTTGCTCCCTCCATCCTGCCACACACACCCTTGACATGCACCCATGTAAAGCTAGGAGCAGGTGGTTCAGAGGCAGCCCTGCCAGTTCTACTAGCAATGTCTCCATATATATGGGGAGACCTCAACTATCTATTTCAGGCAGCTCTCCAGTGAGGATCTGACCCTCTATTTCGAGCAGCATGGAATGACTGCCTGCTCACAAGCCGCAACAAATTGGGATTCCTCTTATTAAAGCTTAATTCCCACATGTAAAGCTCCACTTTACTTATGAGGATAACAATGAATATAGACTTTGTCTTGCAGTGACAGGAGCAGCAAATCCCCATCACCACCCACGCTACATCTCAGGTTATATATACACACACAAGTACCAGAATCTTTGAAAAGGTATATGTGGCACTTATAAATGGCACACGTTAAGAATATTTTAAATTAAAATTTCTTAGTTATTTTTCCCCAATACAGTGGGAAACTATTAAGGAGACATATGACAAACTGTACAGGAAATTACTGCCAAAATGTTTTAATGCAGATCTGCTTGACAGTTCAGAAAAAGTGTAAAAGCCTTTATAGATCTCATACAAGGAAATCAGTGCATTTAGATTAGAACTGCAGTTTCTTTGCCACTGAAGGTCTCTTTAACCATCTTTTTTTTTTCCAAAAATCACACTCTCTATTAGTCACTAAAGTGAGAGAAACAAAGTTCTACATTCAAACTAGTCTAACTGGATTTAGTCCCAGCAGCTTGATGTAAGGACATACTGCTACTCTTTTGCTACTGTGAAACAGTGCACTCTTTTCATTACCACTACCCTGGACTGCTGGTACTAATGGTTGCCAATATTACAGGATAATGACAGTGTATTGTTGATATAGTTCCTTTTCCAAGAGTTTGAACGCTGACAAATCCATAAATTCATCTCTGCCCAATAAGAATTCATCACTGAAATTCAGAGATTTGTAGCTGAGATCCATCAACATTCTTATGTTTAACTGAAGGCCTATTTCCTTCCCAGCATGCCGTCTCAGGTTCTGTTTATATTATAGACTGCTCCATGAAAAGGGATTAAGTAACTACTCCTCCCCCACAAAGCAAGAGGGGAATAACTGAGAATTATCTACTGTGACGGGGCAAGGCCAGATGGCTATAGAAAAGTAGTGGGAGATAGATATATTAGCTCCAGCCTAAACAAATCCCTGGTACCAGGTTAAGTGAAATGGAAGCTGCTCCAGGTCAATTAGGACACCTGGGGCCAATTAAGAACTTTCCAGAAGGCAGGGAGAATGCTAGGTTGATTGGAACACCTGAAGCCAATCAGGGGCTGGCTGAAACTAGTTAAAAGCCTCCCAGTCAGTCAGGTGGGTGTGCATGTCAGGAGCTGTGGGAGGAAGTTGTGCTGTTGGAGAGACTGAGTAGCATACACCATATCAGGCACAAGGAATGAGGCCCTGAGGTAAGGGTGAAGTGGAGCTTGAGGAAGCGAGGGCTGCTGTGGGGGAAGTAGCCCGGAGAATTGTACATGTCATGTTTCTTAAAGGTCAGCTACCATAGCTGATACTATTAGGGTCCCTGGGCTGGAGTAGAGGGTGGGCCTGGGCTCCTCCTCCCCCAACCTTTGTCCCCTGATTAAACACTGAGACTGGGAGACAACAGAGACTGTGCAAGGAAGGATAACTTCTCCTCACCTCCCTTGCTGGCTTATGATGAAAATGGCTCAGACTGTGACCCTTGTCTCTAGAGAAAGAAGGGTTACGTGGAGGGTCAGTGAGCCTCTGAGGCTAGCAAAATCCACCAGGAAACACGGGACCCACGGAGGCAAGGACAGAGCTTTGTCACACTACACAGGAAAATTGACCAGAATAGATTCAGCAGAATTACAGCCAAAGAAAAGTAATTTTATAGCATAAAGTAATTTTTTCCCAGAATAGATCAACCACAGTGGGAGTTATACCAGCATAAGATATACTAGAATAGTTATTGTGCTATAGACATGCTGGCAAAATTCTGTGTGTGGGGAAAACCTTCAGTCATAAATTGCAGTCTACTCTGCTCCTTGTGAGATACATCTTGTGCTTCCCCTTACTAAGGGCAGATTGTAAAGTTACAATCTAGTCTTATGTTTGAAATAATCCTTATAACTCACTACACTGAAATTGAATTTTTTTCAATGCATCAAAGGCACTAGTCCTCAGGCAACAAAGATCATGACCAGTTTAAAGGTTTTAAATGAGGTTTCTGAATGATCTAAGCACAAAGACAAAATTGGGTCTCTAAACACAGGATTATCACACCACGATACCTCCAAAACTGATTTTTACCAATTTTCCAAAATTATTTGCTTCTGTTCTGAAAATAAGCAGGAGAAATTTACAGTTACAGGGTAAATGTTTCAGAAAGCTATAAGCATCAGAAAATAGGAGATTGTAATGAAAAAGCCTTCTCAACTATAACTGTAATGGTACTAGCACATTGCTATAATAAGGCAAAATATAAAATACAGTGAAATCTCAATGATGCAATTCACACAAATAATTTGGAAAGGGTTCTGAACAGAACCTCTGCAAGTTATTGAAGAAATTATGTAATGCATATAGTACACAGATTGTTTATCTCTAAATAGTTAGATGTTATATAGTAGGTATACACTGGCCTATGCACTGAAAACAGACACTTGGGAGAACTGTGTATTGATGAGATTTGACCTAAGAATCTAAACTAACAGACGCTCATATTTGAATGCATGATGTATCAGTAATGGATATTGTAATTGATTAAAATCTCAAGAAACTGAGGTCACAGATGTGATTTAACTGAAAATGAGATGATTTTAAATGAAGAACAAACAGCATTCATTAAGATCTAGTAAGGAAAAAAGGGTCAACAGCTAATATGTTACTGCTCGGTTCTCATATCTGGCAGCAGAAAATAAGAATAAAAATAAAAATCATACTCAGAAGACATCTCATTGGATCTGAGCTCAGCCGAGCTGCTTATAGAGCAAGTTGGCAACTAATCTTGAGAAAGGGTAGCAGAATCTGGCCCCAAGTGATTCAGTTGCAAGTTCTTGTGAAAATTTTGGACTACAGAAATAGGGAGAGCTAGTGGAGATGGATTTTGCATCTAGATTTCAAACATGCCTGAGTTAGTGGTGTTTGAAATGGGGATTTTGGCTTGGGCCTAATATCAAAAAGCAGTGAGCATCTGCAAAATCCAGTTCTGGGTTGTCAAATCTTTTTCCACCTTCTCAATGCTCAGATTTGGAGCATGGTCATCAGGTCTGTCATCACCATGTGCTGGAACCCAGGAATTTACCATCTCACCATGAGACCCTCATTAACTGATTCTAAGAGAGTGTTTTCCCCAGACCAGACAGGGAGAGTGAACTAGCCAATATCACCATTGCCATGACTGAGTTCTGTTTGTTGTGAGCTTTATTTAAAAAAAAAAAACTTTCAATGCTTAGCCATTTTATATATATCCAGAGGTAATTTCTTCTAGAAGTTGGCCTGAAACACAAACTTTGAACCCCAATTTTGAATCCCTCAAAAAATGGGAGGTGAATCTGGCTCAGGCCCACCACTAAGTTCTGCCTATTCAGAAGATTAAGAGCAAACATAATACTTGCAACATTTTTCACATGCTCTTTCAAATATCCTCTTCTCTATTCCAAACCAGATTGCTAGTCCTGAACAAAGGCTTATCATTATAAAGAGAAAAGTTGATAAGTGGACAGTTTCCGGTTGACTCAAAGTCTTCACTGCTTGAGATATCTGCACACATGTCAGTCATCTGCCTCTGTAATACACTGAGAGAAATTCAGAATACCAGTTACGTATGTCAGTCTCAAAACGTTCTTCCCTGAGAGCTGTGCCCTCTGCCATCACCAAGCAGCTTCTGGGAAATCTCAATCAGGCACTATTTGTGGGTCACAACTGTTTTTTCACTGTGAATACTCCCAAGACTGTTTGCTCTAAAGTAAAGATTTTGCAAGGATCAGCTCAGAAAAATCAGAGCCTGCTGGTGGAAGTGACAACATTCTGATCTTGATCAAGTCTGGGAGTCTCGGCAACTCTTGTGCACCTAAAACTGCTATTGAAATCACTTGTAGTTGACACTCAATTATTCTGTTCGAAAGATCCTAAAATGACCCTTAGAAATATCATATATTAAGTCAATAAAATACTGTGTGACCATGAGCACCATTTTCTGGCTGAAATAAGAATTTAAAAATTTTCAGGAAGCTATTGTTCCATCATTTCTAAAGTCACTTTTCCCCATTGTATTATCTATATTAGGCAATAAAAAAAATACATGCCTTACTAAATTGCTAGCACTCTCTACCAAATGTGGAATTAAGTGGAATATTAATCTTTCCAGGGCAACAATAGGTGTTCAGACCAATAAATAGCTGTTATAACAGAGTGGCTTGCGAAAAATTAATTGTTGCTATTGGCATAAACCTTTTTGTGTACTTCACACAGATCAGTATTGAGCATGAACACTAGGAAGACTTCACAGTTGTACAATAGACAATTTTATCATAGGGTGTCACAAAATAAATATCAGTCAACATTGTTACGGTTAGTGTTCATATTAGTTTCCTACTGTACAATGCTCACCACTGCTCTGGATCTTTTATGCTGGTCTGGCCTTTCACTCAACATAAAGTGATCCTGAAAGTCCTATATCTAGCCAAGGATAATTCTTGCAGGATAGGCACGGATGTAGACAACCATATGGTGCCTTCGAAGGTGTGACTCAAAAGGGGGCATGCCAGGGTCAGGGCTGGGAGTGGAAGGGGAATGTTGGGAGCCATAGTGCACACATGGCTGTTGCAATTCTAGGCAGGCTGGTGTCCCATAGGGTAGCCTGCTGGAGCTGTCTAACTTTGACAGAACCCTAGGGCCATTTAAGTTAATGCAGGGGCTGCTGCAGCCTCTGGAGCAGCCTGAGATCAGGGGGGCATAACAGTGGGTTAAAACCGCTATAGGCCCTGCAGTTCCCCAAGCTGCAAGCAGTGGCATTGGAACCATTTTTATAGTGGGGGTGCTGAAAGCCATTGAACAAAATTGTAAACCCTGTATATGATGGAAACCACTTCAAGCCACAGGGTGCTACTGCACCCCCAGCACCCTGGCTGCAAGTACTATGTTGTGCCTCTTAAAGGTGCAGCACAGAATCTCAGGTCTGATCTACACTACAAAGCAAACCAGTGCTGCATCAGACTGTGAACAGAGTTCCTGGAAGGTGAATATAGCAGACTGCCTGGAGAAGGGAAGACAGACCCAGGAGTCCCAGCAGGAAAAGGAGATGGAGAGGCACCAGGACATAATGGGGCTTGTCAGACAACAAACACAGATGCTACAGACTCTTGTGGACCAGTCATGGGCTTGTCTCCTTTTGCAGCCATTGGAGAACTCCATTTCAGCAGCCCCCTACATACAGACACCCCATCATTCCATGCAGCATCATGGACCACAACCCTACTCCTACCACATCACACTGGGGGACAGTTAGGAAAAACAGAGTTTCACATACTTTGACCTTTGAGAACTACAGGTGGTGTATGTCAGCACGAGGCAAACTGACAGAAACTCTAGTTGAAAACAGAATTATCAGACACAGATAAACATGACTTGTTGGGGTAGAGTGACCTTGGCTTTTATAAACAGAAGTCATGCCTCACCAATCTATTAGCGTTGTCTGAGGTGGTCAACAAGCATATGGATAAGGATGACCCAGTCAATACAGTGTATTTTTAATTTCAGAAATCCTTTGACAAGGTACCTCACCAAAAGCTCTTAAGAAAACTAAGTAGTCCTGGGATAACAGGGAAGGAAGGTCCTTTCATGGATCAATAACTGGTTAAAAGATATAAAACAAAGGGCAGGAATAAATGGTCTGTTTTCACAATGGAGAGTGTCAAACAGTTGGGAAATCTCCCAAGGATCAATATATTTATTAATGATCTAGAAAAGGGGGGTGAACAATGAATGGCAAAGTTTGCAGATGATACAAAAAGTTATTTGAGATAGTTAAGTTCAAAGCTGACTGTGAAGAGTTACAGGAGGATCTAAAAATCTGGGTGACTGGGCAACAAAATGGCAGATGAAATTCAACAATGATAAGTGCAAACGAATCCCAACTATACAAATACAGTGATGCATTCTAAATTAGCTGTTACCGCTCAAGAATGATCTTGGAGTCACTGTGGATAATTCTCTGAAAAATTCAGCTTGATGCACAGCAATAGGCTAACAGAACGTTAGGAATTATTAGGAAAGGGATAGAAAATAAGACAGAAAATATTATAATGCCACTACATAAATCCATGGTGCACCCACACCTTGCATATTATGTCCAGTTCTGGTCAACCCATCCCAAAAAGAATATAGTGGAATGGAAAAGGTTCAGAGAAGGACAACTATGATCAAAGGTACAGAACAGCTTCCATATGATGAGAGAATAAAATGATTAGGGCTGTTAAACTTATTCTTTTTTCGAACTAAGGGTGGATATAACAGAGATCCATAAAACTCAGGAATGGTGTGGAAACAGCAAAGAGAGAAATGTTATTTAGCCTTTCCCACAACACAAAAACCAGGGGTCACCCAATGAAATTAATAGGTAGCTGCTTTAATACAAACAAGTGGAAGTACTTCACCACACAATCCACAATTAACCTGTGGCCATAGGATGTGGTGATGGCCAGAAAGACAACTGGGATCAAAAAAAGAACTAGATAAGTTCAGAGAGGATTGGTCCATCAATGTCTATTAACCAAGATGGTCAGGAACACAACGCAATGCTCGGGGCTACCCTAAACCTATGACTACTAGAAGATGGGTGGAGTAGATCACTCCAACTGCCCTGTTCTGTACACTCCCCTGAAGCTCTAGTAGTGGTGACTACTGGACATAAGATACTGGGCTAAATGCGCTAGATACAAACCCAGTATGGCAGTTCTTATGCTCAGCTGAGTTAGTCACAAATGTTTTCTACCTTTCTAATTTTAAAGTTCTGTTCCATTTATTTATTTTGTATGTTTGCACTGAACTGGTTTTTTTTAAGTGAAAAACATTAATGTTTTCCACTGATTTTGGTATGCAATTCATTTTTATTCTTTGGAAATGCATGCATTCATCTTTATTTCTGCACAACATATTGTGCAGAATGTCTGGTGCTACTCAAAAGTATAGATTACCTGTAATAGAAATGGGATCACAGAAATCATGGGTTCAGTGAAAAATAATGTAATAATTGTAAATATAAAGTAAGAACCACATAATTAATAGGTTTATTTAAAAAGACAGTGAGATATTCATAAATGTACACCAAGCACTACACTGTTTCATTACCACCCCCAAAACTTCATGGCCAGATAAAGCACAATCCACCATACCCCATTACTGTGGCTGACTGTTGAAATGCTCTCTTAAGGCGTCCATCAGCCTCACAGCTCTGCACTGTGCTCTTCTATTGGCCCTTGTGACTGGCTGTTCAAAGTCAGGAGACAGCCACTCCCTCAACCTCAGCAGCAACTTTTCCCCTTTTGCCTTTCAGATGTTATGCAGGAGTCAACAGGCAGCTATAAAGAGAAGTAAACAAACATCACCAGCATCCCTTCAATCTGCCAAAACTACATTCAACTGTTATTCTGCACCTGCAGAACCAGTAGCTGAATCTTTCCTTGCAACTGTCAAGGTGGCCAGTGTATGGCTTCATGAGCCAGAGGAGAAAGAGTAGCCTGGATCCCCCAAGATTACTATTGGCATACAATATTGCCAGTGGTAATCTGCCAGTTAGGAAAAATGTCCTTGTTTGCAGCTTCCTGAGTAGTCTGTTCTTAAAGATGTGAGCATCCTGCATCTTCCCCAACCATCCCACACTGATATCACTGAAGCATCCCTGGTGATACACCAACTTTTGCATAACCACAGAAAATTAGCCCTTTCTGTTGATATACTCTGTGGTAGGGTGAGCTGGGGCCAAAATAGGGATATGCATGCCATCTCTCTCTTCACCTCAGTTCAGGAATGCCATAGGTGCAAAACCATCCATGATATCCTGCACGTTGCCTAGAGTCACTGTCCTGCATAGTATGATATGATTAATGGCCCTGACAGTGGCTCCCCACTGTGGATTTTCCAGCTCCAAAATTATTTCCCACTGACTGGTAGCAATGTGGCATTGAAAGCTTTCACATTGCAAGCACCGCTCATTTCTCAATTGTTAACGTAGCTCTCATTCTGGTGTCCAGAGGGCTGGAGGACTGGCTCAAGCTTGGTACACCGATCCAGTAACATACTCTTTCACATGCAAAAGTTCTGCAGCCCCTGCTTGTCATCGCAGACTTGCATTATAATGCAATCCCACCAGTCAATGCTCATTTCTCGGGCCCAGAAGCATCGCTCTACCATTGCAGCTGCTCAGTGAAAGCCAGCAACAACCTTGAATTGTTTTTCACTATGTCCCTTACCAACCTATCCTCAAAGATATAGCCGTATCCCACACAGTTGCGGTACTTCCTGTGAATCTCCAAATACCAGAGGATGGTTCAGCCTGTGTTTGCAGTATTCATTACAAGAATGCAGAGTTGTGTAGGCTCCATGCTTCTGTCAGAGATGGCAGCCAGTGACACGTACTGCACAGATTTGTGGGATTAGAAAAAAAGGCACAAAAATTATGAGATATAGATAGCATTAAGGGATGGAGAAAGGTGTATGATGGGAATTTGACTTATTGTTCCCAGCCCCTTCTGTGGGACTCGTCTGCATGCCTGCAACTCATTGTAAAAATCCCCCAAAAGACCATTGTGCATGGTACAGTAGGATATTTACCCCTGGTGCCCTGCACTTTGCATCCACACAAGCACTCCTGCTGAGTACGTGCAGCACACCTCGGACACCAAGTATGCAAGCATATGAGCAATATATTAACTGCAGTGTCTTTATGCCAATGTAATTTGGATCTATCAAGTTTGTAGCGTAGACATGGCCTCACCTCCAGTTCATATCAGGCACAGGAGAATGAACCTTTCCTTGCTTTATTTGTTTTCCTTTTCAATTCACTGTTAAAGTTAGGGAACAGAGATATCAGAAGCAGAAAGACGGTGAGTGGGAGGTAATAGAGCTAATATGGAGGTGCAAATATGAGAAATCACGTGGTACTTTTAAATGTCACCGAGTACCTACCCTCCTTTCATCTTCCTCTTCCACTCAGTGATCTTGCAGCAGGTGTTCGGTACCGAGGCACTGAGCCTCCTGTGCCTGTATCATTCTAGACAGAACAATTCTCTCTGCAGTTAAAATGATGCAGGTTAGAGATTCTGACAATATTTTCAGAGCAGTGGGAGGAGTATATGGTGGTACAGGCTAAACAGCTTCTGTTTTAAGGGAAGATTAGTTCTGCCCCATTTATCCCCTCTCCCAACAGTGTAGCTGACTCCAAAAATGTAGTTTGCTGCTACCTAACTAGACCATATAATCAAACGGCTGTGTGCTCCATAAGTAACCTTTGGGGTAAATCTGCAATACAGAATACACTGCTTTGCAAAGTTTATAGAGTAGGGATGGAGACACTGTTTCCCAATGAAAAGCAGTTTTGACAGAAGGTTTTCAATGTCCTCTAGTGAACTGATTGGTAGGGTTTGTAGCTAAGGCCTGGCCTGACATGTAATTAACACATGAAGGGAGGCCTTATTTTTTGGAGGATAGAATTGGGAGTAAACAGTTCATCAGGCTGAAAACAGAACATTTGTGCTAAATAAGATAAGTAATAGATCAGTAGGCTAAAAAGACAGAATGTCTGAGCCAGCTAAGATAAGAGGGAGAAAGCCCGGGAAACCATTTCCTGACAATGGGCAAGATAAGTTAGGAATGTAGAGATGAGGTAAAGACTAGTGTGGGCAATGCACGGACAGAACATGCTACTCAGGGATTTGTGTATTTGTTTTAACTATGGTCACATAAAATCATATTGCATCTACTCCATAATCTGTTCAGACCCCCACAACACCGAGTTACTATGACACACAGGGAAGATGCAGCTTCCTTCCTTCAATGTAATTTACTGTAGTCTACCAATGATGTGCTCTATCACAGATACTAGCACTATGCTGAAACCAGAACTTCTGTTTTTCAAAAGATTCGGGGATTTTTAAATTTGGCTTCAATCTAAATTGGAGCAAAAAACAAAAATAAAAAGTTTAAATCCCTAGGCAATAGAGTTTAATCCAATCCAAGTTAGTAGTAATGGAAAGTCATCATTGCCATCCAAAGCATTACATTGACCTATGTGAAATGAATTTTTAATATCTGTCCAGTTAGAGTCTTCACATCACAAAAATTACCATCACAGTTGACACCCCCATGTTATCAGTTTCTGCAGAAGACAGAAAGGTTTTGAATAAACAGTTTCCTTTTAAAGTCATGGTCAGAGAGCATGGATAAGACAATGTGAGGAACTACTCTCTTTTGTAAAGAACTTGCATTTCTATGGCACTTTAAACAATATATTCTGTACTAAGTTAAGTGAATTGGAACCAAGATCTCCAAAATGAAAGTAGTACTCATCTGTGCTATTTTCAACCTGCTGAAAAACCATATTTCTAGCTAAAATAAGTAGTATCTGAGTCTATTCATTTCCTTTCCTTTGACTTTAATTCATGTCAATGACTTGACTGACTTCTCCCAGCAGAATTCTTTTTCATCTTACAGTAAGGAATTTGAGAGAAACACTATCTTTCCTTCTCTTCCAATCTCTTATACTGCTTATTGGACCAGTTGTTGGAACACACTCAATGAGGTGTCTGTCCATTGGGCAAAATAGAAACTAATCTTGCAACAAGTACCGATAGGCCAAAACTGTCACTTATGCTGGAGGAAATCTCAGCTGGCTTTTCAATAAAAAGGCAGCATTTCTACAATGGCAAGTTTTTATAAATCTGAATTTTATATCTGCCATCTTTACCTACTATGGTTCACATACTCATTTGTCATAGGCTAGCCTAACAATCATATGCTCTGTGGACTCAAAAAGTAACTTAGGGCTTCGAAAAAGGATGATTCCAGATAATCAGAAGGCACCAGAATTGAAGCCCCTTTTATGACTGTGTTCATTCAAGGGGTTGTTCACTTGCACGCCTGAGCTAATTATTTGGATGTGACATAGTCTTGGAAGACAGAAATGAAAAAAAGCCCAGGCTTTATTTAGTTATACTACAGATCTTCTCTCTATGAACTGGGAGTTTGGTGGAGAGAATCATAACAAGGTAATTAATCAAGTGTTTCATTAAAGCTGACATTCATGTCAGCTGGGATTTTCAAAGGAGCCTAAGGGATTTAGGTGCATGGGAGCTGTATAACTCCCTCAGGTGCCTGGAAAATCCCACCTTTCCTTTCCAAAAATTGATGTGGGCACCAGTAATCAGTGTTTAGTCCCCTGATTTTAATGCCCTGTGAGGACCTGATCCAGAGCTCATTAAAATCAATGGAGAGCTCAGAACAAATGAGCTATTTAGTAATATATGAAAGATGGGGAGACCCTGGACATAGCAAAACACACAGAACACGTCTTTTACCTCAGCTGGTATGAGTACTGTCTTTGATTAACACAGTCATTAATTGCCCCCTACTAAGCAGAATCTATTTGGCATTATTACACATCTCCCAATGCTGTTAGAGTCTATGCAAAGCCCCTTTGTCAGAGGACTTCACAAGACAGTAAGGTAATTGTAACTGGGTCATTCCTGGGCTTGTCACAAACCACTCCTGCGTCCCCAGTGCAAGAGAGCTTTATTTGCCCATCACCCCCCTCAGATAAGGCCCCACCTGCAGCAATCTTAGTCAGCAAGAACAGGCAAGTGACTAGTAGTGTAGCCATTATTAAGATACTTCACATATATTCAAGACAGAGAGGTACTTTGATTAATGCTCTCACAAGTAGAGTTGTCAACCCTCCAGGACTGTCCTGGAGTTTCCAGGAATTAAAGACTATGTCATGTGATGAAACCTTCAGGAATACATCCAACTAAAATTGGCAACCCTAATCACAAGGCCCACAGACAAGCCAAACAAGGACTCAGGCCTAAAAATAGGCTGATAGCTAACCGGTAAGTGACGCCATGACACAAAATGAACCAGTTACAGTAATAGATGTGTTAATTGCTGATGTTTAGGAAATATATATTACAATGTATCAGTTAAAGCCAGTAAAAATATTTGGAGGATTTTTGCAGACATGGGTTGTCACCAAAATGCTAACCACGAATTATTACTTTGGGTATAAATGTTAAGGAATATAAGAGGAACTAATAAGTTAGCCTCTGAAAAACAGGGCAAATTTAGTGGGGTGTGGAAGTATAGATAAGGAATTTCATAAATGTATGAATCTTAGTGGGCATCAGTGTAACACATTATAAAAGATGTATCCCAGTCTGCATGCCTTGGAAGATGCCAGGATGACATACACAGGTGATGATGATAAAAATAAGGATCATGAGGTGGAAGATAACATACTCTGGAGTGCCCCAGTGGGAGATCTGAGGTCTGAACACCTTGTACTTTCTCTGCTCTTGTATTTCAGTGTTTTTGAGGTTGTTTATCTGCTGAGTGGATTTGTTTATACAGGGACTTGTGATAAATTGCAATTGTTTCTCTTTTACTCCTTGGGTCTCTCATTCTAATGATACTAGTAATTATCTTCCTGATGCTGTAGGCATTCAGGAGACTGAATGCTTATTGACAACTGCAGTCTAAGAGATTAATCAATAATCAATCTACCAATCCATCAATTAGGCTACTGTAGCAAATCCAAAACAAAAGTCCTGTGTCAGGCCTACCTTCCCGCAGGGAGGTTCTGGCATACCCCAGCCAGGCATTCTCTCACAGAGTAAGCTCTGGAGATCTACTCTCACTCCCAGCCATCTCCCAGGGGATCTGATCTCTGTCCTTTTAATCCTTCACACCAAGCCAGCCACCTATTGCAGGTGTAGCAGGATGGCATTGAGCCCAGAGCAGCTCATTAACCCTCTGCTGACCAATGTTGGGTTTGTACATCATATCACAGTGAAAATGCAGCTAATGGCCCCATGATCTCAATATAATGCACTTGTTACCCATGAAGTTTCAACAGAACATGGTTTAGTTCATCAAATAAACTTTGATTATAGCCAGCTAACTCAACTACATATGGGAGGATATATATTCTCCTATCTCTCTTGCTAATCATCTACGTGGAGATATGAATCGGACTTCTTTTTTTTTTTAATTTGTAGCAGAAAAGGCCCTTCACCTCCATTTGCATGCTGCACATTTACTGAAAATTCAGCTTGAAACTAACACAAAGTGCATACACGCAAATGACCTGAAGAAGAACTCTGTGTCGCTTCAAAGCTTGTCTTTCTCACCAACAGAAGTTGATTCAATAAAAGATATTACCTCACATACCTTGTCTCTATTATATCCTGGGACCGACACAGCTATAACAAAACTGCAAACACACAAATGGTTCACTGCATTTCTGAATGCTGGGTGGGTCTGCCCCCTAGTTGTACTATAAAGAGGGGAAACAGTAAGGCCACTATATGTGCCTGGCTTGGAGGTGGAATTGGCATTTCTCAATTTCTCTGCTTTCCTTGGCTACAACATCTCAGTCCCACCCTGCAGGCAGTGAATGGCAGTGCACAGAAACTGCAGCAGCAGATACACAGTAAATGGAATAGCAGCCTTTGGTGGCCAGCACCAAACTGTGGTAAACTGCAGGCAGATCACTCACTCAGGCAGGCCATGCAACTGTTTTCATGATTGGGAGCAGTCTTCAAAAATGCCCCCAAATCACAGAACTCACCCTCATATCATGAATGTTGCCAACACAGCTTACAATGCAGTGGCTGAATGCTACACTGAAGAAGAAAGCGGCGGCAGATCCTGTTTAGGCAGACTGTGAAAATGGTAGTAATTGAATTCTTGATACCATTTATTGTCTCATCACAACAGGGGAATATATTCTTTTCCTGAATGAAAAAAAAATTAATTTATTCCTGTGACAAAGAAACCTGCAGGTAGGAGTGTGGGAGCTGCAATCCCAAGGGTTTCCCTTTCTAGACTGCTACACAGAGATCTGTGCTATGTCACAATGGAATGGCCACTTTTAGCCCTCATCCTGCTGTTCTCCTCTAACCCTATTTCCTTTCCTTGGTCTCCATTCCCCAGTCTCATCTCTAAAATGTTGAGAATGTGACTGTTTGTGCCAACATGTTCCCTCACTCTGGTAGAGAATCCAGAGCGAATACATCTCCATTCCTCCTGCCATGGGCTTGTATCTCCTAAGTATTGGTTTGGCTCCATGGTCAACTGCTGCCATCAAGCCTATTAATATCAAGCGGCCTGGAAGCAGCAGACACACTTTAGTGCTGAGTCTGGGGTTGTGCTTTAGGAATTGGGCTGCTTACCCAAAACATATGGGGAGGGCAGGACACAACCGTGGATCACGGGCTCGGAACGGGGGAGGAGGGGATTGAAGGAAAACAAGAGAACAGCAGCAGCAAAGTTGTGTGTTGAAAGCAGCCCCACAACAGAGCTGTTCAAATACTAGATAAAATTATTTATTGAATGATGTAGTTATAATGCATTATTAGTTGAATAGAATATTCAACCAGCTGTATTTAACTTCCTGAAGTGGCAGCATCTGCAATTCACATGATTGTTTAGAGCCCAGAGAGCACCGGATCAAATATTTTATAATTTTAAATTGCGTTTAAAAATTTACAGCTAAATGCTACTTTTTGAAGTGGATTTCAAATTAATGTGTTTTGTGAAGAAAAGTAATGATATAGCTGTCAAAGAGTCTGTACAGTCCTGAAAATCCTTCTAGCAGTGGTCTCTCCCACAAGCCCCTTTATGTGAAAGGAATGCCCACAGAGCTAGAATCTGAGTCATATGGAGGTCAGTAAACCTAGACTAGGCTTCAGAAACCCTGTCTTCCTCTGCACAGTGGTATCTTCCTCAGCTACAGAGGGACAGTGTGATTCCACCCTTGCAGTCAGAACACACTGCTACTGTCAGAATCCAATTTCCATCCGAGCTATTTTTATTATAAACAAAGCATTAGGGAAGAAGTGGTGCTTGAACAGACACAGAAAGGATTGTCTTTGAAACTCAGTGTTGATTACTTTCATTCACTTCTTTAATGGAAAGAAAAATGTAAGCATTTTTTAAAAATAAGGCTATAATATGAGGTAATGGCTGGCCATGTCAGAAGCAATCTGCTTCTCAGCTCTGGCTTCAAAATAAAAGATTACAAGGAAGGGCTAAATTTAACTCTGATAAACATATTGAAAAATATGTGCAGTTCTGTTTCTCTGTGCTTGAGCAAACTAAGCATTTATTAGACTGTCACTTTCTTTAATACTATGTATGTCAAGAACACCTGTTTGTTCTTCTTGAGGTCAGCATCTCAGCTAAGCTTTTGTCAGTACACTTCAAAGGCACCCTTGAATTCAGTTGAAGTGTACCTAACAAAGCTTTATTCCTAACATTGGATTTACTGGTGACACGTGGACTATGCACAGCATACCCACTGACATAGTGTAGCTAAGGCTGTCTAAAAAATTATCTTGTCTATGGGTATTTCTGCACTGTGCACTCCTTACTGCAGTGTGTAAAGTACATACGCTGCATGTCCCCCTAGCATGGATATAAATAGCAATGTAGACCGTGAGGCACCACTTAGAGAAGTAAAGACATGCCTGAACCTTTAGGGTATGTACCCTACATAGCTCTCTAGATGCCCAAGCAGCATAGGGTCCTGCTCCTGGAGCCTTTTCTTGACACAGAGAAAGACTTTGGCAGTAGGGAATGATTCCAGTGGCTCTCTGCTGCCAGAGCCTTTCCCTGCATCAAGGAAAGACTCCAGCCGCCGGGAGCTGCCCCTGCAGGAAACTTTCACCACTGCATGAGTTACGCACCACAGTGTGGACACAGCCTTTTTTCACTGTTTCATGTAGCTACACATACTCCAGAGACACTGCCAGTGGCGTGCAATGTAGATGGACCTTATGTGGCTTTGGCAGAGGTGCTTTGTTCACCTTGCAGTTCACAGAGGTATATATATCAATTGCACTTTAACTATGTCTGCACCGCCGAAAGTCTGGGCACACAACCTGTGACAGAAGCAAATAAATGCTCATGAAAATGTAAAGGCTGTGTTGAAGTCAGCAGCAAAAATGGACACTTAAGATTTTAGAATTACAAGTTAGAACCCTAAACCTCTTCCAGCTTAGGTGCAGTTGGTCTCTATGAATGCTGGGCAAATGGAGGAGTCTCAGACCCCTTAGCTATGTTATCAAAGGTGGTGCTCCCAGTTCTGAGGAGGTACTTTCCCATTAGTAGTGGCCCAGTCACAGACATACACAATGGCTATGGAAGAGAATCATGTCAATGGCGATACTGAGCATAGTCCACATGTCGCCCAGTAACCCAATGCTAGGAATAAAGCTAGTCAATTTTTTTTTCAACTGAATGTTTTTCCATTGGAAAATGTTGAATGATCGAAAGTGAAAGGCTCCTTGGGGAAGTGTCAATTTCAATTATATTTTTTTGTTTAGAAAAATTTGAAGTGAAGCATTTCAAGAGAGTCCAAATATCTTGCCTTCACATTTTTGGAATGAAACGTATCAATTGGTTGTTTTGAAATGACTTAGTTTGAATGATCCAAAACAAAAATGGGATTTTATTTTGCAGAAGATTTTTGGTTTTGTTCCTTTTTGGAACGAAAAAATAATAGAACTGTGGAATTTCCCTCAAAATAAAAATTTCAGTTCCTGAACAGCTTTATTTAGGCATGGGTTATTCTCTAGTTAACTGACAGTCAATTGAAAGATCTATTTAAAAGAAATGTGCATCCTGAAGAAAGTGAGGTCTCACTGGCTGATAGCTGTGTTTGTGACCCAAGAAAAAAGAAAGTGCATCTCTGGTCTGATTGGTCCTTTTTCTTCAATTCCCATCCCCTAAAACAAGCTGACTGAGCTTCTCTTCTAGCAATAGGATAAAATCTTTCTATATTTGGGGTTGAAGTAATCATAAGGAGAAAGATCAGTTCCAGCACCAGAATAAGGGACTAGGAAAAGCAAAGAGCTCATTTACAGGGCCTTGCCTTCCATGAGCTGCTCTGTAAAGCCCAAGTACCTGAGTTTATTAAAACTTGTGTTTGGTCTTATGCCGCAGACTGACTTTTCTTCTGAATAGACAGAAAAAATATCCACAATCTTCCAAAGCTTTCATGATCTCAAAAAACACAAAAGGTTGCAGATATCATTAAGGGGTCTATCCATTAAAAGGTAAATGTAACTTTTTAGTTTAGTCCACTGACACTAAAAGTCAAGCTGAATGTACATCAGTGTGTGCTTTAAAAAAAAAAAGAAAGCAGCTCTGTGATGGACTCTAGCCTGAAGTACAGATGGAACTTGGTGGATGGATAGCCTAAATCTTTCCAAATATAATTTAAAGAAACAACACGCACCAAGTTATCCTTGGTAGTCTCAGACTATGCAATAGTAGCTCAGAGTGTGAAGTCAAGCCATAGGCAAAATTAAGTTAGATTACAGGTAACATGACTATTTTTTGTAACTAAATGAATGTATTGAACCAACTGAAATAGATGCAAAGAATGGCTGAGAAGCTATTTTAAAGCCTACATTTTACATTGAAGACTACATGAACTGCACCTTTCTGGTTGACAAATAGTTTTAAGTATCAAGGAATTAAGGAACAAACAACATTTTTGCTATAATGAACAGGTGTCAAATGAAAACCAACAATATGTTGTATATACTGAAACCCTTTGTCATTGCCCTTGTGGATAGAATAATAGAATGGTTCTAATAACTGAAATTAACTTCACTGTACAGCAGCCAGTTGCTACAATGGAAAACATTCTTTAAAACTGAAAAATTGTAGCGATTAGTTGTCATGGAAAATGAAAATTACATGTGTCAGCTTGGTAATAAAATTGAAGCATCCAGACTAGATCCCACTATTCAGTATAACAATTGATTTAAATTGATCTGATTCATGATGAAGCTACACAGAATTCACATGATGGGTGCTAAAGTAAATTTTGGAGACTTTTGTTGGCCAAAACTAGAGATTCCAATAAGATGTTTGAGGCCCACCTGGGAAGCTGCTAATTCACCTCAACTCATCCAGAAAACTTGTAGTGATGGTAGAACTCAAGAGGTTCAGATAAGTAACCAAATGTTCAAACAAACTCTCAGAACTGTCAAATTCTTGAGTGTATATAACTGATGGCATATACTACAACAATGCCTCATTCTATTTCCAGGACTTTCCGGTTCTGTTTGGGCCAGAAATCTCACAACAGCCATTCCTGCAATAATTTTGCACTTCTACTTCTGGTCTAGGTAGGAACTCATAAGGGCAGAAGGCCATATAAATAAAATAAATCCAGAAAATTAACCTAATTTTCTATCCCCTGGGCAAAGTTTTGGAGGGGTTGGGTGCCTTATAAGTGAATCAATTAATTTGAAGTCGTGTCGAGAGAAGGATTAACGGAAATAATGAGATCTCAGCTGAGCGTCCGTGCTGCTACTTAGAGCAGAGTTTGAATTGAAGAGGGATTAAACTATCTCTAAGACATTTCCACCCAAGAGCTTCTATAGGTCAGTTCAGCAAAGAAGCTGCCTGCAGCACATTAGGAGAGAAGTAAAACAAAAGGAGGCTTTTACCAATAGCAGAGAACCTAGCAGTACAAAAATATTTTTTCTACTAAGCATAAAACCAAATGATTTTATAAGAATAAGATTTCCAATTAACCATTCTCTGGAACATTTTAATGCAATATAAAATTGGGCTTGGGAATTCAGTGACATTGCATACAATGGCCTTATTGAACATTCATTGTGGCAAAAAGTTTTAAGTTATTAAGAAACTATCAGTTTTCTAGATAAGACCTGCCCAACTTCTATAACTTCCAGTTCTCTCTCTCCCTCCCACCATCCCTAATATGTATGGAATCAGCTGCTCAGCTGATTTAAATTAGCTTAATTCTATTAAAACCAAATGTAGCCAATACAGTTTACAGCAGCTGAGAATCTACCATAGGGTCTTTGATCTCCTCCTTCTTCTATGGCCACAGTGAGAGAAAAAACAGCAAGACTAAAATAAAAAGCCTCTGTGCCTAAATAAAAATCGCAAAGACATCCATATGCCCACATACACACACAAGCAGCCTGTAAAAAAACTTGGCTGAAGGAATGAGATCAGAGCAGTGTCCTGAGCTGAACTTGTCTGCCAGGGGTAGGAAGCTAACTAGAGCCTGAGGGAGAGAGAATAGATCGAATCACTTTGGCTGCTAGTAGTGAGGAGAAAAGCTCTGCTATGAATGACTGGGAGGGAGACAGGACCATATCTGTCTGATGGGATACCAGGACTCAGAATTTCCTTAGAATTTTTTTCTGGGGAAGTGGAAAAGTAGCATGATTAAATGGACAGGGCACTGGAGTGGAATGCTGAACAGCTAGGACCTTTTTCTAGCTCTGCCATGGACTTGCTACTTAACTTGACTGTGCCACAATCTCCCAGTTTGTAAAGTAAGGATAATACTATATACCCAACTTTATGAAATGTTTCAAGATATATGGATGAAACCACTTGTCATAACCATACAGCTAAGGGTAGCCTAGAATTCCTCTTTACCTGTAAGGGGTTAAGATGCTCAAATAACCTCATTGGCACCTGACCAAAAAGGACCAATGTTTTTTTTACCTTTTGTTTTCAACTTGTGAATTTTCCCTTTGCTAGAAGGAAGTTTATCTCCCCTCCCCCGCTTTTTTTTTAAAAAAAAAACCTAAGGATTTGCCTAGAGGGGAATCCTCTGTGTTTTGAATCTGATTACCCTGTAAAGTATTTACCAACCTGATTTTACAGAGGTGATTCTTTTACTTTCTTTAAATAAAATTCTTCTAAGAACCTGATTGCTTTTTCATTGTTCTTAAGATCCAAGGGTTTGGGTCTGTGTTCACCTATACCCATTGGTGAGGATATTATTCTCAAGCCTTCCCCAGGCAAGGGGGTATAGGGCTTGGGGGAATAGGACTCCAAGGGGTCCTTTCCCTGGTTCTTTGTCTAAATCACTTGGTGGTGGCAGCATACTGCTCAAGGACAAGGCGGAATTTGTGCCTTAGGAAAGTTTTTAACCTAAGCTGGTAAAAAGAAGCTTAGGGGGTCTTTCATGAAGGTCCCTACATCTGTACCCTAGAGTTCAGAGGGGGGGGAAGGAACCTTGACACCACTATATAACTGTGGAGAATAATTATTCTCCTCCTCCCCTCCCCCACCCCTTCTCTTAACTCTGGAAACTTTCATGCCCCAAAGGGCATTTTAGGGAGGTTAACTTTTTTTTTGTACAATAGCTGACTGAGGCTGGAGTGTTTGTGTTCCTGCCTGTCCAGGCAATCAAACTGAAAGAATGATACTAACAGCTGTTTTGAACAGAATTTCACCGGCACTAAATTGGAGTAATAGAATGGTTCTTTTCTATTTTGCTGTTTGGTTAATATCAGACAGTCACTTGGTTATTCTGGCTGTATGTATGCAAGGTTGCTATTTACATATGGAAAAAATCATAACATGTACTGACATCAGATTTCATCCCTATACTTTGCATCACCTAGGTATACTCACTAGTTTTTCCCCAGTTAATCTCACAGGATTCCTAAGTGTCTCCTACAGGGACGTCAGCAAATCTACATGCACACAGTAGGAAATGTCTTTTTTCCTGATCAGAAGCAATTTTTCAGAGGATTAAGAATCCACCATTTTCTAGAATCCCAGCAAAACATTAGATTGAAGTCTGCTAATATTCCATCTGCTCTTGCTCATGGCAATCTGTCTGCAGTGTAAATAGTTTGTTCTTAAAAAACAAGGAATCTGTCCTTCATAGTACAGGAAAAATGAAGTTATTTATAACATTGCATGTCCTCCTCAAATGTAACAAAGCCATGGGCTGCCAAGAGACAATTATGTGACAATTCACAGATGCACACCAAGAGAGCCAGGAATGGAATCTGATCCTCCCTAGGACTCTGCCCATTGAGCTAAAGTCAAGTAAATCTTCCATAAGTGACAGTAGTCATAAGTTCCTTGGCTGGGATGTTCAAAGGAGCCTAAAGGAGTTTATGAATTTCAATGGGATCTGAGTGCCTAAATCTATTAGGAGCTTATGAAAATCTGAGCCCTTATTCTGTCTCTGAGCAAGCCACTAGAGGGTAGAAGTCTGTCTCAGAAACACACTTGCCAATCAAATTTGTTAAATTTCTCATGGATAATTTTTACCTCTTCACGGGTTGATGTGGTCATATGCTGGTATTTTCTTCCCAAAACTTTACTTGTGCTTTGTACCTCCTATCATCATTGGTAAGATTTTTTTTTTAAATAAACCAGTCGTATGCAGTCTGCCATCCTAACCCTTCCAGATCAATATATGGGGAATATGTTCAATATTAACTCATCTAATATGGTCTTCAGAAGACCAAGCTCCTCCCTGGTGCATCACTTCATCAGTAAAGAATGCATCCATTGCTGTGTAAATACACAGACAAACTATTTTAATGAGAGGTAAAAACCACTACTTAGCATTGTAACTTTTAATGCCATGTGTATGCCACCCCCACCCTCCGCACCCCCCGGTCATTAGGCTTTTCCACAGCTTCAGTGAACACAGCCAGAGACCTGCCAGGTAAAGGTAAGTTTTGTGAAGAGCTTGAATCACTATTTCAATTATTTTACTTCCTTGGGCTACAGTGCTTTCCTTAACTCACTAACGGCTATGGTAGAGACAGCTTGGCTTTCTCTCTGCAGAAAGAACAGGTGTGATCATTAAGTTTAAAGTGTGGCTTTTAAAAATGAAGCTACAGTAAAACTTAAGCTTCATTGCACCATAATTATTTAGTTCTTTGCAGACAACGTAATGGGGGAAAATCAAATCATATTGTCTTAAACACTTTACAAAGAGATCACCAGATTTTATTTGATCAACTCACCCCTTTACAGACACTGAATTCCCCATTTCTATTATGCTTATTGGTTACACTACCATATACCAGTTACACTGATATCATGCAAAAATTCTCTTTTATGAGAGATGAACAGGTCAGACTGAAAAAAATCCAAACCACTTCTGTGATGAATGCATTTTTATAACACTTAAAAACTAACCATCTTGTATCATGACAAAGTGCTATTAGATCAATGCTGTAATTGTTTTCATATGTTGAAAAAGATATGTATAGCAGCGTCAGAATATTGAAGTACTAAACAGCAAAATAGTACCAAACAGCAAAATAGAAAAGAACCATTCTAATATTGTTTGCACAAACAAACACTGAAAAATGCACTAAAACCCAGTTCCAGTCAGCACATTTAATACTGCAGTATTTTTATTTCAATGTGGAATTTTATATACTTAAAAGCCAAGATTTTCAAGAGAGACTTATGATTGGGGTATTGCAGCGATGCGAAGACTCACCACCATGGCGCCTTCTGCTGGTCGTCTTGGGAATTAGCTCTCCAACGTATGGAGCCCTCCTCCCGGCTGGTGTCTCACCACCACTGGCCCCTGGTGCCCCTTTACCTTGGGGTGCTGCCCCCTGGCAGTGCCCGCACACTCTGGGTCTCCCCTCCCAGGGGAACCCGCAACCCTGTATCCCTACCTTGCCTCAGTGGTTACTGCCAGTCATCATTTAGCCCCCGCTCACTGGGGCAGACTGCAGTCTGTCCTGGCCACTCGTCATTGGCAAGGAGGTTGGACCAGCTGCCTCTGCCTATCTCTGGGCTGCACCTCCCAGCCTCAGTACCTGCATAGGCCTTTATCAAGGCCTCAGCTTAGGGAGTTGCCAGGCTGGAGCTCCCCAGCTCCACTCCCCCTTTTCTCCCAGGCAGCCAGGTCCTTCTCTCTCCACAGCTAGAGAGAGACTGACTCAGCTACTGGTTCACAGCCCTTTTATAGGGCCAGCTGTGGCCTTATTGGGGCATGGCCTCAGCTGTGGCTGTTTTCCCAATCAGCCTAGCCTTTTCTCTCAGGAGCAGGGTAACTGCCCCCTTAAAGGTGTCCAACTTGAAACATTGTAAAAGGGGCCTCATTTTCAGAGGGTTGTTACTCAGCATTTTCTGAAAGTCAGGGAACTTTAAGGCATCTTAAATCAAGCACTCACAATTTAAGGCAGCCAAAAATCACTAGTTAATTTTGAAAATCTTGTACAAAATATATACCTGAATAACTCAAGGTAAATCATAATACAATGCCACTTTAATTGCAACAAATTTCTGTATATCTGTTGATATTTCTATAATTCTCACCTCCCTAATATATGGTTGTCTCACAAACACTACTATGTTAAGGTTCAGAGTACACTGTAAGGAAAGGAAGGATTATTCTTCCTGTATTACATATGGGGAAATTGAGGCACATAGTGATTTGCCCAAAGTTACACAGGAAGTCTGTGAAAAAGAAAGTGAAAGAATCCAAATATGTCAACTCCCCATCCTGTGTCTGAATGATGTTAAGCCCTGATCCTGTGACTGTACACAAGTAGGTTCTCATCCAGACCCCTAGTGAGACTTAAATGGGTTTGTGTGTGGGTGCAGGGATTTACCTATATGGAATCCATTGCAAGAGCAGAGGCTGAGTTTGCCCACCCTCTACTGATTTGTCACACTAAGCAGATAGGCTAACAAGTTACAGTGGTAATGGTGTAGAATCTAAATAAAAATTCTCTCACCTGCAGAGATTCTATATGACAGGCAGAAGAATTGACTAGCTGCGTGTGTTTGTGAACATTATGAGCCTGTTTACTTGCGATACTTTAAGGGATTTCTTTTCTCTTTTTTTAAGTAAAGAGGGGGGCTAAAAAGATGAAACTTTTCTGTGAAAAACACTATTTTATTAGCATCTTTCTAACTTTTATGAAGATAAAAGACCCCTAGAGAGGAAGGGTGGTTAGGGTGTTAGCTTTGGACATGAGATTCAGGAGTTCAGTTCCTGTATGACCTTGGGGAAGTCATTTAGGGTATGCCAACACAGAAATAAAACACCTGCAATTTACACCAGTCAGCTGACTCATGTTGCAGGGCTGTAAAATTGCTGTGTTGACATTCAGATGCAGGCTGGAGCCCAAGCTCTGGGACCCCACAAATAGGGAGGGTTCTAAAGCCCAGGGTCCAGCCTGAACCTGAACAACTACACCACAATTAAACAGTATCACAGCCTGAGTTTCACAAGCCTGAATCAGCATACAAAGGCCAGCCCTGGGTGTTTAATTGCAGTGTAGACATAGACTAGAGGTATCTGTGCCTAAGTTCCCCCATCTATAAGAGTGGGAATAAAACTTCCTTATGTCACAGACGTGTTATGAGGATAAATAAATTAAAAACAGTAGCTGGGGCTATATAAGTACCTAAGATAGACATAAAATAGACTGTGACGGGGTTTGACTTACCACCGCAGCACCCGCTACTGGCTGTCCTGGGAATTAGCTCAGGGTTGCCACTGCACCCTCCTCAGGTGGTCTGTCTCTCTCCTATTGCCACTCCTGTCTATGTGTCCAGGACCACATCACTCCCCGGACTGCGTCACTGTCTTCTGGACACAGCCCTCTGGCTGTGCCCCCCTTGCTTCTTTTCCCCTTATGGGGGACCAACAGTCCTCAGTCCAACCACTTGCCTCAATGGTAATCTGCAGTCCAGGTTCTAGCCATTCATCTCAGTGGCAGACTACAGTCCATACCCTGGAGTCCATACCCGCAGTGGGGCTGAGCCCGGGGACCACCCACTACTCCGGGTCCCAACCCAGGGACCCTATAGCTGGCAGACACTTACTGCCCCTCCTCCAACTCTGCCACCTCCTTCTCTGGGCCACTTCCCTGCAGCCCTTGTATTAGGGCCTCAGTTTGGCAGCCTGGAGCTTTCTCATACTCTGCTGACCCTGCCCAGCACTGCTCTGTCCATGGTGCTGCAGCCCTCTAAGCAGCCACTCCTCCTCCCACCTCAAATTCCAAAAAGTGACTGCCTCTGCTTTGCTCAGCAGCCCCCACTAATATGGGCCAACCATGGCCCTGATTGGCTCCTCCAATAAAACTTCCCCCAATTGGCTGGCACAACAAGCTTTTTCCTTATTGGCTGCCTCCCACGCAGCCTACCCAAGGTTGCTTTAAACCTTTATATATCAGTGAGAGACAGCCACCCCATCACAGACATTGAAGCCATCGTGATTGTCATTTGTATTGCCAATCACAGCCTCACTATGCTAGGCACTATACACACACAATACAAAGATGGTCCCTTCCCTAAAGAGCTTGCTAGCCATATGAAAGACACAGAGTTGCTAAGATGAGTAGGAACTGGAAAGCGTAATCTTTATCCAAATGCTGAAGACACTGGGAAAGTGGACAAGTCTGGCTGAAAAAAACTGACTGTTAGCAACCCTACATTAGCTTTCAATCATCCAAACTTTGTATCAGCCTTGCCCATTGCTGGTATACAAGCACTATATTTTAAACAAACTGAAGGTGCAGGGGCAGAGGAAATGTGGTTCTCTGCTGAAGATATTTCCTAAATCATTCCATTTAGCATTTATATCATTACTTACAGATATAAACCTGAAGCTTTCAGTAATATAGTAAACAGTCCCTACTTGTTCCTTATCTTCTATTAGCACCTGAATGTCATGGTGAGCTGTGAAATCTGCTTGGGTCAGAAAATCAGTCTGGCCATGAGAGGAAAGATGGAATTCTACATTTGAGAAAATCCTGATAAAAGATAAAGGCCTAACTCTCCTGTATTTTGTTCCTAAAATGACAGGAGAAACCTTTCCAATAATTTAGATTCACCGCCCTCTCCAGGAGTCTAAACCTTGATAAATTGATTTGCTATTAGCTTTAATATCTTTAATACAAGGCAGAGTTGTTTAATGGAAAGTTTTAATGGCTTCTGTGCTGGCAATTTTGTAACAACCATGATCAAATAATATTGAACATATTACACGCAGGCCTCTTTTGGAAATAAACAAAGTGCTTTTAACTTAAAATATAATCATAGGCTGAACCTACATATGGGGCTTACAGAAAGGTATGAAAAGTCTGATGGACTATTCCTTGTAAAGAGAGGACACGACTAAGTCTTATATATATTTCAATTCGCACCCACAACCTTTCTGGAAAAAAATACAGTGAGAAGAATTTTGCATGGGAAAACCAAGACACCAGATCTTTCTTCCTTATGATGTATTCTGTTAGTTTCTGCCACATTCCATTAACCTTGCTCACAATGAGCGGCAACTTAATCTATAAGTGGTTCCATCAAAGACAATGGGACTACTCAAGTGTTATTCATGGCAAAGGCTACAGTTCTTTCATGGGAGGTCATGGAAGTCACGGAATCTGTGGCTTCCAGCAACCTCAATGACTTCAGTCTGCAGTGGCTAGGAGGTGCAGGGTCCCCCACTTCCCGTAAGCTGTGGAGTACCCCTGTCACACAGTGGGGGTACCCCAGAGCTCTGAGCCACCGTGGGTGGCATGGGTACCCTGGAGCACCAAGCCACCACAGGCAGTGGGGGTGCCTCAGAGCTCCAAGCCCCCACAGATGGTGGGGGCCCCTGAGCTCTGTGCCCCCACAGCTGCCTAGCCACTCAGGGTGGTGTGGGGACCCCACAGCTGAGTTCCCCATTTTGTCATGGATATTTTTAGTAAAAGTCATGGTGAGGTCACCAGCAATAAAGAAAAAATCACAGAAGCCTGTGACCTGTGTGTGACTTTTATTAAAAATATCCATGACAAAATCTTAGCTTTATTCATGGTAAATAAGGGAATAGGAGGAATTTGGCTCTTATGCATTCATATTCGTTATGTCTAGTTATTTGAAAAAGTGTTCATTACTTACTTGTTCTGAGGAAACCAGGACCTTTGATAGCCTAGAAAGAAGATGGGCCACCAAAACATTTGGCTGAATCTCTGCAAGTCTTTGCAAACCATGAGCTAGATCTATCTGCATTTACTTTTATATATTCAGGGGGTGAAACTGGATGGCTTATCAAACTATGTCAAACACATGAAAAGAATTCAGCAGAGATTCATAGTAAATTGGATGTGATCCAGACCACAGTGACCTGGAGACTGATTACAGAAGTAGGAAGTTAAAGATATGGAAATTGCTCTTGATGGACATGACACAATTTTAAATCAGAATACTAAGGATTCTAAATCTACAGAAAAATCAAAGTAATGGCATTGAGAGAAGTGGAGAAATCATAGAAGCAAAGTGCATTGGGTTTTCTAATTTTCAAGATTAGGTTGAGAGGGGGCAGAAAGGAGGAACATTTTTGTTAGACTTTTTATGTCATTCACCTAAGCAAACCAATCAAGATCTAGATCCAGATCTAATAGAAGGTGGGTCACGTGACAAAGGAAACAGGAGTCTGAAACTGAACACAGTCTTAATTGTTTAAGCCTGACATACCAAGTAATAATGTTGCTTACTCACATTAAAGACCTGATCTTCTCATTTTTGAAAAAGGCCCTGGCATTTAATACAATTAATACTTTAAGAAAAAGTTAGCTAATAGTAGAGGTATGTTTATTAGAATTTCTGGTCTCAATTAGATAGTGTACATTTTCACATTTAAGATTCCCTGTTAGGACATTACAAGTAGGGGTGTGGGTGGGTGGGTGGGTGGTGTCACTTTCCAAGACTTTGAAATGTTTCTCATTGCCATGCAGGTTGGAGAAACATCTGCGAAAGTGTAGGCAATGATGTTTCTCCAAGCAGCACACATACTTGAAATTAAACAAGTCCACCAAAACATGGTGTCACTTTCCAAGACTTTGAAATATTTCTCATTGCTATGCAGGCTGCAGAAACAGCTGCAAAAGTGCAGGCAATGTTGTTTTTCCATGCAGCAGGCCCAACAATATTTGATATATATAATGCTCTGGAAAAGGATACACCCTTTGTCCTGAAATCATATTTTCTATTGCTTGGAGTTCTTACTTGGAAACATGGAAGCCATCTAGTCGTTCCATCTTTAAGCCTATGAATAAAAGGAAGGAATTGCCTAACATTCTAAAGAGAGACACAATTAAGAGCCATCCGATGAAAGTGGACTATAACTATGCAGACAAATGTAATAAAATGAGCACAGGAGTGGGAGCTGGTTTTGGGCAACTCATTTAATGAGTCAGATCCTGAGCTGATATACATCTACATCTCACCATTGGTTTCACTGATATATGCCAGTTTACGCCCTGGCCCAGTATCTCTGTGGGTATATCTACACTGTAGATGGGGGACAAAATTATAGCATGTGTAGACATACCTGACCTAGCTTTAATCTAGGTACCAATAGTAGTGAAGCTGTGGGCAACCTGTACTTCAACACCAGCAATATAAGCCATCCCGGGCCCTGGGTAATTACTCAGGCGGCTAGTCCATGCTGAAATCCTATCGTGTTGAGGATTCACAGCTATCAGTTCCTGAGCTAGCTAAATTAAAGCTAGTTTGGGTATGTCTATGCATGCTGCAATTACACTCCCCACTTGTAGCATACATATACTCTAAATTTCAGTGCCTCTCCCCCATAAGTAAAACTTTGGATGATGCCTGCCTATTTACCTCACAGGGGGTCCACAGTGATTACTTCTTCGAAGAGCTGTACAAATTTACACTAATTAAAGCACTATATAAAGGATAAGTACTCTGTTATTGAAAGGAAGATCTTCTACTGTATCTCTGGAGAGTTTCTCTAAAATATGTATGTGAAAAAACAATGTAGTAGCTGATAATGTTATGTAACAGTTTATTGAGCAGGACATCACAATTAACATTACTGAAGAAATAAGAGGCACAATATCAAAAGCAAGTCCGAAAATAAATTTAAAATATTGTATGTGAACAAATTCTAAACACTGTCCATTTATTATATATATATATAATTGTATTATTCAGTGTGACTACATTATGCATACACATTAGACAGGAAAAGCAATTATAACTGTACATAGATTGCAATAAATGAGGGGGGAAAAGGCAAACAATTTTCTCTATCTAAACAGATACTAACAAGGGGTGGTTATTTAATTTTATCTAGGCAATATCTCTGAAAATTAAAAAAAAACTTAATGAATGAAATTACTGAACCATAAGCAAAAGAATATTAAAGTCTGGTGTAATTTTTCATTGTATGAAGGTTTAAAATTGTTTTCCTTCTTGATTCTACAGTGCATTCAAGGAAAGTTACTAGGGTTATTATTATTATTCATTTTTGTATATAGTTAGAGAACAATCTACATACATAAGTCACTGGGGAGTAAACCAAGGAACAAACTATAAAAGCGCAAAAATGATTGTTGTAGAACGTGCTAGAGTGTTTTAATAACTGGGATGAGACTTTTTATTAACGATATGCAGAAAAAAAGTAGTGCTTAGGGTTGCGGGCAATGAAGCATTAAGTTTCATTTTGATACTACTAAAAAAGTTACTTTGCACTATTTCATATAAAAAGCTCTTCAGTTTTAAAATGACCAGTATGACATATCAATTATTGCAGTTTGTAAAAGTCTAGTATCTGGCCATTTAAGACTTATTTTTGACATGTAGGTAGTCCCCTAAGAAGTTGGGAACAAAAGGAAGACATTTTAACATGCACTACAATTAACTTTTTATTTATATTTATTTGTACATAAGTTTATGGTTTTAATCAATAGAAATCTGAGGCTGAAATTCAAAACTTAAATGATTTTTAAACCCATTTAAATGGATTATTTATATGTTGATTGTTCTGCACTAAATATACTCTCCTGCATATCATTGTGGAATGGCAACAGTTAATTGGAGCTTCTAAACACCTATTAAAAAATCCCAACCATATATATATGTTGAAAAGCAAACTTTCATGTGACTTTTTATTAGCACCACACCTGCCCTAACTTAAACCACCACCAAGCAATGAAGGGCTGACATGTCAATTTACTTCCATACAAAAATGTGCATTTAACATCTTTTGCATCAGGGAAACAAAAAAGGAACTGAATTTAGAGAATGAGAGAAATTTAATTTTCTATAGAAGCAGCAATATTCAAGTCAATGTATTTATTTGAGCAGGTAGAGAAAATGGCACTGTATATTTAAAACAGGAAAGAAAATGCATCTCCATAGCTTGATAGGATTATCAATTACAATGAAAAAATGCAAACTGAAGACAAACATTAATCTCACTTGTGAATTACCAATTATCAAGATTTATCTTTTGTCCAAAAACTGCAGTCAGGTCATGGGGGATCAGTAGACAAGACCTAGTTCAATGGGAGTTACAGGTACTCAAAACCTAGATGCTATATTACCTGAAGATGACTGCCTGATGTAAAGATAAGTATGGTTTTAAAATCAACACCTGCCATGGGATGAAGGACAAAATGGTGATAAATAGAAGAGTTAAAATGAGACCTCAGAATAGAAAAAACTTGCATTTCTCATCTGGGTTGTGGACTGACATATTTCTCTTCCAAACTCAACCCCCTCAATCATCCGGCTTATGGTGCCTAGCACAGTGCATGTGGATCAGTAATGCCAATTTTATGGCACTAATTTGTTTGTTTGTTTTGCCCTCAATCTATAACTATTATAAATCTCCTAAAAACAAGTTACCATTCATAGGCCTGTTTACTATAACTAATGGAGATGCTGCTATGTGTGTTACTTTTTGATGTTAAAACTAGTTTGAGAGTCTGTGGGTCTTGCCAAAACCCAAACTGAGGATGCCCCAAACTGGTTCCAAAGTTAACACACGTTATTGATTTGTTTTTGTTTTTTTATTTCCACATCTCTCACACACATCTGGACAATGTTATTGAAGCATATAAGTTCAGGCCCAGCAATATAAAACACAGAATACAATCCAGGGTATTAAATGATTTAACTCATTTTTTTTTTTTGCTATAAATTTAACATGAGGTGCTTTTAGACCTGCAAGGACCTTCACTGGGTTTCCATGCAGGCACAGAAGTTCATTCAAATGGAGCTCGTTGCATGATCAATGCTTAGAAACAATGACACCACATAACAGCCCATCCCCAATCATCAGTTAACTCTAGGTTCTAGGACAAACTCTGGATATTAAAATATTTTGCCCCTCTCAACAGTAATAGTTTATTATTAAAAAAAGAAATCAATTATTACTTAGAATTTACTGTCCCATGCTGCCCAACTAATGTAGCTGTTGTGTATTGTTTCTATTATCTGCATTCAGTTCAGTATAGATAGAGATAAGTCTACACAAATAACTGGAGGTTTGTTCATCCAAATGAGTGTCATTTTTTAGTGTTGGAGCAGATATGAAACTATTAAAGAAAAACTGCAAAGTAATGTAAAATATGTTCTAATCACTTTCTCTAATTAAAAGGGGCATAAAGAGTTGACCCAGGACCATTCAGAATTTGTTGTATCTGGTGATAAAATGATTTCACTCATTTTATTCATCTGCAGTATTTTTCTATTTATAATATGTTCTACAGTAAAATGCCTGGTGTTATCTGCCCAGCTTTCTAAGTATCCCAGAAGGATGCCATTCCTAACATCATTCAGCATGTCACCTCACTCCCTGAACCTGCCCCAAATATATTAAATTTGCATTATAATAGCAATAATGAAATTGCCCTTAACTTTATTCAGCAAGAATCCAATTCTCTTGTTGTACTAAACTGGATGGCCAAAGGACAAGTTGTTATTCACTTAAGAATCAGATTACTGCTGAGGAAAATGGAAACACATTGACATTATCATGTACCAATACAAAGCTTTTTTAAAAAAGAATAAGTCAGTCTTATCATCTCCATTAGCTCTATTTCAAAGTTTAGTAAAATAAGACATTTTCAAAGTATTTGTGAGATAAAAGGTATCTTTATTGCTCTTTTAAAAAGCTGGTTAACTTTGTGATGTGAAACAAACCAAAACATAAACAAGAATAGAATTTATCTTGCAATAGATCTGAAGGAAACCTGGTCTCACATGAATTCAAATAGAATCAGTTTTACCTGACTGCTAAGCTACATGATCAGATTAGCTCTTCTAGTGACAGTGGGAGTCATTAGCAAAATGGTAGCTGTGTCGAAGAGAGCATTCTGAGTTATGAAGCTGGGTAAAACAGGCAGGTACCTGTCTTTCTTAGAAGTGTTTTGAAAATACATTATATTCAGAATTCTCTCGTTCTGAAGTGTGTACACATGAGGGGTGAGGGGGAGGAAATCCTGTGGAAGCAGAGGGACTGGGGACTCCCATGTGTTTGAGACAAGATTTGTGCAGATGTTTAGGATCTGCCAGAGGCATAGAGATATTCACTTCAAGTCTTTTATTTACACATCACCTATGGACTTGTGTCTGCCAGTCCTCTTCCTCACTTGGTTCTAATGTATCTACAAAGCAATGGGAACCTACAGAAAAATGTGTCTCTGGAACCCTCCTTTCAGGGAAGTTTTCATGTACGGAAGGGGTTAGGGCCTGTGTTCCATTTTGCATGGGCTCCTGTGGCCTCCACACACACAGATCCCAATGCTCAGCTTCCACCATCAGCCCCATTTTCTATGCCCTCCCCACACACAGATCCCAAAACCTGTGGGGAGTCCTGCTTTGGGGCCAGTGCCACAGAGGCAGCAAAATTCCCCATCTGTGAAGGCTGGCAGAGAACCATAAACAGAGGTTCCCTCTGTGAACAGATCTGAACAAACAAGTGGGCTCCGAGGTTTTATGTAATCAGAATCCAGGAATTCAGATGATGGGAATCAAAGTATCAAAAGAAAGAAAGAAAACAGTCACAGAAAAACAACATAAAGCCGCCTTTGGTCAAAGAGTCTTGTAAAGTTGCAGAATCTACTGAAAAGCACACCAGCTCCACAGGATTCTTTGATGATCCTCTGCCAGACAAGATAATCACATAAATTCAGAAGCTATACTTGGAGTTAAGATCAGACCTTGTTGTCTTCCATTTGTACAATATACAGGCAGTTATATGCTCCACTACTATACCTGCAGCACTAGTCTGTGGAAATTAAAGTCCTTTTCTTAACCCTGAGGAGGTGTGATAGCATGTGTACTCCTGCACATACTATAAGTTCTGATCAAACTAGCTTGCTAAAAATAGCAGTGAAGCTGCAGCAGATTGGGCAGCAGCACAGACTATCATAGAATCATAGAATATCAGGGTTGGAAGGGACCACAGGAGATCATCTAGTCCAACCCCCTCCTCAAAGCAGGACCAATCCCCAATTTTTGCCCCAGATCCTTAAATGGCCCCCTCAAGGATTGAACTCACAACCCTGGGTTTAGCAGGCCAATGCTCAAACCACTGAGCTATCCCTCGATCTGGAGTACAAGTCTACCAGGACCCTGGATTTGTACTCAGGTGGTTAGCCCATGCTGTCATGGATTACTGCTAATTTTAGCAAGCTAGCGTAATCAAAGTTAGCTCAGGTATGTTTATACATATGGTGCAAATCACCCCCCTCAATTGCAGTGTAGGCCTAAAATTAATGTTGAAATCCTTTTTTAGTCCTAGGTCATGGATAACTGTAAAGTCTCCTAAGAACATGGCCATGTATATTCTTCAATCCCATGACCAGGGAATTTGGAATAAAATCAGTCAGCAGCTACAAACTTGTACAGAAGAATCCAAGCACTCATTTTAAAATTAAGTTTCTGGTCCTTATGTTTGTGAAGAAAACCTTTCAGATATAAACTGACCTATTCCCTGTTGCCTTTCTGAGTATATAGGTAGTAGCTCTGCAAATTCTGAAATGCCCTCATTTCTCTCAATGAGGTGTTAACTATGAAACCCAATGATGACAATTTAAACTGTCTACATTAAACATTCTACTTACATAGCGAACTAGGAGTTCTAGACCCTCCAAAAATTTATATCTCCTCTGACCCAGTTGAAAGGAGATTCACCAAAAGCATGCCCCATTTTCAAATTCCTGTGCCTCCACAGGAATAGAGCTATATGATTAACTGATTTTTTTCCATTTCCTGATAGTTAAAAACATTTTTTTAAAAAAGAAGTTTCAGGTTAACCCAAAATAAGATTTTTAAACAAATTTTCAGTGAACCAAAATGTAAGAAACATTTGGTTTGGGACAAACAATTTTTTTTTTACCCAAAACAAAACATTTCATTTTTAACCTTTTTAAACTGTAGAGAAAGCTTCAATATAAAATGTTTTGAATAGAAAAATAATGTTTCAAAAATGAGAAAATTAACCATTTTGGGGGGGTAATATATGTTTTGGGTTTTTTACTGAAACATTTTGGCAACAGACACAAAGTTCATGAGTCAAATCAGCGTTTTTTTGACAAAAAACAGTTTTGGCAGAAAAGTTTCGCCCAACTCTACTTAGGAACATACAGTGGATCTTGGAGTTTCCCAGTAGACAGGAGAAGTACAGAGATTACATCATCCCTGGAAATGATGCACCCTGTTCTCCATAGCCCGCTATTTCTACCAGCCAATGCAGGGATCTGTGGGTGATCAGCGCCATGGCCCCCACTTCCTAGCTGCCCCTTTTAGGACGGAATGCACTGGTGATGGGGCACATAGGAATCATTCATATAGGAAGCACAGGAAAGGCCTGGCATGTTCCTTTAAGGTGTGTGTCTGTGAAAAGGACATGGACAATCTGATCTAAAGCATTCAGGGGAATTTGCTACAAGTAGCTCAGCCCAGCTACCCTGACAATCTCATTAAGCAGGGCATATAATGGTTTCTTCACTCAGAAAAAAGAATGAGGAGTACTTATGGCACCTTAGAGACTCACAAATGAATTTGAGTATAAGCTAAAGCCCACTTCATCAGATGCATGCAGTGGAAAATACAGTATGGAGAGAGAGAGAGAGAGAGAGAGAGAGAGAGAGAGAGAACATGAAAAAGTGGGCATCGCCATACCAACTCTTAACGAGACCAATCAATTAAGGTGGGCTATTATCAGCAGGAGAAAAATAACTGACAGTATAATCCATTGGTGATCTTCCAGAAAACAGCATCCTGGCTTATAAATGCAAAAAGCCTCTACACCAACATTCCACACAAATATGGACTACAAGCTGTCAGGAACAGTGTCCCCGATAATGTCTTGGCAAACCTGGTGGCTGAACTTTGTGACTTTGTCCTCACCCACAACTATTTCACATTTGCAGACAATGTATACCTTCAAGTCAGCGGCACTGCTATGGGTACCCGCATGGCCCCACAGTATGCCAACATTTTTATGGCTGACTTAGAACAATGCTTCCTCAGCTCTCGTCCCCTTATGCCCCTACTCTACTTGCACTACATTGATGACATCTTCATCATCTGGACCCATGGAAAAGAAGCCCTTGAGGAATTCCACCATCATTTCAACAATTTCCATCCCTCAACCTCAGCCTGAACCAGTCCACACAAAAGATCCACTTTCTGGACAGTACAGTGCTAATAAGCGATGGTCACATAAACACCACCCTATACCGGAAACCTACTGACCGCTATACTTACCTACATGTCTCCAGCTTTCATCCAGACCATACCACATGATCCATTGTGTACAGCCAAGCTCTATGATGCAACCGCATTTGCTCCAACCCCTCAGACAGAGACAAACACCTACAAGATCTCTATCAAGCATTCTTACAACTACAATACCCACCTGCTGAAGTGAAGAAACAGATTGACAGAGCCAGAAGAGTACCCAGAAGTTACCTACTACAGAACAGGCCCAACAAAGAAAATAACAGAACGCCACTACCTGTCACCTTCAGCCCCCAACTAAAACCTCTCCAGCGCATCATTGAAGATCTACAACCTATCCTGAAAAATGATCCCTCACTCTCACAGATCTTTGGAGACTGACCAGTCCTTGCTTACAGACAGCCCCCCAACCTGAAGCAAATACTCACCAGCAGCCACACACCACACAACAAAAACACTAACCCAGGAACCTATCCTTGCAACAAAGCCCATTGCCAACTGTGTCCACATATCTATTCAAGGGACACCATCATAGGACCTAATCACATCAGCCACACTATCAGAGGCTCATTCACCTGCACATCTACCAATGTGATATATGCCATCATGTGCCAGCAATGCCCTGCTGCATGTACATTGGCCAAACTGGACAGTCTCTAAGCAAAAAAATAAATGGACACAAATCAGACATCAAGAATTATAACATTCACAAACCAGTCGGAGAACACTTCAACCTCCCTGGACACTCAATTACAGACCTAAAAGTCACAATTATTCAACAAAAAAACTTCAAAAACAGGCTCTAACAAGAAACAGCAGAACTGGAATTAATCTGCAAATTGGACACCATTAAATGAGGCTTGAATAAAGACTGGGAGTGGATGAGTCATTACACTAACTAAAAATCTATTTCCCCATGCTAATTTTCCCCCTACTATTTCTCACACCTTCTTGTCAACTGTTTGAAATGGGCCGTCCTGATTATCACTACAAAAGTTATTTTTTCTTCTGCTGCTGATAGTAGCCCACCTTAATCAATTGGTCTCCTTAAGAGTTGGTATGGCAACCCCCATTTTTTCATTTTCTCTGTGTGTGTGTGTGTATATATATATATATATATATATATATATATATATATATCTTCCTACTGTATTTTCCACCGCATGCATCTGATGAAGTGGGCTTTAGCCCATGAAAGCTTATGCTCAAATAAATTTGTTAGTCTCTAAGGTGTCACACATACTCCTCGTTCTTTCTGCTGTTACAGACTAACATGGCTACCGCTCTGAAACCTTTACTCAGAAAGTGAACCCTCTCCCAGCCAATTCCTTTTCACACCTCCCTTTTCCTCTTCCTGCCACTTTCTCTTCAACTCTGACTGTTCCATTCAGCTGTTTCCTTCTTTCCCAAGTTCTGGGTCATTGGATTCATCAACTCCCTTGAGTCCTCTGACTGGGTCTATCTTTCTCTTCTCACCTATTAAGTGATTACCTCGACCCTCTGCATAAAGAGAATGTCTCTTTCCAAATAACAACCCAAATCCTTTCTTAATTCCCTCAACCAGTGCAGGCCTCACACTCCCTCAACTCCTCCAGACATATTCACCCAATAATTTACCTAATCCCATTGCTAGCTGCCAGTCAAGACCTGATTCCTGGTAAATACAGTGGTAGACAAACTGACTCAGGTCCTGATCACACTGTTAACCAGCCTCCACAACCATTAAATTTATCTCACCTTCCCCCAGTCAATGGTTAATGTTGGCCACACCAACATTTAGAAGACATTGCCAATTTGACCTGAAGACACCTCAAAGGTTTCTGAAACGATATTTGAGCATTTGTAAAAAAAAATCCTAAAAGAATTAACCACGGACATTAAAGATTTTCCAATTCAGAAGATTTAAAAAATATCCAAGACAATGTAAATAAGCCAGTATTTGCACATTAACTCCGTTTACTCCATGCAGTGAAGTAAAGATATCAAACAGCTTGAAATAATGCAGATTTCTTTTTAAAAAAACGGTGTTTCAAAGAATGTATTTACTGATATGAAAGGGATTAAAAGAATCCCAAATGTATAAATATGACAGGCAAATGCACACATTGTGGAAATAGTTTGTTTGAAACTAGGTTAAGCAAAGATTCATAAACACATTGCAGAGATTAAATGGAAACAATTACATGCAATCACCATTACAGTATCACTGCTGCCCTGAATTTGCTATGCCCTCCTTACACACCTTTAGAATGTATTCTATTAATTTTACACAAGCAAGCACTTGAATGATCATAGTTTAATTGTGCTGGTTTATTTTATTTTTTTAACAGCTTGGAAAGGACTCTTATAGCAATAGGCAATCTGAAAGTCTTGTATCCCCAGAAGAGAGCTAAGCATTCTCACATTGCTCATGTTTCAGTGACCTACCTTTGTCCTTAAGATTGCATGTGTTTACAGCAGCTCTACATACAGCCTAAATGCCACAATTACTACAGCATTCTTATTACAGAGCCAAGCATTTCTGACAGTGTCATACAGTCAATGCAAAAACATTTCAGTCCTTCATAAAAAAGGTTTAAAATAATTTTGATTATGAGACTTAAATTGATCAATATTTTCTTCAAAAAAATATGACTGTAGAATGCCTAAAACAATGAAAGGTTAGAGCTAACACTTGAAAAAGATTAAAAATCTCATAATTGGAAGACTGCTCTAATTCATACTGATTGTTAACGGCTCCAAGAACCTAATACTTTGTCCAAGAATCACCAGGACATACAGACCAGGCCACGCCTGACCTATCCATGCCTCCTTTTCCCAACCAGTAGGAGGTTGGAGGTGTGGAAGAGCTATTACACTGGCTCTGTACTGTAGAGATATGTTTGTGGAAGATTATAATTTAGAAACACTCCTGAATATCAGAATTAAGAGATGAGCCCTGGAAGCTGTGGTTAAGAACCCAAAGTAACTGTACAGCAGTTCACCACAGAAGCTTTCTAGTTTGGGGGTTTTTTTAAGTTTTATTCCTCTCTCATTCACTGGTTTGTTGCCTAATGCAGCCTACGATCATTACATGTATCACTGGAGTAAAACTGGGGCAATTCTCCCATGACTAGTTATGCTAGTGTTGGAACAGCACAAAGTGACCTTAGCAAAGGGAAGAAATTGAGCCCATTTATTCCATTGTAGCCCAAATGGATCAGTTAGAAACACAGTCAATACAGCTTCAGAGTGAAGGACTTTTTTCCTTCGATCCCTCTTCTGAACCTTTCAACTTCTGCTGCACATATTAATTCAGAACCCATAAAATAGCCAATTCTGCCTCACTCAACTGCAAAAATGTACACCAAAAATATAAGCTTCCTCTGTGTCCTAAAGCCCAACTGGTCTGGAGATGATCACTCCACTTCAAGGAAGAGGGATACTGGTGGAGAAGCTTCTACTGCTGTTTCTCACATTCTGCTTGACTTGTGGCTGAAGATCTTTAGTTTCCAGGATGGTCAACTTTTGGCAGTATCAAATTAAGAAATTACCAAAAAAAAAAAAATTTAGCCACAGTATCATTTCCACATACTATCTACCATATTGTGTGTAAACAAAAGCAAACACAATCTGTTAGGAAGCTGTGCTCATTTCTGTCCTAGGACTTGGTCAGGACTATTTTCAGAAACTGAGATACTGATCACAACAAATCTAGATAAGTCCCTAACAGCCTATTCCAAATATTCCCATTGACTTGTATAGTTTTTGGATTAGGGCAAGTGCCGTCGCTGCTGGAAACTATGTTAATTATATGAATATTGAGTCTTCTGTAAATTTTAATCATCCAGACTTTATCAGATAGTTTTGTATCTTGACCACATATTAAGTAAAAGAGGGACTGGAGAAAAGCAGAATTGGCCATGGCTCATTGATTTTTCTATTGGTCATCTCATTAATAATTTGTTTCATTGGTAACTATGACTACAATAAGTACAAAGTAAGGACCCAGTTCTGCAAAGACTGATCCATATGCTTACCTTTAATTATGTGAGTATACCAATGAAATCTAGAGTTCCTGTTCTCTTTTGATAATAAAGTTAAAAATGTTAAAGTCACTCATTTAAACTTTGTATCTGTCTTATTACCATCTTTATTTTACTTTCAATTCTAGTTTGATTTAACAAAACATACTGATTTTAAGAAGTCCAAAATCTACACATTAGTAACCCCAAAATTCAACAAATGTAGCATCTAAGTTCTTTGGGGCAAAAACCATCTCTTTGTTTTGTGTTTATATAGCACCTTGCACATCGGGGTCCTGGTCCATGACTACTGTTCTTCAGCATTATCGTAATACAAAAAAGAAATAAAAAAATAAGAAAAATGATGGTTAATTAGGTAATTAAAATTGTTTAGCCAATGTGATTTTTGTACCTCATCTACGTCACATGATGTTGACTTGGCATGAAACACTACAGCATGCTGAAGTTCCAATGAGGAGTAATGTGATTTCAGTGAAATATCATGATATGCTTCAGACCACAAAACTATTTAGTGTTATACTATAAGCTTTAGGTCTACAAGGATACAGAGTTGTTCAGGCAAAATTAAGACAATACCAGAAATTATGCAAGTGGTGATGAGAGTAGGCAGTCCATCTTCTGTCGCTGAACCCTGTACAAAGAGCATTTTCATGGGCCATTTGTGCCTATTGTATCAGAGATCAGCCTTGGTCACTGCCTGTCATCTGTCTTGTCTCACATTCACATTCTTAGATACAAACACACACTGAACATAATTCATTTATTTTTTGCAGCTAGGTGTTTATAAAATGTCTGTCAGAGACTCCCTGAACAACAAGATCCATACAGGGGGTCTACTGCACCCATGCAGAGCTCCACTGACTTCCATAGTGCTCTGCAAGGATCCACCTGCACAGACCTCATTGCAGGACCCTAAAAAGGTTTTAAAAGTTCCATAGTGGCAGCAGCTTATATAAAGAGGTTAGTATGCTGCAGCATCTCCCAAAGAACCCAACCTAAAACCTCATCTGAGCTTTAGGAGACAATGTGGCTGCTGCACTAACTTGAAGAGAATGAGAACCACAAATTCTTTCTCAGTTGAGATCAAACCCCTTCTCCACCTTTTTTCTGTGATCCACTATCATACCACTACTTTAGGAAACTCTCTCTTAGCTCTCCACACCCACCAGCCCTTCCATCCCTCTACTCACACCCTTTTATTTTTAAACTCTCTCAGCTGTGCCTCTGCAGCAAAGTTAAAAGGTTTAATAAATCTTAGACTATTATTAAAAGCAGTAGCCTCTGCACATTTTTCTTTTAAAACTTTCCATGGCTGTTCTATTTGCTACTCCTTGTGCCTTTAAAGCAAGCTGTTCTTCCATAAAGGCTCAGCTGGGGGAATCCTCCTCACGCGGACTCAGATTTTCACATCAGTTAGGCTAATTGGCACCAGGTTTAACACAGTTCTTGGGGCCAAATTGTAACCCCATATGAATGCAAGTTGCTCCCAGTGCATCCAAGGACAAGATCGGGTCTCGGGTCTCACTCCAAGTATTTAGCCATCCATAAAAATCTTCCATAATTAAAC
The DNA here is from genome assembly GCF_965140295.1 of Lepidochelys olivacea. Classification (NCBI taxonomy): domain Eukaryota; kingdom Metazoa; phylum Chordata; order Testudines; family Cheloniidae; genus Lepidochelys; species Lepidochelys olivacea. The sequence continues at coordinate 61,939,928 of NC_140418.1, read as the reverse complement.
AGTCTTTAAAAACATTTATAAAAGTAGATAGTATGAAAAGGCCATCCCTTCCCAAAAGAGAATAAATAAATTAGAATCCATTGACAAGGGGACCATTCCTTCCCACTAATTTATTACTTAGAAAAAGAACTGAAGTCAACATTTGTTTTGGAATACAATCTCTAGAGGCCATTTTTACTTTAGTAAATTGAGCTTCCTTTATGCCTGAGCATTAGGCCATAAAAAATCATAGGCCTGGATTTTTAAAGATATTTACAGGTTTCAGAGTAGCAGCCGTGTTAGTCTGTATCCGCAAAAAGAAAAGGAGTACTTGTGGCACCATAGAGACTAACAAATTTATTTTAGCATAAGCTTTCGTGAGCTACAGCTCACTTCATCGGATGCATTCAGTGGAAAAAAAACATTATTTAGATATTTAGGCACCCAAAGATGCAAATAGACACCCATTTAAAAATAGGATTTAAAAAAACACCTAGACACCTATCTGCAACTTTGAGTGTCTAATTACCTTTAAAAATCTGTCCCACAGTAATTAATGGAGTTGGATTAGACACAGGGCCATTGGCAGGTTGTAAAAGAGCCTTCTCCTAGCCTCAACCAGACCTGTAGGTTATGAGAAGCTGCTACTGCCTCTCTCTTCTAGGCAGAAGTTCCTGTATGAAACACAGAAAGAAGCTTTAGGGAGGATGCAATTTTCTTTATTCTAAGGGCATGATGTCTATATGGAGAGTTAGTGCATGGCAAGCTGGGATGTAAGTCTATAGCACTGTCCATGTGGGTCCTGCAGCTGCACACTGAAAGTTCTGTAGTGTGCTTTGACCTGCTGGTACTGGGAACAGTGGTAGGTCAAAGCACACTATGGAACTTTTACTGTGCAGCAGCAGGGCCCACCTGGACAGTTAGAAAATGGCATGCTAGAGTGCTATAGATTTAAACCCCATCTTGCCACACACTAACTCTCTGCATTGACAAGCCCTAATACAGTTCTTCATTACATAGGCTTCTTTATTCTTCACACAATATGGTGTCAGACATATTGCAGCACCATCAAAAGGAAAAGAACCCTAGAACCCAGGAACTTAGAGTTGCCAGAAAATCAGAAATAATGGAGGAAAAAGTTAAAGATATTTCAGAATCTGATGAATGACTGAGTTGAGATAATAAGTAAGTATGAAGTATTTATTCAGATATCAAACCTACTGCTGAATCCTTGACGCATGACTAATTAAGCCTGTTCAAGTCTGTGCTGTGTTTAAAATAAATGGCAGCAAGCTATTCATTCACCAAGCCTCTTGTAAGGCTATTTATTAAAAAGGTCTTCTCCTATGGTCCATCCAGTAATTGTAGGCATAAGTCATAGGGAAATGGGTAAGGGCATATGCTAAATCTGAAAGGGCACTCTTCCAGATGTATAGTTATGTAATTATCCTGTGTAATCTTTTTATACCTTCTCAATACAAAATTTTCACAAGAATATAAGCATGGGGCTAGATCTTCAGCTAGTGTAAACTTGTACAGTTCCCCTAAAGTAACTGAAACTAAATCAGTTTACACCAACATGATGTTTTCCATAAAAATGCTGTCCCGTGGCTGATGTTCATTTGATCTGATCATGTTTCTTACTTCTTAATCTTTGTTGTTGTTCTTTTGCTTTTATAATTGTATACATTACAGGCATTTAAACCAGTAATTGGTAATAGTAAAAAAAGACATCAAACTAGTTAGAGATCTAACAAAATGCAACAAGCTAAAAGAAATTCACAGCTAAGAGTTTCATTGTGGCACCAAGGAAGCCTGGGCCACTGTGCCTGGGTATCAAAGGGGCCTCAGAGCATTGTGGGTGACTTTATTTTCTGAGTTCCACAATAGGGATCACAGGCCTGATTCTCTCTTGTCTTGCATCTTATGTAGTCCCTACCACAGTGCAAAGCGGGAGTAAAATGTGAACAAATCAGAATGATAGCATTTTGCACTCACTTTGCACAGGTGTAAATGATTACATCAGGCGATGGAGGACAAATGTTTAATGGCACAATGATACATATGGTGCAACAGCTATTGCACCAGAAAAGGTGCCCTTTAGTGCCTTTAAAGTGGAAAGGCAGGGCTAGCCTCGCAGTCCAGATTTTGCACTGAAATGCAAATTAAAGATTCAGGATTGTAATGCCTGCCCTCCCCATTTCCCTTTTCCTCAGTAAACATGCAGTATATTTTGTATTCTGGTAGACAAGTACAGAACTGAGAAGGTGGATGATTGCTGGTTCTGAGGGAATATCCTTTTATTTCTTTGGCCTCTAGGAAAGATGCACAAAGTTATTATATTTTAAACATGTGCCCTGAAAATATAAGAGTAGATTCCGTCTCTCTAAAAATAAATTAATTATAAATAAAGACTTTATATTTATTACCAGCAAGTGAACTAAAATGTGCCTTTCAAAGCAGTAGAATACTCCAATGAAAGCAGCATCCCAGAGATTGAAAAACTAGTACTGTACAACAAACTGAAATGTCACTGGCTTGCAGTTCACAAAACAAGTTAAGAAATTTAAGTAACAACTATCTTTTTGAAACTACTAGCTTCTGAGACCCTTACAATCTGGAGCCCGATCCAAAGTCCAGTGAAGGGAATGGAAGTCTTTCCATAATAACAAACCCATCAGCAATACCTTTGAAGACTGTGGGGCTACTTGCCTAAGTAAGGATTCCCAAGATCAGGCTGTAAGTACTCAAAGGGAAATCCTGCTCCCACTCTCAGTGATTTCTCAGACAGACTATTCTCAGGCAACTCAGGAGGCATTAGGATTACCTTATATTTCTAATCAATTGGAATCACGTTTTCAGAAGCATTTAAGTGCCTACAGATATAGATAGGTGCCTATAGGCTTTTGAAAATTCCACTAGGCACATAACTCCCATTAAAATCAATGCAATTCCAGTGGAAGTTAGGCACCTAGGTGCTTTTGAAAATCCCACTATATGCCTATCTGTATATTTAGGCACATAAATATCTTTGATAATCCTATCCTTAGACTCAGTTCAGAGAGACATTCAGATGGAAGCTTTCCAATTTCCTTGGGATGCTAGTTCTGTCACGTCTGTATTATGTTTAGCTCTCCTCATCACTTGCTCTAAAAGACTTTCAAAGGTTCAATAATCTCTCTTCCCATAAGAAATTAATTAGATGAAATCATCAGTTGAAAACTCTTTGGGACAGTATCCTAAACCACCTCACCACACAGAGGGATTATTTTATTTATGTGCCTTATGAAAGAAAGAATGACTGCAATTGGATACATTCCAGAAAACCTGAACTATTCAAATCAAACAGGCAAGACACTCTCTATCATGATCTATTGCTGTGGGACAGAGGACAAAACTGCCAACAGGAGCACCCTGAGGGAATATTTCCTGCATAATTCTGCCCACGATTCCCCTGCAAACAAAAATTCCTCTTTGGTGAGTTTCATATTAGAGCTTGTCAGGAAAGTGTTGTTGTTTGGCTATTTATTCAACTCGCATTCTATTCTCCCAGCACATTAATTGAAGGTGCACTCCTCCACCCCAAACTTTCTCCGTATTTTCCCAGGGCCAAGTAAGGCGGAAGACTACTTTCTCTGTGTCTGAGGTTTTGGTCCTCCAGAGTTAGCACCATTTGGAAACACCTCTTCCTCTGATCTCCCATTGGCTTGGTATTGGGGCAATGTGTATATGAGTTTGGTCTGGCAACTCTGCATGCACTGAGATGTGAAACAGCCAAAGTTGATTGAAAGCTATATCAAACCATTCCAATTGGCTACAATTTCCCAAGAAGACAGGGAGGAAGTAAGTAAGGCAGCCAATCAGAAGGGGATTTTCCTATAGCCCTTCAGTGCAGAGACCACCTCTTCTGTGTTCAAAAAGCACCTAGCACATGTAGGTGCTACTGCAATCTCAATACTAATTAATAACAGATAATTGATTTGCTTATATACCCTCTAAAAGTGTCTTAAAAGTAGTCATATGTGAAAACCCATGGAATTAGGCAGCCTGCTCTTTAGTAGCCCACATCTATTACATTCACCTATAATACAGTAACTATTATTGATTTTAATTATTGTTACCATATGAGACTATTACACATCAAGCATTAATATTTACTTGTTAGAGGTAATCTCTAAATGCTCTTTATGATACTCTCTATATTTGTGCATTATGAAAATGCAATCAACTTTTAATGATCCAAAAAGATATATACACAGACATGTCATCATGGAGAGGAGAATATGATACAGACAAGACCTTGTAGCTAGGTATTCAACATTATTTCAAAATTTGTTTTTTAAATTAGGCAATAATATGTAATATAAAATCTTTGAAGACAAACTTTATTTACAGTTACAATATGCATTGCTTTATAAGTATATTGGACATAAACTATATCCTTTGAGTATGTAGTAACTTGTCATAACTTCTAATTCATCAGTGGCATTGTGAAATCATCATAGATTGAGAGGACAATATGATAGATGGGAAGAACTTGTCCTTTGTTTGTATCTGCAGGTTTTCAGATATCTTTGCCCTCCCTGCTGCAACATCTGCTGTCTAAACAAGACTGTAAATAAATTTTCATTAGCTGCCAATCTATTTATATTACATTCAGTCATATCACATCACTACACATACTTCATCATACTAATCATCTCCCAGGTCCATTAATATTAAATGATCCTGCAGAATCACTTAGTCACATGTTTAAATATCTTAAATTGGAATCTACTCCTATCTGTGGCTGCACATTTATGAGATTTTTTTGAGGACCAAATCTGATTTCATAGAATCATAGAATCATAGAATATCAGGGTTGGAAGGGACCCCAGAAGGTCATCTAGTCCAACCCCCTGCTCGAAGCAGGACCAATTCCCAGTTAAATCATTTACAGAGCCATGATCATGTGATGAAAATATATTAGCACTCCTGATTTTCTAGGACTCATTCCTGCTCCTGTTCAAGTCAATGGCAGGAGTCCAGCTTGCCTAACATTTGTTGTTAGATAATTGACCAGAAGAGAGTCTCTACTGTCTATGTGTTTGGCATTCTGAACTTTAGCTTTCTCCACTTCTTCATTTTAATGTTACCTACCAGCCCTCTGTCCTACCTGCTCTAATCAGACACCTCCTTCTCTGAAGGGACTTTTGCTTAAGCTGCAGCAGTCCGTGCCTCCCTTTGGAGTGCCTCGGAATCTTTTCCTCTGGCTGTCACAGTGGTTTTACATAGCTGGCTGCCATACACCGTGAAGAGGATCCTGGGATACTTATCAAACCCAGCAGTGTTATGTTTCAGGAAGATCAAAGCTGTTTCCAAGGCATTTGAGGTTACTTACTGAGACATAGCTTACTACAGTATTAAACAAAAATAAACAAAAAAAAATTGGCTCATCTCTGATCAGCCCATGATGCCAGGCCTCCATTACCCACCTGTTAAATTAGCACAAAGGTACTTGTTTGAATTCTCCCACACTGCCCCCTTAAGTTTGGGAAGTGGTCCCCTTAAACATCGCAAAGCTACCTCATTATCCACTTTCAAATCCCTCCTCAAATCTTTGCTTTGTTACGATGCTTACAAAAAACTTGAGAACAGTTAGGCTGCTAGTGTGCAAAGACCACTGCCTAGCACTTTCAGGATAGTCACATGTAGTATTTATGTATAGCAGGGCAGTGGTAGTAATGTGATAAATGAAATGTGCTTGCTACAAATGAATGTATCATACCCATAACTTGAAAAAGTGCCTAAGGTTACAGTTAAGGCTGTGAGCAGAGACAAAATTATTTGATAGATCAAAGTTACAGCCTCTCTATTTCGTGTTTCTCAGTAGCTGAACAATTAAGGTTTCTGTTATTAACCATCTGCTCATTTTTCTTAAGCTGAGACTCAAGAACAGAACATTCTGTCTTATCAATGTATTTGACTCCTCACTGAAGCATAATATGTTTACTCAAGAATGATAGTTCTTTGAGACAAGCTGCTTAACTCAGGATGATGTCACCTAATCAGAAAAGTCATGAGACACATTCAGGCAGTATAATAGCGCAGAAAAGAAAATTTGTTGAGTATAAGAACTCAAGAGGAATGACACCTGGAGGTGCATAAGCCACTAAGTCTCTAGTTCCCTGTGTTGTCTGAAAGCAGCAGGGGTGGGTGAAATATCTGATTCTGCAGGATATTTTGCTGTGAAATGAACAGTAGTATTTGTAATACATATAATGAGGCAGATCCGCATCTGATGTATACCTCTGTAGCTCCACTGACTTCAGCGAAGCTGTTCCAATTTACACTAGCTGAGGATCTGGCTGAAAATTTTATGTTGCTAAATTTGATCCCGTTGTGTAAAATTTCAAGAATTTGCCCCTCCTTTAGAAAATGAGATAGAAACCAGTATCACAGAGTTGAATCATTATCTGTGGTAACTATTGAAACCAAGAGCGTAAAATGATGTAAATCCAGAGCAGCCGATGATCAAGTTTGCCATTTGTAAATTTCACCATTGTACATTTTGCATTTACAAAAATTGCCCTACAGTTCCATGACTTTCAGTTGTTGCTATTAAGATTGTTTTTCACACTTAGGAAAATTTGAGAAACAGTATAAGCAAAATTTATTGTTTCCTCCCTCCATTTTTACATACACTTATATAAAGCCAAAAATAATGATTTTTCACTTTCAGCCAGATTCTTCCCTCATGTACATTTAATTTATTTTTAAGTATTTCAATTTATAACCAATACATTAAAAATTGCCTATCCTGGATTCTAAATGCCATGGTCATAACAAAAGTATTATGAAATAGAAGGTAAGGCCAGCAGCTTTGTCTCACCCCCAAAATAAGGAAATAGCCAGCCAGAACTGAAAGCAAAGCTCAACAATACCCCGCCTCACTCGCAAATGCCAGCCCTTCTTGTGTCTTTCCTTCCCCAAAAGCCTGGGTAAAGAAACTGGTCTTGCAGAGGTTTGAAAACTCAAAAACATCCCAAATCTGTCCAAGTAGGGAGGACTACAGTTCATAGTGGAGGATTCCTCACAGAGCATGCCCCACCAATATCTTCCTTTATCTTATACAGGTGTTCTCAGGTAGGCAGGTCCCCCAAAATTTAGAGCTTAAATCAAAATCAAAGCCTTAAACTCCATTCAAAAGCCAACAAGGTAGCCAGTTCAGCAGATTGGAGCACTCGTGTCATGTTCTTACAAGTTATACCACTTAATGAGAAGACTTCTGCATTTTGCCCCTGCTTCTTTTTCTGGTATGAGTTAAAGTTTGCCCCACATAGAGTATATTTCAGTAATATAATCTTGAAGTAACAAAGGCCTGGTTGTTGGTGATAAGAGCCACATCTGAAAGAAATGGTTACACTGTGTTGATTATATGAGGATGTAAAACAAATGTCTCCCTAGACAATACTACTATAATGATCATCTAAGAGCAGCTCAGGACCACTGGAGCTATAACCATTTTTTTTTTAGCCTGTAAGTAAGTCACAGCAACCTGTGAGAATGAAGTCAGAAGTGGACATCTATCAGTGCTACTTCACTGATAATTGAGAACAAGGCTATATTGTAATACCAGCTCATAGATAGATCAGTCTGTTGCAGGAAAAATATCATCCCCCTGAGCCCTCCAGAAACACTCAATTTCCATTAACCTCTTCGGGCTGACCGTCACAATAGGTTCAATACCCCAATGGGAGAGGTTCACTTTAGCCACAAATTGGTCCCTAACATGGATCAAGAGTCTGTTGGGTGTATGAGCTGAGCAACCACCATTAGTGGTAGTTCCTTGGTTGGTGCAATGAAATCCTGAGCTGCCTCGGAAGAACTGCCATCAACCTGAGTGTGAGTTACCAAGTACTGGCAGCATTTGCACAGCAGGCTGTATGCTTGTCTATCCCAGGACTCTTATGTTCGTGCTATACCACATACCCACTTGGAGTCAACTGCACCAAAACTAGTTCAACAGTGTCCTCCAACCAGGATTCAGTAATACATGCAAAAGCAGGAGCCTAATCCATTGTTAAATTCTGATTTTGATACATTACTAACCACCAATCTCTCATTAGTCAACACGAAGCAAAGACTGAAACCCTTTTCTGCCAACAACGTGATCTTCTGAGACCTGATTAAAGGTGAAACAAATGAAATCTAGACTCAAAACTTTTTGTACATCTTACACTAGAATTTTTTTCTGTCTTGTTTTCTCCTTGCATACAACCGCAGGGACTGAGTAATCCAAACCCTCACAGCCAACCCTCACACAGGCCTCTATGACTATATCTACACTGTAGTAAAACACCTGAGGCTGGCCACATCAGTTAACTCGGGTTCTCGGGGCTTGGGCTGTGGGGCTAAAAATTGCAGTGTAGAGGCTCTGGCTGGAGTCTGGGCTCTGGGACCCTAATGTCTACATTGCAATTTTATAGACCCACAGCCTGAGCCCTAAGAAGCAAAGTCAGCTGATGAGGGCCAGCTTCGGGTGTTTTATTGAAGTGTAGACATACGCTAAATTTCTAAGATGTAGCAGCATTGTTAATCCTTTTCAACCATCCAGTAGATGCTGCTGCTGCAAATAAGGACTTCCAAGGCAATCTGTGAAGTCCATCTACAATACAGGTTTCAGAGTAACAGCCGTGTTAGTCTGTCTTCGCAAAAAGAAAAGGAGTACTTGTGGCACCTTAGAGACTAACCAATTTATTTGAGCATGAGCTTTCGTGAGCTACAGCTCACTTCATCGGATGCATACCGTGGAAACTACAGAAGACATTATATACACACAGAGACCATGAAACAATACCTCCTCCCACCCCACTGTCCTGCTGGTAATAGTTTATCTAAAGTGATCATCAAGTTGGGCCATTTCCAGCACAAATCCAGGTTTTCTCACCCTCCCCCTCCCCCCCCCCACACACACACAAACTCACTCTCCTGCTGGTAATAGCCCATCCAAAGTGACCACTCTCTTCACAATGTGTATGATAATCAAGGTGGGCCATTTCCTGCATAAATCCAGGTTCTCTCACTCCCTCACCCCCCTCCAAAAACCACACACACAAACTCACTCTCCTGCTGGTAATAGCTTATCCAAAGTGACCACTCTCCCTACAATGTGCATGATAATCAAGGTGGGCCATTTCCAACACAAATCCAGGTTTTCTCACACCCCCCACCCCCATACACGCACAAACTCACTCTCCTGCTGGTAATAGCTCATCCAAACTGACCACTCTCCAAGTTTAAATCCAAGTTTAACCAGAACGTCTGGGGGGGGGGGGTAGGAAAAAACAAGGGGAAATAGGCTACCTTGCATAATGACTTAGCCACTCCCCGTCTCTATTTAAGCCTAAATTAATAGTATCCAATTTGCAAATGAGTTTGTGTGTGTATGGGGGTGGGGGGGTGAGAAAACCTGGATTTGTGCTGGAAATGGCCCACCTTAATTATCATGCACATTGTAGGGAGAGTGGTCACTTTGGATAAGCTATTACCAGCAGGAGAGTGAGTTTGTGGGGGGGGGGGGGCGGAGGGTGAGAAAACCTGGATTTGTGCTGGAAATGGCCCAACTTGATGATCACTTTAGATAAACTATTACCAGCAGGACAGTGGGGTGGGAGGAGGTATTGTTTCATGGTCTCTGTGTGTGTACAATGTCTTCTGTAGTTTCCACGGTATGCATCCGATGAAGTGAGCTGTAGCTCACGAAAGCTCATGCTCAAATAAATTGGTTAGTCTCTAAGGTGCCACAAGTACTCCTTTTCTATCTACAATACAGGCTCCCTTCAAATGCAAAAACTCATCCTACAAACCTCCATGTATTTAATTTCCATTTAAGTCATGCTTATACCACTCCCAATGTGTCAAGGTAGCTTTTGGCTCTCTGTTACACTCTTGAATCAGCTGTGCTGATCATATCTGAGCAACCTGTAGGCTGGTGTAAAATGTTCCAGATTTAGTTCAAAGAGTGCCTGAACCTGCAGTATATTTATAAACCAGGCAATTTATAGGTTTTAAAAGTGATTATCTATAATTTGTATCTAATGCACAGATTCTGCATTAGAAGCCTCAGGCCTCCGTCTGTCCCCACATCAAACTGCTTCAGCCTGCAGATTACCAAGCACTTTGCAGTGACTGACCCTCTCACACAGATTTGGGAGAAGTAAAGTAATCCTCACAGATCCTCACAGTATGCATACATGCAGTCTTCCAAACAGGAGGACACATTTATTCCTACCTCTTTTTTTAAAGTGATATTTTATAACGATATGGAAAATGTTATTTTTTCCATTTGGATGATGACAAAAAGGGTTCACTCTTTTGGGGAGTGAAGTGGTAATATATAGTGCAAACAGGTCTGAGCATATATAGAGAGAGAGAGCATTCTGGCATGAGGATGTGCATACAGACTGACAATGTGATTTCAGCTTTTCAGAATTTAGTGCTGCTTCAATCTAGGGTCTTATAACTGGGTGTCCTAGATATTAATAAGGATATACATACTAATGATGATGAACCAGCTGTCCATGGAAAAGCTGATTTAGAGAATATTCAGTTTTATCATTCTGACAGCTCACATGGGACCACATACAGTATTCATTTCTTTTCCTTGCTCTAGAGTCAAATTAGAATTTTGTTTAAAGATAAGGGGACAGTATCAGAGCATTTTCATTCCCATTTGTGTGACCTATTTATTTTATTTAATACTTTCCGTAAAATATCTTCCAGTGTTCAGCAAGAATGGCTTGGATACTAAAGGTCAAATTCCGCATTTACTTACTGCAATTTAAAACTGGAGTAATTCCATCGATATAAATGAGTTACTCCAGGTTCACACAACTATAACTGAGAGCAGAACTTGTCCTATTGGGGGTGCTCTCAAAAAATTATTTTATCTTTTTACCACTATTACCAGTGTCAGTGCTTTACAAATGTTAATTAAGCCTCAGTACCCTGATGATGTAGGTTTTAAACTAATTTTATAGTTGGATATAAAGAGAGAGATAGAAGGTCTAATTTTGATCTCACTTTCACCACTTTTATTCAGGGGTAATTCCATTCACTTCAATGGAGTTTTTCCTAAGTACTGTACAATCATGTAGATGAGGGCAAAATCAGGTACACAGATGTTAAGCAACTTAACCTATTATATTGGGCCAGACGCTTTTCATTTACTTCCAGGGCTTTGGAGCAGAGCCCGGAGCTGGAGCGCAGAGCAGCTCCAGAGCAGTGGAGCTGCAGGATTTTGCCTGGAGTTGGAGCAGAGCCGGAGCACAGCTCCAAAGCCCTGTTTACTTCACATCAATAAAGTTATTCTATATTTACATCAGATTAACTGAGATCTGAATCTGGTCTACTGAGTCAGTGGCAGAATTGGAAATAGAATCCAGGGGTTCTGATTCTCAGTCACTTGTTCTAATCACTGTCAAGACACACAATCTTTATAGAAGTACTTACTCAGTATGGCAGCCAGGAACATTTCAAGTGTCCCTAGCATAGTCACAAGAAGGGAAACATTTCTTTGTTGGTTTGGTGCCTTAGAGATCAATCAGAAAAAGTAGATTTCATGAATTATCCACAGATAAGTCAAAGTTACCTTTAAGCAAAAATCCAGTCCAATAAAAATCTAAAACAGTTTGAATCAGATGTTCCCTTCCCCAATTTCTAGGCAACATCCACTCCAAAAAGGGTGTTTTATAAATGACACATCACCCTTGGTCAGATTGCTTCATGTCAAATGGCATCACAGTAGTTTTTGGTGATGAAAGCTTGCAAAGAATTTTAAAATAAGTAGCTCTCCAAGTTCAGAAGCCTGAAGAGAGTTGAAATAAAGTTACTGGCTGTTTGAAATACACTTTGTATGTCTGTTCCTGTTCTGAAATAGCTGCAAGAGACTCTCGCTGACACTGAATTAAAGTGCTGTTCTATTGTAAGAAGTGACTACATAGAAATAGCACCTTCTTTCTGAGCAGATCTGCTCTCTGTATGCTTTTAGAGTTGTGTCTTACTAACTAAAGTCAGTTTTTACTCCTTTTGTTAGCACAGCAAAGCTAACATAACAAAGGAAAAATGAGCTGCATTCTATTCTAGCTCACACATCAACAGACCTGTTAACGAAGGCCCTGCTCTTGCTCCCACTGACTAGGAAAACTCCCACTGATTTAAAGTAGTACAGGTTTATGCTCTTAATTCCAGTTGATGATGCAGGCACTAGGAAGAACCCAGCTTGACTTTCAGATTCCAGGATGAGTGGCTGTTAGGGGGAAAAAGGCATTTTATTTTAGTAGTATTAATCTGAAGTAGAGATAATAAATATGGAACCCAAACGTGTCATTCTTTACAAAGTCACTTCTCAGACTAGATCCATAATTCTGATATATGGAAGCTTCCATACTTTAAAATGACAGATGCAAAAAACATTTACTACTTTCTCTTTACTCTTCTCCCAGCAACAGAGTCACACAGTGAATGATCCACCATGATTGATTGAAACTAAAAATAGGTATTTATCCATCTGTTAGTCCTCTCATCCTGATCCCAAGCCTGATCCCAATTCTGCAATAAAAACGGATTTTGTTTTAAACAGCAGCAGTGACCTTTTTGGGCCCTCTATATCTCCCTCCATCCCTCATGAGCAGATTCATATCCAATTACCATTTATTTTTTCTCCAGTTCACGTCTCTCACATAAGACAGACAGACAACTAAAAATTCAATCTTTCCTGGTGCTTCCTTTAAGGTTGGCCTTGGCATGGACTAATATTGTCAGTGATGTCAACTGTGAGTTGTAGCAAATCACATAAACACCAACAGGTGAGCAAAGAACCAACCCAGTTTCTTAAGGCAACACTATTTATTATTTTAGCTGGTAAAAAATGAATTCCTGAAGTGTTCTAGGTGTTACACTCGAACAAAAAGAAAAAGTAAAGCAGTTCCCTGGAACCCTTGAGATCACCCAGAAGTCCTCAGTCAGATCCACTAGTTGATTATTACAGCCAAAGCCATTGAATGAGCTGGTGTACAAAGCATCATAGTAATGCATGCTTGGCCAAATCCTGGCCTTTCTGAATATATGCCCTAATAACTAGAGCACGGAAGGTATTCACTCAACAGACATAAGTCATACCCACTGCCTGATAATTAGTGATTCTCCTAGACAACAGATGAAAGTGCAAGATCATCTCTTGATGCAATCTGACCTCTGGGATACTATCCAAGGGGGTTTTCTTAAAAGATTTCCAGCCTTACCTCTATGGAAGATATCAGAAAACACCAACAAACGCTGGTGGGATGTTGAAAGAAAAGCCTCAGTTTCAGGACCCAGGTAGTACTGATGGTCACGTTTAGATATGCAGATAAACAAAAGACACATTTGCCAAATCTCTCAGCCTAGATTCATTAATAAACCCATTATTTATCAGCAGAACCAACATTTCTTCATCCTTCATCTCCTATGATGTCATAAAATTTGTGTGTTTTTCCCAGGACTCCAGCAACTGGAATATACAAAGCCTGAGCTGAATGCACAACTGTCTCTGGAAGGCCTTTCCCTCATTACATGGAGACAGCAAATAGGCCCAACAAGGAATCATCTAGTAACGCTAAACGCTCAATCAACGGATCCTCCTCTGGCTCAGCTGTCAAATGGAGAGATTAAAAAGATACTCCAGGCACTTGATATTAAAAGGCAACTGGAAGCAGAAGATGGTGGTGAAGCAGCTCTCTTACCCTTCTTTTTGGAGAGATGCTCTTTTGAATCCATATTTCAGACCCAAACCTGCACCCAATGAAGCCAGTTGTGAGATGGGTTTTTTGTTGTTTGTTTGCTTGCTTGTGGAGTTTTTGTTGAGGAGACAGGGGTAAGAGGAGGGAAGACAAAAGTTAAGAGGTGGGGGTAAAAAAATCTCAAATTCTGAACTAAGACTCTCTGTGATTTGGAAAAGCACCATTTGAAAGCACAGTTCATGGATGGGGAAAATCCTTTTCACTCCCTTCCAGTGTGTCTATCATAAATCTGTAGTTTTAGGGAATAATCATACTTTATTTATATGCACTTTTGATCATTCTCCTTCCCAAGTGTTTCCCTAAAAAAGACTGATTCTTCATGGTCCTGCTTTTCCCTAAGATACTTAACATACACATTTCACTTGCTGGATTCCTGCTAAGAAAATAGGCAGGCTTTCAATCAAGATTTTTTTCTCAGAAAAGTCTCCAACTGATAAAAAATTACTGGAAAAGACAAAAATAATTAAACTCCCTACTGGGTGCAGAATTCTCTTATTATGATTTCATTTTATTAGTAAAAGATTTTGTACTGAAAGCTCAATAGAGCCACAGCATATTTTGTATGTTGTCATAATCAACTCTTAAATATATATAGCAGCAGAAAAATTAGAGATCATCAACACCACCACAATCCATGTTATAATATTAAACTATAGAAATATTGCAATAACAAAGGACAATGTCATTGCTCTAGTTAGAGAAAGGAGCCAAGAAACATGAAGAGGAAATAATTCAACAACAGATTTTTAGCTAGCACTATTCTTCACATTCAAAATACAGTATTTGTAAAGAGTTGGCATGGCACTTACTGTGAGATAATATGCCATCTCTTCAGAAATAAAGAAGTTGGAAACTAAGAGCAAAATATAACAAGATAGTTTTTTTTAAAAACTATCAGCTAGAAGACAGGGAAATATGACAACCAGTAGCAAAATGGTCATGTTAGGCATACAGCTGGTTGGCTTCCCAGATTTAAAGGCCAGCTCAGGGAAGTAACACTGGGGAAATAATTGATGTAAGAAACAAAAGGAATAAAATTTTCATAAAGGACAGTGCTCCTGGGGAATGTGTTGTTGGGTGTTTTCTACTGCTTTATCACACTTACAATATGAAATAAAAAACAATAAAACTGATGATAGGAAAACAAAAACCATGCTCAACAGACCCTCAGGATGTCCAACAGGTTAAAAAAATGCATTTATCTGTGAACATAAATGTTCTTTTGGGACAGAACCAGATAGGAATTGAGTGATAGTTAAAGAAAGTCAAGCCAGCATATGGATTATACAACATTGGAAGCTAGATTACCAGAAAATGGAGGTTAACTTCAGCATAAAGGAAACATACACACTTAAGTGAACCCAGTAGAACTTGCATTTATTAGCTGTTGCCCTCTGACTGGTGCTCGTCACTCTAGATGGAATAAAGACAGACCCAGGTCCCAGGCCTTGGCTGCAGCCAAATGAGAGCAAATCAGAAGGGGCAAGTGCCGCTGTGGCATGAAACACATTTACAGTTCACTCACCTTGGGCCTTCTATGCAATGGGCCAATACCCATCTGAAGTTGGATTTGACTAAAGGCTGGTGAGCCTACATTCTACCAGCACTTAATGGCTCAAAGGAAATAAACTGAGCGTAGTAAAGCTCTGGCCATGTAGTCTTCCCTGCCATTCCCCTACACGTTTTTTTCCCCGGAAGGATAGTGGCACATTGAACTAGTATGTTGGTTCTACACCACCAGAAGATCTATGAACAATGGGTGAGCCTCCCATATCCAGTTATGCCAGCTTTAAGACCATCTGTGCCAATGAAGACTGCGGTCCAAGTCTCTTCCTGAGAACCTTATATTCTAAAAAATAAACAATAGATACATACAGACAAGATGAGCTCTTCTATTCACCACACTGATAGACAGTGTTGGAACCCTGCAAAAACTGCTTATTTATTGTTGCAGTGGTGACTCATTAATTCTACTCTAGGAACATGCAAGCTTAGGGGAAAGTATAAGCTGATTTTACATTGTTTTTTGAGTTACCAGTAGAACCAAATGCCAGAAAAGTGGTATATTTGAATCAACCAAGGAAAATAGAAAATACACTGATACAAATTACAGTAAAGTCTACCAGCCTACAAAGGAAAAGAAAAGTATAGAAACAAAAAGGCAATTGTGTTACATTTCCAGCACGGAACACAAATAATCTGGTTTTAATTACCAGACCTGTTTTCTTCCTCTGTCCCTCCCAAAAAAGTGATTATATGATATTACTGAATCACAGTTCAGCCAGTTTCTTTTTCTAAGGGGCCTATCATTCCTAGAATCTAGATGCTGATGCTGATGCTGTACTACCCAGAATCTGTTAATAAAATAATTAAAATATTTTAAATTGTATGTTAACTAAACAGATGTTAAAGCATATGTACTATAGGAAAATATCTTCTATCACACAGCAGAAAAAAAAAGTCCTGTAGCTGATAAGCCTATTGCTTCTTTTATCAGGGAAACTCCAGTAGTTTGGACTATGTGATGAAGTGGATTAGTGCAGTAGGCTTTCAATTCTCTAACCAGAGTTCAGAGCCGATCTTAAGTCACAAGTGAAAATGCCTTTATTGGTCTCATCCTATTCCCCTTATTCATTATCTATGCAACCACATACACCCTGTCACAGATACACACTTTGACCTGGATGACAGTGTCTTTTCAGTGTGTTAAAGGACAGGCAGCTTGCAAAATGTTCTAACCACACTACACGTAGCTCAAGTCCCTCACTTTCAATGAATGCACTCATCAGTTTTTAAATTACAAAATAAAGAACCACGTCCTCAACTGATATAAATAGGTGTAACTCTACTGAAGTCAATGCAGCTATCTCTTTTATACCAACTGAGGATCTCACCTATCTCCACCTAGTCCTTAGTTTTATTGCCAGTAGCAAATTCCACAAATGATCTTTCATATGAATGGAACAAAATCATTTAGCACTCTGTATTTTGTGACAGATAATTCAGCAGAATATCTTTAATTCTTGACACCAGATATAAGCAACCAGTCCAGCCAAATTTGGATTCCTGCTCTCTCCCAAATGTTTTCAATTAAAGGCAGATGTAATCAATCCTATTGAGTAAGCACTATCTGGCAGAATCGTATTTAACGTTTATTTCCTTTTGCTATGGAAGGACAAGAGAGACCAAGATACGACTGTAGTTTCGTAATAAAATTGTGAGGTGTATGTTCACAAACACCCAATGAGTTAAATAACATGCAGAGCTCCAGGCAAGCAATGGCTTTTCTTTCATGATCTTTTCTAATTCCATGAAAATGACCAACAACATTTGTGTTTTAGATTAAACCATTTTCTGTCATCATGCTGCCATGCCAACAAACCAGCAACACATAAAAGAAGTTTCTCCATACACCTATAGTCTTTACAAGACTGTGTCTTTCTATTTGTGGTCACAACACATATTGTAATTCTGAGAACAGAAGCAATATCATTGAAATTCTGAAACTCTATTCTTCTACTCAGCCAAGCCTTAGGAATCAATTACAAAGCAGATATAGGCATTATACATCACCTCAATATCAAAATGATCTAATCTGCTCTGCTGCAAAAGTCTAGAGGAAAAATAGTTGTAAAAGCCCAACAAATTGAAGTTTTGTTTTTCTATTCCAGTGAATGAAATTAAAGATGCCTCGGAAATATCCATGCCTTCTCATTAATTTTACAAGAAAATAGAATAATGCAGGAATGGGCTTTAGACTACTTCTACGTGGAAAATAGATACTAATGGCATTTCACAATTCTAGATTCAAAGACTATAGTTACTGATCCTTAATCCCAATCTAATGGTTGCATGTTTTTTGTGGTCAAATGCCTACCTTACTTTGTGAATTTCCAGCAAAAGCCAGTGAACATATTGTAGGATATGAGGGGAGGGTTAAGTGTTCTAACATCTTTGCTGTGGTTGTTATTATTATTTGAATTATGGTGCATCTAGAGTTCTAAAACACACTGAAGCCCCACTGGGCTACATCCTATGCAAAGACAGTAAAAGACAGTTCCTGTCCAATGGTATTTACAATGTAAGTACTTTGAGCATTTCATAAAGGCATGAAGAGATGTACAAAGGCAAGCCCAAACCCATAATTTTTGAGGCCGATTACAGGGATTATAAATCCCATTGGTATCTTGAAAATACTTTGAAATGTTAGGGGAAAGAAGTGTTGGAAAAACTCAGTCATCCTGCAAGCATAAGTCCCTTCAGTAGCTATGCAGTAGCAACGGTGGAAGTTTCAGTAAATGTTCAGAAACTCATGAGCAAATAAGCCTAAAGATCTATAAATCAGGTTTAATGGGAGACACTCTTCAGTACTAGAAATAAATCAGATATATTTATTACAGTATCACTACCAGCAATCTGAGACCTACTGGTACAACATTTGATTATTTCCCCTTTGGGATTCTTGTCTTATCTATGAACAGGTAGGTTCATCCTGAATTTGATTATTTCTGGAACTACTGCCATCACATGATCAGTACATTCTAGATGGTTGATGCTATATATTTCTGGCTTGAGTCACACCTCCTGAGTTCTTTGAGGGTGACTTCAAAATATACTAACCATCCATACAAGGAGGATATCAGAGTTACAGTCGGTTTTGATTTTTATTTTTTATTTATTTATTTACTTTTGCTGGGAAGGGAGATTCTGCAAAACAAGAGTTAACTTTTTCACAATGCAACCCAATCAAAACGAAAAATTCAGTACAACTGCTACCATGGATTGCAGTGCATAGCTCAATCAGTGTAGAACTGGTACAGTGACAGTAAGTTTTGTTCTTGAACTTACCATATCAGTAGACCTGGCAAAAAATCTGAAAGTTTGATTTTTTTTTAATTTCCTGGTTTTTTTCAAATTTTGAAATTTAATTTTTAATACTGAATTTCAAATTTGTTGAGAAATGGGGGAAAGGGTTTTCACAAGAATTTAGTCAAAATTGTATCCACATTTTTTGTTTTGTTTGCAAGATTTTGAAATTTTGAAAACTGTTGGCAACCTGTACAAACAGGATACATCTATGCAGGTTTATTTTGACAATGTATCCTAGAGGGATAGGGTTTTCACTGTAGGTATGTCCTGCTTACAGAGGGTCAGTAAGTGAGCAGAAAATACACTGGTGAACAAATGTGGTAGGCCTGAGAAATTCTTAACAAGAGATTCAAAACAATTGTGCACTGCATTGTGTCAACAATCTTTAGAGCTGAGAGAGATATTTAACTTTGCTTTGGAGAGGAGGGTACTTTTACAGTGTCTATAAGCTAGAATCACAAAGAATTTTGTCTCCCAGGAACACAATCCCAGATTTTAAGCTTGTGGATATTAGTGTCAGTTTCTGTCATCTGAGCAAGGATGAATGACCTCAGTTCATCGGAAAATTAGTCTAGTAGCTAGAGGGAAAAAAAATAAATTAAAAAAGGCTCTTTGCTTATGAAGCCTAAGGCTGTGACATGAAATGTATCACAAAATTGCTTATTTATAAAACATTACTTTTTAGATTTACATTTGTATCTCACCACTGACCAGGCTTGTTCCCTGGAAAATTAAACTGTTAGATTTTGGTTTTCATTCTCCAATTTTGTTCTCCTCTTTTTTCAAACAATGAGAAGAAAATGAAAAGAGAGGTGGAGAAAAAGAGAGAGAGAGGAGGACAGTTGGCAACCTAAAATACTAAGTAAAACTAAAGTACTGATATCTACCACAGCGCTTAAGATAAATGCTTTTTCCACAAACATGCTTTTTCATCTGTTTCTTCAAATGACATTGTTGATGAGCAGCAGTGTGGTGCAACATAGAGCACTGGATTTGAAGCCAGAATATCTGGGTTCTAATCCTAGCTATCCCCTTGATCCTCTGGGTTCTCATAGAATCATAGAATATCAGGGTTGGAAGGGACCTCAGGAGGTCATCTAGTCCAACCCCCTGCTCAAAGCAGGACCAATTCCCAATTTTTGCCCTAAATCCCTAAATGGCCCTCTCAAGGATTGAACTCACAACCCTGG
The DNA here is from genome assembly GCF_965140295.1 of Lepidochelys olivacea. Taxonomy (NCBI): domain Eukaryota; kingdom Metazoa; phylum Chordata; order Testudines; family Cheloniidae; genus Lepidochelys; species Lepidochelys olivacea. Next base: position 61,920,070 of record NC_140418.1, on the reverse strand, counting down.
GTTTAGCAGGCCAGTGCTCAAAGCACTGAGCTATCATCATAATTTTGCCATGAGCAAGTTAAGATGGTAATATCTTTGGGGCAGAGATTGTCTCTCACTATATGTTTGTGCAGTGCTCACCACAGAGGAGTCCTAGTATCTAAGTGCTACCATAATACAAGTAATGAGACCTTTTTTTGTTGTTATCTAGCTGATAAAATTTCACTTTGCTTCACCTGGCTGGGAGACAAGGGAAAAATCAATTGGGAGGTAGGATAGAGAGAGAGAGGGGGATGATCTGTCAGTGGTGGGTGCTCTTAACCTCAGAGGAAGGAGAACATATCTGGATTCCTCACATCATCTGGAGATGGCAAGAAAAATAAAATCTAGCTTGGATAGGAGAAGCGAGGTAGTTGATTCTGGGAAGGTAAATAGCCAGGTGAAAGTCCTACCAAAGGCTTCCCAAACTATGGCCTAGTAATTGTTTCTCATACAGCAAGGTCTACACAGTGTGTGATCATATAATTATCTAAAATATTCCCAATAGCCCTGTGGCATGCACACGGGAGATAGATGCGTGCAGTAGAGCTAAGTAAAATTTTTCAGCTGGAAATATTTTTGGAGAAAAATGGAGATTCAGTGACACTGAAATGGTTCATGAATTCATGTGAGTTTTGCCAAATTCATTCAGTCAGAATCCTCCCCAAAATTCTGAAAGTATTGAAACATTTTAACATTGTCAGAATGAAATGTTTTGATTTTTTTGGTCTGAAAAACCTTTGTTTCTCAAAATTTATTTAAATTTTATTATTTTAAATCAAAACATTTAAAAATGGTTGAAATTGAAACAACAAATTTTGTCAAAATGAAACATTTTGTACAACTCCCCCCCCCCATTTATTTTTTACTTCTTGATTTAAAAAAAGCGGGGGGAGGTTATTGGTTCAACCCAAAATGAAATATTTTACAATATTTTAGAATTGCCAGTAAACCAAAATATCCATTATTCACACCGTTCTAGTGTGTCATATATGTTAGTTTCAAGCCAAGGATTAGTGTTTGTCTGATTAACTCAAACTGCTTCCATAAGAGAAAAAACAAAAACGTAACAGTGGATTAGCATGAGAGCAATCTCACAGCCCTATAATACTTCTGAGGCCCTACTTGCTTCTAGCACACAAGGACAAGCTCCCTGCTTAGATCTCACACAGGCATACAGCGTGGAGTAAATACGCAGATCTGGCTGGGGCTGCAGGTCAAATAGGGCTCTCAGAAGGAATACAATAAATGCTTTAAAAGGGTATTCAGAAAAGAGAAGACAAAATTCCACATGCACTGGGACTGGATACCATGCTATGGGTTTTCTGTTTATTTTCACTTTACGTCATGTATATGTTATTTACAAACAAAAAACCTTCATTTAATGTTAGTTAAAGTGGCACTCATCAATATACTAAATTATTAAATTTTAGGAAATACCAAATTAAGGATTAAAAGGAATTAAAAGGTTTCAAAGTCAAGCACTCTCAAGTTAGGAAATGCCACAAAGAACTTCGCCAAGGCAACTTTAATCTGGCCTCCCTCTGCATATGCATTCTAATACAGCCTTTAATTACAAGCAAAAGCGAATACCTCTGAAAAGTTTGATGCACATGACTTGCCCAGCATTATGTAGGAACTCGGTGGCAGAAGCAGAGATACAGTCCAAGTCTCCAGGATGGCATTCAACTTCCATAACCACAAGATCATCCTTTTCTTCCTTCAGTTCCCTATCTCATAACTACAAAGCTTTTAACTCTGGAACAAATGAGCCAGGAGTCATACAAACAGCAGACTCCTTCAGTCCAACCTTGATTCAGCTACAGAACAGATCCGTCTTATGCACTGAGTGAACCAGGGGTCCTGTGTAGAAACTAATATGGGATAATATAATTAAAGGCTGTTTATAATGTATATGCACAAAGGCTCCAACTAAAGATTGTATGGGTAATGTTCATCCTGGCCCTTCCTATCTTTAAATCTTTTAATCCTCAAATTTGTATTTTGCTACTTTCTTACAGTTTAGTTTAAGGTTGCTCTAATCAATAATGATAAATTATTATTTTTTGTAAATTTCCTTCATTTTAATAGAAAGAAAATGTATATGTGCTGTTTAAATAATAAAAATTTTTCTTCAGTGTATATTTGTTATCTTTGTGAGACTCCAAATTTCACCAACTAGTGTCATGTTGACCAACTGTAAGGGTGTGTACCAGGCCCTTTGAAGCCCCCCAGAAGGCCCTCCGGTCCTACCACACCTCGCCCCAGAAGAAAGGCAATAGAGTGGAGTCCTCCAAGTGGTCTCCAGAGGTTGCAGGGAAGGAAGCCAATCAGAGTCTGCAAGGCTCATATAAAAGAGAGTTGCAGGGCCTGCACAGCTCAGTTTCTGGCTGGAACCAGAGGAGGAAACTTGCTGTTGCTGGCTGGCCAAGGAAGCTGCAGCAGCTGGACAGAGCAGTCACTGGCTGGGACACTCAACACAGAGACTGGGGAGAAACCCTGCTTAAGCAGAAATAGGACTGTGAAGCTCTCCAAGCACAGAGGCCTGGGAGAGAAAGCCTTGACAAGAAGGCCAGGGACTGTTATAAGTTCACCAGGTGAAGGGGTCTGTGAGAAAGAACCCGGAGAGATCAAGGCAGAGACTGTTATGGACTCTTTAGGCAAGGAGGCCTGCAGGAGATCCTGCTTAAACAGGCAACAGGCCAAGGACCCAAGAAGCTGATCGGAAAGAGTGGGAAACAGGTCAAAGAATGCAGCAATAGACACTAGCAAAGGAAGCAGCAGGTGGCTGCTAATCATAGGATCCCTGGGTTGGGACCCGGAGTAGTGGGTGTGCCCGAGTTTCTCCAATCAGCCACAGGCTGAGTGGTGAAGGGCCCAGGAAGCAACAAGTTTCATTTGGAGCCCAAAAAGGTTTAAACAGGCCCAGAGATGGGACTGAGGACTTTGGGGAGGGGCCAACCATTTGTTGAACATTGTTACCCGGTAGGGGGTTGTTTCGTTATTTCACATAATGACTGTGTATGACTCGGCTGGAGGGCTGAGTCACTGAAAATCCACTTGAAAAGAGAAACTACCTGCAGAGGGTACTGCAAAAAACAGAAGAGTGCAGGCATGCAGCCGGCCAGCAGAAGGCGCTCACGAGAGAGGAGTGGCCATGCTTTTACACCAATATCTTGAAAGTCATTTAAATTAAACTGTATTCAACCAAAATACAATTTAACGCAACTGCAGGTTTATTGCAACTTCTAAATTACACTTATTTTTAATTGTGGAACAGAGTAGGGACACTCAGCTATAATTTCCCACCTCTTACAAAAGGTACATATTGAGAAAGCCACAGCCTTTCTAAGATGCTATAAACAGTATACAGGAATTCATGTAACCCTTTCTGAGAAAAGTAATAAAACACCCTTCGAAAAGAAATAGTGTAACTTACCCCAATACAAACCCAAACAAGTGAAGCAGGAACTTATCCAACCCCAGACTGCTCTCACTGCAGCTCCTCCTGGGACCCTTCTTTGTAATGATATCATGGTTGTCTGAGGGAAATCAGTTAGTAAAAGCAGCTGTTGCCATGACAACCATACCACTAGTGACTCCCCCAGCTATGCAAATAAACTGGAAGGAGAAGGTGATGAGTAGCTGATTACCTCTGATGTCACAACCTCTCAGGCAGTCACAGGGGGCAGCAAACATGCACTGTGTAAGTGGGAGGGAAAATAATCAGGCTTTGCTAGTGTTTCTGTTTTTCCAAATTTCCCCAAAACCAACAACATACAAACACAAAATACACATTGGTGATCACTCCATACATTAATTAGTGGCTGAAATATGGTTTAAAATCCCCTTGGCTTGTTTACAAAACAGAGTTCTGAAAAAAGCTGAGGTACAGACCCTGTACCTGACGCAACCTTAGCTTTGTCCCACTAGTGCGAGCCCACGCTATTGTCAGGAATTGAGGATAAGATGCATCTCAGAGGCCACATGGTAGGCCTCAGAATAGAGGTGTTTCTTTCGTTTTAAAACATTTTACCTGAAGCCTGAAAAATAAAATTTTCTGGGGAAAACTTGCTGATGGAGGGCCAGATTCTGCATTTAGATTTGCAAAGTGAACTCATGGATATAGGCAGAATTCCACAGACTTCAGTTGGATACCCACACAGTTCTCCTTCTTGGACCAAGCCCAAAATTTTCTGTTGTGCATGCTGTTCCATGCCATCGGCTTCTCTGTTATATTGTGCAAGGTCTGTTTAGAAATTTGCTCACAAGTCTGGCTTGCAAATTTGGGCAGCATTTAATTTAGAAAACCCTGCAATGCACAGCCAAAATAATGGAAACATTTACATTATCAATTACCTACTGTCTGAACAATGATTAGGGTAGTAGACTTTTTTAAAATCCCTTTCTCCCTCAAACCATAGTTTCTTTTAACTTCAGTTCTGAAGATATTATTTGGCTATTTAATTCTGTGTCTGTGTTCTGCTATGATACATCTGGTAGTCTTAGCTAGGCTGCATTATCACAACATGGCTCCAACAGCAGGGTTCTTAAAACAGAATGTAAAAAAGCTCCATTGTTTTGAGTTGGGGTTAAAAAATAAGATTTTCATCTGAAAATAGTTAGATAATTAAAATGATTCATAATAACAAGCACTAAGCAACAGCCCATGGCTCAAACGCAGTGGTGGGTAATCTATACATCTCCAGTGGGTTTCCATCATTGCAGGATGATTTCAATGTCTGTGCTTACTACTTATATTTACTAAAGGAACTGACAGTATCTTTTATCTATTTGGCCTTCTTAACTGTCACTGTTTCCTTTCTCAAGTACCACCATTATATCTTAGGCCAGCAGGTGAGACTAAGCTTCTGCTGTGATAGCCCTTGGTGCTTGGAATTTGGTTCCAGTCGTGTCTCTACTTTCTTGTCTACCTCTCTCTGTTTAAAATGATTAAAACACAATAGTTGCACAAACATTTCTTTGTTAATCACTTTCAGCTCCTGTACAGTGAACCACCCTTCTTTAATGATGCTGCTCTGATTTATGTTTGTTGAGGGTTTATGTTTAACTTTATGATTTTAAAATATTATTTAGGGAATGACATAAGTGGACTTTATACAGTGCATTGTTACTATGTAAAATAACCAGAGTCCTGTTCAAAGGAACTTGCCGTACAACACAAATACAAACTCTGGGTTAACAATTCAAAGGAATGGAGATATGGGCCTAGGTCCTGAAAATGCTTCAGCTTGCATATCACTTTACTTAGGGGATATTTACTTCTCTGGGAGTACTCATGTGAATAGAGTTACCCTGTCCTCAAGTGTTGGTTATAGAGTCGACAAGAGGACAGATCATCACTGAAATATTTTGCAAAAGAACAGTGTTTGTTTCTTTGTTTGAAGAAGATGATGAAAGGTAGGGAGCTATTGTTTCTTTAGAATATTTTAATTTTGTAAAGCACACCAAATGCTCTAGGGGTGAGGAAGATGGGGACACTGTGAAAAATAGTATTTTGTATTGCTTTATATGATCTAAGAAATGCAGGGAATAACTTCAAGCTGAGAAAGTTTACTACAATTGTTAGTGGTTTTGAGACTCTTTGGATCTTAAATACAAAAGTGTAATGTATTTACACTAAACTTTAAAACTAGATACTTGTATGCAGATCCAGAAACAAATTTAAATTGTAAATCCTCTCCCAACCTTGGCTTTACCTATGTATTTTATAATTATTGTGACAGTTCTCGGGTCATTCAGGACTGTGAGTCACCTTGTCACCCACGCCTCTAGCGTGATGGAGTCCCTAACACTAGCCTTTCAGCCACTTAAGCACTTTCCTCTATGCTATGCTAACCCTGTCTTTGCCTTGCAAGTTAACAGTAGGTGCACCCCCATCCCTGAATGCTTTTGAATCATTCCCATGTGATATCTAGTCCCTGATTCTGGCTACTAACAGATATCCCAAATCCCTCTGCCTCCAAAGAAACAGCATACCTCAGTTTACTAGTTTTACCTTAAACCACTGTTCCTGAAAATGACACAGCACTTGTGAGCACTTATAATAAAACAAAAGTAGGTTTAAGAAAGAATAAAGATTTAGCTAGAAACAAGGGAGAGTGGTGGAAACAAAGGATTACAATACAAAAGAAAATAATAAAATGCAAATCTGGGTGTACACTTCTGAATAGTTACCTTTCCTATCTAATAAAGTAGGTTTTCCCCCCAAACTTCAGTCTGTTGCAGAGCTGGTCATCCCATACATACATCATGATGTGATCCCACACCACTCAGTGCTTGTTTCCCAAGCCCAGTAACAATGGTCCACTGTGACAAGCTGTTCCATGAATGCCAGCAGTAATCTTGAATTATTTGTTTCCATGGCAGCCAGCAGGTCAGGCATCACCGATTCACTCTCTGAGTCACAGCTCATGAAATACTGGAGGACTAGGCACATTGTGTTCATAACCCTCATCACCAGACTGGCACACTGCTCGGGATCCATGCTGTCAGGCAGAGATGACAGGCACACAGTTTATAAGAGCTGTTGAAAAATGGCATGAAATGAAGTAGGAAGCCCATGGAATGACGAGATAGAAAGAACTGCATTACGGGATGGCGAGCATATCCTCATGATGCATGGCAATCCATTCCAGAATTGCCAACAACAGAGAGTGGTGGTTGCACAGTGGAAAAGCTACCCACAATGCAACACTCTCTCTGCCAATGTAAGAGCAACAAATGTGGACATCCTTCACCGACACAAGGAGTGTTGTGTGGATCTGCACAACCAATGTTATTAAAACGACATAACCATCAACATAACTTAAGTCAACTTAACTGTAGTGTAGATGTGCCCAAAAGGAATTAAAGGTAGAACAGATTGTTTAGCATAAGTAGTTAGCACATATTTCAAGGGACCATTCTCGATGAAGTGGCCTGTTAACATCTCTCCAATCATAGGAGGGGATAAAAGAGGGGGAGGAAAGTGTGTGGGGGGGGGGCAGTTAGTGGGTACAGATTGTTGTAATAAGCCATAAATCCAGTTCTTCTGTTCAGTCCATGATTTTTAGTATCTAGCAAAGCTATGAATTTAAGCTCCCAGGTTCATCTTTTCAAGGTGTCGGGCGGGTTTTCTTTAAGGATGAGGACTATGAGGTCAGATGTAGAGTGATTACTTTGTGAAAAGTGTTCCCCCACAGATGATAGGGTGTTTTTGTCTTTTATCATCTTTCTGTATTAGTTCATTCAAGAGCATAGTGATTGTCTCATTTCACCCACATAGTTGTTATTGGGACATTTAATGCATCAGATGAAGTATATCATGTTGTGATAGGCATGTGTTCATAAATCTTGAAAAGTGTGTTTAGGGGATGTTAGTCATAGTAGAAGTGGAGATATGTCTATGAGTTTTGCATCTGTTGTTCTGGCAGGGCCTGGTGCTACTTTGAGTTGGTGTGTCCAGGTTCGTGGAGAGCTTGCTTCAGATGATGAGCTTGGAGAGGTTGGGGAGTTTGAAGGCCAGAAAAGGTGATTCAGGAATGATTTATTTCAGGATGTGATCCCTATTGAGTATGAGATTTAATTGTTTGATGATACCCTGTATGGATTCCAGTGTGGGTTGATAGGTGACAACTAGACGGGTGCAGTTGGAGAGGTTTTATTTCTGTATTGAAGGATGTTCTGTTTGGGTATTTGGACGGTCTATTCCATGATGTGATCTACTTCTCTGATGCAATATTTTTCTCTGGTAAAGGCATTGTTAAGTATTTTAAGGTATTTATCCCGTACTTTGTCCTTGGAGCATATTCTGTGGTATCTGAGTACCTGCCTGTAGATTACAGATTTCTTGGTGCATTTGGGGTGGTTACTGGATCTGTGAAGGTAAGAGTGGTGATCCATGGTTTCTAGTATATAATTGTCTGTAGCGTTACATTGTTCAAGCTGATCACAGTGTCCAGGAAGTTGATGCTAGTGTGGGAGTGTTTCAGAGAGAGCTTAATAGATGGGTGGTGGTTCTTGAAGTTGTGGTGGAACTATATGAGGGAGTTTAGGTCTCTCCAGATGATGAAAATAACATTAATGTATCTCTGGCAATGGTTTAATAGTGTATTTGTCCAGAAATTCTTCTTCAAAGTGGCCCATGAAGAGGTTGGGATACTGGGAACCACCCATAGCTATTCCCAAGGTTTGGACAAACTGTTTGTTGTCGAACATAAAATTGTTAAGGATGAGGATGAAATGGATGAGTTTGGCTATGTGTTTGGGGTGGATATCTGATGGTTGTCCACTGTCTTGTAGATATTTGAGGCAGGCAGTGATCCATTATTGTGAGGGATATTGGTATATAGGGAGGTGGCATCAGTGGTGGCAAGGATGGTGTTCTAAGGGAGGTTGTTAAAGCTGCAGAGTTTCTGGAGGAAGTTGGTTGTGTCCTGGAAGAAGCTGGCCCTTTGTGTGGTGAGTGGTTTGAGGATGGTTTCTATGAGTCCCAGTGTTCCGTCATTAAGAGTGCCGTGGCAAGATATGATGGGTCTGCCTCGGTTCCCTTGTCTGTGTATCTTGGGAAGCATGTAGAAGGTCCCTTAGGTGGGCTCATGGAAAATGAGACTGCAGAGCTTCTTTTGAAGTTGTTTGGGGAAGTATTTCATGATATCCATGAATTCCTGAGTAAATTGTGGTTTGGGGTCATCTTTGAGTTCTTCATAGTAGGTGGTGTCAGAAAGTTGTTGGTTTTCCTTGTTAATATAGCCCTCACAGTTGAGGACTACGATGGCACCCCCTTTATCTTCTGGTTTGGTCACTATTTGGTGGTTGGATTTCCTGGGCTGCATAGCTGTCATCTCAGGGGCATAGAGATTGTGGTGGATGTGATGTTTGTTAAGGATTTCACCTTCTTTTTTTCCCCTGAATTAATCAATGTGATGATCAAAAGTGTAGTTTCATCCACTGTGGGGTACTCAGATGATTTGTTTTTCTTATAACTGTCAGTGGGGATGTGGCAATTGTAGGTGGTGTCATCATTGCTGTGAAAGAATTCGTTGAGGCAGAGTTGGCGGAAGAATTCTTCTAGCTCTCCACGTTATTATGGTATCAGGTTCTGTGATGGGGCAGAAGTTTAGTCCTTTGGAAAGTACAGATAATTCAGCTCTGGTTAGGGGTAGTCTTGCTAAACTGATTATACTGGGGTTTCTTGTACTGTCCAGGTGGTGGTTCCCTGTGCCATGGTAGCTTTCTGTGGGTCTGGAGTTGTTGTAGTTGGTTCTTATGTTCTTATGCTGGATAGCTGTCATGCAGCGGGATGGGGGCAGGGGGAGTTATAGCCGTTTTGGATTTCTTGAAAGATTTCCCAGTAAGTTTCCTGATTTTTTCATTCTTTTAGCGTGATGATTTTTTGTTTGAGGTTTTCCCTTCTGGAGTATGTGAGGTGCAGTAAGTGGTTCCTCAGTTTTTCTGAAGTCCTTCTGCAGAGCTGTTTGGCATATTTGGAGTTTTATGTAGTGGTCAGAGGGTTATAGAAGTTGAGACCTCTGGCGATAATGTTTTGTTTCTTGCATTTGCTCAGAAAGCAGATGTCGCATTTTATAGCCATAGACAAGGTGAACCCTCATCTTGTTGTAATGTTTCTTTTTTACCTTCAAGAGGTTTCAGTTGTATGCAGTGGTCTCTGATGAAAGTCTTGAGATTGAGCAAGACTAAACAATTGAGCCTTGCATTGCATCACTGCTGAACACTGTGAGATGACAATTCCCTTGTGCCTGAATGGGACATCACCAAGAATTATTATCTCCTGGTGACTAATTTTTACACCAAGTCCATAAAGCATATATTCAATATAAATAATTCCTTATATATTTCCCATACATACAAGTCACAATGATTATGAATCTTGACAAGTTATGAGCTTTCTGTAGATACCTTACATGTTACTTTTTATGGACAAATATCCTGTAAGACATGTATTTGGTGTAGTGAGTTTGTCAGATGTGAGATGAGACCCTTTGCCAAGGGTCTTTGTGTGTCTCTCTGTCACACACACACACACACACACAGATGGTAAGGTACATTGAACTTTAAAAAGTTTAATAATTTAATACATGCAGCGCAGTCAGTATAAAAGCACATTCATCTTCAACCCCATAGACACATCAAAGCATCTCACTGACACTTAGAAAAATGTCTTCAAAAGTTATCATATTCTGCAGTTTGCAGAGCTGTGTGGCATAAGGAGGTGTCTTTGAAATAACTGAATTATTTACCATTCATTGTTCTTTAACAAATGTAATTGGGACTACTCAGCATTCCTAGGGACCCACAATGAATGCATTGAAGGCCACTTCTTCTCTCATTCTTATATGGATTTATTCCAGATTTATACCTGTATCACCAAGGGCAGAATTTGGCCCCAAAAGCAAAGAAAAAGGCACAGGCCTGTGACTGGTTTTTTTTGGCTTCCCTTCAGATGGATGATGCAGTTCCTCACATATTGTAACTGTCATCAGGGCAGACTGCTGCACTCTAGCATATTTCAGATGTTGAAGTGCTGGAGATTATAATGGCAGAGAACTGATGAAATATATAAATGAGTATATGTTTACTATAATCATGGCACAAACAAATTAAACGTGAAGACATTAAAATAGCAAGGCACAATTATTTATGCAAAATACCACATACACTGCAAAAACTCTTACAAACTCCTTTATAGGTAGGCTCTTTGACACATGTTTGCAACATACATTATATTTCTAATTTATTTATGACTTGATGGATCTCTAATTGACTCAGGATAGTGAAAAACAATCAAAGATTTTCTGAATCCAAAGCTATCATTTATAAAGCCTTGGGCAGCAAAAAAAAAATTATAATAATCAGGAGTATAATTTTCAACATCACACAGTGTGTCAGTCTAAGGACCACATTTTTGCAGTGACTTGTGAATTTATAAATATTTAAGATGCACATAACGTGTTTTTTCAATATACATTTTTCCTCAAGTGACAGAGACATTTCTCATGAGAACTATAGCTCAGAATTTTGAATGTTCTTTTGTCAACTTACAAGAGAAAAGATACTGCACAAGGAAGAGGAGAATCCTATTAGTGATATTTCTGTTTTATTAACATGTTTCTCTACTAATACGATGTGAAATTTTTACTAATGGCAGTTTTTGTATCAGGCTACCACCTCTCTTAGGTAGTTATTTTAGCATAGTTTACTATTTTCACTGCTACAAGAAAACCAGGGAGTAACAGAGACCAAAAACCCAAAGAAGAATTATTAAAACTAAATTGATTTTTGTGTTAAATATTATACATAGCTACAATTTTTACCACCTCTACAGAGCCAATAGAACATACAGGTTTGATTTACATGAGCAATACTTGCCTGATTTCAGATAATCTAGTTAATAATTTTGTCTCCATTTTTAATAATACTATCTAAGGAGCCGAAATTAATGTTTCTGCAGGGATTGTCAATTTTCCTCTGGCAGATATTGTATCTCACTTTATTCTAATGTTGGTGCAGCAGAGAGGGCACTGAAATATGTGTAAGGAGTCATGAGACCTGAGTACTGCTCTTAGCTGTGACTTTGACCCACACAGGCATTACCTACTCTTAGGGTTACCAGATGTCCCGATTTTATAGTCAACAGTCCCGATTTTGGGGTCTTTTTCTTATATAGGTTCCTATTACCCTCCACCCCAGTCCCGATTTTTCACATTTGCTGTCTGGTCACCCTACCAACTCTTTGCCTTAGTTTCCCTTATTAGAACACTTTGAGGTCTACAGAAGAAAAGTGCTGTGTAAGAGCAAAGAGTGACAGTGACTCAGAAAGGATGCTATGCACCTTCTGTGCAATTTTGAGTGCCCTCAATTCCCAATGAAGTCACTAAGTATTCAGGATCCTCAGTGTCATATAGGAGCAGAAGCCCAGCATTGGTAATGAGATACTAAACAGAGCCTTTCCATTTATGTTGCCCACTTAAATTCATCCCAAGTTGGTATTAACTAAGACTATGTCTACACTTAAAACACTACAGCAGCACATCTGTAGCCTTTCAAAGAGGTGGTAGCTAGGTCGATGGAAGAATTCTTCCATTGACTTAGCGCTGTTTACACTGGGGGTTAGGTCGGCATAGCTATGACTCTCAGGAGTGTGGATTTTTCACACCCCTGAACAACTTAGACAAGTTGATGAAAGTCTGCAGTGCAGACCAGCCCTAACAGTTACTATCTGATGGCTGTTCCATGACTGATATCTGCAATCTCAGTCCATTGCCCAGTGGATGTTATAAAACTACTCCCATAGTTGCTACCATTGTTTGCATTTGCGCAGGTGAAGTCAAAAACAGATTGGGTAATGAGTCTGATCTGCTCCCTCATTCCTACTGGTGTCACACCCAGGATAAGTTTCAGGCACATTGGAGAATCCTCCACTACCCGTTGTCAGTGGATAGAGGGTTTTAATGTATCAATCCAGCAAAAAAACTAAAATAGCATAAAAATGTTTGCTTCACAGAAACAATGCTTCTTATTGATTTCCTTTTCTGTATATCCAAATGAGCAATAATGAAAATACATGTTCAGTAGAGCACCTAAACTGTTTTGACATAAAATTGGGCTTTTTACTTTTCTTTTCTTTTTTAAGTCTATGGTTTCTACAGAAAAATTCAATTTTCTGTCAAAAAATACATAAGAATCAAAATAGTTTGATTTAGAAATGCTGCCGTGGGTCTTCTTTGGAGCTATAGTTCAGTAGCCTCATGTCCCCATTCTCCTTTTCTAGGTTGGACCCTGTAGCCATGCCTTTTGTGGGTCACCACTGAGAATGACAAATTCAGGATGAACTGCTGAGAAATAGGGCAAACACAATCCAAAACTGGTGGTTATTCTTTTATAAGATATACCAAACCAGCCACAAAAGTAAATTCCTGTTTCACCACACTGGCTAACAAGAAAACATAAAGGCAGTTTCCTCAGGCATTCCAATTCTTATATCACCACTAAAAATACTGGATTCAGAGATGAGTGGTTATTTACAACAGGTGTCATGAAATAATAGGTTCTTCTGATCTCAAAGGACCAGCCATACATCCAGGTCAATATGTAACTTAGATCTTACCCAAAAATCACGCTGGTGCCAATCCTTTAGTATCTAAAAGTTTATTCATAGAAAGAAAGAAAAGAAAGAAAATTAAAATTGGTTATAGGGAACAATTACATCCGGTAATGCCAAAGTCCTTGGTTCAGGTTTGTAGCAGTGATGGAATAAACTGCTTGCTTAAGTCAAGTCTCTGGAGTACATCCACAGCTTGGATGGGTCATTCAGTCCTTGGTTCAGAGCTTCAGTTTGTAACAAAGTCCCTGCAGAGGTAAGAAGCAGGACTGAAGCTTTTTTCACGTGGAGGGCACCCTATTGTTCTTACTGTGGAAAATTACAACAACAAGATGGAGTTTGGAGTCACGTGGGCAAGTCACATGTCCATGCATTTTGCCTAGTCACAGCAGGAAATTTCATTAAGTGTAGACCGACATCTCCCATGGTCCATTGTCAGTTAAATGTTCTTTCGATGGGCTACTCAATTTGAATAGTTTCTCCAAGATGAGTTGGATAATTACTTTGTGGATGTTCCCCCACGAGCAAACATTTGAAATCCAAGTATAGAGCCAAGACTCAGAACTTCACATGCAAAAATGATACGTGCATACAGATAGCATAATCATAACCAGCCAATCATAACGTTTTCACAGACACCTCACTCAACAACCTTTGTACAATATTTGCTGCAAATATATAACAGTGGTAGCAACAATGATCTATATGGTCATATTTTAATCAAATAATGTCACAGACCCCCTCTCTGGACTACATCTCCCAAGCATGGTCAGGGACTCCCATAATGCATCACCTACTCTCTCCAAGAGTTGAAACCATGGTTCACCATGGGAAATGAAGTTTGACTGGGGAGTCTGGCCTCTAGAGGAGAATGGGTGCATGGGGCATATGAACTACAACTCCTATAAGGCAATTCAGCAGCACTTCCAAACTGAGATTGTTCCATTTCCAGGCAAAAGTTTTTAGTTTTTGTATTTCCACCTAAACATAGCAATTTTCTGCTGGGAGGAAAAGAAAACACCCAAGCTTTTGGATAAGCTCTGGTGCTCAGCTCTAGAAATATTATTTGTTAGTTAAATGGAAAGCTTTCCCCCATTATTTTTTATTTACATTTCTTTACATTTATTTGGGAAAAAATAGAAACATTCTGAAATCTGAAAGACATTAGTCTTCGGATAGTTTTACTCTCAGGTATGTTACATTTAGGGTCTGAGACGCACTCAATATCTTTTTAGATTGGGACTTGTCAATTATTATATTTAATAGACTATTCTTGATGCATTGCGCTGATAGTGGGAAAAATTTCTCTCTCTGTTGAATTATATCTAGCTGGATCATCTGAAGTGATTTGAAAAGTATTTAATGGGATATTTCATCAAACAAGATCTGGAATGAAGCTGTATTGGAGAGGTCTGCAAGCAGCACAACAAAAAAAGATGAAAACGACTTTTACTTTGCTTAACATTTGTAACAAAACCAAAAACTGTGATGCAGTCATGGAATTTGGAGGGACATTCTAGTGCTGTGACCCATACCAGAAAATATACATTGTTCTGTGAAGTTAACAAATGAGGGAAAATTAAAGGAAAAATATTCTGGTTTTCACTATACTGGTGGTAAAAAAGTAGGTAGTTTGAAGAAATATGGAAGGACAGAGAGCTCATTGATAATGTTCACTACCTAGTGCAACATAGGACAGTAATTGGAAGAGAGCTAGCAACAGCTGTACCCAAACAAAATTTATAAGTAGGTGTCATGGGCTGTATCAGTCTTAAAATCAAGCCTACATAAGAGGAACTGTGGAGCTGTGATACCCCAGGATCACAATAGGAAAAAGACTATTTGAGTCACAGTCTGGTAGTCCCTTATTTAGTTGAGGGAGTAAGCTGCACCAGCCCTTTTGCTGGCTTAGGTTACTCTTCATTCTGGTCTGGCTCATCTGCACTGCTCAGTGCATTTGGAATAGAGAGTCCATTCGTTGCCCCTCTGTGCAGTAGGGGAGTAGCATTTTAATTTCACCATGAATCTGCAATGGTTAACAGTGTTTTATAAAAATTAGGAGGGTTTTCTGCATTGGTGATGTTGTTTTGTCAAAATAGGCCTCTTTCTGCCTCAAAATTGGTCTGTTTTTCAAGAGAAATCTTTTTTTAAAAAAATTAATTAAAATCTGCCGTTTTATCTTAGTTTTGATCTTAGAATCTTAGAATCAGTTTTGATACCAAAACACAGTGGTCAAGATTTTTAAAAATGGGTACCGCAAGTAGTTTGCTAATTCCACAATTAGACACTTAAATGTGTGATGTAATTTTCAAAAGTGCTTTCCCCTCTTTCAGTCCCTAGGAGCATTTAGTGGGCTTAGCACATTTGAAAATCAGGCTGCATATTTTGATGTCCAAATAGGGATGTGGGGGCCTGGCTTTTCGGACATATTTTTTGAAAATCTTGGCCTCTGTTATGAAATTTCATGTTTTCTACGAGAAGCTGCCATTTCACAAAAAAAAAAAAAGTTTGGTGCTCCTGAGCTGGAATTAAATTTTGAAATTTTTTCCACCAAATTTCACAAAAATATGTGTTTTTGATGTTTGTTTTTTGCAGAACTTTAGGGAACAGACACTGAACTCAGTTCCATGGGTGCATATTCAGAATACCTCCCTTACAGTTGATGGAGATGTACACCAGAGTAACCAAGAGCAAAATCTGGTTCCAAATTTGAAGCAACTTTACAGATTTTTAAATTCCCCAAGAAATCCACCTCTGGATCAAATATGATTTTTGAAGAAACAAGACAGGGAGGGAAGAATTAATTGTATTAACAAACATTATCATCAAAATGATTATTTAAGAAGAAAAAATAATTTCCAAACTCATTACTTATTACCATTTTATTATTGAAATGAAAGGGAGTTGAGTAAAGCAAATGGGATTTGGCCTTTAGTGCCTGATCCAATGTCCATGCAAATCTAGGGGAGTTGGATTGGTTGCTTAAAGCTTGATCCAACCCTCACATGTCAAGGGGAGTGTTTCCATTTGCTTTATATGCAGTAGAGTCCATCCCTTACTGAGCAATAGCTGCCTGGCACGATTCAGGACACAGAGGTGGGCAGTCTCTGCCACAAGGCACTTAAATGGTAAAATACTTGAAACACTAACAATATGAAGTTAGTTAAGGAAAGCAAATCTTGTCTGAAATCTTGTTTCTGAAAGTTAAATTGAGGAAGCAGTTTTCAAACAACCATCCCAAGCTGACATGTAAGAAGAAAGCATACCCTTGCTGCTCATGGCCAACGTGAAAATGCAGGTCTTTCTGCAACAGATCGGCATATCTCCACAAGAAACAACTGATGTGCCTTCTGAGCTCTGCTTCAGGAAGGCTTTATACTCCTCCAGAACTAAAATGAATACACACTGAATAAATAAGATCCTTATTTCTAATTGGCCCTCCATAGGAAGCTGTGTATGGATGTAAAGGTCTCTTGGATGCCATTTTTGCCAAGCCTAAGTCACGAGGGGCAGAAAGCTACAACTGAGATGTACGCTTTTTCAATTTTCAGAAAGCAGATTGACAGTGAAATCTATGTTTCTCCAAAACCCACAGTTTCACTGATATGGATCCAATTTCATAGTGTGTATTCTGCATTACCTGTGGTAAAAATAATAAAACGTGTTTGTGTTCTCTGCTTTAAAACCAGGCAGCCAGGTATGACCTAATTGTGAAGCTTTATTGACTTTGTTGGGTGTCTCTGAATATTTAAAGTCAGATGATCAGCTCAGGAATTTTCATATTGCAGTTTATTTATGGTAACATTATCAGCTATAAATCAATGGGAAACATTACTTTCACATGGAAACTGGAACCAATATTGCTCATATTTACTCAGCAGACAGGTGACAGGTCTAGTAATTTCATATATATCTTCTGTGTTGGGAAAAATAAATGTTTCCCTTTCACAGGATAATTCATTTTTATATACATTCGGTCATACAAAGTATCATGGAACACTTTACTGTGAGATAGGAGAGAAAGCTTTACTGAGTCTGGTGCAATAACACTCAGAGGCAGAAAGGGAAAACAACACAGAGAATAGGAAAGGAAAGCTGAAATGTAAAAGCAATAATGATGCAAGTAAATATGCCTAAACACTGATGGCAGAAGAGAGAAAGGAAGATTGAAGTAAAGGTTAGGGAGGAGGGGAAAAGAGTATTCACTGATTAAAGCAAAAAAGAAGGATTTTAAAGCAAGCTTTGAAGACAAGTGACTCAGTGGCTGCAACAAGGGATGGTTAGATTTGTTAATGTGAGGAGAAATTCTCAAGCGTGGATGTATAGAAGGGAACTAAGAAAGGGCCATGACTGGAAGACTGGAGAGATTGGGGAAAGGCTGTACATGGGTTCTTGTTTCGCTTCAGGAAGGTTTTGCATAGAAGCTTTTGGAAACCAAGTATTGAATTGGTTCTCTTGATGGCCAGTAAAACTCTGAGGTAGAGTAGAAAGATGGTGGCGCTTTCCTCCAGCACATCTAGGAGGAACAACAGCTTTTCATTTTTAATGTTTCATCTCCTTACTCTAGATTTGAGAGCACACACCACCAGGTCCTATCTAGAATCTGATGGAGCACCTCTGATCGGTGTTCCACTTCTATTGGGACTGATAAATATTTTTCACAGGTACTTGGAGAGGTGATGCGTTAATCTGGAGTTCTTGTCCAACTAACATGTAGGACAAGGAAAGAGTCCATAATCAACTTTCAGGCATTTGTCCTAGTTGCAGGGGGAGTCCTCTTCGGTAATGGGAGACAGTATGGTCATTGCTTATTCCAAACTTGAGTACTGGATCAGGCAACAGGAATGGAAGTATCAGGGCCTTTTGAATCAAGCACATAACATAGCACCTATCTCGTTCATGACCAGTTCCTGACCCAAAGAAGGAGCTGACTGGAGGATTCTGGTGGCGGGTAGTGACCTGTCCAATCCTTCCCTGTTGTTGTGACCTCCCATGTCCATTGGGTGATGAGGTAATGGCATAGGACCCTAAGCTATGTTATTAAAAAGTATTATTATTTCCTAGCTCAAGTAACCAAAATTATAAAAAAAAAAAAAACAGTGAAATTCAGAGCTATGTGGGTATAAGTGAGGCAGACTATGACCCTGTACTGTGCAAGGTTTCCAAATCCATCAACTGGGGGAGGAGGGAGGACTGGAGGGAGAGGGAGAATCAAGTACCAAAAAAAAACAGAAGTCTCCTTTGTAAGCTCAGCTCTACATAGAGTGAGCTGTTGTTATGCTAAGGCTCACGTCCTCAACCCTTCTACTCACTGCAGAATAGCTCCTGGCTGCTGTCAGGCATTTGTTTGCAGCATAGATTAACACATAATGAAGGTAGCTGTTCAGGGTGCAGCTGTAAATAATATTAAAACAAAAGAACACACTTCACAACTGGCTGCAACTCTCCACGGGCATGTTCTTAAAGAAATCTGATAAAGAATTAGACATAGTTCAAGCTGTGCAACATTCAGCACAATTAGCAACACTCTTGCTTGAGGGAAGACTTTTTACTCAAGTTTATCTCATACCACTAGCAATCCTAAAAGCCCCCTTCTTTGTTGTTAGAAACAACAGCCACTTTGCCAATTACCTTTCATGACTGTGTAATCAAAGCTGATGCCCAGAGTTCCCTTATCCATGCCTGTGGCTTTTAAATAATTATGTATTTCACCACAGAACATATAAGCAACATGGTCCTTTCCACAAAACACAAAAGAGACTTTGAAACAAACATTTCCCACTAAGGTTACCTAAACAAATATTCACCAGTCTCTCTCTCTCTTTGACAGCGTACAAGCGTTTTTAAAAGCCATTTTTTTTCTGCTTTAAAAACACCACACAACTAAATGCCATAGGTGCTATGTATGTCTCTATAAAAAAGTTTGCCATAATATCTGACAGCTTAATCACATTGCTATGCTCACTTCTTATGTTGATTCATACTTTAGTAATCATAACTAATAGTTTTAAATCCAACTGATTCTACCACCATGAACTAACAGTTTAATGTTGTTGGAATAATAATTAAAGTCCATCATATTTTTCAGTCCTCTGACAACTTCATTATATGAAAAGTTTGATTTAGGTTTCTTTCAAGTAAAGCTGTGAAGAGCAAAGGGATGTCAGCAAAATATGTCCCTGCATTTGATAGCGTTTTTCGTAGAACACCTGTTTTTAATGTAAATATTTTCTGCCACTCAAACCCAAGAAAAGGGACAGTTGTAAATTATTGTTTGAGAGGTTAAATTTGTCTTAGGGCTTGGTGTTCTAAAATGCTAACATAAATTCTACATTTCGGGTGCAGGGAAACTTTTTTTGTGAAAATTTTAATGAAATATATATATCACTGTTCAACCAACTGGTCAAAAAAAAGAATACATTTTTCTTAATTTTAATGAAAAATTATCTCATTTTCTGACAAACTTTAATATTTATTTATATCTCACAAAGATACTAAGAGGCTTAATATAGTGCTTTGCAGAGGATAAATTCAACAGAAGTACAAAATATTAGTAACATTATATGCAGTTGTACAGAAGTGTGACCACTGATGTTTTGTAAATCATTTCTGTTTTATCTTGTGCACTATGAGAGCCCAATTCTGCTCTCTTTGAAGCCAACGGGGATTTTGCTTTGGCCTTAATGGGAGCATGGCATTAGTGATGCTCATTATACATTTCTGATAGTTCAATTTTCTTGTATTTAGAATCTAAGGTTTGTTGTTTTGCTTTAAACTTGTACCATGCAGGATTTTGGATAAAAATAGCTGTCCTAAAAATAGCTTACATTGGGTGGGATTTGTTTGTTTCTTCAACTACATTGTTCAGACTATTTGCAATGTTTTTTAGGAGATATCAGCAATGCTTGATCCCATTATATCATGGCCACAGTAGTATAATTTACCAGAATTACACAACTCACTGTACGATGCCATGTGTAAAATTTAATTTTCTACAGTAATAAAAGGCTTCCCTTAATATGCTTAAAAATTAGTTTGGGCATTTGAGTTTTCATATGCCCAACTAGAATGAGATGATTATAACAGTGAAATGGAAGGATGGATAAATATACTGCAAAATTCAAGAAGACTGCAAATAATGATGGGTGTGTTTCAAAATGTTCATAAGCACTATTCAAACTGGTTAACCAACAACAAATTTTATATTATATCTAAACCTTATCCATATTACTCAGACCTCTTGAACGTGTAAAACTGAGCTGGCAATATTACAAAGAAATAATTTCTAAAGATTTCTGGTTGTAGGTGAACAGACTTTCCACAGTATTTTACCTTTCCTTTTCGCGGGTTTCTTTGGCATCTCACTTTAACATCTCATTTGATTGAATGTTTTTGATCCAACCCATTTCTATTAGGCTTGGATCCAACAAATCACTTAAGTACGTTTAACTTTAAGCACATCACTTTGATGGCAACATCCATGTCTGTAAAGTTAAGCATGTGTTTAAATGCTTTGCTGGATCAGACCTTAGTGATGAGCTTATTTCAAAGGATCAGGTGAAATTTAGATGCTTATTTATCAGGCATTTTTAAGGCTTCCTCTGTAGAAACTTCTAATACCTCCCAACTCTCCCTGTCCTACAAACTTCCACTCAATTCCAAACTTCCAATCTTCTCCCTAGCCCAGCCCCTTTTTCAATAGACTCCAGGGAGAAACTGCTGAATTGGAATTCATTTGCAAATTGGATACTATTAATTTAGGCTTAAATAGAGACTGGGAGTGGCTAAGTCATTATGCAAGGTAGCCTATTTCCTCTTGTTTTTTCCTACCCCCCCCCCCCCGGTTGTTCTGGTTTAACTTGGATTTAAACTTGGAGAGTGGTCAGTTTTGAAGGGGTTTTACTAGCAGGAGAGTGAGTTTGTGTGTGTAAGGGGGTGGGGGGATGTGAGAAAACCTGGATTTGTGCTGGAAATGGCCCACCTTAATTATGCACATTATAGGGAGAATGGTCACTTTGGATGAGCTATTACCAGCAGGATAGTGAGTTTGTGTGTCTGGTTTTTGGGAGGGGGGTGAGGGGGTGAGAGAACCTAGATTTGTGCAGGAAATGGCCCAACTTTATTATCATGCACATTGTGTAAAGAGTTGTCACTTTGGATGGGCTATCACCAGCAGGAGAGTGAATCTGTGTGGGGGGGGGGGGGTGGAGGGTGAGAAAACCTGGATTTGTGCTAGAAATGGCCCACCTGGTGATCACTTTAGATAAGCTATTACCAGCTGGACAGTGGGGTGGGAGGAGGTATTTTTTCATATTCTCTGTGTATATATAAAGTCTGCTACAGTTTCCACGGCATGCATCCGATGAAGTGAGCTGTAGCTCACGAAAGCTCATGCTCAAATAAATTGGTTAGTCTCTAAGGTGCCACAAGTACTCCTTTTCTTTTTGCAATTCAACCTGTTAATGCAAATCCTGTCAAGGGGTTCAAAAGCTCAGACAATGTCTGTTTTCAGTCCCAGCTACCAGTGTATTGCATTACGCATTCTGGGGTACCTGGGAGTGCTGGGTGCTGCAGGCAGAGCCAGAGCCATTTCAATTTAGGGAACAGAGCCAGGCAGTGTGGATGGGAAAGGTACATTCAAACTGAACAGAAGAGAAAGGTTTTTGTTTGGTTCAGAAAGTGGATGAACTTTCAGTTCTTTATTTCTAACTGTTCCCATTCCTGGAGCTTGTTCCTGTGAGGGACTGAAAGCCAAAGCCACCTAGACCTCAGCACTTTTCAAAAAAAGACCCCTAATCATTAGCTTCATGTATTATTTCTTTTGCCTAAATGAGTGATATTCGTGGCCAATCAATAGTATAGAAACAGGACTGGGGATCAACCAGAAGACAGAGGAAGCCATTGGAGAGAAGGTACTTCTTTGCCAGAGCAAATGACTGATGTTCAGAATTAAAGACATATCTATTAAAGACATATCTATTACAGGCTACTCTGATCAGCTGCAGCAGTGGCAGCTTATGTAAAAACAGAGTCAAATTTTGAGAGGTGCTGAGCACCTGCGACTTCCCCTCTAGTCCATGGGAGATGTAAGTGCTCACTGTGTCTCCGGATTTGGCCAACAGATGATGACTGAAAACCAGATTTATTAACTTTATTTGAAAATTTTGTTTGATATTGCTTTTGGGGAGTTCTCAGTGACAACAGACAATCAAGCAATTGGCACCATTTGTTGATAGTGTGCTGCTAACAATTGCACAGACAGAGGAGGTGGTTAGCTCTATACATTGCTGTTAAAACAGTTGCTGTAAGTCTTGTTCTCTTGTGTGAAAGTCACAATCAAGAAGTGCTGTAGTGCTAATCAATTCTTTCAATGGAACATTTTTGCTAATCTAAAACATTTTAGAGGATATCTGCATAATTATTCATTGGCTCGCTGACAGAGTAATGTAAAAGGAAGCTGCAGTAAGGGTAATAAGAAATAATAAGCAATCTGTTGCACAGTCCTAAAAATCTGACCTAAAAATAGGAAATGAAGTTGAAAAGTGGAACAACAACATATGCATTAAAGATCAGCAACATATGCATTAAAGATCAGCATATGTCTAAATCACTGAAAGACCAGAAATGAGGGAACAGAAACATTTTTATTATTATTTTATAATTCATAAACAAAGTTACTGAAATATTGATATACATGTTAAGAACCCTGAACTTAATAATTACTGACCAAATTTACAGCTCTCTCTTTGTTAGTGAAGTAAAGTACAGGTAAGACTGAAAAGCATTCTGAACCTATTAAGTACAATTGACAAGTTCTCTGGGGAAGGTGCAATTACTTGCTCCATGGCATTTTTAAGACACAGCCCGTTCAGAGACTATGTAAGTAAAGAAAAGGATTAGTTGATCTGTGAACAGTGCTACTTTAAATATTTCTGTGTTGCTTCTAGTGTTGAAAAAATGCAAACACATCTTGCAAGCTAGAAAATACTTATTGAGAGTCTTGCTGTCATTATCAGTCTTGTATTTGATAGTGTTAAGGAGACTGTTAGTCTGTCTTCAGAGTAACAGCCGTGTTAGTCTGTATTCGCAAAAAGAAAAGGAGTACTTGTGGCACCTTAGAGACTAACCAATTTATTTGAGCATAAGCTTTCGTGAGCTACAGCTCACTTCATCGGATGAAGTGAGCTGTAGCTCACGAAAGCTCATGCTCAAATAAATTGGTTAGTCTCTAAGGTGCCAAAAGTACTCCTTTTCTTTTAGTCTGTCTTGGTTCCTAGGAGTTTGTGGTGCAGAAGAAAAAAACATGAACACCTATAGGATGCTTTTCAACACAGTCTTTTCCTGATACCAGTAAAGAGATATGTTACAAGTGAAAATGTCTGTGTATTCTCAAGTGTAGGAATATGGGCCTTCAAGCAGGTAGAAGAAGAAGATAGAAGATAGAAAGTACAGACCTTCTTCAAGAGGGTTATAATGCACTTTTTCTGCCAGACCCAAGTGCTGAACAGAAGAGGCTTTTAATAGCTAAAGAAATGGCATGAACATTTTCACTTTCTAAATGTAAGCACTTCAGACTCTTTACTGACTAACAATGGAATACAAATATTTGCAGGTTCAGGGCTGCGAGAAGGAGCAATAATACTTGTCTATAACACAATAGACAAATACATCAATAATAGACACTATGTGGTAAAAATGAATGCACCGGTACTGTACTTACTGTTTTACCACAGAATGTACAGTACTTCTTTTAGAGGTTGCAGCTCTCACAAAAGAAATATATGTTTTTTGCCAATGCACTTGAAATAAAGTTGCATACTTTTTTTTTTTTTTTTTTTTTTTGCATACAGTCAAGCCACTAGAAAATTAATTCCACTGAATTGTGTCACTCGGGGTGCAAAAAATCCACACCCTTGAGTGGCATAGTTAAGCCAACCTGACCCCTTGTGTAGACAGTGCTAGGTTGACAGAAGAATTCTTCCTTTGACCTAGCTACTGCCTCTCAGGGAGGTGGATTACCTACACTAATGGGAGAATCCCTCCTGTCAGTCCAGGTTGTGGCCACACTAATGTGCAGCTGCAACAGCACAGCTGTGCTGCTGTTGCATTTTAAGTGTAGACATCTCCTCAGCCATCCCAATGAGATTCAGGGCACTTTAAAGACAGCATTCCCTTTTGCTGTTAGACATCGTGGGACTCAAATAAATATAACTGGAATTTCAGATCACATTCGTTAGAAGGAAGTAGTTGTCTCTTGTTATGCTTCCTTCTGGGCTATTGCTCATTTCAGAATGAGGAGCTGCGCCATCTTTGCAGCCAGATGTAACAGAACAACTTTGGAGCCCTGTGTTTGCCTGTACCAGGCTCGTGGGACCAGATTCTCCTCTCACTTGCAACAGTCTTACAATGGCTTTAGGGTTAGTGAAGAATTTGGACCTTGGAACTTAAAATTGTCAGTTGCTAAAGAAAATCCCCCCCGCCCCCCAGGCCCAAATATCATGAAAAAATTCAAAATTTGCATTTGAGAAGAAACAGGAGGACTGTCAGACCCACAGTGTCCTACTGAAGTCAATGGGGCTTATAGAGCAGCAGTAGTACTCTTGGAAATTGTAAATTGTGGCATTGGGGCCTGAATTTGTAACATTCTTTAAGAGAACAAAATTTGGAAACAGCATTTTAAAAATTGCTTGTTGAGAAAAATTACTGAAATTAAACAGACAAAAACACCATAAAAGAGATCACAATTGCCTATAATAGAAAAAAAACCTCTGCACAAAATGAAATATGCTATCCCTATACTGGTACTGTTGCTTTAGTTTCAATCTTAGTGAAAGCCAGGTCCAGGTTTTCAGAAGTATTCATTAGTTGCATGTGCCTCCATTTTGTCAAACCTGAGACACCTCGTATCTGATTTTCAGAGGTGCTAGGAACCTGCAGCCCCCAGGAGTTGGGATGTTTATGGTTCTGCGATTATTCCCTCTGCAGCTTCCTGAGCAGGGGAATACAAGGGCCTCTTCTGCTGCATCTAAATGTTATCACTTTGATTGCCTTTTGTACAAAGTGAGTGAGGTTCCAGGTTCTATGGGACACTTTTTAGTCTGACTTGTACACCTGTATTAATGATTTTCAGTATCATCTTTTCTGAGAATCATGCTTGTTTATTTTATTTTATTTCCCTAGCTGCTTAATGCTGAACTGGAGACTCAAAACTGCAATGTACTCACACTTTTGTTAATGGCAGCCACTTATGTGTTGTTTGTTTTTTCTCTAAGACTACTGGTTTTGTTTGGATATCAGTCCCAAGTGCTCTAAACTCCAATCTTTGGTGTCAGCTTTCATTGGACACGCACTCCTCTCTTTTTTTGCTTCATATTGCATCGCCACCACATTGTCCTTTTTTGCTAAACTAGAGCAGTTCTAATGGATGCAAACATTTTTCAGACTCTTATTCTTCCTGAAGGTAGTCATCATATTATCCTCAGAAAATTCTGAGGACCAACTGAGGCAGTTCCTGCTGTGACCTCTTGGATCCACGAATAGAAGAGGATGATGGAATTATTTTTAATGAAATTCAATCTGCATGAGTGTCTTGGAGTTTACTACAACTGCAATATCAAAACCTGTAAGAGCAGAGATATTCAGAAATAATCTGAAATGAGAAAACTGGGCCAGCAAATTTATAAGATTTGAGACTAGAGTTGTCGGCTGAGTAACAGGTAATTGCTCGAGTGAGGAAGCCACATTCTTTGACACTGACATCTGCAATGATAGACTTCTACCAGGCTTTTCCTAGCTGCTAAGAAGGGCTGCTAGCACCAGGGCTTTCCTTTAGAAAGATAGAGACAATAGGCTGTTGGTTTGGTTTTTTTTACTAACATAAGTAGTAGTGCTTGTATTAAGATGTGAGAGTGAGTTTTTCCCCCTCCCCTCACCCCCATCCCCCCAAAAATTTCACAGTCATAGAAGGAGGGGGAACGTTTTAGTTAAAACCAATAGAGTTCCATAGAAATTACTCTAAAAATTATAAATCTAATTGAGAATTCTGTTTTCTGTAGTTTTTTTAACCAACCCATAAAACTTTAAAGAAAATATTATTTATTTTCGTGCATCCTATAATTCTACAGTAAGGACATAATTTTCTATTAATTGCTCTCATATAGGATGGTTAAATACCACCTATTTAAAGTTTATCATTTTCAATTAAATTCTGTAGAACTTTTCCATTAGAGATCAACTGAGAAAATGAAGTCTGTGTACAAATCAGTGCTGAAGGGACAGACTTATTTCAGTGGGCACTCATGTGAACAGTGGCTCACCAGAATAAGTGAAACTACAACTGGGCCATAAGAAAGAACATTCCGAGGTTTAGACTTCTCCAGAGCCTGTTGACTTACACCTCAAAAGTGACTTGGTCTCCAAAAAGAACTCAGCCAAACTCATTGTCTTTTACTTGTACTGGAGTCCAAGTGTGAAACCTCCACACTTCATGGGAAATGCAAATTCCTGTCTTGCAGTCTTACGTATTTTGTTGGCTAAAGAGGAGGGAATATGGGCTTCGCATTCAATGGGAAAGCAGAGTTTTCCAATTGTGTCTCATAATTACACAAAAAATAATCAGAGTTACACAGAGCATATGGTTTTCTCTAAATGTAGCAGTAAACAGAAATAAATCAGGCATGATAAAATATTTCTTAAGAATCAAGGGAAGCAAATAGCTCTTTTAGCCACTGGGTGGACTTTTAAAAGGGAACAGACGATGAAAAATATTTGAGACATTTTAGAGCCCAGAGCAGCACAGATCTTAAGATTCTGACATTTCATAAAGGCTCCAGACTTTGATAAACAAGTCAAATTGTGTAAACATTTTTTTTATATTATTCAAGTTGTCATTCTAATGGTTTTAAAGCAGAAATGTGTGATCTTCCTTTTTCTCTTGAGTAAAAGAAAATCATCTATTTCTGAAAAAAATAGGCTGTTTTGCCTGATTCCTCACCTCCCCATTACATTTGTTTTGAAAATATGCTATGGGATACAAAATTGATTGAATCATTCCACACTGGCTTGGGGCCTTCTGGCTCCCGTACAGACAATGAAAACCTTCTAAACATACATTATTCCACACCAGCATGGTGTCTTCTGACTTCAAGATAGATTCTACATCAAGCATGGAAAGCCTTGTAAGCATACATTGCTTGAAAGCAATTTACCATGCTAACTACTTAAGCATCCACAGTGAAGTCAAAGGAATTTTTCTATAGTAATGGAAACGTCAAATACCTTAATATAATGCCAATTTCCTTGGCTTTGCTGATATCTTTTCCAGTCGTGTATTATAGGAAATTTAGTGCTTCTTCTGATCTGTACAGAATGAAGATAATATTTATAATTAGAATTGAATACCTACCTTGTGATGAGGTATATAAACACAACACTGGGATAGAAGGAGAAGGGGTCAAGGAGTAATTTGGGGCCCAAGTGACCCCACCCCAATGCACCTGTAGAGGCTGCTTCAGCTGGAGATGGGGTTTAAGAGAGAGTCAGACAGTTCAGAAAGAATGGGGTAGCAGATAGGATGGGGGGTGAACCTATCCCGAGAGTAAGGGTACAGTGGGAGTCTTTCCTGAAGGAAAAAGAGGTACCCAAGCGGCAGCTACCCCAAACCCCGGAAGAGGGACTAGCTTGTCCTTAAGGATTAAGGAACCTTTCAGTCTATCTTTTCTTGGATTGTTTGTGAGACTGTGATAGGAAAGGGCGGGAAGTGCCCAGGGAAGCAGGCTGACATTGGAGAATGTTTTGTTGAACTCTGTGGCCTACATAATCCTTGCTTTGGAGGGTTTGGGGGTCACTATTTCCACATAAGGAAAAACAAAAACTGACCTGGAAATCAAATGATGGTTTTGCCCAGAAAGAGCTTGATCATGTTGCCATTAGTAGGCACTGAGATCACGCAGTATGTATATGAATCAGAAGTGACCATGAACTTCTTAATGGGACAATCAAAATAAAATTAAAGAAGATAACACCACACAAGGCAGAAAGTACATAGGATGCTAGAAAGTGAAGTGAAGGTGCATTTCAAACTGTAGCCTAGCAATAGATATGAAGAGATAAAGAGTCTGATGGAGTATAGAGAAGAACAATGTCAGTTTTTCAAAGAAGCAGTGTAGATACAGCCAGGATTACAGTGAGGTGAGACTATATGGATGTATGGATGCTTACTGAAGAGAGGAAAGAAATAAAAAGATTTCAACAAGAATGAGACAGCTGTAAAAGGGCTATTCTTCAACAAGAATATGTGGACAAAGACATTTGGAGTTAAAAGATCATCCAGAAGAGGTTGGATAGACTAGATATAAAATAAACCAAGAGAAACTAAGGAGGCACACAAGACAGGGGACTTTTGACACTAAAATATATTTTCTGAACAACTGACATCACAATTCTCAAAGTGTTGTGGCATTGGGAAGGCTCAAGATGTACAATTCTAGCCACAGAGGAAGGACAGAGAGCCTGTTGGATGGAATATTTCCAGGCAGTGCTCAAGCATCTAGAACCACTAACACACACTGAAAGACATGAATAAATATCAGACTTCCCTATATTACTAGAAGTAATCACATTTGAGGAAGTAAGTGAGGCTATAAACTAAGCAAAGGTAAAGCAGCAAGCTCTGATAAGACAGATGATGAAATGTTAAAAGCTAGAGAGGAAGTGATGGTGAATTACATGCACAGATTGTACATATTCATTTTGGAAAAGAGATCTGTCCTAAAGATTGGAGAAGAAATGTCATCTGTAAAATCCCTAAAAAGTGGGATCAGCTTATTTGTGATAATTGGAGAGGCTGAAACCCCTGTCTGTACCTGGAAAATTGTTTTGCATTATCATTTTGAATGGGATGAAAACTGCTGTTGATTAAAGTACTCATGGATGAAAAGGCTGGATTTTGATATGGTAGCTCAAGTTCAGACCAGATTTTCACCTTGAGAAGACTTATGGAAAAAGGCTTATAATACCAGCAGAAGATGGTTTCTAACTTCTGTAATTTTATGAAAACGTTTGATAGAGTCCATAGAGAAACCCTTTGGAAGATCCTGAGACACTGCTGAATTTCAGCAAAGATTGTTAATTTGATAAAACCTTTGTATGATAAGTGAGTATGCTGCCTCAGGTCAGAGAGAAAGGAGACACAGAATGGTTTAAGATTGTTAATGGCATAAGGCAAGATTATGTACTATCTCCATGCCTCTTCTGCATTATCATAGACTATAGACTTTGTGATGAGAAGAGCAACAGCTACTGCTGAGGACACTGGGATTAGCTGGGCAGGAGATAAACTACAAGTTTTATATTTTTCAGATGATACAGTCATATTGGACACCAACTTGGATGGAATTAAAAGACTGATTATAAAAACAGAAACTGCTAAAATGGGACTTTGTATCAGTATGCCGAAGACCAAGCACATGGAGACAGGAGAGAATGCTGTCAACATGGTGGATGTGTGATTGATAGAGAACAATACAAAAGAGTTGATGACTTTGTCAACCTGTGGAACTCTTTGCCAGAGGATGTTGTGAAGTTCAAGACTATAACAGGGTTCAAAAAAGAACGCGATAAATTCACGAATGATAGGTCCATCAATGGCTATTAGCCAGGATGGACAGAGATGGTGTCCCTAGCCTCTGTTTCCAGAAGCTGGGAATGGGTAACATGAGATGGATCACTTTTTTCATTCGCTCTGAAGCACCTGGCATTAGCCACTGTTGGAAGACAGGATACTGGGCTAGATGGACCTTTGGTCTGACCATTCTTATGTCTATCTTGGAAGTAAAATAACTGTTAATAGCAGCTCATTAAAGTGAATGCAAGAATTGGTAAAGCCCGTGGATCATTTTCTCATTTGTCAAACATCTGAAAGAGTAAGAAGATAAATCTACACACTAAAATGAGATTGCACCATGCTATTCTCTTTTCAGTACTATTGTGTGCCTAAGAAACATGGCAGATGGTGTCAGTATATAACAGGAAACTGAATGCATTCCACCAGCATTGTTTAAGAAGAATTTTAGGAATTCATTAGAGAGACTGCAACCAATGTGGAAGTGTTGCACTACATGGGTCAGCAGACTGTGGACTCAATAATTAGACAGTTGGCTAGTGTTGTTCAACCATGTTATCAGACTACTCGGTGTTAGAAGCACAGGTAAGTCTTGGAATGGATTTGACCTGAAGGAAAGAGAAGGTGTGGAGAAAAAAGAATGACCTATTACGATCAAAATGGATGCTGCCATCATGAAGATAACTTACGATGGAGTCAAACATCTTGCTCTGTCTGGACAGCAGTGGGAAAAATTGGTTACCTCGTGTTTCAAGGCCCAGGAGAATCTAAGAGAGTCTTTACACCACTCTGGCAGGAAGGAGGTGGAAGGATGTTTCAGTGGATAAGACCTAACCAAGAACTCCTAAGCCTAGAACTTAGGAGACCCAAATTCAATGTCTTGCTTGTGAAAGGTACTGTGTGGAGAACGAGGAGCGTTGGCATTTTAAGAAGTACAAGGCAATCCTAGGCAAAAGTGTGGTCTAAAACAGGGGTTCTCAACCTTTTTCTTTCTGAGGTCCCGGCCACCATGCTATAAAAATTCCATGGCCCAGCTGTGCCACAACAATTGTTTTTCTGCATATAAAAGCCAGGACCAGCATTAGGGGGTAGCAAACAGGGCAATTGCCCGGGGCCCCACACCACCGGGGGCACTGTGAAGCAAAGTTGCTCAGGCTTTGGCATCAGCCCTTAGTGGTGGGGCTTGGTGCCCCAGGCTGCAGTCCCATGCATAAGGACTTTGACTTTCTGCCCTGGGCCCTACTGAGTCTAACACTGGCCATGCTTGGTGGATCCCCTGAAATCTGCTCACAGCCCCCTAGGTGGCCCTGGACCCCTGGTTGAGAACCACTGGTCTAACACATAGAAATAGGGTTGTCTAGATAGGTAAATAAGCAGATGCCCTGAAAATGCGTCCAAGCATAGACAAAAAGCCTTTATATATATATATATATATGGAGCAGAGATTAAGAAAGGCGCTGAGCTCCCTCAGTTCCTATTTATGTTGGGAGTGTGCAACACACTGTAACACAGGGCCTTGGTTTGGTAATGGAGTTTATAAAAGAGAAACAACTGCTCTATCTGGGAATGAGACATGCTCAGGATTGCCCAAGATGACATGGCAGAGTAATATGTGGTGCCCCATTTATAACTGATTTGACTGGTTTCAATGGGATCAGACCCATTATCTATTAGCCTCTGTTTGTCAGACACCTGAATTGTGCAGCTCTTGATGTTAAAAAACTACTCATAGACTTTAAGGTCACAAGGGACCATCGTGATCATCTAGTCTGACTTCCTGCACATTGTAGGTCACAGAACCTCGCCCACTCCTGAAATAAACCTCTAACCACAGACTGAGTTACTGAAGTCCTCAAATCGTAGTTTAAAGACTTCAAGTGACAGAGAATTCACCATTTACATTAGTTTAAACCTGCAAATGACCTGTGCCCTATGCTGTAAAGCTGAGGGACGTACTGGCCGCCGCTTCCAGCAGCTCCCATTGGCCTGGAGAAGCGAACTGCGGCCACTGGGAGCTACGATCAGCTGAACCTGCGGACGCAGCAGGTAGACAAACCAGCCGGGCCCACCGGGGCTTTCCCTACACAAGCAGCGGAACAAGTTTGGGAACCACTGCTGTAGTGGAAGGCAAAACGCCACCAAGGTCTCTGCCAATCTGATTCAGAAGAAAATTCCTCCCCAACCTCAAATATGGCGATCAGTTAGATCCTGAGCATGTGGGCAACACCCACCAGGCAGATACCTGGGAAAGAAGCCCTCCCCATTTGGTGTCCTGTCTCCAGCAGTTGGAAATTTTTGCTACTGACAGCTGCCGAATGCCACATGCCATTGTGGGCAGTCCCATCATACTATCCCTTCCATAAACTTATCAAGCTCAGTCTTGAAGCCAGTTAGGTTTTTTGCCACCACTGCTCCTTTTGGAAGGCTGTTCCAGAACTTCTGTGATGGTTAGAAAGAAACCTTTGCCTAATTTCAAGCCTAAACTTGTTGATGGCCTGTTTTATATCCATTTGTTCTTGTGCCAACATTGGCTTTTAATTTAACTAACTCCTCTCCCTCCCTGGTATTTATCCCTCTGATGTATTTATAGAAAGCACTCATATCTCCCCTCTCCATTCAAAAACTAACAAAAGGAATTGTCCATTCCTAAATAAATGCTGATTACGATAATTTAAGAATTCTGTGTGTGCTGTCTATTCATTTATTCTTTAAAATAAATATCCCACTTCTCAGGTCAAATATCTGCTAACAACTCAGCAACATGACAGCACTAATATTTGTGTATGCACACAGAGCTATCATTATACCTCTTACCAAGCACAGAGTGACGGCTCAACGGTTTGCACATACTTTGTCTGACCTGCTTTATACCTAATTTTTTTTTTTTACTGGAGCAACATTTTCCAGAAAGGAAGGTTATGGCTTCAACCACGACAAACACTCTATCTTTTAAAGACTCCACCCAACACTCTGAAGATACTTTCCATTCATTCCTTATCTCAGTGTTTACAAGTATCATACATTCCCTGTATTACAACAGAATCATTGGACCAGATCTTCAACTGGTGCAATTCTATGGAGCTGAACCAAGTTATAGTGGAGGATCTGGCCCAATGATTTTTTTAGGACCATTTTGTTTCAAAATTTTGTCATCTTTCCAATAAAATGTAATGTACACTGGGAACACAGTTTTGCAATTTAAAAATTCAAACCTGTTTCCTCTTCTCTTGATCAGCACTAATTCAGTCAGTAACAACCTCCATGAAATTTGGAGGGAGGAACACAGATTGCAGGAGGGAAGCATCTGAAGGAAGTATGAGGCGGTCAGTCTGTAGGCACATGGCTAGAATTCTAGCTGTAGTTGCAACATCTCTGTAAATAGTTCTCTTAATGAGAAGCCAGTGTAATTTATAAGCATGAAGCCCTCTCATGTTACTACCTAGAAAACGGTAACTAAAACAGTATCTATCTGCTACCAATTTAACAGCTAAATAAGCCATCTTCATAATACTTCACACTTTCTTTATCAGAGAGGGTTTTGCTGTCAGAATTGTTTCCTCACTTCAATAAACTGAATTTAAAATTTCAAAAAGCATTTTTCACACTGGGAAATTTAAAAAATATACAAGAAACTGTTTGAATAATATGTCACATAGTACACATTTGAGAATGAGAACAAAAAGAAAACTGGATTATATGTATGCCCTCCATCTCAGACCATGAATTACTTATTTTACTCATGCAAGTATTCCCATTGGTTTCAGTAAGACTACTGCATGAGTAAGGCAAGCAGGATTTGGATCAATGCTTACTTTAAATGCAAATTAAAAACACAGTACTAAATTAGGAAACAAGACCTTGTTTACATTTGCAGTGGTGTATGTGGTACATGCAGCAGTGAAAGGCAGGCTCCATCCACATTCATTGGTTGATATTTGCACCTGCACTTTGGACAGATTGAAAGGTAAGCCATGTCTACACTGGCACAGTTACAGCACCAGCAGTTACAGCACCGCTCAGAGAGTGCTGAAGGGAAACCACTGTTCTGTGTTCACACTGTCAGCTGCCTGTGCAATAGCGTGTTCACACTTGCAGCGGTATTCGGAGCAATGCACTCTGGTCAGCTATCCCACAGAGCACCTCTTTCTTTTCTGCCGCTAAGACTTGTGAGAAGACAGAGGGGTTGCGGGGCATCCTGGGTCCTGTCCCAATGACCCATGATGCATTGCTTTGCATCCCAGCAATCCCTGTGCTTCCATCCTCATTTGCCGCCATCTTTCAATGGTTTCTGTACTGCGCACTCTTCCTCTTCGGGCTGCAGGAATGGATCCCGAACTGTTGACCAGTATGCTGCTCACTCTGACCAACACGTCACGAGTGGCAGTGGAATTATTCCTTAAACTACAAAGGCAAGAGGAGTGTGACATTGATCTCGCCATGCATAGTAGCTATGACACAAGATTGCTTGTGGCATTAACGAAGGTGCTGACCATAGTGGAACTCTACTTTTCGGCTCGGGAAACAAGCACTGAGTGGTGGGATCACATCATCATGCACGTCTGGGATGATGAGCAGTGGCTGCAGAACTTTCGCATAAGGAAAGCCACATTCATGGGACTGTGTGATGAACTCACCCCAGCCCTCCTGCACAAGGACACGAGAATGAGAGCTGCCCTGCCGTTGGAGAAGCGTGTGGAGATTGCACTGTGGAAGCTGACTACTCCAGCCTGCTACTGATCAGTTGCTAATCAATTCGGAGTGGGAAAGTCTACCGTTGGAGTCATGTTGACGGAAGCATGCAGGGCCATTAATCGCATCCTGCTCCTAAAGTCCATGACTCTGGGCAACGTGTGACATTGTAGATGGCTTTGCACAAATGGGTTTTCCTAACTGCTGAGGGGCGATGGATGGCATGCATATTCCAATTCTACCACCAGACCACCTAACCACTGAGTATATCAATTGCAAGGGATATTTCTCAATGGTTCTCCAGGCCATTGTGGATCACCGTGGGCATTTCACAGACATTAACGCAGGCTGGTCCGGAAAGGTGCGTGACACATGCATCTTTTGGAACAATGGCCTGTTCAGGAAGTTGCAAGCAGGGACTTTCTTCCCAGACAAGAAGACCATAATAGGGGGAAGTTGAAATGCCCATTGTGATCCCACATACCCCTTAATGCCATGGCTTATGAAGCCATACATGGGGCACCTTGACAGCAGCAAGGAGCGGTTAAACAACAGGCTGAGCAAGTGCAAAATTACTGTTGAGTGTACATTTGGCCATTTAAAAGCCTGTTGGTGATGTCTGTATGGGAAGCTGGACAAGGCCCATGACAATATTCCTTTGCTTATAGCCATGTGCTGTACGCGCCATAATATTTGTGACGAGAAGGATGAAAGCTTAACTCAGGTCTGGACAGCAGAGGCTCAGCACCTGGAGGCTGAGTTTGAACAGCCAGAGACCAGGGCTATTAGAGGGGCACAGTGCAGGGCCATAAGGATCAGGGATGCCTTGAGGCAGAAATTTGAAGCTGAAAGACATTAATATTTGTTGCTATGCTCGGGAGTGCAGTGCTTTGTAATGCTAAGAGGTGATTGGTGCACATGATGCAAATGTGGGTTTAACATAATTGTATGTTGCTTTGCAGGACTCTCTTTGCTTTCAATTAATAAAATAAAGATTGCTTTCAAACCAACACAGTTTTTTATTAAAAGACAGCAACTGGAGGAGAGAGTCAAACAAAACAAAAAAAAACCCAGAAGCAGTGAGGGAGATGGGGGAAGGGAAAGTCCCAGGAAAAAGAAGGGTCCCGGGATGGCTAAAGATTTGTAATCATATCCAACCCTCTCCTTTGGAGTACAATGCAACGGACACTGTACTTCAGCAGGGCCAAACTGTAGAGGGATGGGTGTTGAGTGCAGTGGATAGTGGGAATCCGCAGTGCTGGATTGTGAGGGGGAGGAGTGGAATGCCACGGATATAGACTGCAGCCAGGAGGTTGATAAGAGTGTGTTGGTGGTGTCTGGGGGGCACATGGGAAAG
Source organism: Lepidochelys olivacea (assembly GCF_965140295.1). Lineage (NCBI taxonomy): Eukaryota > Metazoa > Chordata > Testudines > Cheloniidae > Lepidochelys > Lepidochelys olivacea. The sequence continues at coordinate 61,884,262 of NC_140418.1, read as the reverse complement.
AGTTTTGCGACAGCAGCTGCAGGGGAGACCGAGTGCAGAGCTACTCGGTTTGAAGAACTAGTATCGCCTGGAATGTGTCTGCTTGGTGACCCATAAGCTTTAAGAGCTGCTCTGTGGCTTTATTCCGGCATGCCGCGTTCTCCATTTAGTCCCTCTTCTCGCTGTCCCGTTACTCCTTCAATTCCTGTTTCTCGGTGGCAGAGATGGCATAACATCACACAGAAAGGCCTCCTTAGTTCTTCTTGGCTGCTTTCTAATTCTGCACAGCCATTCTGCTGCCGATAACAAAGAGGGAGGTTGGGCTCCCAAGGTCATCTCTGTGAAGTTTAAACACAACATTTTACAGCAGCAGTATTGTTTAGCATTACAAAAGTAGGGTTGCAATTTTCTAATTGCACAAAACCGAATGCCCTAGCCCCACCCCTTCCCCAGGACCCATCTGCTGCCCCTCCCTTTCCCCGAGGCCCCATCCCCCATTCACTCATTCCCCCTCCCTCAGTGGCTTGCTCTCCCCCACCCTCACTCACTTTTATGGGGCTGGGGCAGGGGTGTGGGAGAGGACTCTAAGTGGGGTGCAGGCTCTCAGGTGGGTTCAGGGTTCTGGAGAGTGCTCTGAGGTGCAGGACAGGGCTCTGGGTTTGGGCGGGGACTCAGAGCTGGGGTAGGGGCTCAGGGTTGGGGCACAGACTTACCTCAGGCAGCTCCCGGTGGCACAGTGGGGCTAAGGCAGACTCCCTGCCTGTCCTGGCACTGCGCTGTGCCATGGAAGTGGCCAGCAGGTCCAGCTCCGAGGCCGGGGGGCCAGGAGGCTCTGCATGCTGCTCTCGCCCACAGACACTGCCTCCCCAGCCCCCATTGGCTGCAGTTCCCAGCCAATGGGAGTGCAGAGCCGGTGCTCAGGATGGGGGCAGCGCGTGGAGCCACATGGCTCCCTGCCTAGGAGCCGGACCTGCTGGCCACTTCCAGGGCACAGTGCAGTGCCAGGACATGTAGGGACTAGCCTTCCTTAGCCCTGCAGCACCACCAACTGGACTTTTAATGGCCCAGTCAGGCGTTCCAGTAAAAAATTGGACACTTGGCAACCCGAGGGAGGAGTTGATATTAAAATATTGAAGTCATGTCCTGTTCAAAGAACAGCAGCTTCAGGGACTGTACATTGAGGCATAGAAAAAACAGTCCTTTTGACAGACTAGATATCAAAAACATTGACAAGATGAATGTGACTTAGCCTAGGGCTGATTTAAATGTATTGCCTTTTCATCGAAGGACTATAAAGGTTTTCTGTCTGGAGTTCACTGACATTTTGAAATATGTAAAATGATTCCATAAGACAATTTCTGCTCATGTATACACAACTGGGAAAAAAAGACACCGCTGACATCAACCAGCAGTAGTTTCTCTTTCTGTGCCATACTTTCTGTAAAGCTGAATGTGTTCTCTGAAATGATTGGATAAAAGTTATTGCTTGATTTAAATGGTCCTGCTTCACTTAATTTCTTTCAAGACCTGATCCCATGACATGTAGAGCACACCCACTGAAGTCAACAACACTATGCTGATGTACATCAGCTGAAGAGCTCTGTGTTGCTACCTCTCTGGTCAGACACTATATTTGTTTTGTCGGTAACCCATTTAGCTAGCCACACTCGTGAATTTCTCCTTTACAGGAGGTAGCTAAAACTGGCCTGCCTGTATGGGTAGTTTTTGTAATATGTATTTGTTTGTTCTCAATTTTTCACAACTTGTCTAGATGGTCTGATGCAGGGTGTGGGAAGGTGGGGATGAAGAAAGCCATAAAATATAATTAAAATAACACATAGGAGAGTAGTTTCTGTGTTATGGCTGGGGCAAAACAGATTGAAATTTGTCAAATTTATTGTTGTGTGAATGGAGACTGGACAACTGAGAGATGACTACTTCCTTAAGCACTGTGTGAGCAAGCAAAGGTTAAAGGTGGAGCTGTAATTAGAGGAAACGTCAGAGGATTAATTTTATGCTAGACCAACAAAAATTATCGTTCATTAAGAGGAAGAGAACTGGAATTATCTTTGCATGATATGAGTGACTTTAATCCATTTTTATATTCAGACTTTTGGCAGATTTTATTAAAATAAATTTGATTATAGTTTTTATTACTGGGCAATTGTATACTTGTATGACACCTGTACAGCAATTGTCATTGCTACCTAGCAACCTAGCTATCTTTGCCTTTAATTAAATAATTATTTCAGTTTGATAACAATGACATATTCTAGGTGATCCCTTAAATACTTAAGGAACTTGTCTGCTATAGCTCTTGAACGATGTAATTTCATTTTTTAAAATAATAGTTTTCTGTCATCATGCTAATATTTTTTCAGCCAATTCAAAAATGTAGGACACTAGAATTTTAGATGGATTAGTAATACTTTAAACATTATTGCTTATGGAAGTTGAAGCTAGACAAATTCAGACTGGAAAAAAGGCATAACTTTTTAATGGTGAGAGTAATTAACCATTGGAACAATTTACCAAGGGTTATGGTGGATTCTCCATCACTGAATTTTTAAATCAAGATTGGATGGTTTTCTAAGAGATATCCTCTGGGACTAATTTTGGGGAAGTTCTATGGCCTGTGTTACACAGGAGGTCAGACTAGATGATCACAGTGGTCCCTTCTAGCCTTTGAATCTATGAGTGAATAGTAACAATCATATAATAAAACTTTGCCTTCGGTATTACCTTTTGTCAAGGTTCCTTCCCCACTCTGAACTCTAGGGTACAGATGTGGGGACCTCCAGGAAAGACCCCCTAAGCTTATTCTTACCAGCTTAGATTAAAACTTCCCCAAGGTACAAATTATTTTACCTTTTGTCCCTGGACTTTATTGCTGCCACCACCAAGCATCTAACAAATATAACAGAGAAAGAGCCAACTTGGAAACGTCCTTCCCCCCCAAATATACCCTCCCACAAGCCCTACCCCACCTTTCCTGGGGAAGGCTTGATAAAAATCCTCACCAATTTGCATAGGTGAACACAGACCCAAACCCTTGGATCTTAAGAACAATGAAAAAGCAATCAGGTTCTTAAAAGAAGAATTTTAATTAAAGAAAAAGTAAAAAAATCACCTCTGTAAAATCGGGATGGTAAATACCTTACAGGGTAATCAGATTCAAAACACAGAGAATCCCTCTAGGCAAAACCTTAAGTTACAAAAAGGCACAAAAACAGGAATATACATTCCATTCAGCACAACTTATTTTATCAGCCATTTAAACAAAACAGAATCTAACGCATATCTAACTAGATTGCTTATTAACCCTTTACAGGAGTTCTGACCTGCATTCCTGCTCTGGTCCTGGCAAAAGAAATCACAGACAGAGAGAGCCCTTTGTTTCCCCCCACCTCCAGCTTTGAAAGTATCTTGTCTCCTCATTGGTCATTTTGGTCAGGTGCCAGCGACCTTTAGCTTCTTAACCCTTTACAGGTGAAAGTGTTTTTTCCTCTGGCCAGGAGGGATTTAAAGGTGTTTACCCTTCCCTTTATATTTATGACACCTTTCATTTACGTTTATCAAAGTTTTTTTCTGTTTGTTTACAGTTCATGGGTAAATATATTCCTGATACATTGTCTTGCTACATGAACTTGGGCAAATAGCTTAACTTCTGTGCCTCAGTTTCCTCCTCTGTAAACAAACAGAAAAAAGCTTTGATAAACTTAAATGAAAGGTAATACCAAAGGCAAAGTTTTATTATATGATTGTTGCTATATATATATACACACACACACAGGTAAATACACACCAAAGCTGCCTAATTATACATTTGCTTGAGAAATTCTTAGACGTACAATTTGATGGCTAATTTTTTGCATATCTGGCCCTAAATTTTGGAGTGCCCCCAGAGGTCTGCTGAGATAGATGGAGCAGTTCATCCCTCTCAGAGTTATTGTTTTATGTGCTCTTCAGACATTACTGCATTAGTTAGTTTAAATCAGGTTTTCCCTTGTGACCATAAGGACTAGGAACCTTTTTAAATAAAAGCCAGCTGAGGTTCTGATTTCATATTAGGATTTGAGGTCCTAACCATGAGCCTGCAGTGCCTCTGTCTTAATTGGGCCCTGTGTTCAGCCATGTGGGAATCAGCTAGCAGTAACATGGCTCTTTAAGCAGTCATGCTGCCAGCAGGAGTGGGAGGCCTGAAGGCAGCTTGTTACAGGCACTGGGCTTCAGCGGGAGTGATGAGATTTATGTGGATTCCTGTAACCAGTAACAACTTAGGGAACTCAAACCCTTATCCATTTCACCAGGGAGGTTGGATGATTACCTCCTTTCCCCCCACCCCCCCAATAAAATGATAAACACATTAATCGGAACAGGGTCTTTAGACTGTAAATTCCCTGAGCTAGGCAGTGGGTCTAACCTGTTGTGTGACCTTGGGAAAGTCACTTAACCTCTTTACTTCAGGGTCCCTCTCTGAAAATAGTGGATAATAGTAATATCTTTTGTAAAGCACTTAAGTCTCCAAATTAAAAATCCAATGTAAGAGCAAAGTACCATATTCTGTTTTGTATGCTGCGTGCTCTCATAACATTTTGTGTACCCGTAATTTATTTTCTAGAGCCAGATTTTCATACAGTGATGTCAGAGATCCAAACATATTTCTTGTGACTATTTTTGCATATATAATTACCACAGTTGTGTCTATTGCTATTCCATTTGCATGAGCAAATACCTGATTTGCATGGTAACTGTGTATACAGTGATAGGTGCAAATATTCATGGAGGTCTCAGGCCTCACTTAATGAAAAATCTGGCCCTAAAAGTTAATTGTATTTATAGTCCTCTTCTGGCAAAGGGATGAACTATGATGATGGCATAGGTCTTTTTGATCTTTAACTTATACTGTGATGAGCCTAAGCATGATATTCTTACTCTGTTTAGGAGTGATTTCCTGATAACAAATACAATGAGATCACATCATGGGCTAATTCTTGCAGAGTTTCATATGTGGTGTTATACCACTGAATCACAGAGTATCCACAGCTTTTCAGATTCTTGTTTTATAGTATTGCATTCATTTAATTTAAAAGATAATCAAAACAGGTTTTCATAGAATCATAGAACCATAGAATCACAGAATATCAGGGCTGGAAGGGACCTCAGGAGGTCATCTAGTCCAACCCCCTGCTCAAAGCAGGACCAATCCCCAATTAAATCATCCCAGCCAGGGCTTTGTCAAGCCTGACCTTAAAAACCTCAAAGGAAGGAGATTCTACCACCTTCCTAGGTAACGCATTCCAGTGTTTCACCACCCTCCTAGTGAAAAAGTTTTTCCTAATATCCAACCTAAACCTCCCCCACTGCAACTTGAGACCATTACTCCTTGTCCTGTCCTCTTCTGCCACTGAGAATAGTCTAGAACCATCCTCTCTGGAACCACCTCTCTGGTAGTTGAAAGCAGCTATCAAATCCCCCCTCATTCTTCTCTTCTGCAGACTAAACAATCCCAGTTCCCTCAGCCTCTCCTCATAAGTCATGTGTTCCAGACCCCTAATCATTTTTGTTGCCCTTCGCTGGACTCTCTCCAATTTATCCACATCCTTCTTGTAGTGTGGGGCCCAAAACTGGACACAGTACTCCAGATGAGGCCTCACCAATGTCGAATACAGGGGGACGATCACGTCCCTCGATCTGCTCGCTATGCCCCTACTTATACATCCCAAAATGCCATTGGCCTTCTTGGCAACAAGAGCACACTGCTGACTCATATCCAGCTTCTCGTCCACTGTCACCCCTAGGTCCTTTTCCGCAGAACTGCTGCCTAGCCATTCGGTCCCTAGTCTGTAGCTGTGCATTGGGTTCTTCCGTCCTAAGTGCAGGACCCTGCACTTATCCTTATTGAACCTCATCAGATTTCTTTTGGCCCAATCCTCCAATTTGTCTAGGTCCCTCTGTATCCTATCCCTGCCCTCCAGCGTATCTACCACTCCTCCCAGTTTAGTATCATCCGCAACTTTGCTGAGAGTGCAATCCACACCGTCCTCCAGATCATTTATGAAGATATTGAACAAAACCGGCCCCAGGACCGTCCCCTGGGGCACTCCACTTGACACTGGCTGCCAACTAGACATGGAGCCATTGATCACTACCCGTTGAGCCCGACAATCTAGCCAACTTTCTACCCACCTTATAGTGCATTCATCCAGCCCATACTTCTTTAAATTGCTGACAAGAATACTGTGGGAGACTGTGTCAAAAGCTTTGTTAAAGTCAAGAAACAATACATCCACTGCTTTCCCTTCATCCACAGAACCAGTAATCTCATCATAGAAGGCGATTAGATTAGTCAGGCATGACCTTCCCTTGGTGAATCCATGCTGACTGTTCCTGATCACTTTCCTCTCATGTAAGTGCTTCAGGATTGATTCTTTGAGGACCTGCTCCATGATTTTTCCGGGGACTGAGGTGAGGCTGACTGGCCTGTAGTTCCCAGGATCCTCCTTCTTCCCTTTTTTAAAGATTGGCACTACATTAGCCTTTTTCCAGTCATCCGGGACTTCCCCCGTTCGCCACGAGTTTTCAAAGATAATGGCCAATGGCTCTGCAATCACAGCCGCCAGTTCCTTTAGCACTCTCGGATGCAACTCGTCCAGCCCCATGGACTTGTGCATGTCCAGCTTTTCTAAATAGTCCCTAACCACCTCTTTCTCCACAGAGGGCTGGCCATCTATTCCCCTTGTTGTGATGCCCAGCGCAGCAGTCTGGGAGCTGACCTTGTTAGTGAAGACAGAGGCAAAAAAAGCATTGAGTACATTAGCTTTTTCCACATCCTCTGTCACTAAGTTGCCTCCCTCATTCATTAAGGGGCCCACACTTTCCTTGGCTTTCTTCTTGTTGCCAACATACCTGAAGAAACCCTTCTTGTTACTCTTAACATCTCTTGCTAGCTGCACGTCCAGGTGTGATTTGGCCCTCCTGATTTCATTCCTACATGCCCAAGCAATATTTTTATACTCTTCCCTGGTCATATGTCCAACCTTCCACTTCTTGTTAGCTTCTTTTTTATGTTTAAGATCCGCTAGGATTTCACCGTTAAGCCAAGTTGGTCGCCTGCCATATTTACTATTCTTTCAACACATCGGGATGGTTTGTCCCTGTAACCTCAACAGGGATTCCTTGAAATACAGCCAGCTCTCCTGGACTCCTTTCCCCTTCATGTTAGTCCCCCAGGGGATCCTACCCATCCGTTCCCTGAGGGAGTCGAAGTCTGCTTTCCTGAAGTCCAGGGTCCGTATCCTGCTGCTTACCTTTTTTTTGTGAAAAGGGTTAAAGAATCTTTGCTCCTAAGCTGGCACCTTATGTGCCACTTTTCAGCCTTATGTAGAACATTTCCAGCAAATTATAAACTTTTTATCTGATGAAAAGTATTCCCAGAACTATAGTGTAACTGAGGGAACAGTGAAAGAAATGTTTGTAGATTCTCCCTCAGGAGATATTAATAATCTAAGGTAGATTTTAAAAAATTTAAAAAAGGAAAAGGAGGGCATATTATTATCTGCTTTCCAGATCTTACTAAATTTTGACTCACAGGTCAAATAAGGGAGGTAACCTTTGACGAAAAATAAGGCTAAGAATTAAGTGAAGTAAAGCGGTGTTATCTTTGGCGCCAGGGAGGAAAAAGGAAAGCAGAGTTATGGATTTTTTTCTTTTCTTTTTTTAATTTTCAAGTGAATTTCAGTGTTTACAAAAGGGTTTCAGATTCATATCCCTGGAAAATTAAGTCTACCTTGAGCCACCAAACAGTTACTTTATGGGAGGCGATGTGGGAAAGCAAAAAAATAAAACAAATGAAAAAAATTGAACTCCAGAAGGTGAGTTCAGTTTCCATGCCCTCTCAAAGAACACTTATGGTGATGGGTTTTGTGACTTGGGAAAAGGACCGAGATCACACAGGTGATGTCTCAGACTGAAGCATGGGCAGTCAGGATTAGTGGTCAGAGCAGTAGCAGTGAGGACCAGTGGTCAGAACGTGATTGGTTGGAGCACCAGGTAACCAGGCCTAATTGTCGGAACTGGAGTCTGAGGCCAGGAACAGTGCTCAGGGTCAGAGCTGGTGTCAGAAACCAGGAGTCAGAGCCAAGAGTCAGAGCTTGAGTCAGAAACCAAGCAGGGATGGAGTTGAATGGAGCTGGGAATGAGGCTGGGAACTGCTGCAAACACCCAGTGAGAGTCAGCTGAGAATTCCCCTATGAATTGGAGCAGTGCAGAGGGGAGTTTGGAGGGTCCAAGGGTCTGATCCACTGAGTATTGCAAAAATGTTTTCTTTTGTTTCTGTTTCCTTCTGGCAATGCTGCTGTCCTCTCTCTCCTGCAAGCTTGGTTCATTTTTTGATTTTTCTTTACTAATTGCACAATACAGATACTGTTGCTATATCATGCAGGTTTTTCCTCCTCATCTCAGGCATCTGGCCATTCCGCTCCATTCCAAGTACAAAACTCTTGTCCAGGACCTTGGTTAACTTTTGCCTCAATTACAAGAAGTTCCTTCTCCCTGACATCCTAAACTCTTGACTCATTAAGGCCCTGTCTACACTAGCAAGTTTCTGCGCAGTAAAGCAGCTTTCTGTGCTGTAACTCCTGAGGTGTACACACGGCCAAGCCACTTAATGCGCAGAAACTGCTCAGTTGTAGTGCTTTAAAAAAAAACACCCCCAATGAGAGGCTACAGCTTTCTGCTCTGGGACGACTATGCTGCGGTGCCAGTGTAGACACCATGGTCAATTACAGCGCTGCAATTGGCCTCCCGGAGGTGTCCCACAATGCCTGTTCTCACCTCTGTGGTCACTGGTTTGAACTCTACTGCCCTGCTCTCAGGTGACCAACCATCAGCCCCACCCCATAAATTCCTTTGGAATTTTGAAAGTCCCTTTCCTCTTTGCTTGGTGATGCATGCAGTGATCTCAGCGCAGGTGAGATGGCCATGCCTGCTCCACACACCGGGCGATCCCCTGCTTAGAGCAATGCAGACCTGCTGGACCTCACTGGCATTTGGGGAGAGGAGGCTGTCCAGTCCCAGCTGTGCTCCAGCCGTAGGAATTATTATACCTATGGACAGATTTCACGATGCATGACAGAAAGGGGCCATGACTGGGACACGTTGCAGTGCAGGGTCAAAGTGAAGGAGTTGTGGAACGCGTAGGCCAAGATGAAATAGTATTTAGACTAGCTGACTTATAGGGACCAGTATTGCAGATAAAGAATTTCCTTATGAAGTAGCTCTGTGTTCTAATAAGGTCTGTAATCATAATTAAATACAAATTTGCCTTCATTTATTTTGTGAAAGAAAATATGGTTGGTTTAGAATCAACTAATGTGTTACAGCTGCTATTTACAAAAGAAGTATTTAACACAATGTAAGGTTTTCTTTAAGCCAAAAAAAAAGTTTCATTTCTCATTAACTGTAATTCCGCAACATTAAAGCTCCAACCCAGCAGAAAGCAGACTCCACAGACCTCCTAGGCTATGCAGCCACAGTGGTTTCTCCCTGTTCTAGGGGAGCAGGGGCTGGTGGGAAGTGGGGGGGGTATGAGAGGGCAAAAGAAGCCACTCTTCTTCCCAAACCCCGTTGTTGGTTTTTTTCCTTTTCCCCTTTCTGGCCCACACCTGGGAAGATCATAATACCATTCCCTGCTCAAAGGAATGTTTTGGTCGTAGCTCTCTGTGGGAAGCAAATCACCCCAAAAAGTGGAATGGAGGTGGAATCCTAACCCCACCCTCTGCACTGGTGAGCCAGTGTACTTGGTGGGACAATCTATACCAGTGTTTCTCAAAAGCAGCTACCAGGGGCTTTTCTTGTGGCCACAGCCTGCTGGGCTGTGATGGGGGTGGGGGGGCAAGTAGCAGACCTCTCCCCCCACTGTCCCTCTTGCTCCTGGGTGCACCGTCTTGGTGTTGGTTGCTGGGACCACCAGCAGGGGTTGGGCCCTGCCCCCCTCTGGAGACATCTGGGGCACACTGGAGGAGCAGGCAGCCAGTAAGTTCCCCACCTTCCCGGCGTGGTTGGGCTCAGGCTTCAGGCTCCATCCCAAGACCCTGTCCCCTGGCTACAAGGCTTCAGGCTACGGCCGCAGGGCTTCAGGCTCTGGCCCCCGCTGCCTCCTTCGACCGCCCCAAGGCTTAATTTGTCCACAGGCTTGCCAGGGCTGAGTAAGTGTGTTGTGAAAAGTGATATTTGTATGTTTAATATCACTTTTCACAACAAACTGCATGATATAGCAACAGTATCTGTATTGTGCAATTAGTAAAGAAAAATCAAAAAATGAACCAAGCTTGCAGGAGAGAGAGGACAGCAGCATTGCCAGAAGGAAACAGAAACAAAAGAAAACATTTTTGCAATACTCAGTGGATCAGACCCTTGGACCCTCCAAACTCCCCTCTGCACTGCTCCAATTCATAGGGAAATTCTCAGCTGACTCTCACTGGGTGTTTGCAGCAGTTCCCAGCCTCATTCCCAGCTCCATTCAACTCCATCCCTGCTTGGTTTCTGACTCAAGCTCTGACTCTTATTTGGACATGTCTATGTGCAGATTTATTTGTTTTTCCTAAAGCTAATTAAGTATTTTAGGAAAAAGTGTGAGAGTGGCCACCAGCAAGAGTTGGTGGCAGCATTCTGAGGCCACCAAAAATTCTGTAGTGAGAACCCCTGAATTATACCATTCTCATGGACAGTGGGTGCAGAGTGCACACCAAGTAAGACTGTGCCTCTCAAGTGCTCCCACAAAGGCTGTGAGGCCCAGCTCTGTTCCCCACACAGGGCTTTGTGGGAGCACTACAAGGCGTACCTTCCTCTGTAGCTGCCACACACTGCCTCAGTTCACATTATGTGGACATTTACAAGTGGAAAGCAAATGTTTTCTTTTACTTTTTTCCTGTAAATAATCCATTATGCGAGCACCAAAATGTAATGCCATGCATTTGCCAAACTATTGTCAGCCAGATCATCATCCTGGAGAAATTCAAGCTTAATGCAGGCCTGACTGCCCCTCCCCCCAACAAACTGGTTATTTCAATACTTTACATGTGTAAACATTTGTTATGCTTCTTGACTTGACCAGATAAATTAAGCTCAAGCTTTTTTCCCCCTCACCCAAGAAAGACTTACACATGCCAACATGTCCATGCAAGCATGCCCTTCCTGCCAACAGCTTTAAATTTTAAAAGCAAAATTCCCCAACACCTGAAATTCCCCTGAGTTGGGATTAATTACGAGGTGCTCCTGAAAGCTCATCATTGCCGCTGAACAGTCTTCACCTCTCACAACAGTGACATGTTTTTGGACTTTACAAAATCTCCAGAGACTGCCTCAGAATGGAGCACTCTGATTCCTCCTTCAGAAAAGTTGATTTTCCAGGCTTAGCCTTCATTACTGAGATAATCTGCACTATTTAGAAATGTCTTTATTCTACCAATGTGAAAGCCATTTCTTTTCACCATACGTCATGAAAGCATGAACTGGCCTTATTCTGATCTACCTTACACATTAAACAAGTTGATTTGAGTTTATAAATTCAAGAACAAAAGACTTTGGATTCTCAAAAACAAAACAGCCACAGTGCCCTTCCCATATAGCAACTAGCAGAAGATAACATGACAAAATGTAAAACAAGTCCTTTGCTGGTGCTCTTTTTATACTGTACATTTGCTGTTAGGACTGAAGGGGAGAAAAATTCTTGAGAGAAATATGTTGTGTGACGGGGCAAGGCCAGATGGCTATAGAAAAGTAGTGGGAGATAGATTTATTAGCTCCAGGCTAAACAAATCCCTAGTACCAGGATAAGTTAAATGGCAGCTGCTCCAGGTCAATTAAGACACCTGGGGCCAATTAAAAACTTTCCAGAAGGCAGGGAGAATGTTAGGTTGATTGGGACACCTGAAGCCAATAAGGGGCTGGCTGAAACTAGTTAAAAGCCTCCCAGTTAGTCCGGTGGGTGTTGATGTCAGGAGCTGTGGGAGGAAGTTGTGCTGTTGGAGAGACTGAGCAGTACACACCATATCAAGCACAAGGTAGGAGGCCCTGAGGTAAGGGTGAAGTGGGGGCTGCTGTGGGGAAGTAACCCAGGGAATTGTACGTGTCATGTTTCTAAAAGGTCAGCTACCATAGCTGATACTATTAGGGTCCCTGGGCTGGAGCCTGGAGTAGAGGGTGGGACTGGGCTTCCCCCCACCTTTTGCCCCCTGATTAATCACTGAGACTGGGAGACAAGAGACTGTGCAAGGAAGGATAACTTCTCCTCACCTCCCTTGCTGGCTTATGATGAAAATGGCTCAGTAGACTGTGACCCTTGTCTCTAGAGAAAGAAGGGTTATATGGAGGGTCACAGTGAGCCTCTGAGGCTAGCGAAATCTGCCAGGAAATGTGGGACCCATGGAGGCAAGGACAGAGCTTTGTCACAGTTGCTTAAGAATTCGAGAAGCTGTGAAAGGAATTCAGCAGTTCTTTTTGAAAAACTACCTAGCAAAAGACAAGGATGTGACATGAGCTGAAGATCGAGATCACTAATGGAGTTTGTATTCTTTGTTTGGGATGATTATGAACACAGTTTACACTGAAAGCAGAGCAGAAAATGCTTGAAACATTATACAGTAGTCTTTGGGAGCACTTGTGCTACTATATCAATGCAAAAATAAATGAAAATGCAGAAGACTTCAAGAGGTTCTTTTAGTCCCTAAATTTGCAAGCAATGGGCCAAATTCACTAAAATGGCATACCTTTCTGTGGAAGCCTGTTTCCCCATATTCTTATAGAAGGAAGAAGCAACTGATTTCAGGGCGGTCAAACAGTTTTGCTGCTGTTGTTGCCTTTGCCTTAGGGCCCCATTAGGGATATGAGGGAGCAGGGACAGATTTAGTTTACAATGGAGGCTTTACAGGAATCTTGTACCAGAGGCTATGGATAGGGTTACCACCTTTCTAATTGCTGGTAACCAGACCCTGAGGCCAGGCCCCACCCCCTGCTCCACCTCTTCCCCCAAGGCCCCACTCCCGGCACTTGCTCCTCTTCCCCCTGTCGCTCACTGGATCATCTCAAAGAGCCTGCCTGCAGATAGGAGGCACCCCAGCTGAGCAGGGGCCGGCATGGGTTAATGACCTGATGCCTTCCCCTGGCCTGCAGTAAGCAGACTTTTGGTTTGGGTGCCATTTAGGGTTGCCAGGTCCCCTTTTTGACTGGACTTTCCAGTCAAAAACTAGGCACCTAGCAACCCTAAATGGCACCCGGATACAGAAGCCAAAAACTGGACTGTAAAACCCAGACAGGTGGCAACCCTAGCTATGAAAGAGCTACACTGCTCAGTGTCTCTCTGTTCACTCCTTCCCAGCCAAGTCCTCACACTCTGGTGGCCCTTACAATAAATAGCTTCTCAATAGGCAGTGCTATAGTATGATTGGGAAGTATATGGGAAGGTAGAAGGTATATGGGAAGTATATGGGAAGGTAGAAGGCTTTCAGGAAGTAATTGATGAGAAACAGTCGCATACGTGGAGAAAGGCATAAAGCCTAAATGATGTCTTGGCATTCTCTCTTTTTATGCTTGAACACTGAACAGTAGCTTTGCTAGCCCCTTAAAGCCTCCCAACAGGAGGGCTGTTTCAGTTCCTCCCTTCACAGGGTCTGTGCCTTAGGGGCCCAGTTGCTGAGTTTACACTGGCAAAAGCTGGTATAAATCTATGATGAGTCTGACACAGATATGTTTATAATTTGCAGTAGGAAAACATTTGCATTTCTTCTAGGACCTATTCCCCAGCATTATTCCTTTCCTCTATAGTGTCAATCTCTTCTGTTTAGCCAGCTCTTCAGGCCAGGGACTGTCCTCTACTCTGTGTTTGTACAGGGCCTGATACAACAGAGCCCTGTTCTGACTTGGGCCCTAGGCACTACCATAATAAACTTAATACATGATAATTCTGTGAGGCCTTGAAATCAAGGCCAATTTGACTCTGGTTCAAACCCTGCAGTCCTTTTTGCCTCAGTTGGAGATTTGCCTGTGTAACATGTGAAAGATTGGCCCCACCTCACTAATTTATTTTTAAATTCTGAACTGAGGTATCAACAGAGTTTCTGGCTGTAATTAACAGATTAGTTACCTGAAATTGCCAAGATAACGTGCTTCATTGTGGTACGGCTGTTATTTATGATCCCTCTTGCTTCATTACACAGCTTGATCCCTCTTACTTCATTTGTTTTTCAATTTGTCAACTCAGAAACTCCATGTCCATAAAGAGAAAATATAACTAAATTAACAGAAATGTCAATTTAATAGAAATTCAAGTCACACAAAAATAGCTCAAACCGTCTCACATCACTCCCAGAAGGCAAAAGCCTGGAGGACAGGACGGGTCTGTGGGTAAGGCACAGGGCTGGAACTCAGCAGATGCGGGTCCAGAACCTAGTTCTGCCAGAAACTGTGCCACTCAGTGTCTCTGGGACTCTTTTCCCCATCTCTAGAATGGTGATCTTAATCCCATGCTTCACAGGTGTAATGCAAGTACAAACTCATTGATGTTTGTGAGTAGCTCAGACACTACAATACTGCGTGCCATATAAGCACCTAGATAGAAGTAGACCTTGCAAAAGGAACAGCCTGCACTCTGGGCACCAAAATCTAACAAGCTCAGGCTCTTTTGCACCAAAGGGGGAAAACAAATTCCAGAGCATGTAACCACATACTGAGAATGCTTTGCCACCAGATCCACTGAGTGCATTCTTCTACTATTCCATAAAGAAGGGTAGGTTAATAAAAAATGTGTTTTCCAACTTAAAACAAAAATGATTAAAAGAGACAGTGGTAGATCCAAGTAGCAGAGCAGGTGGATATGAATGACGAGTGACAGTAACCATGAAGTGAAAAGACTGTGCCCACAGACGTTCATTCCTCAATGCCATTCTGTTTTCTTCTTATCAGTAAAATTGTATGATGATTCTGGAAAGGTTCAACAAACTGGTACCAGGAAAATTTCCTACCATTCCAGTTACACAGAAAAAAAAGCAGGGGGAGGAGGGCAGGGGAATCTAACCATGAATAATTTTTCCCATTGCATATATATTCATTGTCTCTATTCTTTGACAAAATGATTCAACATGAAATCTGCCTTCATAGATGAAGGAGTGAAAGTACTGAAGCCAATGCACTTCTGAGAGTCAAGCCACTTCTTTAGGTGCCTAAATATGAGCTAGGTGACTGTGTTTGAGATTTTTGACCTGAGGGTCATATATTTCTCTCACTAAAAATACACAGTTGAATTCTAGTTGAAGTAAACAGATGTTGTTTTCCTGAGTGTGGAAAAATGAATCTGGTTCAAGGGCTTATATGGGGGGGAAAAAATGGGGTAGGAGAGGGGGGGAAAGGAAGGAATTCTTCTTTAAGTGAATGCATAAATGTTCTGATCTGGAGGTTTGGCTCAAGCTTTTCTGTATTTCTCCTTTTTCTGCATTGTACGCATCTCTCTTTTTCTGGTCCTGCCCTGCTTTTTATTGCCTTGGCTAGTTTAGTTTTTCCCAACCCCACTCCCAAATACCCTATTAGTATCAAGGGCCTGATCCTGAAGGGAGCTCCATGCAGACAGCTCTAACATCTACTTTCCCATGAGATTATCTCTGAATTTTGCAGGTCTTAGAGATCAGTTGATTTTGGGAGCTGAACGACCTACTTCTTAACTATGTGGTATACTCCCCCTCCCAAAGGGAAGAATTCACAGGAAACTCCACAAGGGAATCTTTCAGCGTAGTTTGTGTAGGAGACTATAGTGCCTTATATTTCTTAATTATTTGTATTTGCATGAAGTGTAACAATATGACATCAAACATTAATGGAGAAAGTAAGTAAAACCTGCCATGCCCAATGGCCTTAATAACAACGAAAAGATCAACTGCAAAGCATTATTAGAGTCACAGCAAGACAAGTCCTAGTGGGTAATATTTCTATACTTCACTTCCTTCTAGGTTGGCTAATGAAAAAATAGCTGTTCTCTCATTCCAATCAATACATTGTGCAATATCTAGAAAATAAACTTTTAGTAGTAAAGTAGAAACATGACCCTTTGATCGTGTCTCTGACAATGAATTTCCTGCAAATACTACAGAAATGTTCTCGAGGAGTGCACTCTTAGAGGTCTGTGGTATTGGCAAATCATTTGAAATCTCTGCTATTAGAGTAAGGAGGCCAAACTCATTTCTGGTTTACACCATTGAGGGTCTGGCCCGTTCAAGACCAACAGTACAACCCACAGTCCCACATCCATGCTGTTATTCATCACACACACAAACACACACATACACACAACCCCTTCAACTCCACTAATTATTAAACTGAGTGACACATTTAAATCTTCTCAGCCTCGGTGTTCTCAGTCTAACTGTGCAAATGCACCTACATTGGATGATATCATTCACAAGTTAAATACATGCTTTGCTTGAGTTCAGTTTTCATTTTGAAGGGAAATCTGCTCCTACTTGTGGAGTCTTTGGTTTCTGTTTTGGGAGCTCAGTCTCCTTCCTGAGAGCTGCATTTTACAGTCTGGTAGGGGAAGATTAGGTTGTTTATCTTTTGGAAGTTTCTCTAATGGATTTGGAATGTTTTCAATCAAATGTCAAATACCGAGTACCCAGTATTGTCACACAGTACTGTAAACCAACACTGATCTAGAATACACATTATATAGTCACATCACAAAAATTCCACCCATCAGATATAACAACAGGTTATTCATTAACCTTTTTTCTTCACATTCACCACACTCTTATGTTTTAACCAAATTTCTGAAAACACTTTTCATCTATAGATTTCTCATGAGCAGTTTGTTTTATGAATAGTCAACCTTTAAAATTTGAATGGTGTTGGTTAATTTCAGTTGGACACAAAGATCATCTGGTCTGTTTTCCATTTAGAGTAGATGAGTATATCTTAGAATCAGGTGCCTAGTTCACATACTCATGTTTATTCATTCAGAATTTGCTTTCCACAAGTATTCTCCAATATTTGTTTAAAATGTGGTGTTCCCACAAACATTCCTACCAATAAATTCATGTATTAAAATATTTTCAGAAAACAAGTCAGAGGCACATACACAGATTAACCAAATTTGTTTAAACATGGACAAATATCCTCAAGAATGTTGTAACTAGACAAGGGTAAATACTTCAGTGATGTGTGTTCTGGTCATGTGCTATGAAGAAGTAATTGGGAAATTCAGTCTTGGTTAGGCAGTCACAGTAAGGCATATAGTAGACACAAAATTGCTCAAGCTGAGATATATGTATGGGGGAAACAATGACAATATTTAGCTGAAATGAAGGTTGGAATCTCTGCTTGGAATCAATTAATGAAAATCAAAGGAAATTATCTGGTGAATATTTTGCTTGTCTTATTGCATTAAGAGTTCTACAATTATTTGCAGTTTACTCATATTGTTTTCAAACTAGAAGAATCTGAACCTCCATAACACTGAATATTCCATTCATGAAAATGTTTACAAAAATGATTTCTGGGTCAATACATTACACTCTCTTGAGATGTGATGAAACAGCATTGTTTTCGTACCGTAAAAGACAGAAATCTTCATGATTTACCTGACTCTTCCTGTGGTGTCATCCAGTGCTTTGTTTTGCAGCAGTGATAAACCCCTCAGAAACCCTTGATTGCTCATCCCACACATATCAGAAGTTAGCTTTTAATCAGTACAAATGGTAGTACATTATTTAATGTTCAACGTTCCAGTTTGTTAATTATTGATCATTCATGATCTAGAGTTATGCCACACTAATTAGTCATAGTTTTTAGAAGTTGGAAGTATTTTGCTCTTCACTAGTTGAGTTTGCAAATAGAATGTACTTTTAAATCAGATTAATCTTAATATAGTGCACCTTCTTTTTAAAAGGACAGACTGGGTGGGGTTGTGGGGTCTGGGAGGGAGTTCCGACGTGGGGCAGGAGGTTTGGGGTGCAGGCTCCAGCTGGGCGGCACTTACCTCAGGTGGCTCCTGGTCGATGGCACAGCAGAGCTAAGGCAGGTTCCCTGCCTGCTCTGGCTCTGCGCTGCTCCTGGAAGCAGCCACCATGTCTGGCTCCTAGGTGGAGGCGTGGCCAGGTGGCTCTGCACAGTGCGCACTGCCCATGCCCACGCCCACAGATGCTGCCCCTACAACTCTCATTGGCCATGGTACCCAGTCAATGGGAGCTGCCGAGGCAGCACTCGGGGCAGGGTCAGTGCACGGAGCTTCTTGGATCACATCTGCATGCACCTAGGGGCTGCAGGGACATTCCGGCTGCTTCCGGGAGCTGCGTGGAGTTCGGGCAGGCAGGGAGCCTGCCTTAGCCCCACTGCGCCGCCAACCAGACTTTTAACGATGCAGTCAGCACTGCTGACTGGAGACACCAGTGTCCCTTTTCCACCAGGAATTCTGGTCGAAAACCAGACACCTGGCAACCCTAAACTCTAGTCTTAGTAGAGAACCTTGTGGCATCAGCTATTAACTTTTTGCCTTGATGAATACTGACCATTTATTCCTGTTTAGTATCTATGATGCCCAAAGTACCTTTAAAAAAAATCACTATTTTCTCAATGGGTAAAACTCACCCCTGTGCAAAAGGCCCACACAAGATTATGCACCACCTAAATCCCACTCATGCCCTATTTTCAGGTGGCCCTTTGCACACAGGTAAATTTAACTCCATCTATGTAGGAACAATGCCTGAAAAACTAAATTCCACACAGCGGAACCACAGTGCTGTGTCATTCAAAATAATGGGCTCTTTCTCTCCCTTTCTTTGTCAGTGACAGTGTGAAGGAAACAACTGCACTGAATGCAATGCCTACAGCAATTGCACAAATCTGGTACCCTTTATGAATATGCTAGACATGGAAATGATACCAAATTATTCCCAATTGCATGCTCTCTCATAATGCATGAAAGTTGCTGAAGGAGTCTCCCCCTTTTTCCCCTTCCCTCTGTAAAGTGAGAATATAGAAAATTGCTGAAAGGAGAACAAAAATTTAATAGAAGCTTTTTTTCTAAATCGCTTTGGTTTTATTAATTGTTTCCATTCATCTTCTTGGCTTTTTTCCTGCTAATAACTGGGCTGGAGAAGTAACAAAATTCAAACTATATGGAATTATAGAACTTTATATTATCGCATGCAATTTTACTATTATATTATAGTTAAGAAATTACAAAATGACTGTAATGTTCTCAGTCAAAGAATGAAGGAACTCTGTTGATTTTTTCCATTAAGCTAACATTACTAAAATCACAATGAATGTCTTAATCAGAGATCTTTATGAACTGGAATCTTTCATGTATTAAAAGTAGGCCTTTGGTTCATAAAACAATTATGCTGAGCTTATTTTTACCACAGCCTACAAAGGAGATAATCCCTCTTATTAACGGTTCAAATATCAAATGCAGAAGACAGGTTTAATGGAATTATTTTTTTAATCTTTTCACTGTCACCACAAGTGCCACCTGACATTAATCCCCTGGCACCAATAATAAGATTAAATGAGAATTTTTACCTTTGGCATTGTATGATAGACTAAAGCGTAGGAAGAAATCTCATCACTGGTTTAAAAAAGATTTAGTGTCAGCTGCATGGCAATAGAGCAGAAACTGTCTATGGGAAAATAGCTAGGTATATAGTAAGCAACAGGAAAACATAAGCCTTTATATCTAGTGCTACATCATATTCCAAATACTGCCCCCCCCACCCCCCCAGAACACCATATCATCTGAGAAGACATACTTGTTAATCACTAGAGTTTCCTTCTCAACAAGCTAAATGTATTGCAGAGTGGGACATTTTTTTCTGAAGTAACCTCCATATATCTAATCAAACATCTAAATATGTTATACTTATGGCAGCTTGAGTGAAACTGCCACAGATCAGAAACTAAGGGCCCATCCTGCAAGGTGCAAACTGCCTGCTATGAATTACTGAGCCCTCTTAGCTTCCACTGAAGCCAAGTTGAAGGAGGAGCTCAGCATGTTGAATTGCGGTTAGGCTCCATGTTAGAAACAACTTTTGCTCTGATACATCAAGGGGACAGATTTTCAAAAGAATTTTATCTTTTAGTATTAAGCTATTTCTAAATGTACCCCATGAAATTGTCATGTTTGTTGTGTAGTGCAACTTTACATTTCTAATAATAATTTCTAACACTTTCTGTGATGAGTTGTTCCTAAACAGGATCAGAGGAGAGCCTCATTGTGCTCTCCCTAGTAGACTTTACTTTTGTTCTTCCTTGTTGTTTTCCTTAATCTACAGTAAAAGCCATTTTTCACAGCAAGTACATGTTCTTCTATTTGTTCATTGAACATGATAGCTTCTTACTTGCAGTGAGCTGAGTTCTGTGATCTGCATTGCCTTTCTGTGTGTTAATGATATCAGGAACAGCTATACCAGAGCAGGGAGAAGAATTTGTTGTTTTGCTTTGGGTATTTGACACCTTCCATTTTTTCAAGAGAGACAATGTTCCCTTAATTCCAGTCCTGGGATTAAGAAATAAGAAAATGATTTCCAAATATTCCATTTGAAAATGCATTTGTAAGTTTTAAGTCTCCATGTGTTCTGCTAATATCTTAAACAGTTTTTAGTATGTATTTATTTAAAATCATTACAATTCCCCTTTGATCAATGTGTGCAAGATATAATTAGGCCCCCACCTTGTAAACATGCACATAATTAGCCCAAGACTAAAACTGTGAAGTTAGATTAGTTATGTGCATAAATGTTTGCAGGATTGGGGCCTTAGATACCAGTTCTTCAAGCTACTCTGCATGGGCAGACTGTAGACCTGCATTGAGCCCCATTGACTTCAATGAGATCCCATGCAGACAAGAGCGGGCTCTGGTTTGTAAATGCTTTGGGATGAATTGTGTCTTCCTAATTTTGCTACCTGATGTGTAAAACATTTAAGACCCAATCCTGAGTGGCACCTTTGGTCACTACTACAATACAAATGTTAAATAATTATCAATCAGTAAAAAAAAAAGCTGTATTTTCAATATGCTGGTATGAGATGCTTTAACAAAATCAAAACCCACACAAAGCGTATATCCACACTACAATTAAAAACCCGCGGCTGGCCTGTGCCAGCTGACTCAGGCTCATGGGGCTCAGGCTAAGCAGCTATTTAATTGCCGTGTAGCCATTCAGGTTTCGGCTAGAACAGCAGTTCTCAAATTGTGGGTCAGGACCCCAAATTGGGTCGTGACTCCATTTTAATGGAGTCGCTAAGGCTGGCATTAGATTTTTTTGGGCCCAGGGCCAAAGTTCATAGCAGTGCGTGGGATTCTTCCATCCTAAGTGCAGGACTCTGCACTTGTCCTTGTTGAACCTCATCAGATTTCTTTTGGCCCAATCCTCTAATTTGTCTAGGTCCCTCTGTATCCTATTCCTACCCTCCAGCATATCTACCACTCCTCCCAGTTTAGTGTCATCTGCAAACTTGCTGAGGGTGCAGTCAACGCCAGATCATTAATGAAGATATTGAACAAAACTGGCCCCAGGACCAACCGTTGGGGCACTCCGCTTGATACCGGCTGCCAACTAGACATGGAGCCATTGATCACTACCCGTTGAGCCCGATGATCTAGCCAGCTTTCTATCCACCTTATAGTCCATTCATCCAGCCCATACTTCTTTATCTTGCTGGCAAGAATACTGTGGGAGACCATGTCAAAAGCTTTGCTAAAGTCAGGGAACAACACGTCCACTGCTTTCCCTTCATCCACAGAACCAGTTATCTCTTCACAGAAGGCAATTAGATTGGTCAGGCATGACTTGCCCTTGGTGAATCCATGCTGACTGTTCCTGATCACTTTCCTCTCCTCTAAGTGCTTCAGAATTGATTCCATGATTTTTTCAGGGGCTGTGGTGAGGCTGACTGGCCTGTAGTTCTCCGGATCCTCCTCCTTCCCCTTTTTAAAGTGTCATACTAGTAGGGTATAGATTGTGAGTTTGCCATTGACTTCAGTTGACCCAATATTTGTCCCACAAATTGCATGGAATAAAAGTTATCCTTGGCCATAATTTGCTTCCTTTCTTTTCCCACCATCTCAAGCATCCCTTCCTTCTTCCAAGGCTGCGTGTGAGCTTGTTGTTTACACAGTGGCTACTTTGTCAGCTGACAGAATTTCTGCACTACAGATATATAACTCATAACATTATAAAACACTTCCAGATTATTGTGAGAATAAAGGTGCAGTTCAAAGCCAAGTTCTAATCTGTAAAGAGAAATACTATGAAGCCTTTTCAAAGAGATCACTTCTGAAGGAATAAACCTGTTCCACAATATTTTTTAGCCCATTTATTGCTACTAGAAATAAACTGTCCATTAAAACATGGGACAATCTAGTAATAGAAAAACTGACTCATCTACAAAAAAAATGAGAATCATCTCTGAATTTGGTATCACTTTACTGAATATTCGTAACAAAACATGCTTGGATATCAGCTGGCTATCACAATCTTTTAAATTCCTTCTGAATATCTTAACCTCAAAAAAAAAACTTTAAGAAAGCCTTACTGAGGTTAATAAAATGTAACTTTTCAAGCCTGCCTACATAGTATTGTAAATAAGGCTTCATTTATTTGAACTATACACATTAATTATCACCTTACTAACACCAATAGTCACAGCAGAGAGAGCAGGTGCTCTCCCACTCTTACTCCTACAACCAAACCTCAAGAAACCATGTAGCTTTCCCTCCTCTACCTCCCTCCCACAGCCACCTGGAGCAGCCGGGCTAGCACAAGCCTTCTGGGGAGAGCCCCTAAAAGGTCCCAGCTCTTCTGGAAGATCTCTATTTAGGAATAGTATCACACCTTCAGTTCATAGCCAGGGCCAGATTAATCCATTGCTGGGCCCTAGGCAAAAATATACTTCTGGGTCTGTAATGAGGTTGACATCCACCTCTCGCAAGTGCCCCCTTCTGGTTGGGTGTGTCTGTGTTCTTTCAGTTCTGGTGACGCCTTTTGGTGGTTCTCAGGTGGTTTTTTCAGTGACTCAGCCCTCTGGCAGAGTCATACACACTGTCTGCATGTGAAACAAAACAGACCCTTTCCAGGGTAAATAGTCCACCAGGGTCCATTTCAGTACCCCTCTCAATCTTTAAATAGTCCCAGCCCTGGTATGGGACCATATCCCCAGGATTTCCTCCCTGGAGACAGTATCTCCCTGCAACCCTCCCCAGGCTCAATCCCTACTCAGTCCCAGCAGCCAGCCAGCAGCTCCTTCATTGCTCCCCTGGTCCCTGCCCACACTAAGCTGTCCATAGTCATGCTGTTCTTCCAGGCAGCCAGACACACAGTTCTGTCTTCTCCAGCTCCAATCAACAACTAACTGCTGCTCTGTTCTGCAGATTTTTTTTTAATATGGCCCTCCTGGCCCCTGATTGGCCATTTCAGCAGCCCCTCTGATTGGTTGCTTCCTTGCAACCACTTCAGGCCATTTGTAGGACCTCTCCACTGCTCTTTTCCTGGGATGGGTGTGGCAGAACCCTGAGGTCTCCAGCAGGGGCCTTTGGGCCTAGTCCACCCCATCTCAGGGCTCCTATCTTCTAATATTAATAACGACAAACAGTCGTAGAGTACATTCACCATGGCCATACTGTGGATCCACCAGGATTGGCTTCCCATCCTGCTGCTGCTTGGGGCACTACTCACCATGGTGAAAGGGCAGCAAGGCCAAACCTGAGTGGCATTGTGACCCCGTGCACCAGGTTGCAATGCCATTCACTCTAGTTTGGCCTGGTTGCCCCTCCATCGTGGTGGATAGACACATTGATAGATTCCGGTGTCTGTGCAGCGCCTCACTGAAGGCAATAAGGCTTCAGGCAGATGAGGACTCAACACATACACATCATGTTCAGGTTCCATGACTAATTTTCTATTCCCATTATTTTTTAAAAAAGCAAATATGTTTGTAAATTTTGCTATATTAAGCTTTAAGTTTCCATTGTTTTCATTGTCCTCTAATACTTTCAAGATTTTTATATTTGCTCCAGGGGTAGGATATTATAGTAAGGCTTACCAGGACTATGGTATAATAGCTATGATGCACTGGGTCTGATTTCAATGTATTCAGATTTTCCAAGATTTTCTTTAATAGCAGCTGTTCTTAAAGGTTTTGATTACTTCCTAACTTCCCAAATATCTTCACTTTACATATTAAAGAGAGGTATGAAAATGGTTGAGACATAGAACTCCTTTTCAACAAAATTAATTGTATCTCCTGCCTCATTTATTTGGGGCTACTTTTACGCAAATAAATGTTTGACTGAGTACATAATGAAACTTAAAACCCAACTTTTTTGTTTGTCATATATGTATTGAGTTCACCGTGGCTCCTGATATACTTATGAAAAATGCTCAATAAAACACATTTTTGGAAGAAGTTACTTTAAAAATCTTTCTTAGGATTTCACATACTAGCTTTTGATGTAAATTATGGTAAGCAGATCTGTGCATTAAAACTTTGCTTATTTCTAGGACTAATAAGTGTTGGGGGGGTGTTTTTGTTTATTTGTTTTGTTTTTCCCCAAAGTATCTATACATAATTTATGTTTTGCAGAATACCTTCTTTTAACTTTCCTGTATAGATCTGAAACAGTCCAAAATAATTTTCCTACTTACAGGAAGAGCAAGAAAAACAAAACTACCTTTGGCAATGTACTTAGCTCTTCAGTGCACTAATACATCCTTAAGACACCCTACACATGTAGTCCAAACATCAGTAGAGCCAAAAATGAAAAGAAAACAGAAATTGATTATTAGTCTTTTGGGCTTAATTATTTCAAATGTCTCTCTGCTGCATTATGAAAAATAATCTAGACTGACAGCCAAATGCTACCCCATGAAATAGCTTAAATCATATCCCAAGCAGAGAGGCATGGATGATGAGAGGCTTGGTTCTATCAATACTATGATATATTTCAGTAATTGGCCCAAACCTCTTCAGATTTAAAAGTTGCATAATTACGGGGGGGTTAGCATGTCTACAGAATACTATGGTATTGTAGGGTAGTTAGAATTATTTTCTTTATTGCTTTTTTTTAAAAAAAATGGCACTATCTCAATCTGGAAATCAACAAAAGCAGCAGACAGAAACTACAGTATATATAAATATATACAGAGATACGGAGCGTCTGATTTTTCCATCACCTTATACCAGTTGTACACACTGTGACTCCACTGAAAGTGTGCAATAGCTAGAGGGAAAGGAAGTAAAAATCAATGGAGTCAATGATGTAAGGCTGTGGAAAATGCAGCCCACAAACTCTGCACACTTTATACGATGTACTTGCTGTAATTACTACTGCTCCTGGCACTCAAAGATGTAAAAATATTCAGATTACTAATACCATGTATTTTTGCTGTATGCTAGAAATCCTTCCAAGTGCTGTCTGTTAACTGGAATATGACACCAATGTGCTATTTGGTATGAAATTAACATAATAAATGCCCTCTTGTTCAACATGAAATGATCAGAATGCAATATTAATGCTGCTATTAGCCTCATATGCACCCTTATAACAAAATTTTGTAAGAAAGAAATGGAACGTCCTTATTTTAGAGACAGCACTCTTGAATGTGTCATTAATTCAAGACTTTACAACACATTTACCCGTTAGCTGTACAATCAATAATATCAGTGCATCTGTACAAAGGGTTTCTATACAAAAGGCACGAGCAGATCACCAGACTTGCTTACCACCCACTTCTGGATGAAAATGAAGAATTGTGGATTTATAGCACATCACAATAGGTTGTTATAGTCTCTGTTCAAATGTAATGAACCTGTGGCTGCTGTATACAGATACCATGTTACGGCTGGCTACACCTCAGGCATATGGTATCAAGGACAGAACTGAGATCCCGCTGGTGTCAGACCACAGCATCTCTCACAGTTGACAGAGAATGTAATATAGGATTAGAGCTTTGCAGAAGAAGATATTTTAATAGTTCTTATCCAGGAGACTTCATAGGTAGGAAGGCAGCATGGCACAGATAAGGCATGAGGGTGGGATTCAGGAGAACTGGGTTTTACTTCTAATTCTATCCTGAACTGTGCCACAGACTCACTTGAAAGAGTCATTGAAGCCCAAGCATACAAATTGGCCTCCAGTTTTGAAGTGCCTCATTTACTGAGTGCATGTGCTCACCACTTCTGAAAATCAGTGTGTCTAAAGCAGACGCACTCAAAATGTGGGCTTTAACTTCTCTGTCCATCAATTTCCCTGTCTGGAACACAATGAAAATCACCCACCTTTGTGCAGTGCTTTGACATCTACAGATGAAAAGGTCTACAGTATGTCAGTGCCAGCTATTATTACAACTGCTTGTGCGGTGGTTAAGGTTACATTAAGACTTTCAGTATAGCCCCTGTTTTCATGCACTCATTACCTTCTGAAAAATTATCCTTTGGGACTGAATCTTTCCATGATCAGTCTCAGCCCAAAGGTTAATTTGTTTGGAAAGCTGCAGTGAAATACTTTTTCATTTTAGTTATTACTGAGGAACAGGCCCTTTGCTGGGGGGAGGGAGGGAAGGAGAGAGGGAATAGACATAAAAAGCTTACAAGCAATTTGAACATCATCTCTGCATGCTCTATAGCATCTGCTAAAAGCAGAGCAGAGTCTAATGAATCCCCAGCTGTTCATGACATTACAATAATCAGTTTTCCATCCTTGTCTTGCAAGCCTAGAAGCTGATAAAGCAAAATGCAGGACAGAGACTGTAGGTGTCTACGCTTGGAAGGATTTGTTTTTTTATTGCTAAATGTTGGTAACAGTCCATGTCACTGCACACACAGAAACCAACAAAAAATATTTCCATCGACAATCAAAATTTTCACACAGGCAAAATAAGAAAAATGCTGCTTAAGAACTTATTAGAGTTTGATTTAAGGATCTTTACTTTCTATGCTTTGACATGGGATGTTGACAACTTGTATTTTAACAGTTATAAAGCTTTACATTTTTTAATCTGAATGGCTACTGTCATTAAATAATTATTGCCTTCTTCCCTACTGTCTGACTTTCACCTTCCCCATAATTTTCCACAACTATGAAATTTTAAATTGATATATAATTTAAACGTTTACAATCCATAATTTTCCAAAACTCTGAGAATTTAGATACTTTATCTGTCAAAATTATAAATAAAAAGGAAAAGTGAATTCTGCCAAGCCTATATACATCTCACTAAAAACACCACAAAGTCCTCCAAGAGATGCCAATTAAAGGCCCAATCTGCCAAACACTCACTACCAATTTTTGGGCAAGTTCTTCAGCGCATGTGTTCAGTTTCAACCAGATGAGGATCTGGCCTATAGAACTTTTGCTTGGAGTAGACCTATTGATTTCTATTTCACTGAAACCAATGGGACTACTTCCAGTAATCCGTGCTGCTCTTATAATTTGCAGACCCAGGCCCTAAGCTTCTATGGGTATGTCTACACTGCAATAAATACCCATGGCAGGCTCGTGTCAGCTGACTCAGGCTGTGGGACTGTTTAACTGTGGTGTAGACGTTTGAGCTCAAGCCCAGGCTCTGAAACCCTGCAAGTGGAAAGAGTCAAAAAGTCTGGGCTCCAGCCTAAGCCCAATGGTTTACACTGCAATTTTATAGCCCCGCAGTCTGAGCTCCACAACCCTGAGTCAGCTGACACAGGCCAGCCCAGGGTATTTTTTTTAACTGCAGTGTAGACGTACCCTATATTTCTTTGCTGCCACTTTTCTCGCCTATCACATCCTCAGCCTTGTGAAGACATGCCTCCAGCCTAACAAGGAAAGCAGGGAAGGTGTGAAACTCACCCCTCTGCCATACCATTCACCTGAATGTGCTGTCATTGCTTCCCAAAGACTATTCATTAAATGGTGTATTTCAAAGCCAAATGGGACCATTGAAATGGAGCAGCTATAGCCAACAGAATCCCAGGGCATTTGTCTATGAAAATAAGTTGTGTTTTAAAAGATAATTTAGCTGGTAATGGCTAACTCTAGTTTAGACAAACTCAGTGGTGAGCTGGAGCCGGTTCGCACGAACTGGTTGTTAAATTTTGAAGCCAGTTTAGAACCGGTTGTTAAAGGGGTGGGCAAACTGTGGGCCACATGCAGCCCGCGGGACATCCTTTCCATCCCACCTGAGCTCTCGGCTGGGGAAGCTCCCCTGAGAATTTTTACTCACCCAGCAGCACTCCGGGCCTTTGGCGGCACTTCGGCGGCGGGTCCTTCACTCGCTCTGGCCCTTCAGCGGCATTTTGGCATCAGGTCCTTCAGTGCCACCAAAGACCCGGAGCGACTGAAGGACGTGCCGCTGAAGTGTCGCTGAATACCCGGAGCGACTGAAGGCACTGGTTCTTCTGGCAGCTCATCACTGGACAAACCCCAGCTGTCACAGTCCTACTTGAGCTCCCCAAGCTGGACACTCACCAGGCTGCTGTGTTTGAATTCCATATGTTAGACCAGTATGCTCTTAAGCTTCCCTTGCTCTGGGTAGGTGGCAGCACTCCTTCTTGGAAACACATCCTGGTCACAGGCTCTCTGTCTCTTACCCCTTGAAATGGGACCTCTTGGCCCAGCTGCCCTAGACCCTGAGGATACCAGGGCAGATTCCCTAGTGGCTTATACACACCATTTCCCAGAGTCCCAACCTTGTGGGGGGCACTCTGGGTTTACAGTTCACATCTTCAGCAACACATGGTAGTGAAGCAAAGAATCATACAGGCTTTGTAAGGGTTCAAAAAAAATCACTGTTTACTTTAGCTAGCACAAAGAATAAACAAATCTAGACAAAATGATTAAACACTGTACATGTTTTCCTGACTCTGTTTCCGCACCACTCTTGAGTGTTTATTGACTGCAAAGTCAGTTCCTTTCCCTCCCCCTACCCCCTCTGGCACTTGGTTTCTCCTCTGAACCATGCAGTCTCTCTCCTCTGCAGCCAGTTCCCTTTTTCCTTGGCCAGTCCCATAGTTTAAAAGGACCCATCTGCTACAAAAGGTTGTTATAAGGAGGAGGAAGAAAAATTGTTCTCCTTAACCTCTGAGGATAGGACAAGAAGCAATGGCTTAAATTGCAACAAGGGCAGTTTAGGTTGGATATTAGGAAAAACTTCCTGTTAGGGCAGTTAAGCATTGAGTAAATTGTCTAGGGAGGTTGTGGAATCACCATCACTGGAGGTTTATAAGAATAGGTTAGACAAACACCTGTCGGGGTGGTCTTAGATAATACTTAGTCTTGCCCTGAGTGCAGGGGACGAGACTAGATAGCCTCTCAAGGTCCCTTCAAGTCCTACAACTCTAAGAAAACATGCCCATGTTCCTCACTCCTGCCAAGCTTCATCTCTGTGAGAACTTCTGAGGTCCCCTCAAGTCTGTCAGTCTCCGTGGCTTTTAAGACCCAGCCCAAGCACATGACCTCTTTGTTCTCCTGTTTGGATATTTTCCACTCTCTGAACCCCAGCTCCCCACAAAAGTTTGAGAACTGGTTTCGCTTCGGATGTGGCCATCTCATTATCCTGAGGTGCTCCCATTTGAATGAGACCCATCAGGGTTTTATGACCCTTAATTGTCCCTGGTATGGGAGATACATGACACAGACCTAACAGCAGATGATGGATTCCATATACACTAAGGCATTGGGTGATACAGTAATTTCATAACCTCAACCAGAATTCACAAATTGTACATAGACAGATTTCTAAATTGTCACATCAGTGATACAAAGTACTTTGATCCATGAAGCCAGGGCTGAGACAGCCATCCCATGAAAGTCCAGGGAATGTTCTGGGGAAATGATAGCCTGTCCCTCATCTTCTCCCAGCTTTCTCCACCCCACTGACATACACAATTACTAACAATAAATGGGAAGAAATCTCATTGTTCAAAACCTTGCTGAAATTTCCACCCCTTTAGTTCCCTTCCACTGGATGGGGAAATTGGGTCATATAGCACTGAGGGACCAATCACACAAACATTCATCACCATGCATAGTGATTTCCACTGTGAATTTGATGGGACTAGCTGTGGTCATAAGCACTGTGCCCAGCAACAAGTCTTTGCAGGATTGTGTGCCCTACATTAGTAGTGAATATCTATGCAGAAAGTCTTTAACAACAGAGAGAACTTTCTCTGTAAAGAGACTTCAATGCAGAAACACATTCTATATTTTAAACTATACATTCCCACAGAACTTATAAATTCTGCAAGTGGAAACCTCTCCCCACTCCTGAGTTTAGCATTGCTCTGGGTGAAATCCACTGTCCAGAAGGCCAGCACAAAACCTATACACCACTGTCATAAATATAAAGGGAAGGGTAAACCCCTTTAAAATCCCTCCTGGCCAGAGGAAAAATCCTCTCACCTGTAAAGGGTTAAGAAGCTAAAGGTAACCTCACTGGCACCTGACCAAAATGACCAATGAGGAGACAAGATACTTTCAAAAGCTCGGAGGAGGGAGAAAAACAAAGGGTCTGTGTCTGTCTGTATGTTGCTTTTGCCGGGGACAGAACAGGAATGAAGTCTTAGAACTTTTAGTTAGTAATCTAGCTAGGTATGTGTTTAGATTATGATTTCTTTAAATGGCTGAGAAAAGAGCTGTGCTGAATAGAATGATTATTCCTGTCTGTGTGTCTTTTTTGTAACTTAAGGTTTTGCCTAGAGGGATTCTCTGTGTTTTGAATCTAATTACCCTGTAAGGTATCTACCATCCTGATTTTACAGAGGTGATTCCTTTACTTCTATTAAAAGTCTTCTTGTAAGAAAACTAAATGCTTTTTCATTGTTCTCAGATCCAAGGGTTTGGGTCTGTGGTCACCTATGCAAATTGGTGAGGATTTTTACCAAACCTTCCCCAGGAAGTGGGGTACAAGGGTTGGGAGGATTTTGGGGGGAAAGACGTGTCCAAGTTACGTTTTCCCAGTAAATCCAGATAAAGTTTGGTGGTGGCAGTGGAAATCCAAGAGTAAAATAATTTTGTACCTTGGGGAAGTTTTAACCTAAGCTGGTAAAAGTAAGCTTAGGAGGTTTTCATGCAGGTCCCCACATCTGTACCCTAGAGTTCAGAGTGGGGGAGGACCCTTGACAACCACTTAAGCTCTTTGAGACTAAGTCCGTGTCGACACTGCCCTGCAGTTCAGACTACTGGGGTGTGAATAGCAGTGCACACCAAAGTGCTGCGCTGTATCTCCCCTGTGTGAACAGCACAGGTGAAAACTAAAAGCTTCCTGGTTCTCTTTAGTGTAATCCTTGAACTATGAATTTCTTAGTTCACACCCACAGCATCAACACAGGGGAGTTACAGCCCAGCACTTTTGCGCACTCTGCTATTCATACGTGTGTAGTCCTAATCACAGGGCAGTGTCAACATAGCCTATCTGTGCTACTTCTCTGACCAGGAGAAAATTTCACCTTACAATAGCAAGTTGTCAGCCTTCCTGACTCTCCTGCTAAAGGATAGAGCACAACACCAGTAACAAGTTTTTAAGGGACTTAAACTACACTACAGTCTACAGTAGTTGCAAAGTAAAATTTTAGAATGTTAGCTATATGTACTCAAATATGACCTGGTGTAGACAAACCCATAAACGATTAGGTTGATGACTGATTAGCAGCTATAGCGAACAAGAATGACAGATGTAATTCTAAATCTCTTACACCAGTGTATTTTAGTGTTAGAAATTACTAATATTATTATTTTGATATTAACATTTGCATTTAATTTGTTTATAAACTGATTCCATGAAAATCACAATGGACACTTGAAGGCACTTAAAGAAAGTTATTCTCCTATATACGTATTTGTGGGCTCAGGCCTGAACAGAGTCCTTGTTTACTGGTAGACTTCACTGCATTTGATTCTTAGGGTATGTCTACACTATCATTAAGCACCTGTGACTGGCCTGTGGCAGCTGACTTGGGCTCAGGCTACAGAGCTGTTTAATTACAGTGTAGATGTTATGGCTTAGGCTGGAGCCTGGGCTCTGGGACTGAGCCCAAATGTCTGAGCCCATGGGGTCCCATACATGGGCCAGCCATGGATGTTTAATTGAATTGTAGATATAACCTCGTATTACTACCACAGAGACATACAGCAGGAACTTCCTGGGCTTGGAGGAGGAAAATACACAATGTCTCAAAGTTAGTCAGGGTAGGGAATGTGTCTTCCTCTATGTTCTATATGCCAGTGAGCATACTGCCCCTTCCCAGTAAGTATTAAAAATTACTACTAGATAATT
Source organism: Lepidochelys olivacea (assembly GCF_965140295.1). Taxonomy (NCBI): domain Eukaryota; kingdom Metazoa; phylum Chordata; order Testudines; family Cheloniidae; genus Lepidochelys; species Lepidochelys olivacea. The sequence continues at coordinate 61,851,992 of NC_140418.1, read as the reverse complement.
ATAATAATAAGAAAGAGAAAAGATGGCCTTGTGGTTAAGTCACTAGACTGGGACTTGGGAGATCTGAATTCATTTCCTGGCTCTGGCACTAACTAAATGTGCAACCTTGTACAAAAAGAAAAGGAGTACTTGTGGCACCTTAAAGACTAACCAATTTATTTGAGCATGAGCTTTCGTGAGCTACAGCTCACTTCATCGGATGCATACCGTGGAAACTGCAGTTTCCACGGTATGCATCCGATGAAGTGAGCTGTAGCTCACGAAAGCTCATGCTCAAATAAATTGGTTAGTCTCTAAGGTGCCACAAGTACTCCTTTTCTTTTTGCGAATACAGACTAACACGGCTGTTACTCTGAAACCTTGTACAAGTCGCTTAATCTCTATGTATATCAGTTGCCCATCTGCAAAATAGGGATAATACTTCCTTTATCCTACCCTTTTGTCTGCTCTGTTTTGACTTCTCAGATTTTTAAGCTCTTTAGGACAGACAGTCTATTGTACTCAGTGTTTCTACATTGCTTCACCCAATGCCACTTAGATATTGGTTGGGCATTCTAGCTGCTACAGTAATACAAACAAATAGCAATAAACAATAAAGAAGAACTGCACACAGAAGTAAAAATAGTATGCCAGAATATAGTTAGCAAATATTTAGAAAATGGGAAAATCCATTATTAAACATTTAGAGCCTTGTAAGAGAGAGTGTCTAACTTTAGAGGAGAAATTTTCTTGGCTTTCCCACTATAAATAAATCACTGCATAGATAGAAGGTTTAGCAGGTGAATCAAAAAAGGAAGCTGCCTCCTATCTGAGTCAAAAGGAGTCAGGATAAACTTGTGTAATCTAGGTCACTCCTTGCACATACAACCACCTTGTGCCAGGATAGACTGAGAGCACTGTTTAAAAAATAAATAAATAAAAAGCAAAGATAAATGTGAGAGGACTGCAGTGATGAAATGTGGTGGCACAATACAGGCTGCATGAGACAACGATACTGTATATGTAGAAAGATGCATTAAAAGAAACTTCCAAAGTTATCCAACAAGACAAGTTCCACCAGATAGAAGCAAAATGTTTTTCTATGTGACTTTTATGTCATGCTTGTTCCATTTACCAGTCTAAATAAGCTTGCTGTTATTCTTAGCCCACAGGGAAAACTAAATCAAGCTGTCTTCTACCTTAAAATCAGCAACTCACACACTACCGTATTTGTCATTTCCGTGTTAATACAGCCATTCCATGCCCTTTTGTGATTTTTAATGCAGTCATACCTGGTTAATCCAAAGCAGTTTCTAAACTATATTTTTCTTAGCTGTATATACTGCACCTAGATTTGTATTAGTCTGAATGTTTCTGCAAGTCAAGCATCTGCCAACCCAAAGCCAGGACAACAATCTGATAGACATTTTTTTAAAAAATTTATCAATAGATTTTTTTAAAAGACAGCAGATAGATAGATAGATTAGATAGATATTGCAGATGAAGTAAAAAAGAAATATAGCATAGAAGATGAAGGATGATGCTGTAATTCAAGCACTGTACTACTAACTCATAAGATCTGCATTCAATTCCAGTGGCAGATTTACAGTCTCATCCTGGACAAGTCACATCCTTTTTCCATTTCTCAGTTTCCCATCTATACAATGGAGAAAATAACTTTCCCCATTAATAGGCAGATATTGGGTAGACAATTTTGTTAATGATTGTAAGACACTCAGATACTTGGATGAAATCAATGGCCATGTTAGCAGATAAATATTATAGTGTTTGAAATGTAGAACTGTTCAGAGATGAGAAGATCTACTTATTCACATGTAGGAGAAGTAGGACAAATGGAGAAAGTAGCTGGCAACATCCCCCTGTATAGAAGTCAAAGTGATCAAGCCATCTATTTTTCTGCATATATTTTCATTTATAGTCCACCTGTTTTTCAGCAGTACAACGTAGGAGTTTTCCCAATTTGCTACAATTACCCTAAAGGTTAGTGTTATGAGTGAACAGGTTTCCTTCTGAAAGCATTCTCCATAGCTCAGATGCAACAAGTTGCTGTGACTGCCATGGCATGCATTTATTTCATATCAACGTAAAACTAATGTGCCAGATTGTGGGAGGCCCCACAAAGGTACCAAGAAAATAATGGACAGCAGGCACATTCTTTCCCCCTTCTGCTCCTTGCACAGGAACTGTCCACAACTGCAGTTCCTGTGATCCCCTGAGAGCAAGAACTAATCCTAGCTAACACCACTAGCCTCTTTTAATGGAGTTACATGTTAAATGAATTTGGCTCATTGTACTGGAAATTGAGGTGAGTCTGTAAAATAGTTCTTTAGAACAAGGAATTGCTTTTACAGTGCATTCTTAGTAGGTGTCATAAATATAAAGGGAAGGGTAAACCCCTCTAAAATCCCTCCTGGCCAGAGGAAAAATCCTCTCCCCTGTAAAGGGTTAAGAAGCTAAAGGTAACCTCGCTGGCACCTGACCAAAATGACCAATGAGGAGACAAGATACTTTCAAAAGCTGGGAGAAGGGAGAAAAACAATGGGTCTGTGTCTGTCTGTATGCTGCTTTTGCCAGGGATAGACCAGGAATGGAGTCTTAGAACTTTAGTAAGTAATCTAGCTAGGTATGTGTTAGATTATGATTTCTTTAAATGGCTGAGAAAAGAACTGTGCTGAATAGAATGACTATTCCTGTCTGTGTGTCTTTTTTGTAACTTAAGGTTTTGCCTAGAGGGATTCTCTGTTTTGAATCTAATTACCCTGTAAGGTATCTACCATCCTGATTTTACGGAGGTGATTTCTTTACTTCTATTAAAAGTCTTCTTGTAAGGAAACTGAATGCTTTTTCATTGTTCTCAGATCCAAGGGTTTGGGTCTGTGGTCACCTATGCAAATTGGTGAGGATTTTTACCAAACCTTTCCCAGGAAGTGGGGTGCAAGGGTTGGGAGGATTTTGGGGGGAAAGACATGTCCAAACTACGTTTCCCAGTAAACTCAGTTAGAGTTTGGTGGCAGTGGAGATCCAGGGACAAAGGATAAAATTAATTTGCACCTTGGGGAAGTTTTAACCTAAGCTGGTGAAAGTAAGCTTAGGAGGTTTTCATGCAGGTCCCCACACTTAGAGTTCAGAGTGGGGGGGGAACTTTGACAGTAGGGCTGTGTGAAACATTCATAAATCAACCCAACACTAGTTCCCTAACCATCTTGCAAATGGACAAGGTTTATCTTTCACCAATATTATAATAATTATTAATTAATTATTTATTATGCTCTCTGTGGATTTCAGCAAAAATAGAAAACTGAGCAAAATAGTCAACCCAAACCAATCACTTTCATGGCTATTCACTATGGTCCCATTACCTAACTGGTTTGTCAGGAGCCTTGCCTCAGACCTGCTTGCCAAGGGGGTCCTTACCAGGAGTATGAAAGCTCTGGATGATGTAGCTCAAAGGGTCTTTAGCCCATACAAGCCTCTCCACCACGACAAGGTCCAAACTTCAGAAGACCCCAACAGCGGATCAAACACATATAGAGGACCTTTTAGTACTCTTCAGCTGTGAAGGCGGATGAGGGCTGCAGCAAGAGTGAGGCCCCTGGTTGTCTTGGATCTCCTTGCCACTGGGTCAGGGTTTTCCTCCTGTCCAGTCTTGTGTGGTCACCACCTGCGCACCAGTTTCCCCAAGTTAAAAGATTTCACGTACAGGCTTCTGCCAAAGGGTTCACACCCGCACAAAGCCCTGTGGTGACGGACGAGTGATAGTGAAGACAGGAGCAGTGATCTCTGGGAGACTTTAATCACAAATCTGCATGCAGGCGGCAGCCGTGTGACGGTTGTCTTCTGCTTGAATGAGATAGAAGTGCACTTCGGCAGCAGCAGCTGTGACTGAGCAGGCCTTTTTAGGATCTCCTCTGCTCACCCCAAATGGGGAGGGGCTAGAAAAGGTGCTCCAAACATAGGCTGTCTCACACTCTTCCGATTGGATGGTCGCATCCAGTGGGATCACTCAACTCTGTGGCTGAAACAAGAGATATAGGACAATGAATTTCACCACCCAAAATGTCCGCACCCTTATGGACTCTTAACAGAGTGAATGCCCAGAAAGAAGAACTGCCATAATTGCCAGAGAGCTGACAAGACTCAACATTGACATTGCCGCTCTTAGTGAGAAACGCTGGGCTGATGAGGGCCAATTAAAAGAGGATGGAGGTGGCTACACCTTCTTTTGGAAAGTAAGCCACCTGAAGAGAGATGCATTGACTGGATTGGCTTTGCCATCAAAAATAAGGTCTCCAATCAGCTTTTGGAACTTCCCATGGGGATCAACTAGTGGCTCATGATGATTTGGCACAAACTCAGCAACAACCATTATGCCACAGTCATCAGTGCATATGCCCCAACACTTGATGATGAGGAAGACAACAAGGAACAGTTTTATAGTAAGATTAGTAAGATCAATCATGTACCTGCAGCTCGCTCCACCACACTGTAAACACCCAAAGACTAAGTGAAAGCAGTGCAACGTCAAAGCACTTCAAGACCAAGCCAGCTGTGAGACGTTCCAGCAACACCTGTCTGAGAAACTGTCTAACTTGCCTGTTAACATCATTTACATTCAAGAGCACTGGGATCAACTTAAAAATACCATTCACAGTGCATGTGCTGAAACTATAGGATATTCCACTCATTGGCACCAAGACTGGTTTGAGGAAAACAATGAGAAAATCCTAATATTAATTCAACAGAAAAGAACTGCATTCTGTAACTGGCAAAATGATTCATCTAATCAACAAAAACATGAGGCTTATCACCTGCTCAAAGCCAAAGTTGGCTACATGACATCAAAAATAAGTGGTGGCAAGAGAGAGCTTCTGAGATCCAGGGTTTCATAGACCAGTATGACATGAGAAGCTTCTTTCAAACAACAAAAGCTATATATGGGCCAAGCTCCAAAGACCCAACACCCTTACATTCCCAGGATAGCTCCACCCTCTTCAAGGACAATGCGGCCATTAAACAACGCTGGAAGGAGCACTTTGAGAGCCTATTAGACACCTTGCTGATCCCCCATCTTCTGAGGAAGTCTGGTGTGCCATCACCCAGACAAAAAATTACAAAAATTACCAGGCCCAGACAGCATCCCAGCTGAGGTTTTTAAAGCTGGGGGAACAATGCTCCAGCACAAACTTTACCAACTTCTCAACAAAATCTGGACCTGAGAAGAAATTCCACCTGACTTTAAGAACACCAACATTGTTACAATGTTCAAGAAAGAGGACAAATCTTTGTGTGGGAACTACAGAAGTATTGCCCTCCTCTCCATCATCAGAGGGAAGATTCTTGCCTGAATCCGACTAAACCGTCTTCTCCCCCTTGCCAAGGAACTCCTCCCTGAATCACAGTGTGGCTTCAGGCCATCCTGAGGCACAACTGACATGATCTTAGTGGCACAACAGATTCAGAAGAAGTGCAGAGAGCAACACTATTCATGGCATTCATTGATCTAACCAAGGCCTTTGACTCTATCAATCGTGATGCCCTATGGAAGGTGTTGTGTAGGTTTGGTTGTCCATAGAAGTTCATTTCCATCATCAGACTACTCCATGATGGGATGACTGCCATCATTCTCAGAGACCGAACCATTCATCATTCGCACTGGTGTCAAGCAGGGCTGTGTCACTGCTTCAATACTCTTCTCGATTTACCTTGCAGTGATCCTGATGCACATCCGTGACCACCTTCCTGATGGAATCGGGATTGAGTATAATGTGGATGGCAAACTCCTCAATCTCAGACATCTCCAAACAAAATTTAAGATCACGAGAATTGGCATCACTGACCTTCAGTATGCAAATGACTGCGTCATTCTCACGCACACAGAGGCCAACCTGCTAAGTACAGATGCTTATCACAGCCTGGGTCTCTCTGTCAACATCGGGAAACCCAAGGTACTCTACCAGCCCTCCCACGCACAAATTATTCTTTGTACTCCACAAATCACCATCAGCAGAGAATCCCTGGAAAATGTGAACCATTTTCCATACCTTGGCAGCCACCTCTCCCAAATAGCCAGCACTGACACAGAAATTGAATACAGGATCCTCTGTGCCAGCACATCTTTTGGAAGACTACTCAAACGAATCTTCAATTATAGGGATCTACAAAGAGGTACCAAGATCCTGATTTACAAGTCAGTTGTCATCCCCACCCTTCTCTATGGATGTGAGACATGCATAACCTACAGACAACATCTCGAGTGGCTGGAGTGGTTCCAACAGCACTGCCTCAGGAGGATTCTCAGGATCAGCTGGGAAGACTGACAAACTAACATCAGCATTCTCTCTGCAGCCAACATCAGCAGTGTAGAAGCGCAGGTCATGAAACACCAACTTTGCTGGGCTGGCCACTGTGTACGTATGCCTGACACTCACCTCCCAAAGCAAATGCTCTTCTCTCAGTTAAGTCAGGGAGGAAGGACTTGCGGAGGGCAGTGGAAGTGCTTCAAAGACATACTGAAAGTACACCTTAAAAAGGGAAGCATCAACCCAACAAACTGGGAGGACTCAGCGTGGAACAAAACACAGTGGTGCCACATCATACACCAGGCCACAGCTCACTTTGAGGAGAAGAGATGTGCTCATGAGACAGAGAAGTGACAAAGGAGGAAAGAAAAGGGCACAACAGTCCAGCCAACAGCTATGTCTCCTCCAAGATTACACCTGTCACTTCTGTGGGAAAATCTGCAGGGTACAAATTGGGCTTCTCAGCCATTTAAAAACCCACCAACAAACCCCCTTGGCAGACATTATCCTCACATTGGGGGATAGCTGAAAAAGATTACTCTTTTTTTACCAAACTCTGTGGTATCATTTCATATCAGATGAAACTCACTAGTTTTATCCAAATTGAACTCCTAACTCAAAGTGAAACTAATGGGCCAAAAATTCCTATGAACTGAACACACTGGACAGATCTGCTGAAACCTGGTCAAGCTAAGGCCAACAGATTTCACATAGCTCTAATCTGATTTCACTGCATGTATTTTGTGCTTCAGACCATACACTGAGAAGAAAGGGAAGCCGGTAAGTGATGAAACTGCCTGCTTTGTCTGGAAAAATGCTTGCACTTGCTGCCTTTTCCTCAGTCACATGATATCATGATAGATGCAGTCCACTGAATGAATGGAGAAATAGGGGCATACACTATTCTCTGGGATAGAACTACTCTGTTCATAACCCTTAAAAGAGACTGAAAGGGAGGCATAGCTTCCAGAAATCCTTTACATTCAGGACATCTCTTTGGAAGTTATAGGGTCCTTTTCTCTTTGGGGACATCCTCTTCTCTTTGGGGACATCAAAGTGAAATTACTCCTGCAACTGTAATCTTAACAGCAAGATTTATTAAACACCGAGAAAATGGAATTAAAACAAAAGAAGCTGTTTAACATATCTAGATTTACATTTCTCATAAGATAAGGCATTCTCAACTTAGTTATACAAGGGAAAAAAGGGAACACTAAAAACTTACTTCTCTTGAAAGCAATCTCTTCTCTCACCCTCCTCTGGTCAGACTGTCCACTAGACATTGCTTGCTGTTGTCTAGAGAAAAGAAATGAGACCCTCTTTTACTCATCCTCCTTATCAAGTCCCCCTTGATCCAGGCCATCTATCCCCACTTTCCTAATGGCATGTCTACATTTGTAGGGCATGTCTAGATTTCTTTGGGGCATGTCTACATTTGCCATTTAAAGCACAAAATGCCCCTTTTTTGCACAAAAACTGTGGGAGCATCTACACTTGTTAATGACTTTTTATGGTGAAATTCAGAAGTTTCACCGCAAACAGAAAACCACCTCCATGAGAGGTATGCAGCTCTTACTGCTGATCCTTTTTGCATGATGTGCAAGCGAAGATACGTTCTTCCTGTGTAAACACCTTTTAGCCTCCAGAGGCTATCCCACAGTGCCAAAGTGACCATTCTGGCCAGCACCTCTGATGCTCTGACGCCAGGTTAACAGATGTCCGCCCCTCCCCCTGTAAAGCCCCAGGAAGTCTGAAACTCCCTTTCCTGTTGCAAGTGCTCATCTGGCCAGGTGACCATGACTGCTCCATGTAGCAAAGATCCCCAGCTTGGAGCAATGCCAAGCTACTGGACCTGATCAGTGTTTGGGGAGAGGAGGCTATGCAGTGCCAGCTGCGTTCGAACAGTAGGAATTTCAATATCTAAGAGCAGATTGCACACAGCTTGCAGGAGAAGGGGCATAACAGACACCCTGCAATGCAGAGCGAAGGTGAAGGAGCTAAGGAACGCCTACCACAAGGTGAGGGAGGCAAACCATTGGTCTGGTGCTGTGCCCCAAAGCTGCCATTTTTATAGTGAGTTGGGTGCAATCCTAAGTGGTGACCACATTTCCATTGCAAAGAGCCCAGTGGATACTTCTGCATGCATTCTACACACACACAGAGAGAACAGATGCATGACTTACCTTGCAAGTGACAGCCCACTGAAGAGCGTTTGACTCTTTAACAATGTTAATAGCTGTCTTTCAGAAGCTTAACAACCTAGCTCGCATTCAACCTTAGAATCATCATAGAATCATAGAATATCAGGGTTGGAAGGGACCGCAGGAGATCATCTAGTCCAACCCCCTGCTCAAAGCAGGACCAATCCCCAACTAAATCATCCCAGACAGGGCTTTGTCAAGCCTGACATTAAAACCTTCACAGACCAGCTTGCCTGGTTGTGTCTAGTGCAGACAGCCCTCCTTGGTAAACCTGCAGTTTTCCCCCTATGTCTTAAACTATAAATAATGGAGAGCGGCCCAGACTTCCTCTATCACACATGTGGTGATAATTGTATTCATATGGAATACCCCCCTATGCATGTCATCTTCTCCTGATGACTTTTCACCATTTTCCTGATTTTTTTAAATTATATTTATTATGGTTTTCAGTGTAATTAACACTCTCAAAAAATACATCAATAACAGCAATGGGCACATCAAATATTCAAGGCAATGTTAGATACATTGAAATAATGTCACGATATAACAGTTTGTCAGGACTGATAAAACAACACTGATCAAATATTTTACATTGTTGCTCTGACTGCCTTAAGAACTTCAAGAGATCATTTTAAAACTGATCATCAATATTTTTGGGACTATGTGCCTGTAAACTGAAATCAAACAGCAATGTAGCTAAAGTTAGCTCTACACATCATAGGTTCAAACAACTGAAAAATGCTCATTAGTTCCAATATGGGGCATATTGCATAATGTAAATGTATTTAGTATGTAGCAAACATTCTAAAGGTGAGCAGATGACCACTTCCAAGGAGTGGGCTATACTTCAGTGATCATGCCCCAACTATGTATCCTTTTTCTCTACAAGATTATGCTGTGTGCAATCAGTTTGGATTCCAATCAATTTCAATTCCCTTTTACCAGACAATATGGGCTGCTAATGATTAGTTAATTAACCACAAAGCACCATAGTAACAGGTGAATCTCAGAGAAATGTAATGACATAATTGCATTCTAAGCCCATTGAATAATAGGTTGCAAATGAATTTCATTAAAATAAAATGAAAGCTCCAGCAAACATAACATTCTCAACTCCCTCCCACTCCCCAACTTCTTTCAATAACAATTTACTCTGAAAGGGGAAGCACAAAACAAAGAGTGCTATTTTGTGTCTAGGTCAAGCTAGCAACAAAGAGGTCAATGCATGGTAAATGGTCTTAATTTTTTTCTGTGTCCAAAATATGACTAACAAAGGTTTTAGGTGCAGATATGCAATTTATAAAAATATAGTAAATCAAAACCACCAGTGAACTGACAAAATTTCAGCTAAAGAGCTTGAGGACTGTTACAGAATTCCCCTTCAAGCACCCAACTCAAGCAAAAGACAAATGCTGCAAAACGTTCTGAAGATCAATAAAAATCAGACTAAAAGTAGAGTCAGATTCTAGAACTGGAGACCCTCCACTCGTGCACAACTCCCAACACTGCAAATCCTGACAGTATTGAGCAAAAGTAGCTGTAAACCAAGGTGCAGCTGACCTTAAAATGTCAAGATGAAGGAGAGAGGCAGTCTTTGAGGCACTATTTTCATTAAGTATATTTACACCTGCATAACTACATTGATGTAATTTGTCTGCCTGAGTCTGCGGATAGACTAAAACAGCTCTGAGGAGTGTGAACTGCTGCTGCTATCTTCACTGGATGTTAATTTGGAAGGCAATGATAGCGCCAAGTTTGTTAGCTATTTCACTACTGAGTAAAACAGGTGAAAAACAGGAATGAGATCAGTTAGTGTCACCGAATGCAAAACACATTAAAACAGAACAGACACATTAATATACCTGAAGGTTCCTTCCATAAGATATAATAGAAGGTCTGTAAGATACCATAGTTGATGATACATAGTAACAGGTCATACATAAGTGGTCCAAGCAAACAGTGTGCTACCTTGAAGATTACCCCCTCTGTTTCTTGTCTGTGAAAGCCTCCACAATATTCACTTTGTCTGTTTAGACTGAAAAATTATGGACAGACATACTCTGCAGTACACTCCATGACAAGAATACATGCTATTATGTTTTACTTTTACTTTCCACCCTGTATTATTTATGATTATTTCTTAATATTTTATCATACAGAAATATCTGAACGCATTTGCTTGAGAATAAAAAAAATCCATTAAATATTTCTAAATAACTCATACAGTGGGCTTTAATGCATTTTTCCTATTGTGGTGGAGGGGGCAGGGGTTGTTTTATCTGGTTGCTAACCATATCAGGAAAAATGTACTTGGTAAAGAGATCAGCTGTTTGGATCATTGATAGGATGCAGGGCTTATGCCAAAGGATGAATAAATATCCTTTTGATCATGGAAAAAAAAAACAGGAGTACTTGTGGCACCTTAGACTCATTAGTTTCTAAGGTGCTACAAGTATTCCTGGGTTTTTTTGCAGATCCAGACTAACACAGCTGCTACTCTGAAACTGTTGATCATGAATTATCTTTGTGTTTTCACCCACACTAAAATCTTTTCACTTATGCATTTCTCTTTGTAATATTTTGGCTATTCTCCATGGAATTACAAATATTTTTACCCTTTGAATGTATCTAGTATACAGCATAACAGATCATAGAATCATAGAATATCAGGGTTGGAAGGGACCTCAGGAGGTCATCTAGTCCAACCCCCTGCTCAAAGCAGGACCAATCCCCAACTAAATCATCCCAGCCAGGGCTTTGTCAAGCTGGACCTTAAAAATATTTAAGGAAGGAGATTCCACCACCTCCCTAGGTAACGCATTCCAGTGTTTCACCACCCTCCTAGTGAAAAAGTTTTTCCTAATATCCAACCTAAACCTCCCCCACTGCAACTTGAGACCATTACTCCTTGTTCTGTCACCTGCTATCACTGAGAACAGTCTAGCTCCATCCTCTTTGGAACCCCCTTTCAGGTAGTTGAAAGCAGCTATCAAATCCTCCCTCATTCTTCTCTTCCGCAGACTAAAAGATGTGGAGCAAAGGGATACTCAAATGGCCAAAATGATTTACACTGACTTTCACACTAGTCTGTTCAAAGCTATGAGGCCATCTTTGACAGCATGACCTGTGGATATAGCAATGAAAGAGAATCTAGTGTATTTTGGTTCTGTCTTTAGCATCATTCTGGGGGGGCAAGGGTGCCAGAGGACTACAAAATTCTTACACTTCATACACTAGCTTGTTTGCTTCATATTCATGGTATGTGCTTAAAAACAGAAAGCTGGGTTCTTTTAACTGTGTTGTTGGAAATGTAAGAGATGGATTAGTAGAAATTAGAGATGGAAAATCTCCATCATGCATTCTAGACTAAATCATGATTATTCCTACCATATATTCTACAGTGCTTTATCCAGGCTAGTGCTGTATGTCCAAATGCAGGGGTTTCATACCCTTTTTTTGGGGGGGGCGGGGTTTTTTCCAAAATCTAATAAATTGACCTGTTAAAAAAAATGGAAAAACAATTTCATAACATTTTTGTGGAGCTAGTAACTAGCTGAGTTCAGGTCATGATCTCAAGGCAGTGTTAAGTGTCCCAATTCACTTGTCTGGTAAATGTTAATGTTATTGACTACAGTTGTCTGTAATCAACTGAATGCTATTCACATTGTATATGTATCCTGTTTAATGTGTACTAAAGTAACTAAATTAACCTGTTGTTGCAATGTCTTTTTTCCTGTTTGTATCGCGTACTTAATTAATCTTAAGATCAAAGCTGTGTAGACACTGCATGAAACTAATTGTACCTGTATTGTCTTCACTTATCTGTCACTGCATCCGATGAAGTGAGCTGTAGCTCACGAAAGCTTATGCTCAAATGTTAGTCTCTAAGGTGCCACAAGTACTCCTTTTCTTTTTGCGAATACAGACTAACACGGCTGCTACTCTGAAACCTGCTTAATGAATGGCCAGCAAGAGCCTTATGTAAATCAATGTAATTGAATTTACTTGTGTATGCATGGAAAGCAGAAAGTTAACTTCAAAGTTGTGGGGTGGGGGTGGGGTGCAATCTTTGTGTGTTCCACAATGGAAAGTCTACAGACACATGTGGGGCTAAGGAAAATTGCTAGGTCATCTTCAACTATAAGAAAGGACTCAGAGCAATTCTGCACCTCTGATCCATCTTAACACTGACAGGATGGTTCCAGATGCCAGACAGAGGTCCCCAAAATTCATTTTTGGGAAGCCCTGAGGAAAATTATGAAAAGGCTATGAGGCTGGGGCAGATTACTACAACTCCACTTTTATTTTGAACCTATGAACTCTAATTCACATGTAATGTATTTATCTGTTTTAATCTTGCTATAATGCTCATTACTTTTTCTTAATTAATCTTTAGTTTTAGTTTACTAAAGGATTGGCTACAGCATTGTCTTTGAGATCTAAAGCATATTTTGACTTGGGTAAGTTACTGGCCCTTTGGGACTGGAAGTAACCTAATCTGTGGTGAACTTTGATTTTAATAACCTTTCATCATAAATTTCAGTCAGTATGGCAAAGTAGGAGCTGGAGTGCCTAAAGGGTACTGTCTCTAGCTCCATGGTTACTGGCTTGACAAAATCAAATGACAGAATGTACTACCAGTCTGGAGTGTCTGCCCAGATTTCTGACAGTCTGACCTGAGTTTGGCACTCTTAGTTGTGAGTCACTCCAGGCACTGTGACAATTTCCAAAATCTCTGTGTTTGTTTGTCCGGGTTCAGAACTGAACTATATTTTCATATGATTTTTCACCTATCCCCTCCTCTGTATTCATGTTTTTTCCCTGTTTGCCACTAAGTGCAAAAATTAATGTCCAGACATTTTATTTTTCCTTTTTCCCCCTTGTCCACTCTGTAACTATTCAAAACTTCTTCAATTTTTGAAAAGTTACAAAGTGGCAAAGTTAGTCATTTTCCTTTTGTCATTTTAACTTTTCCCAGATTGAAGATATTTTAACAAGTTACAAAGTGGAAAAAGGAACAAAATAAACAAAAACAAAAAAAGGAAAGTGGAAAAAAAATCTAGACATTCATTCTATTGAATTCAGTAGAAAAAAAAGTGGGGGAAGAAACAAATCTGAAATTTCAAAACTTAACATTTTCCAATTTTTGAAAATTGAAATGAAAATTTCAAGTAAAAACAAAACAACAAATCTTTGTGAAGAATTTCATTTTCATTGAACACTCAGTAAAATGCAGGAAATCTTTCCACTGAAAAATTTCTACCAGCTCTCTTAATAACCTTAGATAGCCTGAGCCCATACTGTTACTGTACAACAAATTCATATACAACCAGTCAGATGTCATCGAAGATGCCATGGGATGATTAAACACAACAGTCTGATGCAGGGAGTCAGGCTGCATACAAGAGAGAATCACTAATGCAAGATGTAGATGAAGTCCTGTCCAGGCCCGGCAACAGACCTTAGGAGGTTGCGGGGTCCAGGGCGGCAGTGACAAATCTGTCACTTCCGGGACCAATCCATCACTTCTGGGACCGACCGCACTAGCCACTTGCGCTGGCCCGTGGGGGACCCCAAAGTGTGGGACCCAGAGCGGTCGCCACCCTGCACGCGCCTAGGAGCCCTGCAGCCCACCCGGGCAATATAAAAGGGCACAGGGCTCTCCTGGATGCCACCGCGGCCCTGGGCAATTGCCCTCTTGCTGCCTCCCTCCACATCAGCAGGCCTGGTCCTGGCCAAAGGGTTAAGTAAAGGTCTTAAACTTAGATCACTGAAGGGGCAGGATGAGGCCCCTTCTATCCTTTCAGCAGTTAATGGAAAGTAGGGATGTGTGAAGTGGTTTGAATGAAATAACATGCTTGAACCTTCGCTCAAAACTCAAACCTAACCCGACACTTTTTGAATTATTTGATATTTGTTAAATTTCCATACACCTTTGCCATTCTTGATTTCAGTTGGCCCAGTGGCAGAGGTGATGAAATATTGGAAGAAAGACTTTCCTTGTGATACTTCTGGGCCAACCAGAAGAAAGTAGAACTGGAAATGCAATAAGAAGTCTCACCTTGTAAGATTTCTACCCCAATGGTGCTTTATATATAGTACCAGGGCCTTTCAGGGTTCACCATCACCCAAAATGGAATGTATTAATGTTATTAGAGAATTTAGGCCACAGTTGGACTTTTCAATATCCAAGACAAAATTTAAAAGGTAGCTCCCCTTCCAATTTGTCACCAACACCCATCACCTTGATCTTTTCCCCTGTTCATGTTTTTCCTCTGCTAACATCCCCCATTTTTTAAACCAGCTTATTTAGTAAGGTATTGTCTTTAAATCATATTATATTTTCAGGACAGTTTTGTAACCGTCAGTCCCAAACTGTTGGACATAGCATTCCATGGACAAGTCAAAACATTTGGTAAATGCCTCTCAAACCTGACCTGCAGCACACCTCTCTGAAATTCCAGTCCTAGGCCCTTGAACAGAGAATGCCAGTTCATTTCAAAGTACACCTTGGCCTGAGACAAACCATGACTAGAGCCATTAATTCATCCACTTTTACTTGATACCTGAGCAACAATTTGAAGACACTTCTCAAAATGACAGATTGAAGCAAAACACCAGAGACCTACCTTAGAAGTGAGGGTCCCACACACTGAGGATGAGATTCACCTCTATGCAGAGAGTCAGCACAAGGCCTGTGCACTGCTTAAGACCTACTTAAAGCCATAATCTGAGGATTTAAGTGGGACTTCAGTGGTGTATATCTCTTCGTTCTGGCCCTCTGCACAGGATTAAATTTTACCTTCTGATGCCATAGTGATGGCCAGGTTATAAATATTTTATTAAATTCAAGAAATAATTCAATGGTGTACTGTGAAGTGTGTCTCACCGCTCTTCCCCCCACGCACACACACACACACGATCCTAATATTCAAAGCCTTAACAGGATGAATTTCAGGTAAATGTTCAGCTTTCCTAGTGGAGATAGGTAGAATTTCACCCTTTCTTCACCAAGTGTTTATTTAGGAATTTATGAAGTGTTTATGTGAATTGTGTTCCTATTTTCCCTCCTGCACAAAAAAATTAGAACGCATTTGATTGTCACACATACACAATGTTAGGCTGATGCTGTTAGGCATCAACTACACAGCAATACATAGTGTATTTCATAAAACTTTGTGCTATATCTCTTTTTAAATCTATTTCATAAACATAAAAGACATACTAAATTACAGCCCTTTCTTTACAATTCCACCACTTTTTAGACTGACTTGCTCAGGAGCTTTGTATCCATAGTATCTAATGGGTTAAGAATATTAAGAGTACCCACAGAATTACATAGCTTCCTAAAAGCTACCAGTCAGAGCAGGTTCTCTACATTTTAAATCTTCCCTTTAGCAGTTATTAGGTATTCATCCATCCATCCATCTCCCTTGAAAAACTATAAAAAACATTCATTTAACAACCTAAATATTTAATACCAGCTTAAAAAGTCTTTTTCATTTCAAGCTTCAAAAGGAGTTACTCATCCGAGTTACAGCAGCAGAATCTCGTAGGAGCAACAAGTGTCGCTTCTACTGTGTGTGGAGTTGGATGACAGGAATCCAGTTCTCCATTTAGAGCTCCTCCGGTATTACTACAGAACTCTCTCCTAATGCTCCAGATAAAACTGTTTCGTTATATTTTCATTTTCCAGTAATCATACTGCAAACATCTACTGGCTTCATTATCAATACATTTAAACAGGAAACATACAGTACAAAACAAGAAAAAGATCTGGGAAACGACAATCATCCTTAGAAATACATTGAGGAATGGAACATTAATCTATTGCTTCATCATTATAACTCCCACATAGGTGTCCAGCTACTAGTCCTCCTCTCTTCCACCTCAAAAAGTTAGCCAGCATCATCCCACCATGGCCTGTATCTTCCAGCTCACACCCTGACTCCTTGCCCATGTGTTCCACTTGGCCTGCATTTAAACTGCTGGGTCCTGAACA
This sequence comes from Lepidochelys olivacea, assembly GCF_965140295.1. Lineage (NCBI taxonomy): Eukaryota > Metazoa > Chordata > Testudines > Cheloniidae > Lepidochelys > Lepidochelys olivacea. The sequence continues at coordinate 61,835,490 of NC_140418.1, read as the reverse complement.
GAGAGTTGAAAATCATCACCAAAGCACCCAACTGCATGAGGAACATGTCTGAGGAACTGTGGACTGTCTCCAGAAAGAGGAGGTAAGACAAGGTGGAAGAGACTTGAAACAAGAGTGCCAACACTGCTATATCGTCCTACTTCAAGAGAGCGGTTTGTGACCTTTGGATTAGGTTAAGTCTACACTGCACTTCGTTGATAAAATTTTTTGAAGGTCGGGGGGGTGAAACAAACACCCCTCTCACTGACAAAAGTTTTACTGACAAAAACCTCTGGTGTGGACAGATGCTCTCCCGCTGACAAAGCTATTGCCATTGGTTGGGGATGGCTTTATTTTGCCAGCAGGAGAGCTCTCCTGCCGCCAGAAAGCAGCTACACATGAGATCTTACAGCAATGTCGCTGTAAGGTACGCAATGAAGATCCAGCCTTTAAACACTTTGTAACAGACAATTTTTCTCCCTTCTCCTTGTAACAACCTTTTATGTACTTGAAACTGTTATCATGTCCCCCCTCTCAGGCTTCTCTTTTCCAGACTAAACAAACCCAATTTTTTAAATCTTCCCTCATAGGCCATGTTTTCTAGGCCTTTAATAATTTTTGTTGCTCTTCTCTGGACTTTCTCCAATTTGTCCGCATCTTTCCTGAAATGTGGTACCCAGAACTGGACACAATACTCCAGTTGAGGACTAATCAGCGTGGAGTAGAGCGGAATAATTACTTCTTGTGTCTTGCTTACAACACTCCTGCTAATACATCCCAGAATAATGTTCGCTTTTTTTTGCAACAGTGTTACTGTTGACTCAAATTTAGCTTGTGGTCTACTATGGTGGTCTACCCCAGATCCCTTTCCGCAATACTTCTTCCTAGGCAGTCATTTCCCATTTTGTATGTGTGCAACTGATTGTTCCTTCCTAAGTGGAGTACTTGCATTTGTCCTTATTGAATTTCATCCTATTAACTTCAGACCATTTCTTCAGTTTGTCCAGATCATTTTGAATTAATAATCCTATCTTCCAAACCACTTGCAACCCCTCCCAGCTTGGTATCATCCACAAACTTTATAAGTGTACTCTCTATGCCATTATCTAAATCATTGATGAAGATATTGAACAAAAACAGACCCAGAACTGATCTGTGCAGGACCCCACCTGTTATGCCTTTCCAGCATGACTGTGAACCACTGATAACTACTCTCTGGGAACGGTTTTCCAACCAGTTATGCACCCACCTTATAATAGCTCCATCTAGGTTGCATTTCCCTAGTTTGTTTATAAGAAGGTCATGTGAGACAGTTTCAAAAGCTTTACTAAAGTCAAGATATACCACATCTACTGCTTCCCCCCATCCACAAGGCCTGTTACACTGTCAAAGAAAGCTATCAGGTTGCTTTGACATGATTTGGTCTTGACAAATCCATGCTGACGGTTACTTATCACCTTATTATCTTCTAGATGTTTGCAAATTAATTATTTTATTATTTACTCCATTATCTTTCTGGGTAAAGAAGTTAATATGACTGGTCTGTAATTCCCCAGATTGTTCTTATTTCTCTTTTTATAGATTGGCACTATATTTACCCTTTTCCAATCTTCTGGAATCTCTCCCGTGTTCCATGACTTTTCAGAGATAATTGCTAATGATTCAGATATCTCCTCAGTCAGCTCCTTGACTATTCTAGGATGCATTTCATCAGGCCCCAGTGACTTGAAGACACCTAACTTATCTAAGTAATTTTTAACTTGTTCTTTCCCTATTTTAGCCTCTGATCCTGCCCCCTTTTCACTGGCATTCACTAGACATCCCATCATCACCAAACTTCTTGGTGAAAACAAAAACAAAGAGGTCAGTAAGCACCTCAGTCATTTCCACATTTTCTGTTATTGTTTTTTCTCCCTTATTGAATAATGGGCCTACCCTGACGTTGGCTTCCTCTTGCTTCTAATGTATTTGTAGAATGTTTTCTTGTTACCCTTTATGTCTCTAGCTAGTTTGATCTCATTTTATGCCTTGGCCTTTCTAATTTTGTCCCTACGTACTTGTGTTATTTGTTATATTCACAAAAAGAAAAGGAGTAACTCTGGCACCTTAGAGACTAACCAATTTATTTGAGCATAAGCTTTCGTGAGCTACAGCTCACTTCATCTGATGCATAAAAGTGGAAAATGCAGTGAGGATGTTTTTATACACACAGACCATGAAAAAATGGGTGTTTATCACTTCAAAAGGTTTTCTCCCTCCACCCCACTCTCCTGCTGGTAATAGCTTATCTAAAGTGATCACTCTCCTTACAATGTGTATAATAATCAAGGTGGGCCATTTCCAGCACAAATCCAGGATTTAACAAGAACATCTGAGGAATGGGGGGAGGAAGGGGGGAAGGGAGTAGGAAAAAACAAGGGGAAATAGGCTACCTTGCATAATGACTTAGCCACTCCCAGTCTCTATTCAAGCCTAAGTTAATTGTATCGAATTTGCAAATGGATTCCAATTTAGCAGTCTCTCGCTGGAGTCTGGATTTGAAGTTTTTCTGTTGTAATATCACAACTTTCATGTCTGTAATCGCGTGACCAGAGAGATTGAAGTGTTCTCCGACTGGTTTATGAATGTTATAATTCTTGACATCTGACTTGTATATGACTGTTATAATTCTTGACATTCTTTTACGTAGAGACTGTCCAGTTTGACCAATGTACATGGCAGAGGGGCATTGCTTGCACATGATGGCATATATCACATTGGTAGATGTGCAGGTGAATAGTGTGGCTGATGTTATTAGGCCCTATGATGGTGTCCCCTGAATAGATATGTGGGCACAGTTGGCAACTGGCTTTGTTGCAAGGATAGGTTCCTGGGTTAGTGGTTCTGTTGTGTGGTATGTAGTTGCTGGTGAGTATTTGCTTCAGGTTTGGGAGCTGTCTGTAGGCAAGGACTGGCCTGTCTCCCAAGATTTGTGAGAGTGATGGATCGTCCTTCAGAATAGGTTGTAGATCCTTGATAATGTGTTGGAGAGGTTTTAGTTGGGGGCTGAAGGTGACGGCTGAAGGTGGCGTTCTGTTATTTTCTTTGTTGGGCCTTTCCTGTAGTAGGTGACTTCTGGGTACTCTTCTGGCTCTGTCAATCTGTTTCTTCACTTCAGCAGGTGGGTACTGTAGTTGTAAGAATGCTTGATAGAGATCTTGTAGGTGTTTGTCTCTGTCTGAGGGGTTGGAGCAAATGCGGTTGTATCGCAGAGCTTGGCTGTAGACAATGGACCGTGTGGTGTGGTCTGGGTGAAAGCTGGAGGCATGTAGGTAAGTATAGTGGTCAGTAGGTTTCCAGTATAGGGTGGTGTTTATGTGACCATCGCTTATTAGCACCTTAGTGTCCAGGAAGTGGATCTCTTGTGTGGACTGGTCCAGGCTGAGGTTGATGGTGGGATGGAAATAGTTGAAATGATGGTGGAATTCCTCAAGGGCTTCTTTTCCATGGGTCCAGATGATGAAGATGTCATCAATATAGCACAAGTAGAGTAGGGGTATTAGGGGACGAGAGCTGAGGAAGCGTTGTTCTAAGTCAGCCATAAAAATGTTGGCATACTGTGGAGCCATGCAGGTACCCATAGCAGTGCCGCTGATTTGAAGGTATACATTGTCTCCAAATGTGAAATAGTTATGGGTGAGGACAAAGTCACAAAGTTCAGCCACCAGGTTTGCCATGACATTATCGGGGATAGTGTTCCTGACGGCTTGTAGTCCATCTTCCACACAAAGATGATCACTTTAGATAAGCTATTACCAGCAGGAGAGTGGGGTGGGGGGAGAGAACCTGGATTTGTGCTGGAAATTGCCCACCTTGATTATCATACACATTGTAAGGAGAGTGATCACTTTAGCTAAGCTATTACCAGCAGGAGAGTAGGGTGGGGGGAGAAAACCTTCTGAAGTGATAAACACCCATTTTTTCATGGTCTGTGTGTATAAAAATATCCTCACTGCATTTTCCACTTTTATGCATCAGATGAAGTGAGCTGTAGCTCATAAAAGCTTATGCTCAAATAAATTGGTTAGTCTCTAAGATGCCTAAGACTCAAGTACCCCTTTTCTTTTTGCGAATACAGACTAACACAGCTGCTACTCTGAAACTTGTTTATATTCATCCTTTGTAATTTGACCTAGTTTCCACTTTTTGTAGGACTCTTTTTTGAGTTTCAGATCATTGAAGATCTCCTGGTTAAGCCAGGGTGGTAAATTGCCATACTTCCTATCTGTCCTATGCAGTGGGATAATTTGCTCTTGTGCCCTTAAGAAGGTCTCTTTGAAAAACTCTCTTCACATTTTTCCCCCTTAGACTTACAGGGTTGTGGTAGGCTACCTTCTGTGCCAAGAACATTACTATTGGAAAGGTGGCTGTCATAAATATAAAGGGAAGGGTAAGCACCTTTAAAATCCCTCCTGGTCAGAGGAAAAACCCTTTCACCTGTAAAGGGTTAAGAAGCTAAAGATAACCTCGCTGGCACCTGACCAAAATGACCAATGAGGAGACAAGATACTTTCAAAATCTGGAGGTGGGGAGAAACAAAGGCTCTATCTGTCTGTGTGATGCTTTTGTCGGGGACAGCACAGGAATGGAGTCTTAGAACTTTGTAAGTAATCTAGCTAGATACGCATTAAATTCTGTTTTCTTTAAATGGCTGAGAAAATAAGCTGTGCTGAATGGATTGTAGATTCCTGTTTTTGTGTCTTTTTGTAACTTAAGGTTTTGCCCAGAGGGATTCTCTATATGTTGAATCTAATTACCCTGTAAGGTATTTACCTTTCCCTTACCTAAGAGCAAGTAGCGGGGTTTTCTGCCTATTTACCTGGAGACAAAGTTGTTAGGGGTTATTTTAAGGATTTTTCTGTAGGCTGACAATCACTATCAGAGAACATAGGTATCCCAGACAGCATAGCAAAATTTTACAAGCCAAGTTTTTTTTTGTTTGTTTTATTTCTAACTCTCTGGTGTAAAGTTAGTTAAAAACAGAGAGGTTAGGATGGCAGACTGCACTTTTCAACAGAAGCTGGAATTAGCCAGTTTTGAGGCTGAGAAAAGACAAAAGGAATATGAAAGACGCGTAGAACTCAGACAGATGGAGATGGATGCACAAGCGGCCAAAGAAAAAGAATTGGAGGCTGCCCACAGGAGAGAAATGGAGGCAAGGGAAAAAGAAATGGAGGCAAGGGACAAAGAACTGGAGGAGAAGGAAAAAGAGAGGTAGCATGCAGAGGAGGAAAAGGAAAAAGAGAGGAAGCATGCACTGGAGATGGAGAAGGCAAAGGCTCAGCAGAATATACCAACAAACCCTAGCAATCCTTCTCCAGGTACCACTTCCCATCCCAGAAAGTTCCCCACCTATAATGCAGGTGATGATACCATGGCCTTCTTAGAAAACTTCAAAAGGGCCTGCCTTGGATACAGCCTCTCTACAGACCAATACATGGTAGAGCTGAGGCCGCAGCTCAGTGGACCCTTAGCTGAGGTGGCGGCTGAAATGCCTAAGGAACACATGAACAAGTATGAACTGTTTAAAACCAAGATGAGAGTCAGAATGGGGCTAACACCCGAGCATTCCCGTCAGTGGTTCAGAGCCCTAAGGTGGAAACCAGACGTGTCATTTACCTGACATGCCTACCACATTGTGAAACATTGGGATGCCTGGATATCGGGAGCAAGTGTTAAATCTCCAGAAGATTTGCCCTTCCTAATGCAAATGGAGCAGTTCTTAGAAGGTGTTCCTGAGGAAATAGAAAGATACATCCCAGACGGGAAGCCCGAAATTGTAATCGAGGCGGGGAAGATTGGAGCCAAATGGGTGGAGGTAGCAGAAAAGAAAAAAACTGGTCACAGTTGGAGTGGATACCAGAAGGGACAACCTCAGACCACACCCTATTACCGGGGGCAGCCCAAGGCCCCAACTACCCGCCAAGGAACCCTCCAGACACCTTATCGTCCCACCACACCATTCTCCAGCAACCCACCTCGCCCCAGTGACCTGTCAGCTGGACGATGTTTTAAATGTAATGAGCCGGGGCATGTAAAGGCCAACTGCCCCAAGAACCCCAACAGATTACAGTTCATTGCACCGGAATCACACCAGAGGTCCTCAGGCCTAGATACCTCCCAGATACCCTTGGAGCGGAGGGAAACGGTGAGTGTGGGTGGGAAGAAGGTCACTGCATGGAGGGACACCGGAGCACAAGTGTCAGCTATCCATGCTTCCTTAGTGGACCCCAGTTTAATCAACCCAGAGACCCAAGTGACAATTCAACCCTTCAAGTCCAACTCTTTCAATTTGCCTACAGCCACGTTGCCTGTCCAGTACAAAGGCTGGTCAGGAACGTGGACTTTTGCAGTCTATGCTGATTATCCCAACCCCATGCTGTTGGGGGAAGACTTGGCCAATCATGTGAAGCGAGCCAAGAGGATGGGAATGGTCACCCACAGCCAGGTTAAACAAGCCGTCACGCCTAGCTCTGTTCCGAAAACTTCTACCAGGACCCGGTCAGAGGTGATAGACCCGGACCCCAGGCCAATGTCTGCAACAGCAGTAGTGGATCCAGTCCCAGAGACCCAGAAAGAGCCAGTCCCAGAACCTGAACCGGCAGCAGCCGATAACCCTACACAAGAGGCTCAGCCAGAGCCTGAACCCCAACATAGTGCACCAGCGGAGAGCAGTTCACAGTCAACGGAAACAGCCCCATCCCCTACATCACTTCCAGAGGGACCAAGCCTATGTCCCCAATCCAATGAGGGACTGATGTCTCCAGCATCAAGGGAACAGTTCCAGACCGAACAGGAAGCAGATGAAAGCCTCCAGAGAGCTTGGACGGCGGCACGGAGCAACCCACCGCCTCTCAGCTCTTCTAATCGATCCAGGTTTGTTGTAGAAAGAGGACTTTTATACAAGGAAACTCTTTCTGGGGGACACCAGGAAGACTGGCATCCTCAGAGACAGTTGGTAGTTCCAACTAAGTACTGGGTCAAACTCTTGAGCTTAGCCCATGATCACCCTAGTGGCCATGCTGGGGTGAACAGGACCAAAGACCGTTTGGGGAGGTCATTCCACTGGGAGGGAATGGGCAAGGATGTTTCTACCTATGTCCGGTCTTGTGAGGTATGCCAAAAAGTGGGAAAACCCCAAGACCAGGTCAAAGACCCTCTCCAGCCACTCCCCATCACTGAAGTTCCATTTCAGTGAGTAGCTGGATATTCTGGGTCCTTTTCCAAAAAAGACACCCAGAGGAAAGCAGTACATACTGACTTTCATGGATTTTGCCACCCGATGGTTTGAAGCAATAGCTCTAAGCAACACCAGGGCTAAAATTGTGTGCCAGGCACTAGCAGACACTTTTGCCAGGGTAGGTTGGCCCTCCGACATCCTCACAGATGCAGGAACTATTTTCCTGGCAGCAACTATGGAAAGCCTTCGGGAAGCTCATGGGGTAAATCACCTGGTTGCCACTCCTTACCACCACTAAACAAACGGCATGGTGGAGAAGTTTAATGAAACTTTGGGGGCCATGTTACGTAAATTCGTAAATGAGCACTCCAATGATTGGGACCTCGTGTTGCAGCAGTTGTTCTTTGCCTACAGAGCTGTACCACATCCCTGTTTAGGGTTTTCACCATTTGAACTTGTATATGGCCACGAGGTTAAGGGGCCATTACAGTTGGTGAAACAGCAATGGGAGGGATTTACACCTTCTCCAGGAACTAACATTCTGGACTTTGTAACCAACCTACAAAACACCCTCTGAACCTCTCTAGCCCCTGCTAAAGAAAACCTACAGGATGCTCAAAAAGAGCAAAAAGCCTGGTATGATAAACATGCCAGAGAGCGTTCCTTCAAAGTAGTGGACCAGGTCATGGTCTTAAAGGCGCTCCAGGCACATAAAATGGAAGCATCGTGGGAAGGGCCATTCACGGTCCAGGAGTGCCTGGGAGCTGTTAATTATCTCATAGCATTCCCCACCTCCAACCGAAAGCCTAAGGTGTACCATATTAATTCTCTAAAGCCCTTTTATTCCAGAGAATTAAAGGTTTGTCAGTTTACAGCCCAGGGAGGAGACGATGCTGAGTGGCCTGAAGGTGTCTACTATGAAGGGAAAAGTGCTGGTGGCGTGGAAGAGGTGAACCTCTCCTTGACCTTTGGGTGTATGCAGCGACAGCAGATCCAGGAGCTGTGCACTAGCTACACACCAACATTCTCGGCCACCCCAGGACTGACTGAACAGGCATACCACTCCACTGACACAGGTAATGCTCGCCCAATTAAAGTCCAACCTTACCAGGTGTCTCCTCACGCTACAACTGCTATAGAATTGGAGATCCAGGATATGTTACAGATGGGTGTAATCCACCCCTCTGGCAGTGCATGGGCACCTCCAGTGGTTCTAGTTCCCAAATCAGATGGAGAGATACGTTTTTGCGTGGACTACTGTAAGCTAAATGCTGTAACTCACCCAGACAACTATCCAATCCCACGCACAGATGAACTATAAGAGAAACTGGGACGGGCCCAGTTCATCTCTACCTTGGACTTAACCAAGGGATACTGGTAGGTACCATTAGATGAATCCACCAAGAAAAGATCAGCCTTTACCACCCATGTCGGGCTGTATGAATTTAATGTACTCCCTTTCGGGCTGCGGAATGCACCCACCACCTTCCAAAGACTTGTAGATGGTCTCCTAGCAGAATTAGGAGAATATGCAGTCATCTACCTTGACGATGTGGCCATATTTTCAGATTCCTGGGCAGAACACCTGGAACATCTACAAAAAGTCCTTGAGCACATAAGGGAGGCAGGACTAACTGTTAAGGCTAAGAAGTGTCAAATAGGCCTAAACAGAGTGACTTACCTTGGACACCAGATGGGTCAAGGAACTATCAACCCCCTACAGGCAAACGTGGATGCTATCCAAAAGTGGCCTGTCCCAAAGTCAAAGAAACAGGTCCAATCCTTCTTAGACTTGGCTGGTTATTACAGGCAATTTGTACCGCAATACAGCCAAATCGCCACCCCACTGACAGATCTAACCAAAAAGAAACAGCCAAATGCCACTCAGTGGACCGAAGAGTGTCAGAAGGCCTTTAACCAGCTTAAAGCGACACTCATGTCTGACCCTGTACTAAGGGCCCCAGACTTTGACAAACCGTTCCTAGTAACCACAGATGCGTCCGAGCATGGTGTGGGAGCAGTTTTAATGCAGGAAGGACCGGATCAAGAATTCCACCCTGTACTGTTTCTCAGCAAGAAACTGTCTGAGAGGGAAAGCAACTGGTCAGTCAGTGAAAAAGAATGTCAAGCCATTGTCTACGCTCTGGAAAAGCTACGCCCATATGTTTGGGGACGGCGTTTCCACCTGCAAACCGACCATGCTGCGCTACAGTGGCTTCATACCGCCACGGGAAATAACAAAAAACTTCTTCGGTGGAGTTTAGCTCTCCAAGATTTTGATTTTGACATCCAACACATCTCAGGAGCTTCTAACAAAGTGGCTGATGCACTCTCCTGTGAAAGTTTCCCAGAATCAACTGGTTAAAATCGTCCTTGAGATGTGGAAAATATTGTTAGTCTTTATATACTTGGTAGTATAGTTAGAGGTACATGTGTCTATTTAACTCTGTTTTTTCCTAGAGCTCCAGGAAGAAATCCCAGCCAGTGTTTCACCCTAGCTGAGATTTGGGGGGCGTGTCATAAATGTAAAGGGAAGGGTAAACACCTTTAAAATCCCTCCTACTCAGAGGAAAAACCCTTTCACCTGCAAAGGGTTAAGAACACCTGCAAAGGGTTAAGAAGCTAAGATAACCTCATTGGCACCTGACCAAAATGACCAATGAGGAGACAAGATACTTTCAAAATCTGGAGGTGGGGAGAAACAAAGGCTCTCTCTGTCTGTGTGATGCTTTTGCTGGGGACAGAACAGTAATGGAGTCTTAGAACTTAGTAAGTAATTTAGCTAGATACGCATTAGATTCCATTTTGTTTAAAATGGCTCAGAAAATAAGCTGTGCTGAATGGAATGTATATTCCTGTTTTTGTGTCTTTTTGTAACTTAAGGTTTTGCCTTGAGGGATTCTCTGTGTTTTGAATCTGATTACCCTGTCAGGTATTTACCATCCTGATTTTACAGAGGTGATTCTTTTACTTTTTCTTCTATTAAAATTTTTCTTTTAAGAACCTGATTGTTTTTTCATTGTTCTTAAGATCCAAGGGTTTGGATCTGTGTTCACCTATGCAAACTGGTGAGGATTTTTATCAAGCCTTCCCCAGGAAAGGGGGTATAGGGTTTGGGGAGGATTTTGGGGGGGAAAGACGTTTCCAAGAGGGCTCTTTCCCAGTTATATATTGTTAGGATATAGATATTCAGGCCTCTCTGTAAAGGCCTGTACTCTAAGAATTTAGATGTATTCTTATCACTTGGCTAATTATAGAGATATAAAAGAAAGAAAGAATCAAAATCACTGTCTGCCATTGTAAGGGCCTTCTCTTACTCTGACAGTCTGAGGCCCTGTTCTTAGGCTAAGGCCTTTGGCTAAGCAGCAGAGGCAGCCATAAGCTGGGAAGCAACCGGTCACATCCTCGCATTCCAAACTAGTCACATTGAAAGAAGGTGCTATTGGGCTGTTAGGCACTATCAGGACAGGATTGTATTCCTATCACCTCCAGAGAAAGGGAAGTGTCTAGAAAATGTAAAAGGAAACTTAGTTTGATAGCACCCTGTCTGGCAAGAACTCACTTATCAATAGCTGGGATGTGAAATCCTCACTTCTCTATTGTTTTGTCATTATAGTTCCCACTTTGCTATTGTTTGTCTGTATAATCTCTGTCTGGTTCTGTGATTGTTCCTGTCTGCTGTATAATTAATTTTGCTGGGTGTAAACTAATTAAGGTGGTGGGATATAATTGGTTACATAATCATGTTACAATATGTTAGGATTGGTTAGTTAAATTTCAGGAAAATGATTGGTTAAGGTATAGCTAAGCAGAACTCAAGTTTTACTATATAGTCTGCAGTCAATCAGGAAGTGAGTGGGTGGGGGGGGAATTGGAATCATGTTTTGCTAAAGGAGGAAATGGGAACAGGGAATGGGGGTAAGGAAATTGGAATCATGTTTGGCTAAAGGGGGAAATGGGAACAGGGAATAGGGGTAAGGCAATTGGAATCATGTTTGGCTAAGGGCAGGAATGGGAACTGGGACACAGGTGTAAGGCTCTGTGGTGTCAGAGCTGGGAAGGGGGACACTAAGGAAGGAAACTGGAATCATTCTTGCTGGAAGTTCACCCCAATAAACATCAAATTGTTTGCACCTTTGGACTTGGGGTATTGTTGCTCTCCGTTCATGCGAGAAGGATCAGGAAAGTAAGTGGGTGAAGGAATAAGCCCCCTAACATATATCTGTTAGACGTTTGGTGGTGGCAGCAATAAAGTCCAAGGGCAAAAGGTAAAATAGTTTGTACCTTGGGGAAGTTTTAACCTAAGCTGGTAAAAATAAGCTTAGAGGGTTTTCATGCAGGTCCCCACATCTGTACCCTAGCGTTCAGAGTGTGGAAGGAACCTTGACAGTGGCTTAAAGCCATCTTGGCCCCACTCTCCTCTGTTCCTGTCCCAAGTCCAGGTGCAAAGGAAGTCAGAGTCATGGCCACCATATGTCCTTCACTAACTTACTGACATGTAATCTACAACCTTTCAAGGGGAGCAGTGATGGCAAAAAACCTAACTGACATCAAGACCAAGCTTGATAAATTTATGGAGGTGATGGTATGATGAGACTGCTTACAATGGCCTGTAGACAATCTATGACTGCTAGCAGCAAATATCTGCCCTGGCTGGTGATGGGACACTAGATGGGGAGGGGTTTGAGTTATTAGAGAGCATTCTTTCCTAGGTGTCTGGATGTTCGGTCTTACAAAAATGTGCAGGGTCCAACTATTTGGGGTTGGGAATGAATTTTCTCCCAGATCAGATTGGCAGAGACCCTGGCAGGTTTTCACCTTCCTCTGCAGCACAGGGCACAGGTCACTTCAGACTTCTGAAAGCATGCTCCACACCTTATCCCTCTCAGATTTTGGAAGGCACTTCAGATTCTGAAATCTTAGGTCAAGTGCTGTAGCTATCTTTAGAAATTTCACATTGGTATCTTCTTTGCATTTTGTCAAATTTGCAGTGAAAATATTCTTAAAATGGGTCCTGGATCATCATCTGAGACTGCCATAACATGAAATATATGGCAGAATGCAGGTAAAACAGAGCAGGAGACATACAATTCTCCCCCAAGGAATTCAGTCAGAACTTTAATTAACACATTATTTTTTTAACGAGTGTCATCAGCATGGAAGCATGTCCTCTGGAACGATGGCCGAAGCATGAATAGGCATATGAATCTTCAGTGCATCTGGCACATAAATATCTTGCAACGCCGGCTACAACAATGCCTGTTCTCACTTTCAGGTGACATTGTAAACAAGAAGCTGGCAGCATTATCTTCTGCAAATGTAAACAAACTTGTTTGTCTGAGTGATTGGCTGCACAAGAAGTAGGACTGAGTGGACTTGTAGGCTGTAAAGTTTTACATTGTTTTGTTTTTGAGAGCAGTTATGCAACAAAAAAATTTACCTTTGTAAGTTGCACTTTCATGATAAAGAGATTGCAGTACTGTACTTGTATGAGGTGAATAGAAAAATACTATTTCTTTTATCATTTTTACAGTGCAAATATTTGTAATAAAAATAATATAAAGTGAGCACTTTACACTTTGTATTCTGTATTGTAATCAATATATTTGAAAATGTAGAAAAACATCAAAAAATATTGAATACATTTCAATTGGTATTCTATTGTTTAACAGTGCGATTAATTGCAATTAATTTTTTTAATTGTGATTAATTTTTAAAGTTAATCACGTGAGTTAATTGCGATTAATTAACAGCCCGACTAAGTATCTAAAGTAGTGGAATTGCATATACATCATCTGAGCCCTGTCAGGTAGAAATGTATTTCCCTACTTAGTAGCTATGCGTATACTTGCAAAAAAGGTGTATTTTTAACATATATAGGCTAACATTAAAATCCAACTATAGACAATATGCTTTAGTTTTAACGTATTATTTGGTTGAGATGAAACCCCCTAGATAAAAAGTGCACCTTTTCCCCTCGTGAAGCCAAAGTCAAAATGTAAGACCAAAATTTTTAAAAATGGGAGCCTAAAGTTAGATTCCTAAATAAGTTGACTTTAATGGGAGCTGACAGTGCTCATCACTTTTGAAAACTTACTTAGGAGCCAATTTACAGCACTTATTTGAAAAAAATCCTGGAATGAAATCTTGACCCTGTTGAAGTCAATGTGAATTTTGCCATTGGTACAATAAGGCTAGGATTTTCACCCCCTCTATGTTTTTATTGTACCTTCATACAACTGAGAAATATTATTTTTAAAATACCCTGCTGTGCCTTAGTACTTTTTGTCTGTGTGTTTTAGCAAATGAAGAATGCTGGATTGAGAGCCTTTTAGTCTGCAGAAATAGAGAAATTCTATGATCCTTAAAACACTATTCTCAGATTCCATTGATACAGTGCCTGAGGATTATTGTTCTTATCCTCTGAGGATAGGGCAAGAAGCAATGGGCTTAAATTGCAGCAAGGGAGGTTTAGGTTGGACATTAGGAAAAACTTCCTGTCTGGGTGATTAAGCACTGGAATAAATCACCTTGGGAGGTTGTGGAATTTCCATCATTGGAAATTTTTATGAGCAGGTTAGACAAACACCTGTCAGGGATGGTCTAGATAATATTTAGTCCTGCCATGAGTGCAGGGGGCTGGACTAGCTGCCCTCTGGAGGTCCCCTCCAGTTCTATGGTTCTATAAATTAAAGCAACCCTGAGCCTGAAACCACATCCCTAGAGCATGGGCAACTAAGAGTGTCTGCTGCACAGTGCACTGGAGCCAACCCCCATATGCTAGATGGGGGATTGGCATGGGACACTTAAAGTGGCTCAGCACCAGCCAGAGAGTTCCCTTCCAAATATCCCAGGGCCTGCTTCCACCAAGATTACTGCCCATTTATGCCATTGGAACATTGTAAAAGGAGCCTCTGAGATTCAAGCCCACAGAATGGTCAAGAAAGGTAGGGGTAGAGCAAGGGAAAAAAACAGAAAAGTGTAAGGTAACTGATGGGACCTCCAACCCTGCCTTTCTACACCTTCAGTATATAAGAACTCCAGTTTACCAAGGTGAACTTTACACCACTACTTACTTCTTCTGAACTTGGCCCATCATGTGGGCCAAAAGAGTAAGTCATACTTTTTAAAGTCACTAAGCCCTCAAATTGAACAAATCAGCCAGCCGCAGTGTTACTAACAATCCATGCATCATACTTTACCCTCCTATCTTTACACTGAAATGAGAGCACAGAAGATTAATTTAATGCTTTATTCAGTCTAGACCCAATCTATTGAACACTATATTTCATTTGCACACAGGTAGTTCTACTGCTTAGCTTTGTGTTAATTTACACAGCATTGTCTTAAAACCTGTGACACAGCAGTGCCTCATACAACCGAAAGGAACACGATAAAACAGGACTTCACTGAAAATAGGAAAGGCAGAGGTCTTTATTCTTTAATCCGTTTCCCTGAAGAGAACGTATAAGATACCTAAAAAATGGGTTGCTTTAACCCTAATCAAGAAGAAAAACTCAAAATAGAACTTTGCTGGGAAAGATGCTGGGGAATTATTTTGTGTTAGCACAAAAAAGGTATGCTTGATTGAAAATGCTTTATTGTCAGTCTGCATCATCATCAGAAGTTACCAGAGGGTATTTTGTTGAAAATTATATTGCTTTTTCATATGGAAGATTTTTTGAGAAAAAAAATAAAGTCAAGATGAAAAGATTCTTGTCACCAAGGGTGGCCGATGAAAAGGGAATGTTACAAATGCCAATTGACACCTCTTAATATTTTGTAACTTCAGCTGACATCCCTGAGTGAAAAAGTTATCGATGCAGACATCTTAACAACATTAGCATGCCTTTGTTCATGCACACCTTGGGGGAAAAACAGAATGGAAATATTACCTTAGATTTTAAATATGTCTAACCCATTTGTACAACATTCCTGGTGAACTAGTGAGGCACTAGCAGCAACATGACTCCCATTTTGCACCACACCACTGAGTCAGAAGGGAAACAATGTAGCATCATGACAGTGTACTCTGGCCAAGGAGCCCAGCTCAGAGGAAGAAATGGGGGCATCAAGTATATGAACTACAACTCCCATGCAGCATTGCACCACCAAAGAGAAATGCATGAACTGACTCAGGTCAGTTCAGCAAACTGAAGTATTTCACTTTGGGTTGAACTGACCTGAAATGAAATATTTAGTTTCAGTTTTCTAAACAGACAATCAAACATTTTTGTAAGCTGTCACTTTAAATTTCAGAGGGGTTTCCTAATCCTACTTGAAGGCAGGGGGCCTATATAGTGAAGCATGTGATCTGGACCTCGTAGAAGACACAGTCTGTCTGCAAACAGACAGCCTAGAGTAAGGTGGAGCGAGTTGTGCTTCTCTATTTTTGGGAGCAGCCTGCTTTGTCTTGCTCTTTTGGGGTTCTTATGTGTTATTCTGAATTCTAAAAAGTTAAGTAGTGTTATGATGCAAGTTTCCAGCAAGACTATTTTATGTTTTCACTTAATTTCTGTTTGTATGTAATGAAACATAACAGTTTTGGCAAAAATCAAAATTTTACCACAGAAAATTTCAATTTTACTGAAACTGCATTTTCTGTCAAAATAATCATACAGGTGAAAAATTCCTGATCAGCTCTACTCCTGGCCATGTTTTTACAAATTCTGCCATCACCGCAAACATAACTGGGTTCTGTGCTCCCATTTGTTCAGTTTTCACACACACAAATTTGTTCACAATGCACACACATACAATCATTTATGGTAACTTCTGATACTTGAGCAAAAGCAATATGGTGGGTAACTGCAAATCTTAGTGTAGTGACTTCTCTCGCCACATCCTCTCTGGTTTGACTAGTGCAGTCTCACAGAGTCACCTATCTCAATGTCCATTTGTAACAATGTGACTGGGACTGGCACTGTTAGATACCACTCAAAGTAAGGAAGGAAGTGTCACTCCCTTATTTATTTGCACGGCAGGGAAGAGAATCTAAGAAACTTAGACATCATTCAAAACTAAAAACTTGGGCTCTGGGCCTTAAATCTCACATTTATTTCCACTACCACAAAGATTTGCATAGAAAATCCTGGAAGGAGAATGTCTTCAAAATTCATTTCAAGTCCTTTATATTAAAGGACAGAGAAATAATCCTAGAGATGTGTAAAATATACATGTCTACCAACTACTAAACACCAAACTTATTCCATAATTTTAAGATAAATTTCATAGCTGAAGATCAAATTTATTACATATATTGCTTTTTTCTTTTCTTTTTTTGCACATTTTAAACAGCTTCAGGCCTTAAATAATATACTATACTAAAAATAATTATTTAAAATACCGAATTTCTGATTCAGAAAAAATCAGTTGTGGACTACATTAGCAGCCAGAGCAAAAGAAAGGGACTATTCCCCTCAATGTGACTAAAATTCACTTTATATCAGAGGGGACTACAGTTTTAAAAACAAATGTCCATAAGCGATGCACAAACGTGTGCATGGAAGCATTGAATGGTTAACAGGGGATTACCACATTCCAAATACAGCACAAGAAGTGATATGTCTGATTGTCTGATCACTGAGAAGTGATGTGTCTGATTGTCTGAGGGGGGCTGCGAGAAGCGGCAGCCAGCACATCCCTTGGCCCACATCGCTTCCTACAGCCCCCTTGGCCTGGAGTGGCAAACCGCGGCCAGTGGGAGCTGCGATTGGCCAAACCTGCGGACGCTGCAGGTAAATAAACCATCCCGGCCTGCCAGCAGATTTCCCTGACAGGTCGCATGCCAAAGGTTGCCAATCCCTGCTATACACAAAATTAAACATTAATGCTGGAACAGAAATTGTTACCTCAGCTGTATTCAGTAGAACTATCACCTTCTCATTTATTATGTTCTGTATCTTGATGAAATATAAATGGGGCTGCAAGCAACAGTATTGAAAAACAAATGAAAATAATTGGTTAATGACATAACATACATCCTCATTAAATGACTGCATATACTAGTCAAGGATTAGCAACCCCTAGTCTGAGGACATCAGAATATGAACTGAAAAGTTAGTGAATAGGCCAAGCTTGATAAATCAAAAGTCTAGGTGCTATACATATATTACATTATACCCTGCTTTGTGTATTTACTATGTTGTTGGCTCTTACACAATCAGAAAATATTTTAGCACCATTCAAGTTAATGATCAAATATATATGCTATGCAAATCTATTTTCAGGCAACCAAATTTTTCAAGAGGAAATGAGGTATTTTACATTTATATGAAATCATCTACAATAAAGGGACATCTTGTGACAGTTCACCATTGCATAGCATTGTGCTACAAACAATAAAAGTAAGTACATGAAACAGTATCTCATTATATCATCTGTGAGTTGCTACAGGATTAATCCTAAAATGTTTCCTACTGACCATAATGTTTACTACTGTGAATAATTCCATTGAAGTAATTCTTGGAGTTCCATTCTTTAAATCAATGGCATCAGTCATGATAGAAAGAATTATACTTAGTAAATGTTTACCACACAATTTAGTTTCCATCAGGCTGAGGGTGACAAAACCTTTAAACTTTTTCTTCATCATCTGAATTCTACAAATCACGAGCTTGCCCTCTTTCATCCAGGAAGTGAGATGCGGAGGTAGAGTCTCCAAAAATAAGAGACCTCAAACAAAACCCTTAACTTCTCAGAGAGCAAAATCACAGCAAGCACGTTTTCATAATTATAGGTTTGTTTGAATCCAGCTCCTCCTTCCTCCACGGGGGCCTATTCAACTCACATTATGTCAACAGAAAGACTCAGACTGACTTTAATCTACACAATCTACCCATCTGTCTGTCTATGTTCTATAGCAAACTCCTTTATCATAGGTTTCAGCTGTGTTAGTCTGTATTCACAAAAAGAAAAGGAGTACTTGTGGCACCTTAGTTAGTCTCTAAGGTGCCACAAGTACTCCTTTCCTTTATCATAGTATCTTAGTTGGATGAGAAACCTGGCTAGCAGAGGTTAAGCAGTATCAATGCCTTACTATTCACTAACAAGTCATTTTTATGTCCATCTGCTTGAGATCTTGTACTACCAATCAGTACGGACAGAATAGTCTTTTCTATGTAGCACAAGTAAAGATCCGTCCTCCTCTCCTCTCAAATGTGTATTTGAAGTAATTCCAACAACATTCATTTCTTGAAGGGCTGCCCTAGGTCCTGGGTGCTCCATTAGAACTAGAGTAGGTATCTGTGATAGAAACATGTTCACATTCCTGGTGCAATGCATGAATAGTAAAAAAATTAGTGTAATTAAAAAATTATCCCATTTTATAGTAGTACCATTCACCTCAATGCACCTACTTAAATAAGTCAGTCAAGTAGGATTCACCCACCTGGTGAGCCACAAATTGCCTTTGGAAACTTACACAGATGAACTGCACCTGACAGTCATCTGCCATTGATTTCAGCAAGGACTGTTGTGTATTTTTGTCCACCCTGGGCAATAATTTTCTGTCCATTCATAAAGTTAGTCTCAATTCCTGAATACAGTAATATCTACATGCTATCAGCATGTGTGCACTAATTGTTTTATTATATACTATAAACAGATTTCATATTGCTTTATGCACAATAATTTATGTTCCTCCCATGGATTTACAAACATGCAATCCTGCAGCCTTTAATTCCCACCTGTCCTGTCTGTTTCTATGTTTTAAATGGAACCTCAATGTTATTCAATGAAATTGTGTGTGCAGAGTAGGAAATTCCTGCTTGGACAGGTAAACATAAGGGAGCTGCCATTCCCACTTGTCCTGCTACTGAATATTAAAAAAAATTTGAAGTTAGCCACATTATTTGGGAGCTAAAAAGTGTAAGAAGCAGTCAGTGATGAAAGAAGCACAGAATCACAGATATCTGCTCTCCATGAAGAGAGGTAAAACTAGTTAATTTTCCTTATTTTAATCAGGATCGAGTATGTATGACAAGCTGTGTCAAATCGTTGCTACTCAGGGGGTTGATGACATTCCCCCAAATACATCTGCCCTTCTGTTCATTAGTAAGCTTCCAGAAAAGTTTGATAGAACCTGCTTCCATGGTTGAAAGGAGTGAGTGAACATATGGATTTCATCAAACTTGTATAAAACAAATATATGCAGAGCAGTCCCCATCACTCCTCTCATTGGGCATCAGTGATTACTCTGGAAGAGTCCAGTAACAAGGCAAAAGGCCCAAGTTGTGAGATGAAATGCAGAAGTTTTATAAATGACAGTAAAAAGATCTGGAGGGTACCATATATTAAAAGGTAGAATCCGTCCACAGATTATCCTGATCACACAGACCTCTATATCCCAACAGTGGAACAAGGTTAAATGGCTCCAAACACACTTCCTTTCTGCTTTTCTTACAGCTTCTTTTCTTGATACCAGATCCTCCATCTAACTTTATTTTCCATCTCCTCCAACTGGACACTCAACCAGCCTCATCTCTGCTAACGATCATTCCTCTGGTACCTGTGATTTGGCTTTCACTTTATCATGATATTACTGACCAATGAGTTATTAGTTTTTAAATGATACCTTACAAGGCATATTTTGTACAAAGACTATTACAGTGGTGTGTAGGGTGTGAATAGAGGGGTACATTCAGTCACACCTGCCCCCTTAGAAAGATGCAGGAGGGTTAGCCACTGGAGGCAGCAGGTCAGACCCTTTTGAAATGCTTTTGACTATATAATTTGGTTAGGCTTTGTTTGTTGTTGATGTTGTTTTACAGAAAAAATAGTTTATTAGTTAATCATTTACTAGCCCTATGAAAGACTGGACATGCTCTTTGGTTTGCGACACTGGCCAATTAACAATGGTTTCAACTTTTAAGGGACACATGATATTTGCCCCCCTCCCCCTGAGTGTCCCAAATAAGGAACGCTGGCTATTCCAATTTTACCCTTAGAGGCTTCTATAGTCAGGCCTGCCTCTTTGAGCTTTGACAACACAGTTCCCAAGTGTTTCTTGTGTTCAGACCAAGTGTTGCTAAATACCGCTGTTTCATCGACATGGACCCTTACAAAGTCTTGTGGTCCTTTCAACACTTGGTGACCAGCCTCTGAAAAGTGGTTCCTGCATTAATTAACTGAAATGGTTACACTTTGAGTTCATATAATCCCATATCAACAACAAAAGCAGATTTTTTTCTGTGCATCCTCATATAAAGGAATCTGCCAGTACCCCTTAATTAACTCAAAAGAGCTGAGATGGTTAGAGTTGTTACCACATTTGCCCATTACTTTGGGGTATGCTCATTTATTAGGGTTACTTTTCTGGGGGGGGTGTTCTGCAATTCTATCAATGTACTGCGTGTGTCACTTGTGTTCTCCTATGGAGCTCTGCTCCTCCCTTCTGCAAGTTCCCTCCCAATGGAGCTATCCTGCAGGACCTAGGTTCCCCAGGGCTGGGTTCTTCCAGTCCCAGAATCAGATGAACACACACACACATTTTAACAGAGTGCATCTGAGAGGACCGGATTAATCAGCGCTCCCAAGCTGAGCCCTTATATGTCCCTAGACGCAGTATACTGGGTCGAGCGGCATTTCCAAGCTGTCACCCTCATAGGCCCTTGCATTCAGCAAACAGCACCTCCAAGCTGTCAACCTCATGGGCCATGGGCACCGCACTGAATAGAGTACACCTGAGCAGACTGGGTCGAGCTGCACTTCCAAGCTGCCACCCTCATATGCCCCAGGTTCACAGCATGTCCCTATCCCCACTTTCATGTTACAATTGTTCTGGTAGTAATCCACTTGATAAGCAAACCCCACAGGATTTTTAGGCACTGCAGGGAGAGGGAAAGAGAGAGAGAGAGAGAGAGAGAGATGGGTTCTCACCACTCTGTGAAGCTTGCATCGATTGGGGTTCCCAGATAGTGGTGGTAGCTGAGGGTCCAGAGTGCTGGAGACAGGCAGAGCTCCCAGCATGATCAGTCAGGAAAAGATGAAGTCCGAATGGAACTGATGTAGATGTTGGATCCAGGCATCAGAACACTTACTTGAGCATGGGTAGGATTTTTTGTAGGGAAAAAACAATGGTTCTAGGGAGAACACTAGATTTGTTTTTGGGGAAACTGATGGCTCTAGAGAGTATACCAAAGTTGTTTTGTTCAGGCTAGACAATAGGAACTGATCATTCCTGGCTATAGGCGGTGTTCCTTTGAGGGAGCTCACAATGCAATTAGGCAGCTTCAGTATTTTGGATACCAATAAGATTTATTACTGGAATCGGTCTGATAACTACTGAGATCCCCCATCATGCAGTGCTTCCATGCTTTTCTGATCCCATAGTTCAGTGCAGTTCTTGCCTTGAAATCTCTGTTCTCCATTCTAATGGAGATGTCTCCCTGTCCCGTCTTTGATGCAAATGAGGCTCAGGGAGTTTCCTTAATCCTGTCACCCTTGTCCGAAGGGGTTTAGGTGTGTCTCCCACTGCCTTTTCATTGCTTTTTGTAAGTCTTTCTTCTGATCAGCTTTAGTTCAACCAGAGGCTGGGGGAGAGGTCTTTCGTGAGTCAGATAGGCTGGGTACTGTGCCCTGGTTCTCCAAGAACACAGAGCTGACAGGTAACAGCGTTGCTTAAGATATCCAGCATATCATCAATTCTAGACATAAGATAAACATCTAGCACTGTGGCAGCACTGATTTCCTATAATCAACACAAAACCTTACAGAGTTTTCTTTTTAGGGACCAAGACCACAGGTGATCCCGAAGAGCTGTCAGACTCTTTAACTAATCCGAGGTCCAGCATGCTTTGTATTTCTGTTCAGATTTGCTATTGTGCCTTGCCAGTGGCACACTAAGCTCCGTTGGGAGATGGTTGTGGTCCTTCAGTAGTGATTTTATGAGTTAGTGAGTGAGTTTTCCCTGGCTTGCTAGAAAACACTTCTGCATGTTTTTGCAGCACAGACTACACCTTTGCCTTTTCAACTGGTGATAACTCGCTGCAAATGTTGATATTTTCCAGGGATGAGTCACACTGGCATTCAGCCATCAAATCAATGAGGTGGTGAGCCTCTGTTTCCCCTTCTACACAACAGATCATGTTTACCATGGGCTCCCTGCTGTGTTAGGCTTTCAGTCTATTTACGTGCACTAGCTGTGGGACAACATTACCTTGAGGCTTTTTAAGCTATGTATTTCCATCCATTTCTTCTATCACCCCAATAGGTCCTTTCCAAGAATTTTGCATTTTGTCTTTTTTCACATGGCTTAACAGAACACCAAGCTCTCTATTTCAAAAAAGCATTTACAGGTACATTGGTCATACCAGGCCTTTTCTTTGTACTGATGATCCTTGAGGTTAGTGTGAACAATACCCATCATGTCTTTTAACTCTTTTCTGAACCTTTCATATTCATTTATTGGCTCTCCCGATGCCTCAGTGTCCCCTTCTCAGGGGTATCTCATGAGATCCTATTGGTCTTCTCATTTTCCTTCCAAACAGAAGATCAAAGGGGGAGAACCTGGTTGCTTCTTGGAGCACCTCCCTCTAAGCAGGTAGCAAATACGACAACATTTCTTCCCAGTCTTGAACTCTCTTATTTGCACACATTCCCAGCATAGATTTTAGAGTTCCACTGAACCTTTCCACAGACCATTTGTCTCACCCCCACAACTTCCATAACTCACTGAATAGCTGCAACATGAAATTTGACCCACAATCAGATAAAATCTCTTTAGGAAACCCACTAGCTAAAAATAGTGAAGAGGGCTTTTCCACAGAATCAGCCTCTATGTTAGAGCAACTACTTCAGGATATTTAGTGTCAAAATCCACT
This sequence comes from Lepidochelys olivacea, assembly GCF_965140295.1. Taxonomy (NCBI): domain Eukaryota; kingdom Metazoa; phylum Chordata; order Testudines; family Cheloniidae; genus Lepidochelys; species Lepidochelys olivacea. The sequence continues at coordinate 61,812,471 of NC_140418.1, read as the reverse complement.
ATCACCAGGATATATTTATTTCCCCTTCAGGTAAGATGTGGCATAGGGCTCAAAATGTCCACTGCTACCCTATAAAATGCCTCTTGTATCACAAGCAAGGGGCATAGGGGGACTTTCTGGGACCCTGCAGGTGTTTTCTTTTTTTGGCATAATTCACTACACCTGCAATAGTTCCTCACACCATTCTGTATCCCTGGCCAGTAGAAATTTGTCTTTAACCTCTGTGCCCACAAGTGATCAGAAAAAGGATAATCATGTGCTAGCAACATTAATTCCCCATGGTGTAGGGCAGGCACAACTACTTACTTTTAGAGTTTTTCAGGGCTATTATTTTAATTTCACAGATCTCCATTCATATCCCAACCCCTCACCAGAACAGAAACCAGCTAACATTCTATACATGTATAGCCCATATAGGCTTCAGTCATAAACAGGAACTCTACATATGCTCTACAACAGACTAGCTTAGTCTTAGCTCAATCGTGTTCAGAAAGAAAGCCTTGAAGAAAAGCACACACAGCAAGACTCCTTTCTGTTGTTGCTTGTCCAGCTGACCTTCCTACCACCTTACACTGTTATTAATTTCATTAGCATAAATAATGCTACTTATAAGCTCTCCATTTCATGGTTCTACTTTTCTGTTGGGTGTGTACAGTACAGAAGTGAGATGACAAAGGATTACTGTGGGATGGAGGCCAATTTGACTATAAAACGAGAGGTGGAAGGACAGCTGAGAAGTATGCAAGAGAGATTCCTGAAGAGGAAGGAGAGTCTAATGGTTAAAGCATTGCACTGGGACTCAGGAGATCAACTGAATTTAACGCCTAGCACTGTCATAGACTTATTTCACTTTGAACAAATGTATTTAATCTCTCTGTGCCTCAGATCCCCATCTGTAAACTGGGGATAATACTACTTTCTTTTCACCACCTTCTATCTGTCTTTTCTTTTTAGATTGTAAACTTCACAGGGCAGAGACTGTCTCTTAGTATGTCAGGTTTCAGAGTAACAGCCGTGTTAGTCTGTATTCGCAAAAAGAAAAGGAGTACTTGTGGCACCTTAGAGACTAACCAATTTATTTGAGCATAAGATTTCGTGAGCTACAGCTCACTTCATCGGATGCATACTGTGGAAAGTGTAGAAGATCTTTTTATACCCACAAAGCATGAAAAAATACCTCCCCCACCCCACTCTCCTGCAGGTAATAGTTTATCTAAAGTGATCACTCTCCTTACAATGTGTATGATAATCAAGTTGGGCCATTTCCAGCACAAATCCAGGTTTTCTCTTGGAGTGTTCTCCCACTTCAATCTCTCTGGTCACGCGATTACAGACATGAAAGTTGCAATATTACAACAAAAAAACTTCAAATCCAGACTCCAGCGAGACACTGCTGAATTGGAATTCATTTGCAAATTGGATACAATTAACTTAGGCTTGAATAGAGACTGGGAGTGGCTAAGTCATTATGCAAGGTAACCTATTTCCCCTTGTTTTTCCCTTTCCCCCCTCTCCCCCCCTCCTCAGACGTTCTTGTTAAACCCTGGATTTGTGCTGGAAATGGCCCACCTTGATTATCATACACATTGTAAGGAGAGTGGTCACTTTAGATAAGCTATTACCAACAGGAGAGTGGGTTTGTGGGGGGGAGAGGGGAAGAAAACCTGGATTTGTGCTGGAAATGGCCCACCTTGATTATCATACACATTGTAAGGAGAGTGATCACTTTAGATAAGCTATTACCAGCAGGAGAGTGGGGTGGGGGGAGGTATTTTTTCATGCTTTGTGTGTATAAAAAGATCTTCTACACTTTCCACAGTATGCATCTGATGAAGTGAGCTGTGGCGCACAAAAGCTTATGCTCATATAAACTGGTTAGTCTCTAAGGTGCCACAAGTACTCCTTTTCTTAGTATGTGTTTGTACAGTGTCTAGCACAATGAGTCCCTGATTTCATCTAGGGCCTCTAGTGCTATTGTACTGCAAATAATAATGACAGCAAGAACAATGGTTGAATCCCCAAAAAGACAGTGTTTGAAAAGCCTGACATGACTCAAAGTAAAGGAAATTAAAAACAAAACAAAAAAGCACCTTCATAGACCGTTCAGACTTAAATAAAACATTATTCCATTTTTATTCTTTCCCCCCCATCTTCCAGTCCAAGGTATTGACCAGCTAACTTTAGAAGGAAGCCTTTACGGCACATATATCTTTGTGATATTACATCAAGCCTGAAGATTTTTTGTCTTTCTTCTCAAACTTACACACAATAACAAATATTTTTATCAGCACTCTGCTCTCTGGCTGCTGCAGACATGAAGATGGTTATAGCACAACTACAGACAAACTAAAATGCTCAGTGTGAGGTTGTAGATACATAAAAGAACAAAGGGACTGATGACTAAAGTAAGAGAGCTCCTTTGAATTATTCAGAGAGCTTTCTTTTCTTTCCTAAGGTTTTTGTTAGCAATTAAAATGAGCTGACTGTAGGAATCAACAGAGAATGCAAAACCCTGGGGACCTACCATGGGTATTCCACTCTTCTGCCATCTAATTCCGCATTTAATTCTTGCCTGCTGAAATAACCATTTGCCTCTTTTTGTTTAAATGAAGAATGTAAAGACCTCCCCCTGTGTCTACCTCAGACACTCCTGCTTCAGTGCTTTAAAGAGGGCACAGGTTCAAGTCCACTCATGACAATGATGATACTTTCCAAATCCTATCTTCATGTTGGATGTCTCTTAAGGCAGAATCAGGGAACTTCAAAGCATTGAGGAAACCAGGCCTGGAAACAGCAGCAAAACTTTTTTTCCCTCTGAATAAATGGGAAAAGCATTGGTTCTGAGTTAACTACCGTATCAAAGTTAATTTCAGTCACCTTTGTGACCTTTTCCTATTCATTTTCTCTATGTTTTTTGTACATGTTGAGATTCACAGGAAAGAAAACTTTCTAGGTTTCAGGCACCCAAAATCATTAATTACTTTTGAATATTTAGATAATTACTTCTATTGAAAAAAATAATAATCATCAAAATCTGCACCATCGAAAAGCATAAATTCTTCACTCTTCCGTCACAAGCTGACTCACCATCTCCAGTTGCAGGAATCAAGGCTGTATGTCTCATTGACAAAATTTTAGCTACATCAAGTTCTGTTTTGGCTTGAGGAGTTTCTTTCAAGATTAATCTCAAGGTTATTGTGGGGCTAGAATCAAATATTGATTGGCTGGCCACCAAAAGCTTGGTGAATAAAGACTCCACAGATAAGTTCTTTGTATACACCAACTGGCTGAAGTTTTATTGTGCTAACACAGGGGAAAAAACAATGGTAACCTGCTATCAAGGAAGCAAAACTTGTCCAGTGTTGTTCTCATTACAATGGCCCCCAAAACAGACAAGAACATACAGCAGGACCTGCTCAAGGAGATGCAATACAACCCACCCATCAACCCCTTCCTCATCCACATAACTGGACAATAATTGGACCTCTAATCTGAACTCAATCTCAAAGACTCTCCCACATCCTCCCATTCATGGCATTCTGTAGTCCTCTCACTCCTGGCCTTCTGCTCAGATCTGTTAAGCAACAACTTCAGTATTCCCCAATACTGCAGTTGCAATAAAACACATTGAGTCACCAGAATCAAACTATGCCTCATTTGAACTACCTTTTAGTCACAACTACAGACAGCCAAAGGGAAGATGGGTGAGGGGAAATAAAATCTGCTGCAAGTGCCAATTTGCACATGGGAAAAATTCCTTCCCATCCTGAACTGGAAATCAGCCATAGCCCAAAGCTCAGCAAGAAAAACCAACAAAACCTGACAGCATGCTATGAGTAACCTTAAAAACATCTTGGAGAGCTTTTCAAAGGCACAAAGGGCACTTAAGCACCTAGCTCCAATGGGAATTAGGTGCTTAGGTGCCCTTTGTGCCTTTGAACATTTATTCCTTTGTTGCTCCTTCAGCCCAAACCAAACTACCATAGACCAGTTGGGAAGGAGGAAAGATCTGTTAACATAGCCAGGAACAGAGATACCAAGTTCTGCCAGCTGCATATGACTCCCTCACTACCTTCTGGAAAACAATGACAAATTTTCAGTTGTTATTGTTTGTGTTGAAACTTCATTTGCTAGGGGGCAACTGATGAAGGTTGTGAGGAAGAACAAAGGTAACATTTTATATCAAGATGCGAAAGTTCCTATTTTTCCTGATGTGGCCAAGGCCACACAGGCACAAAGAAGAAAATGACTTCATTTACATGCCAAATGTCTCTGTTTGGATTTTACAGCTTCTGATTTATTTCCACCCACATTAAGTCTCATGAGAAATAAAAAGACTTTTTTCCTTTTAATAATTTTAATAATGCCAAGGGTTTTTTTCAGCAGCTGAGCTTAAAATTAGAGCATCTGATGATGAAGATAATGAGGAAATATCCTCGGATATTGATTTATTTACTTCTGTAATACCGGAGTTGTGAAATTATTTCCTTGTTTTTCAGAATGTTCTATTTATGCCTTTAGGTGTAATATTAACACTTTAAAACATGTTAGTGTTTGATTTGTCTTAGGACTTGATACTCCACTGCCTTGCACCTTTTTATTGGTTTATATTCATACAAAGTGAATACAAAGTGGGTGTAATATGTTACCAGTGCAGAATGATAACATTTTACACATACTTTGCACTCTGCAGAATTTAAGTATCAGACAAAGTGCTTTAATATCTGATCTGGCTACTGGTGGAGCAAATGGTAAGATTTCAGTTTGCCTCAAGAGGCAGGCAAGAGCTTAAGACCTAAGGTGCTGATCCTGTAATCATATCCACATAGATGGCCCCTGCACCTGTGTGGAGCTCCATTGTTTTGAAAGGGGTTCTAGGAAGCTATAAGAACATATTTCCATGAATCTGATTGCAGGATCAAGACCTTATTTTGCAAACATTTAAACACATTTGGAAACAAAGACCCCAGTACTTCCATGAGCTGTACATACAGAACCCTTGCTCCAAGTGAGTGGGGCTCTGTCCACGTGATGCAATTTGCAGAATCAAGGCAATAAATGTGCCTGAGAGTGAAAAATCTTTTTATAAATTTAGTTAAAGATGTGTAGAATTTATAGGTGACTGACAGAATAAACCGGATTGTATTTAATTCCCAGAAGCAAGCAGTCTTTTTCTTAAAATATTTTGGAGAGTCCAACTTTACATGGAATTGTTTTTCAAAAGTCAAAGAAATGTGATTGCTACTTCTTCAGTCATCATGCTGACCAACCCTGCAGCTTTTCTTTCAGGGTTCTGTAAAGTGGTAAGTGTGGAACTTGCATTCCCTTTAAGGCTATGTCTATACTGCAATGTAAACCAAGGGTTAGTAGAACTCAAGTTAGCAGACCCTGGGTTTGTTAACCTAGGACTTCAGTGTCTACATTCATGTGTAAGCCCAGATTAGGAATTTTTCAAGCCTGCATCCCAACGTGGGGTTCCAGCATCTACACTGCATTATGTTGGCCTGAGTCCAACCACGCATATCCCAGACTTCCTAATGCCCTCAAAAAATGTGTTCACTCTAGCCCTCTGTTCATGATGCAGTGAGAGAAAACTTGACTGTCAACTAAACTTGAGGACAAAGAAAGTTGGCCTGTAGGACTGTGGAATACTTTTGGCAGTCTCCAAGAGCATGAGCCTAGTGGGGCTGCATCTGCATTGCAAAGCAATAGGGCTTGATCCCTGGGTCCCAACTTATAGAATCACAGAATCATAGAATATCAGGGTTGGAAGGGACCTCAGGAGGTCATCTAGTCCAACCCCCTGCTCAAAGCAGGACCAATCCCCAACTAAATCATCCCAGCCAGGGCTTTGTCAAGCCTGACCTTAAATATATCTAAGGAAGGAGATTCCACCACCTCCCTAGGTAACGCATTCCAGTGTTTCACCACCCTCCTAGTGAGAAAGTTTTTCCTAATATCCAACCTAAACCTCCTCCACTGCAACTTGAGACCATTACTCCTTGTTCTGTCATCAGCTACCACTGAGAACAGTTTAGATCCATCCTCTTTGGAACCCCCTTTCAGGTGGTTGAAAGCAGTTATCAAATCCCCCCTCATTCTTCTCTTCCACAGACTAAAAGATGTGGAGCAAAGGGATACTCAAATGGCCAAAATGCATGGGGTTCTTCCGTCCTAAGTGCAGGACTCTGCACTTGTCCTTGTTGAACCTCATCAGATTTCTTTTGGCCCAATCCTCTAATTTGTCTAGGGCCCTCTATATCCTATCCCTACCCTCCAGCGTATATACCTCTCCTCCCAGTTTAGTGTCATCTGCAAACTTGCTGAGGGTGCAATCCACACCATCCTCCAGATCATTTATGAAGATATTGAACAAAACTGGCCCGAGGACCGACCCTTGGGGCACTCCACTTGATACCGGCTGCCAACTAGACATGGAGCCATTGATCACTACCTGCTAAGCCCGACAATCTAGCCAACTTTCTATCTACCTTATAGTCCATTCATCCAGCCCATACTACTTTAACTTGCTGGCAAGAATACTGTGGGAGACCGTGTCAAAAGCTTTGCTAAAGTCAAGGAACAACACGTCCACCGCTTTCCTCTCATCCACAGAGCCAGTTATCTCATCATAGAAGGCAATTAGATTAGTCAGGCATGACTTGCCCTTGGTGAATCCATGCTGACTGTTTCTGATCACTTTCCTCTCCTCTAAGTGCTTCAGAATTGATTCCTTGAGGACCTGCTCCATGATTTTTCCAGGAACTGAGGTGAGGCTGACTGGCCTGTAGTTCCCAGGATCCTCCTTCTTCCCTTTTTTAAAGATGGGCACTACATTAGCCTTTTTCCAGTCATCCGGGACTTCCCCGGATTGCATGAGTTTTCAAAGATAATGGCCAATGGCTCTGCAATCACATCCGCCAACTCCTTTAGCACTCTCGGATGTAGTGCATCCGGCCCCATGGACTTGTGCTTGTCCAGCTTTTCTAAATAGTCCCGAACCATTTATTTCTCCACAGAGAGCTGGTCACCTCCTCCCCATGCTGTGCTGCCCAGTGCAGTAGTCTGGGAGCTGACCTTGTTCGTGAAGACAGAGGCAAAAAAAGCATTGAGTACATTAGCTTTTTCCACGTCCTCTGTCACTAGGTTGCCTCCATCATTCAGTAAGGGGCCCACACTTTCCTTGACTTTCTTCTTGTTGCTAACATACCTGAAGAAATCCTTCTTGTTACTCTTAACATCTCTTGCTAGCTGCAACTCCAGGTGTGATTTGGCCTTCCTGATTTCACTCTTGCATCCCCGAGCAATATTTTTATACTCTTCCCTGGTCATTTATCCAATCTTCGATTTCTTGTAAGCTTCTTTTTTGTGCTCAAGATCAGCAAGGATTTCACTGTTAAGCCAAGCTGGTCGCCTGCCATATTTACTATTCTTTCTACACATCGCGATGGTTTGTCCCTGTAACCTCAATAAAGATTCTTTAAAATACAGCCAGCTCTCCTGGACTCCTTTCCCCCTCATGTTATTCTCCCAGGGGATCCTGCCCATCAGTTCCCTGAGGGAGTCAAAGTCTGCTTTTCTGAAGTCCAGGGTCCGTATTCTGCTGCTCTCCTTTCTTCCCTGTGTCAGGATCCTGAACTCAACCATCTCATGGTCACTGCCTCCCAGGTTCCCATCCACTTTAGCTTCCCCTACTAATTCTTCCCAGTTTGTGAACTTGACTCAGGCTCAGACCTACCTCCACTGTGGGATCTGGAGACCCTATATCTGAGCTCTGGATTAGCTCAATTTGTGTGTCGATAAGGGTTAGGCTTGAAACTGAGTTCAAATCCTGAGCTTATATTGCAGAGTAGATATACCCTAAGGGTACACAACTAACGACCCAGGGATAAAGCTCCAGCTGGCCCATATCAGCTGACTCGGGCTTGCAGGGCTCAGGCTGTGGGGCTTTAAAATTCTTGTGTAGTCATTTGGGCTTGAGTTGGAACCCTGCCTCTGGAACAGTCCCCCAAAATGGGGTCTCAAAGTCCAGGCTCCAGCCTAAGTACAAATGTCTACACTGCAATTTTATAGCCCCATAGCCCAAGCCCCACGAGCCCACATCAGCTGACCCGGGCCAGCCACAGGTCTTTTACTGCAGTGTATACATGCCCAAAGAAATGAAGAACAGATTCTCCAAAGGGATCTGTCTCCACTGTTAGTGTGTACATATATAGCTTATGAAAAGAAAGCAAATGATAGCTTTGCTGTGCATATAGGCAAATACAGGATTACATATGAATAAAGCTGTATGCAAAAAAATAATGTCCATAAAGAAAATTCAGGATTTTTGCCAGCATCTTCTCATCATATCATGTAGCCACCATCATAGTCACCTATTCTCTTCAGAGTGGATTATGTCCCTGCTGATCAGTACTAATAGGAAACTGCTACTCACTTTGTATAATATGAGCGTGGATCTTAAGCCCAATGAAGTCAATGAAAAGACTCCTATTGAACTTCAGTGGGCTTTAGATTAAGCCCTATGTTCTGGAAAGTAATATACATCCCTGAGACACATAAATGCATCCCCTTAGTACATGCCTGAGTGCACAGCATGTACATATGTACTGTTACCTGTTTGACCATGGTATATGCATCTGGTGTTGTTACTGCTGGCTCAGGCCCTAATCCACATCCCACTAAAGTGAATGGAAAAACTCCATTGGCCAGACATTAAGTTCTGTTAATTGGTTTGTACAGTTCTTCTTAGCACATGTTACACTAATTTTTCATGTTAACTTGTGCTAACTGAATGGATACTACTGCATTCCTGAGCTGAGGGCAGGAATGGCCTGCTCACACCCAGGTTTTTACTGTCCAATTATGCCAAAAGATTGGCTTTTCTGCAAGCCAATCACCAAATTTTACCATGTTATAACACAGTTATTCTCAAACTTTTGTACCGGTGACCCCTTTCACATAGCAAGCCTCTGAGTGTGACCCCTCTTATAAATTAAAAACACTTTTAAATATATTTAGCACCATTATAAATGCAGGAGGCAAAGCGAGGTTTGGAGTGGAGGCTGACAGCTCATGCCCCCCACCCCCCATGTAATAACGTCACAACCCCCTGAGGGGTCCTGACCCCCAATTTGAGAACCCCTGTTGTAAGAGAAGTCCTAAGGTAGTGAAGACAAAGTTATGCTGGTGTCCATGTGTTAGGACAGTTCACTGCTTCTGCCTGGGTCCAAACATCTTTTTGGCAGACCCATTTCTCCACTTACTGCTATGACTCACTTTCTACTTCATGATATGTCCTGATGACCAATAATGCAGTTATTTAATAAGGGGACTGTGCTTAATATTAACATAGCCTGGAGGACAGATAGACATGTTCCTGAAACAAATTCCCTAGTCAGAACCCTGTCACTCAAGCTATTACTGAATTATGACTGGGTGGGTAGGTGTAAAGGGTCCCACATATGGCCCCTGATTTAAAAAGCTTGAATTTTAATTTAAATAGAGACCAACCCATATCACTCATTTAGCCATACAACACCTGAAGCTAGTAGTACAACTCACAAGGCTTGAAATTTAAATTTCAACTTGTTCATCTTCACCTGTCAACATGTGAGTCATCACTATAATCAGAATTGATTTGTCTGATTCTGTAGTGCATCTTTTAAATTCAATATTTGTCTTTCTTCCCTGGCTCCTGTTTGTCTTCTTTATGAGATTTGCCTTGTTTTAGAATTTGCATTCTTCCTTTCTATTTTATATTTACATTTGTTATACAGTATTGTCCTTTCTTTTTGCAATGACTCAAAACAATGCTTGATTTACCTCTCCCCAGGCTCTTTAAATGACAGCCTGGTGCATACACGTCACATCCAAGGCACTGTAAAAGGTCAGAGCAATGATAGCCTTCAGGGCTCAGCAGATTAATGTTAAATTACTTAGTCACCACTCAGCACTTCCACAAGCTCATCCAGAAAATACAACAATGGCATAACAGGTGGAGTGTTTGAGGAGCTTCCGATTTTCTGTTCATCATTCAGAGCCCTTCGAATTTACAGGTAGGGTCTGATTTTCTAGGTAGTAATCACCCTTTGCTCCCTCTGACTTTACCTAAAGTTGTGGATTTCAAGAATTTGCCACACATTCCCTTCTTCTCCCTGCTGCTGACAATTTTAATAAAGATGCCTACCCCCTTTTGGACATGTGAAATGTGTATTGAGTGGCAGGACTGGATAGGGGAGGGGGAAGATTACACAGCTGAAGGAAAGGGATACTGTGAAACCAGGCTCACATCCAAAATCCATTATAATATATATTCTTAATTTAAGGAAACTCTGATGTCTTTAAGAAACCAAACCATTTGGGAGACGTTGCAAAAGTATAAAGTCCTACTTCATTCCTCTTCACTGTAGATTGGGCTGTTGAAACAAAGAAACTGGGGTTGGGTGGCAAAGAAAAGGATGTGTTGGGTGAAATAAAAAATAAATAAAGCTAGTCTAAGTGCCTTCTCTAAATCTGAAAGTGGTTTGCTCATGATATTTTTACTTCTGCTATGAAGACTAGCAGCATAGTCTGTATTATTTATTTATCTTCGTGACTGTTGTCTGAAATATACCACACAGCTGGTGACCTCTATGTTCCAGAGTTTGACTCTCTCATCTCAGGTGCTTATGCCTTCAGGGGATGAGCAACACCACCATACATAAATTGCTCTAAAAGAACCTTAGAAATCTGTCCTAAAAGGAAAGGATGAGCGTGTACATTTCAAGTGCTGTTCCACTATAAAAAGTGACTTTCAAATGTCAAAGTGGAGCTCCAGATGCAAAGCAGCTCACTGATTTCCATATCACATTTGCTCATTTTGGGCCTGGTGCTGATACTCTTATTCATGCAGAGTAGCACCTTGCTTTATTATAAATCCCACGGACTTCAATGGTTATATTCAGGAAAAAATGGTATTATTCTGTGTGAATAAGGGTATCAGAACCCAGCCCTTTGCAAATAAAATGTTGTTTTCTTCAACAGCCAGCCCCACAAAATCAGCCTGGGCTCTGACAGTCAAAATGTGTTCTTTCCTTCTGCTGCTGCTTACGCGGTAACTCCATTATCGGTGTTTGGAACCATGGCAGCCCATTCTGCATAATCCTCTGCTAATTTCTTTGTGGATGAACAGTCTGTTTAATCCACTCAGCATATTGCATCATCCATCCAAGATCTTCTTGTCTTTGCCCCAAGTTCATCTGCCATCAACTTTCCCTTCCAATCCCCATAAAGATGCATTGTCCACTGAACCTCTTAAAATGTGCCCAGCAGATTGACACTTTCATTTTATAAGATCTCTGACTAGTGCTTGAGTTCCAATCATAGGCGCTGACTTTTATTTTCGTCCGGGGGTGCTCCACACCTGTTCCACCTTGAGTCCTGTCCCCACTCCACCCGTTCCCCCAAATCCCCGCCCTAGCTCTGCCTCTTCCCACTCCCAATCACCCAAATCCCCACCCTAGCTCTGCCTCTTCCCATTCCCGCTCCTCCTTACCCCCAAGACCCTGCCCTCATTCCACCTCTTCAATACCCTGGCACCCCAATATTCAACACTGTCATGAAATTAGGATATGTTTTGTACAAAGTACACCTTGTGAGGTATCATTCTAAAAGTCTTTATCTGCTAGACATTAATATCTCATTGGATTTTATGTGCTATCGTTGTATGTGACGTTTTGAAGTTTGGCTGTGTATGTGTTACTAAAACATGTTGTGAGGTTGAAAACACCCACAAGCAGCCTTTCCGGTACAACAGTAAAAAGGCCATACAATGTTAATGGCTTATTGAGGAAAAGCACACAAGCACAAGGATTACCCCAGGAACTGTGTACAATAGACACCTCTCACAGATCGCACTACACAATGGGAACTGTTTGACCCAGGTCACAGCAAAAGAACTTTCCAGCAAGTGGGAAGAAGATATAAAAGGGGGGAAATGACATCTTGATGGTATCTCACTTTCCTTACAACAACACACCTGGAAACACCTGAGGAACGAAGACTGAACAGGGGGAAGTGATGGTCCCAGGCGAAGGGATAGCTAGCCTCCGTATGAAAACCTGGGAAAGCCAAGTTGTGCCTTAAGAATCTGCTAGCCTGTTTATCACTCACTCTATTTTTTTAATGCTGGTGCTCCAGCCCCGGAACACCCACAGAGTTTGTGCCTATGGTTCCAATCATCTCCAATACTTTTTTTTATTGGTTGTGCAGTCTAACCAGGACCTTTTCAGAATTCTTTCATAACACCGTATTTTGAATGGTTGTAATTTCTTTATTATTAATTCTTTGAATATCCAGGTTTCACAGCCATAATTTAACACACATCTAATGTAAGTTTTTAGGAGTCAGAATTTAGTCTTCAGATTTATGTTCTTGTTGGATGTTTGTTCTTCCAGGATGTCTCTCTCACTCTTGCTTTTCTGGTGCTGACTTCAATATCCAGATCTTCCATCTTCTGTAATAACGCTTCCTAGCTAGCAGTGATTTCTCACTTACTGTATGACTATGTCATTCACTGAAATTTTTCATGTTCTCCCAGGATCCTTGAATACCATCATAGTTTTTGTCTTGTCCACATTCAACTTTAGACCATATTATTTGACATATTTATATATAATCCCCCCTAACTTCATCAGGCCTTCTTCTAAATCAGCCAACAAGACTATCATCTTCATAGCGAATATTATTCACCCATTTTCCATTCATCGTAATACCTTTTTTCTGTTTCTTCAATTAATTTCATCAAGCACTCCTTATAAATGTTGAATAAAGTTGGTATCATTATACAACCTTATCTCACTCCTCTTGATATTTAGTCTCTATTCTGTTCCTTTATCTCATGCATAGTTACCACTTACAAAAATTCTGCAGGCCAACTTATATCCTACACTGCAGTAGTGAACCCCATTACTTTCAGATCCTGCCAACAGTGACAATGAACTTTAGCTCTGTACGGCTAATAAAATTGCACAGGGTGTTTAGATTTCTTGCAAAAGGGATACAAAGAGAAGTTAGACAATACAGTAAAATAATCACCAAAAAGTAATTTTTAAGCTATAATTATTTTTTTCTGTATCTGTTTTTTTGTATTTGTTTTTTGCCATTTGAATTAGATTTTTACAAAATAAAGATTTAAAACTCCTGTTAAAACCGAGCTCTGTAAGACAACCTTAACTATGTTACAGCTACCGCTACACCACAGTAAGCTGAAGGGAAATCTCATTAAAAGAGGATTCTAACACACGCAAAAAATCCACCACTGTTCGCACTAATTAGAAGTCTTTTCTGCAGCATCAAAGTATGTGCCAAAGACTGAAAAAACAGGTAGACCAGCCCCCACCCTGTCTTTCAGGTCAGGGTATCTTTTGATGCATCTGTGGATAAATTGTCTCCCAAGCTGTCTGTCAAGCAACATTCACAAGTACGGTACTGCAAAAACAACTAGGAAACAAAAAAAAGGGTACTTACATGGAGACTGGTAGTTCTATTGTTTCTATTATATTAACTGAAGGGAATTAAATATGTGCACAGTTGTCAGTTTGTAATTTTTGGAACTCAGACATATCAAAAAATTCTCAGGATATCAACAGACAACAATCCATTTTAACTCTGCTAATGTGTCACACCCCCAGTGGGGTGGGGGCAATTGAAAGAACATTGCTTCACAGAAGCTGCTGAAGATACAGTACTGAAGGGGCTAAGGGGTTAATGATTCTAGTAAACTAAGTTTGATCTCTCAATCTCTCTCTCTTTTGGGGGAGGAAAGGGGAGAGGAGTTGAAGATTTTGGTGCATACAATTTTATGTTGTCATAATTCTGGAACCACTCATTTCAAAAATGGTTTTATAAACACATCCCCTACTGATTTTGAAGCTGATATTTCTTTACTATGGCTTTTAGTAAATACATTTTAACTTGGAAATTCTCAGTTAGGATTAAAGTTACAAGAAACACAAACATTAGAAAATATGGACTTTAATATCAACTGTATCCAAAATCCCTTAACTCCCCTTATGGTAATGTTCTGAGGAAAGCAGAAGCTTATGATAAGACAACCTTATCCATCCACAAAAAACAGTTTCATCTGATCAGTAACAGAAAAACTAGGATGATTTCATTCTAAATTGCTAAGCCTTCTTTACAGTGATACATGGTCATATACAGAATAGACTCACAGTACTTTACAAATTCCAGATTAGACACAGAGCATACTGAAGGCAATCATTCCTAACTACTTTTTGGGGATCCAATCCTACAGTTTGCTGATGGTGCTAAGTACCTCCAAGGATCACACCCAATTGTTCTATATGTCCACCAATTATCCAAGTGTTATACAGAGAGCTAGCATGTCTCCAAAAAGATAACACTCCTACACACTAGATCACATTTATAGCACTTTCGTGAAGAAAGAAGATGAGAGTGCAACAATACAGCAATACACAGACAATCCTGGAAGTTTTAGGAGAGTGTTGGAGACAACTTCCTGGTACAAGTGCTGGAGCAACCAATGAGGGGCCATGCTCCTCTTGACTGGCTGCTTACAAACAGGGAAGAATTGGTAGGGGAAGTAGAAGTGGGTGGCAATCTAGGCAGCAGTGACCATGAGATGGTTGTGATCAGGATCCTCACAAAAGGAAGAAAGGAGAGTAGCAAAATATGGACCCTTGACTTCAGAAAAGCAGACTTAGACTCCCTTAGGAAACTGATGGGCAGGATCCCCTAGGAAGCTAATATGTGAGGGCAAGGAGTCCAGGAGAGCTGGCTGTATTTTAAAGAAGCCTTACTGAGGGCGCAGGAACAAACCATCCCAAAGTGCAGAAAGAATAGCAAATATGGCAGGCGACCAGCTTGGCTTAACAGTGAAATCTTCAGTGAGCTTAAACTCAAAAAGGAAGCTTACAAGAAGTGGACATTTGGACAGATGACTAGAGAGGAGTATAAAAATATTGCTAGAGCATGCAGGGGTGTAATCAGGAAGGCCAAGGCATGATTGGAGTTGCAGCTAGCCAGGGATGTGAAGGGTAACAAAAAGGGTTTCTACAGGTATGTTAGCAACAAGAAGGTGGTCAGGGAAAGTGTGGGACCCTTATTGAATGGGGGAGGCAGCACAGTGACAGATGATGTACAAAAAGCTGAAGTACTCATGCTTATTTTGCCTTGGTCTTCACAGACAAGGTCAGCTCCCAGACTGCTGCACTGGGCAACAGAGTATGAGGAGGAGGTAAGCAGCCCTCAGTGGTGAAAGAACAGGTTAAGGACAACTTAGAAAATCTGGACATGCACAAGTCCATGGGTCCAGATCTAATGCATACAAAGGTGCTGAGGGAGTTGGCTGATGTGATTGCAGAGCTATTGGCCATTAACTTTGAAAATTCGTGGTGATGGGGGGAGGTCCCGGACGATTGGAAAAAGGCAAATATAGTGCCCATATTTTAAAAAGGGAAGAAAGAGAACCTGGGGAACTACAGACTGGTCAGCCTCACTTCAGTCCCCAGCAAAATCATGGAGAAGGTCCTCAAGGAATCCATTTTGAAGCACTTGGAGGAGAGGAAGGTGATCACGAACAGTCAACAGCTGCTGATTCACCAAGAGCAAGTCATGCCTGACCAACCTGATTGCCTTCTATGATGAGATAACTGGCTCTGTAGATATGGGGAAAACGGTAAATGTGATATATCTTGACTTTAGCAAAGCTTTTGATGCGGTCTCCCACAGTATTCTTGCCAGCAAGTTAAAAAAGTATAGATTGGCTGAATGGACTTTAAGGTGGATAGAAAGCTGGCTAGATTGTTGGGCTCAACGCGTAGTGATCAATGACTCGATGTCTAGTTGGCTGCCGGTATCAAGTAGAGTGCCCCAGGGCTCAGTCCTGGGGCTGGTTTTGTTCAACCTCTTTATCAATGATCTGTACGATGGGATTAATTGCACCCTCAGCAAGTTTGCAGGTGATACTAAACTGAGGGGAGAGGTAGGGATAGGGTGCAGCATGACCTAGATAAATTGGAGGATTGGGCCAAAAGAAATCTGATGAGGTTCAACAAGGACAAGTGCAGAGTTTGCACTTAGGAAGGAAGAATCCCATGCACCGCTACAGGCTGGGGACTGACTGGCTAAGCAGCAGTTCTGCAGAAAAGGACCTGGGGATTACAGTGGACGAGAAGCTGGATATAAGTCAGCTGTATGCCTTCATTGCCAAGAAGGCCAACGGCATATTGGGCTGTATTAGTAGGAGTATTGCCAGCAGATCAAGGGAAGTGATTATTCCCTTCTATTCGGCACTGGTGAGGCCACACCTGGAGTACTGCATCCAGTTTTGGTCCTCCCCAATACAGAAGGGATATGGACAAATTGGAGAGAGTCCAGAGGAGGGCAATGAAAATGATTAGGGGGCTGGGTCACATGACTTATGAGGAGAGGCTGAGGGAATTGGGATTATTTAGTCTGCAGAAGAGAAGAGTGAGGGGGGATTTGATAGCAGCCTTCAACTACCTGAAGGGGGGTTCCAAAGAGGATGGAGCTCGGTGGTGGCAGATGACAGAACAAGGAGCAAGTGGTCTCAAGTTGCAGTGGGGGTCTTTACAGGACTCAGTCGAGGATTTCTGGGTGCCCTTAAATGTGAATTCCCAATATTTAAAATATTGTAGTTTCTTCTAAGTTTGATTGAAACACTGAATATGCTGGGCTTAAAATTTTTTTGTCATTTTTTTGCAACATTTGTGTAAGGTTTTTAACCCGTAAATAACTGATGCATGCTCTAAACCTTAACTTCATGGTTTTGTTTGTGTTTGTTTGTTTTTGTCTGAGACTTGAAACATGTGAATGGGATATTTTGGTATGTGGCAAAAATGTATATATTTCTAGGTACATACTAATCTGATAGCCTAACAAATGTGATAGGGCCTAGTGGAAAGCTTTAATAATGTTATGTGATACCCATAATATTTCTTCCAGTTAGAACTTCACCTTGACAGTAGCACAGCTAAACTGGTCAGAGTACCCTTTGAGGGCAGTCACTGTTCCTTCATGTTACCAGAACTTAATTATATTTGATGTTAATAAAATAAAATGAAATTATAATAATGTAACAATGAGAAGTAAGGGAAAGCTACAACTCCTTTTGCAGTCAATGGAAAGATTCCCAACTGACTGCAATGGGAATAGGATCATTCTAGTGGTAAGAGAGATATTTTTTTATCTCTAACATTATTGCTACTTTCCAAAAAAGATATTGGGTTTTAAATAGGGATTTGTCTCTAATAATTTTTCTGATATATCTTCCCCCCCCACACACCCTTTTTTTTTTCCGGTTTATTTTTCATCTATCACATAAACCAACACATTTACAGCTGTGTGATATCCAAAGAACTACCTCTTCAGACATTACAGTTCCTTAATGCAGTTGCTCATTCTAGTTAGAGATGGACACTTACTTACTAAGTGCTAGGACAGGAGATGGATAGAGGTAAATACTTGAAACATACAAGAACACAGGTGTGAAATAATCAGTGGGGACAGTGAAGTACTAGTTTTGATTAGAACCCTTGAAAGCACAAACAGCCCATCAAGGCAGGATGGGATTTGCTGTCACTCAGACTGCATTGGGACACTTCTAAATGGTGAGCAGTGAGCAAAGGGGCAGTAAAGAGGAATGTAGTTTGACTGTTTCTTAGTGAAGTGGAAGATGGTAATTCCATTGAACTGTATGTTTTTAGTAGAGTAGGTGGAAAGCAGAGCAACATGTTTGAAAGGCGCAGAAAGTACATCACTTTTGTTAAAGTTTTTATCAGAGATGATGTTTCTACCAGCTTACATTTGCTATTACTCAGACACTTCAAAGCCAGGAACTACATTTATCCTAGGAGTTCACTGAAATTGCTCAGATTAAGTTCATATCATTATTAGTTATATAAATGGAAATCAAGGAAATACAGTATGCATACAGAGCATGGTAACATACAAAATAGAGTAATTACTATAGAAAGTTATTACATTGTGTATCAGATCACAAGGAACAGTGTAGCCTTGTAGTTAGGCCATGGGCCTGAGATTCTTTTCAAAAGACCTTAGTGGACTTTATATACAGGGGTATCATCATTTTACAGAGGGAAAAACTGAGGTACAGACAGAAAGTGATTTGACCAAGGGTAAAGCCTTGGCCAGTGGTAAGGTCAGAACTAGAATCCAGGTCTCCCGACTCCCAGTCCCTTGCTGTAACCACAAGACCACAGTCCCCAAGGAAAAGGCCATGCTTCATATAAAAGATGTACACTCTGTAACCCTGGGAATGATCCTGGTCTGCTACTGATGATGGTTAATGATGATGCTGTTCCTACACCAATGACTAGATTTAGCATTATTAATCATTTTTTCTAGTTCCATTTGAAATGAATACTTCACCCCCAACTGACAGGTATCCCTAGAGACTGAACATCTATTAAATGGTGTTTGTTTCTATAAACACAAAAGATGTTATTAATACAGCTTTATCCCAGAGGGGACCGTTGTTTACATACATTAGGGTGGTTTTATTCCACCTTATTAAGGAATGATGGCAAGCCAAAGCTACTGTATTATCACAGTCTTGCAATAAAACCCCAAATTTTTGTTGTTCTAATTAGTAGTGCTCACATTAGCAGAGAAAGAAACCAGACATTTTTGATACTCCACTGGCTTCAAGAAATAGAAGTCTGAAGTTGCTCTGAATAATAGACAATAATTAGTTAATATTTGTATTCAACCATTTTTACCATTTATGATTATGAATTAATTATTCATGAACTGCTTGCAAATTTCATTATTCAAAGTCACTCACCAATTTCATCAGAAAAAATATTGGTCTGTAGACCACCTGAATTGTGAATATAATACATTTTATAATCAAATATATAATTCACAATTGCTTTGGGTTGGTTACTTGCTCAAGTCACATGGCATTGTTTGTGTTACATAATTGGCTAATATCTATAAACACATATCATGTCTTCTTTTGTGTTTGTACAGCTGTTAGCACAACTGGGTCCGGTCCTGATTGGGCTATCTGGATTTTATAGCAAAACAAATAATAATAAAATACTAATACTATTAATAATTAAAGATGATTTTCAAATTATATTTTTAATATAAAACTTGTAATATGCATTGTTGGTTAGTCACATTGTTCTCTGTTTGGATGACTGAAACAAAATCACATGACTTACATAACAAACCAGCACATAGCAAATTATGAATAATCTACTCATATGTCTAATGTGTAATTCAGAAATTGAGTAAATTCCCCTGTTGTAAAATCTCAGAACAAATGGTAGCTTCTCTGTAAAATTAAATGATTCATTCATACAAGGTCTGTAGAATTCATATTCTTAGCTATCTAAAATAATATAGCTTCTCTTGTATTACTGTCTAAGTAATTACAACTGAATTACACAGGTTACATTTAATATTCACATGGCACATTTAAAACATTTATTAGCAATAGGCAGGAACCAAACTCCTGGGCCCATATAGTCCCAGATTTTGAAGTGAGGGACTCTGAGGTCAGGAAAGGAAATGTATTTGAAAGGAGTTCAGATCCCCAAGCAGTCTTATAGCCAGTCAAACAGAAGGACATGTGGGGAGCCATGCAGGGGTAGATCCCTCATGCTCCCTGACTCAGTTTATACAAATAAATGCCAACATTTCAAATTGACCAGTATGGAGACGCTGTACAGATGTCCAAGCAAAATAAGAGAGGAGATCTGAGGATATGTCTACACAGCAATTAAATACCCCTGGCTCACCCGTGTCAGCTGACTCAGGCCCACGGGACTTGGGCTGCAGCGCTGTAAAATTGTCATCCTTAGTTCTGGGACCCGGTGAAGGGGGACAGTCCCACAGTCCAAGCTCCAGCCCAAACCCAAATGTCTATACTGCAATTTTATAGCCCCACAGCCCAAGCCCCACGAGCCTGAGTCAGCTAACATGGGCCAGCCACAGGTGTTTAATTGCTGCATAGACAAACAACCAGTGTTTTTTCAAAGAATGGTGTTGCCCGTGCTGGTACCAATTGCTAAAGCATTAGGAGCACCAGTCATTTAATGAATATGCATGAAACAAGAATATTCATTCAATTAATGTCTTTGCATGCAACCAACTTCATTACAACATGGCAGTAAAGCATGCTCCAAACACAGTGTCAGCATATATCTGAGTTCCTGATTTTGCATTGTGCTTTACCCAGATATGTGTTTTTGTCCATGTTTATTTATCACTTGTTTTATTTGGGTATGTGGAGAATGGGGGTTGGGTGGGGAGGGTTTGGTTTACTTGATATACTACTTCTGCACTTTCCCTAAAATACAGCCACAAGAAAATAGATCAGTTAGGCCATGGCTTTTCCATCTGCTACATCAAAGACTTATAAGATGTGAAGAATGACAAAATGAAATTACTACAAAATGCATCCTAATGAGATCCACCTGTTGCAATTAACTCTTGAAGGAGGACAGAATATATTTGCAATGTCTCTAAGAATATATTTTATATTAAACATGGTAGCCATATGGTTAAAGAATGTTTATTTACTCATTTAATGTGGTTAACAAGTTCCATTCTGTCTCCAATTTGAGGTTACCCGTCAGGTGGAGTCCATTAATTTCTGTGGCTCTAAAGTATGGTAATGGACAGGATAACCATCTTAACACACATTTTAGCAATAAAGCTAGAACAGGAAATGAATCCCCTGCACCTATGACAAAATGTCTGAAGTCGCCAGGACAAGATAATAAACAGCAAAGGAGAGCATCAAAAGCCTGGATGAATGGGAAAACCAACCCTAACCCCAAAAGAGAGTAATCTCTCAGGTGGAGATGCAACCTACAGGACCAAGGGCAGAGGCTCACAGTGTGTTTGTGGTTTATCTCTTTTCTCCATTTATTATTGTCCTTTTCAGATTTGGTGAGAATGCTTTTGCTAGCTGTTGGAAAATGTAATAAGCCAGGTCCTCAGCTGGTGTAAATTGGTTTAGTCAATGGAACTATATTCATTTACACTAACTGATCATATGGTCGCTCAGTTTTCAAGCACTGATTGAGGGAGAATTACCAGACAGAACGCCAGAACTCAGTAAAATATAATTATACACCTGCTCTACAATCCCATTATTCTGAGCCATTTATACCTCACAGTGTTGAGCACTTCATTTGAGCTTAGCAAATCATAAAGCCACCTTTGCATACTGCAGACTACAAGGCAGGCGTGATAATAGCTCTGCAACTGCACTAAAGACCTTTTCTATATTTACCATATGTTACTTTTCCCTCAGAAATTAAATAACTGTTAGGTAAGAGTTTCTTGAGACTGACTGGCATTAGCAGCTATTAAATGCAGTCTGTTCTTGTAAGTAGGGATGATGTCATTAATCCACTTTTATCTCAGAGCGGGAGGCTGTTTTTACTTATTTACTTGCATTGTGGCAATTTTACAATAATTTATTAATGAATAATGGCAGGTCAAAGATGCTACATTAACATAAGCATACATGGAAACGGGATTTCATTTATTTTTTCTAGTTTTGCTAATCTAATGGGGGTGACATTTTATGAAAATCTGGAAAACTGGGACTCAATAAGTGGGACCCTGAGCCTACCATTGGATCCACAATCGAGGAGCCCCCTTATATCCACCTATGTGGATCTGATGGCAGGATTGGGACCTACATCTGTGTGAAGTGACTTCAATGGATCAGGCTCTACTTGTGCAGCAAAAGTAATGTTATAAAACAAATAGAAAGGGTTTCTCATAATTGTCAACACACAAAAATATGTGGTGGTGGATGATTTGTCAGTCAATTGTGCTGGCAGTGAGAAGTTCTGCCCTGGCTTTAACACCCCATACCAAAAAGCTCCAACTTGAATCTGTCTTGTTTCATGTATGGGATTGTTCAGAAGCAAACAAATAAATAAAATAATAGACCTGAGTGTTTAACCCCTGAAGCAGAATATAGGAGGGAAAAAACCCTCTTCAACAGGTTTAAGTAGTACAATAAATCTGTTTTGTCAGATATTTGACAGGCATGTTTTTTGTTGACCTCTTTTTGTTTGGGGAGATAAGAAGGAAAGCAGTGTTTATTGAAGGTCAGTGTGGAATAAATAGGCAATAAAACGGAATCCAAAAAATTGATATGATTTTGTCCCACCAGTCTGTATCACTTTAGTAAGATCTGATTTTAGCTTACTATGTTTGGAAAAGCAGACTCCTGCAGGTCAGATTTGGATTCCTCACCTACATTTACTACAGAGTGATAGGTATTTTATTATTTTTCTTTATTTAAAGAAATCTTTAAAAAAAGAAAAAAAGCTTTTCTATTCAGAAGCATAAACTCCATGGAGTCCAGAAAGCAATTGCTATATGCATGTTCTAAGCTGACTACTGCCAGTATGAGACAATTTTTGCTGTAGGTGTTTCTAATATATTATAATATGTGAGCATCTCCACATGCTAAAATAGTAGGCAGGTTGGGAATATATTCTAAATCTATGACAACAAAACTCCAAACAAAACCTCCAAAAATTTCATACTTTCACTGGCAGATGGCAGGTACAGAATTGGGAGCACTCCTGCTGTACATTTTGGTGACAGACTGAAAAGACAATCTGCCCATTAAGTTCACTGAGGTGAGGCACGTCAGTGTAGCTCCACTGAAGACCATGGAGCTAAGCTGATTTACATCAGCTAAGGATATGGCCCCATAAAGTGTGCTTTCACCAACCACATTGTTTTAGCTAGAAAGGCATTTCTACTACATCAGAAATGTACAATAGATGACAAAAGGACAGAGGAGATAAAATTCCCAGTGTGCTGTGCATTCCCATCCTGAGTACCATACATTGTATCTATATGTGAGGCAATAAGGTTTTGCCTATTTTTTTGCATTTTGGCAACATTATATTTTCTTGTGCCAGAAATCATCCAAAGCACAGGACTTGGTGGTGATGGGGGACTTCAATTACCCGACATCTGTTGGGAAAACAACACAGCAGGGCACAGATTATCCAGCAAGTTCTTGGAATGTACTGGAGACAATTTTTTATTTCAGAATGTGAAGAAAGCTACTGGGGGGAGGCTGTTCTAGGCTGACAAATAGGGAGGAACTGGTTGAAAATTTGAAAGTGGAAGGCAACTTGGGTGAAAGTGATCATGAAATGGTAGAGTTCACGATTCTAAGGAATGGTAGGAGGGAGAACAGAACAATAAAGAATGGATTTCAAGAACACAGACTTTAGCAAACTCAGGGACTTGGTAGGTAAAATCCCATGGGAAGCAAGTCTAAGGGGAAAAACAATTGAAGATAGTTGGCAGTTTTTCAAAGAGACATTATTAAGGGCACAAGAGCAAACTATCCCACTGCTCAGGAAAGATAGGAAGTATGGCAAGAGACCACCCTGGCTTAACCAGGAGATCTTCAATTATCTAAAACTCAAAAGAGTCCTATAAAAAGTGGCAACTAGGTCAAATTACAAAGGATGACTATAAACAAATAACACAAGTATGAAGAGACAAAATTAGAAAAGCCAAGGCACAAAAAGAGATCAAACTAGATAGGGACATGAAAGGAAACAAGAAAACATTCTACAAATACATTAGAAGAGGAAGACCAAGAACAGAGTAGGCCCATTACTCAATGTGGGGGGAAAGACAATAAGAGAAAATGTGGAAATGCAGAGGTTCTTAATGACTTATTTGTTTCTGTTTTCACCAACAAGGTTGGTGGCAATTGGACGTCTAACATAGTGAATGCCAGTAAAAATGAGGTAGGATCAGAGTCAAAAATTACTTAGACAAGTTAGGGCCTGATGAAATGCATCCTAGAATACTCAAGGAGCTGACCGAGGAGATATCTGAGCCATTAGCAATTATCTTTGAGAAGTCATGGAAGATGGGAGACATTACAGAAGACTGGAAAAGGGCAAATATAGTGCCCATCTACAAAAAAAGAGAAATAAGGACAACCCAGGGAATTACAGACCAGTCAGCTTAATTTCTGTACACAGAAAGATAACGGCGCAAATAATTAAGAAATCAATTTGCAAACACCTAGAAGATAATGAGGTGATAAGTAACAGTCAGCATGGATTTGGCAAGAACAAATCATGTCAAATCAACCTGATGGCTTATTACCCTCTCAAAGAAAGCTTTGTGACTCAGAGGGGAGCAGTAGATGTGGTAATATCTTGACTTTAGTAAAGCTTTTGATAGTGTCATGCATGACCTTCTCATAAACAAACTAGGGAAATACAAGCTAGATGGAGCTACTATAAGTGGTTAGAACTGGTTGGAAAACCATTCCCAGAGAGTAGTTATCAGTGGTTCACAGTCATGTTGGAAAAGCATAACGAGTGGGGTTCCACCGGGATTGGTTCTGTTCAATATCAATTATTTAGATAATGGCATAGAGAGTACACTTATAATGTTTGCAGACAATACCAAGCTGGGAGGGGTTGCAAGTACTTTGGAGGATAGGATTAAAATTCAAAATGATCTGCACAAACTGGAGAAATGGTCTGAAGTAAATAGGATGAAATTCAATAAGAACAAATGCAAAGTACTCCACTTAAGAAGGAATAATCAGTTGCACACATACAAAATGGGAAATGACTGCCTAGGAAGGAGTACTGCAGAAATGGATCTAGGGGTCATTGTGGACCACAAGCTAAAATATGAGTCAACAGTGTAACGCTGTGGCAAAAAAAGCAAACATCATTCTGGGATGTATTAGCATGAGTATTGTAAGCAAGACAGAAAAAGTAATTCTTCCACTCCACTCCGCGCTGATTAGGCCTCAGCTGGAGTATGGTGTTCAGTTTTGGGTGCCACATTTCAGGAAAGATGTGGACAAATTGGAGACAGTCCAAAGAAGAGCAACAAAAATTATTAGAGACCTAGAAAACATGATCTATGAGGGGACATTAAAAACATTGGGTTTGTTCAGTCTGGAAAAGAGAAGACTGAGAGGGGACATGATAACAGTTTTCAAGTACATAAAAGGTTGTTACAAGGAGGAGGGAGAAAATTGTTCTTCTTAACCTCTGAGGATAGGACAAGAAACAATGGGCTTAAATTGCAAGAAGGGTGATTTAGGTTGGACATTAGGAAAAAATTCCTACCTGTCAGAGTGTTTAAGCACTGGAATAAATTGCCTAGGGAGGTTGCGGAATCTCCATCATTGGAGACTTTTAAGAGCAGGTTGGACAAACACCTGCCAGGGATGGTCTAGATCAGGGATCCTTCTGCCTGCGTCACTTCCCACAGGCCCCATTGACCTGCAGCGGCGAACCGTGGCCAGTGGGAGCCGCAATCAGCCGAGCCTGCGGACACGGCAGGTAAACAAACCGGCCTGGCCCGCCGGGGACTTACCCTGGCGGGCCGCGTGCCAAACATTGCCGATCCCTGGTCCAGATAATACTTAGTCCTGCCTTGAGTGCAGGGGACTGGACTAGATGAGCTCTCGAGGTCCCTTTCAGCTCTATGATTCTACGGATCACTGAACTGAATTAAATTGGACAGTACTTGAATTCATATTTGAATGTGTGCCTATAGCAATTGAAGCTGTATTTAAAATATTACCTTTACCACTGTTTTTGCATTTTATTTATATTTAAAATTTGCAATCCCTACCTTTTGATTATTTGGGCCAGTTTTGAAAGCCATCGTGTGCAAAATGCAACCAATCTTGATTCTCATTTTAAAGTCTAAGGACTTGACTCTCCTCTCACACCAATGTAAAGAATGTAAAGGCTCACGATAACTACCTCTCAAACAATTAAGAGTTGTTAAGGGACAATGCCAGGCCTAGTAGCTCTGATGATTTTTGCCTCTTCCCTAGCCAACCTACAAAACTGGTTCTGTCTAGGACAGGAAAAGGCCCACGAAATAAGAGAACAAAAGTATTCAGGTAGGATTAAAAGGGATCCTCTCTCAAGAAAGAGGCTGTAGTCATTCTGGGTATGTCTACAAGGCAGCTGAGAGCGAAACTCAGAGTCTGGATAGACAGATTCTCGGTAGTGGGGCTCGAGCGAATGTGGGCATTGATGCACTGGCAAAGATAACCACCCATGCTCAGACCCAGGTTCTTGGGTGGGTCCAAGCTCAGGTGTCTATCTTGAGTCTCTGCCGGTGCAACAATGTCCACACAGCTATTTTTCTCATGCTAGCTCAAGATCCATTAGCACAAGCTTGTCTAACATTGCTTGGAGGCTTGCTCACAGCTGCAAGGTAGATATACCCTCAGGGGGAACAAGACTGAGAGGCAGGACCTGCTGGCTGTATCTGAAGAAATTAGGCCTGCCTAGATTACTATCAGGGGAAGGTAAGACTTTAGATAAGATAAAAAAAAAACACCATCGATGCACATGTCTTTTTAATTCTCTTATGATTTCTTCCTTCTGCTAAAATAAATAATACTTTGGTTTAAAGAAAGCTGTCTGATCACTGTACATGGCCAGACTCCCAAAGGGAAGAAATGCAGCTGCCCAAATTCAGTTGGACCTGCAAGATGTGAACAGTGGATACACAAAGTGCTGTAAGCCAAGGCCTTGCTCTAAGAGTTGGAAACTTACAAAATTTCTCCCTAGCATAGGTAAGCGGTCAAGGTCTAACACCTGAGGAGTTGCACTCAAAGATCAGAAAGTGGACAGAAATGCAAGTAGCCCTCTAATCCTCTCATTGTGACTGTCAGTAAAAAGGAATTCTGAGTTTCAGCTAAATATTTATGCATTTTTAACATTTCTAAAATGGGAAATATTAACTGTTTCCTTTGAAAAACAGAAAGAGTAAAATTATCAATATCCCCTAAAAATCCATTTGCACTCACTACTTTCAGCCTCCCAACAACAACAGCCTCAGTTCCCTGTTTGTTCCTCAGTGGTGCTCCTCCTACTCAATACCTGCATTTTTCTGTTGTACTGGATGATCATATTTTGTGTTCCATTGCAAGCACTCTTTAGGTAATAAACTGTCCGTTTTATTTATTTACCACAATGTCAAGACATAAAGTCAATTCTTCTTCTACATAGCAATGTGCAAAAAGCCAAAGCACTCAACTTCAAAGACTCACCACAGCACAACATGTGGGTCCTGCATGTAAGCAAACATATTGAAAATATTTTCTCCCCTCATCTACTGTGTGATGTGGCAACTTGAAAGGAAACAGCCTGACACAAAAACTGCTTTCCACAGAGATAAAAAACGTGAATTTATTCAGCCTCCCCTCCCTTCTGCTTTTTGGGGGAAGGTTGGGGGTGGGGAGATGCGTGGAGCAAGTTTCAGGACCAGAAATTCTAAATCTTCAGATTTTCACTAAGCTAAATTTTCCTCCATCAACTGCTTCAAGACATCCCAATACAAAAAGACATTCGTTCATTTTAATTGTGCTATCCATATCTTTTCTGGTGGACTGTGTCACTCTGTCTGGAATGGCTCATGACTAAGTGCCAACCTCAGGGCAGACTGTCAAAAAGCAGGGCAGAAATACCTAGCTGGTTGTATGTTCTCTCATTCGATTTCACCAACCCAGTAACAAGTGTGAACTCCTAAAACACTACTAGAGTCTTACCATAGAGTCACAGATAGTCCCGTTGGGCATTCCAGTCTATTGTGCCACCCAGGCAAGCTGGACTATGTGATAGATGGTCCCTTTTCACCAAAAATCACAACATTTATGTTACTCCCAGTCCCAAAGGACCAGTCAATTTACCCCTAGTCATTTGTATTCAGTGTCAAACTAAAGGCATCACCTGCAGCCAATCCTATAATAAAATAACTAAAGATTTATTAACTAAAAAAAAAGTTATTTTCAAGGTTACAACATGAAGCACACACACACAAATGAGTTACAGGATTAGATTTTAAAAGGTGAAATAATAAGCAGCTCTATATATCTTGAAGGGCTGGCCCATGCTGAGCAGCATGGGGATCTCTCATTTATGTCACAGAGTTCAGATAGCATAAAGTTTCTCCTTGTCAGGGATTTTTTATCCCCTTCATCCCAGATGAAGATGATTGATGATTTCATGTGCAGATTCCCCCTGCCAGGAGAGAGAAAGGAATGCAATCAACAAGGTCTACGTCCTTTGATGCCTCATTTGCCTTCAGAGGGCCCTCTTGTGTACAGGAAGAGCACTTTACCTTAATTAATGCTTCTTTTCCTGTTTGGAGAGTTACACAATTACAGAGGTTTACAATGCAAACATTCAATATAACTTTCATACTATGGGATACAGATATTATAAGTAGGATTAATACATGCAGCATCCTACAAGCATGTTGCAAAGTCTAAACGCATTCTTATAACACCAATGTCTATTTTAACAATACTAACCCACAAGGAAGCCAGATAGGGTGACCAGATGTCCCGATTTTATAGCGACAGTCCTGATTTTTGGGTCTTTTTCTTATATAGGCTCCTATTACCCCCCCCCACCCCTTGTCCTGATTTTTCACACTTCCTGTCTGGTCTCCCTAAAGCCAGAATGGTTTCCAACTATGCATTTGTCACTGTTCAGTGATGCCTTGGGCCATGGCATAAGCTGGCACCTGGTCTGCCAGCATCAAA
Source organism: Lepidochelys olivacea (assembly GCF_965140295.1). Lineage (NCBI taxonomy): Eukaryota > Metazoa > Chordata > Testudines > Cheloniidae > Lepidochelys > Lepidochelys olivacea. Next base: position 61,783,844 of record NC_140418.1, on the reverse strand, counting down.
GATGATATTACATGTAGTCACTTAAGGAGGTGCTTCCACCATTTTTCAAAACTCCTTCAGCACAGCTAAAGATTTGTACTTAACCTTGTAAGGATTAGGGCAGTAAAATTAAACCCAGAAAAGAAGGCCATGTACCACTTAAGTTTCACTTACCTTTATTTTTAATTTCAGCTAGAATTGCTGCTGGAAGTAACAGAAAGAGTCATAGATGGAGAGTAGTACATTTTGAAAATATGCTCTATTTAGAAGTTTCTATTACCAGAGGACTAGAGACCTTAAACAGACATAATAAGCACAAAAAATATTAATAATTCTGCAGACATCCAAATAAGAGTGCCCCTGAAAAAAGAGCCTATATAGGAACACAGGGGGAATCCCCACATCTCCAGAACACAGCTTGTATTCATCCTAACAGGGTTACTAAACAAATTACTACTGGCCAATAGCTGTTTGGTATCTATATAAAATCAGGATGGGACTTTCAAAGGTATCTATGGGAGTTAGGTGCGAAGGTCCCACTGCATGTCAATGAGATTTTGAGCACCTAGCTCTCTGAGGCTCTTTGGAAATCCCAGACTAAATGTAGCACTCACAGAACAGCTCCCATGTGACAAGAATCCACATTGGCAAATGTGCTGATGTTTTCCGCAATACTTTCCAGCCTTATTGGCTATCTCAGCAAAAGGAGCCAATGGCTGAATGGACATGCAGAGTCTCTCTTAAAAGTGAGCCCTCCAGGAGTGGCTTTGAGCTCATTAGCGGGACAGTTGAGGAAGCCTGCCCAGAAATGTCTCTTCTGTACCTACTCTGGTAATAAGAGGAAATATATTTTCTGAAACTATCAAGTCATCCCCTTACTTGATTACTAGCTTTGTTCTTTTTGTCTCTTAAAAAGGAACCTTAAAATAGAACAGAATTAATCGGTCTAGGTAAATTTACATATTATGAAACTCCTCAAAATCAAAACAGATTCATAACTATGTTGCAAATGTTGCTCATTTGAAGTTAGCCTAATAAAGGCCATTCTCAGCCTAAATTCTATAGGATAACCTCAGTCTAAAATCCAAATAGACCATTCCCAGGCTATATTCTTTTCATGTTAAGCTGTTAAAGGACCTTTGTTTCAGTGAATATTATATTCACCTTTCTTCAAAGGAAGATGTGTATGATAATAGCTGGTATTGTATTCTAATTTAATTTGGACTGGTATTTCCATTTCTTTTTCATCTTCAGAGTCTGCTCGCTTTCATATCTGAAGTTCCTTACAAGCCTATCAGTTATTGCAATTGAACAAGGAAAAGAGGTCCTAAGAGATGCAAATTATATTAGAATGTTTTCATTTCTTGTTTGGGAGAGGGGAAGTTAGGATTGTACAATTACGATGTTGAAGCTTAAATCTTATTCTTATCTTTGAATAAAGGGAGGGAATTAATCTATATGGAGAAAATCCTAACATTTGAATCTGTCTTGTCAGTGTCTTAACTGGTACCAAAGACACCATTACTTAACAGGAATATCTAGTTTTCCAAATCATGGTTTGAGATTTACTATGCGTTTCTTAGAACGCTCAGTAGTGGAACTGTGTGATGAAGACAATCCTTTTTTACTAACCTCCAAATGTTGAAAATATGCCATAAGTACTCTATATGTCCATGGTTCTCAACCAGGGGCCCAGGGCCCCCAGGGGGGCTGTGAGCAGGCTTCAGGGGGTCCACAAAGCAGGGCCAGAATTAGACTTGCTGAGGCCCAGGATAGAAAGCCAAAGTCCCACTACATGGGGCTGAAGCCCAGAGCCCCAAGTCCTGCCAAGCGGGGCTGAATCTGCAGCCTGAGCAATTTAGCTTCACTGGGTCCGTTGTGTCATGGGGCCCCAAGCAGTTGCCCTGCTTGCTACCCCCTAATTCTGGTCCTGGCTTTAATAAGCAGAAAAACAGTTGTTGTGGCACAAGTGGGCAGTGGAGTTTTTATAAGATGGGGGGGGGGCTCAGAAAGAAAAAGGTTGAGAACCCCTGCTATATGCCTCCTTTCTAGAGAAGATGGAACATCTCAGGGAGCTATTCTATATCTAACTATGGTTTATTAAAATATTGTAGAATGTCATTCTGTTGTCATCATTTGCAACACTTAATTTTAGGATTGCACATTTCATTATAAATAGCTTACTATAACCTTTATAACTCCATTCACTTTTTATTAATAGCGCTTTTCCTGAGCAGTTTATAGCATAACAATAACCACAGTGCAGAATAAATATTTCATAAAGGCATCTATTGTCACCTATTTATCATTTATAATGTTTGTGAATGCACTATAAAAATGTTAAAAATTTATAGATGTTATGCTACTACTAACATGTGTTTATAAATACATTATTAATCCTTTGTAAATCATTCAGATTGTGCCCATTTGCAGAATATATCCAAGAAGGTGCAATAAATGATCACATCACAACAGCCAAGAGTCATCTGAACATACTGTTGTTGTACCAACAATTTATGGTGGTACTTAAGTCCCAATTTTAGCCACTGGAATGGGAATGTTTTAGGATGAGTCTTACTAGAATTCGTAGATATATGGTATAATGTCCTGGCTAATATTTTGCTCTGTGGACCACTGGTGACTCACCAAACTGCAGTAATCACATAAAGAAAGAAGGTCCGTTAAATAAAAGAAGGTCCTGCCACCAAGAGAGTTTCAATTGTGCATGTGTCAGACTTTAAGGAGAACTCCCTTCTGTTCATCTGCTGCAGAGCATCTCAAGTCTGTCATCGAGACTTCTGTGTCAGCTATGATTTGGTGTAAATTCAAACTGATAACTTAATTTTCCAACACCACTATGTCTGGAGAAGTAGCAAGCCCACAGGAGGACAGAAGGAAACTGCCAAATGACCTGGACAGATTAGAGCAACAGGAGCTGCAGATAGTGAGGCGAGATTTCAGCACTAGTAAAAGTAAAAGACAGGAAATAGACTGCACAGATATGGAAGTGGGGGACAACACAGCTGCACCTATTGCATTAGAGAAAATTTATTTTGATACTATCTTAACATAATATCCAGGGAGAAATCACTGGTTAGCATACTTCCTAGTGGCCAGATGTGACTAAGCCAACTTTCCAGCATTTCAGTCATCCCTTCTGGACATTTAGGTGTCCCCTTCTTCTTCTGGCAACTTTCCCTGGGCTACATCAGACACTGTCACTCCCCCTTTTCGGGTATCAAAGTCCCAAGTCCAAAATAGATAAATCAACACTTGCAGGCACACAGTCTTTGGGTCTTCCTTCCTGGGCACTGGGGTACCCGCAATGTAAGCCACTTAACACAACCTGGCCAACTCGCCACCAAAGTCCTGTCCCAGTCTTTTAGTCCCTTACAGGGTCCTGTTTCAGAATCCCCACAGCAAGAATCTCAATTCCTGGCTGGCTCTTTTTCAAGCTTCTCTCCAGATTGTCTTTTTGTCCTGCTTCAGGCTTCCCAACTTCTCTCAGGCATCATACTGAACCAGGAGCCCTGGCTTCCTGCCACCCAGACTTCTCTGCTTCCGGCCTGGCCTAGCCCTGTGCGCTCTCTTGCTCTCTCTCACTATCATGTGTTCTTCCCAGTAACTGCTTCTGGCCTGACTCCCTCTGCCCCTATACTCTGAGAGCCTCCTTCTTCACAGGCGTGTTCTCACAGATATCCCTCTTTTTACCTTTGAAGTGTAACTAAGCAATATAATTTCCTCAGGAAATTTACTGAATTAGGACACAGAAGATGAGAAAGGAGGTTATACATGAGAAGATTTCTGCTGAAGAAGTTTGAGAAGCACTCAGCTACTGTGTACTATTGCCCCCCCTAATCAAATAAATGTGATCATATTTCACTAGTAGCTGGCCCACTGAGATTATAAGCCTTAATACTACTGCTACGAGTAAGTAGTGCATAATGTGAGTTAGTGTGTTATCCATATATAATTTTCTAAGCTGCTGGGTGGTCTTTATTATCTTATAAAATTGATTGTCTTTCAGGGTGTTAAGACCTTCCAATGCTTTTATTACTGTTGTTTAAAATATAAATAAATCCATAAACAATAAATTTAATTAATTCCTCTGACTATTGTATATGAGAATCAGAAAGCTAAAATAAATGATGCCCTCTCTTGGATCTGATTCCAGACTGGTATTGTTTGCTTCCCTTTTTCCTCCTTCCAGAATAAATAATGATGTATATATGGAGTCTTTTTATAGGGCCTATATATAGGAGTCTTTTTAAGGGACAGATGTTGCCAATTATAAAATAATAGTTCTCTAAGATCTTCTATGTCTTGACACTTTATCACATCACCGGTTTCTATCTTCCTTTTCTTAAAAAAACATGATTTCCAATACAAATAAAATGGAGCTGCTTAGCATCACTCATCATTATTCTCAGCATTTGATATTCATGCATCGCTTTTAATGAGCAAGTAACAACAGTAGCTTTAACTGGTTGAAGTATAAATATATAATACTGGTATAATATACCCATGGCATCCAGAAGCTAATAGGTGGCCTACCTGAAACTCCCAGAAAATTGTCAGCACATTGCTAATTTATGGTGACAAATGACAACTTTAGTGTCTTAATCCTTTTATATAAGTGATAATGCAGTTTAAATGACTGATTTTGGCATTTCAACAGCCCAGAGCAATTTTTTATTTTATTTATTTTTTATTTTATTTTAAACCTATCACAGTGACATCTGAAGGGGGAGCATGGGAGATTTTTCTTTATTAGTTAAGAGCAAGGTAAAGATTTGTGTGTCTCCAAGCCTCTTCCAGTAAATGCATAATTAAAATGTTCCATTCCCTCAACCAAATTTTTAACCTCACTCTAAACTTTACAGTCCACAACAAACACTGAAAAATTCATAACAGGCATCTTGCTATATCTAGAGAAAAACACAGGAGAGTTTTAGAGGAACAGAAGATGAGAAAGAAGGGCCAATGGGCTCTGTTTCACCATACTTCACTGCTTAGATGTCCAAAGTAATTACGTACATTACAATTTAATTAGCCTGTCTATATAATGTGTGCTTTTAATTATTCAGCTATGGCAAGTCATCACTATAGCTTAGCTCATGTCTGCCTCTGAGACAGATCACTACAATAGGTGCTGTTTTCAAGCCTGTAATTAATATTTTTCTCCTGTGCCACTCCTTATACAAATCCTCAGCAGCCCCCAGTCTCAGGATTTCCCCAGAGCTTTGAAGCACCATTTTACTTTTAAAAGTCTGCTTATTTTATTCATTCTGCACAACAAAGACATCAGGAAAAAATATTAAAATGTATTGAAATACTGCTCCTGCACTAACAGGCTGAGGACTTGAGCCAAAGCCCATTTGAAGCAATGGGGGTTTTTCCATTGATTTAAAAGGACTTTGGATTAGGCCCCAGTTCCTTAACTATGAGATAGGCCATGCCCTTGAAAACTATGCATGCATGTGCTCCTCTTGATGTTGAGATGCGGAGGGTCAGCCATCTCTGCATCAGCATTTCCCCTTCTCCCTTATAAAGGGCTCCTTTTAGATCCAGGAATTCAGCAGTAAGAAGGGAGTTGAAAGTGAATGATGCAGGAAACAAGCATAATTTCCTCAAGCTCAATGGACAGTACAAACTGCAGAGGAAAGTTAGTACACCCTTAGCTCTGTTGCAGAGCCCCCCACACACAGGGTTACCTCTTTTAAGATTCTGCTGAGAAAAATGAAACCCTAATATGAAGAAAAAAAAAAAAAAAAGCATCACTCCAGAATAGTTCATCAGTTTGGGCTCTTATATGGAAGACAAACATTCAAGTCTGCTTGATTCAGATTGCATCCGATGAAGTGAGCTGTAGCTCACGAAAGCTCATGCTCAAATAAATTGGTTAGTCTCTAAGGTGCCACAAGTACTCCTTTTCTTTTTGATTCAGAGTAGTGATTTGAACCTGGGTTTCCTACATTCCAGGCAACTGCCCTAAACATCCAGATAGACACTACATCTGAATCTTGCCTGTTGGAGTTGTTCCATTTTGTGTAAATAATTGGGCCAGAGCATGAGAAAAAGACTGGCTGTGTAGCTGCTGGCTGGGGCATTTACCTACGACATAGAAGGTAAGTCCCTAGTCTGAATCAGGCAAAGCTGGGACTGGACTATTCTTGTTGAGTTTCGCTCTCAAAACCCCATCCTTGACCAGAGAAAATTTCATCAAAATCAATGTTGCTGTGAAAAAATTTGGTTCCAACAACAAAATTTTGCTGAAAAATTTCCCAACCATCTCTTATCCTAACTCCTTGTGGTCATAAGCAATTTGCAAGAGAAGCAGAATGTTAAAAATAGCATGGTGGTGACAAATTAGTCATCAAAGTAAGTTAATGAGTTAATCCAAGCTTCAGGATAAGTGCAAGTTATAACATGGCTCTGTAAGTTACCTTATGGATACCAGAATTATACATCTAGAGCATGTTTGTATCACATTGCACATATTCATTGAATATCTGATCTCAGATAGCCCTTCTTTGTATACTTGGGGTCTTCTAGAAAGCATATCAAGAAGTTTGTGGAAGTTCTTAATGCATGTAGGGGTCCTGTTGTTCAGAGAATTGCACTGTGGTGTTGACCATTTAGATTGTCATCTCTATGGAGCAGGAACCATCTTTTCATAATGTGTGTATAAAGCCCCGAGCACAAATGGTCTCCTTCAACTCCAGTCTGGGGTTTCTACGTAGTACTATAATGCACACAAATTCTAATGATGATGAGTGATTCATTTCCTCACAGTACAGCTATGCCATATTTCACATTCCAAGAAATTGTATTGATTTATAAGGAGCTAAAATACAGTTCATGGAAACTAATTTTTCATGTACTGACTGTTATGCCTTTAAAATCTCTGCCAAGATATTGCACTAAGTTTTTTTGTTTGTTCATTTAATGTTCTAAATCATCAGTTCCTTATCAATCATTCATTGCCAACATTCTGAGCGCTCTTCTGTCATGGTAAAATGCCACACAGTAATCCTGTCTCATCTGAAAGACCCACAACAATGGGGAGTGATTTAAATGAAGTTGATTTAAATCAGTAATTCCAAATTGCTTGAATGTAATTCAATCAGGTTGCGACTTTGGAAAATTAATTTGAAAAACTGTACTATTGCAACCTTAAACTAAAAATTATAATGAACTAAATTATATTTTAATAGTATTAGAGGTAGGATTTCTTGTTTGAATTTTAGAAAACTACTATAAACAAAACAAGATATTGAAAGTGAGGTCCTCATCCTTCAGAATTTTAAACAGATACATAACTTTACTCATGTATTTGAAATTAAACATATGCATAAATGTTTACAACATATGGGGTTAAAACTGTATTTTTACTCAATTTTTTTCTTAGTGGCCTAAAGTCTGTGTCATTTCAAAGTAACTTGCCTTGGTGTTAACAATGAAAAGTGTAGACTTTCTATACATTAACAAAGTTCTTGTGAACATTTTTACGTACACACACACACACAAACTTTCTAAAATAGAAACTTGAAGTTAGGCTCCTATTCTCATATTTAGTCACGGAAGGGTGGGATTTTCCATAGCACCTTAGAGTGTGTCTACTCAGCTGCTGGGAATGAGTCTTGAAGCCCAGGTCTACAGACTTAGGCTAGTAGGGTTGGTCTACTATGCTAAAATAGCTGTGTAGATGTTGCTTTGTCATTTGGACTCATGCTGGAGCTTGGGCTCTGCAGCACACACCCCTCCCTAGGTTGAAGGGCCCAAGCACCAACCTAAGCTGGAATGTCTGAATTGCTATTTTTAGCTTGCTAGCATGATTCTTGCTAACACAAGTCTGTTGACCCAGGCTGTCAAGGTTCCCTCCCCACTCTGAACTCTAAGGTACAGATGTGAGGACCTGTATGAAAGACCCCCTAAGCTTATTCTTACCAGCTTAGGGTAAAAACTTCCCCAAGGTACAAATTTTGCCTTGTCCTTGAACAGTATGCTACCACCACCAAGCGTTTTAAACAAAGAACAGGGAAAGAGACCACTTGGAGATGTCTTCCCCCAAAATATTCCCCCCCAAGTCCTACACCCACTTTCCTGGGGAAGGCTTGATAATAATATCCGCACCAATTGGTACAGGTGAACACAGACCCAAACCCTTGGATCTTAAGAACAATGAAAAATCAAATCAGGTTCTTAAAAGAAGAATTTTATTTAAACAAAAAGTAGAAGAATCATCTCTGTAAAATCAGGATGGTAAATACTTTACGGGGTAATCAGATTCAAAACAGAGAATCCCTCTAAGCAAAACCTTAAGTTACAAAAAGACACAAAAACAGGAATATACATTCCCTCCAGCACAGCTAATTTTATAAGCCATTAAACAAAAGAAAATCTAACACATTTTCTAGCTAGATTACTTACTAACTTTACAGGAGTTGTAAGGCTTGATTCCTGATCTGTTCCCGGCAAAAGCATCACACAGACAGCCCAAACCCTTTGTTCCCACCCCCTCCAGATTTGAAAGAATCTTGTCCCCTCATTGGCCATTTTGGGTCAGGTGCCAGCAGGGTTACCTTAGCTTCTTAACCCTTTACAGGTGAAAGGATTTTGCCTCTGGCCAGGAGGGATTTTATCGCACTGTATACAGAAAGTTACCCTTTCCTTTATTTTTATGACAAGCTTTGAGACTTGCTCCCAGCTCCTGTGTAGACATACCCTTAGTGACAGAGGTGCACAAGTCCCATTGGCTTCCATTTGCAAACCCTGATTGAGGAGTATAACTTGGTTGAAGCTGTGACAGATGTGATGCTGTGGAAACGTGCACTATCCCAAAATTATAGATTGAAATGTGACAAATGCTATGGGCATATGGAATATTCAAAGACTATTGTATCAACTTTATAAATGTTATATGCATCTTTATGGGCTGGCTAGTAATTGTATTCCTGGCTCAGTGGGTTCACTAAGCAATGCTTCTAATGGGAAGTAAAATCACTGGGGGGCAGGGGAAGTGTAATTAAATGACTAATGCTGAAATGAAACAAGTAACAAGTTGTGGAAATTTCACCCTCTGAGGAAATTTACTGGTTTGACCTGGTTCACGAGGCCTAGCAGACAAAGAATGGAAAACTGTATAAAGAGACTGTCCTCACCTTGGTCCAAAAACAGATATGAGCCTGTGTCCAAGAGGGACAGGCCCTGCAGAGACCTGAAGTACTTTAAAAATCCTACCAGAGTCTCCATATGGGAAGATTGGTGACTGCCTGGCAAGCTACACCTGCATATAAACTGTCGGGTGGGTTTATTATATGTTTTTTTTCTGTAATGCTTTTTTTCTGAATAAATAGTACTTGGTTGTATGAAAGCTGGCTGGTCTCTGGTTAGCTCTGTCATTGCCCCTAAGACAACAGGGCTGAAAATGCTGAACTAACATCAGACCTGTTGAGGTCACCAGAATAAATTGCAGGATTCTGCAATTTTGCCTCAGGCTCAGGTCTGGAGGGAGAGGATCATGGGACTTTACCTCAAGAAAAGTGACTGATAGAGGTCTGAAACCAAAGTAGGGTGCTTCAGATGGCCATGCGTGAAATCATCTTGAGAACTGTGACAGACACATTTCAGCTTTCTCGACTGGTATAAGTTCACTATTTCAGAAGATGGTGTGTTTATTGCAAGTACAGCCCAGGCTATTTGCTTACCAATTTTATATGGAAGTTGGGTGGTTCTCACATTAAGGATGTAAATGAGCCCTCGATTGGTCTGTTTCAGCATACTTGAGCATTTTAAACACAAAGAAAACTTTTTAGTGAAGTATGTAAAATCTGAAATTCTAACAATTAGGAAACTAATGAAAGAAACAATGGGTAAAATGTCAAAAATGCCTAACTGATTTGGGATCCCACTTTCAAATGTAACTTGGGGACAGATTTTAAAGGTATTTAGGTGCCTAATACTGCAGAGAGCATCTAGTGGGATTTTCAAAAGCACTTAAGTGCCTAACTCCCACATGAGTGGTTGCACATAGTCCCATGGCAGTTAGACAAATAGGCACCTGTGAAGGCTGATTCCCCACTCTGGCACTTCGCATGCAGAAGGTGTGGGCCTGCAAGGATTCAAAAAATTAATATGGGCCACTCCAAGCTTGTATTAACAGTCACAAGGTTAGAGCTTTTCTCTGACCTTGGTTGGGTAGATGCTGCCACCACCCCAATGCAAACCCCTGGGAACCCAGGAAGGCGCACTTGGGAATTCCTTCCTGTGGGGTACCTTCAAGCCTTTCACTCCCCCCGGGGAAGAGCTGAGAAAGAAAACAAAGGAATTTAGCTGTTGTCCCCAGCTAATTAAACAACATATGCACAAACCTCTGAGGACACCAAAAATCCAATCCTGTTATTAAAAAGGTAAATTTTATGAAAACAAAAAGAAAGAAAATACATCTGGAATTTAGGCTTTTGCTAGATTTTAAAAGAGCAATTCTAAAAATTAAGCACTCAAAATAGCTTTCTTGGGGATTCAGCTTAAAGGCTACAAGCAAACAAAAGCATCTGGGGTTAGCGCAGAGGAATCCACTAGCCATAAGAAATAAACAGAAATAAACCTAATTGCATCCTTCTAAACACTCCTGATCTACTTACACACCTGGGGATTCCAAATAAGTAGTTCTAGGTATGATCTGATGATCTATGATCATACCTGGCTTAAAGCTTCTCATAGCATAACTGCTCCCTCTTCCCCAGAGAACAACAACAGAGACAAAGGGGAAGTTTTTTCCCCATTTTAGAAAGTTCTAGTCTTCCCATTGGCTCTTTTGGTCAGGTGCCCACTCCTTTTCCTTCACCTGGGGGACTTTTATAACGCTTTACAGGTACTGCAAGCAGAGAACAGCCACCAAGAGGGACTTTATAGCTAACTGGCTGGAGGGGTGTTCATAAAATGGAGCTATACCCCCCCTTCATTTATCACAGCACCTATGAAAAATTTCACTATCTACATCATTTGCCACCCTAAGTGCTTAAATCATGTAGACTTATGCTCCTATATCACTTAGGCACCCCACTAGAAAACAGCCACATTAGCAATGTAAAACTATACAAAATGAGAAAGCAAACAACTAGCAATGAGTAAATTAAAAAATTGATTTATATTTTTTTTAAAATCATGATTTAAATAAAAATATTTATTGTAATTGTTTCTAGTCCACCCTGCTCCAGAACTATGGAGAACGCTATCCATGTAACTCTCCCCAGCCATCCAAGAATACTACTGATATAGCCTGGCAGTGAATGTTTCTCTGTCAGAGATCCACATTCCTCAGTAACAATCTTTGGTAGTTGACATGGCTAGAGGGGAAGGAGGGGGCCTGGGCTCTACCACATGCTGCTGATAGAAGACAGAGCAATATGTGGCTGAAAGGGGACTGTTAGTTATTCCATGACTAGACTAGCCCCTGCCCTCCTTCACATTAAATAAATAACCAATATACCAGAGCCCCACTGACCACCTTACCAGCTCCCCTCCCAGATTCACATCCCAGTCACTAGATGGCCATACTCTTTATCCATCTCTCTTCTGCCATCAGCATTGCCAGATACAACCAGAGACTCCTGGCTTCTCACTGATCACAGAGCTGTCCTCACCTACCTCTCATATATATTCCCATTTTCTTTCCACCCCCATCCTCAGCATGTTGCATGGGGTCCTAGTCTATCACCCATGTCTCCACTGCTTCAGCATCTTCCTGTAATCTCCAGGCCAAGCCTTCAGTCAATACTTTTCTGCTCCCCTGTCAACCGCCCCTTCACATTTCCAACCACTCTTCTCCAGACCCAACTCCCCAGTAGCCTCTCTGAAGCACTGCATTTGCACTTTCTTCAACTAGCTCCAACAGCTTCAACTCCAATCTCTCAAACAGAATCCGAGTCCCAGCCCACACACCCACTTGAGACCAGACACAGAATAAAAACATATCCCTTGCAGCTCCGTAGGCACTGAGTAATCACTGGACATCACACGGTGCCAGGAGTAAAAAAAAAAAAAATTAAGGGGATATCTTCACTGCCCTACAGTTAAGATTAAGGTGGTGTGAATTGCTGTGCATGCTAAGTGCTTCACTGCAACTCCTCCATGTAGATGCTTCAGGTATGAACTTCACAACCCCAAATTCATACTAATGTAGTAGTGTGAACATGGGGGCTTCAAGTTTGTGCCTGCAGCGTCCAAAAGGGGGAGTTAGAGTGCAGCACTTAGGTGCACACTGCTATTCACACGTCCTTAGTCCAAACTGTGGAGTAATGCTTTAAGAAAATAGCCTAAGTAGAAGACTGGAGTAGTTAAAAGCTCCACTGAAGCTGAAATTCTCTGGTAGTGTGCAAGACAACTGGAGGAAGGGCAAAAGCAGCTCTTCACTGTGCACTTGCAAGGGATGAGTGCCAGTACAAAGGAAGACATTCAGAAGGTAGCTTTATTTTTGACAGTGGTGGGTTCTGAAATACTGATGTGTTTAACAGTTTTCAGTTAACTCAGGCGGTGGAGGCTAACCATGCAACAGTATTACAGACGTTTGAAGAGCACTGTATTCCATGTAAAAATAAATATAAAAGACATGTTTTTAATAATAGGGTACAAAGGGAAGGTGAAACAATAGAAGAGCTTGTGACAGATCTGAGGCTGAAGAGCCACTCTCACAATTTGAGGGCTAACTGAGTCTCTGCTAAGAAGCCAGATTATGACTGGAAGATCCAGAATGAACCCTTGACAAAATATTTAGTTTACCAAGCAACAGAAGTACAGATTACAGCTGACAGAGCCCAACGCCCCACAACTCACACCCTTCAGAAAGCCCCCTTGCCCTAACATGGAGACTAAAAGAGGAGTGGATGGGCATAATACTCTGGGAATCACAGAACAAACAGAAGAATCAGCAGAGTGGGTACATTCATTGGTTGTTATAGAAAAAAGGGGAAAAAAGATGGGACTCTTTGCTTATGTATAGACCTAAAATAACTAAATAAATATGTAAAACGGGAATATTTTCTACTACCTACAAGAGGAAAAATTTGGGGGGTGATGGCTGATGTTAAATATTTTTCTCCACTTGATGCAGCAGCAGGTGCCCTGAGAAAAACAGAACACACACTTGTGCACATTCAACACCCCCTTTGGGAGACACTGTTTCCACAGACTGCCGTTGGGTTGAGTTCAGCATCTGAGGTGTTCACAGGAAAATACAACAATTTTTCATATAGAGGATACTAAGGCTTACTTAGGTGATATTTTGATCTTGGAAAAAGCAATAGAAGAGCATGACTAGTGGTCTTAGAAGCTTTGGAAAGAACCAGAACTGCTGGACAAAAAAAAAGTCAATTCTGTGTAATGGAAATAACATCCCTGGGACAGAAGTTAACACAGCAAAGTGTAGAGGTAGATCACAGTCAGGTGGAGGTCATCACAAACCTGCCTGGCCCAGTTGACAAGGAAGGAGCACAAAGATTCCTTGAAACTGTGAACTATGGAAGAAAATTTGTGCCTAATCTATCTGAGAGTACCACTATGCAAAGGTGTGCAATGGACATGGGATGCAAATCTGAAGAGCTTGAGAAACTGAAGGTGTTAAAAAGGTGTTCTCCCAGCCCTGAGATACTATTATAGCGCACAATTAAATTGTCCATGGTTGCCTCCAACAAGGGTATTGGCGCAGACTATTACAACATTATGGTCAAAACTGAAGACCACTGGCTGATGCATCACAGATGCAAATAAAAAATGAGTCCCAATATACTCCAATAGAGAAGGAGGCTTTAGCCTTAGCCCATGGATATAAAAAGTGTCAAGACTTTTTGCTGAAACTGATGATAAACCACTTATTGCCATTGACAAAAGGGACATGGCAATCAAACCATTCCCTCTTCCCTCCCCAGAATACAGAGGTTATTTTTCAGCTACAAATGTATGATTTTCAAAGTGAATAAAAACTTGGGAGAGATTTTATGGTTGCAGGCATACACTCTCTGGGTCATTTGACAAAAGTGCACTGGAGAAACATCCAGGGCTAGATTTGTAAATGTCAATTTGATAATTAAAAAGAAAGGCATGTCTGGTGTCACATGAAATGTGGACTGTGATTGTCAGAGCTACAGCTCAAGATTAAACCTGCTGAAAATAAGGCTATTAGCACAAGGTGGCCAGGACAGTACATTCACAGTCTCTATTATCAATTTAAGGGAGAGGTCTCAGTACTAGATGGGATTTTCTTCAAAGGCCCATGAGGTGATTCTTGTGGTATTTCAGAAAAAGGTTAAAAAGAATAAGTGAAGGTTATTTAGGGATTGAAAAATCTAAGAGCAGGTCAGATATGTTTTATACTGGCCTCAAATGAACAACCATACTGAGGAAGCTATTAAGGCTTGTGGCATATGCCAAAAATATTGGCCAAGTAAAATAAAAGAGCCCATGGTAGTGGCACAGGAAAAGTTGCCCCCAGAATGAAGTAGACAGAGTTTGTTTTCACTGGCTGGAAAAAAAAAAATCTATACACTTGTCCTAGGCTATTATTCTCACATCCCTGAGATAATCTTAAAATAATTCAGCTAAACAGATAATTGTGCATATCAAATCTATTTTTGCTAGACTCAGAATACTTGACATAGTAATGTCAGACAATGGTTACTACAGTTTAATAGGCACAAGTTTAAGCAGTCTGTGGTGAAGTATGATGTTAGACCTGTAACCACTAGTCCCAGTTATCTCCAATCCAATGAATTAATGGAAATCAAAGTAATAAAGAGAAAAAGACAGTGGAGTCAGACTCGGGTCCATATTTAGCACAGTTAAATTACAGATCATCAGTGAAGCATGCATTCTTACCTGTTGACATCCTGTTCAACAGAAAATGGTAAATAAAAATACTTGTACAGTTTGAAACTGATGTCAGTCACTGGGGACTTGTAGATGTACAAAGAGACAGATAAGGCAAGATAAAAAAAATCAATGTGATTTGTAGTCCTGGGAGCTGACACCACTTCATGAAAGTGATGATGTGTTTCTGTACAGTGGGGAACAATGGACACAAAACAACAATGGGGTCCCAGGAGCTTGCCCTTCAGTAGTATAAGATTATTACTCCAAATGGACACATAATATGGAACAACTGGTGACAATCTAAGAAGGGAGGGAGATAAGGGGCACCGAGTCTGCCCAAGAGGGTCGATAGGAAACAAAACACAGCAGGTTGAGACAACAGAACCCCAGAATATGGAATAACCAGAACAAATAGACGTCCACCTCCTGAAAGCAATAGCGCTGAACTTCACGGCGAGCTCCTCAAGTAGAAAGCAACAGCCCAGACTAACTGAAGACTAAAATTTATTGTTATTAAGTTTTGGTTTAGAAGAGAAGATTTGGTATTCAGGACTGTGATTTTAAGGGATGAGTTCCCAGCGAGTCGGGGCAGGGTGCCGTGAAACTCTATTTGTTTTTAGGCACAGCTAGAACCAGAACAAACCAAATCTCTTACAAGCACAGAGAGATCTTTGAACAGCACAGAAGTCACAAGTGTGTGGAGAAGCTCTCCTACTCCAGTTGTTTGTTGCTATCTGCTTCAGGTACCAAGTGAATGGGCAATAACAAGAGAGGATTCCATGTGTATAAAGGTAAATTGGGCTCTTTATTAAAATAACTATTTATAGAGATGCTGTTAGACGCAGCTAACATTCAAGCCATGTGCTAACACACTGACTTTCTGGGGCCTCCTCCAAACTCTTCTGCCCTTCAGCCTATGCACCTCACTTTCAAATTTTATTCAGGTTACCACACCATCCTCACACCGACTGTGCCAGACAAGTACTTACCTTGGATTGCAGTAGAAATATTTACAAACTTGGCGTTAAATCCTACAGTCCCTACTTAGGCTAAACTCATACTGAAGTTGATGGGAGACTTGCTTGAGTAATGACGAAGTATGGCTTCCAAGATTTGACTTATAGCATTCTGACTGGCTAGCGCTGCACACTGGTTAGGAATGTGGTGATGGTAATAGTCCATAAATGTATAATATCACATTAATCCTCCACACAGCATTATCACTGCAGTCACAGCCTTCCCTGGATGGTTGGATATGATGAGTGTCATTTCTGAGCCAATCACCATTGACTCGTATTCAGACAGCATGGCTGCCACCTAGGGTGACCAGACAGCAAATGTGAAAAATCGGGGTGGGGGGTAATAGGTGCCTATATAAGAAAAAGACTCAAAAATCAGGACTGTCCCTATAAAATTGGGACATCTGGTCACCGTACTGTCACCAGACATGTCCCCAGGATGTCCATGGAAGCTACTGGCCATTTTATGCTCCTGATCTGCAAAGGAAATTCCTAGTGTCATGGATGGGGAAAGTGAGAGCAGATGGAGCCTATGATATCTCCCCTAAATATTTTTCAAGAACGGGAAATTTCCCAGCTCAGTAATTTAATAACTGCAAGATGTGTGCAGCGCAAGCACTCCAAGAGGCTGAAGATGTCCCTCTGCTTCCCTGTCATTATCTAAGCTGTGAGTGATACTGCTCTCTAATTTGATGAGCTGTACCTACAACACTCCGTATTAATTTGTTATGAGGCCAATACAATATAATTGTTTAGAGACCAGTGGGATTACTGTGGTTTTGTATTATTCTGCAAGCTTTAATTCATCCAAATTAAAAAGGGCCCTTTAGTCCAAGAAAGCTAACTTGTGTTTGATAGAACAGATTAAGATAGCTGTTAATGGCAGCATTTCGCTTGAGTCTAGCATAGAACTGTTTGCAGCTACTGATAAATTTCAGATATTTCACTGCTAACCTTTTTCTAGTAACTCATATGCTGTTGTTTAGTACAGCTAAACAGGGTTTATGATGCTGCAAATGGAGAGAAAAAACACTTGAGGGACACTTCTATCAAAATATCGTAATAGTTGCTTTCTGTATGGGGGGTTATACATTGACAAAAGATTTCCAGCCTAGGCCCCCTGACCATTACTTTGACCATGCTCAGAAGCACAAGCCTGAAATTTGAGGGGATAGAGAAAGGGAAAGGTGAGTGAATCACCTTTGTTTTTTTCTCCCCCCAGGGCAAAATTAAATTCTAGTTTTCCTTTTAGGAACATATTGTATCTTCATTATCACAACTACCTTGCCACAATTCTGTTAAGATTGACTTACACGCACAGCTCTATCAGTACAGTGATGTATTCTTTAAATGAAGGAAGAAACTACTGTATCTGAATTGGCCATTACTCTTTAAGGACTGTTATCCAAATTTCCACTCCACTGGTGCCAAATTAACTAGGGATGAGGAGAGCCAGACAAGACAAAAGAAAACTCTAAGACAACCTTCACCAATCCCTCAAAATGAATCCAAGATAAATCTTTTAAGTAGTAGAAAACTGCAGGTACTTTTTATTCTAGTTAGAACATAAGAATGGCCATCCTGGGTCAGACCAATGGTCCATATACCCCAGTATCCTGTCTTCTGGCAGGGGCCGTGCCAGATGCTTCAGAGGGAATGAACAGAACATGGTAATTATCAAGTGATCTATCCCCTGTCATCCACTCCCAGCTTCTGGCAGTCAGAGGGTTAGGGGCAGCTATAGCCTGGAATTTCGTTCCTGACTATCTTGGCTAACAGCCGTCAAGGGACCTATCCTCTAATTTATCTAATTCTGTTTTGAACCCAGTTATATTTTTAGCCTTCAGAACATCCCCCGGCAATGAGTTCCACAGGATGACTGTGAATTGTGTGAAGAAGTACCTCTTTATGTTTGTTTCAAACCACTGCCTATTAATTTCATTAGGTGACCTGTTTCATCTGGCTCTTGTGTTACGCAAAAAGGTATATAACACTTCCCTATTCACTTTCTCCACAGGATTCAAGATTTTATAGACCTCTATCATATCCCTCCTTGGCCATCTCTTTTTTAGGCTGTGCAGTCCAGTCTTTTTAATTTATCCCTCATACACCTAATTATTTTTGTTGCCCTTTTCTGTACCATTTCCTGTTCTAATATAGCTTTTTTTTTTAGATGGGGTGACCAGAAATGCACACAGTATTAAAGGTGTGGATGTAACATGGATTTATGTAGTGGCATTATGATACTTTCTATCTTATCTATTCCTTTTCTAATGGTTCCTAACATTATGTTAGCTTTTTTGACTGTTGCTGTACTTTCAGCAAATACTTTCAGAAAACTATCCACGAATACTCCAAGATCTCTTTTTGAGTGGTAACATAATTTGGAATGCAGCATTCTCTACATACAGTTGGGATTAGGTTCTTGTGGTTTTGTAGAGTGTACATATTGTGATAGACCCAGGCCAGTTGGGTACAACGAAGTAGTCTTATTAGGATCCAGGAAGTGGGCGGGCTTACTGCTAAAGGATCCCCCCACAGCCTAAGAGGGGGGTCCACAGGACCTGGAAAACCATGGAAACCATGCCAGTTCTCCGGCGGAGATGGATGCGTGGCAGAAAGGTAAAGACAGAGATGGAGCGTGGGTCTGCTCTCCACCGGATGGCCTGAAGCATGGGTGGGAGCTTGCCTGCCACCAGTCCCCTACCACCAAGCTAGAGCTCTTGACCCATTTGACCCAGGCGGAGGAGGCTGCCGAGTAAATGGCCTGGCAAGCCTCCACCCATGCCAAATCGCCCGGGTCCAGGACCACGAGGAGCATGTCATTGGCATACGCCGACAGGACCAGCCATAGCTCCGGCTCCCGCAGCACCAACCCTGTCAACCTCCTACGGATGAGACAGAGGAAGGACTCGATCACCAGAGCATACAGCTGGCCCGACAGGGGGCACCCCTGCAAGAAAGAGGGAGGACCCCGCTCTGCAAAGACTCGGCCCAAACGGTGACTAGGTCTGGACCGAGGACATCCCAGAACATGTGGTAGAACTCCACGGTCAGCCCGTCCATGCCCGGAGATTTATTGGTGGGCATGCGGTGGAGGGCTTCCGAGAACTCCGCCAGAGCAAGAGGCAGCTCTAGCCAGCCTTGGTCGCCCGCACTGACCATCAGGAGTTCGTCCCAGAGCACTCTGCAAGCATTCGGATCGGTCAGATATGGAGAGAAAAGGCCTACATAGAAGGCCCTGGCCCTCCCGCACATCTCCGCTGGATCCGTGAGGGGGGTGCTGTCCTCTACAAGGAGGCAGGTGACGTGCTTCTTGGCCCCCCTCTTTTTCTCCAGGGTGTAGAAGAAGCAGGAGCCGTGATTCATCTCCCGAAAGAGGCGGATGCAGGATCAAACAAAGGCACCCCGGGCCTGATGGTCCTCGAGGGCCCAGAGCTCCTCCCGTTTCTCCCAGCATGCCCCGCAGAGGGATGGATCCTCAGGGCTGGCGGCCAGACGCCTCTCCAGCTCTAAGACCTCCCATTCCAACTGCCCTATCGCCGCATCCCTCCATCGGCTGGCACCCCGGGTGTAGTCACTGAAGAAGAGCCGGGCGTGCACCTTCCCCAGGTCCCACCACCGCCGCGCCGAGGGAAAGGCACGCCGTTGCCCTCGCCAGGCCAGCCAGAACTCCTAGAAGGACGCCAGAAACCCCACATCCTCCAACAAGCTGTTGTTAATATGGCAATAGGCCGGCCCCAGCCTCTCTGCACAGAGAGAGGCCGTCACGGTGGCTAAATGATGATCGGAGAACGGGGCTGGCCGGATGCTGGAGGAGTGGGCCCGTGAAAGGTGGAAACGTGATAAGTAGATGCGGTCCAACCAGGAGTGGCGCGACTGATGGGCCTCCACCTGGACAAAGGTGAACATCGAGACATCATCCGGACGGTGGTTGCGCCAGACATCCACCAGGGAGTGATGGTCGACTATCTCCCGGAGGACATCCGTGGCGGCCATGCACTGCTCGGTCCCCGAGCAGTCCCGCTCCTCGAGGGTAGTATCAAAGTCCCCGCCCAGGACGAGGCACTCACCACGATCCAAGGTTCCAAGGGAGGCAGATGCCTGCTGAAAGAAACGCAGCCGCCCGGGGTGAGATCGCTCAGATCGAGGCCCGCTGGCAGAGGGTCGTCCTCCCCCTGGGTGACCGGGGTCAGACCCAGGGCCTCGATCTCCTCGTAGATGGAGGGGAGCTCTCCTTCCACCACCCTGGAGGTCTCCCCGCCAGTGCCTGAAGTGACGCTCGCCCCGGGGCTCCCAGGGGCTCCAGACGGTAACGGGGCAGGAGGGGCTCCATCAGGGGCCTTGGAGGGAAGGGACTCCAATAGAGGGACGGTACTGCCCTCCCGTGCTGCCACGTCTTCCCCAGCCAGTACCGGGGGATGGCACGTGCTCACGGGCAAGGCAGAGGGCTTGGCATCGGTGCCCCCCTTTCTGGTCTTCCGGGGGGCTTCCACATCGGTGAAAAGAAGCAGAGCTCGAGCTTTCCAGCGGGTGCGGTGGCAGGTGATTTGGCAGCAGCGGTTGAGGTAGAGGCTTGGGGGGGTGATGGAGGGGCAGGCGGGGGAGGGGTATCTGGGGCTGCTGGAGGGGCCCCACCCATTGTGTCCCCCGCCATAATGAGCAGGGAGGGAGGGGAAAACACCAGAGAGAGGAGGGGAAAGGGGAGGCAGGCCAACCACTCCTCCCCGCTAGGCTGCAGGCCGGGGAGGAGGGTGCCAAAAGGGGTGGGCTGGACAGGGGGGCTTTTGAGGGCTTGTGGGGGACAGTCACCGACTCAGGATGGGAATCCAGCTTCTCTAGCTGCACTAGGAGAGGGGGGTCATAACAACGTTAGGGGAGTGCAGTGAGATCGGGGAAAACTCAAACAAGGGAGGGGCACAAGAGCATAGGAGGGGGCAGGGGAGCACTGAGTAAGGGGCCAATCAGGGCAGGGGTACCACGTGGGGAGGGGAGAGAACCAGGCTGGAGGCAGGACAGGGAACCAAGGGGCTAGCTTCAGAGGCAGGGCGGGACAAACAAACAAAAGCTGCAGAGGGAAAAGGGCAAGGCAGGCAAACAAACTGAAGCCAGCGAGGTGCTGGGGTAAAGGGGATGGCAAAAAGGGCAGGTAGCAAGGGACAAAGCTGGGGGCTTGCTAAAGGGAGCCAGTCCAGGGGCGGGGGAGGAGACGTGCGCCCACGTGCACTTGCAAAGAGAGTCAGTGCAGGCTGGCTGCTGCTTCAGGCCCAAAAGGTGGTGAAAGAGCGGCAGGCCAAGCAAGCAGCGGAGTCCCAGAGGCAGGAGCTTGAGGCAGATAAGAAGTGTCCATTGGGGGTGGTGGAGGGGGCAGCGACGATGGTGGTGGTGGTGGTTGCGCGGGACACACAGATGGACTAGGAGGCAGGCTCCACACCACAAACCCTGCATCCCCACAAACACAGTCAAAACCCCCACCACAAGAGCACAGTTCAAAAGTTACTCAGCCTCCAGGCCCCCTCCACAGTGGTCTGCAGAGTCCCTGCGCGCTCCCCCAGCAGCAAATGGCCTCGTCTCCTCCTCCGTCGGGGTCCAGCAGCTCCCAGGCAGCAAAGGCAGCAGCATCCCCAGGCAGCAGCCCGGTGGCCAGGCAGGCAGAGAGGACCCCTCACAGATGGTGGTGGTGTCCACAGCAGCAGCAGCAATGGCTGGGGGAGGGGTCCCTCACAGCCCCCTCTGGAGAGCGGGCCAGCACCCCCCCTCCCAGGGGCTGTTGTTAGAGCAGCAGCAGCACCCAACAATGGCGGGGTTCAGCAGCTAGTCAGCAACCAGGTAGCAGAGAAGGGGGGTGGGTGGTGTCTGGCCCAGCCAGGGGAGCAGCAGCAGCAAGAGCCCAAGGCTCAGCAGGAGCAGCAGCAATTTCCCTCCTTCCTCCAGGCCAGTTGGGTACAACAGAGGAGTAGAAAGCAGATCTACTGGCCACTGGATTAAGAGTTTTCTGTTCCTTGACTGACCAGAGCAGGGGCTGCTCCAGGCTAATGAGAACACCAGACTCCAATTAACCTGCAAAGAGTCAGGTGAGGCCATTAAGCTAATGTGACCACCTGACTCTAATTAAGGCCCTTCTGATACTATAAAAGGGCTCACTCCAGTCAGGCTGAAGAGAATCAGAGGAAAGGAAGTGCAGGTGAGGGCCTGGTTAATGAAGACACCCTCAAGCCATCAGTAAGGGGGAAGAAGAGAAGTGGGAGAGCTATGGGGAAGTGGCTCAGGGCAATGTAGCAACTCTGGCAATGAAAGGTCAGCTGCCAACAGCTGCTACCATTAGGGTCCCTGGGCTGGAACCCGAGGTAGAGGTTGGGCCCAGGTTCCCCCCAACCTGCCACTACAGAAACCTCTCCTAGGAGGGGAAGACAGGCCCCTGTCAGGACAGGAGGCTAAACTGTTTGGGTATAAGCCCATAGGGACAACAGCTGTGGGAGTTCTCTCACCAACCTCTTTGCTGGCTTATAATGAAAAGGGCTCAGTAGACTGTAACCCTGGCCCAAGAGAGAGAAGGGCTATGTGGAGGGTCACAGTGAGCCCTCTGAGGCTAGCATAAACTGCCTAGAAGTGTGGGACCCATGGGGACAAGGTCGGAGCTCTACCACAAAATATATATTCATTCATGTTGTCCCTGGACTTTCTGGCTTCAGAAAAATCATGTGGAGAAAAGCGAGTTTCTCTGGCTGTAATCCAGCAAACCACTTATGCCTGTGTGTAACTATAAATGAATGAGTAGTCCCAATAGAACATGAGGCTTAAGTTTTTAGAAAAGAATAAATGCATTCATCTGTGTACAAATATAAATGACTAATTTGTATATGTAATATCATTTCATGTGTAAATACAGTATTTGCCCACACAAATTACCTGCTAGATGTGTAACTGGTCACTTGTGTATGCAAATACCACAACCGCATGTGCAACTGAATAAGGCATGCAAATAAGGCATGAATATCCACACGTACTCCTCTGAAAACGTGGCCCTTCTGGTGGTTGGGTTTCTGCAAGTTTCCAAAATGTTCGGTAGTTATCCATATCTCTTGTGGTCTGTACCAATTAGGCTAGTCTAATGAGATTACTAGCCAATCTTGCAGTGTTTCAGGATATTCAGCCGTTCTGGTCCCAGTACCCACAAAATAATTTTCACCCATGTTTGACCCCGTTATAGATGATGCTTTCAGTCTGTGGAAAAAGGGCAAAAAAAAAAAAAACCTGCCTCCAGGACATCCTACTCCTGCCTGATACTATTGACACAGATAAAGACTATTGTTTTTGCACCCACTTTAACCATTTTATGAAAGCTCCCGAAAGTCTTTCCTAAATCCAGCTAAATGGAAAACCTTCCACTTCAACTGCTCATTCATCTAGATGAAATTCTGCCTGCTACATGATTGAATGTATTCTCGATCAAAAAGTAGCAATCACCAAATACATCAATGGACAATGACATCGGGGAGGGCATTGTTCTTCATTCTGCCTGATGGACCATGGAGAAACTCCTCTTTTATATCTGATTGCCACTAAAGGAGTCAGTGCTAAAAAAGCATCCCACTCAGTTTTTTTTTTTAAAAACACTTTCTCAAAATGATTGAAAACTCAGACTTCAGCCAGGCCCTGCCTTACAAGAGAATTAATTTCAAAGTTTCCTTTACTCATATTGTGCTGTGCTTTCTTAATTCTGGGCTTGATCTGTATTCATATTGTGAGGCCTGTCTTCAGTGAGAGATTGCTCTATCAGAAGAGCACAGGATGAAGCCTCAAATACTTTTACTAGTGTGAGGGCTTCCTGGACAAGTCCAGAAAGTATAAATATATGTTTTTGGATCCAATCTTTTGGCAGCATCTAAAACTTTGGATAGTTGCCTATTACTAAAACTACTGGGGCTCTGTGTTTCAGGCTCTCCAAATTATGACCCACCAGTCCAGTCATAAATGGTTATAGTAGGTAGAAGGGGATTAGACAGATACCAATACATGATGCTCACGTACCTCTCAAAAGTCCCTGTCCCTCATTTTAGCCTCATTACCTACATTCTACACAAATTTGAGAGCTCCGCACTTTCACTGTTATAGTAATTTACATCAGAAATAAAGATTAATGAACTGAAATTAGAGAGTAATTTATGCCAAAGGCAGGGACGGACACACCCCTGGTATTTTAACTTCCTTGCACACATCACTTCTGTGCCCCCCTCATTTTGGGTCTTTAATCCACATTGCATCCCAGAACGAGGCTTGGCATGTTGAGAGGTCTGAGGACACATCTGAGATTAGAATTTTATACTCCTGGCCCTATTGAGTAATTTTCCTGCACAGTACTTCAGGTAGGCAGTTAAACTGGAATAATTCCTATTATCCAATCCTCAAAGGGTATGTCCTGGATACAGTTATGTATTCAAAATGGTTGGGGTTTTAATGGAGATATACCAGTTGAGGATCTATCCCTTGACAGACAGGACAATAAACCCCAAAATATTAAACTTTTATCTTGATTCCCCCATACTTTCCTAACCACAATGGTGTACCTCAAAATCTCCACCAAGATGATATGAAAGCACTGTTGCATTAGCAACTCTTGTATTTAGCAGTGATTCTAAAAGTAATGAAAAAAGACTATACCTGGCCACTGACATTACTTTAGCGTTTTCAAGATTTATAAATTGGAATTCAAGGTAGTTTATCTCCAGTGCAATAATATCATGTTATATATAAATAATAACAATAAAAAGCAGTGTTGCTCCTTTTGCTTCTGCAGCTTACCTTTTTGGCTGAATAACTTGCTTCACATGAATTATGTAGCTCTCATTGGTCTATGGAAGGAGGCAATAGCTACTGAAGGATTATTGCTTCTGGAGCCACAGGCAAAACACATTTTTAAGGTATTTTTCTTCTTTGATGGGGGCATGCAGAAGGGAAGCACATTTTTAACACCCAACCATTGCAAACTCAATTGTAACTCATGGTCTTCTTATTTCCTAAAATGCATTTTAAAAAGAAAATAGAAACTGGAAATCTAACTATTTACAGTGGCACAAATAAAAAGGTGAGGAACAGAAAGAGGGGAAGAGGAAGATAGAGAACAGATGAAAGGTGAAGAAGAAATAGTAACTGCTGCAGATCCTCCACTGGTGTTAGTCTGTGCAGCTCCAATGAACAATGGAGCTACTCCCACTGGCTGTAGCTGAGGTTCCGGCCCTCCTTTTTTATTTTACCAGATTCCCCCGAGCCCCACTCCTAACTCACCTTAGGTCAAGTAACTGACAAGTGACACGTTCTGCAGAAAGCTCAAAGCTTGGCTGTGGTGCAAACTCTGTGTCTGGCCCACAGGTGACACAGCTTGGGGCTACTGCCTTCCTTGGCAAAATGTTTTAGGGAATAACCTTTGGAACTACTCAATGGAAAAACTTAATACACTTAAGTCCTATACATGCTGCTGACAGATTTCCTATATTGTGTATGAAGTATACTAATATATATGTATAAATATTGCACTCCTTTACCATAAGACCGTAATTGATCAAATGCAAATAAATTTAGTCATTTTCATGGCCTTTCTGGTCAGAGTTATCCTCATAAATATAAATTAGGGTGGCAGATATACTGCCAGATTCATCTTTTAAATTATGCACTGCTTAGCACAAGCTGTACTGCTGGGCCCCTGCACACACAGAATATTTACCTAAGGAAACCCCCAAACAGAAACTTATAACTAACCCTATCCCTTCAACCTCTCTACCCCCCCCCCAACACAAAATGTTTAAAGAAAAGGAGGACTTGTGGCACCTTAGACTAACCAATTTATTTGACCATAAGCTTTCATAAGCTACAGCTCACTTCCTCGGTGCTCACGAAAGCTTATGCTCAAATAAATTGGTTAGTCTAAGGTGCCACAAGTCCTCCTCTTCTTTTTGTAGATACAGACCAACACGGCTGCTACTCTGAAACCTGACAAAATGTTTAGTAGACTTAATTTATTTTTGTATTCTTCCCTGTGGGGTGTAAGAAAGTTATCTTAAGTGCACAGTAAAAATAAAATTAGCACAGTCTTCTTTCTCCTGCTTCCCTTCCTTTCAAGTACTTTACATTCTCTCTTCTCCCTCCTCTCTCCTGCACCTCCCATAGCTAAGATTCCCCAACAACCATGGGCAGTTTGCTATTTAATGGCCAAATTCTGCTCTCAAATTCATGTATGCAATCTTCTCAGATGCATGTGTATAGCTCTCGTTAAGATTAGTGAACGAAATGTGGCCATAAACTGATCAGGAGAAAGTGTTCACAACTTCCAAAGATAGTCACTTTTGTTATTTAATAAATTACAGTGACTATTTCAGTATTTATATATATTTTTAAAGTTCCTGTTTGTTCATCTGCTCCATAGACATGAGACATAATTCAGCATCAAAGAAAAACAGAACTGCAGAATCATTAGCCTATGCCCATGTACGGTTCTAAAATACACTACAGAATTGTGAAGCAGTGGGCCAAAAGACTAACGTTTTCCTATAGGGAGTCATGATGACCTACTTGCTCACATTAGTAAACCGTGACTATGACTCCAATGGGACTACTTATGTGAGTAAATCAACTTATATGAACAAGGAGTTCACAATCAAACCAATAGTGTTTTGACCCATCGATGCAACTTACCACAAATAATAGGAAAGTGCTTCATACAAACACAGCCTGATTCTGATCTTGGTCATACCAGGCTAAATCTGAAATAATCCCACCCCCATAAGTGAGAGAAACCTCAGTCTTATTTAAATACATCTCTCCTCTAAAGGGGATAGATTATCATTTTCTTCCCTCCCTTGTAGTTTTCCTGCTGCAAAAATGAAGGTCATTCTTGTGAAAGGGATATATGAAGCATCCCAAACCACTATCTAAACCAGAGGTAGTCAACAGGCAATAGGCATGAGCCAACTCCAGACTGCCAAATGCTTTTGATCGGACCCCTAAATCATTTGATTTACGTGGTGGTGGTGGTTTTTTCTTTCCCCCCCCCTCTGGAGTCTGGATCTTGACTATACCTTACCCAAGAAATTTGGGCCATGACAAAAAATACACTATCCCTGATCTAAACCTGCAGAAGATAAATCTATTCTTATGAAAAAATATTATAACATTAGCAAGTGCTAACCAGGGTTAAGGGTGTAAAAGGTTAAAAATAAAAATGGCAACCAAAATGAAAGGACTCATGAAAATTTAATGAGCCCTTAGGAGATTGTTTTGTTATGCAGAGTCATTTAATTACAGGAACTATAGTGTGTCCTGGGAATCTGGGGCAACAAAACCAGAAGAGTATACAGAAGATATTTCAAATAACCAAAGGCTCAGCCCTACATTCTGAGTACCCAGAACTCTCGTTTAAGTCAATAAATGAATAATTAGACCCAAAGGAGAAAAAAAGCATGGAAAAGAAGAACAGAAAAGATAACCTCTGGTAATTCATCCTCTGTGATAAGAAAAAGCTCCAATTACAATCATAAAAGCCCTAATTACAGAAAAATCACTTATTTTGTAAATCTGTGATCTGATGGGTTAAACTATCCAGCCACTGCACTCCGTCTTACTTGCCTATTTATAATGCTGTTTAAATATGTACTCAGTAATTTTGCCTGGTGTTATATTGTTGCTTGCATTTGAGACAATCAATCAAAAATACAATAAAAAGTCTGATGAAAGGGCAAGAAATAACCTTTCATGACAACATCTTGGCTATATATGATTTGTTCTCTGAAATTGAGGTCCTAAGCGACAATTCCGTTCTTGACCTTGTATTCATTCCAGGTTTTATGTCTGCTCTTGTAATGAGTTGCCATGCCTTGGTTTTGGTGTCCCATATTGTGTGGCATGTCATATCTTTCTAGAATTTTTTTCTTTTCTTTTTATGATGCACTACGACTTATTCCTCTAATTCAGTCTGTTTATCTGTTGCCAATCACTTTTTTCCCCAGGTATGTTCACTTTACACCACCCCTTTCTGCTAACAAGGTGAAATGACAGCTGAAGTTTTTTTCTTTCTTGATATGAACTTGTAGGAAATAGAGTTCATTTATAGAATAGACAGACCATGGATATGAAAATATTACTAAACTGCAAGGGAGGTCAAAAATGTGACATTTTACATATTTTAGGCTTGAAAAATAAACCTAAAAATGAGCCTATGCCAGCACAAAATATGACACATCCCAAGCGAAAGATGTAGTCTTTGAAACTGGGATTTGAAATTTTAATTGACTCATTTCCTGAATTACATTCAAACACAGTTATCTTATATACTTACAGATATTTAGGGGTCATTTAGGGATACATATCAAGCAGACATTTTACAGAACCTTATGTACAGAAAGTTTAGTACTTTAGCAATAAAGATGAATGTCTGTGCTGCATGAAGACTTCCCATTAAAATTGCAGTGAATTTTTCTTAACAGCTGAAGATAGAATATAGTCCTCATTTGTTAAGAAGTATTCAAATAAAGTGATAGCATGTGACAGTTGCACCATTGTCAAGAGATGAGGATAAAAAAATACCCCTGTAGTAACACAGTTAATGTTCATTTGGGTTAAAATTTCAACTGGATTTAACAGTTAGCTCTTACCATGAACTAGGGTATGACAGCAAGAAACTTATGCATCACTGCAATATGGACAAGATCATGACCAGCCCTAACAAAGCCATGCAGAAGCATAAGGGGAAGTAAAGAAAAACACACACACACACAGAGCCACTCATATAGCCTCCCTGGACCTTCAAGCGCAGAGGAGAGGGCATAACTCAGATCCAATACTTCCTCCCCACAACAGATAGACTTGATGATAAACAGTTAACTTATCTTCATTGATGATACTGTAATACTGGCAAAAGATACAGCAGAACTGGAGAACAAATTGCAGCAACTGCAACCACTTTTGCATTATATTGGGTTGGAAGTGAACATGTCGAAGACGAAGTGGATGCAGAATGAGCGTTTTGCAGAAGGAATCATCACTGTAAACGGGAAAAATCAAGGAGGTCAACAAATATATTTACCTGGGTCAGCAGCTGAGCAGACACAACTCATGTGAAGGGGAATGCAGTAGGAGAAAGGCAGGGTGGGGACGTTTCAACAAAATAAAGACAGCTCTAACGGATGATGAACTGCCCATGAAGAAAAGGAAAGAACTGTTTAACTCCACTGTTCTGCCAGCAATGATATACGGGAGAGGAAAGCTGGTCAACGACAAAAGTGGAGAAAGAGAAATTCACTGCCATGCATAGAGCAACAGAAAGGCGAATGTGTAAGATCACTCCATGATCATATACCAAATCCGGAGATCAGAAGGTGTACAGAAGTGACCAATATAGTGCAGGCCACATACGGCGCAAAGCAAAGATGGGTGTGTCGTGTAGTGCGCAGGCAAGACAGTAGGTGTACAATCCGCATCAGTGACTGGATCTATAGAGACCACAAGCAACTGCTGGACAGATCAAAAATGCACTGGGCTGATCCATGACGAAACTCTTTAGCCAGAAATGGAAAGCACGTGCTTGCAACAAAATAGAATGGTGTGGCGTCAACTTGCATTTCTTGGAGGGATGGACGAGGACAAGACAGACAAAGGTGACAACAGAGACAAGGAAGGGACAAAGAGGCAGCTGGAAACAAGCAGACCCTTGGCTCTGCCCTCCAAACATGTTGGCCAACAGAGCTGAGCCAGGGTAGGATGTCATTTGCTAAATTGACCTTGTCAAGTGGGGAGCACAGATACTTCCCTCTGGGAACCAGGATTGAGCAGAAAGGAACTGTGATGCCCTTCCCTGGGCTTCCTCTTTGGGATATAATTATGTGCCACCCCAAAGCATCTCAGGACATGGGCCAAGCGTCTGTCTAGACCTATGTTAGACAACATAGGGATGTGAGGATGTGCTCTTTCCTCAGGCATGAAAGAAAGAGTCTGGTTAGAACAGGAGGGGTCAAAATTCTTGCCATCTGGAAGGGAGAGAAGTGCAACCTCCAGCAGTGAACTGCAAAAGGGCTGCCTTGCAGCTGGTGGTCTCTCCCACATGTAAAGAGCCAATTATTAGAGAAGACCATTCTGTGAAAGGCTGCTATGATGAAGTAAATACAAACTAAAGGGTTCAGTAGTGATCAGTCAGTCAAACAGAAGGCAGCTTTAGTTAATGTTCATGAAAGGAGCTAAATCCCCATTCCTCTCAGAGCCAGAGAGATTTGGGTATAAGACACCCTGAGGATCTCATTGCCAGTGCCTGATTTTTTTTTTTATGTATTCTGTCTGTCTTCTGTTGTGTCCTGCTTTGGTATTAAAAATCTAGAGTTTAAGGGATCCACTGCCTATGTTCCAAATCCACAGATCCTCACTAGGGATATTTTTCATTCTCATTGATTGTGTCATTGCTCTAATATGCTTACGGAAAGTGTATATACAGATATATTATACATAGGATATGTTGTACAAAAATTTCAAACAAAACCAGCCATGGTTCTGATCTTGTAGCCACACACACTCTCACACGGAATCTCATTGACTTGAACAGCATTTTAAAGTAGCAGGGCAAAATTCAAGCTAGGAGTAAATTGGTGCAGTTCCACTAAAGTCAGCCCAGTTGTATTTGCTTGTACCTGGAATGAATTTTGCCCAGCTGTTCCAATGGCTCATATAAGGTCTGTTACATGTATACTTATATATTTAGTGGTATCCTGTGCTCACGTGAGTAAAGATTATTCTTGAGAGTAAAGGTTTGCATGATCAGGCCTGAGTATGTAATGATGCAGTTTATTGGCCAAATTCCTTGCACAGAGAAGTAACATGCAACTCCAGGGGGAGGCCCAAACTGCAAACCCTTAACTGCCTGAGGCAAATGGTGCTATTCATATAAGTAAAGGTTTTGAGGGGTCAACCAGGAGGCAGTGGAAATGGCACTTCTGGATCAGAAGGCAGAATTTAGCATTTTGCAGTTATTTTATGTTGATAGATTGCAATTGCTGTAGATGGATTCATTAAAGAATTTGATGGTAGAGCAATGTTCATTTTCAATGGGAAAATTTTGAAAGGATCCAAAGAACGCAAGCAAATAAAAATGAGTTATAGTCATTGCAAATATGAGAAACATAATGGGCCAGAGCCTCTGCTGCTGTAAAGTGGCATAGCTCCATTGGCTTCAATGCAGTTGTTCCAATTTACACCAGTCAAGGAGCTGGCTCTTCATAACCTGATTTTGTACGTCCTCGTTTAACACAAATTTAGAAGAATTATTTAAAACAAAGCAGGGACGTTTTCTGAATTATAGAACAATTTGGCTGAGTTATAGCTGAAACACTGGCACCACAGCTAAGCTATTTTTTTTCTTGAAGGTTTTCAAATCATCATCTTAAATAAGGACTATATTACCTCCAACTGTGCTAATTTAGTGGATAATTTACTCTTAAATATGCAAAGTACTGCAGTGCTACAGATCAAAAAAATCCCCAAAGACTCAGGTGTTTCTTTTAAAACAGATTCAAAGATTCCAAGGCCAGAATGGATCATTGTGACCATCCAGTCTGACCTCCTGTGTAACACAGGCCATAGAACTTCCCAAAAATAATTCCTAGAGCAGAGCTTTTAGAAATACATCCAGTTTTGATTTTAAAATTATCAATGATGGAGAATCCGCCATGACCCTTGGTAAATTGTTCCAATGAATAATTACACTCAGCATTAAAACTCTATGCCTTCTTTCCAGTCTGAGTTTGTCTAGCTTCAACTTCCAGCCATTGGATCATGTTATACCTTTCCCTGCTAAACTGAAGAGCCCATTATTAAATATTTTTCCCTAGGTAGAAACTTATAGACTGTAATCAAATCACCCCTGAAGCTTGTCTTTGTTAAGCTAAGTAGATTGCATTCTTTGAGTCTATCACTGAGGCATGTTTTCTAATCTTTTTATTATTTTCGTGCCTCTTCTCTGTACCCTCTCCAGTTCATCAACATCCTTCTTGAACTGTGAACACCAGAACTGGACACAGTTTCCATCACTGGTTGCAGTGACAAAAAAAAGAGGTAAAAATCTCCCTATTCCTACTTGGGATTCCCCTGTTTTTGCACGTCAGGATCACATTAGCTCTTTTGGCTACAACATTGCACAGGGAAATTATGTTCAGCTTATTATTCACCATGACCACCAAATCTTTTTAGAGTCCCCGCTTCCGAGGAATAAGATCCCCCTTCTGTAAATATGACCATTCTTTGTTCCTAGCTATGTACATTTACATTTAGCTGAATTAAAATGCACCTTGTTTTTTTGCACCCAGTTTACCAAGTGATCCAGATCACTCTGAATCAATGAACTGTTCATTATTTACCACTCTCCAATGTTTGTGTCATCTGGAAACCATCAGTGATGATTTTATGTTTTTTTCCAGGTCACTGATGTAAATGTTAAATAGCATAGGGTCAAAAATCAATCCCTGCAGTAGCTCACTGGAAACACTCCTGCTTGATGACTATTCCCCATTTACAATTACATTTTTAGATGTATCAACCATCTTTATAATCCACTTAATGTGTGCCATGTTAATTTGATGATGATATAGTTTTTTTAATCAAAACGTTGTGCAGTTCCAAGTCAAACACTTGGAAAAATCTAAATATGTCAACCTATTACCTTTATCAACCAAACTTGTAATCTCATCAAAAAAGATAAGTTTAGTTTGAATGAATCTATTTTCCATAAATGCACATTGATTTGCATTAATTACATTACCCTCTTTTAATTCTTAATTGAATCCCGTATTAGCCACACCATTATCTTGTCCCAGATCAATATCAGGCTGACATGCCTATAATAACCTGGGTCATCCTGTTTACCTTTTTCAAAAAAGGGCACAACATTATCTATCTTCCACTTTCTTCTCGAACTTTCACAGTGCTCCAAACTTATTGGAAATCAACATTAATGGTCCAGCAAGCTCCTCAGACAGCTCTTTTAAAACTCTTGATTGCAAGTCATCTGGACCTAGTGATTTAAAAAGTCTTTTAGTAGCTTCTGCTTAATATCCTCCAGAGATACTAGTCAATGGAAAGAGTGTTATCACCCTATAATCAGACTCTATAATCTATTTTTCCCCAGTTCAGAACAGAAGTATTTACGGAATACTTCTGCCTTTTCTGCATTACTGATAATGCTACTATTTCCACCTAGTAATGGACCAATATCCTTGTCAGAATACTTTTTGTTTCTAATATATTTTTAAAACTGCTTCTTATTGTGCTTAACTCTGCTGGCTATAGATTTTTCCTAATGTTCCTTTAGACCCCTTATCAATTTTCTACATTTCCTAACTTCTGATTTATATTCATTACTATCAACTTCCTCTTTCTTCCATTTGCCATATATTATAATTGCCTTCACTTCTGCTCTAAACCACGTCAGTTTTTTGACCATCATAGCCTTCTTCCTCAATTTGTGGCTTTTTGGGCACCTGGTAAACTGTTCTTAAATTATTCCCAATTATCAATCACATTCTTCTAATTAAGTTCTTCCTCCCTGCTGATTTGGCTCACAATTATTTTCAGCTTTGTGAAACTGGCCCTATTAAAACTTGGCTGGACTTTATTCTACTTGCACATTATAAACATGATCAAGTCACGATCACTTGTACCTAAGCTACCATTAATTTTTAGTTCTGTGATCAGTCCCTCTTTATCTATTAGTACAAGGTCTAATAAAGAATTCCCCCATGTTGGCTGCAATCATCATCTATGATGTTTAGATATTCCAAGGATGTTTTAGTACTGACAGCATTAGAACTCCAACATATATCACGCAATTAAAGTCCCCCATGACCATGTAGGTTTTTTTTCCTACACATTGAAAACAAGTGCACAAGGGGGCAGTCATCCTGTTCCCTAGTGTGATTTGGTGGTCTGTAGCTGACAACAGTTAATACCCCATCTTGTGATTTATTTGTTAGGACCTTAATCCATATGCATTCAAGATAACTCGGAAGAAAATCATCAGTGACTTGGAAACACATAATGCTATTTTTGACAGAGTGCCACTCCCCATCCTCTTTACCCACTCGAACCTTCCTGAATGGGTTATAACCACTGACTAACATTCCAGTCATGCAAATCATTCCACCAGGTTTCAGTAAAACCAAAAAGATCGCATTTAAGCTCATAAATGAGCAATTCCAGTTCCTCTTGTTTTTATCCAGGCCACTAGCACTACTGTATAAGAAATTCAAAAATTTCTTCTCTTCATGTCCTTTGGTTCCTTGATTAATTTTCTTCTCAAAAAAATCTCAAATTTTGTTCTGAGTGCCTGTATCTTCCCTTTTTTTTTTTTACCCTTTTTAATAATATTAAACACGTTTAAAATGCTAGGAAGCTAATATACTCCAGTTGACATCCACCAAACCAAAAAAAAAAAAAAAAAACTTACTTATATAGCTCCACCACCCAAAAAACACTGTTCTTTTCTGTCACTACAAAAAGCCCATAATATTAAACTATTATGTATTAGCATCTTTTTGATGTACTGTGATTTTGTATACGTTGGCTACTGATCAAGGAAAACTTAGATAAATAAAAAGCTACAAATAGCCTAACCTAATTAGCTATGGGATTTGTTAAAGAATAATAGTTACTAGTCTTGAAAAGCTAAAAGAGCTAGAATTTTGTTTAATATGGTGCTCTTTTGTAATTTGAAATTTATTTTTAAACTGAGCAACAATATTAGTGCATGATCAAATTGCAAAACCCCAATAACTCTTCTTCAGTATGCACTCTCAAGAGTAGTGATTAGCCCACAAAAATCATTATCCTGTTATTGGAATTACAATATAGTTGACAAACTTAAAGAACATATGTAAAGTGCTTATGCTTCTGATAATAAAACCCACTATATTTTAGTCAATGGGTAATGCAGTATAATAGACCAGAGAAAGGTTAAACATTATCTGAGTAATATAGTGGTAAGTTTATGACACTAATGGAAGCTACCGCCTCAATAAAGATGATGATATTCTGCTATCAGGATTTGATATTTTGTATGCCGAAGCAGCTTTGCTGGCCAGTTGAGATGTAATGTTTGTAGGAACAACAGAAACTAATTCATGTCTCATACATTTAAGAGGCAAAGGGTGCTGAGTGATCAACAGGAAGTTCCAAGAAGAGCAAGCAGAGGAAAAGGGAGAAAAAGTTTTCAAATTCTGTCCAGCTGAGATGAAGATAGTTGAACACTGGAATTGTGTTTAGTCACATGTTCCATTTTCTGAGGACCAAGTATCATTTTAGAATAGAGATAAAAAATAATGTAATATACATTTCAGAATCTGAGATCCCCTCTCCAGAGATGAAACAATGTAATAACTAAAGACTGGTTTTTCAAATCCAGACTGGGTTTGAGAGAGTGATCAGTGTTTGGGCTCAAAGCCAAATCAGATCTAGGGTTTAAATTATCAGCTATTGAAATCTCAAGAGCTTATCCTGAAAAATCACCAGCCTTCAAAACAGCAAAACACTTATGAATTGAGTTGATTTTGTATGATTTCTGCCCCCCTGGGTAGTAGAAATCTTCTGACAGCCACTCATCCTGTGAGTTTTCTGCCATCATAGGCCAATTTTGCAGTAGATTTTACCCCCAACAAACTGGGAGATAGGTCCATTGTAGTTTTATGTCAAAACTAATTTTATATCTGAGCTAAAATTAAAACAGTACGAAATGGCTTGGATCTAAGGATTGCAAGTACATAACAGGTTGTTATAAGGAGGAAGAATGTAAATTGTTCTTGTTACCCTCTGAGGATAGGACAAGAAGCAATAGGCTTAAATTGCAGCAAGGGTGGTTTAGGAAAAAATTTGTAACTGTCAGGACCGTTAAGCACTGGAATAAATTGCCTAGGGAGGCTGTGGAATTTCCATCATTGGAGACTTTTTAAAAGCAGGTTAGACAAACACCTGTCAGAGATGTTTTAGATAATACTTAGTTCGGTCATGAGTGCAGGGGACTGGACTAGATGACCTCTTGAGGTCCCTTCCAGTCCTATGAGTTAGATGCAAAACACCTAAAATTTGAAGATTCAGGGTTCTGACTTTGAACTCTACTCATCATGACTATCTAAATAACTCTTTGATCAGTGAAAATTAATCACAGCATTGAAAAAATAAAGATAAAGCTGATTAATAAAGGGCCATTGATTTGTTTTAATGACTAATCTTGGTAATAGTTTCTGTGGTCACTGATTCCTGGAACAAGGTCAGAGGTTCTATTTCTCACAGCTTTATATGGTTGTTGTGGCCATCTTCATCCCAGGATATGAGAAGGAGAAAGGAGGTGAGGTAATATCTTCTATTGATCTAACTTTTGTTGGTGGAAGGTACAACTTCTGATCTACACCAGACCTCTTCTTCAGGGCTTCTTCCTAATCCGGGGAGCCAGGGAAGCCTCAAATTCATAGCAGCGAATCTGGTGAACTGCTGAGGAAGCAGGGAGCCCACAGCGTACTGGAGGAGCAAGGGAGATGGTTAGGCAGGTAGGCAAGCTGGCAGGAGAGAGGCAGGGAGGCATCCTGGCTGGCCAGCTAGTTAGCCTCCCTGTTTTGCATTGAAAGTTCCAACAGGATCGATATATTCCAGCAGAACATATCAATTTTGTCAAATCAGTGTTTTCCAATGGAAAACTGTTCCACTGGAAAAATTTTGACCAGCTCTAATTATGGGCCTGGTTCTTTTCTCACTTACAACATTGAGAAGCTAACTGATCCAAAGGGGGAGTTACTCCTGATTTCTACAAATATTAGCCCTTTCATCAGTAGTTCCTTATCAACACATGCCCTCACTGTAATGTTTGATAGTTCTTGAATCAGAAAATCCTATTCAATGAAGAGAGCTGGTGGTTTTGTTCCCTACCTTTTTTTTTCAATGGAAAACATAATTGTGATAAAAGAACAGGAAAATATACAGAAGGGTTCTAACAGATATGAAATGTTTTCACTGTAGTGAATTTGAATTTTAAAAACCTTCACAGAAAACAAAAAAAACCCTTCAAACTAATGATCCTCTCACCATTACAATAAAAAAAACCCACTAGTATTTTTAACTTACATTGCAGTATCTCAAAGCTCTTTTTAAAAAGTAGCTTCAATAATGGAAAAATGAACCACTGAAAGATTGAGTTTCACAAGGTCACAAGCAAATCACTGAGTTGGCAATAGGATCTAGATCTCCTGACAACGAGTCCTTGCTCTAACCAGCAGTGAATACCTAGCCTTCTTGGCATAATCTTCATTTGAAAAGTGTTACTACATAAATCAACAGTATGTCATTTAGGCCCACAAGAATCGCAGGGCAAACTAAAAGTCCCACTGACTTCAGTTGGAGTTTTTGATGCACGAGGAAGATGGAATACGTCAAAACAGCAATTAAACACCTGCAGAAATATCATGCAGAACAACAGTGTCATTTTCAGGGGAGGCCTCAATACCTTCACTCCAACAACCGCTTAAAAAAGGAGATATGCAGTATAGAAAAGGGACGCTTAGATTATCTGGTATCAGATCCATATATCCTGTAGACACAAGAGAGAATTTGTCCTCAGTGATTGGAGATACCAACACATACAAACACATGGGTGTTTGCTTGAGACTAAATTTCTTTACATGGCATCTGTCTCTGAGGCCCGGTCCACACAAAGGCTATGTCTACACTTAACGGTAGATCAGCACTGCTGCGATTGATGCAGCGGTGTTGATTTAATGGGTCTGGTAAAGACATGCTAAGTCAATGGCAGAGCACTCTTCTGTCGACTCCAGTATTCCAGCTCCCCAAAAAGAGTAAGGTAAGTCATTGGGAGAGCACCTCCTGTAGACACAGCATGGTGTAGACACTGCAGTACGTCGACCTAAGCTACGTCGACTTCAGTTATGTTATTCATGTAACTGAAGTAGCATAACTTAGGTCTACTTACCGCGGTACTGTAGACAAGGCCTAAGAAGGTAAGTCGATCTGAGTTACATTAGTTATGTAACTTAAGTCGAAGTAACTTAGATTGACTTACAGCAGTGTCTACACCGCACTATGTTGACGGGAGACACTCTCCCATCAACATAGCTTCCGCCTCTCAGAGGAAGTGGAGTACTGAAGTTGATGGGAGAGTGCTCTGCCATCGACTTAGTGTCTTCACGAGACCCACTAAATCAATGCCCCCTCCATCAATCACAGCAGCGCTGACTTAGCCAGTAGTGAAGACAATCCCTGCCTGTTTTTGGGTTCCCAATTTAAGATGCCTATGGTCTTAATTTTTCAGAACAGCTTAGCACTCACATCACCCATTGCCTTCATCTGCAGTAGTGAGTGCCCAGCACTTCTGAAAATCTGGCCCTGGGCACCCAAAAATAGATTCCCCAAAAATTAGACACTAATTTTGAAAATGTCAGCATTACTGTATTCTGAATTAAACAACTGATTTATTGTCCATCTTTCTTTCTTCTCACAGAGGCTGCTATGACATTCTAAAAAGCAGCCAACAACATCCATTCATAAAATGCTTTATCATGTCAAAGCATTTCAAGGTACTTTATAAAAGTGCTATTATACAATACTTTAATAATACAGCCTGCAACTCTAAACTAATCATTTCAAGGAAAGGGACAATAAGTGAGTCTTCAGTTTTGATTTGAAGTATGGAAAAATGGCAGAATCCCTGACATCTTTGGACAGTGAGTCACAGAGAACAATTGCTCATGCAGCAGCCACCCATTTCATGACACTTTTATGATCTGTTAAGACAAGGCCAGCTGATCTGGCCTGCTTAACTGATATTAGAGGATGTATGCCAAACTCATGCTCTAAAGGAGAGGATTTGTATCTCAGATGATGTATTACAGAGCTATATTACTCTGCATTACAAATTGTTTTGGTGCTCCCACTCGGCATGCAAGAAATTAAAATCAGCAGAGGCCTCACAGCCCTGTTCTTATCAACTAATGCCCTAAAAAAAGTGCAGGCATTTACCAGCAAGGATATCATTACATTGCAATGCATAGCACTTTGTATGCAGGATTTCACAAAGGGGCTAGCAACATGTGAATTTTCCCTTTGGAAAAAAATTTTACAGAAGCCATCTCTGTACAAGTGTTGCCTTTAGAAAAGTAATAATAATAATTAATAATAAATAATAGATTCACAAGATAATTGGTATAATTTGGAGCTAGGTTAGGCAAAGTGTGTGGTGTTTGAATCACTGCAATCTTTCAATGCTCTAAATTTTATTTTTGGTACTTATTATTATTGTTAAGAACATTAGTATAAGAATAAAATGTGTTTAAATGTTGAAAGACAAAATAATAGGGAAAAGATACAGACCTTGTAAATGAGGGGAGATTCTAACTGTAACTCCATCATCTTCAATGGGGCTATTCACCCTGGTTTTAGGGAGCGTAGATTCAGGCCCAGCTGATTTTCAAGTACTACAAAGGTTAATTAAAAAACCACACTTTGTGATGCTTCAGTGGTTGAAGAGCCTTGGTTATCAGACTATTTGTCAGATTTTACATTACCAAGCTTTCAAATTAGAACATATCAGTATAATATGATCTAGTCTGACCTTATTCAATGAGGAAAACATATTTTCCCCACATATTACAATATTGTCAACCTCAGGTGTACAAAAATCACGAATTTTCTTTAAAAATAAATATTGGGTTCTTTTTATTCACCTTCTTGTTTTTGAGTCTTTAGCTTACTCTTATGTTTTCAAACTAAAAAACTTACTTTTTTTAAAAAAATGAAAGCTGAAATTCTTATGCAATCTCTTGGTTCCAGCAGGTGAGGCTTTAAGAAAAAACACCAAATATTACAAGAATTTCAATCAAATCATGACAGGAAGCAAAATTACTTATCTTTTCATACTAAATTACTTACTTCAGATTAAGGAAAAAACAAAACAAAGCAAAGTCTTCATGAGAGAACAAAGTGTGAACCCTCTTTATAACAATCTGTGTCCAAATGCCAAGTGGCAGCTTCTGGCAGCAAATAGGCTCTAGAGCTGGTTAAAAGATTTTTGACAGCATGTTTTTTTGGTCAGAAAATACCAATTCATTTGGAAAAAAAATAAACGTATTTGCAAGAACACCTCAATTTTGACAAAGTCTAGAAAAAAATGAAATGAAGTGTTCTAATCAGAAACAAAAGCAGAAATCACAATTACCCATCAAACAGAAATTCTGTTTCCTGCACACTTTTAATAGATTCCTAAAAAAATTAAATTTGTGGTACACAAAAATAAAATCATATCTATTACGTAGCTATATAAACATCAGAGCTACCACAGCAAAATACTATCTGGCATGGCTTTACAAACAGGAAATCATGTTCATCACATTTCTAAAGGAATTTTCAAAGGTAGTGAATGCAAGTTCAGCCATTGAGTGCTGTATAGTAAACTAGACTTTAGTAAATCAAATAGTGTGTCACACCATCTGACTTTAAAGAAATAATTCAAACTGATTTGTTTGTGAGTACAAATTGCAAAGTGACTCAAGGACTTTTAACTAAGGGGGAATAATAAATAGCAGCATATCAGGTTTTAGATATGCATCTAGGGTGATGCCCTGTGGAGTGGTTGTAGGCCCAGACTTCTTTAACATCTTTATCAAAGATGTTAGAGGGTATAAAATGGCATGTTAAACAAATTTGTAAAGGATTCAAAATTGGGAGGTGCTGAAATAGGGGTGGTCTCCAGTTAGTAAAGCAAAAGACTGGAGAAAGTTTGGTAATATGGGTAAAAAAGAAAAAAATGAAAGCTACTATATCTGAGGTAAAATAATCTTCTTTGAGGAGATTAGGCTATAAGAGGCATTAACTCTCTGGCTTTACTGCAGAATTTCCAGCTATTGGTAGGGAAGGGTTGTGGGGGGAAAGAACATGTCAATTAGCATGCCTCCTTCCTGTGCTCTATGCTATGTTCCTTTTTCATATGGTCAATGGACCACATGAACTTAAGAGGCTATATGGTCCAATGAGTAGGACACTGTACTGGGATTCAAGAGACCTGTATTCTATTCCTTGCTAAGTCATTGACCTGCTGTCTATCCTCAGATGAGTCATTTGCTCTCACTGTGCCTGTTTCCCATGTGTCAAATGGGGGACAACGATATCTAATTTTAAGCACTTTGAGAACTACAAATGGAAAGCCCTGCAAAGGAGTTTCTTATTATTTTAGTGTTTGCAGAGTGGGAAAAGGCAACTATGCAGAGTGGAGGATAGTTTCTTGTAGCCACTGTGTCTAACTACATGGTCCCACTGCAGCACAAGGACCAGTGAGCTATCATTACAGTATTATTATTGTACCTTATGGATGGACAGAAAATATTATTTTATTCAGAGCTCAGTAATATGTTTATTAATTCTGGTGGAACACAGATGTCACATTGACATGCATATTAGAAATGTATAGATTAGATTAATTTCTGGAGCACTGATTGTGTGGTTGGCCATAGTCCTCACCAAAAGCTTTTATCATCTAATCCCTCAGTCTTGCAATGAACTACACAGGGGCAGATCCCTGTGCTTCTCTGGAGCCCTGTTGACTTCAGTGGGTCACCATATGGATGCTGGAGTCCACTCACAAGGAATACTTTGCATGGTTGAATCCTAAAATGGCAAACCTACACAATGACTACACACAAAAGCACAGGGCAAGCATGTGGTAAAATGAAGAACTGTGCAGCACTGGAGATCTGGGGTTTGTCTGTCTTTAATTTTGTGTGTGCTATTAAATGTCATGAATAGCACCACCTTAAGAGAGGATTGACACAGGTGAAAAACGTGTATTTTGAGAAAGGATGTGAGTGAGAGGATGGGGACTGAGCATAACAGGGTAGGAAGGGAATTTCAGACAAGATCTATTAGACCATGGAATAAAGTCCAAAAGAAGAGTTTGACTAATTTAAAAATAGACCAGACAAAGGACTGGAAAATAATACATCTACAGTAATGTCATGTTGAAAGATAATAGTGACTGCAGGAATCACAAACTTTGTTGAGACTGGGTGTGAACACACCCTTCAATTAACTTAACTGTCAGGATGAGTTAGTCAGAAGCATCCCTCCCCCACCCAAGACATAAGGGATGCATCAATCCACGAGTTTGGACTGAACGGGCAGTAGGGTTTTGCTGGGTATTGTTTGTGTTTTGAGAAGGAGAGAGGGAGAGGCAGAGGCAATAAAAGAAGAAGTAGCCTGTGAGCACAGTGTCACTGTGGAAAAAATGAGAGCGTGCGTTTTCGGGACTGGTGGCTAAAGAGGCTTGGAGCTGTAAGTTAAGGAACTGCTCCGTTTGTTCTTGGTTCCTCCTGCATTGGGAGAAGCAGGACTTTGTATATTCTTTGTTTCAATCTGATTTATTTACATAGAAAATACCAGACTCCATCAATTTCTTCTCCCATCTTGAACCTCCCCAGGGCCCCAGATTTTGACTAGTTGCTCAGGTCATAAAAAGGGGCCACATTATATTGAACAATCCTGCATTAGCAAGAGGATAGACTAACCAAACTAAAGGCTGAGCTGAAATGCTCAAATTAAATTTTCAAATTAAAATTTTAAGGTAGATTGGACCCAGAAGTGAAAGGCAAGAGTTAACTTTTAAGCCATGCAGTGCCACTATGTAGGCCTCATTCCCAACACACAAATTAATAACTTTGTGTTTAAGCATAGAACCACATATTTCTAAATTTGGAGGCCCACTACACCTCCATTTAAACTCTATTGTAATTATTAGATCTGGCTGACAAATGTCTATTTATTAAATTCTCCAATGAAAAAAGAAGGAATTTTCATGAACATTTTTTCTAATTACACTCATTTTGATAACATCTTTTTGTAACTCTTCAAATAATTGCTTCCCACAGTTGTGCAGGTTTATATACTTGCAGGATGGGAACACCCATTCTTGAGTATGATTATAATAAGATATTGTGATCTAGATCCTCAGGGGTCTAAATGTAAATTGACATTGACTTAAGTGAAGCAACCCCAGTGTACATAAGTTGAAAATCTGACCATCTACATGCTTTTTCTTTCAGTTCCATGATCATACAGAGTTGGCTAAATTATTCATTGCAATTAATGTATGAATATTTTTTCAAATAAATTATTCAAAAATACTTTTTTTTCCAGACACCTCTATAGAGAGTATTGAATAAATAATATTTGACCATGTCTCACTTTTTAACTGTTTCAGAGTAGCAGCCATGTTATTCTGTATCCTCAAAAAGAACAGGAGGACTTGTGGCACCTTAGAGACTAACAAATTTATCTGAGCATAAGCTTTCGTGAGCTACAGCTCACTTCATCGGATGCATGCAGTAGAAAACTGTTAAATACCTAATAGTACAGTTTTCATTGTGTTCCAGGTAAAGTTTTGATAACTTTTTTGTAATCACAAATCTGAAATTTTGCATTTTTTAAAGTACTGCTAAATGCCAACTTTGTTCACGCACTGCACATAGGATGCAGACAGAACCATAATAATTATATTTCCAACTGAAATATATTAAGCGGCTGTTAAAATTTACACTCAAGATGTTATTTAAAAATGCACTGAGGAAAGTTTTATTTTCTTCACTATTTCCCAGATCCCTTCAATGTTGCATTGACCATGTTTGTGAAACACAAGCACATTTTTCAAAAAAGCCACCATTTTGTCTCAGCTGAGCATAATCAGTGAAATGCAAATTGAAGTGTAAAAATTGCCTGCAGTGCTCAATGTAAATTAAAATTACTCCTATAAATTCATTGCTCAAATTATCTGACAACTACCATTGTATTAATTTTGCAGCTGAATACATTAAACAACTGCAAATTGATTTTCTCACTAACATCCCAATTACTTTAGATGCTGTTCAGGTAGAGCTACTAAATATACCAGCACACATTTAATATTTAAAGCCTACTTAAAAGCATGAGACTTATCTATAGCAAATGACCTTGCTAGTGTGTGGCAGAATAACCAAACACTAGAAAAAAGCATAAGGATAAAACCTGTTGTAAAGTCAACAAATTGTATTTCGTTCCTGGAAAACTCCAGGAAGGAACCAAAGAAAACTCAGTTATTTCTGACACAGGATATGGAATACTGTAATACAAATTACCATTGCAGAGCTAGGATTAGTCCATTGTAAGCAATGGAACAAGTGGGTAAACAGTTTTTTTTATTATTAATTATTATTATTTGTATTACAGTAGCATCTAGAAGCTCCAACCACGATCAGGGCCCTATTGTGCAAGCACTGTTCAAATGTAACTTATACAAATATACGAGATACAGTCCCATCTCTGAAATGCTTATAATCCAAAGAGACAAGACAAAGGCTGGGAGGTAAACTAGAGGCACAGAGATAAAGTGACATTCCCAAGGTCACACTAGGTCAGTAGCAGAACTGGAAAGCCATCTCCTGATTCCCAGTCCAATGCCCGATCCACGAGACCAAGTTGTCTCCCAAAGTTACAGTTAAGTGACATGCACAGCTGACATTTCATATCCAAGGGTGACTTTTTGCTGGTTTTAAATGCAAGACGGGGCATTGACACTGGAGTGGAACTATATGTCTCATGCTTCAGATTTCAGCCTTTACCAAGATTCAACATTGGTTTTGTTGTGCTATTTAAAATGCTACTCTTGCTATAGTTCCTACAATTGCAGCCACTTTTTTTCCCCTTATATACGCAGCCAGAGTTGACTCTCTCTCAGAGTAAGGCTAGCTATATCAATGCAATAAGTTTATTCTTGGAGGAGGACACTTCCATGTCTTTTTCTTAGGCTATGTCTACACAGCCCACCTTACAACAGCTCAGCTGCGCCACTGCAGCTGCACCATTGTAAGGTGCTCTGTGTGGCTGCTCTGTATCACTGGGAGGGAGTTCTTCTGGCGACAAAATAAAACCACCCCCAACCAGGGGTGGTAGCT
Source organism: Lepidochelys olivacea (assembly GCF_965140295.1). NCBI lineage: Eukaryota > Metazoa > Chordata > Testudines > Cheloniidae > Lepidochelys > Lepidochelys olivacea. Next base: position 61,738,981 of record NC_140418.1, on the reverse strand, counting down.
TCGTCAATGGGAGCACAGCTCCCACTAGCGAAACGCTGTCCACACCAGCGCCGTCCACACACACACACACACCCCGAAACTTTTGTCATTCAGCAGGTTGTTTTTTCACACCCCTTGAGCGACAAAAGTTTTCGTGATAAAAGAACGTGCCAGTGGAGACATAGCCACAGTAACCATTTTCAGTGCTGTTTCCCAGATGCCTTAATGTTTGGTGGAATTGAGAACCTGGATGAAAAATAGCTGACTTCAAGCTGGGGAAGACGGGGAGCGGGGATGCTCATAAAAACAAGAAATCATTTGAGGAGTGGCAAGAGTTATGACCTCACTCGCTATTAAGAGCATCACTTTTCCGGTCCCTTTCCTGCCCTGGTTGCCAGAGTAGTGCATAGTCTCAGATTCCTGCTAAACACAGCATTGTTCCTGGACATTCAAATAAAAGCAGTGGCCAGGAGCATTTTGTTTCATCTTCATCTAGGCAGTGGGCAGCACATTTTCTCTCATTGCGTTGTACAGCTAGTTGGGAAAAAAATATTCTCACAGGAAAATTTTGACTTTTCTTCCAAAATCCCAAAATGAAACATTCTGAGCCAAAAACTGAAATGATTTAATATGAAAAGTTTTCAATAAAACCTCAAATTTTTCTGCAGAAAGCAAAACAGTTTGTTACAGACTTGACTGAGTCCCTCTAATGGAAAGACATGTCTGTTGTAACTGGACCCAACCTTTGGATCCCATATGCTCCCAAGCCAGCTGGGTCTGAGCAGAGGCCAGTCATTGTTTCTAAGGAATACACCCAGGTACACACAGTCTGTCTTGACCCCTTCTTTGGGATGTGGGACTCCGCAATCACATTGCCCTTTAGCCTGAACCCAGGGGTCTCTGACCTATAAAGCCTCCCCAGTTGTATTTCTCCTCCTAAGAGTTTCAGCTCCATGAACACCGAGGTTTATTGTTTAACTTTGAAGGGCCATGCAACAAGGTAAAGTAAGGAACACAGGCTTTGCACAAGAGTTTCTAAAACCACACTCACTTTTACTCTCAAAGCATACAAGAGTTACAGATCTTTAGGCAAAAAAAATTATAAGCTATACACTCTCTCCTCTGATAGACTAACAGACGTATTGGAGCACATGCTTTCGTGGGTGAATACCCACTTCATCAGATTCATGTAGTGGAAATTTCCAGAGATGTCCAGAAATGTCTGGACCCACAAAAGTTTATGCTCTAATACGTCTGTTAGTCTATAAGGTGCCACAGGACTCTTTGCCGCTTTTACAGATCCAGACTAACACGGCTACCCTTCTGATACTTCTCTCCTCTGAGTCTATGCTCACTCCTTCAAGCCCACTCAGTGTGTCAGGTAGACAGGCTGCTTCTGCCCTCAGCCTCCTGCAGTCCTTCTGTTGTTTGGCAATGGTTGGCCAGTGAGAGAGAAACCCTGGAAGGATCCTGCCCTATAAGGTTTTTGTCCCCCTGTCCTGTTTTTGTCCCCTAACTGACCAGCTTCAGAGCCCTGGTCAGGTGATTAGCTGGGGCTATCCATTCCTTTTACCCCTGGAGTCAAACTGGGAAAAGCATCTTCCTTTAGCTTTAGTGTGGCCACACTCTGTAGCAAAACCATTGTTAAGGCAATCACCATTCATTACTCTTCCATTTGGCACTTCAGGAAAGTGACAGAAATTACAATAAATGGCCTTGACATCTCTAGGCAGTTTCATTTTACATTTTTCAAAATGGTGGTTACAACATCAAGTGAAGGTCACAATTTGAAACAGACTTGTACAGCCATAAATCACACTTTTCACAAATGATTTTTGTCCTTTTGAATACCTATTTACTATCTAAACACAATTTTGATGGAAAATTTTAAAGCAGCCTTAATTGCATGTATTTACATGCAAATGAGTACATCACTTCAGAATTCTTGTCTCCATTAGTGACACAAAAGCAGCTTTTGAATTTTTGAGCCCCATCCAACTGTGCAAGTATGTTTCATCTTATTAAGGCTACCACTAACAGCTAATCATCTTCCTTGGTATATGTGAAACTCGGTACCCAGTTCATGCCCCCTCCTGCCCAATAAAGATATGAAGGCTGAAAGTTGGAAAGGCTGTCTCTTATAAAGAGTTTTGCCATGGAATTCAATGGAATCTGGATTTTACCCATAATGCATAGAACCATCTCAGAGTAAATCTTCTAGTTCTTAGTTTTGGTTTATATGTTCAATAGGTCCTTATCAAGCTATGGATGAAAGTCATGTAATGCGTTATACTTTGTTTCGAGTTTTTAACATGCCAGTAAAGCACTGTTGTTTCATTATACTCCTTTCCACAGATATTGACACCTATCCTTCTGTAACCACTGGCAGCTAATTGATATCAAACCATTTTCTCTCTTGCACATGTTCAGTACCGTATCTCCCATACAGCCTGACTAGGAAAAGTCTAGCCTTAGTTAAAGAATTCATCTAGGTTGCCGAAGATTCTAATATAAATTATTCAGTGCTGAGTTCTTTCAGAAGGAATTTATATTGAAGCTGCAGAAAATTAGAAAACAGAGTCACATGCCTATTTTGCCACATTCTCTCCCTTCATGTCCATCCCACATCTTGTCTACAACCAAACAATCCTGTCTACAGTGGAAAAAAATATTTCTGCATACACTGTAGGAAGTCAGTGATAAGCAAGAAAATAGGTAATAAATTCTCTTCTATATCACTGAAAATCACCAAACCAGCTATCCAAACTCCAATTCCATCCCTTTGGACTTTTGCAAATGTCTCTAGGGAGATTTGATTACACCTGCTTTGTGGTCTCTCACAATCTCTTTAGCCTGCTGAGCTGCTAAATGCCACGGGGACAGAAATCTGTGCGTCAAGTCCTCCATCATCAAATGACTTTCATCCTTTATCATCTCACAGGCTCCAACTTGGAGATATGCATTGTAGCTTCAATCAATCTCTCTCCACACACACACACACACACACAATTGAAACTGATATAGCATCTCACGTATAAGTAGCAACAACTAACAGTTTCTTAGCCATGGTATAAACTAGGAGGGGGATCGATCTAAGTTACGCAACTTCAGCTACTTGAATAACATAGCTGAAGTCGATGTACTTAGATCGACTTACCGTGGGGTTTCCACCGCGGTGAGTCGACTGCTGCCGCTCCCCCATTGACTCTGCCTGCGCCTCTCATGGCGCTAGAGTAGAGAAGTCAACAGGAGAGCGCTCGGGGGTCAATTTATCGCATCTAGACTAGACACGATAAATCGATCCCCGCTGGATCGATCGCTGCCCGCCGATTTGGCGGGTAGTGAAGCCATACCCTTAATTGCTGGGCGGAAAAGATTTGTTATTCAACCTTGCTCTCCAAACACCTTGGCAGATTGGCCTCAAATCCATTCCTCAAGGCCTCTATTCCAACAACGAAAAATGGGCATGAGGCCACACACCTTCCCAGAAAAAAGAACAGGAGTACTTGTGGCACCTTAGAGACTCACAAATTTATTAGAGCATAAGCTTTTGTGGGCTACAGCCCACTTCATCAGATGCATAGAATGGAACACCTAGTAAAAAGATTAGACAGACAGACAGATACAAACACACAGAAGGTGGAAGTTGCCATACAAAATGTAAGAGGCTAATTAAGATGAGCTATTATCAGCAGGAGAAAATAAACTTTTGTAGTGATAATCAAGATGGCCCATTTAGACAGTTGACAAGAAGGTGTGAGGATACTTAACTTAAGGAAATAGATTCAATATGTGTAAAGACCCAGCCGCTCCCACTGTCTATTCAAACCCAAGTTAATGGTATCTAGTTTGCATATTAATTCAAGCTCAGAAGTTTCTCAGAGTCTGTTTTTGAAGTTTTTCTGTTGCAGAATTGCCACCCTTAAGTCTTTTACTGAGTGGCCAGAGAGTTTGAAGTGTTCTCCTACCGGTTTTTGAATGTTATGATTCCTGATGGCAGATTTGTGTTCATTTATTCTTTTGCGTAGAGACTGTCTGGTTTGGCCAAAGTATATGGCAGAGGGGCATTGCTGGCACCTGATGGCATATATCACACTGGTAGATGTGCAGGTGAACGAGCCCCTGACAGCATGGCTAATGTGATTAGGTCCTATGATGGTGTCACTTGAATAAATATGTGGACAGAGTTAGCATCGGGCTTTGTTGCAAGGATTGGTTCTTGGGTTAGTGTTTTTGTTGCGTGGTGTGTGGCTGCTGGTGAGTATTTGCTTCAGGTTGGGGGGCTGTCTGTAAGCGAGGACTGGTCTGTCTCCCAAGATCTGAGAGAGTGAGGGATCATTTTTCAGGATAGGTTGTAGATCTTTGATGATGTGCTGGAAAGGTTTTAGTTGGGGGCTGAAGGTGACAGCTAGTGGCATTCTGTTATTTTCTTTGTTGGGTCTTTTCTGTAGTAGGTGACTTCTGGGTACTCTTCTGGCTCTGTCAATCTGTTTCTTCACTTCAGCAGGTGGGTATTGTAGTTTTAAGAATGCTTGATAGAGATCTTGTAGGTGTTTGTCTCTGTCTGAGGGACTGGAGCAAATGCGGTTGTATCTTAGAGCTTGGCTGTAGACAATGGATCGTGTGGTGTGGTCTGGGTGAAAGCTGGAGGCATGTAGGTAAGTATAGCGGTCAGTAGGTTTCCGGTATAGGGTGGTGTTTATGTGACCATCACTTATTAGCACAGAAGTGTTCAGGAAATGGACCGCTTGTGTGGATTGGTCTAGGCTGAGGTTGATAGTGGGATGGAAATTGTTGAAATGATGGTGGAATTCCTCAAGGGCTTCTTTTCCATGGGTCCAGATGATGAAGATGTCATCAGTGTAGCGCAAGTAGAGTAAGGGCATTGGGGGACGAGAGCTAAGGAAGCGTTGTTCTAAGTCAGCCATAAAAATGTTGGCATACTGTGGGGCCATGCGGGTACCCACAGCAGTGCTGCTGACTTGAAGGTATATATTGTCCCCAAATGTGAAATTGTTGGGGGTGAGGACAAAGTCACAAAGGTCAGCCAGCAAGTTTGATTTGACATTATTGGGGATACAATTTCTGATAGCTTGTAGTCCATCTTTGTGTGGAATGTTGGTGTAGAGGGCTTCTATATCCATAGTGGCCAGGAGGGTGTTTTCTGCATGGATTGTAGTTTCCTCAGGAAGTCAGTGGTGTCTCGAAGATAGCTGGGAGTGCTGGTAGCGTAGGGCCTGAGTAGAGAGTCTACATAGCCAGACAACCCTGCTGTTAAGTGCCAATGCCTGAAATGATGGGGCATCCAGGATTTCCAGGTTTATGGATCTTGGGTAGCAAACACAATATCCCTGATTGGGATTCTAGGCATGTGTCGGGCTTTTTCTTCTTTCCAAAGCCACAGAACCCATCTACCTTCTAAACATTCTAAATATTCAGTTAGGTTCTAACTGGGTTGTAATACATCCTTTTTCTTTCTTTTTTTTTTTAAAGGAACAAATTGGTAATTGTCTTCCCTAATGAAATGTGCTATAATTTTAGTTATAAATGTGAGTTAAAATCTAAGACCCATCGAACAAATGCCTATTAGTTGCAATTCAATAGCTTAATGCCTGACTCACTTCCTTTCCCTATCCCTTTCCATATGATTCTCCTGGGATCATTCAACACAAAGGTGAACACATTGACACACATTTACTCTACACAAAATGTATCAACCTGAGGTTCAATAAACTCATTTTATCAGCAAGAGTAGATCCCTTCCAAGCCCCTTTTCCTCAGTAAAATTCAAGTAAAAAAGTGTAGAATACAAGAGTGGCAGAATCTCAAGGGATTTATCCATTACTGTCCAGGAATAATTACTTTATTATCCTAATACCGGTAAAGTGCTATTCATCAATGATAAGTAACTATGATAGCAAACGAACCATTACATGGCATGTCATCTTTAACTGGTAAATGTGCCATAGATTTGCAATAAGGACTCCAAAAATATCAGCCACAATAGGCCTGATCCTGCCATCCCTGAAATCAAATGGCAAAATTGCCATTAAAATTTAAGCTTTATTTTTCTGTCACAATGGGAGTGGGGCTAAGAGCAGAGGAGTTTGGTGGAACAGATCTTGCTTCCTTTTCCTGGTGGCTGAGAAGATACTAGAGAACTTCTAGGTTCATTCACTGTATTATGTGCCCTCTACTATTTTCTTCTGTTAGGCCTAAATTCAGCACAGCACTTAAGCACTTGCCTAACAAACACGTTGAAATTAATGAGACTCAAAGCACGTGCTTTGCTGAATAGTGATGGATTTAAGCATATACTTCGCATACCTGAAGCCGCTCCGGGGTGGCAGTGGCACCACTAAGGCAGGCTCCCTGCCTGCCCTGGCCCTGCTCCATTCCCGGAGGCGGCCAGCACCACGTCCCTGCAGCCCCAGGAACGGGGAACCGCAGCCAATGGGAGCTTCAGGTGTGGAACCCACAGGCGAGGACAGCGCATGGAGCCCTCTGCCCACTCCCCCTTCCCCAGGGGCCACAGGAACATGTTGCCAGCTACTTCCAGGAGCGGTGCAGGGCCCGCGGTGCCATGGGGGCTGGCAATCTCACAGGCCGGATCCAGCCCACAGGCCATAGTTTGCCCACCCCTGTATTACACGATATTGTCATATCTGTCACACTCCTACATTCAGTGTTTACATCACTTTCTAGGAATTCCACTAAAGTTAAATTGAGAGCAAAATGTAGGTCACATCAAATTCAGATGCCCTGAAATATGTTGCTGACATAGCAAACTATCTAGAGACACTGCTCTTTTAGTTCAAGGGGTGGCAGCATAATAAAATAAGGCATATGTTCCAAAAGAACATTCACTGGACCAGATACTAAGTCAGCTGACTTGATCAATTTGTTGTAACAAATCCATGGGTACAACTAGACATTTTCATCACAAGCCATGCAGGATGAGGAATAAAAATAAGAACACTTACTCCAAAAACTACAGGCTACTCTCACTTGAATTAAATGAAAATCTGTTTGCAGTAACCGTGGCATTACAATACATTTCTTCTATAGGCCATCCAGCTAAGGGGGTACAGTTACACACATGAGCAAATCTAAAATACTATCCAGGTAGTGCTGAATATGCAACTTGCATATCGTGGACCTGAACCAAACCGCACTGAAATGAATGAAAGTCTTTCCACTGACTTCAAGGAGCTTTGGAATAGGTCAGATAGTGGGAGCAGCATGTGCCATTGAATACAGATACAGAACAGGAAGTCAGGAGATGTAATTTCTATTCCCAGTTATGTTGTGTCCTTGGGTACCTCTTAACCTCCCGTGTCTAAAATGGAGGTAATGATTCCTGCCCACCCGCATGAAGTACTTTTGAGATCCAGAAATGGAAGGCATGACAAGAGTGCAAACAGGTATGCATCCTCATGTGCCAGCCACCATCTAACCTGGATTCTTTGTGGATAGCATTGCACCACTGAATGATCAGAAAGTCAGTGCTTCAAATTCACTGTGCCGGAAAAGAGGTAGCTTGCACATAAGAGGCTTTGTCTGACCATTAAAAGTCTATCGCAAAAAAAAATCACCTTGAGTGCTGTTTCAGCTCCATCTGCCCCTGTTGGACCTCTCCCTCCAAAACATACTGTCAGGGTTCTTTCCCCACTCTGGAGTACAGATGTGGGGACCCACATGGAAGACCCCCTAAGCTTAATTCTACCAGCTAAGGTTCCCCAAGGCACAAATTCTTCCTTGTCCTTGGACGGTATCACTGCCACCACCAAGTGAGTTAGACAAAGATTCAGGAAAAGGACCACTTGGAGTTCCTGTTTTCCCAAAATATCCCCCCAAGTTCCTTCACCCCCTTTCCTGGGAAGGCTTGAGAATAATATATCAACCAAATAGGTAAACAAGGTGCCACAGACCAGACCCTGGGGTTTTTAGGAGACTAAAAGCCAATCAGATTCTTAAAAACAGAACTTTATAATAAAGAAAACAGTAAAAGAAGCATCTCTGTAAAATCAGGATGGAAGGTAATTTTACACGGTAATAAGATTTAAAAACACAGAGGATTCTCCTCTAGGCAAAACTTCAAAGTTACAAAAACAGAAATAAACCTCCCTCTTAGCATAGGGAAAATTCACAAGCTAAAACAAAAGATAATCTAATGCATTTCCTTGCTTTATTTACAATTTTTGTAATCTAGATGCTTATTTCAGGTAGGGTTTTAGGAGATGGTTTTTCCTGCCCTGTTCCTCTCTGTCCCGGAGAGAACAACAAAAGACCACTCAAACAAAACCTCCCCCCAGAGATTTGAAAGGATCCTCTTACTGGTCCTTTTGGTCAGGTGCCAACCAGGTTATCTGAGCTTCTTAACCCCTTACAGGTCAAGGAGGGATCGTATGCTACCCTTAGCTGTATGTCTATGACACACAAAAGAACTGACTGAATTCCTGCCATTGCCACCACTGACCTCAAAATTGCAATGAATGCAAATATTATTATTTAAACACTGGTTTGCAATTTGAACAAAATAGCATTATAGAACTAGCATTGAAGACACCACTAATTATGCAGGGTACTTCATTTCGGAGCTAGAATTAGTGTTTTTTAAATAATTTTAGGGTCTTTAGAGAAACCTTTTTCCACAGATCTTGAATAAACCCAAAAATGTGCATTTGTAAAACCTTACATTTTAAAAAATACCAATAAAAATAACATAAGCCCCATAGCTTTTTAACCAAAAAATTAAATCTGAAAAATATGTCCTGCATTTATTTTCTGTGAACAAACCACGAGAGAGAGAGACACAAAATCACACACAGGCAAATCTTCCACCCAAGTAGAGGGCTAACTTATGCATAAACAACAACATTTATTCCCTTGAATTCAACAAAGCTCATCCTCAAATATCTCAGGTTCACATGAATTCAAACAGAACCATCTGTAATCAATCTCTATAGCCATGATCAATTAATTTAATGATCTCTAGACTTTCTGATCTGAAAGCATAGGTCTCCATCACTTTAGCAAAAGAAGATTCCTTTACAAGGAACTGGAATTTTATTCCTACAGATCTTTGAACACTCACATTAAATGTATCCCAGCCAAACCACAATATTAGTGCCTGTTTGCATCCAGATATTTGTTACAATGAATAAAGCTTTGATGATAGGTGTGGTCACAAGGCATCTGCTTAATCACAAAAATTGTTCCATTTTCCAAGACACTGTAAAATCAGATAGATTACGATTTCCTGACAGCTATATTGTTAAACCCTGTATCACGCAATATAGCTTGTTATTTTTATTCATGCTAGAAGGGCTTCTGATGCTCCAAAAGTTAGTTTTAAATGTGATGGTGCTAAACTGAATGCACGTCTTCATTTAACACATGTCCAAAAGAAGAACTGGATGCCTACATACCTTTTGCCAAGTAGCATAATCCTAACTCACCACATCACCAGCTACTTTCTTGAAGTCAACAAGGAATCTTTACAAATTTTGAAAACAATAGGTCAACTTCTGCTTCCTCTTACCCCAGTGCAACCCTCTGGACTTCAATAAAATTGCATGGACATAACCGAGAAGAGATTTCCACCCATTATTTTCTCTTTATTTCCAGATTCAGCAAAAGCAGAGACCAGTCTCCCCACATATTGCAAACATACACACGCACAAAAGAAAGCTGTCAAACAAAGACCAACAGTTCACCATTTTCAAATTTAATCAATCATGCCTGATATCTCTGTTTAATAGATTGGTGGGGTGGTCGGCTGCCACCACTACATGCATCCATCTAGATCTGAGAACTCTACAGTGCAGCTGGCAGAGCAGGTGAAAAAATTTACTCATCCTCCTCTGCAGTGACAAAGATTTAACCATGCACAATTCATTTTTTCCTAGCTTTTTAGTTTTTGTAAAGCTTAAAAATAGAGGATAACGTGTATTCGTTTCCATTTGAGCCCTCTAGCATTCCTTACCTATTCCCTTTGCTTTCTCATGTTCTACCCCTCCACACGCACGCTAATATCCAAAACCCTGTCATGGCAAAGAGAAGTGGACACAATACTTCTTACATTCACAGAAATTATGCATTTTCCATCAGCCACAGTGGGTTGGATAGAGAGAAATAGGATACTTTCCTCCCCCCACCTCCATCTTCACAGTACTCCCAGATCCTGGTAGTGCCTGGTTCAAGGGATGAGTTGAGGATCTGATAGGGTCACAGTGCATTGTGGACTGGAACATTAAAGAGACAGGCTGCTCAAGAGACAGATAAAACCCCTTGATAGTCAGAATTTCTCCAGGGCCCTAACAAGTACTTATCCTCTTATGAGGTAAGGTTCTCCTTACTATTTTTGAACCAAGAAAGTTAAATATACCATCCTTATCCCTATCTAGTGTGCTTGAATGTGTGAATTACAAGCTGACAGCAATCCAATGACAATTATCTTTATCCTTGACAATTTTTTTAGCTAAAATGTCTTAAATAATAGATGGTGACTTCTTACCACCTTAATTTGTCCAATTTGGAGGCCTCATATCCAATATGATCAACTCATGGAAGAAATTTACATGTTTTAGTAAACTGTTAGAATGATGAGTATTTAGTGATATATTACATATCAAATTTCGGTTGGCTTTGTAATCAACAGTCCACAGAGAAAAAGAATACCAAAATTTCAAGCACGAAGGGGCATTATTTTAAGTGGGCAGCTGAAAAAGGTACTTGAATAGTTGAAATCAGATAACATGATGTTTGTTGATCTCTAATGGAAAGAGCATAATTCAAATCTGGGATTTTTTTTTCCTCCTCCTGTTCTCTTTGGCCTAAAATGAGTATGCGTACCAAGCCTCAAGATCTTGTCTCAATATGAACTTGAAATTCACAGACAGTCAAGTTACATAGTCTGTACAAGTACACAGTACAAGTATAGTCTGTATTATATTAGATGAAGCAAAGATTTAGATATAAAGAAGGCACCATACATGCATGTCACTCCGCCTGTGTTGTAAGTGATGAGCTGTTAATTTTGAACATGTAATAACTACACAAGAGATTATTATGTGCCAGAGTAATACAGTAGAACTGTCAGAGCTATTAGAATGCTCTTTAAATTACTGAGTTGGAAAGTGAATATAAACAAAGAAAATTAATATATTCCCCATGTTCTATATATACACTTTTCTTTTCTTAAGCTTAAAATAATTCCTTAAATTACCATAATAGAGTGTGTATGTTTGTTTGGTGATGTTCTAATCCAAGATTTTGGTTCAAGGGATAGGGGCTAGCTGGAAAACTCATATCTGGATTATGAACTCCTAGCATTGTCTGGAATCTTTGGATTTCACATTTTGGTTCCAGCTCAACTCTAATTCAAAAAGTAAGTAAATATATAAATATCACTTGTATGACTCCAAATTTTCATTAAGTCCACAATCACTTTCACTATGCACTTGGTAAAATGGATAATGCATATTTAATCTACTATATACTGTTATTTAGTGACAAAATAAAGCATAAAAAATAAAACATGGTTTTACGTCTTTTGCAATAAGTCAGCTATTAGTAGTATAAATATTAATATGCCCAGGATATCAGCATTTAAAATTCTTCATCATTCAATTAACATCAAACCCCAAGGATCTTAATATGTTTTAATTTAATAACTGAGCATTCTGCAAGAATCTGAAATAAAGATAGATTTAAAAATTTACAAGGTCTTCAACACTAAAAGTAGCTGTTATTAAACCTAAGAATGCAAACCTCCTTCTACTGGCAGTTAGAGTGGTCACCTCTGAAGGACATCCGGGATGGTCCTAAGCCCCTAAAACGGCTACTGTCTACTGAGCACCCTTACAGATTTCCCAGGACATTTACCTCAAAAAAGGGACAATCCTGGACAGGTGGCAATGCTACTGGCAAATCTAGGCAGAGAAAATATCCAATAACCAGAAATGGAAAGTATCACTAAAGTACCCAGGTCACCAGCTGGTGCTAGCTTCCACTGAACTGCAAAGGATAGTGCCAGTGTACAGGGAAGACGTTGATGAGAAGGGAAGAAGGATAATTTCCTTCTAGACACAAATATAAGCTCTGATCCTGCACCAGAAGCCTTTAGCGCAAACTTTGACACTGATGTAAAGCCCAGTAAGTATAGATGTGTTACTAGTTGGCACTAATATTTTGAAGACCACATCACACTAGGACTCCCAACATTGCTAATGTTTGTGGAGCAGAACGGGTGTTTGCAAAGGTGGGACAATTTTAGAAAATTTCTCTAGTGTTGACAAAGCTTGAGTAAAATGTACTTTTTAATCTGTATGACTATTATGTCATATTAACCAACAGAACAAACCAAGGAAGGATTTAGAGAGAGAGCGCGCACCCATAGTGATTCACAGTTACATTATGCAGTTGAACTGATACGTACAAATGTCAGCCTAATGAGCAGAAACACCTCCCTCCTTAAATGTTCAGTGGCATGCACAGAAAATGGAATGTTAACATCCACTTTCAGTTAGAAGCACTATGGTTCAGATTTTCACAGGTGCTGAGCACCCACAGCTCCAGAGGAAGCTAAGAGTGCTGAGCTCTTCTGAAAACCTAACATTATCATCAAGCCCCACACATCCTGCCATCATCACCTTTCATTCTCCGCGGGGCTGCAAATGGCGTGGAATTTTAAAAGAATATATTATAGTTAAAAGGCTAGAAGGGTGGGATTTAAAACACTTCTATGAGCATTAGCAATGCAGGGACTCAAAAGAATTTGAGCTTGGACCCCCTGACTAGCTGAGAATCCAAAGGATCCTTGCAGCTTTAGAAAGATTCAGATAGGGGAACCCTCTCTATTTTTCTAAACTCTCCTTGAACACTATAAATCCAACTGATAAAAAGCCCTTTTGAAAGCAAGCCTATTTCTAAATCAGAAAACCTCCATTGCAACTGCCAAATTACACTTACCTCTCAACCGTTCAACACACAGAGTGTAACATGGCAGTTTCAAGCAGCCAGATCTTTTCCTGTCAGTCACAAAAGGGAAACAGCTTCCTCTGCAGAAATGCACTGGTCTGTAGCATTGCACTGAGCCCTCTAAGCAGATCATTTCAGCCAGGGAAATAAAGCTCTTAAACACAGCAACAAACAACATAGCATCTGATATAGGAGAGAGAGGGACTGAGAACAAGTGTGAAGACTTGAGAGGGCGCCAGCAGTAAAAGATAGCATCTAGCAAGAGCTAAGAAAAGACCAAAAATTCATCCAGAGACCCTAGGAGAAGATGAGAAATCAAAGGGTCATTAGGAAGAAAGGAGTCACCCAGGACGGGGATGGTACCATGCTTAAGAAGGAGGGAACTGGACTCTGAGCGTTAAGCTCAGGAAGGCTCAAAGTGCAGTAGGTACATTGTTCATGCACGCATGAGGTGCAACTTGCTCACTAAAGCTGAGGGGGATAAAGCTTTGCTCAGTGTAGTGCATTGTACAGAAGGTATACCGGTCTTCAGGCTCACAAAAGGAAGGATTTGAGTAAGATTTGAAAAAGCAGAAGTCAGGATGACACAAACACACAGCTAGGATTTCAAAGCAGAGCAGAAGACGGAGCCACACATTTTGTACCCTATACTGAGAGAGCCTAAAATTTTGCACCAAGTTTTCTTTTTGTGGGATGCACTTTTCATCCTCTGCACCGTAGTTGTTTTATATATAAACAGACGACACGAGACAGTTGTAGTCTTGTGTTTAACTGTTCATTCTGAGCTTAGCTCTGTCAGGAATAAGGACTTGCAGCTGTGTTTGCCCAGTCTTCTGGTAGCCTATGAACACAGCTGAGCCACAGCTGTGGCTTACCACACCACCTGATTGGCTGAAGAAGTCAGCAATCCTGCTCTTAAGCCCAACAGTAACAACTGATCCTTGGCTGCTCAGTGCACATGCCAACAACTGTCATTTCTCCTGTACCTGCCCTGCTCCTGGCCTTGCAGATCCTCCCTCATTCTCAACCTTGCTCCTGTACTACCCAGTCTGCTCCAGCCCTGCTCCCCTGCATGGTTCCGATTGTCTCTGCTGCAACCACAAGGCCTGACCACTCACATCCTGGATTGTGACAAGCAGTCATTTATCCAAACACAGCTGGTTGGCATTAGCATCTCTGAATCTCTTGTTCTGGATATCTGTGTCCTCAGATCACATTTGATCTATATACACTCCCACTGGGAAATTTGATCTACTAGCAAGGTCTTGAATTTCTATGCTATTTTAATATCACAGTGATTTATTTTAAAATTAGTGCTAAGAGCCTTATACAATCTTGGAGATAAGAATGTACTTCCAATAACTTCATTCAGCCATAATAGAACTTTTTTTGTCTGTGCTGTCTAGACACCAGCCTCCAGCACCCATATCTTTCACTGTCTTTCAGTAGCTTTGTTATGTATTCCTCTCCATAACGAACAACTCAGGAGTCCTGCCTAACTGTTCTGATATTTGAATCTCGTTTCCCCTCTGACTAGAGCTGCCTATATACCTCACAGCTTTAGTCACATTCCCAGAGCATGTCCCCTTTACCCCCTCTTATGGATGCAACTGTCTTTATTCACACATTTCTTTCATTCCCACTTAAACGGTTTAAAGATTATCTCTTTGATTATGCAATTAACAGACTACAGCTAATATACAGTGCTGCTGTAAGAATTCTGACTTGCACCAGACGCAGCAAGCAAAGTAACTCTAGTTCTGGCTCAGTTACACTGGTTTGCCACTGTAAATCCATATTATATTCATGGTGTTGACCTTGACCTTTAATATCATTTGTACTCATGGTCTGATCTGTCTCTCTGTAATCAGGCAGTTCCCTAAAAGCCACTAAGCACCAGCCTGATGCTGTCCTAAGGTGAAATCCTGGCCCCACTGACATCACTAGCAGTTTTGCTATTAAATTTCAATAGGGCCAGGATTTCCCCTCTAATGAGTAAGCACTAAGCAGGCTACCGAGGATGGTCTTTTCTCGAGACATTTAGCACCAGCTCTCTGGAGCGCTCTTCCCTGCCCAGAGAATACTAGAGAATTTGTTGCTTTTTTATGCTTTAGTGTATGGGATGGTTTTGATTTTGTTCTGTTTTAAAGTGGGGTAAGTGACATCAGCCATACTTCAAAGAAAATCAAAACTGAAGACTCCCTGATAAAGAAAAACAAATCTCTACCTAACACAAATAGCCAAAGTGAAAGTAAAGGCCTGGAGAGAATCAGGGCTAAATGACTTGAAGACAGAAATCTGATTTATAAGGGGCAAGATCATCAGGTACTTGTGGTAGAATGAATCCTACTGACTCAGAACATGCAGTGTTACTGTATGCTTGGCTTGGTTTAATCCCAAATAGTCTACTATATCAAATATGACATGCAATTTATGTTTAAAAATCATTAGAGTTACACATTAGAGTAAGAAATTAGTAACCAAAATTGCAGCCTCAATTGGATTCCTTTTGTTTTCAATCTTTAGTCTTACACTACAGAACATATAACCAAGACTACGATTATTGTTCAGCTCTTGTAGAATGTTTTGACATCTCTTGGTGAAGTGATATACTATACAAATTGGGAAGGTGGTTATAAAAAGAATATCTATGTGGTTCCTGTCAAGAAACTCTCTGAGGCTCCTTTTGGGAGTTCAGGAAGTGAGATACACATTTCATTCAATAATGCTATAATTTAAGTACCCCAAAAGGTACCTCTCTTTCTAAATTAGGGGTTTCTGCCTATAAGCGTACAGACCTCCAAAAACTCTCCCCAAATCAATGAAATCTAATAAACTTTTGTACAAAGGCTTGGGTGTTAACGATTACATGAGGAGGAAACAAAATCTATGCTGAATAAAAAATGGCTGACCGATAGAAATATGAGCATGCTGTATTCCTAATGTTTCTAGTAAATGCAACTTTAACAAAAATATATTTTTCTCTGCATGAATACTTATCTTTGTTTCATAATGAGGCAGGAAAAATGTGCAGCAATGAATTTTCCACCTCGACAGGCTTTGGGCTCTGTCTGTTCATCATCATTAAGTCCAAGTGACAAGAAGTGAAGAAAGTTGTTTATGCTACATTTATGGTGACTGTCTCTCTTCCCTTCTGTAGCAATTTTCTTTCATCCTCATTTCCCCCTCTCTGTTTCTTGAGATAGATCAATAGGGCTGCTAAGAAAATCTGTACTTATGCAACACTAACATTTATCTGTACGAACCACAGAAGACCTCCTTGGCTAGAAGTGTTATGCAGAAAGGTGCAGAATTCTTCCATGTTCCCCATTACCAACACCACAAGAAGAAAAAAATTAAATTCTCAGTTTCTTGTAGAACCCCCAAGACCAGCCCACCCTGGGATAGGAGAGTCTCAGTGGCTTTATAAGAAACTTTATAAGCTTCATTTTAAATTTCCAGGCTCCTACTGGTGCTACAGAGATTCCCTTTTCTCATGAAAGCAATCCAAGGTTGCAGCTTCATGGTGCAAACAGCATGTATTATTTAGCCCTTTTATAAAAGATTGCATAGGATCAATGAACTGTACATAGAATTTAACCCAGCTCTCCAGAGGTGAAAGGCTGGTTCTATAATCCACTCTGTCACCCACATTCCCATTAAAATGTCATTGATAATCAGCATAAATAGAACAACACATTCCAAAAGACATGATCATAGTGAGATATGCACACCTTAAGGGAGTTCAAACTATGAGAGATTACATGGGCTCAACCTGAAGCCCATTCAAAAGAATGGGAGTTTTTTCCATTGAATTGAATGGGGTTTGGATCAGACCCTTAAGGTGTGATTGTAGTGTTGAGTATCCCCCTAAAATCTCAGATCAACGAACAGGTCAATTCAGGCCCTGAAAAATAAAATGAAGAAACCGAAAAATCCGCTCCGTTTCTATGTAGCAACAGTCTGTTTGGGGTTATTTTACATAATATTAAAGGAGCATATTCTGATACCCTTACTCATATTGGTTAGAACCTAACTCTTCAAGTAACACCATAGTCTTCAATGGGACCTACTTAAGGAGTAAAATAATACGTCAGGCCAGCAAAGACTTACTCAAAATCCCCTCAATGCTCAAAGATTTTCAGTTGGAGTGAAATGGCATCATTGACTTCTCTCGGTGGTCAAAACAATGAATATAATATGGATTATCTTGACAGCTGTGGATTTGTGCTAACCAACAGGCTTTGTGCTAACCAACAGGCTAGCTTATCATTCATACAGAGTATTAGCGTGTCTGTTAGGTTTGCTCTGAAGGGAATGTGGAAATTTCAGTCTGAGTGCCAGCAGGACATGTACATTTGTGCAAGCATGAACTCTTAACTTTGTGCTGCTGAAATGAAGCATCAAGTTCGGAAGAGATCACTCCGCCACTAATGATGTCATTCAGAACACATGCTGCAAGAAGGATCTCATCAGGAAGCCCACTCAAAAGAGGGAAAGATGGGGGCCAAGAGAGATTATGACAAATACAGGAAGAAAGTCAGCACTTTTAGGGAGAATATTTTTCTCCTACAGGTATCACATACAGAAAGGAGAATGGATTAAGCCCCTATATGGGACTTTAAGCAAAAAAAGAGAGAGTCAGACCTGAAGGACAAAACAGGAAAGCGTGCAGCGGATCTCCCCCAAAAACACTCTTAACTCAAAAAGCACATTTGGAGTAAAATTGTATCTACGCTGTTATTAGAAACGCCCAAAATACTTCAAATGAAAGCGATTAAAGATTTTTTTCTCTTTACTCAGTTTGTTTGTTTATGCACTTTGTGATACAGTCAGTTTTGCTGTTTTCTGATTCTAGTCACTTAAGATCCAGTCCTGAAAAGGAATCTGCCCACATGCCTCTCCTTGTACACCTGAAGTCAGAGAACAGGTGCACTGTATACATGAAGATAAATATACATAAAATCAGTTAAACTTTAAACTCTTGATCACTGGTTCAAATCCAACTCAGGTCAATGGTGAACAAAAAGTACCATGTGATGGCTGTTTGGTGGCCTATGTGAACTTGTTGGTCTAAGTCCAGTTCTCAGCGAACAGGTGTCCACATTTCATTAGAAGTCTCAGGAGAAGCACCAAGGGCTGAAAGTTCATGGAAACTGATCTTATTTCTCTCTCTCAGAAATGGTTGCCCCAGTTTAGGATTGAAGAACCCTGCACTGTCGCTGTCTTTCTGTTCTCCTGCTTCAGTCTCCCTGGTACCTTTCACAAGCATTAAGGCTGAGATTTTCAGAGTAGCCTAAGGGAGTTAGATTCATTTCAATGGGAGCTGGTCACCTAATTCCTTTAAGCTCCTTTGAAAATTCCAGCCTAATCACATAAAACACACAAATGAAGGTGACAGGAATATTAGCAGCAGGGAGCCAGAATGAGCAGGTAATTCAAATCCAGCTCATCTCTAACACTGATGGTGCCTGACCACCCCAAAATTTGGAGAACTACAATATCTCTGGTTCCACATTTGTCTGCCTCAGCCACCACTAAGTAGGTTTATTTAGCTCTGCCATCTCCTAAGTAAAACTATTACTAATTAGGATAATTGAATTACTTAATTTAAGTGTGGAACTTGTCACTTCTCTGCAAGTAAATTTGTTTTTGCTTTGCAATAAATTAGACAAGCATTTAAAGTAAATACGTTCATGGTTATGTTTACATCTCTAATTTCAATTAAATTATCTACAAATAACTAGAATTATTGCTTCATTTAAAGTATGAAAAATAAGTGTTTAATAAAGCATCTCTCTCATACATGTGCTGCTCTCCTGGCATGGTGCTCATTAGCCTGCCCAGCCCATTTTCTCCAAGACAAGTACTGCTAGCCTTGTCCTCATACATGTTTGTTTGTTTTTGTCATTGTGCTATTAACACACTGTGATCTTTGCACCAACATGTATGTCTGCTAGAGGAGGTGCAGTGGAGTTCAAAATGGCTGCCACATTTGACTGCATTCTAAGGCCCTAATCCTGCAGAAATCACTGAGTGAAATCCTGTGGCACATGTATGAACCTAGGCATCCCTGTATTGACACCCTACACAATACTACAATGATAGTTGTACAAAATATGCCTTGTGAGGTATCATATGAAAGCTAGTAACATGCTGGTAATGAATATTGTAAATCACATTGCAAATGTGAAGTTATGAATTCTCTGTATAATGTTACTGGAACATGTTTAAGACCAGGTAAAAGTGATAAACAGGCCTGTCCTAGACAAAAGGATGGGGGTTTACTCCTAATATGTAAATTCAGGTAAACAATGCCATCAGACTAAACCAGTAGGGATTATCCTGATCCTCAACTCAAGAGACAGAGAATTAACCTGCTCCTGCACCCCAGAGAGACACAAGAGACTGAGAATCCCCAGGACACCTTCCTGATTTGTAAGTTAAAAGACATCCCTCAGGTAGATAGAGCGATTCCATCTTTATCCTTCACCTTAGAAGACAAAAGAAGCCATTTGATACCCATGATGGTTCCTGCCAGCAAAAGCTTGAAAGGAGACAGAGAAACCATCTTGAACAAAGACCGTATCTTGCTAGATTATGTTTTAGACTTTTGGGTGAGTGTTTTCACTTTTATTTGCTTGTAACCATCTCTACCTTTATTTCCCTTACTTGGTATGACCTAATTCATGCTCTTTTGTTAATAAACTCGTTTGGCTTTCATTATAAATCATCAGGACTGTGTAAATTCAGTAAAGTGTGTACTTCTAGAAAGCTAACACAATGGAGTGTTTTACAGTCTTCATAAAGGAAGAAAATCTAACACTTTCTCTGAGAGAGTCCAGCGAGAGGGAGTGGCCCCTGCAGTAGGATGATTTTGGAGCGAATTTGACGGCTGGAAGAGTACCATGGTCGGCCTGCAAGGAGTAGCCAAGTTGGGCAACACCAGGGTGAGCCTTGTAGACTGCTGTCAGGTTGTTGGGGTCAGAGGTCTGAACCAAACCTGCACAGCCACAAGACACTTGGGGTTGCAAGGCAGATGGTGACCAAACTCCTTACTGGCTGGGCAGATCCCAAAATGACACAGCATGTTATGCAAGTTAGATGAGATTAAGAACTCAGTCCCTTCTAGCCTTAAATCTATGAGTTCTATTAAGGCAGACCCTTATGTTCACACACAGCACCTTCGGCATCTGGCTGTGCAGTGCATCTTGCAGAACCAAGCCCTAAACTGGCGGCATCTCACAGTTCTCTTCTCTTCTCCACCACTATCCTCAATTCTTCTATCAAAAACTGTTCAAACCCCAAAACATTTGTTTGCTTTCAGTAAGATATAGCTAATTCAATTATGTCAAACAGTTATGTGTAATGAATTACATGACAGTTTACTAATATAAGTAATTCTATGCTGAAATTACCTCCATTATTTAAGCATAATTACTAGGGTAGCAAGGTCCCCCCCCTTTCTTCACATGATTTATTTCTTAAATTAAGTAACATTATTTAAATTGACTAAGCTAGCAATAAATTTCAAGAGTATTTTAATGTACTTATGTTTTCTGTTAGGTGCTATCTTCATTCCTTTATTATTAAAAAACACAATAATTTAAAAAAATGAATTTAACTTTGTTAGGCTCCTGAAAGGTACCAACCTATTTAAATCCTGGGATTGGAAGGCAGAGCCCACCAAAGCAATGAAAAGGTCTGCCTCCTCAGATGAAGGACAGGCCAAAGAACATAACTGATTACAGGAGGCAAAGAATGATAACAAAAAGATGGGGGTACAGATCCAGAATCAAAATGAGGGTTCCAGAAAGAAACCCTAAGCAGACAACCCCAGACTATGCTCCAAGAAGGAATCCAAGGAGTTAGTGGACACTGCCCAGTTGAACTCTGGAAGCCTATTTATTTAGATTCCATGAACAGTGGGCCTAATCCCACCAGGGACAAAAGGCCAATGCCCTCAAACAAAGGAGGAGCCACAGAGCCTCAAAATCAAGTGAAGAGAGGGAACCACACACACATGCGCAAAAGGAATGGGAGTCAGGGTCAAATGTATAAAACAAGAGATCCAGAGGGGCCAGACTTTTCTTGGGGACCAGCTTAAAATTGTTAAATAAACTCCCACAGGAAATAAGGACCATCACAAACCTCACCACCTTTTGCTCCAAGTGAAAGGTGCATTTTGGTGACCTTGCCTTCTTTGACAAACATATTGCAATGTACATATGTCTAGAAAAATTCCAAAATAAAACACTGCCCTGCATACACTTCTCCTCCTCGGGAGAGGATGAGAAAACAAACACATGACTGATATTAGTGATGTTCCATAACTCACTACTGGAAGATGCTCAGATATTATGGTGATGAGCATAGTATAAGAACCTGAATAGAACAGAAGGAGCTATTGAGCCCAGAAAACAATGTGTGGGACAAAAAAAAAAAAACAAAAAACCAGGAATAGGAGTGGACTCAAAGGTTTAAAATGAGATAACCAGATGGCAACGCTGACCAGAGAACCCCAGACAGCACTCACTGCTCCATGACGCAGTCCAAGGAGTGCATGGATGTCACCCAGAGGAATTCTGCCAGCTTGACAGTCCTGGAATCTGAGGTCCTCTGCTATCCCCCTATCCCCACTCTCAATACTTGCACCTCTGCATAAGACAATAATTCAACCACTTTTAAATGAAATAAAAAAAAACTTAATACAAACTTTTACTGGAAGGAAATGCAATACTCTCCCCTTCTCTGGTGCTCTAGCAGATGCCAGACCACAGTACCCTTTCTACAATTATTTAACTAAAGGAGGTCCCAGTCATACTTCCATTGACGTCAACATTTTGTCTTACTTCAGTGGAACCAGGATCTGGCCAAGATTGTGCAAATGCTAATTATGTTACAAAGTGTACACCCCAAGAAAGGGCCAAATTCTCTGTGAGCCTTTGAAGCCAATGGAGAGCAGATAATTTGGCCCTACACGTTTAAGTTCTTTTTTTGCCCTGCTTTTATGCCACTTGAAAACATTAGAACCATTACTTTTTTTCAGAATGTCTTTTGCTGGAAAACATTAGCAACATTTGTTATCAATAGCAATTCCCTGCCCTGTGTGGCTGGAAAGCTATTTGATAATGCATTGCTTCCCAATGATTTTGCCAACTAGACAGGCCTTGATAAATTTCAATTCTGGTCTGAAACAGCATGGTCTACCAGTAGGTATTTGTCATAAATATAAAGGGAAGGGTAAACCCCTTTAAAATCTCTCCTGGCCCGAGGAAAAATCCTCTCACCTGTAAAGGGTTAAGAAGCTAAAGGTAACCTCACTGGCACCTGACCAAAATGACCAATGAGGAGACAGGATACTTTCAAAAGCTGGGAGGAGGGAGAAAAACAAAGGGTCTGTGTCTGTCGGTACACTGCTTTTGCCGGGGATAGACCAGGAATGGAGTCTTAGAACTTTTAGTAAGTAATCTAGCTAGGTATGTGTTAGATTATGATTTCTTTAAATGGCTGAGAAAAGAATTGTGCTGAATAGAATGACTATTTCTGTCTGTGTGTCTTTTTTGTAACTTAAGGTTTTGCCTAGAGGGATTCTCTATGTTTTTAATCTAATTACCCTGTAAGGTATCTACCATCCTGATTTTATAGGGGTGATTCCTTTACTTCTATTTACTTCTATTTCTATTAAAAGTCTTCTTGTAAGAAAACTGAATGTTTTTTCATTGTTCTCAGATCCAAGGGTTTGGGTCTGTGGTCACCTATGCAAATTGGTGAGGATTTTTACCAAACCTTTCCCAGGAAGTGGGGTACAAGGGTTGGGAGGATTTTGGGGGGAAAGACGTGTCCAAACTACGTTTCCCAGTAAACCCAGTTAGAGTTTGGTGGTGGCAGTGGATATTCCAAGGACAAAGGATAAAATTAATTTGTACCTTGGGGAAGTTTTAACCTAAGCTGGTAAAAGTAAGCTTCGGAGGTTTCCATGCAGGTCCCCATAACTGTACCCTAGAGTTCAGAGTGGGGGAGGAACCTTGACAGTATTGAACAGTGCAATGGTCTTACCTCATTAAGAGTCTCTGAAAAGTCACTCAATAGATAAAGAATAATAGACTTAGCCATTTTTAAGGCAGTTTGGAAATATTACTTCTAAAGGTAAGCATTTTTTGGCAAGATGTTAGTTAGTTTGCTTGTGTTATTGATTCTTTTCACCATTAATGATCTAAGCAAATGGTTTATTATCACAGAAATTGTAAACTGTTTTCAACAGTTAACATTAGGCTCCACTGAACAAATAAAATCTTCTGATTGTATTATTAGTCAAACAATTGTTTCCCAGCAGCAGAGAAAAAGACTATTTAAAGTTATTTCTTTGAAATATCATGCTTAATATATTTATTGATGATCAGTTGACAAATGAGTAGGGCCCTTTCTTGTCTGCACATTTCATCTTGAAGGATAGTATAGTCAACCACACAAACCACCACAGACTGTTGATGCGAAGAGAAGAGGTTAAAAGGTGTTTATTAAGGTCTTCTGAGTTTTATATTTTAGGGCAATTCTATACTACAGTGCTACATCAGCGCAGCTGCACCGATGCAGATGTGCCGCTGTAACGCGTCTGGTGAAGATGTACTATGCCGACAGGAGAGAGCTCTCCTGTCGGCATAATTACTCCACCTTGGCAAGAAGTGGAAGCTATGTCAGTGGGAGATGCTCTCCTGCCAACATAGTATCAGTGTGAACAGTGCAAAACTTGGGTCGCTGGAGTGAGGGGAACCTTTTCACACCACTGAGCAATGTAAGTTAGATTGACTTAAATGATAGCATAGACCTGCCCATAATGTTTTGGCTCAACCAGCCCATTATAAAATTACAGACCATTTGTAAAATTCAAGTCCAGAACAAGGCTTGGATTTCAAACATACAAACATTCCCAAAATGTGGCACTCACAGTTTGGGTCAGAACCCATCTCTAACTTTACTTACAAATACAAATATGTGCCTTAAAAGAATCTAGTTGAGACATTTAATCCTAGTAGTATTTTAATTCAGCAGATTAGTGGGACTACATACTCCTCTCTGTCACTGCCTGGGGTTGAGAGGAAGGGGGAGAAGGAACAGTGGAATAAAACAAGAATACAAATCTATAGTCTTCTTTTCAGTCCAAACCGAGAACTTGTGACTGAATGGATCATAAATAATTTTACCCATTCCATATTACATGAAGTCAAATTTACGTAGTTCATAATGAACTGGTTGCAGCTGCCTCTTGTGAAGCTGCAATATATTTTGTAATTTAGATCAAAATATCTTCAGGCACAGATTAAATCCAAATGCAGGGATATATATCATTAAATCTGTGTTTAATCTTCCATGCTTCACAGTAATACAGTCAAGGAATGCAGAGCTGGTCTCAGACACTTGAGGAAGCTACTATAATCAGAATTTTTTGTACACCAATATTAATTGAAACGCAAAAAGAGGGGGTTTTTTTCCTATTTCTAAGAAATGGCACAAAAGCATGACTTAAATAGGAACTAAAATGAACAGGACTGAAGCTTTAATCTGTCTCCATAATTAACACAGCTGTGGTGTAATTTGATTTTCATGATAATGATGCCATTTAAACATGCCCTGCATAGCGAAAAACAGAACAGAGTACATAATTATTGATTAGTTATAAATCCATTGTGTTTTATGTTTATTTCTTCTGGTGATGATCATCATACATTTGCACTAATTAATCAATCCACTTTTATTATCGGACCCAAAAGGTAACTAGTATAGCACAGTAGAAAGCGCACTGGGAAGAAAAGCAGGAGGCCTTGTAAAGCAAAAGAATTATTTACAATGAACCTAGCTTATTATTTTAAAGACAGGAATGATTTTTGCAGCTCAAACATATTTTCTGAGATTTGCTGGTAAAGTACTGTCCAAAACAAGGAGGTACCTATTCTGGAGTGGAATTCTGCGAGCTCCTGTCCTGATATGATGGATATATTGACCTGTCTCTCAACTAATGTTAATACTTTTTTGTTTCATAAACATCTCAAAAAATACTTATCAGGCTTGGATGCATTTCAGAAGTTCCAGAGGAGAAATTTTGAGTTAGGAGTTGAAGTGATCAGACCACATGTCACTGACATTGTATTGCAAACTTTGAACAATAGACCTGCATAAATCATTTTAGACCCAAGTCAGCTCCTAGCATGTGAATTACAACTAAGGCGCATTCCCCTACACCACTCATAGCTAAGATGAACTTTGAACCTTCATTGGTAAGTGATCATATCAACCAGTGCATGAATAGGAGGGGTCTCCTTTGCATAATGTGGTCACACAATGGAGGCAGAGCTAGGGACCATTCCTAAGCACAAACCAGAGATCATTATGCAGCCATGCAAGAAAAATGTCACTTTGTGGGTGAATGGAGAATAAACAGAAAGTATTCACTGTAGCCATAGGATTATTGTTATGTCCTTTACTCTTTGTATACTTGTGTAACATGAAGGAACTGCATGGGCATATTGGGGTCGAAATAGATTTAACAACTATATGCAACATATAATCATATGTGGACTTGCTGCATATATATGTTGTTGTTCTTGAAGGGTTCTGGTGGCTTCTGGAATGCAGAAAAAAGCGAGGGTTACTAATACACCTAATGAGAGCATATTTGCCATTATACCTGTTTTTATTTTATTTTAATACATGGTACAAACAGGATCCTAAAACAATTCTATGCCTTTTCAAAGATTTGGGTTGATATTTTGCTGTCCGACACTTTAGCTACCTGTAGTGGGTGATGGTACCTTTTTTGCCATATTTCCAGTGAACAGCTAGCAGCTAACGGCTGAGTTTCTGTGGGAGTTTGGCCTGAGAGAAGAGGGGCGATTTTGTGTTCTGTTCTGGAATTATTTGTTCCAGGTATGTGACTTGATTCAGTGCTTGTTGTTAACCCTTAATGAGGGCTGGGGGGGGGCCGCACAGATCTAGTTTGGGTATGTGTAAAAGCCAGTCATTAGCATGCACGAGTGCAACAAACAGCTGGCAGCTAACAGCAGAGTTTCTGTGGGAGTTTAAATAGTTTAAATAGAAAGAGAAGACAATGATGGCTACGGAGGCAGCAATAGAAGTGACTCAAGGATAAGAGAAGAGAAAGAAGATGGCCAGATGCAGAAGCTGAAGATGAACATCATCCTTGAAGGGGTATCTGCTGGAAGCTACTTACGCGTGAAATGTCATCTGATAGAGCTCATGGCAGAGTAGATTCAAGGATGAGAAATGCAGCTGGAGACAATGATGGAATCCAGATGATGATTTGAAGGTGTAATGCCAAAAGAGAGAAGGTGGTACAGACAACTCATGATTTGCAGACACCTGCCAAACAAAAGGTCCTAGAGGGACGACTGCCAGAAGAGGAGGACGATTGATGGAAGAATGTGACCACAAGGACAAGGCAGCAGAAGAGACCAGCTAGCTAGTGGTGGTGAAACCGAATTGAGTAAAAGATTTGCTGCACAGGGGAATGAGGAGGAGAAACAGACAGAAGATGGGATTGTGAGGAAGAAAAGAAAGGAGGCCAGTCCCTGAACTGAAGAAGAAAGGAGGAGATGATGGAGATAGCCAGAGATAGGAGCTTAAGGAAAAGTGGGGATGATATACAGGGGAGTGTGTGAGTGAGTGTGTGTGAGAGAGAGAGTGAGAGAGAGAGAGTGAGAGAGTGAGTGAGTGAGAGTGAGTGAGAGTGAGTGAGTGAGAGAGAGAGAACGCAAGCATAAAACAGATTCATACCAATACCAGGAAGAGACAGGTCTGTGTGATTCAGGCTTCCATATTCAGAAGAATCAACAGGCCTGTCAGAGCACACCAGATCCAGAGAACAGAAAAGTGTGCTCTCTGACAGGAGCAAGCAGAGGAGATGCGGACATGAAGCTGAAGAGGATCCTGATGAGAGTGAGAGAGAAAAATCCACCAATTATGCTGCATGCTGGGACAAATGACACTGCAAGATTTCCAGGGGAATAGATCAAGCACAACTATCCCCAGCTGGGTAAGATACTTAAAGAAGTGGAAGCTCAGGTGATTCTCTGTGGAATACTTCCACTCCCTAGAGAAGGCGGGCACAGGTGTCACAACGTAATGAAGATCAACAGATGGCTCAAGATTGGTGCTAGGAGGAAGGTTTAGGGATCAGCTATTGGAAGGCATCTACAGAAAGAAGACTCTTCTCAACTGATGAACGCAGTATTATTTTTTTGTGATTAAGGCTAGAGCTATTGATAAGAAAGGCTTTAAATTAGGACATGAGGGGAGAAAGTTAGGAGAGACTTGTGAAATCTTCAGGTCTGGTTTCAATACATGGAAGCAAGAAAATCAGCTAGAAGATAATGTAATAAGGTATAATGGAATACCACAAGAAATACCACATTCCTCGGCCAGCGCCACTTCCCGCAGCCCCCATTGGCCTGGAGCAGCGAACTGCAGCCAGTGGGAGCTGTGATCGGCAGAACCTGTGGACATGGCAGGTAAACAAACCACACCGGCCCACTGGGGGCTTACCCTGGCGGGCTGCGTGCCAAAGGCTGCCGATCCCTTTGACATCAGTGCACTTGGTCCAGTGCAGCTGCAGTTTGGCTATGTCCGTCTTGTAGAAGTTCTTTTCCTGAATGTCCAGAAACTACTTTACTACTGTGATCTCCTCATTATCACCCTTGAAACTCTTCCCACACAGATCTTCTTTCAACTTGGAGAACAGGTAGAAGTCTGAGGGAGCCAAGTCTGGTGGATAAGCTGTATGGGAAGCAGTTGAAAGCCACATTTGGTTGCTGTGGTCACTGTAACCTGAGATGTGTGAGGTGAAGCATTGTCCTGGAGAAGCAGCACTCCTGTAAAAGCTGAGTTGAGTACTTGTTCTTTATGGCTTCTTGCAAGTGAAGCAGTTCATTAGCATAGTACCCCCTACTGATGGTCTCACCTCTTGAGACATAGAGAGTCATGATCACCCATTCCTTTCCAGTGCCAAAAACTGTGGCCACGTCCTGACAACTGATGCCATCTTCTTGGATTTCTTGGGAGGTGGAGACTGTGTGTACTTCCAGTGCATGCTCTGCTATTTGGTCTCAGGATCAAAGTAGTGAGCCCATGTCTCATCTTGAGTCACAATTCTGCTCATGGATTTTTGGGGGGTTTGCTTGAACCCTCCCCCCGGAAGTTCCCTGGAAATGTCAAATTGCTCTCTCCTCTGATCAGCACTTAACTTTCTGGGCACCCATCTTCTCCGGCCCAAGTCTTCATTGAGGCTGATGTGCACTGACCCATTGCTGATGCCTATCATTTTAACTGTATGGCTGACTGTTGATCATCTCTCATTCATCACCATCGTGTGAACTGCATCAACTTGTTCTTGTGAGGTGGCCTCTCTGGAAAATCCTGACCTTGGCTCCATCCTCAGTGCTGATTCTTATTTGCTTAAATTAGCAGCCAAGTTTTTTACTGTGGCATATGAAGGAGCATCATCCCCCAATGTTGCCACTATGTCCTTATGGATTTCCTTGAGGGTCAAACCCTCCTTATGGAGGTTCTTGATCACCGCTCCGATTTCAATCTTTTCTATTTTTCAAACCTTTGGTGACTGACTCACTTCAACACATCCTCATACTAGTTCTGCTGAGATTAAAAATGGCTGCTAACAAAGAAACAACAAACTTATCAGTACTTTGATCTGTTTAATCTGTTAAATCTATATAAATCCATGGTGTGCAGTAACATGTGCCCTTTGGTGTACATGGTGTGCACTTTGAGTAGCATGTCCAGTTTTAGTAACACCATCTCAAAAAAGATATAGTGGAACTGGAAAATGTTCAGGGAAAGACAACAAAGATTATCAAGGATATATGGAACAGCTTTCATATGAGGAAAGACTAAAAAGATGGGGATCAGTACAAGCACTGTAAGATGGATACAGAATTGGCTAAAGTGGAGAAGGCAATGGGTTGTGCTGAAAGGTGAATTTTCAGACTGGTGAGAGATTACTAGTGGAGTTCTTCAAGGATTAGTCTTGGGACCAATCTTACACAATCCTTTTATTAATGACCTTGGGACAAAAAGTAGGAGTGTGCTAATGAATTAGCTTATGATGCAAAGTTGGGAGGCATCAAAATTCAACAGTCATACACTTAGGGTGTAATAATAAAAATTTCTACCACAACTGGGGCTCATCCACTGTAAGCAACAGAGGAGGAGAGAGACCTGTCTGTGTGAGCATATCACAAGATGACTATGAGCCACCAGTGTGATGCGGCTATGAAAAAGGCAAATGCTATCCTAGGATGCATTAGGCAACGTATTTCCAGTAGAAATAGAGAAGTGTTAATGCCATTGTACAAGACACTGGTAAGACCTCACTTGGAATAGTGCATACAATTCTGATCACCCATGTTCCAGAAAGATGAATTTAAACTAGAACAGGAGCAGAGAAGAGCTAGTAGGGTGATCAGAGGAATGGAGGGTTTATTTTATGAGAGGAGTCTAGAAGAACCTGACTTGTTTAGTCTTTCACAAAGAAGACTGAAAGGGTATATGATCGCTCTCTATAAATACATGAGGGGGGGGGTGTAAATACAAGGGAGGGTGAAGAGCTATTTAAGATAAAGGGCAATGCTGGCACAAGAAAAAATGGATATAAACTGACAGTGAAGAAATTCAGGCTGGCAATTAGAAGGTTTCTAATCATCAGAGGAATGAGGTTCTGGAACAGCCTCCCAATAGGAGCTGTTGGGGCAACCAACTTATTTAGTATTAAGAGAACGCTGGACAAATTTATGAGTGTGATTGTATGACTGAGGAGTGATGTATGCCCGGCTACATTGTGTGATGGTGGGGCCAGGGCTCAACAACCCTGGGACTCACCTCTGGTTTATGTCTTAGGTTCCTAAAGATCATGCATGCTTCACAGTTTCAGCTGGCCATCAGCGGGGGTCAGGAAGGGATCTCCTCCCATTTTCTGGAAGGGATTTTTAATCTCCTTCCCCTGAAGCATCGGAGATAGCTATGGCAAGAAATGGGATATTGGGCAAGGTGGCCCAGGGCTCTGAGCATTCTCCCTCTCTCATGGTTGGCTGGCTAGTTCTTGCTCACATGCTCAGGATCTGGTCAGGGACTCTCTACTCCGGGGGACTAAGTCATCTATCTGCTGCCCTGACCGGGAAAACCAAGAAGTCTGCTGCTTGCCAGGGGCTAAGATTCGCGATGTGATGGAGAGACTGCTGAGACTCATCAAGCCCTCAGATCACTACCCCTTCCTGCTTCTCCACGTGGGCACCAATGATACTGCCAAGAATGACCTTGAGCTGATCACTGCAGACTACGTGGCTCTGGGAAGAAGGATAAAGGAGTTTGAGGCGCAAGTGGTGTTCTCGTCCATCCTCCCCGTGGAAGGAAAAGGCCTGGGTAGGGACCGTCGAATCGTGGAAGTTAACGAATGGCTACGCAGGTGGTGTCGAAGAGAAGGCTTTGGATTCTTTGACCATGGGATGGTGTTCCATGAAGGAGGAGTGCTGGGCAGAGACGGACTCCACCTTACGAAGAGAGGGAAGAGCATCTTTGCGAGCAGGCTAGCTAACCTAGTGAGGAGGGCTTTAAACTAGGTTCACCGTGGGAAGGAGACCAAAGCCCTGAGGTAAGTGGGAAAGCGGGATACCGGTAGGAAGCACAGGCAGGAATGTCTGTGAGGGGAGGGCTCCTGCCTCATACTTAGAATGAGGGGCAATCAGCAGGTTATCTCAAGTGCTTGTATACGAATGCACAAAGCCTTGGAAACAAGCAGGGAGAACTGGAGGTCCTGGTGATGTCAAGGAATTATGACGTGATTGGAATAACAGAGATTTGGTGGGATAACTCACATGACTGGAGTACTGTCATGGATGGTTATAAACTGTTCAGGAAGGACAGGCAGGGCAAAAAAGGTGGGGGAGTAGCACTGTATGTAAGGGAGCAGTATGACTGCTCAGAGCTCCGGTACGAAACTGCAGAAAAACCTGAGTGTCTCTGGATTAAGTTTAGAAGTGTGAGCAACAGGAGTGATGTAATGGTGGGAGTCTGCTATAGACCACCGGACCAGGGGGATGAGGTGGATGAGGCTTTCTTCCGGCAGCTCGCGGAAGCTACTAGATCGCATGCCCTGGTTCTCATGGGTGACTTTAATTTTCCTGATATCTGCTGGGAGAGCAATACAATGGTGCATAGACAATCCAGGAAGTTTTTGGAAAGCGTAGGGGACAATTTCCTGGTGCAAGTGCTAGAGGAGCCAACTAGGGGGGGAGCTTTTCTTGACCTGCTGCTCACAAACCGGGAAGAATTAGTGGGGGAAGCAAAAGCGGATGGGAATCTGGGAGGCAGTGACCATGAGTTGGTTGAGTTCAGGATCCTGACACAGGGAAGAAAGGTAAGCAGCAGGATACGGACCCTGGACTTCAGGAAAGCAGACTTCGACTCCCTCAGGGAACGGATGGGTAGGATCCCCTGGCGGACTAACATGAAGGGGAAAGGAGTTCAGGAGAGCTGGCTGTATTTCAAGGAATCCCTGTTGAGGTTACAGGGACAAACCATCCCGATGTGTCGAAAGAATAGTAAATATGGCAGGCGACCAGCTTGGCTTAATGGTGAAATCCTAGAGGATCTTAAACATAAAAAAGAAGCTTACAAGAAGTGGAAGGTTGGACATATGACCAGGGAAGAGTATAAAAATATTGCTTGGGCGTGTAGGAATGAAATCAGGAGGGCCAAATTGCACTGGGAGCTGCAGCTAGCGAGAGATGTCAAGAGTAACAAGAAGGGTTTCTTCAGGTATGTTGGCAACAAGAAGAAAGCCAAGGAAAGTGTGGGCCCCTTACTGAATGAGGGAAGCAACCTAGTGACAGAGGATGTGAGAAAAGCTAATGTACTCAATGCTTTTTTTGCCTCTGTCTTCACTAACAAGGTCAGCTCCCAGACTACTGCACTGGGCAGCACAGCATGGGGAGAAGCACAGCCCTCTGTGGAGAAAGAAGTGGTTTGTGTCTATTTAGAAAAGCTGGACGAGCACAAGTCCATGGGGCCGGATGAGTTGCATCCGAGAGTGCTAAAGGAACTGGCGGCTGTGATTGCAGAGCCATTGGCCATTATCTTTGAAAACTCGTGGCGAACGGGGGAAGTCCCGGATGACTGGAAAAAGGCTAATGTAGTGCCCATCTTTAAAAAAGGGAAGAAGGCTTGGGAACTACAGGCCAGTCAGCCTCACTTCAGTCCCCAGAAAAATCATGGAGCAGGTCCTCAAAGAATCAATCCTGAAGCACTTACATGAGAGGAAAGTGATCAGGAACAGTCAGCATGGATTCACCAAGGGAAGGTCATGCCTGACTAATCTAATCGCCTTCTATGATGAGATTACTGGTTCTGTGGATGAAGGGAAAGCAGTGGATGTATTGTATCTTGACTTTAGCAAAGCTTTTGACACGGTCTCCCACAGTATTCTTGTCAGCAAGTTAAAGAAGTATGGGCTGGATGAATGCACTATAAGGTGGGTAGAAAGTTGGCTAGATTGTCGGGCTCAACGGGTAGTGATCAATGGCTCCATGTCTAGTTGGCAGCTGGTGTCAAGTGGAGTGCCCCAGGGGTCGGTCCTGGGGCCGGTTTTGTTCAGTATCTTCATAAATGATCTGGAGGATGGTGTGGATTGCACTCTCAGCAAATTTGCGGATGATACTAAACTGGGAGGAGTCATAGATACACTGGAGGGCAGAGATAGGATACAGAGGGACCTAGACAAATTGGAGGATTGGGCCAAAAGAAATCTGATGAGGTTCAATAAGGATAAGTGCAGGGTCCTGCACTTAGGACGGAAGAACCCAATGCACAGCTACAGACTAGGGACCGAATGGCTAGGCAGTAGTTCTGCGGAAAAGAACCTAGGGGTGACAGTGGACGAGAAGCTGGATATGAGTCAGCAGTGTGCCCTTGTTGCCAAAAAGGCCAATGGCATTTTGGGATGTATAAGTAGGGGCATAGCGAGCAGATCGAGGGACGTGATCGTCCCCCTATATTCGACATTGGTGAGGCCTCATCTGGAGTACAGTGTCCAGTTTTGGGCCCCACACTACAAGAAGGATGTGGATAAATTGGAAAGAGTCCAGCGAAGGGCAACAAAAATGATTAGGGGTCTGGAATACATGACTTATGAGGAGAGGCTGAGGGAACTGGGATTGTTTAGTCTGCGGAAGAGAAGAATGAGGGGGGATTTGATAGCTGCTTTCAACTACCTGAGAGGTGGTTCCAGAGAGGATGGTTCTAGACTATTCTCAGTGGTGGAAGAGGACAGGACAAGGAGTAATGGTCTCAAGTTGCAGTGGGGGAGGTTTAGGTTGGATATTAGGAAAAACTTTTTCACTAGGAGGATGGTGAAACACTGGAATGTGTTGCCTAAGGAGGTGGTGGAGTCTCCTTCCTTAGAAGTTTTTAAGGTCAGGCTTGACAAAGCGCTGGCTGGGATGATTTAATTGGGGATGGGTCCTGCTTTTGAGCAGGGGGTTGGACTAGATGACCTCCTGAGGTCCCTTCCAACCCTGATATTCTATGATTCTATGATCTAATTGATCCCATTACATGGGATCGGGAAGGGATTTTCCCTGGGTCAGATTGGCAGTGATCTTGGGGGTGGAGTTGCCTTCCTCTGCAGCATGTGGGTGAGGGTCACTTCCCAGGATTATCTGGGTATAGCTCATTTAATCATTTCCCTGCCATGGCAGGGGCCTCAGTCTTGCTTATTCTCTGCCAGAGGCATATAATAATCTAGCCTCCTGTGGGTCTCATTTCCATTACTGGGGTTAGTGTGTGGGTGCTGGCTAGTGGGGGAGGGGGGACCTGAGATACTCAGGTCAGACTAGAGCAGAGGCCCGCACCGCTTCCAGCAGCTCCCATTGGCCTGGAGCAGTGAACCGCGGCCAATGGGAGCCGCGATCTGCCAAACCTGCCCGGCCCGGCAGGAGCTTTCCCTGCACAAGCGGCAGAACAAGTTTGGGAACCACTGGACTAGAGGATCCGGTGGTCCCTTCTGGCTTTAATCTCTATGTCTCTAGGAATACTGATCCAAAAATAATGAGTGGATTGCATGAGATTCTGCTATTTGGTTTAACCCTTAAATTCTGGTTTACCTACATCTTGTGTGTGCTTTCATCTCTTTTTCCTACTATTCCCCCTATCACTCCCTCCCTCTAAACTCTGATCCTCCTACCTCATTGCCTGATGTTCCCTCTCTCATCCACAGGCTATTCCTATCTTCTTTCTATGTCCATTACTTATGGTTAGTTTGTTTTTTACACCATTTCCTTAGTAATGACTCAATACAGATTTGTTGGCATTCCTAATCTATAGCAAGGCCTCAGGAAACTGATTCGGAAAAAGAAAAGGAGTACTTGTGGCACCTTAGAGACTAACCAATTTATTTGAGCATAAGTTTTCGTGAGCTACAGCTCACTTCATCGGATGTATGCATCCGATGAAGTGAGCTGTAGCTCATGAAAGCGTATGCTCAAATAAATTGGTTAGTCTCTAAGGTGCCACAAGTACTCCTTTTCTTTTTGCGAATACAGACGAACACGGCTGTTACTCTGAAACCAGGAAACTGATTGTGTCTACTGGAACAGGTGAGACATTAAGACATTTCCTAAGTTGGAGGCAGACCAAGCCCATAATGCATTACATGCTTCTGATCCAGGGCAGAACAAAGGCATATTAGTTTTGAAAATAGCAGCTGGGTTGGCAGCTGGACCTAATTTGACACCGTCTTGGTTGCTGTGTGAGGCCCAGAGCCTGGATAATGTCTTAGTGACCCTGGAACTGACATCTGTTGTACATGGACAAAGATTTGTCTTAATAGAGTTAAGAGTTTGATGTAGCGCTGAATTTGAACACATTCATATTTGTTTTCTGTCTGTACAGCACTTTGAATTGAAATGCCAAATACTAGTATTGCTGTTTCTAGTGACTATTGCTTTTCAATGGTACAAAAAGAGAAGTGAGTTGAGTAATTAATTGTTAAATTCTCACATTTGGACCATCTCTGAACCTTGTCATCAACTGCTCGAACACTACTCAGTAAGGCTATTTCAGTTGTGTTTCTAAACATAAAATACACTCAGCTTTTTCCTGTACCTTGTAAATGCTTTAATGCAGCAAGTTTCCTTTTTTTGCTTGTTTTACCTAACGGCAGTCAAAAGAACACACGCTGCAGTTATCAGGCAGAGTGGCTGTAGCCATTATCATAACCTTTACTATATCTGCTGACATTCTCATTTTGTTCCTAACGTAGATGTCAGGTATAATGGCAAATATGCTCTCATTAGGTGCATTAGTGCCCGAAAATGCCAACACAATTCAATTCAATTCAAAGGTCAGCTATTTTGAGAAGGGGACAACATATTTCTAAGTTCTTCAGAGTTCCTACCAGTCTTCCATAAACTAATGTTTTCTCCCTGTCCATCTTTTACTGTGCTGAAGTCAAGTACAATCTGGTCAACATTTTGGAGTCCTGAGATAGGACAAATTATTTCATGCTCTTGAAAAACACTTGCTTTAGTCAGGGTCAGTTCAAACATGCTTACAGAATTATAGTAGGTCACCCAAGTGGGTAAGGCCCAAGATGCAGTGTGTGACGATCTAGAACAGGGTGGTGGCATTTGCCTGAAACACCCTACTAGCAGGCCCAGATCTTACTGGGGGAATGTTAAAGAATGTATGCTGACTCCCTGAAGCAGGTGGCTGTTTATCCTGGCCATATATAAGAAAGGTAAGTCTCTCTCCAGAGAGAGTAGCACTTAGAACCTGCCAGCCAAAATCAGTGCCCCATGGTGCTAGCCTCTATACAAAACACAGCAAAAGAGTCTCCACCCTCAAGAGTCTGCAATCTAACTAGAGAGATGGAGAAAGGGTGGGAAAAAGAAAATATTATTGTCCCCATTTTTTCATGTGAGGGAACTGAGGCGGAGAGAGATTAAAATGACTTGGCCAAGGTCACAAAGGAAGTTTGTGACAGGGCCAGGAATTGAACCCAGATCTCCTAATAGCCCAGTATGTTCACCAAAAGACCATTAGTCTTCCCTTAGAGAGGTATTCTTTCTTAGCTGTAATGAAAAGCCATTTTCAACACAACAGAATCCTAACACATAGTACCCTCTAAATGAGCTGCCTTGGCAAAACCCTGATCTGTAAATAATAAACTGGACCTGGCCATCTGGAGTGGCTGAATTACATGTTCCATTGACCCTTCAGCAACCTTGTTTGCTGTAGCTAGACTCCCTGACACTACAGCGTGCGCATATCTAATGAGCAGAACTCTCAAAATTGGTGACTGTTTAGTTTATTGTTTACTCAGTGAAGAGCAAGTGGGAAGCTGGTTGCACAGTGTAAGTTCAGTTATAATTTCCAAGAAAATTCTCAGTAATCAGTCATAGTTAATGACTTGTTTGATGATAGAGTGTCAAAAGGAAAAGGCCAATGAGTTTCATTAATGCCCTAGCAAATTAGTTGTTAACTACATTAACCACCACCTTTGCCATTGAAAACCATAATTAACCGAATATTAGTAAATGAGCTGTTTTCCAAAAGAAAATATTGCAGTAAGCTGGGTTGAGCAAGTATGAGCACATGTTATATTGCATAGCTTTACAAAATTAAATAAAGGTAGCTACAGGCGAATACAGGGTATTTTGCCAGACATGCAGTATAATTTTTTCTCCCTACTTGCCGGAATCAAGAAGACTGCAAGTTCCCCCAGCTTAAAAGCAACTTTAAAATATATTTACATGCTCCCTCTACTACAGGGTAACAAGAACCTGATTCTCACTGGTTTTATTCTTGTTCAATACGCTGGCTCAGAATGAACCCTCCCGTGATTAAACATGCAGACACAACCTTATGGGAGGAAGGAGCTCAGAGGAGGAGCTCTCTGAGGGTGAAGATCTTTCACTGCTGCTGGAAAAGGGCAATGGGCCAGTCCTCAAACCAGGCAGCTCTCAAAAATCCTGTGCCTTTTCACTGGCTCGGCTGTGCCTGTACTACACATTATCCTAAAATATGCCTCAGTTACCTTTAAAACACTACACCAGGGATTAACTTATTTTACTTTAGGACTTGTCAACATGGTCGGGGTGTCATTTCTAAAGCACACTGATGTGTTTCATGTTAATTGATCTGTGTAAACCCTGATGGTGGGCTTTAAGGTAGTGCTGTTTGAAACACTGTTAAAGTGTTAAAGTGTACAGAACTTTTAGTGCACACGAACAGGGTCTACGTGGCCAATTAATATGCAACATTAGTTCACTTTAGAAGTCACACCCCCACAAAATACATTACCCCACTACGTAGACAAGCTCTTACCGCTCCAACTGTGTAATACACGAGTTCAGTTTTAAAAACAAGATGAGTTTAACAGTCTGGCTACATTTCTGAAGGAAGTCAACTGTTTTGCTGTTCCCCAGTTCAGAAATATTCTTTTAATCAAGGCAGAATTCAGCCCATAATACTTAAAACTATCAGAAAACAAAATGAATGCCACTGATGAACCGCAAAGGACAACCTGTTCATTCATCAAAGTTGTTGCTGACTACAAGCCTTGGAGATAGAGTATGGATTACTATACATTTTGAAGGAATATAGGAGAAAGGTTTTATTTATATAGTCATTATA
Source organism: Lepidochelys olivacea (assembly GCF_965140295.1). Lineage (NCBI taxonomy): Eukaryota > Metazoa > Chordata > Testudines > Cheloniidae > Lepidochelys > Lepidochelys olivacea. Next base: position 61,701,301 of record NC_140418.1, on the reverse strand, counting down.
TGAATAAGACCACAACTCAGGTTAACCAAGCTAAAATTACAAGAAGTACTAACCTTCATATTCTGACCTCAGGACATAACATGCTCACTTGCAGGAGTTCTGAAAAATAACCACTATATTAAAGTAACATTCAGTTAGGCGTGCAATGGGATGAAATATCCTTTCAAGCATCTGGTTTTAGCCATTTAAAATACAGGGCACGAGAATAGATTGCCATACCAAAACAGAACAATGCTTATACAGTTTGATAAAGCAATTTTATGAACTAAACAAAGTTTAAAAAGAAATATGATCGTATGAGAGAAATATCTAGGCTTCATATGTTAATAAACTTGCCTCCAAGAAATTACTACCTATCTATTGTGCAGCACCAGCCGACAACATTTTGGCACCAGAGGTGGGGAGCTCAAATGACGCTCCCGCCCCCTTGCTTGGGCCAAAACTTTGAAAGGTCTCAATTCTACTTTCTTCCTGTTCTACTCCTCTCATGGTACTGCTCTGCTACCTATCCCAATAAAGGAGAACTAAACTTAAAATGCCTTGTTCAAAAATTTTAAGTAACACTTAACTTTCAAACGCCTGAACAGCAAGTGTAACTTTTCTTGTCTGCATAGTAAACACTGGCATTTTTATCTGTTTGAATAATCAAAGTGGTGCTTTCCGTGCCTTCTTGGTTGCAAAGACTTGATCTGCTTCCTGCTGAAGGTCCACAGTCTGGGCCAGCTCATGCTCTATTGAGATGGTTGCAAGGCTGACCAGCCTCTCCTGTGTCATTGTGGAACGTAGATGTGTTTTTATTAACTTCAGCTTGGAGAAGCTGCATTCTCCACTGGCAACTGTTACAGGAAGTGTTAGAAGTATGCGCAGAGCAACAAAAGCATTTGGAAAGAGGGTGGTCATCTTATGTGTGCACATATATTCCAGAACAGCCTTTGGAGTTGATCCTGCTGAAATGTATCTTGAAAGGGCTTTCAGTTCATCACCTAAATCACTCACATCAATATCACGCATGTCATCATGTGTCACGGTCTCCAGTGCCCTCCATTGCTGGTGTAGGTCTTCTTCAGGTATAGTGAGAAGTTAAGGAATATCATACAACATCCCAAATATACTGCTGTGTTCCCTGAGCTGCATGAAATGTTCAACTGACTGTATTGCACAATCTAGAATCTGGTTAAAGAATTCAACTTTGAATTGTGTTTGGGGTCTCATATGGGACTATCCCGTGCCTCGTAATCAAAATGTCTTTTTCTTCGGTGACTCTTGTATTCTTGAATGGGTGGGAAAATAGCTTCAGTGTGAAGTTCCTCTGCCAACTTCTGTGCACTCTTCAGAACATTTTGAAATCCCTCATCTGACCGGTAAGACTGTAGGTATGACTTTGCTTTGTCCAGTTGTTCCATTGCTCCAGATATATCAAGGTCAACACCTTGGAATCTCTTGCTTACAACAATTATTTCAAACAGTATGTCATGCCACAACACTAAGCCACACAGAAATTGGAAGTTATGCATATTTCTGGTGATTCCATTTCCCTCTGCCACTGTTCTCCCATGAACAGTTTCTATCATAGCATTATCCTCCATAATGGCAACTATGGCATCATCTATCTTCCCAATTTGGTGTTTGGTAGGTTTTATCGCCTCCACTCGACCTTCCCATCATGTGGCACTCAGTGGTTTCAGTGTCAGAGAGGATGTTCCCAGATGTTGCTTCGAAATTTGCCATCGATGAGTTGATGCAGAGAAAAATACATAGATGTTTTGAATTACATTAAAAAACTCAGCAGCCTCAATAGAAGCTGATGCTGCATCACTGAGCACCAAGTTCAATGAATGAGAACGGCATGGGACAAAAAAAAACAGCTCGAGGGTTTAACTCTCGGATCTGTGTCTGCACTCCCCTGTTCTTTCCTCTCATGCTGGCACCATTATCGTAGCCCTGACCTCTCATGTCAGCTATCGCAATTCCTGTATCTTCCAGCTTTTTAAGAAGCACATTTGTCGTACCAGCTCCTGTAGTATCATCAATGTCAATAAATTCTAGAAAATACTCTGACAGTCACCATTGCAGGGACATTTTCACTAGGTTCTGTTGTTGTTACAAAACTCACCATTAAAGTCATTTATCCCATATGGCTGATGTCAGGTGTGCAGTCCAGAACAACAGAGTAATATCTTGCTGACTTCACATCTGCCACAATCTTCTGTTTGACTTTTGTTGCCAGTAACTGTATGATCTCATTTTGAATGTTTTTTCCAAGGTAGTGGTGTGTGTACATTCCTTGGGTGGCGACTCTTCTTAGATGCTCCTGGAGTACAGCATCAAATTCAGCTATCAGCCCACAATTTTAAGGAAGTTACCATTGTTTGGCACATACAGCTGATCTGAAGTGCCACGCAGTGCTAGGTTTTGGGTAGCAAGCATTCTCACAATGGCAATGAGCCTTTTCAGACCATTTTGCCAGTAGACAGACTCTGATGCAATCTTCTCTTGATGCTGATCATCTATGGTGGCCTTTAACCTTAGTCTCATCTCAAGCTCTTTCCACCTATGGAATGCTCTCTGGTGATTTGCTGCCTTCTCATGGCATGTGAGATTTCTAGCCAGATGTTTCCAGTCCTCCAGTCCTGTAGAACACAATGTGGCTGTTTCAGGGTTCCTTCCCCACTCTGAACTCTAGGGTATAGATGTGGGGACCCACATGAAAGATCCCCTAAGCTTATTCTTTCCAGCTTAGGTTAAAAACTTCCCAAAGGTACAAACTTTGCCTTGTCCTTGAACAGTATGCTGCCACCACCAAGTGTTTTAAACAAAGAACGGGGAAAAGAGACCACTTGGAGACATCTTCCCCCCAAATATCCCTCCCCCAAGCCCTACACACCCCCTTTCCTGGGGAGGCTTGAGAATAATATCCTAACCAATATGTTACAAAATCATCAAAGCCCCAAACCCCTCGATCTTGGAACAATGGAAAAATCAGTCAGGTTCTTAAAAGAAGGATTTTATTTAATAAAAAAAGGTAAAAATCATCTCTGTAAAATCAGGATGAAAAATACTTTACAGGGTATTCAGATTCAAAACACATAGGATCCCCCTCTGGGCAAAACCTTAAAGTGACAGAAAACAGGAATAAACCTCCCTCCTACCACGGAAAATTCACATAAAACCAAAGAAACTAATCCGCCTTTCCTGGCCTCTCTCAGTCCCAAGAGAGAACAACCATGTAAACAAAGAGCACAAACAAAAGCCTTCCCCACTCCCACCTCACAAGGTTTGAAAGTATGTTATCCCCTTATTTGTCCTTTGGGTCAGCTGCCAGCCAGGTTAGCTGAGCTTCTTAACCCTTTACAGGTAACAGGATGTTGTCTCTGGCCAGGAGGGATTTTATAGCACTGTATATAGAAAGGTGGTTACCCTTCCCTTTATATTTATGACAGGCTGGAACGTTAGACTGGAAGAGTTTGCAACCAAAACAGTATTCAGCATTCTGGGTTTCTGAGTACATAAAAGGGAAGAAGGAGGATCCTGGGAACTACAGGCCAGTCAGCCTCACCTCAGTCCCCAGAAAAATCATGGAGCAGGTCCTCAAGGAATCAATCCTGAAGCACTTACATGAGAGGAAAGTGATCAGGAACAGCCAGCATGGATTCACCAAGGGAAAGTCATGCTTGACTAATCTAATCGCCTTCTATGATGAGATTACTGGTTCTGTGGATGAAGAGAAAGCAGTGGATGTATTGTTTCTTGACTTTAGCAAAGCTTTTGACAGTCTCCCACAGTATTCTTATCAGCAAGTTAAAGAAGTATGGGCTGGATGAATGCACTATAAGGTGGATAGAAAGTTGGCTAGATCGTTGGGCTCAACGGGTAGTGATTAATGGCTCCATGTCTAGATGGCAGCCGGTATCAAGTGGAGTGCCCCAAGGGTCGGTCCTTCATAAATGATCTGGAGGATGGTGTGGATTGCACTCTCAGCAAATTTGCAGATGATACTAAACTAGGAGGAGTGGTAGATACGGTGGCAGGTAGGGATAGGATACAGAGGGACCTAGACAAATTGGAGGATTGGGCCAAAAGAAATCTGATGAGGTTCAACAAGGATAAGTGCAGAGTCCTGCACTTAGGACGGAAGAATCCAATGCACAGCTACAGACTAGGGACCAAATGGCTAGGCAGCAGTTCTGTGGAAAAGGACCTAGGGGTGACCGGGGACGAGAAGCTGGATATGAGTCAACAGTGTGCCCTTGTTGCCAAGAAGGCCAATGGCATTTTGGGATGCATAAGTAGGGGCATAGCGAGCAGATTGAGGGACGTGATCGTTCCCTTCTATTCGACATTGATGAGGCCTCATCTGGAGTACTGTGTCCAGTTTTGGGCCCCACACTACAAAAAGGATGTGGAAAAATTGGAGAGAGTCCAGTGAAGGGAAACAAAAATGATTAGGGGTCTGGAACACATGACTTATGAGGAGAGACTGAGGGAACTGGGATTATTTAGTCTGCGGAAGAGAAGAATGAGAGGGGATTTGATAGCTGCTTTCAACTACCTGAAAGGTGGTTCCAGGGAGGATGGTTCTAGACTATTCTCAGTGGTAGAAGTGACAAGACAAGGAGTAATGGTCTCAAGTTGCAGTGGGGGAGGTTTAGGTTGGATATTAGGAAAAACTTTTTCACTAGGAGGGTGGTGAAATACTGGAATGCGTTACCTCGGGAGGTGGTAGAATCCCCTTCCTTAGAAGTTTTTAAGGTCAGGCTTGACAAAGTCCTGGCTGGGACGATTTAATTGGGGATTGGTCCTGCTTTGAGCATGGGTTGGACTAGATGACCTCCTGAGGTCCCTTCCAACCCTGATATTCTATGATTCTATGAAACAATGGCCTCTCCACTTTGTCACCATTGGGGATTTCATGCCAGTTGGATGGAAATTTCTATTTTCATTGTCTTTGGGGAACATGAAGTTTTTCACTTGCTGTGGCCCATGCAGTACAAGGAAGTCCCCCAGGCTACCGCTCCAGTGTCCTGGATTATCAGTGGACAGTGTCCACAATCCTGGATCATCTAGACTTAAGGAACTAAACTCAGCAGCAGCTGTTTCTTGCATCTCCACCACACTCTTCTCTGACCTACACTTTTCTTCAGGAATGTGCATGGTTCCATCCATTTGAGAAGGAGATATGGATGCTGCAGTAGCTGCCAGGTCACCTGCACTCTAACTGGAAGATCAGGCATCTCCTCACCACTCACATCCTCACTGGGCCAGAAGTCTCACCGTGAACATTTTTGTTTCTGTGTCTCAGGAGAGCTCCGTCCTGCTTAGATAGAAAAGCTTCCTTTGCTTTCTTTCTTTTTCTGACTGCTGCCCCAGAGGGGAGTTGTCTTCTTTCACTCATGACTACTGTCTGTGCCAGCTATAGTGGCTCTCAACACTCAGTTGAAGGGGACAAATAAGCAGGCTGGTAGCAGGGCCTGAGGGAGGGAAGATATCAGCATCTTAAGGGCCTAACTGGCTACTACTTCTTCAGTTGACTGCCTGTTCTCCTCAAGTGGGTTCAGGGAAGCAGCAGGAAACAGGAAGCTCCCTGAGAAGCTGGTGTTAATCAGTCCAGGCTCTTGGGGGTGCCAGAGAAGTACATAAGAGGCTCCTCCTCCTCTCTCCCCCCCTGCAGGTCCTGCTGCTTTCTGTTATTCCCTCTCACCTTTTCTCCTGCCTGCCTGTTAGGTCTCTTGTGCCTTCCTTCCTCCAGCCCAGCACTCCACCATCTCTGTGCATCTAGAGCAGAGAGAATACATATCCACCAGCAGCAGAAACAATTTTCTACACTCTGGGTTCTAGTGGCACCCCCCCGCCCTGACAGTCTGGCACCTGAGGCAGCCACCTCAGTTTGCCTCATGGTAAGGCCAGCCCTGCTATTGTGTTTCTAATGGTAAGTGAAGGGTCATGAGTGATTCCATTCCTGACTATTTCTAGCAATTATTATCACAGAATTACAGAATGAAAAAGATTTTTAAAAGAAGATAAAATAGTGTCATTCAAATATTGTAGCAGAAAAAAGTATTCTGTTAGATAAAGATTTAACTTAATTTTTTAAGGATTAAAATTAATGTGGTGGTGTGTAGTTCTAGTTTTGTAGCAATCTGTACTCAACTTCTCACTTGGGGGGGGATGTTTTGTTTTGGTTTTTTATTATTTAAGATTAATGGATCAGAGCTTGCTTTACGCAATTTTAATGAACTGAAAAACATCCCTAGATTATTTACTGTGTGTAAGTGCTATTATTGACTGTGCTATTACAGATTTATTATGTTGTTAAAAGTTAATGTTGTAATTGCTTCCGTTTTCCTGAAGCTAAAATGGACCAATGGTGTTAGTAATTCAAAGAGACCTAAGAGAGTTCTAAACCTCAGGATGATAGGCACATGTCTGGCAACAAACCTAACCAGGAGACAAAAAATTAAAGGGACTGTAATACAGGGGAGCACATATTAAAAAAAAAAACAAAGAGGGGATGCATTTCTCACAGTTTGTGTGCATACATCATAACACACTTATTACAGATAAAATCCACCCCCCAAAAAAAACCTTTGTTAAGATGAAGTTATGGTTAAGAAAAAAATATATCTGCTACTTAAGGATAGCAAGTTTTTGAGTATACTGAAGCTTAAAAAAATGGGAAAGAAAAACATTCAAAATGAGTTTTCAGAGTTGTAGCGATGTTAGTCTGTATCAGCAAAAAGAACAAGGAGTTCTTGTGATACCTTAGAGACTAAAAATTTGGGCATAGGCTTTGGTGGGCTATGACCCACTTCGTCAAATGCATGGAGTGACAATACAGTAGGCATGTATAAATATACAGCACACAAAAAGATGGGAGTTGCCTTACCAAGTGTGTGGGGTCAGTGCTAACGAGGCCAATTCAATCAAGGTGGATGTGGCCTATTTCCAACAGTTGACAAGAAGGGGTGCTAGCACCTTGATTGAATTAGCCTTGTTAGCACTGACCCTCCCACCCCCACCACTTGGTAAGGCAACTCCCATCTTTTCATGTGCTATATATTAACCCCTGCCTACGGTATTTTCACTCCATGCATTTGATGAAATGGGTCATAGCCCATGAAAGCTTATGCCCAAATAAATTTGTTAGTCTCTAAGATGCCACAATTACTCCTTGTTCTTTTTATTCAAAACTAGGAAATTCCAGTTCTGATCTCCACTGCCTCTTCTCCTTGTCTAATCTTGACTTGGAGACTCATTGCTGAAGAGAGATTATAGGGGGTTCTGCCCTCCTTACTTCCTCCTCCTCATTGCCTCACCGAGAGCCACCACTGTATAACTGAAAAGTACAGTGAGAAATTCTCTGTCTCTGTCTTTCTGCAGCTGCTCAGAAACATCCCCAGTGGCCCACCACCCCAAGTGAGTGAGACAAACTGAGTTGTTGAGCAAAGGTGGCTTTTTGTGTGTGTGCGCATGTGAGAGGAGATAAACACCACAATTGCCCAGAGATTTCATAGAATATCTTTCGGCAGTTTTGCACCTGAGATGACAAACGCTGAAAACTTGTTTCCAGAAGAATCCACACAGTTCTAAAGCAGTGCAAATACCATTTGTAACAGATACAGGAATGATTCTGTCTCTCTCTTTCCAATTCTCCAGTTACTAAAACTTAAGTAGCTGTACAAGTTTCAACCCTAACTTCTATTCAGATGAGCAGGTTTTAGACACTATGTATGGTCTTCAGTAGGAAAAAGGTGTATTCTTAATATGATTTGGCAGGTCCAGGGCAAATCTAGGACTCCTCCATTAGCATTTAACTGGAGCTGCTAGCTCATGTGAAAACTACAAATTGCCTTGTGTTCACTATGATTTTACCAATTGGCTCCAACTCCATAGTGCTCCAGGGCTGGAACACCCAGGGAAAAAAATAGTGGGTGCTCAGCACCCACCAGCAGACCCACCAATCAACTCCTCCCCATCGTTTCCTGCTCACCACTGATCAGCTGTTCAGTGATGGGCAGGAGGTGCTGGGGAAGAGTGGGGGCAGAAAGAGGCAGAGTGAGGGTGGGGCACACTCAGAGGAGAGGATGGAACAGGGCTGGAAGGGGCAGGGTGGGGGTGGGGCAGGAGAAGGTAGGGTGAGGGCTTGGGGGGGGAATGGTAGGACTTGGGGCAGAGTGGGGGTTGAGGGGTACCCCCAGTGCCTCTGATTTTACCTTGTTAGTTAACTCGAGTTAAGATCCATGAGGCAGAACTCTATTTCACACACAAAACAGCAAGAACTTCTGTTCCACTTGCCTTTAAGTTATCTAGACAACCTTGAAGTCAAACAATTGAGGCCATCAAAGTCAAAATTTGTAAAATCAGTAGGATAGTTTACTATGAATTACTGTAATATCACCACAATTTAGGTGCATATACAAAGTCAGATTGTGAACCTCACACTCACATGGGTGAACTTATTTAAGCCAAAAAGGTTACAGGAGTTCTCATGGAGAAACTGCTAGTTAGTTCAACTAAGGGGTTCTGTAGCAGGGTGCTGCTGCAAAAGCACTTAATTAGCCCCTGCTCAGCCAGCTCCAATCAAGAGAAATAGGTTGGGGCTGGTGTAACAGGTATGATGCCTGGCCTGGGGATTGGCTCCAGCTGTGGGCCTGACAAGCCAGCAGTTGTAAAGAATGGGCAATCTCCTAGCTGCAGGCTGACTGCTAGCCAAAGAGGGAACTAACCCTGTAAGTCTTTGTCATAAATATAAAGGGAAGGGTAAACCCCTTTAAAATCCCTCCTGGCCCGAGGAAAAATCCTCTCACCTGTAAAGGGTTAAGAAGCTAAAGGTAACCTCGCTGGCACCTGACCAAAATGACCAATGAGGAGACAAGATACTTTCCAAAGCTGGGAGGAGGGAGAAAAACAAAGGGTCTGTGTCTGTCTGTGTGCAGACAGAACAGGAATGGAGTCTTAGAACTTAGTCAGTAATCTAGCTAGGTATGTGTTAGATTATGATTTCTTTAAATGGCTGAGAAAATAGCTGTGCTGAATAGAATGAATATTCCTGTCTGTGTGTCTTTTTTGTAACTTAAGGTTTTGCCTAGAGGGATTCTCTATGTTTTGAATCTAATTACCTTGTAAGGTATTTACCATCCTGATTTTACAGAGGTGATTTTTTTCTTCTTCTATTAAAAGTCTTCTTGTAAGGAAACAATGTTTTTTTCATTGTTCTAAGATCCAAGGGTTTGGGTCTGTGGTCACCTATGCAAATTGGTGAGGATTTTTACTAACTCTTCCCCAGGAAGTGGGGTGCAAGGAGGAAGATTTTGGGAGGAAAGATGTTTCCAAACTGCGTTTTTTCAGGAACCCAGATAAAGTTTGGTGGTGGCAGTGGAAGTCCAAGGGCAAAGGGTAAAATAGTTTGTTCCTTGGGGAAGTTTTAACCTAAGCTGGTAAAAGGTAAGCTTAGGAGGTTTTCATGCAGGTCCCCACATCTGTACCCTAGTTCAGAGTGGGGAAGGAACCTTGACAGCCTTGTAAATAGCTCAACACTGGTGGTGTGAGAAGTGTGTGTGTAAAAGCCACAGGTGCTGTGTAACAGGAAGCCTCTCTGAGCTTTATTGGGGCAGTCAGAGAGCCCAGAAAGAGGGGCAGGCAGAGGACGCTGTTACAGGTTCATATTTGTACATAAAGTTTACAAAACAAATTCACCTGCCTAAAAGTTGCTATGAAACTTGGCTCCTCTGCAGGGTTTATTCCTGCCACATTGTCATTATTTTAAAAATTTTATCTCACTTTGCTAGCTTTTTTTTTAAATTTCCAACAAAAGCAAAAATGTTACATTTTTCTCTTCAAATTTTCCCACCTACAGGAAATGGCCTTTATGATGATAGAACAAGAACTGCCATGCAGCCTCACATCCTCCCTTGTCTCTCTGAAAGCCAAAGGAGAACTGGGATGAGAGACCAGGAATCTTCCACAACATGAGCAGGGGAGAAAGAAAGTCCAACCAGTCCATAGGGCTTTCTACACTGAATTTTTTTGTTATAACAAGCCAAACTGAAAACTAGCTCAGAACATAGATTTATCAGCCTCACTAACATGATACATAAAGCCTTCTAGCCAGATGGAGTGGCACTGAACTCTTAAAGGAGGCTGCCTCCTCTCCCAGCCAGAGGACGAATGTAAAATGAGGAAAGGCATGGATAAAGTAAGGGAGCAGGCAATTGACAATATCTGAGGTTAGACCTGAAGGAGCAGAGGGACTACTTGGCATTTGTCTTTCAGCAGAGCTGTTGTTGCCAGGGAAATATGTTAGAATGCATGAGCGTCTGCATCATTACAACATATCAAATATTTTTAATTAAAAAAACCTACCAAGAATTAAATTAAATTCAGCTTCACAAACAATTTATAAAAATCAATTACAGGGTGAGCTGCCTAAAATGATAACATTGCATATAATGGAGATTCTATAGCATCTTCCCCATTCTCCCAGTTATACAGACTGCAGACAGTCAATGAATTAAATATGTACTGAGACAACATACTTTACATACATAAACTGCAAGACCTTTATCCCAGGGTTCTGTGACTTGGGTGCTCCATATTTTAAGTGTGGAATGCTGAATAGTATGGTAACTTGAAGGCTCTGACAAGAAGGTCAACAGGTTCTGCTTAGCATTCTCAAACGTGTAATTAGAAATATATTTATACTGGAAGATTCAGCCTTACTGAATCACACACTTGGACCAAATTAAATTATCTCAAACATGAGAAGCCATTATCAGGTTTATGTCTTTTTTCTGCTCAGTCTAGCCTGGCATAACCACAGACAAACAGAGTTTAATCAAGGAATGCTCATTAAACTGCAGGTTTGTGCAGTTTCTGGGAAAATATAGAAATAGAAACATTTTCTGTCAGTCAAGAAGGATTATTTTAACTCTGCCACTTGTATTTAAAAAAAGGTAGAACCAGCCTGAGCTTGAATAAATACACGTGGTGAGCAAATTTACTATGCTTTTGTGCCTTGTAAACTCACCCCCTTATACTGAAGTTTGTTCTATTTTCCCTGACTGTGTGACCCACCTATAATACTTTGTCCATTGTTATAGAATGCTAATTACCTTCAGTGATTGCATCCATATTATTTACCCTACTCACTATTCTTGTTAACCTGGGAAATATGTATATTTAAAAGCCTTTCAAGTTTGACAAAGGGCTAGATTGTCACAGCTCTTACATGGCTGTGCCAGGGAGGAAAAGGGATTAAGGTAGTCTTCCTTGTGCCCCTGTTCAAATTTTGACTTTGGCTAGGGTGGGAAGAGCAGGGGACATGCCCCAGACACTCCCTATAGTGAGCTCGTGTGTCAGGAAAGGACAAGAAATGATGGCGAGTGGGAGGAGTCCTGGAGTAGCTGGCCAGGGGCACAGTGGGGAGGAAACTAGGGGTAAAGGAATTTATTCTTCCCCTGGAGTAAAAGGGAGCAGGGGAGAAATTGTGACCATATCAACATTCATTCCCTGATTTGCTCCTGGGGCACTGCACTGCAACTACACCCCAACACCCCCAACCTCTTCTTTATCTAGGACAGGTTGCAAAGTTATAGTCTAGACCACTATGAGGATAATATAATCTAGAGTTAATTGGACCCAGGCCTGCAGTCCTTGCCCACCCCACACCCCCCAATGGGAGAGAACAATACCTATTCAAGTACAAACATGGGAGAAAAATTAAGAACCAGTAAGACGAATATGCAATTTATAAGGGTACTAACTGCACTTCTTTCAATCATTACAATTACACAACTTCAGCTATATGAATAACGTAGCTGAAGTTGACGTACTTAGAGCTACTTACTGCAGTGTCTTCACTGCGGTAAGTCGACAGCCTGTGCCTCTCGCCCTGGTGGAGTACCAGAGTCTATGGGAGAGCTCTCAATTTATCACATCTAGTCTATGCAATACAACGTATGTAACCCTTCTTCCCGTCAGAGTTGGCAACAACAAGGGCCGGGTTCAGTATCTAGGGGTTCCACTCCAATAACACAATGCAAAACCGGCTCGAGCCCCCAGCCAGTGACCTGAGACAAATATATACCATCCCCGCTGGGCACCTCTAAGAGGCAATACTTCCCCTCTCACAAGTCTGAGTGTAGCAAAAGCCTTTTAATAAAAGAGAGAAACAATGTGGTATTATGTTGAGGAAACACCACCAACAGGATTCATAACACAACCCATGAGCAAAAAACCCACCCCAAGCAAACTGGGGTGTGTCCTTTCCCTTTGGTTCTTGAATCCAGCAACCCAAAGTCACCCAAAGTCCCACAACCCAAAAGTCTCTGTCCCTGGTCAGCGCAGCGCCAGAGTTCGAAAGTTTATCTGCAGAGTTTTACCTCCCAACCTGGGTTGAGATGGGTTGGGGGGTTAAGGGGCACTTTAGGTGGTCCAAAGCCAATAGCCCCACCTCTCCACAGGGCTCCGCTCCACTCCACTCACCATCCCATGAATCACTCCACTCTGCCAGCCACCCCCAGGAGCTGCTCCAGCTGTCCCGCAAACTGCTCTGCAAAATATCTTCAAGCCCCCCCTACCCCCCACTACTTAACACAACACTCAGTAATTTCAGCTCTTTTGTGATTTCAGCTTGTAGTAAGGGAGCCTCAGTGCTGGTACACCATTGGCCCAAAGTGAATTCAGCTCAGCAGCCTGTAACTAGACTCCTAATGGAATCAAAATTAGCTCTGATATTCCACAGTGGAGAGAGGAGGCAGTCAATTAGCATATAATGCCCTCACCAGGGGGCCCATACCACCAGGTATTAATACCTGTCCCCAACCTCTCTCAATTCACTGAGTTTTTGAAGCCATGTCCCTTGCCTAGCAAGTGCTATTTAGTTGATGGCGAGTCCCTCCATCATAACAAAAGGCCAAGTACAGTTCCACTGTCCTTGATTCACATAATCAGGATAACAACAATTTATTCTTCCTGCCCCAATAACAGAGAAACTGGGGATCCCACAGCAGCCAAAGTGACCATTTGGGCAGCTATGGGCTCATGCTAGGTGGGGTGGGTGGGCCTATGCAAATGAGATCAGCCCCTGAAGTTTTCTTCCACAACTTGCCACACCTCACCACCAGATGTCAGGGTGGAGCTCATCCTGACTGCTTACATGTATATTGGATGGAACAATATAAAGTCATTGTGCACAGCTGCAGCCTTGCTGGAAAAAAGAAAAGTCTAGAAGTCTCCCTGGATAGCTCAAAGAAGACATCCATCCACTCAGCATCCATCAGTGCTAAATGAAGAAAACAGTGTAGGCTGCACAAGGAAGGGGCAATAACAAAATAATCCCTCCTCAAAAAGTGGGTGATGCTAGCTGACAGCTGGTGAATAAAGTTGCCCTCCCCAACAGAAACCCAAATGGAGGGTAGGCAATGAAAACATTATCTGCTCTTCTTCCGGACTGCCAGGCTAAACTGGTGAAATTTACATTTCTGTACTCCTGCAAAAATGAATCTCCCAATCCTCTCCTGCTACTAGAAAACCTAAATAAGTGCCCAATCCTGAAGAGAAACACCCTGTGCAGGGTTACACACTAGTAAACTAAGTGCTAGCTTTGGCCAAGGCCATAGGCATTCGCTATGGACTGACAAACTCTTAGCTGGAAACCAAACCAGCTCACCTGTAGCTTAGTTTTATTTAAAGTGGGTATTTATTTAAAGTAGGTATAGTCTTAGAATAATGTATTTAGATTCTGAAATGCTTGTAAATCGTTACATATATTAATCTCACAGGTAGTGTGTCTGTATTCCACTCTACAAGGTAAAATATAAGATTGTTTTATCATTGTAAAAATGCCTGCTCTGAACTTGTGAAATCAGATTGGAATAGCAGTTCCCCCTGCCCATCAACAAGGACTATCAAGACTTAATGGGCTATCTAGGACAAAAAGCTTTATTGATTGTCCCATCCACCCATGAAGAGGTTATGTGAATGAGCCCTCCTCCCATGTGAGCTCTGGGGGAGGTCATATAAAGATGCTCACAAGAAGAAACGGTTCTCTTTGCTGTTTGAGCTCTCACAGGGCTAGGGACACTAAACTAAGTTATCCCTAAGTCCACCCTAAAAGACTTTTTAAATTGCCAGGTTACTACTTCTCTGTTATCTTTAGGAGCCATCTGTAAATAACTCATTTATTTTTCCTAGTTAATAAACCTTTAGTTAATTTATTACAGGATTGGCTTCATTCATGTGTTGTCTTTGGTGTGAGATCTAAGGTACAAGCTGATATGGGATAAGTGACTGGTGTCTTGGGGCTTGGAGCAACCTGAATACTTACTGATTTTTGGTGTTAGTGACCATTTATCACTAAATCCAGCTTGCCTAAGTGGCAAGATAGATTGGAAAGCCTAAGAGGACTCTCTGTGACTACATGGTGAGACTGTTATAAGTGACCCAGGAGTTCACATTTGGTACTGGGTTGGGAAAATCTGATTATAGAACATACCACCAGTTTGGGGTGTCTGCCTTGAGATAGGCACTCTCAGTCATGAACCACTCCAGATAGGGTGTTTGTTGTTTGTCCTCACCACACCCCCTATGCTGCCCATATCAATTAATGTCCTACAGAATCCTCAACTCTAATTCATCATGTGTCCAACTAGGTGCTGAAACCAGTGACTATTTCACCAGGATCCAGTCAACCTAATAAAAAAACAACACAAAACCCAAGCAAATAAGGCCCATGTTAAAAACCTGGGTCCCTGACCACAGATCCCCAACACAAGGCCTCGGCACCACTTTGTGGCTGTCACTGTGTCTGCATAGGCAGGTAAAACTGCTATTTGTACCTGAGCTAGAGACTAGGATAAACTGCACAGGTGCAAATAGCAGCTCTGCCTATCGACACTAGCATTTGCACCAGTGTAGAGAAGCCATTTGCAGGCTGTTATCAGGGCAGCTCCCTAGTGCACAGGCAAAGCCTAAATTCCACTCAAGCCCTTTGCGGACCCTCATCGTAGGGGAGAATTGAAACCCGTTGTAACAATAGTGAACTTGGTCTTCTAGAAAATGAGTGAAGTAGGAGTGGGGGGGATGGTGATAAAACTAAGAATTCAGTATAAAAATGACCTGGGCAAGAATAATTCCAAAACATGTGAAGTCATTTGGCCCCCTCAGCTAGGAAGACAGCCAAGAATTTCTCCCTCATCATCTCATTTGTAGAGCCAAGGTATTTTAAGCACCACGTTTTAAAGCCAGGTGATGCTGTTTGTCAGACAGGACCTTCTTGAAACAAAAAAAAAAAAAGGAAATATAATCGAGAAACTGCAGCTTAATTGTCTGCATGAGTAACAAAATGGTTTGTTTTGTCTTTCTGCTCATTGGGAGATGCTTATTTATCAGGAAATTTAGAGCAGGGGGCACTAGCAGCATGGTCACATCAACATATTTCTTAAACATTATCATTTTCTCAAAAAAGCCATTTCATTTGCCCTTTTTTCTTGTACAGATGTGCAGCTACCCAGCAATAACAAGATGAGTGGTATTTACTCCTCATTTCCTTTCATCATTTTAACTATCCAGGCTTGACTGCTTATAGTATAATAAAATGTACAAGATAATTGCTAGAGTTTACACACTGAATTTTTTCTTTACTGAAACTGTAAAAAGGATAAATCCTGCTATGCTTTCCAGCACCAAGACCTCAATCCATTTCTAGTTAAATATTACAAGAAAAATATACTATAAAGCATCAATTAGTTTAGAAAATGTGCCATTGTTACATTAAATCCACTGGCACCGTCATTGCAGCAATTCATAACTGGGCCGCTAACTTGATTCTCAACTGGTCCAGTAGATTACAGGCACATATTGAAAGTAACATGGCTGCAGTCTGAATGCAGGGAGTGAGACCTGCTCACCCGGAGCCTGAACTTTGAACTCATACTAATATAAGTAGGCCTTAGGCAGCAGTCCTATTGAAAATGTGCGAAGGTTGAAGACCTAATGGTGCAGAAATACAGGGTCAGTGTATGAGCAGGTCATACCCCTTTGGCCAACATATGCAGCATTGTCAATTCTTGCCATTTTATAATGAGTCTTGTGGTATTTTGTTTTCCTTAAATCTCCAGTAGTCATATGATTACATGAGAAATTAATCTTTCATTTGAAGTATGTTTCTAACCCTTGTGATTGTAAAGGGAAAAACTAGAAAATGTGACCTGCGAGTACGTTAGTCTCCATAACCGGAAGGCAAAGGAAAAGAACCCAAAATGTATTTTTCTTGAATTTCATGATTGTTGAACACTTGGGACTGAGAATGCTGCATACAGGATTAAAACGTGGGTGGAAAATAAGATGAAATTCATTGTGGAACAATACAACCTAAGACATATGGAGAGAGGGAAATAATTCACAGGAAAAATACCCAGTAGAAAAAGATATACCCAGAAAGCAGTAATGTCTATTTTTTGCCTGCTAGCATTTACAAATGCCACAAGGCAGGGGGAAAAAAGGCCAATGCAATTTTGGGCTGCAAACAGACAGCATATCGGATAAAAGGGAGAGGTTTGTCTATCTTTTCATATTGCTTTAATGTGCCTGAACCTTATGTTATTAATTATGTTCTGGGCATCTGATTACCACAAAGATGCTGGTAAACTACAGAAGAGCAACATAATTTTGGGGATGCTTAAGAGATTGAATTATGAGGAATGATTAAATATATACACACACACAGCCAGCTTGGGTAAGTAACTATGAAGGAGATGGGGAGAAATTATACATTTACACATACATCTAAAATACCAAGAAAGAAGAGCAATTTGTGGTATTTGGGGTTATAACTAGGGTTGATGAACTTAAATGAAGGAAGGGGAAATTATAAACATTACAAAAAATTTTTTGACTGAGCTCTGTTAGGCTGTGAAATTGTCCCCAAAGGGAATTGATGGGGTCCTCTTCACTTAAAACTACACTGAACACTGTGGAATTGGGGAGGGAGTAAAGCACACCAGGAAACAATCCCTTACAGGTATGAGGATGAACTGCATGATTTAGTAGGGCTTTTCAATCTCTAACTTCTAGGATTCCATTAGAATGGATGAGTCTTAGGACCCCTTTAG
This sequence comes from Lepidochelys olivacea, assembly GCF_965140295.1. Classification (NCBI taxonomy): domain Eukaryota; kingdom Metazoa; phylum Chordata; order Testudines; family Cheloniidae; genus Lepidochelys; species Lepidochelys olivacea. The sequence goes on along the minus strand of NC_140418.1, from coordinate 61,684,193 downwards.
CCTATTTTTCAGCTAGAAAGATGTTCAATGAATTAGAATGTATTTGGATGCCCGACCCAGTGGTATCACATCCAGCCCTATCTTCTACACAACACAAAAACACTGAAGAGGATGGGAATAACCAGCATCCATTAGTCACCTCTTGCCCCTACAGTCACAGACTAGAACTGTGCAGAACAGATATTACATGCTCACTGGATCCAAACAGATGATCTTTGTTTGATGCTTCATGAAGTGAACAGAGAGGGGAAACCAAGTGAACTACCAGCTTGCACTGCAAGGGACTATTCCTTCCTCACCCCAGACTGGGCAATCAGTTTCTCCCAGTGAGATCAATAGCTACACAGGCACCTCCTATATACTCCAGGTACCCATGTGGTCAGCTGATGTAAAACAGCATAAAACCTCTGACCTCGATGGAGCTATTCCAATTTATACCAGCTGAGGATTGGGCCTGATTATTTATTCCTTGAATTCTAGCGATGTAGAGTCTGAGAATATTTATAAGGTCATAGAAAGAATTTGAGATGCGGGGGGGGATTGAAATTGACCATAGTTTCCAACCCCAGTGAGGTAATTAATGAATGTACTTCCTCTCAAAAATAAATCTGTCACCAATGTTAACTATGAGACCAATATGTTTCAAACAGGCTTAAAAGTTAAAAGTAAACAGCTATGAAAATATCAAGGACAGCCACATCTCTCATCTCCAAAGAAGTGCTCAAGTTCAAAAGAGGCTAGCATTTTTGCTTTTAATTAGTTGCCATTTTGATGTCAACATCTAGACAGCATGAAAGGGCAGATAAAACAAAATCTGAAACATCTCCTTTCCATACAAAGTTCCTAATCATCTGTGCTGTATTCAGAATAGTGGGTGAGATTCAAGTAAGTTACAGACTCACTCACTACAAGACTTTTTCTGTCTTTAAAGCTGGAGTGAGCTTGTTCACCGGTGATTTGAGGTCTAGGGAATAAGCCCCACAAAGCTCACTCAGAAAAGCTCATGCACTCCCTGTTATGTGCCCCATAGGTTCGGAGATGAAGCATAAGCCTACAAGCTGCTGGTATTTCTCTTCTATTAAGAGATTCAGTTGTTTTTTTTACAAGGAGCGAGAGAAATTGAGAAAGAACATTTGTGAGAGCCAAGAAAACACATACATTTAAGTGCTTTTTGTGGGGAGGAGTGGGAAGGGGAGGGGAAAAGGGAGTTCTTCCTTTTGACTTATTTAAGCTCTCTCCCTGGACTTATATACTTGGAAAGCTTTTAAAAAGAGAGCAAGAAAAACAGCCATCAGTAGTGTCAGATGAAGGTAACCAACAGGGGTCAAAGGCGCTACTATAGAGGCAACTAGATAAAGATGATTGGACAGTGATCAGCTGTATTTGAAGATAATGAAGGATACAGAGAGAGAAAGCCAGGTGCTTCTGCAGAGAGGACTCTGGAGCAGGTAGCCTGTGACAGATGGACTTTAAATCAAGTATGAACTATTGGTGGACTAATCTATAGTAGCCTCTGACCAATAGTCATACAAAATATATCAATTTTGCTTGAAAGACAAAACTGAGTCAAGCTCAGTCTAACAGCTCCAGCCAGGAACTACTAACCTACAAATCAGGATCAGTCACCTTGACCCTTTTGGCTAAATAAGGTATAGGCAAGTTCAAAGGGGCGTTTGAAATACTGGATTTTGACAGAAGAAATTGAAAAATACTTGCAGAACAAGTCAGAGGGATTTAGCAGAAATAAGAGAAAATAATCATTGTACAGAGAACAGAGACCATTCCTGTACCCTAGATAGTACACCCGACCAAACATTACACTGTTGAAAAATGCTAATAAGCTTAGCCAGAATGCCTGATGTGATACAATAATGAATTCAAGCAGACTGTAAAGGCCATGGATCTGAGTTGGAGGTAAGATCTAAGACCCTCAAAAGCATAGGTTGTGTCTGTGAAATGGACCCTGTCTAAGGGAACAGAACGATGTGACTGACAGGCTGGGCAGTTTGAGTTGGGGGGGAGAGGAGTGCTCCTTAGAAATACTATATATTATACACACACACACACAGTGGTGTCACAGTGTAGGCTAATCCTCATGGGGACCTGTCCTCACTCAGCCCTACCAACCCTGCCTAGATTATCCAGCCCCAGATGATGGATTTGGACTTGATCTGGTTGTTAACGCCAGGTGACCAGGCAACATGCAACAGTAGCCCAGAGGCAGCGCTTCCTATAAAATGCATACAGATATTCCCATTTAGAGAGTGTGTGACCTGCGTGGGATCCAGCGGGACCAAGGTAGGGAATCTCCACATCAGCTAAATGAGAAGGCCTTGCTGAAGATGCCTGCAGTGAGGGTCAGCAGCAAAGCCTTAAGTCAGAGGCTTGAGGAAACACCAAGCAGCAGGATCTGTTGAGCCCAGCAAGGGGCAGAAGCAACTGTGGAGTGGGAGAAAGACTTATTTTGGTTTTAGTTAACATTTGCACTTCAATGTTTTAATATACCAGACCCAAAGGAGGGGTCTGAATTTTCATGACGGCCTTATCCCACCCATGGTCACATTTTGCCCTTTACACTGCATTCTTATCCATGCTCAGTAGGTGGTTCCCCATTTGTTCCTTGGATCTCAGTGCAGCAAAAGAAATACCTTATGGAAGAGGTACTCTAAGTCTGTGTTCTTTTGACTGAGAATCCCCAGTTTCCAGGCATCCTCCTTCCTAGATCAGAGAAGTTGAAGATTGTTCCACCTCTCCAAGCCAGTCTGCATGACATTACCAAACAAGAGTCTAGGATTCAAGTTGTCTAATTAAAAAGAATATTTAAGAGAAGAGACACTCAGATTAAAACAAGAGACTGTGAAATATAGCTAGTCTGACACAGGTTCCATTTAAGTGTAGTTACTGCAAGTTAAAACTGAGCCTCTTACCTTACTAACCTTTCCAAAATGTCACATGAGCTATTTACACTCCCCTTTCCATCCATCCAAAGCTGGCCTTTAGCACCCAGGGCCCCTAGTCCCTCAATTTCTAGGGAAGGTGATAAACCAATTTACATCTTGAAAAGGGTTGGGTGCCCACACTGTGGCAGATGATGCAAGCTCCATTCCAGTTAGGTACCTGCAACTGAGTCAGCACATCTGCTAAACAGGCAGCGGGGTCTTGAGGCACAAGAAAAAGCTCTTGAGCTGAGCAGTGAGAGGTGGCATGGGCTAGTAGACAAAGCACAGGGCCGAAAACAAGAGCTTGGCATTCTAATTCCAGCTCGTAATTGTAGCTCCCTCTATACCTTTAGTCAAGTCACTTCAGAAAGAGAGAAGTTTTTTTCCCCATCTTTAAAGTGTAAGTGAAGTGTCATTTTCTCCCCTCCCTGAAGGAGGAGGATTCTGATGACTAGTTAATGTTTGTACAGGGCTATGTGTATACTAAAGCTCGGGGGAATGCACCCAAAAGGTGAAACCTAGAGACTCTTGAAACCCCCAGCTTTGGCAATTGACCCCTGCAAAAATGTTAAAAACAGCCATAAATCCTAGTACTGACAGCAGGGCTCACTTGTCCTGCAGCAGGATATGGTGGAAACTTCATGAACCCTCTCCCCATCTTCTAACATACGATGAGTCAGTTAAGGTTAAGAGTGCCCCAAAGAATAGTCTTGAAGACCTTTCTCCAACTCCAAAGACAGCTCTGTGTACAGTGATGTGATCATGATATGGACAGTCTTGATACCTTGTAGACTTACCACTCACACAGAGATCTCCATGTCTTCTTCCATGCTGCCCACTCTGGGCATGATCCAAAGCCCACTGAAATCAATGGGAGGCTTAATCTATGGCACAGACAAAATATAATAAAGATCCCATGACAGAAGTGAGACATACCAGACACCAGTGAAAGAGGCGATGTATATGATGCCTCTGCTTCATTAAGCAATTAGCAACAGCATCTTGCAATAGGATAGCCATGAATATGACTAGCTGATGACCGTTTGTGCTGATGATGTGATTTCCATAATTTGATATCGGACTGGGGAACTCTGCTGGTGTAAAAGGTTTCTGTGGAAGCTGACAAAAGTGGATTTCTCCCTGCACGTTACCCATACAGATGAATTACACCCCAGTTCAGCAAAGCTCTTAAGCACATTCTTAAATCAGTGGGACAAACATATGCTTTGCTGAACTGGGGCTTTGATCTCTTACTACTGATAACATTTTATTAGCTTCCAAGCTCTCAGATATGCTATTACACCAGACACAATAAAAATAGAAAGGGAAGAGTTTTTAAAAGTTACAGAAGGAGAGAACAATTTGAATAATCCATTCTTCTGAACCTCTCATACTCACTGAGCATGAGACACAATGTCAAAGTCTGCTTACAAAAATAGACTAAAAGGAGCAAACTAGCTAGAAAGGCAATTCTGCTAACTCCTCTCATAGATGATTTTACTGCACTTACCTGGGTTCTCACATTTATTTCATAACCTCTAGAGCCATGTTTCCCCTGAAGACAGTCTTTGTCTGCCTTTTTTCTCCCCAACCCAAAAAAAAAAAAAATCAGGAAGATGAGCCGAATACACCTGTCAATCAATAGTCCATTAATTTAGTTCCAGTCGTCTAAACTACATTTCATCTATTGTGATGGCCAACGTTAAGTAAGGTAAAGCCTTAGCTTAATTGCAAGAAGCACTAAAGATGGAGAAGAAAACTGGTGCTGCCTTATCATTGTCTTTTATAATAAGACCTCTGTAGGATAATTATACCACCATCAGTGAATTACATAAATAGCAAGAATGGAACCTGTTGTGTAGGTCACTGCTATTCCAAACTCCGCTTGCACACACATGTTCCTGGACGTTTCCATAAGAAAAATATTCATTTTAATCCATGCAATTACTGTGTCTCACTGTATATTTTAAACATTAATATTCAAGAAAGCCAGTAAACTCTGCAAGAAGTTGTCATTGCAGCATGCGTTGCATTTAAAAGTGTGGAACTATTTTCTTCCCAGCAACTGGCAGTGGCTGTAGTAATTTCATGACACCTAACCAAAAATGCCTCATGAGATGCATCTAATGTTGGTTTCTGAGACATCTGTTTCAAAACAGTTACACTGAAGAGGTTTCAAATCATCTCCTCATTGCTACTACTTCTGCCCATTCCTCCACTCGCCTTGCATTCCAAGTCTCAGAGCTTCTTAGGTCTGAAATTGATCCACAGTTATTCATTTAGGGCATGCTTTTGTTGCCTGCCTTTGCATAGCCCATTATTATGTAACCTTTCCCAGACTAACATGCCTGTGCCCTGTGGTATACATTTCATTAATTTGGAACAGAAAAGTTTGTACAGCACTGCGCCACTGGTCCCTCTTATTATAAAGCAGGTCACTTGGCTGATCTGCTGAAGGCCCCACTAATCATTCATGAAGAAATTTGAAATGATTGAGCACAGCCTTAAATGTTTCAGAAATCTGTTTTCCAAAGCAATTGCTAGTATTCTGACAGCTATACTTAGGCTTTATACAATATCTACAGATAAGTAGATTTCCAATCTCATTATGGAGTGATCAACAAGAGCCAAACATTGAAAATATTTTATGTATTGGCTGAACTGTATTTCAGTTTGGAAATAACAAGAAAGATTTGTTTAATCATAAATAAGGTAGACAGAGGAAACAAATTGACAACATTATTTTGATTTTAAAACAAAGTAAATATTGATTGCTACATTCCACAGCTCCCTGCTAATAATTAGTGAAACTAATTTAAAACAGGTGGACTGTCACTTTATTTTTACTGCTTATCCAACATTTCCTGGATTCCAAATGTAAAAGACTGTGCTTGTCATGATGCCTGTCAAAATAGAAGATAGTAATAAATGAGACTTTACCCTGCAAGATCACAGCAAGATTTCAGCTTCTTGACTGAAAAACGCAGCTACAATTAGGTCTACTCATGGCTACTCACATGCCATGGAAGATAAATCTTAAAATACACTAGGTCATAGCCAATTTATAATGCACCAGGCCCACTCCATTAGGCGGTTGCAGTGATTAGTTATTTTGAATGCCTCAGTTTTTGAGTGACTGGGAGCACTTTAAAAGGGCCTCATAAAATGCCAAACACCTGCCCTCTGAAATATCAGGATCATTAAAACTGTCTCCAAACCTAAACCTAGCTATTTGGGGGCGGGGGCGGGGGAGAAGAACAGATAAAAGCAAAGAATGGGAGAAACAAAAGCCCCCATGCGCAGTTGTAGTCAATAAATCCATGGCCCTAATGTGAAGGTGAACAGTATAACTAAAATTAAGTCAGTGTGTCCATTACACTTTGTAAATTTTAATTTGCTCATAATCAAAATACAGGTAATTAATTCTGATCAGCTGCAGCAATTGACCCACTTATGCAAATATTTTTCATTTCTTGAGAATCTTATGCGTCAACTGCTATTTACAAAAGCCTTCTATGAACAGACCAAGGTTGTACCTAAAGTAACTGTCAGAGAGAGAGAGAATGTACAGAAATTTTGTGTTTCAATTATTAGCTCTGAATGAAAAAATTAGTCCATCATATACAGAATAAAGTTGTTTAAAGTGTATTTTTGTGACTCGCACAGTGATTAGAGAGACAGGCTTTTAAAAAAAATCATTCTAATGATCCACCTGAAAAGTTTGTGGGTTATTTTAATACAAAATTAGAACTTTTATAGACAAATAATGGAGTATTGCTTTTTGATAAGTCACTTCAAAGAACAGGGAGCAGAATGCAAATTATAGTTATTTTCTGTAAGTGGTTTTCCATTAGGATTGCATCAATATGAAACATTTTCTTGTTCTTTTCCCATCAAGAGATTTCATGGTATTTCTGTTAAATTAATATACCGTGTTTTAAGGTAACAAAATTATATATAATCTTGGGTGTACTATGCGTGATTCATTATCTTTTCCAACATTCATTATTTTCCTTTTCTTTGTCAAACCTGTCAATTGATAACATAGCTGTCTCCTTTCATTAAGGTTTCAGATCAGGGATGCCACATCTAGCTACAACAAATTTATAGAAAAATCTAAGTTTTATTAGATGAAAGGATCACACACATTCTTGGGTTCAATAATCCTAAAGTCCTACTAAAAATTTTGTTCAAGAAAAAAAAAAAGTTTCTTTAGCTGCTAATTTAGACTATTGATACAGTTTTACCTTCTCTTCCAAGAAAGTGTTAAAGGGATGCTAGCACAATATTGCTCTAGCATGTGGGATATGCAATAATAAGATTACTGGTGAAAGTTGTTTATGAGGAGAAAACAGAATATATTATCTTATAAACTACCCTTTTCTGCATGAGGTTTATCCACAAGTCAGCTGGAAACTTGAGTATTTTCTGGCTACATTTTAGTATTGTTTTGTGATACCTACAGCTCTGCAGAGCAGTCAGACATAGTGGATCCAGACTCTTCTCTGCTTAAGGGGATCCCATGATGTAGGAGCCATCAAAGCAGTTACTATATCACCTTTCCTAGTCCCTCAGCCAACATAGGAAGCATAGCTGAGGGAAGGGCGACATAGCCAGGAAATATCTGGGCACTCCAGATATCCCAGGCTGCCAGAATTTGGTACATTTGGGAAGCCAAATGTAAGTTAGATCAGGGCAAAAACTTCTCTAGCTTACACCAGGGACTGGCCTTGTCAACCACTAGCCCTAGTATCAGGGAAGCATAAAAGGTGTCCTCACCTCTCTAAAATTTTGTACTAAGTCATACTTAAGGATCTGGGCCAAGACATTCAAAAATATACAATTTAAAGACTACTTTACAAAAAGTAGTAGAAAAACAAGGGTTACCCAGTCATTGTCTCTGACCACCATAAGCATACACATACTTAGCACATAGGGATAAGGGTTCAGTAATAACATACATAGAAAAGACAGACCTAATGATCTGTTTCAATTTTTTTTTTAAATTCAGGACCTATATAATGATGTGTAATGGAAAAAGTTTTCTGTCTCTTTCAAATATCACCACTTACAAGTCATGTGTAGTGACCTGCAACCAGTAAACACAGCATTTAACACATTTGGACTGAATTAGTTTGAAAAAGGCAAATAAAAAAAATCTTTTTACTTTATTATGTTATGTTTCCTTGTCTCAACCCAGTGGCTCTGCAGCTTGATGGAAATTCTCAGCACTGTAGCCTGTGAATCACAGTTCTTGGAAGCCATTAGAGCAGTGGTTCTCAACCAGGGGTATGCAGGTCTTCCAGCAGGTTCGTCAACTCATCTGCATAATTTGCCTAGTTTTACAACAGACTACATAAAAAGCACTAGCAAAGTCAGTACAAACTAAAATTTCATACAACCAATGACTTGTTTCTATTGCTCTATATACTATATGCTGAAATGTAAGTACAATATTTATATTCCAATTGATTTTATGATAGAGTAAAAATTAGAAAGTAAGCCATTTTTCTATAGTAATGTGCCGTGACATGTATTTTTAGGTCTGATTTTGTAAGCAAGTAGTTTAGGTGAGGTGAAACTTGGGGTACACAAGACAAATCAGACTCCTGAAAAAGGTTGAGGGCCACTACACTAGAGGGCCCAACAAATACTACAAACTGGGACTTTCCTATGCAAATAATATATATATATATATATATATATATATATATATATATATATATATATATATGTGCAGTGTCTGTAGGGGAATGGTAATCCCATGAAACACTCATAACAATAGTAGGCTAGGAAAAATTGGTGACTATCATGAAACAAAAGATAATCAAGTAACTGTCCCACTGGAAATGAAATAAACAAGTAGTAGCAGCATCTGCAGAATCAGAATAATCCAGCCAATGTCAGTTAAAGTAGCTAGCCCAGACAGACAAGCAAGATGGGGGAATTTTGGACTCTTATCCTACACTGTAGTTACAGAATCAAGAAGAAAGAAAAGGAGTAATTGTGGCACCTTAGAGACTAACAAATTTACCTGAGCATAAGGGTTCGTGAACTACAGCTCACTTCATTGGGTGCATTAATAAGGTGCCACAAGTACTCCTTTTCTTTTTGCGGAAACAGACTAACACGGCTGCTACTCTGAAAAAGAATCAAGAAGGGAGACAGGCTATGAGAAAAAAAAGATGCCAAAAAATTAAATTTAAGAATGGTTAGCAGAGGTGAGTTTATTAGTAATTAAGGGAAAATCTCCAAGACAGTGGTCATTATGAACTAATTATTTATTTATTATTCATTGTACTTACACACCTGTAAGCCAATCAGCATTAAAAAAATCACTATGTGGTAATAACTAATCCCCTTGGAACAATGTGTTTTATAAACCATGTTAACTAGTTTACAACAGCAATCTTGTGCTTTTAAGGATATTGGGGAGTGGTCTGCTGAGAAACTGGTCTCTTTCTGCCAGTTGACTATTGATTTTCACGCCATCGAAAGCGGTATACAATCTTGCAGTCACTTAACATTTTCCATAATGTTTTGTGAAAATATTGCACATGTTTTAAAATAGATGAATAAACATTTGAAGTGTCACAAATGGAATCAGTGTGAATGACCTTTGAAATATATATTTTAAAGAAATAATGGGCCAATTGATTCAGGCCCAGTCTACGCTTTAGGGCTTTTACCAGCATAGTATATCGATAAAAGTCACACCCCCAACCAATATAGCTATGCGGTAAAAGCCCTAATATAAAAGCCCTTACACCAGTAAAATTTATACACTCTTGGGGAAACTGGTGTCAGTTATATTGGTATAAGCACTTTTATACCAAAAAACCTGCACCCATAGTAGAGGGTTTTTGCTAATACAACTATACAAACAAAACAGTACTTTAATAGAACAGGTCTCACTCCTTACTCCAGCCAAACTCCTGAAGCCAAATTCTCCACTGGCTTGTGCTTTTTCATTGTCATTTACATGTGTGCACATAAAAATATCAAAACAGAATAGCAACATTTTATACCCCTTTGCACACGACAATGTAGAGGAAAAGGCAGAAGAGAATCCAGCCAGCAGACTGGAGAATTTCCCCCAATATATTTTACATTAGAAAATATTCTGGGACTATTATAACAAATATATCTTTACTTGGCAGCAGTGTAGCATGCATGCCAGAGCAAAATTTGGCTCAAACATTTAACACTATAAACTTCAGCTAAATAATATGCTTATATCTAAATTGCTCAAGAGCCAAAGGTAGAGGCATGTATGCGCGCACACACACACACGTACGTATGTGACAGCGATGAGCGAGAAAGCCCATCCCTCCTAAGTGAACAGTTAGGCCTGATCTCACTTGAAAGTCACACTGATATGTCAATTAGGGGTCGGGGGTTTACTCATACAGTTATACCAGTACAATCTCTCGTGCACATGCAGTTAGAACGGTATAAAGGTGCCTTATACCTGTACTTAGTCCCCTCGCATAGAAGGAGAGGTCTACACTACAGACTTTTGCCAGCATAGCTATGTCAGTCAGACCTATGACGACGTGTAATCTGTGACCAACATAGCTGTGGCATCAAAAGCCCTGGTGTAGACACAGCTATACCGGTAAAACTGCTTTTGCCAGTATAGCTTATTGGGCTTGTGGAGGAGAAAGAGAAGCTTTAGAATGAGCTCGGTTTTGCCAGTAGAAGCTGAATCCACACCAGGAGTGATTTGTAATATACTGGTAGACAGAGTGTAGACATGGCCTGAAAATAGCTGTACAGGTATGGAGTACCTTTATACTGTGTGACAAAGTTCCTGCTCTACCTTGGTGGGTCTTGCACTTATTGGCAGATTTGCTTGCCTTGGAGCTTCACGGCAGCCCTCAGCTTGGATGTTTTTCTGAATTCACGACTCCTGTGTCTGACCAGGAATTGGGAGGATTTGGGGGGAACCTGGGCCTGCCCTCTACTCCGAGTTCCAGCCCAGGGCCCTGTGGAATGCAGCTGTCTAGAGTGCCTCCTAGAACAGCTGTACGACAGCTACAACTCCCTGGGCTACTTCCCCATGGCATCCTCCCAACACCTTCTTTATCCACACCATAGAACCTTCCTCCTGGTGTCTGATAATGCTTGTATACCTCAGTCCTCCAACAGTCCATGTTCTCACTCTCAGCTCCTAGTGCCTCTTGCTCCCAGCTCCTCACACACACGCACAACAAACTGAAGTGAGCTTCTTCTTAAAACCCAGATGCCCTGATTAGCCTGCCTTAATTGATTCTAGCAACTTCTTGATTGGCTGCAGGTGTTCTACTCAGCCTGTCTTAATGGTCTCTAGAAGGTTCCTGATTGTTCTGGAACCTTCCCTGTTATCTTACCCAGGGAAAAGGGACCTACTTAGCCTGGGGCTAATATATCTGCCTTCTATTACTCTCCTATAGCCATCTAGCTCGACCCTCTCACAACTGATATAGCTGCACCCCCACTGAGGGTAAGTCCACACGACAGCACCACATCTGCAGCTGTAGTGTGTCTGGTGAAGACACGCTATGCCAATGGGTGAGCGCTCTCACATCAGCATAATTACTCCACCTTGGCAAGAAGCATAAGCTATGTCAGTGGGAGAGTGTCTCCTACTGACACAGCACTGATGTGGACAGCACAAAACTTGTGTTGTTCGGAGGAAGGCTTTTTCACAACCCTGACAATGCAAGTCAGATTGACTTAAATGGTAGCATAGACCTGCCCTGAGTATGTGGGGGGCAGGCTAGGAAGTGGTTGAACTCTATAACTATACCATTATTATTAAAGTGGTACCACTTCCTAGTGTGGACAAGGCCTAAACTATATAATACATGCCTGCTGGAGTGTATAAAATGGTTAACATGTTGACATTTTTCAAACTTTAATTAAACTTCATTTTGTTGTGTCTGCCACATTAATTTGAGAAGCATTAAATATGAATGGAAACAATTTGTATGGCTGCACCTGTTTTCCTCTTCTTCACCTGTTTTAGTTGGATACAGCACAGAGCTGTTTCATGATAGTATTAGCAGTTTGAAATGTGCTATACCATTGTTCGGAGCAGGGGGTGGAGGGGAGTGAGAATAAATTGATTGAACAGTAATTTTGATCACCAGCTCATTCAGTTGCTACTCCTAAAATAATTACCTTTGCTGTTAACCCAGAGCTGGATTCGAATACCCTTACTTACACTGGGTAGCACCTTACTCCAAGTGTGTACCCACTATCTTCAACAGGACCACTCACAGAATAAGGAACTATTCCTCATGAGCAAGATCATCAGAAACTGTCCCATACAAAGACATTGCCTACTGCACAATTACCTTATATTATCTGGCTTTTAAGGGATGGAGCTGACCAAGTAACTCTGGGTCATCATCAGAACTACAACAACTCTACAGACTCAGTTTTCTGATGCCGAGTTCTTAGACATAAACAATTATGAGTGTTTATATTAATATCTACATTAATTTGCAATTTTAAGTACATTCCTATGTCAGTGGGCCAAACTCTGCTCTCTACACATCTAATTAAGCAGAATTGGGTCCAATGACTTCAGTGGGATCCTTTAACAATCCCAATCTACCATGTGCAAGTTTAATTGCAGTTAGTTGCCTGATTCTTATTCAGTTTTAAGTGAACTAAGTGCCAAACTCCCATTATGTGTCTTTGCCCTTTGTCATGAGCACATAATACTGTTGGAGAGGAAGGGTAGGGAGAGAATTATATTGAAATATCAACTCATAGCTAAAATAAAAACAGCAGCCTTATGGTGGAGACCAATATTCTAAAACTTTGCAATATTACAAGGACTTCTCACTGTGAATAAACTTTAACATGATTTTTTTTTTTTAGTTTCTAATTACAAATGGCACATGTAAGCCCAGTAGTGAAGGAGGCCAGGTTGCTAAAACTTGCTTTAATAACAGAAAAGACTTTATTAATGATTAATATTTACAAACATTGATTCAGTACAAGAACTTAAACTGTTAGTACAGTAGATTGTACCGTGGTTAACATCCTTCATCTCTCACACTGACAAGTGACACACTTCAGCAAGATGGCTCTATCTAACTCTAGAGCCCTGACTCAGCAAAGCACTTAAGCATATGCGTGTTTCATTCAACAAAATGGGACTTAACCATGTGCTAAACTTCAGTGCTTTGCTCAATCAGTGCGCAGACTTAAACGTAAAATACAATGTAAAAACTTTGGGGAGAAAAATACATTTCAGAGTCTGTTTATAGTGACAAACACTTCTTGCTCTGTAAACTTTTTAGATAGTTAGATTAAGTAAAGCCAGTGCAGTTCTCCTTCCAGAATTTGCATTTCTCAGTTTGAGCTCTAAAGATGTCAACTGGTTTCCATGTTAAGAGATGCCAAAACCCGGATCCATGCCAGAAAAATATCATCCAAATGAAACTGGCTTCAAATATGAACCATTTAGCTTCAAGAAGTATCTAGACACACGGAACACTTTTAACTGAAAAACCTAATTAGGAGGAGGAGGAAAAGTGCAGAGAAAGCCACTGCACTTGTCAGACAGAATTACTCTTAATGGAAGAACCAATTGGTCATACACCCTAAACCCTTGTTTTCAACACTTTATTGAAGGGCAAAAGTGAAAAGGAAGAAAAATCCAATCCCTAATCCAATATTGAAGAGAACCAGGAAGAACAATGTCAGACTTTTCATTTAGTAAAGCACAGCCTGGCTCAACATGTGAGTCACCCTCCATGATACATTAAGTGAATCACAAATCACCTGAGAACAGCCAGTGGTAAGAGGACAGATGAGAAATGCAGACAACCAGTCAACTGTGCTACCAAAGGGTGCATGAAAAGACAAGACAACTGCAAAAAGGGGCTGGGAAGGGGAATTTAGGCTTAATACTTAGCAGTGTATTAGAGGCATGAAAAACTGTAAAATCTTTGTCCATTTAAACCACCAGGATGTTATTTAGAGAGAAGGAAAGGGAAGAATTCCTGAAGAACATCCCAGTGATACATGGCAAGATGAAAACACCATCTGAGGGCTATCGGCTAGGGAAGCCACCATGGATTACAACAAAGATAAAACTGTGAAGCAGCAAAATCGACACTGTAGTTAAATTCTGAAGTCCTAGTTGCTGTACCTGGCAATTGCTGTTGCTAGGGAGGGAGAATGCTGATCACACAGGGTGGAATTTCATTACTATTTTTTAGATAAAATATCCTGTCAACCTCATACTCCTCTGATTACTTTGAAATAATTATAGTACCCAAGACTGCTGTTTTACTACAGCAGCCGTCTTTCTGTTTGTCTCTCACTGCTCCTTATTAGGCTGCCTTTAATAATGATAATAATACTGTAAATTCCTTTTATTCTGCACTCCTCCATGCAAATTTCACTTGTAATGATTGATAAGCAAATGTGCTCCAATAATCTCTATCATATTAGCCATGGGAAGATGCTCTCATATGTTGGGAGGCAGACTAAATTCAGGAGTGTCTAATTGTCTACACTAATCTACTTGGAAAAGAGGAACATAAGGGACTTAATGAAGCCAGACAGGTAGGTTTTTATCTGAAGATTCCCAGAGAGTGACTGACCATATCATTTAGGCATTAAAACTGCATTTCATTCTAAGTTTTGTGACAATCATCTACATGCTAAAAAGGGAATTAAGCCTGAAATAAGGAGATTTTTTTCTGATGATTTAAAAGGGAAAGAAAGGAAGATTTCCTTTTTACAATTTGAGGAGATTTGATTTATAATCTTCGTTCAAATTTTCCTGCCCTGTACCACCCCTTAAGTTATTACCACACTAATGCATACAGGCGAGTTAAGTTTATGCAGTAATTTATAAACATAGTGAGACACATTCCTATGTAATGCACATTCCCGTGCTAATACGTTGTGACTCTGTGCCCCCTCTAGTAGCAAGACAACAAGATGAGTTTTACCGACACTGTATTGGAGTTAGTCCTTTAGCTCCAGCAGTAGAGGATCATCTTTTTAGATCCAGACATTCCTTACAGCTGCACCAAAGAATATACAATCTAAAGACCTGACTCCAAGCATGTGCTGAAAATCCACAACTCCCACTCAGTAGGAGCTCTCTACTCACAGCAGGTGTCTCACACCTCTCAGAATCGGGGTCCTAAATAAAATAAAATGAATACAAGGTAAAACATGTGATGGCAGCTCAGATAAGGAAGGGTGGGGGATTACTGATGTGAAGAGGAAGGATATAAGAGAAGGTGAGGAAAAAAGTGTAACGAGTTTTCCATCAGTGAAACAATCCTTGGGGAGTTTTGCCTTCTAGCATCAGAAAAATGCTATCTCTGTTACTCAAGAACATGAGCTTTACTTTAAATAAATTAAATTAAATTAAATCTTTCATGCTCTTCATTTTCATCCAGGAAGAGCAGATGTACAAATCTGCCAGGAGGAAACAGAAATGCGCACACTTATTCAGGATGAATGGGAACCAAAGCTGCAACATTTTCCTTCTTTATATAACTGACTTCAGAGTTGATACAATACAGCTGAAATTCTCCATTTATCCACATAACAGGAAATAGCATTGACAGCAGTTGGGCAGTTTTCCCCCATATTGCCACATCCATGGGCTTCAGCTTCAATCTGGACAGACTATCCCTATGAGGAGAGAGTAAGAAGCATGTCATCTTTTGAGGCTGACAGCAGAAGAGCAGCAAAAGTTAGATAGTCATTCACTTGGCTGCTGGCCTTGTCTTATCCATGCACCCAGGATATTCAAGAACCACATTGCTCTGGCCTCCTGGGTAAGGGATCATGAGGCAGTATCATGGGCAAGGTTTCTTGTGCCCTTCTCCCTCCTGACAAGTACCCATCAGTCAGAGCTGTGCAGCCTTGCTAAAATATAGGTGTCTAACTGAGCCTGCTATGTCACACAAACAAGTAGAAATATTTTTTTTAAGAATTTAAGCATTTGGTGCCTGAGGAAATAAGGTGGCTTGGAAGTCAGGTTACCCACCTGCATGACATACAGCACTCAGGTGTACAGTTACATGTGTTCAAAAGCAATATTCTCAGAAAATTTAGCTCATTCTTTTGTGCTTATAATCTCTATGCTAATCAAAAGCCTTGCTGCTCAGAAACATGCGAATCTACTGCATCCTTACATTACTGAAAATGTCTGGGAACATCGCAGGCTCTAAGAACACTTATCTTCACACTTGACCACTGGGAGCCACAGTCATTCTGAATAAACAATTTTGTATACAACTCAGGATCATAATGAGAACCAAATGTGGCCTCAAAGCAAAGTCTCTTTGGATAACAACCTTTCACAGAAAATACATCCCATTTTTTGTTGTTGCATGGAGCAATGGTCAAATAGGACGAGTTTGCTGACAGGAACAGAACCTTTTCTTCCTTCTTCAAGATTGGGTCCAATTAATAAGCCAGGGCTGTATAAAACGGTGAGATGTTAACCCTAATATGTGTAAATTTTTAAATATTTCCCTTCTGTGTAGCAAATTATTCTTTGGGATATATCTGGATAGATCTACACATACAATTTTTTTTTTCCTTCTGGTTTTCTACTTCTTGCATCGATAGGCATTTTCAATGTATTTTGTTAAAAATAAAAATCCATCACTATGTTTAAGTCTGAGAGCACACCTTGCCTCTTGAATACCAACTAATTACCCTTTGCCTTTTAATTTTCTTGTGAGCGCAGGCTTCGTCAAGTCAGTTGTAGTTCTGGAGTATGCATGACCCCCTCCGTTTGTGTATGTTCGCTTTACTGGGGGTGGAAAATCATTGAAAGACGCATGGAGGCATGGTAGACTGCTGGAACTTGTGTGTAGATAACATGTTACCCCATACAATCAAATACCATAATCTCTAAAACAAGCCCAATCTTCTGCACCTATGCTTCATTATTGCCCCCATCCCACATTTTCTGCCTGATGTATGTAGTAATCGGAGACTTACCTATCTTGATGCTTCAGTGGTAATACACAGTAGGGAACTGGCTCAGGGCATGAAAATCCATGCCTCTTCTTGCATTTGATGTAGCTCTACTCAGATTTTGGTTTAAACTGCAACTAATATATAGTACACAAGCAAAGAAAACTACATTTCTTTGGATCTTCCTGTGTGCACTCATATACAGTTACTTTACAAGCATATCCATGCAACAGCAATGGTACCCTATTTCATAGACTCAACATCCTGTAGGCACCCCATCATGGAGATACTCAACAATACAATAATTCTATCCTGTTTCCTCCTTCAGGCTCCAATAGTCTGGTGACATGGCCCTCTGGCCAGGACACACAGTTCCCTCCCCAATTCTAAATTAACCATGTCCAAACCATATATCCCAAAAAACAAAAGTAAAACAAGATTTTCTACCCCACCTGGGGTAGTCTCCAGAGTCCAAAGTAAACATAAAGGAACAAACTCTACCACCCTACTTGGGATCCTCTCTCTATAGACTGGGCCTAGGTTCTTCAAATTTCTTTGTTGCTCTTTTATAGACCATCACCTTCCAGGAGTCCCTGTAGGCCCAGCTCACTTGGAGTTCCTCCCCTTGTTTTTCTCTTCACAGGCTTGATCATATTTGTCTAGCTGGAGTTTGGCCTATTTCTAGGATCTGCCTTCTCCCTTCACAGCTAGCCCCATGAAATACTCTCCCTCTGAGAGCTCTCCTATCAACTGAGCCTACTCCTGCAGCTCTCCCTCAGCTTTTTGGGAAAATCACCCATCTTTCTCCCAGCTGAGCCACCTAATTGCCCCAAACCAGCAAGTCGCCAGATGATCAGAGTCAGCTGGGGAGGGTAGCTGACCCATCCCAGGCATTGCTAAGCCCAGCTACCCTTTAAGACAGAGGTGGTCAAACTATGGCCCACGGGACTGTCCTGCCCGGCCCTTGAGCTCCCAGCCTGGGAGGCTAGCCCCTGGCCCCTCCCACGCAGCCTCAGCTCACCATGCCGCCAGTGCTCTGGGTGGCAGGGCTGTGAGCTCCTGCTGCGCAGAGCAGCAGGCTTTGGCTGGGTGGCGCGGCTGCCAGTCCTGCTGCTCTGAGCAGCATGGTAAGAGGGTGGAGAGTGAGGGAGGGGGGTTGGATAAGGGGCAAGAGATCCTAGGGGGCAGTCAGGGGACAAGGAGCGGGGCTGGTGGATGGGTTGGGGGTTCTGAGGGGAGCAGTCAGGGGGCAGGAAGTGGGAGGTGGCAGATAGGGACAGGGGCCAGGCTGTTTGGGGAGGCACAGCCTTCATACAGTTTTGGAATCCCAATGTGGCCTTCAAGCCAAAAAGTTTGCCCACCCCTGCTTTAAGGGCTAGGCAGCCTGGCACACCCCACATACACCCACACTCTCATGTATACATTAATCTAAAAAATTTTTATAAAACCATGAAAATAATGGGCAGCATTATTCATGTGACTATCATGAGTGCAGCTCTCATTGTGACATATGGAGAAGTAGGCACATAGCCACATGCAATGCTATTCTAAGGAACACTGGGGAATACAAAGATAGAATTCTACCACCACTGTGTATTGTTACACAGGCAGGGAGGAAGACTGTTTAGACCAGCCAAGTCAGAACTACTCCTATTCTTAATTTTGCCCACGATTTGCTCAGTGGTGCTGCACAAGTCATAGCTTCTCTATGCCTTGGTTTGTCTGGTCAGAAATTCAGAATAATGAATAGTTCAGTAGCACATTGTGAATCTTAATGATTTTAAAGCACTTTGAGATGCATGTATGAAAAGCTCACAACTGCAATTATTGTTTATCGCAAGGTACATCAACTGCAATTATTGTTTATCGCAAGGTACATCAAGGAACCTATATTTATACTTTATAATTAATAAAGAGCATTTGGACACTGATAAAAATGAATAGACAGACAGTGCCACAAAAACAATGCAGCAAATAAGTTTTTCCATAATATACAAAGGAAGTAACATTCAGTACCCAATTTAGGCAAATTTTCTGTGACAAAGATTATTTACTGAAAGAAAAAGGATGACAAGGCTAGGGAAAATCGTATTTAATTTAGGAGACACAGACTGGTTCATTTTAATACTGAAAGTGGGGGGAGAATTGAATGTTATTGTTATGGAAGTAAACAATGAAGGGAGGAGAAAAAATGTGAAAGAGGCAGTATGAAAAGAAGTAGCATTAGCAAGAGCAGGAGTATGACGAGATGAGAGCAAAGATGTTGGCAGGGAAACATCGTCACAGGGTGGAACAGGAACATGGCTTTGAACATGCTGCAGTTTCCTCCCTCCTCCCCTGATATCAATGGCAAACAACCCATGCTTTTTCCATGCCTTTTTTTGAAAGCCTGGTTTAGCCACGCGTATGCCGTAGCCCGAGAAGCATGGGCCCTGCTCAGGTGTGCACTCTTGCAGTGAGCATTACAAAACACCTCACACCTTGGCTCTGGAAATACTACAGGGTAAGACAGGAGCTGCTGTGTCGAACATTGTGATGTCCTTTAAGCAACCCTGCTGCAATCCATAGAATGAAACAATTCCTGGTTGCTGCTGGCAATCGCGCAGCAGCTGAACATGGTGGAGTGCCTTTTCTGGTCCCGGAAAACAAGCACTGACTGGTGGGATCGCATTGTTATGCAGTTATAGAATAACTAGCAGTGGCTGCAGAACATTCCAGTGTGGAAGGTCACTTTCCAGGAACTTTGTTCAGGGCTTTTCCCAGACCTAAAGCACAACAACACGAAAATGAGACCTGGTATGACTGTGGAGGAGCAACTGGCAATTGCTCTGCAGAAGCTTGCAATGCCAGACTGCTACCCATCAATGGGGCATCAATTTGGAGTTGGTAAATCCACCGTGGGAGCTGTTGTGATCCAACTTTGCAGGGCTATTTATCGACTTCTGCTAAGAAGGATAGTGACTGGGAAATGTGCAGGACATAGTGGATGGTTTTGCCGTGATGAGGTTCCCTAACTGCGTTGGGGCCACATTTGTGCCTTCCTTGCTCAATGCACAGTAAACAATAATGTGTGCTCATCCATCTGAGCATCTATCATTACCTCCTTCCAACTTCTTCCCGTTATAATTTATTTCACAGTTTGTAAAAGTGAACCATCTTAACAACTTTGGGAATGCATATAACCAATTTACTTCTGTGAGAACTGAGCATATTATTCACCTCACCGGAAGCAGTAAGTGCCTGGCAGAATCAAACCCATACAGACTATCTTCAGAGGCAGATTTAGAAAATGTTTTGTATGTAGAAAAAAGTGGGTTTGCATATTGGGCACTGAATTAATAACCTACAGCTTTTTCTTATATAAAGTACTCCATTGTTTTTAATTGTACAAATGAACATTAACATTTTAACCCATCATCTCCCTTTTTTCTTTTGAAGCTTTTTATTTTATGATTATTAACATACATGAATTTTCCAGAAAGGTATTAACCAATCTTATTCATAATCTGTATTTATCTTTAAAAGGGCCATTTGTTTTTGGTCAGCCTTTTATCTGTGTATTTTTGTTCCAATGCCAGAAATGATAAGCATATACACATCATGAAATCTACTGGATCTTGATATAAGGCTGTTTGACATATTTTGTATTCTTAAAATTCCCCAAATTTTATTTCTCCATGCCTCTAACATTGAGGGATCTATCCTTTTCCAAAAAGGAGTATGGTACATCTGGCTGCTAGTAACAACTGTATTTATCAATGGGTCTTCCCCAGAGTCAATCAACTCCTTAGGAATATTTATGGTCTCCCCTCACCTCCCACCTGCTTGCAAATTTGGGGTTGGGAAAAGAATGGCTGGATAAGATAAAACTCACTCAGGTTCTTGGTCAGTGCTTGTGAGGAAATAAAACATCTGATGAACATTTTCAAATTTGTGTTTCCCCCCCACATTTGACAGGAAAATAGATGGTAGACAAATTACTAAAATAAAAAAAAAAGTACTAATAATTTTGAAAAGGTTATATGGAAATTGTACTAACATCAAGAACCAAACTTGGTGAATTTTATGATAGGATGTTGGATAATTCAAATTTCTTTTCAGAATATCAATCATATAGTTTGTAGAATAAAATATGAAAGTTTGACATTAAGTATTACCTTACACATCTTATTTGGAATCTGTTCAGTCTCTGACAAGTGAAATGATAGTAGGCTTTTCACAATGGTTCTTTTTAGGAGAGGTGTGTAAAGCTTATGTTGACTAAGGTTACATTCAGAATCTCATACAGAGATCTGAATCACTCCTATAATTGCAACATAAATATTAAAAATATAATTTCTATATCAATTAACTTTGAGGGGAAATGCAAACTAGATGTATAAGTACCATTTTCGTCACAAATGTGTATGAAATTAATGGTACAATGAGATGACTCCAGTGCAGCTAAAACATATAATATTAAAACTGAGTGAAAGTAAAACATGTTAATGAGAATTCATTCACAGAGATGGTCAATGAAAAGGGAATTTTCCCCCTTCTATTTAAAAGGCCATAGTATGAAAATTATTCATTGCATAGTAGAGGTGCAGAAACTATATGCACAAGAAGATTCAGACAGTATACGCAATCAGTAATACATGACATTCAGATGGAATATTGATAGCATGTCAGACAAGGTGCAAAAATATGCAGAAATATATTAGCAGAAAGAGATAACACATTGCTATATCCACATAATTTAAGAGACAATTGTTAGACTAAGTCACCAAATCTATATACATTCCCTTTTATCTATTAAATTGTCTCTAGGCATTTACAAAGCACTATTCAGCATGGAGTAAAGGAACACAGCCGATTAGAAAAACAAACAAATGATCTGGCATTCTAAAATGACAGAATCTGTTTAACTCAAAATGCTTTAATTTAGCCTGAACTCTTCCTAATTTTCATTTTTGAAAGCTAAAACATAGAAGCTTTTTTCCCTTCCCCCAAAAAGGGACAAAAAAAGTGCAAATGACCTCTGGTGCACTTTATTTATTCTTGTCCATTTTTGTACAACACTAATCTAAATTATATTGCAAGCTCCTCACAGCAGATATATTGTCTTCCAATAAATATGCAAAGTCCCATTTACATCTACGACACTGCACAAATTAATACATAATCATAATCAGTTAGCCAAGAAATTCATCAGTATTCAGAAGACAATATAAAATGGTTGACTCGGAGAATAGGTGTGTGAAAAAGTATTTAGAAAAGTATTGAAGACAGGATATTGTAAGGAGTGGGGTGGTCCCAGAGATCTTAGGAAAGAACAGAAGAGTGTGAGTAGGGAGGTTTAACAACATGTGACCAAAGGGGAGCCCAGGGAAGAAATTAAGAGAGAAGGAAAGATAGGAGAGAATAAAAAGTTATAGTGGGAGAAGCAAGAAACACCACCATTGTGGAGACACACAGAGTAGGGGAAGCATGGAAGAAGTTGCCACTATGCCAGCAGACAGTCATCAAGTACAGCCCTTTCTAATTCTCCTTTTGTCCTTCACTTCTGGGTAGTTTTGTGCTTCTTCGTTTGTATTTGTTTTTGCTTTCTTAGGGCTTGATACAATGGGAAACTTTCTATTGATATTAAGGGGATTTGGCTCAGGTCCTTGTTTTGTGGCTTCCTCTCACCAGAAGTCAAATCCATTGGTTGCTCCCTAGGCTGCATGTGTTCTTGCAGCTGAACTGGGTGCCAGGAGAATGGAGAAGATGAGTTTATCACCTATGCAACGTGAGCAGCTTCTGTATTTCTCTGTGTTATGGGCTGATGCAAGAGTAGTTTTCAAGAGCCACCCACTCCTACTCACAGCCACAGGAGCACACCTGCATTAGGTCTTGAAGTGAATCTTCAGTCCTGCCACATTTCCCATTGCACAGCTTTTCCCCCGCCCACTTTCTGCCCTGAACCACCCCAGACTTTCCTGAGCTGTCCCAAGAGAAACCCTTCCTGCAAAGTGGGGCAACACTGTTAAATGGTTTAATACTTGTCCATCAAACTACATTAAAAAAAAAACCACAAACTTCCACTCTGCCTTGTCAAAGTCTAACCCCAGTGACAATAGGAAACCTATTTCACTGACCACAGTTTAGTTTAGACTTCTTTGCATAACCTGTTGTAGAAACTGTAGCATTAGTCCGGAGTATAACTCACTCCAGTCTGACACATTGTTCTCTGTACCAGATAATGCTTCCCAGAACAATGCATCCAGTGAAGAAAGATCAAGAAACACTTTTCCACAATGTTTTGCACACTGCTTATGCCTGCTTTCACGAACACTTCAGAGTTAACGTGAGGAAATGTTAGGGATTGCACATGTGAACTGACCATCATCTTCCTTCTTTAAATGCCTGAAGAAGCCAGGACCTAGGCTACCGAAATAAAACAACTGCCTGAATTAACAATTTAACAAGTTGGATCCATATACCCAGTGACAGATATGGCAATTTTCTGCACAAATCCTCAGGGGTACCTATTTAATTAAATTTAAGTATAGTCACAGAGCACTTCTCAACTACCTGGTGTATTTCACCGCCTAACCCATTTGTCACCTCCCAGTCACAAACACACCCAAGCAGTTTTCTTTTCACCATAGATACCTTTCATTCCTCTGCTCTTTTACACCCAGAACATAACACAGGCATCTTGTAGGAGGAGCTTCCCACACAGCCTTCCCCTCGGCACAGCTCACCTGAACTTCCCCTCTGTACTTTCCCTTGCCTCCTCTTCCTTCTACTTATATCCTCCCAGTTACATCATTAGTCTAGTAATTACCTCACAAGGGCTCAATCCGCCCAACAGAGTGTGTTTAATTGCTCATAGCTGAGCTGCAGCCTTCAGTATGCTGCAGCAACCTCAGTGATCAGAGTGCTGCTGCCAGCACCCTGTCACAAGTACCTTTGGGGTCCATTGCATTAAATGAATGGTTTATGGATTATTGTGGTCCAGGATGTATGTTATCTCTTGAGGGGGGAGATGTGACAGATGTGAGACTTGGAGGTTCAAAGGACTACACTGAACAGCGTGTCTGACAAGGATGGACTTTTGGAACATGTTGTGTGGTTTTCCTAGAAAATATCTAGGCGGGAGGTGAAGGCAAATTCCCCACCTCCATTTATGCAAAATCCCAGCCTGTTGAAGCTACACCCTGAGGAATGGCCACTGTCTGCTGATCACCTGTTACATGAAGCCAAGTTCAAAGGCACAAACTATATAAGGAAAGACAAATGTTAGTGGCTGTTCTGGTTCTAAATCTGCAGTTGGCCTGAAACTGTGTGTGTCACTCACACTCCTTCTCTCTAACTTTTGGACCACCATAGGAAAGATCAGTTTCATTTTTTACTCCCTCATTTTCCACATGACAGAAGTCTTAACATTTTTGTTTCCATTAAATGATAGGTCCAAACTAAGCTGTAGATCTGGACCCACCTGAACTTTACGAAAATTAAATCCCAGATCTGAACTTTGATGTTTCAGCCCCTCTCTAGCTAACATTCCCCATCAATTGGGTATTGTGGCAGGTGATAATATAACATTAGGCAGCAGATTTATTAGGTGCTGACACTATAACTGCAGGTCTTGCTACTTACAGATGCTCCTCTTTCATGAAAAAATATGCAGACAATTGACAGCAAAGGGATTATTGATGAGTATAAATGCAGTGTTGCAAACTCTCAGGATATTTGGCACTTTTCCTGTAGCTCCTGCTCTTGGAATTGGTGACTATGGGAGAATTTCAGCTTCCATTTATTTAAAAAAAAATATTTCTAGCCCTCATGCTTGTGGAGAAAAGCATGAAAAACAGGAATTCTAAAAGCTAAAAAATCCAGTACAAAATAAATGGACTGAAAAGCATTTTTAAATCCTTATTATTTTTTTGAGCAAATTTTTTTTTTTTTGGGTAGGGTTGGGAGTCGGATTCATAAAAAAAGTTAACACTAAGGTTGGCTGTGCTACACTGGTAGAGAAATGTTTCCCTATACATAGTCAAATCTGTAGAATGGTTGGAAAGAGAAATGTCTTTTCAACATTACACATTTAAAAGCAAGAATCAAAAACTATACCTTTCTTTCGGAAAGACACACATTTCTGGAAAGATGCTCACCTTAAGACTGTGTTAGTGGCCTGGTCCTTCTGCTCAGAACCTTTCAAGCCAAGTACATCTCATGAAAAATAAAGCAAGGTATTTCCTTAGTTCCTTTCTAAACTGGAGATACTGAGAAATCCTGAGAATGAAAGACATAGGCGCTGCCTCCATGGGTGCTCGGAGCACCCACCAACCTCAGCTGTTCAAGGGCATCGCCAAACAGCTGATCGGGGACACCACCAAACAGCTGTTTGGTTGGTCAGGAAAGGGCATGAGGGAGTACAGAGAGCAGCAAGCGGCAGGTGAGGGCCTCGGGGATGGGGCGGAATGGGGACGGGAAGAGGTGGAGCGAGTGCAGGGCCTTGGGGGAAGAGGAGCACCCCTGGGGAAAAAGTACAAGTCGGTGCCTATGGTGAAAGATATGTCCAATGAATGCTTTGGGGTCTGTGGGAAAACAAATCAAGCCCTTTACCAGGTTTTTTTGTTTTGGTTTTGGTTAAGTGTCTCCCAGATCTCTTTGCATAAGACCCATAAGGAAAATCCATGGAGAAAAACCATGTTCACCTTCTTAGTGCTTTTTTGCTCACTAATAATTCAATGCTCAGAGCAGACCTATAGAGTCATTTCAGGTATCTAGTTTGGTTAGTGGCATAACCCACATGATTTCAGATATCAGCTGGGTCATGGTTGGGTTAGCACCATTAGTGAGAAAGGATGGATTACCAAGGGTAGATATCCTGCCTCCAGACCATCTCTAATGCAAGGGCTACAAAAAGGAAACACAGATTTCATGGGTTCAAAAAGCAAGAAAGACTTTCAGAAGAAAAACACTATAATCCTTTTCAGACTTGACCAAGGCTGAAAACAACTTCTGCTGAACCTTCTGCAAAACCAGTTCCGGAAAAGCATTGACCTCAAAAATTAATTTTACTAAAGCAAGTTAGCATTTTTTGCTCTTCATCTTTACATGAAGGTCAGCTTTAGACTGACAAATTAAACCCCAGGTGGGACAATAAAATTTCAAGAGGCTGGTCCTCAGAGGTCAGCTAAGGATAACATTGTTTATATTAGGAAGGGAACAAAGATATCAAGATGTCAGAAGAGGCTGTTTAAGATGGTTAACTTCCTTTCAGAGGAGTAAAGAAGTTTCAACTGGAAAGTAAATAAATATTCATGAAAGGGATTGGGTCATGGCATGAATTTCTTTGATTAAGATGAAGACAAATTTCCAATCCACATTTTGATGAGGCTGTCACCCTAAATATGAGGGAAAGGGCAGGAGATAGAAAGAGGTTTACTATCAGAAAGAGGGGAGAATATTCATGAGAGCCTTTCATACCCCTTTGTTCTTCTAAAGCAGCATTCAATCTCTCTCTCTCTCTCTCTCTCTGTGGCCGTCAATAAGGAAGAAAATTCTTTCCCATCTCCCCCATATCAAAAACCTTAAAGGAAGATTCAGAGATGCACTTCATGCATGTTTCTTGTCTTGTTTTAACAAAGAACAAAAGTTCCGTGCCTTAAATTTTTGACTCCTACAAGAAAGCAAAGATTTTGTCTATGCCAGCATCCCAAGGGAAGAGGATACTTTTCAAAGACTTCTTTTCCCCCTCCCCCTCTAAAAGCCACAGGATTTGAAGAAATATCACAAGGAGTCAGAGAGTAACAAAATCTCCTGCTAAAAGAATGGTCGGGGGAGGAGGGGAGTGGAGGGAGAAGAGGGAGAGAAAGTCCAAGTTGGGGGGTGGTAAGACAGACAGACAATAATATCAGCTTTAAAGAAAAATTAGTTTAGCCAAGACTCTAAATCCATTTGAACATCTTCATGAGAAAAGAAGCTTAGTAAAAATTTCAAAAATAAAAAAATCAAAGAAATATAGTGATAAATGTATGTGTTTCAATGATTGCCTAGTGTAGAGCAATTGCAGGGCAAAAAATGAGATCATTATTAAATGTAGGATGTGTATGCTAAAATAGGGTACTACAAATTCCTCTCAGAAGTCCTGCTTAGTATTTTCATTTATGCTATTTATCCCTATCAGTTCATTAATTTGAATAAAGTTTAGCATTTTATTTTTATTAGAAGGCTAGATTCTGTCTCCTTCATTGAGGCTGAATAGTAGCTTCCTCTTTGAGCAATCCCATTTATTTCAATGGATCTTAATTACAAAGTAGGGATTCCTCAGTAGGGGGCAGAAACTGGACCGTACATTTTAAGGTTTTGACGGATACAGACAAAATACAGACGAGTGAGTGAATGCATTCATCGCATAAATCATTCTGATTTATCTCATTATAATAGATACTTTGTGTTACAATGTCCAAAAAAATGTATAGTATAACTATTTTTAAAATCATAATGCATAGAATATTAAAATGAAACAAAGGTTCTGCTCTATGCTGAGATTTGTGTTGGTCACTGTCCTATTTGTCCAGCTTTTGAGATTAAACAGAGTCTAGAAAGGAGCATCATTTTGATCACCTAGTCTGAACTGCATAACACTGACCATAGAATTTTCTCCCAATAATTTCTGCATCAGGCTTCATACCTTCTGTCTTAGTACAGTGTTTAGAAAGTTATCCAGTCAGGGTTTAAAGATTTCAAGTGATGGAGAATCCACCATATCCCCTGGGGTAAGTTGTTGCAATATTTACTTTCTCTCATTGTATAAAATGTGTGATTTCCAGTGTGAACGTGTCCGGCTTCAACTTCCAGCCATTGGATCTTGTTAAGCCTCTGTCTGCTAGATTAAAGAGCTTTGGGTGTTGTCTCATTATTATATATCCCCTATGGGTATAGGATAAGATAATAGGATTACCTGGGCCCCATGATGCTGCTCCAGGCTCAATAGTTTTTGGTTTTGCTTAAAGTACTCCAAAGCCTTAACTGAATTTAAACACTTACAGTCTCAAGTATCAGATATGGGCATCCAGCCTACAGTACTCTAAGAGTCCCAGTCTCCTATCGGTGTGGGCTGGATTACTCAGGTAGTACTGGGCATAATGGAACAATGTTTCAGGAGATAAGCCCCTCCTGGAAGTCTGGGATGATTTCCTGGGGTACCCAGGTTTCTGAGGCACCTTGCTACCGCCTGCTCTTAGTGCAAGTGACTCTTGTGGGTCATCTCCCTGCCTCCACTGGTCGCAGGCTCTGCTGTGCCTCTGCAGGTTCACAACAGGCACACTCCAACCCCCAAGCACTCTGAGCATTCCCAGGAGTGTCCAGACCCTGGTCCACTGGACACTCACAGATTCACTGCTCCCAAAGGAACACTAGACCCACCAGCTTGCCTGTTATACCTCAGAGCACCACTCGGCATAACACACAGCACTTAGATATGTTTATAGTGAAAAGAAGCAAAATTTTATTTAACAGAAAGAGTAGAGATTCAAATGGCATCAAGTAGAAATATTAGAAACAAATGATTACATATTAAATAGAAACCTAACACTCATTTGAGAGCCTAGACTTATTTAACTACTTACTGTCCTGTCTTAAAGAACAAAAGCTCACCCAAAATCCTTCCAGTGTATTACAAACACACTTGGATGTGACCCTCTATTCATGGGACAAGTCACACTGTCAGCTTGCCTCCTCTATGGAAAAGATCAACAGGGGTACCACCTCTGCCTTGCAGAATGCTCCTCCAATCCATTGTCTTAACTCAAAGAGGATCCCCGCCTGCTGTTTTATTTCTACCTGTAAATTTCCTCTTTCAATTAGCATTTTGGCTCCATAGACAAATAGACCTATATTGTGCAGCAGACAATACACAATTCCCAGATAGGGAGATAAGCATATATTAGTCCCTGTCTGGAAGTAACCGGTCTGGGAAGTGGTGGTCCTTCCCACCACTACAAAAATTTCCAATTTGAAAGCAATTTTTCAGTAACATTGTTTTGCCTTCAGGTGTTAGCCTGCGGCCCATTTACAGTAGTCAAAAAGACACTGCGAAAACAAATTGGTTGGAAAATTTTGAGCTTGTGCCACCCTATGCAACATCTTGCATCAACCACTGCCACCATTCTTCCAGCTGTTTTAAAGCACTGGCTGCATTGTGTGCAACCGAGTTTTTAGCTCAGGTCCAGCTGAACTGATGCAGGCTACAGAGGAAACTCCCGCAAGTGTTAAAGCTGCTCAAATTTAACTGGTCCTTCTAATTCCATTTCATAAGGGTGCCTCAGTTTTGGAAGTTACCAGAAATTCCTTGCTAACAACAATGCTAGGCACTGTGGGGTAGGTGCTTCAGAAATCCTAAAATGAAATGGTACAGTATGGAGTGCAGATCTGCTAAAACAGTTCTGTCAAAAATCGTACCACCACGTAATGTGCCAACAGAGCTACAAGGACAAACATACCACCTACTGGTCTGTACACTATGTTCCTGCAATGGGTTCCTTATGTATGGCATATATATGTCCTACCTGGATTGAGAGGGGAAATATTGCATGAATAAGTTCCCACTCTAGCAAGTAAGAATTCTGCAGTTCTATCCTCTGTAATATCACTATACAGATCTTAAGACTTTTGCACCTGAAAAAAGCTGTTCTGAAGATCGCATTCAATAGGAGCTGGGCATCTCTCTCCCTTAGAGCAGGTTGAAAATCCCAGCCTCAATTCATAAAGTGACAAACTCACAAAATACAGCATATAGAAACACGTTACAGCTCAGTCTATTCAACAGAGTGTGCATTCTCCAGTATCAATCTATTTTAATGGACAGTAAAACAATATTCAGTCAAAAAGTGATTTAGTATTTTTCCCATGGGCTTTATGACAATGGCAATATTTACAGCCCACACTTAGGGAAAAGAAGACAGGCAAATTAATCTGCCAAAATAACCTATCCAAAGCTCTTGGTGAACTTGTACGAAAAAAGGCCTATTATGGTATGATCAATAAAACCAGTAAAAATACAGGGCCAGATTCTCAACTGGTGAAAATCAGCATAAGTCCATTGACATTCACAGAATCACAGAATATCAGAGTTGGAAGGGATCTCAGGAGGTCATCTAGTCCAACCCCCTGCTCAAAGCAGGACCAATCCCCAATTTTTGGCCCAGATCCCTAAATGGCCCCCTCAAGGATTGAACTCACAACTCGGGGTTTAGCAGGCCAATGCTCAAACCACTGAGCTATCCCTCCCGCCTTCAATGCAGATACCCAGATTTACACCAGCTGATAAGTTGGCCCATAAGCTATAACAAAAATTGTAAACTAATCAGCATCCAACTTATACAGTGCTAGACTTATTAATTCCTATACCACATACATTCCAATTTTATACTTTGAAGGTCAGTTATTTCAGTCTGTTAAAAGGCAGAAAAAAATTCTAAAAATTACAATCCCCCACCCCCCACACACACACCACTGTTATGTCATCTCGTATTGAATGTTCTAGATTTTCTAGAGACACTACAAGTCCTTCTACCATTTATTCCTGGCAAACAAATACGATGGGATCTCACGACACTGCACCATTAGGTTTATAAAAAGCTATCTGTAGTGTTTAGATGTTGCTTGTAATTACTGGAATTGGGAGCACTGGCTGTTAGGAGTCTGAAAGGACAGGAAACAGGAAGGAGCGGGGAACAGTTGAGAGGCTGGGAGAAAGCTACAGAGGGTGCAGCAGCAGCTTGGTAAAGAGGTTTCCACTTTGAAAATAAAGTCCTGTTGAAGCTTGTTAGTACCTTGCCTGGTTGATACAACACTATCCTAACAAACTCACCCTAAAGAGTGTTACTACAAAGGCTTTATATGAGCCATTTAGATGGGTACTATAGTAAACAGCTTCCAGTTTCAAGATACTATATATTCTCTCTGACCCCATGATTGATACTGTAGCAACCTACTTTTATAAGCTCATTCTCAGGTGAGGCCACACTACAACAAACACAAATCAGCAAATCTACTGGATTCTTCTCACCACAAAAAAAGGAAGATTAGAGACAACCTTTATGACCATAACCAAGTTATTCAAGGGTGAAATCCTAGAAAAATGCATGAATATTTACACTGCCTATTTCAACAAAGTATTCAATAATGAATTTGTCACAGTACAGCAATGTTCCTTCATGGATATTGGGATCGTTAGGATGACTTTTAAAGCACTACTTTAATGTAAAAAGGAAGGTAGCCTGGATAGGAACTTCAGAGGCAAATTTCTCCATTGAGGTCAAAGATAGCAGGTGAAAGATAGGATTAAGTAGTGAGTGCTATTGTAGCCTGCAGATTTTCATTTCTCTATTTTTTTTAAACTACTGTATCTTGAAGAAAATTGACATAAAATGTTAAATAAAAATCTAGTGCAAACTTGGACAAAACAGAAGCCTTTGGAAGGATTTTGGACATCAAAACAACCTTGACACATTTGGGTATAGCTCCATTTCTTCTGTCTGCCGCCTCTGCCCAAACTTTCTGTTAAAAAAGTGAACAATAGAATTGCACCAAAAGATGATTTATTGGTTTAGCAACTAACAGCACTGAATTTAAAGTCAACTGATCACAATAGACAGTGTAAGAGCCATTTCACCAATCCAGCTGGGAAGGCAATGCAATACAGTGGTTAGAACAAAGGACCAGGAACCCTGGGTGCTAATGCTGACTCTGCCAATGGCTCACTGTGTGATCATGGCCAACACCATTTGACCCCATAGCAAAGAACTTAACCACATGATTTACTTCAATCATCTGATTAGTCCCATTGATTTCAAGTAGACTACTTACATACTTACAGCTAAGCATATGCTTCAGTGCCCTGCTGGATCACATAATCTGAAGCACCAGATCCCTGTCTAGAAAGTGAGTATAGTCATGTCTATTGTACATAACTCTTACCCACTCAGTATGGTCCTGTCCCCTCTCTAATGCTAGTCATACATAGAGATTGATGCATCTGCTTTAACCTAGGCTAATAGAGTCAGATATTTTAGTGCTGACAGTGCAAAATCATGCGTGGTGATCCAGAGGTTCCAGGTTTGATCTCTGCTGATGATGATCCATTACATGTACCTATTGTACCTCATAGGAGTGTTGTGAGGTTTCACTAAGAATGCCACTTTTCATGTGAATACTCTGATATATCCTATGTATTATCATATGCATACTCTATTCTCTCTCCCTGGCTCTCTCTCATACACTATTTGTTCTTCTCACACATTATTGTGCATCTTTTGCTTTTCTCAAAACATCTTTTTGATATACCGTTGGTACTATGTGTTTACATATGAATGTTTGGATTCTTTCGTCCATCTTCATAATTCCTCAAGATCACTGACTTCCAGTGTCATCCCATATTCACCTCTTAATTCTCTGCATTTCTAAACATTTCCTCTGAAGAAGTCAAAAGGGGAAAGAGCTTGGAAAAAGAGCTTTCACTCTTTTTGGATGCTGCTTAGTATAATCATTCTCTCTTGGTTTCTTGCAAATAGGAGCAAGTGAGGTCCCTATGGACAATCTAACATCAAATGGTAATGTCTTACATTGGTGATGCTTAAACTATCACTTGCCTTAGGCCCTGTCAGCAAAATTAACCTTACTTCATGATATCTTGACTTTTGAAGCTATGGGAGTTTATGCACATTTTTCTGTAGGCGGGGCAGATCATCCTTTTGCTTTATATTACATACAGATTCTTATTCTAGACTCACCGGGTCTCAGATTCTACCTGAAGACATGTCTATTAAATAGAATTCAGTTTATCAACACAACCCTGTACATTTCCACAAACCTCTTTTACAAATTGGATCTTTTGGGGACAGCACCACTATGAAAAACAAGTGGGAAATGATTTACAGATTTACAGAGTTAACATGCAATACTTTGGACTAAACAGAAGTGCAAAAGGTACTCTCAGTGAAGTTGTCTGGTAATCCTGAGATTACAAAGGTGGCTGCAAATGGAATTCATTCCCTCTAGGACACAGCAAGGATATTTTAAATACAGAAGAGAAAAAGCAAGTGGCAGCTCTTGGTTGAAACACCTAGAGAGAACAAATTAATTTTTTCTCAGTTTTAAAATGTCACTAATCCATGCTCTCACCCCTCTCCATCAACATCTAATTCTGGAGCTCTGAGTCTTGGGATGGCTATTCCAGGCAGTCCAGGGGAGAGGTGGGAGGAAGGCTGCCAAGTCACCTTTCATCTCCTCCCTCCCCTAGAAGTCTTCCAGGATCTCTCAGACAGCTGGGGGAGGAAGGAAAGGAGGGTTGGCAGGTTCTTGATCCAAGATTAGGCCCAATATTATTCAAATGATTATATAGTTGAGAACCCAAATGTGCACAGCTACAACACTCACACTACAGAAACTCTTCTAAAATTTACAGATATAGTTTATTAATACATTTAGTACAGTCACAAACACCCCAACGCAGTAAGGTAGATAGAGATACTACCAAACATACATCTGCATATCCATACACTCACACTATCCCTTGCAAAACAACCTGAAATGTGACCCATCATCTTCCTCATCACCATCGGCCATCATGCTGGCACCTCCCAAGGACTAAATCTTTCTCCTACTGCCCGTAGGCTGGGATGCAACTTTTACAAGATGAAATGCTGATGCCAGTACATTTGATGCATATTCAGTAGGGGTCCCCTCCCCTTTTTCTTAATTTGTATATCCTAACTTGACTAATGTTGGAGTGTCCTTCTCATATAGTGTAGTATATCAATGATCTTCAATTATCATCATATAAGTCAGTTCGCACTCTTGTGGTTAGGTATCTGCGGATGTAATGTAAAATATAATCTGCAGGTGTTATGTAAAATTTTATTGCCCTGACACTCCTGTGGTTGGGTCACATACTTGTAGTCAGAACTTACCTTTCTCCTCTATTTTCAGCTCAAAGTTTATCTGTTCAAAGTTCACAGGTCTCGAGCTTTATGTTAACTTGCTGAAGCTAATGGTTTACAGGATACAGGCCTGTAGGTTCTCTGCATTACTGCCAAATAGAATAAAAGCAGACTATAATGGAAAGCAGTGAATATAAAAGGCAAGCTAGCCCACTGAGCTACAATCTTTTAACCTTAGCATGGGGTTTGTAAACCCCATCAATTACCACAACCTAGAAAGTGATAGTGAGCTCTGTATGTTAGGGTGTTCTCCATCATGCTAATGATAGCAACTTCGAATGGCTATTGCACTAGCTTACTCTTGAGGAAATGGGTCACTTTAAAAACCAAAAGTAGGCCTCTATCCAGCAAAGGATTTAAGCAAGCACTTAACTTTAAGCATGCAAGTAACGTCATTGAAGTCACTCCCCCCCACACACACACTTCATAAACATAGCACCTGATTTCTTTCCATCACTCTCCCACTACAGACTTGTAGCTACTTACCAGCTACAAAGTAACAAATAGCCCCCTGCTATGTGGGTGTCCAGAATCTTACATTCTAAAAATGTAACAATCTGAGCATTCACAAAACCCACTGAAGTTAGCAGCTGCATACGTACAGCCCTTTTGAAAAATCACGTCATGGATGCTTAAATATGTATTTAGGACCCGAACTTTAGGCACCCAATTTTGGAAGTTCTGGCCACAGCATTAAACCAAAATCTGAGACTGGCTGCCCAGGAGGAAAGGTGACATGTAGACTGATATGGTAATACCTGAGTATCTGCTGTCCAGTTAGCATGCTCCTGTCTAGAGAAATGCTCTTTATAAAATTTACTGGATCTGTCTGACAGAGTGAATGAACGAACAAAATAACTGCAACTTCCACACCAGGTCTGAGAACCCAACAGCCTGCTTAGGGTGTTTTAAAAAGAGAAACAGTGGTTTTCCAGAAGGATTTATTTTTAGAAGGACATTGTTTAACAAGATGGTTTTTCACTAGTAAATTGAATCATAGAATCAGAGAATATCAGGGTTGGAAGGAACCTCAGGAGGTCATCTAGTCCAACCCCCTGCTCAAAGCAGGACCAATCCCCAATTAAATCATCACAGCTAGGGCTTTGTCAAGCCTGACCTTAAAAACTTCTAAGGAAGGAGATTCTACCACCTCCCTAGGTAACACATTCCAGTGTTTCACCACCCTCCTAGTGAAAAAGTTTTTCCTAATAGCCAACCTAAACCTCCCCCACTGCAACTTGAGACCATTACTCCTTGTCCTGTCCTCTTCTACCACTGAGAATAGTCTAGAACCATCCTCCCTGGAACCACCTCTCAGGTAGTTGAAAGCAGCTATCAAATCCCCCCTCATTCTTCTCTTCTGCAGACTAAATAATCCCAGTTCCCTCAGCCTCTCCTCATAAGTCATGTGTTCCAGACCCCTAATCGTTTTTGTTGCCCTTCGCTGGACTCTCTCCAATTTATCCACATCCTTCTTCTAGTGAGGGGCCCAAAACTGGACACAGTACTCCAGATGAGGCCTCACCAATGTCGAATAGAGGGGAAAGATCACATCCCTCGATCTGCTCGCTATGCCCCTACTTATACATCCCAAAATGCCATAGGCCTTCTTGGCAACAAGGGCACACTGCTGACTCATATCCAGCTTCTCGTCCACTGTCACCCCAAGGTCCTTTTCCACAGAACTGCTGCCTAGCCATTCGGTCCCTAGTCTGTAGCTGTGCATTGGGTTCTTCCGTCCTAAGTGCAGGACCCTGCACTAATCCTTATTGAACCTCACCATATTTCTTTTGGCCCAATTCTCCAATTTGTCTAGGTCCCTCTATATCCTATCCCTGCCCTCCAGCATATCTACCACTCCTCCCAGTTTAGTATCATCCGCAAATTTGCTGAGAGTGCAATCCACACCATCCTCCAGATCATTTTTGAAGATATTGAACAAAACCAGCCCCAGGACCGACCCCTGGGGCACTCCACTTGACACCGGCTGCCAGCTAGACATGGAGCCATTGATCACTACCCGTTGAGCCCGACAATCTAGCCAACTTTCTACCCACCTTATAGTGCATTCATCTAGCCTATAGTTCTTTAACTTGCTGACAAGAATACGGTGGGAGACCATGTCAAAAGCTTTGCTAAAGTCAAGAAACCATACATCCACTGCTTTCCCTTCATCCACAGAACCAGTAATCTCATCATAGAAGGCGATTAGATTAGTCAGGCATGACCTTCCCTTGGTGAATCCATGCTGACTGTTCCTGATCACTTTCCTCTCATGTAAGTGCTTCAGGATTGATTCTTTGAGGACCTGCTCCATTTTTCCAGGGACTGACGTGAGGCTGACTGGCCTGTAATTCCCAGGATCCTCCTTCTTCCCTTTTTTAAAGATGGGCACTACATTAGCCTTTTTCCAGTCATCTGGGACTTCCCCCGTTCGCCACGAGTTTTCACAGATAATGGCCAATGGCTCTGCAATCACAGCCGCCAATTTCTTTAGCACTCTCGGATGCAACTCGTCCGGCCCCATGGACTTGTGCTCGTCCAGCTTTTCTAAATAGTCCCTAACACCTCTTTCTCCACAGAGGGCTGGCCATCTACTTCCCATGTTGTGATGCCCAGCGCAGCAGTCTGGGAGCTGACCTTGTTCGTGAAGACAGAGGCAAAAAAAGCATTGAGTACATTAGCTTTTTCCACATCCTCTGTCACTAGGTTGCCTCCCTCATTCAGTAAGGGGCCCACACTTTCCTTGGCTTTCTTCTTGTTGCCAACATACCTGAAGAAACCCTTCTTGTTACTCTTCACATCTCTTGCTATCTGCAGCTCCAGGTGCTATTTGGCCCTCCTGATTTCATTCCTACATGCCCGAGCAATATTTTTATACTCTTCCCTGGTCATATGTCCAACCTTCCACTTCTTGTAAGCTTCTTTTTTATGTTTAAGATCCGCTAGGATTTCACCGTTAAGCCAAGCTGGTCGTCTGCCATATTTACTATTCTTTCGACTCATTGGGATGGTTTGTCCCTGTAACCTCAACAGGGATTCCTTGAAATACAGCCAGCTCTCCTGGACTCCTTTCCCCTTCATGTTAGTCCCCCAGGGGATCCTACCCATCCGTTCCCTGAGGGAGTCGAAGTCTGCTTTCCTGAAGTCCAGGGTCCGTATCCTGCTGCTTACCTTTCTTCCCTGTGTCAGGATCCTGAACTCAACCAACTCATGGTCACTGCCTCCCAGATTCCCATCCACTTTTGCTTCCCCCACTAATTCTTCCCAGTTTGTGAGCAGCAGGTCAAGAAAAGCTCCCCCCCTAGTTGGCTCCTCTAGCACTTGCACCAGGAAATTGTCCCCTATGCTTTCCAAAAACTTCCTGGATTGTCTATGCACCGCTGTATTGCTCTCCCAGCAGATATCAGGAAAATTAAAGTCACCCATGAGAACCAGGGCGTGCGATCTAGCAGCTTCTGCGAGTTGCCGGAAGAAAGCCTCATCCACCTTATCCCCCCGGTCCGGTGGTCTATAGCAGATTGCCACCACTACATCACTCTTGTTGCTCACACTTCTAAACTTAATCCAGAGACACTCAGGTCTTTCTGCAGTTTCGTACCGGAGCTCTGAGCAGTCATACTGCTCCCTTACATACAGTGCTACTCCCCCACCTTTTCTGCCCTGCCTGTCCTTCCTGAACAGTTTATAACCATCCATGACAGTACTCCAGTCATGTGAGTTATCCCACCAAGTCTCTGTTATTCCAATCACGTCATAATTCCTTGACATCACCAGGACCTCCAGTTCTCCCTGCTTGTTTCTAAGGCTTTGTGCATTCGTATATAAGCACTTGAGATAACCTGTTATAACCTGAGATAACCTGAAAGTCTGTTCATTCTAATCAGTTTATTTTAATTCTTTTTCTTCAGTTCACAAAGCCTACAAACCATCACCTCCCTCCTAACAAGAATCTAGGACTGGCAAAACTGAACTTCAAAAACAGGCTGTTTGACAAGCCTGCCCCATCAACATTCTGCTGAGTCAGCATCCACATGACCAGGCAAGCTGTCTCTGTTGACATCTGCTCCTGTTGCAATACATGGGAATAACCCAAGATTATACACCATCTTCGGCTCCAGCGCTACCTTGGCATTGAACAAATTGGGCAAGTAACAGCCAACTCATTGTGAAAGGCATTGATAATCCAGAATTGGAGAGTATTATTGTAAATGAAACAAACAGTTATTAGAGAAAAGATGCTGTCATTTTCCTCTGACTTACCAATACATTTTGGATTTTCTGGGGAGCGTAAGTAGTCAGAATACACCAGGAGATACAAAGAGACACCTCTATGATTTAAAGGATACAGAATGTGTCATCCCACTGAACAATCTAGAAGCAAACTTGCATGAGGCCAAAAGCTTCAGCTAGGACACTGCATTGTGGGTAGTTGTTGCCAGGGAGCCTTTGGAATGATGAAAAGGAGCTTCCAAGATAGTCATCAAAATAAGGATGAATTTGATAAATGGGAAGTGATATCAACCTGAAGTTTTTAATACCATA
Source organism: Lepidochelys olivacea (assembly GCF_965140295.1). NCBI lineage: Eukaryota > Metazoa > Chordata > Testudines > Cheloniidae > Lepidochelys > Lepidochelys olivacea. Next base: position 61,645,771 of record NC_140418.1, on the reverse strand, counting down.
TAATAACAAGAAACAACCCAAATGGCAGAGTGAAGCAGACTCTGTACAGCAGTACTGTTGACAGTTGCCATTTTTCTATTTATGAATACTTTACTGATGAGTTAAATGACAGATTTGAAACTTTCAGTAGAATCACCTCTCGTTTTATTGTTTTTCTATCACTATATATTTCACAATTACCAGCTACAGTAAATCTCAAAAAAAGTTAGCCATTTTCCTATATTTACCAGATGATAATCATCAGGTCTCTATTGAGTAGTACCAGAAGCACAGGACATACTGGCAAGGAGAAGCAGCTCTCTCTGAAACCATTACTGAAAAACTGTCCCAATGGGATCCAAAATACACATATTGCCAAGGATATTTGTCATTTTGCCTGTGACTACAGCTCCCTTACTGCACATACCTTCTCCACTCATTCACCTGAAAAACTTTCAACACACTACAGTGACCAGAGATTGTTTGAACAAACATCAAGGCTAGTCCATTCATTGAGTTACATTTTGCACTTAAAGCAATGATTCAATCCCTATGTTAGTAAGAAAAAAAAACCCCACAGAGTAGCCTCCCCAGGTTAAAGCATTTTTGGGGCATAGAATGAATTTTCTGAGAAATTACAAGTAAATCCATTAATCTGCTTGGGAGCTAACATTTTTAAAAAGGTCTTCTGATAAAAAGCCCAATACAAGGCTAAATTTATTTTTTGTCCCTAATGATTCTAACACCAGAATAATGCATTCTTCAAAATTCCTATATAATTAAAAATCATTGAAATATTTTGTGCATAGAATACATTTGGATTAATGGTAATTTTCCCTCATTATTCTTCATAATGAAATGAAAGTGTATTCTTGAATCTCTAATGTAGACGAACGATCCAAAGAAAAACTCTCAAAATGGCTGCCATGTTCTATTGTTTTCATTAGTACTGAGGCCACAAAATGCTTTGGGCAAAGATGACTGTTGCCATTCTTAGAATCATAGAATATCAGGGTTGGAAGGGACCTCAGGAGGTCATCTAGTCCAACCCCCTGCTCAAAGCAGGACCAATCCGCAATTAAATCATCCCAGCCAGGGCTTTGTCAAGCCTGACCTTAAAAATATCTAAGGAAGGAGATTCTACCACCTCCCTAGGTAACGCATTCCAGTGTTTCACCACCCTCCTAGTGAAAAAGTTTTTCCTAATAGCCAACCTAAACCTCCCCCACTGCAACTTGGGGCCATTACTCCTTGTCCTGTCCTCTTCTACCACTGAGCATAGTCTAGAACCATCCTCTCTGGAACCACCTCTCAGGTAGTTGAAAGCAGCTATCAAATCCCCCCTCATTCTTCTCTTCTGCAGACTAAACAATCCCAGTTCCCTCAGCCTCTCCTCATAAGTAATGTGTTCCAGACCCCTAATCATTTTTGTTGCCCTTCGCTGGACTCTCTCCAATTTATCCACATCCTTCTTCTAGTGTGGGGCCCAAAACTGGACACAGATGAGGCCTCACCAATGTCGAATAGAGGGGAACGATCACGTCCCTCGATCTGCTCGCTATGCCCCTACTTATACATCCCAAAATGCCATTGGCCTTCTTGGCAACAAGGGCACACTGCTGACTCATATCCAGCTTCTCGTCCACTGTCACCCCTAGGTCCTTTTCCGCAGAACTGCTGCCTAGCCATTCGGTCCCTAGCCTGTAGCTGTACATTGGGTTCTTCCATCCTAAGTGCAGGACCCTGCACTTATCCTTATTGAACCTCATCAGATTTCTTTTGGCCCAATCCTCCAATTTGTCTAGGTCCCTCTGTATCCTATCCCTGCCCTCCAGCGTATCTACCACTCCTCCTAGCTTAGTATCATCCGCAAATTTGCTGAGAGTGCAATCCACACCATCCTCCAGATCATTTATCCTCTTCTGAGGAGGATCTTCACCTCCACAGGGTGTTCTCTGCCTCTTGACCCTATAAATGAGCTAACATCTCTCCTCAGGGAAGCTTGGCTTTACTCATCTGGGGAGGACAGGAGGATTTCATGTGTCTTTAAAATCAATTTCATCTGATCTAGAACTGCAAACACTAAAATAGTGACCACAGGGCAGCGTGTGTGTGCCCTAACTGTACATTTCCATACTTCGGTTTGTTTGGATTTCTTTTAAATGTAAACCAAACTGAGTTTCCTGGGTTTGTCATGCTTGTTTTGAGGATAACTGCATCAATCCTGTGATGTATTTAACCCTAAATTAGTGCTATGAACTCTCAATCATAACTTTATTTCAATAAAGATATGAAAAGTCTTATGACTAGAGCTGCACAAAATTTTTTGTCCAGAACTTACTTTCACCAAAAAAATTCAGATTCAAGCTGGCAGACATTCTGTGAATTTGTATGAAAATTTGTTGAATTGTTTGTCAAAAAGAAATCCCTACAAAATCCAAACACACTTGACGTTTCAATTCAAAATTATTTCTCATTTTGAAATTTACTTCAATTTTATTTAAAACATTTTTAAAAGCCCAAAAATGAAACAATATTTTGTTTGACCAAAAACTTGGGTTTTCCTGATGGCCAGTGAACTGAAAAATCAGTTATTCACCCAGCAGGACTATGGCATTAATAATAATGGCATTCCTTTATTCTCAGCTCTCCTGTCATTTAACGAATCAGTGTTGCCAGATAGTCCGATAGGCCATGAGCTTCCCCTGGCAGCAAAGATTTAATGCCCTTTAAACTGAAGGGCATCCAAAGACTACTGTGAAATGAAGGTCATATAAAGTGAAATGTTACACATTTGACCAATTAAAATTTAACCCAACCCAGCTCTGTTTTGATAGATGCTATTTTCACACACTGATTATTAGCAAATAGGTTTTTCTTGCGGGGAAGGGGGTGGGTAGAAAGAAATATCAGGCGCAAAACCACCACTATAGCTTATTTAAAAACCAAAACACTGAACTGACTTTGATACTAGATGGCTCTTTAATCTAGTAGACAAAGGTGTTAGAAGATTCAGTCACTGGAACTAGAAGTCAGCAAAGTTCAAACCGGAAATAAGTTGCAAATTTTTAGCAATGAAGATAATCAACACTGGAATCACTTACCGAGGGATATGGTAAATTCTCCATCATTTGGAGTCTTTATATAAAGACTGGATGTCTTTCTAAAAAGATATGCTCTAGTTCAACCATAGCTGTGCATGACATCAATGGCCTGTGTTATGCAGGAAGTTGGACGAGATTATCACAATGGTCTTTTCTGCCTGTTAAAAATCTATTACTTTATATTAATTATAATTGAAAGTTAAAGCATCATATTGTTATTAATGGGGCTAATAGTCAGCCATTCCTTTAACAGTTCATAGAAATGTAGGTAAAGGGCCTGATTCTTCACTGCCTCGAATCTTATGTTGCGATTCACACTTCTGCAAAGTTAATGTAAAGAGGGTGAAAATATTCTACTTTTCTGATTTACTAGCATTTTACACCCACCTTGTAAGAGATGAGGCAAGATGTAAGCCCATGAAGAATCAGAGCCTGTACCTACATAGCTAATACACTTCAATGCGGTGTAGGACACATTAAGACTGGAGTGCAGATCTGCTCTTACAATTTCACCTCAACTCCATGAGACTTGTTAGATTTTATTTCATTTTACAAAACACATCATACTTGGTCAGTTATTCAGAAGCATGTCCTGATCCTAACACGTATGAGAAAACAAAGTACAGACAAGAATTAAAGCTGACAAACCATATAAAGGAGCTAAGTGGACTGTCATTTTTGTTTATTGCATCAAAAAAAGGACCTCTTTATGCTACTGACACTGATTAGAAAGCCCATGTGTCACCAAATGTTTTGTGTTGAATGAATTGTACTGTATCATTGACTCTGAATGAGGGATAATTTATCAGTTCTATGTATTTAAGGATGGATGGAATATAGCCTAACCGTTAGTGCATCACTCCTCTCTTCCATCCCAGATAAAAGCAACTTAGAGATAAAGTTAGAGAGACTATAACATCAAGCTGCTTTTACTTGTGAATCATTGGAAAAATATTCCCTTAGTAAATGAGTTACACTGAAAAACTAACTATTGTCCCCATTAGACATGAGGTAACTGCCCTTCTATGTCACTGTCCATCTGAGTTCAACACATTAATTTAGCCTCAGAGCAACCTGGCCAGATAAGTATTATCCTAATTTTACACCTAAGAAAATTTAGCCAACCAAAGATTGAAGTGTTTTGCCTAAAGTTTCACAGGAAGCCTTTGGCAAGCATGTTTGTAAACACATCATCATTGTTCATCCCAGAACACCTTAAACACCTGTACCTACAGCATATTGTTGTGGCAGATAGGAAATACTGCAGCATAGATTAAACAATGGAGACTATTTGGTCAATCCCCAAATTTCCCACTGCTGGACACCAGCTCCTACTTCCAGTTTTCCTGATAAAATCCTTACTTCACCAACCAGAGAAAGGGGACTCTAAGGAAGCAGGGCTCCTCCAAATCAGAAAGTAGTAACTCCAGCTTTTCCATTTTGTAGAGGACATGAAGCTAAATTCCCCCACCCTTCTCTGTAGACCTCACAGCTGGGATTAAATTCTTTGTTGCCATTAATTGAAGTCATAATGTAACCCACACACCTTCTGGGTGTGGTGCTCTGTCCCCTCTCGTGGCACTGAGACCACTTAGAGATTAAGGAGTCTGCTACAACCTGAGGCCATGTGGGTTTTAGTTCATGCATTTAGCTCCAGAGGTCCCAGATTCAATCCTGCCCACGGATGACCAGGGTCTGTCGGTGTTACAATAACTTGCTCAGAGGATGGGAGAAGAGGAAGACACAAGAGAGTCAGGTTTTTCAAAACCAGGACAAAATTTTCCCGACTGGGTAGATTTTTCAGAAGATAATGAGTAAAGCTGCATTTTACCACAGCTGTCACAGATTCCTGGATTGCCATGTTATAAATATCCATGCCTTGATATTCTGGGATATTTGCCTGTGGGTGGATGCTGCAGTATACATAGCTGAGCCAGTTCCAGTGAGAGTTGTGGAGTTCATTCCTGTTGCCTAATGCCCTATTTTCTGCAGCCCGCCGGCCTATTTTCTGCGGCCCACCAGCTTCCCGCAGCCCTCACGCCCTCCCCAGAATTTACCTAGAGCAGCTCTGGCCCAGTGCACACCACGGTTCCCTGTTCCCGGCCAATGGGAGCTGCGGGGGGCGGTGCCTGGAGGGACAGCCAGGGCAACACACAGATCCCTGTGGCTCCCACTCCCCAGGTCCCAGCCACTTCCCGGAGCCGTGCGGGGACAGAGCAGCAGGTGGGGAGCCTGCCCTGCCCCTGGTGCGTGCCAGGCTGGAGCCTGCCCCCCAAACCCTTCCTGAAGCCTAACCCCCTGCCGCACCCCTGCCGTATGCTGCACCCCCTTGGGGCAGGGAGGGGATGGAGTTGGGGTGGGGATTTCAGGGAAGGGGTTGAAATGGGGGCAGGGAAGAGATGGGGACTAATGGAAGGGGTGGAGTGGGGCCGGGGATGGGGCAGCGGGCGGCAAGGGTCAGTGATGCAGCCTCAGGCCAATGTACTAGTCCTCATGTGGCCCTCGTGGTCATTTGAGTTGGAGACCCCTACCCTATTTGATCTCATCTCTCCCAATCACTTGGCACTTCAGTTCTGTTCCTCTGAGCATTTGCTATTTCGGTGGCACAGAAAATTGGACCATATTTGTGTTTACACCACAGAACTACCTGCCAAAGGAAGAGGCTCATTAACAGGCTTCATTTCTCTTGCGGCAAGCCAAAGAGACAGCAGCACACAAGGGAGCTCTACTTAGAGACAAACATGCATGCGATATTTCTGGGACAGTAAGATCACTTCTTGCTTCATCTGTGTATATATCGTCATTGTCATGGAAACAGCTTTGTAGGCCTGGAAGGATTTCCTGAATTTATGATAGTACAGGATCCTACAGGAATGGCAATGGTGAAAACAGAAGTGCCAGAAAGAATATAAGGTAGTCTACAAAGGAATTTCAGAACTATTCCACTCATGTTAATGAGAGTTGAGGATACTCAACCCCTTGGAAACATGGGATTTTAGGCCAATATGTTCAAAAGAAATTAGTGATTTTTATAGCATTTGATTCTGGGCACTAAAAGAAGAGCCTGATTTTCAGAGAGTGCTGAGTATCTGGTCTCTTAAAATTGGGATCCAGACAGATATCTCAAACTGGGCATAACTAGTTGTTTTTGAAATGCTCAGCCTTAATTAAGACAGAAAGGCTTCCCTGATCATCAGTCCTCTGTATTCATTATGGGCTCCGGGGGAAATGTTCAAAGGCACAAATGGCAATTTGGCACATCAATTTGCCTTTGAAAGTCTCCCCCTCTTTCAGTCCAAAACAACCCAACCCACTAGTTTAGGATGCCTGCTGATATACAGTCCCAATTACCTGGCCTCATAGGGATCATCTAGATCAGGGGTTCTCAAACTGAGCTCCATTCAGGTGGTCCGCGGATGACTGCACATGAGAGAACGAAGAGCCACGCACCTAATTAGTGGAGCCATGCAGGCGTGGCTCCACTAATTAGGTGCCTGGACCCTGGAGAAGATGCAAATGTAAGGTGAGGTGGTTGGGGAATAGGAAGGCTGGGGGGGGGGGGGAATAGGAGGTAGTGGGAGGGGGCAGTGGGGTAAGAAGGGGTGGGGGAATTTGGGTCATGCATGGTTGCAATGGCCAGAGAAAGAGATGACTTTCCCCAGCTCCTGGGCTGCGGCTGCTGGGGAGAGACACCCCTCCTTCCCAGCCCCAGCTCGGGGGGCTGCCGCAGCAAGGGAGAGAGGGCCCATCCATCACAAGAGAAAAGTAAGACTACTGATATTAAAATATGAGTTGTGTGCTGAAGGGCTAAAATCCATACGCTATTTATGTTACAACCTGACATATAGACTGTGTCAGCTCTTTTTACAGGCCCAAAGTCCAGAGTTTGATCAAGAAGACAGAGGCCTAGCAAATAGTTAACAATATTAGCTAAGAAGCAGAACAAAGAACAACCTTGCTTTTTGCTAAGATAAGCTTGGTCAGCAAGAAGCCAGGTGGAAATTATAATTGGGGCTTTATCTCAAAGTTGCAAACAGACCTAAACAATGAAAGGGGTCCTGTTTCTTCTGTAGAAGAGGTGCCTTCCTACACACCAGCCTTGAGTTTATGGAAGAGGTTCAAACATGTCAGTATGAGATACGATATCCTCCCTCTCATAGATCCTCCCTCCTCCAAGCCATTGCCAGTGCTTGCCTTCCAAACACAAATGAACAACTAAAAGACCATCTTTATTGCTATATACTTTTCATTTGTCCTTTTGCTTTAACTCTTAGGTGTGTACCTGTCAGACAAATCAGGGGAGCTACTTCATTCCTATGGATCCCAAATCAGAATTCAACATACATATTTTCTACTAACACACTGTATATTGTTTAAAGAAAAAACACCTGTGTACTAATTAAGTGTCATGTGTTAACCTGAAACCATGGGCGGAGATATTATATAACCTTTTGACCATTGGCTACTGTGCTTATATTGTCTTGCTGCTAGACCTATCCAGGGGTTTGGGACTGCCTACCCGTCATTTCCCTCTGTCCATGGAAAATCCATATAATCCATTGTAACCAATTGTTTGGCAGTGTCTCTGAGCCTAATAAGCAAGGTGACACTCTGCCAGCGCTGGGCATAATAAACCCACGTGCTTGATTCTACACAGTGCCCATATTTTGTTCCTTCACATACTTTTATTTGAAGAACAAAAAAATTATTATTAAGGGTTTTTTTAATATAGCGCTTTTACCCAAAGGGCTTTACAATAGTTAGCTAATGGTACAAACAGCATTCGGAAAGATCATTAAGTGGTCCGCCGAGACCCTCAGCAATTTTCAAGTGGTCCACGAAAAAGAGTTTGAGAACCACTGATTGAGAGGTCCCCTTCTTCTGACATTAGAGAGATCTTAGTTTTTCATGCCAGTTCAGACACTTCTGAATTTGCAGTATGTACTGTAATTTACATTAATCTGCAGACACTTCAGAGAAATGTCAAGATAGTACACAGCTTTGGCATTAGAAAGCCACTCCAATGAAATGCTAATATACCCTATGTATCTAAAGACTAGTTGGAGCAGTAATAAGAATCAGAGCTTTTCATAGTTGTTGCTTAAAGGGAAAACTGCAATAAAATAGCTTCCACTGTTTGCCTAAAATATGCATAAATCACTACATTATTTATTTAAAAAGCCATTTCACATATACTCCTCAAGATCAGCTCTTCTGTTGTCTTTCAGTTTATCTGTGTCTCATACACACACATCCTTTCTAATTAGGATTGCTAACCCTCCCAGATTGTCCTGAAGTCTCAAGGAATGAAAGATTAATCTTTAAATAAAGATTGTCAAAATGAGAAGAGTTTGGAGGAAGCACCAGGAAATTAGTCTGTGTTCACATGACTAGACCTGTTCAGTTACAATTGAAGCACCTCTGTAAATAGACACATGATGGGGTTGGGACTCACCACCGCAGCGCCTCCTGTTGGTAACTCTGGGAATTAGCTCAGCCCACGTGGAGCGCCCTCGCTGGTGGTGTCCCATCCATCTCTCGCCCTCTGTTGGCATCCAGACCCGCGTTGCTCCCTTCTCGCAGCATCCCTCTTCAGGACACTGCCCTCCGGCAGTGCCCCCTAGTCCACGCTCACCCCCTGGTTGAGGGAAGGGGAGAGTTTAACAGCAGTCTTTTTGCTTCACCCCAGCCACAGTGACCAACCACATCCCCAAAGTCTAACCCCTTCCATCAGGGGTCAGGTGCAGTCCGCTATGTCCACTTTAACAGCCGGGTATAGTACAAGGGGGGGACCCTCTTCTCTGGGTCCCGGCCGAGGGACCCTCCCTGCCCTCCTTCACTCCCCTTGTCCACCTCTCGTCCTTGAACCACTTCCCCTTCAGCCTCCTTGCACCTTGTGGAGCCTTCTATCAGGACCTACAGCCTGGCAGGTGCAGGTACAGGTATTGGGCTGCAGCTCTCCTCAGCTCCCCCAAGCCTGCCCAGCACTGCACTATCCTAGGTACTGGTCTCTTTCACTCAGGAGACAGACCTTCTCCCTTGAAGGTCTGGGAGAGACTGACTGCCTCTTGCCTGGGCAGCCTTTATATAAGGCCTAGTCTGACCCTGATTGGCTGCCTGTCCACGCAGCCACTCTGGCCTGCTGTAGCCCAATCTGGCCTGGAGGTGGGGCACTGCCCCACCACAAGACAATTCGATAAAGAGCCAGTTCAGATTTTTAAAATAAATAAATTTCTAGCTCTCTCGACTGCAGAATAAAGCTGAAAAATGTGAACCTTAAAAACAAACTAGAAGGCAAATAAAAAAGACCTCAAAGGAGGAGGGTATTTGTTTTGTTTTTTAATCTTATGGCTTCAGTATAATCTCATGATTTTTTGAATGCTTGGGGTTGGCAACACAGCACATGAGAGTCTCAGAGAAATGTCAGAAGAAGGCCCATAGTATCATAGGATCTCAGAGAAGGCCCATAGTAACAGCAGTCTCCATGTGTATCCTAATTATTATGGGCCTGATCCAAAGATCACTGAAGTCAATAGGAAGTGTCATAAATATAAAGGGAAGGCTAACCACCTTTAAATCCCTCCTGGCCAGAGGAAAAACCCTTTCACCTGTAAAGGGTTAAGAAGCTAAAGATAAGCTCACTGGCACCTGACCAAAATGACCAATGAGGAGACAAGATACTTTCAAAGCGGGGGGAGAGAAAACAAAGGGTTCTCTCTGTCTGGGTGTCTTTTGCCAGGACCAGAGCAGGAATGCAGGTCAGAACTCCCGTAAAGGGCTAATAAACAATCTAGTTAGATATACGTTAGATTCTGTTTTGTTTAAATGGCTGATAAAATAAAAGGAGTACTTGTGGCACCTTAGAGACTAACCAATTTATTTGAGCATGAGCTTTCGTGAGCTACAGCTCACTTCATCGGATGCATGCCGTGGAAACTGCAGCAGACTTTATATATACACAGAGAATATGAAAAATTACCTCCTCCCACCCCATTGTCCAGCTGGTAATAGCTTATCTAAAGTGATCATCAGGTGGGCCATTTCCAGCACAAATCCAGAACCTGGATTTGTGCAGGAAATGGCCCAACTTTATTATCATGCACATTGTGTAAAGAGTTGTCACTTTGGATGGGCTATCACCAGCAGGAGAGTGAATTTGTGTGGGGGGGTGGAGGGTGAGAAAACCTGGATTTGTGCTGGAAATGGCCCACCTGATGATCACTTTAGATAAGCTATTACCAGCTGGACAATGGGGTGGGAGGAGGTAATTTTTCATATTCTCTGTGTATATATAAAGTCTGCTGCAGTTTCCACGGCATGCATCTGATGAAGTGAGCTGTAGCTCACGAAAGCTCATGCTCAAATAAATTGGTTAGTCTCTAAGGTGCCACAAGTACTCCTTTTCTTTTTGCGAATACAGACTAACACGGCTGTTACTCTGAAACCTGATAAAATAAATTGTGCTGAATGGAATGTATATTCCCGTTTTTGTGTCTTTTTGTAATTTAAGGTTTTGGCTAGAGGGAGTCTCTATGTTTTGAATCTGATTACCCTGTAAGGTATTTACCATCCTGATTTTACAGAGGTGATTCTTTTACTTTTTCTTCAATTAAAATTCTTCTTTTAAGAACCCGATTGCTTTTTCATTGTTCTTAAGATCCAAGGGTTTGGGTCTGTGTTCACCTATGCAAATTGGTGAGGATTTTTATCAAGCCTTGCCCAGGAAAGGGGGTGTAAGGCTTGGGGGGAAAGACGTTTCCAAGCGGGCTCTTTCCCAGTTATATTTGTTAGACGCTTTGTTGTGGCAGCAATAAAGTCCAGGGATAAAAGGTAAAATAGTTTGTATCTTGGGGAAGCTTTAATCTAAGCTGGTAAAAATAAGCTTTGGGGGTTTTTTCATGCAGGTCCCCACATCTGTACTCTAGAGTTCAGAGTGGGGAAGGAACCTTGACAGGAAGGCTCACTGATTTTAGATCATGCCTTATTTTATTAACAGTGGGACTTTGGCTTTTTTTCTTCCTAGGTTCTTTTGCATGCTGTCTCTCTTTAATTTCCCTCTGTCTTTTTATTCTAATTGGTGTTGCGAATTTGACTGCGCCTTAAAGGGCCTCAAGGAAAAGCCATATTATTATAAAGCATTTTTCTCTTTTTGTTTACTGACTCCTCCAACATCTCAAGATGACGTTTATTTTCCAATTGGATATGTCCTTCAGTTCTACCACTTGTTTGCATATGATAATTCCTATGCAGAATGAGGCTTGTTGACATATCCTAATACTTCAAGTTCATGTTCACAAGCAAGTCACCATCGTATGTTCACATGACTCAGCATGAATGAGCTCTCAGGGCTTCCACACTATGGGAACAGGGTATGGGGAAAATCAATTGCTCCAATCTACATGTGAGACAGAAGTGAAGAGGAGCAAACATTATTTTGTTATATGGCTGTTAAATACCAGTTGGACAGGAACACCCCTCTCATTCCCTGCAGTGCATCTGTGGATCTCAGCTGACAATAAGCTCTGCATGCTGTTTGAATTTTCCTCTGGAACAAACACACTTTCCCAGTTGATCCTGAGTTACCGAATTGCCATCCATAATGCTGGCCAGTTCCTTTCTTTGGCAGTTTCAGCACTCACAGATCTTTTAATACCAAATAATGTTTGGCACCAGTAAAGTCTATATTGCCTGAATCTCTCTAACAATCATTCTTCCAACAGTTTCTACCCACACAGGTAACTATTATTGCATGGTGCCAAACACATTTGCAGCTTCCTGGTAACAGGGCAACAATGGCACCTCCAACCACTATCGAGGTTTTCAGGAGGTTTCCAGCTGCTTATTCCGAGCATCCTCCTCTTCTTTTCCTCCATGCCAAGGGCCATAGATGTGGTTCCCAGGCCTGCTTTTCTTCCCCTTGACCTATCAGGGAAGGGGTTCTCCAGGCCTGATCATCCTACAGGATTTCTCAAGGAGCAGCTTTTCTTGTCTTTCTGGAGAAGTTCTACAGTCGGCAGCAGCCCAGACTTAGCAGACATGGGTCTGTGCACATGTGCCCATAATACTGTGACTAGAATCTTTAAAACACCCTTTGTGAGGTACTTCCTGTCACAGCCACAGCACATCTTGGAGCAAAATTAATCACAGACAGTGATTCTAAATACACATTGTTGGCAATAGGTAAGGCTCTCTGTCATGGAGGTCACGGATTCCATGACTTTCTGTGACTTCTGCAGCAGCCAGTGTAGCTAGGGCAGCCCCTGGGCCAGTCGCATTGACTGCTTCTGGGACAGTCTCAGGCACCCTGATCTGCAGCAGCAGGAGTGAGTTGGGAGTGGGGGGGCTCCTCAGAAGGGCAACAAGAACTCCCATCCCTCAGCTCCTAGCTCCATGTGCTGCTCCGCCCACAGGCACTGCCCCCCACAGCTCCCACTGGCCGTGGTTCCCAGCCAATGGGAGCTGCAGAACGGGGCGGAGGCAGCACCTGGAGCTAGAAGCTGCAGATCCCTGCTTCCAACAGCCATAGTGCCCCCCCCCGGGCCACCCACACCCCAAGCACCCGCAGCACCCCCAGGGCTGCCCTCCCCGGGCCAGTCATGTCCCCATCTCCCCCTCCCCCCAAGTTTTAGTCAGGAGCCTATAATAAAAGTCATGGACAGGTCATTGTTTACTGCCCATGACCTATCCATGACTTTTACTAAAAATACCTTGACTAAAATATAGCCTTAGCAATAAGTACATGGAAGTTGTGGTACTTTATTTTTTGTAAACACACAGGAAAAATACAAGGGGAAATACTGTAAAGTAAATACTGAAGAAAGCTTAAAAGAGAGGAAAAGGCAATTTGAATGCACAGATGAAGTATATTTGATGTGAAATATAACAGTCATACCCACATGCATTTCAAAAAGATCCAGACTCCGGTGCAAAATAGACTTAAATCACTCGTCTGTAGTTCCCTCCAAATTTCCCACTTTTTGCCCCGTTCACTGTAGCCGCTTATGCCTGCTGTTTTTCTCGTGCTTTGTGTGTTTTCCACTGCATGCATCAGTGCCCTTGTAAATCACCCACTGGGAACATGGAACATTTTTATATATTTCTCCAACCATAAAATAAGTAAGTATAGAAGTATTGTTCATAAAATAGAAAAAATTGTTCAAAAACCCAAGATTTTTATTTCACTTCACTACTTATGTGAAGTATCAGGTTATGAACTAGGAAATGTGTGTGTTTGTTATAAATTTTGAGAGAAGCAAGCAACTGATTTTCCAAGGTTCTGTACAACAAAAATTTGTTCTAATTCTTTCATTTATTATAACTTCTTCTCTCATTAGTGATTACTCTATGACCTTGTCTGTGTGTGGCTTGAACAGACACTATGTTTCAGAAACCTTATCAGTATTTCCAGTGTAAATTCCTTATCTAAAAGAGAATGTGTTAATGTAAAGCACATTCTATGACCATATTTGACAAAAGATATTGGTCAGATAAAGGTGAAGACTCGGTATTGAAAGGTTATTGAAACCAAGACGGGAGAAAATCACTGTAATAGGATAGGAAATTTGGGATACTTGAAAAAGCAGGACACTTGAACTAGGCTTGTAAAGTGGGAAAAGAACTTTTATGCAGGAGCTGACCCCCAAAGTGCCTTCCCTCAAACAAAACCTAACTCAGATTACATTGGCAGCAGCTTTGTGGTCCTCCAATCCCATGATGCTTTAGCACAGAAAAGCACATAAGATAAGCAACTGCCATTTTAAAAGGTGATTTCTGCTTCAAATATGCCCTTTGTTTAACCTTTCCCTGACAACACTTGAGAGGGAGACCTGAGAGCTAGATTGACAGCCCTGCAGATCTGAAGAGTGAAGTCCACTCTTTATCCTCAAAGCGGGGACAACATGGGTAGCTATAAAACTGGGGGACTCGTAACAATCCAAAAACCCAACCTCGTCTTTGGAGTAGGTTGGAAATTGCATTTGTCCTGTTTTTAGCTTGCAGGTGAGGAGAAATATTTTGAAAAGTTACCAGTGGCTTTGGCTGCCCATCCTGAGATACTGTATACCAGTTTACCACAAAGTGAGTGCCCAGCACTTTCTGAAAATCAGGGCTATGGGGTGTTTCAAATTGGACACTCAAAAACTAAATCACCCCAGATCAATAGTCACTTGTGAAAATTGTGGTTTCAACCCTAAAAATCTATCAAATGAACCACTGGTTTTAGTTCAGGGAGAGGTGAGTCAGCATTGCCATCCAGGCCATGATGCACAAAGTACTATAAATACTGCCATATGCATGCTGCTAAAACATTTCCCCTGAAAAAGGCCTTTTGCTTCTGAACTAAAAATCACCCTCCATCTCTCTAATGAAGTACAATTGCACCAGCTCCCACTATTTCAACAAGTGACCGCCAGATCCCATTACTGTAAAAGCATGCATTACTTTCCAGTACAAAGGGGAATACAAATGATCATTTACCTCGCCAATCATCTTTGGTCTCAGCTGCTATAGAAGCTCTTTCATCAGTATTCAGATTGTAAACCTCCTCTGACCTGAGTAATCAGCTGCAAAATCACCCTCCATGCAAAATGCCAGCTATATAAACATCTCCCACAGCAGAGTCAGCTGCAAAATATATATTTTATGTCTGCAATTAGATATTATTCAACTCCCATGGTTTTCTTCATCTTTGAAACCCACATAGGAACATAGCTCTGCCCCCCACCCACCTTTGACTTCCTCAACAGTCATGCAGAAAATAGAGGCAAGGCTGAATAATCAAAACCAAGATTTCAGTCACTGAGAAACGAGATCTGTCAAAGATAGTTTTGAGTCCTTCGCATTTGGCAGTATGTGCTTATATCACTTCAAAGGATCTGGCCCATGCACAGCTCCCATATTTATACACTAAACAATCAGTTTTGGGAAGGGGAGGGGGCTGTTTGCACAGGCAGACAAGAACCAGCAGCCTATTTGTATGCTGTTAGTGTCATTTGTTTATTAAAAATATCCTCATCTACACTTATGTATTGCTGCATTAAATTACAATTTGGACTTTATTGGGTAGGCATCTTAACATAAGTTTTATACAATTTGAAGGAGATCTAACACTCGGCTCAAAATTAGTGACTAGTAATATGCAACCAACTGGCCAGCTTTCACTTAGTCAATGCTAGTTTAAAAGTTCTGGTCCATTCTGAAGCACCGTATATGCAGTGCAGTATAAATTCACAAACTGCAAACATTTGGGTACTCTCAAGGGGTAAATAACCATATCCAGAGGACTTGCTATGTCCTGAAATATGTCCGACTCATTAAAGGCAGCAAAGTGACAGATTCAGGTGTTTTTTTTTTCCATGATACTAAGTACAAAACAAAACACACAAACATTGAAACATTGACTGATCTTTTAGAATATAATTAGAAATGTTTTGCTTTGGTTTGTGGGTTGTTTTTTTTTTTCGTGTTGCGTACACAGAAATCACACAACTGCAAAGATGAGGGTAGCCATCTCTGTATAGTTGTTTTGGCAAATAAGGTTCTTATCTTTTACCTTTGACCCCATCCCAGGGGCATAGCTAAGAGTGGAAATTTGGGTTGGCCCCGACTTTCGGGTGGACAGGCAATGACAGACTGTGCTAGCTCAGCTTCCCACCCAATGGCATGCCCTCTTCCCCCAGAGGCAGGGCTTCACCGGCAAAGCTGAGTACGTGCATGCCTCACCTTGGGCAATCACCGCCAGCAGCTCCTTCATCGCCAGGCTCAGCTCACCTCTCCTGGGGGCAGCCATGGCACCTCCTCGCCCCGCACTCGCAGGGACCAGATGCAGTGCTCCGTGTTGTTGAATCCAGCAGGGACCCAGCACTGCACCCCATGTGCCTGCTACCTCCTCCCCTCAGAGCAGCTGCTGGGGAGAGGTGGGGTGGCCACCCCTCACCACACAAGAGGTTGATTTCTGAGCACAGGTCCTGCGCTCCATATGTCAGGTGGTGGTTCCCGTCGCCTCCTTTCCAATCCTTCCCGCCCCACTGTTAGTGGCCTGACAGTATGGCCAGGGGAAGGGGTGGCAGAACAGCTGGTCACTGATGTGTATCTGTGACAGTCCTTTGCCGGCTCATTGTGTGTGGATGCTTCATACCCCTGCTCAGATTTGGGAGGGCCTGGATGCTAAGTAGGTGCACCTCAGCCCACCCAGGCCCACCTGTTGCTA
Source organism: Lepidochelys olivacea (assembly GCF_965140295.1). Taxonomy (NCBI): domain Eukaryota; kingdom Metazoa; phylum Chordata; order Testudines; family Cheloniidae; genus Lepidochelys; species Lepidochelys olivacea. The sequence continues at coordinate 61,629,481 of NC_140418.1, read as the reverse complement.
GGCCCCTGTCCTGCCCCTCTCTAAGAACTTCACAAATCAAGTTAAGTTACCTCAGCTCAGTCAGAAACTTAACACACAACTGAAACCAGTGTCCTGAGGATGAATCGGCTTCTGCTCATCGATAGATGCTGTGCTCTATTCGGGCCAGATAACACAGCACTTTGTGTCACCTCCTCTCACTTAAATTCATGTCTCCACTTTGGCCACTGGTATTTCCCAGGCTGGTGTTTGGATGCTTGTATTAACCAAATATTGACTTTGAAACCAATTTGCTATCTTGTTTAGAGGCAGGATGTATTTTTCCATTATTGATCTCTCATCGAGATGTCTGCTCCTTATGAAATATACACTATTGACACAGACTCTGTGTCACACCTTACTTTAGAAGTAGTTCCATTGACTTGGGTATGTTTAGCCAATTAAACTTGTTCTGATGATGTAAATGCTACTATTTTCTGCCTCACTTCTTGTATTTTGTCAGACTCCCCCGCTGTCAAGTGATATCTGCTTGATGCTGAGGGCAGACTCCATTTTTACACATGGTTGAAGCAATTTTTCGTAATTCATAAATTTCAAGGCCACAAGGAAACATCATCTACTCTGACCTCCTGCATAATAGACTATAGAATTTCACCCAGTGATTCATGCATAAAAACTATAACTAAAGGCTTGATAAAAAGCCTTTCATTAGAGCTCACTGGTCTCTGTGAAATGATCTTGAAGTCTCAGCCCAGCTTCTAGTACATAGGTGTCTACATTGCAAAAAATCCCATTAAAACTAGCAATCTTAGAAAATGCTAAGAATTGAATTTCTATTGTCTGAGCTGTTCTCTCATGCCTGGAAGCGGTCCCTTCAGGACAGGACTGAAGTACATTAGTGGGGAAGAGGTAGGAAGCTTGCACTGCCACTGCCCATGTGTTATACTCTCCCAAACAGTGATAACTGTGGCATTTCATCACCATATATTCAATGAACATATGCTCATTCTTTCCCCTCTCCATCTTTTTTGAAAACACATCAAAGGATACCAGTCTTCCAGGGGAATATGGCACTGCTCATAAAAAGCCACCAAGCCACGCATCAGCCAACGATACAAAATATCTGACTCATTCAACCAATATCTGTGGTTCATTTAAAGCTCTTTTTTTCCTTTTCTGGTTTACCATTATGCAGTTCAATTGCATAAATTTTCTTCGTCTTAGAGATGAAAATTCTAGTAAAATGTATTGGTCAGCACTATCTTCTCGACCTCATCTTAAAAATAAACTATTTAGGACTCTGGATATTGCTGCTTTCTATAAAAATTCCTATAAACATAAAATCAGGGGTAACTTACATTTACAGAACATAGCCACAACTTGATGGTAAGGCTGATGTCACAATGCCCTGCAGAGGCCACTGAAGGCCCAAAACACGGCAGTCACTGCTGCTATATAAGTGTCTACATCTTTCAAGTATTCTCCAGCACTGTCTAGGGCACTTGCCAAATATTTGACAGTTGTCAGCTGCTTGATGTCCCATCTGGACAGGTTAATACTGAGCTGGTTGCAGTCTGAAGCTGGAGGCTGCCTGATGGTAGTGGCCAGAGATTTAGTTTTATTTGGATTAATAATCTGACCAATGTGCTCTGCTTCTTGCCTGATCAGTGATTAGCCTGGAATATAGTGGGCTTGGGTTCAATTCCCTGCTCTACCACCGACTTCCTGTGTGACTTTGGGCACGTCACTTTCCCTCTCTGGACTTCAGTTCCCCACCCCTTAAAAGGGGATAATAGTACCTCCTTCCAACACAGAACTGTTGCGATCTCTGAAAATCTGGCCCCAATCAGTGGCGCTGGAACGGAGTGGGGGCAGAGGGGAAGCAGCGGAGAAAGGGGGCCACTTTTAAAAGTAGTAAGGACTAGCAACGGGGAGGGCTCAGGGCCAGGACTCCAGGAGAAGGGGTGGTGCCAAGGTTCGGGTGTAAAAAAAAAAATGTACCATGAGGTATTTATTGGTTTGAGGAAAGAGTTAAAGAAATTGTGAAGAATAAGAAGTTTAGAAGGAGACTGATTATCCATACAATGCTGAGATCAATTTAAGAAAGCTCTCTGCCTCTCACAATTGCACAAAGGAGGAAATAACTAACATTTCCAAGAAATAGCATTAATCCACTTTCTCATGAACATTCTATATTCTGGGAAAACCTTGCATTTAAAATGGATTACAAAAAATAATTTATTTGACTTGAATAGAAAAAAAACTATTAGAAAGCAACTCTTTCATAATGTGTTCCTCTGCTTAAGCAGAGATCTGTATGCATTAACTGAACATAATAATTGGCACTATTTACAGTTAGGGAAGATGATCAGCTAATAAACCTGATTGCTGATATTTGCATAGGAACATCATCCTGGTTATTACTGGAAGATTAGCTTCAACAACATTTAAATACCCTAATCTTTCACTAAATATAAACCAATTACTTAACCTAAGGAGAACAGACTTGACATGTGATACTTATAAGCAAGTTACAATTTTTCTTTTTCCCTTGCCCTTCCCTCCCTCCCCCACTGTGTCTCCATCCCAGATCTCAAGCTCACCATCTGTCAATGCTTATAATCCCTTGTTTACTATAGGGCCTAATTCAACTCATTTTGAAGCCAGTTATTGCTTTGCCACTGATTTCAGTTGGAGCAGGATCAAGGCCTCACATTCTTGGGATATAGATCTCGTATTATTTTTTCTGTAAAGCATAATGCAAACCTCTGTACTATATAAACCCGATTCAGAAAGCTACATAAACATATGTCTAACTTTAAGTAGATGAGTAGTCTCACTTACTCACTCACTTCCAGGAGATTACTCATGTGCTTCAAATTATGTACGTTTAAGTTTCTTACGGAAATGGCTCTAAATAATGAATGGTAAAACACTTTATTTGCCTCCCAGATACTACAGAGGTGGAAGTATCTTGGCTAGGATAAAAAATAAAATAATGGATCTGCGACAATTTATACAACAGTGGATAATCAGCTCAACATGAGCTCTGAGTGTGACACTGCGGCTGAAATAGCTAATGTGATCCTGGGATGAAGAAACAGGGGAATCTTGAGTAGGAGTAGAGAGACATTTTACCTCTATATTTGGCACTAGTGCAACCGCTGTTGGAATATTGTGTCCAGTGCTGGTGCCCAGAATTCAGGAAGGATCATGATAAAGGGTTCAGAGAAGAGCCACAAGGAAGATCAAAGGTTTAGGAAAAAAAGTGCCTTATAGCGATAGACGCAAGGAGCTCAATCTATTTCATTTAACAAAGAGAAGGTTAAGGAGTGACTTGATTACACTCTAAGTACCTGCTGAACAAATATTTAATAATGGGCTCTTCAATCTAGAAAAAGGGACAATGGCTGGAAGTTGAATTCAGATGGAAAATAAGGTCTAATTTTTAATGGTGAGTAATTAACCATTGGAACAATTTACAAAGGGTCGTAGTGGCTTCTCCATCACTGACAATTTTTTAAAATTAAGACTGGATGTTTTTCAAAACCTATGCACGAGGAGTTATTTTGTGCAACTTCCATGTATTATACAGCAGGTCAGGTTAGATGATTACAGTGGTCCCTTCAAGCCTTAGAATTTATTAAAGTTATCATTAGATCTTACACTAAAAGAGCTAATGAGACATTTAAAATATACTATCATTCAACAAATGATGGTCTGGGATTCTCAAAAGTAAAATGATTTTGGGTGCCTCCATTTTTGGAAGTCCAATTAGATACACTTTAAAGAGGCCTGATTTTTCAGATAGTGTTGAACACCACCCTTCTGAAAATCAAGATCCCTTAAGTGTCTTAAGTTGGGTACCCAAAATCACTAATCTCTTTAGCCAAGATTTTCGAAAAAAGAACAAAAAAAGCTAGAATTTCAAGGACAAAAATGGCAACTTGGGACTGGATTCTCCAGACCTTACTCACACAGGCAATCTGTCTTTAGGAGAATGATCCTATTGACATCTGTCTGCCTGCTCAGGCAAGTAAAGACATGTATTATTGACCACTGTAATAACCATTAAATGTGGATTCATCTGTTAATTCCTTCTGGAAATGATTATAAATTAAACTAAACTTAAATTCTAATTTGCCCACAGATTCACAAATATTTATAGTTGGAGCATTGCAATGTACCAACAAAGCTTCTTTTATTGCCAAATGACTAAATTCTCAAAAATATTGGAAAGAGAAAGAAAAACAAACACATAAATAAATATAATGGAAAATCAGACAGGGCTTCTAGCCAGCATAGGAGAGTCATATCAGACAAATGAGAGAGAAATTTAAAGAAGTTGCATCCTGTTTGCTAGAAATGTACTGTATTTTTGTGTTGAAAACACTATCTGTAAATAAAACACACATTATCTTATTTTAAGCCAGTGGTTCTCAACCAGAGGTACACATACCGCTCAGAGTATGCAGAGGTCTTCTGTGGGTACATCGACTCACCTAGATATTTGCCAGTTTTACAACAGGCTACATAAAAAGCACTAGCAAGGTACAGTACAAACTAAAATTTCATGGAGACAGGATGAGAGAGTAAGCAATTTTTCAGTAATAGTGTGCTAAGACATTTGTATTTTTATGTCTGATTTTGTAAGCAAGTAGTTTTTAAATAGAGGTGAATCTTGGGGTTGGCAAGACAAATCAGACTCCTGAAAGGGGTACAGTAGTCTGGAAACGTTAAGAACCACTGTTTTAAACAAAAGACTAATTTATTATTTTATATAAATAAAATACAGAAGTCTCATGAAGGGCCCAATCTTGCAGTGCTTGCTTAGGCAACCCTCCCATTGACTATCGGATGGCCCGCTGCAACAAAGCATCAAACGCAGGTGAAGATAAATATTGGTTTTATCAATCTGTATTAAGGTTTTGGACTGACACCCATCACCATAGTATTTGAATGTCTTTCACATTAGATTGACAAAAGCAATATAAATTACTTTGGAGCTTAAGTCGCATTAACTTTCAGTGGACTGTGTGCCACAGCCACTATGGAAAATGTTACTTAAAATCCATCGAGACCTTAATGGAATCCCTGGCTCTTCTCTTTACCTAACCATAAAAAACCTGTTTAATCCCTACTTCTGTGGGCTCACTTGACCCAATATGACTCATTTTATAAGTGGTGCCTCCTTGTAACCATTTCAGACATTTGTGGAAAATTCCAGCAAAAGCAGCTTAGCTCTGCAAAGCCTGCATAGTGATTGTGGAATTAATAGCTTCACTGATACAGGTTTATCATCTGGTAGAAAAGGCACTTACTGTTTTGGAATAATGGAAGTGAAAAGAAAGTGGAGAGCAACTGCCCTTCCTAAAAATAACACATGGCATAACGTATAGAAATACCGGTGTCCCCAGAGCTACTGAAAGCTACTCGATTAGGGCAGGCATCAACACCCAGTGAAGTTAATAGAAGTCTTTCCACTGACTTCAAAGGCCACTGGAACCAGGCCCTTAGTTGCTGCTTTCCAGGCATGAAAGGCAGCTTGAATTTTTAATGAGAAGACACTTATGACTGATAATCTCTTGCTAAACAGTGGAAACAGTAGATTTCTACAGAGGTTCAAGATAAAAAACTATCCAGCTGTATAAGAACTTCACAATCACCACATTTAGATGCAAGCAGAAATGCTATGGCCAAGGCTAGACTGAAGCATGGGTCTATCAGGGCAATTGTCCTTACAGACTCATAGGCCCAAGGCCTACCTTCTTGACTACCCAAACACCCTAGTAATTTTGACAGATTTCCTTTTTAAAGTCTCATTTAAGTTGTGATGATCGTACTTCGCTACTAGTGTCTAAATTCCCCTCTTTAACAGTCTCCTGGGGCCCAGCCCCCCAATGGTGTAAATCAATTTAGCTCCACGGGAGTTAGTGAACCCATACCAATTTATGCCACCTGAAGGTCTAATCCGTAGTCTCATATATGTACACACATCCCCACATCTCCCCGCAACCTGGTTGAACCTCAGTGAAACTATCAAACATACCAAGGTGAAATTTTGGCAGGTTGGATTTCTCATCTACCCTCAGGTACTTTGGGGCAGATTAACAGGTTAGAAAAGGACTCCACGAAACATTTATTGCTGGGAACAACTTTTAAATGGTGATACATCAGCTGATTGATTTAACTGCAGGTGAAGATGTAATAGCTAGGGAAAGGACTAAGATAATAGTGTATTTTTGTTACCCATGTAACTAACATAAAACAGTGTATGTGCACCACTAAAGGTGGCATGATGGAGAATTCAAATTGTTGCTGCATGAAAATTTTAGGCTGAAAGTTGCCATTTAGATCTCTCTTGACATTTCAGATAGCGAAGCTTCATGACACCTTTTGTAATCCCTAGAGCCCAAAGTACTGTAAATTAACTACAAAATAAGCTAAAAAAGCATAATTTCTTGGAGCTATTGTGGAACATAAATTATTCTTTTGACATTCGGCACCCCATCTTCTTTTTATGACTCCGCAGAACCCTTCTTCTCACCATCTTGCTACTTCAAGCTATTGCAGGTTTTGACAGTCTTCTGGGCTTTAGGTTATGCCATCCTCTAAGTTACTCTGTGCTGAAAAAAATTCAGCAGAAGATGAAGGATTGTATTGAAGAAAAGTGGTCATCCTCACATTTAAGCTACACAATTTACTTAATGCTTGGCTGCTGTGAGAAATATTAAAAGGCTATAGCCATTGTCCAACTAGTGGGCATTTAAAAGAATGTAGATGGGGTTCTGTGTTGTGTTGGATTATTTCTATTAAATAACAGATGAAAAGAACAGGGACTGGTGCTCCAAAACCAAGGTGATGGACAGTACAAAAATCTAAAGATAATATGAAGGTGGGACTTCTCACAAGGAAGGGGAGAGGAACTGAGAAAAAAGCTTCTTTAAGAACAAAGGAAGGGCACAGAGTAAAGGTGCTAAATTAGTGGCCCTAAGCTACTATGCAGCCCCCTTATCACCAGGGCCAGTGGAACCAAGTAGCCAGCACAGTCACTGTCCACATTCCTTCAGCTATTCTAGCTTGTCTCCAAATTCTCCCTTCCACTCTCCTTGTCGCCAAATACTCTCACCTTCTCACAGAACAGTAAACGCCTGTGTTGGAAAACAGAACCTTGCAGTTCTCAATAGCCTTTATAAACAGTGTCCACAATGAATAAAGCAATGAAGGCTTTTGGTTTTAAATGTCTTGTATTTAAAAAACTAAAAATTAGAATTTGTTTCGGGGCCCCCCCCCAATGATCTTCACTCTTATTTTTCCCAAATATTGTGGCATTAGTTTTCTCCTTAACAAGAAAAAGCATGTTTTAAGAATAACATTGCCCCCCTTGCTGTTTCCTTATATTCTCTTTCAATTAGACTTATTTGTAATTCAGTCGGCTCTAAGGGGTGTCTCTCTCTCTACGTATGGAGAGAGAAAGAGAGATAAGAGATTTATTTTTATTTTCCCTGCCACTTTCTCGCTTGCCATGTTTCAGTTAGTGGAAGGACAACAAAGATATAGATTACTTTGTTATAAGTAAGGCTACGATTTAGTCACAGAGGTCACACCAGTCACCGATTCCGTGACTTTACCAACAGCCATGGCTTCAGCGGCTGAAGCTGGAACCAGGACCATGCACCCAAGCCCTGCAGCTTGAGCCAGGGCCATGTGCCCCTGCCCCACAGCTTGCGGAGGGGGGCTGCAACACGGGCTGTGTGCTTCCCTTGCGGCTTCCAAGGGCCACGTGCCCCCCAACCCTCGGCTGTGGCTAGGGCTGTGCGCATGTGGCTGGGGTTGGAACCAGGATGGTGTACCCCTGCCCACAGCTGCTGCCAGCTCTGGAGTGGGGGCTGCACACTCCCACTGGAGCTGGGGCAGTGCCCCCTATGGTGGGGGAAGTCAGAGCTCTGTCCCCCCTACCATGGCGGGGGCCTCAGACTGTCAGTCCCACCTCCTGGGAGTCTAGCTGTCATGCCTTCCCCCTCCTTCTTACCTAGCCCTGCCTCCCATTTATTTTTAGTGAAGTCACTGACAGGTCACGGGCTCCCACAAATTTTTGTTTACTGCCTATGATCAGTCCATGACTTACTAAAAATAATAGTGAAAATCTTAACTTTAATTATAAGCCCCTTTGCTTTGGTCAGTATCAGTGTGAAGACTAATTTTTTTCTTTGAAACAAGACTTGAAAATAAAAGTCAAACATTTCACCTATTCTGAAATGAATAGAAAGCTGGAAAAAGAAAACTGCTAGGGGTCTGCCAACTAGGTATAAAATTTGACCATGTTTAGAGAATGTTGAATTTATATCAGTTTGTTACTTAGAACAAATCACTCATTAGTCATTATTTTAATGTCATTTATTGAAATACTTTCACCAGGTCATGGTCCTGGGCTTCTGCATCTCGTTTTAGAATAAAAACAAATCAGCATATTTGGTAGCATTTGATATTTCTGGATACTCCATAACCTCTGAAGGCATCACTTGCAAAATTGATGGCATAGATCATGGTACAAGCCCAATGATTATGTAAAGGCAAAGGTTTTAAGATGCTCATCTTTATGTTTTATGGCAGAGTGTCAAACATTTGCTGGAATACCAGCAGTGACTTAGTATTAATTTTGGCTTTCAGATTGTGAGGATAAGAGCACTGTTAAGACAGTCTATGTGATGTTCCATATCCATATCCTCATGCTGTTCCTGTCTAAAGCACAGACCATATCAAATCGCAGTCATCTGTAAGCTCTTTCTTAAGATGAAATTTTGACAAGTATTTGTTCTACTATAATTCTCATAAGCCATTTCTCACTTTGACAAAATGGTTAACGGGGACCATAGTTTTCTTCCATCATCTTCCTGGCCATCTACACTTTCTCCTTGAAGGTTTGTACAAGTATTTTGAGAGGCATAGCAAAGAGAGCTACCATCACATGCAGTTTTAGATCATATGATATAGGTCCTACCCTTGATCCTGATTTTAGACCCCAAATCATCTTCCGCCCATGTGAACTTGGTATTCTATAAATCTCTCAATTTGAGAGTTCTGTACTTTTATCATGATATACTGTAAAAATCATGGTGCAAAAAAAAAAAAAAAAAAGCTCTGAAGCATGTCATGAGATCTTTCTTTGCATTAAAATTCTATTCTTGCAGAAAATCTGCACAATGAATTATGTGTTTACAAATATTAACTGAAGATGCATTTGGCTGTATCGGTATTTAGGGAAGTGAGAGGTCTCCAAAGGAAAGACCAGATACTGATCCAGGCCATAAAGAAAGGAAAATATTCAAAGAGCCAAATACATATTGAACTATAAATGTTAGAAAAGAAGGTACCCCTTATTCCAGTGAATTCAGCTGACTGCCACTGTAGGATCACTCTACACAGTGAATTCCCTACACCCCCAGACAAGGTGTTAAACAAATTGTAAGTAAAACATTAGAATATTTGCCCACTTAACACCACAGTGCTTTCCCTAAATAATTTTTAAGTGTTCCAAACAAGCGTCTTATGCCAGGTGGTACTGACAACAAGAAGTGCTGGGCTCAAATATCTAGGAATTTCTTTTTAAATTAACAAATGCACTGGCTCAAGCCCCAGCCCAGAAACCCGGTAAAACCTAGATTACTTTCCTGAACCGCCATTCTGGGTCAGACCAAAGGTCCATCTAGCCCAACAGCCGGTCTTCTGACACTGGCCAGTTCCAGGTGCTTCAGAGGAAATGAACAGAAGAAGTAACTATCAAGTGATCCATCCCGTGTCACCCATTCCCAGCTTCTGGCAAACAGAGGCTAGGGAAATACTTCCCGTCATAAACAATGTGTTTGTATATAAAACAAAGAAACCTTTACTGAGAGAGAAAGGCATACTATATTAATTTGGTGAAACAATATGTCAACTTGTCAGCTCATACAGAAAGTGAGACTCCCACCCCCAAACTACCTTTTGTCAGTCCTTTGCCTCAGTTTCCTCACCTGCTGATGTGTGTGTCGGGTGGACAAGTGTCACATTGACACATTTCCCCTCACCTCCCACTTTCCCTTCCGTCAACCCCACTCTTGCTTTGGTGTCAGTGATTAGTGAAGGGCGTCTACACTACAGACGCTGCAGCTGTGCTGCTGTAGCGCCATAGTGTAGACACTTCCTACATTGACAGAAAGGGTTTTTCCACTCATAGTTAATCCATCTCTCTGAGAGGTAGTAGTTAGCTCAACGGAAGAATTCATCCATTGGACTCACCACATCTACACTGCAGGCTAGGTAGACCCCAGCACATCGTTCAGGGTGTGAAATTTTTCACAGCCCTGAACAACGTAGTTTAGTCAATCTAAGTATAGACTAGGCCAAAATCCAGAGATGGAGAATTTACCAGCACAGGTCCATCTCCAGCCCCTAGGGGAGATCTGGCTTCTGTAAAGAGCTGCCCTGCTACTGGCTTGTCACCATTTCCCCATGCAGAGTATTTCACAACCTGACAATGTCACAGTGGAAAATTTCCCCTGCTGTTCAGTCTAAATTTTCCCTTTCTTAATTTCATCACATTTTCTTTAGCAACCTCTAGTACTACCCTAATTGTTTGTTTGTATAGCACCCAAACACCCCAATTTCTATAAAGACTTTATGATGCTAGGTATGTATAGAATAAATGGTGACCCCTTTCCTGCAGAGTTTACCGTCTAAATTTGAGACATAATACACCTACTGGGTTTAAGCAAACAGCTTAGAGAACGCACAGACCAGGGTAAGATTAAGAATACTGCATCGTTACCTATGGCACAGATGGACTGCCTGACAGTTACCCCCTTGGATTCTGGCGAACTAACAACAGCTTGCTCAATAGCAGGAGCTGGAACCTAATGGTACCTGGCAACCACAGGAACGTGGAAGTGATACTAGTCCTTTGGACAACAACTACCCATTACACTGAGCCTGTACTTTGCCTTGGTCACTCAAGGCAAGGGTTGTTCTTTGGTAAGTAGTTTTTCTTTTCTTTTCTTTTTTTTTTTTTTTTTTGTCAGTGAGCATAAAAAGGGTTGCCTTGTGGTTAAGGTGATGGACTGGAACTTGGAAGATCTGGGATCAACTCCTGACTCTTGACAGATTTCAGGTGGTGCTCAAGCTAATCACTTAAGCTCTATTTGCCATCTTTAAAATGGGAGTGAATAGTTCCTGTCCTTCCCTTGGTCTGTTTTATCTATTTAGAACATACACTCTAGAAGGCAGGGATGGTCTGAGTATGTGTATATACAGCACCTAGCACAACAGGAGCTCTAGCTGCTAGTGTAATCCAAATAGTAAGTACTAACAAACAACTTTATTTTGGAACCCTGGCAATGAACATGAAGAGAAGCATGACAAGGTATTTAATATGAGCACATCACTTACACATGCACTGCAACTGTATTGTAATTGTCAATGGGCAATGCTCTACCGAACTATCTAGGAACATCAATTTTACAGGTAGCAATAGCAAGTGTTTAATTTTTTTAATTTCCAATTTTCCTCAACTGTTAGCTTTAATAAAAAACAATTTACACATAGTAAACCTGAGCACCTCACAACCATCTGCATAGAACATTTAACCATAATGCGTTTTGCTGGACACATCCAGAAGTACGGCCAAACAGATGCATTCTTCTACTCTTGTATATGCATAACCATATCAGAATAAGAACAAGGAGTCCTTTCTGTTTCTAGCACACATACACAGGGTATTCACGTGCCTGCATAAAACTGAGATGAAGTATATCCTGGAACATGGCCTCACAGCAGGAGAGTTGCTCTTCTCTGTATTTCAGATGCTCTTTTCAATACAAACCTTTCCACAATGAAGTGCTGAGTTTCACCCTCTTCACAGTAAACTATTTTTATATTCTGCTTGTAATATTCTTCTATTGGTCTTCCAGTGGGATAAAAAACTAACAATTTTTCAGCTTGTGAGCACTTAGACAACCATAAAAAGAAGCTCCTTTGTAAAGAGCCATTACATGTCATACAAAAAGCTAACTAATCAATATATAGCACGTTGGAGATTAGATTTTGACAACTTGGTCACTGCTTTACCACAACTTCCCAAGCAGCAGCAAGAGTGTCTTTTACTGCTGTCAGTGCTGCTTGAAATTCGTATATATATACTCCCAGTGGTCTTCCTTTTCTGTATGGGAAATACTGCATTTCTTCTTTAGAAAGACAGCAGTTGACTTCTGACGGAGTAAAATGACCCTAACAGGTCACATTAATCGATCCTGATATTCATAAGGCAAAAATAAAGCTTGGGATCAAAATTAAAAATATTGCAGGCAAATAGGTAAGTTTACAAGTTCCCATGAATTTCAGTGTACAACCCAATTTTACATTGTGTGCAAAGTCTGACAATAGCTCAATTGTTGCAAAAATTTTGGTAACAAAACTATTTTTTTAAACAACCAATTTGTTACAATGCATCATTTATCTGAAGCAAGTTGTCTATTGTGTTTCAGTGATATATCCATTCATGCTGTCAAACATGCTGGTGCAGCTTCAGTCCAAGATCAGTGTAAGGAGAGTGAGATGTTTCCTTATCTTTGTTCTCCCATCCCCAATTTGCAAAGTTCATCACGAATGTTCATGATGTAGGAAGATATTCGTGCCTTGAAATGGTTACTGGGCACTACTTTTAGCTGAGAAATCTTGAAATTAGTAGCCTGATTCTAGCTGGTAAGATACACATTTTGAAATTCTTTATATTAATGTTAAAAATTAGTAAGGAAGCTTGGATAGTCTATTCTGACTGTAGTATAGTAAAAATGGCAAAAATAACCCAATATGGATGCAGCTATATCACTATAAAAGTGCTTTTATACTGGCATAGCTATTCAGGAGAGGGGGAATAATGATTCTGGTGTAAGTAACCTTCACATCAGTATATAAGTGTAACCACACATGGGATTTTACCAGTATAACTATTTTAAGAATTCACACCCCTCTAACCAAAATAATTACACCAGTACAACCTTCAAAGTCTCAGAAGGTTCTTTTCAGTATTTAATGTGAGTTTTAGTGCTTGTGAAAGGTGCTGGATGTAATAATACAAGTTTTCCTATACCAGTCCGCCAAAAAGTCTTAACCCTGACCTGGAGGGACCCCTTCTACAAAGATCCAACATTTCACTTACATCCCCCAGAGGGAGGTTAGGAATGTTTTACTACCTCTGCCCATGGAGAGGAAAACCTGGCCACTCTTATAGGAAGAGCACAAACCTAACAGTCTATGAGTGATTTTTTTTTTTAAATAGCTGGGAGACATGCCACAGTGAAAATTAAACCTGTCAGAATAGATATGTGGAGAAATAAAACGTGAAGTGTTACTACATCCTCCACCACCGGCCTCAGGCTACACATCTGACTCTGCAGAGAAACCTAAGAACATAATGAAGGGACATTTCTGGGAGTGAAAGCTTATCCCAGTCTAGTCTAGTGAAGGGTACAAAAAAAACCCAAAACAAAAAAATTGGAGGCCACCTAGTCCCATTCTGGGAGGAATGATTTAATGGTATCTCTTCTCAGAAAGGGAGGCTCTGATTTAGGACCTGAGCCAAAGTCCACAGACTGCAAACTCTTAAAAATAAGAGTGAAATATAACCATCACATCGCTTGAATGCCAACGTAGGCTCTAATTTTCAGTCTAGCTGGTGAGTGCTTATATCTCGGTAGGCAGCAAATGGATAGGTGTCTTAAAGATTAGTACCAGGTCTCATAATTGGACCCCAAAATGAACAGGCAGCCAGTGGAGGGCACAGCTCTTGACCATCAGTCTGGCTCAGATAGGTCATGCTTGCTAGGTCCCCACCTAAGATGACAGTGTAGTTCCTTGGCAAGCTGGAAGAGTTGGATAAGGGACAGGAGGTCCTGGGGGGCAGTCAGGGGACAGTTGAATGAGGCAGAGTTTGGAGTGGGGGCAGTCAGGAGACAGGGAGAATGGGGGATTGGATGGAGGTGGGGTCCTGGGGGGGGCAGTTAGGGACAGGGGTCCCAGGAGGGGGCAGTCAGTGGACAAGCAGTGTGTGTGTGTGTGGGGAGGGGGGGGTTGGATGGGTTGGGGAAGGGGGGAGTGGGAAGGGGCAGATAAGGGACATGGGCCAAGCTGTTTGTGGAGGTACAGCCTTCCCCCTACCCAGCCCTCCATACCGTTTTGTAACCCCGATGTGGCCCTCGGGCCAAAAAGTTTGCCCACCCCTGCTCTACACTTTGCACTACTTTGACTATCAGAGAACAGATGCAGTTAAGGGGAGTGGGAAGGTTACTGCTAATTGATCCAAGTACTTCCTTCTTCCTACCAGGTGACTTCAGCCTTTCTTCAGTTAGATGCCTATTATCCAGTTTCACATGTCTTGGGGCCATTAATATATGCAGTGTAAATATCAGTCGCAAAGATGTGAAGCAAATAGGAGCAGTGTAGTCCTTTGAGTCTCACATCTTCTCAGGAATTTTTATAGATTGTGTGTTAAAAGAAGGAGGGAACTGGCCTGAGTCTTAATCCCCTCAAAGAAATGCAAGAGGAAAGATCAAAAACTTTGTAAAGCTTCTCTATCTACTCCCACTGGCTCATGTTTGCATTTCAGGACATACCTAAGCATAGAAATCTCTTTATCAAAAGGAACTCCTGTCGTAATTACAACAGGACACAATAGTACAGCTCAGGAATAGAATGCCCTCCAAGAACTGAAGCTCAAAGCAAATGAAGCACGCTGTTCCCTGACTGAAAACCAGTAAAATGTAAGTGGAACAGTCTTGCACTGAAAGGAAATTACAAATTCTATTCAGATGAAATCCATTAAAGCCTGCACTAAAAAGCAGGTTCTAAGGCAAAACATTTGCTCATTTGTCTATTGATTGAATCAGGATATTGATGATCTGCCTGGTGCTTAATATTTGTGGAGGGCAACATTGATTTAGAGCTGCCTGTAATAATTTATGCATACTGTATCTTAACCTGGTTATTGGGATAATTAGTGTATGACTATCTTGGATTAAATCAACTGTTGGGAAAACAACCATGAAGGCAAGACAGTAACTTGACATAAGACATCCACACACGCACTTGGGGGGTTGTTACAAAACCCTTGAGACATAATGCAAGGGCCTTTTGCTTTGACGCTCTAGCTCCACCATCTGCACAGTTCAAACTGGTTTGGGGGAGCATATTAAAGCTTGGGAATTTGAGAACAAAAGTTTGAGTGGATTTAATAAGAGCTCCTTAAAGACAGAGGGAGGATGTGTTAAGAGAAGAGACTGAGATCCAGACTCTCAAAGGTTAGGGAGAGAGAAGCCTGCCTAGGACTCAAGGTAAGAAACATACATGTAAACACTAAGTTATGCTTTGCTGCTACCGTTAAGATTAAACAATGCTTTTGTTTTAAGACAGCTGGTATATCACTATATTTACTGCTGGCCACAGATTCCTGAAGGGAAGAACTGCAGGTGCCAAACGCAATTAGATTAGACAGGCGAGTACAGTTGGCACAGACAGGTGCAGTCCAGGACCCCATCTAAGAGTGTGAGAAATCACCTGATTCCCCTCACCAGAAGAGGTGAAGACATGAGGAATGAGAGCTGAGGGAGTGCCCTACATGGGTCACAGATGCAGCTCAACCTGTAACAAATCACAGTGGAAGTTTAAACATATGCACGTTCAGATGAGTACATGCATTGCTGTGTGCTAGCACTATCCAACTCCTTGAGAACACACACACTCATCCTGTGAGATTAGTGAATACTTATGTGTCCAATTTTCAATTACAGCCAACTTCCCCCACCAAGTTCAAACATACAGCCTGATGTTTTCCTTGTAAGCAACAACAGTACTTCAAGTCCCCTCACCAGTGATGTCACACGACCAGCGCCAAGACTCCACGGTAACCTTTTGGTCACAATTTATAGTAAGGTGCCATTTAGAAATGGCTAAGAAATTATTAATAGCTGTTATAAAGCATGTTACCAACATCAATAGCATGTTAAAAATGATTCTAAGTACATCAGTAAATGCTATTATAGATCATAAGATATAGTGGATCATAAAATATAACAATAAAGAAAACTATTGACCAGTTGGACTAACAACTAATCATGTATTAAAATATATAATTGTTTACTAACCCTTTTAAAACCATTTTTGGAACCTTTATACTACGTGTGATCAATTTTTTCTAAGATCTAATAGAATTGCCCAAGATTCAACCCTTACGCATCTATGAAATGTCTCCTCCATTCCTACTTGCTACTCTCTTCATTCCTGGAAGATTCTAGAGAATCTCTCGTTTTAAAACTCTCAATCTAAAGACATTGGGTAAATCTAGGCCTGAGTGAAATCAGTCGGAGTTTTGCCATTGACTTCTGGCCAGGATTTCAACCCACCCCATATACAATCTGAGAAGGCAGAAGCTGAAACTTAAACACTCTAGTTCACACAGGGCCACTGAAGCACTTTCATTAGGCAAGCTGGCCAAACTAGATTTAAGTTAAGCTTCATTTTTTGCTGCCTTCGTTGCTCGTTATTTTAGACAAATCTGCACTCAGAACTTCAGGCAATTACAGTTTCAGGAAGATTTACATTTGACAATTTCAGGAATGTACACAAGCATTTTTTTCTGACTTTTGGGAAAAGTGGAGAGTAGATGGAAAGGGAATTTACAGATGCAAATAAAATCCATGAACAGTAATACCTTTTTATAGAGATTTTATATATTACCTCAGAACTGTTCCAGCTTTACATGTAAACTAGTTAATGGATTTAAATTTCAAACATTTGAAAATATTCTTTAGATCTGCACTCATTTACAAATCTTAAAACAACTTCTGTTTAAAGAAAAATGAATGCAGTGAAATCAACTTGGAAACACTGCCTGTCAGCATTTGCTTCTTACCAAAATATTTTCTGCTTCAATAAATACCCATTTCCTCTGAGTTTACAGCAATTATATTTCTCACCAGCAGAGAAAAAATTGAAAGTCATGGAAGTCAACAGCAGCCCTCCCATACAAGTTACCTTGCAGTATTCTCTGTACTCGCTGGTGCCAAGAAGAGTATTGTTGGACTCAGAACACCATGCTTATACTGCCAAAAGGAAGGAGCTTCACTCCAACCTCTTCACATTTTAAATGATTTCCTTCCACTCCTTATTACCTCAGGATATACATACAATGTTAAAGGTCTTCAGGTAATGAAAATGACTGCACAGCAAACCAAAAAAATAAATGTGTACTTACAATTTCTAATGAAGCATGTATCTGTCCAGACAAAAGAAACTAACAGGACCACAGTTCCTTAAAAAACAGGTGCTACATAATTTACAGAGCTACAATTTGATATTCACAGAATCTAATCTATATGGCACATTTTTCCCACAAATTATTTCTTTTAGCATTCCAGGTGAACTTTAACCTGTTAGGCCAACAATTTCTTCAGGCAGGGATTTTTAATTTTTCATGAACACATTGGTTTAATAAAGTAGTTGGCATTAGTTATGGCTTTTGAATTAAAATAAGCACAGCTTCACAACATTAAATTTTAAACCCACCATCTAATCCATTAATTTTGACCAGCTTATTTTTGTACAGTGTTCGCAAGTATTAGCAACTAAGTGCATATTTCTCTGGGCATGAGAATGAAAAGTTAGACCAATAAAACATTTTTTAAAGTCATTGACGAGAACAGTAATATTTTATACACTGATTGAACACAGAATGAAAGCCAAAAACAAATGTGCTGTTCAGATAAACATTTATCTGACATCATATATCGCATTATCCTTGATCATAGGTTCAGCTCCTTATGAACTTAATACATAGTACACTTCCCACATATTACTCCTTATCTGTATTCAAAAATAAGAAGTTTACAGTATTGTAGAATAGTTCTATAAATCATGTAGCTCAAGCACTGGATTTTAGCACATCCTTGTAGAATTATCTTGATAGAAAAAAAATTCCCTGCCAATAACTTTATAGTAGTTAAGCCTATTCAGTTGAAGGTGCTGATCCGTTATTTCTTCAGGTATACAAGTCTATTTAAAAAGAAATTACCTCTGCATTGACTAAAGAAATCTGCTTCTGCCACTTTGTTCACTGCAGCATTCAGAAAGCTCAAGTAGTGTACAGACAGTTCTTACTTTGTATAAATTATAAAGCAGTAATATTGTTAATATAAATCAGTATTTCAAAAGGTCCCTATTGGCAGCTATAATATTGCTGTCATTTTTTTAAACCCTGGCAGTATGGAACCCTGAATATCACACTGTAAGCTAGTTTCCATCTTGCTTTAGTACTTTTTAAACAATGATAGTAGAGGTGTTTTTGTTTAGCTATTTCAAAGCAGTTTTGATTATTAAAACAGTACTACACAGAAGAGAGAGGAAACAGTCAATTTGATATTTGAACCCCATACTGCTTGTGTCATTTAACTTTTCAGTAAAATGACAGTCAGTAAAATAGCTCACATTCTCACTTATACATTTTAATTTTCAATACAGTTTACACAATTTGTACACGTCTCAGCACTGCAAGCTCTTAAAACTGCTCACCAGTAGGAATGCAGCTCACCTAAACAAATGGCACATAGTACAGCTTCTTCCAGTTCCTGGTACCAGTTTTCCTTACAATTCATTAATTTGTAGATAAATTAAGCATAAAGTGATATCAAACACCTGATCTGTTGTAAAATGATGCTATATGGCTAAACTTTAAGTCCAAGTAGTTTCATAATGTGTGTATAAATGTACATAGAGAGAGACCCAGGAGAGCTATTCTGTGAGGACCTGATCCAACTCCCAGTGAAGGCAACTAGTTGCACAATGACTTAGATAGATACCTCACTACCGTGATGAATGAAGAGACCTAAAAGTGCCATCTCCTTCATAAATACGTTTTAGACCGTAATCACATTATTTTGCAAATAGAAAATTCCAAAATATTAAAAGTCTGGCTTTGAATCCACAAATAATGGTACAGTTCGCCCAACAGATTTCACACATTCTGCTCTCCTGTCAGTTTCACACCTGCATCACTCCACTGACTCCAATGGGTGTACACCAGTGTAAGTGAAATCAGAATCAGGCTGTCCTCCAGTGTGCCACATTGAGCCCAAGCATTGCAGGGTCTGAGACTGACTGATGAGCTATAACACCATGTGCTTTTAACACGTAACACAACAAACAGAGGATGGAGAAGAGAAAATGTCAATTGGACGTACCATATTTAAAAACAACAGTATAATCTGCAAATTATAATGCATGTGAGCAGTATATGTATATACCAAAACCTTGTGGGAAAACTGGCTGCTGCCCATTACAGTAGTCTTTTAAAAACTAAGTACATTGCCTACATACATAATACTGACTAACTCTACAAAATTTCCCATTTCTGAGCAGCAGAAACAGAACTATTAGATGCCCCACAACTTCGGCAGTATGAAACCCCAAATTATATTGATCATTTCTTCACAGTAAAAGTGCTGCGCTACTGACAACTGTTCCCTAGTTTTATCTCAAGGTTAAGAGAAACAAAGAAAGGAAAATTCTGGTTAATTCTGTGAAACAAAATTTAGTGGGAGAGTCAGTGACCTGGATCTGACCAAACCACTTAAACCAGTTAAAGGAACTTTTCTGAAAGGATTTTATTTAACTATTTTACAGTCTTGAATTGTTTGCTCTTCCCAGTGATTTTGTGATATCTATTCAAAACTCCACTCTTAGTACTACTGATGTGGATTTTATCTGCTACGAAAAAATGAGAATTGGGAGGTTTTTATTTTGTGTAGTTTTAAATTTAAAAATTGTAGTCTTAGAACAGTTGAGATGAAAATGTTACCTATCACCAAAGCCATTGGGACCTCAGAGGCCTGGTATGCCAGTATGGTTCCAAAACTTCTGTAGGAGCTAGGCTGCCAGTTAGATTAAAAAAATGAAGATAAAATGTGAAATAAAAGCAAAAGAAAAATGAATACGTAGAATATTTTACTTTTGTCAAACCTCAAATGCAAAGCATAAGAAACATGGTTCAGAATTTTAAGAGCAGAAATATAATATGTATGTTATAGTATTTAATCATTCTATTATATCAACTGGTATACTATATTATGTCAAAGTAAGTAGTTACCATAAACTCATACAAATACCAGTGTTTTCTTGCCTTAGTTATACTCAACCTAGATCAAGCAAATGTGTTCTTTGGTAACTGGAGTAGGTTTATTTTGAGTACAAGCGCAGTACTGCTGGAAGGCTCCAGCTGCTCAGATCAGAAAATGGCAACTCCTGGAGACAAGGCTTGGGCTACTTTTGTCACAAGGGACAACATAAGAGGTTATCTAATGTACTGGCATCAAAAGTATTAATTCTGTATGGTGACTTAAAAAAAAAGCAAACTCTCCCCCGTTCTATTCATTGTTTAGTCTATACAATGTTTGGACTCTCATATATAAAGTATTTGACAGGCGGTAGTGTACACATACACACTAAGTTTTAAATTAAAGGATCTGTATGGAGGATGGACATTCTGTGTTAACTTTACTTGAATGTATTTGTAATAAAGTTTAAAGATTTGGTAAACTGGAATATTATAAGCCCAAAGAAGTGGTTCTTGATTTTTCACCATCCCTTTTTCAACAAAACAGAATATACAGTACATATACAGGTTGACATTTTGATTTATCCAAAACAATTGTCACTTTGCCTAGTTTTGCAAGTCCTATAGACTAAAACGTAATACCATTTACAACAAAATATTTTCAGTAAGTGAAACAATAAAGCAAAGGAAACCAGAGCTAAACTCAGAAGCAAAGTCATTTTGAAAGCCTCATAACATACACACACACATACACACACACACACACACACTGTAACCTTCAGTGAAGATCCACCTATTTTCTAATGAGGAACAAAAACATACTGTTTAAAAATTTTGCTAACTTAACAAAATGGGGAAGAAACTGCTGCTATCAAAATATACAATTTGATTTGCAGGCTAGAAGGCTAACATTATTAAAAAAATAGTTTTAAGGAAAACACTTTTGCTTGTAATAACAGCAGGTATCAACCTGCCATAGCACGAAGCATCCAAACAAGACCTTATAAAAGATTAAACTGTGATCCTTTCTTCATTTGTAAAGTTCCTGACAAATGCATACAGTGAGAGCCTTAGTCTCCAAACTGGAGCACCTTTCATATTTCTCAATCACGTTTCAGGAAATGAATGGTAGCCAGAGGATTCAGAATCTCAAATGGGATTTGTGTTTTACCATGTACCTGCAATGTTAACAAAAAACAGCATTAACAGCATTTTCTGGTAGTTATAGAAAGTGTTCATTCAAGGAACAAAGCTGCACAGTAGGGAAAAAAGTAAAATTCTTTTAAAACTTAATTCTTAGACCATTAACAAATGTTAAAAGATAGAAAAAGAAAGATTCTTCACGAGTCATAAAAGTTCTGTATAATGCTGCGTTCCCCATGCCTGAAGGAAGAACAGTCAAATGTTTCCTCTTAGGGAACTCTGGCTTGGTTTATAGATCACAGAAATGGAGTGCCGGAAGGGACCTTGAAAGGTCATCTAGTCCAGTCCCCTCCTCTGAGGCAGGATCAAGTAAACCTAGACCATCCTGCTTACAGGTGTTCATCTAAACTGTTCTTAAAAACCTCCAATGACAGATTCCACAGCTTCTCTTGGAAGCCTATTCCAGAGCTTTGTTATCCTTACAGTTAAAGTTTTTCCTAATATATAACCTAAATCTCCCTTGCTGTAGATTAAGCCAATTACTTCTTGTCCTACATACAGAACAATTGGTCACATCCTCTTTATAACAGCCCTTAACATATTTGAAAACTTGTCAGGTCCACGCCCCATCTTTTTTTTCTTTCTGAAGACTAAACTTGCCCCGTTTTGGTTTAATACTTCCTCATGAATCAGATTTTCTAAGCCTTTCATCATTTCTGTTGCTTTCCTCTGTACTCTCTCCAGTGTGGTGCCCAAAACTGGATACAGTGCTCCAGCTGAGGCCTCACTAGTGCCAAGTAGAGTGGCACTTCCATGTCTTTCTTACAACACCCCGGTTAATGCACCCCAGAATGATATTAGCCTTTTTTGCAACTGCATCACATTGACTTATATTCCATTTGTGATCCACTAACCCCCAAATTCTTTTAATCAGTATAACTGCCTAGCCAGCCATTCCCCATTTTGTAATTGTACATTTGATTTTTTTCTTCTAAGAACAGTACTTTGCATTCATCTTTACTGAATCTCATCTTGTTGATTTCAAAGACCAATTCTCCAATTTGCCACAGTAGTTCTGAATTTTAATCTTGTGCTCTGAAGTACAAGCAATCCCTCCCCTCCTTGATGTCATCCACAAATTATATGGGCATACTCCACTCCATCACCCAAGTCATTAATGACAATATTGCCTAGTACTGGACCCAGGACAGACCCCTATGGGACCCCAAGAGATATGTTCCCCCAGTTTGACAGCACACCATTGATAATTACTCTGAGTACAGTCTTTCAAATAGTTTTGTACCCACAAATTTGTACCCAGTAATTTCATCTGGAGCACATTTCTGTAATTTGCTTATGAGAATGTAATGTGAGATTCTGTCAAATGCCTTACTGAAGACATTAAATTACATCTGAAGTTCTAAGACTATAAGAAAAAGAATCTAAAGTTCACTTTGATCAGTCATTTCTGGGAAGCCTTTAGAAACATCTGTGCTGTTATTTCTGGAAAATGTTTGTCATAAATATAAAGGGAAGGGTAAACACCTTTAAAATCCCTCCTGATCAGAGGAAAAACCCTTTCACTTGTAAAGGGTTAAGAAGCTAGGATAACCTCGCTGGCACCTGACCAAAAAGGAGACCAGATACTTTCAAAGCTGGGGGGGGGGGGGGGACATGGGGGCGGGGGGGACAAAGGGTTCTCTCTGTCTGTGTGATGCTTTTGTCGGGAACAGAAAAGGAATGGAGTCTTAGAACTTAGTAAGTAATCTAGTTAGATATGCGTTAGATTCTGTTCTGTTTAAATGGCTGATAAAGTAAGTTCTGCTGAATGGAATGTATATTCCTGTTTTTGTGTCTTTTTGTAACTTAAGGTTTTGCCTAGAGGGATTCTCTATGTTTTGAATCCGATTACCCTGTAAGGTATTTACCATCCTGATTTTACAGAGGTGATTCTTTTACTTTTTCTTCAATTAAAATTCTTCTTCTAAGAACCTGATTGCTTTTTCATTGTTCTTAAGATCCAAGGGTTTGGGTCTGTGTTCACCTATGCAAATTGGTGAGGATTTTTATCAAGCCGTGTAGGGTGTGGGGAGGTGTAGGGTTTGGGGAGGATTTTGGGGGGAAAGATGTTTCCAAGCAGGCTCTTTCCCTGTTATATATTTGTTAGACGCTTGGTGGTGGCATCAATAAAGTCCAAGGGCAAAAGGTAAAATAGTTTGTACCTTGGGGAAGTTTTAATCTAAGCTGGTAAAAATAAGCTTAGGGGGTTTTCATGCAGGTCCCCACATCTGTACCCTAGAGTTCAGAGTGGGGAAGGAACCTTGACAATGCTGATGGGGAGATACAAGAATAAAGTTTGGAAATGAGTGATTTCACTGGGGTTTTCAGAGAAGCCTGAATTCTAACTTCAATGGGATTTAGGTGCCTTAGGCAGTTTTGAAAATCCCAGCCTTAATTGTTTAAGTATTTTGCTGTTAAACAATCACAGTATCAAAATCAAAGTAAACTTACACATTGATACAATAGGCTCATCTGTTTTCCTAACGTTTATTGAACTGCCACATGGGAAATTGTTCATAAGACTTGTTCCTCAAGCTCCTTCTTTACATTATGAAAAAACTGTAGGTATGGACTTAGTATTAGTAGATGGTTTAGTAGCAGCTTTAATGTCTCACTCTTTTGAATTAAACTGACACTTTTCATTCCAGAAAGATTGGTTATTCCCCCTCGGTCTATCTGTACTTTTTCTGCCCATTTAAGGTGGCTTTGCAGCGCCATTATCATGAATAGCAAGCAGTATTTTGTCTCCAAGCTATAGCTTGGATCTTTCTAAGATATACAATTTCCTTGATACCTTACTCTCCCTCCCCACAAAAAACTCAGAGTAAAAGCTTTTCAGCATATTTACCTGTCCAAAGTTTCCCAGAAACGTAGGAATACTGGTCTGTCCAAGTGCCGTTTGTGATAACTTAATTCTAATACTGTCACATCCCATTTCTGTACATTTGGATCTAGACGTACTTCATCATACTTGAGATGGAAAGCTTTAACTACAGGATGCAAGAAAGCAACAGTTAGATTATAATCCTGAGTTTACATTATAGAATCATCCTCATTGGACAAAACAAAAATTCTTCACAGTTAAGAATGCACACCAGAAAACGTAATTTAAGGACACACAGCCATGTCTACATATGGGATCCATGACCCAACTCTATATATATCATAGTAGCAATGCTATGATTATGGGTGAGGTGGCAGTCCCTAGCTTTAATGCACACAGATTCTTGGAAAAATAGCTCGTTGAGCTGAATTCAAGTCAAATGCAATTTTTGGGAGGGAACTGACATTCTATTTGGCCATTTCTGAGCTGTCCCAAGATGTAAATCAGTAAACCAAACCTTTTTGAAGCCATCTTGATCGTTTAATGGATGTCTATGCAGCAACCTGAGTTGCTTGAAAGTGAACTACTAGGCGGACATTTAGTTTGCATAAATTTAACTTTGTATTTTACATAAACAATCCTCTGCACTGTAAATCTATTAGCCTACATGAACTAGTTATTTCGACTCAGTGCAAAAGCATTAATTTTCTGAACACTATAGAGGTCAATAAAATAATCGAAAGAAATGAAAATAGCATTGCTTTACTCAGTAGCCTGCTAGAATTAACATAAAACAAGGATGCAGATCCAGTAGTAGGATTCTTGTTATGTTGTGTTCACGTTATTTCCCTCCCAGAAGCAGGATCCGCCTCCTTTCCCCCCCCTTATTACAACTGCTCTGTCTTAGGGTATACCTATACTACCAGCCAGATCAGACGGCAGCAATCGATTGAGAGGGGCTCAATTTATCACGTCTAGACTAGACACGATAAATTGACCCCCGAGCGCTCTCCCGTTGACTCCTGTACTCCAGCACTGCAAGAGGAGCAGGTAGAGTAGACGGGGAAGCGGCAGCAGTCGACTCACCACAGCGAAGACACTGCGGTGAGTAGGTCTAAGTACATCGACTTCAGCTACATTTTTCACATAGCTGGAGTTGCATAACTTAGATTGATCCCCCCGCTCCCAGTGCAGACCAGGCCTGAGTGTGTACATCTGAGGTTGAGTTTTTAACTTCAAATACCACACAAATATATAGTAGGATTCTGCCTCCCTCTCTAGGCTGTTGCCTTCTCTCTAGGCTTGCTTCACTTCTTATTGCTGACGTCTACTGAAGACATAATGCAGCGTTTATCAGAGCTGAGACTCTTGGACCCATTACAACACTTTGTTACATTGATGCACAAGTAGTGACCACCAGACCTTTTATTCTGTACTACAGCTGCTGCTCCATCCTGTCAAAGAAGAGTACTGCTCTCACACTGTTGTTGTTGTTGTGGGTAGCCACAGATCTGAATAGTGCTACCCTGTTCAGTATCAGCATTCCTGTGGGTGGCTCTTGTCATGAATTGAGCACTCTGATAATAGCAGCAAGATAATATTCACCGTTTACATATTAATTTGTATAAATGGTATCTTATGCTGTGATTTCATCAGATCTCAAATTATTTTATGTCAGTCCCAATCAATGTTACAATAGAACTCCAAGGTAACCCTAAGGTGCTGCAGGAAGTGTTTTTAATGTTTACGTGGAGGACACTTACCTCTGAGCTGGTACTTGGCTAATGCACCAACATGACATTAAGAGACACTATGCTATTGGAAGTGCTGTTTCTTGGGGATTACATAAAACCTAAGAACTGACCATAGTATTAAATACACACACACACTCACTCCATGGTATTATTTTGCAATAGTAGGGAAGTTACCTGTCTCTTTTGGCCAAATTCCAATTTAGATATTACATCCAGTCTTTAATATTTAAAATTACCCCTGCAACTTCAACTTGATAAGATATTCTGATGCATTTCCTGTCCTAAATGGTCTAACTTTGCTTTGGTGTTCAACAAATGCTGCACTCCAACCCAGAAGGGAATTAATTTAACTGGGGGTTAGGTACACGAATAGACAGACACATGGTTTTCATAAAGTCTTTGCGTACTTTGATATGACAGCAACTAAAGTAACACAGTCACTTAGATACAGTATATCTATAGTCTACAAATAGAAAAAGTCAAAACTAACAGTTCAGAATCTGCAGTGTGCTTCCAGTTCACATTTGTTGGTTTTTCAAGAGGATTTTATAGAATTTGATTTCTTATTTGAAATTACAACTAAAATAAAAAGGCTGTGATTCAGAAAAAGCTGAGACCATATAAACTGCTTATGCTACACTGGATCAGTGGTCCATTTAGTCTATTATCTTGTTGCCAACAGTGGAGAATGTTGGACCCTTCAGAAAAGCATCAGCCCCCGCCTTCTACCGTACATGTAGTTGTGGAATACAGGAGCAGAGAAGGGAGATTTCTTAGACATGAGAACTGATAACCTAGGTCCATGATAAAATTACAAGGTTTAACTGTACATGCTACTCAGTTCAAATCTCCAATCTCAAATGCCTAAGCTACAATATTTGCCTTAATATCCTGCAGAAGGTAGTTCCACAGACTAATAACGTGCACTGAAGATTACTTCATTCCATTTTATTAAGTTTGCAGCCTTTTGAGTTGTTTTCCATGCTTGTAGTATAGTATTGGCTAGTAGCCATTCATGAAACTTTACAGGATTTTAACCAGCATAAAGTGACCGAGATAGTAAAACTAGTTTGATGTGATCTGGGTATAGTCTAATCCATGATTTACTACATGCATGTAGATCAATTTGCTTAGATTTTATGGCAATCAACTTCTTATTTTCCAAAATTTCAATCTACATTAACCAGCTTTAAATCTCTGTTAATTGTCATTCTGGAAGTGGGCCAGGTTGCCTCTGACAGCTTTTAGCTTCTGTAAATGCTGACAGATTACAGGTTAGATAATGGACTGGTGCAGAAGCTGCTGATCATATTTAGTTAGGCTATTAAAGAGATTGTGTAAGGGCAAAATGATAAATGGAGCCAGAGTAGCAGGTAGAAACAGCCAGCACTCACTCTTTTGAATAGCCCAGAAAATACTAAGTAGCTTGTTTGGAAGATGGAATAAAGCTCTTGTAGGAAGATCTAGATATATTCTTTTTCAGGAAAATATTTTTGAAATATCTGGCATGTGAGGCAATCTGGTGCATTTCTAAGGTTAAAAAAAAGTTTGCTTTTCAGAAGTACTTTTATGAGCCGGGAGAAAAGTAATCACATTCCCCTTTCAATCTGAACACATGTATGTATCTTAGACAGACAGACAGACAGACAGACAGACAACACACTGTATGTTGTACTCTCACAAACCTGTCTTAGTTTGTGCCTTCAGACTAAACTCTTCGGGCCAGGGACGTTTTCTGGCGTAGCTTACTGAGTTATTCCTTTTCCTCTTTCATTTTCAGTGCCTACTGTTAACTTGTCACTTTTTTCGCTTTCACGCTTTCCTTTCTCCATAATGAGCGCCCTTCATGTTCTCAACTCTCATTCCTCTCCCTCAGTCTTGTTTCTTTTTCTCAACTAGCATCCTCTCCCTCATTTCTCTTCCACCAACTCACTACTCTCTTCTTGCCTCGACTAGGGCTGTGGTAGCAGGATCTAGGGATTTTTAACTATAGCTCAGAAAACACAGGGCAAGACTGAGTGTGTGTGTGTTTAGGGGTGAAGAGGAAGAGGATTCTCACCCTGAAGGCTGTAGCAACAACGCAGGGTGGATATAAATCAATGATTTTTTGATTGTTGTTTAAATTATAGTAAGCGTTTCTTTTTACAAATAAACCTGTTTAAAATGAAATACGAATTTAATACAAAATCTCTTAAGGCCTAAATTTATAATCTCTTAAAACATTTAAATAAAATAAATAAGTATGCTGTTTGTGTGTTTAATTAAACTCCAGCTACCATTCTAATGCAATTTGACACAAATCATGAGCAAAGAGTTAATTATCCAGTAGTAAAGTAGTAAATCATCATTCACCACTTTCTAACATACTAAAAACACAGTTGTTAAGCATCTGAAAATATTAGGCTATATAATTGCTTAAATAAAAATATATAGTTATAGTGTTCCCTCCCAGGTACCAAGACGACGTACCAAATCTAGTGTAAAGGCTGTTTTTAGATGTAAATCAACGTGTTTTAACAATTATATCAGCGAATGAGAATGCATCTTTCTGTAGAAAATAACTGAAGTATAAATGAAAATGCTGATTAAAACGGATTTAAATTGAGGTTTGCCACTGCAGATTTAAATCACTCAATCCACCTGCAACAGCAGCAGGGAGTGGGATGGGAGTACAGATCAGAAGCAGTAGAGGCCTGGAGTTTCCTTCGATGTTGCTCCACATGTCGCAATCAGAAGAGCAAGCATCCGTTTGTGCTTGCCCATGTAAGCGAACAGCACTGGCCTCAAGCCACACTAGGCAAATTCCTGGTCGCACAGAGGTCTAAATCCAGGGCCTGCTACGATCAAATATCAGCAGACTAACTGCCTTTCATCTAGCTTGTATCTGAGAAGTAGCTTTACCTATGTCAGAGCTTAAAGTTTTAGGAAGACATCTTATTTTATACAAATGCTGTGTTTATAAAATACACATAGCAAAATACAAACAGACTTAACCCATCCATGACAAGTACTGGAATCTGGGGGGGGACGGGAGAGAGAGGTTGTAACCCTGGAATGCTCTACATTTTAGGGCGTTTGTCAGAACGGAAAAAATGCAAACTTGTGCACTTGCTATTTCAGAAACAACTGGTGAGGACTGTGAACTTCATGAAGCAGCAAGATTTCTAGGAGTTGCTGGGTTGGGGTGGAGGGATGTTGCTGGGCTGTCTTGGAGTAAATGAAAAGAGAAGTTGTCTGATGGTCCTAGGATGACCAGACAGCAAATGTGAAAAATCGGGATGGGGATGGAGGGTAATAGAAGGCTATATTAAAAAAAGACCCCAAAATCAGGACTCTCCCTATAAAATCAGGACATCTGGTGACCCTCAGTGGTCCCTGCCTGGGTGAAGGCTAGGAGGAGGAGCAGTTCTGTAACAGCAAACCACCTTCTCAAGGAAGATTCGGAGCTCAGACTTAGTGAACATGTTATCAGTGTTTCTGGGGGTAAAGAGAAACCAGAGAGGTTTGAGCCACTCAGGGGTCTCCCAGAAGTGGAACAGAAGCCAACTGCTCTGTAGCAACAGCTCCCTCATCTTCAAGAAATCTACCTTTCTGAAAAACTTGTTTTCCTGAAGAGGTGTGGAAGAAGCCAGCATGCGAGTTCATTTCCTGGAGGAGAGAGAGCTGCAGAGAGCAAGAGCTATACTTGCCAATGGTGCCAAGGCACTAGCTCCCTACCACATCCAAATCCCATAACACTCCCAGCCAAACCTGAACTATTGGTAAGTATGCACTGATGATAAAAACATGTAAGAGCATTTATCTGTAACTAGAAGCTTACTTTTTGCAAAAATATCAACAGGGGATCCATCAGGCAATAGCCATGGCCAGCCTTTGAACTGCCAAGCAGGACCCTGAACAAACACCGCGACTACACGGTCCCTATAAATAAAGGAGAAGGAGACACACACATTAAAGGACTTAAGCTTTTAGTCACTGTAAATTCCTAAAAGGAAAAAAAAATCTCAATTATTTATATGAGACAGGTTGCTGTCAACACTACTGTGAGGAAAGCATCGTACATTAACATAGTTTCTCTTTATAATGTCACTGTTATAGCACATTAATGACTGCTGTACTTCCAAAACAGCTGCTTTTTCCACATGCAAGTCTCTTCAGCATTAACACACTATTTTTGTATGTAATATTTCTGGACTTCATGTCTGCTTTTTGTTGTATGCAGCTCAATTTCAAATTTTGTATTTATCAGAAAGCAAATCCTGTTCATTTCTTGAGATTACTGTTTAGGGTTTCTTTAAAATGCTTTGGAATTTAAAAGAAAATCCCCTATGAATTGTATTGTAAACTAAAGGAGATGTAGCAATTTAAAAATGCTTATTCAGCACATACTTTAAACTTTAATACAAAAAGCTCATTGCAACAGGAGAGACAGCTGCAACAATTTAACCTACATTTTCAAAGTGCACTTTTAATGAGTATATGCAACTACCACTTGTAGTCTAAGAAAAATCTATTCACTGTTAATACAGAAGATAAAGTTCACAAACAGCAAGTTCTTTGGGACAGGTATTGTCTCTTTGCTATACATTTGTACAGCAATAGGGCTGAGGTCTCTAAGCACGACCACATTAGGAATTAGATTATGGGTTTATTTATAAATGTACATTATTGTAAGGATTTCAAAACCCCAATGAAGAAAAATAATCAGGTCTCTGAAATGATAAAAACACAAGGCTATACACTTAAAAAACATTTCTCACATTAGCTGTTACAAAGTTGAAACAATAAAACTTTAACATTAATTCCCTATCACTGATTCCACTCTGGGAAATCAATCATGAAGACGGCTTTACCTTTGTCAAAAATGTTTACGGTCCACTGAAGATGCAAGCTGCCTTTTGGTACTTCAGCAGCTATTATTGTTTTCTATTTGCCTGCTGCTCCCAACAGAGAATGCCTAATTATCTGGAGTGTTAGATCTTATTTCCTTTTAACAGCCTGCTTTGAATGTTACAGACCACTAGGTCTTGTACATGCCTTAAATATTCTTAAACTGGGAGGATAAAGAAAGAATATTGGTTATTTGATTAATCAATACTAAAGGGTTGTCTTTTTACAAACCCTCCTGGAGTGTAAAAGTACTGACAGATACTGTTTCATCTTTTTACAGGCCCTCACAAACGGGTCTGCAGGTTAAACAAACAAACCTATGACACATTTGCAAAAAGATCCCCCTTGACTGGCTCTCCCCCTTCACAGAGCTCCATCTTGAAGCCTATGTCATTGTTTCTGACCATTATGCACATTAGCTTAAAGCTGATGCAATCTGTTTCCAGCTTCTTCTTCTTCTTTTTTTTTTTTTTAAATTTAGAGTCAGAAGTATAAGGCCCCAACATTTTCCCTTCCAAATAAAATTCAGAAAGATTGGCTATAGACAAGGATTTTTCTTTCAGAGATGCAACATGTTTGAGTAAATTAAGTAATACAGTAGCTCTGATCCTGAACAATTGGAGTGATACTTTCATACTCCTGGAGGGTTTCAAACAAAAAATATGGGATAAGCCAGGAATATTGTTTATATCATTGAAAGATCATAACCTGAAAGGAACAAGTTCCTATATAATTGCTATCCAGCCATTTCTACACACATTTGTTAATGTTTTATGCACCAATTAGCTTGGAGTTATTTTATTAGCTCATTTCAAGATCTGTGTTCTTGTTCTGAAAAAGAGAACTAAACGTGTAAAAAAATAATTCAAAAAAGCAGTTCTGCTTTACCAATCTTGTGGCATAAGTTTCAGAGGCTGGTCTACCACTCGATAAGGTACAGTAACGCTGACTGTTGTGCCCCCAGGCTGCATCTGGTCCTTCCTTCTCTGTATTAAAGTTTCATTTTCTCGTTGACAGCCTTGTTTTTTCTTTTCATCTGATGGTACAAACCTAGGGAACAAAGAGGCACTTAGCAGATCCATGTTATTTGTTTGCTATAGTCAACAAAGAAAGTAAGCAAACCATAACCTCTTCTAATAATGCAAGTTATCTGACAAGATCACAAGAAGTTTAACAGGGTTAAAACTATTCTTGAACTCGCTATGCTTTGTCTTTGAAATGCCTCCGTATAGCAGAAGGGCATGCTAAGAAAGCTTGATCATTAACTAAATCTCTAATTTTACAATAATTTTCTTTGAACATAGGTGATTTAACTACTTTTAGTAGCAAAAAAATCGAAGTATTCATATCTGAAGATTTTGCGCTACATATTTATGGATTTAAGTAAGTATTTAGACGGTTTGTATCATAAAAAAAGGTCTATCAAATCTTTGTCCCAGACATGCAAGAAGAGAGATAAGATGCCAGCGATGCGGTTTAATTAGGCCACAACTTTATTAACGTAACTCATATGGGAAATATCCAGCAATAACTTATTCAATGCACGTCATCACTACTTCCTTAATCATTTCCACCTATTTAAGAACGGTCATCTGTCCCCCACCCAGTACTGGTCCCAGATAGTCTTTGAGATTCCACCACCCTCCTCTCATGTGACGGTTAACCTCTAGGGGAACAGGGTTGTCTCCCATCCTGTTCCAGACATTAGGAGACCCAACCCCATTTCACAGCGTTCTATGGAAGATGTGAATTTAGGCCTCCAAAATTCTTGAAGACTTAGGCATTAACCCGAAATTCCTTTGAAAATCGATTACATTAATTATACACATCAACAGACAGTGGACTGTACAAATCTTTGCTGACAGTAACACAGACCTTTGATATAACACCACCCTGTAAATATATATTGTGAATTCAAACCATGGAGCCATTATGCTCATCTATCAATACATACTGTAGCACAAAGGGTTCTAACAAATACTGACCATTTCATTTGAATATATACCAACACCATAAAGATCAAATTCAAATTATACAGAACTTCTTTCCTTCCATTAGTTTTAAGTCAGTGCTTGCTGGCAGGACGTGGCCTTCCATGGCCAGTGATAGTACAACTAAAGAAATCCAGTAGTTATTGTAATCCTCAACTCCTGAATGCAACAGCAGTCACAGTCTTTGTATTCATGTCAGGATTTTTATGTTTTTGAAAACAGCTCTCTTAAAACTACAATTAAATTGCATCTTAAACACAAAGGGCTATTTAAACATTTGTGACCACTCATGGGTCACCCAATGAGACCATCATGAGTTCTTATTTCCTGAAGTACAGATGGTTACTAGCAGTTTGACTAAAGGGAGCAGAGCTGATTTTTGAAAATCAAAGTGCGAGTTGTTGCCACACCTCTGGGGCCTGCCCACTTACATACATGTAATGCTCTGGATAGGAAGTCAGAAAGCCATGGCAACAACAGGGGGACACCAGCAGTTTACCCACAACAAGAATTTAAGTAACATCATTAAGCTTGTTGGTGCAGATTTTATAGCTTTTGGCTACAGGGACTTGATTCTATCCATCAAAATTATATCTTAGCAAGGACCAAAATATTTGGATTTTTATCATAATGCTGAAGTTAAAGATTTTTTTTTATTTTTCATCTAGTTAGATGGTGAGTACTGATAAGATAGAGATGAATTATTTAACTCAATACTACAATTCTGGATTTTTTGAATGCCTAGTTGAGGTTTTGGGGTCTCCCCCCAAAACATTATGCTCAATTATGCATGAAAAACTAAGATGATATGATTCTCATGTCTTAGATAATCTCTTAAGGAGAAAATATATCTTCCTAGCCCCAGTCCTAAAAATGCTCCATACATTTGAAACAGTCTCTACCTTGCTGTTAAATAAAATGCATGTAACAGTTTGAAGAACTGTGGTTTTAGATCCCAATCATAAATAAATAAATGTATATAGTAGTAATATATATATTATATCGTGCTTTTAATCAGTAGACCCCAACATGCTTTACAAAGGAGGCATCACTGTCACATCTGGAGACAGGACAACTGAGGCACAGAAGTGAAGTCAGGAGTCTATCCAGAGGCCAGTGACAGAGCTGAGGATAGAACCCAGGTCTCCTAGTCCCAGTACAGAGCTCTAACTACTAGGAAACATTGCATCTCCAAAATATAAATATTTTATACTAGTAATTACAACAGTTGGGGAAAAAAATTTCAGTTTCAATTTCTGTCTCCAAAAAATGCATATCTGGGATGATCAAAACATTTTGTGAATTTGTGTCAATTTTGGCAAATTGTTTCAAAGAATTTTTTTTATGTCAAAATGAACCATTTCAACATTTTCAAAATGAAACTTTCAAATTTTTGAACTAGATTCACAAGGAAACTTAGGCCCCCATTCTCAAAGCCCTGAAGAAGGAAGAGATGGTGGTGGTGCCCCTTTACACCACACAGTCCAGGCAGCACTCACCTGTGCTGGGGGAATGTGAAAGATTAAGATTTGAATCCCCACTCTAAAGCAGGAACTTGAACCCACTGCACCCCAGGTGAGCAGGATGGATAAAAACGGAACATGTTGTTACAAACAGAACACTAGATTTTTTTTAAATTTAACCCTATTCAACATTAAATCTATGTTAAGGCCTACATACATTAAAATAATTAAATTAAAAACAAAATTTAATATTAAAGTATGTTTGCAGTCAAGCTGGAAAGAAGGGGAAATCCCTGAATGGGTGAAAGTCACTAGCTAAGCACCTGGAATTAGAGTTCGTTGAAGTGTTAAACCAGCTTTTGACAGCAACAGACTCTTCTACAGCTGCAGAGAATATCTTCTTTTCAGTTTATTCAGCCAGTTCAGCTCAGTGACTAGTACATTTAAAGTTAAGAAGAAACCAGCTGGGAGTTGAAAAACAGGAAAGCTTACCTTCTTCCAACCTACAAATAAGAAGCAGGTGTGAGAGGGTGAGATCTGCTAGTTCTAAAATCTTGAAGGACATAGTGACCAGAAACAAATCAGTTTAAATCACTAGTTACAAATAATACTTTTCTGGTTTAATAAATCAGTTCCTTTTAAATGCAAACATGTTTTGATTAAAAAAAATCTTTGCATGTAAAGTAGTTTCATTTAATAAAAGTCTAAAGTGCTGGTTTTGTGCATTTTAATGGAATTTGGATTTCTTTAGAGCTTGAAACAAAATCAGAAGTAAAACATTCTGGTCTAATAAATAAGAAATACATTCATTGTTCACCATCTTCTAACACAATAAAAAATTAAGTATCTGAATAAATGTAAGTTAAGCTATACAACTGCATAAAAGAGTATATAGACATAGTGCAGCTTCCCAGTTAGCAAAAAGCAGCATCAAATTTCTTATACAGGCTATATTCAGTTGCAAATGAACGTATTGTAATGGTTTTCAACTAATGAAAAAAATCAATATTTTTTTAGGAAAATAACTAAAAAGTACAAATGCAAAACAAGATTAAAATAAATTTAAATCAAGGTTTCCATCTTGAACATTTAAATCATGATTCAAATCTGTGATTTAAATTGCTTCGACCCTGTAGGTATGTGCTCTAACCACAAGGTATCCTGGGGTAGGGGTCTCAATCTCTCCTGTTGGAGTTGTCCTACTTTGTAGACAAATTTAAATTTCATTGAGCAAGAAAAAGAAAGGATGAGACTCTAAATGGTGGTTAAAGCAATCACCTGGGATAGAGGACACCAGGGTTCCAGTCCTCACTCCCATTAATATTTACTGCCCACGCCCCCATCCCTTCTCGGTTATGTGAATGATGCCTAAGGGTATGTCTAACACTGCAATTAGACACCAACAACTGGCCCATGCCAGCTGACTCAGACTCACAAGGCACCAGCTAAGGGACTGTTCACCTGCAGTGCAGACATTCAGGCTCAGGCTGGAGTTCCTATGTGAATCTAGCCTTGTTTCCAAATTCCCTTTGTTTTTATTAAAAATGGTGAAAACTTCCCAAAATCAAAACAGAAATCCTTTCAGATTTGCTAAAAGTTGCAAAAAATTTTGGTTTCAGGTTGACCCAAAACTATTCCCCCTTTTCCCCTCAGAACTGCCAACAATCTGAAAAATCAGTAATTCAAATACCTTAAACAGCAATTACAATTGATGTTGGATTCTTAGTTCCACAGCTAGCGAAACATGTATTTTTTGTGTAATTACAAATCTTTAAAAAAGAAAATCAGAATGTGTTCCACTTTTAATGCCAAGATAAATTAGAACTTGTGGTGCCAAATTTTAGAACATATTATCGTGTACATAATTAGGAAGATAAATAGCTATCAGAAATAAAGTAACATTTAAAAATGGGCTGCACTCTTATTGTTTCATGGTGATAGAAGAATGTTAAATTAGTTTTTCAATTTTTTCTCCAGCTTAATTTACACATTTGAAAAATCAGATCCTGCTTAGATTGGAAGACAATAACTGTAAATGACTGGAAAACTAGCCAAAAAAGCCAAGATAATGAAAGTTGAAAAACTAAGATGGGAAAAGGATTTTAGTCAGACTGATTATATATTCTAGCTTTTGTTAACACCTATGTATCTTACCAGTGATCTTCAATGACTAAATAACAGTTTGGAAAAGGAAGTTTGTTTCAGATTCAACACTACCACCTCTCAGAGACCCATAATGAATCTTTCAGCAAAATTAGGGAAGATCAGACTTGACTTTTCTGATGTTTCAAGGAGAAAGTGAAAAAAAATTTACCTCATAGCCTTTCAAGACTTCTTTAATACATTTTAAGACTGTAGAAAAAGGGCACAATCCCAATTTTTAAAATGTACTTTGCAGGTCATCTTTAACAGTACTTGATTGTACTGGAATAGTAAAAAGCTGGAAATGACTAAGAATTGGGAAGTAAAATTAACCAGCATTACAGTGATGTTGATAAAAGTGCGATTCATGAGGCACAAGACAAATTATAATTTATTTTGTCTTGTCTAACACATGTAACACTATAGAGCACTCTAATCAGAAATGGGGCTGTATAAGGCATCCTGGAAAAACAAAGGACAGATTTTAAAAAGATACCAATTTTTATAAGTATCTTTTATACTCCTCAAAATAGTATAAAATATTTTCAGACATACACATTCTTCTGCTATAGGCTCTGAAATGATTAAACAATGTGAAAGGCAATACATTAAAATATATTTTACTCACTACATCTTATAAGGAAGAAAAATATGGCATATTGGACAACACCACAGTTCTTTTTGGAGCAACTCATGGCAACCATCAAATGCTAGAAATGCATTAATAGGCCTCTGATGCTGCCGCTAAGAATCAGTTCAATTTCATTTAAAAGTTATTCTGGAGAATGCTAATCAAGTCGGTATTTCTAACGAGAGATCAATGACCACCACAGCCTCAAAGAAAGTGACTGCATCTGAAAATTCCAAGGTGGGAATGAACAGGACCAAGTGGATTCCACAGTGTAGGTTACAATATTTAAAAGTCTGTTGGGCTAAATCAACCATGATTATGAGAGAATATAGCAACCCAACGTAGACTTACTCATAAACTGAGGATATTAATCTTCTTCTATTACTGGATATTACTTGAAGTCTACACCTCCCTCTCCTTCCGCAAATGAATGTGAAGCCCACAGGAAATTTGAACACTGAATAAAGATATCACAAGTCATATTTAGAGTCCTATGGCAGCTATTGTGTGTTGATCAGCTGATGCAATCTGTCCGTAAAATCCAGTGGATCTGGGCACTGGGAAATCCTCTGGTGACAACAATCGCAGCAGCTCAGTGTAAAGAGCTTTACCAGGGTAAAGAGACGGCTGAGAAGCCCTTGCATTCAGCCGATTCCCAGCTGCTGGAGTCACTCCCTCAGGGTTGTGGAAGCCAGCTGCAAATTAGGAGCAGCTTTTATAACCAAACACTAGCCTGGTTAGTCCCTTAAAGCTACCAACATCTTCCCTATGCCCCCAGGCTGTTGTCAAGCACAGCTCTGCACATCTTAGGATCTGGCTCCATATTCCAAATAGTTCCCTAAAAATAAGCTATTAACCATAATACATCTTTCAAACTAGGGTTGGGCCATTGGTGAAATTGTCAAATACCAAAAGTGGTCAAATATTTTGAAGTACTAATTTATTAGAAGTGTGACAAAAGAGTAAGACTATGGCTCAACCAGGATTAGCATTAGAAAGATATTTATGCCTAATTACAAAAAAAAACACCCTAAATTACTTAACCGAGTTTTTTCAGCTCAGAAAAATGTGAAACAATGAAATGAAGTTCTAAAAAATTCTTAGTAATGTTCGGATAGCATTTAAATGTGAACACTATTCAGGACTAACCTGCTACAAAAAAAAGCAAAACGAAAACAAACAGAAAAAAGCAGCAACTATAAAAGAAAATATATTTGCATTTGTGCTCAGTAGGCAGCAGGCCAATTCAAGCTTCTTGCTTTTCATTATTATCTTTCACCGCTCTCAACTGCTTCATCTATATCATTGTCATCACCAAATTTAATCGGTATCTCCTCCTTCCTCTTCATCTAATGAAATTGAAATTCTGATGTTGTAAAAAACCAAGTTTGTATGGTGAAAAAGTGATGGATTCCCAAAGGGAATCTTATTACTAACAGTTTTTAAAAAGATCCATGGAACAAAGCCAAACTTTGCAACACTGAACTTGAAAGTAAAACGAACCTAGCGGATTTTCATTGTTCAGAAAAATACAAGAAGAAAGCAAACATATATATAAATAAAAACTTTCATATATAATAAAACTTTCATTTTAAATTAATTTAGTTAGCAGCATAGGACTTTTCGAACACAAGATACCTTTAGTTTAAGAGTTCATCTACATCAGGGATCGGCAACCTTTGAGATGCAGCCCGCTGGGGAAAGCCACTGGTGGGCCAGGCCAGTTTGTTTAAATGCAGCATCCTCAGGTTCGGCAGATCGAAGCTCCCACTGGCTGCGGTTCGCTGTCCCAGGCCAATGGGGGCTGTGGGAAGGGCAGCCAGCACATCCCTTGGCCTGCATCGCTGCCCGCAGCCCCCACTGGCCTGGGATAGCAAACCGCGGCTAGCGGGAGCCACAATCAGCTGAACCGATGGACACTGCAGGTAAACAAACCGGCCCAGCCCAGCCTGCAAGTGGCTTTCCTTGGTGGGCTGCATGCCAGGGGTTGCCAATCCCTGATCTACACCATATGGTCACACCACATGGTTCCATGTGGTAATGCAATGGGGTATTATATTGAAAATGCTATGTTAGAAGAATTTTATGGTGGCCAACTCAAGCACTCAAAACTTAGGAAGGGACAGTGAAATCTTAATTCAGCCTCCTTTAGAGAATGCATGAGACAGTTTTGCCCATCATCACATAGGATGCGCAGTACTGCAAACCCTAAGGATTCCAAAATCTTGGATTATGCTCTCCAAAATCTTAATTTGGCTTAAAATTCATGAGATTTTAAAATATTAATAAATGTTAGTTTCATTTTATCTTTGGTTTGTGAGTCTTTATGGTTCACGTTCTCGAAGTTCTCCCCCTAACCATGAGGATCAGGAACCTTTTTTTTTTTTTTTTTTTTTAATTTTATTAAACAAAATCTGAGATTCTCACATAACATGAATGGAGGAACTGATACTAGGAAACACCGCCAAATATTGTGAGACTTGATGTCACAAGAGCTGGCAACACTCAAAGAGAGAATCTAGCTTTCCCAGGTATTAGTCCAGCCCTTTAAATGCAGAACAAGATTATTTTCTTGCTATACTCTGCCTCATTTACTATCCAGCCTGTGCACTGATGGAGGCAGGATTCCTGCAGAACAAATGTGTAATCAAATTAAAATAATTACAGACTGTATAAAGAAATTTATATCCGATTGCAGTAATCAGATTCTCATATGGAGGGTAATCCAAAGGTCACATGTGCAAATTCAGTTTAGAAGTATCAGAGACAGCCACACTTACACTTGAAACGTATTGTATGGTAAACTGAAATCCATTTAGAAGACAAATGTTATCCATCTTTAACACTCCGTTGCTGTAGTGTACAAAAGTGATCAGAGTTATTAAATTACTACAAGTTAGATGTGTGACAGACCCAACCTGTGGTTGAAGCACCATTCTTAATTCTACTTTTTAGGCCTAAACATTTCTGTGTTTAACAACTCACTTCAAAATTATTTTAATTGACAGCTCCCCCACAGTTGAAAGTCAGCTGGAGGCTGTGCTATATAATTAATGCGTAATTGAAAGCCTCCTCAATGGCTGTAACCCCTAGCTTACATTGGCTTCAAATCAATTTTGATTTAATGTAAAACTCTGAGTAGTCTCCAATTCATTCCTCCGAGAAACCTATAATGTTGCCTTAATATTCTGAACTACAAAAGGGAAGAGAAGTTAATGGACAACACATACTATACAAAGAACAGAAGAAAAGATGCAGGAAAAATTTAGATCAGACACATACAAGCGGTACATGAATAATTGATATCCTGCAAAAAGAAAACGAGTACTTGTGGCACCTTAGAGACTAACCAATTTATTTGAGCATAAGCTTTTGTGAGCTACAGCTCACTTCATCAAATAAATTGGTTAGTCTCTAAGGTGCCACAAGTACTCCTTTTCTTTTTGCGAATACAGACTAACACGGCTGCTACTCTGAAACCTGATATCCTGCAGAATGTTTCATACAAACACTGCTGAATTCCAAGTGTCTATATCAATGCAACCACCGTTTTCCAAATCTGATCAAAAGCGAAATAAAATGTGTCAAGTGCATGTCAATTAACTTGCCAAGTTAGTTTTCAGGAACCCTTTAGCCAGGCTTTCCAGGAAAGCCGCACAAACCCGGTTTCCAGTTATATTCTGAAACAGTGACAAAAGTTAGTCAGTCCAAGAATCTACAGCTTTAATTCCTTAGACTTTCATAGCTACATAAGGTGTGTTCTATGTCAATGTGGTCCATGCAGAAAGCTGGTACTCGTATACAGACACCAACTTGAAATCTATTTTTTTTTTAATTAGTTACAGATACTATACCTGCCCCAGAACCACCCCCCACACACACACACACATTTTTGAGACTTTAAAAATCTCATTCCCTCAACTGTTGCTGTCTGAATACAAAAGGGGTAAATAACCACAGGGGGAAAACAGTTATACTGAGTATATATGAAGTGTTGTCAGATGCACAAAATAAACAACTAAAATAGACAGAAAAGTTTTTTTAATCTGTTACTAACAGCTAAAACGTTAGTTGAAATGAAAGTAATACATTTTAAAAGTGAAGTGTGATTTTTAAGCTGACAAACACTTTAAAACACTAACAGTTGGGTAGAAGCATATACTTACAGCCCTGCACTTAGGACAGTGTTGGAATTAATATTTGAAATTATTAATATTAATATGGAATCCAAACACTAATTTAACCATAAATTCCTTTTTTAAATCTAAAGGACTTATACAATTGCATTAAACATGCTTGAAGAGCCTAAATACATTATTTACTATATCCAAACAGTAACAAAACATTTATAAGCATTTGTTGAAGATACTTGCAAATGGGCTAAACCCAGGATGCTCAGACTCAGATTGGTTGGCTCCAGCACAGCCAGGAAGGTATAAGCGGTGAACCTTTTAAGAGTTTACTTTTTACATGCTTTAAAAAAAACTGATGGCATTGCCAATTACTGACTTCAGCTACAAGTCTATTTGAGACAGTTCACCCCTATTTCCAGCTTAATATAGGTAAGATTTACAACCTCCTTTCTCGCCACGGCCTCCTCTCCTCCTTCTTGCTGACTAACAGTTTGTCTTTTGCACCTGGGCTCACAGAGGCTCTAAATTTTGAGATAACACTGGTGTGTGTGGTGGGAAGGGACATGTTGACTCATTTTAAGATTTATTTTGTCTTATTCAAAACCATCCACAGTCACCCCTATTGGTCAGAGGCCTTCTTTCTAGAAACTACCCCTTATTTTGTGAGTTATTCTTTGAACCAGATATACTTCCTACTTCACTCCTTCCGGCCTTTTAATTCATTATTTTCAAGGCCTTCCTTCTACTTGCAAGTCAGGGCCTTTCTTTATAACACATATATTTCCTTAAAATAACCTTAATTCTTTAATCTCGTATGTATGCTATAGAGAGCATGGTGAGGGACCATTTTATATAAGATGCAGGAGGCAGTGTGCTCTAGGATGGTTGAATGCTTCCAGAACCACACTGCAGGCTTGGCATGACACGAATAATTAAACATGGGGGAAGGCTTCATTTTTTGAAAGACAGGATTAGGGAAGTAACTAAATTAGCAGCCTACAAATGGAATGTTTGTGTTAATTTAAGTAAATGGGTCAGCAAGCCAAAAGACAGAATATCTGAGCTAGCTAGGATAAGAAGGGAAACTCCAAGGGAACCTTTTACTAAGAAAAAGAAAATAATGGACAAGAGAAGTTGAGAGCATAAAGATGAGGTAAAGAGTAAAGCTGAACATGGACAGGGCATGGACAAAGCATGCTTTACATGGAGATTGGTTCCTGCAAAGTAGCCAAGTCAATCCCAAAACTCGTGATGCAATGTATAGTGAATGTGATGTGTAAATGTATATGACGATATGGGGACTCTGTGTAAGTTTGGATGTATATAGTCAAGTCCCCCACCTTAACATATGTACCATCTTTCCTTTCCTTGCCAGCTACTACACTTAGTCCAAATTGTGTACTTCAAAGAACAATGCTATTATATGACGACAAATAAGCAAACTTTACATGTGTGGTATACCCTATACCCACCTCTACATTTGAGTCTGATCAACTCAGCGTGGCTTTGCTTTATGCCAAATAAAAGAGCCTGAGTGACGAGACTGGAGTCAAACTGAGTTCTTAGGGAACCAAGTGGAAGAGATCTCGGACTATAGCTTGCAATTGACAAACTTATGTTTGGCCATCCAACATATTAAAAGTCTAACTGTTTTAAAGTTCAGACACACAAGGTGAGAGACAACTTGTCTCTCTAATAATCTGAGAGAAACAGCTACAATATTACTGTAAACAGGTTTTAAAAATTGACCATTAATAGTCCCCTTTATGATTTTTCAGTTTTTCCTCCTAGTTTTTTTTGTAAATCTAATCAAGAAAGTTAACTTTTCATATCTATTCAGAATCCAACACTCCAAAAACTGGCACACAAAGCTATCACATAAGTAAGCACTGTGTTTTATACACAAACTTTTATGAATAAGAGACTAAAATGAATACAGCTTCATTAATTCTTACTTCAATTGCCAATGCCACTCATGTTCTTACAAAAGCCTGGCACTTTTAGGTCTCATATTATCACGACTGTACTTTTATAAAACACACCACAACACATTTACTAGTCTACAAAGTGTCAAATAAAACTAAACTAAACTTGATAAAGTGAGCGAAGGACATTTTATAATGCATTATCCCTGGGACTTTCTTGTTACTTGTTCGCTTAACAGCAAATTTGTAAAGTTTGATAAGCCACACTCTCTCTTGGTCACTAGTGTGAATTAGTACAGTTCCACTGTAACTAGTAATCACTTCAAAGGCCTTGCTTACACTAGGACTTTAGCACAGATTGAAATGGAGTGGAGACTACTGCTATTTGTGGATTATGATGTTTCTCATCACAGAATCCCAGAGACTGATAGACAAGAGGCCAGTTATGAATCTTCAGAAGTCTACATGTTGGCCATATATACCCTTTATACCTTCATATATTACTCCTTCTAGAGTTGATGCTGTGCATAGTCACTCCCCCATTCTAACATAGTCGCTCTCTTTCCCTTCCTTGGCAGCTATTACACTCTAGTCCAAATTTTGTACTTCAAAGTGCAATGCTAAAATTATATGATGGCAACTAAACATTTTTTAGTGAATTATATCAGTGTTAGCATCAAAAATTAACATAATGGTTACACTATGGTCTTTAATTTGCATCTTGCAAATACAATTTTAGTTTCATTTCTGTTCTATATATCCTGTGGCAAAATGTGGCCTCCAAACATGCTTTAGCATTAGCAGTTCTCAGCACAAAAAAAATGGGTTAGAAGAGACATTTCTTCTAAAGAGACATGCTCTCTGCAAAGAATAAAATTTAAGCATTGCTAACAGGTGGATACAACATGTGTCTCCAGGTGTCTCTCATGAACAGTTACAGCTCTGATAAGTGTGTCCAAACAGATTTCTTGAAAATTAATCAAGTATTTGCACCAGTAACAGCCTTCTTGTTTGTAATTAGTTTTGTAATTATGTTACCCTTCCCATTTTCCATTTGTTTATGCAAAACAACCAACAACACTGGTTGACATTGCTTGACTTGATAACTTAGTGTAACTATATATGCTATCAGCTAAAAGATTAAGTTAAAAAGGAAAACCTTGGCTAGCGACGTACATGATCCCCAGAAAACAAGCAACAACTATGGAACTAAACTCCCCAAGCAACACTAAAGTCTATTAACACTCAACATAACACCTTGAGAAGAGTTACTATGATTCACAAGCATTATGTGGGAGGAGAGGCTGATTAAACTATTAACTAGAGCAGCATTTTAAGTAGTCGTTGACCAGTAAATTAAAGTATTGTGCTGTGTGAAAGTAGTGTTCTGATTAAGTAATTTGTATTAAAATATATGCAAAGGAAGCAAGTGTATCCCACTTTTGCTACAGCTGGTCATCTACAAAAATCAATTGTGACAGACACCGTTACTATGGGTGATGACAGCAATTCTGACTTGGCACTGGATTTAGAAGAGAACACTAAAATGCAATAAAAAACTAAGACGACAAAAGAAAGATAGAGTTATGTAAATGAAGATTATTTTCCCAGATATAAAGGTTAGTTTATAGTTAAAGGT
This sequence comes from Lepidochelys olivacea, assembly GCF_965140295.1. Classification (NCBI taxonomy): domain Eukaryota; kingdom Metazoa; phylum Chordata; order Testudines; family Cheloniidae; genus Lepidochelys; species Lepidochelys olivacea. Next base: position 61,584,773 of record NC_140418.1, on the reverse strand, counting down.
ATTAAATACAGACCAATACCCTTAAAACCAATGTTTTTATAAATAGAGATGTCTCAGAAATATTACACAGACAGGAATTGCAAAAGTAGGGTTATTTGTGGAACCTTGTCAGGGAGCCTGTATTACCACCCTGAATCAATATAACTATGCTGCCTAAAGAAGTGGGGATGATGGTGCAAGCAGAAGAAGAGGGATCGCTAATGGGAAGAATAAAAAAAGCACAAAATTTATGCGTATGCAACTTCCTCTCCATGCCCCTGTAAACCATTTTCTTCTCCACATTCTTATAAACCAAAAGTCAGTACGTAAATGAATCAGATATTGCCATTAGATTCATGCTGTGTACAGCTTTACATTCTAGAGTAGTATAAATACCCACCTGCTGAAGTGAAAAAACAGATTGACAGAGCCAGAAGAGTACCCAGAAGTCACCTACTACAGGACAGGCCCAACAAAGAAAATAACAGAACGCCACTACCTGTCACCTTCAGCCCCCAACTAAAACATCTCCAGCGCATCATCGAAGATCTACAACCTATCCTGAAAAATGATCCCCCACTCTCACAGATCTTGGGAGACAGACCAGTCCTCGCTTACAGACCCCCAACCTGAAGCAAATACTCACCAGCAACAGCACACCACACAACAAAAACACTAACCCAGGAACCTATCCTTGCCACAAAGCCAGATGCCAACTCTGCCACATATTTATTCAAGTGACACCATCTTAGGATCTAATCACATTAGCCACGCCATCAGGGGCTCGTTCACCTGCACATCTACCAATGTGATATATGCCACCATGTGCCAGCAATGCCCCTCTGCCGTGTACATTGGCCAAACCGGACAGTCCCTACGCAAAAGAATAAATGGACACAAATCTGACATCAGGAATCATAACATTCAAAAACCAGTAGGAGAACACTTCAACTCTGGCCACTCAGTAACAGATTTAAAGGTGGCAATTTTGCAACAGAAAAGCTTCAAAAACAGAGTCCAATGAGAAACTGCTGAGTTTGAATAAATATGCAAACTAGATACCATTAACTTGGGTTTGAATAGAGACTAGGAATGGCTGGGTCATTACATGTATTGAATCTACTTCCCAGTGTTAAGTATCCTCACACCTTCTTGTCAACTGTCTAAATGGGCCCTCTTGATTATCACTGCAAAAGTTTTTTTTCTCCTGCTGATAATAGCTCATCTTAACTAATTAACCTCTCACAGTTTGTATGACAACATCCAACAATACATCTTACTATATGTTCCATTCTATGCATCCGATGAAGTGGGCTGTAGCCCACGAAAGCTTACGCTCAAATAAATGTGTTAATCTCTAAGGTGCCACAAGTACTCCAACTGCATTTACTGTAATTAAGGCAAATTAGTTTGGTTACTGTTTAAAGTTAGAAAAAAGTAGGAGTATGATTTACAGATGTTTTTTGAAATTTACAAAGTGTTAATGTGCAGCCAATGTTTCATTTTATAGTCTTTGATGGCCAGTAGAAGGGCAATAGCTTGGAAAGCTGAAAGTAGTATCAAATTAGCTGAAAAGGGGCTCTGACAGTCACAGCAAATTAAACTGTTTTCTTGAATCCTTTTCTTCCACTTCCAGTTTATAGAATTTGCCTTCTCCCTCAATCTTTTTTTCTTTTGTCCCTTTTACACACACTAAGGGCATAGCTACACTTGCAGATGTAGAGCGCTTTTAGTTAAACCAGCCTTCATAGAGTGCAATAGGGAAAGCGCTGCAATCTGTCCACACTAACAGCTACAAGCACACTGCCGTGCCCACATTAGCAGCTCTTGCAATGCTCTATCCCAGCATGCAAGTGGCTGTAACGTGCTTTTCAAATGGGAGGGGTGGGGTGGAGTGTGACAGGGAGTGTGTCGTGTCTATGTGGGGGAAGAGAGAGTGGGTTTTGGGGGGCGCTGGGAGCATGTCAGCATGCTGTCTTGTAAATTCAGACAGCAGTAGACCCTCCCCTCCCCCCCGCCTCTCTCTCAGACACAGCATTCCACAGTAATGGTTGCTTTGTCCCGGAGCAGATAAGTATGCCGGCTGTCAGAAATGGAGCTTTCAAAGGGCATATCCACATTCCTACAGCGAGGTCAAAACAATGAGAATAGTGGCCACTTGAGTTAAGGGGATTATGGGACGTTTCCAGAGACTGATCAGAGCGCAGTAATGCAACACCTCGTTCACACTGATGCCCAGGCGTTTCAGCCAAGGCGCAACAAGCATTAATCTTCTCACCGAGGTGGAGTACCAGGAGCACTCTAGCCGTGGAGTCAGAGTGCTCTACATGCCTTGCCAGCGTGGATGGTTAGTGAGCTAGGGCACCCGGGGCTGCTTTAATGCGCTCTAACTCGCAAGTGTAGCCAAGCCCTTAACCTGTGTTTAACCTCTCCCATTAACCTTCTCTTCCTTTACTTCTGTAGAAAGCAGATGGTTTGTGTTACCATGTTCAGATTACTCTTAGGGCTGGTTAACTCAGAAAAGTTAAATCATTTTAACTATACTGGTACAGGTGGTACAACTGCCCCAGTGTGTACACAGTTATTCCTGCATAAAAGTGCTTCATACTGAAATAGCTATTTCCATACACTATATAAGACACCTTTATACCAGTATAACTGGATCCAGACTAAGGACTGTACTGGTATAACTTTTTTCAATTAAAAATCACACTCTCTCTAACCAAAATAGTTTTACCAGTACAGTACAAGCCTTTAGTCCAGGTCCTAGGCTCAGAAAATCCACAGAATATTTCTACTGGTTGCTGCAACACTTCACAAGAATTTCTTCACATGCTCCTACTGCACCTTCAATGCCAACTACTTCAGTTCATTAACTAATTAGTTCATAAACAAATTCATGTTTGGTTTTCTTTGGTGAGCCGTGACTGGGTACATTTGGAGTTCAGACACCTCAAAGTGCACAATATAGCCTCAAATGTAGCCTCTGAGGGCAACAACTTGCCATGTCTCAGCAAGGAAAAAAAAATCACTTTTAAAGAACACAGCATATAATTTATAAAGGGCTCCATTAATGAAGTGTTAATAGTGGGGAAAGAAATGTCCTTTTAATTTTTTTAGTAGTTGCCATCAAGCTAATTTATGGGAATACATTTCTAAGCAAAAATTATTACTACTTTTAGACCCACAGAAGTAACGGCTGGTGAGACATATGCAACTTTGCACATTATGATCTACTGATCTATTACTTTTTTTAACTAGAAGGGTAGTTAGTTACACTGGAATAGCAGTTGGTTCAGCTATGCTGAGTTTGATTTTAGACTGTCAGTCGGATGTGCTTCTATAAGAAACAGCTATCATAATATTATAGCATCATGGTTCGCAGGGTACGAAAATGATGGGAGAATTTATTAGTTCAACAGTATTTCTATGTGTTAATTTATTTTGCTATAAATATTTCAAATTCTTGCTTCACTTCTATTTTTTAGTCACACATGAACTCACCCATTCTTTGTGTGAATTACAACTTATTCCCCATTTAGCAATGATTTAGAGAATGGGTAAAATTTACCATTTAAAAACAGAGGAGTGAAAAAGTCTGCCTTTAGAAATTAACACTCCCTTCCATTCAATGTATTTAGTTGGTTCAGAGGTCATCATTCTTGCAAACAACATTCATACTAATACTTTTACCTACCATTCAAGGATGCCTATGCTTTCTTTACAATTTGGACTGTAAAATTAAAATTCAGTTGTCAAGAGATAATAGATACTGCTTCTTGAATAATTACTACTCTGGCTATATCTTTATATCTGAAGACAATCTTTTATAAGGCATATTTTAGTCAGCTACTTACTTTAAATCCTGTAGAAGGTCTTTTGCATTAAGCATAGTTATTAAAGAAGTTGTAGCTGCTGGAATAATGATTATGGGCGTTCGAGATCCTGTAGAGAGAGAATAAAAAAAGGCAAATATAATTTTAACAAAATGTAATTACAAAATTTTATCACTTGCCTTACAGCACAAAATTGTGAAAGAATATCAAAATCCACTCCGTCTTTATCATTCTCAATTCAGGATAAAAAAAAAAAAGTATATTTACATGAAGGTTTGCCTTTATAAAAGGGACTCAGCTATAGGTAACTCACCTTTTTTCTGGTTTGGAGGTGGTCTTGCTTGGGAAACTGTAAAACAGAAAATATTAGTGACTGACTGACATAGGAGTAACTATCTACCAAGGTGAACAAAGGTGAACAATCTAGCTATTGGTATTTGGAGGATAAACATCTTTGGTATTAATAAAATAATCCTGAAACATAGTTAAATCTACCCAGGTCAAAAAGTTTACTGGAACTAATCCATACACTTTTCTCTTGCCCCTCCCCATCTCATATCAACAGAACACCACACACTACTAAGGATTTTCAATGGCAGAAAGTTGCATTTCATTGTGTATGATGTGAGACTGAGTTGAGGATCTATGCATGAAGAAATAATCTTCACAGAGCCTCATCTTTTTACTGGTGGCAGTGGTAACACATAACAGTATGAAAACTTGGTTGCCCTTTAATACAGAGTTCACAATTGCCAAATTTGATTGTCAGGGCATGTTTAGTGTCCCCAACAATCTGGATTGGGTGAGCTCCTCACATGTCAGGTACAATAAAGCACGGCAGATAGGCATAGCAGCCCTCAGGCTGAAAAGCTGGCCAGAAATCATTAAGAAGATTTAACAAATGCATGATGGTAGAAATCCCTTCAACAGATGGGGAACATATTCCGTAAGCTTGGACACAGGGTCTTCTCTTCTTTTTAAAGTTTTGTTTTCAGGCTTCCAAGTTCAGTGACCTGCTCACGTGGGAGATATTCCAGTTCAAGTGTGGAGTTATTTCATGGATAGAAAATGCATGCCGCCATGGCTCACTTTAAACAACCTGGTAAAATCAGACAGAGACCCACTATGAAAGTTTTACGGTAATGAGCTCTCTTCTAATACATTAGTTTTCTTTGGCCATCTCTTCCAATTATGCCAGCTCAGGTCAAGATAAAACAGTGCTGGCCATGGTACTACGAATGAATAGGTTGGCTTGCTGTTGATTAGTACTCTCATAGATTACTTTTCCGTGAAGAGTCCACAACATTTTCAGGACTCCAAACAAACTTGCTGCTGAGGATGAGAATTCTTATCATAAGGGTTTAGCCTAGTTTAGAAATTAGAGAAAGTACAATATACCGTCAAGTCACAACTGGTACTAAGCACAACAAATTTCTTTAATTGATTTCCAGTGTTGTAACACACCTATTCATGCTTATTTATGACCAACTGTTTCAGAACCTAACTGTGGTACTTAAGTATGCACCACACACACACACACACACACACACCCCCCTACTGTCCGAAGATAGGGACCATAATTTAAATTATCTCTACCTGACACTGTCAAAACCATGGAAATAATTGGTCACGCCACTTTTAACTATAAGGTCTGTAATGGTTTAGTAACTTCATTAATTATTAAAAAAAAGCCATTTTAAAGGTTAAAATAATCCCATATAAATGTTGTTTCTTTCTGGAAGGCATGAAGCTATTTGTCCACCTGGTTTTAACGTTAAATAAACTATTCTATACAATAAAAAAAAAACTATAAAAAATTCTACAATTTAACCAAAAAAATTAGAAATGATAGGTCTCTAGCTCAAGTGTGACAAAATACTTTCATTTGATGGACCGAGCAAACATTCCTATGCTATAAAAGAACAACATTCTCCTGCTCTGCTATTAGTCTAATATTTTAAAAGATGAGGAAACAAAGTGTCCCAGAATGGGCATGATATGAATCCATTTTGGAGCAAAAATCCAAGAGACATACTTGCTCCAGATCCTTAATACCTCTGTTCTTAATTCTCTTTGCACCTTACAATATACAGAAGGCTAACTAGGGGGCAACACCAACATAACCCTTTTTAATATACAAATAAACAGGTCTGTCAGTTAACAAGTGTGAAATTTCATCTAGCACTGTGGTCATGTTGATGACAGTGGTTTATCCATTTGGATTTCTGCTCTTGCTATTTCTACCCTTTTCATACCCTTGTTTGTCAGTTCCAAATACATTCATATTCTCAACAGCCCTAGTCAGATAAATATGACAGACAGGATGACCTTTCTAGCACTGAAACAACTGGGAAGATAAAAAAGAACAAAAGGAATCACAATAACACAGCACAATCTAAAAACAATTTAGAATAGTATTCAATACTTAATAGACTTTCATGGGGAAACTATTTTACAAAAGCAAATCTTTAAGCATTACTTTCACTAAAAAGATCCCAAGGAATTAACAAGGTATATATCCTCATCTGGTGACCTACCCAGGCCACATAAAGTAGTAGTTTTACATTTTGCTTTAGCAACATCACTTTTCACTTTGTGAAAAGCTTAAAAGAGCATCACTAAATTTGACAAAGCTATGAAAAAAAATTCTTGCATAACACTTCCCAAAACAATATGGCCTTGGCAAACATCTTCACAGTATCTACACCTGACCAAGTCCTGTAAACAAATTTCCCCCAATCTTTCAAAATTTACCAGTTGTAACAGTCCACTTTTCTCAATGTGTGTACTTAACATGAGCAAATCAATGACTACCACATTATGCTAAGGCACTAGGGAATATCACAGATCACAAAATTAAAGGGGAGAAGAGAAAATAAGTATGGTGTTCCTGGGGGCATTCTGCACCAAAACAATTAAAAATTCTCTGCACAATATTTTAAAATTCTGCAAATGTTATTTGTCAAAATACTACTACTTAATCATACCAGTTTCAATTATTTTGGTAATTTATTTCAAGACACATGTCAAGTATGTCTGATTCCCCCAGGAGCAGAGAGTTAAGGAAACCCCTATGACAACGCAGTTCCTGTTTTCCTGCCCCTTTCCCCTCACCAGAGCCCAGCTGCCCCCCACCTGCCCCCAAACCTCCACCATGGGACCCGCTCAGCCCCCACCTAAGTCCAAGGATCCAGAGGGAGAAACTTCCTGATGCTTGGTCCCAGGGTTGCATGAAGTTTCCTGCACACTGCCCCCTCCTTCCCTCAGGGCATGCTGGGAACTACAGCTGCCAGGAACCCTCTAGCTCCATCCTCCTCCCCCGAGCAGTGTCTTCTATGTGTGAGCTGGGCTCTGCCAGGACCCCTAGTGGTGGCGAGCAGCACTGCAGCCCATTTCTGTTGGGGAAAGGAAATTCTGCACGCTCGTTAATTTATACAAAATTCTGCATTGCACAGAGGCGCAGAATTCCTCCAGGAGTAGTATGGGTTTCAGTATAATGGGGGCCAATATTAGTCTGAGACACTGTACTGTTTGGATTGGGATTGTTAAATGGCTTCTAGGTATACTTAGTCTTGCCTCAAAATGGGGAGGTGTTCTAGATGACTTTTCAAGGTCCCTTCCAGCCCTACATTTTTATGATTCTATGATTTTGATGCACAATATGTTGTGTGTTATGATCCCATCAGTAATTATTGGGGGGGGGGGATTTTGGGGTCCACAATTCTAGTAAGAGTTTTTGCTCCTGCCCCACTACACCGGTTTTCGATTTTAGTCAACACCGTTCCACTATACCTCCACTCCCTGATTTCGTCCCTTTCATCCCCCTCATATCCCTAATTTTTCTCTCAAACCCACTGTCTCCCACTCTCACATTTTCCTGTGCTCTTACTCCTCTCCCATCAATTCCTCTGGTCTCCCAAAACACAAAAGCTGTCGTAGCATGTAAGCCACCAATATTATAAGGTATTCAAAGGAAGCCATGATCTTAGCTGGGGTTCTAAGAACTACCGTAACGCTAATTCTACTAATACTAATAATATCTGGATAGCACCTATCACATTTTTGCATGCTTAGTGAACAACAAGAAAGGGAATTTGTGGAAAGGTTCTTGAAAATTAATAGGAGTGCCCAATGCATGACTAAGAAATAAATCATGCCAAAATGGCATTTCTCCCCACCCTTATCACTGGGCCAAGAAAGTGCTTGGAAGAACTATACTATCACTGAACGCATTTGTACCAGTTACCAGATTTTTCCTAGCTCTAACAGGTGTAGTCATATTGAAACTTTGTCATGGAAGTAGTGGTAAATAGAATGACTGCTTGATTTCAACATTTTAGCTGCCATTCTCAAGAACTACAGCATAGAAATTTACTACTACACACCATTTCAATGCTGGTATTAAATATTTTCAGACAGTAGAAAGCATAGGGGTTTTTTGCTTTAATGGTTCACAAGAAATCAGCTGTTGAATTCAACTCAAAATACCACCCTCACCCCACACAAATACCTTAAGTTTTGGGCACCAGTAGCTCTTGAATTGCTAGGTCTAGAAATAAAAGTTTTATGGTGTGCCAAAGTTTTCAAAGCATTCCAAGAGTATATGGTATTTGATTCTAGCTATGGTAGTTCACAAGAAGTCAGACTGTAAAACTGCCACTAGTCCATCATCCTAGCAGTGCTATTTCTGTACTAGTTCAGGGTGAGCATAGCTAATCCCAGACCTTGGACCACTGCAACAATAATATGTTAATTAATACACAGTGGCTATATATTTCCAATACATATCTTAACAAAATGTATAAGGATTTTAGCTACAATCTTGTCCTAACTCAAAATGCTTTCATTCCAGATAATACACAAATAAAGTAATTCTGTTTACCTGGTCTTGGCACAGGCTGTGCTGCTGGGGTTTGAGTTTTCCTGGCAGAAGCACCTTCCTTTAAAAAGAAAAAAAAAAAAAAAGAGTTAACATTTACATGAATGGCTTTTCTCTTATTCAGATTTCCTTTTAGTTAAATGTAAAACAGCTTTTTAATGATGTTTAGGACATAACATTCTACCAACAACTAAATATGCAGAAAACTCTTCACAACCACTGTTTTGGACTTAAAAAGTCTGAAAATTAAAAATAAAACCTCTTTGCACGTTAATGGTCTATCCAAGGGAGGTCAGTGTCATTAGATAGGGCAACTGAGGCAGAAAGGTGAAGTGACTTGTCTGCTGGTGTCAAATATAAAGGGAAGGGTAAACACCTTTAAAATCCCTCCTAGCCAGAGGAAAAACTCTTTCATCTGTAAAGGGTTAAGAAGCTAGGATAACCTCGCTGGCAAATGACAAATGAGGAGACAAGATACTTTCAAAGCTGGAGGGGGCGGGGAGAGGAACAAAGGTTCTCTCTATCTGTGTGACGCTTTTGCAGGGAACAGGAAAGGAATGGAGTCTTAGAACTTAGTAAGTAATCTAGCTGGATAGGCGTTAGATTCTGTTTTGTCTAAATGGCTGATAAAATAAGCTGTGCTGAATGGAATGTATATTCTTGTTTTTGTGTCTTTTTGTATCTTAAGGTTTTGCCTAGAGGGATTCTATATTTTTTGAATCTGATTACCCTGTAATGTATTTACCACCCTGATTTTACAGAGGTGATTCTTTTACTTTTTTTTTCTTCCATTAAAATTCTTCTTTTAAGAACCTGATTGCTTTTTCATTGTTCTTAAGATCCAAGGGTTTGGGTCTGTGTTCACGTATGCAAATTGGTGAGGATTTTTAACAAGCCTTCCCCAGGAAAGGGGGTGTAGGGTTTGGGGAGGATTTTGGGGGGAAAGATGTTTCCAAGCGGGCTCTTTCCCCGTTATATATTTGTTAGACGCTTGGTGGTGGCAGCAATAAAGTCCAAGGGCAAAAGGTAAAATGGTTTGTACCTTGGGGAAGTTTTAACCTAAGCTGGTAAAAATAAGCTTAGGGGGTTTTCATGCAGGTCCCCACATCTGTACCCTAGAGTTCAGAGTGGGAAAGGAAACTTGACAGCTGGGAAACCTTGGTCTAGAAGCAGAGCCAGAAATAGAACCCAGGTCTCCTGAGTCCCAGTGCAGGGCACTGCTCTATCCACTAGGAAACAGTGCTTCTCCTTTTACATATGATCACTTGGACAAGATATAATATGTGAATGAAAGTCGATGACTGTCCACATCAAAAACCAAAACTGGTATTATTCTCTGAATCTACTCATGAGATGCTCTGGACTGGAATGTTATGGCCAGGATTTTGAAAGGCATTTCTGTTCTGAAAAGTCTGTATATAAAAACTGTACCTTCTTGTTCAGTACATCTGAGCTTGTGTCTTCCCTGTCTTATCTGTTTACTTTAACATAGAAAAACAAATCTGTACCGCCACTCTTTACTCCTGTTCGCTCTGCAGAGCCAACACATTAGCCAAGAGTGAGCCAATTGTAATTGGCTCTGAATCAACATTAGAGTTGTTTCAAATGGAAGGACAAATTCTGTTCTCATTCCTGTGAACAGATATTGGATATAAAATCCTTAGATAATGCACAAATGCAAAAAGAAGGACTAGCTTAAGTTTACAGATCTGACTGAATAATCATTTTTTGATATGTAAACTGAGCATACACTTGATCTGGAAATCACTGAGACATTACAAACACTGAACTGCAAAATGCCATTGTTATGAAGTGCTCAGCAACCCGAAATGGGGAACGATTTTCAAAAGAGCTGTATGAAAGGGACCTCATCACATGATTCCCACATGGATATGTAAACAAGTAACACTGTGCTCTGTAACTAAGAAAACTCATCAGTAGGAGACTGAAGACCAGGAGCTACAAGATCAATGACACTTTTAAAGTCACACAAACCCTCTAAATCTTAACGTTTCTCCAATGGAAGTTAAACCCCAATCTTGATCTACAAAACTGTGTGATACGAGCACAAGGATGCATCAGTTGTCAACTTTCTAAAAGGCTCAAATTCAATCAGACATCTCTCCACTGAAGTTCAAAAGAAAATGCCTGATTAATTACATATGGGTAGGACTCATCTTAGTATACAGTCAGCTTCTCCAACTTCTAAAGCAACTACTCTGCTGCTGACCTTGATGCAAGGATTTAACTTCCTTCTCAGAAGAAAAGGATTAATGCTGAATTTCTCTGTGCTGTTTCTGGTTGGTTAAAATACCATGGTCTATGCTGGCTGCTACATTAACTTTAAAAATAATTTTTGCAAGACATGCTGCATCTCTGCTCTGGACAAGCTATTTTTTGCTACTGTCCTTTCAGAGTAACTATTCAACTGCATAGAAATTGATACAAGTCCAAGCATTGCACTCTAAGGGCAAAGCAGCAAGCCAAGCTGGCAAGAACAAAGGATGGCTACCTTAGAGAGATCCCTTGCAACTAAAGAACAGCTGGAATGTGAGACTCAACACCCCTCTTTTGTTTCCAGAGAAAGTGAGAAGAAGATTTCCGCAGTCCATTTTACAGGGAAGTCAATGTTGCCACAAAGGGGTTTTAATTGTATATTTTGAATACCAAACTTCATGTTGCCTCCCATAAACTTAATGGGAAAAAAATCCCAAATTAGTAAATTTCCTGAAACACATGGATGGGGGTGTGGGGAGAGAATCATAGCAAGCACCCACAGATAAAGACAAAAGCTCACAAACACAGAAAAAGCCATAGCTACTCAATTTTAAACAAAGTTTTCGATCATACCTGAACACTACTCTCTCTCAGACTTTGTACAGAAGTCCATACTGTTTGATTTTCAGAGAGTAAAGTCAGTCATATTTATACCACATAGCCCTTCCTCAAATTGTTGCCTTGTTTCCCCCTATCATATTAATATAATTAATTAATTAATTATTAATGGAAAAAACTTTTTAAAATACCAGTTAACCAACCTGGAAAAGTCATCTGTTTGTGCATAAGAACACACAGCTCTTATGACCCACCCGCTAAAACATGACAATAGAAGTAGTGGAAGGTGGGAGAGGAAAGAGTACAGGAATGCAGATGCGACATGCCAAGTTGAAGAAGTCTGCAAACCTCCAGACACATTCTAGCATGAGAGCAGAGTTTCAGCATTTTGTGACTAAGTTTTTGAGGAAAATCACTAGACTTCCACCAACAGGACTGGGCAAGGCATACTACATTCTTTGTCCCTGCGACATGCTTAACAACTTGAGTACTTCCAGCCAAATATACGGGGAAAAAAGGGAACTAAATGTAGTAAACTACTCCCATTCATCTCAAGTGTGTGTTAACTCTGAAGCCTAACAAATACTAACATTGTCAACCATGTTCACTGCTAGTCATTTTAGCAGAAGCTTCCAGCTAATGGAAAAGGAGGGAAAGGGAGTTAGACTCCCAATTCCCATTCAGTGAGATTTGGTTACTTAACTTCCTTTGGCTGGCATTTTCAAGGGACGATACATGGTTTTATGCATTGTGGTTGCATATTAAAGTCAGAGAGAGATGGGAGAAAACGTCCGAGGGGAGAAATGTCTCCCCTGTGTTGCTACATCAGCAGAGCAGTTAAGTAAAAAAAGCCCAACAAAACCTGGAAAGCAGCATCCTATACTGAAATGGATTTTGAATGTGTGACAAGAGGCACAATTAGCTCTCATCTGACTATATGTTAATGCTACAAGTGATCACTCAATAGCAGAAGGATAAGAAGTTATTTTCTAGAGTATGAAGCCCATTTTATACCATGCAATAACATTCACTAATCTTCCACATTTTAAAGAACCATCATTTAAGCTGCATAGGGAAAATTATGAAACCTGGACGAACACTATACAATAAAGGACCCGTAAGAAAGCAGTACATGCTTGAAATCTTGGATAATACAGGACAAGCAAAAACGAAGTCACCTATTCATTAAACAATCAATCACTCTTCTAGTATTAGCATTGGTTAAGGAGGCAATGAAGCATTGCTAACCACACAGCTCCATTCTCTGACATCCCAATTTCACACCGTGTTCTACGAGCGCTGAGCAAATCCCCACTACACAAACATTATGTTGTAGTTATAATACTTCTAGCTAGGTTAGACAGGATGGAACTCTTTAATAAAACCACTCCTTAAATCAGTCATAGGAGTCACTAGAGAGAGGGCACACTCAAACCCAAGGCCTGAGAGCAGTAACAGCACCTGCCAGCTATACAGGGTGGAGAAGGGAGATTAGGAATCTAACAGTCAGGCTTGCAAGGCAGTGCTGATTACTAGCACAAGGCCAGCTCCTAAAAATCCCTCTCCAAGCTACCCTGGATAAATCACTTGTACTTATGTTAAAACCATATGGCACATTTCGAAAGGACACAGCTAATTCATATTTACTGTAGAACATTACGCACCTTCTTCAAAGGCTAAAAAAGAATTTTTATGATAAACTGTTGTTTTGAACAGCATGCTGTCTCATAGCATCTGTTTTCTGATGGGTAGCACACAGAAATTGGCACTAAGAAGAATTGTACATCTGATTATCTTAGTTTTGTGGTCTTGGCATTATGAATTATAATGGAAAACTTTTGTTCTGTAAAACATTTTTTGTAGTTTATATGTATGTGTGGTTTCTTTCTTCAATAGAATATACATACAATGCCAGAATAACATGAGTACAAAACTATCCTGAGGATATTATGATTTCCAAGGGGCACATGTTTTGCCCTGATTTTTCATCTTTATTGTAGAGCAAACCAATGATCAATGATTCACACCTGAAGTCAAAGGAAAAATATAAACAGCACCAAATAACTAGAAAATGGAAGCATTTAAAACTGTGAAGTGCCAAGATATCTGATAAGTTGTGCTGTAGCAAATAATTTCAATAATTCTATTTAAATGAATGGATAATATACAAAGGTGACCAGCATCTGGAACGGGAAAAATATCTGGACTCTTCAGAGAAATGAAGAATAAAGAATTAAGGTCAAAGTAAGGATTGCAATGAAGGAGAGAAAAGAAGCACAAAGAGGAGTTCAACCACGATTCAAAAAGCCATCAGCAAGCTGAAGACTCATGCATGAAGTAGTACAGAAATACATGGCTAGGAGAGGAAAAGAAGCATTTTTCCCATCGAGTAATAGAAAAAGCCAAGAACATTTTGTGAAATTGTCTATTATTCAAAACAGTGAAGGAATAAGACTGAACAAGAAGCAACTGAGACTCTCCTCAGAGTATGGGATCAACGACAGGAAGATGGTGGATGAAATTTACTTTAGACAGCTTACAAAGATCCACCACACCAAGCATTCCAACTTTTCAGTAAAAACAGCTAATGAATTGTTGACAACTGATAAATACTCCTATAAAAAGAAAAGGAGTACTTGTGGCACCTTTTCTTTTTGCGGATACAGACTAACACAGCTGCTCTCCTACTCCTATAAAAGACATCTTACTTCAAAATTGCTTTATTCCACCTCATTTCCCTTTAAGATTACTGATGATTTAATTTTTCTGACCCTCACATTAAAAACTATGCAAAGCATGTAGTAGGAGGAACAATTATTAATATCTGTTTAACGAGTACGAGATTTCAATGCTACTTGTTTAAAATTTCCTGCAATGAGACAAATGTATCAAGTTGGAGAAAAATACATACTAGCACAAAAGTCATACGCATGATAATTTTGCTGCCCTAAAAAAGAAAAGTTACTGATTTTAAGTAGAGAATAAATAGAATAATAGAATAGCAGGGTTGGAAGGGATCTCAGGAGGTCATCTAGTCCAACCCCCAGCTCAAAGCAGGAACAATCCCCAATTTTTGCCCCAGATCCCTAAATGGCCCCCTCAAGGATTGAACTCACAACCCTGGGTTTAGCAGGCCAATGCTCAAACCACTGAGCTATCCCTCCCCCACAAAGTTATTGCGCTCTCCGTTGGGGAATCGAATCCCAGTCTCCCGCGTGACAGGCGGGGAAACTCACCACTAATAGGGAAAGGGGCAGGACCGCGCACATTTCAGTTGTTGTTTGCAAGTAAAAGTAAAGATTCTATTGTTCATTGGCTGCAGTTCAGTTTAGATGTCAACAATCACTACAGATACATACTATAATACTACAGTTTTCCGGGGGAGGGGAGAGGCACTAACTTGGAAAATTTAGTTGATATAGTAAGCATCACGAGAAGTAGCAATGATCACACCTATTGAACGAATGACCCTCATTGCCTCATAGAAGTTTCTGAATATCATGGAACATTTTTGCTCAAAGGATGACATACCTAATTCTTATGCATAAATTGTCAGATTGGTAAAGAGAAGATTATGAATATTCATAAACAAATTCAGTAATTAGTCACAAAACCCTGTAATTTTAAAAACACAAATCTTCCTTAGACAGGCTTCTTACACAATATTTTAATCACAAACAAGTTAGTTTAGTCTTCCTAATTTACCTTGCAACATTGTATTTTGCCAACTCACGACTTAATCAGCTTTCATTATCTGTTTTCCTGTTCCCAGGTAACTACCATTTCGTTTTTAGGCATGAGTATCAACTTCATTTATTATTACATATTCAGTCACGCAGTAACAGCACCCAATGTATGTGTTTTCAGCAAAGAGTCATTAATTCCATTTCAATGCTCCTTGCTCCTGTAGTATCAGACTCAACAACTCAAAATATGCATCAAGAAAACTTTAATCTTAAAGCATATTTCTCACAAACTTCAACTACATAACAGAGCCTCTGGTGAATGGCCAATGGGTACTGTTGTATAAATTTAGATGTAATAAATGGGCCAAAGGTGTTAACATTACCCAGTCAACGTCCAACATTAAACTGTGTTAAACAAGGTTCAGAGTTTGATATACAGAGACCTCAGCCTGCTTAGAACCACGGCAAACACACACTGAAATCCTTTTAAACTTTTATTAAAGGTACAGAAAAGATGGAAAAACAAAAGTATTAAGTAAGGCTTTCATTTTAACATTTCTTTCCCCCTTTAGCTGGAGAGAGTTTTAGAAGGAAAAAAACCCTTGTTTGAGAGCCTCTTAGTGGTATCAAAGATGGCAACAACTGTCCTTTTTGGGAAAAGAGAAGTAGTTAGTTGAGATGAACTAGAGCTGTTGCTGTTAAAGTCTGAAACTGTTTCATGCCAGATGGTGTATGGAATTCAGCTGGAGCTGGTAGAGGTGGCAGTATTATCTGTGTCCCTCTTTCCGGCCCAGTCTGGTCAGGACATCTCTTAGGATTAGGACCAAAAAGGAGCAGTGGCCTCAGATAGCAGCCATGATGGTGAAATTTGCTTTAGTAGCCTCAATCTTTTCTTCTGTATCTCCCCTGCCCCAGTCTCTCTCTTTAAGTACACACAAAGAGAGTGATGAGTAGAATAGCCCATCCACTCATTATTCCCTCCACCAATTAGGCCTAATATCAGACTCATCATTTTTGGTTCACTAATTGACAGTTCCCTGTCTTCTGTTTTTACCAAGCCTGATTACAACAGAGTTCTTGAATTATATCAATATGGCCTTTTTATTTGGACTAATACAGTCTGTCTGGTTCTCTTGCACCTGTTTATAACATTCATTATTGAAAGTAACTTGACCTATCTTCCGTCATCATTTGTTATTATAAATTGTTGTATTCTGTAAATGTTTACATACTTTTTACAATTGAGCGCACAAAGTAAATTTATTGGCCCAATTATCACAACAGACCTGTACCAGTGGCATAAATAGAAAATACAATAATGCATCTAAAATTTTGACTCTTTGACTCTTTGCACTCTTTGAATCAAAGAAACCAAAAGATAATTTCTGATATTTACATGTCCTTGAAATTAAGTTTTTTGTTATGTTCTAGTCAGCTCTTGCTTTTTTCAGATATTTTTCTATTTTGGCTTTAAAACTTCCTAAACCACAACCAGTCTCTCATCAATCATCATATGGTACATTCCATTTTCACAGTAAGATTCTGGAACTAGATGTCAGCTAGTGAGTGCAACTTTCAAAATTTACATACATTATATTGTTGCTCATCTGGTTTTTATATGAAAATCCACAATCTGACTGCACTGTTTTCTACCTTTTGAAGAAAACAATTTTAGCAGCAAGGGACAGAGACTTAAGTCTAGCTATGCATAAAGCTATTATTTCTATCTTTAAAAACCATCGAACCTATAAATTGTGCATGAAATCTGTACACACAACTACACCTTCCTGTCAATGTAACTCTATCTTGTCTTCCTCTGATAGTTACACTGACTTGCTGCATCTTATTTTAACAGAGATAGCAAGTTCTTTAGACAGTCTCTTACTATGCATCTGTACAGCACTCAGCACAATGTGGCCCCAATCTGACTTACTTTAATACTAGTCAATATACTGAGTAGCTAGAAATTCTGAAAAATAATCGTATTTGGGGAATATTTTGCAGTACAACATCACAGCTTATCATTAAGGCTGCAAGTTTGTCACGGAAGTCACAGATTCTGTGACTTTCCAAGGCCTCTGTGACTTCTGCAGTGGTCACCAGGGGCAGTCTCGGGCCACCACACCCCCGTCCCCAGAAGCAGCAGGAGTTTGGGTGTGGGAAGGGGCTTGGGGTTGGGGCGCTGAAGGGGGGAAGGCTCGGGGCAGCACTCATCTCCAGGGGTTCCCCGGAAGCGGCCACATGTCCTTCCTTCATCTCCTAGATGGAGGCATGGTAAGCCAGGAGGCTCTGAGCACTGCCTCTGCCTGCAAGCACCGCCCCAAAGTTCCCAGTGGATGTGATTCCTGGCCAATGGGAGGTGCAGAGCGGGTGCTCGGGCACCTCCGCCTCGGGGCTGCAGGGACATGCCAGCTGCTTCCAGGAGCCACGCAGAGAGCCAGGCAGGAAGCCTGCCAGCACCTACCCCCACCCCAGAGCACCCACCAGCCCCTGAGCCACCGCCCTCCTCCTCCCCCCTAGAGCACCCGTGGTGCCCCTGGGCTGCCTCCTGCCCCAGAGCACCCAAGTTTTAGTCAGGGGTATATAGTACAAGTCATGAAAAGGTCATGGGCCATGAATTTTTGATTACTGCCTGTGACCTGTCCATGACTTTTATTAAAAATACCTGTGACTAAAACGTTACGTTACCTTACTTATCCTCACAAAAGCAACAGGGAGTTTCCCAGCTGTCACAGATTTAACCAACTCTAGTCATATTAACTAAGGCTATTAATTTTACGAAGTATACTAGTTTTTCCTCATATTCCTTAACCTAAAATTGTCATAAGTGAATTAAATTATTTTGTGATGCATTATTCTTGCTTTTTTTTGTTGAATTAATTTGCAAAATTCAGAAACTGTCAATGGAATTCCCTGTCTTTAGTCAGGTCCCACTGTACACTTAAATACTGACTATTTCTAAAGTCTGAAGGAGCATTAACATTCATAGTTTGAATTATCTCCGTTGACTGGTGAATTGACAAAGTAATTTTCTTTAAGTCTGGTATTGCCATAACATAAATCATTACTACAATTTGGTAAAATACCCCTAAGATTATAGGACAGATATACACTGTGTTGTACAACCTTTTCCCAAGAAGCATGTTTTATTTTTCCTTGGAGGAATCTTTTGAGCATACAAGTTAGCTTACACTCTAATGTAGTACAACTTGGGTGGGGGCTGATTATTTAAAAAGAGATTGCTTATTGTTGCTATTTAAGTCATGAATTACAGCAGTGAGTGAAGCTTTCAAAATTTGTACGCCTTATATCACTGCTCATCCGGTACCCAAATGGTTTCTATATGAAAATCCACAAACTGATTGCACTGTTTTCTGACCTTTTGAAGAGAACAGTTTTAGCAGCAAGGGACAGAATTGACAATTTGATGCCATCTTGTGGCTTTCCTAATTGTGGGAGTTTAATTCTCAGTCTGATCCTTTCAACATTTTTGCCCTTTATCGCATTTAAAAGTAAACTTGTGCTAGAGTTTTACTCAGAAACATTAAAATTTAAATACATCCACACTACTGAAATATAATGTAAGTGCAGGTAAAGAGGATAACATGACAACAGAAAAGAATAACAACTTGCATGGTCCATCTTCAGCCTGGATATATACAATGTAAAACAGTTTTCCATATTACTGTCATGATAGCAAGCCTTATAATTCAACATTTCATTCAGTTTTTCTACTTATTAAAAGTTTTGACATTTCAATCATGGGCAAGAATAAAACACTTCATCTGACAGTAAACTTGCAAACCCCATAAATATTGAGGAACATATACCTATTCAATTTCAGGGAGAACAATGTATAAATATCTGATCTGAAACTACTACAGTATTATGATAGGAAAGCTGTACAAAAGGTACGTGGTAGCAATGACCAGAAAAACTAGAGAACCAAACGAATCAAATCTAGAATTATTGTTGAATGAGCTTCTGTACTTTGAGAAAGTGAGAGTTTACAGTCTATATCAAGTATACATTTTTGTATAAATTAAGTTTTATGTGCTTTAAATTACTACAAAAGAGATACACAATAAAAGGTGTAAAGACAAAAATTGAAAAGACTTAGAGGTGGTAAACATGTGGCCTGCTTGAGACATCCACCCCATCCCACATTAATGATTCAGATTCTGTGAAATGCAAGATGTCATTAAAAAAAAAAGTTTCTTGCCCTTATATCTGTGGGTGGAAAAAACCTTTTTAAGTATGAACCAAGCACAAACTCCTCAAATGTAAACTGCCCCCCATTCATCTCAGTGGTGCATTTTCTGTTAAGTCAAATGATTCTGTCAACCACATGATTTTTAAATATTTGGGGAGTGCAACTTACACAGCTTGTCTGTACAGTTCTGTGCAAACAAAGTGCATGTGCATATAGTCAAAGGGCTGAAATAAATTCAAGTCAGAAAATGCCTACCATAATTTTATACTTTTACTACTGAATCCTACTTTATTTCATTGTATTCAGGTTCTTAGACCAGACTCCTTACTGTGGTAACTGAATGCAATTGGGCAGGGGTGGCCAAACTTATTGACTCTCCTAGCCGCATCTGATAATCTTCAGAAATCTGAGCGCCGGGTGCGCCTGCTGGGGGGAGGGGAGGCGCATGGCTGGGCTCTGGAGGTGTATCTGGGCCAAGTGGACCCCATGGCTGGCCTCTGGGGGGAGGGGTTGTGGGTGTCTGACCTCCCCCCCCCCCCCCCGGGCTCTGGAGGTGAGGGAGAGAAGAGGGCAGAACAACAAGAATTGGGTTGTCATAGGGTTTCTTTAACTCTCTGCTCCTGATGGAATTTTTGTGCGTGTCTGTATTGTTACATACTTGCTGACAGGTATTTTGAAATAAATTACCAAAATAATTGAAACTGGCATGATTATGTAGTGTTATTTTGACAAATAAAATTTGAAGGATTTTAATATATTGTGTGCAGAATTTTTGGTGCAGAATTTTTAGGCACAGAATGTCCCCAGGAGTAATATGTGTAGGAAGCCTATTTAATCCTTCTACCCATCTCCACCAAAATAAAAATAAATAAATAAAAAAGGAGAGGTCAGAGTAATTAGCGGACAGATCCTCCCCTCTCATGAGTTGTTTTCTATCTAATGATCTCAACTCAGACTGTTGCCAACCTTCAGGCATGTAAGGAAGACTGGCAATAGAGTCAAAGTAAAAACTTAATATAAGTATACATATTTATTTTACTTTGGATAAAAATTCTTTTATCAAGTTCATAGAGTCATTCAGAGTCCTGTTCTCCTCTGTCAAGCAAAGACTTGTGCATAATGTCCTAACTTCCATTTCTTTAAAATCAAGCAAGTTACTCATTTTCTCGATTAGTCAATAGAAGATGCACACGTAGATACCACTAAACAATTTATATATATTTCTTCCTGTTCAGATCATTAATTCAAAGATAGATTTCAAGACTATTACCTGGCAATAGACAAGGCGTTTGACATAATTTCAAGTAATTAGAGAGCCATCAAAGGTTTGTTTCATCTTTGTCAAAATGCAGATAAATGGCAACACAATGCTCTGCTTAGCATAGCACACTGAAAGTATATTTATATATTTTAAGTAGAATTCATGTGATGTATGAATAAAGTTTTCAATTGGGATGTGCATAATGAATTCATTGCAATCCTCTGGCTAGCAGTGGGTAATATTAGAACTCCATGTTTGTGCATGGATTTGTAGTTTAAAAACCACCTGTGACTGTGGCAGGGATTGAACAGAAATGTGTGTAACAGTTCAGTTTAATGCAGAAGCCTCACAGGAGATATGCAGGCTAAAATAAAAAAAATTAAGACATCTGTTTAACTAGACATCTCTAACATTGTGGATTAAAAGAAGTTACAAAATAAATGCCACACTTATTTCCTTTTTTACTGGCATTTAAGAAAGGGAAAGCTCCATCTTAATTAGAAAGGATATGAAAACCGATTTAAATACCTTTTATTCAAGTTTTAAAACAAGTGTCAGAGGCTGATATTTGTCATGACAGGATATAAATTATCCTTTGGTCTGTGGTATTTTACTGGACTTCTGGTACCGACACACTCCAGGATATTAATTTTAAAAATATGGCTCAGATGGTTTTCTAATAAGTAACACAAAGAAGTGGGAACATTCCAATTATATAGTGTGACAAAGTTGCTGCTCTACCTTGGTGGGTCGTGCGCTTATTAGGGGATTTGCTCGCCTTGGAGTTTCACGGCAACCCTCAGCTTGGCTGTTTCTCTGAATTCACAGTCCAGGTCGACTCCTCCTGTGTCTAATCAGGAGTTGGGAGGATTTGGGGGAAACCAGGGTCCACCCTCTACTCCAGATTCCAGCCCAGGGCCCTGTGGAATGCAGCTGTCTAGAGTGCCTCCTAGAACAGCTGTGCGACAGCTACAACTCCCTGGGCTACTTCCCCATGGCCTCCTCCCAGCACCTTTATCCTCACCATAGGACTTTCCTCCTGGTGTTTGATAATCCTTGTACACCTCAGTCCTCCAACAATCCGCGTTCTCACTCTCAGCTCCTAGTGCCTCGTGCTCCCAGCTCCCCACACGCACACAGCAAACTGAAGCGAGCTCCTTTTTAAAACCCAGGTGCCCTGATTAGCCTGCCTTAATTGATTCTAGCAGCTTCTTGATTGGCTGCAGGTGTTCTAATCAGCCTGTCTTAATTGTCTCCAGAAGGTTCCTGATTGTTCTGGAACCTTCCCTGTTCCCTTACCCAGGGAAAAGGGACTTACTTAGCCTGGGGCTAATATATCTGCCTTCTATTACTCTCCTATAGCCATCTGGCCCGACCCTGTCACAATAGACAAATATTGCAATTTGATCACATCTTTGCAAATGTTATTTAAAACTTATTGAAGGGAAGAGTGATAGCATGTTGAAAACAATAGAATTACAGTGAGGGGCAACTGTAAGCTCCCCTTCACACTAGTATGCAATGAATTCGTGCAGGAAGAGGCACTACAAGATTTATTCCAAAAAGGAGCACTTGTAACTATACTGTAAAGACCTGTGACATATCAGCAATTCTGTGTGTGCCTGAGCATATCTATAAGCATAGCAGATGCTTAAACTGGTGGAGATGGATCTTTAGTATGTGATTTTTTTTTTTTTAAAAAAAGGAAAATGCTAGTTATTTTTGGAAGAGGTTATAGAATTAAGTTTAAATAGAATTGGAGTCTATTGTACAATAAATGCAAATTTCATGTATTATTGTGGAATTGTATTCGACTTCTAGGGTGACCAGATGTCCCGATTTTATAGGGACAGCCCCGATATTTGAAGCTTTTCGTTATATAGATGCCTAATTGCCACCCCAACTTTTCACACTTTCTATCTGGTCACCCTGGTAACTTTTCTAGGGGGGAGATGTGTCCAGTGTAAAGGCCTGTTGAGGCAGTCTGGCTTGCTGGGAAACTCATAATATAGGGAGAGTATAGTGCAACCTGGAAAAGCCCCCACTCAGGAGAGAAAGAGACAAGTCTCACCCCAAAAGAAATGAGGGCTGAGGAGCCAGTATCCTTGAATGGGTGCCCTTGCAGGACCATAGAGGGGAAGGACAGATGCAGTTGTCCTGAACACTGACAGGGTTATTTAAAAAGTCTCAGTGCCGGGAAAAGAACAAAGGTTCCCCTTCCAGTTTCTCCTTAGAGATTCAAAAATGTACTTCCAATACTGTGGTATGCCAAATAATTAAAATTCTGAGACACAATAAGAGATACATAAAACCCTCATTTTTCTCCATTTACTTTCTGAATAAATTATCTACCGCAATACTTTTTTTAAAAATAATTTTACATCCCGTCTTCTCTCCCATTCACTGGAAAAATTTCATTTAACTTTATTCATCTATACCTTCTTAGTTTGAGCAACACTAGATCAAAATGATTTTATCCTTGTGATGACAGAAGAACACAACTTCATGGGTGGTCATGGTCATAGAGTTGGAGGCAGTTTTCCAAATAATCACCTTGGAAAGCTCTGAATATCAGAACCGAGCCCTTGATTATGTTTCTATATTCCTTGAGGAGCCAATGCACAGAGCAGAGCACTGGGGTGAGGTGCTCTCAGCCTGTGTTGCTGAGTAGAATATTCCCCTATGGTTTTTGAATGCTTTGCTTTTCTGCCTCACACTCTGGAAAGCTGCTGCATTCTGATTGAACATTAGCTTTTTCAGGCTCAGAAGCTTTATCCATAGATACTATGAATTTCAATAAATCCTAGAAGTGTTTGTATCATTATGATCAAATCAGAATATGATGGGCTATGGGAGAGTCTTCTGGCCAGCCATATATGGAAATAGATGTTTTTAGACAGCCAGAGATTAAGAGTAGTGAGGACTCCTGAAGAACTCCAAGACTGCAGATTCTCTTGATAATTGGGGAGCAAACACTCAGTGAAGAGTAATATTCTAGACATGGTGAGTACTTTAAAATACTTCCCTCACCAGGAACTGTAATCACCCTCATACCTTGGATCAGTTGTAAAGCACTAGTGGGGACAAGGTGCCATTACTGCTGGAGGATAAATAAGTATAGAGCTGGCTGTCACTTACGTAATGCTTGGCAGTTGCAGTTTATGCTACCCCAGGATATCCTCCAATGGTTTCACACAGATCAGAGGTTCTAAAACTTTAGTGTGGGCTCCACCTTAAGAGAGAGAGTTATGGAGAATGTCTTCTCCTATTACCAGTCACATCACACATTCCATTTCCAATTCCTTAGCATTCATGTGGAAATTACAGCAATTGCTTATCTGCAAAAGTTATACTTGGAAGAAGTAATGTGCTTTTATCTTTCTGGGCAATTTGGAAACCAGCACCATGTGACCCCTCAAGGCACTCACATCACCAATAAGTAGCCTATGGGTATCCAGCAGTCCAGAAGCCAGTTTGAGACCTACCGATAAAGATAATGAACAAGACATCAGGGGGTGGAGATGACAGATTTGTGGGATTTCACACATGAAAGCCACAGAGACTGATGAAGAGTTCTTCGCCACGAGTTTCTATGTCTGGTCTCAGATGTACTAGAGCCACCTCAAAGCATTTCTACTCTGGTATGACGACTCTTTTCTTTCAGATAATCTCTGGGCCTATATACAGAGCTAGTCACATATTAGGACTTTTTCAGGCTATTCATGGACAGGGGCATGGCAAAAAACCATTATGCCCTGGTTATTATGGGATTCTTACTCTAACCAGGAATAGGTGAGAACTCTCCATCTTCCAACAAAGTTTGTACCACTGTGGTCTGCCCCTGGAAGCTTACGGACCCATCTTAAATTCTAACCCATACTCAAAGAAAACACAACACAGTCAAGCAAGGAATGAAAGAACTGGAGACACATTTCAACCACTAACTGCTAATACTACTGTGGAACCAGGTGCCCACCCATTTCCATTACACCACAGATCTCCTTGGTCTTTTGATAGCCTATATCAAAAGCAGCAGAAAGGAAGAAAATCTGTTCACTACCACTGATGCTCATGAGTGGACCAAGTTAGAATATGATATAAGGAATTGTTACAGAGAAACACAAGACGTATTTATTTCTCTGCCATAATGGCAGCAAAGTCATGCCTCAGAAAAGGTGAGGGAACAATTTTAGAATGTTATTCCCCTCTGGTTTTTGAATGCTCTGTGTTTCAGCCTCATATACAGTTAGTACCAGATAGGTAGCAAAATGCCAGGCACTATAAATGTATAAGTATGCAAATATGCAAAAATAACTACCCCTTTAGACAAAGCTGTTAGTCTGAAATGAAAGTAATATTAATGTTAGGGGGAAAATAAGTTAACTGATAAATTGCTATTAGACCAGTTTCTTGCTCCACACTCCTCTAATATGTAACACTCCTTGACAACAAATTAGTAGTGTATTCTGAGTAACAGATCTACTCTTGATTAAAAGTTTTAACAATTAAGCACAAAAAAATCTAATCCATAATAGGACACACAGGAAAGTAACTTGTCATTTAGTGAGCAAGTCTCATTAAAAACACTTATGTCAGACAAAGACTGACTGTTCTCAACAGAAATTAAACATACCATAGTTTGAACCTACCTGATACAGGGGGGGAGGAAATCCCTATTTTGAAAACAAACACATCTGATACTTGGTTGCCTTGCTAATGTGTTCCTCTACCTGTCCAAGTGAAGTATGAACCAGAAAATAGAAAGTCCTTTGTTTGGTTTCAATCAAATGGAAGACAAGAAAAACAAATCCAAGTCTGTCAAGATGAAAAATCAGTCTAAACATTAAATTTTTTGTAATCATGTAACTTTGATCATGTTGAAAACTAAAATGCTACATCTTATCTGTATCAAGCACAACATGACTGCCTATTAACTTGTTAAGAGGTAGATTAATACTTTGCTACTAAGAATTGGTTAGAAATACATAAATACAAACATTTTCAATGTTATTTCTATGCATGAATCTTCAAGATTGTGGACCACAATCAAACTGAGATTACAATAAATTTCTGGGCATGTACCTGGGTACTAAACACCTATGGAACAGACACTTCATTGTTCTAAACTATGAAAGAGGCATATAGTGATCATTATGATTTTAACCACAAAAAATTTTAGAAAAAACAGATATCCTAGTAAGTTAGTTAAAGCTACCGTGAGCAATGAAATGGGAAAAAAATACTGGATGATAGAGAGGCAATTAACAATGACAACACAATCTCCAATTTGCCTGAAAGTTATATTTTTGCTTACCAGAAGTAGAGATGAAGACCATGTTAGCATCTCAGGGACCATCTAATACTGCAATAAAAACCCCACAGTACTGAGTAGTCAGTGCCCAGGTCAACTGACATGGGCTCTTGGAGTTTGGGCTCTGAGCACCTCCCCTTCATGGGGTTTCAGAGTCTGGCCTTTAGCCCAAGCCTGAATGCCTACACTGCAATTTTTGGCCCCGCAGTCTGAGCCCCACAAGCCCCAGTCAGCTGACCAGGGCCAATCATGGCCATGCTGTGGGTCTTTTACTGCAGCATAGACATACCTTCAGAAAACAGCAAAGGGTCAGGTTTTGCCTAGAGAGGAAAGGAAATTCAACTGATGTCACACAGAATTGCTCAAAAATACAAACATGAAAGCTAAAAGAAAAGGAGTACTTGTGGCACCTTAGAGACTAACTTCATCCGATGAAGTGAGCTGTAGCTCACGAAAGCTTATGCTCAAATAAATTGGTTAGTCTCTAAGGTGCCACAAGTACTCCTTTTCTTTTTGCGAATACAGACTAACACGGCTGTTACTCTGAAACATGAAAGCTGATGCAGATATATGATAATGACCAGTAAATAATACATAAGAAATGCTGCGATAAAAATCACTGATTCTACACAGATTAAGATTTTAGAAGTTGATGCTAGAGCACTTATTTCTGGATTATAAAAAATTTAAAAATTCAAGTAACTTTTGACAGAATACTTACTGTTTAAAATTATGAACGCTGAAAAAATTATTCTCACAATTTAGAGCAATGAGGAGCATGTCATTCTGAAAAATCACTTGTATATGGTATAGCCTTGGAAACTTTGTTTCTTTATAGACATTGCAGCAATATTATTAGGACTAGTGCGCTCACTGTACTAATAAAATACCCATTCACTAATTCCCCATTTACAATTAGACTGTGTGGCCTATCCCCAACTAGTTTTTAATCCATTAAGTGTGTGCCATATTGATTTTGAATCACTCCAGTTTATTAATCAAAGTGTTGTGCGGGACCAAGTCGAACATCTTACAGAAGTTTAGCATATATTAGCATATATTACATCAACACAATTACCTTTATCGATTAAACTTGTAATCTTCTATTAAAAAGAAAAACACAAATAAGTTAGTTTGATAGAATTTATTTTTCATACACCCATGTTGACTAGCATTAATAATACAGAATTACTAAAGAATTAAATAAGGGTTGTATTTTGTTATTTTGCCTGGGACTGAAGTCAGGCTGATAGTACTATAAATTACCCATGTCATGCTGTTTACTCTTTTTAAATATTGCCAAAGTATTAGCTTTCTTCCAGTTCTCTGGAACTTCCCCAGTGTTCTAAGACATACTGAAAACCCAGCAAGATCCTCAGCCAGCTCTTTTAAAATTCTTGGATGCAAGTAATCTGGACTTTCAGATTTAAAAGTATCTAGCCTTACTAGCTGCTGATTAGCATTCTCCTGAGTTACACTTGGAGTGGAAAGTGTTTCATCATAATAATATGCTATGACTACATCTGTCTTTTCCCCAAATATTTATTTCTGCCTTTTCTACATTATTACTGACAGTTCTACCACTTCCACCTAGTAATGGACCAATACCATTGTTGGGATTCTTTTTGTTCCTAATATACTTAAACTCCTCATTGTTCTCAACTCCACTGGCCATAGACTT
The DNA here is from genome assembly GCF_965140295.1 of Lepidochelys olivacea. Taxonomy (NCBI): domain Eukaryota; kingdom Metazoa; phylum Chordata; order Testudines; family Cheloniidae; genus Lepidochelys; species Lepidochelys olivacea. The sequence goes on along the minus strand of NC_140418.1, from coordinate 61,557,092 downwards.
CTCCTTGTTTGCTTTCACTTTCCCTTAGAAATTAATATAAAATCGGAAGCTAGAAATTGATATCAACTTTCATTTTCTTCCACTTGTTTATATGCACACACACACACGGTTATCCTATTTAAATTACATACACACAGAGACACATAGGTAGGTAGATAGGCAGATTTTTATGGCTGTTTGCACTTCCCATCTAAGTCAGGTTGGTTTCTGACCAGCGTGGCCTTCTCTCTAGATTGTAGCTTTTGGGGCATCTGGTAAAATGTTTTAAAGTAGCTGCCAATTGTCATTCATATTTAATCAATTATTAAATTAACGTAAAAGACTGCATATGTAAAAACAAGCCCATGACTATCACTGCAAGCATAACATTTGCATTTCTTGACTAGTGTAACCTTTTCCATGTTAACATTGTAATAAAATAATTTTTTACATTTAGTATGTGCAGAGCTATTAGTTGTGTAATACTATAGGAAAAGTACAACATACATACATTTAATTCTCTCAATTGTTGGAAAAAAGCTAATGTTTGCATTTGTTATTTACGCATGCATTTTTATTAAAATTCAGATTATTAAAATTCTTGGTTTGTATTCTGAATATATACATTGTTCTAGTTCATGACATGACAATTAGATACAAGGCTATCAAAGCTCAATTTTATAAGGATTTATCCAAGTACTATAATGAAGTTACTCATCTATTAACAGGCTATAAATACGTGAAAGGATTTTGGCCACATAAACCACATGAGAAGAGTGTTTCCACTGAGTCCTTTGCCTCCATTTTCAGCTTCCTTTGGTATTGCTTCTAGGCTCCCAATTATTCTGCTCTCCTCCGCAGTGAAGCGTGAAGAAGATTAAATTAAGAACTTCTGAAAGCAGTGAGAAGATGACATGCTACTTTTATTATTCATGCCATGTATGATTCAAATGCTAGATGGCTTTCCCCTAAGCTTTTGTGCAATTGTATCAGGGGTCTGGTTTTAGCACTGTTGTCTTTGAAATGGTCAGTGCACAGCTGCATTTTGTAGCTCAGACAGTCTTTGTAAGTAAAGGTCAACAGTAAGTGGATACACAGATCAGAGGCGTTTGAGCCTCTTTAAATAGCAGGGCCCTAACAGGAAGGTAGCACAGGAGAGACTTAGTTCTCTTAGGACTTCCATATTCTGTCACAATGTATCATCTAGTGTTGTACAAAAAAGCAGAATGGTAACAACCTGAACAGGATAAAGAGTTTGAATATGCTATGTTTTAAAAACGGTTTTAGTAATTTAGTATCTTATTTACAAGTGGTTTTACAACTTTACAGTTCAACATTAAGTGGTAATGCCCAGCTATCACTCAGCTGCTGAAGTTATTGTTGACTAGCCTGGAGTTATTGGGGAAGAAATATCTGTTAGTGCTGCTAGAATTTTAGCAGAATTCCAGTTGTCACTAACACCCCTTTGGATTTAACAATAAACCTGAAGGGAATCAAATAGCAGAATCTCTCCTTTAGAATTTCATTCCTAGGACATCTGTCCTGATAACTTTGAGCAGTTAGATGGTGGCTGCTAAAGAAGTGGAAGAAAATTTGGAGGCAGGCAGGCAGGCAATAATATTTTCCCAAAGAGTAATATTTTCAGTGCCAAAATGGATTTTATTGAGAACAACCAACACGTGGCTTCCTGGAGCTCTGTCCACAGCACACACAAAACCTATTAGAATCTCCAGGAACTTGTCCACTGTTATCCTTACTTCACTTTGTTTTGATATACTTTTGTTTTAAAAAAAAAGTCAGCATTCTCTTTTGACCATGTTCCTTAGTAAGGGACAGCAAATTAGATCTACATGCAGCTAGAAAACCTAGTAATATCCTCTACAAAAAACATACATTTATTTATTCCTCTGCTCTTGCTAAAATACAGGTTTTGGTTAATTTAAAAATAAGAATGCAGGCCCCAATGTCATACTACTTTTATTCTTTATTCCTAAACATTCAAGATTTTGGGTTGTATATATGTACATGGATGGCCAAAAAACAGAACAACTAATAATCTGGGTTATGGTTCTGAATTTAAAAGTCTAAAATATACTTTACCATCAGTCAAAAGAAAAGATACCTTTACTACAGAGATGAAGTCTATCTTGAAGACTAGACAACTAAAGGTAAAGTTTTATTTGTTGAATAGTGTCAGTGCACTGAGATCTGATGGGTCTAAACAGTACTAAAAAAGTTGGGGGGGGGAGTGGATGGGGAGGGAAAATCACATTTTTAATTTGGTTGCAAAGTATGAATATCTCCTTGGGGAAACGTGTGAAACCAAAATCATTACAACACCCAATTAGGGAAGACTGGTTGATATTTGGAGAAGCTAGACACGTTTGTGAATGTTGTCTTAAGTACTAGATAACTCCCTATAACAAAGCTGCTCTATGCAGAGTAGGTTAAATTTATCTGATAGCATTATCTGCTCCACAATGATAAGAGGACCATAAATGTGCTTTACTTGGTTTGAACAAAGGCACAACTATAGTCAACGCTCTCTTAAGACTCTAAGAGAATGTATTTGATTGGGTCAAGAGATTTATTTATTTCAAACCCTAACAAAAACACTTAAATCACAGTTTAAAATAATGTATAAAAATCCAGAAAAAATAAGCTTCTAATGGTCCCATTTATCCCTTTAAAACTTAGACGGACAGGGCAGCCATCCGCTGCTGCTTCTTAGTTCACAACATGCCTCAGGTGGCACGTGACGAGGATTCATCACCAAATTTGGTACACTGGTTTGATCACTAGCTTCCCCGGCTTGGTCTGGGCACTGATGGGGAGTGTGGTGAGTATGTGGATATGATAATGGACTGCAAGTAACAAAGGTATGAGATGATAATAGCATACCATACCAACACAGATATCTGCTGGGTGGGCCCAATTATAAAAAGAGGGTGAAATGGCAAGAAATTTGCCCTTTTCCCACAGAAAAAGTACCCTGTAAAGATTTAGGGATCTATAAGCTCAAGATTATTTTACTCTAATTATATTCCCTTTCCTGAAAAAGTAAAAAGACCTATAAGAATGGAAAGTCCTTACTATCAGCTGGCTAAGCAGAACAGATGTAATAATTATTATCAGCAAGTCATCCTTGCTTCATTCCACTCTCTCAATATCATGATTCCCATTAATTGACTGATACTTTAAAAAAGCTTACTAATCTAATAAAAACTTTCATTTGGGGAGGAAACAGTCGGTAATATGGGACCGCCAAAAAACTGAGAGGCCTGCCTCTTCCAAAATTAAATTCTATTGCCAGGCTTTTACACCTTGCAAAATATGTAGACCATCTAGCATAAGCCAACAAAGTAACAATGAAAAGTACACTTGGATGCTTAGTTATAAAGCCTCCCAAAAGACCAAATTAAAACAAACAAAACCTGTTGTGTGTAGCCCAACACTCCTTCTGCCTTCAGACTCCTTAGCCTTACAGACTTGAGAATTTTTTGAAAGGCTGACTCCTCAGATTATGCTTTATCATTTACTCTAATGAACATTATGGATCCAAAAGATTTGCAGAGGTTTATATCTTATATTAAGCAGAATTCAAGGGGAATTTTAAAAAAATTAATCATCTATCTTCAATCATTAGTGGGTTCTCAAAGTTTTACATGTATCTAGTAGACATTATGCATGCATCCTTGTGTATATAAATTAAACACAAATCCATTAGTGAAACTGAATCTCATCTTTTAGGAAAGACTGGACATAAGGGAACCATACCTGAGGTTTACTCTGCTTTCAGTAAGTTATCCTTTTATGGCAAATTACTTTATATACAAAAAAGGGAAACTGATATAGGAAGATTGCTCAACTTAGAGGAAAGGATTCAAACTTTCCCTATTTTTAATGAATATTCTCTTCCTAATTTAGGGTTGGCCATTTCTCTAGTCCAAATGTAAATGGTCAATTGACCAGCTACATGTTGGTCAAATGTGAAAAATGGTCAAATATTTTAAAGCTCTCACATATTAGAACAGTAACAACAATAACAAAAGAGTAATACTTTGTGGTCTCAAAAAGGCTTAGCCTTAGCCCTGGTCTACACTAGGACTTTAGGTCAAATTTAGCAGCATTAAATCGATGTAAACCTGCACCCGTCCACACGATGAAGCCCTTTATTTCCACTTAAAGGGCTCTTAAAATCAATTTCCTTACTCCACCCCTGACAAGTGGATGAGCGCTTAAATCGGCCTTGCCAGCTCGAATTTGGGGTACTGTGGACACAATTCGACGGTATTGGCCTCCGGGAGCTATCCCAGAGTGCTCCATTGTGACTGCTCTGGACAGCACTCTCAACTCAGATGCACTGGCCAGACAGACAGGAAAAGAACCGCGAACTTTTGAATCTCATTTCCTGTTTGGCCAGCGTGGCAAGCTGCAGATGACCATGCAGAGCTCATCAGCAGAGGTGACCATGATGGAGTCCCAGAATCGCAAAAGAGCTCCAGCATGGACCAAAAGGGAGGTACGGGATCTGATCGCTGTTTGGGGAGAGGAATCCGTGCTATCAGAACTCCGTTCCAGTTTTTGAAATGCCAAAACCTTTGTCAAAATCTCCCAGGGCATGAAGGACAGAGGCCATAACAGGGACCCGAAGCAGTGCCGCGTGAAACTGAAGGAGCTGAGGCAAGCCTACCAGAAAACCAGAGAGGCGAACGGCCGCTCCGGGTCAGAGCCCCAAACATGCCGCTTCTATGATGAGCTGCATGCCATTTTAGGGGGTTCAGCCACCACTACCCCAGCTGTGTTGTTTGACTCCTTCAATGGAGATGGAGGCAATACAGAAGCAGGTTTTGGAGACGGAGAAGATGATGATGATGATGAGGTTGTAGATAGCTCACAGCAAGCAAGCGGAGAAACCGGTTTTCCCGACAGCCAGGAACTGTTTCTCACCCTGGACCTGGAGCCAGTACCCCCTGAACCCACCCAAGGCTGCCTCCTGGACCCAGCAGGCGGAGATGGGACCTCTGGTGAGTGTACCTTTTAAAATACTATACATGGTTTAAAAGCAAGCATGTGAAAGGATTACTTTGCCCTGGCATTCGCGATTCTCCTGGATGTACTCCCAAAGCCTTTGCAAAAGGTTTCTGGGGAGGGCAGCCTTATTGCATCCTTCATGGTAGAACACTTTACCACTCCAGGCCAGTAACACGTACTCGGGAATCATTGTAGAACAAAGCATTGCAGTGTATGTTTGCTGGCATTCAAACAACATCCGTTCTTTATCTCTCTGTGTTATCCTCAGGAGAGTGAGATATAATTCATGGTCTCCTGGTTGAAATAGAGTGCTTTTCTTCAGGGGACACTCAGAGGAGCCCATTCCTGCTGGGCTGTTTGCCTGTGGCTAAACAGAAATGTTCCCCGCTGTTAGCCACAGGCAGGGGGGAGGGTTGAAGGGGTAACCACGTGGTGGGGGGAGGCAAAATGCGACCTTCTAACGAAAGCACATGTGCTATGTATGTAATGTTAACAGCAAGGTTTACCCTGAAAGAGTGTAGCCACTGTTTTATAAAATGTGTCTTTTTAAATACCGCTGTCCCTTTTTTTTCCTCCACCAGCTGCATGTGTTTCAATGATCACAGGATCTTCTCCTTCCCAGAGGCTAGTGAAGCTTAGAAAGAAAAAAAAATGCACTCGCGATGAAATGTTCTCCGAGCTCATGGTGTCCTCCCACACTGACAGAGCACAGACGAATGTGTGGAGGCAAATAATGTCAGAGTGCAGGAAAGCACAAAATGACCGGGAGGAGAGGTGGCAGGCTGAAGAGAGTAAGTGGCGGGCTGAAGACAGGGCTGAAGCTCAAATGTGGCGGCAGCGTGATGAGAGGAGGCAGGATTCAATGCTGAGGCTGCTGGAGGACCAAAACCAGTATGGTCCAGTGTATGGTTGAGCTGCAGCAAAGGCATCTGGAGCACAGACTGCCACTGCATCCCCTCTGTAACCAACCGCCCTCCTCCCCAAGTTCCATAGCCTCCACACCCAGACGCCCAAGAACGCGGTGGGGGGGCCTCCGGCCAACCAGCCACTCCACCACAGAGGATTCCCCCCCCCCCCAAAAAAAGAAGGCTGTCATTCAATAAAAGTTGGAAACTTTTAAAGTGCTGTGTAGCATTTTCCTTCCCTCCTCCACCACCCCTCCTGGGCTACCTTGGTAGTCATCCCCCTATTTGTGTGATGAATGAATAAAGAATGCATGAATGTGAAGCAACAATGACTTTATTGCCTCTGCAAGCGGTGATTGAAGGGAGGAGGGGCGGGTGGTTAGCTTACAGGGAAGTAGAGTGAACCAAGGGGCGGGAGGTTTCATCAAGGAGAAACAAACAGAACTTTCACACCGTAGCCTGGCCAGTCATGAAACTGGTTTTCAAAGCTTCTCTGATGTGTACCGCGCCCTCCTGTGCTCTTCTAACCACCCTGGTGTCTGGCTGCGCGTAACCAGCAGCCAGGCGATTTGCCTCAACCTCCCACCCCGCCATAAACATCTCCCCCTTACTCTCACAGATATTGTGGAGCACACAGCAAGCAGTAATAAACAGTGGGAATATTGGTTTCGCTGAGGTCTAAGCAAGTCAGTAAACTGCGCCAGCGCACCTTTAAACGTCCAAATGCACATTCTACCACCATTCTGCACTTGCTCAGCCTGTAGTTGAACAGCTCCTGACTACTGTCCAGGCTGCCTGTGTACGGCTTCATGAGCCATGGCATTAAGGGGTAGGCTGGGTCCCCAAAGATACATATAGGCATTTCAACATCCCCAACAGTTATTTTCTGGTCTGGGAATAAAGTCCCTTCCTGCAGCTTTTGAAACAGACCAGAGTTCCTGAAGATGCGAGCATCATGCACCTTTCCCGGCCATCCCACGTTGATGTTGGTGAAACGTCCCTTGTGATCCACCAGAGCTTGCAGCACTATCGAAAAGTACCCCTTGCGGTTTATGTACTCGGCGGCTTGGTGCTCCGGTGCCAAGATAGGGATATGGGTTCCGTCTATAGCCCCACCACAGTTAGGGAATCCCATTGCAGCAAAGCCATCCACTATGACCTGCACATTTCCCAGGGTCACTACCCTTGATATCAGCAGATCTTTGATTGCGTGGGCTACTTGCATCACAACAGCCCCCACAGTAGATTTGCCCACTCCAAATTGATTCCCAACTGACCGGTAGCTGTCTGGCGTTGCAAGCTTCCACAGGGCTATCGCCACTCGCTTCTCAACTGTGAGGGCTGCTCTCATCTTGGTATTCATGCGCCTCAAGGCAGGGGAAAGCAAGTCACAAAGTTCCATGAAAGTGCCCTTACGCATGCGAAAGTTTCGCAGCCACTGGGAATTGTCCCAGACCTGCAACACTATGCGGTCCCACCAGTCTGTGCTGGTTTCCCAAGCCCAGAATCGGCGTTCCACAGCATGAACCTGCCCCATTAGCACCATGATGCATGCATTGGCAGGGCCCATGCTTTCAGAGAAATCTGTGTCCATGTCCTGATCACTCACGTGACCGCGCTGACGTCGCCTCCTCGCCTGGTATCACTTTGCCCGGTTCTGGTGCTGCATATACTGCTGGATAATGCGTGTGGTGTTTAATGTGCTCCTAATTGCCAAAGTGAGCTGAGCAGCCTCCATGCTTGCCTTGGTATGGCGTCCGCACAGAAAAAAGGCGCGGAACGATTGTCTGCCGTTGCTCTGACGGAGGGAGGGGCGACTGACGACACGGCTTACAGGGTTGGCTTCAGGGAGCTAAAATCAACAAAGGGGATGTCTTTACATCAAGGAGTATTTCAGGCAGGACTTCACGGAGGATTCCAATAATTAGAAATGGTGCACCTACGTTATTGTTCTTATTGGAACGAGGAGGTTAGCCTGGCCTCTGATTGATACGTGGCTAGATTTACCTCGCTGCACCTTCTCTGTGAGTGACTGCAGTGTGACCCAGAGGATTGAGTCCCCTAGACAGGGGAGGAGGCAAATGAGTACAAAACAAATCTGGTCTATTTCTTGTTTTGATCCACTCCATCTATCTTTTACATCTTTGGCTCGCAGCAGACTGTGCAGAAGGACTGCATGCCATCCACATCTCATGGCTGCTCGGCAGAAGATGGTACAGTACGACTGCTAGCCATCCTCATCTCTTGCCTGCCTGGCAGAAGATGGTACAATACGACTGCTAGCAATCCTCATCTCTTGTCTGCCCGGCAGAAGATGGTACAATACGACTGCTAGCAATCCTCATCTCTTGTCTGCCCGGCAGAAGATGGTACAATACGACTGCTAGCAATCCTCATCTCTTGTCTGCCCGACAGAAGATGGTACAATACGACTGCTAGCAATCCTCATCTCTTGTCTGCCCGACAGAAGATGGTACAGTACGACTGCTAGCAATCCGTATCGCCTGCCTGCTCACCATAAGACGGTTCAATAGGACTGACTGCAGGACTAAAGAGAATGACCTGGTCAAGTCACTCCAAATTTAGTCCCTGCGCCCATGTCTGCCCAGGCGCTCCCAGCCGACGTGGCCAGGAGCACCTCGGACACAACGAGGACGGCTACCAGTCGTACTGCACCGTCTGCTACCAGAAGGCAATGGGTTGCTGCTACTGTGTAGCAAAGCTGTATCGCGTCTGCCAGCACCCAGGAGACATAGGGTGACGGTTACCTGAGCGGGCTCCATGCTTGCCGTGTTATGGCGTCTGCACAGGTAACTCAGGAAAAAAGGTGCGAAACGATTGTCTGCCCTTGCTTTCACAGAGGGAGGGAGGGAGGGAACGGGGGCCTGACGATATGTACCCAGAACCACCCGCGACAATGTTTTAGCCCCATCAGGCATTGGGATCTCAACGCAGAATTCCAATGGGCAGCGGAGACTGCGGGAACTGTGGGATAGCTATCCACAGTGCAATGCTCTGGAAGTCAACTCTAGCCTCGGTACTGTGGAAGCACTCCGCCGAGTTAATGCACTTACAGCATTTTCTGTGGGGACACACACACTCGAATATATAAAACCCATTTCTAAAAAACCGACTTCTATAAATTCGACCTTATTCCGTAGTGTAGACATACCCTTAGACAGACACTTATGCCCAATTGCAAAAAAAAAAAAAAAAAACAACGAAAACACAAGTTACTTAGCTGGGTTATTTCAACTCAAAAAAATGTAAAACAATGAAATGAAGTTCTAGAAGAAGAAAATAATTACCACCATTTAGGCAATGTTAGACTAGCATTTAAATGTAACATTTTTCAAGATGAAATATTACACAAAAAAAGATCCAAAAAAAGACATAGCAAGTAGAAAAACATTTTAAAGGCACTTATGCTAGGTAGACAGTAGAACTTAACCCATCTTCTTTTATCATCTTCATCTTTGATGTTATCAAATTCATCAGTATCACCTCCTTCCTCTTTGATGAATATTGTTTTCCTTCTCTAATCTTAAGTTGTAATACATGGTCACCAGAGTCCCAGCAATGGAGGTCTTCAATCTAACTGTGTTCTTTTAATGGATAAGCTGTTTTCATTCAATTGTGGGGATTGTACTCCACACAGTATTACAACTGAAGAGGCTGCTTTCTGCTTTATAATTTGCTCCCTTCGACAGAACTGGTTGTTCATTGGTACAGCCTTTAAAATGGCAACAGCCACTATGAGGTCACAAGCTGAATCCAATTCATCATCAAAAAGGTCTTGGTCATGGAAGAGTGAATCAACAATGTAGGCTGTATTATTTGTGGGAGTGATCATTTTATTTTATCCATGCTGTTTCACCTATTATATTTTTCTCTTCAGTTTTTGTAAGTGGATGGAATTCTGTAATCTCACAAATACCTATTTTAGCATCAAGCAACTTGTTCTTGGCATCAGACAACACAGAACTATCATATTCCATATTCTGAATGGACTAAGTTCAAGAAGCCAAAAGAAATGGTCCTAAGAATGTTAAAGCTGATTACTCTGGGGCAATACACAGCCAGCTCTTCAACTGCAGCTGACTCAAGAGCCATATTTGAAGATCTTTGAGACAGTTAATGGAAAGTATGACAAGGCTTACTCAGTGCAGATGAAATTGAGTGCTGTACTGAATGACACTCAAAAAAATGGCTACTGGTACTTGTATGAAAAAACTTGACAATACTTTTCACTTTTGACACATGTCAAGAGGAAGCTGTCAGACCTGCTACATTTCCAATGAAAAGCTGCATTGTATGGGCATACAACACCTTAGGTGTGCATATTCATTTATCATTAAAGCCTAAACACAGCTCATATTAGCCACATCGTTGGTCACAATGAAAATAAAAGATAGGAAACAGAGTAGGAATAAATGGTCAGTTTTCAGAATGGAGAGAGTTAACTAGTGGTGTCCCCCGAGGTCTGTACTGGGACTAGTCCTATTCAACATATGCATAAATGATCTGGAAAAAGGGATAAACAGTGAGGTGGCAAAATTTGCAGATGTTTTCTAAGACCCAGGGAGACTGAAGAGCTACAAAAGGATCTCTCAAAACTGGGTGACTGGACAACAAAATGGCAGGTGAAATTCAATGTTGATAAATGCCAAGTAATGCACATGGGAAAACAGAATCCCAACTATACATATGTAACGATGGGGTCGAGATTAGCTGTTACCACTCAAAAAAGATCTTGGAGTCATTGTGGATAGTTCTCCTAAAACATCCACTCAATATGCAGCAGCAGTCAAAAAAGCTAACCATGTTGGGAATCATTAAGAAATGGATAGAGAATAAGAGAAAATATATTGCCTCTGTATAAATCCATGGTACGCACACATCTTGAAGTTTATGACACCCTCATTGGGAATATTGCTCCATTAATCAGACACTAGACACGTGTGAGGAGCTTGCACAATAAGAACACCAACTCTCTTTCACATCATCCACTTCACCAATCAGAAGACTTACTGTTGGCCATTTCTTTCTTGGTAGTTAGTAAATTGGAACAACTTATGGGAAAAAAACAACATCAAGCATATAAGGATTTTCAACTATCTGAAATGGCTTATTGCTGGCAGAAGTATATCTAACAAATGTGTGGTGTCAAGTTAGTTTTTTCGGTCACTGGCACACACTATCCAAAAACCTTTTAATACCCATTTGATGAACATCTGAGGACCTTCCAGGAGTAAGAGATTTTAATGCTGAAGCAGCTAGAGTAGCAAAACTCTTATTAGCCCATATCACTCTCTTCATCAAAAGACTGACAGCATCATCACGAAACATGAAGATGAAGCAGAAGGGGGATGCACAGAAGAAAACTTTTGTGCAGACCAGTTTTCCCTTTCTTGCTGTTTGACTGCAGTAGTCTATCTTTGAAAGTATCTGAATACATTACAAGAATTCAAAAAATGTTTGTCCATTCTAACTACACATCACACACACAGAAGAACAGAACTAATTTCCTCATATTCAGGTCTAGTAAAAAAATCCAAACAAAGGATATTGGCTTCCACTGACTGCATAATTTATGCACTGTACTGTGTGTTTCACTACTTCTGGAATGCTCTCTAGATTATGAAGTTTCTCTTTTATTTCAGTAAACCAGCAGCATTCAGTTCTATTTTTAACTGCTGCTCTTCCAGAAGAATCCAGCCAATCAAAAGCTTCAGGCATGCTGCCCCAGAATCCCAGATTACATGGAAAGGGAGAGGGCATGCAGTCCCTCCATCCTGCAGCAAACACAATGGACTCAGCAGCACCAAGAAGGAGGGGGCTTTACCGACATTTAATGTCACACCTTCATTGCCATTTAACTTTTCATGTTCGCAGCAAGGTTTGGCTGGGGATAAATGTGTATGGAGGAAGGAAGGTCATGAAGGAGATTTTTGGTAAAGGCGAGGAATGGGGGTTTATTTACAGAGTATTTAATATGGGTTGTTTGCTTTGTTGAGGGTGGTGGTGGTGTGTGCGGGGTTAATAGCTGTGATGACTTTTGTTTAAGGGAGAAGCTTAATGGCTGTATATCTTTGCTCTTGGAGTTGGGGGGGAAGAGGTTTAATGATTGTTGTCAGGTGATCTGAAACTAAGCTCTTAAAGGGTGTCAATTTCTTTAATGTACTTTCTAAACCATCATGTACACCGATGGGCTCATACACAAATATATTACTTACACACAAAATGTTTGGCTGGAATCTTTCAGAGCAATTAAGATGCTCAACTTGCAATTAGTTCACCTTTTTCCCCCAACAGGTGGCATTAGCATGTAGTAAAGTGAGCGATCAAGATATTTAAATAGGCTTGCTAGCAGATGGCACCATTATGCAATCCAAAAACAAAGACTGTCACCTACATCAGGGCATTCTTGCTGGAATATCTGACAATATTTTACTATAGGTCAACACATGGTTAATTGACATTATCTGACTGGTCAACTGACTGGCTTGCGACAGTGATCCTATCCACATAAGTGCAAACTGATCTCAATGAGAATTTACATACATAAAATCAAGATGAAGTTAATTCATGAGGAGCTGGAAGGCAGAAGCCACCATTACTTCATTGGTGGCTTTGACTTCTAAACGGTGAATTATGAAGAAAAATTAAATCCTTAGGATCACAAAAGTAAACCAAAACCTAAAGATGTATTCAATAGTCTTCCACCTACCACACCAGGAGTCAGATATGCTGGGAATTATGTACTCCATTATGTGCGCCAAAACAAAAACAAACAAACAAAAAAAGTCATTGCACCCTATGTTCTTCAGTGATACGATTATAGCATCTGGGTAACACCCACTAGACCAGATAGAGGGTGGGGAAGGGCCTGTTCAGAGCAACGGGCCATTAGGAAATCAAGAGGCCTTAGGAGAAGCTTATCCCCCACCTCGTGAGCCTTCCTGAGAAGGCTACAGAGATCCTGTAAGTAATGGCTGCTTTGACGCTACAAAGCTATGTGACCAGGCCACATGATGCTAGACTCCATCTTGCAATGTCCGTATTTTTTAAAAACTGGTCTGGGCACCAAGTTTTGAAACAAAGGGATGCCGCCATATGCTAAATCTACATAAGGCAGGGAGTGACATCATCTGTGGTTCTTCTCTCCCCACACAAGAAACACGTGAGGAACAAAGATTGATCTGGGGGGAAGTGCTGGACCCAGGCTAAAGGGATTTCTACCCTGTATATGAAACACCTGGGGATTCCAAGCTGCAAAGCAAGTGTAGCTTGTGCCTTAAGCATCTACAAGTCTGCCTGTACCATCAGTTATGGTGAGAGTCTGCTATTCATATTCAATCTATTTACTATATTAAGCTTAGCTTGCATTTTTTGTTTATCTGCTAGGTAATTTGCTTTGATCTGTTTGTTTTTATAATCACTTAAAATCTATCTTCTGCAGTTAATAAACTTGTTTTTGTTTTAATCTAAACCAGTGAGCTTTGACTGGAGTGCCTGGGGAAAATCTCTGCTTTGTTACCACAAGTGTGCATTGTCCTCTTCACATTGGGGGAGAGGCAGAAGGGGTATTAAACCCATCTACTGGCCAGATTTGACCAGGGCAGGATGGTGCTACTCTAGGGTCCTAGGTTGGGAAGCTGGTGGTTAGAGAGTCTGAGTGTAACTGCAGGTGGGTGTGTGCCTTTCTGTGTGAATGCTGGAGAAAGTGCAGGCTGGAGGGCGTTGCAACTTGTCACAGCAGTACAGTGTAAAAGGGAGCACAGGCTGGTGGTTCAAGAGAGCTTAGTGGTACCCCAGTTCCAGGTGGCACCCCGGGGGGAACCTGTCACAACATGAAATTGGAAAAATCCATGAGCTGATTTTAATGAACAAGGTGCAAAATTTTGGAGAGTTTGTACTTTCACAAAAGATTATCAAAGCTATTCCAGCCAGGGTATATTTTAAAGGGCTCTGAAGGATGGTATATGCAATGTTGCCAAATCTTACAATTTTACAAGTTTCACAATGTTTGGTGTTTCCAAGACTCAGTTCCTGGAGTCATGTAACTCGGGAAGAATCCTAGGTTTCATAAAAAGGGAAATGTGTAGCACTCATGATCATGGAGAAAAAAAACAAAGAACGTTTAGAACGTGAACCTTAGGTGGTCAAAAGATTGGGAAAAAAACAAAGCAAATAAAAAGAATCCAAATCATGATCTTGGAGGGCTTGAATCATGATTTTTGAATGCTTGAGATGGCAATATTGTACCAGCAAGTGGTTAAAATGTGCACCTCTGCTCATTCAATTATTGCTTTGCTTTTTAATAAAAAAATGCAACTTCTCTTGAAAAAAATCTCCACTGCAAGATCTAGACATTCACACAGTATACATTTCATGGTGATGGTGTTACCATGCTTAATATCATTAGTGATCAAAAGCCACCTAAGTTCCAGTCTTGTGTTCCATTTTATTTACCAGGTTTTCCCTCTTCCTACTTTATCAAGTAATACAAACCGATGTAGCATAGAAGTTGTTACCTTGGGGAATGAGTTTAATTTCACAATTTTCTATTTTTTTAACTGTTTGAAAATGTTCAGTACTGCTGCAGGTTAGCCTTCTCTCCCCTGCTGTGCTGAATCAAAAACACAAGCAGCCATCGTGACAAGCAGGAAGCACTACTTCCTAATATATCAGTGCAGCAGGGAAGTGCTACACAAGCCACAATGCAAATGAAACTATGCTACTCATTCCCTACTGAAAGTGTGCTTTAAACACTCATTTAACACTGGCAAGAATGAGGCATGGTCTACTCTAGAAACCATATACCTATGTTTCTCCGCAGTGTGAAAAATCCCCCCGCCCCCAAGAGATGTAGTTATATCAAACTAATCCCCAGTGAAGCCACTGCTAGGTCAATGGATGAATTCTTCTGTTGACCTAGCAAGCGTATCTCAAGGAGATGGATTACCTATGCTGACGAGAGAACTCCTTCTGTCAGCGTAGCCAGTGTCTATACGGAGATGCTACAGCAGTGCACCTGTAGCATTTTAAGTGTAGACGTACCCTTAGATACAAGGCTCAAAGGGAAAGTAGTGAAAATTTGAAAAGTAGAGGAAAAAGGGAGATGAGATAAAGAGGGAGAAAAAGCAATGGATTATTCAGGGAGACCCAAGAGTAGCTCTGTATGTTCCATTTACTTATAACACAAGAGCAAAACAGAGACGTATGCAGGCCAGCATGTGTTTTGCTGCTCAGGCTTCGGCTTCCTCCACCCCACCTCGAGGTGATGGGGCTCAGGCTTCTCCTCCCCCACCCCCCGCACATCAGTGGGGCTCTGGCTATAGTCCTGCCTCTTGGGGTCATATAGTAATTTTTGTTGTCACCATTGTCACGGTGCAATGAAGTTTGAGAACCACTGCTCTAATTTTATTATTTTCTTCCAAACTCAAATTTTAAGGTTTTTTTGTATGCATCCTGTGGTAAAGTAAAGTACCGATCCACCTGCTGTTTGGTATTTTACAAATTCAATTGCTCTACACAAGCCAAAGCTGAATCTACACAACTATGAACCATTCCTTTGAACTGCTTTGATTGTTTTTAATGATTTACATGACAAAGGGGCTGGGATAATTTAGCAAGACACCTGGAGAAATATAAGCAGTATATTTTCTGACCTTAAAAAAATAAGGCCTTTTCTGTTTGTGTTTCTCTGGCAGGTTTCTTAAGGTTTGCCTTGGTATCATTTAACATCAAGTATAGAAAGAGTGCACAGCTGTGATAACTGATTAAGAATGGAAGGGAAAAAAAGCCAACATGGCCGAAATGCCAAAAGCACCTGCTGATCTGTGCTCAACATCATAGTTTTAATTCCTCTAGTATTATTGCTATATTTCTATTAGCCATGTAAGAAACTCACAAAGTAACGTAAACATTAAAATCTGTAGATTAGCTATAGTTAAACTTGGAAAGGCAAAAGTCCAAATTGCTTTTAGAAAAAATTGTAAGCAATTATAATGTATGTGAAGCAATTAAGCAACAGTGAAAGTCTGAGAAGGAAAATAAGGAAGACAACACTGACACTTGTGGTCATTTCTAGATTTCAGTTTTTCATTCAGTTAAGAAAATGCTTGTGACACTAAATTATGCACCTGTTTTCCGAGCATAAAATAAAATAAACCACAAGTAAAACACTGCAACACTGGCTACACTACAAACTGGATAATTTCTTTATTTAAAACAAACAACAGTTATTAGTATATGAATAAATGTTTATATGCAGAGAGTTTAAGATACAGAATCGTCTCTAACTTAATTAGAACTAAAGAGAATTAAATAAATATATTTCTGAAAAACAGTTACACCTGTGTAAGTAAATAAGTACCAGAACGGGGAAAAACAATGTCTATAGATCTAGGGACTGAATTGTTCATAAGATTCAACTAAGGCCAAAACAATCAACTTGAAAACTATGCCATTTGCTATATTTAAATTGTTCATTGTAATATGCTGAAAACTCTACAACATATATATTTTGGAATAGAATCATCGCACATACAGCTCTGCAGAGCAACTTCAGCCTTTTCAGCCACATATACCTGGATTTAGAAGCTGAACTATTCCATCCTCAAAGCTGTCTATTCCATACATTCCACATACAGACTTGCACAGCCTACCATTTTATTATGTTTTAACAGCTATCAGTATTTAATTGCATGACAGAAGTGTTTTAACCCAAAACATAATTTAACAGAAGTAAAAACAAAGTATACAAAATGATTCTAAATTATGCTGTGCTATGCAGCAGCATGCAAAGTAAAGCAGTTAAAATTAAGAAGCAGAAGTATACTGCAAGTTAAATGTTCAGATGGGTAGCCAGGAATATGAGCGAAGTAACATTGATGGCCATAAAGCCACTATTTTTTTTTGTTTGACAGAAACATTTCAAACTTTTCAATAAAGATGCACAAACGTTTCTGACAGTACACCTAGGCCACAGACGCCATATTTACTCCAAAGTTAAGTGGGCTCTGTTTTGCCCACACACCAGCAGGCTGCAGGCCAAAGGCTGCTGAACCCTGATCAACAGACACCACCACCAAGCGACTGAAACAATGATCAAAGGCGAGAGCCTGACTGAAAGGCAACCAGCCAGCCTGTGGTGAGAAGCATCTAAGTTTGTAAGGGCACTGAAAGTGTGAAGATCAGCTTTAAAAGCAAAGAGCATTCTTTTCATTTGACCAAATCCGACTTGTTATGCTTTGACTTCTAATCACTGAAAATCTCTCTTTTGTAGTAAATAAATTTGTTTGTTTATTCTACCTGAAGCAGTGTATTTGGTTTGAAGCATGTCAAAGACTCCCCTTGGGATGACAAGCCTGATGCATGTCAAGTTCTCACCCATAAGCAATATGCCACCCATAACCATTAAGTGGTCACTAACCAAAAACAAAATAAAAATTTAGCCTTCATAAGTGGACTTCTTATAATTTTTGTATATATCTTAATAAAGCATTTACAGACAAATACTGGGATCATCGTGCATTATAGCACTTAGGCACATATTGGAATATATAGCCTTTCATAGATTGTTTTGCCATGCCCCAAAACAACAAATGAAAATAAATAAAAACGGTAAATGGATTTTAGTGAGCTATCCTACACTTGCTCCTCCACTTCAGATAAGTCCATTTCTTCCAAGCATGCAGTTTAACATCAGCAAATTCAAAAAAAAAAAAAAAAAAAAAAAAAGCAGCAGCCTTCAGGTGGATATTCAAAAGCATTGCTTATGTAAATCACTATCACTAAATTAACTACATGAATTCTTTTTGATTTTCCAGGAAATACTTCAGAAAACAGCAGGTTGGCTTTCAACCGGTCATATTTGGTGTAATCTGTTACTACACATATACAAACTATGGGCTTGACTACACTTACAGCACCGCAGTGGTGCTGCTGCAGTACTTAGTGAAGATGCTACATTAGAACCTCAGAGTTACAAACACAGAGTTACAAACTGACCAGTCAACCACACACCTCATTGGAACCAGAAGTATGCAATCAGGCAGCAGCAGAGACAAAAGAGAGTAAATCCTGTACAGTACTGTGTTAAACTACTAAAAAAATAAAATAGACAGGGAAAGTAGCATTCTTCTTCTGCATAGTAAAATTTCAAAGCTGTATTAAGTCAATATTCAATTTAAAGAACAACCATAATGTTTTGTTCAGAGTAACGAACATTTCAGAGTTACGAACACTCTCCACTACCAAGGTGCTCATAAATGAGGTTCTACTGTACCTACACCGACAGAAAAGGTGTAGTTAATCCACCTCAGAGAGGAGGTAGCTACGTCGACCTGCTTTCTACACTAGGGGTTAGGTTGGTATAGCTGCATTACACCAGGGGGTGGATTTTCACTCCCCTAAGTAATAGTTAAATTGATGTAAGGTGGTAGTGTAGACCAAGCCTTAATATATTTAAGTTTTGGAAGAAGGGGAGGATGAGTTGTATATGTCCCAAAGTTTGAACAGACACGTCCGTAGACAGGCAGGAGGAATACACACTTTTCTCAATACTGATTCTTAATTATTTATAGTGCACTTTGGGCAGTATAGTTACTGCCTACAATTACTCACCCTTTTGGTTTTTTAAAATCACTATTTTAGACCAAAGCAGATACAAGTCTTTACCAATATACAGTAACTCCTCACTTAACTTTGTCCCGGTTAACGTTGTTTCATTGTTACATTGCTGATCAATTAGAGAACATACTCGTTTAAAGTTGCGCAATGCTCCCTTATAATGTTGTTTGGCAGCTGCCTGCTTTGTCCACTGCTTGCAGAAAGAGCAGCCTGTTGCAGCAAGCTGGTGGGGGCTTGGAACCAGGGTGGACCGGCAGCTCCCCCATCAGCCCCACTAAGTTCCCTGTGCAGCAGCCGCCCAGCAGGCTATCAAGTGCCAGGCAGTTCAGCTGTCCAGACCCCCTCTGCTGTGGAGCTGCTCCCGGGAGCCTCCTGCTTGCTGTGCAGGGGGAGGGGGAGAAGAGAAGAAGGGTGTTGTCAGGGTGTCCCGCTCCCCACACTCATGTACCCCGTGTTCACAGAGCGGGGGAGGAGGGGACAACAGGGCTCAAGACGGAGGGAGCTTCCTAGCACTAGCTGCTGTCTCAACTTGCCGATCTACTTTAAAAGGCAGTATACTTAGAGTGGGGTCAGCATACTTGAAGGGGCAACGCGCGCAACACACACAACGTGTGTTCTCTGTCTCTCTCTGCCATGCTGTCTCTCCTCCCTCCATTGCTGTTGCCTTGTAGAGTGTGAGGCTATATTAACAACATGTTGACCCTTGAGGGCTCAGCTGAGTGCTAGTTCATCATTTAGCAGTAAGGCTTTCTCTGGGAAATATCCCACCCTCTTACTCCACCACCTCAACCAAGCTTCACAATCATCATTGTTGTGCACAGTATTAAATTGTTTAAAACGTGTGTGTGTGTGTAGTCTTGTCTGGTGAAAAAAAGTTTCCTGGAACCTAACCCCTCCCTCCCCCATTTACATCGATTCTTATGGGGAAATTGGATTCTCTTAACATCGTTTCGCTTAAAGTAGCATTTTTCAGGAAAACAACAACAATGTTAAGCGAGGAGTTACTGTATAGTACCTCAAAGAGGGTAACAGGTTTACACAAATTGTAATTAGGATTGGAAATACAGAGTGAAAAAAGGTCATCCTAATTAACATGTTGGACTTTTATACATTGATATTTTGGTAATAAAAGGTATATATCTGATTAAATCGTTTTTGGAAGTTATCAGAACATGCAGCTGGAACAGTAAACCACATTGACTGCACCTGGGGAAGCATCAATTGTTATTTAATTTCCATTACAGCAGGTACTTGCCCAGTGCACTACACAAGTCAGAGGTAGCATATAATATGGTAGTCCAATGAAGAAATTCTCAATCTTAGTCAATGGCTAGTCCCATTAGAAGAGTTTCAGAAATAAAAAATCAGTGGACCGTTTTCAAAGGACGAGATGGATAAATGCTCAAATATTCATTCTTCAGTACAATTGTGTTCCCCATAATTGAGTAAAATCTTTGGAGTTTTTGCAGTTCTGCATCTACTGCATACATCACATAATTTACTATGATACAGCCATAAAAGGACCTGGTTGTTGAAATGAGAGAAAATAAAATTTAATGCAAGTTGTATTAAAGAATATCAAGGCAAATTATATAGCTTAGACATTTCAAAAGAAGAAAAAAAATTATAAAAATATCAGGGTCTCTTACAATCATTCAACTTTCCTATTTCTTCAATGCTGAACTTTGTGACTTCTACCAATGAAGGAAACCACTAACGGCTGAACACCTTGGTATTTGTAGATTAGCTGCTGCCAACTGCTTTGACTAAATTAAGATCATGAAGAGGAGTTTCCACATGAGCAGTCATGGGTGTAGGGAATAAAGGTGGGGGCATTCTATTTTTATTTTATTATAATATAGTAGGACATATGTCCTATTTTACACAGAATAACCAGGCATGTTCACAGAGCAGTGAAGGGGTTAACCAAAGCTAACATATTTAAAAGCTTACAGCTTTTATCCTCTGCAGAAGTATACCCAGAATAAGAAACTGTAATGTCTAACAAAAAAAAACATTAGAGAATTGTAAGTTATGGCATTAAAGATAAGGCAGTACAATTTGAAAAACAAACTGAATCATTCATTTAATAATCATCCCATTTTCATATTATTCACTCAGCACTCCACTTGTACTGAATATGTATCATTTATCAAACAGAAGTAAAAACCTGTAAGCTTTCTGGCTGCCTTAGGATTTAGTCAAAATGAATGCAAACAATCACGTGGGAGTCAACCAAGCAATGACGTTAAATTCTGCTCTGTCAGAAGACAGCATCTGTCAAAGCCCACATTTAAACTGCTGCCTGCCTGTGCAGCAGCTGAAGAACTATGGAATGGATTTTATAAACCAAAACCCTTAGATAAAATTCTCAAAACCTTTTCAGTTACTGCCTAGCAACAAAGGAGGAAGGAAGGACGGAAGAGATAAATCCCATTATTGAATGCAACTGAACCACTACACTCTAGCACTTGCTGCTTAACATTATCGCTAGAAATATGGATACTGAGAAGAGAATACAGCACTGCATTGTCCGACAAGGGAAATGCCAGATGTAAAAGCTTCAATGCATCAATTGTCAGGAGCAGACAACCCTCCTCGGAACACAAGCAAGAGCTACTGTTCTTTTGTTTGAAAGATGAACAAAAGACCCCAAGAAATGGACACTTATAAGCAAAGAAGGTAACACAGCAACGAGCAGACAGATGGACAAACTGGATACCGTGAAAAGCAATCGCAGGAAGCAGACGTTTGGGGGATGTGCGCATGTTCGATAGCATCTTTTTTGCTGAAGTGATGCGTGCCAAAACTATTTTCAGTGGCAATAATCCTCTCAACATAAATGTCCTAACCAAGGAAGGTATGTCTAAAGCATGTGTGAGATATTCATTCAATTGTCTATTACCTTTGCATCCTATAGGTATAGATCACTGCCAGCCTATAGTTCCCAGAGATAACATTTCCATGAACAGTGGAAAAAGAAATCCAGCAATTCCTCCCCCCAGCACCCACACAACAGAGAACAAATGTCACTACTGCTTTACTTCTTAGTTAAATATGTTTCTCACAGTCAACTGAGGGTTAAGGGTAGGGAAGAGGGATTATGGGGATAATGTAGCTATCTATGGTTATTGTATTTGAGAAATTAAACTTAAAAACCTCTTGTTTTAAAAAAAAAAAATCAGTTAACCATCCTCTCAAACTAGGTCAGATTTAATCCTTATCTGAAGTAATCTTAAAGCCCTGGTAAAATGGCTGTGTGTGACACACGCTGAGAGCCCTGAACCGTCAAAACAGACCATGCAGTCAAATTACATTAGTTAAGTAGTACCTTCAATCCTTTTTGAATTTTCTATATAGTGCTCTTAAACACAAACACCACATCAGATTAAATATTATCAGCATGCCTAATTCAGGACTAAAGAAGCATGCAAAAGAATGGACACAATTTAATCTACCAGAAGTACAATTAACCACCACATTTACAAGTAGTATCAGGCTCCACTGAGATCCCCAAAGGAAACCTTAATATACTGGTATCACTCAAGATGGTGAGCATGTAATTTACATCATGCCATCGTTACAAGTTATCTGCTTCGTATGTAACACATTAATTGTTTAACTCTGACTATAAAAAAAGGCACCATGATAGAAATGACTGAAAATCAGTTTACCTATTGTTTAGCTCGGTAATCTTAAAATACTTTATTGATAAAAAACGAACAGGAATCTCAGGAATATCTGAAATAAAAATAAAAGACCTGAATCTATAACAATCTTATAGAGCTACAGAGTGAACATCCTTATCTGCAAAATCTATCAATAAAACATGATAAATGATTAAAGAGTGTTATATAGAAGTGCTTACTTTGTCCCAGGTAATTCTAACATATGATAAAACTAATGCAACTGTAGACAAAGTCTGCATGTCTAATTTAACAAAAGATACAGCAAGATGATGTAACTTGAAAACTGAGTGGCACCTTGAAAAAACAAAACACAACTCGTGTATTAAATATCTGTCCAAAACATTAATTTTGTAAAAGATTCACTGAAAAAAAAAAGTAACCGCAGCAAATGTGCCAATGAGTGATGGTTAATTTTGTGAATTTCATTATTTAAAATTATTGGATTTTAACAAGCAGAAAAGAAACATCAGTTTGAGCATAGTCCATTTTGTGAAAAGGATTAATGCAGTTAATATGTCAACACAGATATTAGGCCCTGCATAAAGTGCTTAAACCCTGCTGCTATTTACCACCAGTACACCAATTCTCAGGCTGCCTTCACAACTTTTCCCTCTAATTAAGGGTTTACCCACAGAGCTAATCAAAATATGAAAATCCAGGATGTATAAATGCAGAGCTGAAACTAAAGCTTCAATCTGCAGAGCCATAATTATTGAGCACTACTGGAAATAGGAGCTGAAACACAAGCAGGGCAAAGACCAAAAATAAAACATTCAAGAGGCATTCTACAGTTGAACTTGGTCTATTCACAATACATCAATCACTGCACATTCAAGTGTTGAGAAACAAATAGAGCTTTTATAAATAATATGCTTAAAATGCACAGCTGCATACTATAGCATTCAAAGGACAAAGTGACTATTCGACTCTCTAGGTAGGTTTAGTCCCACTTATCAGTAACACAGGATGTGTTAATTCTAAGCTTTTTAAAAAATACAGCTTAATATTACTGACTGAACAAGTGTTTGATAATACTCTACCTAATAAAACAGTCAAGTGGCAGGAAACAAATCCATTAATGCTTTTCATAATGTACACTGCCAACTTCTCACAGTCTGTTAAACATTAGACAAATTTTATTCGGTAATACAATCTGTCACTTTTTCTTCTCCAAAAAAGGACAATTACTATACTTAGAGATAAAATTCTTAATTTCCTTCACGCATTTTAAAATGTTTTGAACTACAATTACAAATGACATAACGAAGACATCAAGTTTTAATTTAGTCTTCCAGTAAATATTTCCACAAGCCTAGAGAAGACATTTTTAAATACAAGAAATATTATACAATTTTTGAATATACGATTTTATGAACATCCATGACAATCAAGGAACATTTGAAGAAATCACCTCATTTTTTTGAAGTTTTGAGTTGAGGATAGGCTTAGCATATTAAGAAATTTAAACAGACCACATAAGCATGCAGACTCTAAATAAGCTTCAGCTTTTAAAATCCTCTATTCCTATATTTTCTTGTGAAAATTCAAAACAAGTTTTCAGAAGTTTGTTGTACATGAAATAGTCTTCAGTACTTTCAAGTTCCTCTAACTAAAAATGGGTGCACAGAAAAAAGTTACATCAATTAAACATTGAAATATTATTTCATAGTTACAGCTACCAAAGTAAAATTCACTGAAATCTTTTGCATTTAATAAGAGGAAGTTGTAGTAGTGGAGTTATTCAGTGTGTCTACAAAGTTAAACTGAACTGCAGTTGCTATCCTTCATTCAGCTTTTCAAGAAATTCTGTATTTTACCTTTCTGAAATCTATAAGAGCCTACATACATATGTAATGGAGTGACAATGTTTTACCAAATATATCCCTGCCCTCAGAAGCGGACATTAAATATTCATTGAACTGAGAGATGTTGGCTGAACAGACATTTGAAGTAAGACTGTTGTATTTGCTTTCATGTAAAATTTTTCAAAACTGAAACCACTGATTTTTCACATAAAATGCACTGTCAGCGTTATATATTTCTCTCTCTCTCTCTCACACACACACACCCCCACCACCCCCCAAGTTCATGAATAGGCAGATCAGCTCAAAATTAAATCCTGAGGGATTTATTTCCTCCTACACAGACAATTTCATGTTAGTTCTCAAATTAAATATTTTTATCACTTACAACTTTAACCTCCATGTTACAGATATGCATTGTGTACATTCTAAAATAGTTTTAGAGGCAGCTCAGTATCAAGTAAATGACATGAGCCACTAAATTTCAACTTCAGACAAAACTATTTCAACTCAGTGGGTTTAGGCACTGCATACAATAGTAGAAAATGTTCATATAGAAGAGTTGAATATATCACTGAGCAAATATTTTACCGTTTCAGAAGCAGAATTTTGGAACTGTACGGCCTTTTCAGATACATTTACATTGTTAAAAATCATGGTTAAAATCCCCACTTACTTGCTCCTCCTAGTGGAGGTTAATAAGATAGACAAACTATAGCTTTCATTCAGTAAGATAATACTTCCAGCACTGTATCCAAATATTCTGAATGAGCTTTCCTCTGCATAAAGATATATTCATTTTTTCCACTTTAAATTTAGTTTGACATATGGCCACTTTTTAAAAAATTCTACATAAAGTTTTTAGAATCATTTTTATTTTTTCTGCATGTTTCGGGCACTGGCTATAGATATACACACACACACACGTTTGTGGGAGTAAGTAAAGATTTTTAATCTCTAACCATAGTATGATTTAATAAATTATCTCTGTGCCAACCTTTCAAATTACATCTTTACAGTTTAAATCTTGTAATTATCCATGTAACATGTCACTACCTTTTTTTAAAATGAAGAATTAATGCAAATATTGGCTTTGGAAGATAGCGAAGTAATTAAATAAAATTACTCATTTACATAAAAGAAGTGTTTTCCATGGGACTCCAACAAGATAGGCTTCTTTTTTTTCCAACTCAAAACCCTAGAGTCTAGAAATAAATTAGAGCAAATTGAAAATCACGAACAAATTTGTACTGTGCAATGAAAGGCTCATTTATGAGATGATGTGATCAGCTTTTAATATGCAACATCATGAAGCTGCCATATTGACTCTGCTCTTGAATCTAAAATAAATTTATGAGGCGATGGGAAGTGATGCTGTAAAGCTAAGTTAGCAAATTTTCTATAGTTGCAGCTGCTAGTGTAATTTTGTTTTAACTGTAACATTGTAACAGAAGCATACAAGTTAGTTACTTTAAAAACAATGAAAGTATTAATAATCTGTGATTTACTATAAAAATTGAGATTACCGTGTAATTTTACTTTGTACACACAACTGAACTCTCCGTGACTATAGTAAATTAAATATTTAATTTTAAAATTAACCACAGAGGATTCAGGTAAGGAAAATGTTCTCTTCAACCCCTCCTTGTGGAACAAAAGGTTAAAGGTGAGTCAAAGACGAACAAATGCATTTATCGTTTATCATGCAATGAGGTTACTGGACCCCGAAAATTAATTTGACAGATGCAACTTCTCACTGAGTTTCTGAACACAGTAGGGGCCAATGGAAACATGCCAAGCAGTGTACTGTGACTAACAGAACTCTGCTATAATCAACCTTGCACCGTCTGTCCCACTACCCAAACATGACCATTTTACAAAAAGGGCCTCTGACTGTGAGCCATACTACCCACTACATGTCAAATCCATTTTAATTAATGCCAATAAACCTTCCCATCTGGTATCAAGGCCTTTTCATCTGGCCTTTCTCAAGAACTGTAGAACAGTTTTACATTCACTATACATAGAGCTGATTTAAGTCAGCTTCAGACTTTCTTGTCCAGAGTTGAACAAGCTACCTTTTATTGCACAGTGGGAAGGAGAAGACAAATCATTAGTATCTAGGATACGCTACCCATATAAAGCAAAGTTTTTTGTAATTTAATCAAGCGCTATACTTTTCCCAAATGCTAATGCATCAAGTATATTTTAACCTAAAAAATTAAGTTTGCTTTTTAGTGTGGAATTCAACTTTCTGTTTAGATAATTACACTGGGACTAATATTTTATCATTAAAATTCAAATTTTATTTGTTTCTTATTTCTCACTGTAACTTTAGATTATAAAAACCTGATCTTAAGGTG
This sequence comes from Lepidochelys olivacea, assembly GCF_965140295.1. Taxonomy (NCBI): domain Eukaryota; kingdom Metazoa; phylum Chordata; order Testudines; family Cheloniidae; genus Lepidochelys; species Lepidochelys olivacea. Next base: position 61,530,681 of record NC_140418.1, on the reverse strand, counting down.
AATTGTAAAAGATTGTTATTTTTTCACCTATGCAGCAGAGTGACCCTTTTGCAGAGAATTACTCAACGTGAATACAACAGAAGATGAAAACCAAAAAATAGCAGTGGATTCAGAAAGAAAGGAAAAAGCATTTTGTTCAACTATTATCTCACATCACATTGTTGGATACGTACAACATGCTTCAGTGGAGAAGACGACACTGCTGTTTTGCAAAAATGACGTGGAATACCAAAAGGTCTCTGTTTCGCACCCATCTTATTGGTTTGCTTTCTCTCGTGTTTCTTTTTGCTATGTTTCTGTTCTTTAATCATCATGACTGGCTGCCAGGCAAGGCTGGATTCAAAGAAAATCCTGTGGCTTACACTATTCGAGGATTTAGGTCTACAAAAAGCGAGACAAACCACAGTTCTCTGAGGAACATTTGGAAGGATACAGTCCCTCAGACTCTGAGGCCTCAGACAGTCACTAATTCCAACAACACTGACCTGTCACCACAAGGAGTAACTGGTTTAGAGAATACACTTAGTGCCAATGGAAGTATTTACAATGAGAAAGGTACTGGACATCCAACTTCATATCATTTTAAGTATATAATAAATGAGCCCAAAAAATGCCAGGAGAAGAGTCCTTTTCTAATACTACTCATAGCTGCAGAACCAGGCCAAGTGGAAGCTAGACAAGCTATTCGGCAAACGTGGGGAAATGAAAGCTTGGCACCGGGTATCCAAATTGTTCGAATTTTTTTGCTGGGCTTAAGCATTAAACTAAATGGATACCTCCAACGTGCCATACTGGAGGAAAGCAGACAATACCATGACGTTATTCAACAAGAATATTTAGACACTTATTATAACTTAACCATTAAAACTCTTATGGGGATGAACTGGGTTGCCACCTACTGTCCAAATGTTCCCTATGTTATGAAAACGGACAGTGATATGTTTGTCAATACTGAATATTTAATACATAAGCTTCTGAAGCCAGAACTGCCTCCAAGGCACAAGTATTTTACAGGTTACCTAATGAGAGGGTATGCACCTAATAGGAACAAGGATAGCAAGTGGTATATGCCACCTGATCTGTATCCAAGTGAGCGTTACCCTGTATTCTGCTCAGGAACTGGTTATGTTTTTTCTGGAGATTTGGCAGAAAAGGTATTTAAAGTCTCTTTGAGCATCAGACGCTTGCACTTAGAGGATGTATATGTGGGCATCTGTCTTGCCAAGTTGCGAATTGACCCTATGCCCCCACCCAATGAGTTCGTCTTCAATCACTGGCGAGTTTCTTATTCCAGCTGTAAATATAGCCACCTAATTACCTCCCATCAGTTCCAGCCTAGTGAACTGATCAAATACTGGAATCACTTACAACAAAATAAGCACAATGCCTGTGCCAATGCAGCAAAAGAAAAAGCTGGCAGGTATCGCCATCGTAAACTGCATTAAAAAAGACAATACTCCCTCTATAAAAACTATCCCATGTGCAATTTGTACATATTGCTGAAAGCATGTACAGTGAAAACAGATGAGCTTAATGGGACAGTCTTTAGTTAAGCCCTCATCACATAATGGAGTTTGAAAATTATTTTTTTAATTTTAGAAGAGTATAATTCTTGAAGATAGTAATATTATGAAACTATAACCAAAAGGGTTTCCAAACAAAATTTGAGGAAAATTATGGTATATAAGGATTTTTCTGTGTTAATGTGCAATAATAAGCATGAACACTTTGGTGGTACGATTGCTATTTTATGTGCCAATAAAATATAATTGAGCATATTTTCCACACTAATTTTTTTTTTAATGCACACACTGCTCTAATTCAAAAAATTCTTTCCTCTTCAGCCATTAATGATTTAATTCTGTTGTCTAGAACGGTTGTAAATAAAACTATCCGTGACAAGTTAAGGACATTTTGTAAGTAAGTTTACTTCCCTAACTTCAGAACCATATTAAAAAGTGATTACACAGCTGTTTCACAAGCAATAGGAGTTTAGTAATGTGACATTTACAATTTGAGAAGAAACTACCAATGTATTTTAAAGCACTGAGCACATATTTTACTACAGTAAGACGAACAAAACTCGCAGTTTAGAAGGCTGCTGTTTTAGATTAAAATTTAAATTGAGAAGTCACTGAAGGTAATTTCAAACTCTGAATTATATTCGGAGGATGACACCATAATCTCGGTGTCAAAGAGCATCCTCGTCTAATATATTACTCACCATGCAAGTCCATAATATCTGCTATTGCATTCACTTTCTTTGAGGTAGTTAAAGGTACATGAAAAATGCAAAACTCAAAACCTTTGATCTGGTCTCAAAAATGGTCCGAGGGGGGAACGGGACTGCAGTTCCCTTCCCCTCTCAAAAATACTATTAACTAAGTGAAAATTGTCATTTGAGCAAAGTAAGCCAAAAATCTTCTTTTTCACAAAGGTGGTATGGAAGTGATAATTTAGCAAAACTGACATTTCTGGATAGTAAGATGGTCTAAAAAAATAAAAACAAAAAACGTGAGTGCGATGAAAGTCACTCTTGCGTCCCACTAAAAGTGAAAGGTAAAAATATAGATTATATTTATAGGTTTTCACTCTACCAATGCACATATTTAGAAAGCTCATTTCCCAATAGGTTGCTGCCTCCTAATGCTAGATTTCTAAGTCACTGTTTGTTGTCACAGTGCCAGGTTTACAATCATATACCTTTGATTTAGTAGAAAACCTTCCTGCAACCTCCAATAGTACCTTTATTGGGCAAAAAAAATGCTTGATTGGGTAATAGTTATATTATTCGATTCACTATTATTTATTTTAATAAAAACAGACTATAGCTATGGTCACTCAAACCTTCCTTTACAGGGATGTTACTCAGAAGGTAACGGTTAGTCAGCTTCTGCATTATTTAAGTCTTCTCTGGTTTCCCCTAATCTTTAGTGCAGTGGGTTTTCAAACGATGTAAGGCACAGAGAATGTACTGATTTTTTGGTTGATCTTCAGGTAATAATGGAAAGACATCATGAGTCCACACAGATACTGCTTACTCTTAGCCACCTTTGATATGATTGACCACAAGTCAAGTACTAGTAGGTATGAACAAGCTACATTACAGTGGTTGTTTTTTTTCCTCCCATGGAACCCTGAGCTCTTTGGTAACATGAGCAATTTGATTTTAGAGGTCTCTCTCACCACCTTTCTGTATTTAATTTAACTACTCAGATAGTACCACAACCACAGTGTATGAGCATCTTCAAAATATTAAACAGAACAATCTCTCTTCTTTCCAGGCCTGTAGGAAAAATTGCTTGACTAGTTTATATTTGCATGAGAGAGTGGATATGTTGCTTGGATTAAGCAAAAGCTGCACTGAAGAAATAAATCTTATTTGTTCTGAAAATGACGACGTCCATAGCCATTCCCTCTACATGTACATGAAGGTGACGGAGGGAAACAAACTTTGGGGCTGCTGCTTTACCACTGTTCTGATACCCATTTTTGGTTTTCCTTCAAATTCAGATCCAACAGTTTGCTTTCCAGTTGATACGTGTCAGAGATAGCATTCTGGATGAAAGCTAGACAAGATGGAAATAATGCTGCTGGTTATTGGGAAGACATCTGGAGAGATGGTTGGGGGCAGACTGTTCAAGGAACAGCGTACATCCTTAATGGAGTGATTATGTGATATGCTATAATGGGTTTATAATGTATTCAGCACTGGGCCCTGATGTTCAGTTAAGAGCAATGGCTCAAGATGCCTTCCCCAATCAACAGCTGACAGAATACAGCCCTTCCTCTCTGAGTAGGGCCTCAATACTTAGCCATACCTTTGGCACTTCCAGGCTGGACCACTAATATACTTTTTATTTGAGTTATTCAGAAGTTTAAGAATATTGTTTAACAAGTATTTAACAAGACATACACAGCACATAACACTTCTCTGTACTGGAATTCTGCTTGCTGAAGCGTTAAATCCAAGGGGTTAATAGCTAAACCCTATGTGGCTTGACACTTGAACTCTAGGATTTGGCAGCAAGCTATCCTCTAACAGACCCATCTTTGGAACTTGTTCCTCCTGAAAGTCTGCCCAAGTTCAGCAGTTTAGGACAGGTTGCAACATCCATCAGTTTAGTCTGACACTAACTGGCAGAGGATTTGTTCGCGATCAGGTGGAAAGAGAGAGAGAAGCTGCTTACTTTTATAAGCCATATTGAGAGTCCATCATAGTTTAAAAAATTTGTATTAGTGCCTATGTAACTTGAAGGCACTTTATAAATACGAAACTAAATATTTGGACTATAAACAAGATAGCCAGTCTACTGAAGTTTTTTCGCCCCTGAACACTGTTCTCTTTCCCTTGTTCAGAACAAACTTTAAGAAGTGAAGGGGGCCTTGTACACTGAAAGACAATTACAGGATGAAATAGTAAAATCTTTTCCCCTTTAAAAAAAATAAAAATTGCTTTCCATTTCTCTATGTTGTGTTTAGACACCACTTAGTTTCTGATCACCCTAGTACAAAAGAAAGCATTAGTTCATGTTTAAAATAATGCAACAATTTATGCTACAAATTGTTTACCTTTTTTGTTGTGTTGTTTGTAATTTTTCACTTCCAATATTCTCTTCATTAGAAGAAAAAGATGGTTTGAGTTTTACATTGTCACCTTTCCAAACTAAGATGGACAGAAACTATATTTTTCCTAAATGTAGTTTGAGCATTTGTGGCTAAAGATAAAGGATCTGTTCTATGGTATGTTCCTACAATACACATGTACCTACAAGTCAATATATACCTCAATTGCCAACGTTAAATGAAATATTTTCATTCATCTGTTTTTTGGTTGTAAGATGAGAAAAAGAACAAATGGAATCAAACCATAAGATGACAGTTATATTATCAGGTAGATGTAAGGGAAGGGAACACAGTTAAGAGCAGTCTTAAATGATGAGAACAATGGGTCAGTGGGTTATCAGCGGGGAAATTTCATGATTTTTGGCTAACAATTGATACTTCCTCAGCTAAAGACATGTATACAAAATAACTATGTGTAATCCAGAAAATAATTATTGAAAACAGACATGATCTGACAATATATCTGTTCCCTGTGCATCTTCAGCTAAGCAAGCGAGCTAGGTTCCTTGCCAGCTCAAACATCAATACCCCTTCTCTGTGGAAAAACAAGGTCTTATGGTTAACAGCACGGGGTTGGGAGACAGGAGTAACTCTGATAGATTTCCTGTGTGATCTCATGACCTCTCTCTGGTTCCACATGCAAAATAAGGATAAAAATACTTCCCAGCCTCTTGTGGTGCTTTGGGGAGAAATTCAATGTCTGTAAGATGCTTTTGAGACTTAAATGGAAGATACTACAGAAGAGCAAAATGTTCTTAACTAAGTTCAAAGTTATTAACTCAATTTTTCATGGCTGTTTGTTGTGCTATACATAACTGCTAACTTTCAGATCCTAGGTTGAAGGTGACATGCTGGTAAATAGTTCAGCATCCTACCTCAAGAACTGACCATATTTTCTCAGTACATGTCTACACTAAAAAGACTTAAGTTGACCTATGTTAGGTCCACTTACAGCCGCCACAGTAATTATGTCAGTGGCTGATGTTTACGCTACCTTCCTTCTGCCAGTGGTGTGCGTCCTCACCAGGAGTGCTTCCACTGACTGAAGAGGCGCAGTGTGGGGGGCTGAAAGCCAGGGCAGCTTCCACACAGTTCCCTGCTGGGAGCTGGGGATGCAGCCGCCTGGGCATCTCACTTTCTTGAGCGGGGAGCCAGTAGCAGCAGGGTTCAGGCTTCCCGGCTTTCTTGTCAATTTCTCAGCTCCAGCATGGAGCCCTGAAATTGATAAGACAGCCCAAAGCCCATGTAAGTAACACAATGTATACACAGACATTGTGTTGCCCTAACTACACTGACATAACCCCTATGCCTCTCGTGGAGGTGGATTTATTATGTTGATGTAGTAGAGCACTTACATAGTCGGAACAAGGCTGTAGTATGTACATTGACATAATTAGGTCGACTTAAGCTGCCTTACATCAACCTGCAGAGTGGAGACCAGGCCATAGTAAACTGTAAAAGTCCATCTGATATTGTGAGGAGGTAAACATGGAATCTCACATGTTTTACAAGTTATATTTCAGAGTATATCCATACTAAACCAAGGATTATATTCCAGTATCCTTACTATTCTAAGCATTTTTATCAAAAAAGTGTAAAAGCGCAGCTAAAAAAAAATCGCTACTCTGAAGGGTCTCTTTTTCCCCCCACCTATTTTCCTAATGTGCACTAACCCAGCGAAAGCCTCAGACATGCGCCAATATGAAATAGTTGGAAAAACTGGCAATGAGATTAAAAATTTAGAGCCATAAGTATGTGAAAACTTGAGAGTGAATGGAGAAGGTAATATAAAAACACCAGTTCCCTTCACATTTCTTGTGAAGGGTAAATACTAATGCATAGTTGAATCCGTAACTCTCAGTTCTTTTTTTTTAAATGACTACAATAAATAGTACATTTGCCAAACTCAGAAAACATTGTTTTTCTTAATTCTCCATTTTGATGTATGTCATGTAGAAATATTTTATGCCTTTAAAAGAACAGTATACTTAGCTACAGGCTGAGTGAATGGAGGACAATTACAGTTGAAAACAAACTATGATATCTTCCCTTAAATTTCACTGGATGCAGAAAGCCCAAAGCGGATTTTACAAGGATAGTGACTCAGAGACAACGTCTTCCAAAACAGTCTGTTATAACTGGTATGTGCGAATGCCTTGGAAGATTGAAGTGATTCAAGTCTGTAAGCCACAGTTTAGGAATGTAGTATTTACTGTACTATTGCAGGTCAGATCTTCGGTATTTCAGCTTCCTACCTCAACACTGATCATCAATATCTATTTTTGCCTGCTGAGCTATTAACATATGCGTCTAGCCAGCTGTACAGTGATGTACAAAGGAGGCAAAGAGAAGGCAAGAAAGACCTTTATTCTGTATCCAAGGCAAAAATAAAGTCACAGGTGTAAGGAATAAACATAGGTACTTAGGTCACCTCAGTTAAAACAATATCTAGTTGTCAGACTACAAAGATGAAATAGTCAGGCACTACAAATGAGGCAGCTAAAAAAACGCTACATTCAGGTTAAAAAATAGGACACTTAACTAGTGTTAAGGAATATTTCAAAAGGAGGACAAACTAGAAAACAATGTTTGAATCTATAGTTAGAAAGGCCTATATAGCTATCCATTCTGAAAGAAATGAAGTACAAAGTAGGGGGTAGCTCCATTTCTATGTCAAAATTTCAAGTCATTTTGCAATTACAAAGGCACGCTTTTTAAGAGTTGTACCTTGATCAGAGGTAACCCTAGAGAAAGTGACATGAAAGTATATCAGGAGGTCACTAACTCCAGAGGTAATCTTTTCCATAGATGGCTGTCAGTGAATATTCAAAACAAAGGGTATCTAAAATTTAAAGAGTTTATTTACCATGAAATTATTAATTACTGTTCTCTTTTGATTAGTGCAGTAATAAATGAGAACTAACCTGGCTACAGAATGGCACTTTCCTTTCACAGTGAAATTACTACAAAAGGATTCAGCTGAACATGGATATAGATGAAAACTACCATGTTGCCTCCTGGTATTACCATGGCAACAGTTACAAGAGCTCTCTCTTAAGTATTTAAATCCAACAGTTTCACAGTAACACCAACACTACCAGAATGATGGTGATGCTGTATTTTGCTTTACGAGCTAACTGCTCAAATCACAGTATATTAACCATTTTCTTCATACTTTTCAAGAATTAACTCTTGGTCAGAGTACTCTGAATGAGACTAATCTTGAATGACTTTTTTTTTTTTTTTTACATAAGTGTCCCTCCAGCATAAGAAACACTCATAGCTATGCCTTTATGTAGTCTCAAAGATTCCACTTAAACCACTTGTTAACCTTTGTTGATGTAAAGTTGAAGTCAATACAGCTAAAATCTTTGATAGATTTTCTCTCAAGGAGTTATATTCTTGGAATAACTGGGCAAGAAAGTAATATAAGTATGTTTGAGAAAAGGAGTTGTCTGTCTAAATAGAGAACAGAATTTCTGTGTATACCAGGGTGGATAAAAATCAACGATTTAAAAAATAAAAACAAAAAAAATCGACTGTTTTTATTTAAATCTGATTTTTTTTATATAAAATGTTTTGAGGAAAATACCTATCTAAAGATAGTTTTAATTAAGATATATTTGAGCTATAATGTATCTCATCATGGAATAGGGATTATACATTTTAATTCTATAGTATGAGACAATATATTCATGTCATGTTTAAGAAAAGTTTTGTAAATGAGTTCCAATAGCTCATGGATTAGGGACCCAATTTTATGGGGTTCCAGGGGCTTCTGTATAGATTATTTAGGTTAATCTTTTTATCTACCCAATGGGACTTTGCGCTCAGTCTAGAAGGTACTATCAGAGATGTAGATGTTTAGTTTTGCAGTTCTCAAACTGTGGATTTGTGTCTCCAGAGAGAACATGCCTGTTAACTGCGAAAATGTTTTTAAATAAATAAATAAAAGGTGAGAAACAACCACCCTCAATCCTATTGTCCCTCTGCAAATTTGTGTACACAGAATCAATCCCTTACCTCTCTCTAAAAGTGCAAAGTTTCAAAAAGTTTGATGAACAGAAGATTGTTGGGGACGGAATAGATCTGGACAAGAAGAAGTCTGGAGATAAATGTGAGAAGGGAGGGACAGGCAGTAGAAATAAAAGTGAAACTGTTTGAGCAGCATATTCCAGAAGTCTTGAGGTCTTTCTGAGTGTAGCCTTCATTGATTTGAGATCTACCATACCGTTCTCTCATTAGAACAGAAAACCTATAATGGCAGCAGGCCATAAGAGACCCATTTTGGGAATAAGAACCAGTCAAGAAATATATGTTTGCTGATTAAGTTTTAAAGAAAGTCACACAAGTGAACTGGTGGAAGTCACTTAAGCACTTGGATTCAGAGACTGTTGAAGTGATAATCTCACTTTTAACAGCAGTAGCTTCTTCTGCTGGTGTATAAAGATTTTTTTTTCCTTTGGACTAATTCATTCCAAATTGAGAAATCGTTTGGGACCTGAAAAAGCAAGAAAGCTTGTTTTTTCTCTTCCAGGTTATGAGCAAAACAGGAAAATGAAGGTGAAGACAACTGAGTTAGCTGTAGAAGCCAACATTTTAAGTTTCTTATGTTGATCTGGCTGACAGTCAATTTTTAATTCTTTTTTTTTTAATATTTCATTTAACTATTTTAGTTAAACAAAAACAAATATGATTTTAAAAACTTCAATGTTTAACTAAACTCAAAAATTCATATGCTGTTTTGTTAAAAAATATGTTTGCTGTTAAAGAAAAAAATACAGAATACATAATATTGATTTAGTTAAATAAAACAATTTAAATGTCTGTCTGGTGATGTTCTCCTCCTAATACAGCATAGCAAGAAAATCCTCCAAATATTAATGATTAACCTGGGGGCGGGGGAAGGGGGAGGAACCTTTTGTAGTGATAATCAAGGTGGGCCATTTCCAGGCCTTGACAAGAATGTCTGAGCAACAGTGGGGGGAGGTTTGGGGAACAAACATGGGGAAATGACAGGTTTCAGAGTAGCAGCCGTGTTAGTCTGTATCCGCAAAAAGAAAAGGAGTACTTGTGGCACCTTAGAGACTAACAAAGTTATTTGAGCATAAGCTTTTGTGAGCATTACATAGAGACTGTCCAGTTTGGCCAATGTACATGGCAGAGGGGCACTGCTGGCACATGATGGCATATATCATATTGGCAGATGTGCAGGTGAACCATGTAAAAGAATAAATGGACACAAATCAGACGTCAAGAACTATAACATTCAAAAACCAGTTGGAAAATGCTTCAATCTCTCTGGTCACTCGATTACAGACCTAAAAGTGGCAGTTCACCAAAAAACTTCAAAAACAGACTCCAACGAGAGACAGCTGAATTGGAATTAATTTGCAAACTGGATACAATTAACTTAGGCTTGAAAAAAGACTGGGAATGGATGGGTCATTACACAAAGTAAAACTATTTCCCCATGTTTATTCCCCTCCCCCCGCGGTTCCTCAGACATTCTTGTCAACTGCTGGAATATGCCCACCTTGATTATCACTACAAAAGATTCCGCACTCCCCCGCCCCCCACCCCGCTCTCCTGCTGGTAATAGCTCACCTTACCTGTTTCAGAGTAACAGCCCTGTTACTCTGTATCTGCAAAAAGAAAAGGAGTACTTGTGGCACCTTAGAGACTAACCAATTTATTTGAGCATAAGCTTTCGTGAGCTACAGGTCACTTCATCGGACGCTGTAGCTAACGAAAGCTTATGCTCAAATAAATTGGTTAGTCTCTAAGGTGCCACAAGTACTCCTTTTCTTTTCACCTTACCTGATCACTCTCCTTACAGTGTGTATGGTAACACCCATTGTTTCATGTTCTCTGTGTATATAAATCTCCCCACTGTATTTTCCACTGAATGCATCCGATGAAGTGAGCTGTAGCTCATGAAAGCTTATGCTCAAATAAATTGGTTAGTCTCTAAGGTGCCACTGTTGGATCATATTAAAGAAGTTCTGAATTAAAATCACAAATGAGTTTGATTCCCCATAGTTCAAATTCCAGGGTATTACTAATTAAGAGGTCTCTTGGTTTTTGGTACTTTTTCTCTCCCTCTATGTGTGAAACTTGCAAGCTGCTAACTGTGTTAGTACATTCTAAGACAGAGTCTGTTCTCAAAGCAGTTCACAGAGAGAGAGACTCAAAACAATACTCTAACAACAGAAACAGCACCCAGAGACTCCCCGCCCTTTCGTTGTATTAACAATTGTCATTAAAATAGAGATAGAGGATGTATGTGGATGGATGCTTGGTGTGGATAATAACTGAATGATCAGGGAGGTGCCAGCCTAAGAATCCAGTGTCCATCGGCTGAAGAAGGCATCAAGTGGAAATAATCAAAGGACCGCCGCCCCCCCCCCCCCCCGGAGGGCAGACTGGAATCCATCCAACAGCCTCAAGGATGGAAGAACCAAAGAACAAGATAACATCTTGGAGCCGTCAGGAATGTGCTATCTGCTGATTGATTCAGCAACAGCATGATGAAGCAATTCCCACAGACTGGCATAGGAAGAAATTCCTATAAAAATAGACTCTAAAAAGTGAGAACTTTGGGGTCTGTTTCTGCAAACCAACTTCCAGGAGCATCAGATGAGCATCTGACAAGGCCCTGCTCCCTCCTCATGTCCAGGCCACCTGGCCAGTGGCTTGGCATGAGCAACTCTAAGGCTGGTAACTATGATAACAACCTTGCAGAACCTGTGTGTGTGTGTTTATATGAATGAATGTGTGAATAAATATGAGATTGAATGGAATGTTATAGCTATAACTAACTGCTTACTATGATTCTTTCTGTATTCACAATAAATGTGGTATTTTGCCTTTTTCCCTTTAATAAGATCCTGCTGGTTTTTATTTTATTGGTATAACACCACAAGTACTCCTTTTCTTTTAACTCACTGGGTACATCAAAGGATATTAAAGGCAAGTGCGTAAATCAGCATAATTTAAACACTTCCACCTCCAAAAAAGAGCAAGTCTTCAAAAAGTTTCACACCTACAAGAGCGCAACAGATTAAATAAGTATTCTAGCTTTTCTGGTCTTTAATCATGAAGTTAACTACGATAGGATACTTCAATGGTCATTTGTCAACAAGACACTATTTAGTATGTATACTAAAAAGAAAACTGATATTTACAACTAAGCAATTCTCTGAATAGCAATTACAGATATCTGAAATTGAACTGCACGGTAGCCACAAACACTATTCGAAGCTTGTAAGAAAGTAATACATTTCATTTTGCCAACACAAAAGATCGAGTTAAGTATCCCCTCCTGTTAACACTTTTCAAAACATCATACTAGGTTACAAGTCAGTATGATGCCTTGGTTAATAAAACCACTAAATCCCCCAGCTCTTCTTTTAAAAAACAGCTCTTCTTGTGAAAACGCCAAGTGCTCCCGTGCCTCAGTTTGCTTCAGGCTTTAAACAACAAAAACTCTGACCACAAAAAAAAAAAAAAAAGGCTTTGCTAATAAAATACTGAATACCTTTGTCCACAGGAAAACACATTTTGCTGAACTGTCAATTAAATATTTCATATGTGCTGCATTTGAAGAAGTGGAGTTGTAAGAAACACATTTGAGAAAGAGAGATTCGATGTCCCTTGTATGATTTCCATGCAGCACACATCGCCTCCAATACAGGTGTGAACTTTGGTATATGAAATGAGCCTCAGCATTAACAGCCACTGTTACTACAGTCCACAGGCAGTATAGCATAGTAAAGCAAGATAGAACAACTGTGGAAATAGCCATCTGAGAATCTCTCTAAAATTTTATGTCAAATGTTAGTACTTCAACTTAAGGCAAATGCCAGTCTTCTTATAGACATCCCTCTAAAGTCCACCTAGACATTGATTTTTGTAGACAGAAAAATTCAACTCAATTAGCTAAACTTGTGGAAAAAACTAATTTACCCCTGTATCATCTTTGAATAATGTAAAGCATGTGTGTTCTTACAGATTGTTCTTTTATGTAGAAGAAGGTAGCATTTTTATGTTCCAATCATTTAAAGGAACAAGGATATAGTTCAGATGTGCTCTTAACATTACTTAATTCAGATGCCAAACTAAGTCAGGGGTTCTCAAACTTCATTGCACTGTGACCCCGCTTCTAACAACACAATTACTACATGACCCATTTGGGGGGCGAGAGGGAGTCAGAGCCGGATCACTGACACCCTGAGTGCGGGGAAAGGAAGCTGCAGGCCAAGCCCTGACACCCCCGGGGGGGGGGGGGGTGGCTGTAGCTTAACCCCCATTGCCCCAGATGCAGGTGAAGGTGGGGGTGGAGCTCAGGCTTCTGCTTCAGCCCTGGGTCCCAGCAAGTCTAATGCTGGCCCTGGGAACTCCATTAAATATGGGGTCACTTTGCGGTCCTGATTCACAGTTTGAAAACCACAATGAGTCTATCAAATATAAAGCTGATGGGACAACTGATACACCTGGTGCTGAAAAAGCAAATTCTAAAGCCTATTCTGTAAACACATGGATACATATAAAAATTGAAGTTGCTCTTGAAATAGATACATCTAACAGTAAATATTCTCTAATAATTCATAATGTCAACAGGACTTCTCAGTATTTTTTAATTATGAAAGATTTTAAAGTGTATACAAAAGACACATTTTACTATTTTACCACATCCAAAAAACACAAAAGAAATTTTTGAAATGCTTCTTCTGTTTTAGACGTTTATCTACTAAATATTAGGAGTTTAAAAGTTAAATCTGTTCTTCTCCACCTTCTCAAAATAGGATAATGGATTGATATTTAGAGTATGGTCACAAATCTATGAAAGCATAATTCAATATTGGTGCTATCACAAGAGTTAAGACTCATGTCATTTGTTCAAGTTTAAAAGACACAGAAGTTTCCATCTATTCTTAACATTTAGACTTTTCAGTAATGGGTGAATCACTTTTCTTCCTTTCACAGACAATCTGCTTTCTACATCCAAGATGTGATTTTCTGTCCAGTCAATTGTGAAGATTGATGTTGCAAATCTGTTATGCCCAACTTTCATTAACATTGGGAACTAAAATCAAGGTAAGAAAATGAGAGCTCAATTAAAAATTGCAGGATTTAAATCTGAGTAAAGAATAAGTATTGTCATGTTCATTATCCACATACCAGATGGGACTACCATCATATTTTTTTCTTTAAAGCATTACCTCACTTCCTACTCCTACTCCTCCTGTAGTCACAGCCAAATGACTACAGTGATTTATTGTCTGAATTCGCACTAGTAGAGCAGAATGGAAAAACTAGCAATAAAATGTATGATCACAAGAAACTGTTTCTTCCCCATCTTTCCTTCTGTTCATCTGAGGAAAAAAAAATAGTGCACGCTTGGTAATTATATAAAGTGTATATTCATGTCTTCCAGAGAAGTCTAAAAACCAAGCATTTTTGAAAAACTGTGTTGCATAAAAGCCTGTGTTTTGAAAGATTGTGTTGCATAAAAAGCCTGTCTCATGACAGCCAAATAATATAGTTATACCTATATTTCAGCAATTCTAATTCTGTACAAGAAAGGAATCTGTCAATTATAATATTAAGCATTTTCCATTAAGAAAATTATTCTACATCACCCTTCTCCTATCTTGCCATGGTTTAAATCAAAAGCTTGGTTTACACCAGCAACTTATGCCAGTATAACTACATCACTCCGTGTATGGAAAATCCACACCCCGGAGTGATGCAGTCAAACTGACGCAACTCCTGGTGGGAGCTATGTTGACTGCAGGGCTTCTATCGTCGACATACCAACCGCCTCTCAGGGAGCTGGAGTACCTACTGCAACGGGAGAAACCATCCCATCCTCATAAGCAGAGTCTCCACTGAAGCACTATAGCAGTGCCGCTGCAGCATTTTAAGTGCAAACAAGCCCAAAGGCATATGAACACACCCACCCACCAACAAAATAGATACACATCTTGCACATTCACAAGGCTTTGTACCACTGAGAACCAACAGGGTCCAGGACTCACTTCTAGAGTGAGAGATGGTTGCATTTTAAAGGATGAAGTACATTTGCTGCACCATTGAGGATGCATTGAGATTTGCATAAATGATAAAATACATCCTCTATGGAGAATTTTCAAGTAAATCTTAATTAGCTTATGAATTGAGCACATTTTAAAGTGACCACTTCTTAAATTTTAGTAAGTCTAATTGTTTCAGTACTGTGACAGGAAATTTAATAGGCCTCAGACTTTGGTCAAGCCTATCTAGGCCTTTGACAATGGTCAAGCTTGTTTCTGAGTATAAGGGGCAGCAGGGAAGGCAGAATGGAAAGTTTTAAGCAGACAATTTGTAACAGACAAGCATGTTAAAGTGTAACCACAACAGTAGTGTTAGAAAGCGGATGTCAAACACAAGAGAAACACCTGTGAATAACGTATAGAAAAACAAGCTTTTTCCTATACCCCAAATAACGAAGCTTGTTTTGATAGATTCCTAACAAGGCAAAATATCGATGCGAAAGTGTGTGTAACTGGTCGTGGTTTTAAGCTATATAAACTCCTGTATTTCTGTATTCGGCAGAGCAATCCTGCAGTGAGCATTGCTTGAAATAAAGGGCCTCAGGCTGCTTCTGATCCAAACACAACACGTGGACATTTTTTCCACCACAGTACCCTTCCAACAAAGAAATTCATTAAGTTTCAGAGCTGAAAACTAACTCAATTAGAGACATTTGCAATACCAGAGGCCTTTTCAGTGCTGGGATTTTAGCCACCAAAAGAGCTGTGCCAATGCAAACCCATGAGCTAGAAACCATTTATGCTGGTGCAGTGCAATTTACACATGTGCAGCTTACCTCAGTTTCAAACCAAGGTAAATTGTACCCCCTCCATAGCTACTCGCTCCCCCACCAACTACCGCCTTTCACAGTCCTATACCCCCCAATCCATTTTCTACTGGAAAACCACAAAAAAATGTATACCTAAAAAGTATGTGCTTATAACTTTTGCAAGTTAAAAACATTTTAGAGTATAAAAAAATTAAATAATTTTCCAAAGAGACTTAATTTGTCTTAAAACCGCAAAAAACAAAACCAAAAAACCGCACACAAACCAGATGAACACAGTCTCTTGCCTCTTTTCTTCAGGTTTCCTGATCCACATACACGCACACTTTTTTTTGACATATCCATTCAGAACACACAGGCAGTCTAAGTATTTCTGATGAAGTCCATCCTACAGCTCTCAAATTTTTGAGGTCATAAAGGCATCTAACATTTCTACACCTGATGATCCCTACAGAATGGCTGTATAACAAGGAGGACTCTCTTAGATTGGATCACAGACTGTATCAAATCCCAGACTACCTTGTCTTCTTAAAATGACTCCCGGTAAGGTCAACTGGACTTGGTTTGTTTTCATTCACTTGCACTGTATCAATGACTTAAGTGTATTGAAATTTTAGTCTAATGAGTCAACATGCATTAAAATATTTACATACTTGAAAAGTTCATATTACATTTTACAGAATAATTAAGTTTACACAGGATTATTCCTCCTTCCTATGCAAAAAGTTTGGCTAAATTATGCAAAGAATGGCATAGTAGGAAAAATGAATTAAAAGCAATAAACAGCGGTATCTTTAAAAGGTTAAATAGCTTGGAATCTATGCATCTATGACAAATTGTAGAACGATTTAGAAAACAAAATGCTACACAAGCATGTGATTGCTCTAACAGAATTATAAAATTAGTGGATGAAGAGAAGGCAGAAGATTTATTATAGCAACTTCAGAGCACTTGCTCAGGTAACGCCAACATTTGAAAAATTAATTCAAACTGGCTTGGACAGGAGCACTGTCACCTAACTAGACAAGTGGCTGAAGTACTCTCTAAATAAAAAGTGATAAAATCAATATACCTAGCTGGTGGTGAGATATTTAGTAGGGTGCTTCAGGTTCTGCGATAGCACTGATTTATTTTAGCATGTAAGTCAGATATATAGGGGAAAAAGTAGTAATCACTACATTAAGTTAGCATATATTGTATAAAATGAAAAAAACCAACCCGTGTTGCAACTCCAGTGAGGACAGCAATATTACCTAGCATTAGGGACAAGGAATAAAATGAGACTCAGCCTAATAAAATGCTATCCAGTACAGCTGGGGAAAATAATCCCAAATATTCAATGGAGGGAGATACAAAGCAGTTACACATACGAGACTTATAAGAGCCATCATCACGTTTACTAGGGGAAGTCACACTGCTTGAGACTATAAAAACTATCGTGCACAAGGCATTCAAGATTATCCTGCATTGGCAGACAGTCAAAAATGATTTACTGTAATAGGTCTTTTCCATCTCTAATTCCTACAATTCCATGATCTAATTCAGTGTTTAATTCCCAAGGAACATTCCTCTTATTCAGATAATCCCTAAATGGAATAAATAGATAAAGTCTCAACTTGGTTTCATTCAATTGTAAAAACAGGACAGTCTCCCATTAGCACTTAATAATGGGAATGAAGAACATGAAGGAAGCAAGCATACCCAAAATGTAACAGATCAAAAATTAACAGCAACAATGATCAATTCCTAAAAACACAAAGTAGATTGGAAAATGTCATGGACTTTTTTAAAAAATACATACAGCACAGTATTTGGGTTGATAAACAGAAAGCCCTATTAGCTGGTAAATTATAAATGAAGATTGAAATAGCCATGAAAATCAGAAGAGATTGAATTCCACACTTTGGAAAACATGGACTCCATAGTCTAATGATTTACAGCATAGGATGAAGAGTTGAGATACCTGAATTCAATTTCTGGATATGGCATGGATTAAATGTGTAACCTTGTGTGCACTGCATAACCTCTGTTGTCCCCACTTGAGAAATGGGGATAATATTCACCTCTCTCAGGCTACTCTAAAGCTTAATTTTTATGTTCGTAACTGTTTTGGAAGTCTTGGCTTGAAAATTCTATTTGGAAAATGGGTCTGCAGCAATGTTAAGAGTAAATTATACCAGAAGCTGATCTCTACCTCGAACTTTCTATTATAAAAGACTAACTTTCTCTAAGAACCTTACGCCTTCATTGTTTGTAGCAGTACTATGAAATTTGGCAGTGAGAAAAAGTCCTTGGACTAGAGAAATCTGTTTTCTAAGTTCCACAAAATTCCAATCAGCTTACCCAAGTTATAAAACAGGGGTGGACAAACGTTTTGGCCTGAGGGCCATATTGGGGTTCCAAAACTGTATGGAGGGCCGGTGTGGCGTACTTACGGCTGAATTTTTTTCCATGCAGTAAAGCATAAAGTGAGATTTTCAGGATCTGAAATTCTTTAAGTTACACTGTACTGTACCACCAGGTAACACCACACTAAATTACAAGGTAATTTATATGCCTACATGAGGTAACTATATATTATCAGCAGCTAGTTAAATTAACAAGAACACAAGCAATAGAATATTCGGCACAAAGTGTATCATAAAGCACATTTTCCCCAGAAGTATTCCACTGAGTTTAATAAATAAAAATAGAATCAACATGTTAAGCAAACAACTCATTTTCTTAAGATATAACTAGATTGACAACACTGTTTAATGTTGCAGTTTGTTTGTCCCCACTGGTTCCCCAACGTTAACTAGATAAAAACGAACTGAAATGCAGTGCACGCTCCAGATTTCTTGCTCTAGAATATACAGGGAGGGAGACTTGTGTTGAAAAGAAAGAAGGAAAATGAGAAACTGAGTGGATCAAAATTTAAAAATAATAATAAAATTACTTTGACAGTTCTCTCAGTATGTAGTAGTTTCTAGGAATGGTCTTAAAGTTTAAAGTCCTCCACAGCACATATCACTAGCACTTTGTCAGTCATACTGAAGTTCCCCAAGGACATTTTACATGAATGTTAAAGAATATTTATTCCATATATTTTTATCTTAGGAATAGGGCCCTACCAAAATTCATGGTCCATTTTGGTCAATTTCATGGTGATAGGATTTTAAAAACATTGTAAATGTCATGCTTCCGGAGATTTAAACTGAAATTTCACAGTATTTTAAGCGTGGAGGTCCCGATCGTGCGTGGGCGGGGAAAAAGGTTGCAAGACTATTATAGGTGGGTCGTGGGACTGCCACCCTTACTTCTGCATAGTATACTTCTGTACAGCTGCTAGTGATGGTGCCACCTTCAGAGCTGGGCATCCAGAGAGCAGCAGCTGCTGGCTAGGCACCCAGCTCTAAAGGCAACGCCTCTGCCAGGAGTAGCACAGAAGTGAGGGTGGTATGGTATTGCCACCCTCACTTCTGCTGGCTACTGGTAGGGGCGCAGAAGTAAAAATGGCAATACCATATCATGCCACCCTTACTTCTGCACTGCTGCTGGCGGCAACGCTGCCTTTAGAGCTGGGCACCAAGCATGAAATGGAGGGTAGCATATCCTGAAGCAAATGAGTTTCAAGTATTAAGAAGATGAGACAATGAGATACTTCAATATGTAACTTGTTTCTGCCCATGATACAATTACTGTTTTGTAAAACAGAACCATCCTGTCCATTCTACTCATTAAAATAGGACAGTTACCAATATGGTAACAAACCACTCCATAAAAGATCTCTCTCTCGGAGCAGATACACCACTTTGCACACTTAGCCTTCAATATTACTGGTTCTTCACAAGGCCAGAGCTTCAGCTTCCCAAGTTCAAGCTATAAACCATATCTTTGTGAGTATGGCATGTTTAGCTTTAGACACACAATCCCAACAGGTCCAATCATCTCCACCATAAAACCGACTCACTTAGCAGTTGCCCTACATTTACTATGATCATCACTACCTTACCAAAAAGTCACCTAGTTTTTGTCCTCCTAATCTTTGCCCTCACTTTCTTATATATGTCCCCTGTCCTGACACCCCTCCCTCCAATCTAGCCTCCTGACTCCCTCTACACTACGGTCTATCACTACAATTCCTTTCCCATTTAAATGATTTTGAGCCATCACACTGTGCTGATTGCTGGTTTATGTAACCACAGGATCCACACCACACTGTTACTGTCTAATTCCCTCCTACTGTTTGCTACACTTGTATCTTGTCTTGAATTACATTGTAAAGTCTTCGGGGCAGGGACTGTGGGTATGTCTACACTGGAGTTGGAAGTGTAATTTCCAACTCTGGTGGACAAACTATGCTAGCTCCGATCAACCTGGCAAACTAAATACAGCAGTGTAGTCCCAGCAGCACAAGCAGTGTGACAGCTTAGCCATACCAACTATATACCTAAAGATTCATATGGGGTAGTACTTAGGGCAGCAAACCCATTCCACTGCTCATGCCATTGCAGCTACATTACTATTTTTAGCATGCTAGCTGGATCAGAGCTAGCGCAGGTATGTCTATCCTAGCTGGAAATTATACTTCCAGTTACAGTATGGACATGCTGCATCTTCCTATATGTTGGTTCAGTAGCTAGCATACTGGGGCTGAGTTTGACTGAAGCCCATTGATACTACTGCTAGATAATTTTAAAAACCACAGCAATATGGGTAATTACCTCCAATTTGTTAAAGCAATTCATAAAACTGCCATGTGAATTATAATTTATATTTCAACTAATATAGTGTAAGCAATTGCCCCATGTGTACTTAGAAATAAATTACTGATTTCATGCGTTTCTCATAGAAAATGTTAAACATTTCACAGTGACGACTGTTAGGCGGGGATAAGAAAGATGCTACAAATATGCTCACATCTAAGAGTTTTCTGAAACCGTAAGTCATAAAAACTACAGATTGTATCTGAACAGAAAATTTAGAATGAATCTGTACACTGCATGATATCCGAGCTCTTCTTTCCCTGTCTTTTCTGTTAGATATTTAACTCTCTGACAAGTACCTGCCATATGAAGACAGAGCTATTATATATTCTGAAGGAGGAACGGTAATTTGTAGGGGAAAATACGTTGACAAGAAGATTTACCGGTTAAGCCATATGAAGTACATGTGTTTCAACTACTTACAAATTTTTTAAAAATAACCAAACTTCTGTAGCTCAAGTTCAACGGATACTCTAAATGAATGTTTTATATACATCACTCTAAATATTAACATTTCTACAAGATGTTCAACATAACTATTTGGGGTCGGAGAAAAATGTGATAATCAACCAGCACTGAAATTTTGCGAAATAACTGTCTGAAAGCCTTCCCAGTATATTTTTCTATTCTTTGGAAAACCAAAGCTATTAAGCCTCTATGAAAAAAAAGTTAATTCTACATCACACACATTATGTATTTATATACTATACTGGTTACAGTTTCAAGGTAACTGCACCAATATGCCCCTCCGTCCTCCCTTGAGGGCACACACTTAAAGGTCCCTGGTTTCCAGACATCACCTCATGGGCAGAGATCTGCACCTCTCCCCCTCCTGACTTGGATTTTCCAGGCTGCACAGTACCCTGCCTAGACTATGATACTCCCAGCAGCTCAACACCTAAACAGACCAGCATCTGTGCTTTGCTTTCTCTCCAAAGAGTATGAATACTGTATTGCCTGCAATTATAATATATGAGACAGCTCTTTGTATGCAAGCACCCTTATTCTTAAGGTGAAAGCATTACAGAGAAATGTATTAAAAACAATAAAAACCTATGTGAATGCTAAAAAGCTTACCAGATGGTAGGTTTCAGTCCTTCAAAAACAAAAACAAACAAACCAAACCAAAACAAACCAGCAAGTCTTTTCCCCTGTGGCTACAGGTTCGTAACTGTCTGATCCAGAACAATAATTACAGCTGGACATATAAGCTGTTTGTACGGCTCAGGACTTCAATCTTCAGTTTCTTGGAAAAGGTCATCAGCAGACAAAGACCTATAGCCAGGGTGTAGTTTCAAAAGGCAGAGTTTTTGCATAACCAGAGGTGTGTATGTGTAAGGGAATTTACATTAATCTCTCCCCTCGGAAATCCACTTAACACGTTCCAAAAGTCCATTCTCGATTTAGTCACATTTTCAATATAGTCCTTTGAACTTCCAAGTTACATGCAATCCCAGCCAGCAACAGTACATAAACTTGGCATTTAATATAACGGACCCCAAACATACCGAAATTCAATAAGGTCTTGCAAGGATATGTAGGAAATTGCCGTATCTGTCAACACCCACTTTGGACTAGCGGAGATCTGCAAATTCATATAACAATTATCTCAAACTAAAATGCATCCCATTTTGAGGAATAAAACAAACAGCACTATTGTGTGATGTAGTGCACTGGCACCAACCCAAAACAGTAGCCCAACAGCAAACGCGTTGGCACATCTATACGTGATTTGAAAGCTACCCTACGTGAAAATTCGTGGACTGCATTATTCAACTTTTAACTCTAACTTTCTTCAAAACACCCACATATGTTGCTGTTTCATCTTATTGAACAACTTAAAAACACAACTGCCTGTTTGACTGCATTCTAGCTAAAGGAAAACCTGTTCATGTAATCTGACATCCACAGAACCATAACACTATTTCCAATTATCTAGTCTTGGGAAAGCTAAAAATACTGTGAGAACAATGAGAAACTGCAGGACTTTATTACAGGATGTGAACTTACTGAAGGTAGTTATATCTAACTTTACAAAAATTATTCTGGTTACCAGGAACATTATGGCTATCATGGGAAACATTTGAAAAGCAGGCTCAAGAAGAAAAAGTTAGGAGCTTGACGAGTCCCAGGGAAGAATAAAACTGTCTGTCCAATCTCGGGGCCTCTCCTTTTGTCCCTCCAGGCCCACAAACATGATACAGTTCTGTGGTGACCTAGAATCCTACTTTCGACATCTCCAACTCAAAGAATATTTCCAACACACCTCTGAACAACATACTACCCCACAGAATCCTTCCTACCAACACTACAAAAAGAAGGATTCTGCGTGGACTCCTCCTGAAGGTCAAAACAACAGACTGGACTTCTACACAGATTGCTTCTGTCGATGTGCACGGGCTGAATTTGTGGAAAAGCAGCAGCACTTACCCCATAACCTCAGCCGCGCAGAACACAACGCCATCAACCACCTCAGGAACAACTCTGATATCATAATCAAAAACGCTGACAAAGGAGGTGCTGTCATCATCATGAATAACTTGGAATATGAACAAGAGGCTGCTAGGCAGCTCTCTAACTCCACATTCTATAGGCCATTATCCTCTGATCCCACTGAGGATTACCAAAAGAAACTACACCATCTGCTCAAGAAACTCCCTGAAAAAGCACAGGAACAGATCTGTGCAGATACATGCCTAGAACCCTGACCAGGGGTATTCTATCTGCTTCCCAAGATCCATAAACCTGGGAATCCTGGAAGCCCCATCATCTCAGGCATTGGCACCCTGACAGCAGGATTGGCTGGCTATGTGGACTCTCTCCTCAGGCCCTACGCTACCAGCACTCCCAGCTATCTTCGAGACACCACTGACTTCCTGAGGAAACTACAATCCATCGGTGATCTTCCTGAAAACACCCTCCTGACCACTATGGATGTAGAAGCCCTCTACACCAACATTCCACACAAAGATGAACTATAAGCTATCAGGAACAGTATCCCCGATAATGTCAAGGCAAACCCGGTGGCTGACCTTTGTGACTTTGTCCTCACCCACAACTATTTCACATTTGAGGACAATATATACCTTCAAGTCAGCAGCACTGCTATGGGTACCCGCATGCTTACATTTTTATGGCTGACTTAGAACAACATTTCCTTAGCTCTCGTCCCCTAACATCTACTCTACTTGCACTATATTGATGACATCATCATCTGGACCCATGGAAAAGAAGCCCTTGAGGAATTCCACTATCTTTTCAACTATTCCCATCCCATCATCAACCTCAGCCTAGACCAATCCACACAAGCGGTCCATTTCCTGAACATTACTGTGCTAATAAGTGATGGTCACATAACCACCACCCTATACCAGAAACCTACTGACTGCTATACTTCCCTACATGCCTCCAGCTTCCATCCAGGACACACCACACGATCCATTGTCTACAGCCAAGCTCTAAGATACAACTGCATTTGCTCCAATCCCTCAGACAGAGACACACACCTATAAGATCTCTATCAAGCATTCTTACAACTACAATACCCACCTGCTGAAGTGAAGAAACAGATTGACAGAGCCAGAAGAGTACCCAGAAGTTACCTACTACAGGACAGGCCCAACAAAGAAAATAACAGAACGCCACTACCTGTCACCTTCAGCCCCCAACTAAAACCTCTCCAGAGCATCATTGAAGATCTACAACCTATCCTGAAAAATGATCCCTCACTCTCACAGATCTTTGGAGACTGACCAGTCCTCTCTTACAGACAGTCCCCCAACCTGAAGCAAATACTCACCAGCAACCACACACCACACAACAAAAACACTAACCCAGGAACCTATCCTTGCCACAAAGCCCGATGCCAACTCTGCCACATATTTATTCAAGTGACACCATCATAGGACCTAATCACATTAGCCACGCCATCAGGGGCTCGTTCACCTGCACATCTACCAATGTGATATATGCCACCATGTGCCAGCAATGCCCCTCTGCCGTGTACATTGGCCAAACCGGACAGTCCCTACGCAAAAGAATAAATGGACACAAATCTGACATCAGGAATCATAACATTCAAAAACCAGTAGGAGAACACTTCAACCTCTCTGGCCACTCAGTAAAAGACTTAAGGGTGGCAATTTTGCAACAGAAAAGCTTCAAAAACAGACTCCAATGAGAAACTGCTGAGCTTGAATTAATATGCAAGCTAGATACCATTAACTTGGGTTTGAATAGAGACTGGCACTGGCTAGATCATTACACATATTGAATCTATTTCCTTAAGTTAAGTATCCTCACACCTTCTTGTCAACTGTCTAAATGGGCCATCTTGATTACCACTACAAACGTTTTTTTTCTCCTGCTGCTAATAGATCATCTTAACTAATTAGCCTCTCACAGTTTGTAGGGTAACTTCCAACGTGTGTGTGTGCATTCCATTCTATCCATCCGATGAAGCGGGCTGTAGCCCATGAAAGCTTATGCTCTAATAAATTTGTTAGTCTCTAAGGTGGCACAAGTACTCCTGTTCTTTTTGAGGATACAGACTAACACGGCTGCTACTCTGAAACCTGTCCAATACTGTGACTATTTGCTCTGAAGATTAAGATTCCCATCTGCATGGGGTGCTTTCACATGATTCTGATAAAACCTGAGAACGGCAAAGTCCGTTGGACACTCCTATTTACTCAAGCACTTTGGGCAGAGACTGTATTTTCATTTATAGCAGGGGTGGGCAAACTGCAGCCCGCAAGCCGTTTTAAGCTGGCCTGAGAGCTCCCACTGGGGAGTGGGGTCTGGAACTTGCCCCGCTCTAGCTCTCCAGCTGTGGCGCTGGGTCGGGGGGGCGCACATTGCGGCTCGGCCCCGCTCCGGCACTCCAGCCAGAGCACAGGGTCAGGGGCTGCACCATGCAACTCCTGGAAGACGTGGCATGGGCCCGCTCCGGATCCTTGGTGCTCCAATGGGAGCTGCTGGGGTAGTGCCTGCGGATGAGGCAGCCTGCAAAGCCGCCTATCTGAGCCGGAGCAGGGACATGCCACTGCTTCCAGGAGACACTTGCTCGGAGCCTGCAACCCTGAGCCTCTCTCCACACCTCAACCCCAGTCCTGATCCCCCCCACTCTCCAAACCCCTTGATCCCAGCCTGGAGAACCCTCCTGCACCCCAAACCTCTCATCCTCAGCCCCACCCCAGAGCCCGCACCCCCAGCCGGAACCTACACCTCTTCCCACACCCTGGTCCCAGCCCTGATCCCGCTCTTGGTCCCAGCCCAGAGTACCCTCCTACGCTCCAAACTGCTCATTCCCAGCCTCATCCCAGAGCCCGCACCTCCAACCAGAGCCCTCACGCCCCCACCACCCCAATCCCAATTTTGTGAGCATTCATGGCCTGCCATACAATTTCTACTCCCTGATGTGGCCCTGAGGCCAAAAAGTTTGCCCACCCCGATTTACAGAAACAAAAAACGTTACAATATATTACTTTTTGTGAATTGATGGTTCACACGCCAGAATATAAAAATGGTCTGCTATAGTTTTCTCTTCTGAGTTATATAGAAGCATTTTGTTTAGGTTTACATTTGAAAGGCAAAACTGTCCAATAGATAGGCAAACGTACAATCCCCAGCTCCACCCAATGCCCTGTCCTATAACCTTGAGCAAGACCCTATTTGCCCTCTACCCTTTGTCTGACTTTTGTATTTAAACTGTACACTCTTCAGGGCAGGGCCTGTCTTATACATTTTTGTGCTAGGCATTTTATAATGCTAAACTGATCTAAGTTGGGGTTTCTAGGCATTCCTTTCATCCAAGTCAGAAGTAGTGCCAAAAGAACTTTGTTGTACATTTTCTAGTCTCCTCTTTCGAGTTAAGTCATCTGGCACATAAAACTGTATATAAAGAAATTTAAATGAAGAAAAAGAATTTTCACTAGGCTTTTTAAAAAGATACCCAAAACCTATACTATGGGCCTGACCTATGTAACCATGCACTTTTATATACCATTCTGCCACCTCAATGATTTTTTCTCCTGTTTCTATGGTTAAACTTGACTAATGCAGGACAAAAAATGCTACACTTACAAAACAGGTTACCATTATGTCCACACTTGGTAATTTACAGAACACAGTTCACCACACATTAGAGAGACTGGACTGAGGTTATACTTGTACAGAGAATAATGACCAGTCTGTTATGTAGAGATCGCATGCCTTAATTTCAGTTAGAAGACAGCAAAACATCTATTGTTTAATGGCCCATTCTCTCAGTATCCCTCCCCCGTCGTCGCAACCCATTTTACAATATAAAAATCTTGTGTCACCCACGTGCAAATAGTTTTGTAAGTGGCTATTCCTTTTCTAGCATTAAACACTAACTTCAGTGGCGGATTTAGAGTTAGTCAGGCCCAGTGTACAGCTTCATTTTCAGGGGCCCCCGTCAGTACCCGGCCAAGGAGAAGAACAGTCTCTTATCTCCCCCACCCCCATTTTTCCATTTTTTTTTCCCTTCATCCTCCTTCTGTATTATAAGTAATGGGAAGTAAATGAACATAAAGCGAGGTACCTTGATTGGGGCAGGGAGTTGGGGTGCAGGCTCTGGGAGGAAGTTTGGGTGCTGGGTGTGCGCTCTAGGCTGGGACAGGGGGTTGGAGTGTGGGGTCAGGCTCTGGGCTGGGGCAGGGGTGCGGGAGCTAGGCAGTACTTACCTCGGGCAGCACAGCTCCAAAGCGACCAGCACACGCTGCCCCCACAGCTTCCATGGGCCGCGGTTCCCGGCCCATGGGAGCTGCAGAGTCAGCGCTTGGGGTGGAAGCAGTGCATGTAGAAACTCCACCTCCCCCCACAGGGGCTGCAGGGACATGCTGGCTGCTTCCGGGAGAAAAGCGGCGCAGAGGAAGGAAGGGAGGCAGAGCAAGCAGGGAGCCGCCTTAGCCCTGCTGCTGGCACATCTCTGCGCGCCCCTTGAAGGGAGGGGGGACAGTGGGTCTCTGTGCGCTGCCTAGGATGGGGGCAGTGAGCCAAGCCACCTCCCACCTACCCCCCTCACCAGGGGCGTGCAGAGACGTGCCAGCAGCCGGCCGCTTCCGGGAGCGGCATGGGGCCACCGGCTATGGCATGCAGGCAGCCTGCCTGAGCCATGTTGCACCGCTGGCTGGGACTCAGAGGCAGGTTGTCAGACATTTGTTCTGCATTTTGAGGGGCCCCCTGTCATTTCCTGTGAAACATTTGTTTCATGGAAAATCCGTTCCTGACTAATTTTAAAAGAAATCTGAGGAAGGTGCTACAATTTACCCATTTGTTTGAAACAGGTAAAAATAATATTATACCAAACAAAATCCCACCAAATGCTTCTCTCACACAGTTTTAAATACCTGCAAGCAGCTAATGGGTTAATTTACCTACATTCAATCAACTCACATGCGCGAGATCTTGCACTGGGCACAATTCTAATTTTAAAACTCAACTTTAAAAAAATACTTGTATTGCCCTCTGGGTTGAAGCTAACAATTTTATAAAAATGTGATGAGGATGGATTTGTATCCTTTTGATTATATTTCTGAAAATCCTGCATAATTGTTTGTTTTGCGGAAGAGTGGCTAACAGCATAGTCATGTCTAATTGCTTTTGCACTGCTGGGGAGCACTACAGCTTGCCTTTTTGATAGGCAGCAACGGCGTGAGAGCTTGCATCATGCTGGGTGGCCTCTTCTGGGGAGCAATGCCTGGAAGCAGTAGTTTTAATTTAATTTGTGGATTTTTAAAATCACATATGCCATGAAAACTAAATTACACATATTTACATTTCTACATCACTACAGTCCTAAATCCTACTGATGGCAATACTTCAATTCAGACAGGCATCTAGTCTCTGTTTTAGTACCGAGAAACATTGTGTTCTCTTATTTCCTCTGAATACTTCCTTTTAATTAATTGACCAGCATCTCATGATTTACTCATAAAGGTGCAGATCTTCCATGCAAAGTCTGTGTGTGCCCGTGATATTGCACCTCTTCCCCTAACCTCACTGACCCCTCACTTGCCAGCCTTAGAGAATCCAGCAGCTCCTCTCTTGACCTTCTTTATCCCACCACATAATAATCCATTGGGGAGACATTGCAATGCCATATTTATTGGATCTTCAGATAACCTTTGTTAGCTGGATTTTGATGAATTGAAATTTTATTATATTACGAAGTTGGGGATATTTTTTGGAGGGAAGGGCAACAAAATCCTTTGATTATTTAAATCTTAACTTAGTCAAGTCTCAGTTCTTGATCATCAAACTCAAATTGATCTAAAAATGCTTCCGAATGAAGTAGAGTTCAGCCAATATTCAGATTCTCCCAGAATAACTGTCAGAAGTGTGGTTTACCTACCCGTTCACGTTTATCCTAAAGTGATTTCTTTTTCCCTGTATAGACTGTATAATGTACTAACTTCATTTTGAAAACATTACCTGTAGACCAAAATCTCTATTTGGGTAACTTTAGTCTTTGATAGATAGTCAAACGAATATCACAACTGGACTTTCAATCATCACTAACTTCCAAAAAAATCGTTAAAAATATGGGTATCTGAAAATTGGACGCTAGCCTGTTAGCACTGGAAAAATCATTTTTAAAAGATTTAGAAGTTTTAAAAAGAAGGCTTCCCTTCCTACAAACTAGGATTTCTTAAGTGTAGAACGTATATATTTGGCAACACTACAGAGGTTTACATTTTAGTTTGCTATTAGCAAAATAGCCCAAACTGACTAAAACCTAGTTAGCCAACAGGACTTGTGTACAACCAGTTCAACTGATCAAGTGTCTTATCAAGGACATGTAGACAAATCTGATATGGACAAATCCATGCCTTCTGGCAAAGGTTCCCAAGGGAGAGGAGTGTTAATGATGGTTGTAGTTGAATATGACCTTCAATATCACTTTCAGTGACCGCCTCCATACCAGCAGTCAAAATAACAAACAAACAGATTATCTATGCTTCACAAGCTGTGATTTCCAAAGGAAAACAGAAGCATTAAGCAACAGCTTCCTAAAATCTGGGAAAGGCAAAAAGTAGAATCTGTTACACCCACTATGAAAACAAACATGCAGGTCCAATCTGCCTATAGAAAAATTGAAAACCGTGTCTCAGATCAGGATGGGCAAACTACGGCCTGGGGGCCACATCTAGCCTTCCATCCAGCCCTCGAGCTCCTGCTGGGAATTGGGGTCTGAGGCTTGCCCTGCTCCAGCTGGGGAGCGGGGTCCGTGGCTGCTCCGTGTGCACATACCAAGGCTCCCGGAAGCAGCAGCATGTCCCCCCTCTGGCTCCTACGCTTAGGACCCCAAGCTCCCACCCCAAGCGCCACCGCCACAGCACCCATTAGCCAGAAACTGCGGCTAACGGGAGCTGCAGGGGCAGCACCTGTGGACAGGGCAGCATGCAGAGCCACTTCGCCACACCTCCGCATAGGAGCCAGAGGCAGGACATGCCACTTCTTCCAGGAGCTGCTTCAGGTAAACGCCACCTGGAGCCTCCATCCAACCCTCTCCCATGCCCCGACCCCCTGCCCCAGCCCAGAGCCCCCTCCTGCACCCTAAACTCCTCATTTATGATCCCACCGCAGAGTCCAAACCCCAGCCAGAGCCCTCACCCACAATGCCCTGACCCCCTCCCACCCTCTGAACCCCTTGGTCACAGCCTAGAGCACCCTCCTACACCCCAAATCCCTCATCCCCAGGCTCACCTGAGAGCCCGCACCTCCAGCCAGAGCCTTTCCCCCACACCCTAACCCCCTGCCCCAGCCCCTTCCCACACCCTGAACTCCTCATTTCTGACCCCACCCCAGAGCCCGCACCCCCCAGACACAGCCCGCACCCCAACCCCAATTTTGTGAGCATTCATGGCCCACATAAAATTTTCATATCAAGATGTGGCCCTTGGGCCAAAAGGTTTGCCCACCCCGTCTCAACTGGTGGTACTGATAAGGAGAGACAGTTTAGACCCTTGCCATTCCAGTTATTGCGACTGCTACATTTGACAGAGAAGATTATTTGATACAGGATTATACAATTTACCAATACACCTATGTGAAGGGAAGGAGAAAACCCAGGACACAGGAGAAGAAAAATATAGTGGCATGGAAGTCAGCTGTAAGTAAAATCTTAGGTCACACTGACTAAGCCTCATCTTTGTCCTGGAGAAGTAAGTGACAAAGTTATATATTGTGGCAAAGTTCCTCCTCTATCTTGGTGGGTCTTGTGCTAATTGGCAGATTTGCTCACCGTGGAGCTTCACAGCAGCCCTTAGTGTGGCTGTTTTCGTGAACCCACAGTCCAGGTCAACTCCTCCTGTGTCTGACCAGGAGTTGGGAGGTTTGTGGGGAACCCGGGCCCGCCCTCTACTCGGGGTTCCAGCCCAGGGCCCTGTGGAATGCAGCTGTCTAGAGTGTCTCCTAGGACAGCTGTGCAACAGCTACAACTCCCTGGGCTACTTCCCCATGGCCTCCTCCCAACACCTTTATTCTCACCATAGGACCTTCCTCCTGGCGTCTGATAATGGTTGTACTCCTCAGTCCTCCAACAGTACACATTCTCACTCTCAGCTCCTCATGCCTCTTGCTCCCAGCTCCTCACATGCGCACCACAAACTGAAGTGAGATCCTTTTTAAACCCAGGTGCCCTGATTAGCCTGCCTTAATTGATTCTAGCAGCTTCTTGATTGGCTGCAGGTGTTCTAATCAGCCTGTCTGTCTTAATTGTCTCCAGAAGGTTCCTGATTGTTCTGGAACCTTCCCTGTTACCTTACCCAGGGAAAAGGGACCTACTTAACCTGGGGCTAATATATCTGCCTTCTATTACTCTCCTGTAGCCATCTGGCCCGACCCTGTCATAATATACTTATAGTAAATACAGAGCACGACCTCACCAAGGGAAAAGCAAAAGCCAACTTTATTGTACATGCAAATCACAAGCAACTTCTCATTACTCCAATATTCCAAGATGAGTCATTGGACAGCTCGTTTGTGCTGACCTTTACAACCATGTCAAGCTGAGGAGACAGCTAAGGGCTTCATGTTTTCTAGTTACAGCAATACTATTAGTCCAGAATTGAGTTTCATTATGTCTAATGCAAGGTAAAGGTCACACTATTGTTTAGGTTTTCACTAGATGGCACTAGCTTGGCTTTTAACTGAGCATCCTTCCTTTAACAAGGTCAGAATAAAAAAGCATCAGGTATATTTTATTTGTGTCCGTTTTAAACAAGTATGTTTGTACTCTTAATAGTACAGGTTAAAAATGTGGGCAATTTTTCCTCAGCATTCACTGGGAGAACAAATGCCAGCCATCATCCAACACTGTATACATGGTATAGGAGTAAAAGTTTCAATATATTCATACTTGATAGTTTTGAGAGTTTCATATAAATCAGTGCAAACCAGTTACAGTAGGAAGATGAGAGCAGGTGGGAGACACAAACTAAGAGAAACTCAAAGTTCGTAATAGTAAGAAGCCTATGAGAAAACTGGACAACTGTGTATGGGTTACAAGCAGCACAGAAAAAGTAGGATTTTAAGCTGCATTTCTAAAATGTCAGAGGTGGACAGATTACTGCAGATAGCTGGGTTCCACATTATGGCCCAGGAACAACCAGAGTTCTGTCAACACCTTTACAGTTGTCTGTGAAATGAAAATTGCTGGGAACTAATACCACCGGGGGTAGAAAAAGAAAGTGTGGGTATCAAAGTGGTTCACAGAATGAAAAAGTTAGAGAATCTAAAGAGAAGGAACTGAGGAAATTCTATTTGGCTGCATCAAGGATTAAAGAACAGAACCATGAGGAGTGTGCCCAACTCACCAGCTTAGCACTTGATAAATCAAGGTTAGAACATGTGGTCAACAGTGTCCAACACCCAGTTGTGCTCAGAGAATCAACAGGAGGAACTGTCTTCCCCAAAGTAGTCAGTGATCTCCTCCATTCCAAAAACAAATGATGTAGAAGCCAGAATAGAAACAATCAAGGATGCTATGAGTGAAGAGAATCATCTACCTTGCCGCAGTATGCTTTACATCAGATTTCAGCATCATTTTTCACAGAAGTGAGGACTGACCAAGTATTCCAATGCATATTCATTACTTTTTCATTCAACTTGTTGGGAGCAAATTACTGCATTAGTTTTTTTTAAATGTGCAGAATATGTTTCAATTCCCTGACAGTCTGATTTCTTCCAGTACTGTGTCAAAAATAGAAGAAACAGGACTGAAAAGAAAGTGTGAAACTCAAAAGAAGTGGAAAACTTTGATACCACTGACAGGTTGTCTGACTGCGGGTATTGTTACAATCTCCTTCAAACCATGCCAATCACTTAAGTGAAATCAAGCTTGGAGAGAGATGCATATAGTAATATTTCTGCACCACTTAAGTAACAATTCTTTCCTCCATGTCCATAACAGAAAGCCAAGATTCCATCACAACTGTCGGAGTCAGCTTCACTTACTAATGAAAAGTCTGACATTTCTAGTGGAAAATAAGTTTCTAAAAGTAGCACAGAACTTGATTTTTAGATGGAGTAATTCTAAAATGGCAGATGAGATTTTATCGTTTCTCATGGCACTATAAAGATGTTATGCGTAGTCCCGTAACATTTTAAGAAACTGGATTATTATTATTCTAAAAGGTTCTAGATCATATTAAGGAAAGAACCAGTTTTAGTTTCATAATTAGTTTTTTTGGTCTGTTTTGTTTTTTTAAACAGTGAAACTTTTTTCTTCAATGGAAGAGCTTGATGGGGAAAAAATTAAAGGAATCCAATTTAGCAACTTCTATACAAAATTTCAGTTCAAAGTATCTTAAAACTACAGATCCTATGTTGAATTTGTAAGGTGGGGTTATCGGGCGGGGGGGAGAGGGGGGAAATCCTTGAAACTTTTGGATGCAGAACTTTGATATGAAGCCATGCAAAGCTATTTCTAGAGTCACTTTCCTGACTAATTGCACTTTAAGATATTTTTAATTTTAATTAAGCCTAGTTTAGCTAAAGCTTTGAACAACATAATAGAAACTTTCATTTTTTTCCCACAGGACAACATGCAGGCCAAGTGTTTGCCAAGTCACAACATGACTATTTGAAACAGACATTACACCCTGAAAATCTGTTTAGTAACCTAGCGCTGCTAGTCCCTTCACTGGAGCTAGCCTAACAAGCACCCCTGTAACACAAGGCCTTTGATTCAAGCAGCCACATTTTTCCCCTTAATTCTACACCCCAGTGCATTTTGAATTCATCTAAAAGGCAGACTTTTGGCACCAAATGGATTCATTACTTAACTATTAAAAAATGAACTGGGTGCCAGTGTTTTCAGATTAGAGGAGGGCAATGGCAAGACAGTTTTTATTAGACAAAGGAAAAAGTTCAAATAAGAACCAATTAGTTTTGAAACATTTACATTCTAGGCATTATTTTATGTTCAAATTAGGAGTGCACAGTAGCAACAGGTGCACAGATTGGGAAGAATGTTTAGTGCTTTCTATTCAGATATATAGAGGTATACAGATAGTTCAGTGGCTTGAGCATTGGCCGTTTAAACCCAGGATTGTGAGCTCAATCCTTGCGGGGGCCATTTAGGGATGTGGGGCAAAAATTGGGGATTGGTCCTGCTTTGAGGAGGGGGTTGGACTAGATGACCTCCTGAGGTCCCTTCCAATCCTGATATTCTATTCTATGATATGCTACATGGCAAAAGTCTTAATGAGGCCTTTATGTTAGTTTTGTAGCATCTATCCTACTTAAAAGCAGATCAAAACAGCGTTTGTTTGAAAATGTTCAACCACCTTCCATATAAGCAGACAACTTAAGACCAACATGAAATAAAAGTCTGGTTGAGGGTCTCTGCTTTCTCATCTGTACGTATAGCAATCCACATTAAAAAAAGATAAATCAAGTCATGTGATACAAATGGTCATCAATCTCACCAGGCTAGATGGAGGAAAAAGCTTAGACAATACTGCAGAGGTCAATGAACTCTACCATCCCTAAATTAAACCCAAACAGAAAGTTGGATGTGAGGCAATATTCCAAGTCTACAGTTCAAAGTTTTGCTGACATGTTACACCACTAACCAACATAGCTATGCTAGCAAAAACCTTAGGGCAGACACAGTTAGACAGACAAAAAAGACCTTTTGCTGGTAGAAGCTCATTTCATTATAGGAACCAGAATAAGCAATACTGACAAAAGAATTATTGATGATATCATCTGCATCTCCAGTAGGAGCGTTTGCCGGTATAGTTATACTGGAAAACCCTTTCTAATGTAGGCAAAGTGTTAGCCTCTACCCAGGGTTACAAACATCTTAAAAAAAGAAAAGAAGGAAGGGAAAGAAAGAGAAAGAGCTCTTCATTTTATACACAGAACCAGTGCATTCCCCAGATTTTAAATCAGACATTGACTTCTCATTAATGCTGCTAACAAACAGACAACCTTGTTGAGAGGCACAAGCAAAGTAAACCTGAAGCATTTATATATGCTGTCAGTGA
This sequence comes from Lepidochelys olivacea, assembly GCF_965140295.1. Lineage (NCBI taxonomy): Eukaryota > Metazoa > Chordata > Testudines > Cheloniidae > Lepidochelys > Lepidochelys olivacea. Next base: position 61,495,921 of record NC_140418.1, on the reverse strand, counting down.
GGCATACTACATTTCAGAAACGCTTTTTAACTTACCGTTACAGACTTCAAAGTCATTCCATGGTAGGTTCCCATAGTGTCGATTTTGAAGCCTTCCGTCTCTGTAAAGTAAAAGAGCGTCTTGTAAGTCATTCCACATGCAAGCATCAGAATAAAGCCCATGTTTAAACTGGCAGAATAGGGGAAATTCCTTTCCAGTCACTTTTGGGAGGAAAAATGCCTTCCTGCTGGTGCAGTATTTTAAGCCCTGTATACACACTAACTTTTAACTACACCAGTCACAGTCACTATCCTGGTTGGCTCTAAATGTGGCCTAGGTGAAATCCTGGTCTCATTGAGGTCCCAAGGAGTTTAGTCATAAACTTCAATGAAGGCCAGGAATGCTCTCTTTATGTTTAACACGGGTTAAAAATATGGATAGTAATCATGGATAGCTCAGAGTGTTTTGCTTTAGGCAGATGACTACTTTTGCATATTTGTTTTCCTGTAACCAGTTTTCCTAAATGGCACTCAGAATACTTTACTGCTACATGGACAACACTCCTCTACCCATGCTTGCGTATCCAGTTTGACTGGTCTTCCTTTCTCTCATCTCTTTGCAATATTGCAACAGTGCACTGCTCTATGTGTTCCTGGTGCTGCTCTAAATACACATCCTCATACATTAATCTGGGCTAGATTAAGATGGGACAGTGGCTCAGAATATGAACTGAGAATAAGACTTGTGATTGCACTATTTGGCCCTTAAATTTGGTTCTGATATCCCAACATGCATGTTAGTTTTACAACTCAACTTCCTTGAATACTCAAAGGAAACCTGATGGAGAATTTTAAAAACTGGGATTTTAGTACAATAGCAAAATAAATATAAATTCACTCAAGCGTGTTCACCTTTAATACAATAAAAGTAGTCAATTTTAAACACAGATTCTAACAGAGGCAGAAGACCCAATTATGCAACTAAAAGCAGCACTCCTAACATACAGTCTCATGATCCACGTTGTACACACCGCAGATGTGTAGGCAGATAAAATTAGTTTTATTTACACACATACCCACACCCCAAAACCACCATAAACTAAGAAATGTGTTAAAGATTAGACATTTATTTGAACACAATAGTGGTTACACTAATAGCATAAACGTGTTAATGACTAATCAATCCTTATTCTTCAAGGCATAAACTGATCTCCAGTAAGATTATGATGAAGTTTTCCCTACCACTCCTCACCGGATACATTGTGGAGGAAGCAAAGTGGGGTAACAACATCCTCTGGAGTATGTGGCAGTAACCACGGTTAGAAAACTGTAACAAACTGTTAGTCAAATATACATACTAACTAGAGAAATTATTATATAAAAGAAAATATCAGGGAATGTTTGCATTTTGTAGGTCTCTCCTGATGCAGCTTTTCAGAACTTCGCTGAAACAGCTTCAGGATTGCATAAACCAGGTTTCATGGTTTATCGCTCTTATTTGTAAAACCTTGGTCTCTGTAAACAGCAGAGTAAAGCAGAGTGTCATGCTCCAGGTGTACTGCCTCTCCCACAACAAGAAAAAACCCAAGGTCATAAAAAACAGATCAGTAAAGAGAATAACTATTATAAGGCAAGAACTGGATAGAGCCAGTGGGGAGGATAATAAAGAATAGATGACAGAAGCAGATATAAAAGTAAGTTTTAGCAGGATAAGCAAAAATGTCTTAGTTTAGGTTAGTTATTGTGATTAATCGACTCAGACTTCAAGGTCAGAAGGAACCATCATGATCATCTAGCCTGATCTCCTGCACATTGCAGATCACAGAAACTCGCCCATCCACTCCTGTCATAGACCATAACTTCTGGCTGAGTTACCGAAGTCCTTAAAGCATGATTTAAAGACTTCAAATTACAGAGAATTCGCCCTCTACACTAGTTTAAACCTGTGCCCCATGCCAGAGTGGAAGGCAAACAACACCCAGGGTCTCTGCCAATGTAACTCGGGGGGAAATTTCTTCCTGACCCCAAATATGGTGATCAGTTAGACTCTGAGCATGTGGGCATCACCCACCAGACACACACCTGGGAAAGAATTCGCTGTAGTAACTGCAGGCCCTCCTCATCTCGCGTCCCAATACCGGCCATTGCAGATATTTGGTGCTAGCAGTCGCAGATCAGCTACATTCCATCCCCTCCATGCATGAGAATGTTTTAATTAGATAGGTACACAGATGAGGTAACTTGGTAAACAGATTCTGCACAAAGCTACAGAACAAGGGCTGAAAGATACATGATTGACAACAAGAGTGTGTAGAAGACAGGGAAAAACAGAAACCAGAGATTTGAAAAAAGTTCCTCTATCCCTAGGAGACAGAAGTTGATTGATCATCTTTCTTGCCTTATCTGGTTTTGCATGTATGTGTCATTCATAGGTGATAATAGTATTGTCTTAAAATGTACAAAATAAAGGCTAAAATAAACTGTTTATGCCTAAATTGAAGTGGATCTCATTTTTTCACCCAACCCCACTGATATGAGAAACCTAACTAACTGGATCATTGTCTGTTATGGTATAACAATTCCCATGTTGTAGCCTAACAGATGGTTCAATAACCCAGCATGTGTCAAACTTTTTTATACTATGGACTTCAGAAATCTCAGACCACCTTCCCTCTCAGCCTCACTCTGCAGCAAACACCATGCCTGATTCCATTTAAAAGGGCTAGGCCCAAAAGTGAAAATAAGCCAGCATATTGATGTGAGTTTTTCGGTCTGATTACATTCCACCACTACAATTTGTATGCATGTTCTTTATTTCCACTCTCCATGTAGATTTTACAATTTTAGTACCTAAAATTTTCTCTCATTGCTTACAAGCCCCACTGTTCTAACCATCCCAGGTCAATCTACAGTTTGTTTCTGTGTCCCTTTTGTTTGCTATTCATCCAGTGTTGAGCCCTCAGTAAATCTGATCATGGTTGAATTTACATCAAAGTAACAGTGACAAAAAAAGACTTAACAGACTTTAGTTCCTGGGAAGGAACCCAAACAGGCAAAAGCAGCACAAGAGAGCACTGAGGAATACAAAACAGCTCTAGTTGAAGGCTGATTCATCCATATCTGAAATGAAGACTGTATACCACTTCCCATTTCAGCGGTACATGTGTTATTACTGATGGCAGAAGCTCTTTGGACTATCTGGAAGTGGTCCACTAATCTGTTTTAAGAACCACTATGCTAATGAAGTCAAACTTCTTCTTTGGAGTGAAATTTGGTGTAACGCTTTCCTCTTTACTAGCAGTCAAATCAAAAACAAAGGGCTCTATGCAGCAGTTTCTAAACTACATTAACAAAATAACTGAATTGTATAAAATACATCAGATATAAAGAGAGATTGTTTATAAATCCCCTACCCATAATCACTTATCAAATAGTTAATAATCTTACAACTGGAAGATCATGCTGAGTTCTGTTTAACAGCCTCTCAATAACAACCTGACCATAGTAACTGAAGTTTTATTTGCAAATATTAATTTTACAGTCTAATACTCAGACACAAGATATCACCCAGCTCACCCACACCAGGCTGGAAAAACATGAGGACAGGTGATAGCCTGTATTTCTTCAAATCAAAATTTGTGAATGCCTTGCATATTTATTCTCTATTATTAGCAACACTCATTTTTTGATTGTAGGGATTCTATTTCTAAAGAGAAATTTAATTCTAAGCACAACACAAAAATCTGGACATGGAGTATAATTAAAATTTAGAATTTTGGTAGAAAATACTAGTATACATCTACAAGATAGCAGCTCTTAAAATCCCCATGACAAGACAAGAAATACATTTATATTACAACTTCATTGACAACCTGGTTCTGATGATAACCAGTTTGCTTAGTACCTGCAAAAGCAGCCTCAAGCTTGGAAACTGGAGACTCCCCCCTCTATTTCATAAATTTACTGCTCAAAAGAAGTGGCAAGTAGGCAATCTGAACATATTAATTTATTGTGTAAATAAAACTATACTTAAACATGAAGCAAAATTACAGGTGTGGGTGAAAGACTGATGCCCACACTAAGACCAACAACAAGCCTTTCAGTTAAAGATGGGAAAGCATTTAGATGTGGTAAAGAAGACACTGTAGCCTGTAATGACAGAAAGAATACTGTCAGATGGCTGTCCTGAAAATCTCTCTCCAGTTTATACTAGATGGGATCACAAGTAGTGTGTCAGTTCTGATAGCAATTCATTTTTTGAATATGGGCACCTTGGTGGCAGTCTCAGCAGAGAAACAAAGGCGAACATCTCACTTCTGAAGGTAGCCCCTCAAGTGAGGGAGAGGGCATTGCTGGGAAAGTTTATATTGCTACCACCTGTGCTGAATATGTTTGATAGGTAAGATCATGCAAATCTTCCGGGCTATCATTTAAAGTGACATGAGCATGTGAAAAGTGCTGAAAAGTGGGGTTGATGAAAAGCAAGCAAAGCAGTCTAAAAAGGTCAGCAGAGAAGAATTTAGCTACTGCTCTTAAAGCAAAAAGAAAAGGAGTACTTGTGGCACCTTAGAGACTAACCAATTTATTAGAGCATAAGCTTTCGTGAGCTACAGCTTATGCTCTAATAAATTGGTTAGTCTCTAAGGTGCCACAAGTACTCCTTTTCTTTTTGCGAATACAGACTAACACGGCTGTTACTCTGAAACCTGCTCTTAAAGCAGTTTATTACGTCAATATCCTACAGGACAAAAAATACCCTTTCACACATTAGCTCAGTGGTCAAGCTAAATTAAGTACACACTGTGTTCAAAATGAAAGAATAAGCCTTGATGTAAGAGGGAGAAGGGTGCCAGATATGCTGCTCAAAAAGGGCATTATCGCTGTTTCAGAAGCAGTTATGAATCAAAAATATAGCTTGTTATATTGCCAAAATAGATGTGACAGGTTAGGGGTCAGAAAGAGGTGGTCCATGAAAATGATGCCATGCATGAAGTTCTCTTACTTTCTTAATGCCCAGTCAAAATTAAAATGAACATAAAGAGTAAGAAGAAAAGGAGAAAATCTCGTATGTAGGTTTATTTTGTACTGTCAAAGAATGTGTGCTGCTCACTAGCAATTTGAAAGTCACAAAGTCAGAAGTGAGGAAATAATGGCTGAGCAAAGTAATTGCAGTGTGTTTGTCTTAACAGCTTGATTGTTTGGAGGTGATGGGATGGGACTGGCCAGGTGTACAGCCAGGTAACATGATCGTCCATGGTGAGGACAGAGACCATTTTATGATGAATGGAGCTGTAAGACACATTCTTACATGTTTAATGTGACATACTACAATTTAAGTTTAAAGACAAGACAACTTTTCTCCTTTTAATCATAGCGGGAGTAATAAAAAGTATGCTTGAGAATAAGCACTGGTCTGTGTCTACTACAGGACTGCTAAAGCAGTTGAATTTACTGCGGATATAATAGATTTGTTCTTTACTCTCAAAGAATAGTATTTAACATTTAAAAACTCATTTACTGTTGCAGCTACCTTAACTTAAGCATTCCAGTAATAGAACTTGTCCTATTTGGCATAGAGACAGCAAGGCAAGCCACCTAGGTGAGCAAACTGATACCACCTTCGGAGTAACGATCCATCCCAGGTCATACAGAAACTTGGCTGCAGCTCAGCAGGCTCCTTACCATATCTTGCCAGGTTTAAGTGGTTTAACCTATTATCTTACATCTACATGTTTTAAATTGCTTATGTTAACAAGCATACTAAGCCATTCCCATACTAAGCCAACATACTGAAATATCCAAGGTAGAAAAACCCACATAAGCAAGCAATTTCCTAATTAAGACTGCCATGGATAATACTGTAGTAAAATTGAGATTAAAAGACTAAGTCCATGCTTAGCCATACTTATTCAGTAATTGTTAGTTTAATACTACGAAACCCTTCTAATGTTGTAAGATCCTCTGATAGAAGAGCTAAAATGACTGCACACACTATTTTTGTGGCAAGTTGTACATATAATTTAGTTCCAGTTTTTAACAGGTTATTCAGGACAGCATGGGTAATGCTTTTTGGTATGTTATCCTTATATCTATTCGTTACTGAGGAAAATTCAGTGAGTTTTCCTGTTAACATTCAATATGCTATTAGCATTTGAGAATAAGATCAGAAGGAACTATTATGATAATCTGACTTCCTACATATCATAGGCGCTAGAATTTCACCCAGTGATTATCTGCTGAGGCAGAGATTTTCAAAAAGGTGATCAATGATTTTGGGTGCCCAACATGAGATTTGTTAGAGGGGCCTCATTTTCAGAGGGTTGGCACTTCAGCATCTTCTAAAAGAATCAGGCTCCCTTGAGGTGTCAAAAGTTGAACACACAAGTCCTAGTCACTCTTGAAAATCTTGGGCTTAACAGTTCTTTAACAGCAACCCTAGTGAATTTGCTAAAATACTGACAATGTGGTACAAAGATTAAAAACAAATGGTAAATGATAAATATGAAAAAGTTTTAACTTAGTGTCAACATGGTATTAGGAGAACTAGAAATATTTAAAAATAAATGCTGTACTAATATACTCCATGTAAGGAATTCTTCTCCCTTAACTCTGTCCTATACCCCACAGGCTGCAGCAGGAGTTGCAGAGTAGCTGCACAAGTTCCAGCTTCAGGTTGAGGATACATCTCTGCCCCCATTTTACAAGCCTTTGCATTATGTTCCCAATAGGTTCTGTACGCTGCCTTTGTACAGGGTATGAAAATTTAGTGCTTAATGAGGCGATAAGTGGTTGCTTTTCCAATAATGTTCTAAAATACTTTGTATATTGTGCAGAGCCCCCAAAAAACCCAGAATTTGTCTTATTAGTAACATAATAAGATTTCACTAGATAAAACTCAAACCAAGCCTTCTCTCTAGGGTTAGTGGTTTCTAGCATTCCTACCCCAGGATTACCCAGCTCAAACACAAGGTTCCTTTTCCCTCTCGGGTACAGAATTACTCCCCACCTCCGTAAGTCCACACTGTACCCACACCAAAAAAACAAACAAACAAAAAAAACCACACCACTAAAATTTACCTTTTTTATTTATTTATTTTTAAACTTAACTGTATTTTGTGGGTGCTTCAATGAACACAAATTTAGCAATGAGGCACACGGCTCTTGAGCCATCCACATATAACAAGGATCAGAACCACATTATCCCCCCCAGAAAAACATTGATTTTTCCCCTCCCTACATTTTATACTGTATGGAAATCAAATAGTAGCTATAGTCTTTCCAAGAAGTGCACATTGCTATGGCTGACACAGGTTTCAAATTGTAATAGCATGTATACAAAATATGACACAAGCAACAGACAAGAAATCTGTACAGTTGGGAGAATTTTGTAGTTTAAAAGATCCTGGTCTGGGTGAAATGAAAGTGCTGTGGTCACCATGTTTGAGCACACTGCACTCCTCTTTCTATAATCAATTATTACATTGTCTTTTTCTAAAAGAGTTAGCATATTAAAGACAACCCTACAAAAACTAATCCTGTTGGTAACAAGAATGAATGCCACACTACATATTCAACTCTTCATTCAAGACAACTTGCTTTCTTCTGTGTTTTCAAGACTGGCATTAATGCTCAATATGATTTGCTCTCACCCAAGCCAATTAATCTTCCAAATGCATTTCACAATGCCAGTGGTTCTCAAACTTCATTGCAAGGAACCCCTTTCTGACAACAAAAATTACTACATGACCCCAGGAGGGGGGACCGAAGCCTGAGCCCACTGGAGCCCTGCCGCCCTGGGCAGGGGGACCAAAGTTGAAGCCCCAGGGTTCAGGCCTGAGTGAGGGGGTCCAAAGCCGAAGCCCCAGGGTTCGGCCCCAGGCGGCGGGGCTCGGATTTCATGCTCAGCCCCAGCAAGTCTAACCCCAGCCCTGGCGACCCCATTAAGATGTGGTCCTGACCCACACTTTGAGAACCGCCGCACTATGTATTCATTTAAGATGTTTAGCATCCAAGGTTTCATATGTGTCTACATCCACAAAATTAATAGATATACAATAGAAAAAAATATGAATATACAGGTCTATCAGTTTATTTTTAATAAAATCGAATTGTTAAAGGTCAGCTGTCAGACTTAATTTGTTAAAAACAGGACAGAATCATAACAAGTTTAATGGATGGCATGAAAGCTGCTTGACCTGCAGAATATTAAGGAGAAACTACAGAGAAAAAGACTGAGGGCAATAGACATTTAGCAGCTGATGGTTGTGAAGTGTTACTGTTTTTTCAGCTTAAACCTATTTTCCACTTGAATGTTCGGTACCTCATACATTGAAGGTTATTATTTTTATCAGATGGTTACCATTTCTAAAAATTATTTGCACTTTGTCAAAAGCTGATGTGTTCTGCTTAAAGGTTTGTCAGTGTTTATTACCATGCTCTGCTAAATCCACAGGGCTTTTTGTTTTTAAAGATGTGAAGCCATGGCTTCTATTATCTTTGAGAACATGGAATAGTTTTAAGAATAAAAATGTGAACATTTCCTTTTTATAAAGCTATGGGTACCTGAAAATCCACCATGAGTCTCAATCTCACCAAATCAAAAAGAAACCATACAGAGAACATATTATAGAACCCACATAGGTTGGAACTTTTAAATGCAGGGGACCCAGGTTTGTCTCAATTATTAATCACCATTGATAATGGAAGTTACATGGCTCAGGTACTGAGAGTTACTGTGCCTCAAGGCCAAGTAATAAGCCCTCTTTTCCTTCAAATCTTTCCCAGAATCCTAAGTTCCAAAAGGTCTCCATAAAAAGAGAACCATAGGCAATCCTAACAACTTGATAGCTTTATTGTATCTGCTTTTTGTCTGCTTTTAGATTATAAGCACTTCAGAGCAGGGGCTCATAGTCTCATATTAAATGTACCACTGCAGTGTACATAAATACATTATAAATACGAACGGTGGGATTTGATTTTAAGCCACACACATTATATACACTATACGATACAGGAAAAAAAACGCATTCCTAATTTGTAATGAGAACTACAGTGGAACTACTAATTATCTTTAGTCTCTGCTGTTTAGGATACAAAAACCATAGCTCCTCCAGACCTACATGGGTTTTAATTAGATTACATTCCTCCCATACTTTTCAAAATTTTGTACTCTTAAAAAAAACCCCAGACAGATGGGTGGGCAGACAGACACACACAAGACTCAGTGCCCAAGTCGTCAAAAGAAATGGCTGACTAGCAGTCCCCCAGTGTGGATTCATGGCTAGGGAAGAGATTCCCAGGTGTTCCCTTAGCCCTCTCCTAAGAAATCTGAAGGCCAGTCACTGGCTGACTTTATAAAGTTATTGAAGCAATTTCCACGAACACTACACCAGTCTTTATGAATTAATATTGCCATTTAAAAATTGTTAAATTAAAAAAAGAGCACCAGTGCAGTATTCAGGTATGTACCAATGCCTCTGAAAGTACAGGTTGGCATATCTCTGCTCTTTCAACCAACTCCCTCCCTCCCAGGGAAGGGGAAAGAAGACTGGACCCGAGTATATTATGTACTTGGCTCAAAATATCTGAGGCATTCATTAGAACAGAAGGACCTTCACCTTTTTTTTTTTTTTTTTTTTATTATTAAAAGATTTTTTTTCCCTTTAATTTCAGGACATACTATTTAAAGGATGCTCTATCAGATTTTTTTTTTTTTTAAATTAGCACTGAAGGACTATTGGCTTGACTAATATCTGTACAGACCCAGGCCCTCTGAGTTGAAACTACTTACACTGTCTCTGTCTTGAAAGTGAACAAAAAAGTGTTTAACATGTAAGATTTGCTTTCAACTAGACAGTTTCTTAAAAGTTAAGGCGAAAAAATCATTTTCAATAAATAAGATTCCGAGCTTGTGTTACTACCAGAGACTACATGTGAAGACGTTTCAGTCATCATTTATGGACTTATACTTCACACTTTATTCAGCTTTGACAATGAAAACAGATGAATCAGTTTCACTTTTCAGTTCTCAAATGTAGTGTTTCCTTAATGCTAATTAGTATTGGAGATCAACTTACCTTCCTTTCCTTTAAATCTTTCCTGATCGTATCTGTTGTAGGCAGCTGGAATAGACTGCTTAGTCCGTAAAGTGGGATCCTAAAACAAATTAGCAAACATGATATGCTACTGCATCTCAAAACATATGTTGATTAACACATTTTAGTTTCTGAACTTTGGAAAATAAATATTGTATGTAAATTGACTTTACAGTTTTGGACAATTATATAGGTGGAAGTTTTCAGACAGTTTGTACTTTTAATTAATATACTTCATTTTAACCTCTTATTGAAATAGTAGGTTTTAAAGAAATACTTAATGACATGCAAATCTAGAGAACTGACAACATTCAGAAGCAAGACAAAAGTAACAGAAAGCCATGTTAACTGAGCAAAATGAATGAAATCCAGTTCCCGTTCATTTGCTAACATCTTGGGGCTCAAGAATGAATGGTCATCTGACAACATATGGCTGGTCCTTCAGCCACATGCACAGAAGACTCCACCACAAATCTGATTAAGCTAAAGAGGTGCTAAACCTACAGAACAAGATTAAATTGGGAGGAAAAAAAGGCAGATTTAAAATGCATTTTCAAAATGCTGCCAATCTAATGATGCACTAAATATCGATTCATGCATCTTTTTCATGGGTGACTTAGTAACACAGTTACAATCATTCCAAACAGTATGTCTAAGTAGTCCCATGAACAATTTATGAAATTCAGCATACAGCAAGCATTTAAATGTTGAAATTCATCTTGCTACTCCAATCCGGTACATTGGCATATAATACAGAGGTATCAAAATAAGTCGAAGTAAGACTAACTGGCTTCATAGCAGATTACCATTAGGAGTTCAAGAATTTAGTTAAGTTTAATAAAACAACAGTAAACATCACAATTCAAAACCATTGCTTTTCTAATGCCTAGATAGACCTGAATAATAAAAATGTAAATCGGTCTTTGATTTGACACAGGCATAGGACAGCTGGTTCAATCTGTTGCTGCTCATGAGTCATGTTCCAGCTTCTTAAACATTTTACTACTTTATCTGTCAAAAAAATACAGTTAGCAAGGCATTTTGCTGGAAATGGCGATAGTCTCATCCAATATACTTCTTCCAAGTAGCTGCAGAATGCCAGTGAGTGTTCGGTACATACAGTAGTTGGCACTAACTGTTCAGTCTGTAAGTAACAAACGAAGAGTATTCACTCTTCCAATACCACTATATACAGTTTTGATCTAAGAAAAAGTTCTGCATGAACAAGTTACTGTAATTTATTCAATGAGAGCCAAACAAAATGAAGAGTAGTTTCAGAAAATTGCCATTATTTACTCAATTCAACTTCAGCTATGGAGCTACGAGCAGCAGGTCCATAATAAGAATAGTTATTCTTACCGCTGGTGCTGTATTTGGTGCAGGCCTCTGTTCAGGTGCACGACCTTCTTCTCTGGCTTTTACTGACTGAAGAATCGCAAAAATATTCTTGGCAAAATTCTGGAAAGCAAGTTAGACACTTTTGAATCCCACTGAACATCAAAGCTGGTTGGAGCACTCGAAATACAGCTAGAAGACATTTTTTGAGTCAACACATGTGCTTCAAAGAACGTATGCCTACTTGTAAATACAGAGAAAACCGCACACAAATTAGAAAGACTTTGTTCACTCCTCTTTGGGAGTGTCTGAAGAACTGAATCATTGTGCAAGGACTCACGCACATCTCATCACCCTATCTGTTTAATGTAGGTGGGTGCAGCCTGAGCACCAAAACAAAGCTACTGGGTCTTTATGGTATTTATTCTGAGAACCTATCCTTTTAAACTGGTGAATACTCAGCCATTTATGACTGCAAAGATACCTGCGTGCAGATGCTACAGCAGGGGTGGGAAAACTACGGCCCACGTCCGGCCCGTCAGACCTTTTAATCCAGCCCTCAAGCTCCATCGCCGGGGAGCGAGGTTGGGGGCTGCCACACTCTGGCGCTACAGCCAGGGAGCGGAGTTGGGGGCTTGTCCTGCTGCTCCCACCAGGGAGCAGGGTAGGGGACTTGCCGCGCTGCACCTGCCTGGAGCGCCCTGTGTGTTCAGGACCTGCATGACAGCATGCACATTGCTCCGGCTGCACAACCCAAACGCGCCATGAGAGCCTGGAATGTGCAAGCCCACGTGCCTCCTACTCGTTGGCTTAGGTGACTGATTTTTAGTAGTGTTAATTTTCCATTGTTGAGGATAAAACAAAGAGTAGTTGGCCAGGGAGTGCTCAGTGGCAGTTTTCAAAGTTGTGGGCTGTCGGGACATGTGTGGGAGGAGATTTCTGAGAGCAAAGGGCTGGTGAATCTCAATGACTTCCAACCACTGGAAGCTGAAGCCTGACAAATCCAGGCTAGAGAGAAGGGCATGGAAAGGGGGTAAGTTTAGTTTAATTACTGAAATATGTTATGACGGTATATTTATAACGGTAAGTAAGGTTTTATGTTTATTTCCACTAAAATGTATCTTTATTAAATAAAGTTTATTTGAATATCTTTGAATTGTTCATTTCGTGAGCATTGATGGCCCTCCATACAATTTCCATATCCAAATGTGGCCCTCAGGCCAAAAAGTTTGCTCTCCCCTGTGCTACAGTCTATTTAAATATATGTTACAACAGTTTCTTTAAAAAGGAAATTGCAGTGGAATATAGCTTTCAGTAACATGATCCAGTGTAAAAACCGTGACTAAATCACCATTTCTTCAGATACGAGACAAGCAGCAGCATATTGTCAGCCTGACAACATGTATAAAGACATGACTATCAAAGATGCAGTCAGAAACATAGGGAACAGCAGGAGATTTCCACAGATCTCTAAGTAAGTTCTGAACTTGAGGAAGAGGGGGTGGAGAGAAAAGGGAGGAAGGCACAACTCTTCAGCTGGGCTTAGCTTCTGCAGAAGGACATCTAAAACTCACCCACAGAGATGCTTAAAGTCATTTAAGTTTGTGGTGCACTGCAAAGGATCATCTGGCTATTCAATCTCAAAATGATCAGACCAGGTCTGCATATAGTGGTGTGATGGTACACAAGAATTAGTTTTGTTGGGGGATAAGAGATGGCAACACACACAATAAAGTCAGACCTACTTCTTATAATTTTCAGTTCTGGCTGCAGCTTTGTAAGGCAGCTGCAGGTATAAGTATTTTGGCTTTGGCGATAGCAGTTATTGCATTGGGAATTCCCTGTACTCTTAACCAGCACCTCTACAAACAATCCCTCCCACTGGCTGCTTTATCAGGGCATGAAGAGGAAAGGAGGTGGGGCTAAACTTCTGTACTGAACCAAGGTTCTGAAAATAGGGTAGCCTGCCTTTCTGTCCAATGATATCTGCCTGCCCAGACCCAGCAATGGGAACCTGGAGACCTGCTCCCCATTGTAACTCCAGCACTACCAGACAAACCCACTACCCAAAACCAGTTAGGTGTAAACTGCTGCTCCCAACTCCCTACACCAGAAAAGGGAGACAATTCCTCCATTTGCAAGGAAGACTGCCAGCTGTGAGACCTGTCCACCTCAGAAACAAAAATGGATTCAATCTCCGGCTGACCATCCAGCCCAACTCTCCAGTGTACCTGCTCCTCACCTAACACCCCCCCCACTCCACACACACACACACAGTCAAAGAGTATCCATTCCCAACCCTGGCAGCAAAGGCCACAGAATACATTTCTGACACAGGTAGGAGAAGCACCTAGAAGAGCATCTGAAATGCCGGGGAAGATACAGAGCTACTAGGATATGAATGGAAGCGTGTGGGAGGAGTGATGGATTGTTTGGTAGAGTAGGAAGGGGAAAATATCTGTCAGGCCATACCACGTGTATCACCTATGGAATCAATTTGAGGGAGCCTCTTTAAAATTTTGTCAACATATCACTAGTTGCCTTCATGCCTTAGTTTCCTTGCTCTTCACCATATACTGCATCTTGGGTCAATTGAACAACACGTTAACCCCTTCCGAAACCCAGGAGGTAGAAATGGATATGCTGAGACGGGGGAGGAATTTAGGTAAGTAGTAGTCTGAGTAGAAATAATTTCTTCTGCCATTTACAGGAAAACTAAATGCAATGTTCATTTTCAACCCTAGGTCAGACACACCAATTAGCCAATATGTGAAGGATTTTTAAGGGAAGGTTGACAGTTTGTCAACTGGTAAGCAAGTTAAAATTTCCAGATTTTTGGTTTAGCATGCAGATAAACAATAAGATTTCTCATAGACTGCTCATATAAGTTATATTCCAAGTCATTAATAAAATGCACAACTATAAAATGTTTGCACTGAGGTTTTCAACAGTGTGAAAATGTAGGTTCCCAAGACCAAAACTAATACTTAGCTATATCTCTTTAGTCCTACATCTATATTAAGAGTAAACATCCAGAAATAAGGATCCAGAAATGTTGTCTGTGGGCTCATTCTGGAACTCAAAGTTACAATCTTTTGACAGAAAAAAAGACTGAGTCAGAAAGTCAGTATTGCAACCAGCTGACCTATGTAGCCAGTGCTTCCTCAAAGTAGGTAGGTAGAAGCAAGATTAAGCTTTCATTGTCCATACCTACACACATTTGTGTCTGAAAATCCCTCTAACTTCTGCTCCAAATTCAGCTTAAACTCTAAATTGTGCACTTTCAGATTACTAAAATTCCCCCATTTGGGGGCATGAACTAACAATGGCTTCTTTGGGTAATTTGAAAAGTACTTTAAAGAACCACTGACTACATGGAAATCCCATCATTTGTCGTTTCTCTGTCTGGTTACTACTGTCAGTCATGTGGAAGCTATTCTAGTTGCTTCCGAGTCCATCTGTACCTGCTATTTATTCATTATGGTATATGGACAAACTTGTTTTCAAGTATAAAAGTTAATCAGAAATTTCCATTTACTCTTTAAAAAACCCTGAAGTCACCAAAATATCAATCAAAGGGGGAAAAAAATCTGCTGGTAAGGGAAAGTATGGGAGAGAACAAGACAGCAGCTGATGGGGAGCAAGGAAAATACAACAAAAGTCACACAAATAAAATGAATCATTTTCTTTTAAATCTTTTTTTTTTTTTTAAATTATCCATTTGTTTTTTAAATGACATGCGAAAGTGCAAATGTTGCCCAATTGGTGCAAACTCAGGCATCATTTCTACAAGTTACAAGATGGGCACCAGTGCCTGCACAGAGCTTACTGCAGAATGAAAGTCTCAGGTGACAGGTGAGAAGAAAGTCAAACTTCATCCTGACCCAATCCCACTACAAATGTTGGATCCAGGTCAGTTCAAATGAGAAGACAACCAGACCCTCTCTGGCTTGGATCAGATCGGTTCTCCTCCTCCTCACCAGTGGGATTGGCACGGCAACATCGGAGTACCCTGCTCCTGGCAGCCAGCCGCCACCACATCACTGTTCTGCATGTGCAGCAGGGTGAGCATGCTGATGAGTTGCAGTACCTCTCAATCCACAGTATGCTGTGACAGGGTCAGGTCAGATGGCTACAGGAGAGTGACAGAAGGCAGATATATTAGCCCCAGGTTAAGTAGGTCCCTTTTCCCTGGGTAAGGTAACAGGGAAGGTTCCAGAACAATCAGGAACCTTCTGGACATAATTAAGGCAGACAGGCTGATTAGAACACCTGCAGCCAATCAAGAAGCTGCTAGAATCAATTAAGGCAGGCTAATCAGGGCACCTGGGTTTAAAAAGGAGCTCACTTCAGTTTGTGGTGCGTGAGAGGAGCTGAGAGTGAGAAGGCGTACTGCTGGAGAGCTGAGGAGTACAAGCATTAACAGACACCAAGAGGAAAGTCCTTTGGTGATGACAAAGAAGGTGTTGGGAGGAGGCCATGGGGAAGTAGCCCAGGGAGTTGTAGCTGTCACAGGAGGCACCCTAGGCAGCTGCATTCCACAGGGCCCTGGGCTGGAACCCCGAGTAGAGGGGAGGCCCGGGTTCCCCCCAAACCTCCCAACTCCTGATTAGACACAGGAGGAGCTGACCTGGACTGTGGGTTCACAAAAACAGCCAAACTGAGGGCTACCGTGAATCTCCAAGGCGAGCAAATCCGCCAATAAGCACAAGACCCACCAAGGTAGAGGAGGAACTTTGTCACAATGCACAGTGCATCAGGGGTAGGGCAGACAGTCGCCAGCACATACAGCCACTGCCATTCCAAAACTACAGGCAGGAAATGGAGGTAGTGGCTCAGGCTTGGCGGGTAGAGCAGAGGTTTGGATTGGAAAATGACTCCACCCGCTGATTCAGGTCCTGCCCGCCCTAAAAATTAAGCCTAAGCAGATCTCTATGTCAAACTATATTACATGTAGATTTTGTCTGTACTGAGGCTTACCACCGACGGGTAGATGGACTTCCAATATCATTTGAATTCAAGTAGTACCCACATTTAACCCATCTTTTTAGTTGGGCTTTAATACAGAAGTAGACTGAGGGACTGACAACTAAGTTCTACTGGGTCTGTGGTTAGGTTAGTGTGCATGAGATTTATTATGGGACACTGCAGTAATTAATACATTTTAAGATTGTGGGAGATGTTTAAAGAACATGAAATGATTAGAGGCTGAATGAAATTCTGTAGAAGTCTAAATACAACAGCCACACCCTCCCTTTCACAAACAGCTGTTCTTTGAATCAAGTATTGCTTCCTAGCGTTTTAGAGGTTTCTGCAGTTCTATAGTGTACTATACTCTGTACAGAAAATGCAGATAGATATTTCCATTAAATGTGCGGATTATGTTTTGCAGAACAGATTTCACACCTCATTTGTTCTGCATTATTACACTTTATTCCACTAGTATTTTTATATTAAAAAAGGTACTACATGAAAAAGCTATTTGAAATCTTTATGTGAAACAGAATAAATAATTCAGGAGTTTGAAACAGCTATAAACATTACAATAGGTTGAGATGACGACTAAAACTGCATAAGAAGTCCGTTTCTATATTTTTACTATAGATACATTTGTGGAAAATGGACTCTTCCTTCAAGGTTTCCATGAGGCTGGTCTACGCAGGAAAGCTATTGTGAAATAAGCAAGGGTGTGAATTTAAAATGCAATAGCTATTTAAAATGCAGTTCTGTCTGGACACACTTACTCTGCACTAAAAGTGCCTTTGTGCAGTTTTGCTTACTCCACTTTGGAAGTGGACTAACCTTAACTGCACAATGGCACTCAATGTACAGTAAGCATTCACATGGAGAGCCATTCCACAATAGTTATTCAGGTAAGGAAACTAAGGCATGAAGGCAACTCCCCAGTTTAGACAAGCTCTTGTTAGAAATGCTGCTCCTGTGTGATGGATTATTTATTTAGAACCAAATTCCAAAACCCCTATTCAAACAGAATAGTACTGTACTTCACGAGTAGTCCCAAATAATTCAAAGGGATTATTTGTGGAGTAAAGTTGAACAGTATTTTACGTGAGCAAGGGCATAGGAATCTGGCCCTTAATTGTGGATAAAACACATACTGGGGATGTTTTTATACAGAACAAAAAGCGTACATACAAAATATGTATGTTGATCTCCGTTACAAATACTAATGTAGACATAAGTAAACTCCCATAAAGATGAAATGGGGATTGAGATCATAAAATGAAACTACCATCAGATTTGCATTGTTGTGGCTGTGTTGGTCCCAGAATACAGTAACTCCTCACTTAAAATTGTCCCAGTTAACGGTGTTTCGTTGCTGATCAAATTAGAGAACATACTCGTTTAAAGTTGCGCAATGTTCCCTTATAACATTGTTTGGCAGCCACCTTTGTCCACTGCTTGCAGGAAGAGCAGCCCGTTGGAGCTAGCTGGTGGGAGCTTGGAACCAGATGGACCAGCAGCCCCCCAGCTCCCCACCCCCCTAAGTTCCCTGTGCAGCAGCCACCCAGCAGGCTATCAATTGCCAGGTAGTTCAGGGTCCCTCCCAGCACTGACCTGTGCTGCTCCTGCCCTCTGCCTTGGAGCTACTCCCTGGAGCCTCCTATTTTCTGTGTCCGGGGCTGGGAGGGGGAAGAGGGGTTCTAATGTCAGGGTGTCCCTGTCCCCCTCCAGCTCCTTTCTTAGAGTGGGGTCAGCATACTTAAAAGGAGCAATGAGCGTCTCTCTCTCTCACACACACACACACAGAGTGTGTGTGTCTGTCTCTCTCTCGGCCATGCTGCTGACTCTCCTCCCTCCATTCGTGCTGCCTTGTAGCGTTTGAGACTATATTAACAATGTGTTAACCCTTGAGAGCTCAGCTGAGTGCTAGTTCATCATTTAGCAGTAAGGCTTTCCCTGGGAAATATCCCACCCTCTGACTCCACCACCTCAACCAAGCTTCACAATCATCATTGCTGTGTACAGTATTAAACTGTTTAACACTTATACTGTGTGTGCGCACGTGCAATATAGTCTTTTGTCTCGTGAAAAAAATTTCCCTGGAACCTAACACCCCCATTTACATTAATTCTTATGGGGAAACTGGATTTGCTTAAAGTATCATTTTTCAGGAACATAACTACAACATTAAGTGAGAAGTTACTATATTACAGACACAAGGTGGGTGAGATAAAAATCTCACGTTCATACTGTTAGTCAGTCACCATTTTTAAACCACAAATGTATTCAGTTTGAACAAGCTAGTAACAGGGATACTAGCTCCTAATTTAACTGGGCATACCTCACCCTTAAAGATTGCTTCAGATATCAAGTTCAATGCAAGAGCTATGAATTTCAGGAGCACGGAACAATTCTGCCACCTAGAGCTCATATACAAAATTGCTTTTACATTCAAAGAACAAAATGTTTTTCTTTACATTAACAAGCTTTATCTCACAACCTTAAAGAGGTCTTATTAAAAAGTGCTACAGCAGCAGCAAAGTCTACTCAGATCCAGGTATATAGAACCTTTAATATAAGAATATTATTGAAAAATTACAGAATATTAAATTTCTCAAGTTATTATATACCATTGTGGGGATGGTTGGAGACTGTATTCCCCTCATGTGTAAACAACTCCACAGCTAGGAACATTTTAAAAAATAGTTAAAATGGCAAAAACCAAGGAATTTCAGTGCAAGCCACTTGGTCTTAATTCAAAATCTCCTAATTTCTATCACAAATTGCATCACTTCAAGACAGGGGCAAGTACCATGAGCCTGGATCTCCTGAGTTCTTAAAAAGATGCAAATTAAATTTGTAAATGATACGAAACTGGGAAGTACACACAAATAAGGTCCACAGAAACCCAGAAATATTGGCAAGCAACAACATGGTATTGTGGTAATTAATGATTTGGGAGGGTGGGGGGGAGAGATAGTTAAGAATACCTGTGCAATGGGAGGGAGAAATCTGGAAAGCAATAATGTTGGAAGGTACACAGGCATGATAGATATCCAATTAGACAAATGTGCAGCACAACAGAACAAAAACACAGTAATGTAGTTGTGTGCTGTATACACACAATCATCAAAGCTACAGGTAGGAAAGCAGTAATCCTGCTCTACACAGTCCAAGTGTGACCATCTCTGGAATATCTCATTCAGTTCTTGGCACCTCATTACCCGCCCCGTCCCCCCCCCCCCCCACACACACACACAAAAAGTTCAGAGAAGCAAAACTGAGAAGTGGACTGATTAATGAATCAAGATTAGAGTTCAATACATATATCTTATTTAAGGGTGTCTTACAAATGAAATAAGTGGGGTTGTGCCCAATTTGCCTCAAAATGACAAAAATTTGTTTGCTTTTTTTAGAAGTGCAACAATATTACATATTTTGTCTACCCTATTTTCCAAGGAAGACTATAGATAACGGAGGGATTAGTAGAACATCACAAGTTAAAGGAGAAAAATTTTAATTAGACAGTTTAAAACCCTGTGTTGAAATACACTCCTAATAGTTGGGAAGAAATGTCTCTAGTTAAAAATCCAAACACTTCCATCCCTTCAACTGAGGGTTGAGAAAACACCTGCTCCATTGCACCAATCGTGAGAATTCTCCAGCGTGAGTAGGGAAGATGAAAATAGACTGAATTTCTTAAAGTAGAAAACAAGCAGTAGTTTTATTTGTTTGGGGGTTTTATAACCTCTCTCAGGTTATCTTTATACATCAAAAACAAAGGACAGTCTTTTTTTCCTTTGAAAGTTCTTCTTAGGGACTGCAAGTAAAAGAAAATTATACATAAATATTTGAAAGGTGAAAACATCCACAATGGAGAGGATGGTGAAAGACTGGGGCATAGCTAGCAATGATAGAATGAAATTTTCCCTTCCTAAATGTATGATGAGTATCAGGATCAGATGATTTGATAGTCTCCCAAGCAAAGTGAGAAAGCCTCAGTGCTTCCAACATTTATATCTGGGTTGGACAAAGCACTGGTAAGTGTTCTGAAGGGAACAATCCTGCATTGGCAAGGAGATAAGTCACTTCCACCTGCAAACTTTCATCAATTTATAATATGTAGCCTCCAAAAAGGACTTTTACATAATTGTGATCATGTAACAAGTTGTAATATTGTAAGAATTGTTCTGGGTAAGTGTTATGTGCACAAGGCGTCTTAAATTCTTACATTCTTTAATTTTGTACAAAGCTACTTCCCTTTGGGCAAAGTTTTAGCTCAGATCCACATTTCCCATCTCTAATTTCTACAGTTCTACTCCAATGCTCGGTTCTCCCTGCAGATTTCCCCACAGACAATAGAAATTCAATACAGGGAGGCAAAGCATAATATCTGAAATGATCTGTTGTTCAAATCCAAGTGAGTAATCTTTTCTCCTGTATGCAGTGCAGTTGTAGCCATGTTAGGCCTAGGATATTAAAGAGACAAGGTAGGTGAGGTAATATCTTTTAGTGGACCAACTTCTGCTGTTGAGAGAGACAAGCTTTCGAGCAAGAGCAGAAGTTGGTCCACTAAAAGATATTACCTCACTTACCTTGTCTCTCAGCCTTCTGCTGCCCTATGGTGAAACTCACCAGGCACAGAGGGTTGGTCTGATACCTTCTGTGTCACTTAAGACTCATATTAGGGCCATTTGGTGACACATCCAGGTCTCCAGAGTGAGGCTTACACTTGCAACAGATATAGCAATTTCCTGAAATATCTTTGGGAGAACTTACAGTATCATTGGGGGCCAGAGACTGTATGCAATTCCATGGCAGAAAGTAATCACAGCTCTCCAGAAACTAACCATGGAGGGTGACTAGGCAAATTCACTCATGTTGTAACCCCTCTAGAGGCTCTCCACCTGCTGGGGAGATTTGCCTATCCTCCTTCAAAGTGGATTCTCCAGAGGCCAACAGACAAAGAAAGGATAAATAGCCCGAGTTTAAACTGACCCCGAACTTTTCTTTCTGATCCAGCAAATGGACAGCTCCTTCTATCTAAGGGGAGAGCCCCAATTCTTAAGGAAGGGCTGGAAGAACTGACACTTACCAGAGGCCTTCTGGAGATAGGAGGGGATCTCTAGTATGCATGCGTGTAGGTTCTTTTACTATTTTTAAATGTTTTATCTGTAATGCTTTTACCCTAAGAATAAAGGTGCTTGCTTACAATAAGCTGTGTGGTAACTTAAAACCACAGGCAGTTACCTTATTCATAGCCTTCAAAGAGAAAGCAAAGCAGAGATGCTGGCCTGTTTAGGAAGTCTGTCTTGATTGGGATATCACAGTATATACACACCCACCACACAACAAAAACATTAACCCAGGAACCTATCCTTGCAACAAACCCCGTTGCCAACTCTGTCCACATATCTATTCAAGGGACACCATCATAGGACCTAATCACATCAGCCACACTATCAGAAGCTCGTTCACTAGCACATCTACCAATGTGATATGTGCCAGCAATGCCCCTCTGCCATGTACATTGGCCAAACCGGACAGTCTCTATGCAAAAGAATAAATGGACACAAATCAGACATCAAGAATTGTAACATTCAAAAACCAGTCAGAGAACACTTCAACCTCCCTGGACACTCAATTACAGACCTAAAAGTCGCAATTATTGAACAAAAAAACTGCAAAAACAGACTCCAATGAAAAACTGCACAACTGGAATTAATTTGCAAACTGGACACCATTAAATTAGGCTTGAATAAAGACTGGGCGTGGATGTATCATTATACAAACTAAAAACTATTTCCCCATGCTAATTTTTCCCTACTGTTACTCACACCTTCTTGTCAACTGTTTGAAATTGGCCATCCTGATTATCACTACAAAAGGTTTTTTTCTCCTGCTGATAATAGCCCACCTTAATTGATTAGTCTCATTAGAGTTGGTATGGCAACCCCCATTTTTTCATGTTCTCTCTGTGTATAGATAGAGATCTCTCTATCTTCCTACCCTATTTTCCACTGCATGCATCTGATGAAGTAGGCTTTAACCCACAAAAGCTTATGCTCAAATAAACGTGTTCATCTCTAAGGTGCCACAAGTACTCCTCTTTCTTTTTGCTGATACAGACTAACACAGCTACCATTCTGAACTGTGAGGTCTGGAAATACCCCATTCATGAGGGAGAGAGACGCCTCTCTGCCCAAGAGAGGTGCAGCTAGGGAGCTGGAAGTCTGAGAATGGATGCCCTTGTTGGACTACGGAGATGAAATAAGGGTGCAGTTGTCCTGAACTGTGACAGCACCATCCCCAAAGAGCCCAACAAAGAAGAGATTTAGGGGCACGTCAAGAGATGGGCCATGAAATCCACAAAGCCAGTAGCTGTGAACTCCCAGCATAAACATTATAAAAATGGATATAGCAACCATTCCAGCTTGTTGGTTAATATGGAGACCATGGAAGGACTGTGGTGCAGTCCTTCCAGTCTTCCCAGAGGTTGGGTGGGATGGGGAAAGAATGGGGCTTGCTAAGGTTCCCTCAGTCCCGTGGGTATGACTCAATCTCATGTAGAAAAAGTAACCTTTGAAACATCCTATATTTAGATTGTGGAAAAATATTCCACAATAAAACATGAATCAAAAGCTCTCACTGTAGTTAATGTTGGAGTTCATTGTTTGCAGTACATTTGGAAATGGTTTATAGAGGGAAAAGGATAAAAAACACGGAAGAGCTCAGGAAGTTCTCAAAAAACCCTGCTCCCAGGAGAATGGAGATTTACTTCAAAAAGTACATAAATACACAAGCATAATCATAGGGCATTTGTTAGATTTCAATTCTGAGATTTTTCCCTCACACAACTCCCACATGTTCAACCCAACCTACCGAGTTACCACACTGCTTCGTATCTGAGAAATATTTCTGGGCATGCTGTGAGAAAAGGTTTTTAAGCTAGGTACATCAAAAACCACTGAGATGGAAAGACCTCCTGCCAATATTCCTGTGAACTCTGCAGCTCCTCCTTCCAGCTCCAGCACGAACTTACTTAATTTATTATAAAGGAAGAATAAGTGCCATTAACCCTCTCATGGTACAGAGTGAACAAAGGAAATGCTCTTTGCTTACAGACTGGTCACTGAAATCTGCTGTGGGCAGAATTCAAATGCTCAGTTGTCATAGGCAACTTTGGAAGGGGGGAAAAATGGGGTGAGAGGAAGGAATTAATTAAGGAATAACTGTTTCAGCAAGGGTTTCCTCATGCGTTCAGCTCTTTGTTTAACAAAATGAAGTTCAGACACCTGAAATCAAGTTTCCCTTCTTGTCCAGTTTACTGCTGGGGGAATTCTACAGCACTGCACGTGCACAGAACTCATGTCCCCCACGGACTTCCCCCCGCCCCGAAGAAAACACATTCTGCCCAAGAGGTGCTGCAGTTATGCCTTTAACCCAGCTGGGACTACTGTGGCACCAGAACAGAGGGCAGCCAGCTCAACAGCAGCTATGGAGGAAGGAAGGAAGGAAGAGAAGCCTGCGTTCCTCACAGTGCCCTGCCCATGGGGCCAAGCGAGGAGCATGGGATATGTGGGGGGGAGGGAGGACGGGGACAACAGAGAGCTGGGCACAAGAGATGCAGTGGGGTCACAGATTGGAGTTGAGAAGGGCTAGTGCAGGGGGACAGACTGGGGCAGCGAATGAATGGGAGTGGGGGTGTAGGGCCATATGGGGATGGGGGGTGCATGGGGATGGCTGAGTGGGAGTGCAGGGACACATGAAGATGGGGGGAAATGTGCCTGACTGAATGGGACAAGCTAGAGGTCAGCCAGGGTCTGCATGGGGAAGGCTCCACAATTCCCTAACAATCCCACCCCACCCCACCCAAAAACCCCATACTTCTCCCACCCACAGCCAACAACCCTTGACGGGTTCACTCCCAGGATCCTTCCCTCTCCCTCAGCTCCGTTACCCCTGACTCCCCCCAGCCTTGGAAGCGCTTCTATTGGGTGCGGAAAATACATTTCTGGATTGTAGTTTAAATGAATTACTCCTCAAAGTTCTGTATTAATATGCCTAGTAAGGAATCTATTTGTCAAAATAGATTTCCTGAATCTTTGTCTGTATTTTTACAGACTTACTTGCTGACAGACATTTTGAAATAAATTACCAAAATAATTGAAACTGGCATGATTGTATTATTTTGACAAATAAAACGTGCAGAATTTTTAATTTTTTGGCACAGAATTCCCCCAGGAGTATGGTATACGTCTTTGGAGCAGGAAACCACCACCCATGATTCTCAATGTTTTATTCTGTAGCTGTTCTACTTAAAGGTCCAATCTTAAATATCTTCGACAGAGTATATATCCACTCTGGTAAAAAAAAAAAAGTTTTCTAGCTGAGGAATTTACAACGGAATTTTTTCCAAACCTTTGTAGCATTAAAAAATGTAAATATCACTTCTGGCATATCTGAACCAGTCAATATTTCAGTTCAAATTGTTTGTATTTATATAAACATCTGACAAGACAAGTCTAACCTTGTCTCTAGAAATAGATTTAGTTGTCAATAAAGTGACTACAATGGCAAGACCTCATGCCACCTGATTTGGTGAATGTCAAATCTCTTTGTAAAGGAAAATGCTGTTTACTATCACTGAAGTAGAAGCAAGATCTAAAGTAGTAAGACTTGTCCAAATTAAGGGAAAGGTTGATCTGCACATCCTTAATCTAATTAGAAATAAACGTACATATTTCACTTCTGTTGAAAACAGTTTTAACTACTCTTTCAGTAATACCTAAATTTACTATGCCTGAAAAAATAGTGATTTCCTCTAATATTTCTGTTTACTTTGTGCATTTGACAGTATTTTGCATACAGTTTCCACTTTGTGTTGGTCTTTTACACAAAGTTGAGAAAAATGCCTTAAAATAGGAAATTGTGGCTGTAAAAAAAAATTCAAACACTTGTAAAGTGACTGAGAAGTACATGTAATATTGGAAGCTACTTAATCTGTCTTTTAAAAGTTGACTAAAGTTCAAGTTGGTAGTGTCCCTTTAAGACAAGTCAAGTCAACTGTGTTCCCATTTAGATGCTTTCACTCTAACCTGAAGATGTGCAACATTGCAAAACTGCTTCTAAACAATTTCTCTTCCAAAATAGTTCCAAAAGTGAGCTGCTTTAAAGGAAAAATAGGCTAAATAACTGATATCACAAAGTGTGGTTTAGCTCTGAAAAATGATTATACAAAAATGGCACCTACTTAACAAATCTGTTCCTTTGTGTATTCAGTCATATCTGCCAACTTCTATGACTAAAGTTATTACAGTTTTTTACTCCTGTTTGCTGCGTTTTCTTCTGGTAAGCGAAGACTGAATGAACCAAATTCTATTCCAATTTCCACAGAATTCTTCACTGAAGGCAGGTCTACACTACAGCTGGGATCGATGCTCTGAGATCGATCCACTGGCAGTTGATTTAGTGGGTCTAGCAAAGACCCGCCAAATCAATTGCGGATCGCTCTCCAGTCAACCCCTGTACTCTATGCCTGACAAGAAGAGTAAGGTAAGTTGACATGAGATTTTCTTCCATCAACCCCCTGCGGTGTAGCTGGAGTTACGTAGCATAGGTCGACTTACCACAATAGTGCAGACATTGCCTAAATTGCAGTCATTTAAACTTTTGTAAACTAACTGGAGGAATCAGAGTTGCACAGAACCTATATTACTGGCAATGATGCTCAATATTCAGAACCCAGGCGGAATGATCAGCTAGGATATTTTTTAAGCTTGTGGACTGAATATATTTGATCTACGAACTGCGGACACACTATAATCATGGAAGACCATACTACCATCTTTACACCATCACTTTCCCAAGCCCAAGCACACTCACAAATTTAGCAGGGTATTTTTGCTCATTTCTATGATGGCAAGACGTGGTTACTTTCATTTTATGTTCAGTTGGTAAAGCCAAGTAACCTTGTCTTTAGTTGATTATTTCTCACACCCGCATAGTACACCTTAAGCTACTGATAGAACAAGTAAGGCCCAAAACCTGCACTGAGGGTCCTGGGAAGAGATCAGTTTCTCTGCCCTTCCACTTTACATCACTGCTCCATATGCTCCAAGAGAGGTCCTAAGATTTGATCAGTCTCTATTACTGACCTCAGGAATCCATTGCTCTCCCCTGGTTCCTATGGGTAGATTGGAAGTTCAGAATCTCTATCATCCTCATTCTCTTCTACAGATTGGTAGCAAAATGGTCCCATGGAGAAGAGCAAGCTTAGTGACAACCCATACGCCTCATCCTTTCTCTCACCCTACCTTTGTGGAAAGTCCTGTACTGGAATCTGCCAAACCCCACTATTCCCGGACTCCCTCCCACAGCAAAGCTTCTGGGCTGGGACGCCCACCTCCTCCCCTAACCCGGCTCAATGTGGTTCCTGTCGAAGTCACATGCTAAGGATGGGGATGCCCCATCTAGCTCAGAGCAGGACTCTGGGGGAAGGGAAAAGCCACCCAGGCTCCTGCAGTTTCTACATGTTTTCCTGTGACAACTGCTAAAATCTTGAATACTCAAAATTTAATTTTGTTTACTAAGTAAGATTGAGCCTGGCTGGGATTAGCAATGAACAGCAGCAGGAACATGGCTAGCTCTAACAATATTCTTTCAGCAAGACATTGTTTAGGCAGGAAAGCCCAAAGTGCAGCTCTATCACCCTTAACAATGACAATATCATTGTTTATTCCTCTGAGTTTTCCCCTCCTTGTAAACCCCAGCACCTAGATCCAAAGTCTAAGGCCACGTCTACACTACCACTTATGTTGGCAAAACTTATGCCGCCCAGGGGTGTGAAAACACACCTCCATAACTGCCTACGTTTTGCTGGCATTAGTGGTAGTATGCACAGCGCTATGTCGGCAGGATCGTATCTCCTGCCAACATAGCTACCGCCACTCGTTGATGTCATTTTATGTCAACGGGAGAGCTCTCTCCTGTCAGCATAGAGCAGCTACACAAGCGATCTTACAGCAGCGCAGCTGTATCAGTACAGCTGTGCCACTGTAAGCTTGCGAAAGTAGACATGGCCTAAATTATCAAGTAAATTACAAGGCCCAGTGTAATGAAGATAATCTCTCAACTGAGCTTTTTCCAGGTACGCCAGCAGCCCTTCAGCCTACTGTTTTCCCACCGCACTGTGTTTTGTTAATCTTACAATTTTTTTCAATCAAATCTCTTTCCATTTTGTAGCGGGGGGGGAGCTCTTGGCACTGCCCATGGAGTTTAGGGCATGAAAGGTTGGGCAAGAGGGTAGAAATTGATTTTGCAATCCATTACAGAAATTCTTCAGAATTTTTTTTTAATCCTATCTTTAAATCCTACAAGTGACATGAGCAAGAAGACTAGTTATTTAAAAAATGGTAAAAAGATGTGAGCAGCGGTAACTTCAGTTACTATTTGTAGCTGTCAAGACAGAAGGGGTGGCAAAGAAAATTACAAAGATGAAAAGAAAATGAAATGGTTGTTATCTAAGTGTTATATTTGTAGTAATACATATTAATATTCTGTTCAACTTAAAAAAAACATAAGAAAGGTTTTTTCCTCAACTACTCAACAATGCATTTAGCCTCTGAACGCTGGTTCCAAAAAAAAAAAAAAAAAAAAAAATGATAAAGTATTACCTTGCCTGTGCTTTGTAAAATAGTAGTTCTTGTCCTCCACACTCTCTCCCTGCTGACAATGTCTCTGGTTACATCTACCTCCGCATCAACAAAACTTCTTTGTTTAAGAGCAGTTATGTCATCATCCAAATCTGTCTTGATTGTGGATCTTTTCTTCGCCATGATTTTTGCTTTGATAGCAGCAATTTTTTCCACAGACATGGCTTCAGACAAGGATCTAAACAAGAATATCAGAGGAGGCTGAGTAAAGGCATAAATCAGTTATAAGTTTTGTGTTCTGAATTACATATGAACAATCAGCCTTGATTTCCTCCCAAACTACTAGAAGTTTACATCTGTGCCATACATCATAAGGTGGTCTCCATAGAGACATCAGCACTGCTACTTTGGCCAGTAGAGCCATTCCCTGAGAGATGACTTCCCACGTAATTTAAAAACACCACAAGAAAACTAATACAATATACAGAGGCGGGGGGGGGCAATGCTTATGAAATGTAGAGCCCTGGGACTAAAGGCTTCAGGTTACTGTATGGAATACACTTGTCCCTCTGTTACCAACAAATGAATATAGTTCAAGTTAGCTGTCTATTCAATCCTTGGCCACTGCTCGTGTTGGTAAAAAGAGCATAGTTTGGTACCAGCTATGGTAGTGGTTTTATTATGCTGACACTTTTCCACTAAGAAGTGGACCAACATTACCAATTCATTTCACCCACACAAAATAGTTAAGATGGCATTAAACTTTGTGGCTATGAACCTGTGCTACATTTCGAAGAGTTCTTCTTGACCCAGTATTACCCCATCCTACATTTTTTTAAGTTGCACACGTGTTTATGTTTAAACGTGAACCAAATGAAACTCAGCTACCTGACAGCCTAACTCCAATTCAGATACTATCATTCTCAAGGTGAACTTCAGAATAAAATGAAAATTTTGAGTTAGGCAAAGAAGTCTGGGTAAGTCAATTTTCATTTTATTTTGTAATTCACACTGGAAAAAAAAGTGTATCTAATGAACATGTGATTGCAAAGCATTCTATTTATGAAAGTAAGCTATGTAGAAAGGGATCTTTTTGTTTGTGTAGTTTGTTTTTTGTAGTAGCTTAACTAATTTAACAGGTATGCACACACTTTAATACCTTTAAATATTATGTCACTTGCATTTTAAAAGACAGTGACTTTTGTACTATTAAAAAAATTTTAAAAAGACATGAGATACAAAAAAAAAAAATAATAACGAATAATCCGCAACCCTCATTGCAGCATTGGCTAGTACTCCACAGAACACTAAAGGCAGTCTGTGAAGCCATCCGAACATCAGGAACACCACAACCCTCAGTGACCTGACTCCGTACAAAGAGTAGGTCACTACGTTTTTGAAGTTCAACAGACAGTGATTAAGAACTCTTATTGCAGTTAGCCTTTAATTGCACCTACGCAATTTATCAACCTTTATACCAACCTTCCTTTATCAACGAAAGGTACATTTTATCCTGGATTTAGGTGTTATTTGTGGATTCTAGACCATCACTTCACCAGGCTCTGAAAGTTCTTTCAAAGGTAGTGGTTAAGACGAATGTACGAATAGTAACAAGTGAGGCCTCCCTATCACACTGTCTGTACAGTCTGAAGAAATTTCACTTGATCGTGAAAAGATATTTGCTGAAGTCTTGTTCACTGTGGCATTCATAACAGTATCTGAGCTCCTCACAAACTAATTCATCCACCACATCCCCTTCAGATTTGGGAGTGTTATCCTCCATTTTACAGCTGGGGAACTGAGGCACAGAAGAGATTAAGTGACTTGCACAAGGTCACCCAAGAGGTCTGTGGCAGAGATAACTGAGTCCCAGTGCAGAGCCTTAATAAGACCACTTGTCTGTCCATTTGCATTTCTATATAAGCTGACATAGAATGTGTTTAGAGTACAACTCTGACATTCTCAATTACTGAATTCTTTAGGATGAAGGGACAGACAGAGAAGTGATATACCTTTTTGCTCCACGAACTGGGACTGCTCCAATTAGAGCTCTAGGCTTTTTTGAATAGTTGGTTCAAAGTATTTTAGGGGAAGGCGGGTATTTTTGTAACTTTTCAGAATGCTTTTCTTACTAAGAGCTCACCACTTCTAGAAACATTCTGCCTGGCTCTGAAGTGGACTGTTTGCTCTAGAACAGCTTGGGACCTTTTAAATTTTCTCACAGTTGAGAAGTGCTAGAATGAAGAGACATCTAAATGCTCTGTCCCTTCCCCCAAGTCTCTTGAGTTTTCTTATTCAATTACCATCTGACATATTCTCCAATGTCAAACCAAAGATGTTTGGAAATATAATAGAGTCCTTGCTCCATGCTTCAGCAATCTGCTCTATGGAACTAGGATGGGCCAAGGACAGAACTTGGAGCCATCCTGGGGTAATAATAAAAGGATAGGTCTAAGCAAGGAGAAAGAGGGTGGAGGGAAATGATGGGCAGTTATGCCCACGAAACCTAAGGCCTTTACATCAGCCAGGCTTTGTCATGGGTCCATCAGCTTCTCTGCCCAGCTTTGGGGAAATCCAATTTAAGGCTCCGAAGGATGTTCATCTGTCTCCCTACAGAATTTTGTAGAGGCACAAAGGAAAAGGAAACTGCTGAGCTATTTGAATCCTTAAGATGCTGATGACTTCTTGTGGCAATGAAACTGCACTGTCCTCCAGTTGTTCCATTATTCCTTCCTTCTCTGTATGTTTAGCAGAGCTTCATCTACACATATTATGGAAGAGCAATCCAATTTAGAGAGCTTATAGGAGACTCATCTGCCCCTCAGCTTGCTTCTTGCAAGGTTTTCCTCCTTCTTGAGGCAAAGTGGACACACAGATTCCTCAACAACTTTGGGTGTTGTTTTAAATGCAGGAGATAAAGGAAAGCTTCTGTCCTCTACAGTGTTTCTCATTTTATTAGCTTGTCTATATAATACTGTGGCAGAAACAGAAGGAAAAAGGAAAATACTAGTCAATGAGACAAACCAACAGTCTGATCACTTCTGGGTGCGGACTGATCAGTCACTGCTGTGAAGTTACCCCTCCAAAACAGGAGTCTGACCTCCAATCACATGAAGCTCTGCCACAGTCTGATGGCTGACATTTTTCCACAGACCGTTTTTCTGCAGAAATCCAGGGAACCCCTCAGTGGAGCTGCTGGACATACACTTGGGAACAGTTGAAATAACTGGTCTGCTTTACAATCCTTAAAACTAGCAACTACTACCCCAGGAGTGAAATAAGATTTCTTACCTGATCTGCTCTGTCTGCACAATACCTTCTTTATGCCCCTCCAACCGAGCTGCCAGCCGCTCCTTGTCAAGACGCACACACTCTTCATCCTAGTAGCAATAGCAATGTTTATATATAAAGCAGCTTCAGTACAATTTCTCTGCCCTCTCTGAAAGTGAGTAAGATTAAAAGCTGATTTCTGTGACGTTTTAGATGTTTAACTTTTTGTGACTAAAGAAATTCCTTGCCAATCTGGTATAGTTTTGTAGCCATGCTGCATGGATGGATTGCGGAGTGGCAGACTACTAAAAATTGACTCTTGAAAGAGCATTGAGTAGTTAAAAACTAAAGAAAGCTACAAGTCACCTCTTGAAAGAGATAGACAATTTAGAGAATGGCTTTTATGTTGGCTGCCAGAGCACATATTTCTTGAAATATGGAATTCCATCACCTCACTTCCCCTCCCAAACAAAATTTAAGTGATATTTAAAATCTGCACAGATATTTAAGTGATGTATTAGCATAGAGAAAGTCAAATTTAGTCTATATCTCGATGTAGATCCTCTCCAAATGGCACTCCCAAAACAAATTAAAAGTAATTAACTAGTGTTTAAAAAAAAAAAAGCCAGATTCTCTTGTTTAACTGTGCTTAAGGCAGAAATGTAGTGGGAAGAGGCAGCAAAGGTGGACTTATGCCATCTTTTCAGCTTTTTGAACAGCTTCTCATGCCACTGCACCCAAGCACAAACCATGCTCCAGTAAAATGTCTGTCTATTGAAAAACTGATGTGTTTGCAAAGACTAGCTCCTTCTGAGATGCAAATCCATAGTGACAGCTGTAAACTGATGTGGCAGCTCTGTTTTTTTACACATAATTGCAAGGCATAAATGCTAATTGAAAAAGGGGCTCCCAGACGTTAGTGTGAATTAACGAGGTTGTACTGTATGCTCCCTATTAAAAGGTGAAGAACTGAAGTCAAACATCTGTGAAAAATGTTAACATACTGATGTGGGCCCCTTAGCGGAAGATGTTTATCCAAGAAAGCAACAACAGAAACACAGCAGAGAAACATTAACTTTAAAAAACAGGTACTTCTCTGCCCCGCCCCAGTTAATTTAAAATGTGTCTAACTGATTTTTCAAAAAGATTATTTGCATCCATCAAGTTGCACCCAACAAATTATTTGCAGTGACCACTAATCAGCACTGGTTAGCCTCAAATTAATTAGCTTTTAAGTATTTTGTTATTCAAAAGGCCAATAAGGGTTCATCAGCAGGGTCGGTAAATCGAGCAATCACACGAAACAGGTAGGCCACAGGAAAGAATGAAGACAGAGAGGATCCATCTATAGTGCAAGAACCACTTTTCAGAGGACCTGGTTACAGATGGGTGATAGAGAGTGTCTCCTGAAGGTAAAAAACAGCTGCACAGACCAAGACTGCAGCATAGTTCCAGAATATACTTAAACCAGAGTTTAGTCTACACAAGCCGGAACTGTGTCCAGAGATTACTGGGTGCCCATACTGTGCTGCACGGGTCTTGGTCTGTCCAATCTTGTTTTAACTATATCACAACATGCCTGTGATGTAAACATAAAAAATGGGCAAAGTTGTGGCATTAGCACAGACAAGCCCTTAAAGTGAAGCTATGTTGTATGCTTTTCTACATACATCTGAAAATGGAACAAAAATTGGTGAAGAGACGGTTAGTAAGTCATATTACTGATATTAGTGCTGCTTTAATCACCCATCTAAGCAGCATCAGGCTAGTGAAAGAGTGAAGAGGTGGAATAATTTGTAGTAGCTTCACTAATGGTGAGCAGATCTAATCCACTTTATCAGCAATGGTACCACCCCTCCTAAATCTTTTGAGGATGATTGTACTGTAAGACAAGTTACTTTCTGTGGTAAAATAACGGACAAAGCCATTACTTTTCCACAGCAAAATGGTAAAAGTAAGTCATGGTTTTAGTTTAAAATAGGCCAAGTGACATTACAATATAGTAATTGTTTGCTATGGGAAATAATAATAAATATTTTTTTTTATAAACTAGTAGGAATATTTAGTAATATTTAACTGGTAGTTTCAAACCACCTAAAAAGAAACCTATAATACACAGGACATATGTACAGCCAATTTCATAGAGGAATCTTAGCAACCAACTGACCAGAATGAGACAAAACAGTAACTGAGGAAAAAACATATCAGATTTTGTCACAGAATCATGGTCTTGACTAAGTAATGCTAACCACCTCCTAATTGAATAAATAAATATATATAATATATTGCTTTGAAGATGCACTCGTGTAAGTACACCATTAAATGAACTACCAGGATATCGGGCCAGACTAATGGTAACAATGGGGGACTGTAGTTTCACATGTTACCAAGAGCACTGCAGTATCAGAACAGGTAAACCAAGTATGAGAAGGAGCCATGAACAAACACACCTAGAATAATGATAGGAAGACATTAAATGTCAAATGCTTTGGCCTTGAATGGGGAAGTAGGAGTAGCTACATGTTAAGAGGGTGAAATGTGCCTAGGTTTTGTTTTTTTTTTCTTTCAGTAAATAGGATTTAGGTCCCAATCCTTCAGCCCTTATTCAAGCAACTAGGCTAACTTCCAAACATGTGATACAAAATATACATCCATGATCTATAAAGTTGCAGATTTCCCCTCTTATACTACAGACCACTTAAGTGTGTTAGAATTTAAAGCCATTAAAGTCAAACATCAAAGTTCAAAGGAGAGGCTGAAATTCCTGCTAAGTCTTGGTGCACAGTCTCCATTTAATTCAAATAAACAACTCCCATTCACATTAATGGGAGAAATGTGTGAACCTACAGGAAAGGAAGTTTATCTAAATTACAATATCAGGTAAGAAAATCTAGCTAGTCCCAGAAGAAACTCAGATGGATGACGTTAGTCATTTGCATTACCTCTATTCTTGGTTTCTTTGCTTCTGCTAATATTTCATCTGCTGCTCTTTTAACTAAAGGAAAAAAAAGGTAATTAAAAATGCAGGATTGTGGTGGGCTTTCATAAAATTCATGCCAACACTGCTTAGCAGTTAAATCATACCTTGAGTGGATCTCTGAAGACCAATTTCAAGTGGTGCACTTCTGTCTATACTTGATGACGTTGCTAAGGTTCAAACACAAAATTTTATGTAAGTATTCAAACATGTGAGCACAGGAAGCAAACAGCACCGCAACAGTAACAAATATTTTGTAACCTGGAATCAAGAATCTCTGTAAATTCACTTACATTTGTAAGAGAAAATTAAACTAATGGCAAGTTTGAAATAAAAGCATGCTTATCATACATATCACAAAAAGCGAGTAGCCTCAAATTCCAATTTACTAAAAAATACTAAAAGAAAAACTACAGAGAAAATATTGAAAACAACACGCATTAGTATTTATCTACAGACATGCTAACATCTTCAAACACCTCTCTTCTCTGACTACTGGTAACCTAGATTTTAATGCTGGAAGACCATATAAATTGCTATGTTGCTAATGAATAACTGTTAGCATGTAATAGATCATATTTTAGCATACTTTGGGACTCATACTCTCAATTCTGGTATAGTACGTGTGCGGTGTTACTGAATAGGTCTTTGTCACACTCTAGAAAAAGGTAAATGCACATCCCTACCACACAGCAGCATTAACATCTGAAGAAGCTGTTGGCTCAGCTCAGTTTGTTTTATCATATAGCTACTAATGACACAGAGATAGAGAAGTGAAATTTA
The DNA here is from genome assembly GCF_965140295.1 of Lepidochelys olivacea. Classification (NCBI taxonomy): domain Eukaryota; kingdom Metazoa; phylum Chordata; order Testudines; family Cheloniidae; genus Lepidochelys; species Lepidochelys olivacea. The sequence continues at coordinate 61,460,865 of NC_140418.1, read as the reverse complement.
GAACAAAGAGGTGGAAGAACACCTGTAAGCCCATTTGAACAGGCCTCATGTACTCCAACATATATACAGGTTCATATATCCATTCTGGTTTAATCTCCCCTCCTGACTGCAAAAGTGAAACAATAAAATACAGTATAGCTGTGCTAAAAAGGAAGAACTTCACTCACATGTTTCCCCATTTAGGTATGCAAGTAGATCTTTTCTGTCAGGTCTTCTTACCACAGGAATGTTTTCAGTCTGAAAAGAATTGAAGATTTTATTTTAGATAGACCACATCCAAAAACAGGATGACTCAGAACAAAACCCTAAATAATATGACATGTATAAAGTTTGTGGGGAAGCCATTTTCTTTATTTAGAAGTTGCTGTTCACAGATACAATTTATTTACAATATAATTTGTGTAAGATCTGTTAGAAATGGAGAGCTGGAGAATCCTCAACAACTTTACCCACAGTGCTTAGTAACTACACAACCACATGCAAGCTGCTTTTGTGAAAAACTGTTGTTGGCAACACATGACAAAACAGAACCACTAAGTGTCATATCTTTTTTCTTTTAAATTGTTCACAAGAATGATCTTATTTTTCATAAGTTTTTTTTACAGTAAATCTGTTGAGTATTTGAGTATAACATTAAGCATTTGCACATAAAGCAGTGCTTCATCAGGAAATGAATTATTTCATAAAATGAACCAAGTGAGGAAGGCTTTTCTCTTAGCACTTGCCACAGTTCCTGCATGGTTACACAGTAAACCATAAGATAAAATAGGACGACGAGAAAGGGCTATTAAGCTTTATCTCCAGCCTACCCAAACACTTTCAATAATATATTAAAAAATACAGCTAGCTCCACTTAAATGCATAACAGTAAGTGTGACAGCAGTGTACTGTCCAGGTCAGCAGCCAACAGCTTGCAATTACCTTTCAAGCATCCAGGAACGTACTAGGTACATTACAAAATAAATATTAGGTAGCTGCTCAACATTGGTGGATGCATAATTTATTTACGCTGCATTCAAAATTCAAGGTGCACATGCTATTCTCAACTTAATTACTTCTGATATATCAACGGCAAGATTGGGCATAGCATTTAACATCTTGGCTCATTTCTGGGGTCATCTATGCCACCTCAAGTAAAATTCTGGTCGACAGATTTAATTCTAAATCTGCTAGAATCTCAGACTAACCTATTATTTTAGGCACCTGAGCATTTTGTTCCAATTTACATCACAGCAAATAGCTACTATTTGGATTTGGGTGTAATCCTTTTGCATGCAGTATGTCGACGTAGTCTTATGATTATGTACCTAAGCAGAGCGTAGAATAAACTAAGTTACCTTCAAGTAAAGTCTACTAGATGGAAATACTCTGCAGGTAAGCAAATGTTTAGCCTAAAAATCTTTAAAGTATCCCTTTCAGTTTAGTTGGTTTGTCACAAACATAGGCTATCTGAAAAAAACACATTTAAGTTATAGCTAATCAAGAACACATATCTGATCCTACATTTTTGCAGGGTCAGCCTTTCCCATTTTCATTTCAAGTTACAAAACACCATTTATATTTCTCCTACTAAATCAACTCCAGGTTACAGTTAAGCTGTTAAAAATAAAACCTTAAAGATGCTGTAAGTAAAAGACTGATCTTCAAAGGAGCAAAAGAAAGATGGCGGCTATTAATGTACAAACGTTAGTGTTAATCTGGTTCTTTAGATGTATTAAATAGGAATTTTCTGAAAAGATAACACCATATGTAACCAAAAGCCCATGTTTTGATAGCTTTCAATACCAGGGTTTAAATCAGGGGTGGGCAAACCTTTTGGCCAGAGGGCAACATCTGGGTGGGGAAACTGAATGCAGGGCCATGAATATATGGCTGGGGAATGGGAGTTGGGGTGCAGGAAGGAGTGCAGTGTGCAGGAAGGGGCTCAGGGCAAGGGGTTGGGGTGCTGAGTGCGGGAGGGGGCTTAAGGCTGGGGTGCAGGAGGGGTTTAGGGTGCGGGCTCCAGCCCAGCACCACTTATCTGGAGTGGCTTCGGGGTGGCAGTGGCACGCAGCAAGGCTAAGGCAGGCAGGCTGCCTGCCCGTCCCGGCCCCGCACCGCTCCTGGAAGCGGCCAGCACCACATCCCTGCGGCCCCTGGGGGAGGAGGGGCAGAGGGCTCCACATGCTGCTCTTGCCTGCGGTACCTCCCCCAAAGCACCCACTCACCGCGATTCCCCGTTCCTGGCCAATAGGAGCTGCGGGGGGTGATGCCTGCAGGTGAGGGCAGTGCGTGGAGCCCTCTTCCCCCACAGGGGCCAGAGGGATGTGGTGCCAGCCACTTCCGGAAGCGGTGCAGGGCCCGCGGGCAGTAGTTAGCCCACCCTGGTTTAAACGATCACTAAGCACATAGCAGTGATGCTATGCTTCAACTGAGACACAGATTAATGAACTAATAAAACACTCATCTTTCTGCTTAGTTTTGCCACTGACTTAAGAAAAAAGAAAGCTTTTTAAAGTATGTTCAAATATACCAAATAACTCCTAGCTGCAAGACTAAGAACATCAAAAAAAAAATCCTGTTTTCAAACTTACAAACAAGTAGTAATAGATTTTACATTTAACTCCCTCTTCTCACCTGAGTTCAGAATAGGAGAAGGATGTGTGCACTCAGTTGCCATAACCAGCTCTGCTTCTGATTAACATGCTACCCTTTAGTATTATGCCTACTTTTCCACATGATTTTGTAATCTCTTCTTTAAAACAATGTCAAAGTCCACATTAAGTCCGGTACTCAGTGTGTTAGGCATTATAATTACCGTGAACAGTGACTCAATTTCATTCTCCTCATTCAATAAAAAAATTAAGAGCAGGTGTCAATGATTTTAGACACACAAGATGGGTGTGATGTTGGTGAAAGACAAGCTTTTGAGCTTCACAGAGATATTCTTCAGGTCAAAGATTTTAGTCAATTTCAGTACTTCAGACTAACAGATGCTAACAGCATACAAAACAGCATACATATTTGTACTAACTTGGATCAATCTTAATGCTTATGAAGTATTCAAGAAAGAAGGTACAGGTCACAAAGTGATTTAATTGTACTGTCAATATTGAAGTATTAAAATACTAAGTCCACAAGGCGACAGCCTTTTTCAGCAATGGTGATGATGCTGAAACATATTCTATGCTCTTTTACTAGTCCTGTATTGTTTTCCCTCATGCTACCCCAATCTCAGTCAGCAAGTGGTTTTTACGAGGGGCGGAGGGGGGGACTTCAGAGAGCATGTGTGAACAGGCTATAAACAACTTACCTCATCACTGTTGAAAAAGTATATAGAGCATCAAGGGAAGAACTAAGAGTACTAAAACTGTTCTGCACAAGACTGGAGTAGACATTTGTCAGAAAATGGTGGAGATGTTTCAATATAAAAATGCAGATGGTTTTGATTTTTTGGAAGAGAGGAGATTACTGAACAGTCGTCTGTACCTAAAATTACAGCCTGGCTGTACCAATCAAGTAACAATTCCAGTTAGGTGAGGAGTGAAAATAATAATGCAAGTCACTAAAAACTGCACTTATTGAAGTTATGATGTTTTTACTGTTGTTCATGATTAAAACTATGCCGTACCATGTTGTTAGCCAAGTAACTATCAAGAAACAGCTGAGTATTTGTAAGTATGTTAGTTAATGTCACAGTTACTGTTCTCATTTCCTGAAAATACTAACATGAACACAAAAATTATTAGCTCTCAAGCATGCACCCTCCAACATTATTAAGGAACAAAGTTCCATGTGATTTACTTACTGCAGCACGCCGGACGTAAACAGGATGTGAAAGGTGCACATTATTCAGCAGGAACAAGATAGAGTCCAAAGTGTAGTATTCTCTGGGCTGGCCCTCTTTCCCTGTCCTGTAACATCAAGGAACAGATTTTACTTAGAACCATATTTCCTCACACATATACTCCTCATTAATCTCATTTGATATATCAAGCTATTTTTTTAAAAAGATTGAAAAGCCAGTGATCACATTTGTCAGCATGAGTACAATAGATATTTTATCAATCACTACTCACATATTTACAGCCTCTACATGGAATGGATTCAAAACTCCAAAAGTGTCTGGAGTAATTAGATGTAAGAGAAGAGGCCAACTAATAAAAGTATATAGATGTCAAAAATTTTAACTATAAGATTAACATTTGTTTTTCTTTTTAAAAGTTTTGGAAGACAAACCACTACTTCATTTTTATTCCCCTAATTTTCAAAAGAGCTGCAATAACCTATTCAGACCCTTGGGGATGGGGGAGAGGGGCTGAGCTTTTCAACATCCATTGGGAAATAATTCGAAGTGTTCTCCAGATGACTTGCTCTGGAGATAGACATGTAAAATCTCTACTGTAAAATCTATGTTAATGAAGAGCTCAGAAACTTCACAAACCGAGTGTATCCTAAAAATCTGAGGTGCAAGAGAGTCTGGATACAAGCAAAATTTTATTAAGGGATCCTCATAAGGAACATGATAGGAAGTTATTCAGAAGATAAATCTATTTCCTTCATACTGGTTTACAAATTTATATTGGACTCCCAGATTGCTGGCATAAACACAGCTACAAAAAGCTTATTAGGAGTTCAGCCTGATCTTCAAAGTAACATCTCTTCTGCACAAGCATAAACCACTTCTCCAGCATATCTAAAAAAAACCCTAAATAGCTTTTCCTGTGCCTTGTGACCAACTATCAACCATGTAGGTAGCACCTAGGGCTTGAAAACTGCACCCCAGAAGCAGCACACTTACTAAGAGAAGATGGGGGCATAAGACATCTGCAGAATTTTACCCTATTGAGCCTTTATGCTTTAAAGAGTACCTACCAAATATGAACCAAGTATAAATCAATGTAGTGATGTGGTCCCAATATTCCAGACACCTCTGCCTCTACAGGTACTATAACTGTTGCTTTACTAACCAACAGTAGAGTGAAAATAACCAGACTGGTCAGTTTCAATGATACTATCCAGAACCACAGATCAGCAGCCAACCTATCAAGAATCATACTGGTGGGGGAGGGGGGGTACAGCTTCAAATTGGTTAGACACATACTAGCCAAGAACTGGTTTTAAAGCTAGTGCCCACAAAGCCAGGTTTTGGGATCGGTACCCTGGTAGAAATCCCAGCAATCAGCCATCCCCAGGAGCTGATGATGTTGAGAGGGAAGGGGTGGACCCAAGTCACTGCCCCAGCAGCTTACTGATGGGGCCCCTCACACTTATTTTCATCTTTTTTTTTTTTAAACCATTAGGTAGTAGATGTCTAGAAAATGTCTTGAATTGAGGAAGAGCTTTCATTACTACCAGGGCTCAATATCCCCCAGAAGTGAGGTCTTCCACAACAAATACCTGCTTTGTGCAGTAGTGCTAGCACTTTTTTTTGTTTTAATCATTTTAGATTGTCCCATTGTTTCTTTGAGCTACCGTTTATTCCTATGTGATCAGGCATAATAGGTATTTTAGTGTGAGTTTGAAACTGATCAATAAAAAAACAGAAAAAACTGCTAGACCTCTATTACTACTCTGGCTGAGGATATGGTGTTACAAGACCACATTCTGACTTGCTGATTAGGCTATTTCGATGATCTAATAGCCATCACCACTCGCAACAGTGCACTTCTGGTACTTCACTGGTTACCCCCAAGAAAAAATTCCTACTCCCATTATGGGTGATGGGGAAAGTTAATACAGAGCAAGGACACTAAGATAAGTCACATTAGCAGGCGGAAGAAGAAAAGAGATAGGTAGGATGAGTGAGGAAAACCAGTCTGAACAGCACTTAGATGGAAGGGCAAAAAAAAAAATGTCATTCAAGCAGCAGTTCTTAGTCCTTTTAGACACTTCAGACTCACTTTGTAGCCCAAAAGCCAAATGGCAGCTTGGTCAATAAGCAAAGTATATAAATTAAAAATGAGCTGGAAGCGGCTGTTGGGTCATAAGCTACTGCTGACAGGGCAAGCAAGTCAAAACAACACAGGGACCTTGAAAGAAAAAAAATATTAGAATGTATAATTTTCCACACTGTTATCACTTATCCTTTTTATAGGCACAACTTCTCGTAGTAGAAGGATGTTATATAAACCCCACAATGTGTTTTTTTTTTTTCAAAACATTTTCTTAAATGAACAGAAATTAGCCACCCCAGGGTATGTGTTACTAGATTAACACTGCACTTCTTGGGCAGTTGAAGGCATTTGGACCCAGGTCTTACAATGCATCTAGGTGGTTTAAATGTCTACGACCACCTCAATAAACCATGCCAGGGTATGCAACTGAATACATGCCAAGACTTTGCCTAAAAACGATAGTTAAATTTTAATTCCTTTGAAAGTCCATTCCTCTCCTTGTTTACATGTCAAGACCTAAACTGAGGGTAGCTTGCTGCAGTTGATATCAAAAACACCCAACGCAGCACAAGGACCAATCCATCTTCTACTTTTGGTGTTAGTAATGCCATCAAGTGTTTCAAAAGAAATAAAAAGTCCTGAATTTAGGCCTGTACAAACACAGTATTTTTCATTCACCTTGCGCATCTCTCCACTTACATGCAATTCCAGATTAACAATTTCATGCCATATTAGTAAAAGAAAGTATTTGCATTAAGCAAGAGCAAAAGGGGTTTTTTTTTTTGTTGTTTTTTCTTAAACCAAACACTTGTATTTCCAGTTCATCCATTTACCCTCAATCTGTAGATGCTAAGAGTTCATTAATCCACCGGACTACTTCCTATTCTCTTTCACACTGGAAGATGTGAAAGATATTGATTTTTATTGGAGTGCTTAGTATAAAAATGTATCCCTCATGCACAAAAAGAAAGTAGTAACATGGACAGCCTGTTACTTGAAGAGAAGGATCTATCTTCAGAAACACACACGTGCAAATTACACTGTCTATTACAAATTACAGCAACAGTGAACTAGCTGTTCACTATTCACTAACCTCAACTATAGAGATTGCCCCTTCTGCGGGCTAAGTAGACTGCACAAAGGTCTTTCTCTGGATCTACTTGTCTGCCCCCTTGGCTCAGCCTTGGCTCTGTAGTTGCCTTTCAGGAACAACAAATACCAACTAGCAGATCAGAGGCCAAGAAACAACTTCACACACACACAGTTTACTAACCATGTGAGTGTAATCTACTTAGCAGTGAAAGAATAGTAAAAGCAATTTTAAAACTGTCCCGTGTCCACGGAGAAAAAACACCACAATTGGCTTTAGAAGACAGCTAAAGAAAGGATTTTAGAGCAAATGTAATCCTTTGGAAAAGTGCTGAATTACTGGAAGTGAAAGCTCTATTTATTCACAGAATACATACAGTAGCAATAGAAGCTTCCCCATATTATCTTGATAATGAACCTAAACTTAATTTTAAGGCTCACAGAATAGTTTTGTCTCCATGACTATGCAGTTTTTGACCCCTCTGTCCAGAGTGCAAGGAGGGCAATTAAGTGAGGGCAAACACCTACTACATATTGGACTGAAACCACAGACCCTTTGCACAGTCAGGCATTAAGAACTATGAACAGGGACTGGATTCTCTCCAGTAACCTAAACGTAAAGAGGTCTGAATCCTATTACTAATGTTCTAGTCCAAGTGGATCCCATTCACCTACAAGAATTGAACAGTTATATGAATAATTATTTAGTCTAAACAAAGATTTGAAAAATTTACTGGACTCCTTCCACCAAGGCTGATATAAAATATAGGGAAAGAACACCCACCAAGAAGGTCCAGAAGTAACATCAAATCCTCACACTGCTAAGAAAAAAGAAACAGATTCTCCCCATGGGGCTATCCTTGGACCCTGCTCAAAGCACCTTCTTTTGGATCAGCCTCCCCTCCTGTCTCCCAAAAGACGTTTTTTCAGACAACCAAAAACTCTTGGTTCTCCCTTCCACACACCCAGAGCATCTCGTCCACAACTCTTCTTCCCTCAGCCCCACAACTACAGCGAGGAATAGAACTTTACTATTACTTGCCTCAATCTGTTTTGGATCCTCCTCCCCTGTGAACAGTTCTTGTGCCTGCCTTAGACACTACTTGAAGCTTTCCTAAGCAGCAGCAGTTACACTGAAAATATAGTTTACCAGCATAGTGGGGGATTGTAGATGTGATGTATCTTGATTTTAATAAGGCTTTTGACAGTCCCACATACTCATAAGCCAACTATGGAAATGTATTACATTTGAAATTACTATAAGGTGGGTGTGAAATTGGTTGACAGATCATACTCAGTGAGTAATTATCAAGAGGTTGATGTGAAACTGGACAGGCTGTATGCAGTGGGGTTCAGGAAACATCAGTCTTGGGTCTGGTGCTATTCAATAATTTCATAAATGACTTGGATAATGGGGTAGAGAGTACGCTTATAAAAAACTGCGGACGACACCAGCTTGAGAGGGTTGCAAGCATTTTGGAAGACAGGATTAGAATTCAAAACTACATTGACAAATTGGAGAATTGGTCTGAATTCAACCAGATGAAATTCAATAAAGACAAGTGCAATATACTACACTTAGGAGGGAAAAAAATAAATGTACAATTATAAAATGACTGGTTAGGCAGTTGTACTTCTGAAAAGGGTTAAAATGGATCACAAATTGAACATGAGTCAAAAACATGATGCAGTTGTGAAAAAAGCTAATATCACTATGAGGTATATTAACAGGAATATTGTATGTAAGAAAAGGGAAGTAATTGTCCTGCTCTGCTCGGCGCTGGTGAGGCCTCACCTGGAATACTTTGTCCAGTTTTGGGTGCCACACTTTAAGATGTGGACAAATTGGAGAGAGTCCAGAGAAGAGATACAAAAATGATACAAGGTTAAAAAACTGGATATGTTTAATCTAGAGGGAAAAAAAAAGATATCAGGTCCCGCCTCAAAGTCTTCAAATATGTTAAGGTCTGTTACGAAGAGGACGGTGATCAATTGTTCTCCATGTCCACTGAAGGTAGGACAAGAAGTAATGGGCCTAATCTTCAGCAAAGGAAATTTAGGTTAGATATTAGGATAAACCTTGTAACTATAAGGATAGTTAAAAACTGGGTGAGGCTTCTAAGGAAGGTTGCAGAATCCCCATCACTGAAGGCTTCTGCAAACAGGTTGGACAAACACCTGTCAGGGATGGTCTAGGTTTACCTGGTCCTGCCTCAGAGCAGGGAACAGGACTAGATGACCTCTCAAGGTCCCTTCCAGCCCTACATTTCTATGATGTTAGCTATTCTGCTCTCCAACATAGTTCTGAATAACAGTAATGAAAATGACCAGAGTCTTGTTAAATTTTACTGGTTGCTATTCTGGAAAACTCTGAGCAGGAGACACCCCAAAGTTGTCTCTATGCTTGCTCAAGAAAACAGCACTAAAAAAAATTACTATTTGGAAAGATATCTAAAGCAACCACTCCCCTCCCTTCAATTAGGAATTATCCATTTGGGCAGAATTTATGTGAGGAGAGAAGGGGAAGGAAGTGCATATACAACTCAAGTAGATTTTTGAACACCCCGAAAGAAGGGTAATAAAGTCATACACTTCAGCTTAAAAACTGACTTGTGGAAAGGGTCAGAAACAAATCCCTAACTCTAACCCCATATTAACAGGAAAGAACAACTGGCTAGCTGCTGTGCTTTGGAGGCTAGGATTAAAATTCAAAATTATCTGGACAAACTGGAGAAATGGTCTGAAGTAAACAGGATGAAATTCAATAAGGACAAATGCAAAGTACTCCACTTAGGAAGGAACAATCAGCTACACACATACAAAATGGGAAATGACTGCCTAGGAAGGAATACTGTGGAAAGGGATCTGGGGGTCATTGTGGACCACAAGCTAAAATATGAGTCTACAGTGTAACGCTGTGGCCAAAAAAAAAAAACTAAACATGATTCTGGGATGTTTTAACAGGAGTGTTGTAAGCAAGACACAAGAAATAATTCTTCCGCTCTACTCCACGCTGATTAGGGCTCAGGAGACTGGAGCATTGTGTCCAGTTCTGGATGTCACATTTCAGGAAGGATGTAGACAAATTATAGAAAGTCCAGAGAAGAGAAACAAAAATTATTAAAGGTCTAGGAACATGACCTATGAGGGAAGACTGAAAAAATTGGGTTGGATTAGTCTGGAAAAGAGAAGACTGAGAGGGGACATAACAGTTTTCAAGTATGTAAAAGGTTGTTACAAGGAGGAGGAGGAAAAATTGTTCTTCTTAACCTCTGAGGATAGGACAAGAAGCAATGGGCTTAAATTGCAGCAAGGGAGGTTTAGGCTGGACATTAGGAAAAACTTCCTGTCAGGGTGGTTAAGCACTGGAATAAATCACCTAGGGAGGTTGTGGAATCTCCATCATTGGAGATTTTTAAGAGCACATTAGATTAACACCTGTCAGGAATGGTCTAGATAATTAGTCCTGCCATGAGTACAGGGGACTGGACTAGATGATCTCTCAAGTCCCTTCCACTTCTATGATTCTATGATTGTGGTGGCTATTTTTGACTTCTTCTGAAAGTTAGGGCCACCATTATAAATAGAATACTGGACCACAAGTCTGATCCAGTTAACAAATCTCATGTTCTTTCCCTAATTCAGAAAATCTTTAATAATGCCCCAGACTTCAGATGACCAGCTGAAAGATCCTTGACTGTGTTGTTGCCTCCCCTTTCCCTGCCTATGGAGCTTCTTTGGGAAAATTATTTTCCCTTTGATCTCCAGCTTTCTCAGCACCATTGTTTTTGGAAAAATTGAATGTTTTACTACAATTTAATGACAATTAATAAAGTCCAACTAAAAATCACAGATTCCAGGCACTCATTTTCAAGGAGTACAGGAAGAAAGAGGAAAAAGCAACCCCTTAGCTTTTAGACAATACAATTACTGGGCTAGAAAATATATACAGTACAAAGAATAACATTTTTAAAGTTCACTTTAAAAAATAAAGACACCCTCTTTCTATCTGAGGAGGTATTCGCATTGTGAATGTACTTATTTACAATATGTTGTCTCCCAGAAAAATTGGGAGACAAACTATATTAGTATTACAGCATAGAGTGGGCCCCACTAAGGATAGGCCTGTGTGGCCCCACAGAAACTCCTGCAAAGTTCAGAGGCATTCAGATCAGGAATTTCTATCTAGACCCAACTATACTCCCTACAAAAGGAGAGTCTAGAAACACAGCCTCATGAAAGGGTAATTAACAAAGTGAGCAAACAATAGAGAAAACTTAGTACCTCCTACTGAAAGGAAGTGACAAGTATCCTAGAAGCTGTTTTACTACTAATTGCCTAGCTAAGTCAGAAAAAACAACTCTCAAGCCAACCACCCATGCTCAACTATAACGTCCCCTTCTTTAGAGCAGAAGTCTAAAACCCCAACACCTGAAATGGACATAACCCTCTTGCCAGCTTCCGCGGCAGGAAAGTAATCACAGTCTTTCCTTTGAGGGACTGAATCTGCTCTCTCCAGCTGGCTGAATCTGAGAGCTGGGGAAAGCCAGGCTCCTCCCAAAACGAAGGAAAGAGACTTCGCTGTTTGACTTGACATCAAGGCTCCCAGGGTAACAGAAAAGCAACAGGCGCGATCCTCCCCACCAACTAGGACACACCGCGTACAGCCCACCCTCGGCTCCCGCTGGCCCCTCATCCGCGCTCTTCCAGCCGGGACGCTGCAGCAGGAAACAAGGGGCCACGTCCAGCCCCGGCCACCCGGGAGCCTCCCAAGAAGCAACAAACAAACAAACAACGGCCGGTCCCGGGAGGGGAACCGGGCTCCCAGCACATGGCAAAGCCCGCAGTGGAGACGGGACCCCCGAGGACCCCGGAGGGGGGAGGGGCCGGGATCCCGGGGTCCCCCCCCCACGCACGCACCAGCTCCCCCACCCCGCCTCCCCGCTCAGCGGTAGCAACTTCGGGGCAGTTTCCACCCCCTGCCCGCATGCGGGGGTGGGGGGGGGCGGGGGCTGCAGCGGCCGCGCGACTCACCCCCAGATGACATAGTTGGTCTTGACGTTCTTGGGCCAGGAGAACTCGCCGAAGATCACTTCGTCCCCCTTCACCACGATCTCCTTCTTCTGAGTGTTGTACTGCCGCAGCACGCTCAGCACGTCCGCCATCTTCGCGCCGGGCCGCCGCCGCTCCGCCCGGCCCGGCCCGCTCGGCCCCCGCCGCCAGCCGCGTGAGGACCCCGCCGCCAGCCGCTAGGGCCCCGCCGGGCTGCCCGTGCCGAACGCCTGCGCGGTGCCGCCCGGGGGAGCCGCCCGCACCGCCTGCCTCACCTATGTGCCCCTCGCCGCCTCATCTCCGTGCTTCTGCCCCTCCCTCGCCCCCAGTCCGCCTGGCTAAGGTGGCCCTACACGTGCGGCTTTGGCCGGGACAGTCCCCCTTTTTAAGCCCTGTCCCGGATGTCCTGACTTTTTTGGCCAAACTGAGCCCTTGTCCCGTCTTCTCTTTGCCAGGTGCAAGTTGCTCTGACCAGTGGGAAGAGCAAATGGCACGTGTCCAGTTTTGTCAAAATAATGGGTTGGTTGCGCCCCTTTACGGGGGGTCACGGAGGGATGGGGCGGGGGGGCTGCGGGGCTCGGGCTGTCAGCCCTGGTTGGGGCTCAGGCGGCCTGGTGCTCGGGCAGTCAGTCCCACCCCAGTCCTGGGCAGCGCAAGGCTCGGGCCGTCAGCCCGGAGCAGGGCTTGGGTGGTCAACCCCAGTCCTGGGTAGTGCAGGGCTCAGGTGAGCAGCAACACCAGGTGGCTTGGGCCGGGTCGGGGGCTCAGGCAAGCAGTCATGGCAGGCAGCTCAGGCCTGTCCCACGTGGTGTCCCTATTTTACTTTGGTAAATATGGTCACCCTACCCCTGTCCCTAACCCCCAAGGCCGAGTGCTGCCCTCCCTCTGCCCCTTCCCCTCCCTGCTGCCTTTCATCCTCGGTATTGCCAACCCCAAATGTTCAAAGATCATGAGTCACACTCACAAAAAATCCTGAGCATGGCTTTAAAATCACAAGATTTTGTAAAAAATAATAGATTTTTATTTGCCTTCAACGTTTGGAGCCTTTAGGGTGCATTGTGGTCACTTTTGAAGCTTTCTCCACAGTCACAAGGGCTAGAAACTTACTTTTTCTTTAAGAATGAAGGCTGGAAACATCACATATCTACTTGACTCCAGGAGCTGGGGTTTGAAGGAGAACAGTAATTATCACAAGACTCATGACAAAATCATGAGAGATGGCAACACTGCACTCAGCCCCACAGGCCTGCGTAGGGTTACCACCTTTCAAATGTAAAAAAAATGGTACTCCACCACCACCACAAGGCAATGCTGCCACAGCCCTAACCCCAAGGCAACTCCGCAACCCATCCCCCTTCAAAAGCCACTTATGCAGAGAGATAACACATATAGATAAGATTGATAATATCATTAATAACAAACGGATATTTGTTTTATCAGCACATTTTGCCAGCCAGCTTTTGTAGTCTGTTTCATTTAGCCAGTTCTCTGAATGTGCAATTTCTGATGCAAGCTTTTATTTTCGGAGGTGCAGTAGAATCACATGCACCATCACCCTGATCTTCCATTATTTAATATGCCTTGCATGTCTTCTCACTCTCACCTTCTCACATGACTAAAACTGTCTTTCACACACATGAGCAGTGCGCTTGTGTGTTGGTGGGCAGACAGCTGCTGTATTTTCAACAGTTTTGATCGATTATTGCTTAAACTGCAGAAGTGGGAACACTGCACATCTTTAGCTGGACACAGAAACTTTTAACATTAGATATCCCAGTGTACTGTGATAATAATGCAAATCTTTAGATCCACATAAATAAACTGGCAGATTAAATTGTTTTTCTGGCAACTGGCAAATCCACTAAAAAATGGCAAGGCTGGTCAAATACCAGCCAGGTGGTAATCCTTGTCCTGCAGGAGGGGGGCAGCCATTCCCTGCAACCTGGGAGCCAGTCTTGGGTTTACACAAGGTTGCTCTTAGTCTGTCCAGCCAGGCACCAGCCAGCACCAAGCTGTAAGCCCAGCTGCCGCCTGGGGAGCGCATTAATCTTGTGTTATAGAAGAGCTGTACATGTAGAGAGAGACCGGTGGAACATGGTCCCTTTTATTGGACCGACTTTTGTTGCGGAGAGAGACAAGCTTTTCAGGCCTGGTGTATTTGATCACCTGCCCTTGAGTTCCCAACAAGTTGATAATACAGGCCTTGGTGTCATCAATGGTGGGCCCGGGGCTCACGGAATTACAGCAACTAGCATGGACTTTTAAGATTCTAAGGCCCCTTTTCTGAACCTCTAATAGGCCCTTATAAAGTATCTGTTGTGTGGGTATATCCTGAGAGCATACATGCACATAGGGTTGTCAACTTTGTTATATTTAAAAACAGAACACTCCAGCAGGAGTGCCTGAACCTCCCCTTCCTCACCCCTTCCCCCTGAGGACCTGTCCCTGCCCCATCCCTTCCGCCCAGGCCTCACTCCTGCCCCGTCTCTTCCCCTGAGGTCCTGCTCCTGCCCTGTGCCTTTCCCCTGAGGCCCCCCCCACCATCCTCTTTCCCCTTCCTTCTGTCGCTCACTGCTTTTTCCGCTCTCCCCCCTTCCCTGCATGGGTCGGGAGGGACTCGCCTGCCAAACTGAGGCTGGGAGCTGCAGCAACCCGATGCAGATAGGTGGTGGCCCTGGCTGAGTAGAGGCTGGCACGGGTGATGACTCAGCGTGTCTCTGCCTCCCCTGCCCACAGCAGCTGGACTTTGAGTGTCCAGTCAATAGAGCTGACTGGACACTGTCAGGTCCCCTTTTTGACCAGACTTTCTGGTCAAAAACAGGATACCTGGCCACCATATGATGCACACCACACACCCCCTAACTCATGCATCTGGTGAACATTGTATCCCTGCTTGTATTGCTTAGGACCAGGGCCTTGTCTGGTGTATTGCAAACGTCCCTAGGTGCACACCACAGTCATGAGGTAACTGTGTTCTACCAGTACAGGACTACAAATCATGAACTGCAGCTCCAGAAATACAGGCCTGAACCCAGAAAGCTGAATGAACTAATTAGAGGCCATATCTACACTACAGGAGCTACAGCAGCAGAGCTTCGATGCTGTAGCTATGCGGCATGTAGCACCATACTGTAGACATACACTACAGCAGCGTCAAGAGTTTTTCCATTGTTGTAGTAACTCCATCTCCCCAAGTGATGCTGACAGAAGCATTCTTCCACTGAGCTAGCCAGCCTACATCTGGGGATTGATTAGGCTGCCATAGCTGCAGCACTCAGAGGTGTGGATTTTTCCCACCCAAGTACCTCGGCTAGGTCAACCTAAATTTTAAGTGTAGACCAGGCTTCACTCCAGAAAAGGGAAGTAATTGTCTGTCTACACTACGAAATTAGGTCAATTTTATAGAAGTCAATTTTTATAAATCAATTTTATACAGTCGATTGCGTATGTCCACACTAAGCCCATTAAGTTGGCTGAGTGCGTCCTCACTACCATGGCTAGCATCGACTTACAGAGCGGTGCACTGTGGGTAACTATCCCTCAGTTCCCGCAGTCTCCGCCGCCCATTGGAATTCTGGGTTAAGTTCCCAATGCCTGATGGGGCAAAAACATTGTCACGGGTGATTTTAGGTACATGTCGTCAGTCGCCCCTCCCTCCGTGAAAGCAATGGCAGACAATCGTTTCACTCCTTTTTTCCACGCAGAAGCCATACCACCGCAAGCATGCAGCCCGCTCAGCTCAGCTCACCGACACCGCCGCTATTGTGTTCTGGGTGCTGCTGGCAACAGACCGCTAAGTGTCATCATACACCACTTCCGGTGCAACTCTACTCTGCTGCTATTATCTCAATAGCGAATTTCTCCATGTTGTCTGTCATGGGCTCCCGGGTATGTGTGTTCTTCCTCGGGAAATGTGTGTGGTGCTAACTGTTGTCCTCCACTGCTTCCGCTGCAACTCTGCTCTCCTGCACTCATGAAGCCACCTCTCAAGTCCTCTCGTCATTCTCTATAAATATCTATTCTTGTGGCATCTGTCGTCAGTCACCACTTCCACTGCAACTCTGCTGTCCTGCAGACGCCATACCACGGCAAGCATGGAACCCACTCAGATCACCACGGCAGTTATGAGCATTGTAAATACCTCGCGCATTATCCTGCAGTATGTGCAGAACCAGAACCTACAAAAGCAGGTGAGGAGGCAACAGCAGCACGGTGACGAGAGTGATGAGGACATGGACACAGACTTCTCTCAAAGCACGGGCCCTGGCAATTTGGACATCCTGGTGGCAATGGAGCAGGCTCATGCCGTGGAATGCCGATTCTGGGCCCAGGAAACAAGCACAGATTGGCGGGACCGCATAGTGTTGCAGGTCTGGGATGATTCCCAGTGGCTGCAAAACTTTTGCATGCATAAGGGCACTTTCATGGAACTTTGTGACTTGCTTTCCCCTGCCCTGAAGCACAAGAATACCAAGATGAGAGCAGCCCTCACAGTTGAGAATAGCGATAGCCCTGTGGAAGCTTGCAACGCCAGACAGCTACCAGTCAGTTAGGAATCAATTTGGAGTGGGCAAATCTACTGTGGGGGCTGCTGTGATCCAAGTAGCCAACACAATCTCTGAGCTGCTGTTATCAAGTGTAGTGACTCTGAGAAATGTGCAGGTCATAGTGGCTGGCTTTGCTGCAATGGGATTCCCTAACTGTGGTGGGGCAATAGACGGAATGCATATCTCTATCCTGGGACCGGACCACCTTGGCAGCCAGTACATAAACCGCAAGGGGTACTTTTCAATGGTGCTGTAAGCACTGGTGGATCAGAAGGGATGTTTCACTGACATCAACATGGGATGGCCGGGAAAGGTACATGACACTCACATCTTCAGGAACTCTGGTCTGTTTGAACAGCTGCAGGAAGGGATTTACTTCCCAGACCAGAAAATAACTGTTGGGGATGTTGAAATGCCTATAGTTATCCTTGGGGACCCAGCCTACCCCTTAATGCCATGGCTCTTGAAGCCATACACAGGCACCCTGTGCAGTAGCAAGGAGCTGTTCAACTATAGGCTGAGCAAGTGCAGAATGCTGGTAGAATGTGCATTTGGACATTGAAAAGCATGCTGGCGCAGTTTACGGACTCAGTTCGAGCTCAGCAAAACCAATGTTCCCATTGTTATTGCTGCTTGCTGTGTGCTCCACAATCTCTGTGAGAGTAAGGGGGAGATGTTTATGGCAGGGTGGGAGGTTGAGGAAGTTCGCCTGGCTGCTGGTTACGTGCAGCAGACACCAGGGTGATTAGAAGAGCACAACAGGGCACGCTGCGCATCAGAGAAGCTTTCAAAACCAGTTTCATAACTGGCCAGGCTACGGTGTGACAGTTCTGTTTGTTTCTCCTTGATGAAAACCCACCCCCTTGGTTCACTCTACTTCCCTGAAAGCCAACCACCCTCCCCACTTCAATCACTGTTTGCAGAGGTGATAAAGTCATTGTTGTTTCAAAATCATGCATTCTTTATTAATTCATCACACAAATAGGGGGATAATTGCCAAGATAGCCCAGGAGGGATGGGAGAGGAGGGAAGCACCAGTTGGGGTGGTGGATGAGGGGAGGAGAGAAGGACAAGGCCACACTGCACTTCAAAACTTATTGAATGCCAGCCTTCTGTTGCTTAGGCAGTCCTCTGGGTTGGAGTGGTTGGGTGCCCAGAGCGCCCCCTCACCCACCGTGTTCTTGGGCATCTGGGTGTGGAGGCTATGGAACTTGGGGAGGAGGGCGGGCGGTTACACAGGGGCTGCAGTGGCAGTCTGTGCTCCTGCTGCCTTTCCTGCAGCTCCACCAGAGCTCAAGCATGTCAGTTTGATCCCCCAGGAGCCTCAGCATTGCATCCTGCCTCCTCTCATCGCACTGCCACCACCTCTCATCTTGCTCCCACCACCTCTCATCTCACTTGTCCCTCCTGTCCTCGCGTTCATTCTCTGATTTCCTGGACTCTGACATTGTTTGCCTCCATTCATTCTGCTGAGCTCTTTCTGTGCGGGAGGACTGCATGAGCTCAGAGACCATTTAATCGCAAGTGCATTTCTTTTGCCTTCTTATCTGCGCTAGCCTCTGGGACGGAGATGATGAGGGAATGTTGAAAGATTTGCAGCTGCAGAAGGAAAAAAAGGGAGAGTAGTATTTAAAAAGACACATTTTAGAGAACAATGGGTATACTCTTTCACAGTGAACCAAGCTGTTAACATTACATAGCACATATGCTTTCAGTACAAGGTTGCATTTTGCCTCTTATATTGAGGGCCTGCTGGTTTGGTGGGAGAGATCACACACGCAGGGCCGGGCAACAGAATTCGGCTTGCAGGCAGCCATGGTAAGCCACAGTCCTTTGGTTTCTTCAACCTTCATAACATGTGGGAATGGTTTCAAACAGCAGCTCCCCCCTTTCCCATACCAAGCACCCGTTGGGTTGGCCATTTAAAAGGAGGGGCTGTGGTTTTCGGGTTAACGTGCAACACAAACCCAACTAAACCCCCCCACACCCAATTCTCTGGGATGATCACTCTCCTGAGGATAACACAGAGAGATAAAGAACGGATGTTGCTTGAATGCCACCAAACACCGGGACCATACGCTGCCATGCTTTGTTATGCAATGATTCCAGACTACGTGCTACTGGCCTGGCATGGTAAAGTGTCCTACCATGGAGGACGGAATAAGGCTGCCCTCCCCAGAAACCTTTTGCAAAGGCTCTGGGCATACCTCCAAGAGAGCTTCATGGAGATGACCCTGGAGGATTTCCACTCCATCCCCAGACACGTTAACAGACTTTTCCAGTAACTGTACTGGCCGTGAATGCATCCCAAGTCTTCAGGGCAAATTAATCATTAATCACGCTTGCTTTTAAACCATGTATTATATTTACAAAGGTACACTCACCAGAGGTGCCTTCTCTGGCTTCATGGTCTGGGAGCCCACCTTGGGAGGGTTGGAAGGGTATTGGCTCCAGGGTGATAAACAGTTCCTGGCTGTCGGGAAGAACGGTTTCTCCGCTTGCCTGCTGTGCACTATCCTCCTCCTCCTCATCCCCAAAATCCTCATCCCTGTTGCATGAGACTCCCCCCTTGCAGGTGTCCATTGTCAGGGGTGGGGTAGTGGTAGGACCCCCCCCCACCCCCCCAGAATTGCATGCAACTCATCATAGAAGCGGTGTGTCTGGGGCTCTGACCCGGAGTGGCCATTTGCCTCTTTGGTAGGCTTGCCTGAGCTCCTTAATTTTTATGCAACACTGCTGTGGGTCTCTGTTGGAGCCTCTGTCCATCATGCCCTTGGTGATTTTTGCAAATCTTTTGGCATTTCGTCTTTTGGAACGGAGTTCTGATAGCATGGATTCATGTCCCCATACAGCGATCAGATCCAGTACCTCCTGTTCGGTCCATGCTGGAGCTCTTTTGCGATTCTGGGACTGCATGGTCACCTGTGCTGATGAGCTCGCCGCACTGGCCAAACAGGAAATGAAATTCAAAAGTTCCCAGGGCTTTTCCTGTGTACCTGGCTAGTGCATCTGAGTTGAAAGTGCTGTCCAGAGCAGTCACAATGGAGCACTCTGGGATAGCTCCCGGAGGCCAGTACCATCGAATTGCGTCCACACTACCCCAACTTCGACCCGGTGATGTTGATTTCAGCGCTAATCCCCTCGTCAGGGAGGAGTACAGAAATTGATTTTGAGAGCCCTTTAATGGCTTTGTCGTGTGGACGGGTGCAGGGTTAAATCTATCTAACGCTGCTAAATTGGACCTAAACTCGCAGTGTAGACCAGGGCTCAGCTAGCAAATTACTGGTCAATCACTATGAGGAATTGACATTCTATCCCGTAGAGGGCAGTAGTGCACATGCTCAAGCCACTATATAGAAAGTATCGCATAGTTCACAAATATGGTTACATAAATTTGGATTGGGTCATGTCTCACTGGGTTGATAATCTGGTACATTTTCTACAACCTACCATCTCATAGTCGATTGTGCAAACCATTATCCAACTTCAGAAAAATAAGCTTTCATTTTAAATAAATTAGTGGCCTGATTTTCAAAGCACCAGTGTCTCCCATTTAAGTTTATGGAAGCTATGGGTGCTCATCACTTCTGAAATAAGCCAAAATTATCTAGACTTTATAGTTGAGAAGACATCCTTCAAAATGTGAACCAATGTCTACATGAGTCTTTAGTGCTACAGAGAGCACCAAACAATCTCTGAGGCCTTGTCTACACTACAGGGGAAATTCAATCTAAGCTATGCAATTTGAATTATGTTAATAGCATAACTCAAATCGGCATAGCTTAGATCTACTTACCGCAGGGTCCACACCACGTGATGTCAACGGGAGACGCTCTCCCGTTGACTCCAACTACTCTTCTCAATCTGGTGGAATACAGGAGTCGAGGGGAGAGTGATCTTGTCTATACTTACCGGGGGATTGACGTGCAGCAATCGATGCATCAGGAGTCAATTTAGCGGGTCTTCACTAGACCCACTAAATTGACTCCCGATGTATCGATTGCCGCATGTCAATCCCCCGGTAAGTATAGACAAGCCCTGAGAGATGTGAACTGCCCCATGCATAATGACTGTGTAATATTACTGTGCATCACCAGATGGCATCATTACAGATAGTTTTACAAATTCTGTTAAACTACGAAGGACTGTATAATATTCTGAAGAAATGCTGATTGTTAACTATGGTGTAGTTCTTTTTATTGGGAGCTGTTCATGTTAGACAAGATTTTCAAAAGTGACCAATAATTTTGGGTATATCAATGGAGACACTCCAGAAAGAGGCCCGATTTTCAGAGCATGGGGCCTGACAAAATTCTAAAAAAGTCAAAAGAAAAGGAGTACTAGTGGCACCTTAGAGACTAACCAATTTATTTGAGCATTCGATGAAGTGAGCTGTAGCTCATGAAAGCTTATGCTCAAATAAATTGGTTAGTCTCTAAGGTGCCATTAGTACTCCTTTTCTTTTTGCGAATACAGACTAACATGGCTGCTACTCTGAAACCTAAAAAAGTCAGGCCCCTTTAAGGTGTTTCAAGCTGGGCACTCAAAAACTGATTTTCTTAAAATCATTAGTCACTTTTTAAAATTTGGCCATTACCAAGAAAGTAGGTTCTTTCTGACGTAGTCTATCTGACTGGAATCACCATGTGTAATAAGGACAGGTATTGCTGCTTAGACAATGGCAGCGTTCCAATAAATCCTTAGATTTTTGTAAGCAAGTATTACAAAATCCACACAAGCAAGCAAAACTGGATGTTGTCAAAACCTTATAAGAAACTTAATGGTAATTTAATGTCAATATTGCTCTTTCACTGCTGATCAAAGCACACACAAAAGATGGATGATCATATGCTGATTTACACCATCGATTGAGCAGCATCTCATTTATACATCACAAGTACATAGTTTGGGCTGTGAATAGAGCCTGGTGTAGCATACTTGCCATTAACTATATTGTCGTACTGCAACAACCTACAATTTTTTTTAAAAACATTGTTGTTCACAATGACTGAACTATTAGTTTGCTAGTTATAGTGCTTAATGAGATGTCCCAGTGTTAGAACCACTTTGGGAGACAAGTACAAATGCTTTTGGAACCTCTACGTATTTCCAAGCACTGATCCTGGATTAGAGAGTGTGGTGTATTGACAACTGCATTAAAATTATGATCTGTCACTTTAAATGCTCAGGGCGGTTTCCTGGTCCTGCTTGCAGATGAAGGAGTTCTGTAAGGAAGTGTAAGATTTGGGCCAAGCAGACTCAATTTGAAGACCAGCAGCCTAGAAAGAAGAGTAAGATGAGATGAGTTGTGCCTCTCTGTCTTAAGGAACAACCTGCTTTCTCTGTGTGTGTGTTTGGGGGTTCTTATGTATTATTCTGAATTGTAAGAAATAAAATGGTGTAATGTTGCAACTGTAGGGACCAGGCTGTGGGTAGTCTAAGGGTTAGAGTCAGGAGTCTGGAACCAGCACTGGGGTCAGCGTCAGGTGCCAAGCCAAAGGTCAGAACCGAAGTCAGAGTCTGGAGTCAAGCCAAGAGTCAGGAGTCAAGCCCAGGGTCAGAGTCAGTGTCAGGGGTTCAGCATAAAAGTAGGGACCTGGAGCGAGGCAGGAAACAGGAACTGAGAACAGACGGGGGTCTGGAACAAGGAGGGCAGGAATAGGAAGGGAGGCAGGAAACAGAAGTCAGACAAGTAGGTAGGGCCTGTAGTAGTAGCCAGCCAGGAATTCATCTAGTTGCTCAGACAACTTCCTGTACTTCTTTCTGGCTTAAGTTGTGTGCCCAGCCAATTGGTGGGGCTGGACATCTCCCCCAGTGGATGAGATTCTTTGTGAACTAAAGCTTTGCTAGCCCCGGCTTCTCCAGCCATTTGGTGAGCTGTGGCGGCCACATTCTGAGCACTGCCTGGGGACTTGTGGGCCCATGTTCAAGGCTTACCATCCTCCACAACAACCTTCCAGCAAGAGTAGCTTATGCTTTTATCTAACTTGTGTATGTATGTCACAAATGTAACAGAGATCAGAAAATGTTTTGAGACCTGGATAGAAGGCGAAAAGTGGGACAAATTTGAGGCTTAGCAAGCTTCTTGGCACTGTTCCTTTAAAATTAAAGGTGGCATCAATAATAGTAAAACACATCACAACTAATGTAGTACAAAACAAAATGCTAACAAGTCAAATACCACAGCATCATTATAGTAGTGGGAGAAGAATTAATATTTATTTTCTCTTGGTATCTGAAAACAAACCATAATAATAACAGTAACAAAACTTCAAGCAAACATCACAATCACACATTTACTGCCACTACTTTAAAAAAAAATCATGTTATCATGTTTCACTTGTTACATTGGGTTTGAATCTTGGGGAAATTAAACAGTTGAAGTGGTAGCAGATCTCCTCTGGCACATTTATCTGTTTTCTCATGATCGCAGAGTACAGTTTCTTCCATTCAAGTCTATACACACTGGAAATCCTTTATGTTTTAGTGACACCTGAAAGTGAGATTCTCTCACCTCCTCAGGAATAATATAACACTGAATTGTTAGGCCTACAGGACAGTTCAACAGCTGACATTCAAATCCTGGATGCTTTGAGGGTCCTTAACATTTTTCAAGACCAGCAGGAACAAAATGAGAGACTCACAGAATTCATGTTCTTCAAAGTAGAACACCATGAGCATGGTGAGATGCAGAGAATCAGGCAATCTTTCACAGCATTTCCTGTTCTGAGATGCTAGAAATATTATAACAAAAAACTATGCAACATTTAATATATATTACATATACATATCATGAATCACACATATTATATCATAATGTAACATATGAATGAATATACTATGATACAGTGTTTCTCAACCAGGGGTCCAGGGCCCGCTTGGGGGCCGCAAGCCATTTTCAGGTGGTCTGTCAAGCAGGGCTAGCATTAGACTTGCTGGGGCCCAGGGCAGAAAGATGAAGCCCCACCTCATGGGGCTGAAGCCCAGGGCCCCGAGCCCCACCACCCGGGGCTGACGCTGAAGCCTGGGCAACTGGCAATTGCCCTGATTGCTACCCCCTAACGCTGGTCCTGGCTTTTATATGCAGAAACACAGTTGTTGTGGCACAGGTGGGCCGTGGAGTTTTTATAGCATGTTGGGGGGGCCTCAGGAAGAACACGGCTGAGAAACCCTGCTACAATACACAGTAATATAATTAATTACATTATCTACCAAAATGCTATCAACTCTGAAGTACACTGCAGCAAAAGTTTAACTTGCATAATGCAACAGTGCACAACTATTTAGGAGGTGAAGAACTAACATTAAGGATAATTTTAGGTAGGCAGAATTTAATTGCCCAAATTGGAATTTGCTCATGTCACTGGAGCTAAAACCCCTTCTCTTGCAAAAAACTGCAATGGAGCTTTTAGTGTATGCAAATGGCCAGGACCTTAATTTTATGTCCCATCCAAAAGACAGTACTTTTTAAAACACAATGGCTTCAAACTGTTTGTTACA
The DNA here is from genome assembly GCF_965140295.1 of Lepidochelys olivacea. Classification (NCBI taxonomy): domain Eukaryota; kingdom Metazoa; phylum Chordata; order Testudines; family Cheloniidae; genus Lepidochelys; species Lepidochelys olivacea. The sequence goes on along the minus strand of NC_140418.1, from coordinate 61,436,801 downwards.
TGCCATGCAGGCTCACACATAGATTTGCCAGTACAAAGTACACTTAGAATACACGTAGATCTGTATGGCACATCTTTAGTCTGTTTGTACAATCTTCCTTTATCCACTTTTCACAATCATCATAGTTCTGATGAATAAAAAAGTACTATATATACGCATTCATTATAAGCCGACCCCCCAAAATGGGTAGGTAAAAATGGCAAAAACTGTATGACCCTTTCATAAGCCGACCCTATATTTCACGGGTCGGCAAACTTCGGCTCCCGGCCCACCAGGGTAAGCCACTGGCGGGCTGGGACGTTTACCTAACAAAATGTCCCGGCCCGCCAGCGGCTTACCCTGACAGGCCGGGAGCCAAAGTTTGCCGACCCCTGTTGTAGACCACTGATGATGGAACGTCAATTCTGGATTTGCTTCTTTACAAATGTTCTAAAATTTTATTTTTACTTAAATTGTATATTTGTTATGTTATAATTGAGATAAAAGAAGTATTAATATAAATAAAACATTGGATATCGATTATATAATTTTTCTCAGTTCATGTCCATGTAAATAAAGAACTTAAAACATGTGCTTCCGTAAAGTTCAATTTTCCTAGTACTAGCTGTTTACTTTTCTTAGTATTGTTCTACTACAGGACTATATTATAATTATTTTTATAGCGCATACTTATATTGATCGTCAAATAATTTATTGATGTCAATATTGCAGCTGTTTAAAGTTGCAAAGGCTTTGTTTAGTGGACTAGATTGGCTTGAAATGAATGCTAAAAGAGCAGTGCTACAGATCTGCATGACATTTGACCCATGCATTTCACATAATGCTTCACCTTACAAGCCAATCAGAAAAACACAATGAATGATAGTACTATGGCACTGGTGTCAGTCCATTACTCTGTAATTTGATCTCTTCATGTATTTCTACCAATGGTACTTGTAAGTTTCGAGCCAATCTGAAAATATAATGTGCAGAATTGATGGAATCTGTAATAAAATTTAAATAGCCTGTTATCGTGACAGACGTGCCAATCTACAGGGCTGCTTTGAAATAAACAAAGAACAATAATAATTTGACAGTGATAAAGCAGGTGACATTCCTATATAAAGCCCTACAAAATCTATAACTAAATTATTATTTTCTAAGATTTTCATACTAGTATTTAAAATGAACGATGAAATCAAAAGAAAATGGTCTGCTTATAATGCAGCTTTCAAACTTAAAGTTGTTGAATATGCAGAAGCAAACAATAATTGCGCTGCTGCTCGTGAATTCTGTATCAATGAGAAGCAAATAAGAGAATGGCAAAAAAATAAAACAACACTAAAAGACATGCTAAGAAGCAAGAAAAAATGTCCAATGAGGTGCGCTTCATTTCCTGAGATGGAGAAAGATCTCAATGATTGGGTTGTTGAATGTCGACAAAATGGGTACGTCGTCACTAGAACTGGAATTCGTCTGTGTGCTCTGCAAATGTTGAAAGACAACAAATACAAGTCAGTAAAGCTGTCAATATTTGTCACATCAGCAGCTTGATGTACTCGCTTCAAGAACCATCATGGTCTCTGTCTTTGTCAGCAAACAAAGATAGTGCAAAAGCTGCTGAGAGATTTGGAAGAAAAAAATCGAATCTTTCCAAAGGCTTATTATAGAACATTGAAAGTAATACGCATTTGAGCTGTCACAAATAGGAAATATGGATGAATCACCGATAACATTCTATCTCCTGAGCAACAGAACAGTAACTGGTGTTGGTGAAAAAACAAGTTTTAATTAAAACCACTGGCCATGAACAAATCAATTTTATGGTGATTTTATTGTGTTTGGTAAATGGATCAAAGCTCCATCCTGTTGTTATTTTTAAAAGAAAAACCTTGCCTAAAAACATGGAATTTCCTGCTGGTGTCTTCATACGTGCACACAAAAATGGATGGATGGATGAAAGTGGGATTGAATGGCTGGAAAAGTGTGGAATAAGAGACCAGGAACACTTTTCAAGAAACCTGCTATGCTCATTTGGGACATGTTCAGAGCACACAAGACAGATGAGGTGAAAAATGTGGCCAAAAAAATGAAAACTACTTTGGCTGTAATACCTGGAGGCTTAACTTTTGTTCTACAACCGCTTGATGTGTGCCTGAACAAACCCTTTAAAGACAGGCTACACAAAATGTGGTCTGAATGGATGTGGTTAGGCATGGTGAAGTTGACAAAAGGCGGGAATCCTATGAAGCCCAAAATCAATCTAGTGGCCCAATGGGTCAAGGATGCATGGGGGTCCATTTCCTCGGAAATGATAGAAAAATCATTTAGGAAATGCTGTATCAGCAATGCGCTCGACAGGTCAGAAGACGATGCCATATTTGATGACGACACAATAGAGGTTGATGATGAGAAGGAATCTGAGGCTGAAGATGACACTGCTGACATCTATGATGAAAATGCCGGTGCAGCTGTCACTGAAGCCGAGTTTAATTAACTGTTTGGTGAATCGGAGACTGATTCGGACTTTGAAGGATTTTAAGATTTTTAAATAAGTACCTTAGACCAATATGAGACTTTAAAATCAGTAAATGGATATTTAAAACATTGACTGTAATTTTGAAGGTGAATACATATTTGTTCAGTTATTATTATAAGGACAACAGGTTTTTTGTTAGAATACATTAAAATAATTCTAGTGCTAGTACGAGAGACTGCTGAATTGGAATTAATTTGCAAACTGGATACAATTAACTTAGGCTTGAATAGAGACTGGGAGTAGATGTGTCATTACACAAAGTAAAACTATTTCCCCGTGTTTATTTCCCCCACTCCCCACTGTTCCTCGGACGTTCCTGTTAACTGCTGGAAATGGCCCACCTTGATTATCACTACAAAAGATTTTCTCCCCCCCCTTCGCCCCCCCCCCGCTCTCCTGCTGGTAATAGCTCATCTTAAGTGATCACTCTCCTTACAGTGTGTATGATAACACCCATTTTTTCATGTTCTGTGTGTATATAAATCTCCTCACTATATTTTCCACTGAATGCATCTGATTAAGTGAGCTGTAGCTCATGAAAGCTTATGCTCAAATAAATTGGTTAGTCTCTAAGGTGCCACTAGTACTCCTTTTCTTTTTTTAAAACAAAGATGTACTGGTCAGACAACATGGACTCAAGTGCCACCAATAGGCAGATGACACACCTAACTATCCTTTACCATATATGACCACACCACTGCCAACAAGCTGGCCCAGTCTTGAATGAGATCAGCTCATGGATGAACAGCAGGGAGAAGTTTAGCTGAACCTGAGCAAGAGAGAGAGAGAGAGGATGCTGGTGGCCAGAGGAAAGCCCTTTGAAAAGTCTGCAAACACAATGCAGTCTCCTTTGGCTGAAGGTACACACCCAAAATTGCTCAATTCAGTCTGTAGTTAAGAAGTAATCTTGGATTTCTTGCTGATGCTAAGCTCTCATACAGAAGTATCTGAGAGTGACTCATTCTATCATCTCCAATTGCTAGAAGATGATGTCCCATGTTGGTCAATGATGACCTGGCCTCAGTTATTCATTCCTTCATCAGCTGAACTACAGAATGTGATATACCTGGACATGAAGTCTTCAGCACTCAGGAAACTCCAACTAGTATACACCACTGCACCATGTCTTCTCAGCAAGATAGGCTGCTGCAAGCATCTCATACCTCTCCTCTCTAAATTGGCTTCCCATAGAATACCAAATAAAGTTCAAGGCCTGATTTTCAAAGCATGACATGGCCTGAGCCCAGAATATCTAAAAGACCCCTTCAGCGCCAGGGAGAAGAGTGCTGACAACTTGCTCTTGTGGCTCTATAAATAACAGGGGTAAAACTTCATGCAAGAAACAGAACTTTACCAGTGTCCGGGTATGTCTACACTAGAAACTTAAATTGACCTATATTAGGTCAGTTTACAGTCACCACATTAATTACTGTGGTGGTGTATGTCCACACTACCCTCCTTGGTTTGGTGGTGTGCGCTCTCACAGGGAACGCTGCCACCAACCCAAGAGAGGCAGCGCAGGGAGCTGAGAGATCTCTTGTCTCTGCTGGCAGCTCCCTGGTTTCCGGGCAGGATCCCAGGTTCCGGGCAGGCTGCCTCCTCCCTCTGCTCCCTGTTCCTGGCCAGGAGCTGCGCAGCTGGGGCTTCTCCCTTCCCCATTCCATGCCAGGAGCTGGGGGAAGCCATCCAGGGCTTCTCCCCTCCCCATTCCCCACTGGGAGCCAGGGAAAGCCACCTGGGGCTTCTTGCCTTCGGGGAGTGGGCTCCCCATGCCTGGCTTCTTGCGCTTGGTCCTAGCTGGGAGTGGGGAAGGGTGGGGGGAAGCTGTGTGGGCTTCTTACCCTGGCTCCATTCTCTCCGGGCTTCCAGGGGAGCAGGGGGCAGCTGAGCTCTAGTTGCCTGGCTTTCTTGTTAGTTTCAGGGCTCCTGCCCTGAACTTGACAAGACAGCCAACAGCCAATGAAAGGGATGCAGTGTCTGCAGTGATACACCTAACTACACAGACATAAGCCTAATGCCTCTGGGGGCGGTGGATTTATGATGTTGGTGTAGTAGGCACTTACATCAGCGGGAGCAAGGCTGTCATGTAGACATAACTAGGTCGAGGCAAGCTGCCTTATGTGGACCTCGCTGTGCAGTGAAACCAACCCTAAGACAGTGGAATTAACTCCCCCAAGAACCATCACAAACCTCGCCACCTTCTGCTCCCTGGGCCAAGGCGTTTCTCTGACACCAATACATAAGAATGTGGGTTAACACCTAACTAACCCCTCCCAAAACAAGCCACTGCACTGTGCCCACCTCTCCCCCAGGGTACAGGAGCGCGCAACCACGGCCGACAGACGTGCCTCCCGTCGCTTAATGCAGTAGCAGAAGGCGGCTGAGGTACCATGGCCAGGGAGAGGGACATGTTGGGGGGCGGGTTGTGGATGAAGGAGGTTGGGGGAGCCCAACAAAGGGCTGCCAGGAGCGGCGCAGGGACTGCTCTCCCGGGCCAGCGCTGTGGGATCGGGGCTGCAGCGGGCGGGGCGGTCCCTGGGCTCCGAGGGACGCTGCGCCTGCCGCGGGGACTGGGGGCCGCGCGAGACGCGGGCAGGCAGCGCGGCGGGCAGCCCAGCTCGCGCAGGAGGCGGCCGGGCTCCTCCCCCGGCGCGGCGAGCTCATGGCCTTGTGGGGAGCCCTGCGCGCCGCCGGCAGCCGGCTCAGGTCCGTGCGGCGGGGTCGGGGCCTCGCACCCACCTGAGTCCCCGGGGAAGGGCGGTCCTGGCCCCGCCCCCCCGTGCGGTCGCCCGCTTGCACCGTGCCCGCTGCGGACTGCCCCACTGTCACCGACCCCGTGGGGTCGCCGCCGAGCAGGGGGTGCGGCCCGCTCCCAGCCTCGCCGCCCATCGGGGCAGGCCAGGCCGTGCGCTGGTGCCGAGCCGCGCTCAGGATCCGCTCCCCTGGTGCTGGGCACTCCGAGCCCGGCAGGGAGCGAGCCAGGCCGGCTGAGCCTGCCAGCAGCTGGTCCGCCGGCTGCCGACCCCCCCACGGGGTCTGCCTGCCCCACGGCTCTCAGCAGCTCCGCCACATCTGGGCAGATAACACAGCCGAGCCCAAGGCAAATGGGGGCCATGCCCCCCGAACCGCCCGGGCATACCAGTACCGGTCTGGTCTCCTCTAGCACTAGGAGAGTTACACTGGTATAGTAAACTGGGGGAGGGAGATTGAGTGGTGTTGGTGTGTTAAGGATAAAGTTACACCGCTCTAATCCCTAGCACGCAAACTAGGACCACTGCAACTGCATCCTGGCTAGGGTGGGTTTGCCGCTTTAATTACACCAGCATAATTAAATAAGCAAAACATTCTAATGTAGATAATCCCTTCGTTAGGTGGCATTTTAAAAAGGAATGTTTCTGTAATTCACTTCAAACTAATGGCTGCCCTGCAATGCCAAACCCTGCAGAGACAAGATCTTGGGAAACCAGTGGGTTTCTGATGTATGATAGACTGAGTCAAGCTGTCTCTGTTCTGGGCACTTTGCCGATATGTAAAAATGGACAGTTTTTGCCTCCAAGAACTTTCAGTCTTGAACTAGACCTTAGTAATTAGAGTTTAAAGAAACCAACATATAATAGGTTGAGGGTAGTGAAGTTGTTTTGACAGAAATCCTTAGTATCATATTTAAAATAACCTGAGGAGAACCATAAAAATGATTGTTTTTCAAAAAGAGGTTTTATACTTCTAACATTTTTGTTTTTAGAATGGGAAATAATCCATCTACTTCAATGGGATTGTCTAATGCTGCTACTGTGAACAAGATCCAGGTAAATAAAGGGGTCATTTATTATTCAGAAAGAATTATTATTTCTAGCCTTTGAAAAATGGATAGTAATTTACTAACTTTTTTTTCTAATCAGTACAAGGATTGTTTTTTTATGACATAAGTCTATAGAATCTGATCTGTAAACTTAGTCCAGTTAATAATGTATTATGCTTTTGAACTTCAGTTCTGCAATCTAATCCATGTGGGCAGACCCTTATACTTTCAGTGTCCTGTTTAAATCAGTTAAGTTCAGCACTGGTGTCATTATTGAAAGATGATGTCAGGGGAGGGCTAAACCCTGTTAAGCCTATTAATTAAGCAATATCTCGGGTTTAGCTCCAGTAAAGTAATAGTCTTACATTTCTGGAAAGAACTTTATCCTTTTATCCACATTCATCTTTTGACTACACAGCCTATCAGACCTGCATCATTTTTACCTTTAGGTGACTTATCACAGCCATCTTACCCACAGCTCTGTTATGTTTTTGGGGATACTTGGAAGGGTCCATGCTGTCATGCCAGACCCCTACAGTGTTCTGTTCCTGGGGGTTTGTCATACCTTGTGTATGGTCTGTCTTAATATCTCTTTGGAAGTGTCTTCCTTGGACCACCCTTGCATTTTATCACCCAAACAATATAAAATGACACATGCACATTATGTTAAAAATACATTATTAAGGTTGCAAAATCAAGAACTCAAGTCAGGAAACATCAGAATTAAGGTAGCCTGCCCCTCTAACTGTTGAATGTCTTTTGGAGGAGAATGCACTTTAGTGGTCCCTTGTGCCCATTACCCCCCTCAAGTAGGGGCCCCTTCTCATCCATCTTTTACAATTTGTCCCTGTGCCAGTCCTCTCTCTTCCACGCTCCTGGCTTCTCATCCCTCGCCCTTTCTCCTCACCCACCCAGTCTCCACTCCTCAGGCTTCTCATCCAAGTTCTACTCTCCTTGTCCCACCAGTCCTAGTTTCCCCTCCAGCTCTTTGTGCTAGTCTTCTTGCCTTGCTTCATGGTCAGAAGGAGCCATTGTGAACAGTTAGAATGATCTCCTACATAACACAGGCCATAAAATATCCCTGAATTAAATTCTTGTTTGAACTTTTAGAAGGGTATCCAGTGATGGAGAAACTACCACAGCCCTTGGTAACTTGTTCCAGTGGTTAATTACCCTTGCTGTTAAAAATGTATGCCTCACAGAGGTAAAATAACACCTCTACTCATATTCACTATTCCTTTGATTCATCCAAGAATTGTATTAGCCCTTTTGGCCCCAGTGTCTCACTAGGTGCCAGAGTTGAGCGGATTATCCACCACCCCCAATCCTTTTCAGACTCTCCTCTTCCCAGGATAGAGTCCCCCGTACTGTAAGTACAGCCTACATTCTTTGTTTCTAGATATGAACTTCACATTTGGCCATTTCAAAACACACATTGTTTGCTTATGCCCAGCTTACAGAGTGATCATGATAGCTCTTTAACAGTGATCTATCCTCTTCATTATTTACCACTTCCCCAATCTTTGTGGCTCTTGCAAGCTTAATCAGTAATGATATTTTGTTTTCTTCCAGCTGATAAAAAATGTTAAACAACATAGGGTCAAGAACTAATCCTTGTGGGACCCCACTGGAAACACCTATTTATAACTTTTGGTAGTTGTTACCATAATGAAAAGACAAAACATATTGCCTTTGTCAAAGTCTTTATCTGTAAGAATGTGATAAATTAATTAAGTAAATTAGTACCCATGTGCAGAATACATTGACTCAACCTTTTTTTTAAAAAAAAAAAAATACAGGAAACCATTTCGGACAACTGTGTAGTGATTTTCTCTAAAACAACATGCACCTACTGCAAAATGGCAAAGAAACTGTTCCAGGATATGAATGTAAATTACACAGCAATAGAACTAGACATGTATGAAAATGGAAGCCAGTTTCAAGACATTCTTCATCAAATGACTGGCGGCAGGACAGTGAGTACATCTTTTCAGCTGTAGTAACTAAAATAGATGGGGGCTAATTCACTGAAGCACTAGCTCACCAACTGTGACCTCATCAGATCTTGTGTGCTCGCTGCATTGAACCTTATACATGAGCTACTAAGTAACACACAAGGTGCTTCAGGAAGCTGTAGTAAAGGTTCTGTAAGGTATCTCACATTCCTTATGGTACTGACATACCACTCCAAAGTTATGATAGTTACTGTACTGCTCCTCCTGCTGTCTTTCAGATGAGATTTTAAACAAAGGTCACATCAAAGACACAAAATTGAAATTCATCAGGAACACTTTTTGCTTGGGTAAAAGTGTTAGCCCCAGTATCCTAGCAACTTTGGGAATTACATTCTGTCTTTGTAACAAGTCCCTGTAACTTCATTTGAATCAAGTGTTTTTTCACTGCATGTTCTAAACCCATGTGCAAATGATATATCTTACTTTTAAGGAGAAGGTGCAGTGATGCCTCTGTTTAATGTAAAGCATCTCGGGACCTCTTTTATAGAAAGTTATTATGGAAATGTAAGACTGTCCACTAATATGGTGCATCAAATAGGAATGCTAAGCTTTTACGTACATGCTAAGTTTATGTGGCACTGCGGCAGCATGCATAATCACACTTGGTTTTTATCCTCCCTCCAACAAAATAACGAATGTAATTTTCATATACTTAACAGGTTCCAAGAGTGTTTATTAATGGGGCTTTTATCGGAGGTGCTACGGATACTCAAAGGCTTCACCAGCAAGGCAAGCTGCTTCCATTAGTTCATCAATGTCAAATGAGAAGAGTGAAAAATTCTGATCTGCCATGTGGCCTACCATAGCCTTAGTTACGAAAGTGCCCCTAATCTAGATGTTGGATACCTAATATCCATCTTTAGGCTTCTAAATAAATGGCCTGACTTTCAGAGGTGCTGAGAACCCACAAGGTCTAAAATTAGGCCATTTGTTTGGGGGCCTAACTCTGAATTTAGGTGCCAGTTGTTAAGCACCCAAACTTGAAAATGTAGGCCTATGTGTGCAGCATGGTCTACTAATCTAACTAGGGTTTGGAGCGGGTAAATCGTCAATTTGAAATCATTTATCTAACACAGACATTACGGCCTTGGGCAATACTTAAACCCTCCCTGCCTCAGCTTCACCGTTCATAAAATGGAAGTAAAAACAATTACCTACCTCACATAGCTTTTGTGTGGATTAGCTAATATTTTTGTTACAGTGCTTTGGAGACATAAAGGACATGTTTTAAATATGTTAAAGTGCTACACGAGGTTCTGTGAAATAGGTGACAAACACAACTCGTGAAAACTTGCACTGCTTATCACCTTCAAGACATTGTAGTATCCTATTGATTGTAATGTGAGTTGGTTTGCTAAACTTTCTAGCTAATTTTACTGTAATTGTGTTGGAACAAAAGATGACAGTGCAATTTAGTGTTTCCTATAGAATCAAGTCAGTGCTAAAGATTGATTCTTCTTTGTTCAATTACGTACACGGAAGACACTAAAAAGAACCAGTTAATGTTTATTTATATGAAGTCTGCAGTTACTGAGATTTTAATTACATTTCTGCAAATGTAAACGCTCTGTTATTAAAGACAGATCATGGTAAGCTACAGTAGTTGAGTTTTTCTTACAGTTCTGTATATACTCTCAAGTAACAGTTGGAAACTTACTTTTTTAAGCATAATGTTAAGTTCTAATCACTTTGAGACACTTAACAACCAGTCTGTTCTGTTTCATTAATGTAGTTAGTACATCTGCTGCGAACTCCCCTGCCAATTTTAGTAGTTTTACAATTATTCTCTGTTTTTTTTAAATGTGGTGAAGGTCCAACATACACGGTAAAAGTGAATCTGACTATATACAAATATATAAGGTAAACAAAGCTTTGTCTAATTGTTCAGGCACTGTAATGTTACATGTAACTATAGTAAGTAGATTTCATATAGAAATATGATGTTCTATGTCCATCTGTGTTCAATTGTCTGTATGCAATACATATGTACTTTTAAAAATATAAGTTACATACTGACTCACAGTTCCTGTGTGTAACTTTGAAATAAGCGTTTTTTTTCCCCCCGGCTGTGCTTTCCACCTAACTTTTTCAGGCCCTGACATATCTCACAGCTATTTACTTACTACTTAGAAGTCAGCATGCAAGATTGGGGTGGTCTACCTCTGGTTCTGAGACAACAGCTCAGATGTCACATGTGCTGCCCCGAGCTTTTCCAGCAGTAATGTGATATTCACTTGTCATTTCCTCCACTCCCCTATCACATTCTGTCGAGAGAGCTAATACTTTGTTTGCTGCTTGGAAGAGCTTTGAGCAGTCCTGGGGGACTGAAACAATCTGTCTTTAGTCAGGAAGACAACATTGCTTCAGTTTATTCAAATTCACCTCACAATCATATGGGCTAGAAACTTAAAAAAAAAAAATAAAAAAAAATCAAAAAAAAAAATCTGAAAACAGATGGTTTAGGCCTCTTCAAGTGCCAGGAAAAGCCTCACTTATCAGTTGCAAGTAGATTTTAAGTCATGAGTTAAGTTTTGGCAGGGAACTGTTGGAGTAATACAAATACAGTAATTTAACTAGTGTTAATACTACTAACGCGTGGTAAAGGCACCACCATTGGGTTGTCAGAGCTCCTGCAGTTTAACGGTGCACACTAATCAGGTAAATGCATGGCTCACATAAGTGTTGTTATGGTACAGAAGTTACTTGCAGAGGAGAGGCTTTCAGACATATGAATAATAAAAACAGCCTGGGAAGCTATGTAGTCCCTATGCACAATATTATAGGTCAAACATTGCAAATTCTGTACTAATAGCTAGAACAGTATAAGATGCTATACTGTTAACACAATTAAAACAGGGTAGATAGATGGTCAAAGGAATTTTCTGAGTTGAACAGTTGGTCATAATGTTGTCACAGGGATAAGACAGTGAACTGGGACTCACCCTTGCTTTATTTTTGGCTGGGCCACTTAAGTATGTGACATGGGGCAAATCACTTCACCTCTCAACTCATCTGTAAAACGGGGACAGTTATAGTTACTTTACTCTGTAAGGTGCTTTGAGATCTTTGGGTAACAAGCACTGTGTAACAGCTAATTAGAGTAAATCTGCTATATTTCTGCTATGCTTCATTCCTTTCCCTTTCAGTTCTCTATTTGTCAGCCCACTTCTCCCTCAACTGTATGGTTCTGAACATTTCCCTGCTGTAGTGTGACAGACTCATCCTGCATCTTATACACCAGCAGTTACATTGCAGCAGCGTAGTAGACACAGCGTGAGATACTCCTAAAGCTTCATCTTAGTATAAAACGGCACAGCTGTTGCAGAAAAGAGCATTTTTTTTAAAAAAAAACTCCCTTGGTTACTACTATCATGCATATCTGCCTTGTTACATAGATATCAGTCTTATAGCGGCTAGCGATCTTAAAGCTTGGTGCTAAATTGGCATGGGAGGGAGGAGCTGTTAAACATAAAGGATGCCTTTTAAAAAAAAAAAGGTTAAAAAAAATTAGGTGTATCAAGTTTAGTTTTCCTTGGCTTTGTTATAAAACAGTATTGATGCTCTGACCCCCCACAAGCTTTCCCTAGCACTTCAGGAGGCCTTTAATTGAAGGCTATGTCAGATTTTTTTAACCAAGACATCCTTTTTTCTGTCAATTAAGCATTGGAATTAAATAGGGTTTAACAAAAGTTCTGAACAGACACAAAATCCCTTCCCCTCTTAAATGCTCCACTTCCAGTCTCAATCTCATGTTTCACGTGTTCTTCAAATCACCACACATTCTATGAGGATGGACCCACCCTGAATGACTAAAGCTAAACTAAGTCAAGCAAAATTTTGAGGACAAAATCCTGCCTTTATACATCATAAAAAGAACCCAAGACCAATTTATTATTCTTTACAGATCATGATTAAGGTTGATTGTGGGAAGAGGGAAAAGTATGTATGTTAAATGTATTTCTATTTTTAAAAACCCCCAACTTTTCAGTGTTTTAAAAATTCTATTTTCAAGTTTTCCCTCTCTTCCAGTTTGTTGATACGTATCCACCTTACCTAGATGTTTAGTTAAGCTCTGCAAATCAAAAGGAGGCCACATACAACTTACTAAACTCTGTACCTAAGATGTACCTCACAAAGCTGGCATTATTTCATTTGCATCAATTCTCCAGTCCTCCACAGAGCTTCTGGTGCTGCTAAGGCTTCTCCTGAGATCTCCAACTGCCTGTAGCATGTGGCGAGGTTCTTGCAGCTGTCTGAGCAGGAACATCACTCCTGGTCAGTCTTATGTTCTCTCTGAATTTGAAGAGCAACTAGCAAAAGACTCAAAAACTAACACCATCTTTTTTACGGGCATCAGAAGCAAGAAGCCTGCCAAACAATGAGTGGGGCCACTGGACAATCAAGGTGCTAAAGCAGCACTCAAGAAAGAAAAGGCCATTGTGGAGAAGCTAAATGAATTTTTTGCATTGGTCTTCACTGCCCAAGATGGGAGGGAGACTTCCCACACCTGAGTCATTCTTTTAAAGTGACAAATCTGAGGAACTGTCCTATATTGAGGTGTCAATGGATGAGGTTTTTGGAACAAATTGATAAACAGAAATAAGTCACCAAGACCAGATGATATTCACCCAAGAGTTCTGAAGGAACTCAAATACAAAATTGCAGAACTACTAATTGTGGTATGTAAGCTATCACTTAAATCAGCTTCTGTACCAGATGACTGGAAGATAGCTAATATTATGCCAATTTATAAAAAAGGCTCCAGAGGCGATCTTGGCAATTACAGCCCAGTAAGCCAGTTTCAGTACCAGGCAAATTCATTGAATCTATAGTATTAGTAAAGAACAAAATTACCAGACACATAGATGAACATGATTTTTGGGGAAGAGTCAGCATGGCTTTTGTAAAGGGAAATCATGCCTCAATAATCTATTAGAATTCTTTGAAGGGGTGGGGTCAACAAACATGTGGACAAGGGGGAATCCAGTGGATATAGTGTACTTAGTTTTTCAGAAAGCCTTTAACAAGAGCCTTTGGTGACATTAAGCAGTCATGGGATAAGAGGGAAGATCCTCATGGATCAGTAACTGGTTAAAAGACAGAAAACAAAGGGTAGGAATAAATGATCACTTTTCAGAATGGAAAGAGATAAATAACTATCCCCCCACCCCAGGGATCTATACTGGAACCAGTGCTATTGAACATGTTCATAAATATTCTGGAAAAAGGGATAAACAAGGAGGTAGCAAAGTTTGCAGATGATACAAAATTACTCAAGAAGGTTAAGTCCAAAGTAGACTGCAAAGAGTTACAAGGGTTTCATAACACTGGCTGACTGGGGAACAAAATAGGAGATGAAATTTTGTATTGATAAATGCAAAGTAATGCATATTAAAAACATAATCCCTACTATACATTCAAAATGATGGGAGTCTAAATTAGCTGTTATCCCTCAAGAAAGATCTTGGAGTCATGGATAGCTCTCAGAAAACATCTGCTCCATAGGCAGCTGCAGTTAAAAGAGCTAATAGAATATCAGGAAAGGGACAGATAATAAGACAATAAATATAATGCCACTCTATAAATCCATGGTACGCCCAAATCTTGAATACTGTGCCATTTTGGTCACCCCATCTCTAAACAGGTATAATGGAAATGGACAAGGTACAGAGAAGGGCAACAAAAATTATTAAGGGTATGGAACAGCTTCCACATGAGGAAAGATTACAATTGGAAAAGAGACGATGGAGGGGGGATATGATGGAGGTCTATAAAATCATGAATGGTGTGGAGAAAGTGAAAGTGTTATTTATCCCTTCACATAACACAAGAACTAGGTGTCACACAATGAAATTAATAGGCAACAGGTTTAAAACAAACAAAGGGAAGTACTTCTTCATGCAACACATAGTGAACCTGTGGAACTTGTTGCCAGGGGATGTTGTGAAGATGAAAACTGCACCTGGATTCAAAACAGACTTAGATAGGTTCATGAAGGATAGGTCAATCAATGGCTATTAGCCAAGATGGTGAGTGATGCAACTCTATGCTCTTGGTGTCCCTAAGTTTCTGACTGCCACATGCTGGGACTGGATGATGAGATGGATCACCCGATGATCCCCTGTTCATTCCCTTTGAGGCATCTGGCATTGGCCACTATTGGGATACTGGGATAGATGGACCATTGGTCTGACTCTTAATGGCTATTCTTGTATTCTTATGTAGAGGGGCTAGCACACAACCGTGGTGGTCTTGCCCCTTGTGGCTCCCCTTCCTTCTCCTCAGACCTGGATAGACCCTTACTTGTCCTGTGGGAGTTAGGTATCATTAACTGGTACCTCTCCCTCCCTTGGGCTTGGGAATAGAAAGGATAAGAAATTTATGAAACAGTTCCAACGGAACTAATCCAATGCTTCAAGCTAATGTGGAACAAGGGTGTTCACGTGTAGAGTTGATCAGGAATAGCTATTTTGGAATAACTGTCCATGTTGACTAGCCTTTATTCCAGAAGTGTCCACATGAGGAACCATTCCAGAATGGCTGTTGCAGAATAGCTATCCCAGGCAAATTCCCCATATAGACAAGCCCTAAATAATTTCACTCAGAACTAGTGAAACAAATTTGGAGTTGGTAGGCTAACTTGTTGTGGTTTATCTGGGTCAATTTCAAAAAAATTGAAATCTTTTAATCCCATCTCAAAGGTCATGACTGATTAACTTGAAATTTCCATCCATAAACTCTGCTTCAGAAATTTGGGATAGATATGCTATGACTGAAGTTGAGATCAAAAGTGAATTACTTGCTTAAGTATGGGGAGACTACTGTCAATGGAAGCTTGGCAGTGGCTTCCAATGAAGGATTTCAAAGTGGTGTATAAACACTAGTGATATAGCCTCACAATATCCCTATATGGCAGTCAAGTTACTAACTCTGTTTTAGAAAACTTAAGTGGGGGACAAAGCATTGCACTTCATGCTGGAAGCATGTAATTATTAAGCAAGTTCTATAACTAATATTCTGTATTGCACATTTCACACGTCAACCAAAAAGATGGGAGGCAGGTGTTTTTATGGGTATTGAATTAAATGTGTTCTGTGTGCCTTAACTGAATTTTCATATTTCCAAATGCTCTGATTTCTTGAAAGTTCAACGTTAGTAGTGAAGTTCCTGGTTTGTAAATGTGTTAAAATAAATTTAAAAAATGACAACATTCTGGTCAGAAATGTTACCCAAAATCACCGATATGAACTTCCCCTTAAAATCTGTGTCTCAGAAGAAGTGAGCAGTTGTTCACATTGTTCAAGTTGGATGTTGTTCATGTTGACTGGATGTGTCAAACTTGATACATCATAGTGGTCAAGATTTTAAATATTTTCCTAGAGACCATTCTTCAAAGAAGCCGATCTGGGGCCTGTTAAGAGGGTTGTGTGCACATTCTGTTCAATTTCAGGTTGTTTTAATATGATTATCTTCTAAAGGTTTGGGGGCTCATATAACCCGCAAGAAATGTGGTTGCTTATTCAAATTTATGGAGGGCTCTCCACAAAGGTCTTCCATCTGCAACCAACTTCCCCTAATAGGGTGCTTATATCTGTAATTGTCTTCCAGGAAAGAAGTTCCAATGAATTGCTACCAGTCTCAAAAAATCTTACAAGACTAGGAAAGGGCTGTTTAAGTCCTCTGTTTACAGGAGATAGGTGAGAATGAGGCTGCTAACTTAATTGCTACTTTTGAGTTAAAGGAGATTTGGATTTTGCCTTCCTCCCTCATTTTTCTGTGTCCTCCTCCTCCATTATCTGGGCCACAAGATGTAAATCCAAGGCCTTGAGAAGATGGAATATACATTTTTATGAAATTAGAGGGCATGTGTGCTGGGCAAGTTATTGATACCTCTCTGTTTCTCCAATCTGTACTACAAAGGATCTGTTTTTCCAGCCCTGGCTGAGCAAACAACTACACACCATTTTCCAAATATAAAATCAAGATTACGGTTTCAGGATCTAGGCAGATTTTTGCTCACACCAAAATGCAGAGCCATGGGTTTGTTTAATATGACTTCACCACCATATGAAAATAAATAACTAAACAAAATATAGTTTGCTATTCATAGAGTTTATTTAGTACTCGTATCAAATTCTACAGTCATAATGCAGTTTATTAGCATTATTTCACTTGCAAGTAAACGTCTAAAAATAATAATTTCAATATAATGTACATCTAAGGCCAGGATATTGGTAACAGCAAGACCCTGCAGTATTTGAGAAATGTTGTTAATATGCAAACAGGAAAGCATATCCTTTTCTTCCTCAAAATGGACCATTATACTGTTAAAGATGCACTATTCACAATAAAAAAGGCTTACGGCTGATCAATTATTATTAGTCATTATTTGTATTAAAGTGGTGCCCAGAGGTCTCTCTCAGGATTGTGGCCCCAGACTGTACTGTACAAATTCACAGTAGGAGACAGTTCCTTCCCAAAGAGATGTAGCATCAAATATCTCTTCAGAGCAGAGAATATGATTAGAAAGAGACCCGATGTAATTTAAGACCTGCATACTTATTCTCACAATACACTTTATCGCCCTGAACTTTTTAGGTTGCAATTAATTTTTCAGTTTAAATAATACGCCCTCTCCACAGTTTCTGAAAGGCATAGTGCATCTTTAACGTATAGAAAGAGTTAATAAACACACTGATCCTGGATATATATTTTATTCTTATTATTGCAAAGTTTACTACATTTTACTAAATTCTTCACTGTCCTGGTAAGTTTTGATTTACAGGGACACATCCATCAAATTAAACACACAAATTTATACCTCTCTCACTAATTTTGTACTAAATAAAAACTATTTTGTACAAATACTGGTAACAAAGATTTTTCTTCTTTTTTTCCCCTCGATGTAGATTACTTAGGTCTGTTAATTAAAAACAAGACCTCAGATGAAGACTAGTAAATCTTCCCAGAGTGTAAAAAAATAATAGCATGCAAAGGAATTTTCTCAAGACCTTACTTTTCATTTTGTTACCTGTAAATTTTTAAAAATCTTTCTAAAATACTAACCCTTTGAGTTCTATGCTCTAGTAATCTGAGGGAATTGTTTAAGGCAAAATTCCACTAATAGTTCAGGAAACACACTGAGTGCCTATAGATACTAATGAGTGCCCATTTACTAAATAAAGATGAATGTGTTAGGGTACTCAAATGGTTAATGTTGTCATTATTTACCAAATTAAGGCTCTTCCTTCCAAAGATCTTTTCTCAAATGAGTTTAGTTTTATTCTATAGAAAGTAGCACAAAGCCATATTATATTTATATATATATATTATATATATTTTAAAGTGAGGTTTCTACTCTAAAACAGGACTCTAAAATCTGCATTATGGGGAGGGAGAGTGTTCCACGTTTATTGTTTATCGATGACTTCAGATCAAAACTGTATAGCTTACAATTACACAATGTTTTTCTAATTGCTAGCCTGCAAATTCAATCTGGGAGCTGAGAGTTAAAACACATACATCACCAATAAAAAAGATTCTGCAATAGGAACTCAGTTATGTTGATCATGATGTTTGAATCGAACAGAATCAAGGTTTCTCACCCAGACCAAACTCTGCATTGCTAAAATGTGTAATAAATTGGGGGAGGGAATTTACTGTAAATCAGTTAAGTATGCCTATAGAAATTTGAATACACCCCAACGTGCAAAACTACTGCATAAGAAAGTGACTTTTAAAACAATTATTTCAGTACCGTACTTTAAAATGAAAGTGTAGTAGAATAGTCATTTTATTTGTTATCTGTTGAGCTCAACTATTAAGAAGCTGGTAACATTTATTAGTTCGTACCATTTACTATTATTTCTATTAATTATTTGTCAAATAATCATTTTTACATGTTCCTACCTTTAAGTGTTACCATATGTTTATTTAAACTTAAATTCAAAATGCAGAAATATCTGAAGGAAAAATGTCACAATATTAGAAACTATAAACCCACATGTAACACACACACACACATATATACATTTACAGGCATCATACCTCCTGCTGAGATTTGTTAAACTTAACCTCAATTTTAGGTATGACAAGCAGCACATATACCATCTTACTGACTTACCTCACTCATTCAATATTTTCAGTAATGCTGTATGCTATGCAATCTTATGGTATGGTAAAAACGTAAAAACTTCTACCTATTACAAGAATAAGTCTGTTCAAACCATATCTTGACTGTACATATGTCTCTATAAAACCTTTGAAAATAGCTAGCATAAACCTGTAAAAATGATGAAATATTGTCAAATTAATTTAAAGCCTATACATGATAAAGAATCAATCTCCTTTCTCAAATTTCTGCCTACATTCTAGACACAAGAAAATTGCAGTAATGTTGCAAAGCTGCCTATCTATCCAGAATATTAATTTAATAGGTCCCTTTATTATGGAAATAATATAAACTCAATATATTTTAAAAAGAATAGAGAGCATGATCACTATATAAACTATAGAAATAGAGACTTTAAAATTGTACAAGGTAATTTAAAATGATAATTTTCTAAAAATAAAGCCTATTAAATCATCATACGGGTAGGTGTTGGATTATCTTTGAGAATTATTTTCCAAAAAGAAAAAATAAGAAAAAAAATAAAAACCTATTACTAACTTTCCATAATTGTTCTTAGAAATGTGTTGCTCATGTCCATTCCAATGTAGGTGTGCACATGCTGCATGCACCATCATCGGAAAGTTTTTCCCTCAGTGGTATCTGTCGGGTAGGCTCTGGTGCCCACTGGAGTCGCACCCTGATGGTGCAGTATATAGCATCCTGCCGACCCCTAATTTCCTTTTTGTCAGCTAACTCTGATATAGGGATAAAGCGGGCAGATTTTGGAATGGACATGAGCAACATATCTCAAACAACAACAGTTACGGATGGTTAGTAACCGTTTTTTCTTCAAGTGTTTGCTCATGTCCATTCTGATGTAGGTGACTCTGAAACAGTTGTGCAGGTGGAAGGTTTGGAGTTCATTGACACGCTGATTGTAGTGCTGCTCAGCTGAAGTCTGAGTCATCTCTAGCTTGTTAAGTGATAGGATAGTGTGTCATGAACATGTTTCAGAGTAGCAGCCGTGTTAGTCTGTATTCGCAAAAAGCAAAGGAGTACTTGTGGCACCTTAGAGACTAACCAATTTATTTGAGCATAAGCTTTCGTGAGCTTCAGCTCAATGCATCGGATGCATTGAGCTGTAGCTCACGAAAGCTTATGCTCAAATAAATTGGTTAGTCTCTAAGGTGCCACAAGTACTCCTTTGCTTTTTGTCATGAACATGTGGATCGACAACCATGTTGCCACTCTACAGATATCCTGGATTGACACTTGTGCCACACAAACACTATCCATGATGCTTGAGCTCTTGTAGAGTGGGCTGTCAACCTAAGAACTGGGACCTTTGCTAGGTCATATGTGTGGATACAGGTGATCCATGATAAAGATTCTTTGGGGAGAGATTGGTCAGCTTTTCATTTTGTCCGTGATAGCTATTAACAGTTGGGTGGACTTTCTAAAGGGTTTGGTCCTCTCTGTAAGAAGCTGGTGCACGCTTCACATCCAGCAAGTGTAGTCTCTGTTTTTCCCTATTAGCATGTGTCTTCAGATAGAAGACTGGCAGAATGATATCCTGATTACTATGAAATTGCAAGACCACCTTTGGCAGGAAAGATGGGTGTGGCCACAGCAGTACCTTGTCCTTGAAGGAGACCATATATGGTGATTCTGAGGTAAGCGTTCATATCTCAGAGACCCTTCTGGCAGAAGTAATGGCTACTAGGAAGGCCACCTTCTAAGACAGGTAAAGCAGGGAGAACATCGCCAGCAGCTCAAATGTAGGTCTGATCAGCCTTGACAGCACCAAGTTGATGTCCCACAGAGGCAGGGGCTGTCGTATGTGTGGATACAGTCGTTCCAGACCTTTAAAGAAAGAGCCACAGATTGCTTTGGAGAAGACCGATTGGCCATTCACCCGGGGTGAAACACAAAGATCGTGGGCAGATGAACCCTTATAGATGACACCATCAGACATTCCTGCTTTAAGTGGAGCAGGTAGTCCAGGATGAAGGACAGTGATAATTCCGTAGGCAAAAAAGTTTTCTGTGTCGACCAGACCGATAACCGCTTCCACTTTTCCAGATATGTGGCCCTAGTAGAAGGCTTCCTACACCTCAAGAACACCTTGCAAACTGGAGCTTCCAAGCCGTGAGGTAGCGGGATTTGAGGTTTGGGTGACGTAGGAGACTGTGATCTTGGGAGATCAAGTCTGGAAGCAGTGGCAAGCTGCCATTGCGTTGGTGGCCATGCAGCCAGCATCATGCCCTGGCCCATGTCTGCCTCCGGGTGTCGCCGAGCTGAGCCATGTCTGCTCCTGCGCAAAGCATTGGACTCGGCTTCCAAATCAGAGTCGGAAGATTTGCTTCTTGGAGACCAAGGTGGTGCCGACCAGTACTAGAAAGCGGTGCTGCGATGGAGGGGACCGGTGCCATGCCATCATTGCCAGCTTGCCCTTCGCTGGCGCCTGCCTTGGGTCCTCGGTGCTGGAGCTGCCACCAAGAGTTCCTGGATGGCTGGGGAAGGCAGCATCAGGAGAGAAAGGACTCTCGCTGCCTCAGAAAATTCTGGCATAGATGGTAGAGCCAGGGCTATTGTGCTGCAGTAGCTTTCCCTGGGAAGGGAGTCCACTGGCACTGGACTCAACAACCAACTTTACAGGGCCGGAGTCGACAGTGTTGCATGCGCCATCAGTGCCTCAGAGTGGCCTGGCACAGGTCGCACCCTCACAGCATCCCTATTACTCGTGGAATTTGGGGTTGCAGAGCACCCCCGGTCCACCTTGTTTTGTTTCTTCTTTGGCATCGGTGACAGTGAGTAGTGCCAGGAGTCTGTTGCCAGTGTTGACTTGATTTCCATCAGGGACACATGGCGATGCTGGGAGTCCTGGGTCACCGGTGCAGAGTCCTTTCTTGGTGCCAGGAAAAGGGAACAGCACCCCGCCTCCCACCCTTCTTTCTCAAAGCACAAGCCTGTCACCATTACATCCTTAAATATACACAATAGTTAGGTGTTATTCTCAGGTGTTAGGATAATGTTAAATATTTTTGAAATGCTTCCAAACTCCATTAGCCTCTTGCACAGCAGCACTATATATTACAAACCTGGCTATTACTAAGTGTTTTTCATTCTTTCAACAACCCACATACGTATTCTGTAGCTATCAATAACTCTAATGAAAATCTAGCATGTGGGTTCCTAGTGAAATGGAAATTGATTTGAAAGCCTCTTTATTCAGGCAGGTATCAGGAAATCAAATCACACCCCTAACTGGACTTTTCCCCACTGCAGACATTTGGAAATATTCGCTTTGAAAAACTGAACTTAATTTCAAACTAGCTCTTAAATTTCTCCTTTCTGTAATAAATCTCAGTGCACAATTATACTTTATTGTATTTTATCTAGAGCCAAATGGAAACAAACTGTTCCACCAATGCAAACAATAACATTAACATGATAAAGTCATCTCTCCTCTTTGGTGAAAAGGTAATACAGTATATTTACCATAAATAATTTAATTCTGAATAAAGTTCAGCAATTATGCCTTTAATTCACACATTTTAATGGTATTTTTTTTAATGTTACTGTAACTATTAGACTAGTTCTCACCCCCCCCCCCAACCACACACACACATAAACACTGCAATTTGCAAATTATCTTGACCTATTCATTCTGCAGACTAGAAACTGTTTGGTTACTGGATTTAAGACTAAAGAAGGAAACAACCATAGCAATCAGGTTATGCTCTATGCATATGTTATGCTCTATGCTCCCAACCTTAGGGTTCAGAACCATATGCAAAAAGAGAATGTGAGTGGAAATACGTCTTCCAGACTTGTGGGACTTTAACACTGACAAGGTCAGTATTAGCGTACATGCTAAACGTCCAGCTCTCCCTCTCTGTACTCTAGAAATCTTCAAGGGGAGGCTTAGGCGACGGCAGCCCTTCTGATTTGCCTCCCAACTCCTGCCAGAAGTAAGGCCTTTGCAGATCTCAAGCAATCTGCTATTGGGGAAAAGGACTCCTCTCTCTACCACTTCCATGGAAGGAAGGCACAAACCCTATTCATCCACTAATGGGAACATTTGGGGGGACAGCCCACATAGGGTACAATATAGTCCTATCAGTACAAACAAAACCAGTCAGAATGTAAAACTGTACCCTATTAGTATCTTTCAGTAGAGAGTAAGGTAAGTACTTAGGAGCATATTCCATACTCCATCTTTTCAATAATGGAGAGGATATGACTAGAAGTGGTACACAACTCTAACAGATGTACTTCATCTC
This sequence comes from Lepidochelys olivacea, assembly GCF_965140295.1. NCBI lineage: Eukaryota > Metazoa > Chordata > Testudines > Cheloniidae > Lepidochelys > Lepidochelys olivacea. Next base: position 61,414,072 of record NC_140418.1, on the reverse strand, counting down.
CTGTAGACTGTACTGAATGTTTACCTTCACTCTGTTTATCTAGTTCAAGGATTTAGGTTTTCAACTGGGCTTATTTCAATGATTCAGTATTAGTGTAATTTTCCACTATTAATCTGTTAGTACGGTCATTAGTCCCATCAAATCCTTTTAATTATCATAGGTTTGTGCAAGAATTGCATAAGGTCATTTCATATTTTCTAAGTACACAGCTTCCTAATTTTCCAATCCATGTAATATTTATACTAAAACACTAGACTCTTATTAACTTCCCAATAATAAACTACTTACAACACCTACCCAGTTTTCATTAACTTCTCTGGCTCAGGAGTAAACATTTTTATTAACTATTCAACTATTGTGTGATTTAGAAAATATTACTATATTTAAAAAAAAAAACCACTTTTAATATAAAAATAAGATGGGGGACCTGCCTCTTGAAATTCCTTTTACAAAGAAAGCAGTGGAGTTGCTTCTGGATGTTGTCACCTGAAAAAACTGTTAGTAGCCCCGCATTTTGAAAACTTTATTCTACTACTGCACTGTCACTTACCAACTATTAACTGAAAGAAGTTCCATTCACTTTGACTGAAAGCCACTACTCCATTACCACCAGTTCTTCAAAAGACAATTTTAAAAACAGCTCAAATGCTGTCTTCACTGTTCTAATTAATCCTTGAAGTAGGGCATAAATGGGTAGTATGACACCTTGAACATTAGTCTGACAAATTGAGGCAGTAAGCCTGGGGCATGCAGTCACCCATCTATATTTTAAATATTGTCAGAGTCTAAAATCTCCATCCTACAAACACTAACTTTGAACTTATTTTCTTTATACTTTAAACATATTGAATAAGGAGATATCAAGAGTTTATACATTGTTCAAATGTGAACACCTGCTTTATATCTCAAAGGATATTTTCAGTATAGCAACAGAAGTGTGATGTATTATTTACTATAATTAGCTTATTTTATAACTACAATCTTTTTCAAACAAATACCAAATTAATCTTGTAAAATAACCACAGCTAGCAGGACACTGACAGCCACATGCATACAATTTAGGGAAAGATGTAAAGTATTACTTAAAAACCTTAAAGATAAAACTTGTGTTCTTAATCTGTGACATTCTGAAGAGACCTTTTGATGGATAGATAGGATAGATAGAAAACACACATTACTATTAATTCCTGCTCGAAAACAGAGTCAAGAAGTTTTCTGTAGACACAACTTTCTCCCCTATGCCTTTTGTCCTCTTCTTTCTTTATTGTCATACAGAAGATTAAAACTCTCATTTCCAAAACACTGCTAAACAAGTAAGATTTTGAGTGTGTAGGGGACAGCTGTATAATGCAGAAAGATCACTGTAAGAATGTCACTACAGAGTAGAAGTAGTTTTGAAAACAGATTACTGATTGAATTTCTTTTTAAAACAAATGCTAAGAAGTGCTCTGCTTTTTTGGATGGTAAGATTTCTTCAAAAGAATGAGCAGATAATACAGAAATTAACAGCTAATTTTTTTCTGGTTATGATGACCAAAACTTAAGAGTCACACTAATTCAGATGTATCTGTTAATCTTCATCGAAAAAGCACTTGAAACCTCAGCAAGCTATTACTTTGGAGGATGGGACTTGATTTTATGACTTCAGGGATCCTTTCTTTTGCCAAAAAGAGTTTGTAGAGATTTCTTACAAAGCATACAAATTCTACAATAGTCTGCAGAAATTGCAATTTACAAAAACTGCCTTTCAATTTACCAAAAAAGTTACATATTTTATTTTAGAAGATCCAGATAGTAATCTGTTCAGAAAAAGTCTGATTATCACAATTTAATCACATATTTCCACTTTTACTTTGTCAGTATAAAATTTGACAAGTAACTCTTACACTCCATCACAGTTACACGGTCTAGTGCACTCCAGAAAATAATTTCTCTTTTATAGATTTGAAACTGAACAATGGAAAAGGTTGAATCTTATTCTTCGCAAATACAAATATTAAAAGAAAACAAAACCAAAAACCGTGAGTAAACTGCTGTTAAATTGACACTATTTAAAAACAATAACACCATTTCCCTTTCCTGCCCAGACTCCCAATACCAGAAGTAACTCATCAATTTATTATTGAAGACAAAGGCATTGTACAGTGACAGAAAACCTTAGTATTGTTCAACTATTATAAATGAAATTAAATCGAACTGTGTAGCTATGTTTAGCAGGCTTTCCCATTGTTATTTTTAAACTACGTGCAACAGAAAAAAAAAAAGTCATTTCTCATCTGCTTTTCCCTTTACAAAAAGGTATCATTTTGATACGTGCATCATGTGCCATATTTTAGTACAGTACATTTGGCTGGCAGTTCTCAGGGCAGAGTCTCTTGCCAGCAACGGACCCACTGTGAATAACAGGTGCTAACAGATTAAATCAAATCCAAAGTGAAGTTGCGAATGACATCGAGAGCTCCTGTGTCAAAGCCACATATATCCAACATGCCTCTATCATCTGGGTCTGCTATGGTAAAGCCATTTGATGTCATTCCACACACGATCAGTTTAGATGGAATACCCATTTTCTAGAAATAGGAAGGAAAGCAAATAAAGCATTTTCAGTACACCAGAATATACACATGACAATTTATAAATCATCTGGGGCCTAAATCCTGAAGTCCTTACTCAGTTACTTCACAGTGCACTGATTCAGTGATGATGGCAACAGGAGATTTCATGAGTAAGGATTCCAAAAATCTAGCTGTTAATATTTTTTTAAACCAAAATTGAAGTCTCAGTTTGATTTATGTGAAGATGAAATAAATGCAATCAGTTGGTTTTACACACCACCAAAGCCTGTGGACAGGAATACAGAGTTAGCCTGTGCTGAAAAGTGGGTTATTTCAAATGGAAACATTTAAATTTTCTATTGACTACATTTCATATGATGACTGTTGTAAGTAATGGCCATCCAATCATCTAATAGGAGTGACAGCTGCATTTATGGATAAAACATAGCTCTTGCAGTCAGATCAGGTCTCAGCTCTGCCACAGACTTCTTGGTGACCCTTGGCCTAGCCATTCAACATCCCTGCCTCAATTTTACCCAACTGCAGAACAGAGGTAACACTTACCTACCTCACAAGGGTGATGTGGTGATTAACTAAGTCTTTAGTGTTTGTGAAGAACTTTGAGGTCCTCACATGAATTATATAAAGTAAAAGGTATAATATGAATATAAATTCAATCTCTCTCCTACTGAGGATGTCAAAGATCTATTTTATTCAGAATTTGAACAACATTACAGTGGAACATGTTTATAGTGAAGTCATTTTTCTGCAGTTTGACTTCATTATAAGTGAAGTTTCATTTCAAATCGACTTATAGGGAGAAAGCCTACAGAGCTTACAAGATCAGCACAAGAAAAGCTGCTGGAAGCTAGTAGCCCACAGAGCTAATAACTTCAGTAGCTTCCCTCCTGAAAAGATAATAAGCAACATAAGCTCTGCTTCCAGGGGCTTTTCACTCCTGTTTATCTGCCTTCTTTGCAGGCTCCCATAACCTCACACTGGCAGCTATTTCTATATAAGTTTTTACTACATTACTAAAAACAACTCTATCACAAAGCACTGAGGAATATCAGAACTTCACGTTTTTGGATAAGCAGAATTTCACTGATTTATCAATCATATATCCAATAGAAAAGTTCAAAAATTCACTAACCACTAAGTACATCAAATTTTGTCACGAAACTTAAACACAGGATGTAAATATTAGGCCAATAATTAATGACAAATTTATCTGAAAATTCCTGTTCTTTTCCCCCCCAAGAAATGCCATTCATTTCTCCCTGAGTGTACAAAGATTCCAAGAATGGATCTTTTTTTCTGTAATACAAAAGCATACGTTTATTGCATTAAACCACAAATGCTTATGTCTCCAAAACAAATTTCTTAACAATTTAATATTTTTTCCACAATTGTATGAGAGGACAATGATACTGTATTATCAGAAGGTTATTTACCTCTCTGTACTCCTTTAGAGCAACTGCAGGATGAATATATCCAGCAAAGGTCTCATTATCAGTGAACACAATAAAGATATCAGCAGCTGTGTGTGTTTTTTGAGCCCATATCATTGGAAGAGAACAATCAGTAGCACCCATTGGAATCTAAAAATACACAAGAATATTATTGAGAACTGTATAGGGCACTTCACCATAAAATCTGGAAGTATTACAATGATATCTTATAAATATTATCCTTTCATATTACTTGCTATGATTAACTATCCAACAGCAACGTGGCCCTGAAATTGAATAGTACAAAGAAGGACATGAGAGTTAACAGTTTTCCTACTTGTATCTACCATGAAGCATTCAATAGGTTACTCTTTCTTTGACATTAATTGCATTAGAAACATTGAACATAAATGTATCAACATATATTTTATAAATAAAAATAGGTAAAACACTGCCATTTGATAGCTTCTATAAATTCAAGGTATTTAAAAACAATGATGTTTATGTATAGAGCTGGTTGAAAATATTCCAGTGATACAGGGTTTTTGTCAGAAAATGCAGATTTATCAAACCTGAAGTGTTTTGTTGAAAAATATTGGGTTTGAGGAACCTTTGATGAACTACAGGTAGGATTCCAACAGTGAAACTAAACAAGAATCGTGTCAAGTTTAGTCAGTAGCTACTGGGTCCCAAAAAGCATATTTCCTCTGGGAATCACAATGTATTGTCTCCAAAACAAATTTCACCCCCCCCACCCCCAAGAATTTTCAGTTTGTGAGAAATTTCTAAAAATTGGGTTTCATTGCTACCGGAAATGAAACCAAATTTCAAAATACTGAAATTGCTATATAAAAATTTCAAATGTCAAAAGATTGAAAGTTCCCACAAACTGGAAATTCCAAGTTTCAGCCGGCTCTAGATAGATATTTAGAAAGTAGTCAAAAAGAATTTGTGAGCAATTATGTATAAACTGAACGTAAATTTCTCTGAGGATGGTTTTTCTTTGGGGGGGGGGGGGAGATGGGGTGGGGACCCTAAGGGACTCAAGTATAGCTTACAAGCAACTCAATACATTGAATTTAGCCTTAAAAACCTATGTTTAACTTGAGTTGGTTTGAGATAGACGTAGAGGAAATATGATACCTCAAGAATATGAATTGCAGTCTTTACCCTTCAACAAAATTGGCCAGTGCCAACAAAATTGAAAACATACAGAAAAATGAGTAGCAACATAAAGGGAAAATTAATAAAGTTTAGTAATTAAGAAAAGTCTGATAGCAGGCAGACAGTGAAGTTTTTCCCTTACAACTTAGTTATGAAGATAAACTCAAATTGCAGGCCCCATCCTGCAATGCAACATGGATGTCCACTGAAGTCCATGGAGTTCTACATGGGTGCACAAGTCTACCCGTGCTCATCAAATTGTAGGACTGGGCCTTGGATTTTGGCCTTTTTTATTCAATACTGTAATCGGAGGCTAACCTAACCATTGATGTCAACTGGAGTCTTATCCAACTGCAATGGGCTTTGGATAAGTCACCAGAGGAGTTTATTTCCAAGAAACTGATAAATTTTATGGCACGTACTGTTGTAAAGCACAAGTTAACAGCAATGAAAAGTATGAATTAGAACATTGCAGTGGCTATGCAGAATTGAAGATATAAAGATGATTCTTTATACAGTTACTTTGAAAACGTAAAGTACTTTAAGCACTATATGCAGAAGCTTCTTTGGTAACATTACAAAAAAAAAATTACACCATATTGCCTTACAGAATTTATTGTATGCTCATCCATTTTTTTAAGTTTATGAGATTACGTGCCAATACCACTTCTCTAAAATGAAGTGTAGAACTATTCAGATAGTAAAGTAATAGGATTTGCTCGACATAGCTTTTCAGAAGAAATCAGATATATTAAGAAAGGAAAAACAAGAAGATTTTACTAAAACGTATAATAAATTCGCAATGAGGATTAATTAGAAAGCAAATATTAGAAAGCAAAAATTAGAATGCAAATACTAAATGACCCAAATTATGTCTTAATTTTTGGCAATAGATTTATCAGAATTATACAGTAGCTACAGTACAACAAAACTAAAAGTGTTCACATACTTCATACATTTTCACTAATACTTGAGGTAATGTCATGTCTTTCGTCACTGGACAGGGGACCATTTCATGTGAAAAGGCAACAATATTGGAATCTTTCTCTGTGCGTGCAACAACCTGAGAGAAAAATAAGGTTTCGGGGAATTAGGTCAAGTATTTTAATTATGTCACTTTGAAATTATCTGCAGTTTGTTTTGTGATAATTCAACATATTTTCTACTGAAAACACAAAGCATCAAATTAAAGTAATACAGATATGACTGACCCCCAAAAAGTGAAGTTAATGTTTCAACTCTACCCTTAATTTGCAGTGTTATCCTAGAGTGCCTAAATATTGCAGCAATCCAAGATGAACTAATGGACCTAATCACTATAATAAAAAAACCTTAATTTTTAGTTTCCAGATACAAAGTTTTTATTTTTTCTGTTCTCTCTCTTTTTCCTTCCTTTCTGTTATAGGAAACAGACTACATTTTGAACATGGTACATTTCTATTTTTCTATATTCCTGAAATTTAAAAAGCACAAGTAATTTCATTTTAAAGTTTAAACTTTAAAAACAAATTGACTGCTATTTGAAATGTGCACTGAAGTATTTTCCTAAATTACTAATCCCCTGCAAAGTAATTTTAAAACCTAAAAAGGAAAAAAAGTATGTATTTTCCTCACAATTTAAAACATTATCATCCTTTCTAAATTAAAATTCCACATGAGTGAATACATTCCTCAAAGCATGGCTTGATGAGATGGATTCATGTATTAATATTTTCCCAAATCTCTTTCAACTCAGTCTGCATTGTGCTTCAAGGAAAGTGATTTTAAGTGTTTTCCGATAGAGCAAATAAAAGCAGCCTGAAGACTCTTCTAATAGATGTTGGGTACCAGCCTAGTATTCAGGCTGCTCTTATTGATTCTGGTTACCAACAGTCTCCAGGGGCCTTTCTAGCAACCATGCATAAGGGTATCCTAGCCATATCTTCTATGCCAGAAGCCAGGAGGGGGTTGGCACAGAAGCTACTTTTGGTGGCCCTATGCCACTCACAGGTTTCACCATGCTTAAGGAATCCTCTAGTGGCATCTTGAAGGCATCTTTGTGCCAGAAGAGCAGTACAATACTGACTTAGTGTTCTAAATAATCAAGCCTAAAGAATTCTGGATCGCTACAAGAAAAGATCCATTTCTTACCATACACATTGCTGCAGCAACTGTACTAGCATTGAGCACACTGCCCAAAACTTTTTGTGTCATGGAAGCACTGACATCAACTGCAAGCAAGAAACGCTTTCCTGTTGGTTCCACTGTCTAAACAAATGAGAGAAAAAAACCCATATATATAAAAATCTCAAAATACTTATTTATCTTCAATTCCGTCTCCCAGGAGAGTATATTTAAAAGCAGTTAAATAAATCGAGTGAATTCCCCCTCTCTTTTGACACAATATTAAATTTTTAAACAATTACTAAATCTTTGCTACAAAAATTCAATACTATGTTACACATTACATTTACATAATGCCTCTCATGCAAAAGATTTCTAAAATGATTTGCAGAGCCTTTTATAAAAATGGATAACTTTACCAAGCTCTGAAATACAGAGCCAATCCTATACAAGTAAAAACTACACAATAAGTTTTAGGAGGAAAAGAGCAACTTGAGCTGTCAAAGTAAATGGGAATTTAGCTTGACAGGAAGAAGTTACCCATGTTTAAATCTTGCCAAAAAGGAGATTAAATAATAACCCTGGCTCAGGTAAAAAATGTCATCAATTAAGATTTCAAGACAAGTGGTCAGGACCCCCATTTTTCATTTTATCTGAAAGACTGCATCTCTTAAAACAATTGCCCATGGATTCATTACAAAAAATTGTCAGAAAAGTACCTCCCTCTAAATCACCAAATCCACATGAAGTTCTCTCATGGGACAAATGAAACTAACCATACTACCAGCAGCTGAATTCAATTTAGCCAAACAATTATTTTGGTATTGTTTAAATGCAAAAGTACTATGACTTCAAAATATTAGTGACAGACCTTACAACACAATGTAACCTTTTAAGAATTACACACAGCTTACTTCAACATTTACGAGGATTTTTTCCATGAACAGTAGATTAGTAACTAGTGTAATTATAGAACTAATTAACTGGTGCATAAATATCTGAAAGTAAATGGACACAAAAATGTGGCAATAAAATGCAGTCTTGACTTCATAATATTCTATATTCAGGAAAGGCCCTAACACCCAAGGGAAAAAACAAACAATCCAACCAACCAAAACCAAAAACTAACTAGCTAACTGAGTGTTTTGGTTAACTCATCAAAATCATCACTTTCATGCTTAGCTTCATTGTTCATGTATTCCGCAGCTGAAACTGCTCGTTATCTGAAAACATCATCATACTGTGTTTTACAAAGTGGAATGCTAACAGCTGATGAAAGACAACTTTATTACGTAACAATTTCATAACATGATTTAGTAATATATTTTTATTTTGTGCCAATGCTTTTTAACAAAGATGGATAGCTACAAAAGTTAAAAGGACACTATAGTTTAAGGTGCCTAAATAAATGTGGGGAAAATTCAATTATGGGGAGAATACTTCTCCCCTAAACATTTCAGCTATTAATCATGCTTATCAGAAAGGCACATTTATATCACAGATCATAAAGTTCTTTAAAGCTGACTACATCTCATGATTAGACCTGGCTAACAAAATGGACAGCAAGAAGTCGGTCCCTAAATTTAAAATAAACAACCTCCCTCCCCCCAACTCGGGTGACCAGAGAGCAAGTAAAAAAAAAAAAAAAAAAAAATTAGGATCAGAGGTGGGTGGTAATAGGTGCCTCTGTAAGAAAAAGCCCCCAAAATCAGGACTGTCCCTATAAAATCAGGACATCTGGTCACCCTACTCCCAACATTAGGCTACGCTTAAACAAAACCACAAAACCACCACCCATTTTGGGCCATCTAGGTTTAAAAAACCCACTAACAATGCACTGGGTAGTTGGAAACAGACCCACTTGCACTATAAGAAAAAGAATTAAGGCAGTAGACAAAAAGTCCTTTAATAGTCTTGATGTAACAAGGTCCGCTCCCACCTCTTGTAAATGCCCCCTCTGGTTGGATGTGTCTGCATCCTTTCAGTTTTGGTGACCCCTTTCAGTGGTTCTTAGGCAGTTTTCCTAGTGACTCAGCCCTCTTACCGAGTCTCTCACACTATCTGCATGTGAACAAGAACAAACCCCTTCTGGGGTACACAGTCCACCAGGGTCTCTCTCAGTACCCCATTGGTGGTGTTTCTCTAGCCCTCTCTGGGCTCAGTCTTTAAGTAATCCCGACCCGGTTATGGGACCGTATCCCCAGGGCTTCCTCCCTGGAAACACTATCTTCCTGCGGCCCTCCCCAGGCTCACTCCCTACTCAGTAGCAGCCAGCCAAGAGCTCCTTCATTGCTCCCTGGGGCCCTGCTAGCAAACTGTCTTTAGCTCAGACCTAGCAGCCAGCCAGAAGCCTCTCCTTCCCCTGGTCCCTGCCAGCAGACTGTCCGTGGTCCTGCTGCTCTTCCAGCCAGACATGCAGTCTTTTCTTCTCCAGCTCCAAGCACCAGCTAACTATTGCTTTGTTCTTCACCTCCTTTTTTATGGCCCTCCTGACGCCTGATTGGATGCTTCCTTGCAACCATTCTAGGCCTCTTGGAGGACCACTTCACTGCTCCTTTCTGGGAATGGGTATGGCAGAATCCTGAGGCCTCCAGCAGGGGGCCTTTGGGCCTAGTCCACCCCATCATACTTGGACAGAATTTTAGGACCAACCTCAACCTCAGTAAGTAAGAATACTCGTCTATCTTATTGCTTACTCTGCTTTAAATCACTCCAGATATTTGCAAAGCCAGGTTTATGACTTCTCTAGCAGAGATCTACAACATGATAGTTAAACAGACCATTACCTTGAATGTTTTGTAAAAAGAGGCATCAAGAGCTTCTAAAATGTCTTTATCAGGAAGCCACCGAAGTTTTCCCCGGTTTCCATGTCCTGTTTTGTAGGTTTCTAATGCAACCAAAACATGGAATGGATGTATTCGAGCCTATAAACAAAACATGCTTTAAAAATACATTTAAAGTACAAAGAAGTTCAATTATTGCTGCAAATATTAACTACAAATTACATTCTCTCTCTGCAGTTGCAATTATCTGCCTTATTTTATTGTTTCTTCACATTTTTAAAATACAATTATAGGCACTTATCTAGTGCTCTGTCCACTTATTTCATAAATTAAAAATCACAAGAAAATAAAAACAAATGGCTACGCACAAATATATCCACTTTAGTCCCCACATCCCTTAACAACAACATACTTAAAGAGAGAAAAGAAGGTTATGGAGCTGCTTGCACCTCCGTCCCCTTTCTGGTCTGAGTGCACCCTCCTCAGCTGTTCGGCCTCATACCTTTATTTGACTCAGGGTGGAACTTAGCAATTCTCCCACTCTTAGACCTTGACCTGGGTACAATTACCCTTCAAAAACCAGTGATATGCAGTGACCAACAACCTTCTTAAAAACAAAAGTATTTTTTATTTAGCAGTAGGAACAAAGCTTTAGAGAAAAATTATTTTAAAACAAACAGTCTACACACATGTCTATCTTAACTAAATTCCCACCATTTCATGATGGCGACCTACGTAAGCCTAGCTTCTCCAGACACCGCAACAGATTCCTGAATCTAAGGCTAGTTTCAGTCTGGTTCCTTGCTTAGGTCTCCTTTTTAAAACCTTCTAGAGTTCTTTGTTCTCCTGTGCCTGGAAGGTCTGAGCCATTCCTGTTGAAACCAGTTTCACAGGCTGGCCATAGGCCAGAGACAAAATAATTAAGTCCAATAGTTTTGGCATCGTCCCTTACAAACTCTTAAGTGTTTGCTGATAAATGGCTATATTGAGTGATTCTTCTCCTTCCGACCTACATTGCAGACAGCCCAACTGAGTTAAACCAATGTAGTCATACAGCAAACAACAACCAGGCCGATACAGAATATAAAATTATTACAGGGAACCCCCAGAAACTTCACAATGAGCTTTACAGTATGCCCCAAAGGTTAACAAGTCTGGGCTCCGGAAAATCAGGGAGGGAGGGTGAAGCAACTTAAAAAAAATTCAAGGACTTACCACAGAATTTTTTTTTCCCAGTAGCTCTCTCTGGGAGAGAACTCCAGATCCACTGCCTCTGCTAATCTCAACTGTGGCAGTATACCATGGCATGAATCACTCAGCTAATCAGGTACCCACACATTTAAGGCTTTATAGTTATAACCAACACTTTGAATTCCACCCAGAAGCTTACTGGAATCAGTGCAGATCACACAGCACTGGTCTGAAGTGCTCCCAACGTGCAACTCCACTTAATAAGCAGACTGCAGCATTCACACTACCTTCAGCTTCCAAATAGTCCTAATGTGTACCCTGTGCACAGTGCATTAAAGCGTCTAATCTTGAGAGTTAACAAAAGCATGGATAATTGTGGCACCAAGGCCCTCTCTCTCTCTCTCTCTCTCTCTCTCACAAAACATACATAAAATTGCACTCTTTTGATCAGGCACAGATGAAAAATCTCCACTCAAGCACGCAGGCGCATCCCAGGATCTAACAATAGCATCATATTGTCATCTGTTTTACAAATTGCAGTGATACTCCCTCTGTGAGGGGCACGGGTATGAGGGTGCCCACCAACATAAACTCAATTTTCTCTGGATTAATTTGCAGCCAGCTAGCTCTCATCCATGCCCTAAGTTAATCAAGGCATTAGGTAAGTTGTTCCACTTCTCCAGCTGGATCAGATGCAATGGAGATGTAGAGTAGGATGTCATAAACCTACTGACTGCATTGCAGCCTATGTCTCTTCACTAACCCTCCCAACAATCATATACACATTCATCAAAGAAGTGACAATATCAATCCCCGCAGCACCCTACATGAGTGCTTGGGTCAGAGCTGAAGTTGCCCATAAACACCTTTAGAATTTTTTTTTAAAAGAACAGAATCAAACAGCAGCAGCTCCACCCACCCAAACTTGTTCGCAAACAAGCCAACAAAATCTTATGGTCAACCGTACAACAGATCCAAAAAAAAAATTCAACACAGATACTTTTAGACCAATCTAGTGTAAGATGAAAACATCAACAATTCAAAGTAATAACAAAAGGGGTGGGTGGGGAGGGAAGACCTTTGCCTGGGAATCTTCTAACTTGGAGAATTCTTAACAGGATTGTATTCTGTCCCTCAAATCTTCCATCTTAATAACCGAAAGAGATTTCTTTTAAGTTGACCTACTATAGCACTTAAATAGGGTTCCATCTCAGAGCTAAGTGGAAAAAAGAAATCCTTTTTCAAAATTGAAAAGTTGTCACTTTTATGTATTAAATATGAAAGTACGCTGCCAAATTCAGTTATTTGAAACTGACTTTTTTGGAAAAGTACTGTGTTAGCCTATTGGAGTGGTCCCCGAACTTTTCAGGGTCATTCTCCTCCTTGTTCGTGTCCACACCCACGCCTCCTGAAGCAGCATTCAGGCTATGCGGACAGGGGTAAGGGGGCCGAGGCTGGGACCGCAGCTGGGGGCTGGGAGCAGAGCTGCAGCCGGGCTGCGGGGGAGGCTGGCAGCTGGGGCTGCGGCTGGGTGTGGAGCCGTGGTTGAGGGCCAAGACTGAGGGTGGCTGGAAGCAGGGTCAGAGCAGAACTGGGGCCAAAGCAGGGCTGGGTGGCGCTCCCTCCCTGCCCCCTGTCAGGGCTGACTTGGGCCCCGATGTGCCCCCCTGAATGTTTCCCCATAGGGGTTGCGCCCCACAGTTTGGGGACCACCAGTCTATTGTCTGTTACGTAGTTTAGCCACTGTTTTTTATTTTGCTTTACTAATTTATTTTTCCCTCATTTTGTTCTCCCTAAGTGGTGTTTATGTAGCTTGCTTGTGCCAGCAAGGAACTGTGCAGGTCCAACAGATCTAAACATGTACACACCTTCTCCCCTCTTTCATAATAGTTCCTCCCCTCTTTTGGTCACTCCTTTCCTTGCCAGTTCTGATGCTGTAAGCTTTTTGGAGGGATCTGGAAAAGAGGAGACCCTTTCTTCTGACAGGCTTCTGCTCTTCTGTGGGCCTCTTGGAGAAGATCCTGGAAAATGAAGATTCCCTGATTGCAGTCTTCTCTGCATCATCCCCAGTCCATGGAATGCCCAGGGAAGGAGCCATATGCCTTCTCTGCCTCCTGCTGAAGTCCAAGTGACTCATCCATCATTGTGGCAAGGACCAACCCACTTTCTTCCTTCATTTTCTCACCAAGTGCCTCAAAAGGCTCAGACAGTAACAGGGTGTGGGGGGAAAAGTGTCTCTTCCCCACTTATCATGCTTTGTCTTCCCTTCCTGTCTTGGCTCTATGCACGTCTCCTCCACTTGCTTTCCTAGTTTCCTTAGGGATCCTTAGGAATGAGGCAATACCCTCACAATCTCATTTCTGCTCCTCCAATTTTCAGGCCCCTGAGAAAGGAGAAAGTACACCAGGCTGCTCTTCCACTCCATTCCCAGGCTTCTGCTATACCTATACTTTTCCATTAACAATAATATTAAAATTTCAGACATTCATAAATTATAAAGTATTTCTAATTATATAGCAGCATCCAACCAAACTCTGAAACAGCAACTGCTGCACTTTTACCCCACTATTGGAGTAGCTTCAGAAAATCATGTTCAATTGATTACTAAAGCAGTGCATGAGAATGCTTAAGTTATAACATTAATGCATGAGACCAGCAAATGAAATTCTCCATGGCTCCAACTCAGGAAAACACTTAGTCAAATACTTAAAGTTAACTACATGCTCAAGTGCTTTCCTGAATCTGGGTTCATAAGCAAAGCAGAGTCAACTGCAGAGTAGTAAGAAAGAACTTTCACATAAAAAGGTTATCTTCGATTAGCAATTATTGTATGTGATTGGATTTAACTATGTCAAAGCACACCTAAACATTTTTCAACAAAGAAAATACATACACTTCTGAAGTTTTTAAGAAATGCAATTTAGGAAGAGAATCATATCAGAAGTAAAAGCACTGAGTAGTGAAAACAGTTCTTACCTTTTTTAACAATTTCTCATTTCTCAGTCTTTCACACACTATTGCTACTTCTGGGCTTGCTGGTTCAAGTACTGAATTTGCAGTCATCTTTCCTAGGTTCCTCAACATTGCTGTAATGGGCATCTCCTGCAACAATGCCTTCCACACCTGTTACAGTAATATATGGAAAGGGGGGAAAAAGATAATATTTTAATTTGATGAGAGACTCTGTCTCTCGTATACACAAAACATCAAGCAAAATATGCAAACAATGTATTTTAAAGTGTCAGAATTACACAGAGAACTTCATCATGTTGATTAACTACTTATTAATGTTTTAAAACTCGCTTTAAGAGTTCCATTTGGATAAAAATACATTTTCAGCAATCCAAACTCGTCAAGATATACAAGACGAATTTTAGAAGGACACTAGTCATTTGATGCAAGATGTTAATATTTACATACACATACCCACCTCTTTAGATTTCAAATGATTTGTCTGGAGATGCTCCCTAACTAACCTATACTCTTCTATCAAATGAATAACTTCCAATTCATCTTTCGTGTGTTTCACTTTCTCCACAGCCTCCAGATATTTTAACAATTTTTCAGTCTCAGAAGAAAATTCCTTGTCTTTATATGCCTCCTGGACTTCCTTCCACCCCTTGGTGATATACTTAGTAACTACAGCAAGTCCTATGAAAAGACAAAAATATTTTCCATTCAGGATTATGACCCAGGTAACAGAGAGTTCAGTAAGTCTGGCAGGAGAGTTGATTAGAAGGATGCTTTTAACTATGGTTTCATTCCCAGAACTGCTAGCCAGCTACCAATAGAGTGGGTCTAAGTTAGAACACTACAGTCATATACATTAGGCTGCACAATTCAGAATACTTTCCAAGATTTATTTTATTTTATTCTATTCACTGTATCATCTCCCTTTGGAAGGCTGAAACTTAATACAGGTAGTTTTCTTTACAATGTTTTTTCCCCTACCCTGTGCCACAGCAAGAACAGTGTTGTGAAAAATAAGGGGATAAAACTAGTCAGAACATTTAATGAAAAGATGACTGTCAATGTGCTATGTATAAATATTTCAGTTACCCCAACACACTACAAAGCTTTAAAACATTTTGAAGTAATCTGCATTTTTTAAGATATAAAAATAGATTATATTTGAGGAGAAACATAAAACTGTGACCAAAGGTCAAAAATAATGAGGAAACAACAGATCTGGTTGAATAATGAAAAAATAAATGTATTTGCCAACTTCTGGGGAAAAAAAAATAACTAAATGATTTGAAAGAATTATTCAGCCATCTCTTGACAGGAGTCACAAAAAATAACCAAAGACCACATTTATTCTTAAAGAGTCAAGATAAACAGACCATATTTTCAAGCTATCAGCTTCTGTATTATTTCTAAAGTTTAACCTACAGGATACATGGATGCTGAGAGACCACTACTCCATCAAGACCTTTAAACTTCCAGGACAGACGTATGCTAGAAATGAAAGGTTTAATAGGATATCTGATATACCATATTTTCTTAACTAGTCCAGTCTCAAGGTCAATAAAACATTACTGTTACCTTCACTGGCAGGTTTTAGGTGGGACAACCTCAGCAGATCTTTATGAGACCAACCATTTCTTTGTTTATATTTTGTAACTGCTAAAGCAACAGCCAGGCCATTCTTTCCATTGTACCAGTCTGCAACAGCTTTTCTCAGGGCACGGCCCCACATGCCACACTTCATGCCCACCTTCAGATCCTTTTTAAACTGGATGAAAGTAAACAGATGAGTTGGTATGCGGCAGACTTCAGAAACAGCCTTAAATGCTGCTTGTTTTGTTTTTGCATCAGAGCACTGTGAACAAATTGCAAGAGCAAAAAGCATGGGCTCCTGTTTTGCTGCCCTGCCTTCTTGGCTGAACGTCTTTATTTCCTGTACCACATCACAACCTTTGCCATCTTCAATCAGTCTTATTAAAACTTCAGCATTTTCAAAGCCCAGTTTCTGCTCCTTGATGTAGTAAGTACCACCTTCTGAACCAAAACATAAGAAACGGTGGAGTCGATTCATATCTGTGACCTGCCATACATATCCACCTTCCGAGTTCAGCACCTGCTTGTCATTCAAGGGCTGCATTTGATTTGCGTCTTCATCCATTGCTTAAGAGTTTCAGGAAGCCTGTTAAAAAAGAAAGAGTACAATTTTACTACAAATAAATGTTGAACTATATTGGATTTTTTGGCTTGTAACATTTCCTCCTCTTACATCTGTAGCCAAATGAGTACATCATATCTGTAATGCCTTCTCCCCTTGCCCCTTCTAGATTTACATTAAACATAGTTCAGAACAGCAATAACATAGTCCAGTAAGCGCTTAAGTTACTAAAGGGCATCTTCAAGGAACATATTTAAAAATTGGGTTTATGCCCTCTTTGGCTTTGATGTAACATATAAACAAGTTGTGAAAAGGGTTTGCTTCAAACAGGGATATCAAGTTTGGTTTTAATTTCCCCCGAGTTTGCTGGTGGTCTCAAAGCATTTTTATTGTGAGCTCTAACAGCTTAACTGAAGGGGCAGAAGTACTCAATATTCAAATACATTCTTTATCCAAAATGTTAGTCACTGAAGTTAAGTAAGTGTTGATTAAAAAAAAAAAAAAAAGCCATAAGCAGTCTGACTAAAAACCCTTTTCTGAGTGATGTCAGCATTTTACTAGTTCTCCAGGCAGGAAAGTCTTCCAGAGCAGCTAGGTCCTGAATTTCTGTGGGACAGATTGTACCTAAAACTAGCAAAATGATACTAAACTTTATGAAGGGGGATTTTTTAAATTCAAGCTAATTAGAAAGAAACTTAATCCCAAAGATGAAAATTTAAATTCCTTAGAATCAGCATACAGGCTAGTTAAAGGTGACCTGCCAAGGGAAGGAGGGTGTTTGTGCTCTTTTGGTTATAAAAGATTTTTTTTTTTATTAAAATTTATCATATCTTGTCCCCCCCATTATTTGCTGGACGGCTGAATGAAGACACTGCATTTGATAAAGGTAGGAAACTTGAGCAACTCAGAATGCTAGAGAGTCCTAGACTTAAAAACAAAACAAAAAAACTGTGTATTTTGTTTATTTTGGTTATCATCTATTTAAATGAAACACCTGACAAATAACGAAGACAAATTCCATCTTTAATAAAGATTCAAACACTCTTGTCCTTTCAGATGCAAACTGAGAAAGCTCACAAGCAAAGAGAGAAAGAGAAACAAAATACATCCCAAACCTTTCAGGTCTTGTTTACACACTGCTACACAGAGAACTAACATAATATCATCTGTAGGCATACCATATTCTTATTCCTAACCAAAATAAGATGCAAGGCCATAAAATGTATATGGTTAAACTTAAGGTAAAAAGTTATTTTTTGAGAAGTAAAAATCCAGTTGTAGTATAGCCAAAAGAAAGAATCATATAACAAATGAAACATAAGGTGGAAATTAGAAGACCTAAGAGGAAATCTGAAGATATAGAACTTGCATGTTATGTCTTGGGCTACTAAGTATCAGAAAGAACAATCCTTTGAGTGTCAGAGTATCTTCTCGATTACTAGAGAGTAAAAGGAGCAACAGAAAAGAATATATTAGCTTCTCTGCAAAGTACTTTGCTGCATTAATTTTAAGTACAGAAGATCACAGACCTATTCTTTTGGGAGTAAAAAAAGATGAGGCACTGTCACATCCTGTGGTAACTAATCATGACTAGCTCACACATTTTTATAGGTGTTAAACTCTATTAGTGTTTAAAAGCATTTTAGTTAAAAACATAATCAACATTTATTAATTCTATTCCTACTTTGGATAGACATCTCACAGACTGAAGAGAGCCAGTATTCTACCCCCTACATGTGATGAGATATACGCACACCCTATCCAGGAATTTCAAGGGAAAGAGTTAAAGAAAGAGTTGCGGTCTCATTGTATCCCTACTCTGCTAGAGTTTTTTTCTGAAGCAGTGAGGTGCCAGCAACTGGATTAGGAATGGTAATTTTATTCATCTTTTATTTTCATATAAAATTTCCAAGAAGTATTTCTCACTGTGAGTTTTCAAAGCAAATATGTGCAACTTTCTTTTAAAGGTCAACAGCTCTCCATTCAAAAACTGCTTGCAACCAAACTCTAATTTTAAAACACACGCTGACTTCTGAGACACGCCAGATACCCTGAAAATACCAAGTGTTAGCTAAATTGGGTGCATCTAATTGTTTTGCAACAAAAAGTGTTTTGATATCTGAAACACATGATATTCCAACATGCATGAAGTAGTATGCTTTGCCATATGGCAGCTATAGTTACATCATACTTTCAAAATACTGGGCTACATTAATCTTTGAAGTCAAGTGTTACACAAGAGATTAATAGAGTCAATTAACTAACTACAAAGATTTTCTTCCAAATGTAGAAAGATTTTGGTATAGAACACTAACCTGAACATCTCAGTAATAATACAAATGGGATGTGAAAGAGATTGTGACTCTCAGTAATCAGAATCCTGTGTGTGAAATCTATGGGGTGATTTTACCCTGTGTTGTAAGTACCTGCACTTTTCTGTAATTCTGTATTGTGATGGGTTGGACCCCGGGGGATGCCACCTGATGGGCGGAGACACTACTGAATCTACCTGTTCTGCAGCATAGGCCCCCTTTAACCTGTCTTGCTGAGCCCAGTTATTAAAGCCTCCTCTAATTCACACAAAGGCAGGGCCACACCCAGCTGCAGAACAGCTCTAGGAAGATTCAGTTTAAGGGACTTGCTCCAGCACTCAGATGTCCACCTCCCTTGGAATGCAGATCTAAAGATATATAGTGAAATTTGCCCCCTCCCCCGAGCGTGGAAAGAGGTGTGCACACTTCTTGCCCCCACAATTAGAAATTACGGAAACTGGGTTTAATAATAAACAAAACAAATTTTATTAAACTATAAAAGGCAGATTTTAAGTGGTAAAACAGAACAAAGCAGATTACTCAGCAAATGGAATCAAACACACAAACTAAGCTAGTTTCACTAAAGAAATTGGTTACAAATAGTATTTCTCACCCTAGATATTGTTGCAGGCAGGTTGCAAAGTTTCTGTGGTTCAGAGTTCCAGTTATATTCCTTTTCAGACTGAACCCCTGTCTCAGTCTGGACTCCACCCGCCCCCCGCCTTGCCTTGCCTTCCCTTCCCTTCCGGTGGCTTTTGCAGATTTTCCTCTTGGGCAGGTTTCAGAGGGGTAGCAGTGTTAGTCTGTATCAGCAATCCTTGTGGCACCTTAGAGACTAACAAATTTATTTGGTCACCTTTTTGACCACCAGGGGCTGCTGTGGCACCAGAAGAGAGGGCAGCCGCCTCCGAGCCAGAGCAGCCGTGGAGAGGGAGGGGCAATGTATACCATCTCACAGTACCCTGCTGCAGGGCCAGGTGAAGAGGCACAGGCCACAGATGGAGCAGGGCATATGGGGCTGCTGGGGGAGTAGCAGACTGGGGTTCAGAAGGGCTAGTGGGGGACAGACTGGGGTGGGGGCACAAGAGCTAGTGGGGTGACAACATTGAGCCAGGGGCTAAATGGAAGTCAGGATGCAGGGCCATATAGAGACAGGGGAAGTGGGGTGGCTGAGAGGAAGTGCAGGGACACATGTGGATGGGGGGAAGAGGGTGCCTGAGTGGGGAAGAAGGGACAAATGTAGACAGGGGAGTGCAAGGACACATAGGGAGAGGGGCAGATGTGCCTGACTGAATGGGAGAGGCTAGGGGTCAGCCAGGGTCTGCATGAGGGATGCTCCCTAAGAATCCCTCCCTGCACCAAAAAAACCCTGTTCCATACTTTTCCCAACCATACCCAACAACCCTTCAAATTCATAACCAAGCTTTTAAATTTTTGGCACAGAATTCCCCCAGAAATATAAATAGCACCTTTCCCACTCAATTTATCTATTCCAAAACAATTAGATGCTAGTAGTGCAGTGACTCTTTGGTCAAATTTAATAATATATGCTCAGCAACCACTTGCACATAGCTCTGGCCATCCAAATATCAATACAAACAGATTATCCATTATTTTTAATTTAAAAAATAAAAGTTAAGTATCAATCACGAATTTCCTCTTGGACAGCCAAAGATACTGGCAAGTGTCCATTTAATATTTCATTTTAAAGGACTTTACTTCTCTCTTTACTATTGGACTGCATTTGAATCCAAGTCTTGGTGCAAGACTCAAAGCAATGACATTCTGGCTCAAGTCAAGAATTCTACCACCTTAGTTACTCTGACACCAACATCAATGCAAGTCCTACTATGTTGGGATAGCTACTTTGTAACAAGAAAAACCACACTTACTGAGCCAAATAATACTCACAGGTACTCATTTTGGCTACCAAGTGATTATTAGCAGGACTTGTAGGCTCAAGAATGTACGATTCCTGCCAATAGCAGAAAGATTAGGAATAGATGCTGATGATGCAAACTAAAAACATGAAGTTAAAACTTAATTTCAATTAAAATATTGATTCAAATTTTTAAAAACTAATTTAAACATTTTAAAATCATGATTTACATTGATCACATTAAATTTTAATGATTTTTCAATGTTATTGGTACATAGTTATTTTTAGTCTTTTGTATTTTTTTAAAACATGTACATGAACCTTCCTTATTTACAGAGCATAATTTTATCCACTGTGAAGACTTACAGGCATATATAGTACCTTTTATACAGAAAGTTCCTAAAGGAATTTATAAATCTCATTTTCAAACTACATACAATTTCATCCACCTATGGCCTTATCTGGGATGGAACCCAGTAGCTATTAAACAGTGCATGGAGACACTACATCGCAGCTTAGGATACAAAGTGAAGAACAATATCCAATCCTACTGAAATTTAGGAAGGAAACATTTATTCTCTTAAATTTTTGTTTATTGGTATATAATTTCAATTACAGAATACAAGCATTACAAAACTTAAAACTCTAATATACGTTCTATTCCTGATGATTGCACAGACACCTATCATCATCTTACCTAAAAGCACACTAAAGAATTTTTAGTGCACTATAGTACTGTAATGCCTATAGATGGGCCACGGCTGTGCAGCAAGCTACTGCATTGTAGTCACACCCTGTCTTGCCCTGCAGTAATATCCTGTGTAGTCAAATCCTTAGAGCTGTATGTTTGGTTATTTTTACATTCTGCAATTAAAAAAGTGGAATGTATGTCCTGCACATCACCCATACAAGTTAATATTTCTACAAAAACTACCATGTGATTTTTGAAGAACCAAATTATCAGCTGTAAGCCTCATTAGAAACACAGTCCCCTTCCAACAGAGAACTGTGCTCCCTAATGCCACAGAGGAGTTCAGCATTGACTCAGAGTTACTCCTGGGGAAATTCTGTGGGACTGTGTACCTGCCAAAAATACCCACCCCTCCCGCGGATCTCCTGTGTTTCCCTATGGAAAACGGCAGGGAAGCAAACGAAACTGTGCTGGGGGGGAGGGGGGGTAAGAGGGCAACCATTAGAGTATTGCCCTCCCTTCCAAACAGAGATGGGGCATGGGGGTGCACAGGGGGTTACATGCCTCTGCCCCCCCTCATTCTGCAAGTGCAGAGCTTCCCAGCTGAAGGAGGCTGTGTCTCTGCTCTACTGATTTTGCAGCTCAACGCCGCCTCCTGGGTCCTAGTGACAGTTGTGCTCCCCTTCTGTGTGCTGGGAGGCTTCCTGTTTTCTATTCTGTACAAAGAGTGCCTGCAGTGGGGCTGGGTGGAAGAGGCAGTGGGGAAGAAAGGGGGGGTGGAATAGGGCAGGGGGAGGGGAATGTGGGAGTGAGCAGAGGAAGATGGAGAAGAAAAGGGGATAGCGGAATTGCAGGGGGAAGTGGGACCTTGGCATGCGGCATCCCCTCGGCGGTAGCTGGGGCTCCCCCGTTAAGGAGGTCCATCGAACCCTCACCCTGACAAGCCACACCCCACTACACCTGAACCCCTCCGACAAACCCCCCACACCCAGACCCCCAACCAACTGCACCTGGACCCCCACCCCATCAAGTGCCACTCCCCCAGCACCCAGATCCACCCCAAGCCTCCCACACCCAGACCCCCGTGCTGAGCCCTATCTCCCCACACCCAGTGCTGCCCCTCCCCTACCAGCCCCAACCACCTTCAACTGCATCCCCTGCAGATTCCCATTGCTCCTGCCCCAGAACCCCCCCAATGAGCCTGTGTGCATTCAGGTGTCCCACTGAGCTGCCCACACCCAGATTACCCCACACAGAAACCTCTCACCCCACACCCTGATCCCCCCACACTTGGATACTGCTGGGCTGAGCCTGCTCATGCACACCTGGTGCACCTGGCACAGAGAGGCAGGGAGTCGGGGGTGTTTCTGGGGCAGGGCCAGTCCTTGCACTGCGTCAGGGTCAGCTGCAGCCTCACTGCCGAGTCTCTATGCTGGGGGAGGTGGGGGCTTCAGGGTGATCTCCCATCTCAATGCAGCCAGTGCCCTGTGCTCCCCACTGCCATGCTGGAGCCACATTTATTTACTGACAAATACAATTTGCAGAATTTTAAAATATTGTGTGCATAATTTTTAGGCGCAGAATTCTCTCAGGAATACAGAGTGCAACATTCTTGTAGGCCAAAATCCTAATAGGGAAAAACTGTCTTAAGTAAATTGTACTCTATTTTGCTTTATACTCCATTTTGCTACCTTCAAATTAGTAAAAATAAAAAAAATAAAATGTACTCCTTAAATTAGTAAGAAGAAATTGTTCTAAGTTTATTCTTTCCTAATTGTGTTAATAATTGTTCTTAAAAGTATAAAAGTTTTATGGCTCTAATTACTGCCTTATTTACTGTTTGGTATGTAAGTAAAAAAAGTGTGATAATTAATTAAAAAAAGACAGCTGGACCAAACAGTCAAGAAGGGAGTGAAGGAGTAGAGAGGCATCAGCTTTATCATCAGAATCACCCAGGTGGCAAATTGACGACCTCAAAGCAAAGGCATACACCCCAAAAACAAAATAAAAAATAAAGCAAAAAGAAAAAAAAATAAAAATAAAAAATCAGCTGCAAATAGTCCCAGTAACAACCCAAATAATGCTAATTAATAGCAACCTTAACTACCTTGTAATTAACAGCTCCAGTGTAACACAGCAAGGTCCAAAGACTTGTAATAAAACTTCTTCTTATAAAAAAAAAAAAAGGGTGTATTGCCCTGGGACTTTGGGTTCATTCTGCATCAACATCAAAGCTTCGAAGGCGTTCAACAAAGGCCTGGCTCCCCTCCCTCCTGTGCAATTTCAGCTGACCACTGGAACTGACAAAGCAACACTAAAAACTGGTAACTATACAATCTAGCTGCAAAACTGTGTGTCTGTGTGTGTGTAAATAAAAGCATATACTGATGTTAACGCTTAAAGGCGTATTGCCTTATTCCCTTTAAAAAAAAAGTCCGTATGCTTCTTATAAGCATAACATTCTGAATCACCATTTCCCACAAGACCACAGCGAATAACTGTCTCAGAATAACTACAGCTGTATCAGTTGCAACTACACTGAATTTGTTCATTTGTGCTATACAAGTACATAAAAGTGGTTTAAAAAGCAAAGTCTCACATAATTAATCCAAATTTTAAAGGTTTACATAAAAAACACATTTAAAGAAAAGCTATAATAAAACTACAGGTTCCAACCTAATTTTAACAAATTGCTACATTTAACAGGTATTTGAATTGCAAATGAAATACAACACTTACAAGTTAATTTGAAATTAAACTTTGGTTTTATGTTGGCTAAATTATAAAAAACACTGGACTGGAAATCTACTATGATTTGTATATTTATATTTGTAAGCCCTTTGAGGCTATATCTTTTTCTGTTCTGTAAAGAACTGTATTCATTTGCAGTCTTTTAAAAAATACTAATATAGAGACCAACAGCTTAGAAGGATTCAAAATTCAAAAAAGGATTAGATATTTATATAAATACTGAGAATATTCACTGTCAAATTAGATGGGATTTTTTTTAAAAAAGCACTCAAAAAACCCACAGCTTTAGAGCAATATAGACCACTAATGCTTCAGGACATAAGCTTTCTTCTGAGGGGATTAATAAGAAACTTCCCATTAACAGTTTGTTTCATAGTTGCCTGCTTCACAGTTTTTGCACATCTGCTAACAACTGCTGTCACATGGAGAACAATGGCCTACCTAAACCACTGGTTTGATTAAATAAAGCACTTCCTATGTTCCTATAAAAATAATATGGCCTCTCTCTTAAAGGAAGATTGGCACAGAACCTTTGACAAGGAAATGGGGTTTGATAATATTAATTTCTAGTTTAGGTATAGCATTTTTCACTTGCAGACTCCCATTTCCATTTTAAAGATGGGGAAATGAAGGCAGTGGGAGATGAAGTGACTGCCCAAGGTCACCCAGCAGCAGAGCTTGGAATCTGAATCTCGAATTTCCTGAGTCCCAGTCCATTGCTCTTCACAGTAGCCTACACTGCCTCTCCCTCCCTCTATCACTCTTTAGTCTGATTTATAGAGAGTTATAAAGATGACACGTGGTCCACAATATATGGAAAGAAAATCTGTGAAAAGAGTATCCAAGCTAGGGACAAGGGGAAAAAAATTGTCTGGCAAGCATCCTCTTCTATAAGACCTGCACATTCACTTTTTATAGCAACCTAAAATTTTATTCTTCAAATGTGATTTTTTTACCAAGAAACCATTCTTCAAAGGGCTGTACGGACCACATCTTGCTTTCAACCCTTTATATGACTTTTTGAGGTATCTTAACGAAAAAGACTGCGGGAAACAAATTCCAGTATCCCAGAACACCTGGACCACGAACACCAGTGCTCTGCGCGCTGTGTGTGCGCCTCCCCCTCTGTAGTTTTTTCTACCCTTCCCTTATACAAGAGATCTCGGGCACCTGTCCTGGGGGGTTTACTAGGCGCCCCTTCCCGCAGAGAGCTGCTCTGCCAACCCACGAACACTGGTCGTTCGCACGCCCTCCCCCCATTGGGAATAGCAGCAGCGAGCGAAACGCTCCACCCCAGCGCCTACCCCTGCTTCCCCCAGCCGCTCCCGGGCCTCTCCTCACCGAGGGGGTGGCGAAAGCAGGAGAGGCCTCCGCTCGCAGAAAGGCTCCACACCCAGCCTTAAGAAGACGGACGGCTCTCGGTGCCTCTGGCAGGGGCAAGGCCGTCGGGAGGGGCGATCCTTAAGAGGGCGTGAAAGGTGTGTGGCTAGGCCGCTGCCCAAGGGAGGCCCTGCCTGCAGCTCGGACCAGTGGCGTTGCACGGGACGCTCGGCGGAGACGGCGGCTGTTGTTGCTCAAGCGGGGCCGGGCCCTACCTGCGCGCGTGAGCCGGGGACCGGGCGCAGCAGGAGGTGGCGGCTCCGCCAAGGCTTCCGCAATCAGCCCGCGGCCGGCTCTGTTTCTCCTCGCGCAGCAGGCTTCCCTCGAAGTCAGCCCCTCCCTGGTCGGATTCCTGTCAGGACAGCATCGCTAAGACCCGGATGGAGCCGCTCTTCCTTCCCTTCCCACAGTGACCAAGCTCCGAGGCCCCGGATGGAACCGCTCCGCCTATCCTCCCCCCGGCCCCCGGGGACTAGCGACCGCGGATGTAGTTCCCCGTTTCAGCATCCTGAACAGCGACGGGCTGGGCAGGGAAAGGCGGAGCATTGGGACCCGGATAAACTTCTCCGTCGCGCCTCCCATTAGTTCCCTCTCCAAAGACCCGGATGGCCCGCTCCCATCAGGCACAGCGGCGGAGGACCCGGATCCCCCTCAGCGGGTAAGCTGAGGCCGCTTCCGTGACTGGAAGTAGTATCCCGGATGTAGTCTAGCTGCTCGCTTTCCGTCCGGGCCGAGCTCGCCCTCACTTCACCATAGAGATGACAGCGTGGGCCGCGGAGCCTGCCGGGAAGGAAGCGGCGGCGTGCGTGGGGGCGTGCAGAGAGCCTCAGCCGGCGGCTGGTGGCAGCGGCTGCTCCGTGAGAGCCTGGGACCCGCCACCATGTCGGGAGGAGGCAGCGCCGGGGAGTGGTGCCTGATGGAGAGCGACCCGGGCGTCTTCACGGAGCTCATCAAGGGCTTTGGTGAGGGGTCGAGCGGGGCCCGGGCAGGGGGCTGGGACCGGTGTCTGGGCAGGTGGCGGGCGGGCGGGCACTCTTGAGGCCTGCAGCTGCCCCTCCGCCTCTTGCGGGACGGGGGTGGCGCGTCGTTCGGGACCTGCCTGAACTTCGCCCCGAGCCTTTTCAGCGGCGTTGCTGGGGTGCGACACCCCCTACCTCTAGCAGGTGCAGATGGGCTGAGGCGGCGCTTTTGCTCTGGTGGGATCGGAAGGAGAGATGCCCAAATCTCCCAGCCGTCCCCCTCCGCTGGGAGGGTGCAGTGCCCAGCACCTGCTCAGCCTCTCCAGGGCTAGCTCTTCGCAGGGAAAGCCACGGCCCGCTCCGCTCCTTCTACGCTTCAGCCTGCCTCGACACATCCCAGCCTGCAGCACTGTTCAGCTCCCCCGAAACCCAGTGGGGCCCCATTTGTGCTTGAAAATGGGACTGCGTGGTTGTTATGGGGCAGCTGCGGCCCTCAAGCACTGAACTAATGCTGTTTCTTTGAGGAAGACCTTTGAGGCGTGCACACAGCTCAATAGCTGCAGTGAGCCCTGGCCAGGGTGTACACATCAGCATTTTGAGAGTAACTTAAAAAGAAAAATCCTGAATGAACAAACCTGTATACAGGTTTGCATGAGCATGTGCCTTCTGATGTGAGAGGTTTCTTTTAGCTCAGTATGTTGCATTTAAGATGTAGTACTTACATAGCACACTTCTGTCTTCCAAGTATTTCATAAATGGTAACTAGTACTCAGAAAACTTGTGTGAGGTAGGTAAATAATATCTTAATTTTACAACTTTGGACACTGAGTTATAGAGGACCAAGTGCTACCTTGATTTACACCACATACAATACAATTGGCACTATTGGGATTGTATGGATTGTTAATCAGTGTAGAATTTGGCCCAAAGAAGCTAAATTGTGTATCCAGGTCCACATAGTAGATTAAAGTCCTTTACTAGACTATCTTGACATATAGTTCTAAGCATGTTTCAGAGTAACAGCCGTGTTAGTCTGTATTCGCAAAAAGAAAAGGAGTACTTGTGGCACCTTGGAGACTAACCAATTTATTAGAGCATAAGCTTTCGTGAGCTACAGCTCACTTCATCTAATAAATTGGTTAGTCTCTAAGGTGCCACAAGTACTCCAGTTCTAAGCATGTTTCTTACCTTCTCTGCCTTTTCTTCTTCACTTACCTGACCCATGAATAAGTCTGACATTTTACACCAGGGCTTGCAAAAATACCTTGGTAGTGACACAAGTGTGGGCACTTAAGCCATCCATTTTTGCAAGCCATAAACTTTTTTCTTTTTTTTAAAATAAAAAGTTTCCATCCTTCATGGCTGTGAAGATGAAATGTGAATTATAAACCGTTGTAGTGTTCCTATGCTGGAGTCTTCAGACACAGATCCAGTGTGTCTTCTTTTGCTTGCAGCTTTGTGAAGCAGCACAACCCAAATGAGATTAACACATTTCTGGGCAGTAAAACTGTTACTGCTGAGAATCATTTTGGCAGCCCTGAAATTGTCAAATCATATTAATTTCATGCTGCTGCTGTTTGTGAAAGCTAAGAGTCAGGCACTGTAATTATTCATAATTTTTTGCGGGGAGGCAATGGGGGAGAGTGGTAGAATAGCAGAGACTTTCCTGCAGTCCAGAAAGCCTACAAGGGGTAAAATAGTGGAGATATGATCCTAGTCTTTAGGCAGCTGTAAGGAGGTGCCCCTCAAGAGTGCTGTATCTTCTGGAAAGAGGAAGAATTCTAGAGGGACGTGGAGCTAAGGTTTATCACATGAACTAGCCAGAAGCTGATATGAAGTTTCCTCATACCAAGATACTCAGACACCTTGGAAGAAATTTCAGCATACTTCCCAGCATGTGTTGATTGCAGGAAGCGCTGAATTTCTCACCAAAGGTTTGGTCCTGGACCTCACCAGTAAAGCCTGTCCCACCCCATCCTTTGTATCTTCATCTGGCTAGTAAATCTAGTTTTCCAGCTTGTACATCTCTGGAAAACTTCTCAAACTCTATTTTACATAGTCTGATTCTGTAAACTCTTGTGATGGCTAATTTAATTTCTTCTGTAGCTAATGAGGAAGGAATTAATATAATTTGACAACTGGATGATGCAAAAGACTGGTAATGGGATAAAGCATGTTTTGTTTTTACATTTGTGTCAGTGTCAAAATTGATCAATTTAAATGATCAAATTTGAAAGCCATTCAGTTGCCTGTGTTTCGTGAATTGTACTGGCCGTGTGTCTGATATGTGGAGCAAGAGCATTATCAAACTGTGTATATGCAACCTCCTCCCCGAGGGATAATTTAACAATTTGTCTTCTATGGAACCTGTTCATTATTCACTCTTCCGGTCTCCCACTGAAATAGGTTTAGATCCTCAGATGCTACAGACATCCATCAATAAACATTTTTAGTTCTTGGAGGATTTTTTTTTTTATGAGAGTGAAACCCAAATCCTCATTTGAAGCCTGAGTATTGAAACAAAAGACTTTGAGACACATCTGAGGACTGTTGATTGTTTGAATGTTGTACTATGTTATGCAAAAAGATTGGTTCTCTGTCTCCTGGTTAAAAATCCAGCTCTTAATTGGCCTTGTTGGCAATTGGCAGCACTATCAGTGAAGTGAAAGACTGAAAATGAACTATGCAGACTAAACCTTCCTTATTCCTAGAGATGGTCCTACCACGTCAAATCTGAGGCATATTGACAAGCTGTGCAGGAAGCTTGTGTTGATACTCGGTTTATGGGCAAATTGAGAACTTTAGTCTCCAGGATTGCCTAGTTTGCTCCTTTCACAAGTACTGACCTGATTTTTTTTAAAAAAACTATTTTTGTAGTAGTTAAATATGAATGAATATTAAGTCAAATTAATATGTTTATGTAGTGTTTTACATACTTTTACCTACAGTATCTTATTGCTGTCTCTCTGTCACAAAGTGAAAATTAGTGGCCTTATGAGATTCTTGTGGTTCTCCATTAAAATATTTAATTGACTGTTTCTTATTCAGTAAACAGTGATTCCCCTCCCCCCACAATGATTTGCTTTCATGCTTCTGCTTAATTTAGAAATGGAAGATTTTGTGGCTAAAAGCATAGGTCTGGAAGTTCCTGGGGTTATCTTCTTGGCTTAGTCATACACTTCCTTTGTGATGAACAAGTTACTAAATTTTTTGGACACAAGTTTGCTCCTTTAAAAAATGAGGCTAATTATTCTACTTTGGATATATGATGCTATAGTAATGTTTGCGAAGGACGGTTACCTCCTCTGATGGAAGGTGCTGCTATGGTGGAAGGGTTATAACTATCACTACTAATATATAGCTTAAGTAATACAAACACTAATTGAATATATATATTTATACATGAAGTAAATTAATGGTTTTAAAAGAAAGCTGCAAACTTTGTATTATACTTGACCCAAAATATCTCCTGCTGACTTTTGTGGTTTTACAGTCCCGTTATTTCTTAAATAAAGACTGAAAAATCAACACAAACAGTGGAATCTAATGACACAGTGACACTCTGTTCATTTGACAATGCTCACTCTATAAAATTACGCAAACTGGACTAAATAACTTTTTCTTTAATCTCTCATCCATATCAGTCATAGGCTTTTTTTCTTAAGTCTGGGCTTAGTTATAAGTAAGTTTCTTTGTGTGTACATATATATGGCTTTTTCCTCTCCAATTTAGGATAGTTAAAACTATAGCTTTGCTCTTTCAGGTTGCAGGGGAGCACAAGTTGAAGAAATATGGAGTCTGGAGCCAGAGAACTTTGAAAAATTAAAGTAAGCTATTGGATCATAGAATATTAGGGTTGGAAGAGACCTCAGGAGGTCATCTAGTCCAATCCCCTGCTCAAAGCAGGACCAACCCCAACTAAACCATCCCAGCCAGGGCTTTGTCAAGCCGGGCCTTAAAAACCTCCAACGATGGAGATTTCACCAGCTATGTAACCCATTCCAGTGCTTCACCACCCTCCTAGTGAAATAGGTTTTCCTAATATCCAACCTAGACCTCCCCCACTGTATCTTGAGACCATTGCTCCTTGTTCTGTCATTTGCCACCACTAAGAACAGCCTAGCTCCATTCCCTTTGGAACCCCCCTTCAGGTAGTTGAAGGCTGCTGTCAAATCCCCCCTTATTCTTCTCTTCTGCAGACTAAATAAGCTCAGTTCCCTCAGCCTCTCCTCATAAGTCATGTGCCCCATTTTCGTTGCCCTCCTCTGGACTCTCCAGTTTGTCCACATCTTTTCGGTAGGGCCAACAACTGGACACAATACTGCAGATGTGGCCTCACCAGTGCCAAATAGAGGGGAATAATCACTTTCCTCCATCTGCTGGCAGTGGTCCTACTAATGCATCCCAATATGCTGTTAGCCTTCTTGGCAACAAGGGCATACTGTTGACTCTCTAGTTGTCGTTGTGGCCTTTGTTTTAGAGCTGACCCTAAATTCAGATTACTATGATGGGAGAAAAATCTGTGCTGATGCAATTTAAAAATATTTCATAAAACATTTTTAGAAGGACTTTTTCCCTCTACAAATGTTATTTATCAATGTTATGGTAATACCTGAGATCAGTGTCCCATTGTGCTGGATAATTTACAAACCTAGTAAGAGACAGTCCATCTTGTGAAAGACATAAAACTAAATAGACAAGAAAAACAAATGATGAGGAGAGAGAGAGAATTACCTTCATTTTACAGATTGAGAACTTGTATGAAATCTTCACTGGGAATCTTAGCTTTATGGATTTTTCCTTTTGCACTTAGCAGGATTACCAAATTTATAGTTTCAGTGCTTATCAATGCTTGGATAATGAATCTGATATTTGTTTCCAAAGAAAGTGTTATGAATATTATTATTGATGAACTCGCCAGATGTATCATGCAGGGTTTTTTTAATCATCCAGTATATTTCCTGTGTGGAGGGTGGTGGTGGTGTGGGGAGGAACAGGGTCTAAGGTTAATATGTACTGGATTTCTTTAACTTCACTTTAACCTCTGAATGTGTATTAGAACAGAAGCAAACTGGCACTTAAAGCCCAGTTTACCAAGTGATCAATGAGCCAAAATTTTACTTTTCAACAGTGCTATTTGAGCACTAACTCCACCTGGAATTGTGGGTGGCATCTCTGAAAATTTTTAATCATTCAAAGTTAGAGGTCACATCTCGGAGTCTGAGCCGAACTGACAATGTTTAGAAGGGAAGAGTTAACTGAGTTGCCTTATCAGATGGATACACTGAGATTTAAAATAGTTTGCACAGTTCTTTATCTACACACTTTTTCTGCTTTGACCTTTTATTTTATAGACCCGTTCATGGGCTGATCTTCCTCTTCAAGTGGCAGCCGGGAGAAGAGCCAGCAGGCTCTGTTGTTCAGGATTCCAGACTAGACACAATATTTTTTGCTAAACAGGTACAGTAATTTCAGTGACTTCCTTAGGTGCCCCATGAAACAGGGTTTTTTAGTGCAGAAAAACAGAAGATAACTGAAGGGTGCACAAAGGTGAACAACTGTGTACGAGGTATGTTTAGTCAGACAAAATCTTGCCAAACAAGGAAAAGTAAAATCCTGTTGGGAGAAGGAGCTGAAGAGTAAATGAAAATGATGCTTTTAAAACTTCCTTTCAGTGTCATAAAGGATTATTTTGAAGGTTTTTTTTTCTTTAAATCTTCATGAGTCAATGATATTTTGAAACCACTTTCAACAAAAGATTATGGGGGAAAATTTTATTTCAGTCCATCAAAGTAGAACTGCTATCACTATATTTCTCAAATGCTTTTTGTTATAGGAAATGCTCACATTCTAGAGCCATATTTACCTGTTCCCTGTACAAACTTGATCTGAAAGTATTCCTTTAATTATTTATATCTGAAATACATAAGGTTTGAAACAAACGATTGAAAATGTTGTTTATGCTAATGAAATCCATCTTATATCATTAAAGATATAATGCACTAATACAGAATTCTTGTATTTTTTGCTTTGGCAGGCAGATCAATGTATATCATTAGTGACTTAGAAAAGCAAGGAAGAGTAACCAGATCAAATGTAAATTTTCTAACCAAGAGAAGTTAGTTCAGTAGTAGGTTTTTTTGTTTTGTTTTGTTTTTTTGTGTTTTTTTTTAAATGCATATAGGTGTGTATGACTGGCTAGAGCTGGCCTTTGTGGCTTCTTACAGAAGGCCCTGTGTCTGCCTGCACCCTGCCCCAGGAAAGGAGCAACAAAGGTGGGTCCTCCAGGCCTGCCTAAAGAGGCTGCACAGAAGCAGCCAATCAGACCAGGAGGCTCAGAAAAAAGGAGTTGTAATGCCTTAGCAGATTAGTTGTTGGCTGGGACCAGAGGGGCAAAGAAGGGTGCTCCCCTGTCTCTGGCCAGAGAAGCTCAAAGGACAAGTAGAGCTGGGTTCTGGCTGCATTTGTTCAAGCTCAGGGAGAGAGGACCTGAAAACTTAACCCTAAGTAAGGGGCAAAGATAAAGGGGCCAGATAGAGGGAGGCCTGGGGAAGTAGCAGCAACAAATCTAAGTGAGCAGTACATGGCAGCTATTGACAGTGTTCCTGAGCTGAAACCAGGTGTGGGGGAGCCAGGGTTCCTCCACGGACCACTGGCAAAGTGGTGCAAACCCCAAGAACGGGGTAAGGTTTGTTTGGAGGCCCAAGCGAAGGGCTGAATTAAAGGGCCCAGGACTGAGACTGAAGATCCTGGTGAGGCCAGATAGACAGTTTTGGTTGGACTTCTGTTACCCTGGAAGGAGTTAGTTTTGATTGTATGACCCGGCCAGAGGGCTGAGCCACTGAAGATCCACCAAGCAAAGTTGACAACCTACAGGGGATGTCAGGAGTGGGAAAGGACTGTGGTAGCATACCCAGCCGCTAGGAGGCACTCAAGAGGTGAGCTTTCCCCTCTATCACAACTTGGTATCACAGCTGGGGTTACGAGACTCACGTGAGTGATGCTTACTCCTGTCTCTAGTGCATGAGGTCTGATATCCCATCTGAAGCTTGACAGTGAGCCCGGAAGCCATGACATCATCCAAATAAGCCTGGGTGTCTCTAGTGCCAAAGGGAAAGGAGGCAGATGGCCTGCTACGTAGATACATCTACTGTGCGTTTGAAGGCAATGCAAGTTCAGTTTGCCCCTGGAGTAACAGAGACAAGACTGATTATTGGCAGATACAGAGTACTGAGATGCTGGGAGAGGTCAAGGTCCCGAAGGATGCCTTCCCTCAGATGCCAGAGGCTCTGATGGCTGCTAAATAGACTGATAAAACATGGTTTGGGGCCATGAAGAGTTAAGGCCAATGGGAAATGTGGTAAGTGTATCAGCAGTTCAGTGAGGCTCACAGAGAGTAGCGGAACGTGTGATTTGAACTGCCAAAACAGCTAGACAGGCTAGAGAAGCAGCAGCACCTGTTATGGATCCTGCAGGAAAGAAGCAGCAATGACTTCAAGCACTGGGTAGACAAGAATGATCCAGTGGGACTGAAACTGACTGAAGAGTTGTTATGGTTGTGGACACTGCTTGCTCTTGAGTGAACTGGGGTGGGGAAAGACTGAGTTGCTGGGGTGAGCTGTGGGAAGAACCACAAACTCCGCTAGTGGCAGGGAGGTGGACAAGGATAATTGTCTTTGGTTTGAAGAGATGGGCCACATAAAAAAGGTTTTGCCCTTTTGAAGATGGACTTGCTGCAGGAAGAGATGCAGGAGCCCAAAGAATAAGTAAGGTAAGAAAAAGGTGTCTGATGGCACAAACGCCGCTGCGCTCAGTGCCTCAGAGCCGGACTTGGAAACAGCATATACAACTGGTCGGCAAACCTATCCAGTGGAGTATGGAGGAGTGTGGAATGAAACAACTACGATCACTGGCACAAATCTTGTTGAGGTGTCAGTGTACACAGACGTGCCCCGGGGGGCCAGGAGGTGACACCAAAGAGCCCACAAGGGGAACCTGGTGACATGAGGCAGACTCAACTGGCAGTCCTAAGAAAACATGAGCTGTTGGATGTCTTTCGGAGGAGATAAGACCAAGGCTTCTGAAAAGGGCTCAGCCTTGAGAGCAGAGAATGTAAGAAGCCCTCTCTTCTTGCCAAAGAAGTATAGTAGGGGACTTGATGCTATGAAAGAAGCTAGATGGAAGGCTCTGGAGGAAAATAAGCCTGAATTGCAGAAGCTCTTCAGGCAGAGTTGCTGAGAGAAGACCCTGACTTTGCAGGGCACCTGACTAATCAAGGCAAGGACTACAAAAACTCTCCATACAGAAGCCTGAGACAGAAGACCCTACCAACCAGGGCACGGACTAATAAAAGCTCTCCATAGAGAAGGGCCTGGGAGAGAATACCCCGAGAAAGCAGGGCAAAGACTGCATAGGAGAGAACATTGTCTTCAGGCAGGACCACCACCCCAAATCCTTTCTGTGTGGGGAGGTATGTGATGAGGTATACCTGGCCTTCATGGCTCTATACAGGAGGTCCAACAGTTCTACACCCTGCTGTAGGAAAGGAGTGACAAAGGTGGGTATTCCAGACTTGCCTAGAGAGGCTGCACAGAAGCAGCCAATTGGAGCCCAGCAGGCTCAGATAAAAATAATTGTAGGGGCTTAGCAGGTCAGTTCTTGGCTGGGGCTAGAGGCTCAAAGAGAGGTGCTCCTCTTTTTGGCCCAAGGAGCTCAAGGGACAACTAGAGCTTGGTTCTGCTGCAGTTGCTCCAGTTGGGGGAGAGGACCTGAGAACTGCACCCCTAAGGTAAGCAATGAAGATAAAGGGGCCAGGTAGGAGGTCGCCCAGGGTAGAGACAGCAGTGAATTGAAGTGAGCAGTACATGGCTGCAGTTTATAAGGTTCCTAAGTTGGAACTTGGAGTAGTGGCTGAGACCAGGTTCCCCCACTGTCCAAGTGATGTGAACCTTAAGAAGGAAAGAAGCATGTTTGGAGCATGAAGCATGAATGCATGGATTAAGAAGCATGTTTGGAGGCCTGAGCAAAGAACTAAATATAAAGTGCCCATAGCTGGGACTGAAGATCCAGATGAGGACAGACATAGTTTTGGTTGGACTTTTGTTACCCTGGAAGAGACTATGCCACTGAAGACCCACCAAGCAAGGCTGACAACCTACAGGTTACACCAGGAGCAGGAAGAGGACTATGGTACTGCACCCAGCTACTAGGATGCTCATAAGAGGTGAGCCCCACCCATCATATCTTGCCTCTCAAACATAGAGGTATAGCATTCAGTTTAAACCCAATATTCATCCTTCCCACAAAATTTATATTATGTTCCTATTTGTCCTTGTAAAGATCTGAAATCTCGCAAATCTTGAAACAGAGCTTATAGAAATGTATCATAAGTAGAACACTGTTATTTTTGTTCCTTGTTTTGTGTCTCTGTTCTAAATTGAGACCATGATCTGACATTTGCATTTTTGGAAGTTGAGAGGTATCCACATAGATCTATGCACAAGTAGAAATGTGGGAGATAAAAGCATACTTAACCTCTCTGTCATAGCTTCTCTATATCTGTGCTTCTGTCATACGCTGATGAAAATTCATCTATGCTTTGTTCTTACCCCGTTGTCTTCCTTTTTCACTCCTCTTTTGCCCTGCTGTAGAGGCCCTCGTTCCTTGGCCTTTCCTAATCCCACTTTCTTCCCTTTCTCTGCAAACCTTCTCAAACAAGAAGTCTAAGATCCAGCTGTGATCTTGTAACACCATGAGGTAGCCGACAGTTTCTGTCTAGTGTCTGGATGAATGGTTGGTTGCATATTCGCTATTCTGGGTTCTGCTTTCTATCATAATCAAACATGCTGTTGCTTTTTAAATATTCCAGACCACTTGTGTGTTCCCCCACTTTACGCTTGCTCATGTCTTTTCTCTTCCTCCATTAGGCTTGTTTCTGAAGCATTGCACTTAGTGTTTAACAACTTGTTTTATTTGATTATGTTTAAAGGAGCCTTATTAGAATTGAACTCTAGAATGCAAATACAGAGACTTAAGCTCAAATAACATTACAATTCTGAATGGAAAAAGCTAGGAAACCTCAAAACAAATGGTGAAAGAGTGTTTAATTTCCAGGGTTCTTGGTATTTTCTGAACCCTGAAAGTATAGCTCATCTTTGTAATGGGAGAAAGGGAAGTCCGTAGGCTTTTTGGGATACCCTCTTACAGACAGTAATGACTGCTTTGGAGTGTCTGGCCTACTGTACAAATACAATAAATATATTTCTTTTAAATGGTGAAAAGTAGCTAATATGCGCTGGTAACTGCTCTTAAAGTAGTAGTGCATGATTTTGCCACATGATGGCACCAAATATTTGAAATATGACCTACGAGGGAATGGGCTCGTACCTTTTTGCTTGTTTCACCTTGTCCGTATTAGACAAGTGCAGCAGCTTAAGTAAATCAAAGCACTTGATGATATAAGGATGCCTGAAAGAGTTTTGCTTGTTTCATACATTAGAAATTCACATTTGTCTGGACTGAAAGATTTAGTGTGACTAGAGATCTAGTAAAATTATGGCTTACAGGAGAGTGAAAGCTGATCATTAAGAGGGGAAGAGTGTTGTGTTTTGTTTTTTTTTTAAAAGAGACTGCTAAATAGGTGTTTGAAGTTTTAAACTTTTAGTGATTAAAATTTAGGGGAAAGTAAACCTGCGTTTAAAGAATCAGCCACATCAGTTGTGGTCTGAGAGCTGCAAAACAAGGGAAGATCAGGGCTGTTTCTTACATTTCTAAGATGTAAGAAATGGGTGGGGAGTGGGGGCAGTAAAACTTCCTTTATACATCATAAAGAAACAAAAAGGGGCATAAGCCTAGTTTTGTTTTTTCTTTTCCTTTGCAGGTCATCTTCAGAACAGATTGCTATTTTATAAAGTCTTTCCATTGCCTCTTTTTTTTTTTTTTTTTTTTTTTAAAGAACAGATGAATAAAATACCTTTTTTTTGTATGTAATCCACCATAGTGTATGGGGAGGGTGAGCAGATCTTCTGTCTGGGCAAGCAAACTTTCCTGGCAATTGTGTAAAACTGCAGTAAGCCAGTGGAGTAATAAACATTAGGGATTGGTGGCCTGTCAGTTTGCATAGTCACTTTAAAAAAAATAATACAGTGAGAGTTCCAAACATCTTGAGGATCCCAACTCTTTTGTTCTCAAAACCCAGATTTTTAGCCATCTTCCTTCCATATGTTCTTTCTCTAAAAAATTACAATCTAGATAGAGACCTTGTACTCTGTGTTCTTAACTTCTGTGTTGAGAAGTTTTTTTTTAATCTTTATATTGATAAGACTAAGTGTATGTCCTTGTATGATAGTGCTATAATATGGCAACTAAATTAAGGTATTCTCAGTGCTACAATTCAATTTGTACCTAAGCTTCCATACATCTTGAAACTTTCAAAAAAAGATTTCTGAATGTAAACTTCACATGAAAAGATCATAACTCTGAAACAGTGTTTTATTATAAAATTTAAATACCTCGCATGACAATGGAACAATCTAAAAACAAGATTTGGATGCATCTGAGCACTTTTGCAGCACATGAATATGTACCGTAGTTGTGGGTTAGTAACTGAAATCTAACAGCTACTGTGTATTACAGGTTAGAGCTTGAGTATTTTGAGAAATAAATTGAATGATAGTTTGTTTAATATGCATGCTTATTAACTTTTTATTATCTTCATCAGTTTTATATGTACTCATGTTAAATTTGGCCTCCCTGTTATGCCTAGGTATGATATGGTCCTCTATTTGGGGGCTCAGAACTCTGGATGATCTTACATGCCATTTGAGCTAGGATACCTAGGCACAATGAGGTGAGTTAAGGATACGATTTCAGCCTTAACTCTGAATGTCTTAACGTCTGTGTGTTGTTAACCAGACCCTTAATTTTATTTTCCAAACACAGTGGTTACATGTGTTAATGCCACCACTAAGGTATTCAATAATCATTAATGTTGTTGCAAACCACTGTTTGTTTGTCAAGGAACAATTGCTCATGGCTTAGCACAAAGGTCTTGGCAGAAGTAGACCCATCTCTCCAAGAGCAACATTTGCACAAGTTGCCACTGTGGGTTGATACATTTATACTGATTTTTTTGGGGGGGAGTGTCCAATATTTTACTAGCCAAGTATCAGGATGACACATGCATTTTTACTGAGTATTCATTCACAGTTTTTCAGCAGCATGATAGAACACTAACTAGGAACTAAGCACGTTGTACCTGGGCGAGGAGGAAGGGTCACTTCCAAAGAATGGATTTTAGGCATAACTGCATCCCAGTAATCTGGGGAGATTTGTTGTGTTCATGTAACGCTCCCATTGACTTAAATTGGTTGAGGATCAAGCCCTTTATGTTTGCAGGTTTAGTAATGCTAAATTTGAGCATTGAGATTGGCCCAATTTGAGCATTAACCAAGTTAATAGACAAATGAATTAATTATTGAACATTTGCAGCTCATTGCACATACAATACAGTCATGGAGGGATTGTCTATAATGGAGTATAACTAATATAGAGAACTTACCTTGGTTCTGGAAGGTAAAATTGTGCATCTGTTGAAAATAACAAGTCTTAGAACCCAAATCTACCCTATAGTAACATGGTTGCATTTGGCTGCAGATCTAGTAAAATCATCTATTTTGTGGCATGCAGAAGTTTAGAAGATGAATCTACAAGATTCACAGTGATACAAACCCATATATTATAATGCAAAAGAGAATAGCTGACCTACAAGACCAAGGTACTTCTCCCCTGTCCACAAGAAAGTGGATTGGCATATTGCATTGTAATATATGTGATGCTACACGAGAAATCAACCCAGAAACTCAAGCTGATGCACAAGGTTGATGCCCACTTATTAATGTGAATATCACCGGGAGCATGTGACATGTGTGCTCTGGGATATGCATTAACTGCATATTGGTTTCTGAGTGGACTTATGATGATCGGTTTAAATCAGTAAAGCCAAAAGCTTTGTACTAGCTTATTTAAGATAGCCTTATGCCATACTGCTGCAGTGTGGCATCAACACAGATGCTTAAGTAGAAGGGCAAATACTTGGGGAGACACCAATAGAACCAAAGAAAAGACAAGGTGGGAGTGGGGTTAAGTAACCTAATCTTCCTTTCTGTTTTTGCTCTTGTATGTCTGGCTGTCATCTGAAGTGCCCATCTTCATCTTCAGTTACCATGTTGATTTCCCATCCAACCCCTTAGCCTCCCACCTCCATGTCTTCCCTTCCTTGTTTGACTTTCAGTCTTGGATCAGCTTTTCTAGTTACCAAAACAGCCATTTGCTCAATCTTGTCTTCACTGCTCCTTTTTACCCTCTTTGTGTCTTCCTGTCCTTCTGTAACTTATGTTTATGACTTATGTCCCCTCCTCTGATTTATCAACTCAGTAATGGACTCCTTTGCCCCTCATTCTTGGTGCAAAGCCCATCCCACCACTCATAGCTCACTCCTAACATCCACATGCTCCACTTGCTCAGCAACTTACTTCACTACAAACTTCTTTTTCTCTTGCAGTTCCTCTATTAAGAAGAGCTACTTCTCTACTCTCAATTATCCTAGGCCTGCAATCCCATCTATATGCCACTATTTGGCTCTGTCGTAAAACTCTCTCATTGTTCTCCCACTATCTTGCCAACTTTTTAGAAAGAGATGTTCCCTTTTCCCTACTTCTCTCCATAGTCACTGAAGTTTATCACCCACTTTTCAGTTGCCCCCATTACCCCATCATCTCCTGTTTTATGATTCCCTATCCCCCCCACTTTTGTTTTTCTCCTTAATCTCTTGGTCTTCCGTTCAGTTTTTCATCTTATAATAAATCTGCTGTGGTCTCCCCTCATTCGAAGGTCCTACTCTAGACTTCATCTGTCTCTCCAGCTAATCCCATCTCCCTTCTCTCTGTCACCTAAAGTTCATATATATTCCATCTTCAACTGTTACCTCAACTTCTCCCCTTCATTCTGGCTTGTGACCTTTGCACTCTACTGCAACTGCTCTCACCAGTATCTAGAAGTACCCTTCCTGGTCATTTGTCAGAGCTTCTATTTCCAACCTCATCATCCTCAACATTGAGAACCTTCTATACATATCATGCAGTTTTTAAAATCTTGTCCATCCTTATCTTTCACAGCTGTGTGCTGTTTTTCACTTTCTGCCAATCTTCAGTATGTCTTCATGCTTCTACTCCCCTTTCTCACTTCCTTAGTTGAGGACATGATGGTGTTCCCTTGTGCTCTATCCCTTGGCTTGACTGTATAATTGTGGATGTAGATGCTCTGTGTAAACATGTGTAACTGTCATTGTGTCCTAATTCTACTATTGCTTCCCATTGTCTTACACCCACTTATTGCATCTTATTTCAAAAATGACTACTTTCTATGAAGCAAAGTCTGTCTTACTGATTATTTGTTGTACACAATGCTTAGAACATTGGGACTCCAATCTTAACAGGTGGCTTTTGGGCATTACCAATCAATTAATTATATCTGGCATGGTGTACAACATTAGAACAGCTGAGTCTTCTCAAAAAAGGGGTGATGTTTGAGGTTCTTTCTAGGAGGTGAGGGGGCAAGGAAAATGAGGAGAGGGTAGAGGGTCAAATCTGTGAATTCAATAAGATAAGAAATAACTGTCCATCTTGGCTTTGTCCTTCATACCAAGATGGCTGTATTTAATGTGTAACTTGTGAATTACTCAAAATAACTTTTTTGTCTTCCCCCTCCTCCTATATACATTTTGAGGCATGTTGTAACACTGCACGTTTGGTAGAAGAGCCGTACAATCTCCAAGAGCATAATTCCATATTTTCCATTAAATAGCAGATCTAGGTTAACTGTATTTCCTACATGCAAAGCTATGCATGCGCTTGAAGGGGAAAAAGGCTAAATATGTATTCTAATTCAGTAGTATAGATGCAGTCCAGTTTTCTAGTGACACACTTAGTTTTGGACAATTGAATGTA
This sequence comes from Lepidochelys olivacea, assembly GCF_965140295.1. Lineage (NCBI taxonomy): Eukaryota > Metazoa > Chordata > Testudines > Cheloniidae > Lepidochelys > Lepidochelys olivacea. The sequence continues at coordinate 61,372,726 of NC_140418.1, read as the reverse complement.
AATTCATATCATGGAGCAATATACTGTTCACTACATAAAGTACAAATAGAGCACTTTCTAGCACCGTGGTATCTTGTGGATTTTGTTTTGTTTTCCCCAATCTTGACAAAGAAAAGGTGTCAGTGTGTTCTGACCTTCTTTGACTAGAATACGGATGTTCTCTGTTCACTTTTTTTTGTTGGAAGTGGTTTCATGTTTACAGCCCTGAAATATATTTCAAATACTTGATATATAATTAAGCTCTTACATTGTCTTCTTTTAAAATGTATGTAAACCTTTATGCTGGATGTTACTCACACAGACTGGAAAGTCTTCTCCCCATCCTCTCTCCCCCCCCAAGCCTTCAAATTTACTGAGTGAAACAGCTAATAATCCTCCCTCATGCTGCACATAGCCCCAAACCAATACAAAGTAATTTCTTGTCCAAATTCTGCCCTTTAATTACACCCTTGTCAACTCCATTGACTTCAGTGGAGTCACATAAAGGTAACTAAGGGCAGAATATGGCCTCATATCTTTTATGACCACTTTTTGAAAGGTAGTATTCACTCTCCATCCTTCAACATATATAGACCCTATATTTCACTTCCCTTTAAAAAAAAAAAAAATTAGGGCTGTCGAATAATTTGCAGTTAACTCATGCGATTAACTCAAAATTTTTTTAAAAAATTATGATTAATTGTACTGTTAAACAATAGAATATCAATTGAAATTTAATATTTTTGGGTGTTTTTCTACCATATTGATTTTGATTGCAACACAGAATACAAAGTGTACAGTGCTCACTTTATATTTTTTATTACAAATATTTTCACTGTAAAAATGATAAAAGAAATAGTATTTTTCAATTCACCTCATAGTGCAATCTCTTCATCGTGAAAGTGTAACTTACAAATGTAGAGTTTTATTTTTTTATTACATAACTGCACAACAAAACAATGTAAAACTTTAGAGCCTACTGGTCCACTCAGTCCTACTTCTTGTTCAGCGAATCGCTAACACAAACAAGTTTGTTTACATTTATGGGAGATGCTGCTTGCTTCTTATTTACAATGTCACCTGAAAGTGAGAACAGGTGTTCGCATGGCACTTTCCTTGCCAGTGTTGCCAGGTATTTACGTGCCATATGCCCCTTCGTGCTGCAGCCACCATTCCAGAGGACATGCTTCCATGCTGATGGTGCTCTTTTAAAAATTAAAAAAAAAATGCATGAATTAAATTTGTGACTGAAGTCCTTGGGGGAGAATTGTAGGTCTCCTGTTCTGTTTTACCTGCATTCTGCCATATATTTCATGTTATAGCAGTCTCGGATGATGACCCAGCACATGTTCATTTGACAAAACACAAAGAAAATACAGTGTGAGATTTCCAAAAGTAGCTACAGCACTCAACCCAAGGTTTAAGAATCTGAAGTGCTGTCCAAAATCTGAGAGGGATGAGGTGTGGAGCATGCTTTCAGAAGTCTTAAAAGAGCTAAGCTCTGATGTGGAAACTATAGAACCCCAACCACCAAAAACAGAAATCAACTTCCTTCTGGTGGTATCTGACTCAGATAATGAAAACGAACATGTGTCTTCGGTCCGCTCTGCTTTGGATCATTATTGAGCAGAAACTGTCATCAGCATGGACACATGACCTCTGGAATGGTGGTTGAAGCATGAAGGAACATATATGCATCTTTAGTGCATCTGGCATGTAAATATCTTGCGATACCGACTACAACATTGCCAGGCAAACTCCTGTTCTCACTTTCAGGTGACATTGTAAACAAGAAGCGGGCAACATTATCTCCTGCAAATTGTAACCAAACTTGTTTGTCTGAGTGACTGGCAAACAAGAAGTAGGACTGAGTGGACTTGTAGGCTCTAAAGTTTTACATTTGTTTTATTTTTGTATGTAGTTATTTTTTTGTACATAATTCTGTATTTGTAAGTTCAGCTTTCATGATAAAGATGTTGCACTACAGTACTTGTATTAGAATTGAAAAATACTATTTCTTTTGTTTTTTACAGTGCAAATATTTGTAATATAAAGTGAGAACTATACACTTTGTATTCGGTGTTGTAATTGAAATCAATATATTTGAAAATGTAGAAAACATCCAAAAATATTTAAATACATGGTATTCTATTGTTTAACAGCGCGATTAATCGCGATTAATTTTTTTTAATCACTTGACAGACTTAAAACACATGTTTTAGGCTATGTATCTCTCTTAATGTACAAAAGCTCTGACTAACATTAAGGTTTTGATTTACTTTTTCAAAAGGTAGAATATTTTTTACCAAAAAAATATTCAGGAAGGCGAATTAAGGCTGATACTCTATCTTATTATTAACTGGCTTGAATTTTTTGTTGTACTAGTTTGTGGAGTAGTCTCAGCTTTTAAAAATAAACTTGGATTGAAGGAAGATATGTGCTCTATAAAATGAGGTGAACAGCAAAAACTTTTGAGTGAAATTTATAAAACTTTTTAAATTCAGAACAGATCTGAATTTGAGAATAACTCTTAATGTATTTACTAAGTTTATTTTTTTTTAACAGGACCATCTTAACTCTAGGTCGTATGCGGTACCTTCTTTGCCAAAATATAAATTTTTAAATCTTTTCCCCTGTTTGTCTAATTGTAGTGTTCATTGAATGGTATCATTATATTTTTAAGGGGGAAATAGAAACAGCTTTTCTAGAGATATGTACAACCAGGTTCAGACAGGTTTTTTTTGTGTTCAGTAATACCTTACTCTGCCTGTGGTACCATTGAAATCAAGCAAGGTGCTAGTCTGCCTGAGTAAGGATGAAGCCCTGAATCACTAGTAGAATAGGGTTATACACTAAAAGTAACACATGCGTCTTAAAAGTAAGCAAAAGATTCTTTGCTGTGCTTTAGCAATTGATGACATCACTACATCTTTCTTTGTCAGGTTGTTGCGTTCTTTACTCTGTTTTTAACTCTTCTTTTAGAGGAAGTGAGAGGGCAAATTACAGGGTGTTTCTAATATATTTACTTAGAATAATTGAACTTTTTGTCTGTTTTGCCAATTGCACCCATACAACCAGCATCACTTGGTTTGTCTTGTACAGCAGAGCTTTTATGGCTGTCCAGGCTAGATTTACTACCTAGGTGGAGTAAATGTTTACCAAAAAATAGGTACTGCTTCCAGACTGCATTTTTGTAACCTAAATCAGAGCCATGTAATCTATGGAGAATAAGGGTTTATAAAGGAAGAATTGGCCCAACTTTAATTCTTTTTATGTGATCATCTGTAATGAACCTGTCCTCACTTTCCATACCTCTTTCTAGGTAATAAACAATGCTTGTGCTACTCAAGCCATAGTAAGTGTGCTGTTAAACTGTATCCATCAAGATATCCATCTAGGAGAGACACTAGCAGAATTTAAAGAATTTTCACAAAGTTTTGATGCTGCGGTAAGTGCAACTAACTTTTGTACTTGATGTACACTGATTTGAACAATTGGCTTATGTTCTATTTATCTTATTTTATCTTTTATGTATATTTTTAGATGAAAGGTTTGGCACTAAGCAACTCTGAAGTGATTCGGCAGGTTCACAACAGTTTTGCCAGGTAACAAAAGTTGTGCATGTTACGAATCATACAAAATCCAGTAACCTTTTCTCTTTCCATTCAGCATTGTATCTATTTACCTTTTAGACAGCAAATGTTTGAGTTTGATGCAAAGTCATCAGCAAAAGAAGAAGATGCATTTCACTTTGTAAGCTATGTTCCTGTTAATGGAAGGCTGTATGAACTAGATGGACTAAGGGAAGGACCAATTGATTTAGGTAAGTTTAGTTCACTGTGGCGAATTTAAACATTGTACCTTGTTGCATTTTTGGTGGTCATATGTGACCAAAACAAATTGTTCTTTTGAGATAACAGCTGGTTCTGGTTAATACTTTTGATCTTTCACTGAGAGACTTATTTAGACGGTGTATTGAAAAGGGTGATCAACTGGATTAGTCCGTCCCCCCCTTTTTTTTTCCAGGTTTTTTCCTTTCAGCTAGTTTTTGTGATGTCAGAATCTTAAAATTCTGTTATTCATTCCCTTAATATTTTAGTTCCAAGGCAAAATCAACTGGACAAAGAAGTAGAGCCTGTTAATGCTAGGTCAAGAAGTTAAATCTAATCTTTTCATTCCACTTAAAATGTAATCATCTATCAGATGTCTCTTCTAATTTTTAAGATTTGCAAAGTCTTATTTGGTATTAAACTAACTCAGTTTCACCTGGTACAATACTTGTTACCATATTTCTTCATGTTGCCTTCCACCTCCTTTTTTTATATTCCAGGGAACATGTTAATCATCTTTGTAATCCTAATGTTATGAGAGTAGAAATGTCACTACTTGGCTTTAAATTGATGCTTTATTTGTCCCTTGTAATATTTATTATGGTAAAGTAAAAACTAGTAAAGTAAATACATCATCGAAAGGTGGATTTCTGTCAGTTTCTCAAATATTAAGACAAATGTCAAATATTTAGTTTCAGTATAGTGCATCTTTCATTTTGAAAGATTCTGATCCCTTTTAAAAAAAAAAACAAAAAAACTTCCTACTGGACAATGGCCCTGATGTAGTCAGACCTGCATGTCATATCATTGAAGTATATAGGCTTTCTGTGGACATAGGGGTCTGTTGGCATGAAATCCATTTGCAGGATGGGGAGTATGCTTATAGTAACTGTTCAACTCACTACTATAGCAAAATACAGAATTTAAAAGCATGCTATGCAACAGTTTAGGACTGGAAGTGAAGAATACAGATAAAACTACAGGGGGAGTTGTAGGTCTCTTTGTTCTAGTCCTCTTTGAAAGGAGAGTACAGGAACTCCTCACAAAGTTGTCCTGGTTAACGTCATTTCGTTGTTAGGTTGCTGATCAAGTAGAGAACGTGCTCATTTAAAGTTGTGCGATGCTCCCTGCTTTGTCCACTGCTTGCAGGAAGAGCAGCCCGTTGGAACTAGCTGGTGGGGGCTTGGAACCAGGGTGGACCAGCAGCCCCCCATCAGCTCCCCGTTCCCTGTGCAGCAACCACCCAGCAGGCTATCAATTGCCAGCAGTTCAGCTTTCCCTCCCCCCACTGCCATGTGCTGTTCCTGCCCTCTGCCTTGGAGCTGCTCCTTGGAGCCTCCTGCTTGCTGTGCGGGGAATGGGGGCGGGGGAAGAGGGGAGCTAATTTCAGGGTGTCCCCCTCCCCCCCGCTCCTGCACCCCGCTTACCCCATTTCCATAGAGCAGCGGGGTGGGGGGGACACTACAGGGCTTAAGACGGAGGGAGCTTCCTGGAAGCAGCTTCTGTCTCAACTTGGTGATCTACTTAAAAAGGCAGTCTACTTAGAGTGGGGTCAGCGTACTTAAAGGGGCAATGCGCGTCTCTCTCTCTCTCTCTCTCTCTGCCGTGCTATCTCCCCTCCTTCCATTCGTGCTGCTTTGTAGAGTGTGAGGCTACATTAACAACAAAGGGTTAACCCTTGAGGGTTCAGCTGATTAGTAGTTCATCATTTAGCAGTCAGGCATTCCCTGGGAAATATCCCACCCTCCGACTTCGCCACCTCAACCAAGCTTCACAATCATCATCGCTGTGTACCAGTATTAAATTGTTCGTTTAAAACTTATACTGTGTGTGTGTGTGAGTCTGCACGTGCGCTCTAACCCCCCCCCCCATTTACATTAATTCTTATGGGGAAATTAGATTTGCTTAACATCGTTTAGCTTGAAGTCACATTTCTCAGGAACATAACTACAACATTAAGCGAGGAGTTACTGTAGATCAAAGTGCTACAAGGAACTATTAATGCACATTAAATGTTCATTTAGAGAAGCCCTTACTGTTACATCTTCAAGTGCCTTGCAAGTGCTAAGTATTGTTTTAAAACATGGGGAGGAACCCTCCAAAATTTGGAGAACAAAATGGAAGAATAGGTGATGCTAACGTTATAAAGGTTTCCAAAGTCTAAATTTCTGGCAGAAATTACTGGATGAGGAAAAAAAATCAGGATTTTCATGTACTTGCTCCCTTCCTCACTCACCCACCCAATTTGGAAAACCAAATTTCTACCTTTACGCTCTCACCAAAAGACTTGTCCTTTTTTTCCCTTGCCAATAATAGAGTAAAGGTTAGAACACCCTCCCCCCCCCTTTTAAAATCTACTCCAGCTTTGTTGCTTTTCTAAATATTGTTCAATAGAGTACTGAAAGGTATTAACAAGAACCAGTGATTAACTTTGTATTTCAAAAAGACCATTTTGAACAATTTAGTATTGTCATTCTCCAGAGAAGAGATCCACTAAGTAGCCTTTGCAAATGAGTATCCAGAGCTTGAATTTGCAGAAAAGCTGGCTTTTTCTTTTTTTTTAAACCTTTTTTATGTATTCTATCTAGGTGCCTGTAATCAAGATGATTGGATCAGTGCTGTCAGGCCTGTCATAGAGAAACGAATACAAAAGTAAATGTCAGGTGCTTTTTTTTTTTTTTTTTTTTTTTTGTGAAGAACATACATGTATACCTTTTTACTGCAAAAGAACCAATTCCTAACTTTCTTTGGTTAAAAGTAGTATTCTTTTTTCTTGTTAGCTTTCTAAAAATAAACTACGGCCATCAGTTTTTTCTAACTACTTAACCCTCCTCCCCAAATCACAACTCCAAAACAACCTGGGCTAGAAACACAACTTGTTTTGTGATCTCAGTTATGGAGGACAGTTACTAAAGTTTTATATTTTAAAAAGCGGTGAACTAATTGTCAAATTATATAAGCAGAAAGATTAACATTTAAGCTCAGGTGGGGAAAACTCTGGCGCAGGTGCTTTAAAAGGTACTACTGGACTAATTGCCATATTTAGTGTTCAGTGCAGTCATCTATGATGTGATTTTGTTTCACAATAAGAGTGGAACAATATCCACAACTTTAATGTGAAATATAAATATATATATTTACTTACAATTAAGGAAACCATAGAGGATTTTTGTTTGTTGATTTGGAGATGCTGTGCAAATGATTGTAATTTTGAAAACTATGTTCTCTTCTTTTAGATACAGTGAAGGGGAGATAAGATTTAATCTTATGGCCATTGTGTCTGACAGAAAAATGATATATGAGCAAAAGATAGCAGAACTACAGCAGCAACTTTCAGAGGTAGGATATGATATTTAAATAATGCAATTGTTCCATGCCACTGTCACTTTTTGCTTAGAAGGGTTATAAAAATAACTTTTAGTTAGTATTTATTTTGCAACTAACCATTCCATTCCTGCCCCATAAAGGGGAAGGAGGGGGGAGAAAAGAAAAACGCCGGCAGTATTTTTACTCCAGAAAGGGAGACATGCCAGAGACTATGAAGTCTGCTATGGACTTCATGTTGTTGATTTTTAAATGGAAGATGCGCAGATACTATTAATATACTAAGGTAGAATTAGGTGTAGCATATTGCTAGCAAATAGGTGTAGCATATTTCTACTACAGTTCTTAAAAAACTTTAAATCTTAATTTAGGTAATAGCAGTATAAACACTGTACAGACCAGACTTTTTATAAAATTCTAACTTTGTGGCATTCATTTTACTTTCTTTAAGGAAGAGCCAATGGATACAGACCAGAGTGGTAATATGTTAAGTTCTATTCAGTCAGAAGTTGCAAAATATCAGATGTTAATTGAAGAAGAGAACCAAAAACTAAAAAGATACAAGGTACATGTTTTTCTTTTTGATTTTCATAGTAAAACTGTCAGGAAGATCATAATGAAGAGCCAGCTTGATGTGAGGCCTGGAAAGGAGGCCAATCTCATGCTTCTGCACATCAGGGTTGGAGGAATTAAAAGGGTATTAGCAAGGCACTGCACTACATTATTCACATGCGTCAACATACTTCTCAGTTATTGGTTGGTTTGTTCACTCACACCTTTCTTTCTAGATACCTGGGAAACTGATATTTTTATCTACTCTTTTTATTTGGCTCATAGAAGATCAGGGTTGAAAGGGACCTCAGGAGGTCATCTAGTCCAACCCCCTGCTCAAAGCAGATCAGTCCCAATTAAATCATCCCAGCCAGGGCTTTGTCAAGCCTGACCTTAAAAACTTCTACGGAAGGAGATTGTACCACCTCCCTAGGTAACGCATTCCAGTGTTTCACCACCCTCCTAGTGAAAAAGTTTTTCCTAATATCCAACCTAAACCTCCCCCACTGCAACTTGAGACCATTACTCCTTGTCCTGTCGTCTTCTACCACTGAGAATAGTCTAGAACCATCCTCTTTGGAACCACCTCTCAGGTAGTTGAAAGTATCTATCAAATCCCCCCTCATTCTTATCTTCTGCAGACTAAACAGTCCCAGTTCCCTCAGCCTCTCCTCATAAGTCATGTGTTCCAGACCCCTAATAATTTTTGTTGCCCTCCGCTGGACTCTCTCCAATTTTTCCACATCCTTCTTGTAGTGTGGGGCCCAAAACTGGACACACTACTCCAGATGAGGCCTCTGTCGAATAGAGGGGAACGATCACGTTTCTCAGTCTGCTGGCTATGCCCCTACTTATACATCCCAAAATGCCATTGGCCTTCTTGGCAACAAGGGCACACTGCTGACTCATATCCAGCTTCTTGTCCACTGTCACCTCAGGTCCTTTTCCGCAGAACTGCTGCCTAGCCATTCGGTCCCTAGTCTGTAGCGGTGCATTGGATTCTTCCGTCCTAAGTGCAGGACCCTGCATTTATCCTTGTTGAACCTAATCAGATTTCTTTTGGCCCAATTTTCCAATTTGTCTAGGTCCCTCTATATCCTATCCCTACCTGCCACAATATCTACCACTCCTCCTAGTTTAGTATCATCTGCAAATTTGCTGAGAGTGCAATCCACACCATCCTCCAGATCATTTATGAAGATATTGAACAAAACCGGCCCCAGGACTGACCCATGGGGCACTCCACTTGATACCGGCTGCCATCTAGACATGGAGCCATAGATCACTACCCGTTGAGCCCGACAATCTAGCCAACTTTCTACCCACCTTATAGTGCATTCATCCAGCCCATACTTCTTTCACTTGCTGACAAGAATACTGTGGGAGACCGTGTCAAAAGCTTTGCTAAGGTCAAGAAACAATACATCTACTGCTTTCCCTTCATCCACAGAACCAGTAATCTCATCATAGAAGGCGATTAGATTAGTCAGGCATGACCTTCCCTTGGTGAATCCATGCTGACTGTTCCTGATCACTTTCCTCTCATGTAAGTGCTTCAGGATTGATTCCTTGAGGACCTGCTCCTTGATTTTTCCGGGGACTGAGGTGAGGCTGACTGGCCTGTAGTTCCCAGGATCCTCCTTCTTCCCTTTTTTAAAGATGGGCACTACGTTAGCCTTTTTCCAGTTGTCCGGGACTTCCCCCGATCGCCATGAGTTTTCAAAGATAATGGCCAATGGCTCTCTCGGATGCAAAGCATCCGGCCCCATGGACTTGTGCACATCCAGCTTTTCTAAATAGTCCCTAACCACTTCTTTCTCCACAGAGGGCTGGCCACCTACTCCTCATGCTGTGTTGCCTAGCGCAGCAGTCTGGGAGCTGACCTTGTTTGTGAAGACAGAGGCAAAAAAAGCATTGAGTACATTAGCTTTTTCCACATCCTCTGTCACTAGGTTGCCTCCCTTATTCAGTGAGGTTGCCTCCCTCATTCATAATAACAATCACATTTTCTTATGCATATTCTCTAAAGCCTCCCCTATTCTGCCATCTCCTCCTGTTCAAGTATGTGTATATATAAAAGTTCATCAAAAAGCTCTTGTAAATAGTGAAGTATAGAACTCTTGGAAAGAGACAGTTGCATGTGTCTCAAGAACTTATAACTATGGTCACCAATAATTCTGCTCTGTTGTGGCATTCTTTTACTTCTCAGAATTTGTTCTTTTTGCTATAGTGATTTTTTTAATTTAATTTTATTTTATTTTTGGTCATCCCTCTGAACTCCTTTTATAAGATTGATATTTCTAATGAACTTTTCCATCTTTCTTTGTTATAAGTGTATGCTTTAAATTAATGAACATTTGATACCCAGCTGATCAGATGTGTGTACTGGACTGGCAATGAACGACAGAAAAATGAAAGTACTTAGCTGTTTGCTGTTCTGTAACAGAACATCTCTGTGATCCCTGAATATGGCATTGAAACAGCTTTCGGTTTTTTGGTCTTTACATTCGGTACAGATGTGAGATTGTACACTGTTTAGAAAGTAGCAGAGCATATTTTTATTCTTCGCTTTTTGAAGTCCAGCTCCTAGTTTTTGATAAATGGAATGAAGTGCAGAAGAAATTGGCATGTTTAACTGAGGTTCTGACTCATTATCTTAAATAAGGAATTTAACTGTATTCATAGAAATGAAAAATGGGGAAGATTTTGAGATACGTCTGCAGTGCAGTTAGACACCCACAGCAGATTTAAGATAAGACTGTTTTAGTTGGTGACGCAGATGTTTGCGATTGGGCTGCAGTCCGGTCTCTAGTATTTTGTAAGGTGAGAGGGCCCCAGAGCCTAGGCCCAGGCCTGAAAATCTGCACCAGCAACTAAAACAGTCCCTTGAACCTGAGTCAGCTGGCACAGGCCAGCCATGTGCTTTTTGAAAAAGTTGCAGTGTAGATCTACCTTTTTTGATCAACATTTGGAGCTGGTCACCAATGATTTCAGGGGATATAAAAGAAACAACCAATAGGCAACTTCAAAATTATTTGCTTTAGTTTTTCCGAAGTGATGGCCAGCTAGGTCCATTGTTTTTTATACCTACAGAATATATTCTGTGGTATGTTTAGAGAAAAAAGAGAATGAGTTAGTTAGGTAACCATATAGGATTTTTCCCATCTTTAATATCTATGAATATCTCTCTGCTCCTTGCAGGGTAGGATAGAAAATAAATTATTTTAAATATGCAGGTCACCCTCAAGGGAGATACTCCTAAAGCTTTTTACTAAAGTGTAAAATTTACAGTATACGGGATACACTAATTTCTTTTGGAGAAACTTATTTTACTAGTTCCCTGAAGATAGAATTTTTTTTATTGAAACCTTTGCCACCTTTAAGAACTTAAATTCTGTTTCTGTTCTGCAGATATAGGCCTTTGCTATATTACGTGGTACTATGAGATGTATTAGGAGGATTTATGTTTGTAAAGCATCTTTCCTCTGTGATGTCAAAAATTGATAAATACTACTAATTACTTTTTGTATTGCAATTTTGTCTAAGTGAACCAGTCCTGGAGCAGAGCCCCATTGCGCTAGGGAGTGTACAAATACATAACAAAAAGACATTTCCTGCTCTAAAGAGCTTATAGTTGAAGTATAAAATGAGAGATGGGGAGCACAGTTAAACAGTATTTGTCAGCATGATAAGGAGGAGCTACAATATGCTAGCTGTCTAATCATTTTCAGGTTGAGTGTGGTTTTTTTGGTAGGTGCCATGGCAGATGAGTGTTAAGGAGGGTTTATATTTATGTCATACAAACTTCGTGTAATGCATTGACTCTTCCGAAGTGCTCTGCACCTCACTATCTGAACTCGGTAACTGGCTCAAAAAGAGAATGTAACCTTAAGGGAACTCTTATAATGGGGGGGAGGGATCCCTTTTGTCTGACACATAGCAGTTCCATTAATGTCTGCAATTAATTTTCAGATTGAAAATATTAGAAGAAAACATAACTACCTGCCTTTCATCATGGAATTGTTAAAAACTTTAGCAGAACACCAACAGTTAATACCACTGGTAGAGAAGGTGAGCATTTCTTGTAGGACTTTTTTTAAAGAAGCAAGATATATTAATTCATGTATTTTGTATGTTTTCTACCTGAACAGAAATGTAGCTGCACTTCTAAAACTGGAATTCTTAAGTGGAAGAGGTTTATTTAGTTAAACTTGCTGTGTGCAGCTAAATGGCAAGTGTACATGGGTATTCCCCCCCACCTCCAGCCCTGTGTTTTTAAGATGCAGTGTGCTTACCAAGATGGGGGTGCACACTCTGCTGAGCAAAAGCTCCAGAGAGTATCTTCCCTGATAACCCAAAGTCCCCTAATGCTGTAAAAGCAGGGGACCTTTCAATAACGACTATATTAGTGAAGTAGAGGGCAAAAAGAATCACAGACTGCTGGCTGAAGTTGCATGAGGAAATCTTACTAAGGGCTAGTCTACACTAGAAATGCGTGCAGCTGCGCCACTGTAGTGCATCTGGTGAAGACACAGCCGATGGAAGAAAGCTCTCCCACTGACTTATTAAATCCATCTCCCCGAGGGCAGTAGCTGTATCAGCGGCAATGACCTAGTGCTGTCCACACTGGCACTTAGGTTGGTGTAACTTGCGTTGCTTAGTGGGTGGCTTATTCACACCTCTGAGAGACATACGATATACTCTGGTGTAGAGAAACCCTAAAACTCATCTCCCCAAGGGGAGCAGGGAAATCTAAAACTTATCCACACACAAGGCCTGTGCATCTTTTGTCTTATCAGATTATAGGACCCAGTCTATCCAGTAAACTCCCTACTTAATGTCTGCTCGCTTAACGTTGTTTCGATGTTACATCTCTGCTCCATTACAGAACATGCTCATTTAAAGTTGTGCAGTGCTCCACTATAATGTCGTTTGGCCGCCTGCTTTGTCCATGATTGGCAGCCGCCTACCCCCAGCGCCTCCCGCTCGCTGGCAGACCCCGCACATCAGCGCCTTCCCCCTGCTCTCCCCGCCTCCTGCCCATGGCAATCAGCTGGTTTGCGGTGTTCAGGAGGGAGGGGAGAGAAGCGAGGACATGGCACGCCTCCTGAACACCGCAAACCAGCTGATTTCCGGAGGCAGGGGAGGGAGTGGGGAAGCTGCGTGCCACGTCCTTGCTGCTCCCCCCAGCCTCCTGAATGCCGCAAGACTGCCGCAGGCAGGAGGTGGAGGGAGCAGGAGGAAGGTGCTGATCTGTGGGGTCTGCCGGCGGGTGAGAGGCGCTGGGGGGAGGTTGTAGGGGAGCTGATAAGGGAGCTGCCAGCCTGTTTAATACCTATATTAAATTGCTTGTTTAACATGTATATAATGCCTTTTGTCTGGCAAAAAAAAATTTCCCTGGAACCTAACCCCCCCACTATTTACTATTAATTCTTATGGGGAAATTGAATTCGCTTAACATTGTTTCACTTAAAGTCACATTTTTCAGGAACAGAAGAGTTACCGTACAGTGTAAAACTGATTTTATCTATCTGTGAACACTAGATGGCAACCCATGTGTGGCTGTATTGGTGCATAGGGCCATCATGTTGTACATGTCTGCTTATTTTGTTTCCTGACTTTATTGATTTTGCTAACTTTTGCTGTTTCCTTTCTATGCTTCTTCCACTGATAGTTTTGATTTACTGTTAAACATGCTTTGATTTAAGCTTTAAATAAAGTCTGTAATGTTTGTTGTCTCCCTGTAAGATCATTAAACTGATAGGTTATTCAAACAGCTGACTTAATTGCGGTTTTTATCATGTTACTGGCTTGCATATCTGTCTCATGTGCAGTAAATATAACATGTATCCCTGATGTTAGATCCTTACATTAAATAAATAGCGATTTATTTAGCTTAACAAGCATCTCCATTTAACTGAACATTTTGGGGCTGGGGAGGGACACGGGGGGGACGGAGTTTAGAAGCCCAGTTGCTTGGGCAGATCACTGTTCTACCAGTTGACGTTAGGACAGTTCTTTTGAGGTGAAGGCATTTTGGTCTCTGCCACTTCCTAGTGTTTTGTCTAATGTTTTTACCATGTGAAATGTAGACAGAAAAACTTTTAAGGCTCTTTAAGTAGTTGCCCTCACTTCTCTCTCTGTACAGGTGCAAAAGTGAAGGAACTTCCTTACAGTTAATAGTTTAAATGTGACCCAGAGAAATTAAGCCAGCTTTGAATTTTCTTGGTTTGAATTAAACTATATATTTAACAGACTTGTGTTACCAACAGTATTGTATGGTTTTTGTATTAAATTACATATTATGAGTTTTTGTCTCACTACTGAACTTCCAGGGAGACTTGGTGACTTAGAGGATTCGTAACAGGACACACAGAATTTTACTTCAGGTCCTTTAGTTAGAGCCAAACCAGTTCAGTAGCAAGCAGCAGTCAGAACTAGGTGCATGCACACCTTTATACAAAGAACCACAGTTACTATATGGACAGGTGTGAATAGTCTTTCTCAATATCATTTTAGTCTTTAAAATCTGTATATAAAGGGAAGAGGTCAAGTAATGTGACATCAAGTTAAATGTTACCGGATGCTTGTAAGATTTAATGTGAAAACTACTTCAAACTTGAATGATTGAGATAAGTGAGAATTTCTTGATTGTATCTTTTTGGCATATTAGTGTGATCTGTGTCTAAAGAAAGTTTTAGCTTGATTTAGAGCTCCATATATACACATCAAGAGGAAAGTCACCCCTCAGAATTCTGTTGCTGATCTTAGTTTAGTGTGCAGCTACCACAGCAAATGATATGATGAATAACAAGATAAAATAGAAATCCCTCTTCATTTTCGAATGACAGATTTTTTTGCATCCTAAGGGAAATGATTGCCTGTCTGATCTTCTCACATAACTATTCAACACAATATTTTCTATTGCTAAAAACAAAATTTGCATATCAGTATTTTTATAACATGGTGTTATGAAAATGATGTACCAGGCTGCAAGTTTGTTGCAAAACGGTTATGTCCATTTGTGTGGAACCTAGACATTTAACACGTGGAAAACTGAGCAAGAAATTTTATTTGCAGATAACCTCACCCTTAGTTTCTGTGTTTTTCTTCCTCCTGTGCTTCTTGATGATGAAGCAAAATATCAGTAAAAATATGTTTGTTGCTTCAGAGCTCATCAACGGTCGAGTGAAGAATAAACAGCATGAGCAGATGATCTCCAGAGTAATAAAAATCTTATTGTTGGATATCTCTCCTTAGAAACTTAAGACTAAACTGTTCTTAAGTAGTGTTGATTTTTCAGATTTTTCCACAAGGGCTCAAGAGGTCTTTAACCTGTTTTGCATTATATAAGTGTATACCCAGAGATGATCCTAAGGTTTAGTAGCTGCATGTACGGCATTCGACAAGCATCCAAATTATGTTTAAAAGTGGCTTTTGTTAGACCACAATTGATATTTTACTGTCCGTTCCAGGAGGTAACGGACGGTCATGTATATTTTGAGTTGCAGACAAAAGTAGGCAGTATTCTCAACGAGGTATAACATGCTCTCTATTTTTACCTTTTAGGCAAAAGAAAAACAGAATGCCAAGAAAGCTCAGGAGGCCAAGTGAAGACAATTTTGGATGAAAAATGTATACAATAATGTGCTTCTGACCTTGTTTTCATGAAACAAGCCTACAAGACTTTTCCATAAACTTTAAATTTGTCCAGCGCACGTTTGGCAATTGTAACAGTTTTGTCTTGTATCGTATGTACGGGTCTATAAATCTCCTCCCCTTGCATCATGTGCATGTAGTACCTACTAAGTAATGTTTAGAGTCTCTTGATCAAATTTCCATTATTTAACGGTTGTGTCTGATCAATTCCTCATAGCTTATTGGGAAGTAGAACCGCCATTGTTAGAGATCTGAAAATGTGCAAATAATGTACCCATATATTTTTAATCTCTTCCTAATGAAAATATTTACACTTTATCCCATGTTAATGGACTTGGATTTCGAATGATGCAGAGAATGTCAGAATTTTAAAATAACAGTTGGGCTTTCTCTGTTCATCACCATTAACAGTTGTTATAGTCTCTGACTCTTCACCAACTTCCCCCATGTCTTTGTTTTTATGAACTTTGACTAATTTTTTACAGAGTTGAAAAGTATGAATTTAGCTGTAAACCACTTGCAAAGACCAATGTGTACTCTCAAAAGATCTACATTGCTTTAGTAGAAAAGATAATAAATATTCCCATTTTTATTTTGGCAAACTTTTTTCAGGTGGTATTTTGTAGCCCTATCATTTGGTAATGTGACTGTTTTGGGTAGGATAGTACTTGAAATCTTGGCTTCTTGACCATATACATCAAACTTGCAACAAGGAAGTTCACAATTTGATTTCAGGAGATAATATTTCTGGAGATGTGTTTTATTCCACAGTTTTAGTTGTAAACCTTTAAACGTACACTTCGGTAGGTTTGTGGGGGTGTTTCTTGACCAGTAGGAGAGAGAGATTTGGGAGGTGACTTAACCATATAAGAGAACTAAATGCATGGGAAAACTTAAAATACCAGAGTTTTAAAAACAAAATTTCGGCAATGACCTCAGTCCAGACCATGGGAAAACTAGCATTGCAATTACTCTTATTGATTTCACTAGCTCTGCTAGCGAAATGATAACACTGTTTTAAATCTCAAAGCGAGAGAGGAAGGTGTTTGTATTCTAACATATGGCGATGCATTGTTAAAGTGGTTTGATATTGCACAACATATTTACAGATCTTCTACTCTATTTGACTACCTATACAGGATGGTTCCTGATAGTATAATCTGAACTGATTCTGCTCAGTCTGGTTTTGAATAAGTCAGACATGATTCTGCCACTAACTTAGGGAGAATTTCTCCCCCCACCCCCATTTCTTTTCCCCTTCAATCTAAAGTGTGTGTGTGTTTCATGAAATTGTCTTTTCTTTATTAATAGATTGTGCTTATTTTGAAACCTTCCTCATTTTTTGGAGGAAAACTGTGTTCAAAGCACATTGATCCTTCTTTGAGAGATGTCCCTGTGGGTGCTCCTCTTCAGGTCAAGGTGCGTCCCAGCACCTTCAATCAGAGATTTCTAGGGCAGTACCCCTCTTGAGCTGTCAGTGTTTGAACAGTGCATGCGCAGCCTGGGCTCCTCAGTTCCTTCTCTACCGTCCCCGGCTAGAGACTGAGTTTAGCAGTGCTCTTTGACATTAGCTAATTAGTTTGTTTCTCAGTTTAGTTAGATAGTTTCAGTCATTAGAGTTACTACTTAGATAAGTTACATTCACTGTTACATTTATTTCTTTACAAGGGGGAAAAAAAAACACCTCCACGGTTTCGGACATGCCTGGCTCCCTGGAATTCAAGAGATGCACCTCCTGTAAGGATGCCATCCCCATCTCGGACAGGCATTCATAGTGCATACGCTGTTTGGGGGAGTCTCGTACCCCCAAAATGCGTCCATGGCAACAAATTGAAAGCACGGACCCGCAAGGACAGAGAGCTCAGACTTAAAATGCTGCTCCTGGAAAACTCCCTCAGACCTGCGTCTGACCCTGGTCAGCAAACCCCTGTGACACCCTCCAGAGGCAAAACAAAAGCAAAAAAAGCGGCCAGCTTCCTCTCCCCTCAGGAGCCATTCCTGGGGAAAAAGTTAAAACCGGCTTTCCTGTCTCCGCTAACTCTGGCTCCGTGGCTCAGCACCTTCCAAGTGGCAGGCACCTCAGACCAACCATGAGTTGGCTGCCCCACTACACGGTGCTGAGGCTCAGGGCTTTCAGTTGCCTGCCTCTTTCAGCTCTCCTTTGGCCACCTCTGTCAGTACAGTGCCGAGAGCTGCAACAGTGCTGACAGTACAAGCGGCAGCTGCAGCACCGTCCTTTGATCTTATGGAGCTGCTTTTGCAACCGCCGCTCTCAGCACCAAGCCTCCTGAGGTCTCCAGCCTCCCTTGCAGTGCCTACTTCAGGGGCTCCTACTCCACAGAGCCAGCTTGCGACCCTGGGACACCCTTCAGTGCGCCAGCAAATGCCCCAGCAGACTCTGTCTCCACCAGCTACACCGGCGTCGACTCCTGGTCAGTCAGCTCTACCTCGGTTTTTACAGCCAGAGCAATTAAGGGTGTCCCATGCTTCTGACTCTCCTCTTCTTGGCACCGGTCTATCACTGAGACCTTTAGCACCCTACCTTCAGTACTCCCCTACCACTTCAAGCCCCTCCAATGAAGCGTGGGAGGAAGAGGAATATGATGACCAGATGTTTTCCTCTCAATACTCTCCCCAGATTCAGTTACCTACAACTGGGAGACGCATTACAGCACGATATCCCCTATCCTCAAGGCTATCCACGCTTTTTGGTATGGCAATCCCTGGATGGGACCACCTATACCCCACCGGGGCAATGGCCACACTGGGGTCCATGGACCTACATCACACCACACTTAGGTCTTCTGCAGACTGCCCAGAGGAAAGCTGTCAGACCCTCCCCACTGCCTGCTTACACTGAAACGCAGATAAGAGCTGAAATGGTCGCCACCCCTACAGAGGACACTGCCCCACACACCTCTTCTATAGTGATAACACCACAAGATGCCATTTTCCCCCACCACCTCCCGCTACTGATGAGCTTGCTCACTTTCAAGAGTTGTTTCAGAGAGTAGCAGAAGAGCTCAAGATTACCCTGGAGGAGGTACCTGAAACACACCACAAGCTTACTGACCTCCTGCAAGCTGCGACCTCCTCCAAAATAGCCCCACCAATTAATAGGGCCATTATGGAACCTGCTTAAAAACTATTTGGCAGACCCCAGCTACAATAACACCCACTAGCAAGATACTGGACTGCAAATATTTTGTCCCACCTAAGGGTGCTGAGTTTCTATTTACGAACCCCTCACCTAATTTGCTAATGATCGACGCGGCCAATCAGAAAAACAAATACCAACACTTCCGCTCCTCTCCTTCAGACAAAGATAACAAGAGACTGGACTCCTTTGACCGCAAAGTGTATTCTTCTTCCACTTTGCAATTTAGAGTAGTGAACTATGCGGCGCTCTTAGCAAAATATGACCACAAAAATTATGCTAATGTAATGCAATTTATTGATGATGTGTCGGAGGATAAACGACAACAATTTAAAGCAGTGGTGTCCGAGGGCCAATTGATCTCCCACACAGCTCTTCAAGCCGCCCTCGATGCTGCAGACGCAGCAGCCAGATCCACAGCCGCCGTCATGCGGCGGGCCTCATGACTTGCTTCTTCCTCCTTTCCAAAGGAGATACAGAATACGGTCGAAGATCTCCCTTTTGATGGAGACAAGCTCTTCACCTCTACAACCAATGAGGTCCTTCACTCCATGAAGGACTCCCATGCCACACTCTGATCCTTAGGCATCTGAACACCTGCCTCAAAGAAGAGACAATGTAGATATCAGCCATACCAACTGCTGCGTTACCATACCTTTGTGCAGCATCCACCTTTCAGACACTATGATACGCAACAACACCACCACCACCACCACAGGCCCAGGAACCAGCAATGTCGCCCTCTGCAAACAACAACGGCGACCCACCCTCCTAACCCAAATAAACAAATTTGAAGTCTTGGTTGAGGGTATAGAAAACCTTGCTCCCTCTCCAGTGCTAACTCCAACCAGCCGTTTTTTTTGGACACTGTTTGCTGGCCAACTGGAAAACCATCACCACGGACAGATGGGTCCTGGAAATTATCAGATTGGATTATGCCATCCCCTTCCTCTCCTTACCTCCCACCCACCCTCTAGCCCCATCCCTCTTCAGGGACCCCTCTCACGAACAATTGCTTTGTCAGGAGGTACAACATCTCATACATCTCAGAGCAATAGAGGATGTACCCCCTCAACACAGAGGGAAAGGGTTTTACTCCCACTACTTCATGACAGAAAAGAAAAACGGCGGTTGGCGCCCTATCCCCAGTCTTCTTCATTTGAACAAGTTCATCAAGGAACAGAAATTCTGGATGGTTACTCTCCCAATGATTCGGACGCTGGAGCAAGGAGATTGTTTTTCAACTCTTGACCTCCAAGATGCATGTTTCCATGTCTCTATCCACCCTGCCCATCGACGTTTCCTCAGGTTTGCTGTGGGAGCTCAACACTACCAATACAGAGTCCTCACATTTATCCCCTCTGTTGCACCATGTATCTTCTCAATCTGCGAGCAGTTGTAATAGCGCATCTCAGGAAAAAAGGAATCCTCATATTTCCTTTCCTGAACGATTGTCTCCTCAAGTCTCCTACTCAGTTAGAAGCAAACCACGCAATTCCTGCAACCCTTCACTGCTTCCGCACCTTGGGCCTGCAAATAAACAAAAACAAATCTACCTTACAACCTACCCGACAAATCGACTTCATCGGCACACACCTTGATTCCACGACAGATTCCACACAATGGACATCCTTATTACCCAGATACGTGCCAGCACAGACTACAGTCCGAGTCTCCCTACAGCTCTTAAGACATATGGCTGCTTGCACATTTGTGGTCACACACGCTCACCTGTACATGCAATGCCTTCAGGGTTGGCTAGCCACAGTATACAAACCAAACAAGCACAGGGTAAACAGGTTACTAACTATGCTCCTGAAAGTCAAGGACTCACTTCTCTGGTACACCTCTCCCATCAATCTCTGCACCGGGATTCCCTTCCGACAAGATCCCCCTTCAATTACCATCACCATAGATGCATCCCTCACAGGATGGGAAGCACACATTGGCCACCTTACCACTCAGGGTCTCTAGGCCACTTCAGAAACCAAGCTTCACATAAATTTGCTAGAGCTCCAGGCCATACGCAATGCCTGCCTCCATTTCCTTCCCATCATCCAAAACGGCTGAATTCGAATAATGACCGACAACATCGCGTACTTGTTTTACGTCAACAGACTGGGAGAGGGGAGCCCAGTCACACTCCCTTTGCACAGAGTCGGTAAAACTTTGGAACTGGTGCCTTCAACACAATATCCATATCTCCACCTCATACCTGCTAGGTTCTCAGAATACCACCACAGACGAGCTCAGCTGATTGTTCCCCATACAGCATGAGTGGGAACTCAACAACACCATTCTTTCCAACATTTTCCAGACCTGGGGCTACCCCAACTGAATCTATTTGCCACAGCAACAAACAAGAAATGCCTGACATTCTGCTCCAGAGCAGGCCTGAAGAAACACTCACGGGGAGATGCCTTTGTGCTCCCTTGGACCGAAACTCTCATGCGTTCTCACCAATGCCTCTATTGCACAGAGTAATTCAGAAGATACGAACAGACAGAGCCAACATCATTCTCATAGCCCCAGCGTGGCCCAGACAACCATGGTACCCCTTCATTCTGCACGTCAGTCAAGCCACCCATTCCTCTTCCCCCAATCAGCAACCTCCTATCATAATGCAGGAGACAACTATTTCACCCCAGCATACACCATCTTCACCTGAGGACCTAGCTGATCAATGGTTCTCTAATGCGGAGTTAACATGTTCGGACCAAGTGCACACTGTCTTGCTATGCAGCAGAACACACAACACGTGCACTACCTGCCTGCATAAATGGAAACGGTTCACATCTTGGTGCGCTGACAAGCAGACCTCTCCAGTTTCTGCTTCACTCCCACTGATACTGGATTACCTGTTACACCTTAAAACATCGGCCTCTCTACGAGCTCACTCAAGGTCCACCTCACGGCAGTCGCCGCCTTCCACCATAAGATTGACAACGTAATGGTCTTTGCCCATCCAGTCACCAAATGGTTCCTGAAGGGTATCCAGATGTTCTACCCAGACGTGAAACTGCCTGCTACACCTTGGGATTTACACCTAGTCCTCAAAGCCCTGATGAATACACCCTTTTGAACTGATTGCTACCTGCTCCCTTCTCCACCTATCCGTGAAGACTGCCTTCCTCATAGCAATCATGACTGAGTAGGAGAAATGGGGGTGCTTATGGCGGACCCTCTGTGTACCACATTCTTCCGCAATAAGGTCACGCTCCGCACGCATCCAAGGTTCTTCCCTAAGTTACTCTTCCTTTCACCTCAGTGAACCTATACACCTCCCAACATTTTTCCCAAACCTCACACTAACGCCTTTGAATCAACAGTGCACACTCTTGATGTTTGCAGAGCGTTATCCTTTTACCTTGATAAAACAAAACTGTTTAGGAAAACCCGCAGACTTTTTGTGTCTACTACTCAGTACTCACAAGGAAATGCTATCTCTACACACAAACTTTCCAAACGGATTGCTGACTGCATATGCCTTGGTTACCCACTCAGGCAAATACAGCCTCCTACATCAATTAGAACACACACTACCAGAGCTGTCTCCACCTCCACAGCCTTTCTCCGTAATGTTCCACGGCCTGACATATGCAAGGCATCTATCTGGGTATCGAATCTTACCTGCGCCAGTCACTACGCTTTCATCCACACTGCAGCGTCTGACACCAGATTGGGTAGAGCTGTCTTGTCAACAGCTTTTGTCAAGGTTCCTTCCCCACTCTGAACTCTAGGGTACAGATGTGGGGACCTGCATGAAAGAGACCCCCTAAGCTTATTCGTACCAGCTTTAGGTTAAAAACTTCCCCAAGGTACCTTGCCTTGTCCTTGAACCCTATGCTGCCACCACCAAGCGTGTTAAACAAAGAACAGAGAAAGAGCTCACTTGGAGACTTCTTCCCCCAAAATATTCCCCCAAACCCTGCACCCCCTTTTCTGGGGAAGGCTTGATAAAAATCCTCACCAATTTGTACAGGTGAACACAGACCCAAACCCTTGGATCTTAAGAACAATGAAAAAGCAATCAGGTTCTTAAAAAAAGAATTTTAATTAAAGGAAAGGTAAAAGAATCACCTCTGTAAAAATCAGGATGGTAAATACCTTACAGGGTAATCAGATTCAAAACGTAGAGAATCCCTCTAGGCAAAACCTTAAGTTACAAAAAGACATAAAAACAGGAATATACATTCCATTCAGCACAGCTTATTTTACCAGCCATTAAACAAAAGGAAATCTAACGCATTTCTAGCTAGATTACTTACTTACTAACAGAAGTTCTGAGACTGCATTCCTGATCTGTTCCCGGCAAAAGCATCACACAGACAGACAGATGCTTTGTTTTCCCCCTGCTCCCTATTTGAAAGTATCTTGTCTCCTCATTGGTCACTTTGGTCAGATGATAGCGAGGTCATCTTAGCTTCTTAACCCTTTACAGGTGAAAGGGTTTTGCCTCTGGCCAGGAGGGATTTTATAGCACTGTATAAAGAAAGGTGGTTACTCTTCCCTTTATTTTTATGACAGCCTTCTTGCCTCATCCGAAGTCCCAGCCATCCTAAGGGATACTGCTTTTCAGCCACCTGAAGTGGAGCGCCCACAGGGACATCTCTCGAAGAAGAGGGGGAGGTTACTGCACTCACCCTGTGCAGTAACTGATGTTCTTTGAGATGAGTGCCCCCGTAGGTGCTCCACTACCCGCCCTCCTCCCCTCTATTTCGGAAGGAGGCCGGGCTGTGCACGCACTAGTCAAACACTGACAGCTCGAGAGGCAGGCACAGCGTGTGCGCAGCCCGTAGGGGTACTGCTGTAGAAATCTCCGATTGAAGGTGCTGGGACGCACCTTGATCTGAAGTTGAGCACCCACAGGGACGTTCATCTCGAAGAACGTAAGTTACTGCACAGGGTGAGTAACCTCCTCTTACAATGAATAAAATGTCCTACTGCCTTTAAAAAGGCAGTTATATAATGAAAGTATTAAATACGATTCAAAGGGGTAATACATGCTAATATTATGTTCGGTTCACTTTTTGTCCCCACCCAGAAGTCCTATTTAAGAAATACAGTAAAATCAATTCAGAGAAAAGACACTTGACTTAGAAAAGAAAGGCAACATTTAAAACTGGTAAAAAAATTAGTTTTACATAACCTGCCTGTAGGCATACCTCCTTGGGCTGTAAGTTCCTCTGATTGTATATGCTTTGCAGGGCCGGGTCTGCCCTTTATTCAGGGAGATTCTTTAAGGAAATATAGGAAATCATGCCTTAACTGCTACTGCAATGCTACTGGTCTCTGTGCCTCACAACTCCCTGTACAAGCAATGTCAACAATGCACATGGGTCCATGGGTTCCATGATATTTTTTTCCCATCTTGGTGGTTCCTTTATTTCCATCCCTTTTTTGGATCCAAAGGTATTCTTATTAGCAGGGGCGGAAGTTAACACTGTACTCCCTGTAGCTGTTGATGTGGTATTTCTGCTACCTTAACCCATGGTGGTGGGGGAGAAGGGAAATCTGTGTATGGATTTCACTAATTGCTTTGCTCCATCTGATGACGGGAAGATTCTGCTGCTGCCTGCTTCCCTCATACATGATACTGAAGATTTATACCATTCCATTCCACTTAAAAGTGAATGCTCTGTTGAAGTATAATAGCATTTTTTTCTCTCCTAGCAGTGAGGAAACCCAATTGAAATGTGGGAGGATGAGAGCTGGTGTCTCTCTGGGACATGGGAGCCAATTTAATATGTGTTCAATGTACAGATCAAGTAAGCAACCAGTGAGAACAAATGAGATGTCGAGAGTTCCCCTGGCTTCACTGACTAATTAGCATGTCCATTGCTTGGGATGGGGAAGAAAATTCTTTTCACAGTGACAAGCCTCTCTGGGATCAGGTTGTGTTTGGAGCTCTATTTCTGCAGGGGCCACAGTCTTTTAAAAAATGGAAATAGGGTTTGTTTGTTTTTTTGTTGTTTTTTTTTTTTAAATGGCAGCCTAGGACTCAGACTGTACCAGACCATCCATACAAAACTTCATGATATTTCACTTTTATAGCTATATTTTGGCACTACACACAAGATCTCAGCTGGGAGAGTCTAGTAAACTTTTTTTTTGGATTGAGGGGAAGGGGGTTTGGGAAGGCTTTATTGAGGATTGGTGGGGGAGGGATTGACTAAGGAGTGGCAAAAGTTACTCTTGAAACTGGAAAAACATTAGTGGGTGTTGTCAACCAGCACCTTTGTGTCCAAATCACTTAATTTTTCCTACTCTACCAAAAGTCTATCCCAATCCAACTCTTGCTTGTAGAGTTGCAGAAGGGGGAGAGGGTGTCAAGATCAAGCTTGTAACAGACTCAGTTGCAGCCTTACTGTATCACTCCATGATCAAATAACCAGGAACTGTGTCAACACTAACCTAACTTTTGTATGGGGAAAACCAATTCAATTAATGAAGAAGCTGAGCATTTTTTTAAGCTTAAGCCCATTGCCCTTTTATGTAGTGCTATATACACCTTTTCTCCTGAACAAAAGCCTGTTCTGAATTTTTCAAAGGTTATTGGGACCAATCAATAAAGTACTTTTCCTCAGTGGGGACCTTAGATTTAATTGCAGTACAAATAAGCTGCCTGCTTCAAGCCAATTGGCCGTGGAAGTGAATCACTTTTCCAGAGAGCAAGAACACAACAGCCATACTGCGTCAGACCAATGGTTCATCTAGCCACGTATCCTGTCTCTGATAGTGTCCAGAACCAGAGCTCCTGGGAGACTGTACACAACAGGACAATTTGGAGAGATCTACCCCAGTCTTACCCTAAACCTCTGACTAGCAGGAGGGACACCTGAAGCATGGAGTTACATCCCAGACTATCTTGCCTAATAGTCAATAATAGACCTATCCTTCATGAACTTATCTAGTTCTTTTCTGTACCTAGTATGTCCTTCGCAGCATCCCATGGCAATGAATTCCACAGGTTAATTGTGCGTTGTGTATTTAAAAAACACAAAAACCCTTCTTTTTTGTATTAAATCTCTGCCTTATTAATTTCATTTGATGACCTGTGGTTTTTGTGTTGTGGGAAAAAATTGAAACTTTAAAAGCTGTATTATAAGCTGATAAAGCAAATGTGGCAAATTAGATTTTTCCTTCTTTAATTTAAAGGTGTGTTTTTCCTTCCTTCTGTATCTAGGGAGGTGATGGCATTACCATTCTGGTTGTGGAACAAGTGGATTCATCCAGGAGCTGTGGTTTCTGCTGGCGTAAACAAATGAAAAATTGTTGTAGAAGGGCTTCCACAACCTGATGTATGTTGTCTATACTTAATATAAGCCTCATATGTTTAGTTTCTGTGAAGAATTCTGCCTGCTCTTGGTTTTTCCTGTCTCCATCAAAGAGAGCAGGCGTATGTTCAAAAATTCAGCTACTTGCTGAGAGGTGGTTGTAGTAAGCTCTCCTTGATCACACTGCATTGTGCTCTTGCTGCCCGTGTCAAGTGTAATAATAACAAAGAATGCTTCCTTGTCTCTGTTAATGTCAAGGTTTCCTGACATTTGGCTCAGGTTTGGGTCATTCTTAATCCTGTTTCTCTCTTTCATTGTAATGTTCAAGTGAGTTATGCCAGTTAATGTGTTAGTGACTGTCACCACACTTAAAAGAGAAGATTTTCGTATACCACGTCAAATTAGCCTGATTTCAGAGTAGCAGCCGTGTTAGTCTGTATCCGCAAAAAGAACAGGAGTACTTGTGGCACCTTAGAGACTAACCAATTTATTTGAACATAAGCTTTCGTGAGAAGTGAGCTGTAGCTCACGAAAGCTTATGCTCACATTAGTTTGAGTAATTTAGACATAATTTAAAATGTTATTTACAGAAATACATGAACTTAACTAAATGTGAAAATAATTACCCTAAAACTTCAGTGAGACTAGATGGGTGCATGATGCATCCCTACAAACCTTACAGTATTTCACAGGAGGCTTGAGGTCAGCATGAAGGCTGTCCCAGAACAAATCTATTAATACCATATTATAAAATGATGGTATCTTTTCTTCCCCAAGTGTTTGTTTACTTCCTTATTGCTAAGAAGTGCATTGACCTTTATAATGAATGTAAATGGAAAACATCATTCTAACTATACGTATACAATGATGGGGTCTAAATTAGCTGTTACCACTCAAGAAAGAGATCTTGGAGTCATTGTGGTTAGTTCTCTGAAATCATCCACTCAATCTGCAGTGGCAGTCAAAAAAACGAACAGAATGTTGTGAATCCTCAAGAAAGGGATAGATAATAAGACAGAAAGTATTATATGGCTTCTATATAAATCCATGGTACGCCTACACCTTGAATACTGCATGCAGATGTGGTCGCCTTATCTCAAAAAAGATATATTGGAAAAGGTTCAGAAAAGGGCAACAAAAATTATTAGCGGTATAGAATGGCTTCCATATGAGGAGAGATTAATAAGACCGGGACTTTTCAGTTTGGAAAAGAGGCGACTAAGGGGGATATGATAGAGGTATATAAAATCATGAGTGGTATAGAGAAAGTAAATAAGGAAGTGTTATTTACTCCTTCTCATAATACAAGAACAAGGAGCCACCAAATGAAATTAATAGGTAGCTGGTTTAAAACAAACACAAGAAAGTATTTTTTCACGCAACGCACTGTCAACCTCTGGAACTCCTTGCCATACTGTAATGGGGTTCAAAAGGGAGCTAGATAAATTCATGGAAGATTGGTCCATCAATGGCTATTAGCCAGGATGGGCAGGAATGGTGTCCATGGCCTCTGTTTGCCAGAAGCTGGGATTGGGTGACAGGGCATGGATCACTTGATGATAACCTGTCTGTTCATTCCCTTTGGGGCACCTGCCATTGGCCACTGTCAGAGGACAGGATACTGGGCTTGATGGACTTTTGGTCTGACCTACTATGGCCATTCTTATGTAACAATAAATAATTTAACACAAGCTTCCCCAGAATGGAAACAAAGTATTAGATGAAAGTCCTGATTCAGACAGTGAGGGCATTAGCAGGGCAAGCAATTGTCTTCGCAAAGTAGATGAGATTTTAGAAAAGAAAAACTGGCAAACAAGTATAAAGCTAGTATTAAGTATGTTTAGAATAGATGTTTATATTAATCTACATGTGTTAAAAAACTGACTTCCCATTTGCAGTTGCTGAGTTCATATTACAACATCTTAAATCTCCAAATAAACTCTCATTGTCTATGCAGATAGAGAAGAGATCTAGCTAAATATATTTTTCTAAGGTTTCAGAGTAATAGCTGTGCTAGTCTGTATCAGCAAAAATATCAAGGAGTCCTTGTGGCAGCTTAGAGACTAACAAATTTATTAGGGCATAAGCTTTCATGGGCTAAAACCAATGCAATCAAGGTGGACATCGCCCATTTCCAACAGTTGACAAGAAAGTGTGAGTATCAGCAGAGGGAAAATTACTTTTTGTAGTGACCAAGAAACTGCAGAACTGGAATTAATTTGCAAACTGGAAACCATCAAATTAGGCCTGAATAAAGACTGGGAGTGGATGGGTCACTTCAAAAAGTAATTTTCCCTCTGTTCATGAAGTGGGTTTTAGCCCACAAAAGCTTATGCCCAAATAAATTTGTTAGTCTCTAAGGTGCCACAAGGACTCCTCGATATTTTTCTAAGGTTCATTGTAGCCTCTTCAATAACTGAGTATTACTGATAGAGTACTCAAACTCCTTTAATGTCCATACCTGTTCTAGTATGTATACACCAATTGCTGCATCAGCTACTTAAATGTATTAACCAATGTTATATATTCTAATTATGCAGTATATGTTGTGAAAATAGGATGTATAGTATATAGTGTGTATGGCCGCTTAGAGGCTGTTTCACAGGATACAATCAAAGACAAGGTCATTTCAGGGACTGAATGCTTAAAACCATTAATCACAGGTGTTTTTCTGTTACTAACATCTATTAGGTAATCTAATCTATTTTCCTGTCTGTATAGAATTCTTCTCTACAGCATGTTCTCTGATGCGCTGTCAAATCTAGTTTCAAATTACTCGATGGGTGGGGATTTTATATGTCGCTCTACTGTCAGAAAGTGTTTCCTTATATTTAGGTCCCATTTTAAGGTGAAATTCATGAAACCTCCTCCTTTAAAATCGTTCTTAAAAAAACCTACTATTTACAGGAATCTTTCCTTCCTTCCCTCCCACATTTCCTCACTCTCCATTTTCTAAAAGTTTGGTCCACGTCCTGTTTGGTTATTTGTCTTTTTGGGGGGAGAATAAAACGAACACCTTCAGGGCCTAATCCTGCAAACATATCTGCATTTGTGAACCCTTAATTCTTCTGCAGAGTTCTACTGAAGTCCATGAGATTATGCATGGGAGTAAAGAGCAGTGCATGTGGATCTATTTGCAGGGTCAGGCTCTTAGACTGCAAGCTCTTTTAAGCATTTTTCTGGTAGGTTAAAAATTTTAAGTACCACCGTGTTAATAATAATAATAATTTAATAATATAATATTCCTTTGTTTAATTTCTCCCCATTTGTCAAGGCTGATTCCCCACTCTGGCACTTCGAGTGCAGAAGGTGGGGGCCCGCAAGGATTCTACAAATTAATACTGGCCACTCCAGGCTGGTATTAAACTCCCAAGGTTACAGCTTCTCTCTGACCTTGTATGGGTAGATGCTGCCACCACCCAAGTGCAAAAAACCCCTTTCGACCAAGGAACGCACACTTGGGAATTACTCCTTGTGGGGTACCCGAAAGCCCCCCCCCCCGCACCCCCGGGGAAAAGCGGAGAAAGAAAACAAGGGAAATCAGCTGTTGCCACCAGCTAATTAAATAACATATGCCCAAACCTCTTAGGACACCAGAAACCCAATCCAGTTCCTAAAGGTAAATTTTATTAAAAACAAAAAGAAAGAAAATAAATCTGGAACTTAGGCTATTGCTAGATTTAAAAAGAGCAAATATAATAATTAAACATCAAGAATGGTTTTCTTGAGGTCTAGCATAAAGGTTACAAGCAAAACAAAAGCAAATGGGGTTAGCACGGAGCTGTCCACAAGCCGTACAGAAATAAGAGATAAACCTAATCGTGTCTTTCTAGACATTTCCTGATCTACTTACATATCTGAGGTTTCAAATTGAGTAGTTTCTAGGTATGATCTGGTGATTTTTCATACCTGGTCTACAGCTTTTTACAGCATAGCTCCATCCCTGTCTCTGCTCTGTCCCCTCTCTCTGGAGAATAACAACAGAGAGACAAAACGGGAGTTTTTTCCCAATTTTAAAAAGTTCTAGCCTTCCCATTGGCTCTTTTGGTCAGGTGCCCACTCTCTTCCTTTTGCCTGTGGGCTTTTTTTTAACCCTTTACAGGTAAAACAAGTAGAGAACAGCTACTAACAGGGATTTTATAGCTAACTGGTTGGCTGGGTGCCCATAAAAGGGAGCTACCCAACCCTCCGTCATTTATCACACCATTACTCCTAGTTATGGAGATAATACATATATATTTAAAAGGCATGATCTTTAGGCACTTCATTACAATATCATTAAATATAAAAAAGCAATATCACCATAGAGTGAGTGCAGGGAAAAAACATAGGACATATTTACCTCAAACCCTCACGAGGTTTAATCTTCCATCCTTGATGTTTTGTAATGTTTTTTGACACCCCAAACTTTTTTTGTTTGGGTATATGCTAGAGGCACAGCTCTGCACTTAAATACTTGTCAGAGAGACTCAGGTGGTGAACAAACTTTACAAGTGATGTACTCGGCTTCTTAAAACCTCTGCCCTGCAACTGAAAATACAGCATTTCTTCCAAGATCTAATGACCTCTACATTCACTTCTACAGAGAGTTTTACCAGTTTTGTTTTAGTGCCATCTGGTGATTCCCAATAATATTACACTGTTTCAGTTTGTAAAACTTAGGTGTTTGTCACTTTGGATAGGCTATCACCAGCAGGAGAGTGAATTTGTGTGGGGGGGTGGAGGGTGAGAAAACCTGGATTTGTGCTGGAAATGGCCCACCTGATGATCACTTTAGATAAGCTATTACCAGCAGGACAGTGGGGTGGGAGGAGGTATTGTTTCATATTCTCTGTGTATATATAAAGTCTGCTGCAGTTTCCACGGTATGCATCCGATGAAGTGAGCTGTAGCTCACGAAAGCTCATGCTCAAATAAATTGGTTAGTCTCTAAGGTGCCACAAGTACTCCTTTTCTTTTTGTAATTTCTCGGTTTATGCAACGGAAAAACAATTTAAGGTAAAGATAAACAACTTCTAATTGTCAGGGAAACATTACAGTAACAGATGCTTATGGAGAATGGACAGTACTTTCCAATGCCTCCAACAGCCTTTGTCAATCTGGACACTAAAATGTTTTATGCTCTGGGATGGATCTTGAAGGGCTAAGCAACTTTAGCTCCCATTCCAATCAATATTCATATATGAATCCAGAGTCTTCTGTTCTAGAAGAATTAAAAATAACATGGCTGCTACTCTGAAAAAATAATACATATGCATGTATTGCTTCAGACTACAGAACTTTGCACAGGAGTCATCCCTTTGCAATCAGTGAGACTCTGTGTAAATAGCTAAAAGAAAAGGAGTACTTGTGGCACCTTGGAGACTAACCAATTTATTTGAGCATGAGCTTTCGTGAGCTACAGCTCACTTCATGAAGTGAGCTGTAGCTCACGAAAGCTCATGCTCAAATAGTGAGCTGTAGCTCACGAAAGCTCATGCTCAAATAAATTGGTTAGTCTCTAAGGTGCCACAAGTACTCCTTTTCTTTTTGCGAATACAGACTAACACGGCTGTTACTCTGAAACCTGTGTAAATAGCTAGCCGTCAACAACACTGAGAACCTAGTTACTCATTGAGTACAGTGCAAATGCCTTTGTTAGTTATTGGACCCTAGATTAACAGCTATGATTATTATTGTTAAAATTGCCTTGTTCCCATGCAGTCTTAACAATGTCAATGTGAAAAAGAATCCCAGAAGTGGTGTCAAATTTACAATGAATTGAAATACATTGTGAACTTTGTGTAAATATCTGCAGCTGCTCTCTATTTGAGTTCAAAGGAATTAAAGGTGCCTTGTTGCACTAGATGCAACCTTTTACAGAAGCCATTGATACAGACTCCATAAGAAACTGGAATAATTCATGTTACTTAACAAAAAAAATAGTTTTATTAAGAGTAAATAAAAACAATCAATGAACAATTTTTATAGTGGTGGAGCAAAGTGGTGGAGCAAATTTTTATAGTGGTGGAGCAATACAATTTTTATAGTGGTGGAGCAAAGAAGGGTAATATTAAAACCATGCTGAAGAAGTGGACTTAGGAGACTTGGGTTCATTTCCTGGCTCTTCCTGTGTGATCTTGGGCAGGTTAGTTAATCTCTTTGTGCCTCAGTTCCCCATCTGTAACATAGGGGTGATAAAACTTCTTTACCTTCTCTGTTTAGGTTGCAAGCTCTTTGGAGTAAGGTATGGCTCTTACTATGTGTTTGTGTGGTGCTTAGCACAATGAGAGCCCTGTCTTGGCTGGGGCTTCTTATAATGTATCACATAATTCCAAATATTAATAAAACCAGCTGTAAAGAAAATGGTGAAGTTCTTCTATTAGTGTATATTACTTTTATATACATCTGCAGGGGCTTTTAAATTGCAGTTACTTGTAGGTAACGTGATCTTTAATCCACTTCAGCGGGAATGGAGCAATGTAAGGAGCTCTGAATATGTTGTCTGGCATTTATTTTATCTTTTGATGTCAAGAAATAGTTTATTTACAAAAATAGTGATAACACTGTGAAAGGCATATATGCAGAATTACAATGTCTGGCTTGTGTCCTTTCAATAGACTCTGACACTGAAGCGGTGTTGTCTGTTATGTGCAATATCGAAAACTACTGCAATAAGCAATTCAACCATGGAGAGACCCTTCCCTTTATTAATAACATGCAGTGGAGCTTATTCTACTGAAGGTATTTTCCATGTCTACTGATGAAAATACAGTTATCTTGCCATGATAAGCAAGTGTTTTCCCCAATTTGTAGTTTTGGGGGCCTTTAATTACACTAGTTGAAGACAATGTTAATGTTCTGATTGATTTTTAACACACATTACTAACTGCTTGGGTGACATCTCAGACAGTAACATAGCACCTTCTGAAACTTTATCAGCACCAGATATTTACAGTTCAGTAAATGAAAAATAAAGTCATCTTAAGTAAATATTTTTCTTAATTTCTGCTAATGTTTAAACGAGTGGATATGAAACACCTGCCATACAAATAATTACCTGTGCTTTTAACTGCAGGGAGTGCTTTTTAATTGAAAGGGAATAATGACACTTTCTACATACACACATACATTTGGCTTGTTTCTCACACTAGATACCCAGTGAGGACCAAAGGATATTGTTTCCCCAACCAGTCAGATTCCCCTACCCTCTATAAGGATTTTACCTTAATGGGTAATGTTTAACTAGCTAAATGAATGAAAACAAGACCAAACCAGCTATAAAATAGAACAGATTTAATATTCTCTATAGGGTTTATTAAACTATCTCACTATACACTATTGATTGCTGCTATTGATGCCAAAAGGTGAATAAAGATAGTAAGAAGCATATAGGTGTGTGTGGTGTTAGGATAGTGGTATTCAAAGTGCCCTTGTAGTCTACCAATGCATAAGCTGGCTTGACATGTTTCTGTTAGACTGTGTCTCACTAATTTTAAATTCCATTTTAATAAAATAAATCACTGTTATGGCTTATGGAACATACCTTTC
The DNA here is from genome assembly GCF_965140295.1 of Lepidochelys olivacea. NCBI lineage: Eukaryota > Metazoa > Chordata > Testudines > Cheloniidae > Lepidochelys > Lepidochelys olivacea. Next base: position 61,339,418 of record NC_140418.1, on the reverse strand, counting down.
CACCAGAAAAAACAGTGTCCAATAGAAGTGCAAGCCCTATGCCCTGAAGTCCTATAGATAGGCTAGGCAGAATTTGATTTTAGGGTGGTTTATTTTGTGTAATTTTGATGGATAATATCAATGATTATCTTTAAGCATTTTAATCAATTTAAACTTTCAGTTGCACAAAATTATGGGTTTTAAGCATTTTTTCCCAATGTTTATCTATTTAAATTTTCACAGTTGCAGGAAATTATGGGGGGCTCAGAAGATGAGGGGGCAGGTCAGAATTATTTAATAACCGCAGACTTGGAGATTCAAAAAGTTAACACTTTATAACAGTTAAAACACAAACTGTCAACATCATGTCAACATTTTAGCCTTAAATCAAACTCAAGTTCTCAAGCAGAATTTTTATTTACTTTACCTATCTGTACATTTAGATTATTATTGATGGAAATATTTGTTCATTGGTTTGTGTGTGTATGGCAAAATCGATGTTTACCAATGTTTACTGATAAAAATATTATCCTTTCAAGCCTACCTAAAGAGTAAGGAGCTTATTATTGACATGTGTTGGTGAACGGGGAGAAGAGCAGTCCAGACTGGCCTGAGAACTCCAGAGGGGGGCAGAGGCTCCATAGGGGAAGGAGCTCTTTACTGGCATCTGTTGGTGAGCAAGGGGAAGTGAGTGAATGGGCTAGTTTTTATCTGCATTTCAGTTCTCCAACAGTTTTGGGCGTTTTGGCTAAAATACAGTTAATTTTTTTGTGTTGGGGACCAATAAAATGCTATAGACCCTGGTGGGAAATGAAAGGACCAGAAACTACACCAGCTGTTGATTGTGTTGATTGTATGGAGAAGGATTCCATATGCCTGCAGAATGCGCCATAGGCTGATCCTGTGAATGCTATCAAAAGCAAAAGAGAGCTTTACTGGGCGAGAGGGAAAAGGGGTACAACAGAATAAACTTGGGAAAGTCAGAAATTAATAGATTAACAATGTCTATTATCCTACTCCCCTTTTCTCTCTCCCCCAGTAAAGCTCTCTCTGTTAAACTCCTGGACTCCGTGTTCGTGCATGGGCAAGTATAGGGTGATAAATATAGTTTCCTGGGTTTCTGGGGGAGGGCTTGAGATGGCATTGTTTAAGTTATCAGAAGGAATCCCTGGAAAACAGAACCTGGTCCTTTTTGCTGCCAACGACACCTACCAGAAGGGTTACTGAAGGATAAGAAAAATGACTTTGTTTTCTAACTCCCCACCTTTCCCCAAACACCTTTTTTTTTTTTTTAATGGCTCCCCTGGATTATTTGGGCTACTTCTCTAATCCCCTAGAAGCCTAAATATCCTTTCAGCAAAAGTCTGGGATTCAATAGTAATCTTAAACTCACTTTCTACTGTAAAAACTAAATTTGCAATACTGAACAATTCTTGTTTTAGTTTTTAACATTAGAAAGTGATTAAAAGTGACTGGAGATCCCCAAATTTTTTCTGAGAAAGCAGCTTGTCCTTTGGAAAAGTTTAAACATGTAACTTCTCCTTCAGCCTCTTTCTTTTCCTCCTGCCCCTATTAAATTTCATCTTCCCTATTAACTCCACCCACTTAATATAAGATGTTCTCAAAGGCAATAAGCTATCAGATGTACACTACCAAGAATCGGTACATGGGTGACATCAAAAAGTTCTAACTAGACAATCCAAATGTGTCATTATACATTTTTTTAGTGGTAGCAAGGCTCTGGTACTGGAGAGACCGGGGTCCTGGATAGTTCACCTCTGACTGACACTGTAGTAAGGAAAGTGGTCGTATTATGGGCCAGTGCTTAGCAAGGAACACTCTGACATCCTCTTAAATTAAACTTAATTCACATTCAAAAAAAAGTACTGCAACCAGGAGTAAGCAATGTAGCCATCTGGGATAGGAGGCATACACTTCCCCTTTTCTCTGACTTTCCCACCTCTCTTCTATCCTCCTACAGCTGTTCTCATACCTCAGATGTTAACCCAGTGGTGAAGAACAGATAGATAGATTGAAGGAGTCAGAAAGAAGAGTTTCATCCTCTCAGGTTTGTGGTTTTACCTGTTGGACTGACTGCATAGGTTGTTCTGTCTGGGCAGCGTAGAGGAGAAGCAGTAGAAGTGCCTTAATCTCAGTCTATGGGAGTGAGCCAGACACCAATGGCCCATCAGAGGAACTCACTAGAAACCATCCCTGCTGCTCCTGGCTCCTTCTTTCCACAGGCCAGGGAAAGAAGAATCCCTGCTTGTTCCCCTAAAAGGTGACTAGGGAAGACTACACCTGCCAAGCTCTGTGCCAAGTTCTGTGACATTTCATGCAACCTACTTAATGAGGTAACTTGTATAAAACCATGAACTTTATTTTAAAATAACTGTGTAGAGTTATTGTTGGTGGAAGGTGCTGGCTTGACAGCCATGGTAAATGGAGTCATTTGTATATACCCAGAGCTGCAGCAGTGCAAGCTTCCCACACATGGCCTTGCCAGCTATCTCAGTGGGGTAGTGGGTTTTCTCTAGGGCAGTGTTTCTCACCCAGTGGGCATTGAAAATTTTATTACAATCCAAAGTAAAGAAACCCTTGTTCTCTCTCCACCCCATGTGTTCTCCGACAATCTCTAAAAACACAAATTAATTGGCTTATCACTGATAACATTTTTTTTTTACAGTTTTATAATAAATGTAGAGGGACCGTGAACATTTTTTTCTTTACTTTGAACAATGGGTTGCTTGAAAAGGCTGGGAAACTCTACTTTCGTGGTACCAGGAGTCGTTCACTATCTATTATCCAGGCTTTTTTGGGTTTCTCCTCCTTTGAATCCCTACTGAGCTGAGTGGGATTCCATCTAGTGACTTACAGAAGTAAGGTTGTATAGGAATGCCCTGAAGCATCCAGTTGCCCAATAAATCTTAAATAAAAATCCCTAGATATAGCCTGCATTCGTCTTAAAAGAAGCTTTTGCTTGCAAAGTCAAGCACTCAAAAGTTAGAATTAAGGTTACTTGAGCAGCTTTAATTCAGTCCCTCTGTGTATATGCATTATGATTCAGACTTTAATGACATTATCCTATATTATTTTGCCTTGAGTGGGTTGGCAGCATAGTTTGAACCCAGGCCCTTCAAATCCACAGTATAGCTCACCTCCACTAAAGCTAATAGGTAACTGGTATGGTCCAGCCACTTAAGTGGGACTTGACACTTCTAGTGGGTTACTAGTGAACTTTTTCTGATACAGCAGTGGCAAGCTGGGTATCAAGATTCCTGGGTCTGAGAGCGGAGTTTAGGTTAGTTATAACAGACAACATAGCCAAGCACTTGAGCAGGGCTGGCTCTACAGTTTTTGCTGCTGCAAGCAGTGAAAAAACTGCTGAAAGGAAGAAGCTGCCGCCAAGGCCGGCAAAGGGGAGAAGCTGCGGCCGAATTGCCACCGCGGCTGGAGGAACTTCTGCTCCTTTCTAACTGCTGCCCCAAGCACCTGCTTGGAACGCTGGTGCCTGGAGCCGGCCCTGCGCTTTAGAAGTACTATAGTTGAGTGGATGAGACTGGGGTCTCTGACAATAGATACTTGGGTTCTGTTTCCAGGTATGAGTACAAGGCCTTGCTCAGTAATGAAGACTGTGAACTGCTGGTATGTTAACAGCAGTGTGTGAAAGAAGCGATCCTAGGTCTCATGGTTTTCTGGCTTACAGCCTAGAGTATTCTACCTCAGGCCAGATACTATATGGAAGCACATGTGTTTTTGGCAGTCTCTCTCTCTTTCCTTGCCCCATATTGTACTTTATATGTGGGCAAGTGTGATAAAGACAAAATGCATTAAGGTTACCAAGATGTGACATTTCTTGGCTCTGGTGAAAGAGACAGCTGACTTGGGATGAGGTGGCGAAGACAATATAGGTATGATAGTGGGGGAAGTAAGGGAAGTCAGAAAGACCTGAGTAGAGGACAGGGAGAAAGTGCTGGATGATTTCTAGGAGGGGGAGAAGATTGGGTGAACAGGCAGAATTGGGACTGAGGAAAAAGGCACCTACTTTCCTCCGTAAACAAGATATAGTCACTGAGTATTTGGTATTTGTGCTGTGGATGGCAAGCTAATCACAGTATAGGGTTTTTTTTCTTTTTTCCCCTTGGCAGGATGACCTTCCAAATAAATCCACAGAGATTTCTAGATAACTGCAGAGTCTTTTTGTTTCTGAATTTACATTTGCCTGAGGTTTTGTGCTACTTTAACTTTTTGCAATATTTTTTTCAAGCAAAAATTGGACACGTTTTTGCAGAAAGTGAATAAAGTATCTGCACCATGAATTTGTAGTTCTTTTATTTAAAAGAATATTTGCAAATGCTGCTTTCCCTGGGATTCAGTCATCTCTCCTGTGGAAAATGGGACTCCTGTGTATGCGTCTTAGGCAGAACTGGAACCATACTCTTGCTTTGTATGACATTTTGTTTCAATAATTCCTCAAAATACACCACTTAGTAGAATTTGACGCATTTGTTCTGAACTACAGAACATCTTAGAACATCAGTTTTATTCCAACAGTATTTATTAGACAGGGCCTTTTACTTTGACACTTAAAATTTCATTCTTTAAACAGTCTTATGTAACAGAGCTCCTTTTCTGGAGGGTACTGTCATATGATTCTGAGATTTATAGTTTGTTTTCAATGGTGTTAATTCTCTCGATGTTTGTTACGCTTCCATTAAGTTTAAGATGTTGGATAATAAAAGGACTAACTGTCTTAGGATGCTTATGACCTAAGAGAATTAGAAGGATAATGGAAGCATTAGTGATTTCCCTAAAACAGCAAGATTATGTTGAGGAAGCGGCAATGGATGATGCTGTGCTATAAATTGTGATTAATTTATCATTGAATTTGATTCACATCTCGACTCATTGCAAACTACTAATTAGATATGAAGTGTTTTCTCTCATCACAAATAGCACACAGAGTTCAAATGAAAATAACAGGTTCTATACAGTGAATAGTAGAGGGAACAGTAAGGGAATAGTTATTCCCTTAATCAAGTAGAGATCTTAAACTCTCCTGTAAACCATCTCCAGTGTTGTTATGAATTTGTTTCATAATGAGCATGAAATACATCAACTAAAATACTAGAGAATATCAATAAATCTGATCAGTCATGAAGACTGCATTTAAAGCAACAGGAAATACCAAAATAAACAAACAAGGGAAATTAGAAGAAAAGTATTTAATTAGAAATGCTGGAAATTGAATTAATATAGTTTTAATGCAAAAACTACCTTTTTCCATTAACGCTTTTATGTTTGAATGGCAGTGTGCAGGACTGGTCCCAGGGAATGAAAAGTGAGAGGGGAGTGTATTTCTTCAACCCGAACTGTAAGTTTTCTGCCTGTATAAAACAAGCCTAATGTTCCATGTGCATCTAATTTCTTTCAACAGTTATTGTATGTTTCAGAGTAACAGCCGTGTTAGTCTGTATTCGCAAAAAGAAAAGGAGTACTTGTGGCACCTTAGAGACTAACCAATTTATTTGAGCATGAGCTTTCGTGAGCTACAGCTCACTTCATCGGATGCATGCCGTGGAAACTGCAGCAGACTTTATTTATACACAGAGAATATGAAAAAATACCTCCTCCCACCCCACTGTCCTGCTGGTAATAGCTTATCTAAAGTGATCATCAGGTGGGCCATTTCCAGCACAAATCCAGGTTTTCTCACCCTCCACCCCCCCACACAAATTCACTCTCCTGCTGGTGATAGCCCATCCAAAGTGACAACTCTTTACACAATGTGCATGATAATAAAGTTGGGCCATTCCCTGCACAAATCCAGGTTCTCTCACCCCCTCACCCCCCTCCCAAAAACCACACACACAAACTCACTATCCTGCTGGTAATAGCTCATCCAAAGTGACCATTCTCCCTACAATGTGCATAATTAAGGTGGGCCATTTCCAGCACAAATCCAGGTTTTCTCACATCCCCCCCACCCCCATACACACACAAACTCACTCTCCTGCTGGTAATAGCTCATCCAAACTGACCACTCTCCAAGTTTAAATCCAAGTTAAACCAGAACATCTGGGGGAGGGGGTAGGAAAAAACAAGAGGAAATAGGCTACCTTGCATAATGACTTAGCCACTCCCAGTCTCTATTTAAGTCTAAATTAATAGTATCCAATTTGCAAATGAATTCCAATTCAGCAGTTTCTCGCTGGAGTCTGGATTTGAAGTTTTTTTGTTTTAAGATAGCGACCTTCATGTCTGTGATTGCGTGACCAGAGAGATTGAAGTGTTCTCCGACTGGTTTATGAATGTTATAATTCTTGACATCTGATTTGTGTCCATTTATTCTTCTACGTAGGGACTGTCCAGTTTGACCAATGTACATGGCAGAGGGGCATTGCTGGCACATGATGGCATATATCACATTGGTGGATGTGCAGGTATACGAGCCTCTGATAGTGTGGCTGATGTTACTAGGCCCTGTGATGGTGTCCCCTGAATAGATATGTGGGCACAATTGGCAACGGGCTTTGTTGCAAGGATAAGTTCCTGGGTTAGTGGTTCTGTTGTGTGGTATGTGGTTGTTGGTGAGTATTTGCTTCAGGTTGCGGGGCTGTCTGTAGGCAAGGACTGGCCTGTCTCCCAAGATTTGTGAGAGTGTTGGGTCATCCTTTAGGATAGGTTGTAGATCCTTAATAATGCGTTGGAGGGGTTTTAGTTGGGGGCTGAAGGTGACGGCTAGTGGCGTTCTGTTATTTTCTTTGTTAGGCCTGTCCTGTAGTAGGTAACTTCTGGGAACTCTTCTGGCTCTGTCAATCTGTTTCTTTACTTCAGCAGGTGGGTATTGTAGCTGTAAGAAAGCTTGACAGAGATCTTGTAGGTGTTTGTCTCTGTCTGAGGGGTTGGAGCAAATGCGGTTGTATCGCAGAGCTTGGCTGTAGACGATGAATCGTGTGGTGTGGTCAGGGTGAAAGGTGGAGGCATGCAGGTAGGAATAGCGGTCAGTAGGTTTCCGGTATAGGGTGGTGTTTATGTGACCATTGTTTAATAACAGAACGCCACTAGCCGTCACCTTCAGCCCCCAACTAAAACCCCTCCAACGCATTATTAAGGATCTACAACCTATCCTAAAGGATGACCAAACACTCTCACAAATCTTGGGAGACAGGCCAGTCCTTGCCTACAGATAGCCCCGCAACCTGAAGCAAATACTCACCAACAACCACATACCACACAACAGAACCACTAACCCAGGAACTTATCCTTGCAACAAAGCCCGTTGCCAATTGTGCCCACATATCTATTCAGGGGACACCATCACAGGGCCTAAGAACATCAGCCACACTATCAGAGGCTCGTATACCTGCACATCCACCAATGTGATATATGCCATCATGTGCCAGCAATGCCCCTCTGCCATGTACATTGGTCAAACTGGACAGTCCCTACGTAGAAGAATAAATGGACACAAATCAGATGTCAAGAATTATAACATTCATAAACCAGTCGGAGAACACTTCAATCTCTCTGGTCACGCAATCACAGACATGAAGGTCGCTATCTTAAAACAAAAAAACTTCAAATCCAGACTCCAGCGAGAAACTGCTGAATTGGAATTCATTTGCAAATTGGATACTATTAATTTAGGCTTAAATAGAGACTGGGAGTGGCTAAGTCATTATGCAAGGTAGCCTATTTCCTCTTGTTTTTTCCTACCCCCCCCCCCCCAGATGTTCTGGTTTAACTTGGATTTAAACTTGGAGAGTGGTCAGTTTGGATGAGCTATTACCAGCAGGAGAGTGAGTTTGTGTGTGTATGGGGGTGGGGGGGATGTGAGAAAACCTGGATTTGTGCTGGAAATGGCCCACCTTAATTATGCACATTGTAGGGAGAATGGTCACTTTGGATGAGCTATTACCAGCAGGATAGTGAGTTTGTGTGTGTGGTTTTTGGGAGGGGGGTGAGGGGGTGAGAGAACCTGGATTTGTGCAGGGAATGGCCCAACTTTATTATCATGCACATTGTGTAAAGAGTTGTCACTTTGGATGGGCTATCACCAGCAGGAGAATGAATTTGTGTGGGGTGGTGGAGGGTGAGAAAACCTGGATTTGTGCTGGAAATGGCCCACCTGATGATCACTTTAGATAAGCTATTACCAGCAGGACAGTGGGGTGGGAGGAGGTATTGTTTCATATTCTCTGTGTATAAATAAAGTCTGCTGCGGTTTCCACGGCATGCATCCGATGAAGTGAGCTGTAGCTCACGAAAGCTCATGCTCAAATAAATTGGTTAGTCTCTAAGGTGCCACAAGTACTCCTTTTCTTTTTAGTTATTGTATGTGTGGATATCTGTATATGTTTTAAGGGAATCCTCTAAAATGACTAATTTAATTAAATCCTTGCTATACTCAATCCTTGGAGGTTTAGATTTATATTGTGTGTGTAAAGCTACAGATCACTAACTTTAAGTAGCTACATGGTGCTTAAGTAGCAAATTCTGGTATGACTTTGGAAAAATGCTGAAGAAGTTTGGAATCCGTGTAGGTGTCTTTCTTTTGAATATATAGAGCCATAAGAGTGCATAACAATTAACAGCAGAGATCCAGATCCTCAGCTGATGTAAATTGGTGTAGCTCCATGAAAATAAATGAAGGTATGCTGACTTACATCAGCTGAGGTCCTGGCCCAGAATCTCTCCCCTATTCAAGAGTTCACAGCCTCAGGACTCAATCAAGGAAATCTCTTAAGCACATGCTTAACTTGAAGCATGTGAATTATCCTGCTGAAGCCAAAGGGACTGGTCATATGTTTAAGTGGTTTGTGCTGCATATCACTGATCCACGGGTCCGGTGCTCTCTCGCACAGCTCTGGAACAGTCCCTAAGAGGACCCCTTCAGTGTGTTACCCCCTCTCCTTGGGGTCACTCTCTTTCACTGGGTAAGCCCCTTGGCTTCACCATCTCCTGGGACAGACCCTCTGAACCTTCAGCACTCCTTCTTCACTCCAAGTGCTCCCCTCAGTGAGTCCACTCAAATTGGCCACGTGGGGAAGACTTGCACACCCAAGGGAGCAATGCACCCTTAGCTTCCTTAATCTGGAGTGACTCTCAGACCAGGTTGTAAAAAACAGAAGGGTTTATTAGATGTTCAGAACACAGGGTAAAAATCCTTGGTTGACATAGAGAGTTACAGCATAGTCCATCTGGGGGTCAGTCCTGAGCCCCAAACTCTCTTTCTTTCCCCAGCCCAGAAGAGTCCTGCTCCAGAAGTGTGTCCTGCATTCAGCTATACTATACACACTATACAATCCCCTCTGCCCCTTTCCAGTCCTTTGTTCTTCTTTCCGAGCAAACCTCTCAGCACCTGGCTATCCACCTTAGTTCTTTGCTCTCCAGTGGTCAAAACTGGCTGGCTTCCTGCAGAAGGGGTCAGCAGTCCCTGGTCATGTTACCATGATGTCCATAGGTACCAGATGTCCATGCAATCAGAGTTGTCATTGCCTTCTGAGATTCTGCATGGGCATGGGGTCCAGACTCCAGACAGCCAGGCGACGATCACACCTGGATCTCTACAAAGAATAAACAACCTTTTCCCACCACCCAGTTAATCATGCAGTACATAGAGGAAACTGAGGCACACAATATTAATCCAAAATATTATGAAAAATTCCCACTTCATCATACTGCACCATAACCTAATAGTATGTATGAGTACACTATTACACAGAGCAAACTGGCTAATTGTTAAGCTTTGTGGAGTGGACGGACTCTGAGAAATCTTTCTGAAGAAGGAAACTGAGGGAGGATATTTGGCAACAGTTAACTTGGAGTTTATCTGAAGCAGGAGAGGCATGGGAGAAGGCCTGCAATAGAGTGTGGGAGAAGGAGACCAAAGAAGCAGTCAGGGGGAAAGCCTGGGCTAAGTCTAAGGAGCAGCAACTGTTTTCCCTTCCAAAAGATGCTCAGCAGTGCAGCCTCTTTGACGTCACTCTTTGACACTTAAAAGCATTTCTTCCAGAAAAGATGCTGCAAGATCAGAAATGCTGAGTGGCTGGAACTGTTATGTCTGTCCTTGAAGTGGGAGGAGAGACTTCCAGGACATTATTACTGTGTTTCATGAATCACTGTAAGCTATTTCTCTGCCTTCTGTTAATAGTTGGAAACCACAGAAAGCTATTCATGTTACTGTTTGGGTTACTTAACAGCTTCTGACAAACTAGGCTTACAAATTTACATAGGCTCAAGACACCAAACATGGTAATATCTCTAACCACCCAAAACAGAGCCAGGTACTCTTGTGCTGTCTTCATGAACAGCAGAAGATGGATGGTGTCATGTGTCTTGGAGGGTTAAGCAATGCTTGTTTTCCAGATGTCTATGAAAGTGCAACTACATTAATAGTTTATGGAAAACTGTGAAAACAAACTGTTTCAACAATCAGCTTAAGGCCAGCAAAGAGCACTCAGATTGCCAAAACAAGCAGTACTCTAAACTGGACAGTGTAATCACCTAGACAACTCTGCTCTGCAGCTCTTGCACAGTGGACAAAATTGGCAAGTAAAGAAAACATGGCTATTCTAGTTTACAGCTATTTTTTGGGGTGATAAAAATTGATTGTTCTGGTCTAGTCCAACCAGGACTCATACAATAACTGTATTATACTAGCTATAAAAAAGTTCACCATATTGTTCCTCCCCAAATGAGGCTGAATATAATCAGACACATAACAGAGTTAGCAAACTGACAGTGTTTATTGAAAAAACATTTTCAGATTATCTGGCTGCCTGGACTCTATTTTGTGAATTCTGGTGAGATAGATTCTCATATACATTTGTATGTATGGTTAATAGATCTTATACATACACATGATTGCAAAGTCCTTGTAGCAGGTTTCTAGCAGTACAAGATTTGTGCAATTGTATAACAGTGGTAGCAAGTGACACAAATGGTCATCTTTCTTATACACAGCAGTATAATAGTAGAGAATCTTTTTGTGTGCATAAGCATGTAACTTGTATAAAAAGAAAAAAGCAATGCCTCCCCCATTTGATGCAGTATTGCTAACCACTCATATTCAAAAATCCCGAGTCAGACCCTTAAAAAGAATGAGATTTGTAAGCTAAATAATATAATGGAGTTTTTTTTGCTTGCCTTCTGATTTTTGAGCCTTTAGGTTGCACGCAATTCATGTGTTCAAGCTGCTCTTAGTAAACATGAGGGCTAGAATTTTTTTAACAAAAGCTGAAATTTTCACATAATCATGCGACTCCAGTACATAATTTAAGAAAAACACCAAATATTGTGAGAATTCTGAGAGTTAGTACTCTCACACACATTCACATACATGCTTATCTTTTAAACTCTTCTTAAGACTTAATGGGACTGGTCATGGGAGAAAAGTTAAGCCTTTATGTGTTTCCAAGAGTGGGGCCTAGGTGTGCGAATAGTAGCTCCATCAATTTCATTCTGTTCTTTCCTTAATGAATCACTGGAAGCTGTTGGTTTGGTATCTTGTCTGATGGCAGAATCCACACTGTACTAGGTGTTTTCAGATGTTCAAGAAGGGGCAGTCCCTGCCTTGAGGAGCTCATAGTCTAAGGAAGATCTGAGCTGGCTACAGGGGTTTGTTTTGTTTGATAATCTGATGCAGGTATTCTGGTATAGTTGCAAAGAGGGCAGATAAAAGGAACGGGGAAGAAAAAAGGAGACATGTACAGTATTAATAATATGTTCCACTCCTATAACACCTTCTATAGTGAGCTATAGCTGCATGTAGATAGAGAGAAATTGTGTTTGTCAATGGGGATCAAACCCAGAATCTCCAGTGCAACCCTCTGTTACTTGAGTCCTTTAGTTCTTAGTAAATGGCAATCCTCCTACCTTTGCTGGGCCAGCTGGTAAAGTTGGATATGATCACCCAACACCCAAAGAGCTTCATGAATTAGGGGTGTTGATTTATTGTTCTTAGAGGCCCCAGTTCATATCAGCCCCATTTTGTTAGATTTTGTATATAGACACAGTGAGAGACAGTCGTGAGTTGAAGAGCTTACAAATGAAATAGACAAAACAGAAAAAGAAGGTGAGGAAAAGGAAGGCACAAAGTGGAGTATTATCCCCACCTTGCAAATGGAGAAGTTGAGGCAAAGGCAGGTTATGTGACTTGCTCAAGGTTACACTGGAAGTCTGTGTCACAATCAAGAATAGAACCTACCTATTCTGACTCTCAGGCCTGTGTCCTAACAATAAGTCCAGGTCTCTGGTAAGAATATTTCAATTATAGCAATTAAGATTTTCAATATTCTAACTGTGTACAATTTAAATACCTTATTCTCGGTACAGTACTTGAAAATTGAAAATCAGAAATGCGTTTTTCTGGATCTTTGAGGAAGCTTAGTTGTGAATCCAAACTTGTGGGGCACTCTCACCCCTTCTAATGATCAACCATTGAATGACTACTCATTCTTCTGCTAGAACAGGGTATCAGGAGAGCAAAGAAAGCAATGAATCCTGTTTCTCAGTGGTGTGGGCAGTAAATATGGTTGCCAATCCTCAAGGATTGTCCTGGAGTCTCAGGAATTAAAGATTAATCTTTAATTAAAGATTATGTCGTGATGAAACCCTCCAGAATTCATCCAGCCAGAATTGGCAACCCTAACAGTAAATGGGAAGAATCACTTCCGGCCCTTAAGGCTCAGGTGCAATTTCAATTAACATTAATGACTCAATTATACACATTTTTTATGGAGACATATGGTTTTCAACAAAGATATGAATGATAATATGGTTCTGATCCTCTAGAATATGAATGTGTCAGGACAAAATAAAAAACTAATGCAATTCATTTGCTCAATGAAACACGAACAAAACGTTTTGTGTCTGATATCAAAAACTTTTGGATTGAGCCAGAATATGAACTTCTGTTGACCACTAAACATCTGGGTATTTAATTTCCTTTTCTACCTGTCCATTCACATCTACAACATGTGCCTGAAGGTACAGAAGAGTATGCAAAGCCATGGCAAATTATGTTTCAGTGCAAACATGCAGTTTTATAACCAGGACTAATGTAATAACTTTTTACTCACCATATGGTCTATTGTGTACACAGATATAATATACAGCAAATAAAGTAGGAGCTAAGCTTTATAAGTCAGAAGTGCTGTAAAATGTTAATGACTGTGCTATTGCAAAGGGGAGCGGGGATCATGATATGCTTCAGTGTCTATTTTAGATAGTCCAAGTTTACAGTTTTCCAGACTTGGCAAATATTTTTCTCAAACTACACAGTGAAAACAGTGATATAAAACTACTCTTTCACCAAGACCAAACCAAAGACCTTGTTCTTATTCTGACATAAAGACCGTGTTTTACCAATTCAAAACCCTCCATATTCTTGCACTTTCAAATGGGGGCAAAGTCTAATCTGTGAAGTCTGAGCCAAACAAATATAAATGGTAGGAGAATAGGACAGCAGGCCAGATCCACCAGCAATTCCACAAATATCAAACGGGGCAGATGTGGGCTCACAGATTTTAAAGAACAGGGACATTGAACAGTTATGGGTTTACTATGTTCCAAAGGGCTAGTTGAGAGACTTGAATCTCAAACAGCTATTGTGGGAGCTGAAGTGAATACCAGATAGATACTTGTGGTATTTTGCCTGTTGCTGCTTATCCTTTTCTTGTTAATGGAAATGCCCGTTAATGGTGTCACATCACGATTTTGGTCAGTGTTGTTGCAGCACTCTCAGAACTAGTTCTTGTAGTGATGTTAAAATTGTTTTCTTTCCCACTGCTTGGTAGGTGCCTGATCCTGCAAACGCTTATGAATGTGGCTTTACTCACACGGGGATTCCCTTTGAAATCACTGAACGTACATCTACACTGCAGCTTGGAGCATTGTCTCCCAGCTCGGGTAGATAGGCATATGCTAGCTCTGCTTGAGCTTGTGTGCTAAGAATAGCGGTATGGGTGTTGTGGCATGGGCTAGCCACCTGACTACAAGCCTGCCTGACACCTGAGTCCAAACTCAGGTGTTCAGACTGTGCCACAGTGTCCACACTGCTATTTTTAGCATGCTAGCTCTACTCGAGCTAGCTGGTGCCTTTCTACCTGGGCTGGGAGGCGTGCTCCCAGTTGCAGTGTAGCCATACCCTGAGTTCCCCACATGAGGAATCCTACTGAAATCAATGTGAATCCTCCGCTGAGTAAAGTTACTCGTGTGTGTAGGAATGGGGGCTATAGATATAAACCAAATATTTGGGCAAGGGGTACCCATGAGCAATTAGTTGCTGCACTTCTAGCTTCTCCGCAGTTATGAGTCCCTGATGAGTAATTGCAGGTAAGGAGTAATAATAAAGTCTGGTATTATGTAAACCCAAATTGGGTACATAAACTTGAATTTAGAAGGTTTCTAGGGGAGTTTTGAATTAAAAATGCAGTGTTTTAGTTTAGACTGGGCCTTAGTCCATAGTGTTCTTTCTCCATTGTTAATCACTGTGCTTTTACATATTTACAAACCTGGTAAGGAGTTCAGTGCTTAACATTACCACTTCTTTTTCCTAAACCACATGCTGAGCTCTTAAAATAAAAAAGTCCTGAATGTAATGTTCCCGTTCTTCATTTTTACCTAATCTTACCTCCCCTCCCTTGTTTTATCTCCTTGTCTGATTTTCTTTTCAAAGTGTAGTTATGTGATGAGTATGTTTCAATGATTCACAATAAGAGAAACATGGAGAAAAATGGAAAATGTAGTGATATTTATAGATGAAGCAGCTGGTCATGTATTTGTTGGCTTTCCAAGCATCAGTGATATACTGGCAGGCATCTGGAGAGGGGAGCTTGTAATGGGAATGGGACTCTCCTCTGAGCTAGCCAAATGGGGGAGACCAGGCTCATTCCTCTACGTCCACTCACTTCCAGAGATTGTGTCTTCAGACCAGCCAGTCCTAAATTCCTGGAACCCAGAGCTCATAATAAGGGCCCTTCTGAAGCTGCACACTTGGCACATTTTTTGCACTGGCCTGTAAATATGCTTTTACCACTAACTAGAAAAGCAGTGCATTTAGAATAATTGCTCCAGCTAGCCATGGGGGGGCCGGTGACTCAGCCATTGGGGAAGGCTACCCCCCCGACCCTCCCTTTCTGCCCCACTCCCCTGCAGGAGCCCAGAGCACCCCCGCCATGGCCCCCAGTGCTAGGCGGCCGGGCGACATGCCCGAGTGCCCCCAGCCCCAGTGCACCGGGTGGCTGGGAGGTGCGGCCACAGTGCTCCCAGCCTTAGTGTGCTGGGTGGCATAGCTGCAGCACCCCCAGTCCTGGTACGCTGGGTGGCTGCCCCCAGCCCTGGTTTGCCAGGCAGCCAGCCTCAGAGCACCGAGTGGCTGGGCGGCATGGCTGCAGCGTCCCCAGCCCTGGAGCACTGGGTGGGTAGCACGGTCCACGCACCGGGTGGCCAGTGCGGCCTCAGCACCAGCTGCCCTGAGTTTCTGTGGGAGACAGGCAGGCCAGCCACCTCCAGCCCCAGCCAGCCTGGCCAAGGCAGAGTGCCAGGAACTTCAGGAGGGGGGCTGGGGGTGGAGCCATGCCAGGCTGTTTGGGGAGGCACAGCTTCCCCCTGCCTACGATACTCGCTGCCCATGCAGCTAGCTCAATTAGCCATAAAATAACTAGTTTTATGATAAATAGCTTGTTGGTGGGATTTTCTAAGACACTTGGACACTTTTGAAACTTCATCTGTAAACCATTTAACATAACTCTAGGCTGCCCTTCGTGCCATTAGCAGACAATGAGACTTTTGTGCTCCTAAATAATTTTAGGTGCTTTTGTGAAAATGCCACCCTAGAATCCATGAACCACGGCCACGTATTCAAAAAGTTGGGATGCCACGTATTCAAAAAGTTATTTTCAATCCATAGAATCATAGAATCATAGAATATCAGGGTTGGAAGGGACCCCAGAAGGTCATCTAGTCCAACCCCCTGCTCAAAGCAGGACCAATTCCCAGTTAAATCATCCCAGCCAGGGCTTTGTCAAGCCTGACCTTAAAAACCTCTAAGGAAGGAGATTGTACCACCTCCCTAGGTAACTCATTCCAGTGTTTCACCACCCTCTTAGTGAAAAAGTTTTTCCTAATATCCAATCTAAACCTCCCCCACTGCAACTTGATTTTCTTTTCCACTATACTACTGGCTGAGCTTATCCTTTGTGTTAACAGCAGCCAGTGGAAGCCGTTTGCATTGTACAATGCATTGGTTTGGTCCTACAAAATCCAGGAACTAAGCTATGTTCTTGATTGCCATCTATTGGTACTTTATCTATTAACTATTTATAGATACACATATAAAGCACCCCTGTAATGCTTTGGAACTTCTCTACACTACACCCAAGCCTGCCAATGGTGGTGGGGGGCAATTGCCCAGGGGCCCAGGCTATTTAAAAGGGCCTGGGAGCCCCTAGCTGCCGCCGCTGGCAGCACAGCAGAGCTAAGGCACGATTCCTGCATGCCATTGGCCGCTTCTGGAAGTGACCGTCACACTGCACATCCCTTGTGGCCCTTGGGGAGGGGATCTCTGCGTGCTGCCCCTGCCCCGAGCCCAACTCCGCAGCTCCCATTGGCTGGGAACTGCAGCCAATGGGAGCTGTGGGGGCAGAGCCTGCGGGCAGTGGCGCATCCGGAGACACCCTGGGCCCCCGCCTAGGAGCTGCTGCCAGAAGGGTGTGCTGGTTGCTTTTGGGAGCAGCCCAAGGTAAGCGCCAACCCCCTGACCTCTTCCTGCATCCCAACACCCTGCCCAGCCTAGAGCCCGCACCCTGCACCCAAACTGCCTCCCAGAGCCTGCACCCCCTTCTGCACCCAAACTGCCTCCCAGAGCCTGCACCCCCTTCTGCACCCAAACTCCATCCCAGAGCCTGCACCCCAACCCCCTGCCCCAGCGTGGTGAAAGTGAGTGAGGGTGGGGGAGGATGGAGTGAGCAGGGAGTGGGGCCTCAGAGGAGGGGTGGGACGGGACATGGTCTCAGGGAAGGGATGGGGCAAGGGTCTTTGAGTTTGCATGATTAGACAGTTGGCAACCCTACCTGGCAGGTATGTGGAAGCCCTAGCCATGCCAGAAAAGCGTGTCCAGCAGCGCAGCCGGCAGCTCGCTAGGCACTAGCCAACGCAGGCGCAGCACCGTCCAAATGTCAGGTAGACCGCATCCGCGTGGGTGTGGCTTGTGCATGCGTGAGGGCCCATTGATTATTCTGCCCTGGGCCCGGAATTACTGTCGGCAGACCTGACTACACCCAGTGTGGTGGGGGATATCAGGTAGATATGACCAAACTGTGTTTATAACCGTGTTAAAGGGGCCATGCTACAGTCGTGATTTTTTTTTTCAGGGTTCTATCTGTGCAGGCAAAAAACCTTTTTATAACACATTGGGAGCAAAGCCATTGTAAATGAGTCCCCAGCAAAGTTGTATTTGTCGTGTAGATAGACCTTAAACACACTGAAAGAAGCACCTTCCGCAAATTTCAGTGGATAGCAAATTAATCACAAGTTTCTAAAAACTGAAATTGAATCAATTAGAGTGAAATCTTGAATGCACTTCATTTTTGTAATGGCTTATCCACGTAAGTGTGTGCTCAAGTCAATTCTTTTACATTCTGAATTATCTATTTTATTTGCATCTTCCCTCTCTTTCAGTAAGTCCTAGGTTATAACTAATTATTAAAGGTCAGTTAACTTTGTAGTTTTTAAAAGGGACTGAATTGTTGACAGGAAGGACTGAAATAGTTATCAAAATCTACCATTTGCCTCAAGACTGTATGCAACTCATCACTTCCAGAAGCATTCCACAATTGTACAGTGTATATTCTGTGTTTAATGGATTATATGTTTGGCATGTGAGTAGTCATTTAACATTTTATGTTCTTTAGTAATTATGTTGCCATGCTTGCATAGATGTAGCCTAGAAAGAAGCTTGTCTAAAATGATGCCAGCAACCAAGATATACTGTAAATAATGTAAATTTAAAAAACCCTGCATATACTTAAAAGGTCTTCAGTAGCAATATAGCTCAAAATCCCAAATTGCAAATTCTGCTGTTTGATCTGTCCTGAGTTCCCGGGCATCTTTTTTTTTATTTTATTTTTCCTTTGCAAAAGCCTGAGTGGATATTGCTGCCACGCTAAGATCTCTAGGTACCCATCTCCCCAGTAAACATCCAGATCAGGATTATGTCAGTCGCAGCATCCAAGATGGCAACACTTACCATGCACTAGGCATGCAAATTCAGAATAAATTTGAAGCGCTCTCTGTTTCTTTAACTGATATTAGCTCAACTGGAAATAGCGAGGAACCCTTTCCCCCACACACCAGAGATATTGAAGATGTATTTATTTTGTGTAATCTCAGAACCCAATATCTGGCATGGCCTGCTGCCTCCTAGCCCATGGGGTTACTGGAATTGTGCCTAGCTTCTCACACCTGATGTAGAGTATCCTAAATCTTTGGTGGGTTCTAAACTGGTGTTTGAACCAGTGGGAATTGATCTGTAAAATTTCACCACTGCTTGGGAGATACATCTTCGACTTGAGTTTGTGCAAGGTTGCACACACACAAACCTGTCTATCCTAATTGACGCTTAAGCCCCTTTTAATATTAAAATTGGCTTCTTCGCCAGTTCTGTAGTGAGATACAAGTCAGAAAATGAGTGGCAATTACTAAGTTAGTTTTAAAAGAGAAAAATCCATGCTAATTTATTCAACTCTGCTTTTAAAAACAACAAGCTATTGTACTTAAAAGCTTCTGTTCTATTTTGGGAAATTCTATCCCATGATATTTACTTTATTGAAATGAATAGTTACACAGAATAACTTTCTGCATATACAGAAAATTCATTGTTTAGTTGACTTGTACTGAAAATAGAGAGATCTATCAAACATGTCAACATTTTAATGGTATTTATGAGTTTTCTGTTCTCTTTACACTGTGCTTATTGTGGGCCCTTCTGACTTTCAGATTTATTTCATTTCAGGAGGGAAACACTGTGGTGGACTAATTTTGTCTAAATAATGAACCCATGTTCAATATTTCAATTGAAAGTAGCACTAACCCATGTTTGGATAAGTTTCGAGTTTTTATTTTTAATCTAAATAGATACATTCAGAAGGAATCCTTGGAATCTTAGTAATGTCACTTTTGAGTTCATGGAAGAGAAGGGAAAAAATTGCACAAGGGCTAATACAGAGCCCTCAACTGCTTAAGCTGTCTTAGCACCATTGCCATAATGACGCAACATCATTTTACTCCTCCTGAGGATCTGACCCTTTTTTATGTCATTGTCAGGATTTTCTGCAGTGAGCAAGTTCATGAGCAGAAAATAATAGCGTACAAAATGTACCAGTAAACTTATCAGTTTTATCTCATCACTACTTCACTGGGTGAACTGGTTCAAACTGGTGACTAGGAGAAGCAGTTCTTGCATCTCGTTCCTATCTATGTGTACACACAGTCATGAAGGCCATGTCATAAATTGTATTTTTCATGCACTTTTGACAGTCTTATCTACCTTCTGCCCCAATCACTGTCCTGTGTGATTTACACAAACATTCCCACCTTCTGAGGAGAGTCAAACAGACATCACCCCCACTCCTCTCATTCCATTGCTTGTCTGAAAGCTCAGGACATATTCTAGGTCAGCGGCGGGCAAACTTTTTGGCCTGAGGACCACACTGGTTTCTGAAATTGTATGGAGGGCTGGTTAGGGGAGGCTGTGCCTCCCCAAACAGCCAGGCGTGGCCCCACCCCCTATCCGCCCCCCACCCCCCTGCTTCTTGCCCGCTGACTGCCCCCCCAGGACTCCTGCCCTATCCAACCCCCCCCTTCTTGTCCCCTGACGGCCCCCCCGGGACCCCTGCCCCATTCAACCACCCCCTCTCCCTGACCGCCCCTGGACCCCCCACCCCGACTGCCCCCCACTACCCCGTCCAACTTCCCTCTCCTTCCTGACTGACCCCCCAGAACCCCTGCCCCCATTTAACCCCCCCTCGTTCCTCTGACCGCCCCGACACCTATCCACACCCCTGCCCCCTGACCACCACCCCCAAACTCCTCTGCCCTCTATCCAACCCCCCCCTACTCCCTGTCCCCTTAACGTGCTGCCTGGAGTACCGCCCAGAGCACCAGGACAGACAGCCGTGTTGGCCGGCTGGAGCCAGCCACGCCACCGCGCAGCACAGAGCACCGGGTCAGGCCGCTGCCCAGAGCATTGTGCCGGCAGCGCAGGGAGCTGAGGCTGCAGGGGAGGGGGAACAGCGGGGGAGGGGCCAGGGCTAGCCTCCCGGGGCAGGAGCTCAGGAGCCTGGCAGGAGGGTCCCGGGGGTCAGATGTGGCCCACGGGCCGTAGTTTGTCCACCTCTCTTCTAGGTAGAGGCATTGCCACGTTCTCCTACTTTGAAAGGATTCTCAAGGCCAGGCATATAGAACAAACTGCCAAGCAACTGGTTTCAGTTCCTCAGTTCATACAACAGCTGTGTTTTTGCTCTTTACACAACATGCATAATTTGAAGAAACCACATGGGCAAAGTGGGGTCCAAGTGACCATGTTGACTAAATACCTATAACTAGGGTGACCAGCTGTCCCATTTTTAAAGGGACAGTCCTGTTTTTTGGGACTTTTTCTTATATAGGCGCCTGTTATCCCCTACCTCCTGTCACATTTTTTCACAGATGCTATCTGGTCACCCTACCTGTAAAATGCAAGACCTAGCTACACATACCTGTGGTTACTCTGGCATGGTTCTTCTAATGGCTTCTGGAACAAAATGAGGGCAATTATTTAAAGAGATACTACCCAATTCCTATACACTACAACAAACGGGCTTGTTTATGCACTCTTTCGAACAGAAGGGGAAGCAGTCACATTGTTCTATCATTGCCTTCTTAGCAAGAAACTTCCTGTTACAAAACGAGCTATATCTGACTTGTGTATATAGTCCATTGTTTGTTGCCCTTTCAAAGCCTTCCGCACCAGGATATGATTTTATCACTTCATTTGCAAAAGGAAATGTCGTGTGCAATGCCTTGCATGTGACTCACTGTGCTAGGATCTGGAGCAAATACATTTTGCATTTTGTAGTATGAGCTGGCCTGTGGGAGAAAACAAGTTAGTGCAAAGGGAGAAATGCATCTCTCTAAAAACCAAATAATTAACAATCCTCTCCTCCCTTTGTGTGGGATGGGGAGGGAACAAAACCCAGGAGAAATAGGACAGGGGGTGCAGGGACTCCATAGCACATTCCTGTTCTTCTCTAAGAGCCTGCAGAAATGTGTCCACAGGCACAGCATGATATTGGGGGCCTTTAGAGGGGAAGTGCCCTTAACTTTGTCACTCTCTCTATCCCCGATAATGTCACGGCTAACCTGGTGGCTGAACTTTGTGACTTTGTCCTTACCCATAACTATTTTACATTTGGGGACAATGTATACCTTCAGATCAGCGGCACTGCTATGGGTACCCGCATGGCCCCACAGTATGCCAACATTTTTATGGCTGATTTAGAACAACGCTTCCTCAGCTCTCGTCCCCTAAAGCCCCTACTCTACTTGCGCTATATTGATGACATCTTCGTCATCTGGACCCATGGAAAAGAAGCCCTTGAGGAATTCCACCATGATTTCAACAATTTCCATCCCACCATCAACCTCAGCCTGGTCCAGCCACACAAGAGATCCACTTCCTGGACACTACAGTGCTAATAAACAATGGTCACATAAACACCACCCTATACCGGAAACCTACTGACCGCTATTCCTACCTGCATGCCTCCAGCTTTCACCCTGACCACACCACACGATCCATCGTCTACAGCAAAGCTCTGTGATACAACCGCATTTGCTCCAACCCCTCAGACAGAGACAAACACCTACAAGATCTCTGTCAAGCTTTCTTACAACTACAATACCCACCTGCGGAAGTGAAGAAACAGATTGATAGAGCCAGAAGAGTTCCCAGAAGTTACCTACTACAGGACAGGCCTAACAAAGAAAATAACAGAACGCCACTAGCCGTCACCTTCAGCCCCCAACTAAAACCCCTCCAACGCATTATTAAGGATCTACAACCTATCCTAAAGGATGACCCAACACTCTCACAAATCTTGGGAGACAGGCCAGTCCTTGCCTACAGATAGCCCCACAACCTGAAGCAAATACTCACCAACAACCACATACCACACAACAGAACCACTAACCCAGGAACTTATCCTTGCAACAAAGCCCGTTGCCAACTGTGCCCACATATCTATTCAGGGGACACCATCACAGGGCCTAATAACATCAGCCACACTATCAGAGGCTCGTTCACCTGCACATCCACCAATGTGATATATGCCATCATGTGCCAGCAATGCCCCTCTGCCATTTACATTGGTCAAACTGGACAGTCTCTACGTAAAAGAATAAATGGACACAAATCAGATGTCAAGAATTATAACATTCATAAACCAGTCGGAGAACACTTCAATCTCTCTGGTCACGCAATCACAGACATGAAGGTCGCTATCTTAAAACAAAAAAACTTCAAATCCAGACTCCAGCGAGAAACTGCTGAATTGGAATTCATTTACAAATCGGATACTATTAATTTAGGCTTAAATAGAGACTGGGAGTGGCTAAGTCATTATGCAAGGTAGCCTATTTCCTCTTGTTTTTTCCTACCCCCCTCCCCCCAGATGTTCTGGTTTAACTTGGATTTAAACTTGGAGAGTGGTCACTTTGGATGAGCTATTACCAGCAGGATAGTGAGTTTGTGTGTGTGGTTTTTGGGAGGGGGGTGAGGGGGTGAGAGAACCTGGATTTGTGCAGGAAATGGCCCAACTTGATGATCACTTTAGATAAGCTATTACCAGCAGGACAGTGGGGTGGGAGGAAGTATTGTTTCATATTCTCTGTGTGTATATAAAGTCTGCTGCAGTTTCCACGGTATGCATCCGATGAAGTGAGTTGTAGCTCTCGAAAGCTCATGCTCAAATAAATTGGTTAGTCTCTAAGGTGCCACAAGTACTCCTTTTCTTTTTACTCTCTCTAAAGTTCACTTTGCAGAATTTAAGCAATTTGGCCTTTCACTACTAGTAGTAGGGATTTTAGGGGGCTACATTGTAAATGGGGAAGACTTCCAACTTTCAGAGATGCAGACAGGGCTGTCTCTACCAATTATGGTGCCCAACGCATCCCACGGCTCACCCTTGCCACTCCCCGCACGGGGGGTCTGGGCTGCGCTCAAGGCCTGTGGGGCCACAGAGGCAGGAGCTGTAGGGGGCTGCTTTGGGGGGCCCCACAGGCCCAGAGCAGCCCGAGAGATTTGCGGGGGGGCCTGGTGCCGGCAGCAGGAAGCAGAATGACCTGGTCCCAGCCGCTCTGCTCCCCCCGCCCAGCCGTGTCGCTCAGGAGAGGGAACTAGGGGGAAGGGGTCTGGCCCCACCACGCACCGGTGGCGGAGAGTGGAGTGATACAGTGGGGAGCCAGCGGACTGGAGTGGGCTGGGGCTGGGTTGCTCTGCTTCCTGCCACAGCCAGTGAGTGCGGGGGTAGGCCTGACCCCTGCTGCCATTGCCAGGCCCTGACCGCCAATCCCCTGGGCCGTGTCCATTCTGGGGGAGGGGGTTTGTGAGAAGGGGTGGAAAGTGGAGGTGAGGCGGAGGGAGTTGTCCCGGCCCCCGCACCTCCCTAGAAACGCACACGGGGGGGCCAGCTGTGGGATGGGGCTGGCCACTGGCGCTGCCTCATATGAAGCACTCAGCTGCGTAGGGCACCATGAAATTTGGGGCAATTTGGTGCCCCGAATTTCATGGTGCCCTATGCAGCTGCATATTCTGCGTATGCTTAAGGATGGCCCTGGACTCAGAGGATGGGCACCACTGGATCCAGGGAGGCAGAAGCCATTCAGCATGTGCAGCTACCATAACCTTTCAGATGGCTGTGATGTCCTACCTGGACGCATAACTCCCACCAAGTACAGTTTTTGTTGACTGAGGCTGTCCTTTGGCTGGTTAGTTGCGACTATACAGGGAACCAGGTGGGAATTACTCATGTTTTAAGCAATAACAACATGGACTCAAGTAGGTCTACAAAGGACAATGCTGATAAGAGCAGCTTGTTCCTGACTCCACTCTTCCTGGCTCCACTCCATTGTGCCAAAGAGCCAGTTCACTGCTTCAGGGGTTCCACAAGGTCCCAGGTACACTGTTGTAGAGCAGGGGTTTCCACCACTCCAGAAGATGCCATGAGATGTCAGCTGCATCTCCGTTTCTTGTGCTTGGAAAGGACAATCTAGTTAATCTTTTCCGTATATGCACAACTCCAATGTACTCCAATGTATGTGTAGCTTCACTCCAATCATCTCACTTGTAGCAATAAACAACTAAGCTAATTTTAGAATCAAATATAGGTAACAGAAGCAGCTGACATATCTACCATCTGATGTGTTGTGAAACCTAATTGATATTAAAGCCTTTTACTATATCCTAGTGGAATACTTCCTCAGTAGCCAGGAAAGGAAACCACTGAGAAATCTTTTACCAGGCTGACCTAAACGAACAGTGGCTCTTTAAGATTGGACTAATGTGAGATGAAACTGAATGATGCAATAAACTTTTATCTCACAGGAACAGAGGCCAGATGACAACTTTCCGAGTACAATTTGGCATGTAATCTTGAAAGAGAGAAAAGAAATTGTGACACTTTTTTTTGCCTTGCATGAGCTAGGAGAAAACACTAGTGATTGGACATTCTGTACTTGAACCCAGGGCTGGCTTGCAATTTCAGGCATATCATGTATCATAGTTATTAAAACAGTACTTTAATGACAACAGAAGTCCAAATGTCCTTCAGAATTGCATGTAAGCTGTAGCAGGACAAGTACTGACGCACCTTACGTCGTGTTTCAGTGTATATTTTAGCAACTCTGTTTTATTGATCATGTTTCCCATATCGGCAGTCTGAACGCAGGCACAGGCATACGAAATTTAACAACACTTCTCTTGTTTGAAAGGGGGGAGGAAACCTGGTATTCAGCAGGCACTTGTATCTTTAAACATTAGAGCATCTGCTATGTGTGGGAGGCAGGGGAGACCTCACTAACTGCAAAAGAGCTCATAAAACTAAAATTGTTTCTGCTTACACAAGCAACATTATTAATTAAACTGATATGCGCAGGTGTTGCTGCTGTAGTAAATGTTATGTCCCCAACAGAATTAAAAATGAAATTAACAATCACTGTCAAATTAAGGGCACCTTTTTTAAGCAACAGATCTACTTTCCGTGGGGAGCATTGTACTTTTTCCTCCTTGCACTGATGAGTGGGAATAATTTGCTGATGGCCTATACTGGTAGAAAATAGATGTTCTCTGTACTGGTGCATCTGCACTGACTGAACAGCGTGTATGGCTGGGGGTTGGATGAGGGGGGAATCAAGGGGGCTGGGACTTGGGATCCACTCCCGAGTCCCAGCCCACTTGATTCAGAGTGCACTCCTGCATAGAATCATAGAATCATAGAATATCAGGGTTGGAAGGGACCCCTGAAGGTCATCTAGTCCAACCCCCTGCTCGAAGCAGGACCAATTCCCAGTTAAATCATCCCAGCCAGGACTTTGTCAAGCCTGACCTTAAAAACCTCTAAGGAAGGAGATTGTACCACCTCCCTAGGTAACGCATTCCAGTGTTTCACCAACCTCTTAGTGAAAAAGTTTTTCCTAATATCCAGCCTAAACCTCCCCCACTGCAACTTGAGACCATTACTCCTCGTTCTGTCATCTGCTACCATTGAGAACAGTCGAGAGCCATCCTCTTTGGAACCCCCTTTCAGGTAGTTGAAAGCAGCTATCAAATCCCCCCTCATTCTTCTCTTCTGCAGGCTAAACAATCCCAGCTCCCTCAGCCTCTCCTTATAAGTCATGTGTTCTAGACCCCTAATCGTTTTTGTTGCCCTTCGCTGGACTCTCTCCAATTTATCCACATCCTTCTTGAAGTGTGGGGCCCAAAACTGGACACAGTACTCCAGATGAGGCCTCACCAATGTCGAATAGAGGGGAACGATCACGTCCCTCGATCTGCTCGCTATGCCCCTACTTATACATCCCAAAATGCCATTGGCCTTCTTGGTAACAAGGGCACACTGCTGACTCATATCCAGCTTCTCGTCCACTGTCACCCGTAGGTCCTTTTCCGCAGAACTGCTGCCTAGCCATTCGGTCCCTAGTCTGTAGCGGTGCATTGGATTCTTCCATCCTAAGTGCAGGACCCTGCACTTATCCTTATTGAACCTCATCAGATTTCTTTTGGCCCAATTCTCCAATTTGTCTAGGTCCTTCTGTATCCTATCCCTCCCCTCCAGCGTATCTACCACTCCTCCCAGTTTAGTATCATCCGCAAATTTGCTGAGAGTGCAATCCACACCATCCTCCAGATCATTTATGAAGATATTGAACAAAACCGGCCCCAGGACCGACCCTTGGGGCACTCCACTTGATACCGGCTGACAACTAGACATGGAGCCATTGATCACTACCCGTTGAGCCTGACAATCTAGCCAGCTTTCTACCCACCTTATAGTGCATTCATCCAGCCCATACTTCCTTAACTTGCTGACAAGAATACTGTGGGAGACCGTGTCAAAAGCTTTGCTAAAGTCAAGATACAATACATCCACTGCTTTCCCTTCATCCACAGAACCAGTAATCTCATCATAAAAGGCGATTAGATTAGTCAGGCATGACCTTCCCTTGGTGAATCCATGCTGGCTGTTCCTGATCACTTTCCTCTCATGCAAGTGCTTCAGGATCGATTCTTTGAGGACCTGCTCCATGATTTTTCCAGGGACTGAGGTGAGGCTGACTGGCCTGTAGTTCCCTGGATCCTCCTTCTTCCCTTTTTTAAAGATTGGCACTACATTAGCCTTTTTCCAGTCATCCGGGACTTCCCCCGTTCGCCAAGAGTTTTCAAAGATAATGGCCAATGGCTCTGCAATCACAGCCGCCAATTCCTTCAGCACTCTCGGATGCAACTCGTCCGGCCCCATGGACTTGTGCATGTCCAGCTTTTCTAAATAGTCCCTAACCACCTCTATCTCCATAGAGGGCTGGCCATCTCTCCCCCATTTTGTGATGCCCAGCGCAGCAGTCTGGGAGCTGACCTTGTTAGAAGACAGAGGCAAAAAAAGCATTGAGTACATTAGCTTTTTCCACATCCTCTGTCACTAGGTTGCCTCCCTCATTCAGTAAGGGGCCCACACTTTCCTTGGCTTTCTTCTTGTTGCCAACATACCTGAAGAAACCCTTCTTGTTACTCTTGACATCTCTTGCTAGCTGCAGCTCCAGGTGCGATTTGGCCCTCCTGATATCATTCCTACATGCCCGAGCAATATTTTTATACTCTTCCCTGGTCATATGTCCAACCTTCCACTTCTTGTAAGCTTCTTTTTTATGTTTAAGATCCGCTAGGATTTCACCATTAAGCCAAGCTGGTCGCCTGCCATATTTACTATTCTTTCGACTCATCGGGATGGTTTGTCCCTGTAACCTCAACAGGGATTCCTTGAAATACAGCCAGCTCTCCTGGACTCCTTTCCCCTTCAAGTTAGTCTGCCAGGGGATCCTGGCCATCCGTTCCCTGAGGGAGTCGAAGTCTGCTTTCCTGAAGTCCAGGGTCCGTATCCTGCTGCTTACCTTTCTTCCCTGCGTGCTGAGCCCAAGGTCCAGGTAGCCAATGCAGGAGTATAAAGGGGTTCTTATTCCCCAGTGTGGGCATCTAGACCAAGAGTAATGGCTGTTTGCTGTAGTCTCACAAGATTTTACTGCTGCTTACTCCCATCACCCTGCAGAACCAATGCCTATCGGATGGTGAGCTGCATTCAGTTCTGGTGTTCAGATCATCAAGTCTCAATAACAGGGCCAAATCTGCTGTTGGGCATTCTATTCTATTTATGTTCTTATTGTGCTTGTCACTGTGGTATCTAAGCATGGAGTTACCAAGCGTATACTAGCTTGTCCTCTCCTTCAGCTCTGCTCTGTCACTTCTCTTAGCCACTCTCTAGCCTCTAATCCTAAACAGTTTTTGCTGCCTTCCACTCTATTTAAACCCCCTTCCTCATCCATTTCTATCCTCTCTTCTCTCTCTGTCTGGCAAGATCATGCTAAATTTTAAAAAGTAAAATTGTTGGCATGTGACAGAAGCTGTCCTACTCCTCCTCACTTCTTCATTTTGTTTTCCTTTAGCTCTGTGTCCAATTCCAAGGTATCCACATCTTATCAGACAAACCCGCTCCTCTCATGCCTCCTGACCTCCTTTGTTATCTGTTTCATTCTTTTTCTGTTTCTCATCAAACACACTTTCTCCTCTGATCATTTTCCCTCTACATTTAGACATGCTGTTTCCCCTCTCTTAGAAGTGCAGTCAAGTTCTGCTAGAGTCCAACTGTCATGGGTCTCAACACATTACATGGGAAGGGAAGGATATAGGCCTTTCCTGGCTAGCTTACAATTTAACTAACAAATTTAACACTCTGGCCAGAGCTGACATCACTAATGGAGGTGGCAAATAAGACCCCAATTCAACTCCCATTGAAGTTGATGGGAATTGACTTTTTGGTAAGAGTTGGATCCGGCCTAAAAGTAGGGTTGCCAACTGTCTAATCGCACAGCCACAAACACCCTTGCCCTGCCCCTTCCCTGAGGCCCCACCCTGCCCCGTGCCTTCTCAGAGGCCCTGCACTATTTACTCCATCCATCGCTCGCTCTCCCCCACCCTTGCTCACTTTCACTGGGCTGGGGCAAGGGGTCTGGGCTGAGGGGGTCGGGACAAGGGGTTTGAAGTGTGGTTGGGGGCTCTGGGTTGAGCCTGGGGCAGGGGTTGGGGTGCAGGAGGGGGCTCCGGGATGGAGTAGGGGGTTGAGGTGTGATTAATCACGCTCTTAAACAATAATAGAATACCATTTATTTAAATATTTTTGGATGTTTTCTACATTTTCAAATATATTGATTTCAATTACAACACAGAATACAAAGTGTACAGTGCTCACCTTATATTTATTTTTTATTACAAATATTTTCACAGTAAAAAACAAAAGAAATATATCAATTAATCTAATACAAGTACTGTAGTGCAATCTCTTTATCATGAAAGTTGAACTTACAAATGTAGACTTATGTACAAAAAAAATCCATTCAGAAATAAAACAATGTAAAACTTTAGAACCTACAAGTCTATTCAGTCCTACTTCAGCCAATCGTTCAGACAAACAAGTTTGGTTACAATTTGCAGGAGATAATGTTGCCCATTTCTTGTTTACAATGTCACCTGAAAGTGAGAACGGGAGTTTGCATAGCACGGTTTTAGCTGGCATCACAAGATATTTATATACCAGATGCACTAAAGATTCATATGTCCCTTCATGCTTCAACCACCATTCCAGAGGACATGCGTCCATGCTGATGACAGGTTTTTCTCGATAACGATCCAAAGCAGAGCAGCCCGATCTATGTTCATTTTCATCATCTGAGTCAGATGCCACCAGCAGGTTGATTTTCTTATTTTCAGGTTCTGTCGTTTCCTCATCATAGTGTTGCTCTTTTAAGACTTCTGAAAGCATGCTCCACACCTCATCCCCCTCCAATTTTTGGAAGGCACTTCAGATTCTTAAACCTCGGGTTGAGTGCTGAAGCTATTTTTAGAAATCGCACATTGGTACCTTCTTTGCATTTTGTCAAATCTGCTGTGAAAGTGTTCTTAAAATGAACAACATGTGCTGGATCATCATCCGAGACTGCTATAACATGAAATATATGTCAGAGTGCGGGTAAAACAGAACAGGAGACATACAATTCTCCCCCAAGGAGTTGTCACAAATTTAATTAACGCACTATTTTTTTAACGAGCATCATTAGCATGGAAGCAAGTCCTCTGGAATGGTTGCTGAAGCGTAAAGAGGCATACGAATGGTTAGCATATCTGGCACGTAAATACCTTGCAACGTTGGCTACAAAAGTGCCATGTGAACTCCTGTTCTCAATCTCAGGTGACTTTGTAAATGAGAAGCAGGCAGCAGTATCTCCTCTAAATGTAAACAGACTTGTTTGTCTTAGCCATTGGCTGAACAAGAAGTAGGACTGAGTGGACTTGTAGGCGCTAAAGTTTTACATTGTTTTGTTATGTAACAAAGAAAAAAATCTACATTTATAAGTTACACTTTCACAATAAAGGGATTGCACTACAGTATTTGTATGAGGTGAATTGAAAAATACTATTTCTTTTGTTTATCATTTTTACAGTGCAAATATTTGTAATAAAAATAATACTATAAAGTGAGCACTGTACATTTTGAATTCTGTGTTGTAATAGAAATCAATATATTTGAAAATGTAGAAAAACACCCAAAATATTTAATAACTTTCAATTGGTATTCTATTGTTTAACAGTGCAATAAATTTTTTAATTGTGATTACTTTTTTTTTAGTTAATCGTGTGAGTTAACTGCGACTAATCGGCAGCCCATATATTTTTAATTTTGGCTTTTAATAGTTATTTTTCAGTATCCTGGAAGTTCAAATGGTCTCTCTTCCTCTCCGAGTCAACTGTAGGTTATATTTTAACATTTGTATGATGAAACATCTGTACTGAGGGTGCTTTGTGCTAGCTTCTAAACAATTATAAAATATAAAAGTTAAAACAAAAATACTTTTCTTTTACAGTAGATTTTTATGTGATATTAACAATTAGTTACTCTAATCCAATACAGGAGGAAACTCTTACCATTTTGTAGGAGAAACAAAACAAATATAGGCTATACACTGATCTTAGCCTTGTTCCGGAGACCTTCGAGGGAAAAAACCCTGAAATAGTTCAGTAAACTAACAAGTTACAAACAACAATGCCGAACTCACAGTCCATTTGGATATGCACACTGCACATGCAATGGGTCCCATTTGAGCTGATCATTGCACAGAATGAATGGCTGATTCATAAATATCACCAGATTGGAAGGCATGAACCAACAGGCTTTGTCCTATCAGGGGATATGTCCAAATCACAGATTTCATATCCAGATTTGAACTTCCCCTGACTTTGAAGCATTCTAGCTGTTCTCTAGTCCCAATAGAAAAAAAAACAACTTAATAATAGTAACTGTAAATATGTTTGATCCCTGATTACTACATCAGGAGTAACTCTATTTGCACAATTCCTTACTGTTGTGCTTGCTAAAGGCATGTTCTTGTTCATTACATTTCATGGATAAAACGCCCATTGACTTTAATGGGGTTCAGAGCAGACCACAAAAATGTAAAGAGAGAAATAATCAGGAATGTAGGTATGTATTTATCGAGTTGCATTTTTCAAATAAAAATAGTGTATTGGTTCAATGGATATATGACAAAAACTGAGTACATTTTTCTTAATTATATTACGCGTGTTGATGGGGCTATACATAATTTTTGTTATGGCTGCTGAAAACCATTTTCAACTACCACTTTAAAAAGTCCTGTTCTGTTCAGATTGCTTAGCACCAGATGGCATAAATGTGCTCCCAATTCAGCAAAGCACATGCTTAAGTCCCTTTTGATTTCACTGGGGATCTACTAGTTCTTAAAGTTAATCGTGTGCTTAAGGACCTTGCTGAAGCGGAGTCAATGACTTTCCAGATCTGTTCTTGAAGACCAGTGCAGAACAGGGACAGTTCCACAGTGTAGATAGGGACTTTCACTAAACATTCATTTCATAGTCTTTGTTAATAGTCTGAACTTGCAATTCATAGAGTACATAATTCATTCCAGCTGTAAACATCTCCAATGTTCTCTGTAACACTGAACAGTGAAATCCCCTCCATCCCTGATCCTATTAATTATGGAAAGTTAGTGGATTAGTCATGTTCACAAAATGGAAAATGCTGTTCTGTATGTGATAGAAAGGCTTCCTTAAATAAAATGTTTCCATTTCATGATCTTTGTCATAATTTGACTGCATTTTTACTGGTGAGGGTTGGTGCCTCTGGATGGTGTGGAAGAAATCTGTTGTGAGAGGGATATGAAGGGGGCAGGAATGGGTGCTTGGGTAGAGTGGGGTAGCGGGGGTGGCATGGAAGATGGCACAAAAGAGAATGAGAGATAAAGTGATTAGTGAGGTGGGATAAGGTGAAGTATGGAGAAGTATGAAACAAGACCAGAAATATAGGTGTGGGCTGACTACCTGATTTGGCTTATAGTTTGTATTACAATAGAATCGTAGAAGATTAGGGTTGGAAGAGAGCTCAGGAGGTCATCTAGTCCAACCCCCATCTCAAAGCAGGACCAACACCAACTAAATCATCCCAGCCAGGGCTTTGTCAAGCCGGGCCTTAAAAACCTCTAAGGATAGAGATGCCACCACCACCTCCCTAGGTAACCCATTCCAGTGCTTCACCACCCTCCTAGTGAAATAGTGTTTCCTAATATCCAACCTAGACCTCCCTCACTGAATGTTGAGACCATTGCTCCTTGTTCTGTCATCTGCCACCACTGAGAACAGCCTAGCTCCATCCTCTTTTGAACTCCTCTTCAGGTAGTTGAAAGCTGCTATCAAATCCCCCCTCACTCTTCTCTTCTGCAGACTAAATAAGCCCAGTTCCCTCAGCCTCTCCTCATAAGTCATGTGCCCTAGCCCCCCTAATCATTTTTGTTGCCCTCCACTGGACTCTCTCCAATTTGTCTACATCCTTTCTGTAGTGGGGGGCCCAAAACTGGACGCATTACTCCAGATGTGGCCTCATGTGCACTCTGACAGGACTCAAAAGCTTTTGAAAATCCTAACCTATAAGTACTATCATTGACTTCAGTGGGAGCTGTTAGGTCAATCTGAATGTTTTTGAAAATCTTACCCATAGTATTTTTCAGAAACTGTAGCCCCTGTTTAAGGAGGTAGTTAAGTATATGGCTAACCTTAAGCATTTGAGTAACCTCATTAAATTAAGGGTCTACTCATGCTTAAAGTTATGTTCCTGCTTGAGCCACTTCCTGAACTAGCGGCCTTAAACTGTAATAAAATTAAACAACTTGTGAATGTCAAAGTAGTCCGTTTACTCAGAGAAATTTTCTGAAATGGGATTTGTAAATCCTCCTTCATAACCACATATTTACCATTTGGTCCCGTTCCAAACAAACTAGAAATACTACAATTTACCTAGGTCATTAGTTTAATATTTTCCTGAAAAGCTTGCAAGCTACAGGCAATAGCAAATGCACCTCGACTGCACACTGAGAAGAGCATATCAACTAATGAGTCTACCTTATACTGTGGTAATCTGCCTGCATGGTTTTCAGACCTTCACTGCTGCATTCCTTCAAGGATATTAAAGCATTTCCACTATAAAAGACCTTATTATATAAATGTAACAACTTTTCATCCATCAAGTGTTAGAAATCTTGCGTCCTCCTTTAGCCAACAGTAAATCAGAAGCAGGGAACCTTGGCAAGCATAAACAAAAATCTACAATGTACCACATTGGTAAAAGTTTCCTTTGAGAGCCAGTCAAAGGGAATTGTGTATATTATGAAAATATAGCACAAAAAAAGTAGCAAAAAGCAGGTGAAGGATCTTTCTCTACTAATTTGTTGAATCATCTTGGTGCCAACAGTTAGAGTGTCTGAGGTACTGTGTTTAGTCATGTTTTAGAAATTAATGCAAGGCTGCCAGATCTTTCAGATTACTCATTGGAATGAAGTCTGCACACTACAAAGATCTGATCACCAACAGACCAAATTCTCCTCCATTATATATGCGCAAACTTGTTGAAGCCTTGTTGAAGGTTGTACAAACACAAATGAGAGAAGAATCTGGACCCTTATATTAACTCATTGTTAGAATATGAGCAAGTCCCAAACCATGCTGTCTCTACAGCAATTTACCCTGCAACATTGTTGCTTTTCTGTCCAATCTGGGAACTATATAAGGCATGAACTTTTTTTAAAAAAGTACTTAATCTTCAAACAGGTAAAGTTTTTTAAAAAGTCTAAAAAGTCAGTACCTTAGCAGACATGAATTTCCTTGTCAATGTGAGTGTTGTCTCCAAAGTGCAACTTTAGGCGGTTAAATACCATGGAACAGAATTTCATCCTTCCAACACTGTATACATCTTAATATAATTTATATGTATCAAATAGATGTGCAGTACAGTGGGTGCATTTGGGTATTTATGAGAGTATTTTTTTATTTTGTTTGGAGATTAATTTCTATTAAGATACATTTTCTATGAATTACAGTTGAAATAATAAACTATGTAGCAGAATTTGACATTGTCAGTATTTTCTTCAGCACCATTCTTGTCTGATGGAGAAAAGAGTAACACGTGCTAAGAACTGGACTGAACAAAAGAAGAATTACTGGAAGTGACTGAGACAGGTTGTTTGTAGGAATTCAGTATGTGTATAAATATTTCAACCAGAATCACTTCTTTATACTCCTTTGCAACTGATAGGAGCACAACGTGCAGTTCACGGTGTTACGCTGACAGTTCCTTCAGTTGTTGGTAATAAATGTCTCATATGCCAGACTTTCAGCTGTGCTTCTAAATACACATATGGATCTGCTTGCTCATGCCTATATCACATTTATGAAAATATGTAGATTGGGTAGTTACATACCCAGCTACTTGCCTTTTGCATGCAAATGTAGTTTTTGTTCGTGCAAATGGGATATGTATGAACTTTGCATTCACAAATTGAGATCCAGCTGAAAACTTGGCCCCATATACTGTACTTGATCAAGGCACTTTACTAGGTTCTCTTAATTAGCTTTGGATTTTTTTCTGGAGGGAGGTGTATTCATTTATTTTTTTCAGTCAGATTGGCTTCTATTTGTTGGCAACAGTCTTTTCTCAGATCTTCAATGCGCTTCAGTATTCTGCTTTCCTAACATATAAATCTCTCATGCCTTTCAATCTGGAGCATATAGAGCAGAATACTATAATAGCTGACAGAGTTTTTTTAATTGCATCTGTATTTTTACAGTGTTTTTGCATTTCTACAAAAATTTATAACCAATGAATACGTATCTAAAGAAAGAAAATTAATTGGATATAAGTGGCATACTTCTATGTCACTGCACTGAAATGAGAGCTCTTTTAAATGAGGCAGCTATATTATCAACCTTCTAGTGAGTAATTAACTAGTCATGGAAAATGCTGTGTGATGGCTTTCTTGTAAGTTTGTATTTGCAAACGATGACACCTTTGCATCTGCGCACTGTATTCAAAATTCTTGTAGATTACAAAATAAAGAATACATACAAAGCTATTCTTGTTTGACTGAAAATGTGGCTTTTACAAATCTTACATCCTGATCCTGCAATTGGACTGCTGTGGGGGCCCCGCTGAAACCATGCAGAGACTCACAAATACACCAGTCAACCTGTGGAACTCCTTGCCTGAGGAGGTTGTGAAGGCTAGGACTATAACAGGGTTTAAAAGAGAACTGGATAAATTCATGGCGGTTAAGTCCATTAATGGCTATTAGCCGGGATGGGTAAGGAATGGTGTCTTTAGCCTCTGTTTGTCAGAGGATGGCTGGAGAGAGATTACTAGATCATTACCTGTTAGGTTCGCTCCCCCTGGGGCACCTGGCATTGGCCACTGTCGGTAGACAGGATACTGGGCTGGATGGACCTTTGGTCTGACCCAGTATGGCCTTTCTTATGTTCTTATGTTCTTAAAGACTTTTTCTGTGGGTTTTTTTTTTTAACCACTGTGGGGGAAGGCATAACTAAAAATAGTAACAGCCAATAAAGCAGAAGTTGAGTTTGCTGATCTTTCAAAGGCATTCATCCAACTCAACCCTTTTCAGGGTCTGGCTGAAAAACAGATTGGAATAGTTGAAGCAGAAAGCAAAATCTTATTTAAGAACAAGATTTAATCATGAACTCAGTAAGTCAGCTAACGGCACCTGCTGTTCCCTAAGGGCTCAGTCCAGCACTCCATGATGTTATTAGGAACCATTCCAAAGGTTTCTACTGACTTTAGTAGGAGCTGGGTCTAAGAGTTACTTAACTTGTCTTAAAAGTAGGCATTGTGTTTATTTAACTCCCAGTGGATCAAATCTTGCTGTGTTTGCTCAGGCCAATGCCCCACTGCATCCAATGTGAATTTGGCCTGAATACAAAATGAGTAAGTAGTTGAGAGGAAGTAGGGTCTTGTGAGTGAGGAAGTGGACTGTGAGTCAGAAGGTCTGTATTCTATTCTCATTCCATAATAGATTTGCAGTGAGTCTGGGCAAGTCATTGTCCCTCTCTGTGCAGCTGGTGTAAAATGGAGGTAGTACTCCCCAAAGTTGATGATGATGGTGAGGCTCTCAGGTACAATAGTGATGCAGAAAATAAATAAGCACAGCAGGATTTGGTCTACTGTGATCAGGCTTTGCAGAAAGTTCACAAAACTCTTTAGTGTATTCTATTAAAATAAATGTACCAGAA
Organism: Lepidochelys olivacea; assembly: GCF_965140295.1. Classification (NCBI taxonomy): domain Eukaryota; kingdom Metazoa; phylum Chordata; order Testudines; family Cheloniidae; genus Lepidochelys; species Lepidochelys olivacea. The sequence goes on along the minus strand of NC_140418.1, from coordinate 61,302,970 downwards.
GTACGTGTGGAGGCAAAATTAGTCAGTAGACAGAGCCAGGGCTCTCCCTAGCTATTCTGGGGCCTTACACAGCCCCTGCCTGCAGGAGGGCAGGGGGGCAGGCTTCTGCGGGGTGGGAGTGGGGGGGCTGGCCCCAGGGTTCCGTGGGGGGGCGGGGCTGGCTTGGGGGGCAGGAGGGAACCACCCCCCAGCACTCACCGGCGGCGCAGCTGGGGCCAAGTTGCTGCACTTCCCGCCGCCGGTGAGTGCAGGCCCGGCCCCACTGCAGAGTTCAGGGGAATGGGGGCGGGGCGGGGGCAAGGCGGGGCGAAGCGGGGCGGGGGCCCTGGGGAAGAGCCAGAGCAGGGACTGGAGCAGCACACAGCTGTGCAGGGCACCAGGAAATTGTACAAATTTCCTGGTGCCCTACGCAGCTGCATACTTTTCGTATGTGTAAGGATGGCCCCGGACAGAGCAGAAGATGTGGATTTGGAAGATTCTGTTTCTAATCCTGCCTTTAACAGTGACTCTCCTTGAATAAATTATTAACCTCTCTGTGCATCGGTTGCCTCATCATTAAAAAGGGAACAATCTGAATATATGTGTCTGAAAAGTGTTTTGAGTCTCTCCCATGGAAAATGCTGTGTAAATACATAGTTTGTTTTTCTCTATTTCCCCAAAGCTATTGCGTTTTTCATTCTCGTCATGAAAGAGCCCCACTTCCCTTTTTTTCTCCCCGTGTTCCTTTTTCACTTGGCTCAGGAGCTGAAACTGAGCTATGATTGTGAAATTATCTGTCTCCCACACTTTCAACATCTCATGAACATCATGAACAACAGCAATACATTCTAACCATGACCCCTTATGTGTGGTAAAGAATACACTGGAAAGCAAACACACTGGATCACAAGGGTAGCTTGTTCTTTGCCTTTGTATGGTAGCTCTGTTTAGGGATGTAAATTCATCTTGTTTATTGTTTCCTTTCTTTGTTTTAAAGCTTAAACCTTTTTTTGATTAATTAAATAATGATCAGTCAGAAACAAACTTCCTCATTAGCCTGAGATGCATGAATAATCAGTTTAACAAACATTTTCCAGTGTGCATGAATAAATAGCTCTTTCTGGATCCTTGTAAAGGTTTGCTCCAGCAATTTGATTCAGTTATTTTTGGTCCCTGTGTAATTGTTCCTTATCCTTCTGAAACCACGAGTAATGATTATATAAAGGAAATTCACTAGTGAGGGTAGCTTTCCAGGGTGAGGACATAGCCTCCTATGCAGAAGTGATGCTGGTGACTTGGGGTGACCTGTGCTCTGAGTCAGCCCTGAACGTATGTCCCTGCATGATGGTGAGGGAACAGCACTATTCTGCTGGAGGTACTATCTTTTGATGCTAGACATAAAATGGAGGTCCACTTAATCCCTTTTGGTCAATGACATCCCATAGCCCTATTTATAAGGGTAGGGGAATTTAATGTCCTGGCTAACCTCCATTCTGGTCATTCTCACTACCAAAATTCCTCTAATAATTTCAATTGGAAAAGTTATTCCTCCTTTTCCTTAAGACACTGCAGTGTTTATTGCCAGTCAAGAGCTTGAGTGAAATTCTCCTTCTGGACAGAACTAATAATTAAAGAGGTTTAAGAGATACAGACAGAATTAATAATTAAAGAGGTTTAAGAGATACAGAGCATTAACTATTTCATTTTGACAAACCAAGCAGGTTTTTATATGTTCCACTATACTCAGAAGAATATGGGTCTACAAAAAAAAATAATAAATGCAGCATTTTTAAGAGGAGGAGTTATTGATGATACAATAGGTGGAAACACTACAATAGTAATGGAAACCTTGAGTGTGCATCAGCTGAGGTGTTAGGTTTTCTTTGTGATAATAAGTTAGCCTACAGAAGAAGTCTGAGGGTCACAACAGGAAGCATCTGCCTTGCTGGAAGTTAGACCAACATGCAGTGATTTCCATCTTATTTCAGCAACAATTCTGCAATGAAATCCCAGCTGCTCCCCCCTTAGAGCATAAAACGACACTAAAAATGCCCCAGCTAGTCAATCTGAACATGGCTTTGGAAAATCTCAGTGTGGACAAAAAATATAGACGCATAGCTGCCTCTCACCATCAGAGGAATATTGTTATGTGCTTGCTCGTTGCACCAGGTATTGATTCAGGTGCTGACAGCATGCTCTGGGCTGTACAAACAAACAAACTACAGACTTTGCTTCAAATGCTTATGGTACAGTTGCTGGGTGAGCAAGTCCCAGGTTCTAAATTAACCTTGTTCCCTCATTTCTACATCTGCTATGAACTCTGATACCTATATCAATAGCAGTTTTAAAATCTATGTTGCTTCATTTCAAATGAGCACAGTATGAATTCTGAAAGAAAACAATGATAAAAGCAGTACCAGTTGTTGGATGCAATAAAGGTCTAGTTCTGTTTGTATGTATTGTTTGGGTTGTGTGTCCGTTAGAGCCTGCACTCTCTCTGACTTTCCTGTGTATGTTCCTGTAGCCCTGGGATAGTACACACAGTTCCATTTTGGGCAGCCACGGATTAGGTAGGGAATCACCTTAATATCTGTACCTTAATAAATATGTTTCTTTCATCACCTGATCTGCTGTGTGTCAACAGTGCGGGTGATGAAATGGAGAGTTCCCATGATGCAAAAGTAGCGAGGCTTTCCTTTTTCCTTTCTTCTTCTCACTGCAGACTGCACACTGAACAAGTTGGCTGGAGAAAGGTGAGGCTTTTGACTTTGTGTGTGTGTAAGGTTATGCGCTGTTCAGCAACTACAAGGCAAGATTCAAGCAGGAACAGCTGGCAAAAATAATAAAGAGAGGCTGAAGAAACATGCCCTCTTTCTTGTAAGTGAAATGCATATGCCCTGCTTTGGGTTGTCTAGCGGATGAGCCAGACATACTCTACATACTCGGGGACAGTCAACTGTCAAAAAGGAATCCTTTGTTGGAATAGTTCCGTGGGTGTTATTTCCTGGAAGAAAATGTGGACTTTCTGTTGGAATCTGTGGCCTCACTAGGAAAGGGTGTTAGCAGCCTTCTTGAAACTCTTTCCCATGAAACTCATGACTTCCAGGCTGCTACAGGCATTATAGGTCAAGTGAGCTGGTATCAATAGTTATTATAATCCCCTGGTAAAAATGGTGCATAATAATTATCTCAACATCCAGAAGACTAAAGAGCCCTTTTTTACAGGGTGCCTGATTTGGCCATCCTTATTCACAACTGAGTAGAAAACAATTATAGTTGTCAGAAGAAAATGGAGAAGGGACAGTGGATTTGGTTGATGAGGGAGAACTGGGGCAGTGTCTGAGGCTTAGGTATACTTACCAGTCGACTATTGGTTGTAATGTTATATTAAATGCACAGACTGTGGGATGGAACTAGATGTGGTCCTGTGGCATTAATGAGGACAGTAATGTGGATATACCACAAGATCATCCACTAAGAAGTGGTCAGCCCTTCACTTGGGGGCCTAACTCTTGACTTTGCAAAAGGAGAGGTGCCCCCACCTGCATGTCCTTGTTATGGAGTGGCAGAGTTAGACAGATGTCTCCATCTGATTCCAAAGCAGCAGTGAATGTAACCTTTATACTACACCTAGAGGCTTTCACAGAGGAGTTTAATAAAATATCAGTCAGGAACAAATCATAGCCAACAAATCGACGGTATTAGGAACTAAATGAGAGGGCATGTGGGGAGGTATGCACAGCTCCTCCTCTGATAAAAGGAGAAAGAAAGCTCCCCCTTCTTTCCCTTACTCAGGTAAATAGAGCTCCCCCACTACTCCCTTACCCTTTAACCTGCACGGTCAGACATTCCTCATCCTGTTTCTACCTTAACTACTGCCTGCTAAAGCTGATGTCCTTCAAAGTGAGTGTCAGTAATGTAGATCAGATGTATAACAAAAAATTACATGAAGGCCTGCAACCCTCCATTGCCACAAAATCCCATGTGTAGGCCCTGATCAACCCCATCTGCCTATCTAGTGTTATTTTCTGGCATGGAGGACACCTAGCCTCCTAGTTTTGTGTAGAGACATTAGGAAATAGCAGGGCAGTTTTCCCTTCCCATGCTGCAACCCAAGAACCATTCGGAGCTTGTCCGACTACTGCATCCCACACAGGCATGGGAAAGCAAGGCCTGGTCTACATGCAAATTTTGTACCAGCATAACTATTTCAGTTAGGGGAGTGATTTTTTACTGAAATAGCTACACAGGTATGACTTCTAGCATGGATGCTGCGATACCAGTATAAAAGTGTTTACAGCAGTATAGCCAGTTACCTTCCCTGAATAGGAATAAACTATATTGGTATAAGCTCATTTAGAGCAATATAACTGCATCTACAGTAGGGTTTTGTATCGGTATAACTATAGCTATAAAGCAGTACATCTTTTATGTACAGTCAAGGCCCAAGTTATAATGGCATCTGTGGACCCTGCAGAGGACATGGTGGTAGCGACAGCCAGAAAGGGAACCTGAAGGAAAAATATTGGGTTTGATCACATGGTGGAAATTACATCAGATGGAAACTTAGAAGTGCCCCATGACAGTCTGCACTTACGTTTGTACTGACCTCCAGCTAGAGAGAACCATATTGCACGCTGTGTTTCATTGTAACTTTCGCTACCATGACCTTGAAAAACAGAACTAAAAATATTGTACTTTCATGGTGAGCACCATGAATTTGAAAAGGGGGAAAAAGGAAAGTGCTTTCAGTTCTGTAACTGACATTTTATCAGTTGTAGGAATGAGGTCTTCTCAAGGGAGTTCAAATGAGCCTGGAGAGTCTGAATCTCTGGCCAGAAGATCTTACTCCAGCTCTTTATCAAAGCAATGCACATACCCTTCACAGCACTCTTAGCTCATATGCACAGCTCTTAAGGCCAGAAGGGGCAACTAGATCATCTAGTGTGACCTCCTGCATAAAACAGGCTGCAGACTTTCACCCCGTTGCTCCAGTACTGAGCCCATTAACCAGTATTTTGGATAAAGCATACCTTCCAACAGGCGTATGGTCTTGCTCTGAAGACATCAAGAGACATAGAAGCCCCCACTTCCCTTGTTCCAAGGTTAATCAACCTCATTCTTAAAAATTTGAGCCTTATTTCTAATTTGAATTTGTCTAATTTTTATATCTGGTCATCATGTTTTACAGGGGGAATGAATCTATCATCCTTATTCAGGATTGAGTGGTAGCTTGTGTATTGTACACTTGACACAAGGGGGCCCTCATTCTGACTGGGACCATAGGTATTACCCAATGTAAATATTGTCATAGACCCAGGCCAGTTGGGTACAGCAGAGTAGCCTTATTGGGATCCAGGAAGTGGGCGGGCGAAGCTCGCCCACTGCTAAAGGATCCCCCCCCCCAGCCTAAGGGGGGGGATCCACAGGACCTGGGAAACCAAATAATTACGGGGGACAACTAATGAACAGGGACGGGAGTGCGGTCAAAGGGTCAAACGAAGGGAACTGGATGGGGACACTGAGCAGAGAACCCCGGACAGCGCCCACCGCTCCTCAAAGGCGTCAAGGGAGTCAGTGGACGCCGCGCAGAGGAACTCTGCCCGGAGACGTGAACGGACAGAGGATCGGAAATAGCCCCCGCAGTCGCAGGAGACTATCGGCCAACCTCCTCGCCCTGGTTTTATAGATGGCCACTTTAGCCAGGGCCAGGAGGAGATTGACCAGGAGGTCCCACGACTTAGTGAGGCCACGGACAGGGAGTGCATAGATAAGGAGGTGAGGAGAAAAGTGCAACCAAAACCTTAACAAAATATTCGTGAGGAGCTGGAATAGGGGCTGCAACCTGGCGCACTCCAGATAGACGTGCGCCAGGGTTTCCCTCACGCTGCAGAAGGGGCAGGTGTCTGGGATTGGGGTGAACCGCGCCAAGTACACGCCCGTGCTCACGGCCCCATGAAGGAGCCGCCAACTGATAACCCCGGCGGGCCTCGGCACTAAGGTGGAATAGAGGCTGGCCCACCAGGGCTCCTCACCCTCTAGAGGTGGCAGGAGGTCCTGCCACTTTGTGTCAGGGCGGGACGCGAGGGTGAGGACATGAAGGGTGTGGAGCACGAGCGTGTAGAGATGTTGTTTTGGTGTGGTCTGAAACCGGACCGGCTGCAGCTTGCATAGCCAGCTCACGGTGAAGGGGCGGGGGGGGGGTCGGGTCCATGGGGCAGGGGCCTGATGAAAAGGTCCGGAGGGCCTGGGGTGGAGGGTGGGCGGGGTGCGCCCTCTCGCAGGACCCGGTCGAGGTAAACCCGAGCAGCGGGCGGCAAAGCGGTCCTCACCTCCTGAAGTACGCGCAGGGCAATACAAGGTCTGGAGAGCCCCATGCGCTGAGCGAGCATCAGGGGATCCAGCCAGTCTCCCCGGTCATAGTCCAGGAGGGGTCTGACTCTGGTGACTTCTGCCAGGACCAACCTCTGGCACACCGAGAGGGACTCCGCCACCTGCACACGGAGCTGGGAATTGTGTAGCAGGGGCTCCGTGAGGAGATCTTCCCCCGCGGAGACCGCCACGGACCTGGTCGCTGTGAACAGTTTCCAGGTCCGGAGGAGGTCCTGGTAGAAGACCGGCAGCCCGGAGAGGTCTTGTGGAAGACCCCTCGGATGGAGATAAAGGAGCTGCCGGTCATATCGGAGCCCTCGGAAGCGGGCAGGAAGGCGTGCGCCAATATGCTCCACGCCGGACTACCTGCACCATAAAGGAGCCTCTGCAGGGCCTGGAGGCGGAAGACATAGACCTGAGTGTGGAGACACTTCAGGCCCTGCCCTCCCTCCTCCAGGGATAGATGGAGAATCCCTGCAGAGACCCAGTGCAGTCCTGACCAGAAGAACTCCAGAATCAATTTCCGGAGGTTGGCCAGGAAATCCAGGGCCGGAACCAGGGTGTTGAGCCGGTACCAGAGCATGGACAGGACTAGTTGATTGAGCACCAGTGCCCACCCTCGAAAGGACAGACATCCGAGTAGTCCTGTCCATCTCTGAAGCCGCTCTACCTCCCTGCCCTCTAAACCGTGCCAGTTCTCCGGTGGAGACGGATGCGTGGCAGAAAGGTAAACACCGAGATAGAGCAGTGGACCCGCGCTCCACCGGATGGCTTGAAGCACGGGTGGGAGGGAGCTCACCAGCCGCCAGTCCCCTACCACCAAGCCAGAGCTCTTGACCTAGTTGACCCGGGCGGAGGAGGCTGCCCAGTACACAGCCTGGCAAGCCTCCACCCACGCCAAGTCGCCCGGGTCCTGGACCACGAGGAGTACATCGTTGGCGTATGCCGACAGGACCAGCCGCAGCTCCGGCTCCCGCAGCACCAACCTCGTCAACCTCCTGCGGAGGAGAGAGAGGAAGGGCTCAATCGCCAGAGCATACAGCTGGCCCGAGAGGGGGCACCCCTGCCATGCTCCTCGCCCGAAGCTGACTGGTTCGGTCAGGGTCCAGTTGAGCCTGACCAGACATTCTGCGGAGGCGTTCAGCACCTCTAGAAAACCCACAAACTGGGGTCCCAAGCCAAACGCTCGCAAAGTGCTCAGGAGATACCCATGGTCCACCCTGTCGAACGCCTTCTCCTGATCCAGGGACAGGAGGGTGAACGACAGACCGTCCCTATACCCGAGTTCCAAGAGGTCCCGGACCAGATATAGGTTGTCGAATATTGTGCGGCCCGGGACGGTGTAGGTCTGGTCTGGGTGGATCACGTCCGCTAGCACGGACCCTAACCGCAGCGAGATGGCTTTCACTACGACCTTGTAGTCCGTGCTGAGGAGCGAGACGGGACGCCAATTTTGTAAATCACGGAGGTCCCCCTTCTTTGGCAATAAGGCGAGCATGGCTCGCCTGTACGAAAGAGGGAGGACCCTGTTCTGCAAAGACTCGGCCCAGACGGTGACTAGGTCTGGGCCGAGGACGTCCCAGAACATGCGGTAGAACTCCACGGTCAGCCCGTCCATGCCCGGAGATTTATTGGTGGGCATGTGGTGGAGGGCTTCCGAGAACTCGGCCAGAGTAAGAGGCAGTTCTAGCCGGTCTCGGTCGCCCGCGCTGACCGTCAGGAGTTCGTCCCAGAGCACTCTGCAAGCATTCGGATCAGTCAGATATGGAGAGAAAAGGCCTGCTTAGAAGGCCCTGGCCCTCCCGCACATCTCCACCAGATCCATGAGGGGGGTGCCGTCCTCTGCGAGGAGGCAGGTGACATGCTTCTTGGCCCCCCTCTTTTTCTCCAGGGCGTAGAAGAAGTGGGAGCTGCGATCCATCTCCCGAAGGAGGCGATGCAGGATTAAACAAAAGCACCCCAGGCCCGATGGTCCTCGAGGGCCCGGAGCTCCTCCTGCTTCTCCTGGCACGCCCCACAGAGAGATGGATCCTCGGGGCTGGCAGCCAGACGCCTCTCCAGCTCTAAGACCTCCCGTTCCAACTGCCCTATTGCTGCATCCCTCCATCGGCTGGTGCCCCAGGTGTAGTCATGGCAGAAGAGCCGGGCGTGCACCTTCCCCAGGTCCCACCACCGCCGCGCCGAGGGAAAGGCACGCTGCTGCCCTTGCCAGGCCAACCAGAACTCCCGGAAGGATGCCATGAAGCCCACGTCCTCCAACAAGCTGTTATTAAAATGCCAATAGGCCGGCCCCGGCCTCTCTGCACAGAGAGAGACCGTCACGGTGGCCAGGTGATGATTGGAGAATGGGGCCAGCCGGATGCTGGAGGAGTGGGCCTGTGAAAGATGGTAACGTGATAAATAGATGCGGTCCAACCAGGAGTAGCGCGACCGATGGGCCTCCACCCGGACAAAAGTGAACGTCGAGACGTCGTCTGGGTGGTGGTCATGCCAGACGTCCACCAGGGAGTGATGGTCGACTATCTCCCGGAGGACGTCCGCGGTGGCTGGGCACAGCTCGGTCCCCGAGCGGTCCCGCTCCTCGAGGGTCGTATTAAAGTCCCCGCCCAGGACCAGGCACTTGTGAGGATCCAGAGTGCAGAGGAAGGTGTACGCCTGCTGAAAGAAACGCAGCCGCTCCGGGCCCGATGTTGGGGCATAGACGTCGAGAAGATTGACCACGAGCCCCTCCAAACAGACCCAGAGGTGCAGCAGGCGGCCTGGCACAGCCTCGGCGACCCCCAGCACCTCGGGCCGTAGGTCGGGGGAGAACAGGATCGCCACTCCAGCCATACAAACTGTGAGATGGCTAAAGTAGACCCTGTCCCCCCATTCTAGCTGCCAGCTAGCTTCGGCGGTTGGATCCGTATGGGTCTCCTGCAGGAAAATCACAGAGTACCCCCCTCCCGAAGGAAGGGGAGCACCTGCAGAGACCCATCCTACAGCCCTGGGTGTTTAACGTTGTCAAGGTTCCTCCTCCACCCTGAACTCTAGGGTACAGATGTGGGGACCTGCATGAAAAACCTCCTAAGCTTATCTTTACCAGCTTATGTGAAAACTTCCCCAAGGTACAAAATATTCCACCCGTTGTCCTTGGACTGGCCGCTACCACCACCAAACTAATACTGGTTACTGGAGAAGAGCTGTTTGGACGCGTCTTTCCCCCCAAAATACTTCCCAAAACCTTGCACCCCAATTCCTGGACAAGGTTTGGTAAAAAGCCTCACCAATTTGCCTAGGTGACTACAGACCCAGAGCCTTGGATCTTAAGAACAATGAACAATCCTCCCAACACTTGCACCCCCCCTTTCCTGGGAAATGTTGGATTAAAAAAAAGCCTCACCAATTTGCATAGGTGACCACAGACCCAAACCCTTGGATCTGAGAACAATGAAAAAGCATTCAGTTTTCTTACAAGAAGACTTTTAATGAAAATAGAAGTAAATAGAAATAAAGAAATTCCCCCTGTAAAATCAGGATGGTAGATATCTTACAGGGTAATTAGATTCAAAAACATAGAGAACCCCTCTAGGCAAAACCTTAAGTTACAAAAAAGATACACAGACAGAAATAGTTATTCTATTCAGCACAATTCTTTTCTCAGCCATTTAAAGAAATCATAATCTAACACATACCTAGCTAGATTACTTACTAAAAGTTCTAAGACTCCATTCCTGGTCTATCCCCTGCAGAAACCAGCATATAGACAGACCCACAGACCCTTTGTTTCTCTCCCTCCTCCCAGCTTTTGAAAGTATCTGGTCTCCTCATTGGTCATTTTGGTCAGGTGCCAGCGAGGTTACCTTTAGCTTCTTAACCCATTACAGGTGAGAGGAGCTTTCCCCTGGCCAGGAAGGATTTCAAAGGGGTTTACCCTTCCCTTTATATTTATGACAAACGTGATGATGGTAAGAGGTTCCATGAGGAGGGCTGGGGGGGATCCTCGCTGGCAGGGACGCTCGCGGTTCCCAACGGGCCGTGCAACAATCCATGACCTACCCCGTAGGTAATTAGGGAGTCATGGAACAGGCAGACTCGCTGGTAGGTCATGGCGGCCTGCTTTCCGGTCCTTTTACCCTCCCCCATAAGGGCCCTCACGGCCCGGAGGATGAGATGGAAATCCTCCCATCGCTGCAGGGCGAGCTGCACCTTATTACGGGAGCCCTGGACGTCCTCAAGGAACTCCCGCAGCTCATCCCGCAGCGTATGGGAGGCCGGGGTCACTAGCCCCCGGCTGTCCTCCGGAGGGACGGCTGACACAGCCCCGTGGCCCACCGAAACGGGCAGGCAAGGAGCAGACCCGCGACGTGGCGCCCGATGGGCTGGCGCCACGCAGCCCCCCTCAAACCCTGGCTCGATTGGGGGCGGCGGAGGGAAGGTAGCAGCCCCTAGTGAGTCGGGACTGGGGAATACAGAAGCCGCTCCCTGGGGGCTATCTTCTAGGAGCGAGGAGATGACGGCCCCAGGGGCGGCAATGATAGCACGGGAGGTGGGGGGGGAAGGGTTGACATCAGGGGCAGGGGAGGGATCCAGAGTAGGGGCAAGGCAGGGGTTGGGTGCAGAGCCAGGGAGAGGGGCAAAGGTAGGATCCTGGGCCCCAGAAGCCAAGCCATTGGAAAATGGCCCCTCTCGATCAGGCTCTGGGAGGTGGGGGTGGGGCAGGAGGCCCTCCATGATGCTGGGCTCTGGCACCACGGCCGGCATAGTAGTCAGAGCACCATCGGTGGGGTCCCTGCCCAGGAAGGAGGTCAGTCGCCCCACGTCCTCGAGGGGCAACCCGTTGGGCTCGGGTCCCAGCCGCAGTGCACCAGCAGTCGCCTTGGTGGACTCGGCGGCTAACAGCAGGGTGCCGCCCACGGCCGGGTAGATGGAGGAGCCCTGGGAACCCTCGGAGGCGGGAGCAAAGGTAGCGGTTAGGGGAAGGGGACGTGGGACAGGCGGGGCCGGGGTGAGGTTGCTCAGATCGAGGCCTGCTAGCAGAGGGTCATCCTCCCCCTGAGTAACTGGGGTCAGACCCAGGGCTTCGATCTCCTCATAAATGGAGGGGAACTCTCCTTCCGCCACCCCGGAGGTCTCCCCGCTAGTGCCCGAAGCGACACTCGCTCCGAGGCTCACGGGGACTCCGGATGGTAACGGGGCAGGTGGGGCTCCATCGGGGTCCTTGGAGGGAAGGGACTCCAAGGGAGGGACGGTACTGCCCTCCCGTGCTGCCACGTTTCCCCCAGCCGGCACCAGGGGATGGTATGCATCCGTGGGCAAGGCAGAAGGCTCGGCTCTCCCACGCTTGGCGGTATCCCTGCCACACCCTCCTCTAGGGACCCCGCCGAATTGTAGGCAGCAGAGGCAGGGCTCTCCCACTCGTCTGGGTGTGCTGGAGGGGGCACCCCTTGGGCCCGAGCGGGAGCAGTGATGGACTGAGTGGGAGGAGGGGCGGCTTCGGGCACCAGGCAGCCAGGGGCACCGGCGATGAGGGGGCCGGCACCGGCGATGAGGGTCCAGCACCCTGCCGGGGCTCGGGGGTCCCAGATGCCTCTTCTTGCTGGGCCAAGGGGCAGTCCCTCCGGATGTGCCCCATCGTCCAGCAGAGGTAGCACTGGGCCTCCTCCGTGGAATAATGCACCTGGTAGTGGGCCCCCGGTAGGGGATCAAAAAGGACCCCTCAAGTGCCTCTGCGTCACGCGCCGGCGGCGGCAGTTGCAGCTGCACTTGCCGGCGGAACGAGAGGACGTGATGGAGGGCAGGGTCCTTGCAGCCCAAGGAGAGAGGGCTTAAGACAGAGATGGGCTTCTGCAGGGTAGAGAGGGCAGGTAACAGGGCGGCATTGGGAAAGAAGGAAGAGACGGAAGTCAGGACCAGGCGGACACCCAGGTCGTCCAGCGGCTCGAGGGGGATGAACACGCCCCCTACCGCCAGGCCCTTCTCCACTGCCTCCTGGGCGGCGGCCTCCGATGCCAGGAAGAAAATTACCTTCCCGTACATTTTGGAGGCTGCCACAATGGCCGTGGGCCCCACCGCCCTCGCCAATGCCCGAATGTAGGTCTCCACATGGGGCGAGGCGGGCACCAGGAGGCAACGGACGCCGTGCTTCCTGGTCATGGTGGGAAAGGGGCCCCGGCCGCTATAGCTGGTAGCGGAGGTGGTGGGCGGGAGAGATGACGTAGCGGTAGGCGGGGGGGCTGCCTCCACCTGGGCGCACACCCTGGAGGCCGGGGGAGGGACACCCACAGAGCTGGTGGAGGGAGCAGCGGGGTGGGATGCCGCAGCCGGTGGTGGGGCTGCGGCAGTGAGGGCAGTCCCTGCCATGGAGGGCCTGGACTTTTTGGCAGGGCCCTTCCCCTTCTTCCTACCCTGGCCCTTCCCGCCTGCTGGGGGGGCTCCCCCAGAATCTAAGTGGGGGAGGGACGTGGCAGAAATGGAGGTCACCCCGGTGCCCGCCGCTGCCGGCACCCCGGAGGGGGTGGTGACAGGCGGTTTGACAGCGGCGGTTGAAGTAGAGGCTTGAGGGGGTGACGGAGGGGCAGGCGGGGGAAGCGTATCTAGGGCTTCTGGAGGGGCTTCACCCGTCGTGTCCCCCGCCATAATGATCAGGGAGGGAAGGACACCAGAAAGAGGAGGGGAAAGGGGAGGCAGGTCAACCACTCCTCCCCGCTAGGCTGCAGGCAGGGGAGGAGGGCGCCAAAGGGGATGGGCTGGACAGGGGGGCTTTTGAGGACTTGTGGGGGACAGTCACCGACTCAGGGTAGGAAACCGGCTCCTCTAGCTGCACTAGGGGACGGGGGTCATAACAACATTCGGGGAGTGCAGTGAGATCGGGGAAAACTCAAACAGGGGAAGGGCACAAGCGCATGGGTGCACTGAATAAGGGGCCAATCAGGGCAGGGGTATCACATGGGGAGGGGGGAGAACCAGGCTGGAGGCAGGACAGGGAACCCAGGGGCTGACTTCAGAGGCAAGGGCAGGGCAAACAAGGAAAGACTGCAGAGGGAAAAGGGCGGGACTGGCAAATAAGCTGAAGCCAGCAAGGTGCTGGGGTAAGGGGAAGGGCGAGAAGGCTGCAAGGGGAAAAATGGGGCAGGGAGCCAGAGACAAAGCTGGGGGTTGCTGAAGGGGGTCAGTCCAGGATGAGGCGGGGGGCACGTGCGCTCACAGAAGAGTCAGTGTGGGCTGGCTGCTGCTGCAGGCCCAAAAGGTGGTGAAAGGGGACAGCAGGCCAAGCAAGCAGCAGAGTCCCAGAAGCAGGAGCTTGAGGCAGATGGTAAGTAAGTGTCCACTGGGGGTGATGGAGGGGGCAGCGACGATGGTGGTGGGGGGGGTTGGGGGGGGACGACACACTGATGGACTAGGAGGCAGGCTCCACACCACACCCTGTGTCCCCACAAACACAGTCAAAACCCCCACCACAAGAGCACAGTCCAAAAGTTACTCAGCCTTCAAGCCCCCTCCACAGTGGTCTGCAGAGTCCTTGTACGCTCCCCCAGGAGCGGATGGCCTCGTCCCCTCCTCCTTTGGGGTCTGGCAGTTCTCAGGCAGCAGCAGCAGCCCGGTGGCCAGGCAGGCAGAGAGGACCCCTCACAGGTGTTATTGATGGTGGTGGTGGTGTCCACAGCAGCAGTAGCAGCAACGGCTGGGGTAGGGGTCCCTCACTCCCCCCCCCCCAGGGCTGTAGTTGGAACTGTAGCCAGCTAGGTAGCGGAGAAGGGGGGTGGGTGGATGGTGTCTGGCCCGGCCAGGGGAGCAGCTGGAGCAGGGGCAGTGGCGGCAGCAGCAAGGGCCTAAGGCCCAGCAGCAGTCTCCTTCTGCCCTCCCGGCCAGTCGGGTTCAGCAGAGGAGCCAAAGACAGGTCTACTGGCCACTGGATGAACAGTTTTCTGTTCCCTGACTGACCAGAGCAGGCTCCAGACTCCAGGCTAATGAGAACACCTGACTCCAATTAACCTGCAAAGAGTCAGGTGAGGCCATTAAGCTAATGTGACCACCTGACTCTAATTAAGGCCCCTCTGATAATATAAAAGGGCTCACTCTTTTTTGAAGCAGAAAAAAGCCAGAAGAGAGGAAATGCAGCTGAAGGGTTGGTTAATGAAGACATGTCAAGTCATTAGTAAGGGAGAAGCAGGAGAGCTGTGGGGAAGTGGCCCAGGGAAATGTAGGTTTCAGAGTAAAAGCCGTGTTAGTCTGTATCCGCAAAAAGAAAAGGAGTACTTGTGGCACCTTAGAGACTAACAAATTTATTTGAGCATAAGCTTTCGTGAGCTACAGTTCACTTCATCAGATGCAACGTAGCAACTCTGGCAGTAAAAGGTTGGCTGCCAACAGCTGCTACCATTAGGATCCCTAGGCTGGAATCTGGAGTAGAGGGCGGGCCTGGGTTCCCCCGCCCCCACACACACACCACTGCAGAAACACCTTCTGGGAGGGGAAAACAGGCCCCTGTCAGGACAGGAGGCTAAACTGTTTTGGCATGAGGCTGTAGGAGCAACAGAGACTGCGGGAATTCTCTCACCATCCGTGTCATAAATATAAAGGGAAGGGTAAACCCCTTTGAAATCCCTCCTGGCCAGGGGAAAGCTCCTCTCACCTGTAAAGGGTTAAGAAGCTAAAGGTAACCTTGCTGGCACCTGACCAAAATGACCAATGAGGAGACAAGATACTTTCAAAAGCTGGGAGGAGGGAGAGAAACAAAGGGTTTGTGTGTCTGTCTGTAGTCGTCTTGGCCGGGGACAGAACAGGAATGGAGTCTTAGAACTTTTAGTAAGTAATCTAGCTAGGTATGTGTTAGATTATGATTTCTTTAAATGGCTGAGAAAAGAATTGTGCTGAATAGAATAACTATTTCTGTCTGTGTATCTTTTTTGTAACTTAAGGTTTTGCCTAGAGGGGTTCTCTATGTTTTTGAATCTAATTACCCTGTAAGATATATACCATCCTGATTTTACAGGGGGGATTTCTTTATTTCTATTTACTTCTATTTTTTATTAAAAGTCTTCTTGTAAAACACTGAATGCTTTTTCATTGTTCTCAGATCCAAGGGGTTGGGTCTGTGGTCACCTATGCAAATTGGTGAGGCTTTTTATCCAACATTTCCCAGGAAAGGGGGAGTGCAAGTGTTGGGAGGATTGTTCATTGTTCTTAAGATCCAAGGGTCTGGGTCTGTAGTCACCTAGGCAAATTGGTGAGGCTTTTTACCAAACCTTGTCCAGGAAGTGGGGTGCAAGGTTTTGGGAAGTATTTTGGGGGGAAGGACGCGTCCAAACAGCTCTTCCCCAGTAACCAGTATTAGTTTGGTGGTGGTAGCGGCCATTCCAAGGATAACGGGGGTAATATTTTGTACCTTGGGGAAGTTTTGACCTAAGCTGGTAAAGATAAGCTTAGGAGGTTTTTCATGCAGGTCCCCACATCTGTACCCTAGAGTTCAGAGTGGGGGAGGAACCTTGACATGGTGGCACAGTGGTGGGATTAACCTGAAATCATTTTGAGATCCAGTTGAGATTTTTTGAACTAGAAATACGGATTTTAAAAAGGAATTTTTAGGAAGTCCAGAAGGCAGCTTTGAAACTGAAAGCAGCTTGGTTTCTCTCTGCTTTGTGGCCAAGCAGAGACAAAAGGGGATTATCTTGTGAATTGCAGGTTTTCTTGCCTGGAGGCAGGGTACTTAACTCCTGCAGGGAAATTCACAGTCTTCCAACCCAGAGGTTTTTTTTTTTTTTCTTTTCTTCCTAAAAGTAAATAGGGGGTGTGTGCTCTACCCATTTGCCTGGAGACAAAAGTGGCAGGGTTTTTTTTTAGGATTTTGATTTTTTTTTGTTTGTTTTACAAGGAGCACAGGTTTGAAAAGAAATTTTTTTCTTCTTTGGGCTGGGTAAGCAGGTTTCCAAGTAGTTGGAGGTTTTTTGCTTTAATTTGGGCCCAGAGCAGAGACAAGGGAATTGTCTTTTTCTGTAGGCTGACAATCACTATCAGAGAATAGGTATTCTATTCCAGCACAGCAAAATTTTACAGCCAAGTTTTGTTTGTTTATTTCTAAACCTCGGGTGTAAAGTTAGTTAAAAACAGAGAGGTTAGAATGGCCAAATCCTCAGCTCGACTACAGCTGGAATTAGCCAAATTTCAGGCTGAGGAAAAACAAAGGGAACATGAAAGACAGATAGAACTCATGCAGCTGAAGAAGGAACAAGAAAGGGAGGCAGAACAACACCAAGAGGCTGCCCACAAGAGGGAAATGGAGGCAAGGAAGCATGTGGAGGAGGAGAGGGAAAAAGAGAGGAAGCATGTGGAGGAGATGGAGAGGATAAAGGCCCAGCAGAATATACCAACAAACCCTAGCAATCCTTCTCCAGGTACCACTTCCCATCCCAGAAAGTTCCCCACCTACAAGGCAGGTGATGATACTGAGGCCTTCTTAGAAAACTTCGAAAGGGCCTGCCTTGGGTACAACATCTCTACTGACCAATACATGGTAGAGCTGAGGCCGCAGCTCAGTGGACCCTTAGCTGAGGTGGCAGCTGAAATGCCTAAAGAACACATGAACAAGTATGAACTGTTTAAATCCAAGGCGAGAGTCAGAATGGGGATAACACCCGAGCAGTCTCGTCGGAGGTTCAGAGCCCTAAGGTGGAAACCAGACGTGTCATTTACCCGACATGCCTACCACATTGTAAAACATTGGGATGCCTGGATATCAGGAGCAAGTGTTGAATCTCCAGTAAATTTGCCCTTCCTAATGCAAATGGAACAATTCTTAGAGGGTGTTCCTGAGGAAATAGAAAGATACATCCTAGACGGGAAACCCAAAACTGTAATTGAGGCAGGAGAGATTGGAGCCAGATGGGTGGAGGTGGCAGAGAAGAAGAAAACTGGTCGCAGTTGGAGCGGAGACCAGAAGGGACCACCCCAGACCACACCCTATTACCGGGGGCTGCCCAAAGCCCCACCTACCTCTCAAAGAACCCTCCAGACCCCTTATCGTCCCACCACCCCGTTCTCCAGCAACCCTCCTCGCCCCAGTGACCCGTCAGCTGGACGATGTTTTAAGTGTAACGAGCTGGGGCATGTAAAGGCCAACTGCCCCAAGAACCCCAACAGATTACAGTTCATTGCACCGGAATCACACCAGAGGTCCACAGGCCCAGATACCTCCCAGATACCCTTGGAGCGGAGGGAAACTGTGAGTGTGGGTGGGAAGAAGGTCACCGCGTGGAGGGACACTGGAGCACAAGTGTCAGCTATCCATGCTTCCTTAGTGGACCCCAATTTAATCAACCCAGAGATCCAAGTGACGATTCAACCCTTCAAGTCCAACTCTTTCAATTTGCCTATAGCCAAGTTGCCTGTCCAGTACAAGGGCTGGTCAGGAATGTGGACTTTTGCAGTCTATGATGATTATCCCATCCCCATGCTGTTGGGGGAAGACTTGGCCAATCACGTGAAGCAGGCCAAGAGGGTGGGAACGGTCACCCGCAGCCAGGCTAAACAAGCCGTGAGGCCTAGCTCTGTTCCGGAAACTTCTATCAGGGCCCGGTCAGAGGTGATGGACCCGGACCCCAGGCCAATGTCTGCAACAGCAGTAGTGGATCCAGTCCCAGAGACCCAGACGGAACCAGTCCCAGAACCGGAACCAGCCGAACAACCAACACCAGACCCCGTGCCAGCACTGAATCCAGTACTTGCAACCTCAACACCAGAGGGCCCCACCGAACCTGAACTGGCAGCAGCCGATAACCCTACACAAGAGGCTCAGCCGGAGCCTGAATCCCAACATAGTGCACCAGCGGAGAGCGGTTCACAGTCAACAGAAACAGCTCCATCCCCTATATCGCTTCCAGAGGGACCAAGCCTAGGTCCACAATCCCATGAGGAACTGATGTCTCCAGCATCAAGGGAACAGTTCCAGACCGAACAGGAAGCAGATGAAAGCCTCCAGAGAGCTTGGACGGCGGCACGGAGCAACCCACCGCCTCTCAGCTCTTCTAATCGATCCAGGTTTGTTGTAGAAAGAGGACTTTTATACAAGGAAACTCTTTCTGGGGGACACCAGGAAGACTGGAATCCTCAGAGACAGTTGGTAGTTCCAACTAAATACCGGGCCAAGCTCTTGAGCTTAGCCCATGATCACCCTAGTGGCCATGCTGGGGTGAACAGGACCAAAGACCGTTTGGGGAGGTCATTCCACTGGGAGGGAATGGGCAAGGATGTTTCTACCTATGTCCAGTCTTGTGAGGTGTGCCAAAGAGTGGGAAAACCCCAAGACCAGGTCAAAGCTCCTCTCCAGCCACTCCCCATCATTGAAGTTCCATTTCAGCGAGTAGCTGTGGATATTCTGGGTCCTTTTCCGAAAAAGACACCCAGAGGAAAGCAGTACATACTGACTTTCATGGATTTTGCCACCCGATGGCCGGAAGCAGTAGCTCTAAGCAACACCAGGGCTAAAAGTGTGTGCCAGGCACTAGCAGACATTTTTGCCAGGGTAGGTTGGCCCTCCGACATCCTCACAGATGCAGGGACTAATTTCCTGGCAGGAACTATGAAAAACCTTTGGGAAGCTCATGGGGTAAATCACTTGGTTGCCACTCCTTACCATCATCAAACAAATGGCATGGTGGAGAAGTTTAATGGAACTTTGGGGGCCATGATACGTAAATTCGTAAATGAGCACTCCAATGATTGGGACCTAGTATTGCAGCAGTTGCTCTTTGCCTACAGAGCTGTACCACATCCCAGTTTAGGGTTTTCTCCATTTGAACTTGTATATGGCCGTGAGGTTAAGGGGCCATTGCAGTTGGTGAAGCAGCAATGGGAGGGATTTACACCTTCTCCAGGAACTAACATTCTGGACTTTGTAACCAACCTACAAAACACCCTCCGAACCTCTTTAGCTCTTGCTAGAGAAAACTTACAGGATGCTCAAAAAGAGCAAAAAGCCTGGTATGATAAACATGCCAGAGAGCGTTCCTTCAAAGTAGGAGACCAGGTCATGGTCTTAAAGGCGCTCCAGGCCCATAAAATGGAAGCATCGTGGGAAGGGCCATTCGTGGTCCAGGAGCGCCTGGGAGCTGTTAATTATCTCATAGCATTCCCCACCTCCAACCGAAAGCCTAAGGTGTATCATATTAATTCTCTAAAGCCCTTTTATTCCAGAGAATTAAAGGTTTGTCAGTTTACAGCCCAGGGAGGAGACGACGCTGAGTGGCCTGAAGGTGTCTATTACGAAGGGAAATGTGCTGGTGGTGTGGAAGAGGTGAACCTCTCCATGACCCTTGGGCGTATGCAGCGACAGCAGATCCAGGAGCTGTGCACTAGCTACGCGCCAACGTCTCAGCCACCCCAGGACTGACTGAACGGGCATACCACTCCATTGACACAGGTAATGCTCACCCAATTAGGGTCCAACCTTACCGGGTGTCTCCTCAAGCTAAAACTGCTATAGAACGGGAGATCCAGGATATGTTACAGATGGGTGTAATCCGCCCCTCTGAAAGTGCATGGGCATCTCCAGTGGTTCTAGTTCCCAAACCAGATGGGGAAATACGTTTTTGCGTGGACTACCGTAAGCTAAATGCTGTAACTCGCCCAGACAACTATCCCATGCCACGCACAGATGAACTATTAGAGAAACTGGGAAGGGCCCAGTTCATCTCTACCTTGGACTTAACCAAGGGGTACTGGCAGGTACCGCTAGATGAATCTGCCAAGGAAAGGTCAGCCTTCATCACACATCTCGGGCTGTATGAATTTAATGTACTCCCTTTCGGGCTGCGAAATGCACCCGCCACTTTCCAAAGACTTGTAGATGGTCTCCTAGCGGGATTAGGAGAATATGCAGTCGCCTACCTTGACGATGTGGCCATATTTTCGGATTCCTGGGCAGACCACCTGGAACATCTACAAAAAGTCCTTGAGCGCATAAGGGAGGCAGGACTAACTGTTAAGGCTAAGAAGTGTCAAATAGGCCTAAACAGAGTGACTTACCTTGGACACCAGGTGGGTCAAGGAACTATCAGCCCCCTACAGGCCAAAGTGGATGCTATCCAAAAGTGGCCTGTCCCAAAGTCAAAGAAACAGGTTCAATCCTTCTTAGGCTTGGCCGGTTATTACAGACGATTTGTACCGCACTACAGCCAAATCGCTGCCCCACTGACAGACCTAACCAAAAAGAAACAGCCAAATGCTGTTCAGTGGACCGGAAAGTGTCAGAAGGCCTTTAACAAGCTTAAAGCGACACTCATGTCTGACCCTGTACTAAGGGCCCCAGACTTTGACAAACCGTTCCTAGTAACCACAGATGCATCCGAGCGTGGTGTGGGAGCAGTTTTAATGCAGAAAGGACCTGATCAAGAATTCCACCCTGTAGTGTTTCTCAGCAAAAAACTGTCTGAGAGGGAAAGCAACTGGTCAGTCACTGAAAAAGAATGTTATGCCATTGTCTACGCTCTGGAAAAGCTACGCCCATATGTTTGGGGACGGCGTTTCCACCTGCAAACTGACCATGCTGCACTAAAGTGGCTTCACACCGTCAAAGAAACTAACAGAAAACTTCTTCGGTGGAGTTTAGCTCTCCAAGATTTTGATTTCGACATCCAACACATCTCAGGAGCTTCTAACAAAGTGGCTGATGCACTCTCCCGTGAAAGTTTCCCAGAATCAACTGGTTAAAATCGTCCTTGAGATGTGGAAAATATTGTTAGTCTTTATGTACTTGGTAGTATATTTAGAGATGCATGTGTCTTATTAACTCTGTTTTCCTAGAGCTCCAGGAAGAAATCCCAGCCAGTGTTTCACCCTAGCTGAGATTTGGGGGGCGTGTCATAAATATAAAGGGAAGGGTAAACCCCTTTGAAATCCCTCCTGGCCAGGGGAAAGCTCCTCTCACCTGTAAAGGGTTAAGAAGCTAAAGGTAACCTCGCTGGCACCTGACCAAAATGACCAATGAGGAGACAAGATACTTTCAAAAGCTGGGAGGAGGGAGAGAAACAAAGGGTTTGTGTGTCTGTCTGTAGTCGTCTTGGCCGGGGACAGAACAGGAATGGAGTCTTAGAACTTTTAGTAAGTAATCTAGCTAGGTATGTGTTAGATTATGATTTCTTTAAATGGCTGAGAAAAGAATTGTGCTGAATAGAATAACTATTTCTGTCTGTGTATCTTTTTTGTAACTTAAGGTTTTGCCTAGAGGGGTTCTCTATGTTTTTGAATCTAATTACCCTGTAAGATATATACCATCCTGATTTTACAGGGGGGATTTCTTTATTTCTATTTACTTCTATTTTTTATTAAAAGTCTTCTTGTAAAACACTGAATGCTTTTTCATTGTTCTCAGATCCAAGGGGTTGGGTCTGTGGTCACCTATGCAAATTGGTGAGGCTTTTTATCCAACATTTCCCAGGAAAGGGGGGGTGCAAGTGTTGGGAGGATTGTTCATTGTTCTTAAGATCCAAGGGTCTGGGTCTGTAGTCACCTAGGCAAATTGGTGAGGCTTTTTACCAAACCTTGTCCAGGAAGTGGGGTGCAAGGTTTTGGGAAGTATTTTGGGGGGAAGGACGCGTCCAAACAGCTGTTCCCCAGTAACCAGTATTAGTTTGGTGGTGGTAGCGGCCATTCCAAGGATAACGGGGGTAATATTTTGTACCTTGGGGAAGTTTTGACCTAAGCTGGTAAAGATAAGCTTAGGAGGTTTTTCATGCAGGTCCCCACATCTGTACCCTAGAGTTCAGAGTGGGGGAGGAACCTTGACAATCCTCCATTGCTGGCTTATGATGAAAAGGGCTCAGTAGACTGTGTCCCTGGCCCTAGAGAGAGAAAGGCTACGTGGAGGGTTGCAGTGAGCCTCTGAGGCTAGCATAAACCACTTGGAAGCGCGGGACCCACGGGGACAAGGTTGGAGCTCTGCCACAATATTTAATTATAGGACTATCGAGGAACTATTGAACATGCACAATATCAGCTCCCTCATTTCCCCCTTACATAATAACTTTTGTTAAAAATTAGCCAAAAACAATTTTCCAAGCACAGCTTTCTATGACCCAAACAAGGAAAAGTGCCAGAAATTGTAGGAAGTCCACTAAGAATTTCACTTTTGTCAATCCAATTAATGTGAACAGCACTCAGATACAATGTTGATAGGCAGCAATACAAAATCCTTAGACCAGGGGTGGGCAAACTTTTTGGCCCAAGGGCCACATCTGGGTGGGGAAATTGCATGCAGGGCCATGAATGTAGGGCTGGGGCAGGGGGTTGTGGTGCAGGAAGGAGTGCGGGGTATGGGAGGGGGTGCAGTGTGCAGGAAGGGGCTCAGGGCAAGGGGTTTGGGCAGAGGAGGAGTGCAGGGTGTACGAGGGGGTTCAGGGAAGGGGATTGGGGTGCAAGAGGGGGTGTGGAGTGTGGGAGGAGGCTCAAGTCAGGGGTGCAGGGAGGAGTGTGGAAGGGGGCTCAGAGCAGGGGTTGGGGTGCAAGGTGCAGGAGGGGCTCAGGGCAAAGGGTTGGGGTGCAGGAGGGGTTTGGCAGGGAGTTTGGGGTGCAGGCTCTAGTGTGGCACCACTTACCTGGAGCAGCTCTGGGGTGGCAGTGGTGCGCACTGGGGCCAGAGCAGGCTCCCTGCCTGCCCTGGCCCCGTGCCGTGCCAGCCCCGGAAGCAGCCAGCACCATGTCCCTGTGGCCCCTGGAGGACAGGGAGCAGAGGGCTCCATGTGCTGCCCTCACCTGTGGGTACCTCCCCCAAAGATCCCATTGGCTGCGTTTCCCTAGCCAATGGGAGCTGCAGGGGGCAGTGCCTGTAGGTGGGGGCAGCACACCAAGCCCTCCTCCAGGGGCTGCAGAGACGTGGTGCTGGCCACTTCTGGGAGTGGCACAGGGCCTGCGGCACCATGAGGATGGCAATCCTGTGGGCTGGATCCAGCCCGCAGGCCGTAGTTTGCCCACCCCTGCCTTAGTGTGGCAGATTCAGGCCTTGAATTGGCAAGGTTCAAATGAGCAGAAAATAGATTATTTTAGATCTGCTTCTTAAGTAAACCTGGAAAGTTAGTGGTGATTTCTATGCTAAAGGTCTATTCTGGATGCTGGGCTAATTATTATGCAGCAAGTTTACCAGGGATTATAATAACTATTGATATCTACACCTGGCTTCCGGGATTATCAGTTCACTTGACATATAATGTGTTTAGCAGCCTTTCAGTTATGATTTTGGAAATGGAGGGCTCTGTTATTTTAAGGATTATCAACTAAAAGTAAATGTATTTCTTAAATCTGGGGTTGTTCTCTTCTCCTCTCTTTCTCTTTTCTTCTTCTTCTCCTCCTCCTTCTCTCTGATATAAATATCATGAATTGAAATATACCACTCCTCCCCCTTTGCTCACATAACACACCATTTTATAATAATAAAAATTAAGAAAAAGTCTCAGTCAAAAAGCCTTACAGTTGTCAAACCTTGCATTATTAGCATTAAATCCAAATCGAGCCTGTGATCCATAGCACTGTAGCAGTATCGTATTGCACACATCGCTACGCGAACAAAATTTTGTTTATTTTCCTCTCCTTGTGAGTGGGACCTCTTAAGATCAGATAAAACAAGTTTCTTTCAGTCATTGGAGTCACAGTGGTGCAAAGAAGAGGGGAATCAGGCCCATTATCTGCAAATAGCTTTATAAATATAGATTGGATTATTAATGCTTGGGTCTGGCTACACTGCAATCAGCGCAAGACCCAAGGGGACTACAGGAATGGCTATATGTCTCCTTTGCACTCACCAGGGCTTAAAGTTGAACATGGCTTAAAATATTTCTGTAATTGTAAAAATCCAGAGGAGACTGATTGCTAGCTCTAGGTGAGCAAATGGATATGCATACCTTTGGCCAGATCTTCAACTGGTGTTAATCTGCATATGGCTGGTGTACCTTGGTGATTCATTGCAGTGGAGCTATGCTGATTTACACCAGCGAATGATCTGACTCCAAAAGATTCAGAAAGGATTGAAGAGCCTCAGTTCATGTGTTAGCTAAGCTATGTAACCATCTGATCTTGGTTTTGGTTACCTTTGTCCTCCTCACCTGCCTTTTGTTCGTCACACTCATTTATTTGTGTCGTGCCCTTGTTTAGAATAGATTGCAAGCCCTATAGTATGGCAATGTGCAGTACAGGAAGAGGCAGCTTAACGTTAGTGAGTATTGTGCCTATGATGATGGGGCCCTGATCCTAGTTTAGTGTAACAGGTGCTGCTATAATGCAAAACATTAATAGGTATGATCATAAGAATGCTAATAATATCATTTGCTAGCAGAGTTTTAAGAAGCTAGATAAATAAATGTACACTTGATCATCAGCTTTTTTATTCTTTTGATTTCTTTTCAAGGCAGAGTATTTAAAGACCAGTTGATCATGTCCCTCAGGGGACAGGGTGGGGGGAGGGAATAAGAGGCAGAGCTAGAGCAGGGCCTTGGGGGGAAGGGGTGTAGTGGGGGTGGGGCCTCAGGGCAGAGCGGGAGGTGGTGCGCCCCCAAGGAAAATAAAAGGCAGCGTCTATGTGTGTGAGTTCTTGTGTCTTCTTTAATTCTCTGTAGTGCAAACTCTAAGAAATTCTGTTTCACAGATATATGTTACTTTTGAAAATCTGGCTTGACTTCACCTGGGTTCTCACCTCTTATTTTTTGGTTTGTTTCAAGTTCAAATGGATCCAAAGCCCAAAGGCAGTCACATGTGCTGAGTTTCTCTTTGTTTGGTATTGAAAGTTATAGCCACATGAAACTAGAGTCTTGTATGTTTTTCACCTGGAACTCTAAGCCTGCCAGGTTTGCTCGAATTTGTCTGCAAACCTTTCAAAAAACCTAGTCCAAATTTTGGGTTTGAAAGTGAGATTTTAATAAAGTTTTGGCCATCAGAAGTTTAAAGGGCCAGATTCTTAGTTGGTGTAAATTGGTGCAGCTCCATTGACTTCTGTATCTTGTGCCTTGTGTTTTAATGTTTAAACCAATCTCTATTAGAGATCAGGATGAGACTTATGTGGGGGGGGGGGGGGCTAGATTATCCCTCATATGTCTACTGTAGGGTTCTTACACCTTCCTCTGAAGCCACTGTCAGAGACAGGATGCTTGATCTACCTTGGATCTGATTAATTATGGCAATTCCTATTGTCCCTATTACTTTATTAGGTTACACCCATTTACCTCAATTGTGGATATAGCTCTAAATAGTCAAAGCAAAACACAAAGAGAAAGGGCCAAAATCTCTACTGGTGTCAAATGACTGAGCACAATTAACTTCAATGTAGTTTCACCCATTTACTCTAGCAGAGTTTTGTCCTATGACTTTAGTTGGAAAGATAAACACAAATGCAAATGTACATGTGCACCCTGAACATAAAGTAAATCAAGTTAGATAAGGAGAGGAGAAGTAAATATAATCTTGTAGGATAGGATACCAATTGACTGAGATTTGTGAGGTCATTTTCCATTATTTGCTCTGCTAAAAGGATGAGTTGGGTGTTTCTCATTTCTTTATGAAAATGTTTGGGAATTGATTCAGATATTAGTCATTATACATTCATGCCAAGGCACTCAGCTCTGGCTAATGAATGATTAATGTATCGTGTAAGCAATGTGATCATTCTGTGTGACATGCCAACAGCTCTAGCTGAAGCTCAGTGATGAATGTAAAAGGAGTAAGGTTTTTATTATATGTACAGTAAAATGATCTGCTGTGGAAAAAGGATGTTTACATAACGATAAAGAGAACAGGTGAGAGGGTGACTCAAAACAGAATCTGGCATCCTAGTTACCAAAGGAAATCTCTTGGCTTTTTAAAGAATCTAGAAATCCTTATTTCACATCTTTAAAAGAGGTAAATATGGAGTAATGGTAATAGGCCCCATTTCAGGAAGCTGCTTTGCCTGGATAGATATCTGAGAGGTTCTATTCAAGCATACACATCTGACTAAGCAGGTCAGCCTTCAGGATCAGGGATGCTGATAGAGCTCATTATTTTGATAGTTATGGTTGCAGGCTTGCTTCTGTTCCTACTGAAAGCAATGGCAAAACTCTCATTAGTCTACAGTGGGACCAGGAACTGGCCATGTTTTCTGACAATACTAGTATAGTTATGACATAAAAACTGTAATCTTACCAAGTCTTCTTTCCCCCTTTGGTAATTTCTTTTGTAGCCTGAATTTGACGTAACTGGACCCACACTGGTTTTGAAACGTTACTCTTTCAACTAGAATTAATCTGGGGACACATGACATGCTGACATCAGAATTTCTCAGAGATATTATACACCTGTATTTCAATTATAATGACAAAATTGGTACAATATCTATCAATGGAGGGCCATATCTGCTACCCTTACTGACTTTCAGTAATACCTTGCTCTGCGAGTAGTCACACTGAAATCAATGTGGATGAAATCCTCACCCCATTGAAGACATTGGGAGTTCTACCAATAACTTCAGTAGGGCCAGAATTTCATTCAGTGAGACACTGGAGTAAGAAAACTACTTTACATGAACAAAGTGGCAGAATCTGGTCCAGAATAAACACCAATTAATTAAAATTTTTACTGATCTACTCAATATTTTTCTTTTAAAAGATTCAAAATGGGAGGAGTTTATTGAAGGATGTTTAATGAAAAATAAAACTCCAAACATCACACAAAGTAATCAATACATATTTTATCCTTTATAATCAAAGCCTTTACAATTTATCCAAATGGACCTTGCTTTTCAGAGTACAGTGAACCTCATTAATCCACACTCCCCATGACCCATGCAAAAGATTAATAGATATTCTGTCCCATTTGTCAACAAAGACTTCATAGCAAAATTATGCAAGGAAGGGCTTATATTACTGAAGTTCATAACTTTTGAAAAAAAAAGTTTGAAGTGTTGTTCTACTCTGCAAAGTGACTGAAAAATGGCATTTGAGGTACTATTTTTGTTACTGGTCAATGATTTCCAGATCAAATATGCTCAGTTTAAAACCAAAAAAAAATGTGAACTGCTTTTTAGAGAGATAGATTAGATGATGATGATAGAAGGCCAGCAAAATACCTGGACTCTGAGAGTTCTTTCCATCTTCTGCATAATCATCAACAATAAGGGTTATGAAGACCCAATTCTGGCTTCAGCAAAAGCTGTATGACCCCCCCAAGACCCTCCCATTGTGTAGCCCACAGGTCAAGCTTTCCTCTTATATTCACTGTCTTGCCTTCATTATATTCAGCTGTTGTAATACAAGAAACCTACAGGCCTATATCCTGTCAGACATTAGCTGAAGCATAAGTAAGCCCTAAACCTTGGCATAGATAAATGGCCTAATGGTTACCTTGAGGGGGAGTATGTAAGTGTATTTTAGGGAACAATGCTATTGATGCACAAGATAGGATAGAATCTACAACTACCTCTCTGACAGCTGTGTTCTCTCTACCAAACAACAAAAGTACAAGCAGCAAAGCCTTTTGTCACTGAAGTAAGAAGGTATGACTGGATACACAGCTAACAACTTTATTGTATGGGAAGATGCCAGTTTAACACGGCTGCTACTCTGAAACTTATAAGTCTGTATCCGCAAAAAGGACTTGTGGCACCTTAGAGACTAACACATTTATTTGAGCATAAGCTTTCTTGAGCTACAGCTCACTTCATCAGATGCACTTTTCAGAGTGGGAAGCACACTTTAAAAGCATGCTATGAATTGTACAGCATTACCAAAACCAAACTATTAAACACATAAAGCATATTTATGATGCTTTATTCTTGATTTTATGGATACCTTGTTCACTTGCTAAGTGTCATTCTTTCACAATGGGTATTTTAGTCATTTGTGTAAGTTAGTGAGTCTACGATATAGAAATTATAAAAGACATCATATTGCTATGATAAAGCACTAATTCATAATCCTATTAATTTACTACTGAGTTTTTGGTACTATTATTTTCAGCACATTATGGGCCTGGAAGAATGGATATAAAACTAAACTCCTCCAAATCTGAGGTATTTTTTAAAAATAAAATTTACCTATAGTTTAAAGCCACTTGAAGCCTACGTTAGCAAAATATAACTCCTGCCTGAACTCTGAAATCTGTTTGCAGTGAAAGTTTATTTTTATTTATTACAGAGCACTGACAAAAATAATTTATGTATTTCATGGTATAGAAAATGCTAGAGGGCTTGTTATTTTTAGCCTTTAAGCATATCAGTGTGTATATATATAAATTATATTATATATATACCAGTAAATTAGTCTTTAACAGGTAAATGGCTTAATGGAACAAGAGAGATGACTTTCAGATGTGGATAACCTCTTTCCAATTGCTTTTTCCCCCTACCTTTGAACTTTTCAACTGGGATGGCTACAAGCCAGCTCTGGGGGCTATTGATAAAATGAGTTAAGAATAGATTAAAACATTTCCCTGGTGATATATAATGTTTCTCTGTTGATAGTGTTACTTTTCCATCATCCCTCTAAACCATCCAGACAGAATTTCTTAACCCAGTCAAAAAATTACTCATGCTCTTTTATTATTATTATTATTTCATTTTATGTGTCTTGTGGCAGGTTTATTTATAGACAATTTTTTTAGGGTCTGACGCTGGACTGGAAAGTGTAAGATTTTCTTATAAGGCTATGACTGTTAGCTGAGATTTTAGCAACCAGCTAGCTAACTGGGATGCTCAATTTCCATTAATTTTAGGCAGCTTTAAAAATCTTAACCGAGCCTGTCTAGATTAATTGCTGTGCAGTTTCAGACCAGGTGTATTATTTATACAGTTTCTTTTTTTCTCATTTTGCCCCCTGCCCCCGCCTTCTTTATTCATCATAAATATTGATTTGATATAACCCAAAAGGTTTGGGATTTCCTGGAAAAATTAAACAACCTTTGACCTCTATGAGAAGATATGAGAAGAATTGTGATGGGAGCTCATAGTCAAGAGGGCATGAATTTAGAAGTAATCTGCCATAAAGGGTAAAGCAATTGAGGCAATCATCCAAGTTATCATAAGAACCGTGTAATAACCATGGAAAAGAGAGGCATTTAAAGGTGCAAAATGACTCTGTCCCTATGAATATTTTAAGGATTCCTCATTGCTACTATAATCCAAACAACAATAGTAATGCCTAGAGACCCTAATCAAGATTGGGATCTCATTGTGCTAGGCACTGTCCAAACACATAGTAAGAGACAGTCTCTGTCCTGAAGAGTCTGAAATTTGAATAGACAAGACAGTTAAAAAATGTGTGAGAAAGGAAGGATTATTACTGCCATTTTACAGATAGGGAAATGGAGGATTAAGTGACTTGCCCAAGGTCACATGGGAAGTTTAAAGGGAGAGCTGGGACCTGAACCCAGATTTCCTGAGTCCTAGCTCACTTAAAATTTAGGTTGACATAGCTACAGAGCTCAGGATTGTGAAAAATCCCCACCCCGCCTACCATAGCTATGCCATCTTAAGCCCCAGCGTAGACATAGATAGGTCAATGGAAGAATGCTTTTGTCAAGCTGGCTACCATCACCTGGGGAGGTGGGGTTTCTACACCAATGGAAAAACCCCTTCTGGATCTAAACTACAGGGTTATAGCAGCATTGCCGTGGCACTGTAGCTGTGCCTCTCTAGCACCTGTAGCGTAGACCTGGCCTTAGTGGTTTAACCACAAGAGCATCCCTCTTTTCTAATGTGTTACAATGAATATAGAGTGATAAAGTGACAGAATAAAAACTCAAATTCTATGAGTGACAACAGTGCAACTTTTTCTAACCCATACAATGG
The DNA here is from genome assembly GCF_965140295.1 of Lepidochelys olivacea. Classification (NCBI taxonomy): domain Eukaryota; kingdom Metazoa; phylum Chordata; order Testudines; family Cheloniidae; genus Lepidochelys; species Lepidochelys olivacea. Next base: position 61,272,843 of record NC_140418.1, on the reverse strand, counting down.
AAGAAAGGGAGGGAGTGCAAAAGGCATGAGTCAGGACTTCTGGATCCAGCTGTAAGCTCTGCCGCTGCCTCCCGTGTGACTTGCAGTCAAGCACCCTGTCTGGACCTCAGTTTTTGCAACAGTACAATGAATATAGCTGTCTCCCAAGAGTATTATGGGCATTACTTAACTAATGTCTGTGAAGAAATTAGAGATCCTGAGATGTAAGGTCTATATCAATATGAAATATTTAAAATGTTCAGTGTCTCTCCCCTGTCGCTTGTCCAACCTATTTAACTCCCAATTCTTGTGTAGGATAACATCAGACTTAATTTGAAGGCTCATAAAAGTGTGAAATATGAGGGTGTCTCTCAATGAATGCCATTACCTTTGTGGAAACAACTGATGCCATGTCAATGTACTGGCTGAATGTCAAAGGAAGCTGTTGTTTAAACATTCTAGCACTAGAAAATGAGGTTTGGTAAGAAATAAAATGAATTCTATAAGATTAAGTGCAGGATGAATATAGAAGCCAGATAATGCTGGTAACACTTATAAAGGCCAGGTAATAAATCACTTAAGATAACAAATATACAGTAATAGATATACAGGCGAAAATAGAAAATAGCTCCATATTACTGAGGGACTACACAGTGATTTACATCTAGCTTTGGCCTGTAAGGCCAAATGCCTTACAGAAGTCTAAGTGTATTACGTCAAGACTATTACCTTTATCAACCAAACTTGCAATCTGATAAAAAAAATATCAAGTTAGTTTGACACAATCTATTTTCCATAAACTCATGTTGATTGTCATTAATTATATTACTCTCCTTTAATTCTTTATCAATCAAGTCCCTTATCAGCTGTTCCATTATCTTGACCGCAATCAATGTCAGACTGACAGATCTTTAATTACTCTTTTTAAATATTGGCACAACATTAGTTTTCTTCCAGTCTTCTGGAACTTCCCTGGAGTTCCAAGACTTATGGAAATCACCATTACTAATCCAGTGAGTGCCTCAGCCAGCTCATTAAAAACTTTTGGATGCAAGTTATCTGAACCTGCTGATTTAAAAATGTCTAACTTTAGTAGCTGCTGTTTAACCCCACAAGATACTAGTGAAGTGGAAATAGTGTTATATGATATGACTACATCATCTGATTTTTCCCAAATACAGAACAGAAATATTAATTGGACAGTTCTGCATTTTCTGCATTATTATTGATGATTCTATCCTTTCCATCTAGTAATGGACCAGTACCATCATTAGGATTCTTTATACTTAAACTCTCTCTTACCGTCATTGACACAGCTGGACATAGATTTTGCCTTGTGTCCCTTTGCTTCCCTTATCAATTTTCTACAATTCCTCACTTCTGACTTATGTTCATTACTACTGATTTCTCCTTTCTTCCATTCATTATATATACATTTTATAGCTGCCTTCACTTTGTCTCTAAAGCAGATTCTTTTTTAACCAGTATGGCCTTCTCTCTCAATTCTAGGATTGTGTCTTTTTGGGCATTTAATAAAATGTTGTTAGACAATTCCCAATTATTATTCACATTTTTCTGATAAAATTCTTCGTCCCTGCTGATCTGACTCTTTTCAGTTTTGTGAAACTGGCCATTTTAAAGCACCAAGTATACATTACCAATTTTGGCTCCAGTCTTTCTCACATCCTTTTATATCTTTAGATACCAATTAGGCTATATCTTCACTGTCAAAAGAAGGTATATTTATTAGCGCAAGATAGCTAACTTGATGTGGGTGTCTTGCTGTAGAATCCTAATGTAGACAAAGCACAGGTAGATTTTACTTCCAGCTAGTTGAAGTCAACACTATACCTATATCCACCACCTAGGGTTTACCTCAGCTAGCTTACATGGAGATAAAAACTACCTGTTCCTTGTCTCCAGTAGGATTCTACAATGATATAGCTAATTCGAGTTAGCTATCTGATTGTAATAAACAGATCTTATTTTGGCAGTGAAGACACAGCCTTAGTGCATCCCATTGGACTTGTATTATGTTTTGTTAATGCTAGGTCTTTGTGAATCACTTCTTGCATTTATAATCTAAAATATTTCCTTTTGTGTGTTATCACTTTAAGTGTTTGCATTACGATTTTGCCAGGTCCTGTAGTAATGTATTATTATTATCATCATTGTATATTTTATTATTGTATTAATTATTTATATTACCATAGTGCATACAAGCCACAGTTATGGATCAGGACCCCACTGTGCTAGGGGCTGTACAAACACAAAACAAAAAGACTGTCCCCATGCTGGTAAGCTCTTAGGTCTAGATATGGATCTCAGAAAAATAAGGAAAGAAACTCTTTCTTGATAGCTGGGGAGAGTGCCATCGCAGGGGAAGTGTTCTAATCTCTCTCTTTTCTCCCATACTCAAGGTTCATTTTCACTGAGGTGAGGAGGAGAAGTCAGTTCCCACTTTTGGTTGTGCTGCTGAATGGCTAGGAGATAATTTTCTGCACAGCTAGCTTGAAACGACAGCAGCATCAGCACCACATCTATTCATACTTGTTTGGATTGTCTTCTGCTAATTGACTGTAATGGGAAGAATTTGGCCCAAATAAATTATTTTAATCAAAGTTTATAACATGGGGACTATATTTCAGAATGAATGCAGCCAGAATCGTGGAACGAACCCAAAATTTTAGGATCGGCACTTATTCCCGCCCTCCCCGCATCCACGATTTTCTGCTCTCCCATATTAAGGGACTTTTTTTGTGTGAACTTTCCTGTGGGTGTTTCATTTAGACATTAACAATCTTACTCATGTAAATTGTCCTAGAAGCAGGTCTATTCCCCGTATCAGACTGGGCAGAAAGAATGTGCAGTGACATCACAAAAAAGGGGAACTTTAGCCTCTGCTTTAAAAAAAAAAATTAAAAAAAACTTGACACATAGCTGCACTCTTAGAAGTGATTGTTCACCAAGTACACCACTGCTTTAGGAGGACTAATTCTATACAAAATTTCCAATTGAAATGATTTTGGGCTAGTGCTGTTTAAAGGTGATTAGAATTCTTGTTACATTGGAGAATTGTTCAGATTCACTAGAGATGGGTGGGGCATACATATATTATGGCAATAGACCCAATAGAAAACCATAAGACAAATGGGAAAGTGAACTCATTTCTCTCTCCTTACCTCAGACAGCTGAACAGAAGGGAATTTTGTTCAAATTTCAAAAATACATTGACCTTCTATCAGAGACCAAGCTTTCCGCAAAAACTTGCAGCCAAAATGCGAATGGCTTGGAAAGTTCAGAACAGGTGAAAGGAGGGTTACAGTGGAAACTCTTTTGCAGCTTTTGAATGTGGCTCTACTCTGAAAAGCGATTATGTAAAAATAACACCTTCTTACCAAACAGATCAGCTTCCTGTATGTATAAGCTGAGTCTCAGCTTTGTCACTGTTTAACTTACTGAGAGCAGGCTGCTACAATCAGTATAGACAACAGAAGTTTTAGAGGTCTTTTTAAACTTAGTCCTTCAGAGCCAAGACAGATAAAAGAATGAACAAGTCTAATCCTCTTGGCCCATGAAAAGAATTGGGATGCCTATTTCCCACAGATCCAAGAGGGAGACCCAGATGGAGGTTGTGGAGGGGTGTACGCCCCTTGCAAGAGCTGAATTGAGCCAAGTAGGCCCAAGAATCAGACCATTTGGCTGTAATCTGGGAGAATTAAACCTGAGAGGAAAGCCCTAATTAAGGGAAGCTCACCTGTGTGTGACTAGGTGGGGCTTATATAAAGAGAGGAAACTGAAAGCAGAGGGGTGTGCAGGGAGGTGGTTTGCAGTCACTTCTCAGGAGAAGGAGGGCTATGTTTGAGGGCTATAGAGATAAGTAGCCCACCCTCCCATGGGATCCTGGCCTGGTGGAGAGTCCATGACTCAGTGCCAGCTCCCACCGCTGCCTGTGCGGCTCTCCCCGATCCAGCTCTAGCCAGACGCTGCTCTCAGCAGGCGCACCCCTCCCCCCACCCAAATGCAGGAGGAGGGTCTGCAGCAGTTCCCCACAGCTGCCCATGAGGCTCTTATTGTGGACAGCCTGTGGCTATGAGGTTTCCCCCTTCCCCCCAGATGGAGCTGGATTGGGGAGAGCCATGTGGGCAGCTGTGGGGAGCCTGGGTCTGCTTGCCCTGGGACCCAGGCAGGGGGCTGCTTTTGGCCCCCACCCACCCTAAGCAGGGGTGGGCTCCCTGGCCCCGATCCAGCTTGGCCAAGGGCAGAGCCTCCGAGGGGTGAGGAGGGGCGGGGAAGGCTCTGGCGCCCCTGCTCACAGTTGCACCCTTGGGAGGAAGGAGTTGAGAGACTGGCATATCCACAGGAGTCGGGAGGGTAAGGAGGTAAGGAAGAGGCTCGGGGGAAGGCAGCAAGGATCAGGAGGGAACCACAGATTGGCTGCTGCTTGGAGGATCTCTGAGCTGGAACCCAGACTAGAGAGCAGTCCTGTTCCCCTACCAGCCACTGAAGGATGGCACCTGAGGCAGTGAAGATGAGGACTGCCTGAGGCTGCTCGTGAGCAGGGACTTTGATATACATTCCCAGAAGGCGAAACCACACGGTGACTTGGCCGGAGGGCCAAGTCATGAAGCACAGGCTGCAATTCGTGGACTGAGAGAGGGGCAGCAGAGGGAGAAAGAGATCATGGAGCACAACTGCAGGAAGGGGCGTCAGCTGTGCATAGCTAATCCTCAGAATGGCCAGGAGGAGGCGCCATCCTGTGGTGAGTAGAGCCCTCTGTCACAGAAATAATACAACTCTACTGCAATGGCTCTGGTCCAAAAATTTAGGCTCAGAGCAGGAGGCATCGCTGTAAAGACTGAATCTTTCTCTACCTTTTCTGCATTTGAGTGGCTTCAGTCCCGAAGGAGTCCCAGTGGAGGGACCGCTGCACAGGGCCAGTGAAAGGATCAGTGCTATGGCTTGTGCTGGTAGATCCTCTTTCTCTGTGGAAATTCATAGGTCCATTTGCAGTGAGTGCTCTCCATGCATGGAACTTGGGTGGATGGTTCAGGCCACTGTTCCCATTTGCTTTTTCCAATTAATCCTTTCATGCCTGTCATGCCATAACCTCCCCAAAAGGGATACTCAAGCCACAGTCCAGAAAAGTATCTGAGTAGCGCCACTAAAGTCAATAGGATTACTCACAGGCATGAAGATACAAACATGATGCAGCATTTTGCAGGATCAGGGACTTACAGCAAGATGAGGATCAGTGAGGAATGTCTGTCTTTTCAGAAATCTGTATAAATGTTGATACATTTACAGTTGAGCCTCTCGGAAGACTTCAGCCTAATCCCTGAGGCTGAAGAGGCAGGTGTGAACAACCAAAATTCTGCACAGCATTGGCCTAAAAGGGAAAGATAGTAACATCAGTGCTTGAGGGGAGTACAGCAGAAAACATAAACAGGAGCAGAACATTGTGTTCTCATTTTAACAAACTGGTTCAAACTAATTATAACACATGAAAGATCTCCCAGCACAAATGTTATCAGATCTAGTTGATAATAAATAATTTGTAGCTTGGAGCAAGGCTGTCTCTGTCCAATATGACCTTAGGTCAGGAAGGAACTTCACATTGTCTGATATGCCTGCCTTTAGTAAACCACAATTGTACCCAATACTGTGGAGACGTGATATAGGCTGAAAAACTGGCAGTGACCTGGAGAAGGTGTAGACTATTAGAAAATATGTGTGTGCCCAGAACAACTGCAGACGCCAGTAAAATATTTACAAAACACACTAAAAGTGTGTGGATGGTTGCTCAGCAGCCAAAAAGGCCATAGTTTGGAACAAGATGTTATTGACTGCAACTGGTTCGCTATTGGATTAATCTTGCAAGAGGTAACTGAGGCAAACTTCTGGAAACCAACATCTTGGGTAACAATACAGCTCGATAATGGAAACTGTCTCCAAAGCTACTGGCATTTATGTTCTCAAAGAAAATTCATTCAGTGCCTGACAAATACCCATTTGAGAATAACAATCTGCATAGGAATCCAAATACAGCCAGGTTTCAGAGTAACAGCCGTGTTAGTCTGTATTCGCAAAAAGAAAAGGAGTACTTGTGGCACCTTAGAGACTAACCAATTTATTTGAGCATGAGCTTTGACTGCCAATGAGCTTTGACTGCCCTTTTCCATAATGAATCTGAGTGGAAAAACAAGTGTAAGCAAGAGCAGTCCAATGTATAGTTATTCATAAGCATCGCTTTGATGGCATTGTATGATGTCAAGCACCTATGTGTGACCAACCCATAGCCAACAGTTATGGCTGAGTCCAAAAACAGTAGCTTACAATCTTTCTAAGCTTCTCCCCTGCTTCTTCCAAACATTTGTAAACCGTAATATGTAGGAAGCTGAGGCAGTCTCAGTGGGGGCTACAGTGCATAGTCAATAATATCAGCAAGAGAATGGTTATTTGCAGGAAGTACAGTCCCCATAAAAAGGGGCATAAAATCATAATTATTAATTGGGGCCCAATCCTAGGCCGACTGAAGTTAATGGCAAAAATCCTATTGACTTCAGTGAGAGTCATATCAGTATAAAAGTGACAGTAGCCAAAGATTACAAAGTCAATACCTAAAGAAGAGCTCTGTATATGCTCAACTGTTTGTCTCTCTCACCAACAGAAGTTGGGTCAATAAAATATGACCTCACCCACCTTGTCTTGCTAGTATCCAAACTTGACTGTATTGTGTACAAAAGCATTCAGAACAGCATACTTAAAAGTAACAGGGTGTCTCAGAGCCAGAGACAAAATATTTGATCACACCTCTGTTTGTGTACCAAGAAAAAAAGGGAGTATGGTATAACTGGAATACAATATTATAAACTAAACTCACAGGTCATAGATAAAGTAACTTCTGACTTTGAATGATGCTACGCTAGCCAGCTCCAGCTGAAGACTTATCTATTAGTGGGCAGTGCAGAATGAACTGAATTTTATATTGAAATAAATAACAAGAGACATGATACTGATTGTTCTGTAGTGGGATGTGGGAGGGAAGTGATGTGTAAGGAGGAGAGAGTTTGCAGGTCAGTGCTGCACCGTTCAGGGATCTCAGCTACATAATTTAACTGTGATGTGCTACATGGACCATTGTGTGTGCACATTCATGAATATGTGATCTATTTTTTTTTAATATCTATCTATCTACACAAACTACATTAAAACAAAATTATGAAGATTACAAAGTCAAGCACTCAGAAGTTAGGAAATGCCAGAATGAACATTGCTTGTGAAACCCTTGCAGGTATGCATTATACAGTCTTTAATTACATGACCACATGTGTTTCTCCCCTCCCCCTCGAAACTTGCCTCATTCAGTGCTCAGGATGAACCTGAATGAGGCAAGAATCTTGTGGGGGAAAAATTGTGGTGATGTGATTAAAGACTGTACCGTAATGCATCTGCACAAGGGAGCTGAATTAACATTGCACAGGCAACCTTAATTCTAGAAATTTCTTAATTTTCTGTCTTTTGATAACTTGATTTTGCAACTGTCATAATAATGTTATTTTAACATAGTTCGTTGGGTATAATTCCCTAGGATTTTTTTAAAAAGCCATAAAACCCCCCAGAAAGTGGATCATGTGACATCATATTGCCATCCATATGGGTCATGAGCAGGGTTGGGACCTTTAGTTGCACTGCACAAACTGCTGTCTCTTGAGTTAATGGAGTAAGTGATAGCAGTAGTAAGTTGTCATCCTCTGTGTAGACCAGCAGTAGAGGGAGATGGACACTCTGCCAGTATCACAGATATTCGCTGACAGCAGAGGGATGGTGAAACTCAGGAATGTTGGCTTTTAACATGGGCAAAACAGTCTCTTTCCCTTTAGCCTCATTTTTGGAAATGGCTACATTGTTTTGGCTGGGGTGCGGGAATCAACTTTCTGGCAGGGAAAGTTTCAGCCCAAAATGTTAGTTTGGCAAAGTTATAAGAAAATGATTGAAACTTCCCATTATAAACCCAATCTTCCGAGTTAGTGCTAGAAGCCTCACCTATAATTTACATTTATGTGTATACATACACCCTTCTAGGGTGACCAGGTGTCCGGTTTTTGACACCTGGTCGAACACCAGGAACACCTGGTCGAAAAGGGACCTCTGCCACACATGAGAATTTATATACAAGTGAGAACTTGTTACATTTTTACAGTAACAAAGTAATACAAAGAAACAAGTATCCTTGAAACTCTGCTCCATTGATAATGATGAAATGAAATAAATAATTCTGCAGTTCTGAGAACATTCAGTTTCAAAAACCAGCCATGCACACTAAGGACAATTTAGAGATTGTGCCATACTAAAAATTCTGACCCCACATCTGTTCCCCTTCCTCCCTCTTCCCCAATATTTTACAGATTCAGAGTTTATCAAGAATTCTGGGGTGGTTTGGATTCAGGGTTATGGCTTGGGACGCATCTTTACTACAAATTATTAAAATAATTAATATGCCAATCACTGTTTCCTTTTTTCCAACTTCTTTTAAGTATCTAACTAAGCTATTTTTAAACTTCACTTTAAAAAAAGGAGAGGCCAAGATGGGACTGGGTTACTGGGTGGACAAGGATAGTTGAGCCATACTCAACCAGAATAAAGGAGCTGAGTTTTTGAAGAATAATATTAGTATCTAATTTCTAAAACTTCCTCTCCAGTTTTTCTTACCTCTACAAGTATTCTCAGGCTTGGCAAGAAGCACAGGGTCAACCATGACCAACTAAAAGATTTAAGAGTTTAAATGCCATTTATGCTAGTGTTTAAACAAGTTTTAATATACTTTCAAGTGTGACCTATTTTCCTAGTCTAGATGTGGCCTCAGTCTGTTAGTGGTACACCTGAGTCTCTGAGGATCAGTCAGAATAGGTGACATGAGATCTGCATGGAACTGGAATATTTCAATGCCTTTCTTTCTGCACTACTTCACTGTTCTACAATACATCTTATAAACATAACCTGCAGTTACCTTTTGTACCTTCTCATTCTTCCCCAAACAAACATTCTCCAGGCTTTGGATTTTGCTGTAAACTTAGATGCTCAGGCAAATCTAACCCAACAGATTCAATAAGAGTTTTCCACTATGAAAGGAGTCACAACCAGCGGTACTGCAATCTCTGACTTCTATATTTGGGCCACATACCGAATACTGTGCTAAGCCAAAGTTAAACATGCTTTGCACAGATAAAGGGGATAGAATCCACCTCCCAAACCTGGAGCACCACCAGAGACACACTAGCTGTGACTGCAGCCTCAGGACCAAAGTAATGGAAGCAGCCCCTCTGCAGTGCTTCAAGTGGTGTGAAAAAAGTGGGGGGAATCTACTGTGACCCCTATATCTTCCTGTCTTCTACCTAGCAATTAATTCTGCTCTCAACCCCAAATCAATTCTGTACCCCCACCAACATATCATTTCCACTCCTCATGTAGCTCCTGGGTTCCTTCACCTCCATTCCCAGGCCAGACTGGTGGCTGTAGCAGGGCCCCCTTTACCTATTCCACGGCTGGGTGTTAAGGAGAGAGGGAGGAGCATTGCTTGGAGGTGGAGGGAGTGGAGTCACTCTGGGCTGCTCCTGCTCCTTCCTTCTTTCTTATGAGAACAGTGTTGGGTCCTGAGAGGAGAGGGAGAGAGCTCCACCTCTTCCTGTATCGGTTCTGATTGGCTTCTCTTTCCCAAAAGGTGGGTAAGTGGGGAGCAGCTGCCAATTAGAAGGGGTTTTCCCACAGGAGATTCTAAATATGTGCACCCATCAGTAATCTTACTTGCTGCTTAGAAATTTTCTCTACCAGGTCTGTGATGGATTGCAACCTGGAGCACTTTAAGCACTGCCCTTTATTTTCCTTTAGTGGGAGAAGGGAGGAAGTTGGTTCAGTAAATCAGAGTTGTCTTCCCACCCTCCTGAACTAATGCATGGAATAGAGTCTTCTTGCATGGCCTCTCCATGGCTAGGAACACCCATCCCTGTGCAATGGAACTTTGCCAGTTCTGCCCCTTAACACTTACTACACCCCTCCTGCAAGATTTGGTCGTAGAGAAGGCCCTGCTCCCACAATGGGTTCCATGCAGGCAGGTCCCTGGGTGTTCACAGTCAATAGGGCTCCATGCAGGTGCAAGGGTTTGCTCATAACAGGTTCTCCTCCTATGTAAGAGAAATGTTCTGCGTTTAGTCTCTGTACGTCAAGAAACAGACCATGAAAAGTAACTATAAAGGTGATTACTTTACAGCACTTTTTTAGACTGTTTGTAGCACATAAATCATGTTAGCATTTATTTGAAAATAATTGAGTCCTTAAAATGTTTAAGGAAAATATGACAACAGTTTAAAAAGTTTTGTTTGAAATGATGTTAATAGCTCTCCTCATAGGTTTTGCTTATAAATAACCTTGCCTTCAAGCGCCTTATGTTAAGTGGTGGGGATTTTTCGTTTTGCTTCTCGTTATCCAATTGCTTAAAACATGTGGCTGTTGAAAGGCTTTTCTCACCTCCTGTGTTTTAAAGGGACACAGTCAGGTTTAAACTGCAAAGCTTAAAAACAAACAAACAAAACAACCCTCTGTGCTCTTGAGGTTCAATTGCAGAGATTTTTAGGTTGTGTTGGTTTTTTTCTGCTTGTATTTTACATTACACATCTTCAGCATTTACTCCAACTGAAGATCAGAAGTAAAATGTTTTCAACAGCATATTAGAGTTCTACAATATATTTGGGCTTTGATTTGCAAAAGTGTACTAGAAACCCAACAATTTAGGGCTGCGGCCTCTCAGATGTATCTGTGTAGACAGGCCCCTGCATCCATATGGACCCAAAGTGCAGGATCTGGGATTTTGACTTCATAAACTATTTTGGAGCATGACACTGTAGTCCCTTTTGCTTGGGGTCAGATGCCCCTTATGCTGGGTAGTAGCTAATCCCCAAAATATCAATCAGTTAATGGAGAAATGGAATAAGTTGCTACCAAAGATGTGTGGTACCTCACTCTACAAATAGCTTTAGTGATGTCAATGGGGCCCACTTTGCTACCAAAGAAGTGTGAAAGCATCAGTATCCAGCCCTTTGTGACAAGAGAGAAGCTTAGGGCCATATTGTGCCACTGTAGCTCCTATAGGTCCAGATAAAATCCTTACTTACGTTGAGTAGTGCTTTACGTTATGAGTGATCTTAACTTCAGTGGGACTATTTGTGGAATAAGGTGCAGTAACTCCTCACTTAAAGTTGTCCCGGTTTACATTGTTTAGTTGTTACATTGCTGACCAATTAGAGAACATGCTCGTTTAAAGTTGAGCAATGCTCCCTTATAATGTTGTTTGACGCCTTCTGCTTTGTCCACTGCTTGCAGAAAGAGCAGCCTGTTGCAGTGAGCTGGTGAGGGCTTGCAACCAGGGTGGGCCGGCAGCCCCCCTATCAGCTCCCCTAAGTTCCCTGTGCAGCAGCCACCCAGCAGGCTATCAATTGCCAGGCAGTTCAGCTGTCCCTCCCCCCTCTGCCTTGTGCTGCTCCTGCCCTCTGCCTTGGAGCTGCTCCTGCTTGCCTCCTGCTGCTCCTGCACTGCCTCCTGCTTGCCATGCAAAGGGGGTGGGTGCTAATGTCAGGGTGTCCCCCTCCCCGCACTCCTGCCCCCTGCTCCACAGAGCATGATTGGGGGGACACACACGACAGGGCTCAGGAAGAAGGAAGCTTGCTGGCAGCAGCTGCTGTCTCAATTTGCTAATCTACTTAAAAAGGCAGTGTACTTAGAGTGCAGTCAGCATACTTAAAGGGGCAATGTGCATCTCTCTCTCTCACACACACACATGGTGTTTGTTTCTGTCTCTCTCTGCCATGCTGTCTCCCCTCCCTCCATTTGTGTTGCCTTGTGGAATGTGAGGCTTCATTAACAACAATGGGTTAACACTTGAGGGCTCAGCCCAGTGCTAGTTCATCATTTAGCAGCAAGGCATTTCCTGGGAAATATCCATCCCTCTTCCACCCTCTGACTTCACCATCTCACCCAAGCTTCACAATCATCATTACTGTGTACAGTATTAAATTGTTTGTTTAAAACTTATACTGTGTATATGTGTGTATACATATATTTAAAATATACTCTTATGGGGAAATTGGATTCACTTAACATCGTTTCGCTTAAAGTAGCATTTTTCAGGAACATAACTACAACGTTAAGCAAGGAGTTACTGTACTACCCAACATGAGTAAGGATGATGGAATACTCTGGCCCTTAATTATTTGCTAGCATAACAATTGGAAACCTGAAACCTCCCATGCACCGAAAACCTGACTGACATGCACTTGAATCCTTGCCTAAAATAGTTAACTAACTATGTATATTAAGCTACTGAGAGTACTCGCCTGTTTAGAAGTATTGGAGAGTGTGACAATTATCTTGACTGGATTATTTATTAAAATGAATATCATTTAGACTTCTCCACCTCAATTGAATTACAAATTTTTGGATTTTGGCTCAGGCTCTACTTGATGTAGTTGTCATATTGCAGTCTGATCCTGTGATTGTTTAGGTACGTGAGTCAAGTTACTGCTGATTCTTCTTGCTAAAATCCTCAATTTCCCTGCTGTTTCCATTCGTTGCGCTGGACAGTCTATATGATTTTATCTTACTGAGCTCACTGACATCACAAATTGTATGACCAAATGCTAATCGTAGAATCATAGAATATCAGGGTTGGAAGGGACCTCAGGAGGTCATCTAGTCCAACCCGCTGCTCAAAGCAGGACCGATCCCCAATTAAATCATCCCAGCCAGGGCTTTGTCAAGCATGACCTTAAAAACTTCTAAGGAAGGAGATTCCACCACCTCCCTAGGTAACGCATTCCAGTGCTTCAACACCCTCCTAGTGAAAATTTTTTTCCTAATATCCAACCTAAATCTCCCCCACTGCAACTTGAGACAATTACTCCTTGTTCTGTCATCTGCTACCACTGAGAACAGTCTAGAGCCATCCTCTTTGGAACCCCCTTTCAGGTAGTTGAAAGTAGCTATCAAATCCCCCTTCATTATTCTCTTCCGCAGACTAAACATCCCCAGTTCCCTCAGCCTCTCCTCATAAGTCATGTGTTCCAGTCCCCTAATCATTTTTGTTGCCCTCCGCTGGACTCTTTCCAATTTTTTCACATCCTTCTTGTAGTGTGGGGCCCAAAACTGGACACAGTACTCCAGATGAGGCCTCACCAGTGTCGAATAGAGGGGAACGATCACGTCCCTCGATCTGCTGGCAATGCCCCTACTTATACATCCCAAAATGCCATTGGCTTTCTTGGCAACAAGGGCACACTGTTGACTCATATCCAGCTTCTCGTCCACTGTAACCCCTAGGTCCTTTTCTGCAGAACTGTTGCTTAGCCATTCGGTCCCTAGTCTGTAGCGGTGCATGGGATTCTTCCGTCCTAAGTGCAGGACTCTGCACTTGTCCTTGTTGAACCTTTTCAGATTTCTTTTGGCCCAATCCTCCAATTTGTCTAGGTCCCTCTGTATCCTATCCCTACCCTCCATTGTATCTACCTCTCCTCCCAGTTTAGCGTCATCTGCAAATTTGCTGAGGGTGCAATCCATACCATCCTCCAGATCATTTATGAAAATATTGAACAAAACCGGCCCCAGGACCAACCCTTGGGGCACTCCACTTGATACCGGCTGCCAACTAGACATGGATCCATTGATCACTACCTGTTGAGCCCGACAATCTAGCCAGCTTTCTATCCACCTTATAGTCCATTCATCCAGCCCATACTTCTTTAACTTGCTGAGAAGAATACTGTGGGAGACCGTGTCAAAAGCTTTGCTAAAGTCAAGGAACAACACGTCCACTGCTTTCCCTTCATCCACAGAGCCAGTTATCTCATCATAAAAGGCAATTAGATTAGTCAGGCATGACTTGCCCTTGGTGAATCCATGCTGACTGTTCCTGATCACTTTCCCCTCCTCTAAGTGCTTCAGAATTGATTCCCTGAGGACCTGCTCCATGATTTTTCCAGGGACTGAGGTGAGGCTGACTGGCCTGTAGTTCCCAGGATCTTCCTTCTTCCCTTTTTTAAAGATGTGTACTACATTAACCTTTTTCCAGTCATCTGGGACTTCCCCCGATCGCCATGAGTTTTCAAAGATAATGGTCAATGGCTCTGCAATCACATCCGCCAACTCCTTTAGCACTCTCGGATGCAACGCATCCGGTCCCATAGACTTGTGCACGTCCAGCTTTTCTAAATAGTCCCGAACCACTTCTTTCTCCACAGAGGGCTGGTCACCTCCTCCCCATGCTGTGCTGCCCAGTGCAGTAGTCTGGGAGCTGATCTTGTTCGTGAAGACAGAGGCAAAAAAAGCATTGAGTACATTAGCTTTTTCCACATCCTCTGTCACTAGGTTGCCTCCCCTCATTCAGTAAGGGGCCCACACTTTCCTTGGCTTTTTTCTTGTTGCTAACATACATGAAGAAACCCTTCCTGTTACTCTTAACATCTCTTGCTAGCTGCAACTCCAGGTGTGATTTAGCCTTCCTGATTTCACTCCTGCATGCCCGAGAAATATTTTTTTACTCATCCCTGGTCATTTGTCCACTAACGCAGTAGTGAGAAGCTCAAATGTTCAAAAATATGAGTCAACCCTCCAAAAAAAACCCATGAGATTGCCTTAAAATTATGAAATCTAAAAAATAATAAATTGGGGATTCTTTTTATTTACTTTCTGTTTTTTGAGCCTTCATATATTCATGTTTATAAGCTTTTTTCCCTAAAAGCATGAGAACTGGAGACTTACTTTATTAAAAAATCAAAGCGGAAATTTTCATATAATCCCACGACTCCAGGATTTGGAGCCTTTACGAAAAAGGCCAGAACCCATCAGGGATGACAATGAATGCAATGAATCAGATAAACGGAGTAACATGGGTTGCGTGACCAGTAGTGGAAGCATGTGAGTTCAATATTCTCTGTGATGCTGCAGGAATTTGGTAGTTTTGAAATGGCCTCTTTGACCTGATGAGTGCACTTCTGGATTTACATTTACCTTTCAAATATTATATTCTAGCCCATCTGTGTTACTTTCAAAGGTGCCTGTAACCATGGCATATCCTTGTCTACACTTTGCTGCACCAGTGCTGCCCCCTATACCAATAGCTGGCCACCAACGCTGAGTCAGGGTTGTTCCAGAGTGTTGTCAAGGAACGGCTTGTGGTTATTTTAATTGAGATGCTCATCTATTGGAGTTTGATAGAGATTTCCCTGGGGTGTGCCAACAAAATTGCAATCCTTATTTCTGGGTCTTCATATGTTATCCCAGGACTCTAAAATCTGCCTCTCAGCAGGAGTAGGACAAAAAGATAACAGTGCTTCACTAAAGAGCCTATCGGCCTTTCCATGATGACCCTTTATTTTGGCAGTTTTAATATTGTGGCCAGTTTAAATTATATTAGCCTTCAACACACAGTACATATTTCAAATGTGGATCTCTCCTCAGCCTCTGAAATTGCATCCATAAATGGTATTTGCATGTATAAGCTGGGTAGACAGTTGCTATTTTAAGAAGCCATGGATGAAATCTGAACTTAAATGTCCAGAAGCAAATCTGAACAATAATAATTAGTAATAAAGTTTTAAATCAGTTAAAGCTGCTGCTATGCTCTAACAAACATATGCATTGCAGCAACAAAAATGATTAGGGGTCTAGAACACATGACTTATGAGGAGAGGCTGAGGGAGCTGGGATTGTTTAGCCTGCAGAAGAGAAGAATGAGGGGGGATTTGATAGCTGCTTTCAACTACCTGAAAGGGGGTTCCAAAGAGGATGGCTCTAGACTGTTCTCAATGGTAGCAGATGACAGAACGAGGAGTAATGGTCTCAAGTTGCAGTGGGGGAGGTTTAGATTGGATATTAGGAAAAACTTTTTCACTAAGAGGGTGGTGAAACACTGGAATGCGTTACCGAGGGAGGTGGTAGAATCTCCTTCCTTAGAGGTTTTTAAGGTCAGGCTTGACAAAGCCCTGGCTGGGATGATTTAACTGGGAATTGGTCCTGCTTTGAGCAGGGGGTTGGACTAGATGACCTTCAGGGGTCCCTTCCAACCCTGAGATTCTATGATTAGGTGTCTCTAAAAGAAGGTGAGATCACATTTTCTACATCAGTACTGCTAACTGCAATTGTTCAAAACTGATGAATCAAGCCCCAGAAAACCATGATTTTTTTTTAAATGCCACTTTTGGGGTTCCTTTTATTTGCCTTCTACTCTTTGTACCTTGGCTTTAGGGTTCACCTGTTCAGGCTTTGCTTTGCAACCCTGATGGCTAGAAACTTAAAAATGAAATCTGAGAGTCTCCCATAAACACAGGACTCTGTGTTGAGGCTTTAAGAAAAACACCAAATATTGCAAGAGTTAGCAACATTGTTTAAATCCAGCAATCCCTTTTTAATGCAGGTAGAGCCCTTGTGAAATGCCCACTCCTCTAACACAGTTTATAGGCAGCACAATGCCCCCCAAACTTGTTTACTTTCACTTTCCATTTCTCCCACACCTCTCCTGTCAAACTTCACCCACCTAGGGATGGGATTGGATGAGAAATCCATTACAATATTCTACCAAATGCCCACCAGATTACTATGGCATGGCTATTTCATCTCCCTGCTGCGTTTCAGGATATCACTACGCAAATAACTGTCTATTTCCTAATCACCCGCTCATGATGTCACAATGACATCAGTAGCAGTGGTGCTGGCTTTGCTGAATGAATCAAGTGGGAGGGGCAGGGCAATCAGTTACAGCAATGACTGATATGGGAAATACTAAAAGGACTTGACAAGATGGTGTGGGGGAGGAGGGCACTGTGTGTGTACATTTTAAAAAAAGTTTGATGGAGTATGACAATTGTTTTATATGACTTTTAAATCTACAGAATGAGGCAAAATGCAGCAATGAAGCTTTTCAGACTATCATAATTTTTAAAAATGAAACAATTAGAGCACATCTGATCTTTATTCTTGAACTATGTATTTCACTGGGCTTTGCACAGTTTGTCAATCAAATGGTTAAGGGTGCATATCTCACTGTGTACACATGGAATAACGTGGAATCCATGTGAATTATTCCTGCAGGCTAGGTATGTGTCGGAACAAAGAAAGAGACAATGGATTGTTGCAAACTGATGTTCTAGCTTGTATTTGTGCTTGCTTAGAGATGGAGAGAAGTAATGAAGGGCAGCTTGGGAGCTGGTGTCAGTGGGCTAGTTGGTGTTTGTATTGTGATAGCAGTCAAAGATTCCAGTTAGGATCCGGGCCCCATTGTTTTAGGTGTTGTTCAAACCTGCAGGCATACATGATATAGCCTATGAAGAGTTTACTTGTAGATTTTACATTGAGGGACCACTGTGATCAAGTCTGAACTCCTGCAGAATACAGGGTGAGGTGTGGTCTGTGTGAAATCATGCCAGTGAGGGCATGCCCTGCTGTTCCTGGAAGTACCTTAACATCCAGTATTCTGGGAATATGTGAGTTCAATGGCCACCCTACCAAACAATCCTGGCAAGCAAGCTGCACCTCACACTCCAAAGGAAGATTGGGGAAAAAAAAACCCCAAACCCCAGTCTGATTGGAGAGAAAATTCCTTCCAGACTGCACAGATGATCGGTTAACCCTCAGTATGTGAGACCAGCCAGCCAAGCACCAACACTTCTCAGTACAACCTGAGAGCACCAGTCTACCTTGTCCAGCCATGGCTACACTATTTAGTTCATCAAAGAAAAAGTTAAGTGTCTCAGTACAGGGTGTGTTTTCCAGACTTCGAATCATTCTTGAATCTCTTCAGATCATTCTTGCAGCTCAGTTTAGTTACTGCTGGTTTTATCTCTACTTAAACTGCCTCCCACTGTGCTATCTATGCCCCACTCATTGGGATAACTTTAGTTTCCTTGAACACACGAGTAACCATAATGTTAAGAAAATGCAAGTGCATGCTTTGATGCTTCAGAGCACCAATGTCTGTTACACAAAACGTGTTGTCAACCTCAGGACTATATGATAATGGTAGTGCATATCATCTATGTGTCTTATCTTTCTGATCTTTCCCGTTAGCTTTCACATTGGGTGAATTACATCTTCCTTCTTTCTTTCTTTCTTCTCTGCTGCCATTTCACCTCCCCTTTTTTTTCCTCTTTGCACTTGGACAATTGTAGTTAATAATTTGCCTGTAAATTCCACAAAACCATAAAAAAGATTTTGTGCTTATATGTTAGTGTCTGTTAGGCTCTAACAACTATCTTGGTGACTTTTTAAATAGCTAAGATCTTTAACTTTCACAAACACCTGCCATTTGTGCATAGTAGATAAAAGGGCATTATTTGTGCATTGCAATTATATTGATTTATCAGCAGTGTCAAGATGAGAGAGAGAGAGAGAAGGACAGGAGTTTCAACTAGTTCAGATAAATGTAAAGCTTTATATCCCTAATTACAGCCCCACTGCGTGCTGTGGAAAGCTTGTCAGCTTTGCTGCAACCTGCTATTGGTTTCTATAGCTGCAGAACAATAGGTTGAAGATCCTGATTACTTGGGTCTTGTGCTCCTCCCCTCTCTTGTTGTGGGGTGGAACAGTTATGCAAGAAGGGTCTGAAAGACTTCAAGCTGCAGGCATGGCAGGAAGCACGGCCAATATGACATGCTCCCACTCAGGGGCGTGCACAGGGGGTGTGTGCGCAGGGGAATGCCCTTCCCCCCCCCCAATTGTCAGGCGCATGGAACTCTTCTGGCCCCCCGGGACCGTGGAAGCAGGGAAGATTGAGCTCCTCCTGGGGCAGGGTGGGGAGATGGGGCAGTGAGCTTCTGTGTCTCCCCCTTCCCACTCCCGAAAAGGGGTCAAGTTTAAATTCCCTGCTTCCACCCTTGTGCCCTTTTTCTGCAGTCTCCCAGCAAGTACCTTTATATTCACCACATGGTTGGGGCTAGTCCCTACTGTATAGGTAGTGGTAATGGGAGACAGACAGCTGCTGTTTGGGAATGCTGCCCTGGGTGACCTGGCAGAAATAACACCAGAGAAGAGAGTGGAAATCATTCATGCTACATAAAATGCATGAACTTCTGTTCCTGCGCCTTTTGTCTCTCAATAGGGTTGGGCAGTGTCAGGTGCAGCAAGAGCTCCATTGGTAACTATCCCATAAGTGAGCTGTGCTTCCACTGGGAAAGGGGAGGTGAGAGAGAAACATCAAGGGGGATGACTGTCCACGGGGGTGCCCTGGGAGGCAGGTTCTAAGGCTGGATGTAGTTTGCAGACTGTATTCCCTGACCTTTCATGGGCATTCGGATTTCTCTCTCTCTCTCTCTCTCATGGAAAATGAGCACTGACTCTGAGTTCACCCTTCGGGTATGTCGACTCTGCAGCTGGGAGTGAGCGTTCCAGCTTGGGTAGACGGATTTGTGTTAGCGGGGCTCATGCTAGAGCACTAAAAATAGCTATCTGGATGTTGAGGCATCAGTGGAGGCTCAGGCTAACCCCCCAAGGTCAAGCCCACCCTGCCTTTTGGGTCTGTGCTCAGGTGGCTAGCCCGAGCATCTGCGAGTGCTGTGATGTTCACACAGCTATTTTTAGCATGCTAGCACTCAGCACTGGCCTAACTCTGCTCCCACACTGAAATCAGAAAAAACGTGCACTTATTCCAAATAAGAATGTCCTCAGGGGGTGCTGTTGCAGAACAACTTATTGCTCTATAGCTGCTTCACTCAGTTCTCCCATGTAGACAAGCACAAATGTTTAACAGGAACATGGAATTAATTAAAACCTCTTTTTTTTTTTCCAGTAAACTGAAGCCTTAGGCCATGTCTACAGTAGCAAACTTTCAGTGGCCCAGCTGTAAGATTGCTTACGTAGCCGCATTATGCTGATTGGAGAACGTCTCCTGCTGACAAATGTCTTATGTCTGGTTCCTTTTACATAACTGCCAACCTTTATGCAAACCATCCAGTTTAAAATAATCTAAGAAAACCTGTGGGATCAGGATCAGAACTGCATTCAGGATTGATAGAGCTAATTTCCTGTTGAATTTGAGAAGCAAGGAAGGTTTTTGCAGAGTCATCATTATGGTAATAAAAGTTCTTTAATTAATCTAAGGTTAGCCACAAGATATTTTATTTATACTGTGCCATCAAAGTCCATGGCACTTTACAGAGAAATGCATTTGACAGGTCCCTAACCCGAGGAAATCATTTGAAGGAGAGCTAAAAAGGAAAAAAGAAAGTGTCTGCCATGTATCATCTAAAAAGAGGATCTGAAAGTTATTAGACGCTGGGGACCTGTGCACCCCCTTCCCACTGCATTAGCCCCACATAGGCCAGTGTGGAAGGCTGTGAATAGGACTGGCCTGGGGTAGAGGAGCAGTCTGTGCTTATACTGATCCCCAGTATCCCTGGAACTTGCCCCTTCATCTCTCCACTCCCTCCCCACTCTGTGCATGGACTTCCCCATTACTGCATCTTCTTGTGGATAGAGCAGATTTCACCCTACCTGAACATCCACCTAATACTGACTTCTGATGGGGTGATTGTGCAGCGTGGAAGATAAACTGATAAAGTAGTAATTTATGAGGGAGAGTTGCCTTCTCTCAGAAGGCTACTATTAGAGCTTCCACCCTCTAATGCTGTACATAAGAATCCAAAAAAGAAAATGGGAGGATCTAATGATTGATTTGGTTGCACCAGAGTTATCACTAGAGCTGGTCAGGAATTTTAGGTCAATGTTTCTTTGTCAGAACATTCAGTTTCTACAAAATCAAGTTTTTAAGAAAATGGAAATTCTAATTTTCCACCAGTTCTAATGATTAGTGTTGGATGGTGCAAGGTGAAAAGGTTAGTAATAACCTGGAGACATAATGGTTACAGAGCAAAAGAGGTGCTAATGAAGAGGCTGCCTCTGAAATCATGGTCCATGGGAAGCTGAGATAGTGCTATGGCCACAGTAGCCACAGTGTATGCTGTGCTACACATTCTTGGACTCTGCTTGTGACCATCTGATCATAGGAAAGACTGGGACCTCCTGTCCCTCAAAAATTTTCAGCCATAGGAACACTCACAACCGCTCCCATTAGGGTGACCAGATGTCCCGATTTTATAGGGACAGTCCTGATATTTGGGTCTTTTTCTTATATAGGCTCCTATTACCCCCCCACCTCCTGTCCCGATTTTTCACACTTGCTATCTGGTCACCCTAGTTCCCACATAGGGGAAGATGCCCTCGTCCCCTGTCTCCAGCTGCAGAGTCTAACTGTGATAGCAGCAGAACTCTGTGTTATCAAATTTAGAATTTTTGAAGGCAGTGTCGGGGTACAGAAAGGAGGAATATCCACAAGTATGTATTCCAAGCAGTCTGAAAGGGAAATTAACTTAATTCAGGGATGATTGATTGATAGTAATGCACATCATGTTGTGGCTTCTTTCAGCTGTTAACCAGCAATAAGCCTGGAGCAGTAACAATTTAGCTTGCTAAAATAAGCAAAAATAAGGCCAAACATTGGGAAGTGGGAAATTCAAGGGGAGTTCCAGCACTTTTGAGGATCTGGCCCATAATTCTAGAAGTTGGGATCACTGTGCTACCAAAGGTGGCATTGAACCATGCACAGCTGTTTCCCTAACAGCTGGACCCTTCATGGATGCTTGGAATGTGAGCATAAGATTCCCCAGAAAGTAAAACTCCCAGACTAGTAACAAAATTCATATGCATTCATATGCATACAGCCACTACAACAGGATTAATGAAAGAAAAGCCAGGCCAGTACTATAGAGCTGGCAACACCTGCTCTAGTAGTGGATGACAATTCAACAAAACAGAGAAATTAAATCTCAAAGCTGTTTCAAATGTAAAACCTGTTCTCATGAGTATCTCAGAGTTACTGATCATAGAATCATAGAATATCAGGGTTGGAAGGGACCTCAGGAGATCATCTAGTCCAACCCCCTGCTCAAAGCAGGACCAATCCCCAATTTTTGCCCCAGATCCCTAAATGGCCCCCTCAAGGATTGAACTCACAACCCTGGGTTTAGCAGGCCAATGCTCAAACCACTGAGCTATCCCTCCCCCCCAAACTCATGAACTCTAATGAGTAAAAAGAAAAGGAGTACTTGTGGCACCTTAGAGACTAACCAATTTATTAGAGCATTAAGTCTCTTAGAGTCTCTAAGGTGCCAAAAGTACTCCTTTTCTTTTTGCGAATACAGACTAACACGGCTGTTACTCTGAAACTGTAAGGAGAGGTTTCAGAGTAACAGCTGTGTTAGTCTGTATTCGCAAAAAGAAAAGGAGTACTAATTGGTTAGTCGCTAAGGTGCCACAAGTACTCCTTTTCTTTTACTGTAAGGAGAGTGATCACTTAAGATGAGCTATTACCAGCAGGAGAGTGAGGGGCGGAGGGAGAAAACCCTTTGTAGTGTTAATCAAGGTGGGCCATTTCCAGCAGTTAACAAGAACGTGGGAGTGGTTGAGTCATTACACAAAGTAAAACTATTTCCCCCCCCCACCACCACTGTTCTTCAGACGTTCTTGTTAACTGCTGGAAATGGCCCACCTTGATTATCACTACAAAAAGAAAAGCTCAGGAAAGCTTATGCTCAAATAAATTGGTTAGTCTCTAAAAGGTGCCACAAGTACTCCTTTTCTTTTTGCAAATACAGACTAACACAGCTGCTCCTCTGAAACCTGTCTAATGAGTAAACGTTTTACTTCAGAGACTGAGTTTCTTGGAGCAGGGAACTCCTATTTTTGTGTGTGTCATCTAACATACTTTTGGCACGGCTGTATGGCCTTATCTGTACTTGAGATTCAGCCTCTGATGATCTGCCACTAGAGTAGCTGAAAACCCCCCAGTGTAGACATGGAAAATGTGATTTTTCACTTGCTGAGCATATTTATTCCTGCCTGAGTTTAGCTTGACCAGTGCAAATTATGGCTTTTTTGGGACTTTAAGTTGTGAAGCTGTGCCAACTGCTGGAAAACCATGGTTGAATAAGGACTAATTCAAAGTATATAAATAATAAATAACAGTTAATTGGGTTGGTGCAGATAAACATCCAACTCTCTGAACTTGTGATATTTCTACAGATCCAGCAGACTCAGATATGTAATTCTGGTGAGATTTTGATACTTTTTCTTCATCCCAGTTGGAATAATAACTAATACATCTCATAAAGCCAGCTTTCCACTCCCAGATTAAACCAGAAGGTGTGTGAGAATTAAAATACATACACCTGTCCGAAGCAACAAACCAAAGACCTAAGTAAATATTTTTTTGAACCTCAACAAAGGTTTGGGTTGGGCTTGAGCTTTGGGTAAAAGTTCAGATCAGTTCTTTCTTTAAACTGAATCAGTTTGTTTAGCCCTAGTCAAAATATAACTTTGGTAACTGCCTGATAACAGAGCTTAGATCCAGTAATAGCCTTGGTTACTATTAGGGTTCACTTATATTCTCTACAAGTCATTTGTCTATTCCAGGGCAGAGCATGTTATAAATGAGGGTCAGGAGGAAGATGAATGTCCTACAACAATTGCTCAGTAAGATAAGATAGGTGATGTGCTAAGTTAAAACTAAACTTCTATATTATATACACTAAATGTCTGAGCATGCTGGACTGGCCCCAGTTCTCTTCAGAAAATTTTACCATTTGGTAGTGTTCAAAAGTGATAGATAACAACAATTTTTTTTTTATATTGTAACTTGATTGCAGGCAGTGGATTTGCAGCAGGGATGTATTTAGCCTGATACGTTACTTAGAAATATGGTTATGGATTTTTATTTTATTTATTATAAGTAGCATTCTCCATGTTTTTGCTAGGTTTTGTACCTCTCAACTGACAGGTAGCTTTTAACATAGGCCTTTTCTGCTCTCGTGATTTCAGCCACTGGTGAACAGACTCTGGTTTAGCTGCAGCTGTCCAAACCGCTAGGTAGATGGGGGTAAACCTTAGAAAGCCATAATGTGCACTTTGGTACAATTTAACTTTCTCTGAAAGTGGGGGAAACGACGCTGTGCAAATCCTGGCACATAGCAGCTTTGCCTGTCAAGACTACACCAAGGCCTTGTCTATGTTAGACTTCTGCTGGCATAGCTTTAGTGGTCAGAGGTGTGAAGAGGTGCGATGGACATAGATGTGCTGGTAGAAGCCCTAATACAGAACTGCATTTTTGCCAGTATAACTTAATTTATTTAGGTGTGGTGGAATAAGCCATACCTGTAAAAGCACAGCTTTGGCAGTATAAGCTGCATCTATGCTGGGAGTGCTTTGCCTGTATAGTCCCCATTATATGGTATTCCTAAAGTAGAATGATCTAAGGGATCACACTGGTGCAGTTATGTTGGTGGTTGAAATTAGGGCAAATTACCAGTGTAGATACAGCCTTATTTTAGGATCACATTCTAACCTCAGATCTACGTGTGAATATGTAGAACTCCCATTAAGGTATGTGGGAGTGCTGCGCTTCAGTAAACCGTCACTGTGAGCTGTAATGCCAAACCACTAACTGTGTTAAACCAGCTAGCTATTTCTTGTTCTTTAATTACTAGTTTCATCTCACTGCAGAATTCCTTCCCTGTTTGTGCACCTTAATGATCACACTTTCTGTGGGCGTATCTAGCACTTGCAAATATAGTGTTGCTCCTGCAGGCCTTGAACATTTCAAACAAAGTATCCTGATGGCCGAGTAAACAATTTCTTGTTATGTAACCTTTCTGGATTGATTGATTAGGAAGGAGTGGTCACACTTTGCTGATGTGACTCTTAGAGATGATATCATTCATTACAAACAGACTTATGATATGCTAGAGAGGAAAGGTGAAGCAGAGTTTTAGGAAGCAGGAGACTAAAGAAGAAAGTATGACTGATGCCAAAGTTTTTGATCCTTCAGGTCGGTTAGTTCAGCCTTCCTTACGTGTCTGACCATGTCCACACCAGAAAGTGAGCTGTTTGAAAACTGTTTCAAAACATGGTCCAAACTGAACCTGTTCCAGCTGCTGTTAGGAAGAGGACAAAACTATATTCAGAACCATTTTCAAAAAAGCATGCTCCACAAACTTGTGAAGATGGCTTTGAACAAGGTTTGGTGCTTCTCAAGCAGTGACCAAAGTTCACAGCTGGTTTAAATAGGAGCCACCTTTCAATCCTTTAGTGAAACCATTTCCAAACACA
This sequence comes from Lepidochelys olivacea, assembly GCF_965140295.1. Classification (NCBI taxonomy): domain Eukaryota; kingdom Metazoa; phylum Chordata; order Testudines; family Cheloniidae; genus Lepidochelys; species Lepidochelys olivacea. The sequence continues at coordinate 61,247,667 of NC_140418.1, read as the reverse complement.
GCTCTCTTTCCATAGTGTAGCCACCCACAAGAAGTTACCATACAATCAAGCCTTGTGAAGCAAGTATCCAAGTTATGTTGCAGCCCAACTTGTTACAGAAGAAATCCCCAGCAGCTAAAATAGTTTTTGTGAGTCCACCTGCTGCCAAGGTTTTTTACTCTGTCAAGAGTTTGATGTACAGGAAGCAGAGTAGAGATCAAAAGATCTTGGTCTTAAATAGCACTTTGGGATTATTATAGAAATGCAAGTCACCATAATTATAATAACTTTTCATCATGATTTTTGCCTCTTTTTATGGTGTCTTTGAATCCTATTTTTCTAACTCAAGCTGCTCCAGAATGCAAGTCTGGTTATAAAGGCAGCTGATCAAAAGGTACTGTAAGCCGTTGTGTTACCTCTGCTGCCATAAGGAGCAGAGGAAATTTAAAGTGTGTGAAGTGCACATTTCCGGTCTGTACGCTGTAATACTGTGTGTTATCAGCCACAGCCTGTTAGAAGTGGATTTTGAAGGATGCATCCAAACAGCTCTTGTCCAGCTGATGATGTTTCTCAAGACCTTTCATGCTGAGACCTATTAGGAAGAGATTTCATGTTAATGGCTTATTAAGATTTAAAAACATTCAGATAGGTCTGTTTTGGGGGAAAGGCTATTAACATAACCCTGTCTTCATGTCTGCAGTTATGTGACCTACACAAGCAAGTGACTTATTCTAGAAAACAGTCCCTGGGCCAGGATCAGTCCCACAGGCACAAACTACTTTCTGAGTCAGTGGGGGCAGTTGCACTGTGGAAAGGGATTCATCTTAAGGGAATGCATGTGGAGTGAGTGGATTCTGCTGTGGAGGAAGATGGGTTTAAAGCTGGCTGTCACTTATTGGTGTCCTCCTGGCAGAAGTTCCCCAGGAAACTTGGCTTCTGCTGATTCAGCACATTTCCTAACCAGGCTGCACTCGCCCTGTCTTGGGCTTGTGCGCCTCAGTTTTTAAGTAGTCTGGACAGTTCTGGACTCACCGGTCACGTGGGGATTGCAGGTGGATTGCATCCCTGTTCTAGGATTGCTTTGTGCTGGTACAGTCAAGAGCAGGCCCTGAACAAGCTTCGCTTCAGGGATCTTTCCTTTCTGCTGCTAATCTGCTATCAAACAATTTGCTGCACCCAGTGCTTCATCAGAGACACTTAATCCACCCTACTCTTGTGCACACAGCCCAAAAGCTTTGTGCCAACTATTCATCCCACGTTGCCCTGGGCAACAGTCATATCCTTGTTCACCTTGTTTTTATTTGCACTTGGATTCCCTCCCAACTCCTCCTCCTGACACTGCTAGCAACTGGCCAAACCCTCATCTTATCTAAATGACATTCTAAGGCTCTTGTCACTTCTGCACAATCTAGAGAACATATTTCCTCTGAGGAGTATGTGAGAGCCTTCAGCTGTTATTGCAAGTTGTGTTACTACTTGGTTTACGATTTGAGTCATGATTAGTCATTTCCTATTGGCTAATGGAAAAAATCTTGGTTCACAGATCTTTTTTTTTCCACAGCTTATATTTAATTATAATTTTTTAATGTTGCTTTATGTGGTAATAGGACATGAGTCTTTCATTTCTAGGTTGCCGGTTGAAACCCTACGTCATCTCTGATTAATATGATTCCAATATGTAATTGTTATACATCTAGTCTGTTCCCTTTACCTATGCATGATTGTTCCCCATAGACTTTGACTAATCTAGTTTTAACTGTCCTAGGTAATGGGGCTTCCCCACTTTTCTTGGGAAGCTATTTCCCAGTCTAACAAATTTCATTCACAGAAAGAGATTTTCCTGTTCAGCATCTTTTTTTTTCTTTTTCGTCCAGTTTATACCATTGCCCCTAGCTATATCCATCTCCATCCCTAATATATGGCCCCTTCAAATACTTTTACAATTATTACTACTAAATAATTACATTATAAGCTCTTTGGGGCAGAGACCTTCTTTTTGTTCTGTTCTTGTACAGCACCTAGCCCAACATGGTCTTGGTCCATGCAATACAAATAATAATAATAATGATCCCACCCTTAATTGTCTGTTAGCTAGGCTGCACAAATTTTAGATTTCCAGATGGTGTAAATTGGTATGGCGATATTCAATTTAGCTATGCCAGTGTATACCAGGTGATGATCTGAATTTAGTTAAGAACATAAGAACGGCCATACTGGGTCAGGCCAAAGGTCCATCTAGCCTCGTATCCTGTCTTCCAACAGTGGCCAATGCCAGGTGCCCGAGAGAATGAACAGACCAGGTAATCATCAAGATCCCCTGTCACCCATTCCCAGCTTTTGGCTCATAGCCATTGATGGACCTATCCTCCATGAATTTATCTAGTTCTTTTTTGAACCCTGTTATAGTCTTGACCTTCAAAATATCCTCTGGCAAAGAGTTCCACAGGTTGACTATGTGTTGTGTGAAAAAATACTTCCTTTTGTTTGTTTTAAACCTGCTGCCTATTAAATTTCATTTGCTGGCCCCAAGTTTCTGTGTTATGAGAAGGAGTAAATAATACTTCCTTATTTACTGTCTCCACACCAGTCATGATTTTATAGACCTCTATCATATCCCCCCTTATTAGTCTCTTTTCCAGGCTGAAAAGTCCCAGTCTTACTAATCATTCCTCATATGGCAGCCGTTCCATACCCCTAATAATTTTTGTTACCCTTTTCTGAACCTTTTCCAATTCCAATATATCCTTTTTGAGACGGGGTGACCACATCTGCACATAGTATTCAAGATGTGGGCATATCTAGAGGCATTTACATAGAGGCATTATGATATTTTCTGTCTTATTATCTATCCCTTTCTTAGTGATTCCCAACATTCTGTTCACTTTTCTGAATGCCGCTGCACATTGAGTGTATGTTTTCAGAGAACTATCCACAATGACTCCAAGATCTTTCTTGAGTGGTAACAGCTAATTTAGACCTCATCATTGTACATGTGTAGTTGGGATTATGTTTGCCAGTGTGCATTTCTTTGCATTTTTCAACACTGAATTTTGTCTGCCATTTTGTTGCCCAGTCACCAAGTTTTGAGAGATCCTTTTGTAGCTCTTCACAGTCTGCCTGGGACTTAACTATCTTTAGTAGTTTTGTATCATCTTCAAGTTCTTTGAATCTTTCCTGAAAGGTCATTCTCTCCGGTCCTTTAACATTTCTGCCTTTTCTCCTCTGAAGTCTCTTCAGTTTGTTAGTCTCCTCTTGTAGTATTAAGGCACCCAGAACTGTTGACAGCCAAACTGTTTTTCTCTCTGGTGGCTATTCATTGCCTATGTGCAAAGGAGCATGGTGTCAACCCTATTCCTAATATGCAGATGCTGATATCATATTTACAAATCCTCATCACAATCCACCACCTTGTTGGCAAGCTCAGCAGAAGCACCACCAGCACTGGTCCCTCAAGTGATGTTGAAACTGCGGAAATACTGCTGCAGTGGGCACTTTAAATACTTACGAGAATGTGGGGAAGTTTTCACTACCACTATCTATGTTGCACCTCTTCTATAGATAAATACAGAGGCTCACTATCCAGGGCTGTGAATCCAGCACAAACAATAAATGCCTAAAAAAAGAATAGGTACTTTTTCTTGTTTCCTCCTTTTAAATTTTAAGTATTGCATGGTACGAAAGCTCTCAACACACAAGTTTCCAGAGAAATCCTAAAGTACAGGACAGGAAGTATCTTGTGTAAGCTAATAGATCTGCTGTATTTGGTCAGGAACATGATGTAAAATAATATTTATATTTTTTACTTATCAGATATTTTTTGTTCTGCAATATCAAGTGTTCTTCCTATTTTTGCTCTCTGGACTAGGCCCAGGACAAGAGGATTGTGCAATTGGTGTTTGCCTGCAAATTTGCCTGATCTCTTTTAAAAAAAAATAAATAAATAGTATTTGGTGTTTACTTGAGCTAAAAATCAAGGGTATGGATATTTGCCAGACAGAAATGTACTGTATCAGGTACCTGGGTCAGGGAAAGTGCTCACTGGCAAAAGTGAAGGATCTGTATTTTCATAAACAATTTGACAACTTTCTTATTCTTAACATGTTATTCCTTTTCCCTGAGCCATGACTTTCTGAAATGAATTTGTTGCTTGACTGGCTCTTTTCTATTTTAAAGGTTTTGAAAGGACAGTTCTCTTCTAAACAATTTACAGAGCTGGGAACAGAACCCAGGGCTTCTGTTTAAGGGCCTGATCCAAAGCCCACTGAAGTCAATGGGAGTCTTTTTATTGACTTCGTGGGCTTTGGATCAGATACCAAATTTGCTGTGCTACCTTGAGCAAGTCACTTAACCTGTCAGTGCCTTAGTTTCCCCATCTGTTTCATGGGGCTAGTAATACCTCACAGAGAGATAGTGACAGTTAGTCTATGAATGTAGGAGAAGCACTTTGTGATTGTTGGTTGGAGGGCCCTATAGAAGTGCAAAGTATTATTATACAGCTAAAATGCTGTTTGTCAACTAGGTTATTAGTGTATTGAGTTTTTGACAAAAGTATCTGTTACCCTAAAGTTTTTTCTCCCTTGGGATGTGGGTTCAGTTCTCATCTCAGGTTACTAGAGACACTGAGGTGGGTGATCAGAGGCCTTGTTTAACTCCCTACTGAAAATTCCTCATGCACAAAGCCAGAACAACATGTCAGGTTTTTGACTAGCAGGAATCCAGGACTAAAAAAGGAGGGAATGCTGCAAGTTAGGTATATTAGCAGAGGCATCTGGGGAAGGTTGTTTAGCAGTGGCTGGTGCTGTGTTTGATTCTAGTCATTGCCATTAGCCTATTACTTTCATGAACACCTAAAATTCACACAGGAATGGAAACTACACCAAAGGAAAAAGCAACCTTTCTGAGATATTCAGTTAATCTGATTAACCAACTTTTGGACTCAGGACATGAATACCACAAACTTCACAGATCTCCAACAGAATTCGTCAATTTTACAACTTGTCAGAGCTGCCCAAATACAAGACAATACTACACAGACACAACACATTTGGGTGGTGCTACAATAATATAATAGAAGACATATGAGAATATGGAGAAGATGGAAGGAGGTGATGGAAGGGCGGGAAAAGGGAAGGTATGGTTAGGTAGAATGGAGGTCCGTTGTTCCTCTCTACATTTTTTTTGATCCAAGCATATCTAGAAAAAGGATTCAAGTAACTTCAAATTCATATAACTGATCTCTACTGCATGACAGTATTCTTTTTTTAGCTGCTAACTCAAACAGGTCTGAATACCACTGATCTGTGGTGGGCATTAGCTCATCATGAACTTGGTGGTCATTGTAGCCCTCAAGAACAAAAGTCTTTTTGTGTGTGGATTTAAACCCAGATTAGCAGATAAATATCCTAGGATATAATTTTTAGCAGAGTTTTTGGCTTCTGAAGTAAATCATTTATTTTAACTCTTGTGTCTACCTCTTTCCACTGCTGCCTGACTGTTGGACAGTCCCATAATATATGCATCCTGCTCCTTTTTTCTTTAATAGAGTGCCATCGAATGTCAGAGGATAAGGCTACCCCTGTGGCATCCAGAACATTTTGAATAAAATCTTTGTTACATCAAGCATAGCCTGAGATCCACAGAGGAAGTTTTAACATTATGTAATATGCTCTGCCATTGGGGATTTTTATGGGCTGTGATAAATCCCCTTCCCATACTTTCACAAAGAACTCCAGATTAACAGAGTTCCCTGCCATTAACAAAGTATACATAGTTGACACGGGCCTGGGGAGTTTGAATTATTTCTAAAAGTTCGCAGTAGTTCTGGAAATCTTAGGCTGTGCAGGCCAAATAATATGTTAGCAAGTGTCTTAGCTGTAAATACTTCCGCTCTGCTGAAGGGTCAGATCATAGCACTGCTTTAGTGTTAGAAAAAGGAGAAAGCCCTCAGCATTGACCAATTGGGAAACCTATATGATGTCCCTGCTCAGCCAATTCTTCCAAATTATAGGTTTGTTCCCAATCTGCAAGTCTGAGTTCCCCACATAAGCATTTTTGCATGACGGTGAGGACAACATTGGTACCTTTTAGCTGGGATAGCCTAGCCTTCAACCTTAGCAGAGCCCCATTGCAGGCAGTTTAGTTTTCTCTACTGGACAAAAAGAGGAGCTGAGGAAACTTGCAAGGGGATACAATAGTGGTTCAGTCCACCTATGTGGAACCAGACTGACACCTGGGACATGATGAAAGCATGAGAGCCGATGGGAGATTTGATCATGTAAAGTAAATCATCCATTGTGAGCTCTGTAAAGCTGGTGCTATCCTTACTATCTTCATTTTTTGAACTTCAAGTTCACGTGTGTTATTTTTCTCAACTTTCCACCATGACCCACTTAAATTGCATACTTCATCCAACACTTTCACCTCTGAGGTCAAGAATGCATTGCAACAGGGTCAACCACATGCTACCACAGTTGCTGCATTTGAAGATGGTAATGTCCTTTCCTAAATCCAATGACTTGTAAAAGCAAAATTACTGCTGATGGGGGATGGAATCAAGTGCAACTGAAGAAAAGAAGAGTCCTGAATCAATAAGCCATGTAGGCTACAGCCCAGGACAACATGAGCAGCAACATCTAAGATCTGTGCCAAAGCCCCTTGAAGTGAATGGGAGTTGTTGACTTCAACAGGACTGGACTAGGCCCTTAGTAAATAAAAAAGATATGCAAATGCTTGGTCAGAAAACTTTTGATTATACTCAGTCATGAGTTACCCTAGGACCCAATGGATACTTCCTGCATGCTTGGGCCTGATCCAAATCACACTGGAGTCAAAGGGAGCCTCTCCAATGGATGAGGCCTGTGTCTGACACAATCTGTGCACATAGTTTTGTCAGTTTGCACCACGCCTGCATGGTGTGGGAGCACAAGCTTCTTAATTCCTGCTTTTAGGTGCAGATGGCCAAGTTGCGACACTCCTCATGTCAGCCCAGTGCCACTGAAAGGGTTAATTCTTGCCTGCCTCAGAGCTATTTTAAAGAAAGCATGCAGTACAGTTCCTTGCCTCCCTCTTTAGCCCCCCTTTCTTGCATGTCCTTTCTTTTCATTATTTTGATTTTCCTTTGACGTCTGTGGATGTCTAAGAAACACACCAGCTAAATAAACACCCAGCTCCACTCGTAAGTGCATTTTCCATATAGGTCAGTTGACTTTCCAAGCCCTATAAATATTAGATTAACTTTGGGTCCTCTGAAAGCCTGAAGTTAGGATCAGATCCAAGAATGCACATAACTTTGGTCTGTTTTAAATCTGTAGTGCAGAAATGCAGCAAAATATTCAGTTAAAATACAAAGCCAGAGAGCTGGCTTGGAAAGATAAGCTAATTGACAGAAGTATTTATCTTGAACAGGAATACTTTTAAGGGACCATCATATAATTGTTGTCCATGTGTACTTTGTAGCTTATGGAAACTCTGATCTTAATTATTATATTCAGGAAAAATTGTCTACCAGTTCAAAGGAGCCTCATTTTAAAGTCATAACTAGAGAAAGAGTGTAGCGCTATCTTCCCCCAGGTTTGGATTCTGGTCAACCATCATCTCCCATTTTAGGGAGCTCAGGGGTAGTGTTGAAGAGTGAATCTACAAAACTGCATGAACGTCACTTTTTATGACATGTTTCTAAAAAATATTGGCCACAAATTTTTCCACAGAGCCTCCTAAAAATTTCCAGTTTCTCCAAGGTCAAGAATAGAGGGGCCCATTCTGTTGGCATGGTAACCTCTAGAATTAGGTCACTACACATTTGTTCATGCGTGCACGCAGTTCATGTGCACCCATGAGGAGCCAAGAAGTAACATGCTGGAGGAGACTCAGAGGAAACCCTTGTTAACTTTCTGCCACCAAAATGAAGATAAGGTTGGGATGGGTTTCTCTGATGTAATTTGCTCCCTCTCTGGTACTGTCACTCTTGCCAGAAATGGCTTATCCTGAAGGTTATAAAGATACTTCTGAAGGGTGATTTATTTATTTATGTATTTATTTGTTTTACATTACACCCAAGAGATATTTAAATGTCTGAATGGAGGATGTCTATAGATTCCCCGACCTCTAGAAGCTCTTTTATAAAGCCATCATTGCCCCATAATTTCAAGTGGCATGAGTGAAACAATGTGCTTGTTAATATACTCAATATATTTTTCAACAGCTAAGTATAAATATATTTAGGAAAAACACTTGATGTAAGTTTATTTGCCAAGTGGCGTGGCCTCCTTCTTTGGTTGTGGTTGGGAATAAATATTGCTGTTTAACTGTGTAATGTCCCCTCCAGAGTTCTGACCAGGACTTACACCAACCACAGGAGGAATTGTCCCCTGACGGTCTTTCCCGGGTTTTACATGGAGTTCAGGGCATGCTGGGTGTTTAGTTGAGTGCTTTGTGGATAGTGTGTTCATACTGTGTAGCAAACTACTCTAATTTAAACTACTATTGTTGTCTAGCTCCATACTTAAACCTGTCCCTGCTGTTGTAATCAGAGTAAGGTTTCATAAGACAAGGAGCAGTGAGTAAGCGGGGTCTCCCTGTGGGGATAGAGACTCCATTAATGCCTGGGGTGTGGAGCAGAGACTACTATTTGTCTTCTCTCACGCAAGTTAGAGTTCTGAAAATGTATAATTCTTTTTTGAATTTGAATTCTTTTTTGCCTCCTTTTTAGCCAATTCAAATTTCCAGAAATTGTTCCAGGTGTCACAATGGAGTCACAACCTTTTCAATTCACATCTCTGGTGCATACAGAATAGACATATGAGTGTTAATTGAGATTTTCAAAGTCAGGCACAGGATCTACCTACATAAATGGAAGATGTTTGGCTAAATCCCTCTGTTTTTAAAATCACAGCCACCATTAATGGATACCTGCCCACATTGGAAACACGACCCTCTACCTGGAATCAAACCCTTTTAGTTATCTCAGTGATATTTAGAGCTTTGACTATACTCTTCTGCAGGACACCGGATACACCTCAAGACCATAGACTTCCCATCACCAAGATGTATAAACACTCTCTTGTCAATAGCAAGCAGAACTCTGAACCACGCTGTCAGGAAGCATGGCCGGTAGCAGAGCCAGTCTTTGAACAACTTAACACGTACAGCTTGCCTCTAGTAGACTGCCTGATTGGCTACACGGTCTGGTTGGTTGGAAAGGGCAGCAGCTCTTAAGTCCAGCAGCAGCAGTAGGTCCATGACTATTTCAGGCATTTGTTCATAGTTGTGATAGCTCCTGTGTATACTCATTCCTAGTCCTGTCTAGTCTGACTCACCTTGCTCCTGGTTCTTACCCTTGGCTCTAATTCCTGGCCTCTAACACTTTGTTCTGGCATCTTGTCTCTGGTTCTGGTTTTGATGCTGACCTCTGACTCTTAGCTCTTGACTCTGTGACCCTTGGCTCTGGCATCTGCTCTCTGCTTCCTGATTCCTGTCCCAACCACTAGGCTCGAGCACCCACAAGCTGGTTACTGATACAGGTTGACTGGTGCTCCAATGTCAGGGCAAGCTCTAGTGTTGCAAATGCCAAACATTTAAAAAAATCATGAGGTTGGCTTAAAATGAATGAGAATCTTTAAAAATAACAAATTTGGGGGCTTTTTATTTACCTTCTGGTTTTCTAATGTTTAGGGTCTGTTTTGGACATTTTCAAGCTCTCCACAGCTGTAAAATAAAAGCTGAGATTCTCACCGAGTCAGTTGTCTCCAGGACTTGGACCTTTTAAAAAATAAGAATGATCAAATATTGTCAGGATTTCATCACAAGCCTCACAACTCTGCTATAAGGATAGTAACAGGTCTCCTCTCCCTCATTTAAGATAGTTAAGACCTGGATCCCCAGCATCACTTTATTCCTGCAGTCATGGGTTATGCTTCTAGCACAAAATGAGTGCTCAATGTGATGCAGGCCCGCTAGAAGGCACCTAAACAAAGCAATAATGGAAAGGTTGCAATAGCTCAAGAGCGCTCCAGCTTTAAGACCACCTCTCCCAGGCCTGGCTTTAAGACCACCTCTCCCAGTCTAGAAGGTCTCATTCCCTGCAGAATTCCTCCTACTGCCATTTTCAGCCCTTAACAGCCAGTCAATTCTGCAACACCAGGAATTCAGTAAGTAAATCTGCTTGCGGAGCAGAGCACTGCATTGTCTCCACTAAGCTGCACCCTATGATTTTGCTTGTGGTGATGAGTTTCTAAGTAGAATTCAAAGTGAATAGTTTGGGACCTGGTTATCTGTCTCGTTGTGCTAGTCTAGGCAGTAAACTATCTGTAAACAGTGGAGAGGGCATTCTCTGTCAAGGCCCTTCTACTCCAGAGCATGCTCACACTTGATCTGCCCCACCTGGAGCGACTAATCACATTCACAGATGCTCCAAGGCCCATTTTTTTTTCTCCTAGGCATTTGGAGAAGAGGTTGTGTGCAGTGGGAGTCTTTCTTTGCTAGCTGGATCATTGCTTGGGGAAGGAGGGAGAGTTAACTATTCAGCTACTTGTGAAAGGAATGAGCAGAACAGTTATCTGTTGTCCTTGGATACGGATATAAAAGTACCAATTGTAATTATTATTATTGTAAGGATGCCCAGAGTGCAGAACAAGTGTCTCCCAACACAGTAACTTTTTAGGCATCAAAAGAATAAATACAATTATTTCTCAAGGGATATGGCGATGTTAGTAGAAACCTCCCAGAAAGCCCTTTAGGTATTGCCATACTTTACTAGTGTCCACATTGCTCTTTGTCCAGTGGGGATGTTGTGGGAACTGTGGAATAGGTACTGTTGGATTCTCACAGCAGACTGGTACAGCAGCAGTTGGAGTGTGTGTGTGTGTGTGTGTGTGTGTGTGTGTGTGTGTGTGAGAGAGAGAGAGAGAGAGAGAGAGACCCAACTATTTTACTGAAAAGGTTTTGTAATGTGGATACACCAGGGTGGATTTAATTTAAATCAAATTGATTTAAATCACTAGTCAGGAAGACTCTATTTAATCATGGATTTCTACATAAAAGTACATTCTTGTTGGTTGTTACCAACCTGAAGATCCTGCATGTTCAGACATGTTCCTTTCATCATCTTCAACGCAGCTTCCTCCTGAGAAGAAACATTTCTCATGATGTTGTTTCATTCGGGCAACTAGGCCTTGCATTTCTTTGTTGCACTGTTTGCATTTTGCACACATGCCTGTCTTACCCACAGGTAGAGGAACGTCATTAAAATATTCCCAAACTGGGTCTCTTTTATGGCCAGCTAGCATTACAGGTTTTCCCTTTTAGTGAGAGAATGGTATGGTAGATCTCAAATCAATGAAGGCTACACTCAGAAAGACCTCAAGGCTTCTGGAATATGCTGCTTGAACAGTTTCACTTTTGGTTCTACTGCCTGTCCCTCCCTTCTCACATTTATCTCCAGACTTCTTCTCTTTGTTCAGATCCGTTCCACCCCCAACAATCTTCTATTCACTGAACTTTTTGAAACTTTGCACTTGTAGAGAGAGGTAAAGGATTGACTCTGTACACACATTTGCAGAGGGACAATAGGGTTGAGGTCTATTATTTCTCACCTCTATATATTTTTGCTGTTAACAAGCTTGTTATCTTAAACATGACATGAATATATTGTCTCATACTATAGAATTAGAATTTATCATCCCTATTCCATGATGAGATATCTTTGAGCGACAATGTATCTTAATTAAAGCTATCTTTAGATAAAATGCTTTTTGAGAAAGAAACCTAGCAAAAAAATCCAATTCTTTTAAATTTATTTTTTTAAATAATTGATTTTTAGCCACCCTGGGGTACATTCAACTGTTGTAAGAACAGTGTTAGCAGTGCTTAGCGGGGGTGCTTGTCTAGTGAAGAAAGACCCTTATCAGAGGCATAATGTAAGGCTTTGTCTGCACTGGAATTTCAATTTCATTGGCAAAACTTTTCTTGTTCAGGGATGTTAAAAAAAACCAACCACACACACCCCTCCCCCCGAATGACAGAAGTTTTACCCACAAAAAGCGCCAGTGTGAACAGCGCTTTGTTGACTACTCTGTCAATACTAGGAAAAATTAGTACCCACCTGACAACAATCATACAGCTGTATTGCTGCTAGCAACAATGTAAACACTGGCAGTTGCAGTGGGGGAGGTTTAGATTGGATATTAGGAAAATCTTTTTCACTAAGAGGGTGGTGAAACACTGGAATGCGTTACCTAGGGAGGTGGTAGAATCTCCTTCCTTAGAGGTTTTTAAGGTCAGGCTTGACAAAGCCCTGGCTGGGATGATTTAACTGGGAATTGGTCCTGCTTCGAGCAGGGGGTTGGACTAGATGACCTTCTGGGGTCCCTTCCAACCCTGATATTCTATGATTCTATGGCCTAGCCAAGGCTGACAGTGTTTTTACCTCTGTCACTTAAGCCTGCTCTGACCAGGTTTTCATGATCTGGGGCTCAGATCCCTTAGGCTTCGTCTGAAGTAGCAGATTTGCAGCTGTGCTGTTGCTATTATGCGGGTACTAATTTTTGAAGTGCAGACTCATCAGACCTGATGGAGGAATAATGCTACTGCCTATTTCTCCTCCAGCCCCAGTAAGTAAAGGTGTGTGTTCCATTTAAAAAATGGAAATGGACTGATTGCTCTTTTCTAATTGGTAAATCCACCTGTGATATCATTGGACATGGCCGCAGATCTATGTGCCTGATTTGTGGGGCATATTGCCCACCAGTGTTTAAGCTGGGGCTGGTAGGAGGAGGATCACTTTCTCTTTTGTGTGCTTTATTTTTCCACTGATTTTTAAGCTTTCCTTGGTCTTGCAAACTTTGGGAGGCTTTTCTTTGCACTAATCAAGCTTGCATGCCTGTCTGCCTTTTTTTGTTTTAGGGACACTGCCAGTTCTTATCCTAACAGCTTTATCAAGTGCTAGAAATTAAGATCCCACTTGTAACAGAAAGGTTGCTGTAGAATAGCACCCATTCCCAATATGCTCTCCCCTGCCTATCTGTCCATTGCTAGATAGTGTCTTGTGTAGCTAGATTTTTTTAAAATACATGGAGTATAGGCAAGACAAGTTGTTAGGAAGCAAAAAAATATATACTCAGAGAAATCTGGTATCAAAATAATTTATTTAAAAAAAATTCAAAGACAACTTCCCTGAAGTTTTGCTGTCCTCAAGACAGGATTTGTGGCATTCCTGGCATAAATGGGAGTGTTCAACACTGCCTTAGTCTACATAACGTAGTATTATACAGCCCCTGTTTGCTATGGGCCAGATTCTGCCCTTCCTTTCACTGCATGAAACCCCACTGACAGAATTTGGCCCTGTATAGCGTAGTTAACTACTCTACACCTCTTTGAAGCAGAAGATGCTATGTATCCCTCTTTATCTCTTTGCACTATACAGTGACAGTGTTTGGTGTCACATGGAAGACCGATGCATCTATTTGCGGCTGTGAAGGAACCAGTATTAAGAAGTGAGTGAGTGATAACACACAGCCAGTTGTTTAGGAAAAAAAATAAGCAATCAATTATTCAAAGCTGTCCAAATTCCCAGAAATGTTTGATTCACCGTGCTGCCTCACACCTTGTTGACTTTTAAAAGAGGCAGATCTGATCTGACCTACAGTATCAACGCTTTCAGTGTGACATAAGGAGTCTGACAATACACCGTGCTATGATAATGCATGGCAATACCTTCTCTCTGCACTGTTCACTGATGGAAAATGTATCATCCCTGGACACTGGCCAGCAGCTTTCCTGGCTCCATCTTCTAGGCTTCTAACGTCACTATTTACCACTCAACTCTAAACCACCTTAGGCTAGATTTCTGTCCACTTTTTCCCCACTACATCTGGGCAAACCTTCTGTACATTCAGGATTTCAGTCTTTCAGGTTATGGAGCTGCTAGGACACATGGCCTTCTTCCTTAGCAGGTGAAACAGAATTCTCCACTTCCCTTCCCTTCAGAGTTCATGTCTCTTGAGGCTCCCTGGTAAACTGTGACTGTTTACACAGTTCCTGATAGAATTCGGACTCCAAAAATCGTGGGTACGCATTATTCTCCATCAAGCTGTAGACTCTCTTCTGTGCAACATTGAAGCAAGTGTGTGTAGCTTCTTGGATATTCTGGGCAATCATGTTCTTGGTTTGAAAGTCTATGTTTATCTGAAATAGAATGCAGGAATGTGTTACTGAGAGTGTTCACCTCAAGCAAATACCATACACAAGTTAGATAAAAGTGAGATTTCATTAACACTAAGGCCCTGATACTGCAGCCTTGAGGCAGACAAAGCTCCCAATGAAGCTACTGAAGGCCTCCTACCTAGAGATCAGATCCCTAGTTTTGTAATAAGGAACATTTTCTGAAATGTATTGCACTATAGGGCAAATGTATTGCACTATAGGGCAACTGAAAAAACTCAAATGATGACAATCTTATATCAATGATGATGCTCTTTAAATACACTGTAGACTTTAATGACTTCTGCTGATGTACTCAGGCTGAGGATCTGACCCAGAATCTCTGTGAAAACACTCCTGGCCCAATTTTCCAACATGGGAAACTGGGATGAATACATTATGGTATCAAGGTAATATTTGGATGTTAATAATTAGCATTCAGGGACATAAATGCATTTTGGGAAACAAAATTTCAAAACATGGGCCCACAGTGGACATGGGGATGAGAGAGAGTCTTGAAGTGGTGCTTAAATTGAGTGCTCAGTACTAGCAGTGATGGGTTTTTTAAAACCACTTTTTACCTCTTTGGGAGCCTCTTTTTCAATGAAGTCATTGTAGATCTTTTTAGCCTTGGATCTCCGCTTCTGTGGTGACTTGATTTTCTTGAAGTCTTCACAGGCCAGCCAGAAATCGATGTTCTCCTCGCAGAACTCTGATTTCAAAAAAGTTCGAAAAGCTGCAAGACCATCTGGGGAGCAAGAAAAGGGAGAAATGTATGAGCTGAAAATATTCCAAACAAATCTTGCATTTTCCCCTACCAAAAATATATCTGCTTTCTTTCAGAGTTGTCAGAACACTTTACATAATTGCCTGTGTATATAAAGTATATATTTAGGATCCTACAGTTTGCCAGACTCTTTTTAAATAACTGAAGCTATTTTTGAAGAAAAAGTGCCAAAAATGAAAACCATGTAAAATCAGCACACTTCCTTTAACATACTGCTAGGCTTAAAACAAACAAACAAAACCTCCCCCAACAACCATAAAACAAAACTCCTCATTATACAGTTTCTCTCCAGATCGGAGTTCTAGTATGTTAATCTTTAGACTGGAGTAAATATTTACGACAGAGCTATAAATCTCTGGAAGACATTTGCAATGGAAAGAATGACTCAAAGTTGATTATCAAATGCTGATTTTTGGGGGGGGGGGGGTTGTTCAGCAATTAAGTGGTTTTCTTTGCAGAGTGGCTGTAAAACCTATAGAACCTATAGCGGATTCAACTCTCATAGACTCTATTGCAGGATCAAGTCCACAGTGGCTTAATGTGTATATATCTAATAGCACTGGAACCAGGATTTGTCTTGAAGTAGATTCCTAAGTGCACAAAAATCTTTGATAAAGAACATACTTTTTATGAAGTGGGGCTTTGGGTTGTTTAAAAAATAGAAGTGTCTGAGACCAATATCAAGCTGCATGCATGAGGTTGTTCAAAAGGCAATTTATAATTCTGATATACATGGAAAACCATTGCTTATTCTTATCTGAGGTAGCCTTTCCTATTACAAAAACCTACGGCGAGACCATAACACGTTTATATTTTTACATTGATTTGTTACTCTTTTCAAATTAACTTACATTTATTAGCTAGAAGTTCATCAAAAGCTTCTGACCACAGCTGGGCTTCTTCAGGAGAAGGTCTATATAAAAGGACGGAGAACATTAGTTAGATTGCACGGCATATATTTCTGTTTCTTGCATATTAAATATTTCAGATTCGTTTGAGTGAAATTTGAATATTTAAGTTACCTGAAGTAAGCGTGTTGCTTTCCTTTTTTGTTGGACTTTGTTTTTGTAGAAGTGGAAGAGTTTTGCAGGAAGTAGCTCAATCTTGTTTTCCAATCCTTAATGCTAGAAGAGAGAGAGGAAGAGGGGGGAAATACATTAAAATGAGCTAACTGAAACTATCCTTCCAGCTTTGCACGTTTTGATCAGAGATGGGACTGATCCTCCAGTCTATAAAGAAAATGCAGAATTTCCCTTGAAGTTGCTGGTAGTTTTGCCTGCTTAATAGCTGTGGGAGCAAGCTCAAAATTTTTTTCTATTTCAAAAAAACCAGGACCCAATCCTTCTATTTCAGTCAAAAGCAGTTTTTCCACTGACTGGAGCAAGAGAGCCCACAGTGACTGGAAAGTGACTAATTGTAACTAAGGCATCTGTGAATTTCATAACAAGAGGTGTGCTTTTATATCTGAGGAACACAGCACACTGACCTCTGTTCTTCCCCAGTACTATTGTCTGTACTCAGTAGGAGTTTTAGCTGAGTGAAAACTATTGGGTGGGGGGCCTCCTGGTGCTCAGATATTTAGAAGACCCTCTTCAATTGTGCATCAATATGGATTTGGAGATTTAATCTCTTCCTGCTTGATTTTTGGAAGAGCCAAAAGCTGGATCTCCCCAATCTAAAAGAATATATTTTCAAGTGGGGAAGTTACTCCAGTTTAGGGCCACATGGTGAAATCTGTGGAACAGGTGAGATTAAACTCTGCAGCGGTGGCACAAAATCATCTCCACTAGCCTCTATATGAAACTGGGAATTACAGAATAGTTTTGTCCCTTACATTTAAAATATTATGTCTTATCCAGATAGTGCAAACAGGATATTTATTATAAACATAATAATGGAAGATTTTCAAGTGTTTTTGTTTTGCTTTGGCAAGGCGCAAACCCTGTAAAAAAGTTTAAATGACAGAGCCATTTGAAGACACCAATCCAATGTGAAATTGCACAGCTTGCGCAGTGAACTAAGAATGGGAGAAAAATGTGCTTACATTTTCACCGCTCAAACGTGAACTGAAGTGAATCATTTCTGCACAAGATCTACATTTTTTCTGAGCTACCACTGAGTTATATTTCTCATCAAATGATCAGTTCAGCAAATACAGGATTTTTTGCACATCAGGGTTTTTGCAGTGGAGATATTTCTCCATTTTTAAAAACTCCTTATGATATCAAATACATAAATTAACCCACTCTTGCACTGCTCACATATTGCACCCAAAGTGAGTTTTAAAAAAGTCAACTCTGTCAAATAGCTTAACGAATAGTATAAATGGTTTCTCTTTTTTCCTACTGAGATGCAACCTCCCTAGTTTGAATCATTGTTCTGAAAGCAAAGGGTAGCTCTTCATATAAACGAAACCTGCTATAAATATATACACTCACATAGTTCTCTTCATCTTTCCTTTCTTCTCCTCGTTTTGGCAGCTGCTGGGAGTTCTCTCCATTTGTCCACAGTCGTGCTGAAGAGCAAAGAAGATTGCACTTTGCATACTTCTTTTGTTTTATCCCAGGACTGATTTGCCAGCCACTGCAGTAGCCTTTTCTTCACTCAGAAGTTGAACTTGAAGAGCCAGAAAGGCAGCCTCTCTTTATAGAAGGCAGCAGGCGAATGGGTTGCGTTTCGGTTACACCTCCTGAGCACGCTGATTTGCTTGTAGGGAAGCACGCCAAAGCACACTCCCCTGGCACGTCCTTAAAAGGCTCTTACACTGAGTACAGTGCTGACGCAGTGTTCCCTTTTGCTTTATGCAGTCTTCTCTTGCAAAAAACCGGTCTGGTTCCTGCAACCGCCTGCCTGCAGATTCCAGCAAGTTAGAGAGCTTTTTTTTTGGCTGCTGTGTGTGTATGCACAAAGCTTGAGTACCCTGCACATTTGAAGGCAGAAGTGTAGGATCAATGACTTGGCTTATTATCCGACAAGGAGAGAAAGATAATAGGTAGTAATAGTGCAAGGTGGGTCTAGCTGCTGTGCTTATAAAGTTACCCCCTTGGCCCCACCCCAGCCCCCCCAAAGGAAAACATACCTTGAAAAGGGCTAAGCACATTAATACATTTCTATTACTGGATTAATATGTTAACAACAATAGCGCTAACAAAATAAGATTTGCTACTGCACTTTCAGCAATCTGAAAGTAGTCTGGAATTGTCTCGCTAGTGTTCTACAATTCATTTTTAAAATGCCAGCTAAGCTAAGCAATGCCTCATATTTCTCATCAGTTTACCCTTGTGTCTGGTAAGGAGAAGATGTACCCGGATCACTGCTGAACCATCTGCATTCCTAACATTGTCCCTTTGGGACTAAAAGGTTACAGTTCCTGTGATGCAAAAAGTTTTGCACTTGGAAATGTTTGTGCAACCTCTGCTTGTTCTTGTTCTAATAGATGCCTGAAAGTCTTTTAGGGGATCACAATGACTTGGCATAGGAAGGGGCTAATTCTCTCTAGTACCTGGTTAGGGTTAGGCGACAGGTTTATGTTCAGTTCTATACATTAGAAATTCTTTTTTATAACAACCCATATGCTAAACCTGTTTTTGTTTTCCAAGAAGCCAGTTCTTTTGAGAGTGCACAGCCCATTAGAAAGAATAGAGGAGGATTCTAAGGCCAGATTCAGGTTCCCTTACAAAAGAAAGAAATGGAAATTTTGAGTGTACAGTACTCTCAGTGATAACTTGAACCAATTTTTCCCCCTCATAATCATTATGAACATATAGATGTAAGCCATGCCTGCACGGTGTGGCACTCTGTCCCCCACTAGTGGTGGCAAGGCCAACTAAAGATTGGTGAGCCTGCTGCAGCCTTGGCTCGTAGACCTGGGTCTTTTAGCTCATGCATTAGAGGGCCAGGCTCAAGTATTAAGATCCAGAGATCTCAGCTGCCACTCAGAGTAGGACTGAGTGCCAAACCTAGCAGGCATGCCTTCCATATGCTTTCATAACTCTGCCATTTGCCAATCAATTGTGCAAATTACTGCTGGTGCATGCAGCTGTAATAGTTTATCCCTATGCCTCAACCTTTAGCTACAATTTGAGCATGCATGTGCTACCTCCCACAATATCTTAACCAGCAGAGGGTGTCCTGGTGTAAACCAGTACTTTTACTCCATCTTCCAACATAGAATACAGCTCAGATTGTAACGTTCCTGACCTATGATTATTGCAGCATGCTTCCTACCACCTTCGGTATCGTTTATTTCATCAGCCACTTTAATACACAGATGGAGAATATAGTTCAGCATGCAAACAAGTAAATCACCTTACGTAAAAGCTTCATATTACAGCAAGAAAGTACAAGGAAACATTTTGTATAGCTTCCATCTTAAAAACAAAATAGCAGTATTTTTATTGTAATACATACCATTAGCACAATACAATTTTAGATTAAACTCATGTTAGTTCATCTATAATACAGCCTATATACTGTATTTCTATTTTAATCTATACAGTTAAGGCAGAGTTTTAGAGTGATTTTTAAAATATCTCTAATTCTGTTTCCAGTTTGCATCTCCTGCATCACTATTTACCCCCCACCCCCACTGCTTAGAGATTAAACAGGTGATAAGACTCTTGCTTACCAGGCACTTCCATTTTTATAATCAATTGGGAAAAAAAAAGCAATAAAGCAGTTTACAATAAAAACAAGACAAAATGCATGATTCATGCTGAGACTTTCCATCTACCAAACTAGAGCCAACTGTACTGTTTGGCAGATGCCTGGGAATTATCCCAGCTGTTCCCTGCAAGCCTTTTCCATGGTTGTCAAGAGTGTATTTTCATGGGTTGAGCAAATATCAGAAGGTTCCTAGGTTTGATTTGGATAAGACCCAAATTGTAGATGCTTCACCAAAGCTTATCTTAATTAATTAAGATGTTGGTGTTCAGTGAGAGAGAAGAAACCTCTCACATGGACTACTTTGACCCTTGGAATAGATTCTAACTGGGGTAAGGCCTAGGGCAGTTTCAAATCAAACTGGTTTGCCCATCTCTAATCCCCAGTGGGCTGTGTTGTCACCTTTAAGAGTTTCACATATGCTGATGATGCACTAGTACTTCAGAATTTTGCAAGCTTTTAAACCACTGTTGGCAGGCTACCATCAGCGTCATTTGCAGGATTCACAGGGATACTGACCTTTGACTCTAATGTGAGGATGAAAATGTTTGGAGTCCAATCAGCAGCACAGCTCTGTAAATCAAACAAGCTGTGTCTATGCTGCACTTTGGCAATCTCCCATTGACTCAGCTTCACTCCTTGGAATACTCAGGTAAACAAGGCACTGACATTGCTACCCACCATGTCATCTAATCCTGCTCAGAGCAGCTTTGGACAATAATGGTAGAAATGTCAGCAGCCTGGTGTACCTTGCTTGCATTAGTGTGCCCCCATTGCTATAACTGGCATGGCTCCACCTGTGGTAATGCAGTAACGAGAGATTCCCATAAAAATTTAGTGTAGATAAGGCCCAAAATAGATTATGAGCTACAGGATACAAAAGCCATTCAGAGCAGCTTGGTAAAGTTTAGGAAGCTTACTGCAAGGAAAATAAAATGGGGATAACTGAAAAAGCATTCTTATTAAATAAAACTATTAAAGTGTTTAGAAGAAAAATTGAATTTTTTTTTACGTATTCCAGCACTAGCCACATGCCTTTCCACAGCTTTGATTTATGTGCATTCTGAAATTGGAGTAGGAGTTCTGAGGAATTCTAGGTTCAGTTATATTTACACTTATTTTGGGGGACTCAACTTTTGATCTAACTGATCACCATGAAAGAAATCAGTTTGACTCAGATCAGTCTCTGCTGGGCATTGTTCCTCAGAGAAACATCTCGTACAGTTCAGCACAATGCAAGCTACAGTTCAAACACGCTCTCAAAGAAACTACGGAACCACCTGATCAACATCCTCTACAGCAAATAGGGAAAGATTAAGAATGAGCTCTCAAAACTGGATACTCTCATAAAAAACCAACCTTCCGCACAAACTTCCTCGTGGCTGGACTTTACAAAAACTAGACAAGCCATTTACAACACACACTTTGCTTCTCTACAAAAGAAAAAGGACAGTAAACTATCTAAACTACTACATGCCACAAGGGGCCACAGCAATGGTTCCCTTAACCCACCCAGCAATATTATTAATCTATCCACCTATACGCTTAGTGCAGCAGAAGAATCTGTCCTATTTCGGGGCCTCTCCTTCTGCCCCTCCACTCCCACGAACATGATACAGTTCTGTGGTGACCTAGAATCCTATTTTCGACGTCTCCGACTCAAGGAATATTTCCAACACACTTCTGAACAACATACTAATCCACAGAGACCTTCCTACCAACACTACAAAAAGAAGGATTCTGGGTGGACTCCTCCTGAAGGTCGAAACAGCAGACTGGACTTCTACATAGAATGCTTCCACCGACGTGCACGGGCTGAAATTGTGGAAAAGCAGCATCACTTGCCCCATAACCTCAGCCGTGTAGAACACAATGCCATCCACAGCCTGACATCATAATCCACTCTGACATCATAATCAAAAAGGCTGACAAAGGAGGTGCTGTCGTCGTCATGAATAGGTCGGAATATGAACAAGAGGCTGCTAGGCAACTCTCCAACACCACTTTCTACAAGCCATTACCCTCTGATCCCACTGAGGGTTACCAAAAGAAACTACACCATTTGCTCAAGAAACTCCCTGAAAAAGCACAAGAACAAATCCGCACAGACACACCCCTGGAACCCCGACCTGGGGTACTCTATCTGCTACCCAAGATCCATAAACCTGGAAATCCTGGACGCCCCATCATCTCAGGCATTGGCACCCTGACAGCAGGATTGGCTGGCTATGTAGACTCCCTCCTCAGGCACTACCAGCACTCCCAGCTATTTTCGAGACACCACTGACTTCCAGAGGAAACTACAGTCCATCGGTGATCTTCCTGAAAACACCATCCTGGCCACTATGGATGTAGAAGCCCTCTACACCAACATTCCACACAAAGATGGACTACAAGCCGTCAGGAACAGTATCCCCGATAATGTCACGGGAAACCTGGTTGCTGAACTTTGTGACTTTGTCCTCACCCATAACTATTTCACATTTAAAGAAAAGGAGTACTTGTGGCACCTTAGAGACTAACCAATTTATTTGAGCATGAGCTTTCGTGAGCTACAGCTCACTTTCAGCTCACGAAAGCTCATGCTCAAATAAACTGGTTAGTCTCTAAGGTGCCACAAGTACTCCTTTTCTTTTTGCGAATACAGACTAACACGGCTGTTACTCTGAAATATTTCACATTTGCGGACAATGTATACCTTCAAACCAGCGGCACTGCTATGGGTACCCGCATGGCCCCATAGTATGCCAACATTTTTATGGCTGACCTGGAACAATGCTTCCTCAGCTCTCGTCCCCTAACGCCCCTACTCTACATGCGCTATATTGATGACATCTTCATCATCTGGACCCATGGAAAAGAAGCCCTTGAGGAATTCCACCATGATTTCAACAATTTCCATCCCACCATCAACCTCAGCCTGGACCAGTCCACACAAGAGATCCACTTCCTGGACACTACGGTGCTAATAAGCGATGGTCACATAAACACCACCTATACCGGAAACCTACTGACCGCTATTCCTACCTACATGCTTCCAGCTTTCACCCAGATCACACCACACAATCCATTGTCTACAACCAAGCTCTACGATACAACTGCATTTGCTCCAACCCCTCAGACAGAGACACACACCTACAAGATCACTATCAAGCATTCTTACAACTACAGTACCCACCTGGTGAAGTGAAGAAACAGATTGACAGAGCCAGAAGAGTACCCAGAAGTCACCTACTACAGGACAGGCCCAACAAAGAAAATAACAGAACGCCACTAGACATCACCTTCAGCCCCCAACTAAAACCTCTCCAATGCATCATCAAGGATCTACAACCTATCCTGAAGGACGACCCATCACTCTCACAGATCTTGGGAGACAGGCCAATCCTTGCTTACAGACAGCCCCCCAACCTGAAGCAAATACTCACCAGCAACCACATACTACACAACAGAACCACTAACCCAGGAACCTATCCTTGCAACAAAGCCCGTTGCCAACTGTGTCCACATATCTATTCAGGGGACACCATCATAGGGCCTAATCACATCAGCCACACTATCAGAGGCTCGTTCACCTGCACATCTACCAATGTGATATATGCCATCATGTGCCAGCAATGCCCCTCTGCCATGTACATTGGCCAAACTGGACAGTCTCTACGTAAAAGAATAAATAGACACAAATCAGATGTCAAGAAATATAACATTCATAAACCAGTCGGAGAACACTTCAATCTCTCTGGTCACTCGATTACAGACCTAAAAGTCGCAATATTACAAGAAAAAGACTTCAAAAACAGACTCTGACATCATAAATTGACTGCTGAATTGGAATTAATTTGCAAACTGGATACAATTAACTTAGGCTTGAATAGAGACTGGGAGTGGATGTGTCATTACACAAAGTAAAACTATTTCCCCATGTTTATTCCCCCCCGCCCGCACTGTTCCTCCGACGTTCTTGTCAACTGCTGGAAATGACCCACCTTGATTATCACTACAAAAGGTTTTCTCCCCTTCCCCCCCCCCCGCGCTTGTGTTAAGCTCATCTTAAGTGATCGCTCTCCTTACAGTGTGTATGATAACACCCATTGTTTCATGTTCTCTGTGTATATAAATCTCCCTACTGTATTTTCCACTGAATGCATCTGATGAAGTGAGCTGTAGCTCACGAAAGCTTATGCTCAAATAAATTTTGTTAGTCTCTAAGGTGCCACAAGTACTTCTTTTCTAGAAGCTAAAATGAGTTCTATATCCAAATGCTGTGGAGATATATACATAGAGGGAGAAAAAGTACTAGTTTACTCCAGGACACCCTCTGTTGGTTAAGATATTGCTAGCAAACTCTTTTATTGTAACATGTAAAACATCCTAAATCTGGCTTCTCAAGTAAGAGGTTCAGAGAGAGAATAATATTTATCTCTGTACTCAGTGAACAGACTATTTTAGCGGCACCAACTCTTGTTGTTCGAAACTATTCTCTTTCCCTGATTTCTAGCTTTCTTAGGCTTGGTTGGCAAAATAGCACAGTAGTCTTACATTTCTGTGGAATCTGAATGCATCTCCAAAGATGAAACACAGATCAGTTAAAAAGGTGAAAATGTGTTGGCATCTTAACCTTGGCCTACTCCTTCTCTTACCAGATATTAGTCTAATCTGAAAACCACCAGATAATTGTTTGTTGATTGGTGAAGAAGCCCTGCACTGGAGTTGAATACCACCTGCATTGATGTAACAGAGTGTGGAAACTTGCTGTGGTTTTCAAGTCTGCACAATTAGTCACTGTTTTTCTGGTAAATCTCTCCAAAATGTCAGCACGTTATGGGCCACAGTCTATGCTCGGTTACACGGGAATAACTCCTCTTGACTTCTGTGGGAATTGGATTTTGGTGACTCTAGGAGTTTCATTTCTGTAATTGAGAAAAGTCATTTGTCCCTTAGTCCCAAAGTCACTTAGTTCTAATTCATCGCTGGTGAATGTGACACAACACCTTTCAAATCCACAAAGAAGTGGCGGTTTAGGCCAACAGCAAATTTAACTCCAAATCTTTTTCTCCACATGCTTCTCTAGACTTCAGTGTATTTATATGAATTTTAGCTCATTATTAAGGGGGTCAAGAAAAGAGGCAGGTGATAAAATGTCTTAGGCCTGGTCTACACTGGGGGGAGGGGAGGGCGGAGAGGATCGATCTAAGTTACGCAACTTCAGCTACGTGAATAACATAGCTGAAGTTGACGTACTTAGACCTACTCACCGCGCTGTCTTCACTGCGGTGAGTCGACTGCTGCCACTCTCCTGTCAACTCTGCCTGTGCCTCTCACGGCGCTGGGACGGGAGAGCGCTCGGGGGTCGATTATCATGTCTAGTGTAGACATGATAAATCGACCCCATGCTGGATCGATCGCTGCCTGCCAATCTGACAGGTCGTATAGACATACCCTTAGTCGTGAACCTGCACCACTGAAGTCAGTGGGGGTTTGGCCATTGACTTAAACGAGAGCTGGATCAGGCCCTTAATGAGTTTACTTTTCATCCATGGAGATCAAAATTTTTGTTATTGTCACTTTTAGTGGCAGGTTCTGCCCTCTTTTCACCAATGGAATTCCCAGGCTAGACCCACTGAAGAGTGCAATATATGCAATACAGATCTATGCGACAAATTAGAGAGGAGAATTTTTCCTTTGGCTATGAAGCATGTGGAAATGACTGGTAATCTTATTCCAGTCCCTAGGGGATGTTTGTTCCCATTACAAAACTCCTCCACAATTGACAGTCTGTTGAAGAGAAATCCAGGAAGTAATGAAGGTGTTACAGGTTAGGACTGAAGCTTATTGGCAGATTTGTGTGAGGAAAATGACACTGCTTTCACCACAGCCTATGTGTGGGTCTAGTCAGAGCTAAAAATCTCTTTTCACAACACTAAATCCACACAATTCTATTCCTTTAAATATAGGGTGACCAGAGGGCAAGTGAGAAAAATTGGAACAGGTGTGGGGGGGTAATAAGTGCCTACATAAGAAAAAGCCCTCAACATCGGGACTGTCCCTATAAAATCAGGACATCTGGTCACCCTATATAAAGAGAGCAATGTCTGTGTTTGGGAGTGGAAATTATTATAGAAGCAAAATAGTTATGGATGAGTAGATATAAATCTAGTTCGTAATCAGGGAAGACTCCCTCCTACTCTGCAAACTAATGCACTGGTAAATAGCTGCATGTGGGCATCAATCTTACTATGCTCTAAGCATCTTTCCCCTTCTGCTAGCTAAATCCTGCCTCTTTCTTTCCCTTACCCTTCTGTCACTGGATGACTGAAGATTCCCCCTCTTCCCACCTTCATGCTCCTGCCTTTGAATTGTTCGTGTTTTATCCATTCAGTTTCTATTGTAAGAGCCTCAGGAAAGAAACCTCTCTAAACTGACTTTAAAAAAAATAAAATTCTAATAATTTATCTGTCTATGCCTCTAAAGATTAAATAAATATTAGCCCCAGAATTAGAAGGCTAGTGTGATGTGCCAAAGAGTATGGGACTAAGGGGAAAAGCTAGTTCTGGCAATTTAATCCCAGTGCATTTCTCTGTTTTATGGTTTATTTGGAATTTGGTTGTGTTCTGCTTTTAGAAAGTAACATAAGAACGGCCAGATTTGGTCAGACCAAAGGTCCATCTAGCCTAGTATCCTGTCTTCCGACAGTGGCCAATGCCAAGTGCCCAAGAGAGAATGAACAGACCAGGTAATCCTCAAGTGATCCATCCCCTGTAACCAATTCCCAACTTCTGGCAAACAGAGGCTAGGGATAACATCCCTGCCCATCCTGGTTAATAGCCCTTGATAGACCCATCCTCCCTGAATTTATCTAGTTCTTTTTTTAACCCTGTTATAGTCTTGGCCTTCACAACATCCTCTGGCAAAGAATTCCACAGGTTGACTGTGCGTTGTGTGAAAAAATGCTTCCTTTTGTTTGTTTTAAACCTGCTGCTATTAATTTCATTTGGTGACCCCCAATTCTTGTATTACGAGAAGTCGTAAATAACAGTTCCATATTTACTTCTCCATAGCAGTCATGATTTTATAGACCTTTATCATATCCCCCCCTTAGTCGTCTCTTTTTCAAGCTGAAAAGTCCCAATCTTATTCATCTCTCCTCATATGGAAGCTGTTACATACCCCTTATCATTTTTGTTGTCCTTTCCTGAACCTTTTCCAATTCCAATATATCTTTTTTGAGAAGAGATGACTATATCTGCATGCAGTATTCAAAATGTGGGCATACAATGGATTTATACAGAGGCAATATGATATTTTCTGTATTATTATCTATCCCCTTCTTAATGATTCCCAATATTCTGTTAGGTTTTTTGTCTGCCGCTGCACACTGAGTGGATATTTTCAGAGAACTATCCACAATGACTCCAAGATCTCTTTCTTGAGTGGTAACAGCTAATCTCGACCCCATCATTTTATATGTATAGTTGAGATTATGTTTTCCAGTGTGCATTACTTAGTATTTATCAACATTGAATTTCATCTGCCATTTTGTTGCCCTGTTACCCAGTTTTGTGAGATTTCTTGGTACCTCTTCGCAGTCTGCTTTGGACTTAACTATCTTGAGCAGTTTTGTATCATCTGAAAATGTTGCCGACTCACTGTTTACCCCTTTTTCGAGATCATTTATGAATATGTCCCAGTACAGACCCCAGGGGGACACCGCAATTTACCTCTCTCCATTCTGAAAAATGATCATTTATTCCTTCCCTTTGTGTCCTATTTTTTAACCAGTTACCAATCCATGAGATGTAAATGGGATTTTTATGTTGAGGGAGAAATTATGAGTGGTATAGCCTGGGATAAAGTGAGTCCTCTGATTTAAAAGGGCATGAAGCTCAAAATTCAAGGCAGGAGGGAGAGCTGAAGGCTTCTGAGAGACCAAGGACTCTGTCCAGAGGGCCAATAGTCTGTCTATTTATCTTGTGGTGTTCTGCATTCCCCACCAGAGATCTGAAATCCTTTGCAGAGCAGGCACTGTATAATCTGACCGGCAGTGGTGGAGTAGATTCTGCAGGTCTGGATTGGCAGCAGCACAAACTTGATGCTACAGGACAGGACTGGACTGGACCAGAATTGATGGAATGGACTTGACTCTGCAGGACCAGAGGCAGTGAAGCAGGACCTAGTGTAGCAGGGATTGCTGGATTGAAGTGGACAATCAGGGAGAGTATCCACTAGCATCCACCCTGATCACCCCTACATCCAGCTGGGCTCATAATTGAGCTTTAGGTGGGTGCGGATTGAGATTTTGGCCCTCTACCACTGGGGCAAACTAACACACTGTGGGGATGAGTTATACTGTTTGGGCTATACTATTCTTATTTTATGTAAATGTTTGTGTTTTCCCCAATAGAAGGCTTTTGTTAGAGAGGATTCCTGTGTGCTTGGGAGTGGGGGTGGGGGTGAGGCAAACCTGGACTTGTGACCAGGGAGGTTACATTTTAGTTTTCCAGAGTCAGAAGTGGGAGTATGGCTTTGCATGGTGGCTCAAGCCATCTTTCTTTTATTTTTAGAAAAGGCCCCTAGGCTTATTGAACCTGGCTGTTGTTGCTGCCAACTGCCACCTGGAAAAACAGTTACATAAATAATAAAAAAAAGTGAAAGAATAAGATTAAGGCTTTGAGAGGGTTGGATCATGTCTTTTTGCCTGTGATACATGTGTCCTGAGGTACATAGGTGTGTCTGTAAATGAAGTATTTCCTACTAATAGTTCTGTGTTTGTAGCTATACTATCTTGTGCTGTGCTCCTGTTAGATATCATTAGCTGAATAGAGATGGATCAATTAGGAGGTTGGATGGGAAACCTATAAGGAACACCAGTGTGCTACAGATGATGGTGGTGTTTTAGTAGGTGGCATTTTTGCCTTGACTTCATGGCTGAAGTAGACTTCTGAGATCAGGGAGAGCTGTCGTCCTTATGTGTTTGTGCAAAGTCTAGCACAACGGGCCCTGATATTGATCGAGGCCTTGAGATGCTACTTGCAATGGGGCATACAAACCTCAAATGGTCTGGAATGGGTAACAAACTGCAGTGAGTACAGTCGGCCTTGCCTGCTAAACCTGTAGAGGGTGTGATGGATGTTAGGAGAAACTGTAGGACGTCGCTAAAACGGGGAGAGTTCACTTAGTTGAGGATGGGCAGGAAGGAGAGCTCAAAGCTGGGGAGACAAGCCTGGCTGGAGTCATGAACTGAATAGGACTGTGGCCAGTCTAATCCTGCCTAGACTTTACAGGCCTGACACTGGACTCTTCGGGTTTCACAGGGATCTCTGACTGGTTGTTAGTCCAGGCCATGGGAGGGAGTGCTCCGCCTGAGGGGAAGAATGGGGTCTGAGAGCTGAACTCAGAGGGTGGGTGGATAATACATGAGGGGGACTGAGAACTAAGCTTGGCTGGGGCAAAGGCTCATTTATTTTTGTTTGTTTGTTTGGGACTGTGAATTTGGACCAGACTACCACAAAGAGAGTACTGGGGTTGGTTTAACTTTCACAGTGACCTGACCAGAGGGCTGAACCATAAGCCACCAGAGCCACCTGTTGGGAAAAGTGAGGCATAGTGGCTGGGGGACACAGTGCCCAGCCATGATAAGGCACATGGGTGGTGACCCAATGACACTACTGCTTTTAATAACTAATGTTCTAGCATGGTACAAAGGGTATTCTGCTGATGATGGCACCATCTTCTGGAGGAATGATAGAACTGCCACAGTTTGTGTCATTTTCTGTCAAAACATGGACGTTAACCTCAGAGTCTTTGCCTCATTTGAGAGCTGTTAATTACATTCTAACGTCCTAATTCCCCTTGTAATTTCAGTGGTATATGGTTTGTTTCTAGATCCTAATCCGAAGGCCACTGAAGTTAATGGGAGTCTTTCCACTGATTTCAGTGGGTTTAGGATCTGGCATGTGTTTCCTCACTTCCTATCTCCCCCCCCACAACTCCCAAGAAATACTGTTAAATGGCTGCTGTGCTTTACCCAAGAAGACTGTATTTCACTGGTGGATAAAATGATCTCTCTCTATATCTTTATAGAACTCTGGGATTCTTTGCATTGAAGGGCGCTATGTAGAATGATTGAATGTATCAGATATTTAATCGGGGGAGTCTCTCAACAAAAGAGTGGATGAAACTGTATGTTAAACAGGGACACATATTGATATGGCAAAAGTGGCAAGCACTTCTACCGGAAGGGAGGAAGCCTTAGCATTGTAAGGCTGATGTACAACACGGATCAGGACTATTGTCAAAGGCCATGAAGCCTCCATCACTTTATTTACTACTATTACTTGTTGAAGTGAATGCTTGCATAAATCTTTTTTTAAGAGATGTGTTCTGCATCAAAAATAGGAGATGGGGGCCAACTGGTACTTTCCGACTTCAAAGCTATTAACAGAATATCCAAATCCAAATTTATCAGAATAAAGGATTCCTGTATCCAAATTTAGTCTGTTTGACCCATAATTGTGCTAAATCAATTAGAAGTGCATTTTCCCTTCTTAGTGGAAAACAAAATATGTTCCCCCTGTAAAAAAGGATTTTTCACATAAAAGTGAAATCTTCTGTCTGTGTGATTTTTTTTTTTATAAACTAACTGCAACTCTCTGGCTACTAATCACATTCAGCTTCTCAGTCACTCTTCTTTGTTTTACATAAGTATCCATGTCAGTTTATAAAGCTTCCAAAAATAGAGCTGAAGCTCAACAAAAAGTAGATAAACCAGGACTATGTCCTCTTACAGTGGTGTAGTTACATGGGTATTTGCGTATTTGCTCTAGTGGAAGGATAAAAATACTGTAGATTTATGCAACAAACTGGTTACGCACTATGTCATCTTTCCCCCGACTCTAGCACCTTGTGATATTTGGCTGTTTTGTTTTAATTTTTAAAGGCAAATACCTTAATCTAGGATGCAAATAGGAACAGCCTGTTCTCTAAGCATTCTGGGATTGCTGTACTGTTCCTGATGGTTATGCAAGGTCTGCTTTTTTCCCTCCTCTCCCTAGATAACATAACTGAAGTGGAGCCTATTCTAAATGTTAAAGGACAGAACATTCTCTTATTTGTTACACCTTTTGTCAATACGGAAAACAAACAGCTTAGCGCGAACCTGTATATTTTAAACTCTGCATTTTCTTAACAAATATTCAACTGTGTTACATCAGCTAGGCTGCAAAGAGATTATTAACTTTGTTTGAGGCTAAATTATGTTATGCAAAGCACCAGCTCTGTCTTTGTTCAAATGGTGAACTGTTTTGTTTCTCCAAAAAGGACATATTTGTGAAATTGGGTGTGCATAAGGACATCAAACAATGAGATCTGTTACTCAAATCTAGATACGGGCACCCTCTTTATCATGTCATCTGCCTGTAGTGTAGTCAACAGTCCCTTACATAACTATTTATTCTAAGTTAAGGATATTTTCTGTGATGACTGTAGGCAGCACAGGGCATGTGTGTTAGTCTGAGAGCTAGTGTAATGGGAGTGTAAGGCTGTATGCCTCTATAATAATCCCTTTTGCAACTACTACAGCCAGCTACTCCCTCTTCTCTACCATGACAGACAGTACTCTGTGAATGATAAAAATTAGAGCTGGCTGGAAAACCAATTTCCCTCCTATGGGATGACTCCCCCCCCCCCAAAAAAAAGTTTCCAATTTTTCAAACTGGGACAAAAAAAATCAATAGATCACATTTTTTTGCAGAAGGGCAAGTCTCAAAATCCTGTTGTGGGAACTGAAATGGTATTTCTTGGCTTGCTCCCAAACTGCTCTTGGAGAAACTGGAGTCCTGGGGTCCCCAAAAGCTCACAGGCAGACTGCCATGTGGCGGGGATCTTTCATTTCAGTTTTCCTGATAGTCCCGACTGTTTTCAATGTAACATTTTTTATTGCAACTTCTTAATTACGTCCTTTTTTTGTAATTGTGTAATAGAAAACTAACATGTTTTGTTTAAATACAGTTTAGTTTAATTACTTTCAGTATATTGTTCAGCTTGGCACTGAGTGGTGAGAGGGAGCTTCACACAGATAACAATGGCAATAAAACATACAGCGAGGACAACAAATGTATGCTTTATTATGTAAGCAGGACATGTATAAAATTTTCTTTCTATTAAATGAAGGAAATTCACCAACACTTATTTAAAAAGTTAATTGCTCTCATCAAGAAATTAAACAATAAAAAATTAGGAAATATAAAGTTGAGGATTAAAGGCGTTGCAAAGTCAAGCCTTTTCAAGTTAGAAAACACCAAACTGAATGCTGCCCATGCAACCTTAATTTGGCTCCCTTGTGTGTATGTATTATGAGGGAGCCTCCTCCATTGCTACACCACTTGATTCATATTGGTCCATCTGATGCAATGAAGGAGGCAAGAGTTCTGTGGAAAAAATAATATGAAAGACTATATTATAAGACGTATGCAAAGGGAACAAATTAAGGTTGCACAGGCAAAACCAGCCAGCAGATCTCAAACTGTGTACAGCAGTTGTAGATGATGGCTCTTTCTCCTCTATAGTTGCTTCTAAGTATTCATTAGAGCTGAATGGATAATTGATTTTTCTGTTTTGGGGGCCAAACCAAACAAACTTGAAATTGTTTTTGGTTTTACTCCCCAAAACAGGGATAGTTGTGAGGAAACAAACAAACCTTTTGTTACATCTCTGTGTGTGTGTGTGTGTTCAGGAGTTTTCCCCAACCATTTTAATTAGCTAAATTTTGTAATAACTGTCAAAATAAAATGTTTAAAAATGAAATGTTGGAACATTCCATTCTGAAATGGCCAAAACAAACCATTTTAATTAACTTTCCCCCTTTTTCCCCATCTGAAACTACTTCCTGAACTCAAGTGGAACTTGCAGATAGTTATGATTTCCCCCCAAACATATTTTTTGGCAAATTTACTATTCACTGAAAAATTTTCACCCAGCTCTTGTATCTGCTATAAAACAGGAGTTATAAATGGTCTCTGTAGCTACAACAGGAGGGAGGAACAGAGCTAACCTGAGGAAGCTGGGGGCTCCTCAGTGGGGTACTCGAGAGGCACAACAGGTACAGCCAAAGGTTCAGAAATCTGAAGAGTTTATTTGGAAAAATCTCAATACGCTAATTTTCATATTAATGAATATGCACCGACTTATTCACATAACTGCCAGCAAATGACCTGATTGACAGAAATCAAGACTGATGAGCTACAGCATGAAATGAGCTTTAGTAACATAGGAATTGCTGTGCTCCTGGGGGGATGTGGCATCACCCCTAGCCAAGCGTCTTGTTCTGACTGCTCCATTACTTTTGGATTGGACGGGGGTAGGACAGGATTCTCTGGCTGCCCTGCCAGCTCCTTCCTGACCTGGAGGGTGAGAAGGTCTCTTTGGCTGTTACTCATAGGCCCTGATGGCCCTGGAGAAAAGGCAAGAGGAACTACCCAGCGTCAATCTAGCCAGAGCTCCAAGGCTATGGCCATGGGTAAGTTGAGGGACTATGTTTTCTCTATGCCATGTCTCTGTCTCTGCTATGCTCCCGGAGGACTGTAACCACAGGGACGTAGCGGAGAGTGGCTCTAATCATAGAGATGTGTCCAAGAGCTCTCCAGATCAGGACTGATCTCCTAAGCAGAAGAAGTTGAGGAAGCAGCTGAAAATAGGAGTCTTGTGGCCAAAGCAGAAGCCTGAATAGGTCTGTGTGCAAGGGAGAGCGAGGTAGACTGGGAGGGTTGCAGGGAGGTGTGAGGGCAAGGGGGAGGAGATGTAGATGCAAAGGACACAGTAGGATTCATTTTTGTAAAAAATTGATTTTAAAGCTTATTACCTGACCTCTGTATGGATGAGTTTGTTGAGGTGCTTTCACTGTCCTGTTAGTGCTAAATGTATACATTCAGCAGGCATGATGGCTGCTGCATAGGAACAGTGTGAGCCTGCAAATGGAATTGTGACTAGGAGAGAAGATGTGTGTGCCGCCTCATGCTCTCTCACAGTGTTTGACTTGGGGAAAGTGTGCTAATGTCTGGTACAAGCAGTCAGTGTAACAGAGAAAAAACAGTTCTATTGCCTGTGGGGCCTTCCCACCAGCTAGGGGTTACCGAAGCAGAGAAGTGTTCTCTGGCTACACTCCACTCATCCTGCTGCATCACTGATGACATGCCCCCTAAGCCAAGGCCAGGCAGCCAAGTGAAGCAGAGCTGGTGCCACTGCCTCTCCACCATCTGAATGTTCTCCTACATGGGGAGAATCCCCTTCCAGCTGGTTAAGCTGGGTTTCTCTCCACTTTGACCTACTTTGCGCCACTCCAGCAGTTCAGACAGAGGCCAGGATCTGGCTCACCGAATGGATTTTGGCTTCGGGAAGGTTGGGAAACACATTTGCTCAAAGTAGCCTGACAGATTAGTGATCTATTTAATCCTTATGCAAACCAAAATATCTTCTCAGTCTCAAAATGAAACTACATTAGTTCCAGAGGCCAAGCCATTCTTGAATTGGATCAGTGTTATAAATGATAGCACTAGTTTTAATAGGTTACTAGACTTAGCACTTAAACAAACCTATTAACATTAACAAACTCCAGCATTTAATAGTCAGGCTGAATGTGAATTTTTCCATGTGGAGAGCAGTTGCTGCCAAACATTTTAAACTTGTGGGACATGGTGATTATCGTTCTTCTCTCATTTACACTTGTGTAAATCGGGAACAACTGCACTGAAATCAGTGGAAGCACACTGTGTGGTTATTTTGGTGTTGGACTTACTCAAAGTTATTAGTCCTGTCAGCTAAATACACAATGCTGGAGAGAATG
The DNA here is from genome assembly GCF_965140295.1 of Lepidochelys olivacea. NCBI lineage: Eukaryota > Metazoa > Chordata > Testudines > Cheloniidae > Lepidochelys > Lepidochelys olivacea. Next base: position 61,213,210 of record NC_140418.1, on the reverse strand, counting down.
GTTACAGATAGTTGCATGCTCAGCAAACATCCTGGAGTATTATGTATAACACTAACAGTTTGCAGTACAGAGCTCAGAGCTGAGTTAGAACTGCACTAAGAACTCCGACAGTCCGCATGTAATGTAATGACAAAATTTTGGCCAGTGTATTTTAAATACATTATAAATGAATCCAGATTGTGGTCTAGTTTTCAGACTAGATGCCTCAATAGCACCTCCAAGTCTTGCTTTTAATGTACTTAGGTTGATATCTCTCATTATAAAGGATAGCCTGAATATCTAAATGAAAGATTTGAGTGTCTTAAGGGATCCACACTTGAAAATGGGCTCTCCCTCTCTTTATTTTATTACCAATAGGATTATGTACAAAGCCTAAGTAATTTTAGGGTTTTGCAACTCACCTTTCCATAGAAGCCCATAGTTGAGATCCTTTTTTGTGATAGTTAAAATAATTTTTAAGTTTATTAGCCTAGTATTTGGACAACATTTATCAAGACAACAACAGGCCAGCAAATTAAGCAATGAACAGTATTTATAAATGAGAACACGCCCCTAATAAACAGAAAGCAACAACTATTCAACATTCTTCATGTACATACCATAAATAATCCAATATACCGTACACAGAATTTAAAAGGAAACATTAAGGTATAGCATGTTGCCTTGAAAGGTAGCATACATAGCTTAATTATGGCTGATATCAAGTGTCCTAAATATAAAGGGGAAGGGTAAACCTCTTTAAAATCCCTCCTGGCCAGAGGAAAAATCCTCTCACCTGTAAAGGGTTAAGAAGCTAAAGGTAATCTCGCTGGCACCTGACCAAAATGACCAATGAGAAGACAAGATACTTTCAAAAGCTGGGAGGAGGGAGAAAAACAAAGGGTCTGTGTCTGTCGGTTTGCTGCTTTTGCTGGGGACAGAACAGGAATGGAGTCTTATTACTTTTAGTAAGTAATCTAGCTAGGTATGTGTTAGATTATGATCTCTTTAAATGGCTGAGAAAAGAGCTGTGCTGAATAGAATGACTATTCCTGTCTGTGTGTCTTTTTTGTAACTTAAGGTTTTGCCTAGAGGGTTTCTCTATGTTTTGAATCTAATTACCCTGTAAGGTATCTACCATCCTGATTTTACAGAGGTGATTCCTTTACTTCTATTAAAAGTCTTCTTGTAAGAAAACTGAATGCTTTTTCATTTTTCTAAGATCCAAGGGTTTGGGTCTGTGGTCACCCGTGCAAATTGGTGAGGATTTTTACCAAGCCTTCCTCAGGAAGTGGGGTGCAAGGGTTGGGAGGATTTTGGAGGGAAAGACGTGTCCAAACTATGTTTCCCAGTAAACCCAGACAAAGTTTGGTGGTGGCAGTGGAAATCCAAGGGCAAAGGGTAAAATTAATTTGTACCTTGGGGAAGTTTTAACTTAAGCTGGTAAAAGTAAGCTTAGGAGGTTTTCATGCAGGTCCCCACTTCTGTACCCTCGAATTCAGAGTGCGGAAGGAACCTTGACATCAAGGAAGAGAAAATGGGATCTGTGATTAAACTTGGAGAGAAATACATTCTAGAAAGGTAGACTGGGTATCTGTAGAGCTGCACAAGAAGATGGAGGACTCATTTAGAGCCCTGAGGAGCCCTCCATAAATCATGGGGCTCCTCTTTCTCCCAGACAGGGATCAACGCCACTATTGCAGCCCCAGAGATACAGCAAACCCATGTCACCCAGCAAGCATCTGCTGTGGGCGAGAGATAAACCAGGTAATGTCTCTGTGAATACCCCCATCACAAAATGGTAGCCATGTGGACATGGGCATTGGGTGGATTGGCTTGTGGATGTCTCCTTCACTTTCCATGGCCACTATGGAGATAGCACCCTGTTGAACAATGCTGTGTTCCTGGTTGACAGTTCTATTTCAGAGCTGTCGGTCGGTGGCAAACCACAGAGCTTCCCACACACCATCCCCAAGAATCATGGGAAAAGAGTCATAGATGCTGCCTCCTAATTAGATAGTAGGTTTTAAAAGACATGGAGTAATTATGCAGCTTCCTCCTCTTTTCTCGGTGTTCAATTTGTGATGTGTAGCCACAGGCTCAGAGCATGGAATTTTGTCTGGATCCATGCTGTGGAGTCCCATAATAGAACAAGAATTTTGTAAAGGAAAGACAACCCAGTTTTTAGTGGACAGGTCTACCTCTGACCAACCATTGCCACAACTCAACCTTGAGGGCAATCTTTGCAAAGAAACCAAGGACTGAATAAACATGGAGACTAGCCTCTCCCCTTCTCTCTTCCCCCATCCTCTATGCTTGAAGTGATTTTTGTTGGTTAAAATTGATGCATTTTTGGTAGGACAGTGTAGTAAGCTGTCATGGGGTGTATTCCCAATACTGGCCCTGAGAAGGTTGAATTGGGCCCACTGGCCTAATTCAATCAACCAATTAACCTTTGAGCAGTGGAGAGATTTAGGCTGTCAAGAGGCCACTAATTGGAAGCAGGCTCAGCTGTACAGGAACAGGAGGGGCCTATATAAAGCCCAGGAGCTAGGCACTGCAGGGAAGTGGGGTGTAGTCATTTCCTGGGTGAGGGAAGGTGGGGCTTGCAGCACGTAGCCTACAGCTGCTCCTTAGCAGGAAGGAGTTTGGGTTGGCAAACCCAGAGCAGAGGGAGGACAAGAAAGGGTAGGGAAGGCTCGGGAGGAGCAAGAGTGCAAACCTTGGCAGCTGATTAGAGGGCCCCTAAGCTGAAACTTGGAGTAGAAGGTGGGCCCGGGTTCCCCTACCAGCTACTGAGGACCTGGTATAGACCAGGCAAAGGATAGTAGACTGTCTGGGATGACTTGTTCTGGAAGGACTTTGTTCCCCTGCCAGAAGGAGGAACCCTGTAGTGGCCTGGCTATAGAGCCAAGTCACAAAGAGGAGGTTGTGGTTCCTGGAGTGAGAGGGGCCCAGTGGGTGAAAAAAGATGAGTAGGGATATTGCCCAAGGAGGGCAGCACCTAGCTGAGCTAATCCCCAGGATGGCCAGGCAGAGGCACCCCTAGTAGTGAGTGGACCCCATGACATAAGCATACACTGTTACTCTGCACATACTAAACCTGGTCTGTGACTTTAGTCTTCAGGACTATTGCACCAACTAAACCTTTCACACACTCTATCTGTATACAAAAAACAATGTTTAAAAACCAAGATTTTAAGGGAATTAAATGAAATGTACGGCAATTTCCTGAACACGGTTTACAGTAGGATCTGTAAATGCTTTCGCATATTGTACAGTGCTCTCAGGTACCATACATCTTTCAGGCTCTGGAATGGTGAACTCAAAATACGGATAAACTACAATGCTGAGGGAGTGCTGAGTTTTTTAAATTGAATTGTTTACTTAAAACTTTAGCGTTTAAATCAGTCTTAGCTTTTGGTGACTTGCCAAACAAAACTTTTATCAGAATAATGAACTGGCATTGCTGACAATAGTGGAATTTGGAAAGAACTAAGGGAAAATGAGAATTTATATCAATCCTTTGGGAATATTTTGAACATATAATTATCAAGATCAGGAAAGAGTGTAGCTGTCACATGCAAACCATAAAAAAAGATAGAGATAAGAACAAAAATTCTCTTTAGAATGATACCCCTCCCTCATTTGTCGATGCTATCCTCCACTGATGCCTGCCTAGATTAGCAGCTGTGTTCAAATCATTTAAATCCATGAATAACAAAGCAGTTGCCTAGCAAAATAATTATCATTGTGGTGTGTTGTCCTGCACTAGGAAGGAAGGATAACTTCTTCCATATCTTAAGGAATTATTATTCCTCTTTTACATTCTGTACCTGATGTTCCTTATTTCAAACAAATATTAATGCTCTAAACACGCTGCTAGTATACAACAGTTGTGATAGATTAATTTCACACCTGTTGCTGAGTCTTTCAGTAACACTTGGGGGATTGCAAGAGCCATGAGCCATTAGTTCTAATAAGATATTTAATTAAAAATATATATATATATCCAAAAGCCAATTTAGAAAAACAACTGTACAGGCACGTGAAGATGAGATGTAGAAAAAAGCAGGCATTTAAAAAAGCGTAAGCTGTTTAAATAGCTGAATGAAACAAGTTACAATTGTATCTAATGACCCTCAAGGGAAAAATCTTACTTGCCTTACTCACACAGTACGGCGATACTAATTGTATGAATAAGGAGAGAAGGATTTGGTTCTTAGGGCTTGTCTACACTGGCAATTTACAGCGTTGCAACTTCCTTGCTCAGGGGTGTGAAATATAGACAGTGCACCTCATGGAGGTGGTTTTTTCAGCGCTCTGGGAGAGCTCTCTGTCAGCGCTGCGCCGTGATCACACCAGACACGTTAAAGCGCTGCCGTGGCAGCACTTTAGCATTGCCGGGGTAGACTAGCCCCTAGTGTTCAGAAACCTAAATGTAAGAGTTCTGATTTGGGAATGGAGACCAAATTGTGTCTTGTTTAACCTGACCATTTAAGTATCTAAATTTCCTCGTCTTTCCAGGAGTGATAGACACAGTAAAATCTACACTGCAACAGTGGTTTGAGACATTCAGATGGAAAGTACTATACAGGTGTAAAGTAATGGTCATTGTCCAGTATAATTCAAAATTGGGTTTTAGTCTGGAGAAGAGAAGATTGAGAGGGGACATACCTTTTCAAGTACATAAAAGGTTGCTGTGAGGAGGAGGAGGGAGAAAAATTATTTAGACAAACACCTGCCGAGAATAGTCTAGATAATACATAATCCTGCCATGAGTGCAGGGAACTGGACTAGATGACTTCTCGAGGTCCCTTCCAATCCTATGATTCTATAATTCTGTTGACCCTTATTTTGAAAATTAACTTTTTGGGCTTTCATAATGCATTCTGAAGACCTCCTAAACTTATTCGAGATGCCAAGTTTACAGCGAAGGAAAAAGAGTTAGAGATCAACATCTCTGGACATGTTCTAGTCTGGAATACCAAAATTTAATGTATCTTTTCAAAAAGAGTAGAATAGTGCATGCACTCAATTCAAAACAGTCAGCCAGGGCTATTGATTAACTACTCACAGTTGAGCGAAAGCCACTTTAATAAAAATGTGCTAGCTGTAACTAACTAAAATGTTTCTTTATGAAGTGCCATCTGACTGGGAGTTTCAGATTGTCCTCTGATGTAAATCTGCATGGAGGTGACCGACACTGGTTTACACCCTCTGAAGCTGTAACCCTCTATTCTTGTTGTATTTTCACTCCTATCCTTTAGTATTGTCCATGGCTGGACTATATGATAACTCTCTGCAATAACACAGCCCTTGCAGAAGCCTTCAGTGTTTGCACAGAATAGTTGAACCTGTGATTACTTAAAGTACAATGAGTTGTTTTCTGGAGGCTTTCTTTTAGCACTGACTTGACTCTTGTGTGAGTTTGATTGTCTCTTTGAATAATCTAGCAATAAAAAGTCTTGGGTCTAATTTTGGTGAATCTTATTTCGCAACATAGGTTGATGATAAAGCTATATAGTCAAATTCTGCTCTGTTATACAGATTTAATCCCATGTAACTGAGGTTGCATACATGTAATTGAGATGCAAGTACAGGCCTGGCCTTAGGGCTAGGTGATTTGGGCGGTCACCCTGGCTGCTAACTTCCAAGGTACTAAATCCGAGTGTGTGTGTGTATGTATGTGTGGAAACTAAAGAGGAAGGTACCAAAACATTTGGCCGCTTGTCCGGTCTGGTGTGGGTATGGGTGTTTTTTTTTTTTTTTGACTGATCCACTTGGGGATATGGGGTGTGAGAACCAAAAATGAGAGTACAGAAACCATGGTGATGGTCTCTGTCATAAAAATTAGTTAGAATATGGCTAGCTTTTTTTTTTAATGACTAGCATCACCGGAATGTAGAATAATGAAACTGCATTTTGGAACCTGTGAAGATGATAGTCCCGGGATATGCAGGAAAAAGCTAAATATAATTTATTATTTATTCTTAGAAGTGAAGGAATCCTCTCTTGTAGACAGAGCAGTTCAAGCATTTTGGATGGAAAATTTGCAAATGGAACCTTTTAAGTTTCTGAAACTTCTCATTTCAGATTGATCGGCGTGTTTCAGTAGAGCAAACTTTTGGTGCTGAAATCCACGTTTCCAATCTGAGGGGAGTTTTGCTTGATATGCTTTGCATTGTGACACATGTAACAACCAAAGACATGCCCCTCAACTTCAAAAATCTTTAAATGCCAACTTACTGGAGTGGATTTAGATAATATGGATTTGGATGGACATGTCAGGTACTATGAAGAGACATACCTGTAGCCACACAGCTTAAAGTTTTTGTTTTGTTTTGTTTTTTAAGATTAGTTCAAAATCTTTAGTTCAGGGAGGAAGTAGGGTGTAAACTAAAGACTAAATATTTGTCTTATTATATTCCAAAGACAAGAGGTTTTTTTTTCCCTTCAGAATACTGAAGTACAGGATAATTAAGTACTGTCTGAGGAATAAACATCTGCTGTCTTGGTCAGCTAAGTGGATTTGTAGTCATGATAAGTTTCACTTCTGTGTTTGGGACAGGAAATAAAATGCAAAATTATGCAAAGGATGGGTCTGACTGGAAGCATCTGCAATTAACATTCTTGTAATAGCTTCAGATATCAAGGGTTTCTTGTGTGGGCTACCACAGGGTTCTCTTAGTCCACCCTCCCTGCTCAGGGTTTACGTGAAGTCCTTAGAACAGGTGTTTGGAGCTGCACTGCCATCGCTATGCTGGCAGCATATTGTTTCTATAGGTGTGCCCTGTTCCTGCCAACCTTTGGTCTCATCTTCAGGCTTCCAGAAACTTTTATTAATCTTTCTCTCTTGCTTGCTCAGAATTAGCACTTAGTTTGGTGACTACATTCTGCTTAGAGTGTGGTCGCATTAATATACACTGAGACAGGCAGCCACTGAGGGGCTGCTGCTTGAGTACCTTAACTTGTTCCTCCTGACTTAGATGTTCCTCTTGCTTAAATAAAATTGGAATAGCCCTTGACCACCCAAATTGCTTTTGAAAATACCAGTTGAGTGCCTGAGGTCTAAATTCACTATCTCTTGAAGCACAGCAAACACAAAACGCTCAGAACACGAGACTGTTACCAACGCCAAATATCCAAATATCTTGTGTGCGCCCAATTTACACGTGTCAATGGGCACTCAAATAGCTACTTGTGTCCAGCCAAGCTTTAGAACATTTTGGCACTAATTCTTTACCATTCTGGCATATGCAGTGTATATTTGCTGGTAAATGGCAAGACTCTGATTTCAGTTACAACCATGAAGCCCAGCTGGTTGACTTCAGTAACTCCTTAAGATGCATGGGTTTGCATAGGTGTGGAGTTGGCCCACTCTCTACAAGTGGTTTTCTTGTCTTCCCTTGTTACAGAATTTATTTGACTCACATCTTCAAGCTGTGAACCTTTTTCATCCTGCCTGTCCTAGATTTAATGGAGAAAGAATGGGAGTCTGAACAAGGAGCAGCATCTGTATTTGCAACTCCCTCCTCTCCCTCCCCACCCCAGCTGAAAAACAAATGTTTCGGTTAGGGGCATCTAAAACAGGTGGCTGTAAGTAAACAAGGATGTGGTTTCTTGTTTCCTCTTCTTCTGCTGTGCAGTGGCTCTTGTGCAGGTAGATTATGCAACCTCTCAATATGCTTCAAACCTGTTTCCTAATTTGAGTTTTCTTACTAAGGCTTCAGCCTGCCCATTTTATTCAATTTGCATTTATTAAAACAAACAAAAAATATGGAATTGAAGCAAAGGTTTGTTTTGTTTCAACCTCATGCTGAGCCAGAAGAACGTGTTTGGTTTTGTTTTCTTAGCTGGTTGATATTTGCATTTACACTAGGATGATGGACAAAGAGTGGTCCAGTCCTTTTCTTTGTATCCTAATTCTTAGTTTGTTTTATAACTAGAAAACTGGTGGCATTTTATTCAACTGTACCCTAATATTTCTCCCTAAATATGAGCCATCATCTAACAACAAAAACAGTCTTTCACGCTATGGCTAGTCTACCAAATTCTCCCACATGGTAAACAGGAATCATTTTTATATTTAACAAAAATTGTGTAGGAACCAATGATATAGGTACAGCCTCAAGAAGATGGAGACCTGCTCTGATGGACTCTAAATGTTCTGTAGCTCAGCCTCATAAAAGTTGTTGCAGCTTGCTCTGGAGCTGCTATTACTTCTGGCTTTCTGCCTCTCTCTAACTTTTTGGTTCCCTGAACAAAGAATTATCATTCTTCTAATTGTGGTCAACACTGTAATTTATGGGAAGATCGTTGTGTTCATTTCTGAAGAAATCATTTGTCATATTACTGTATGGGGTGATCTCTGGATGCTGGACAGTCAGATTCCAGTCTCCTTGGCATGTGCTATGGCTCTCCTTTGAATAGAGATTACTTGTTTACATACTTTGAAGTTGGATTTTCCCTTTGTTTCTGTAATTGCTCCTGGAGCAAATAAGGAGTCATGTACCTTATTCATTGAGCTTTTGCCTTCCCTGTCACAACTGAAGAATTACTTATTTACGGACAATTTGAATGTCATTTTCAAAATAGTTCAGTGCAGCTATGCTGATTTCCACCAGCTGAGGCTCTGGTCTGTAACTCCAGTGTGTGCCCTTCTCCCGACCCAACACATGTCTAGTTGCAGATGGGTGGAGTCACTGTAAGTAGGAATGGGGGCTAGGTAGCTGGATGCACAACACATTGCCACGTGTGGAATCTGAATTCAGGGCCCAGGCTGGTTCCCTTGCTTGCATGCTGGAATAATCTGGGAGCAGAGCATTAGCATGGATGATTTCGGGAATGGAACACCTTACATCGGTTTCTAGTGACCTCCTCTGACAGGCATATATCTCCAGAGGGATCTATATTCAGCAAATTGCTGCCAGAATGTAAGCAGAGGAGAGATGTTTTGTATTAAGTGAAACAAAGCAAACATTGACAATGGGGAACAAGAGAAACCACTAGCTGCCAGACTCAAATACTTTATTGTTTTAATTCTACAGAAACATCTGTTTGTGGCTTCCTTGTTCATCATGTATTTTAAAATCTCTTCTGGCTCTGCAGGCTGTTTTGAATGAATTGCCTGTAGAGTGAAGATGTGAAGTTAAACCTTTCAATAGTTGCATTTCTGTACTCCTGGGGAAATTCTGCATCACTGCGCACGTGCACCCCGCCGATTTCTTTGCTTCTTCTGCAGAAAAATTATTTTCTGATGGGGAAGCAATGGGAAGCCACAAGAGCGGTCATGCGATGCTCCCCAGCAGTATGTTCTGCATGCCCAAGGCAGCCAGCAGAGAGAAAAATCACTGTGGGGCAGGAGGCAGGACTGGGGAATATCCAGCAATATCCTATGCTGCACCAGGCTCAGCTGCTAGTCCCAATTGGGCTGGGGAGGACGGGACATTCTCTTCCCATACATGGCATCTGGGGCTGAGTCAGACCCACCTCCAGATTTCTTCCCCAGCTCCAGGAGGCTCTGCCATCTCCCCCCACCCCTGCTTTCTGCACCTGTCATTCCTCAGCTGCAGGGGGAGGGATCCCTGTGCAGGGAGCTGCTCCCCCATCCACCCAACCCCCATGCATCCAGATCCCCCCCCCCCGCTAAGCCTCACCCCCCTGCACTCCGAACCCCCTCCAGTGAGCCCCACTCCCCCTGCAACTGGCCCACCCTGATGAGTCACCCACACCTGGATTCTCACCCCACTGAGCCCCCCACGCCCAGAACCCCTTATTGAACTCTATACCCCTCCACACCCGACTCCACATGCTGAGCCCTAACCACCTTAACCTGGACCCCCCTGCTCAGTCTTATTATTGTTGAACCCAGAATCCCCCAATAAACCCCTGTGCATCCAGATCTCCCCCTCCCCCCCGCACCTGGATCCCCCACTGAGCCACCTGAACCCAGATTGCCCCACACAACCCTCACCTGGATCCTCCACACTAAGCCCCTCTTCACTTGGATCCCGCCTTGGTGAGCCTGCCTACCAAAACAGAGTGGCAGGGCCTTGGGGTGTGTCTGGGGCAGGCCTGGTCCTTGCACTGTGTCAGGGTTGGGTACAGTCTCACAGCTGAGTCTGTGTCCCAGGGGGAGCTGCACAGTAATCTCCCACCTCTGTGCAGCCAGTGGCCTGTGCTTCCCAATACCATGCTGGAGCCTCCACATTTGACAAATAAAATTTGCAGAATTTTTAATTTTTTTGGTGCAGAATACCCTCAGGAGTAATTTCTGTTGCAAGAACTGAATGGAGTTACATTGTGATAAGTAACTTATTTAAAAAAAAAAAAAAAAAGGCCACAGAGAACCTACAACATGAGATTAGTGTGTTAAGACTTTTAAAAAGAGAAATAGTGTCGTTACTTACCATTACACTGTGTTTGTTTCAGACACTGATTTATAATCTAGCTTTCCCAGAGAATTAAGACATTAGGGGCTAGAGTCTCTCCGGCCTGATCAGCTTTGTTGGCTACTCCGGTAATGCAAAGGAAGTGGAAACCACCTGCAGTTCTTCAGCTGGGTTTATCGCAATGTGTTAGAATTGGAAGCAGGCATACAGTTGGCTTCTCTTCTGCCACCCTGGAAAGGGAGCATGTCAGGGCTGGGCAGGGGAGTGGCTGAAGCATGAAAATTTCTGGCAATCCTTAGTGGTTGTTCCAAACTGTACCAAGCCTGGGCTGTAACTAACTCCCTGAGAACTCTCAAACACTGCGCTCAGCATAAGCCAAATGAGGCAGACAATCTGCTTCAATTTATTTAGATTTTTGCAATTAAAAACAAATGAAGAAACACAAACAGCTTCAGGAAAGTCCTTAAGTTTTGCTGTGAGCATTTAGCCAAGTGAAAATTTACAATTTCACATACATAGGTCTTAGAACAGAGTGCAGATTGGCAGAGTATTATAGGGAAGTGTCAAGGTTCCTCCCCCACTCTGAACTCTAGGGTACAGATGTGGGGACCTGCATGAAAAACCTCCTAAGCTTATCTTTACCAGCTTAGGTCAAAACTTCCCCAAGGTAACAAATATTACCCCCGTTATCCTTGGAATGGCCGCTACCACCACCAAACTGATACTGGTTACTGGGGAAGAGCTGTTTGGACGCGTCCTTCCCCCCAAAATACTTCCCAAAACCTTGCACCCCACTTCCTGGACAAGGTTTGGTAAAAAGCCTCACCAATTTGTCTAGGTGACTACAGACCCAGACCCTTGGATCTTAAGAACAATGAACAATCCTCCCAACACTTGCACCCCCCCTTTCCTGGGAAATGTTGGATAAAAAGCCTCACCAATTTGCATAGGTGACCACAAACCCAAACCCTTGGATCTGAGAACAATGAAAAAGCATTCAGTGTTTTACAAGAAGACTTTTAATAAAAAATAGAAGTAAATAGAAATAAAGAAATCCCCCCTGTAAAATCAGGATGGTATATATCTTACAGGGTAATTAGATTCAAAAACATAGAGAACCCCTCTAGGCAAAACCTTAAGTTACAAAAAAGATACACAGACAGAAATAGTTATTCTATTCAGCACAATTCTTTTCTCAGCCATTTAAAGAAATCATAATCTAACACATACCTAGCTAGATTACTTACTAAAAGTTCTAAGACTCCATTCCTGTTCTGTCCCCGGCCAAGACGACTACAGACAGACACACAAACCCTTTGTTTCTCTCCCTCCTCCCAGCTTTTGAAAGTATCTTGTCTCCTCATTGGTCATTTTGGTCAGGTGCCAGCGAGGTTACCTTTAGCTTCTTAACCCTTTACAGGTGAGAGGAGCTTTCCCCTGGCCAGGAGGGATTTCAAAGGGGTTTACCCTTCCCTTTATATTTATGACACGCCCCCCAAATCTCAGCTAGGGTGAAACACTGGCTGGGATTTCTTCCTGGAGCTCTAGGAAAACAGAGTTAATAAGACACATGCATCTCTAAATATACTACCAAGTACATAAAGACTAACAATATTTTCCACATCTCAAGGACGATTTTAACCAGTTGATTCTGGGAAACTTTCACGGGAGAGTGCATCAGCCACTTTGTTAGAAGCTCCTGAGATGTGTTGGATGTCGAAATCAAAATCTTGGAGAGCTAAACTCCACCGAAGAAGTTTTTTGTTAGTTTCTTTGACGGTGTGAAGCCACTTTAGTGCAGCATGGTCGGTTTGCAGGTGGAAACGCCGTCCCCAAACATATGGGCGTAGCTTTTCCAGAGCGTAGACAATGGCATAACATTCTTTTTCAGTGACTGACCAGTTGCTTTCCCTCTCAGACAGTTTTTTGCTGAGAAACACTACAGGGTGGAATTCTTGATCAGGTCCTTTCTGCATTAAAACTGCTCCCACACCACGCTCGGATGCATCTGTGGTTACTAGGAACGGTTTGTCAAAGTCTGGGGCCCTTAGTACAGGGTCAGACATGAGTGTCGCTTTAAGCTTGTTAAAGGCCTTCTGACACTTTCCGGTCCACTGAACAGCATTTGGCTGTTTCTTTTTGGTTAGGTCTGTCAGTGGGGCAGCGATTTGGCTGTAGTGCGGTACAAATCGTCTGTAATAACCGGCCAAGCCTAAGAAGGATTGAACCTGTTTCTTTGACTTTGGGACAGGCCACTTTTGGATAGCATCCACTTTGGCCTGTAGGGGGCTGATAGTTCCTTGACCCACCTGGTGTCCAAGGTAAGTCACTCTGTTTAGGCCTATTTGACACTTCTTAGCCTTAACAGTTAGTCCTGCCTCCCTTATGCGCTCAAGGACTTTTTGTAGATGTTCCAGGTGGTCTGCCCAGGAATCCGAAAATATGGCCACATCGTCAAGGTAGGCGACTGCATATTCTCCTAATCCCGCTAGGAGACCATCTACAAGTCTTTGGAAAGTGGCGGGTGCATTTCGCAGCCCGAAAGGGAGTACATTAAATTCATACAGCCCGAGATGTGTGATGAAGGCTGACCTTTCCTTGGCAGATTCATCTAGCGGTACCTGCCAGTACCCCTTGGTTAAGTCCAAGGTAGAGATGAACTGGGCCCTTCCCAGTTTCTCTAATAGTTCATCTGTGCGTGGCATGGGATAGTTGTCTGGGCGAGTTACAGCATTTAGCTTACGGTAGTCCACGCAAAAACGTATTTCCCCATCTGGTTTGGGAACTAGAACCACTGGAGATGCCCATGCACTTTCAGAGGGGCGGATTACACCCATCTGTAACATATCCTGGATCTCCCGTTCTATAGCAGTTTTAGCTTGAGGAGACACCCGGTAAGGTTGGACCCTAATTGGGTGAGCATTACCTGTGTCAATGGAGTGGTATGCCCGTTCAGTCAGTCCTGGGGTGGCTGAGAACGTTGGCGCGTAGCTAGTGCACAGCTCCTGGATCTGCTGTCGCTGCATACGCCCAAGGGTCATGGAGAGGTTCACCTCTTCCACACCACCAGCACATTTCCCTTCGTAGTAGACACCTTCAGGCCACTCAGCGTCGTCTCCTCCCTGGGCTGTAAACTGACAAACCTTTAATTCTCTGGAATAAAAGGGCTTTAGAGAATTAATATGATACACCTTAGGCTTTCGGTTGGAGGTGGGGAATGCTATGAGATAATTAACAGCTCCCAGGCGCTCCTGGACCACGAATGGCCCTTCCCACGATGCTTCCATTTTATGGGCCTGGAGCGCCTTTAAGACCATGACCTGGTCTCCTACTTTGAAGGAACGCTCTCTGGCATGTTTATCATACCAGGCTTTTTGCTCTTTTTGAGCATCCTGTAAGTTTTCTCTAGCAAGGGCTAAAGAGGTTCGGAGGGTGTTTTGTAGGTTGGTTACAAAGTCCAGAATGTTAGTTCCTGGAGAAGGTGTAAATCCCTCCCATTGCTGCTTCACCAACTGCAATGGCCCCTTAACCTCACGGCCATATACAAGTTCAAATGGGGAAAACCCTAAACTGGGATGTGGTACAGCTCTGTAGGCAAAGAGCAACTGCTGCAATACTAGGTCCCAATCATTGGAGTGCTCATTTACGAATTTACGTATCATGGCCCCCAAAGTTCCATTAAACTTCTCCACCATGCCATTTGTTTGATGATGGTAAGGAGTGGCAACCAAGTGATTTACCCCATGAGCTTCCCAAAGGTTTTTCATAGTTCCTGCCAGGAAATTAGTCCCTGCATCTGTGAGGATGTCGGAGGGCCAACCTACCCTGGCAAAAATGTCTGCTAGTGCCTGGCACACACTTTTAGCCCTGGTGTTGCTTAGAGCTACTGCTTCCGGCCATCGGGTGGCAAAATCCATGAAAGTCAGTATGTACTGCTTTCCTCTGGGTGTCTTTTTCGGAAAAGGACCCAGAATATCCACAGCTACTCGCTGAAATGGAACTTCAATGATGGGGAGTGGCTGGAGAGGAGCTTTGACCTGGTCTTGGGGTTTTCCCACTCTTTGGCACACCTCACAAGACTGGACATAGGTAGAAACATCCTTGCCCATTCCCTCCCAGTGGAATGACCCCCCCAAACGGTCTTTGGTCCTGTTCACCCCAGCATGGCCACTAGGGTGATCATGGGCTAAGCTCAAGAGCTTGGCCCGGTATTTAGTTGGAACTACCAACTGTCTCTGAGGATGCCAGTCTTCCTGGTGTCCCCCAGAAAGAGTTTCCTTGTATAAAAGTCCTCTTTCTACAACAAACCTGGATCGATTAGAAGAGCTGAGAGGCGGTGGGTTGCTCCGTGCCGCCGTCCAAGCTCTCTGGAGGCTTTCATCTGCTTCCTGTTCGGTCTGGAACTGTTCCCTTGATGCTGGAGACATCAGTTCCTCATGGGATTGTGGACCTAGGCTTGGTCCCTCTGGAAGCGATATAGGGGATGGAGCTGTTTCTGTTGACTGTGAACCGCTCTCCGCTGGTGTACTATGTTGGGATTCAGGCTCCGGCTGAGCCTCTTGTGTAGGGTTATCGGCTGCTGCCAGTTCAGGTTCGGTGGGGCCCTCTGGTGTTGGTTGTTTGGCTGGTTCCGGTTCTGGGACTGGTTCCGTCTGGGTCTCTGGGACTGGATCCACTACTGCTGTTGCAGACATTGGCCTGGGGTCCAGGTCCATCACCTCTGACTGGGTCCTGATAGAAGTTTCCGGAACAGAGCTAGGCCTCACGGCTTGTTTAGCCTGGTTGCGGGTGACCATTCCCACCCTCTTGGCCTGCTTCACATGATTGGCCAAGTCTTCCCCCAACAGCATGGGGATGGGATAATCATCATAGACTGCAAAAGTCCACATTCCTGACCAGCCCTTGTACTGGACAGGCAACTTGGCTGTAGGCAAATTGAAAGAGTTGGACTTGAAGGGTTGAATCGTCACTTGGATCTCTGGGTTGATTAAATTGGGGTCCACTAAGGAAGCATGGATAGCTGACACTTGTGCTCCGGTGTCCCTCCACGCGGTGACCTTCTTCCCACCCACACTCACAGTCTCCCTCCGCTCCAAGGGTATCTGGGAGGTATCTGGGCCTGTGGACCTCTGGTGGGATTCCGGTGCAATGAACTGTAATCTGTTGGGGTTCTTGGGGCAGTTGGCCTTTACATGCCCCAGCTCGTTACACTTAAAACATCGTCCAGCTGACGGGTCACTGGGGCGAGGAGGGTTGCTGGAGAACGGGGTGGTGGGACGATAAGGGGTCTTGAGGGTTCTTTGGGAGGTAGGTGGGGCTTTGGGCGGCCCCCGGTAATAGGGTGTGGTCTGGGGTGGTCCCTTCTGGTCTCCGCTCCAACTGCGACCAGTTTTCTTCTTCTCTGCCACCTCCACCCATCTGGCTCCAATCTCTCCTGCCTCAATTACAGTTTTGGGTTTCCCATCTAGGATGTATCTTTCTATTTCCTCAGGAACACCCTCTAAGAATTGTTCCATTTGCATTAGGAAGGGCAAATTTACTGGAGATTCAACACTTGCTCCTGATATCCAGGCATCCCAATGTTTTACAATGTGGTAGGCATGTCGGGTAAATGACATGTCTGGTTTCCACCTTAGGGCTCTGAACCTCCGACGAGACTGCTCGGGTGTTATCCCCATTCTGACTCTCGCCTTGGATTTAAACAGTTCATACTTGTTCATGTGTTCTTTAGGCATTTCAGCTGCCACCTCAGCTAAGGGTCCAGTGAGCTGCGGCCTCAGCTCTACCATGTATTGGTCAGTAGAGATGTTGTACCCAAGGCAGGCCCTTTCGAAGTTTTCTAAGAAGGCCTCAGTATCATCACCTGCCTTGTAGGTGGGGAACTTTCTGGGATGGGAAGTGGTACCTGGAGAAGGATTGCTAGGGTTTGTTGGTATATTCTGCTGGGCCTTTATCCTCTCCATCTCCTCCACATGCTTCCTCTCTTTTTCCTTCTCCTCCTCCTTCAGCCGCATGAGTTCTATCTGTCTTTCATGTTCCCTTTGTTTTTCCTCAGCCTGAAATTTGGCTAATTCCAGCTGTAGTCGAGCTGAGGATTTGGCCATTCTAACCTCTCTGTTTTTAACTAACTTTACACCCGAGGTTTAGAAATAAACAAACAAAACTTGGCTGTAAAATTTTGCTGTGCTGGAATAGAATACCTATTCTCTGATAGTGATTGTCAGCCTACAGAAAAAGACAATTCCCTTGTCTCTGCTCTGGGCCCAAATTAAAGCAAAAAACCTCCAACTACTTGGAAACCTGCTTACCCAGCCCAAAGAAGAAAAAAAATTTCTTTTCAAACCTGTGCTCCTTGTAAAACAAAAAAAAATCAAAATCCTAAAAAAAACCCCTGCCACTTTTGTCTCCAGGCAAATGGGTAGAGCACACACCCCCTATTTACTTTTAGGAAGAAAAGAAAAAAAAAAAACCTCTGGGTTGGAAGACTGTGAATTTCCCTGCAGGAGTTAAGTACCCTGCCTCCAGGCAAGAAAACCTGCAATTCACAAGATAATCCCCTTTTGTCTCTGCTTGGCCACAAAGCAGAGAGAAACCAAGCTGCTTTCAGTTTCAAAGCTGCCTTCTGGACTTCCTAAAAATTCCTTTTTAAAATCCGTATTTCTAGTTCAAAAAATCTCAACTGGATCTCAAAATGATTTCAGGTTAATCCCACCACTGTGCCACCATGTCAAGGTTCCTCCCCCACTCTGAACTCTAGGGTACAGATGTGGGGACCTGCATGAAAAACCTCCTAAGCTTATCTTTACCAGCTTAGGTCAAAACTTCCCCAAGGTAACAAATATTACCCCCGTTATCCTTGGAATGGCCGCTACCACCACCAAACTGATACTGGTTACTGGGGAAGAGCTGTTTGGACGCGTCCTTCCCCCCAAAATACTTCCCAAAACCTTGCACCCCACTTCCTGGACAAGGTTTGGTAAAAAGCCTCACCAATTTGTCTAGGTGACTACAGACCCAGACCCTTGGATCTTAAGAACAATGAACAATCCTCCCAACACTTGCACCCCCCCTTTCCTGGGAAATGTTGGATAAAAAGCCTCACCAATTTGCATAGGTGACCACAAACCCAAACCCTTGGATCTGAGAACAATGAAAAAGCATTCAGTGTTTTACAAGAAGACTTTTAATAAAAAATAGAAGTAAATAGAAATAAAGAAATCCCCCCTGAAAAATCAGGATGGTATATATCTTACAGGGTAATTAGATTCAAAAACATAGAGAACCCCTCTAGGCAAAACCTTAAGTTACAAAAAAGATACACAGACAGAAATAGTTATTCTATTCAGCACAATTCTTTTCTCAGCCATTTAAAGAAATCATAATCTAACACATACCTAGCTAGATTACTTACTAAAAGTTCTAAGACTCCATTCCTGTTCTGTCCCCGGCCAAGACGACTACAGACAGACACACAAACCCTTTGTTTCTCTCCCTCCTCCCAGCTTTTGAAAGTATCTTGTCTCCTCATTGGTCATTTTGGTCAGGTGCCAGCGAGGTTACCTTTAGCTTCTTAACCCTTTACAGGTGAGAGGAGCTTTCCCCTGGCCAGGAGGGATTTCAAAGGGGTTTACCCTTCCCTTTATATTTATGACAGGAAGCTAGCACAGTGCTTTGCTTATATTATGATTGGCTGTTAGGCACTAAGTTTATAGTGAAAAGAGAATAGTCTGACCATCCTCTACTTCAATTTACTTAACATTTCTTTGTGAAGCTGGAGGCAGTATTTTGGTTATGAAACTTCATTAGATCTCTCCATCCAAAAACCAAACAAACAAATTACAAGAGCTCCTGCTGGAAAAATACTTGGAGGGGAAAATAAGTGGAGGCAATCAAAATGCTTACAGAAATGTATACAAGTGCAGTAGTTTTTATTTGTGAGATTATTAAAGTCAGGCCTGCTTTGGATGTGCAGAATCTTGAATCGTATGTAGAAAACACTGAGTGTTCAAATTATACCCCTGCTGTCTCTAGATGAATAGCATATGCCCTCTGTGCCCTGTCATGTTAATGTAGCATCAATGGGAGAAGTTCACACACTCAGGGACTCCTTTGGATTTAGGCTCCTTCTAGTGCTGAATATTTTCTGGCATTATTGTAGAGCATTGTAGGGATTTGGTTTTATGTAGTTTTGTGCTCCCAACTCCCATAGGGTGTGACTTTCAATGTATCCATTACATGGAGGAACTTTATCTGTGCATAGTCCATCAAGAATCATGTGCAGATTTTCTGGAATACACACATCTTTTGGGAAATCTAGCTTACAAATGAGTCAAGATGTATGTGTCCTATGGTTGTCTTTTTCTATATACTGTTTCTTGCTAGAAGATGTTCAAGTGGGAGAAGAAATTGATTACTAAGGCCTGGTTTGCAGGATCAAGCATTTAGACTCTTCATCTCTTTGGGGAGAGATTTAGGCCTCAGTCCTGCAAAGACCCAGAGCCTAATGAAATCAGTAGCAAAGGGACTACTCACATGCTTAAAATTAAGCACGTGCACAAGCCTTTGCAGGATTGCAAGCCGTCAAGAACACTATCCCTGATAATGTCACGGCTAACCTGGTGGCTGAACTTTGTCCTTATCCATAACTATTTTACATTTGGGGACAATGTATACCTTCAAACTAGCGGCACTGCTATGGGTACCCGCATGGCCCCACAGTATGCCAACATTTTTATGGCTGGCTTAGAACAACGCTTCCTCAGCTCTCATCCCCTAACGCCCCTACTCTACTTGCGCTATATTAATGACATCTTCATCATCTGGACCCATGGAAAAGAAGCACTTGAGGAATTCCACCATGATTTCAACAATTTCCATCCCACCATCAACCTCAGCCTGGTCCAGTCCACACAAGAGATCCACTTCCTGGACACTACAGTGCTAATAAACAATGGTCACATAAACACCACCCTATACCAGAAACCTACTGACCGCTATTCCTACCTACATGCCTCCAGCTTTCACTCTGACCACACCACACAATCCATTGTCTACAGCCAAGCTCTGCGATACAACCGCATTTGCTCCAACCCCTCAGACAGGGACAAACACCTACAAGATCTCTATCAAGCATTCTTACAACTACAGTACCCACCTGCGGAAGTGAAGAAACAGATTGATAGAGCCAGAAGAGTTCCCAGAAGTCACCTACTACAGGACAGGCCTAACAAAGAAAATAACAGAACGCCACTAGCCGTCACCTTCAGCCCCCAACTAAAACCCCTCCAACGCATTATTAAGGATCTACAACCTATCCTGAAGGATGACCCAACACTCTCACAAATCTTGGGAGACAGGCCAGTCCTTGCCTACAGACAGCCCCCCAACCTGAAGCAAATACTCACCAGCAACCACATACCACACAACAGAACCACTAACCCAGGAACCTATTCTTGCAACAAAGCCCGTTGCCAATTGTGCCCACATATCTATTCAGGGGACACCATCACAGGGCCTAATAACATCAGCCATGCTATCAGAGGCTCGTTCACCTGCACATCTACCAATGTGATATATGCCATCATGTGCCAGCAATGCCCCTCTGCCATGTACATTGGTCAAACTGGACAGTCTCTACGTAAAAGAATAAATGGACACAAATCAGATGTCAAGAAATATAACATTCATAAACCAGTCGGAGAACACTTCAATCTCTCTGGTCACGCGATTACAGACATGAAAGTTGCGATATTACAACAGAAAAACTTCAAATCCAGACTCCAGCGAGAGACTGTTGAATTGGAATTCATTTGCAAATTGGATACAATTAACTTAGGTTACCTTGCATAATGACTTTGCCACTCCCAGTCTCTCTTCAAGCCTATTTCCCCTTGTTTTTTCCTACCCCTTTCCCCCCCCCCCCCCCGACGTTCTTGTTAAACCCTGGATTTGTGCTGGAAATGGCCCAACTTGATTATCATACACATTGTAAGGAGAGTGATCACTTTAGATAAGCTATTACCAGCAGGAGAGTGGGGGTGGGGGGAGAGAAAACCTTTTGTAGTGGTAAACACCCATTTTTTCATGGTTTGTGTGTATAAAAAGATCTTTTGTACTTTCCACAGTATGCATCTTATATGAAGTGAGCTGTAGCTCACGAAAGCTTATGCTCAAATAAATTGGTTAGTCTCTAAGGTGCCACAAGTACTCCTTTTCTTTTTGCGAATACAGACTAACACAGCTGTTACTCTGAAACCTGTCCTAGTTAATAGAAGCCATCAAGATCCTAAGCCACCATTAATGGCCCACACTTTGCATAATTACAATAGGACCTCAGAGTAATGCTTCATATTTCTAGTTTTAGATACAAGAATGACACATACATACAAATAGGATGAACACTCAGTAGATTATAAGCTTTACCTTACAAGAGACGTTTTGCCTAAAGCATATTCCAGTTACATCATATTTACACTCATAAGCATATTTCCATAAAACATATGGAGTGCAAGTCACAGGGCCCCTGCTCACCCCTTCCACTTGCAGTTGCCCCTCATCCCCTCCCCCTGCGCTCCTGCCAGGGAATGGGGTTGGAGTGCAGGGGCTTGTCCCACTCTGCCCAGCACTCCTGCTGGGGAGCAGGGTCGGGGCACGGGGGTGCCCATTTTTCTGGGGCCCCCAAATTGGCTGAGCTCCCAGGATATGGGCCCCGTTGGCCCAGTGGCTAATCCACCACTGTTTGTGCGAATGCAGATACCTTTTTTTCATTCAGGGTTTTTCAATGTAAGAAGAATAAACTTGTCGATTTATGCAACTTGTGCAAATTATTTGTAATTCTTGTGATTGTGGTTCACTTGGCAACAAAATTTCCTCAGAATGCAGTAATCTATTTCAGAGTGCTTTACATAACTGATTTTCTACATAGTTTAGTTTAAACAATACTTTGTCTAGGATGTAAAATAACACTTTAATGATATATCACACATGATAATTTCTATAACTGTGTGTATATCTATCTAGAATTACAGAAAAGGCATATTTTATAAAAATATTTAATGTTAGTTCTTAAATTGTGATTAAGCTCTGTAGCTAGTTGCTAGGACTTATTTTACCTCAAATCTACCACTCAGCACCCTAATATCTGGAGGCCATATTGCATCAGAATAATTTGGATTCAAAAGAACCTCTAATGATGAGTCTGCACTATCTCCCTGTATATTAGTATAATTGCTTTTATTATGCTGTTACTAAAAACTGTAAATTTAGAATCTCAAATTACACTGGCTTTTATCTTTTCTAGTTGATTCACATTTTAATTTCTGCTCATGTTCTTAGAGGGTGGAACATCTCCCCATTTGTTGTCGTCTATGCATTTATTAACATGATAGGCTAAAATCATAGGCATAGAAGTAAATTGTGTGTGCACACACCCATAGAGTAATGCCATTTTCTTAGTCACTGCATTTCCAGAAGAAAGTAGAATGTTTTGGAAGATGCCTCTTTGAAAAGAGAAAGGACTGGGACCTGAGTAGCCATTTATACATTTCTTACAACACACACCCATGCAAAAATAGGTATGCACACAGTCAGACCCAGAAGGGTGTACTCAGAAAATTCAGTGGCAATTGCGACTGATAGATATAGGGTGGTTCTTCCTGGTTGCGGAGACCTTCTCTTCTGGTGGAACCCACAGTCCAGGTCAACTCCTCCGGTATCAAGTAGAGAGTTGGGGGAATGGAGAGATGGGGAGAACCCGGGACCACCCTGTACTCTGGGTTCCAGCCCAGGGCCCTGTGGATTGCAGCTGTCTACAGTGGCTCCTGTAACAGCTGCATGACAGCTACTACTCCCTGGGCTACTTCCCATGGCCTCCTCCCAACACCTTCTTTATTCTCATCACAGGACCTTCCTTCTGATGTCTGATAATGCTTGTATTTCTGTCTTCTAGTAATATGCCCTCTCACTCTCAGCTTCTTGCTCCTCGCACACACCACAAACTGAAGTGAGCTCCTTTTTAAACCCAGGTGCCCTGATTAGCCTGCCTTAATTGATGCTAGCAGCGTCTTGATTGGCTGCAGGTATTCTAATTGCCTGTCTGTCTTAATTGTTTCCAGAAAGTTCCTGATTGTTCTGGAACCTTCTGTGTTCCCTTACCCAGGGAAAAGGGATTTGCTTTACCTGGAACCAAGAACTCTCCCTTTGATCGCTCTCCTGTTGCCCTCTGGCCTGGAGGGAGAAGGCTGCTGTTCATGCTGCTAGGGCCTGGGCTCTTCCTGCTACTGTTGCTGTTCCAGTTGCTCCCCTGGCTGGGCCAGATACCACCACCTTCTCTGCTACCTGGTTGCTAGCCAGCTGCCGGACCCCCCCACCCTCGGGTGCTGCTACTGCTCCAACTGCAGCCCCTGGGGGGGGCTGCTGGCCCTCTCCCTAGAGGGGGGGAGTGAGGGACCCCAGCCCCAGCCGCTGTGGACACCACCACCACCACCACCTGAAAAGGGGTCATTTCTGCCTTCCTAGACCACCACCTGGAGTTCCTGGAGCTGCTGCTGCAGAGTCTGCTGCCTGGAGCTGCTGAAGCCCCAAGCAGGAGAAGAAGAGGACCATCTACCAGTGGGGGAGCACTGAGAAACTTTGCAGACCACCGTGGAGGGGGTCTTAACACTGAGTAACTTTTGAACTGTGCTCTTGTGGTGGGGGTCTTGACTGTGCTTGTAGGGACACAGGGGGTGTGGCGTGGAGCTGTCCCCCCAATCTATCTGTGTGTCCCCCAACCACTACCACCACCGCTGCCCCCTCCACTCCCCTCACTGGCTGTTTACCATCTGCCTCAGCTCCTGCCTCTGGACTTAGCTGCTTGCTTGGCTTGCTATGCCCTGATTCCACCATATGGGCCAGAAGCAGCAGCCAGCCTAAACAGACTTTGTGCAAGCGCACGTGGGCACATGTCCCCCAGCTCCCCGCCCCCGGACTGCCCACCTCACAGCTTTGCCCCTTGTTATCTGCCCCCTTTGCAGCTTTTGCCCCCCCCCTTTTGCCCCTGCCCCCTCTTACTAACTTCAGTTTGTTTACCTGCCCCTTTCCCCCTGCAACCTTTGTTTGTTTGCCCTGCCCCAGCCTCTGAAGCTAGCCCCTTGGTTTCCCTGCCCTAACTCCAGCCCACTCAGCCCCTTGCTCCGTGCGCCCATGCCCCCGCCCATGCGCTTGTGCCACTCCCCTTTTTAGTTTCAAACCTCTTCACTGCACCCCAATGCTGTTATATCTCCCCCTCCCCTAGTGCAGCTAGAGGAGCCAGAATTCCACCCTGTCTCGGCGACTGACCCCTAACCCCTGTTTTGTCCCCCCGTCCATCCCACCCTTCTTGGCGCCCTCCTCCCCTGCCTGCAGCCTAGCGGGGAGGAGTGGTTGACCTGCTTCCCCTTTCCCCTCCTCCTTCTGGTGTCTCCCTTTCCCTCCCTGCTCACGATGGCGGGGGACGAGATGGGTGGGGCCCCTCCATCAGCCCCAGCTACCCCTCCCCCCCAAGCCTTTACTTCCGCTGCCGCCGCCGAACCACCCGCCACCGCCCCCACTGAGGCAGCAGCCCCCCCGCCTGCTGCTACCTCATCTCTCCCGCTCACCGCTTCCGCTACCAGCTATAGCGGCCGGAGCCCCTTTCCCACCATGACCAGGAAGCACGGCGTCCATTGCCTCCTGGTGCCCGCCTCGCCCCCCATGGAGACCTATATGCGGGCGTTGGTGAGGGCGGTGGGGCCCACGGCCATTGTGGCGGCCTCCAAAATGTATGGAAGGTTGTCGTCTTCTTAGCATCAGAGGCCACCACCCAGGAGGCGGTGGAGAAGGGCCTGGCAGTTGGGGGGGTGTTCGTCCCCCTGGAGCCACTAGAGGACCTGGGCGTCTGCCTCGTCCTGACCTCCGTCCCTCTCTTTCTTCCCGCCCTGTTACTGCCCTCTCCACCCTGGGGAAACCCATCTCCATTGTCAACCCTCTCCTGTTGGGCTGCAAAGACCCCGCCCTCGGTCATGTCCTCTCGTTCCGCCAGCAAGTGCAGCTTCAACTGCCACTGGCGGCACGTGATGGAGAGGCACTCGAGGGGTCCTTCCTGGTTCCCTACCAGGGGGCCCATTACCGTGTGCATTACTCCACGGGGAGGCCCGGTGCTACCTCTGCTGGGCGATTAGTCCCGTCAGGGCACCGGCCCCGTCATCGCCTGTGCCCCTAGCTGCCTGGCCCCCGAAGCCACCCCTCCTCCTTCCCAGTCTACCACTGCTCCCGCTCGGGCACAAGGGGCACCTCTTCCACTATGCCCAGACGAGCGGGAGAGCCCCGCCCCCGCTGCTTGCAATCTGGCAGGGCCTGTGGAGGAGGGTGCAGCAGGGACACCGCCGGGCATGGGAGAGGGCCTGCCCGAGGGGGAATCCTCCCTCCCTCATGCTGCCCCACCGTTACCCCCCTGAGTCCCTGAGCCATCGCCTCTGCCCCCTGACACACCCCTGCTAGCCGGCCCCTGGATGATGCCATGGAGGGCTGGACCCTAATACAGGGGAAGCGGGGCAAGCTCTGCTCCTCCCATCTGATGCGGAGGCCCCCCGGAAGACCAGGAAGGGGGGCACCGATGCCAAGCCTTCCGCTTTGCTACGGGTGTATTCCATCCACCAGTGCCGGCTGGGGAAGATGTGGCAGCACTGGAAGGCAGTATCTCCCCTCCACCGGAGTCCCTCCCCTCCGAGACCCCCGAGGGAGCCCCTTCTGCCCTGGTACCATCGGAAGCCTCTGTAAGCCCCGAGGCAACCGTCGCGTTGGGTGCCAGCAGGGAGAACCCCGGGGTGGCAGAAAGTGATCTCCCATCCATATACGAGGAGATCGAGGCCCTGGGTCTGACTCCGGTCACCCAGGGGGAGGACGACCCTATGCCAGCGGGCCTCCATCTGGGCAATCTCACTCCAGCCCCTCTTTTCCCACGCTCCCTTCCCCTAACCGTTGCTTCCGCTCCCACCGCCGAGGAGCCCCTGGACTCCTCCATTAACCAGGCCGCAGATAGCACCCCGCTGACGGCCACCGAGCCGGTTCAGGCGACAGCCAGTGCCACGCAGCCGGGACTCGAGCCACCAGGGGCACCCCTCGTGGGTGTGGAGCAATCGACTTCCTTCCCGGGTGGGGGCCCTACAGAAGATAGTCCACCTCCTGATGCTGTGGCTGCCAAACCCACCATAGAGCCTGTGCCCGGCATTGCTGAGAGCCCCCTCCCCACCCCCTCAACCCTTGAGCCTGATCAGGAAGCGCCACCATCCAGCTGCTTGGCTCCCGAAGCCCAGAATCTCGCTGCCCCTGCCCCTGATTCCGGCCCTCCCCTTGATGCTGACCCTGTCCCTATGCCATCCACCTCCCGCGATGTTATTGCTGCCCCTGGGGCTGTCTCCTTCCCTTTTCCAGGATATGACCCCCAGGGAGCGGCCTTTGTGTTTACCTGTCCCGACCCACTAGGGGCTGCTATCCTCCCTCTGCCGCCCCTTATTGCCCTAAGGTTCAAGGCGAGCCAAATGGCGCCAGTCCATCAGGCGCCCTGTCGGGGGGGGGGTCCACACCATGTCTGCTCATCTCAGTGGGCCACGGGGCTATACTAAGGGCCCCACTGGGGAATAACCAGGAGACCGTAACCCCACCCCCCCATGCGCTGCGAGAGGAGTTGCGGGAGTTTTTAGAAGATGTCCGTGGCTCCTGCAACAAGGTACAGCTTGCTCTCCAGCGATGGGGGGACTTTCATCAAATCCTCCAGGCCATGAGGGTCCTCACGGGGGAGGGTAAAAGGACCGGGAAGCAGGGCGCCGCGGCCTACCAGTGAGTCCGCCTTTTCCGTGACTGCTTACTCACCTATGGGGTAGGTCATGGACTGTTGTGCAGCCCGTTGGGAGCCGCAAGCATCCCTGCCGGCGAGAATCCCCCACAGCCCTCCTCATGGCACCTCTTACCATCGCAACGTTGAACACCCGGGGCTTAGGATGGGTCTCTGCAGGTCCCAGGTGCTCTCCTTCCTTCGAGAGGGGGTACTCTGTGGTTTTCCTGCAGAAAACCCATACGGATCCGACTGCCAAAGACAGCTGGCGGCTGGACTGGGGGGACAGGGTCTACTTTAGCCATCTCACAGTTCGTACAGCTGGAGTGGCGAACCTGTTCTCCTCCGACCTATGGCCCAAGGTGCTGGGGGTTGCCGAGGCTGTGCCGGGCCGCCTGCTGCACCTCCGGGTCCAAATGGAGAGGCTCGTGGTCAACCTCATTAATGTCTATGCCCTGGCATCGAGCCCGGAGCGGCTGCAATTCTATCAGCAGGCGTTCGCCTTCCTCGGCACCTTGGATCCTCATGAGTGCCTGGTCCTGGGAGGGGACTTTAACACCACCCTTGAGGAGCGGGACCACTTGGGGATTGAGCAGATCCCAGCCGCCGCGGATGTCCTCCGGGAGATAGTCAAACACCACTCCCTGGTGGATGTCTGGTATGACCACCACCCGGATGACATTTCCACATTCACCTTTTGTCCAGGTGGAGGCCCATCAGTCGCGCCACTCCTGGTTGGACCACACTTATTTATCACGCTTCCATCTTTCACGAGCCCACTCCTCCAGCATCCGGCCGGCCCTTTTTCTGACCATCATTTAGCCACTGCGATGGCCTCCCTCTGTGTGGAGAGGCCAGGGCCGGCCTATTGGCATTTCAACAACAGCTTGTTGGAGGATGCGGGCTTGTGACGTCCTTCCGGGAGTTCTGGCTGGCCTGGCGAGGGCAGCGGCGTGCCTTTCCCTCGGCACGGCAGTGGTGGGACCTGGGGAAGATGCATGCCCGGCTCTTCTGCCATGACTACACCCGGGGCACCAGCCAACGGAGGGATGCGGCAATAGAGCAGTTGGAACAGGAGGTCTTAGAACTGGAGAGGCATCTGGCCACCAGCCCCGAGGATCCGCCCCTCTGCGGAGCGTGCCGGGAGGAGCTCCAAGCCCTTGAGGACCATCGGGCCCGAGGTGCCTTCGTTCGGTCCCACATCCGTCTCCTTCGGGAGATGGATTGCGGCTCCTGCTTCTTCTACACCCTGGAGAAAAGGAGGGGGGCCAAGAAACATGTCATCTGCCTTCTAGCAGAAGACAATACCCCCCTCACGGATCCGGTGGAGATGTGCGGCGGGGCGAGAACCTTCTACGCAAGCCTTTTCTCCCCGGATCCGACTGATCCTAATGCTTGCAGAGTGCTCTGGGAGGAGCTCCCTACTGTCAGCGTGGGCGACCAAGACCGGTTAGAGCTGCCTCTCGCTCTGGCCGAGTTCTCAGAAGCCCTCCGTCGCATACCCACCAATAAATTTCTGGGCATGGATGGGCTGACCGTGGAGTTCTATCGTGTGTTCTGGGACGTCTTCGGCCCAGACCTAGTCACCGTCTGGGCCAAGTCTTTGCAGAGCGGGGTCCTCCCTCTTTTGTGCAGGCGAGCCATGCTCGCCTTATTGCCGAAGGAGGGGGACCTCCACGATTTACAAAATTGACGTCCCGTCTTGCTCCTCAGCACGGACTACAAGGTCGTAGCGAAAGCCATCTTGCTGCAGCTAGGGTCCATGCTGGTGGACGTGATCCACCCAGACTAGACCTACACCGTTCCGGGCCGCAGCATCTTTGACAACCTATGTCTGGTCCGGGACCTTTTGGAACTCGGGTGTAGGGATGGTCTGTCGTTCACCCTCTTGTCCTTGGATCAGGAGAAGGCGTTCGACAGGGTGGATCACGGGTATCTCCTGAACACTCTGCAAGCACTTGGCTTTGGACTCCAGTTTGTGGGTTTTCTCCGGGTGCTGTATGCCTCCGCAGAGTGTCTGGTCAGGCTCAACTGGACTCTGACCGAACTGGTCAGCTTTGGGCGAGGAGTACGGCGGGGTGCCCCCTGTTGGGCCAGCTGTACGCTCTGGCAATCGAGCCCTTCCTCTGTCTCCTCCAAAGGAGGTTGACTGGGTTGGCGCTGTGGGAGCCAGAGCTGCGGCTGGTCCTGTTGGCGTACGCTGATGACGTGCTCCTCGTGGTCCAGGACCCGGGCGACTTGGCGCGGGTGGAGGCTTGCCAGGCCATCTATTCGGCAGCCTCCTCCGCCCAGGTCAACTGGGTCAAGAGCTCTGGCCTGGTGGTCAGGGACGGCTGGCAGGCAAGCTCCCTCCCACCCGCACTTCAGGCCAACCGGTGGAGCGCGGGTCCACTGCTCTATCTCGGCATTTACCTTTCTGCCATGCATCCCTCTCCACTGGAGAACTGGCAAAATTTAGAGGGCGGGGTGATAGAGTGGCTCCGGAAATGGACAGGACTACTCTGGTGCCTCTCCCTTCGAGGGAGAGCTCTGGTGCTTAATCAACTAGTTCTGTCCATGCTCTGGTACCGGCTCAACACCCTGGTCCCGGCCCCGGGTTTCCTGACCAACCTCTGGACATCGATTCTGGAGTTCTTTTGGTCAGGACTGCACTGGGTCCCTGCAGGGGTTCTCCATCTACCCCTGGAGGAGGGAGGGCAGGGCCTGAAATGTCTGGACACTCAGGTCCATGTCTTCTGCCTCCAGGCCCTGCAGAGGCTCCTTTATGGTGCAGGTGCCTTCCTGCGCCGTTTCCGAGGGCTCCGATATGACCAGCAGCTCCTTTATCTCCATCCGAGAAGTCTTCCGCGAGACCTCTCCGGGCTGCCAGTCTTCTACCAGGACCTCCTCCGGACCTGGAAACTGTTTTCAACGACCAGGTCCGTGCTGGCCACCAAGGGGGCAGATCTCCTCGCGGAGTCCTTGCTACACAATCCCCAGCTCCGTGTGCAGGTGGCAGAGTCCCCCTCGGTGCGCCAGAGGTTGGTCCTGGCAGAAATCACAAGAGTCTGAGACCTCCTGGACTACGACCGGGGAGACTGGCTGGATCCCCTGACGCTCACTCAGCGCATGGGGCTCTCCAGACCGCATGTTCCTCGGCGCGTACTTCAGGAGGTGAAGGCCGCTTTGCCGCCCGCTGCTTGGGTTTACCTCGACCGGGTCCTGCACAAGGGCACGCCCCGCTCACCCTCTACCCCAGGCCCACTGGACCTTTTAATAGGGCCCCTGCCTGGTGGACCCAACCGACCCCCTCAACCCTTCACTGTGAGCCGGCTGCACAAGCAGCAGCCGGTCTGTTTCCAAACTGCACCAAGGAAACATCTATACACGCTCATGCTCCACACCCTACACTCCCTCACCCTGGTGTCCCGGCCCGATACAAAATGGCGGGACCTCCTGCTATCTTTGGAGGGTGAGGAGCCCCGGTGGGCCAGTCTATATTCCACCTTGGTCCCGAGGCCCACCATCAGTTGGCGGCTCCTTCACGGAGCCGTGAGCATGGGTGTGTACTTGGCATGGTTCACACCTATCCCAGACACCTGCCCATTTTGCAGCGTGAGGGAAACTCTGGCACATGTATATCTGGAGTGTGCCAGGCTGCAGCCCCTATTCCGGCTCCTCCTCAATATTTTATTACGTTTTTGGTTGCACTTTTCCCCTCACCTTCTTATTTATACACTCCCTATTCTCGGCCCCACAAAGTCACGGGATCTCCTGGTCAACCTCCTCCTGGCCCTAGTTGAAATGGCCATCTATAAAACCAGAGTGAGGAGGTTGGCCGATGGAGTCTCCTGTGACTGTGGGGCCTATTTCCAAACCTCGGTCCGTTCACGTATCCGGGCAGAGTTCCTCTGGGCAGCATCCACTGGTTCCCTTGACGCCTTTGAGGAGCAGTGGGCACTGTCCAGGGTTCTCTGCTCGGTGTCCCCGTCCAGTTCCCTTCGTTTGACCCTATGACCACACTCCTGTCCCTGTTATTTCATTAGTTGTCTCCCAGATTTATTTGGTGTCCAGGTCCTGTGGATGCCCCCCCTTAGGCTGCGGGGGGATCTTTTAGCAGTGGACGGGCTTCGCCCACCCACTTCCCCGATCCCAATAGGATCCATCTCCTGTAGCCATCTGGCCCGACCCTGTCACAATACCCTGTATGTTCCTGATCTGTGGATAAATAGAACTCCTGCATCTGCCACCTTCGATGAACAGTAGCTTCACCAAAGATAAATATAATTTTAAAAAGCATATTTCTGTCTATACTATTATAAAATACTCCACACTGTTCAGTGCAGACCAGGGATCAGCAACCTTTGGCACGCGGTCCGTCAGGGACATCCCCTGGTGGGCCGGGATGGTTTGTTTACCTGGGGTGTCCGCAGGTTCGGCCCATCGCAGCTCCCACTGGCCGTGGTTTGCCGTTCCAGGCCAATGGGGCCTACGGGAAGTGGCGTGGGCCAAGGGATGTGCTGGCAGCTGCTTCCCGCAGCCCCCATTGGCCTGGAACGGCAAACTACGGCCAGTGGGAGCTGTGATCAGCCATACCTGTGGATGCTGCAGGTGAACAAACTGTCTCGACCCACCAGCGGATTTCCCTGACGGGCCGCATTCCAAAGGTTGCCAATCCCTGGTGTAGACACACTATAAGATTTTAATTTTTTGATTAAGAATATTACATGATCATTTCCAGTTCACGTGCCATGCAGCCTGACCTTTGCAAGGTAACTCCAGGGAGTAACAACACCTAAGAGACATTATGGATGAAATCCCAAGATAACACAGGCCTTAGAATTATACAGTAAGAGAAGACAGCAGGTGCCAACAAAGGCTGATTGAGAGAGGTACTGGGTCAGATACTACCAATGCAAAGAGCGACTCCTACGCTAATTTATACTGAGGAAGGGAAATCATGTTAGAGCCATTAAAATGTCCCCTCCACCCTAAAAAGAACTTTTGAACATAATTGCATAGCTCTTCTCAAAGGTGCCTGCAGAATGAAAGCCAATACAGATTTTATTTCGGGAGACAATCCAGAAATGTGCAGGAGTTTTCTTATTTTGGTTTGCCTTTAAAGGCATGCACTTTCAGTAAAGTCAATCAAGAATTGCTAGCCAGCCATCTGGGAATTAGAGATTAAGGGCCAGATTACCAGATGGTATAAATTGGTGGAAGACACTCCAATGAAGTAAGAGCTATGCAGATTTACACAAGCTGACAGGTCCATTACACTTAATTTGGGGCAGAAGGGAGGCAAGCTTTGCCTAATAAAATGACAGTGAAACTATCTTTCACTACTATTCTTGTTTCTGTTTTCTCTTTCACATGCCTAGCATTGGACAGATCCTGCTTTAACGAATCCCAGACATCATGCCCATCTCAAGACACTGTAAAACAAATAGATTCTATGGTGAGACAGTGTGGTCTTGCTGAGCAAGCACGACTTTGGAGTCAGGAGCTCTTGAATTCTAATTCAGCTCTGCCACTGATTTACTGTGCGATCTTGGGCAAGTCCTGCTACCTCTCTGCCTTCGTTTCCATGTCTGTAAATTGAGGTAATATTTACCTACCTTATGGGGTATTGGGAAAATGAAATACTTTTGAACAGGGAAAATGCAAAATATTAGATTGATTTAATAGGTTTAAACCAAATAAACTGCTGTTTTTCAGGGTTGTGGTGTCAGTTTACTAATTTTTTTCTTATGTTTCCTTTTAAAGGAGTGGAAGAAGATTAACAACTACGGGGCCAATATTAAATGTAGCTATAGCCGCAAAAAAGTTTCATTACAGGGGTTTTTAAATTTCATTCGGCATGTCTTGGTGGTGATTCCAGTACTCCAGCAGAAAGGAGGTCTTCTAAGTAACACCTCCGCTGCTTTACCCTGCTGGAAAGGGGAGGGGTGTGGCTGAAACCAGACCAGTAACATAACATTTCATTCAGCTGCTCTCAGGCTTGTTGAAACAGGGGCCTGTGTGTGAACTCTCTCATGGAAGGTTAAGGAACAGCATGATGAGGTTTTTGGGGGGAAAACCAGCTGCACTGGTGTGACTGCAGTACCTATAGTTTCCATCATGGACCACATGGGGGTGGAGGGGGAAGAGGCAGTGGAAGAAATGGTTCCAATGTGGTTCATACACAGCTGTCGTGATTCATGGGTGGGGGAGGGGGATGCCAAGGGGTCTCTATTCTTTCACCTTACCATAAATCAGGAATATGGCCGTTTATTTCCATGAAGTTCCACTTGTAGGGAAACCTGATTAAGTGAAAGGGAATCAGGCCCCAGGTGCCAGGCACTATATATTGCAAATGCTGGTGATAGCAACACTTTTTTTCCCCCCTCTGGTGTCAATGAATATTAAATGAAGTCAACTAATCCATTGGCAAGAGCTCATGAGCTGAGGCGTTCCC
This sequence comes from Lepidochelys olivacea, assembly GCF_965140295.1. Taxonomy (NCBI): domain Eukaryota; kingdom Metazoa; phylum Chordata; order Testudines; family Cheloniidae; genus Lepidochelys; species Lepidochelys olivacea. Next base: position 61,180,572 of record NC_140418.1, on the reverse strand, counting down.
ATTGGAGGAATATTGTAGATCAGCTTTACTGGGTTAGGTAGGGTTACTATATTTGAACATTCAAAAAAAAGAGGACACTCCCCGGGGGGCAGGGTATTTGCTCACACCCCTCTGCTCCAACTCCACCCCGTCCCCGCCCCCATTCCGACCCCTTCCACAAAGTCCCTGCCCCAACTCTGCCCCCTCTCTGCCCCATTAGACCCCTTCCCCAAATCCCCACTCCAGCCCCACCTCCTCCCCTGAGCGTGCCACATTCCCCCTCTTCCCCCCTCCCTCCCAGCTGCATGAAACAGCTGTTTTGTGGCACAATTGCTGGGAGCTAGGGGGAAAAAAGCGGGCACTCTCTTGAGTGATCAGCGTTCACTTTCTTTCTCGAATGATGAACATTCACTCTCTTTCTTAAATGTTCAACTCTTCTTTGGGGAAAAATAATAATGGCAAAATCCTGGACATTTTTAGATATTTAAAAATTCCTCTGGGACGGTGATTTAACAACCAAAACGTCGGACATGTCCGGGAAAATACGGACATATGGTAACCCTAGGGTTAGATTTAGAAAGGACTCAGAGGAAATCAAAGTAAAAAACACAAATGAATGAATTTAAGGAACAGCATTTCCAAGTTAAACGTAGGCTATTGCAGGGGTCGGCAATCTATGGCACACGTGCCAAAGACGGCATGTAAGCTGATTTTTAATGACATGCTGCTGCCTGCCGAGTCCTAGCCACCAGCCCTGCTCAGCCCGCTGCCGAACCCACGCCGGGACCCCTGCAGGCAGCAGCGTGCCATTAAAAATCTTGCCCGCCCCAGCCCGCTCTTCTCTGCCCGCCCTGCCCCACGCCGGCTGCTGCTGCAGAGCAGGCAAGCTCCCCCTCCCCCGCCTCTTCCCCCAGTGTGCTGGGTTCCTGCCCCTCCTTCTCTCCCTCCCTGCCGCCGATCAGCTGATGGCCCCTGCGAGGGAGGGGGAGAAGCTGAGCCGCAGACCGCTCGCTGCTCCGGGGAGGAGGTGGAGAAGAGGTGGGGAAGGGGGGTGGAATCAGAGCATATCCCCTCCAGCCCCTAAACCCTATCCTCCAGCCTGCTCCTTCACCCCCAGCCTTGTGCTCAGTGCACTCCCACCCTCAGCTCAGACGTAATAATGGCGTAAGATCAGCATTTTAATTTAATTTTAAATGAAGCTTCTTAAACATTTTGAAAACGTTGTTTACTTTACATATGACAATAGTTTAGTTATATAATATATAGACTTATTATATGTTATATAATACATTTATATTATTAAATGTTGTATACATTTGCCACTTAAAAGTACTTTTGTACTTGTAGCTGGATATCCGGGCTAATGTTTCTCATGGGACAAGCAGCATAGTCTTAAGATTTAGGACGTGAATACATGCCCATAAAGTGACCTGTTGAGAACTGAGCATTCAGAAGAAAGAGAAATAGTATCTTATCTTTTTTTCCAGGGAATTCTCCTCAGGCTCTCTCTTCTTATGTCAGCTTTATGCTTGTGGTTGAAAATTTTGTCTATAATTTTATTTTATTAACTAGAAGCTATAGGAAGGCTGAGGGAGACTTTTAAGGGATTTATTCTGAATAATGGTACCATAACATTGGAATACTTTAAAGACTAGAAAGGCTACAGTTTGCAAGATCTTTATTACTCTACCACCTGTATTAATTATCCTTAAGTTTTTACTTGAGAAGGACTAGGGATTTCTGGAAGTAAATCAAATGACAGATTAAAGTACTGAGGTAGGAGGTAGAGTACTTTCTAAATTTCTGCGACTACTCTTATTGTGCAGTGTACAACCTCCACTCTAGCAAAGGGCGTATTTCAGTGGGGCTATGCTGCTTACGTACACCAGTTCCACAGTGTTTTCAAAATCTTCAGAATAAAAGGAGTTAAATGTGAAATCATCTGTTTATCCAAAGTGTAAAGTTAAAAGATCAATATCAGAAATATTTAAAATGATGAAATGGTAAAAACCTGGGTCTTAGCCAAAAACTTCACTGTCCTGCTGTTATCGTAGAGGCCCTGATTCTACAAGCTAACCCTCTCTGGCAAATTGCTATGGCTGCCCAGAGCTCTATTTGGAATCCGTTGGGTTCCATGTGGGAGCAAGGGTCTGTTCTCATTGGGTAACTGCTGGACTGGTACCAGCAGGATTGTTCCTTCACACATTATGGTGCACAGTAGGTCACTTGGATAATACTGTAAGGCTAGAAAGTTCTAGACCCTTCCTACTATTGGAGTTTTTGAACTTTAGAATATTTTTAGATAGTTCTAAAGTTACAAATATTTTCATAAATTAGACATTTAATATATTGAACAATAGATATGTTTAAGCTATCCTAGACTATTATCCTAGTGCTGTTTATCATTTGATGTATCAAGCATGAACAATTCAGATAATGACATTTTTATCATAACAGAGAGATTAATTTGGGGAGCAGTGTGACATAGTTGTTGGGGTAGTGGACCAGGACTCAGGAGAGCTGGGTTCTAGTCCTTGGCTTCTGTCCTGCTGGTGGCCTCGCACAAGTCCCTTTACTGTTATCCTGTGCCTCAGTTTCCCCAGCTGTAAAATGAGAATGTCACCTATCACCTTTGTAAAGTGCTTTGAGAGCTCCAGCTGAAGTATGGCATAAATCAGGGGTGGGCAAACTTTTTGGCCCAAGGGCCACATCTGGGTTTGGAAATTGTATGGTGGGCCATGAATACTCATGAAATTGGGGGTTGGAGTGTAGGAGGGGGTGCGGGCTCTGGGGTGGGGCCAGAAATGAGGAGTTCAGGGTGTGGGAGGGGGATCAGGGCTGGGGCAGGGGCACTAGAGGGGGGCAGGGGTGAAGGCTCTGGGCAGCGCTTACCTCAAGCACCTCCCCTCTCCAGCTCCTACGCGGAGGCATGGCCAGGCAGCTCTGCACGATGCCCCATCCACAAACACAGCCCCTGCAGCTCCCATTGGCCATGGTTGCTGGCCAATGGGAGATGCAGGGGCAGCATTTGGGGCAGGGGCAGCATGCAGAGCCCCCTGGCTGCCCCTACGCATAGGAGCCAGAGTGGGGGACATGCTGCTGCTTCTGGGAGCCGCGCAGAGCCATGGCATGTGTGGAGCGGGGCAAGCCCTGGACCCTGCTCCCCGACAGGAGCTCGAGGGCCAGATTAAAACATCTGAAGGGCGGAATGCGGCCCCCGGGCCTTAGTTTGCCCACCCCTGGTATAAATTCTAAGTATTATTATTATTTATTGACTAAACAGCTGGCTGGTATTCTTTATTTAAAGTTGTCAGGGCTGATTCCCCACTCTGGCACTTTGAGTGCAGAAGGTGGGGGGGCCTGCAAGGATTTTAAAAATTAATACTGGCCACTCCAGACTTGTACTAAACTCCCAAGGTTACAGCTTCTCTCTGACCTTGGATGGGTAGATGCTGCCACCACCCAAATGCTAAAAAACCCTTTGAACCCAGAAAGGTGCACTTGGGAATTCCTTCCTGTGGGGTACCCTCAAGCCCTTTCACTCCTCCTCAGGGGAAGAGCTGAGAAAGAAAAACAAAGGAAATCAGCTGTTGCCACCAGCTAATTAAACAACATACGCGCAAACCTGTTAGAACACCAAAAATCCAATCCTGTTCTTAAAAAAGGTAAATTTTATTAAAAACAAAAAGAAAGAAAATACATCTGAAACTTAGGCTTTTGCTAGATTTAAAAAACACACTTACAAAAATTAAACAGCAAGAATAACCTTCTTGAGGTCCAGCTTAAAAGTTACAAGCAAAACAAAAAGCAATTGGGGTTAGCACAGAGGAGTCCACAAGTCAATCAGAAATAAACCTAATCGTGTCTTCCTAGACATTCCCTAATTTACTTACATATCTGGGGTTTCAAATCAGCAATCTCTAGGTATGATCTGATGGTTTTTCTTACCTGGCTTTCAGCTTCTCACAGCATAACAGCTTCCTGTTCCCCTCTTTCCTGGAGTACAACAACACACAGATAAAGGGAAGTTTTTTCCCAATTTTAAAAAGTTCTAGCCCTCCCATTGGCTCTTTTGGTCAGGTGCCCACTCCTTTCCTTTTACCTCTGGGCTTGTTAACCCTTTACAGGTAAAGCAAGTAGAGAACAACCACCAAGAGGGATTCCACAGCCAACTGGCTGGCTGACTGCCCACAAAAGGGAGCTATACCCCCTCTCATTTATCACACGCCTCACAAATCACAGATGGTACTGGCCAGCCTGGTTCAAGTTGGGTCCACGCCAGCTGGTATTTCTTCCTGGAGGTTTAGGAAAACAGAGTTAATAAGGTACATGCACCTCTAATTTTACTACTAATTACAAGAAAAACTAAATGGTATTTTTCACATTTTAAGGACTACAATGATTTAGAATACAGGGACATTTTCATCCGGCTGATTCTGGGAAACCTTCCTGGGAGATTTCAGAGTAGCAGCCATGTTAGTCTGTATCTGCAAAAAGAAAAGGAGTACTTGTGGCACTTTAGAGACTAACACATTTATTTGAGCATAAGCTTTCGTGAGCTATATCTCACTTCATCGGATGCATTGAGCTGTAGCTCATGAAAGCCTATGCTCAAATAAATTTGTTAGTCTCTAAGGTGCCACAAGTACTCCTTTTCTTTCTTCCTGGGAGAGTGCATCAGCCACTTTGTTAGAGGCTTCTGAAATGTGTTGTATTTCAAAATCAAAGTCTTAACGAACTAAATTCCACTGAAGAAGATTTTTGTTAGTCTCTTTAACTGTGTGAAGCCACTTCAGTGCAGCATGATCAGTCTTCAGGTGGAAATGGCGTCCCCAAATGTATGGGCGTAGTTTCTCCAGAGCACACACAATGGCGTAACATTCTTTTTCTGAGACTGACCAGTGGCGTTCCCTCTCAGAAAGTTTTTTACTGAGAAACATGACAGGATGGAATTGTTGATCTGGTCCTTCCTGCATTAAAACTGCTTTTATACCACGCTCGGATGCATCTGTGGTTACGATGAACGCTTGGTCGAAGTCCGGGGCCCTTAGTACAGGATCAGATTAAGAGCCACCTTAAACTGGTTAAAGGCTTTTTGACGCTTCTCAGTCCACTGAACTGCATTTGGCTGTTTTTTCCTGATTAGGTCTGTCAGTGGGGTGGCAATTTGGCTGTAGCATGGTACAAATCGTCAGTAATACCCGGCCAAGCCCAAGAAGGATTGGACCTGTTTCTTTAACTTAGAGACAGGCTAATTTTGGATAGCATTTACTTTAGCCTGTAGGGAGTTGATTGTTCCTTGATCCATCTGGTGTCCAAGGTATGTTACCCTGTTTAGGCCTATTTAACATTTTTTGGCCTTAACGATTAATCCTGCCTCCCTTATGCGCTGGAAGACAGCTTGGAGGTGTTCCAAGTGTTCAGCCCATGAATCTGAGAATATAGCCACGTCATCAAGGTAGGAGCACATTAAATTCATACAGCCCTACATGGGTGGTGGAGGCTGACCCTTCCTTGGTGGGGTCATCTAGCAGCACTTACCAGTACCCCTTAGTTAAGTCTAAAGTGGAGATGAACTGGGCACATCCCAGTTTCTCAAATAGCTCATCTGTGTGTGGCATTGGATAGTTTTCTGGGCGAGTTACAGCATTTAGCTTACAGTAGTCTACACAAAAGTGAATTTCCCCATCTGATTTGGGAACCAGATCCACTGGCGAGGCCAATGCACTCTCAGAGGGGCAGATTACACCCATCTTTAACATGTCCTTGATCTCCCCTTCTATTGCAGTTTTGGCTTGTGGAGCCATCCGGTGTGGTTGGGCTCTAATTGGGCGAGCATCACCTGTGTCAATGGGGTGGTACACCCGTTCTGTCTATCCTGTGGTGGCTGAAAACATTGGCGCAAAGCTGGTGCACAGCTCCTGGATTTGCTATCCCTGCTTATGCCCAAAGGTTATGGAAAGGCTCACCTCTTCCATACCACCGTTGCTTTTTCCTTCATAGTAGACTCCTTCAGGCCACTCAGTGTCATCTCTCTCCTGGTTTGTAGACTGGAGAACCTTGATTTCTCGGGAATAAAAGGGCTTTAGAGAATTAACATTACTTTAGGTTTTAGGGTAGGGTCTGGGAACACTATGAGGTAATTAACGGCTCCCAGGCACTCTCAGACTGTACATGGCCTCTCCCATGACGCTTCCATCTTATTGGCCTGGAGTGCTTTCAGGACCATGACTTGGTCACCTACTTTAAAGGAATGCTCTCTGGCATGTTTATCATACCAGCCTTTTGCTCTTGTTGAGCATCCCGTAGGTTTTCTTGAGCAAGGGCTAGAGAGTCTATGAGGGTGTTTTTCAGGTTGGTTACAAAGTCCAAAACGTTAGTTTCTGGAGAAGATATAACCCCCTCCCATTGCTCCCCTCCCATTGCTGCTTCACCAACTGTAATGGCCCCTTAACTTCATGGCCATAAACGAGTTCAAAGGGTGAAAATCACAAACTGGGATGTGGTGCAGCCCTGTAGGCAAACAGCAACTGCTGCAACACTAGGTCCCAATCATTGGAGTGTTCATTTACAAATTTATGTATCATGGCACCCAAAGTCCCATGAAACGTCTCCACTGGGCCACTAGTTTGATGGTGGTAAGGGGTGGCAACCAAGTTGTTCACCCCATGAGCTTCCCAAAGAGGTTTCATGGTCCCTGCCAGGAAGTTAGTTCCCGAATCTGTAAGGATGTTGGATGGCCAACCTACCCTGGCAAAAATGTCTGCCAATGCCTGGCTTACACCTTTAGCTCTGGTGTTGCTTAGAGCTACTGCTTCCGCCCTTCGGGTGGTAAAATACATGAAAGTCAGTATGTACAGCTTCCCTCTGGGTGTCTTCATAGGGAAAGGACCCAGAATATCCACAGCCACATGCTGAAATAGAACCTCAATTACGGGGAGTGGCTGGAGAGGGGCCTTGACCTGGTCTTGGGGCTGTCCCAGCCTCTGGCATACCTCACAAGACTGGACATAGGTGGAAATGTCCTTGCCCATTCCCTCCCAGTAAAATTACTTCTCCAAACGGTCTTTGGTCCTGTTCACCCCAACATAGTCACTAGGGTGATCATGGGCTAAGCTCAAGAGCTTTCCTCTATACTTAGTTGGAACTACCAACTGTCTGTGAGGATGCCAGTCCTCCTTGTGCCCACCAGAAAGGGTCTCCTTGTATAAGAGTCCTTCTTTTACAACAAACCTGGACCTATTGGAAGAGCTGAGAGGTGGTGGGTCATTCTGTGCTGCCGTCCAAGCTCCCTTGAGGCTTTCATCTGCTTTCTGCTCTGCCTGGAACTGCTCCCTTGATACTGGAGACATTAGTTCCTCGCTGCATTGTGGACTTGGGCTTGGTCCCACTGGATGATGTGGATGATTGTGGATGATTGTGGACCACAAATGATGTGGTTGTCTCAGTCGACTGTGAACCGCTCTCCATTGGTGCACTAGGTTGTATTTCAGGCTCCGGTTGAGCTTCTTGCTCTGGTTTAGCTGCCGCTGCAGGTGCAGACTTTGTGGCACCCTTTGGTGCTGTCTTCCCTGACTCTGGTGGGGTTGCAACCACAGGCTCTGATTCTGACTGCTCTACCAGTTCTGATCCTTGGGCTGATTCTGGCTGGGTTCCAGGAACTGGATCTACAACTGCTGCCTAAGACTCTGGTTTGGGGTCTGGTTTCACCACCTCTGGTTGGGTCCCTGTAGGAGGCTCAAGAATGGAGTTAGGTGTGGAGAGCTGTTTAGCCTGGCTGCGGGTGACTATCCCCACCCGTTTTGTTAGCCTCACGTGGTTGGCTAAGTTGTCTCCCAGCCTCATGGGAATGGAATAATCATCATAGACTGCAAAAGTTCATATTTCTGACCAGCCCTTGTACTGGACAGGCAACTTGGCTGTAGGCAAGTTAAAAGAGTTGGCCTTAAAGGGTTGCTCTGTCACTTGGGCCTCTGTTAGGAGGACTGTTAGGGTTACCTGGTGGACCCATCTTAGCTCTTTCCAGCTCTAAGCACTTCAGCTCTATCTCCAGCTCCAAGTGCTTAGCCTGCATTTCCACCTCCAAGCGCTTCTCCTGTCTCCTCTCCTCTGCTTCCGCCTCCAAACACTTCGCCTCCGCTTCTGCCTCCAAGCGCTTCATTTCCAAGTGCTTTGCCTCTCTCCTCTTTTCCACTTCTGCCTGCCAGTGCTTCGCCTCTGCTTCCAAGAGCTTCATCTATAGGACGAAATTCCTTTTTGCCTCAGTTAGAACTCGGCCTGAGCTAAGGACATTCCTCCATTCTGTCACCTGGATCTTGATTGGGGGAGGGCTGACCCTTACCTCCTGGGAAGTCCCCATTCCCACATCCCTTCCCTGCATTTCTGTCATGGAGCTGGATGTCTGGGCTTGATCTGGGTCTGTCTTCTCCATGGTGTGCCACTTTGGGAAGACTGGTTTCTCTAGGGTTTCAGTGCCTGACCTCAACCTCATGCACAGGCTGCCCAACTCCAGCCTAACTATTTCATTTCCACGAAGTTAGAAAAAAACAACCCCTGCTTGTTGGACTCCCTGGCTTGCAGGCTGAACCCTTTGTGTGCCTGTTCCCCCTCAGGCAGCAAAGAGAAGAAAGAAGACCCCCCTGCCCCCACCTCCCTGGGTTTCAAGCAGCCAAAAGGAAAAATGTGTCCTTTTAAAATCCTGAGGTCTGTGTTTCTGGTTCAAAATGATCCCACCGTTCTGTCACCATGTCAAAGCTGATTCCCCACTCTGGCACTTTGAGTGCAGAAGGTGGGGGCCCGCAAGGATTCTACAAATTAGTACTGGCCATTCCAGGCTGGTATTAAACTCCCAGGGTTACAGCTTCTCTCTGACCTTGGATGGGTAGATGCTGCCACCACACAAATGCAAAAAAACACCTTTGAGCCCAGGAAGGCGCAGTTGGGTACCCCCACAGGAAGGAATTCCCTCATGCCCCTCCCCCTCCGGGGAGGAGCTGAGAAAGAAAAACAAAGGAAATCCACTGTTGCCACCAGCTAATTAAAACAACGTGCACAAACCTCTTAGGACTCACAAATCCAATCCTGTTGTTAAAAAAAGGTAAATTTTATTAAAAAACAAAAAGAAAGAAAATACATCTGGAACGTAGACTATTGCTAGATTTTAAAAAGAGCAAATATAATAATTAAGCATCAAGAATGGTTTTCTTGAGGTCCAGCTTAAAGGTTACAAGCAAAACAAAAAGCAATTGGGGTAGCACTGAGGAGTCCACAAGCCAATAAGAAATAAACAGAGATAAACCTAATCACGTCTTCCTAGACATTCCCTGATCTATTTACATATCTGGGGTTTCAGATAAGTAGTTTTGAGATATGATTTGATGGTTTTTCGTACCTGGCTTTCAGCTTTTCACAGCAAACTGCTCCCTGTTCCCCCTTTTCCCAGAGTACAACAACACACAGACAAGGGGAAGTTTTTTCCAATTTTAAAAAGTTTTATTCCTCCCATTGGCTCTTTTGGTCAGGTGCCCACTCCTTTCCTTTTACCTGTGGGCTTGTTAACCCTTTACAGGTAAAGCAAGTAGAGAACACCAAGAAGGATTCCACAGCCAACTAGCTGGCTGGATGCTCACAAAAGGGAGCTATTCCCCCTCTCATTTATCACAAATGTCTTATAAATAGTTTAGAAATTAACAATGACAAACTAGTCAGAATACAGCCAGCTTATGGTAGATGAGGATACAGTTTAAACAGACATAATAATTAGTTCCCATAAGATATGACACAAAAATCTATTCCAACAGATGTAATCAAAATACCTAAGGATGAGAACATAACACATTATTAGACAAAACAAAAGAACAGGCTATAAACTAGACATTACCAATCTATTACTCAAAATGAGAGCTGACCCCAGGAATTTGAAGGGGAGGATTTGTTATTGTCCAAAGGGAATAGCTAGATACATAAACTTAAGAAAGTAACTACTACCCTTGTAATTTTAGGGAATATATCAAGAAGTGATTGGTTAAAGAGAATCCAGGCTTCACTTAAAAAGAGAATAAAGGATTTTTTTATACCTTTATTTCTTGATCTGAAAATGTATTTAATAAAATATCAAACTCTACTATTACATGCTGCATTCCCAAAATGAACAGGAGAAAGGGCACATTATTTCATTACTGTACTAAAGTATACTAGACCCTCTTTCTGATTTGTCTTTCAGCTCAGGGTAGTGTAAACTGCCTTTGATCATTGCCTTCCGCTGGGTGTGTCATTACAAGTGCCTTCATCGCTCCCCACGTACATTTATAGACGGTCTTTATCACTAGTATCATAAATCTCTCTTCCCTGCTATTTATCATTTTGTAAAATTTAACATGTAAAGTAAGATGGTTTTAAAAACAAATTTTCTTAAAACGAGGAATTCTGGGGGTAATGGAACCTGCCTTATGCTTCTAGGCAGTGCTGTGCACTAGTGTGTGTGAAATCAACAGTGCATGCATGCAATAAAGCATATTAGCTCAAATCTAATCTGGTTATCACTAAAGATAAGAGGTCAGTGCATCTGTCAATACAGATGCATGACATCCAGTAGTTAGGGTGAGTAATCAGCCAGGTGTATTCCTATTTACCTGTGAGGGCAATCTGAAATGCACTTTAGTACTTCTGGAGGATATTATCTTCTGGATTTCTTCAGGAAAGGTAAACATCTGTAAGGAGGGTATTAAAGTGTTGGCAGCTTAAAGAACCGAAAGAAGGTAATGTGGTGCAGGTTTTTCTTATTTGCCAATGAATATCATTTTTAACATTACTGAAGACTTGAAGACTGAAACACAGCCTCAAAGAACAGCTTTACAGAAATCTAATAAGATAGCGATCAATGGAAAAAACAATTGGTCTGAATAATTTGTGACCGAAGCTACTACAATTTGTTATGGTACCAGTGAATTTTCTATAAAGATTGTTTACTTTTGTTGTAAGGTATAGTTGTACTCTTGTTTCAGTTGTCTGGTGCAGGAAAGCAAGTTTTGATAATCTCATATTAATGTTCAGAGAATGAGTCAAAGGATAGGCTTAATCCACCTAGGATAACATTCACCCTGTTTGTGATTTCATGGCTTTTTCTTGGTAATCTGCATGTAAACATTTGCCATATTTTGGGGATAAGAGCCTTGCACTGTGTGGAATAATATTCTACATCATAGTCCAAAATGTTTGTTTAAGCCTCACGTTACAGGAGCAAGGCAGAATTGGTCTATTTCCTGGGGAAAGCCAGTCAGTTTTTTGTAGTGATTTCCTTTAGTGCATATCTACCAAGCTCAGGGCTGGTTTTCCTAAGAAATCTGTGTACCAAAAATGGGTTTACCACAATTCTGGTTTAAGAATAAAACAGCACTGAAGAGAGAGAGCTGTGTCAGATTACACAGGGCAATGACTTTGCCCACCATGTCCCCTCTTGTTAGTTACTAATGATACACGTGAAGTGTCTGAGAGGTTCTTTCATGTCTTAAAAATGCTGGACACAACTTTTTTCTCTCCATGCATTTAGCTTTTTGCTACATGTCTGTCTTCTCCCAGCTGACCCAAATGTTATGGAGTTGTAGTTTCCACCCCATAGTTAAAGCAGAAACTAGCTCCCTATTATGTACCTGCCAACATAAAATTTGCATTAATTGTCCTAAACCAAAATTAGTTTAATGAAGAGGGCTAGTGCTTGAGCTTCTCAGTGGGTTGCTTAATGACAGAAGGTAAAAGTCCTACCACAGTAAGTGAGAGGGAACTGGTGGTCCCTGTGTAATGAGCAGGTATTCTTATGAGGATTTATGGAAGAATAATGGGCGTTGCTGGAAGTTGACTCCCATCTCCCATGTCCTCCCCATCACCTTTAATTTTATCTTCCTTCCTATTGTAAAATGAGAAGGAAAGGGAGGGGAAATTGCCAGTGTAAGAGGAAGACAAAGGGGAGGAAGAAAGAGAGAGACTAGAAAGTGTGTAAAGAACAGTCTAGATTTTAAGTGGGAGAAATTAAGAGGGTCAGAGAAGAGACTTCTGTCACCTTTCCCTCATTCTCCCCACCCTAGCAAAACACAAACTGTATCAGTTCTGCCCCTAAGTCATCAGCAATTAATTCCATTACCCCCAAAGACTAATCCTATAATTCCCATACACAGGCTTTCCCAATTAATTCGGTACACCTCCTACATGCAAAGGCAGGATCCCCCAATTGACTTGGATCTCCTCCCAGGCACGCAGGTGGCTCAAACTAATTCTGTGATTCTCTCATACTCACATTACTTTAGAACTCAATAACAGTGTGATTTTATCTCCAGGGGCTAGCCCAGGAGTGTCATTATCCACACAGCTCCTCTAATTCTATAATTCCTGAACATACATGCACAGGCTACCTTGGTTAATTTTGCTCTTACATACACACAGGAATCCTCAATTAATCCCACAATTCTGCTAATCAGTTCTGCCATCCCACAGGCTCCCCCCGGTCAGACCTGCCCTCCAACATGCCTTTTCACAGGGGCAGAAATCAAGTGCCACTTCCCTCTCCCTCTCCCCCTTCCCCCCAACTTGAGGAAGGCAGTAGCAACAGGGTCATCTTCTTCACCATCCACCCAGGATGGGGAAGAACAACAGCAATGGAGCCTTTTCTCTTCCCCTTCCCTGCCCTGTTGCCCAGGCCTTGCAGGAAGGGGAGGTGGCATAGCACACCTCCTCCCATCATTCAGGCCTGTCAAGGAGCAGGACAGCAGCCTCTTTACCCTGCTTTCTAGAGCCCAAACCTTCAGGGATAGGTAGCAGCAACAGGAGGCTCTTCACCCTCCTGCCCACAGGCTCTGGGAAGGTGGTATTAATGGAGGCCTCTTCATCCCCCTCTCACAACTCAGGCCTTGAGGCCAGTAGCGGGGAGGGTGGGGGTGTCTTCACCACCCTTCTCCCAGGCACAGTGTGGGGCAGCAGTGGAGGATGCAGAGCTAGCAGGATCTGCTGGTCTTGGCTTGAATTAGGGAGAGGGTAGCAGCTCTGTCCTTCCCCAGGGGGCTGAGGAATGGGAGTCGAGCAGCCAGTCAGAGGGGTTTTCCTTGAAGAGCTGTAGTGGGTTTGGAAAATCCATAGCCTACAGGGAATATGAGATTTTCACCACCCCTTCCCTGTACCACAGATCCCTCAAAATGAACCAACCCTCCCTGAATCCAGGTTATGTGGGTGATCTGAGCCAAACATATGGGGCTAAGGGGAGAGGGAAAGGTGACACCTATACAGGATGGTCAGGAAATAGTGGGGGAAATACAGAGGAAGGAATTGGCAGGGAGAATAGAGGGGGCAGGGCCCTGAGAGGGCCATGGAATGGGTAGATAATGATTAGGGTCACATGGAGCAGCTGCCTGAACTCATGCTTCCTAACTTTCCAGTGTATAGGGACGGAGGTGGCAAGGGGGAGTAGAGGGAGGCAGGAGGAAAGGAAGCAAGCATCTCCTTTGGCATGACAGGGAACTAAAGGTAAAACATAAACTCTCCATGGTAGGCACAGTTATTTTGTATGGGACCTTGGTCCCCTAGGCACTACTGAAATACAAATAATAATTATTACAATGAAGGGTAAATCTTCCCAAGGTGTAAAAATGGAGTGTAGCTGAAGTGAAGTTTTTATAGGGATGTGGAAAAACGAAAAGTGTCTCTTTTATGGTAGGGAAAAGTAAGATAAGGAACAAGGTGTCTATTAGTGTGTTAAACCAAATAAAATAGTGAGAATTGGATTAACAATGAACTCTTACATAAAATATAAGCAGGACAAAAATACCCAGGAATCTGCTTGATTGGCCTTTTCCTTGTTTTTACATGCCACAGCTAAACTTCTGGTGGCTTCTCTGTCTATAATATATTGTTTTCCCAGAGGAGACTAAACATTGAAATAAATCTGGACAAGATGCAGTGCAAGATGGTATTGGGTTCAGAACCTTTTGAGAAGCAGCCTTATATTTTCTTCCAAAATGGCTCTTCCAAAATTAGCTTGATACTAGGATATAGACTACAGTTTGTTTCTTGAGGGCTAAAATAAGATGAAAGGAAAATATGTTTTAGTCAATAAGAGACAGGAACAGAAAGGAGGGTGGAACAGACAATATACATGGGTGAGCTGCTGTTGCTAGGTGGGAATATTATTCCTTGGACAAAATGTAGTTGTTGCATTTGATAGGCAGCAGATGACAGATGTAGAAAAACATCACACACATGGAATGCAGTAAAGCAGAGTGGATTTTAAACTATTTGATTATCAATACTGAGCAACAGACTGTCCATTTTGAGTAGGACAGAAATGCTATTTTAGCTAGGTAGCCCTATTCCTTCAGCAATAGGTTTCTCCTGGCTGAAAGTTTTCTCTGGTTAAATTATGAGGTCATTGTGTTAAGTGGACACATGTCCATTAGAAGCGTGAATGAGAGTATAATTTTCATTTGCCTTGTCAATTAATTCTATTTGGAAATAAAGACCATGTTTTTAAAAAACTGAGTTCCTGTTTAGGCTCCTAAATCCATACTTAGCTACTGAACTACTGTAGAACCTCAGAGTTATGAACACCAGAGTTACAAACTGACCAGTCCGTACACATCTCATTTGGAACCAGTTCACAAACAGGAAACAGCAGAGACACCTCGTCTCCCTTCCCCCCTAAAAAAGCAAATACGGTACAGTACTGAGTTAAATGTAAGCTACTTTTTTTAAAAAAAAAGGAAACAGCATTTTAATTCTGCATAGTAAAGTTTCAAAGCTGTATTAAGTCAATGTTGAGTTGTAAACTTTTGAAAGAACAACCATAACGTTTTGTTTCGAGTTACAAACATTTCAGAATTACGAACAACCTCCATTCCCCATACGTTCGTAACTCTGAGGTTCTACTGCAAGTGGCCTGATTTTAAGAAAGGGCAGAATTTCCAGTAGGTCCCACTGAAATCATGTTCTGTGCTTAGTCATGATGCCAACTGCTAAACTTAAGTCTGTAGGAGCTACTGGATGATCAATGCTTCTGAGAATAAGGGCAATTAATTAGATACTGGATTTAGGAGCCTTATTTTGGGCACCTATTTTTGAAAATATTGGCCTGCATCTCCACAAATGTAAAAAACCAAGCCATTATCACTTGACAGCTGCCTCATTAAAATAGTGCATCATATTTCCAATGTCTTATCCTCTGTTTAGAAAACAAAGATGGGCCTGAGCTGTGGAGTTTTGATCTGGATCTGTACTACCTCGAAATTCAAATGGAGTTAGGTCAGGGTTCTGCTTTGGGATCATCTCTCATTTAGAATTCAGCTACAGTCATTGGCAGGCCCTTTGTTTGTTTTCCATTTTTGATTGGTAGAGAGGCACTGACCTTGTGATTACCAACGTTCAACCACTTAGGGAAATGACAGACAGTTGTTCTCCTACCACAGACATAGAGTATGGACAGAAAAGTTCTCTGTTTAACAAAGCCAATATGATAGCTTTCAAGTTTTTCGTTTGCTAGCTATAGGGCTATAACTCATGGCTTTTGCAAATGCATGTTCAACAATGCAAAAAGCATTCATTTAAAAAGGGAAGTTGCATTTGCAAATGAAAAAAAAGACATTGTTCTTTTTGACATTGCAGGATTACAAAGACAGCTATGATTACTTCATTACACCCGGTGTGTAGCATGAGCAATATATCAGTCTAAGGAAGTAATAGTTTGTGTTTTCCTTGCTTCAAAAAGGCTTTCAGTAGCTCAGATTTCATAATGAAACTGGAAACTTTCAGAAAAATGTACAAACCTATGAAAACTGCATAATTATGATCTCTAACATTTTTTTTTAAGTGGATGCACTTTCACTTAACTATAACTCAAAAGAAGGTGCATGTTGTTCATGGTGCAGTGTTTCAGAGAAGAGGAAAAAAATACTATTCAGAATAATCAGTAAAATCTGAAGCTTTTTGGTTTCATCAGTGTTGAAATGTAGTCCCTCTCTCTTTTACCATGTAACAGGGTCCCTGCTCCGCCCCCATCTTCTTCCTGCAGAAACTACACAGAGTCCTCCAGGTATGTTCTCATTGAAGCTTTATTTCAAGTCCTCTTCACCAATATCACCACAGTCCCGTATGTTCCCACCTATTTACAGTATTTGCCAAGGTTTAGGCCCTCTCAGCAGGAACTGAGGGGAACAGAGGTCTCCCTACTCTGAGCCCTCTGTGTGACTGTGACTGCCTGCCTGCCTGCCTTTATTTTATTTATTTAATCAGCCCTGGGCTGATGAGGCCAATTGAGTTCTTAGGCCAAAGCCTGATTAGACCATTACGCTCAATAAGCTTCTCTTGGGGCACTAATTAGCCTCAAGTGATCAGAGTACATGCTCACCTACTCGCTCCTTGTACTCTGTCACACACCATCTATATGCAGTCTAACCTTGACTATTAAAATGTGACAGGGCATCCATTTAGACTGTCACGGGGTCTCATTACGAGAATCACTGGGACTGAGAGCAGGCAGAATTTAGAAATGCTATAGGCTTAAGTGCTTGAGTGTGGAGTTTTCCACATAGGAAATGTTAATTCAGTGAAACCAAACCTTGGAGGTTTCAGTTAGAGCTGTTTCCCCCTTACTCCCATGAACACTTCATCACATTTGATTCCAAGGTTAGCAGTATAGATAGTATCTTCTTATTGGAATGCAAACCCAGTATTGTTAAAGTCCGACTTTGAAATTTGCAGTGTTGAAATGAGGCAAAATGAATTTTTCCGGCACTAGTTTGAGTGAGGTTCAGTATGCCAGAGCTCACAAAACTGGGCCTGACCCATGGAAAGCAAAGCTATTGGTTGCCAGACACGAGGTTGCTCCAAAAATTTATTTTTGATCATGTTTATTTTTCCTCCCCATATTTGTGTTTCACATTATTCTTTGACAGAGGCTTGATTGCAACTTTTTCCATAACTGCTCAAGAAATTAACTAGGGGAGCAGGGAGACACGTTACTAGAGGGACAGAATGTACTGGTTGCTCAGTAATTTATTAAGGCAATAAAGCGCAGCAGGGCTTGTGAAGCTGATCCCTAGAGTGTGACTGGCAAGTTTCCCCAGTGCCATGCAAGAAATTTCATACATGTACTTTCAAAATTCAGTTACTGCTCTTTACCTAAGAAATCCCTTAGCATGAAACTTTTTTTTTTAAAGGATGGTAACTTTAGGAAGAGGGGAATACATTCACCTCCCTGTGTTAGCCTTGTTCACTGTGCTGGGGGGTGGGTGGGTATTCATTTGAAAGATGACAGCTCAAGGCATACATTGAACCAGGATATCTTCCCCGCTGGCTCCCAGCTGCCATAGACATGTCCTTTCTCCATCTGGCACATTTTGAGTTGCACTGGCTGGTGACATGTGCCCCCTCTCTAGGGGTTATGCCATATTCCCTATATGACTCCTGGTGGATCTTAAGTCACATAGTGCAGACTATGGCACAGATGCCATCATAAATGGTGTAAATTTGGCACAAAGATAATAGATTAATATTTTTTTGTATTTTAAAAGCAACAAAAAATAAACTTTCAAAGTCAAAAGATTGTAAAAATTTAAGAGCTCTAAGATGTTGGGCAAGTCCCCCAGTGATGTTTGGAATGTAAATTAGGAAAGTACTCTGCTTAGATGAGTCAGAAATAATTTTTTATTGATTATTAATCAATGAATGTGTGGGGACTATAAAAGAGGTTGGGTTTCTGTGTGCTTCAAATATGGCATGAGCAACGGAGAGGCCTTCATTTTGTCATGTGGACTTGTAACTGGAACATCTTTGCATATGGTAGGTATCATTTAAGTGTTCATGGCTTTCTTCTAGTAGGAGAAATGTAATAGACATCCACCTGTTGCTTGCACTTGCAGCTCTCTTTTCCAGATTCCACCATCTCCTGCATATGGGTGCTACTTCATATAGTTAATTTGTATCTGAAATAAATAACAAAGAATTGTGTAAATGCCAGCATCAATTTGAAAATCACACATTCTGAAAATGTTGTACTTACTGAGTTTATAACACCTAAGATAACTGGAACAGAAAGTAGTTAGGGTTGTTTTTTGTTGTTTTTGTTTTTTGCTTGTTTACTTTTTGCATTGAAGTGAATACAAAGCAGAAACGGTGAAAGTGTCATACACAAAGTGGTGACAATCAGTTTCTTCCTTGCTGAAAAGATGCTTCTAGGTCTTGGTCTGTTGCCCATTGAAGTCAATAATAAGGCTCCTAATGACTATAAATGTATATTGGATCAGGCCCATAAATTCCAACAGGAGAGTAGAAGCAGTCTAGATGCATTTTTATGAAAGCATTAAAAAAATAAGGCATAGTATTTAAAGAGTGCTTGTGGCACCTTAGAGACTAATAAATTTATTTGAGCATAAGCTTTCATGGGCTACAGCCCACTTCATCAGATGCATAGCATGGAACATATAGTAAGAAGATATATATACATACAGAGAACATGAAAAGGTGGAAGTTGCCATACCAACTCTAAGAGGCTAATTAATTAAGATGAGGTATTATCAGCAGGAAAAAGAAAACTTTTGTAGTGATAATCAAGATGGCCCATTTCAGACAGTTGACAAGAAGGTGTGAGGATACTTAACATAAGGAAATAGATTCATTTTGTGCAATGATCCAGCCACTCCCAGTCTCTATTCAAGCCCAACTTAATGGTATCTAGTTTGAAATTTAATTCCAGTTCAGCAGTTTCTCACTGGAGTCTGTTTTGAAGCTTTTCTGTTGCAAAATTGCCACCTTTAAGTCTGTTACTGAGTGACCAGAGAGGTTGAAGTGTTCTCCTACTGGTTTTTGAATGTTACGATTCCTTATGTCAGATTTGTGACCATTTATTCTCTACACAAAAGAGAATATATTACAATCTAAAGCATGTACCAATATTGATCTATACGTGTGGTGTACTGTATGTGTTTAGGAAAATGTGCGAAGGAACCATATACTACAAGATCCAATAACCACTCCAGTAATGCATGTTAATCACATAAAACCCCAAAACACAGGGAGTTATCTGTCCTCTGACCTCATTTGATGAAATCTGACCATCTAAATTTATATATAATTTAAAACTTTGTATTCATTGGACCTGCATCACAGAAGATAGTATCTGGAAAGACAGAACAAAAATCAGTGAAGCAGAAAAGTAATGGTTCACTTATAAAGCTGGAAAGTAATTTGAACAATCTGGTCTAAAACAGCTTGCATGCTAGCATTTCTATCTCTGGATGTCAAAGCCATAGAAAAACTGTAACAAGATTTGTTTGTGAATTAAAGAAAAAAGAAAATAAATCTTTATCGAGATTATGGGCTGGAGTGGAGCCAATGAAACTTTTTTGGTTAAAATCAAGTTAAAATAGGACTAGCTCCAGGAATCCCTGGATGAAGTTGTATGGTCTGTATACAGGACATTGGACTAGAAGGTCCCTTCTGCCCTTAAATCTTTGAATCTATGACAAGCTACAGATCTTTGTAAAGTTATTTTTTCAGAATAAAACATCATCTTTACGTTTCCTCATTTAAAGAATGAGAATAAACATGCTTAATCCAGAAAAAGTCCAGCATGGAGTTAGTCATGGCTGGAAATGGCTTATCTCCAGTTTTGTTTGTTTCTGATCCTACCTCTGAGAGAGGGAGAGAGAGACACACAGAGCTTTCTCTCTTTTATAGTATTTTATTGCACACTATGCATCTCAGAAGACATATTTTGTCCTTGTTATTTTTTCTCTAGAAATTGGAGAAGGCAAAGTCCTGTTTTTAAAACGGCAAATAAAATAAACAGAAAGGGGGGAGGGAAATGGAAATGCTCTTCCTCACTTATTTACTACCTATTTGGCTATAATGGGGTGTACTGTGAAGGCCATTCCTGGCTAGTGTGCGAAGGCCATTCCTGGTTAGTGTGTGTGACCATTTCACAATAAGGAAATTTCCAAGTGACTAGAGAAATGATTCGTTCATAGGTACCTCCAACTGGCTATTGTGGAGAAAGTGTAGTTGGCTTTACTTCCTTCCTGGCTTCTTGTGAGCTGAAGGAAGGCAGCTGTATTTTGGATTCTGTCAGCTGTAGCAGGTGGTCCTTGTTATACTGGCCAGGGGCTAGAAACTTTTGGTGGTATAGTAATGTCAGTTAGGGGTATGACATTTTACAATATTTCTATACCAGCAAAGGATCCTAGCGAAGATGCAGTTATACTGGCAAAAAAGGCCTTTTGCCAAGATAGCTTAATTCACTCCGGGAACTTGTATGTTACACTGAAACAAGCGCAGACTTGCTGGTTTAAGCTGTGTCTACAGTAGGACGGTTTGCTGGTACAGCTGAAATGGTAAGTGTTTTCCAGTGTAGTGTAGGCCTCAAGGAGTAGGAGGAGAAGGAGGGAACAAATACACAAAGGAAGAAGATGCAGGTTCCACGTGAACAGCTTTCTGAAGAGAGCATGAAGATAATGCTCCTGTTGAAGGCAGATTGATTTTGTTGTGTTCTTCCTAACCAAATTAGGAAGTAGTATGGCTCAGGGACTAGGGTCTTTTTTTATATATATATTTTTAATCTGAGTTATTGAATAAACACAGGGCAATTTTACAAAAGAATGCTGTTTGTGTATGTTTCCCCTTGGTGCCAAACCCTGGATCATTTGCATTGTCCTTTTTATTTGCATTGCAGCCTGTTGTTTTAATCCTGATTAGAACTGCATTGACAAACAAAAGTTACCTTTATGTCACATTTGATATGTGGGTAATGGTTTCAGGTGTTGTAGTTCAGACACAGTAAACCCAAGGGGCTAAATTAATTCCTTCTGTAACTCCACTGAAGTTGCACCAGGATGGCTTTGGCCTACGGTCTATTTTTTCTGTCAGGTTTGATGGTGAACTGCATATAGGAGTTCATCTGTGCATCTGATGAAGTGAGCTGTAGCTCACGAAAGCTCATGCTCAAATAAATTGGTTAGTCTCTAAGGTGCCACAAGTACTCCTTTTCTTTTTGCATATAGGAGGTTGAGGAAATAATTAAGGTTTTGATTATGAGAAATATCTTTAAATCGATTCCCAAATGAATTGTCATAGGGTTGTTTCATTATTTCAATATGTCGTGTGCCCTCTGATTTTTACCTTTTTTTATTACTGATTTGTTTTAGTCTCATTGCGAGAAAGGCAATCATTGGCAATAGGAAAAAGGAGTTGGGATTTAGCACACAGACTTTAAACAGACAGAGAGAAGGAATAGAACATTTCTATCTCAGTGCCAATAGCTGATGAACTTTCAATCCTGTCTCCATGTCTATGATTCAGCTAATAAATTTATGAAACCAATCATCAAAGAAAGCTTGGCTTCCTTACACATTCCTGTTTTCTCGCATAAACAAACCTTAAAAATAAAAGCAAACCTCCACATATGTCACTCCTAACTGCTCTCACTCCTTTTTTAGTGAAAATCTTTGTTCCGTTAAACATTTAAACTTTTTTTAAATCTCCCAGCTATAAACAGTCAATGAATTAGTATCACTTCACTGTCTAATCCTTTTTTTGAAGTCCAGATGTGGCCTGAAGAGGAGATCCAAATTTAAGGCTGTTTCCCCCCCTCCATAATAGGTCCAGAGTTAAAGCCACAAAGAGCTGCACTCAGGTAAGACATTATTTATATGCTAATATGTGCATAGAATTGAATGACTTATCCTGGGGGTCTCAACTTTTTTCATTCCCATCAGCCACTTCCTGTAAAATATCAAATTGTTAAAATGGCTGCTAGTGTATCTACCCTTAGATAGCAATGCCAGAATGAGTACATACACACATTAATATATTCATGTATTATACCCATAACATACCTTTCTTCTGAGTTATAAGTCTTGAACCACTTACATCTGCACCAAACTGCATATAAAATGCTGTGCCAATAGAAACCATTAAGTGATTATAACATTTACCTGTACATCTACTACATGTCCCTGGTTTTGATCACTCATGTAACTCATGAGTAAGTTTGCTGTTCACCTTCCAGTAGAAGACTTTTTAAAATACAAAGAAATAATTGAAAATGGTGTGATGAAAAGCCATTCCTAGGTTTCTCTCATTTATGGAGATTTTCTTGGTTATGGTGCCTTGTGAGATCACCAGAGTGGCTTGATCCATTCTGCAATGATTTTTTTTTTTTTTTTTTTGCCCAGGTCCACCATATATAGAATGAAGACTATATAGGGCAGCTTATTGACATCCGAGGACTGATGACAGAGGTCCTGATTCAGCGAGAACTTAAGCACATGCCTAACTTCAAGCATGTGAGTAGTCCCATTGAGCTTATTGAGAATACTCACATGTGTCATTAGTCCTGTGCATAAATACTTTGTTGAACCAGGGCCTATATTATTCTGAGTAACATATAAGGATTAGTAGCTGTCTGGCTCCTGGGCTGATCACAAATGCTGCCTAATAACTGTTAAGTGACTGCTAATACTTTTGCTTGTATTGTAGAATTTGTGTCAAATCTTTTGCTTGGTCTGTTTGATTCTTTCCTAGTTTGAGCATTGCTGCTGTTTCATCCTCTCAGTGATGGAGCTCGCATAGAATCATAGATATCAGGGTTGGAAGGGACCTCAGGAGGTCATCTAGTCCAACCCCCTGCTCAAAGCAGGACCGATCCCCAATTAAATCATCCCAGCCAGGGCTTTGTCAAGCCTGACCTTAAAAACTTCTACGGAAGGAGATTCCACCACCTCCCTAGGTTACGCATTCCAGTGCTTCACCACCCTCCTAGTGAAATTTTTTTTCCTAATATCCAACCTAAATCTCCCCCACTGCAACTTGAGACCATTACTCCTTGTTCTGTTATCTGCTACCACTGAGAACAGTCTAGAGCCATCTTCTTTTGAATCCCCTTTCAGGTAGTTGAAAGCAGCTATCAAATCCCCCCTCATTCTTCTCTTCCGTAGACTAAACATCTCCAGTTCCCTCAGCCTCTCCTCATAAGTCATGTGTTCCAGTCCCCTAATCATTTTTGTTGTCCTCCGCTGGACTCCTTCCAATTTTTCCACATCCTTCTTGTAGTGTGGGGCCCAAAACTGGACACAGTACTCCAGATGAGGCCTCACCAATGCCGAATAGAGGGGAACGATCACGTCCCTCGATCTGCTGGCAATGCCCCTACTTATACATCCCAAAATGCCATTGGCCTTCTTGGCAACAAGGGCACACGGTTGACTCATATCCAGCTTCTTGTCCACTGTAACCCCTAGGTCCTTTTCTGCAGAACTGCTGCTTAGCTATTCGGTCCCTAGTCTGTAGCTGTGCATTGGATTCTTCCGTCCTAAGTGCAGGACTCTGCACTTGTCCTTGTTGAACCTCATCAGATTTCTTTTGTCCCAGTCCTCCAATTTGTCTAGGTCCCTCTGTATCCTATCCCTACCCTCCAGCGTATCTACCTCTCCTCCCAGTTTAGTGTCATCTGCAAACTTGCTGAGGGTGCAATCCACACCATCCTCCAGATCATTTATGAAGATACTAATGTTCAAGCTATGATTAAATATGCCTAACAGTTGATTTACCAGAATACCTGTTTTTCTAGCAGTCAGCTGAGCACCTCTGACCTAGGGGATTTTCCTCCTCAGATTATTACACAGGGTATGTTCACATTTTAACTTATTCCAAGACTATCTTGGCATCTAGTGTGTCACTAATTCGCCAAGTGTGAGAAGGCTGAGTTTGTTCAGTGTGTGCCAACACAGGTGAACAGTTGTTGGTTTTTCTTGTTCTGTTCTTTTCAGGTTACTGCAGGCCCATCTGAAGGACAAGGTATAGTGTGTCTGCTTGGTAGTATTCTTGGAATTCTATGAAATATAGTTCTGCTCTGAAAAGTTACTGTGTAAACTGGCATCTTTTACTCAGATATTTGCTCCCTGTATTACTGTGTCATGTCAGAAAGACAAGATGGGGGAGGTATATATATAATTTTTTTTTATTGGACCAACTTCTGTTGGTGAGAGAGACAAGTTTTTGAGCTGCACAAGCTAACTTTCCGCCCATTATTTGTGAACAGAATGAGAGCAAAATTTTGTTGGTGTAAATGTTTGTAGAATGGAAACTTTATAAAGTGTTTCATTACAAAATTAAATGTGACTTTGGTTGGCAGTAGTTTATCTAACTTCTACAATCAGGACCACAAAATATGCCATTTATGGCGGAAGCTTCCCTTTTTTAGTAGTTAGTTCCAAGCTCTCACCTCTTGCCTTTGGGTGGAAAAACAAGCTACAGTCTTTGGACAATAGGGATTCACCCCACCCTCACTCCAACATCTTTATCAGCAAATGAACAGTCCGTGTTCCACCATTAGTTCCTTAGTCATGGTGGATCAGGGTCGCCTCCTTCCTTTTGGGGTCTGGATGATTCTCACATGCAGCGCGTTGCAGTTTCCCAGGGGCCACACAGATGGGGTGCTCCCAGTCCTGAGCTCTGGGTCTCATGTGGCTGTGTCTCTGCAGCAGCAGTTTGTGCCCTCCTACAGTCTGCACAGTCTCATTCTGGAATGGCACGTCCGTCCTCCAATCGGTGGATAGCTGCAGCATGAAGCAGGGGTTGGATTTCTTGCCACTTTACCAGCCACCTAAGGTTCTGGAAGCAGAGGGCTCTTTCACATTGTTATAGTGACTAGATGTCCCGATTTTATAGGGACAGTCCCAATTTTTGGGTCCTTTTCTTATATAGGTGTTACCTGGGGTTCTTTCAACCCAAAGCTCTTAGTAACTTTTACTCTGGGCGAGGTGGTGTCAGGAAATAAATTGGGGAGACACGGCCGTCCGACCGATAGACGGCTGGCACAAACAGGACAACACAAGAGTGCTTTCACTTAAAGCTAAACTTTACTTAGTCTCAAGCACTTACACATGTTTTACTACAGGTTAGTAAAACACCCCCAACCCTCGATAATTACCGAAGCTGAGTGTGGCTCTCGAGTAGCACAGTGGCAGCCTGTCTGCTGGTGGGAAACACAAGATGCATCCAGAGGGAGAGTCCAGTCCCGAAGAGTCCCACTACCTCAAACTTTTCCCCCTTATTTATATATTAGTAATAGAATGACATGTCCCTTAAAGAAAACTTGTTAAGCAAGCAGTTCCAATGGGCAAGCAAGAGGCTCCTTCTGATTACTGATTAACCAGGTGTGGGTTTTTCCAGAGTTTGCAGCCTTGAGGGCCCAATAGACATTCCTGGGGCATATCCTGCTCCTCTAAAATGCATGTATCAGCAATTTCAACACAATTCTTATCAGGAAGGATGCTGGGTCAAGCTGCCCTTTCTGTGGCACTCAAAACCTCCTCCCCTCCTGCCTTGGTCAAGCTGAGTTTGCTACATGGCCACTTTATGGCTTGCTGACTTGGCTGCTTTTAGCAACAAGCCATAGTGGTTTCAGGCACTTTATTGGTTTGCTGACATCGCCCCATACATAGGTTCCTATTATCCCCCAACCCCCGTCCTGATTTTTCACACTTGCTGTCTGATCACCCTACACTTTGTTGATCTGTGGAGTGGGAGCTCCCCACCATGTGACTTATGTGACAATCATACAGCTCTAATATCAGAGCATAACAGTGAATAGATGATCTGTGAGCCACCGGCATGCTGAAATTTGGTAATATTGAATGTCTGAAAAGGAACGAATTTTAAAACTTGCAGTCTGCAGACAGGGCACAAGTGTGTGAGAGCTAAATTCACTAAACAAATTATCCATTGTGAATTGTTTACTCACCTTCAGCAGCTAAAGTAGATTATGATTGTTCCCCTTTTCAAGGATAGAATAAAGGGCAGAAACTCAGGAATATAGGGTTCTAGCCACTGCATGGATAGTAGCTCACTGTGTGACCAGGGGCAAGTCCTTCAGGCCAAAATTTTCAAACCTATGTGCATGAAATTAGGCAGCTAAATATACATGAAAGTATCTAAATAAGTGGTTTGATTTCCCCTCTCCCTCCCCTTCCTCCCCCGCGAGGTGCTGGGCACCCATAGTGCCCACTGAAGTGCTCATCATTAGCAATGATATTTATAAATATGGGGAAGGACTCTAGCAGCATCAAGAGCTCAAGGGCCAGAATTATGGTGGAGGTGGTAGATCTAGAATGGCCAGCTGAGGGACTTTTTTATTTTCCAATTTGCAATGAAAACTAAGCAACTGGCTTTCAGATTGGCCAGATTTCAGGTGCAACATAACCAAATCACATCATACCTAAAATAACAGTGTCCATGTGAGGGTAATTTAAAAAATCTGTATGCACGGGGTTTGTCTAATTTTGAAAATTGGATTCAAGATGTGTGTATTGAAATCATGGCCTTTTGGGTTCAACTCTAGAAGCACATAACTTCCTTCACATATGGGATGCTAAATTGGCTGTCATGAATTAGCTTGCTTGGGAGTTCAATTCATTCTTACACACTACTTGTACATTGTAACACACTTGATTTAAAATCTACCAACATTCCGTGGAGAGTCAGAATGCTAATTAAAGATATTTATAGAGTACTTTCAAGTCAGTATCTAAGCGTAACAAATACTAGTAGGATTATTTTAAAATTATTTTGCTTACAACTGCCTCAGTTGAAAGAAAAAATAAGAGTTTGACTTTTGACTTTTTAAAAAGGTATAAAACTAACTATTCACTTATATACATAGTAATATATAATAATTCGTGACCCATCTCCAGGATTTCTGAGTCTCTAAAGGAATACTAAATAAAACTGCATTGTTCACAGTAGCTGGAAGGCAAAAATAAGTTCCGCCTCTGGCAGCACCAGCTTTTTAAAGATTTACTAAAAGGGAACACTAGTGACTCATCACAGTGCTTCCTCATGAATATTTATCAAATGGCTAGAAGATCACGAGCAACTTGATTGGCACTGCATGTTCTGCCAGCTGCACGTACGCATTGCAACTGCAGAGGTTGTAATTTATTAGCCATATCACCTTTCTTTGTATCAAATACAGGCATGCTAAGAGAGAAAACTGAATGTGAATTTTACTGCATATAGCTGTTCAAGCTGAGCTACACCCAACTAAGAAATTATACGAAATGTGACGAGATCAAGGAGAAATGCATTGTTTAAAAAGTCTTCAAATTTGGTCTGATGTGGGAAAAGTAGCTTTAAAGTAGCTTTATTCCCCTTCTCTCATCCCCTAGAACTATATATGGATATAGATCAGTATTTAGGTTTAACACAGCAGCTCTTTCAAGATGGAGCTGTATAAATGTGTGGCAGAAAATGTGATGCATATGATTTTTGAGGTCTTCCAGGGTCCCTTGGTTTCTTTTTGTTTGTTTGTTTTTTAAGCTTCTGGTGTACGTGCTGGGCTACGCATGAAAGCCTGTCAAAGTGACTCTGCATCAGTTAAGGTAGAAGTCACTCACCTCACAGAATGTGAACATGTTTCCACCTCTTTCCCGGTCTCTTCTAGTCTGGGGTAGCAAGAAATCATGTCTGGTCCCAAACTCAGGTCACATACTAGGCAGGCCATCTCCCACTCATGAGTGTCTTATTGCAAGCAGAAAAGTCCCACAGCCCTCACTCAATGTCTATCAAAACTTTGGTGGAGATCATATTGTCTGAGCCTTCATCAGGAACCTCTGAGGTGAGCACAATGGTCTTAGCTGTAGGAATAGTGCAAGGCTGAGTCCTGCTATCATCCTCCAAGGCTTCCAGAATCTTTCTTTGAAACACTGACTGGAGATTATAGGTACTTTGAGGAGGAAAATATGTTGACTCTGGTCCAATTCGAGAGTTATATCTCTAGATCTTACAATACTACATAGAGTGCAGCAGAAGGGAAATGTTGTCATGTCCTAAGACCAAATGGACCCATAAGGGTCTGACCCGGTTGAGCTCATCACCAGCTGGCCAAGTATTGTTAAATTGACCCTCTGACAGGGCAAGGTCCCATCCCTGTCTTTTGCTCTGTCTACACAGACTATTTGGAAACCTTCAGTTATTAAACATCACTGTGTAGTTTATTTACATTGGTCTTCCCACCACTACACTGATCCATACACCAAACCATTTACAGCATTAGTTTCTCTTCACCCTCTACAAGGAATGGGAAGAGATCTTTCCACCTAAAGATTCTTCTTGGTTCTGGCTTTCCTAGTCTGTTTGCCTCTTCCCCTTCAGCATGTCCTTCCTGTGCTTTTCTCAACCCTCTGTTAATGGGATTAATAGCTTGTTAGTTAATCAGGCACAGTCAGAGAGCTTGCTCAGTTGTTTGTTCCCAGCACTCTGTCACAAATTCATACTAGCTCTGTGCTCTAACTCATTGAGTCCTTCCTCTTGTATTCGCTAGCTCTACATGAGAAGATTTGGAGACTCTAAGAACCGTGCCTGTTCTCAGGAGTGATATTTCTAAGGTCCTCCTTATCTCCAGCTCATTGAAGCACTATCTTTTCAGCCCCCCAAATCTGGCAGTGTCAGTTTTGCAGCCACCTATAGTTGTGTGTCTGAGTAAGGACCTCCAAGTTAGAGTGCAAGAGCCCACAGTCTTGTAAAGAACTGTATTCCAACAAGATAAATGTTATCCTGGAAATATACCAATTTCTCCACCTCTACAACCACAATCTATGTGGAAGTAGTCCCTCTCTTACCACATAGATCCTATTGAGGTGAAGTGGGAATCGTTAATCTGGTTCCTAGTAGTAGTTATACCTATCAGTTTTGGATTAATGATTTTAAGACTTGTTTGTCTATTTTGATGTTTCTTGTTAGAGGTCACTTAGTGCAGTGATTCTCAAACTAGGGCCGCCGCTTGTTCAGGGAAAGCCCCTGGCGGGCCAGCCTGGTTTGTTTATGTGCCGCGTCTGCAGGTTTGGCCGATCGCTGCTCCAACTGGCCGCGGTTCACCGCTCCAGGCCAATGGGGGCTGCAGGAAGGGCAGCCAGCACATCCCTCGGCCCGTGCCACTTCCTGCAGCCCCCATTGGCCTGGAGCAGCAAACTGTGGCCAGTGAGAGCCACGATCTGCCGAACCTTCGGACGCGGTAAACAAACCGGCCCGGCCCTCCAGGGGCTTTTGCTGAACAAAAAAAGCGGTGGCCCTAGTTTGAGAACCACTGACTAGCGGATAGTGGAGAACATGACCTGGTCAAATCTACTGACACATGCATTAGGTTTTGGGGAGATGCCCACATAACTGTCCTCAATTGAGAGGATCATTGGAGTGCTGTTTAGGGCCCTACCAAATTCATGGTCCATTTTTGCAAATGTCATGATCATAGCATTTTTAAAACCTTGAATTTCATGGTTTCAGATATTTAAATCTTAAATTTCAGTGTGGAACAAAGCATGAATATGTATTTAAAAATGGCAAAATATAAACACGTAAAACCTGTAAGTTAGTGTTTCTCAAACTGGGGGTCCTGACCCAAAAGGGGGCTGCAGGGTGTGTGTGCCACAAGGCAATTGTAGGGGGGTCACGATATTGCCATCCTTACTTCTGTGCTGCCTTCAGAGCTAGGTGGTTGGAGAGTGGCGGCTGCTGGCCAGGAACCCAACTCTGAAGGCAGCATCACTGCCACCAGCAGTGCAGAAGTAAAGGTGACGGTGGCAATACCATACCATACGACCCTTACTTCAGAGCTGGGCACCTGGCTAGCTGCCACTGCTCTCCCACCGCCCAGCTCTGAAGGTAGTGCAGAACTAAGGGTAGCAATATTGTGACCCCCCTACAATAGATTTGAAACCCCTTTTGGGTCAGGACCCCCAATTTGAGAAATGCTGGTCTCCCCCATGAAATCTGTATAGTGTCGGGTAAAAGCATCCAAAAGACACGACTTCATGGGGAAGACCAGATTTCACGGTCCATGACACATTTTTCATGGCCATAAATTTGGTAAGGCCCTCGCCATGGTATATCAGCCCTTTTTTTCTGCAGTACTTGGAGGGAAGAATTAAAGGCACATCAGTTGCTAGGCCTCCATATGTTCTAGCACCTGGTGGGTCCAAATAAGCATTCCTACAAATGGCTCAAATTAAGAGATGTTTTATTAGGGTTGGAGAAAAAAAATCACAAGTACTGTAGGCTTACCAATTTAAATGGTTACAATTTTTAAAAAGAATTGTTTCTAGTTTGGGCACCAGGGAGTATCCGAAGATGGGCAGGGTTTCCCCCTTTTAGCCCATTCCTCCAGTAGAGGTCATTGGGTGACCCTGCAGATCCTGCATGCGTGCCAGGATTCAGTTCTGTGAATTGTTCTGCCAGGTTGCTACATGGCTCTTACCAGCATGCTGCTCCACCTTCTCTCAGAACTTGTCTATACTACCTATTCCGACAGGAGGGGTTCTCCTGTTGGTGTAGGTAATCCACCTTCCTGAGAGGTGGTAGCTAGGTCAATGGAACAGTTCTTCAGCTGTCTATACAGGGACTTAGGTCATCTTAACTATGCCACTCGGGGAGTGGATTTTTCACACCCCTGACCAATGTCGTTAAACTAACCTAATTTTCTAGTGTAGACCGTGCCTTAGCTAGATGTCCAGCTAAAGTCAGGTCTAGTGTAGCTGTTCTAGCATCTCACATGGCAGCCTTCACAACCCAAACACTACCTGATTTCTGAGTCCCAAAGACATTCTGTCTTGCTCCCTCACTCTTGGCCAATCATCCTCCCAACTGCCCCTTGTGTTGACTTATGGCCTCTGGAGGTAATCAGCACATTTGTCACACATACAACCTTGTAATCCAATAGGTTATCCCAATGAATGACACCTGAGTTGAGGAGGTTGAGACAGGTAACCAGCAGGGTTGGTTTCACTGTGCTTGTGGTCCAAATGGAATGTGTATGATTGGCCTTAAATTATCCAAAGTTTGATGTGTGTCTTAGATTTAAGGTTATTAAATGTGTTCAAGTGTCTTATGGTCTTCCCTGAATCTCCTCTATTGACTGGCCAGCCCCAAATCCATCTGTGTTCCTCCTCATTACCCAGACCAAAACCCTCCAACCCTGCAACATCCCACATCGTCCATCTCCTGCTCTACAAACTACAGAAGCAACTCAACTCCAGAAGAATACTAGTCTGGACAAAGTACTATGCACTGTAAAGCATTTCTCACTTTATTTTTGGCTGGAGTAGCCTTTCTCAAACCAAATGGCAAGATTTCCCCAATGTCATTTCTAATAAAACAACTATCCCTCAAATCCTTCTAATAAAACAACTATCCTCAAATCCTGCTTTTAACAATCCATCAGAAAAAATCCTTCCAAGCTCTCTCCATGCTGTGGGAATAGTAATGTCTGATCCTCAGTAGCAACTGTTAGGGCCTGAAACTTCCAGCTAGAGTTGAACTGGGGTTGGTCTAATCGGTGGCATGGGGGGAGGCATCTCCAAAGCCAAGTGCAGATGGGGGATGAAGCATTGGTCCTCCATCTTGTTCCCTCTGGAGGATTTGCACCTCCAGGAACATTAGCACGGATGAGCCTTGTTGCTCGCCTGAGTGTGTCTTTCCACCAAACAGTCATTTTTCTGTAATCTTATTTGTCAGCACTGAAGAGGTTAATCGGGTCTGTTATTGTTACTTGAGACACCAGGAGATGGTGCTGAGTGATAGAATGATTTAGGTTCAAAGAAGCAGGCCTGGAATGCTGGGATCAGAAGGTTCCTGGGTGGTTGGAAATGGTAGGTTCCTCCTGGCTGCTGTGGTGTCAGGGAGTGGCAGAAAAACTGTTGCTGTTTGCTTATCAAGCAGTAAGAAATAGTGTGCTGACTCAGTGTCTCACAATCAGTGGTGGGAAGTTTAATTTATTTCTTGTCCTTTCTTTGGGATAGTTTTGGTAACAGTGAGGGAGACGGACTGGGGGGAGGCTAAGATTATTGCTAAACTGTTAATTATCTCCAAGGAGAGAAAATGTCTTTCATAGTTGCGAATGTGTGAATTAACTGCTGGTGACGGCAGACCTGAGGGAGAAGTTCCCAGAGCACATGTAGCCTCCAGATGTCCATCCCTACAGAAGTCCAGTCCCCAGCCTTCCTTTTGCTTGTCTCCTCGAAATGGATAATCCATTGAACTTCAGACCCACCCAGACTGAGCCTGATGTTCAAGGTCTGATGCATTAGTACCTTAGCCTTTGCTCACTGAGCTAGGAATTATTAGTCATTATCTAAGATCCTTATATAACCCACATCACCACAGTATCTCAGCACCTCACATTGATTAGTATATTTCTCTTCACAGTTCCTTTGGGATGAGGTATAAAGAGACTAAGTGACTTGCCCTAGGTAACACAGGATGTCTATGGCAAAGCAGAAATTGAACCCAAGTTGCCAGAGTCCCAGTCCACAACCTTAATCATAAGTCCATCTTTCCTCTCTCCAAGGTGAATGGCAAATTGACCATCAATGCTACCATGGTTGGGTCCTTACTTGATTTGTTTATAAAATATCCAGTGAAGTTATGTGAGATGCTGTACAATTAAGGCAGTAATTAAAATAAAACTGGACCTAATGGCCCAAGAACCAAACAAAAAGAAAATTCCATATAACCTACAAACAAAAACAGATTGTTGATATTTACTATAGATGGCGTTATTTTATTAGGAAGATATTAAGGTAAAAATAAGTGTGGGCAATATTTTTATAGTATTTATAGTCTGGTAAGCTGCAGGCTTGTTAAGCACCTTAACAAGCTTGTCTCATTTTCATGAGCTACTATTCTAACTTCTCTGCTTCCTAAATGTGGTATTTTCAGTGGTTTCTTAAAAATTTAATATTTGCCTAAACCTATCCCATGAGCGCTGATTCCTGACAGAGAATTATGTGGATGGGCCCCTGAACCCACATGGAGCTTTGTTGACTTTAGGGGTCCACCTGTGCAATTCCCATGGCAGGATTGGGGCCATGGTTACAACAAGTATTTCCTAATTTTAATTTGGCTGGCAGTGGAGGGAGCATTGTGTCTCAGTGTATGGTAAGTGTTGTCAAATGCTGACTTTTTACCAGTGACCAGAGTCTGGGAGGTTTGTTTACAACACCACCATTATCCCATCAGCAGAGGCAGCAGGTTTGTATAATTTTTGGTGGTGCCCAGAATGGGTCCAAGTCTTCCCCCACCAGCTGCCTAAGCTCTGGGAGGGAATTTGGGTGCGG
Source organism: Lepidochelys olivacea (assembly GCF_965140295.1). Lineage (NCBI taxonomy): Eukaryota > Metazoa > Chordata > Testudines > Cheloniidae > Lepidochelys > Lepidochelys olivacea. Next base: position 61,147,459 of record NC_140418.1, on the reverse strand, counting down.
GAGGGGGTTTGGGGTGCAGGCTCTGGGGGGAAGTTTGGGTGCTGGGTGTGGGCTCTGGGCTGGGACAGGGGGCTGGGGTGCAGGAGGGGATGCGGGCTCTGGGAGGGAGTTTGGGTGCAGGAGGGGGTTTGGGGTGCAGCCTCTCGGACAGAGTTTGGGTGCAGGAGGGGTGCAGGCTCTGGGAGGGAGTTTGGGTGCTGGGTGATAGCTCTGGGGTGGGACGGGGGTTGGGGTGCAGGAGGAGGTTTGGGGTGCTGGGTGTGGGCTCTGGGCTGGGACAGAGGGTTGGGGTGTGGGAGGGGGTGCAGGGTGTGGGGCTGGGCCAGGGATGAGGAATTTGGGTGCAGCAGGCAGGCTGCCCTGGAGCTGGGGCAGGGGGCCAGAGTGGAATCCCCCCATCTCCAGCCCTCCCCCTGCTGGCAGCAGCGAGCTCCAGGGGAGGGGAGAGGGGACCCCCCGGCATGACACTCACCCAAGCCCCCCCGGCTGCTGCTCAGGAAGTCCAGCCAGGATAAGCCCTCACCTTAGAGCCTTGGAGTTGCTTGCCGGGGAGGGGACTGCCATGCGCCTCCTCCCCTCCTCCCTCTGCAGGCACAGCAACTGCCTCAGCCTGCCCCAGCACCGCTTCCTTGTAGCTGGCAGCTGCCGGTGAGGGAGCGCAGTGCAAGCTGCAGGGGGCGGCCTTCCACTGTCCAGTGCAGGCAGGGATGCCTGGGGGTGGCAGGTGGGGCCAGAGACCTAGCCCCAAATATTGGTGGAACCAGGCCTCTGGGGCCTGGATTTTCTGGAGCCTGGGCACCACGGGCCCATACAACTTACCACCCCTGCCCATCAGACCTTTTGCCAACTAAGTTTTGGAATGGAAGAAAATAGGATAAAAGAAATGAGAAATGTACCTATTAATTTATCCTCTTGTAGCTGCAGGGTATATTGTCATCTGAAAGAGAAACCATGTGAGTTTTGGGTTTTATTTTTCTTAAACCTAAATTTAACAACAGCTGCAATCATGTAATATCAGCTAAAAACATGTAAAATTGGAGGTGGGGAGACTTCCAGGATTTATTTAAAAATTGGAAATTCTTTCGGAAAAGTTGGTTAAAAATACTCCAGTGAGCTAACCTAGACCATCTGATCTATTTCCTGTTAACATTACATCATGTAGTTTCATTGTGTTTACATACCTTTTAATGAAACAATATTTATGCATGTGGAGAAGGGGGGAAGTTGATAGTGGTAAGTGTACAAGAGGCTTTACTGTAATAGAAGTGAGCAGCAGTGAATGCTTATGAAGAACTTTATTTGAAACTAGGTAGTTTCAGATGGGAACCAGCATTGAAAAGGTGAGCCACTCCCCTGCCAAGTGGCTCATGGTGAACTGTCATCAAAAAACATTGTGGACAAAATGGCAGCAAAGTGCACAAGAACACTTTTTTAAAAAAATCTGGGGTGAAATCCAATTTTGCCATTGATTTCAGTGGAGCCAGAATTTCACCCTTGGGCTTTTCGACTTTGGCCCTAATTTTGAAATTTTAGATTTGTATGTGTACAGCTGTGTCTTTATGTGTGAGGTGGGAAAGGGGTAGAATTATCCCTAGAATTGGATCCTCTTCTGGTACAGGATCCTAAAGTGATTCTCTGTACTACCCACTGGATATGCAATGAACCCCACAAATCTTCAAATCTACCAATGTTAGATACAGGGGCAGAATACCATTTAATGATGCTTCCAGAGCATTTTATCAAACCAATAAAGTGTTTTTCTTGCATGTCTATCTTGAAAAAATACAAACTGTAGTAGAATAGAACAGGTGCAAATATATTATAAATAGAGTGCTCCAGTCCAGCTAATTATGACTAACCACCTTTATTAACAGATTTTAGGTATGCAATTAATTTCCCATTATTTATACATTCATTCTAGAGTAATACATGACCAGTTTACAGGATGTTGGAGGCGTTGTTAAGAAATGCTAAATAAAGCTGCATTGCTCATAACAGCTGGAAGGCAGAAATAATTTGTACCTCTAGCAGCCCCAGCTTTTTAAAGATTTACTAAGAAGAACACCACTGATGCAGCTCAGTGATTCTCACTGAATATTTATCAGGCAGACAAGAGTGCAAGTAACCTGACTGGTTGATCAGTATTCTGCCAATCAAATACACAAATGGAGAAAACTAAATAAGTTTAAAGAGAATAACCATATAAGTCTGAGCTACAAGAAAATCATCTGAAATTTGAGCATGTCAAGCAACTGTGTTGTTTTAAGTTTTCAAAGGTGGGTCTGAGACAGGGAAATAATACGGCTTTAGAAAACAACAGGAGATGAGAAAAATATGACCACCATTGCCCCCTGACTGAGAACCAGGATGTTGTTAGTCATAAAAACAATTACGTCACAAGTAGTGTCTGATAGTGAACTTTGAGAATTCATCCAACTGAGGAGGAGCTCTCTCTAGTATACATAGTAGGGTTGCCCAGCATCCAGGATTGTCCTGGAGTCTCCAGGAATTAAAGATTGATCTTTAATTAAAGATCACATCGTGTGATGAAACCTCCAGGAATACAGCCAACCAAAATTGATAACCCTAACCCCATAGGTTCTCTGCACACAAGGTTTGTGGAACTGCTGATGGGGGTCTCTGCAAAGCTGTGTGCTGTGAAGGAGGGCTCTGCATTGGATTTGAATAGGCCAGAATGGAAGGAGTTAATGGGGGTGAGCTAGGGAAGGAAATCCTGGATCTACGCTTACATGGATCCAGTGGTCCCAACATGGGGTATGTCTGGAGTAGGAAAAAGGTGTTAGCTAAAATGTTTGTTTTTAAAGAATACCTTTTATCTTAATTTAGACAAGCCCTTAGGGAGAATGAAGGGGCGGCGTTTGGTGTTCAGCTCCATATGCTGTGCCCTGCATTCTGCCTGTAAGCTACGACTGGCATTTCATTCCCTGTTCCCTGTGGATTTCTCACCTTCTTGTGGTTTTGCACTACTGCCAATCACACCGTATCGGAAATCTACACCATACTTGGTTCTGGCTATGTGCATGGAGGTTGAATTTCATCCAAACTACATAAAATATTATCTAAAATCCATTGGATCGTTTTGGATTTATTGCCTACCCAAATGGTTATAATGGAAGTGATGGAAAGCAAAGGAGATTATGGAATAAAGAAAACCAAGACAGTAAAGTTAACAGTTTAAACTAAGGAATTTTTGTCTTTCTGTTTCACAGACTGTAGTGATTGTACCTGTCATTATGGATACTGCAACTTCAAGCGCTAAAAGTGCTTTGGTATCTTCTATTACCCAGATGTGATCGGTTTATCTTAACACTTTGGTATGTCACACGCAGTCACTGCTGATTTTAATTTTTGACCTAAACCCTTGTATTTCACCCATGATTCTGAACAGGAAATGCTATTCAGTGTTTCTTAATATAGCCTGTAGTGTACAAGTATATTATTCCAGGAAGAAAGTATTACAAAAGCTGCATACCTTATGTCTTTCATCTAAACATTACCAAAAAGCGTAGGGGAATACGGTTCCCTCACTGAATGTATAGCTTCCATTGATGAGAATTCTGCCTCCCCCAAAGAAAGCCATTCGTACCCACAACCCCATTAAACTGATCTTAATCAGATTTTGTGCCCAACTTGGATTAAGTGTAAGTGGGTGAAACTCATGGAAGTCAGTTCCCCAAGGACAGGATTGCTGTAAACGGTGGTTTAAATTACACATCAGTGTAACTGTTAAAATAGAGTAACTTTGTTCTTCTGCCACACACACTGATGCAACTTCCCTGAGAGGCTAGAAGGGAGATGTAACATGAAAACCATCTAGCAGGATGATATGGGATGAAGCCTAGGACATCGGTCTCTCCCTCCAGCTTCCACACCACTCTCTCCCATATTCTTAATACCTTTTGTTACTATTCTACCTTCTATATCTCCCTTCCACCACCTCACGAAATTTCTCTTTTGACATACCCACTGAGTGCTTCGGGGCTACTTTCTAGCCCATTTACAATAGATGTTTAACTTACATCAATGCCAAACACTTCCTAATTTGGTGCTCTGAATATAAAATGCCATGTGTACCTCTGGTTCTAATATGGACCAAATTTCGTCCTGATTGACACTCTACATAACTCCATCCAAGTCAATGGGACTGCAAATGGCGCAAGCCAGGGCCCTGTATTTTGTCACTTCTTCATTAATAATGTTAATACATTTTGGTGTAAATTCTGCTCAGGATGACATGGTTGCAACCCCTATTGCCTTATACAGGATCTATGCTAGTGTAACCGAGTTCCATTGTTTTTCGCCTCCATGTGCTTTTTAAAGTATCAGTGACGATTCTTAAGATATCCCACTCATTAGCGTACAGGAATCAGCTGCAGAGCCTATAAAAGAACAAGGCATTTTCTGATGCACACAATATCAGAAATAGCTCTCATAGCTGAATATAAATGACTAGCTGAATATAACTAGCTGAATATAAATCACTAGCAGACTTGGTGTTGCCACTTCTTGATAGTGTCCTTCAATAACAGGCACTGAAGAAACTGGTTGCTTGGTTAGTGAATCTCTGTGCTGACGGCTGCTGTGAGGGCTTTGTCTCCTACATGCTCTGTCATGCCTGTCCTTCCAAGTGGTGCCATTGTTGGCACATCTTCTGGTAAAGCTGTTTGGCCGAAGGGTGCAGGATGGAGTGTCAAACAAAGGAAAAATAACTGCAGTGCAAGCCTCTCCACTTCTTCATCAAGCACTAAAGGAGTATGGAGTTTCTACACTGATGCTTCCCATGGGATCAAAATCGGTCCCTTTACAGTACTGATCATAAGTATTCTTTTTATTGCTTTTGTAATAATATTACACATCTGGGCCAAGTATACTCGTTCCTAGACTCAGTTGTATCCATGTAGTCTTTTCTACTTGCATTAATGGACAGTATGAGTTGGGATGGGCAGAGAAATGGGGAAGCACCTGTCCCAAAACTGTAGTGGATTTTAAATTGTTTGTGAAATGTTTGAAAGCTTTCTGTTTAGACTAAAAGGGGAATCAGATTTTTTTTAAAAATGGTGAGGATTCCCTTCTCTCTTTTATTTGACTCTTGTTGTTTTTGATCTTTAAAAATGTGTTTATACTTAATATCTCTGGTTCCTAAAGTTTGTCAGTCATGGGACTATCCACCTGTAAAAATGTGTGTTAGAACACATTTTAAATGCCTAAAACAAGGCACTAAGAATGACGTCTTATGCAAGTTTGAAACAACAGTCTTCTGGAATGAGTGATCTACTGGAAGTTTAATTCTGATATATGTTTAGAGGAGTTAGTGTTGCGGTTGCCTTATCTAATTATTTATATGTATGCATAAATAAACTTTGATTACATTTGATATGATTTTAGACAACATACCGTACAGATTAAAAAGTACATAAACTATGCTCTGATATAGGAAGATACAGATTGTAGCATCTATAGCAAAAAGGCATGGTGTGACATAGCTTGCCAGAGTGTTATGGTTATTTTGGATATGTTTTTATTTTGAAAGTTGGGGTTCTCCCAATCTCTTCACTTATTAAATATTTAAATAAATGTTTCATCCTCTGTGTGGGTGTTTTTCTTTGATTATTCAGCATAAGTAGTTGGGAATAATAGAAAAAACTCACCGGTAACTTGCCTATATATTTCAATATATCCCATCCATCTCTGGGGTTAGAGTGTGCCATTCAATTTCTGCTAACCAGTGGGTGCATGGTATGCAAAGGAGGAGCCCCAGTTCTCCTGAATCATTCTTTCCCTCGCCAAAGCCTGTAGAACCTTCTCTGGAGGACTGATACTCTGCTGGATTTTGTGGGTAAAGCCTGGGGCACAAAAGAGATGGGACAGAGGACCAGCCACTCTTCCTGTTGTTGTCTCAGGCTTACTCCATGGATAACCCCAGAAGAAGTCCAAGCTGTGAAGTGTTCCCATTATTGCTGTATTGAAATTGGCTAATGGCACAAGGATCCTTCAGAAGGTAAAGGGGCATTTGTCTGCATCCACATGTTGGGGGCTATCTATTGCCAAGGATCCTAGGATGTCCTTGTCTCCTCCATACACTTCACAACCCCTTCCCTTTTGAGAATGTGATTCCCTGGAAGTTTTGCAAGGTAAGTCTCTAGTTGAATTTCCAGCCCCCTCTGTTCCTCTTCTATGGGTTTTTCTAGAGCCGGACACAATGGAGCCCCAATCATTGATGAGGGACTTTAAGCATTACTACAATACAAATTAATAATAATGGTGGAGATCAGCTACAATGATGCCCTAACCAGGAACGCTTTCTAAATGATAGCTATGCATGGATTGTGAGGCCTTCCACCTTAGTCTCAGAAGATCTGCCCTTATTAAACACAGGGAGTTAACAGTAAACCTTTGTGTGCTAGATGGAAAAGTTATTAACAGACAAATGGGCTGCTAGGAACCAGAAAGAACTGGAGATTAACTGAATTATTAAAGTACATATTTACACTATTCTGGGAAAAAATAACTACAGTATTTAAGATACTGTGTTACGTTTGCTTGGTGTACTACTGGATAACAATCAGTCAAACCAGGTTAAACTGCTAGGGGGCAAATAACAAGTGTGCTCTATTAAACTGTTTTGTCCTTTCAGCTACCAGGGTAGATAATTTGATTTTTATATATCATCTTCACTGTTTGATCTGGCCTCTGATTAGACCAGGTTCTACAAACCCTCAAATCTTTTATAACATTATACTTAGGCAAGTTTATCAGTGAAGCAATGCTAGAATTAATGTAATTATTTCACCAATTGTTCTGATTTTTATGGCAAATTAAGCTTTATTTATTACTGAGTCTAGAGATGAAGATTGCCTAGTCTGCAATGTTTAGCAATGTAAAGTAGCTGTTTTGTATCAATGATATATTTATGTATGATAACACAACAGCATAGTCTTCTGTGGTCTATCATGCTTATGTTAATTGAGTGAAACTATAATTTGATACCAGAATTCATGTTGCTAGCAATTACTTCCCAGAATCTGTGATACTATAGCCTAATTTTAGGTAGAATAGCCCCCACTATAATATAGTCTGTGGAATGTTTGCTGGATTCAGGGTTTTGTGTTCTGGAATTGTGTTTTGTGTTTACATGATAGCATGGTATTTTGGGCCTCGATCCTGCAATAGGATCTGTGTGAGTGGACCCTGGTGCCTATGCATAGTCCCACTGAAGAAACTGGGTCTTCAAATAGGTTCAAAGGGTCCACCTGAGCAGATCAGATGAGAGGAGTGGGGTCTTACTTTGTATTGTGTCCATACAAATAAATCCCCAAACACTTTACAGACTTAAATATGCATTTAGAGTTCAGTGGCAGAGGGGAAGAGGAAAAGGGAGAAGAAATTGGCAAGCTCATCAGGAAGAGAGAGATGGGATGTTGTCATAAATATAAAGGGAAGGGTAAACCCCTTTGAAATCCCTCCTGGCCAGGGGAAAGCTCCTCTCACCTGTAAAGGGTTAAGAAGCTAAAGGTAACCTCGCTGGCACCTGACCAAAATGACCAATGAGGAGACAAGATACTTTCAAAAGCTGGGAGGAGGGAGAGAAACAAAGGGTCTGTGTCTGTCTGTAGTCGTCTTGGCAGGGGACAGAACAGGAATGGAGTCTTAGAACTTTTAGTAAGTAATCTAGCTAGGTATGTGTTAGATTATGATTTCTTTAAATGGCTGAGAAAAGAATTGTGCTGAATAGAATAACTATTTCTGTCTATCTTTTTTGTAACTTAAGGTTTTGCCTAGAGGGGTTCTCTATGTTTTTGAATCTAATTACCCTGTAAGATATCTACCATCCTGATTTTACAGGGGGGATTTCTTTATTTCTATTTACTTCTATTTTTTATTAAAAGTCTTCTTGTAAAACACTGAATGCTTTTTCATTGTTCTCAGATCCAAGGGTTTGGGTCTGTGGTCACCTATGCAAATTGGTGAGGCTTTTTATCCAACATTTCCCAGGAAAGGGGGGGTGCAAGTGTTGGGAGGATTGTTCATTGTTCTTAAGATCCAAGGGTCTGGGTCTGTAGTCACCTAGGCAAATTGGTGAGGCTTTTTACCAAACCTTGTCCAGGAAGTGGGGTGCAAGGTTTTGGGAAGTATTTTGGGGGGAAGGACGCGTCCAAACAGCTCTTCCCCAGTAACCAGTATTAGTTTGGTGGTGGTAGCGGCCAGTCCAAGGATAACGGATGTAATATTTTGTACCTTGGGGAAGTTTTGACCTAAGCTGGTAAAGATAAGCTTAGGAGGTTTTTCATGCAGGTCCCCACATCTGTACCCTAGAGTTCAGAGTGGGGGAGGAACCTTGACAGATGTGTTCTAGATATAGGAGCAGGATCATGCACTAACAAAATGGAGAGAAAGGCCAGTGCTAAATCAGAAAGAAAGAGGAAAAGGGGGCGGGGAAGCAGTGAAGAAAGCAAGTCAGGGAGAAAACTCGGAGCACGACAATGAACATTTGAAAAAGAAAGGTAGCTTTGAACATACTTGGGAAATAATGATCTTGTTTGATGAAGGGGCAGTATATTCTCCTTTGCTCATGTGAGATAGTGGGCCGAAACCTTCTTCGTGTGCTGGAATCTGAAGAACTAAGATTTGGGGACCTTTTAAAGAAGAGAGCTGCAATAACCAAGGGGAGAAGATCTTGTATGAGGATTTTAGCAAAAGGTAGAATTGAGGCTGTGTCTTGCACAGGAGTAATGTGAACAATAATTTATATGAAAATGTATTGGACACTGTGATGCAGATTCTACCCCCACACCAGGCCTGGAGGGGTTAAAGTGGCAAGCATGGCCAATTAACTCTCCTGGCTGCACCTGGAGGAGGAGCCAGGGAGCAGTATTGATTAGACGAGGCTCAGCTGGATGGGAACAGGAGGGGCCTGTATCTGGGAGCAGCTGGGGTCTACAGAGAAGTAGTCTAAAATTACTCCCTGGGAGGAGGGAGTTTGGGCTTGCAAATCCAGAGAGAGAGGGAGGGAGAGTGAGCCAGAAATGTAGGAAAGGCCCGGGGGAAAAACAGCAAGATATGCGCTAGGGCAGACTAAGGCTGCTGATGAGAGGGCCCTTGAGCTGGAATCCCAAATGGAGGCTGGGCTTCAGTTCACCTACCAGCCACTGGGGAAGTGGTACAGACCAGGCAGTGAAAAATGGACTGCCCAGGACAGTTTACCCCCAAAGGACTTTGATACCCTGGAAGGAGGAAACACACATAGTGACCTGGTTGGAGGGCCAAGTTGCAAAGAAGGAGCACCTGGAGTTGCAGAGAGACTCCCAGAGGTAGGCTCAGTACCTGGAAAGAGCTAATTCCCAGAGCTGCTAGGAGGAGGCACCCTAGCTGTGGCGAGTGGACTGATCACAAATTTCATGACTTAATTATTTGAAATTATTCACAAATTTCTTCAAGTATTTTCTGGTCCACTGGTGCAAAATAGTCATTTGCAAGTGTGATATTTTTCACTGTTGGAAGTTACATTTGCTAACATGGTATTGGATAAGTGGTCACTAACTAGCACAGCGCATCTTGTGAATGGCAAATCAGTCAGACAATTTGAAATGTGCTTTCAGTGAATGTTTGTCCTTAAAGTTCCTTCTTTGAGTATTGCTCTTAGTAAATCTGAAGTGCTGTAATACTTGCTGTAAGTGTGTGTCAGCGTCATGAATACAATACAACTGAAGTTGACTTATAAATCCAAATGAATTTTCAGAGGAAAACTTCCTATGCACTACTCATTTACCTCTAATTGCTGGGGGGTGATTCAGATCTCCATTTTCAGAGAAAGAACTGAGGGAGAGGATGAATCCAAACTTGTGGATGATGGTATAAGTTGTGACAGCAGAAGCAATGGTACTTCTTGATGAAACATAATGAGATGCTATGTAGATGAGCACACCAGAGGCGGACAAGACAGGAAGCAAAGCAGGAGTAACAAAAGCTAACAAAAGCCTTTATCTTCCATTGGTCTTATGGAGTTTTCCTTCAGCACCAGGCAAATATTCCTTCATGTTTCTGACTGAAACTTGTCAGCCCTGATTAGCTGGTACTTGTAATGTTTTTAAAATTCTTAGTTTTGGGCCTTGTGGTGTCATGTTGCACCTGAAGCCTGTTAGCTAGTACAGCAGAGCTTATGCCTTGAGTTACACAAAAGCAGCACAGATTTTATAAATGATGTATGTGTGTATTGCGCATGCAGACACACTTCTAAGTAAATATCTCTCTCCTATGTGTTGGCTTGTTTATTTCGGGTAGCCGCTTCAAGGACCAAATTGCTGCTCTCTATCCTTGTACAGGACTTAAATCCATCTTCAGATCATGATAATTACTGAATACCCCATGTCTGCCATGTTGCAACTCTTTATAGTAATATTTCCCTTTTCTGCATTACACCCCCACACCAGGAAAAACTCAGGAAAAAAAATTAAAAAAACCTGCTACCATCATTAATGCTAGGTTAGGACTGAGAAATCAAGCTCCCAAAAGGCAAGCTCTGCTTTACATTTGCCCCTGTACTGATGTATTCAACTATGGTTTCCTTTTATATCATGAATTATGTAATATCAATTGGATTTTTTAAATAAAATCTTTTGGAAGGTAGGTTACAGCTTATGCAGTCATGGAGTTTGGCTTGACTTTTAAGAATCCTGTATAGATTCTCTGTGGCTTGTCTTCACTGGGCAGTGAACCTTCATGCACCTGCCTTTTCAAGTCACATGTGCTCGAAGGCATGTCCCTGGAAGCCAGGATTAGCCCCCAACTATTTACAGTGCTGTCTAACTGTATGGTACAATTGTGCAGTGTCCCAAGTGCATTGGTGGAGAAGTGAGAAAGGAACTTTATAAATATCCTCTTCCTCCTCTTCAACAGGATGTTTGTTTGTGATATAAGAGGTTGGGGTGCCATGGCCTCGCACATGTTAGTTTTCCCCTCACTTAAAAAAAAATTAACAAATGTTGTCCATGGTTGACTTTTTTTTTTTTTTTTTTTAAGGTGGGGAAGGTCCTGGAGATGGTCAGGTGTCACTGTATTTATTGATGAACATTTATTTGAAAATCTCACTTTCTAGATCACTGCCCATCCATCAGCAAAGCCTTCCATTGGATCAAGCCCCTAACCAATCACCATCACACCCCCACTAAACATTCTTAAAAAAAGAGTAAAGGACAGAATACATAAGCCTAAAGGACAGAATACACAAGCCTATCTGTGATGGCTTAGCCCTTGTAGCTCATGGGGTGAGACCGGATAATTCACAAATTCTGTAACACTCATGATTTATCTGGGGCACCACTCTCTAGAAGATAAATGGCTGAAAAGAAATCAGCCACAAAATACTCAGCTGTACTATAATCTGTCCCAGTTTGTAACTTGCAATTTACAAAGGAAGGTATAAAACATCAAAATAGCAACCCATATGGGTTATACTTTGTGTAAAATTGTTTTCCTGTACGTTTGTTTTGTCTGTTCCTTGTTTATTACAGAGCTGTATTCCAGAATCAGTGGCAATTTGGAAGGAGTCACTTAAGGTTAAAGAGGCACAGTCTCGTTACTAACTTTCCTTTTTTGTTGGTGCTGATTAATCTGAGGTTAATATGAGTTTTGTATTCATAAAGATGTATTTATCTAAGCATTTCTAATGCATCCATCCCACATGTGATAACCAACATATTTATGTAAAGTAGACAGTCACTGGATGTAGTCTAATCTCCAGAAAACTAATTTACATGTGTTTTGTGGCTTGCATATGCCTTAGCATATCAGTACCAGATACACTCACTAAAATTCCATTTAGACCTGGTTCCACGATAGCCCACTCAGTCCTCTCCACATTCCTTTCTGTAGGGGGACCAGATGGGTGAGCCCCATTTCTATGAAGAGGAAGTCTTCTCAATATGAGGCTCTAGTGGTAATAATCCAACTATGTACAAGGATTACAGAGTTTGGCCTAATGAAAAGAGGCTTCCTTGTAGTAGGTTGTATATTCCTTTTTGGCCCTGACTAAAACCATGCATGGAGAACAAATTTTTCTTTCCTTAAAAAGTCAAGTAGCTTTTTAGTGGCAGGTGTACAGCAAGATTTCCAGTGGGAAGCCACTGGGTTATCATAACGGGGGTTAGCTGTCATGTGCCAGCTTAATCTGGGGCCACCAGAAGTAGCATGAGCAGATATTCTGATTTTATAGGGACAGTTCTGATATTTGGGCCTTTTTCTTATATAGGCACTATTACACCTCACCCCCTCCCAATTTTTCAGACTTGCTATTTGGGCACTCTAACCAGAAGGAACATTCTGACTGCACTTCCTGTCCTTATCTACATAGGCCTCATATTCCCCCCTCCTTGTTTTGCGTGTCTGTAAACTGGGTAGCAGCCAACCTTTGGCAGAAGGAGAACCACAAGGCAGTCCTGGTTCCAAAACAACCAGCAGCAATGCATGTGGGCACAAAAAGGAACCCTGAGCTTTTTCTTTCCCCATGATCTTCAGCTTTCAGAACAGAATTGCTGTGGAAGAAGGAATGATAAGAGGGCTGCAGAGCCATTCAGGTGCTGGTCTGAAGAATGCTGGGGGTGGGAAGGATGCCAAAAAGGGAAAGGAGAGGAGTTACAGCTGGCCCAGTAGAATGCCAGAGGAAGAGAGGCAGGGAGGAGATGAAAAATGGAGTCCCCGTTCAGGCAGCCAAAGGAAGGAGCCGTCTGCTGACCCCCATTTGTGCATGTTTTTTTTCCAGGTTAAATTTTCAGCTTGCAACATACTCCAACCCAAAATATGAGGAGAGTGTGGCTGTCAAGGCTAATTCCCCACACTGGCACTTCAAGTGCAGCAGGTGGGGGCTCTCAAGGATGCTAAAAATTAATACTTACCACTCCAGGCTTGTATTAAACTCCCAAGGTTACAACTTTTCTCGGACTTTGGATTGGTAGATGCTACCACCACACAAGTGCAAAACATCTTTGAGAACCCAGGAAGGCGCACTTGGGAATTTCTTCCTGTGGGGTACCCTCAAGCCCTTTCACTCTCCCCCCCCATCCAGGGAAGAGCTGAGAAAGAAGAAAAAAGGAGGGAAATCAGTTGTTGTCACCAGCTAATTAAACAACGTGCACAAAACTCTTAAGGCACACAAATCCAATTCTGTTCTTAAAGGTAAATGTTATTAATAAAAAAAGAAAATACATCTGGAGACTTAGACTTTTTTGCTAGATTTTAAAAAAAGGACAACTACAAGGATTAAGCATCAAGAATAGCTCTCTTGAGATCCAGTTTAAAGGTTACAAGCAAAACAAAAGCACCTGGGGTTAGCACAGAGGAATCTACAAGCCATAAAGAAATAAAAGGGATAAACCTAATTGCGTCTTCCTAGGCGTTTCCTGATCTACTTACATATCTGGGGTTTTAGATGAGTAGTTTCTAGGTATGATACTGATGATTTTTATACCTGGCCCAAGCTTCTCACAGCATAACTGCTCCCTGTCTGCCTCTCCCCGAGAACAACAACAGAAGGACAAAAGGGAAGTCATGTTTCAATTTTAAAAAGCTCTAGCCTTCCCATTGGCTCTTTTGGCCAGGTGCCCACTCACTGCCTTTTACCTATGCATAGCAGTGAGACTTTTTAACCCTTTGCAGGTAGAGCAATAAGTGAACAGCTACTAAGAGGGATTTTATAGTTACTGGCTGGCTGGGTGTCCATAAAAGAGAGCTACCAAGCCCCTTCATTTATCACAGTGGCTTTCCCCTTAAAGGAATAATCAGTAGGTAAAGAGAACCCCCCTAATCTATATGGTTTAATTTTTCCATGCACAACTTTATGGGTTTTGTTATGATTTGTTTTGACCTGTGTTATGATTTTTGCATGCTTGAGGCTGGCAATGCTGCTTTAATTTTTGAGTGTTCAAGTTTTCCTTCTGCTGGAGAGAGAGAAGAGATTTCTTTTGGATGGTAAAGATGGAAAATCAAACCAAGCAAAATAGGTAAAAGCACCACAGATAGGGGTAGCACAGTTGTGTAAAAAACCAAAATAATCCTAGGGTAGGGGGCATATCTGCACATCACTCTGGGCCTTGAAAATCCTGGCTGCACATGCACTTTCTATGGCTAAAATGGTAGCTTTGGCAGCCCTGCTTTATAATCTTACAACTTGATCTGAATTGTTCCATTTCTCCTCTGGGTCAGCTCATGAGTATTGGTACTGAATAGTCAACTACTATTTTAAAGTGCCTTTAACTAGTCAAGTTAATTATGCATGGATGTTTTGATAGTATCATTGGGGATGCATGAATGGATCAACTATTTTTAGCTATTTTACTAAATATTTCCCTTAAAATGGAGACACAGAAACCATTACTGTATACGCTACAAAATGTTCTAAGTGAAGTAGCCAAAAGTTATAAATGTCTTGTGTGTGTATATATAGCATTCTTGGCAATATGCCAGAAGTCGTCGTCCCCGCCCCCCCCGTCACAGGTTTAACAAAATGTCTGGTTTAACAAAGAAGCTATGAGAAAATAGTGCACTATCAGTTTTATGTTTCTGATTGTAAAGAATGCTGGGAGACCGTAGTTAATCATTGCTTATCATGGTGAGATATTAGGAGTTTCTGGAGTTTAGTTATGGCACTCGGGGGATTATTTTGCTTAGCTGAGTGAAATAGCCACATAGACTAATAATCAATATCTTACAGTAACATTTACATACTCCAAATATGGGTTGAAGTTATGTTTGGCAATCTGAACTTTTGTAGAATGAACTACATCACTTTCTTCTGCCCCCCCCCCCCCCCGATGACATGAGCTGTTTTCCCCCACAGCTTTGTGCCATGCATTCCTAGGAATTGTCGTTTTTAGATTTTTAATCTTGGGCATCTAGGCCATAAATTCTCTAGTGTTGTTAAAAAAAAATCTTTAAAAGCTTCCTATGAATTTTAAAGGGATCATCAGTTTTGGCTTTTTGTTGTTCTGACGTTTGAATGATGAATTTACTACTTTGGAGCTTGAAGCCCAAGACTTAAAATTCAGAAGCTCTGCTTTAAGAAGAAGAAAATACTGATTTATTGCAATGCCAGCTTTTCTGAATCAAGTGTTTTTTCTCCTTTCCCATCCTGATTTGTAGTAGTTTCAAACATCTACTAATAGAACCACCCTATTTGAGAAACATTTAATTTCATGGATTGCTTAGGCTCCTGCAAGGTTAAAGGTGTGTGTGTATGTTTCGGATTCTTGTCAGCAATGTTGATAGTACATAGGATAATTCTGATGACAATTGATCACCGGGCAGCTTCTGTTGTGCTTGGCTCAAATGTAGAGTCTCTGTAAACATACACAGTCAGCAAGAGTTCTGTTACTTTTTGCTCTGGTCCCCCAGTGCATTTCCCTTTACACTGGTGACATCCATCCCAGTCTTCTCTGATTGATGGATTTCTCATCCTCTCAGGGAAGCAGGGAGTTCATATCAGTCCCAAATGTGATCAAAACATATGCTTCTGGTTGGAGCTAAGGAATACACCAAGAACTGACAGTTTAATCAGTGGAATGTGGGAGGAATGTCCTGGAATTGAGAGCTTCAGTATTAAGTGGGTGGGCCATAATACCTTTCTTGCGCCATGTTGTTCAAGTGCTCATAGATAACAGAACAGCCGTGTATTACATTTTTTTTTTTTTAAAGTTGCTTGCTTCTAAAATCTCTGTGGGGATGCATGGTGAGACTGGTGAGACTGGTGCCTACCTCATAAAGTGCATTCCATTACTCTGTATCTGCCAGGTGAGTGGAGGACTTCAGTTGCAGTCTACAGGAAATCATGAGTGGTTCTTGAAATAGATCATAACTGATCTGCTGTTCAAATAGTGGGCCCATTCACAACCATTTTGAGAAACAGCAATGCAAACTGTCCCCAGTTCTGCTCCACAGCAAGTATGGATTGAGACTTGACCACAGATACTTTCAATTTGGATGGATGTAAGGGATTTTTTGTTTCTTCATTGAGTCTATGGATGTTTTTAGATATAGGTCTAGTGTGTGTGAGACACAACATGACAGAGCCTGGATCATATTGCTTGCTCCAACATGGATCAGGCAGTGCTGGTATACAAATCTCTTGGACCTATCTACTGCTGGCATCATTAGCTCTGCTAACTCAGGAAGACTGTTTGAGTCCACATCCCAAGCTGCATCACAGGGTAATGATATACTACTCTCTCCGCTTGGCCACTAGATCTGATATTCACTTTGGGAGGGTAGTTCTGAAATTCTAGTTTAATTAAACCGCCTTAGCTCCCCTTCTCTGGGGTTATACTGCTTGCTAGACTTATTTTTTTTTTTTTTTTTAAATTATGTAACCTTTCTGCTGGGAGATGTTGGAGTGAGAAGGGCCAGGTTCAATATCAAGGGGTTCCTCTTAACATCACAAAACAGAAATGGCTCAGACCCAACCTAGTAATCTGGGAAAACTGACCTCCACCCTGGGAGCCTCTAGGAAGCAATCCTTCCCCACGCCCAAGCACTGAGAAGAAAACAAGCATTAATTTGGGAAAACCCTGAAGCAATGATTTGAAAGTACACAACCAATAAGTAAAATACCCACCCCATCGTATTCTGGGCAGTGTCCTTTGCTTCTGTTTCCTACCTAGTGATGTGAAAGTTCAAGGGACAAATAGCTCTTTAACATGACACCCCTTCCCTTTCCCTCTGCTGCACCCCACTTTGTTGTCTGAGGAAGCAACATTCTAGAGAGCTGGGATGCCTTCAGGTGAGTTCTCCTTCTGCCCCTGAAAGGTGGTAATGGTTAAGTGAAGACTTTGCCTTTGCTCGTTGCTATCTCTTTGGTTTTTGCTGCATTCATTCCCATTGCTTGCTGCTGCTGCCTCTGCTTCCCACTGCCACCCTCACTGCTGTCTCTAGAAGTGATGCTGTGCTCTGTGGTTCTATCACTTAGTCCAGTTCTTAGTGACTTCAGCCTTTTAGTGATTTCACTGGCTAGTGGGGAACCTCTCTTTTGCTACCTCTTCTTCTGTGTTGTTCTTTCTTCACAGTACTGTCTCCATACCAGGCCTAAGATATATTGTCTCCATACCAGGCCTTAGATCAGCTTATCCAGGATTTCCACCTTTGTGATCACTGAGAGAGAACCAGGACTCTAAACTGGGTCTAGTGAGCTCTCTTGTTACACATGAGAAGAGGAGGATCAAATGGATTCTAGGATCCTTTAAACCAAGTCCCTGCTACCAGGAACACCTGTTTGGCATCACTACCATCTGGTTAGTGAGTGAGGCTCAAAGTAGGGAGACCTCCTCAATTAGGGCAGTAAGGATAAAATTTTTTGACCCCTGCATTCAACAGTAAAGTGAAGTTCTACCTAAAACAGCAAATTGATCCCTTTGGCAAAGCAGGTCTGTCTGCTGGTCACCTATGCAGAGTAGCTGTGTCTATGCAAATACGTTCTGCTCCTGAGATTGTTTCCCCAATTCATCACTAGATGTCGGGGAGAACTCCTTCACATCCTGCTTACACTTAACAATAGTGATGTGTGCTTTGAGAATGGTGTTCTCCTGTATATTTACACTGTCCACTAGCCTCCCTTCTTCCTCCGAGTTCTACTCTCATAGGCCACCTGAGTTTAGCAGAAAGAACTGAGGCATCTGGGACTACATGGCCCTTCTGTAATCCTGCAGAATTATAGACATTCAGTGCTTTGAGTGAACACTTGCAGTGCCCAGCGTGGATCACACTTTTCAGAACTATCCCAAAGTGCAGTAGAACAAGAGGGTTTATTCCACAAGGTGAATCTGCAGAGGCCACACTCAAAAATTCAAGTGACTATCATGAGTCAGGCCATCTTTAACTATTAATTATTATATATTAAGGGGATCCCGGATTGAGATTCCATTGTGCTTGGCTGTATACAAACACACAGGATGATGCAGTCTGTGCCTGGATGAGACCAAAATCCACAGCCTGTTGAAGATGTGGCTGAAGTAGGGCAACAAAATTTTCTCTTCTGGTTGTCAGAGACTTCACCCAGTTCCTTTTTTCCTGTGTCTGTTCAGCACTCAACCAAATATGATGCAGCTGTGACACTTCAAAGGACATCCACAATTGCTGTGTGACAGTACTATATCCCTAGCGCTACAGGGAATGATACAACGGTTTTCCTGCACTCCAAGGCTGTGGATTCCAAAATGTTCCTTTCTGTCTAGTTAATTACAGAACAGCTCTGTCCATAATATTTATTCAAATGTATAAAGCCTCTGTCTAGGGCATTAAGTGCAGCATAATCATTTCTTACTGACCCTAGTAATAAACTGATCACAGTGTCCTGGACTTCAAAAAGAAGAACTAAATATTCACAGTTAATATGAAAATATAAACCTATTTGGAAATACATGAGAGAAAAGGCTGTTTGTTCTGTGAAGGCTTTTGATGTTCCAGAAGCATATTAGAAAGAACTGCTAGTTTCTACTTTATCATCCGTTAGCACTGTTTTTTAAAATCTGTCTGTACTAGCCTTGCAAGTGTGTTCTTGCCAACTTCAGCTACTGCTCTAAGCAATTCTTTATTTGGCATCTCTTTGACCTGTGTTGCCATCTGTTTGCTACCCCCCATTTATCAGCACCTAGTCACCTACTGTGAATACAGAGCTGATGAAAACTGCATGCAATATTAAAGAGATAATCAGTATTTTATCTCTGCTTCTTTCTTTTCTTCCCAGTGTCTGTATTTTGCCAGTTGAAATTATTAATTTCATTTTGGGTTTGTTTGTTCTTTTCCAGTGATTGTTTCTCTGAAGAGGAGGAAAGAGGCCTAAACTAAAGACGTCACTTTAAAGAGGAGGAATAAGTGATAGAATTTTCATTTAGGCCTGAAAGTTAGGTTAATGATGAGATTTCCCCAAATGGAAATGTTCTCATTATTTTTAAAAAAGAAAATAGCTACGGTATATTTAACATTGCTCTGTGAGGGTGGCACTGCGTTAATGAACTGTACTGCTTAATGTATGGTAGGTCAGCGAGAAACAATCAACACCTAATTAGCTGCATGATCAGCTTGCTGCGTCTGTGCCTGCTAAGGCTTCATAGACTTGCTCAATAACATTCTACATTGGAGACGAGCACAAAATGGTGGCTATGTCACAGTTGCCCTTGCAACAGACAGGGAAACTGTTCTCTATTTAAGGGTGAACACTCAGAAAACAGGACGACAGCTCTTTTCAGCTGCCTGGCAAAAAGTGCCACCTAAATAAGGAGGATAAATGTCAACTTGATTGTTAATGCTTTTAGTTTAGCATTTACTAATTTTCTGTGTTAACTGGTATCAGAGAGAAGGATTTTTCAACTATTTAATCTTGACAGCATCCATTTAGCTGGTTGGGTGACCTGAATTTAACTTGACATACTTATTAATCTCTTACATTGTGTTTGAATATTTTCCATATTTATCACTTCAAATCTTTTACTTTTGTTCTTACCTGTTTACTTAACAGTTGAAGAATAAAGAGGGAGAATTGACTACTAAGGTTACAGGTTTTTAGATTTCATTTTCTTTCTTAACAGTAGTCCTTAAACTGATAATGACTAATGTGGACATACACTTCTGAATGCTGTACGCAAACGGAAAGTACATCTAAACTAGCTATTCAAGTGCTATTACTGACAATGATAAATGCATGAGGTCAGTGGTTTGTTCTTGCTACCATTAGTTACTGTTGTTATGAACCATATGACCTGATGAAAAGCATTGTGATTATTCATCCACTAATGAGGAAAGGGAATCCAGAGAGAAATCAATTGCCATGTTTCCAGTTAATAGGACTAAGCTGTTTAATAGAGAAAAGAAACAAACTCTGAAACCTTTAGTCGTTTCTCGACAGACAGAAGAGTCTCTGCACTCGAATATTAAATAGACAAACCCTAAAGTTTCATTCTAGAAAGAGGAATTTTAAATGTATCTTGAGTAAAATAACCATAAGATGAACATGTTTTAGGCCAAAAAATAATGCTGATTATTAACTGAAATTTGTCATAGTCCTCCCTATGGACCATTTTCTTTCCTAAGTGTGAGGAATGTTGCATTGTGAATGGCCCCAGCCTCACTGCACTACTGTAAGCAACCCCACTATGGGTATCAGTTATGGTACATTAAGCCCTTTCAGAAACTTGGTAGTGTGCTCCTTGTACCATGAACTTGGAGGCAATCAATGTAGGTGATCTCC
Organism: Lepidochelys olivacea; assembly: GCF_965140295.1. Classification (NCBI taxonomy): domain Eukaryota; kingdom Metazoa; phylum Chordata; order Testudines; family Cheloniidae; genus Lepidochelys; species Lepidochelys olivacea. Next base: position 61,127,217 of record NC_140418.1, on the reverse strand, counting down.
CTAAAACGTAAACTGGTCCATACCCACTTCAAACCAAAAGCGATACACTTGTAAGATCAGCAAGTCCTCCCTCTTGGAGCATGGTTTTATTAACAAAAAGATAGTTTCAGACTAACCCACAAGAAGGAGAGGGCTACTGAAAGCCTGGGAGCTACTGAAAGCCATCTGCTGTAGAGGAAGCTCACACAGTCACTAAAAACCAGCCTGAGCAGAGGCCAAAAGGAGCTGGACTAGCAGCAGCTGAGGACACATGGCAGATACAGAGTAATTTCTAACAGTGAAAAGGAAGCAGACAGGCTCTCTCAATAAAATGCTGAGCAGGGCCTCTGATTTACAGATATCAAAGATGGAGTTGGGGAAGCAGGGGAAGTATCCAGAGAATGACAGGCCTATGATAATGGCTATGGGCTATTAAGTATGGAATACCCAATACAGTGAAGACAGGATGGATCTTACAGCATGTCATACAGGAGGAGAAACAGTCAAGTAGAAGAGACAGCTAAGAGATAACACGGAAGATGTGCCACTGCAACCACTATGCACCACCCGGACACAAGGGGGTGGTAATGCCACACCTATTTGCATGAGAAAGTGTGTAGGCTGAAAGTAATTTACCAGCACTGGAATTTGTCCAGGACACACACTTATCATTCCTGTTTGTGCAGTGCATGTCTTGGGATCTCTACAAAGCCTTTGCAAACTAAGAGGGTTACATTTGCTCTGAATGCTGGGACCTCAACAACACAATATGCCTCAATACAGTGCTGGGGCATTAGGTCGGTACTGATGGAGAAGGACACCTACAACATCAGCAACTCTCCCTGTAGCACTAGGCTTCTGTTGGAGATCTCCCAAATGCATACAGATCACCAGTGCTTAGTTTGTCAGATTGGACATGATCACAGCCTGATGTTTTATATTAGAAAATATTGATTTAAAAGAGACTCGAAAAGCTTTAGTTATACAACAGAATCACTTATGATTTAGTGTGTGTGTGAGAGCTTATAATTAGTTTAAACATTAGAACGTGTTACACTCTGCTGAAAACTCGTATCTTATTTTATAATTGGGGGTAGCGCAACTTCTCACTAATCCAATCCATTACCCAAGAGAAGGATTTTTATTCTGTTTATCCAAACTAGCAGCATGCCCTATTCCTTTAATGGACAGTTCACAGAAGTCCATTGTTTCCCCTCTAGACTTTATATATGAAAGATTTGCAAGAAACGTTTTTCATTTGGATACGTTTGTTTACGTCACCATCAGGCCCTCGCACAACAATCTAATTATGAAGGGGCAAAAGCTACACTTTCAACAGTGCAGTGAACAGGCAGACCAGGTGAATCTGCCAAAATGTGAGTGGCATGAAATATAGGGCTATCCATAATAAATGTCGTATGGTGCTGTGAAAACACAAGTCATGCAGAACTAATCTAGGTGTTTATTTTCTACCATCTGCACCTGGCTAGCCAGATTTATGAAGCTGTTACCAACATGACTTAGAAAACAAAAGCATTCCATATCTCTCCTTTAAGGTTTAACAAGCTGCTTTGTATCTCACTTTATTAATCCAAGCGCATTTGGGCACCAAATGCACAGTTGCTTAAATACGCCTGGATACAATTACAACTATCCTTGGAGCCTTCTGCAAACTAATGTATTTTTTGTGTAATATGCATGTGTTTCTCTTTACACTTGAGACTGTTTAGTTGATTAACTGGGCAATGCGCTGAATTTTAGCTTCTGAATTACAGAGTTTACAATACGGTGCTGTAACTACCATTCCAAACCTCAGCATTTTTATTTCTAACATGGATGGTGGCTTCTCTTGGATAGTGGTGGATGTTGAGGGTGTGGAAATAGTCTCTCATGACTGGTAGGAGAAGGACAAGAGGCAGCTAATTTTCCCATGGATTGTGATAAGTGAGTGGGGTCATAGGTTCTTTCCCGTAATGACTTTTTAAATTCCAGACAGACTGCGGTGAACTAAAGTGGCTTTCAATTTTTTGACAAAGCTGAAATTTTCCACCAGGGCGGAAGGTGGAAAGTATTTTATATTCAGCTCTAATATCCGCATAAGAACAAACTACCATTCTTTGTAAGGCAAATTCATCCATTGGCTGATTTCTTCTGTTCTTCTTCTTTTACCATTTGAAAACATTAATAAACCAGAAGGAAGTCTCTTCTGCTAAATCCTTAGTGTCTCTCTTTAATGTATTAATGAGTCATTGCTGTCAATCTGAAGGCCTGTGTTTCAGTTTCTGATAGATTTCTGATCCAAGAAATCTGGGATATGAATCCCTTTCCATGTGCATGTATACTATTTTCTGAGCTTCGTCAAAACAGGACTGAGTTGGATCTTGAATATTCCTGATAATAGCTTCCCTTGCAGGACTATCAATGTTAATCTGAAAAATAAAACAATATTAAAGAAAGTTACAACAAAAATACAGAGTACAAAAATAGGGCACTGCAAAGATGAAGCTTGGTAGGCTGCAGTCTATGCCTTGCATCCATATGATCAACTTTGGTACCATGTTTGTATGTTGAAAAGGAGCTACAGGAGAAAACTTAAGAAAAATAAAAATCTAAAGTATTTAAAAATCTTGGTATAAAAGTGTTCACTTCCCCCCCACTTAGTTAGGTTCCTATATCTTTATTTATATATCTAAATGGAAGGCCTGTTTTTCAGATGTTCTGACCAACTGAAATCAGTGGGCGCCATTGGGTGCTCATCACTTTTGAAAATCAGGCTACTGAAGTCACAGTATATTGCACAACAGAGACTGTACATCAATCCTGTTTAGGAAATGGGTTATTGTGTAAGAGACTCAGGAGTCATATGGGGATTTGAAGTGGATGAGTGGAAGATTTGTGGATGTCTAAGACCTTAATGTACTGGTGCTGTGTACCTTTCTATCAGAAAGGTAAACTGCAAATAAGAGTTGAATCTCACCATGATATAGGAGATTGACCAAGGCAATTGCAGTTCAACAAAAAATTTTGTAAGTTAGATTTGCTCTATTAAGTTGCATTTATTAGAGACTGAAAGAGCTGGAGGCGTGTGAATTAATGTGTAACCGTTGATGTGTGGAGACCTTGCTGTATCAACGGTGTTTTTTAGGTGCAATCTACTCCTTCCTGAATACTATTGCATTTTTTTGTTTGTTTTTTTTGAATACAGACTATGTTGAGATCACCATCAGCTTCCATTTAAAAAAGTTTCAAGCCCTCATGTTTGTTGAGGAAAAACTTGAAAACAGGAAGCAAGCGTGATCCCAAAGACTCACCCAGAAGGCAAATGAAGAATTCACAATTTATTTAAAATTTTTTATGCTGATCTCATGATTTTGAGACCTGACTCATGATTATTCAATGCTTGAGGCTGGCAACACTGATCAGCAAATGGGAGGTTATCCATCTCTGAGCATGTGTATTTTTTTTTGTACATCTGTGATTGAGTTTCCTATAAAAGCTCAAATGAAAAAACAGCAGGCTGGCCAATCAATTCCCCCCCACCCCCAAATCCTAAAAACAAAAAACCCTTCAACGCCTCATAATTTTTAAAATTATCCCATGAATTTTTGAACCAGTCTCAAGAATTTTTAACTTGCAGGGCTGACCATATTGTTGTTTCTTAATCAAAGCTGTAAACTGTCACCCTACACCAACCTTATCCTGGCATCTGAGGGCATGGCTACACTTGCAGATGTAGAGCACTGGGAGTTAAACCAACCTTTGGAGACTGCAGCAGGGAAAGGACTGCTGTGTGTTCACACTGTCAGCTGCAAGTGCAGTGGCATGGCCACATTAGCAGCTCTTGCAATGCCACAGAGAGCAGTGCATTGTGGTAGCTATCCCAGGGTGCAAGTGGCTGCAGCGTGCTTTTCAAATCCGAAAGGGGGTGGTGGAGTGTGACAGGGAATGTGTTGTGTGTATGTGGGGGGGACAGACTGTGTTTTGGGGGCCTGAGAGTGTGTCAGCATGCTGTCTTGTAAGTTCAGACAGCAGCAGATCCCGCCCCTGGTCTCTCTCTCTCACACACACACAAATGCCTGCCTTTACAGCAGGACCATTTCTCAGTAATGGTTTGCTTTGTCCTGGAGCAGAGAAGCATGCCGGCTGTCAGAAACTGAGCTTTGAAAGGGGATATCCGCATGCCTGCAGCTGAGTTCAAAACAATGAGAAGAGTGGCCACTTGACTTCAAGGGATTATGGGACGTTTCCAGAGGCCAATCACAGCGCAGTAATGCAACATGTCGTCCACACTGACACCTGGGCATTTAAGCTGGGGCGCAGCGAGCTTTATACTTCTCATGGAGGTGGATTACCAAGAGCGCTCCAGTTGCAGAGTCCAGGAGCTCTACGTGCCTCGCCAGTGTGGACACCTCAGGAGTTAAGATGCCTGGGGCTGATTTTAATGTGCTTTTAATGTGCTTCTAAGTGTAGCCAAGGCCTTAGAATCAAACTGGGTTCTTTCGAGCCCTCACATCTCTAGCAATTTGCGTTGTGCATTTGGAATTTAGTTAATAATTCTCTTGCTGATGCATGAGCCAGAAAAAAATCTAGCGCGCTGTGTTGGACCTGCAGTGGTAATGAGTAAAAAGTAGATTAAATTTGATTTTTGTCAGTGAAGTGAGAAGATAATGATTCTTAAGACACCTAGAAATGATCTGCTGGGTGTGATGTTTATATAGTGTTTTAACAGAAAAGAACCACACTGTAATATTAATCCCTGTTCATACAGCCAAATCTGGTCTGTTTTTCTGAAAATTTCTGAAAATTTGTCCATGTTTTTATTAAAGGATTATTAAGGATTGATTTATTGAAGTAGCTTAACCATTTGGGATGAATTACTCCCATTTTTCTTACTTCTCCAGTGCTTTTGGGAACTTGATGGTCTTTTAGCATGCTTCTGCCATCTCTTAAAAGGGATGGAACTGGGTAGAGATCTCACTTAATTTCCAGGTACTTATGGAAAGACTGGACTAAGCAAGGGTCACGTTCAAAGTCTACTGGTGTTTGGAAAGACTCTGTTGGCATCAACAGGCTTTCTACAATCCTCTAAAGGAATGGAAAAAACCTCAGGACTTTAATTCTAGACTCTGTTCTGGCACTGACTCCCTCTGTGGCCTGGGGCAAAGAATTTTACCTATCTGCCTCAGTTTCTTATCTGAAATGAGGTTAAAAATACTTAATTACCTGCTTCACAGAGGTGCTGTGAAGATGATTAATCAAATAAACATCTTACACTACTTTGTACAGTGAGTGACACTGCCAATTATTTATTGCTGCATTTTTCAAGCTTTCAGTTTCAACAGATACCACGTGCATGTTTTTAATATAAACAGGGGTGTGCGCACACGTGTGAGGGAGGGATGGAGCAGTTCTTGCAATGTTAATTCACCTCTTTAGGCGCCTGGGGTTGAATGTAATTTTTAAAAATTTTCCTGGCCACAGAAATTCTTTTCCTCCGTGATTCAATCTTCTTGTAAGTTTCACATGCAAGCCAGAATTCCATGTTCTCATCACTGTATTCTGTCTTCAGGTAGCTCTTGTAGATTATAGGTCCATCTGAAAATATTTCAGAAGTCAAACTTTATAAACTATAAATGATAGCATTTAGGAAGATAATTGTCAAACAGATTTTGCTTAGCTCTGAGTGAAAAATGACTAGATAAGGATTATAGACCAGTTTTGGTACTTTTTCTCATGTTGAATAGTTCCTCACTCCACAAGAAATCTTACAGAAGACAATGGGGCTACTCATGGGATAAGGTGCTACCCATTCTGACCATGAGTATCTGAGACTACTTCAGGGGTGCTGGAACAGTTTTTATAGTGGGGGTGCCATTGAGCCATTGAACCAAACTGTAAACCCTGTACAGATGCCCCCCGACTTACACAAGGCTTTCCGGAATGGAACAATTGTGTAACTCGAATTTTGTGTAAGTAGGAAATGTATACCTGTACGTTACGGAATGTTTTCAGCAACTCGAAAATCCTATTTCTGGCTTATGGAACTTTTTCCGTAAGTGCGAATTTGCATAAGTCAGGTCTTGCGTAACCTGGGGAGCGTCTGTATATAATGGAAACCACTTCAGTCCAGGGGCTGCTGCAGCATTGTTAATTCCAGCACCTATGGACTACTTTAAAAAAGTAAGGAAATCTTCTGGCCCTTTTTGTTTTATATTTACATAAAATGTGAGACTGTGAATAGAATGGTTTTAAAAGAATATTTAGGGGATAACTGGCCTCTCAATGTGACATATAAAAGTTTCAGACTTCAGTATTCTTCATTTTGTACATGCGCAGAACTCCCTTAACACCAGTGAGAGCTGCACATGTGCAGAAAGAGCAGAATATCAAAGAAAAAATTTCCTCTTCCTATGGTTTAAAAACCACACAACAAATATGCATGTTATAAGGCTGATAATTTAAAAATTCAGCTCTACATCAGAGTGAAAAACTTCTAAACATCAAAAAATCATGGTCTAACTGGAAAAAAGGAAGGCTTTTATTTTTTATTTTCCATTTTTTTCCCTGTCATCAAAAGGAAAGGTGACTTTTGTTGCTGCCATCCTTGTAACTAAGAAAGCTGTCAGTGTGCTCTCCAGCAGATAAAAGATTTTGCAAATTGTGTTCTCTACCCTTAATGTATACCAGTACACCTTTGCTATAATGAACCCTGGGGATCCAAGCCTTTTGTTCAGCATAGTCAGGGGTTCGTTATAGCGAAAGGGGTGGAGGGAGACAGAGCTTCCGGGGCCATGGCGGGGAGGGTGAGTGGGATCCAGGGACCATGTTCGCTATAGCTCAAGGCTTGCTATTGCAAAGGCATTATAACGAGGGACTTCTGTACTTTGTCCAAACATCCTGACTCCCACTGATTTTTGGCTTCACTGGTGGTAGCAATTGTTGGAAGCCTTAGTACGCTATACCTTAAAGAACTAGCAGGTTCAAGAATTTAACACCATGTCATTTACACCTGCTCTGAGCAGCACGTGATGATGCAGTGGCTAAAGTGGCTGCAGCCATGAAAATGTTGAGGTTTCAACCACTGTTACCACTTGCTGAGTAGCACTTTTGTCAGCAATGGTGAGAAATATTTTCCAGGAAAACCTAGTGTAGGCAAATACTTTAAGACCAACATAGCTCTGGGATAAGCAGTTGCAGCTCCATTGACTTCAAATGAAGTTTCTCACGGTTCGTATACTTGGCCCTTTGCAGGAATCTGAGAGCAATGTGGAGATATTTCATCAATGGCAAAATCTACATTTTGCGAGTGTTTCATAGCGCTCTAGTTCTAAAAGCAAATTTCTCCAGTGGTGCAGATCACAGAGTTTTCTGGTTTCTGCAAGAGATGTCAGCATGTCACAGGCTGGTGGTGTGGTTACAAGCAGTAATGCTGCTTGTGTGTGATTTCTGATATTTCAAGTTGCCTCTCTATAGCACAGTGCATTCCAGTGCATTCCAGAGCTTGCACAGTAATACTCTATATTGCCCCCACTAAAGGCTGTGCTTTTATAGCACAGCCTGGCCCTTGATTGATTTTTTTTTTTTTTTTTTTTTTTGCTTTTCAATGTATTCATAAATGATCTGGAAAAAGAGGTGAACAGTGAGGTGGCAAAGTTTGCAGATGGTACAAATTTATAGTTTTACGTATAGATTTCTTCCAGAATTTCAAGCACCACTGCCCATCCATCAAACTCTCTTGAACACTCCCATACTAGCACCAACTTCCTGGACACCATGATCAGCCCTACAGATGACTATATACAAGAAACTCCTGGATCCAGCAACCACCCTGAACACAGCAAGTAGTCTGGTATCTACAGCCAGGTACTCAGTTACCACAGAATTTGCTCAGAGGAGAAACTGCGTGATAGGCACATAAATGCCTTCACCAAACAAGGACATGCCACCAGAAAAATAGATCACATGTAATGGGTCACCCAAATACCTTGGGAGAACCTGCTTCAATACAGGGAAAAAACCCCAAACCACTGAACTTACACCCCTAGTTTTCACCTACCACCTCACACTGGAACCCACATGGGATGTCATTAAACTACAACCCATACTTGAGGGGACCACATCCTGAAAAATCTTTCCCAAACCCCCTCTTCTGGCTTTCAAACAAGCTCCCAACCTCACCAAGATCATTATCAGAAGGAAGCTTCCCACAGACCAGGACACACCAGCTCAAACGGCATCATATCTTGCCATAATAACAAGGGCAAACCTGCAAACATATCTCCACTGCTACAATGATCAATACTCCACAGAACACACCTTTCAAGATCCATGGCTCCTATATCACATGCCTCTGTCAACCCATGGTACACCTCAACTAGCACATCAGATGTCCCAAAACAACTACGGGGGTGAAACCAGACAATCAATATGCTCTTGAATGAACTGTCACCAAAAATATGACAAAAATGCCCTATAACCCATGGGTGAACACTTCTTACAAAGCGATCACTCCATGTCTGACCTCTTAATCCTCATCTTCAAAGGAAATCTGTGGAAAACCTTTAAAAGATGATCCTAGAAACATAAATTCATAACTTTGCTGAACACTTAAAAACCATTGACTTAACACACGTGCTGGATTTATGGCTTATTACAACAATTTGTAACACCCCCTTACTGCCTGCTAACCCTTAATGGCCAACTTCATTTTAAGTGGTCTTCTACAGCATGTGTGAATCCCTTATGGTTATTGGTCTGTCCCAGTTTGTATTTAATTCTCCAGGCCTGAGGAAGAGCTCTGTGAAGCTCAAAAACGTGTCCCTTCCCCAACAGAAATTGGTCCAATAAAAGATATTACCTCACCTACCTTATCTCTCAGAAGCAGGGCTGGCTCTAGGCACCAGCAAAACAAGCAGGTGCTTAGGGCTGCACATTTCTAGGGGTGGCATTCTGGCGCCGGCCATGCTGCCCCAAGGAATGTGCCCCAGCTCGCCTCTGCCTGCTCCCCTGAGCATGCCGCCGCTGCTTCACTTCTCCCCCCGAGGCTTGCCACGCGCGAAACAGCTGTTTCATGCTGCAAGCCTGGGGGGAGGGAGGAGAAGCAAAGTGGCAGCACGCTCTGGGGAGGCAGCAGAGGTGAGCTGGGATGGGGAGCGGTTCCTCTACCCACCCCCCGTTACTTCCTGTGCTCCCTCCCCACCCTCCCTCACATCCGCTCTGTCTGCTCCCCTGAACGCGCTGCCTCTCCTTTGCCTGAGAGGGAGGGGGGAGAAGCGGAGTGGCGGCATGTTCAGGGGAGTAGGCGGAGCAGAGGTGAGCTAGGGTGCGGGTTGCAGGGGGGAGCCACAGGAAGCAATGGGCGGGGGGGAAATGCAGCATGCCTCAGGGAGGAGGCAGGGCCGGGGATTTGGGGAAGGGGTGCATTTTGGGCGGGGGGGCCACAAAAAAAAAAAAGCGGGGGAAGCCAAAATTTTTTTGCTTGGGGTGGCAAAAATCCTAGAGCCAGCCCTGCTCAGGATACATAGTGACTAATTATATTGCAATGGGCATCAAGGGCATTAGTGGTGAGTGATTTGGCATTAAAATTTTTCATTTGCTTTTCTCTTTAATGGAGGTCAGTAACCATAAAACACAGTGAATGGAGATATTCCAATGTATCACATAAGCTCTCCCTATCCACACATTTCTAAAAAAGCATTAGATAGCTGCTGGTAAATTAACTCTGCTGGATTAAAAACATACAACTACTTACATTTAGTAGTCATCAGCTTTTCAAAAGATTGGGACCACTGTAGCACTTCCTCCAATGACACTCTTTGCAAAAGGGGGAAAGGTTATTGTGGGATTAGAGTTGTAGTTAACTGTGTGACTAATGCTCTGTTTAAAAATAAAGCTAAATTTCATTATCTAAAATACAGTCACATAATTCAGTGAATCTATATGCATTTTGCTCTCTACAAGTTCATTTTTGGATGTTTCAGATCTCATGCCTACAGTTTTGAAGAAAAGATAACTTTCAATAACTATGGACCCAGTTCTGCACTAAATTACACCCATACAACTCCCTTTGAAGTCAATGGAAATTGTGTGTGTAGGCAGGGCAGTACAGTACTGCCGAATGGGAGAAGACTAAAGAAAGCATTAACAGTTCAGACTGTCAGCTCTCCCAGGCAGGGGTGATTATGTAAGGTTGCTTTGTGTCTAGAGACCCTGCTGTAGTTCAGGACTTCAGGTGCCACTGCAATGTTAGGTGGTACTATTAAAGTCCCTGAGTATGATAACAAAACAATGTAAAAACAATTTCTTCTCCACTCACACCTTCCACATTTATCATTAGCTGCGAGGTTGAGCTCTGAACATTATGCAGTAGAACCTCAGTATTATGAACGCCTTGGGAATGGAGATTGTGGTTATTTCAAAAGTTTACGACTGAACATTAACTTAACACAGCTTTGAAACTTTACGATGGAGAAGAACAATGCTGATTTTAACCATCTTAGTTTAAATGACAGTTTCCTTACCTTGTCAAAAAATGTTTTTAAACTTTCTCTTTATTTTTTTTTAGTAGTTTACATTTAACACAGTGCTGTACTGTATTGCTTTTGTTGTCTCTGCTGCTGCCTGATTGCATACTTCCAGTTCCAAATGAGGTGTGTGGTTGATGGTCAGTTCATAACACTGGTGCTCATAACTCAGAGGTTCTATTGTAGCTGATAAATGATGGAAAGACTAATAGAATCTTGACTGCAAAAGACACTCAATCCATTTCATTCATCTACTTGTTTTGAAATTTAAAATTAATCACAGTATTACTAAGCAAGAGGATTCTTAGAGGTGACTAACAATGGATTGTTTTTCTTTTATGCTCGTTATTCTTACGTGGCAATTTCCTGGGTTTCTAGGGGGTCTTCCATTTATTCTCTTAACTCTTAGTTCTGTGAAAGACAGAGGCATCAGAGAGAACTAAACATCTTGGAAAAAAAATAAACTGATAAGGGCCAGATCCTGCACTGGTATAAATCAGCATAACTTTATACCACCTGTGTCTCCGGGTCTTATAATTTTTAGTGTCCCACCACTGGTAACTTGAAAGAAATGCCTATGCTAAATGCTCATGTAAGAGATTGGAGAAAAAATGCATTGTAATTCATTAGGCTCTAATCAAACTGGAGAGGGAGTTTTCATTCTCCCTTGATCCTTCCATTTTGGCATCAGTTTCTGAATCCCAACTAAAGCCACTTAATTACCATAAAGTTCAAGAATAATCCATATTTGATTAAAAGCAGTCTTGGTTTGTGGATAGTGGGTACTAATGACTGATTTGTAAGCCTGCTCTGCACAGCAGCTGTTTGCTGGTTTTGTAGTCTAGTTTGTGGTGATTCCTTAGGTTTGTTTCAACATAATTCTAAGAAGGACACCACTGCCGTGTATTAGTTTGTTATAGCAAGCCAATCTTTTCTGGGCAGAAAAATTAATGTCAGTTACTCAGCACATTTCTGGATAGTTTAACTCCTATGTTTGGTAGAAATTTTGCAACCACCGAACTGTGGTCTCAGCTCTTCTGTAATTTCTGGTCACACAGTTCGTTTTTGTTTAAGTAGGGCTTTTCTCATGCCTAACTGACCTCCTCTTTACATAAATACTCGAAGTGTGTGGTTATGGCAAGAGAGGTGGCTCTGCAAAAGTTGCATCTTGCGCCTGTGAATGCTTATTCGTTGACAGAGCTGCTTCTGAGTCATATCTGCTGTTACTGACACAGACACTTTTTACTGTTGTCAGCATTGTCACTCTTATACAGAATAAGTGACATACTTGTCTGTCTCCCTGAGCGCCAACAAAACTGCCATTTTATTTCCATTTCTGAATATTTGCCTCTAGTGTTAATCTGTGAAGCAGAACAAACACAGCCTGATTTTAGTTACTCTCCATGGGTAAGTTAACACTTAGGGAAGATGATGTTTTACTGTAAACTGAGGAAATATATGGAAGTCACTGAGGGGGAAAATGGGTATGGGCTATGAAGATTTCCCCCCCCCCCACTTTTGTGACTATAACCCCACTTAGTCACAGAAGTTGTATCAGTAGGATCTTCTGCAGTGAGAATCCATATGCAGAGGGAGAAGAACTGATCATGTCGTCACTATGCAATGTATACTGCACAACTAGAAAAGAAAAAGTACTTAAGGGACCATGGTGCACTGCAGAAGGCCTGGGACTGGGAGTCAGGAGACATGGCTTCTATTCCCCACTCTGCCACTGACCAGCTGTATGACCTTGGGCAAATCGCTGGATTTGTTTTCCCTCCCAACCTTTTTCTGTTTTTTGTATTTAGAGAGTCCCTGCCCCGATGAGCCTACAATCTCTCACTGTGTTTATACAGTGTCTTTCACAATGGGGTCCCAATCTTGCTTGGTGTTTCTATATGCTACTGCAATAAAAAATAAATACTATTACTAGTAATAGTGAGACTACTGGCTCGGTGAGGTTGTTTTGGATGCTCATGTATTATTCTGTGGTGGTCTGGAAGCCTACTTTCACCATCTCCGACTCAAAGAATACTTTCAAGATAACACTGAACAGCACACTGATACCCTCCCAGCAACAGCACAAGAAGAAGAACTCCCCATGGACTCCTTCTGAGGTTCAAAATGACCGTCTGGACCTATACATAAAATGCTTCCGCTGACTGGACAGGCAGAAATGGTGGAAAAACAACATCACTTGCCTCATAACCTAAGTCATGCAGAACGCAACGCCATCCACAGCCTCAGGAACAACCCTGACATTATAATCAAAGAGGCTGATAAAGGAGGTGCTGTTGTCATCATGAACAGGTCTGACTACCAAAAGAAGGCTGCCAGACAACTCTCCAATACCAAATTCTACAGGCCACTTTCCTCAGATCCCACTGAGGAATACACTAAAACTGCACCATCTACTCAGGACACTCCCTACATTAACACAGGAATAAATCAACATACCCTTAGAGCCCTGACTGGGGTTATTCTATCTACTATGCAAGATCCACAAACCCGGAAATCCTGGACGCCCCATCATCTTGGGCATTGGCACTCTCACTGAAGGACTGTTCAGATATGTGGACTCTCTACTCAGACCCTACGCCACCAGCACTCCCAGCTATCTCCGTGACACCACTGATTTCCTGAGAAAACTACAATACCGTCCTAGCCACCATGGATGTAGAGGCTCCCTACACAAACATCCCACACGCAGATGGAATACAAACTGTCAGTATCCCTGATGATGCCATAGCACAACTGGTTGCTGAGCTCTGTGACTTTATCGTCACGCACAGTTATTTCAAATTTGGTGACAATATATACCTCCAGACCAGTGGCACTGCTATGGGCACCCGCATAGCCCCACAATAACATTTTTATGGCTGACCTGGAACAATGCTTCCTCAGCTCTCGTCCACTCATGCCCCTTCTCTACCTATGCTACATTGATGACCTCTTCATCATCTGGAGCCATGGGAAGGAAACTCTGAAAGAATTCCACCATGATTTCAATAGCTTCCCCCTCACCATCAACCTCAGCCTGGACCAATCTACACAGGAAGTCCACTTTCTAGATACCACGGTGCAAAGAAGTGACAGTCACGTTAACACCACCCTATACTGAAAACCCACCGACTGCTATGCCTACCTTCATGCCTCCAACTTCCATCCCGGACACACCACACGATCCATTGTCTACAGCCAAGCACTGAGGTACAACCACATTTGCTTCAACCCCTCAGACAGAGACCAATACCTACAAGATCTTCACCAAGCATTCTCAAAACTACGATATCCGCATGAGGAAATAAGGAAATAGGTACACAGAGCCAGATGTGTACCCAGAAGCCTCCTGTTGCAAGACAAGCCCAAGAAAGAAACCAACAGAACTCCACTGGCCATCACATACAGTCCTCAGCTAAAACCTCTCCAATGCATCATCAGTGATCTACAACCCATCCTGGACAACGATCCCTCACTTTCACAGGCCTTGGGAGGCAGGCCAGTCCTCGCCCACAGACAACCCGCCAACCTGAAGCATATTCTCACCAGCACCTACACACCTCACCTAACTCGGGAACCAATCCATGCAACAAACCTCGATGCCAACTCTGTCCACATATCTACACCAGCGACACCATCACAGGACCTAACCAGATCAGCCACACCATCACCGATTCATTCATCTGCACATCCACCAATGTAATATACGCCATCATGTGCCAGCAATGTCCCTCCGCTATGTACATTGGCCAAACTGGATAGTCCCTATGTAAAAAGATAAATGGACACACATCAGATACTAGGAATGGCAATAAACAAAAACCTGTAGGACTTGGGTACTTCAACCTCCCTGGACACACAATAGCAGATTTAAAGGTAGCCATCCTGCAGCAAAAAACTTCAGGACCAGACTTCAAAGAGAAACTGCTGAGCTTCAGTTCATTTGCAAATTTGACACCATCAGCTCAGAATTGAACAAAGACTGTGAATGGCTAGCCAGCTACAAAAGCAGTTTCTCCTCCCTTGGTGTTCACACCTCAACTGCTAGAAGAGGGCCTCCTCCTCCCTGATTGAACTAACCTCGTTATCCCTAGTCTGATTCTTGCTTGCATATTTATACCTGCCTCTGGAAATTTCCACTACATGCATCTGACAAAGTGGGTATTCACCCATGAAAGCTTATGCTCCAATACATCTGTTAGTCTATAAGGTGCCACAGGACTCTTTGCCACATGTATTATTTGTACACTTTTTAAATCTGTTTGTCTTGCAAAGTGCTAAGGAGAGCTGGTTGGTGGTTGTTTTTTTCCCCACCAAAAAACTTGACTTTACTGAGAAATCAAAAACTGGAAATTTTGGACTGAAAGATTTCAATTTGGAAATGCCATTGTGGTACTTCATGTGAGCTCATGTTCCAATTCTCTTCTATGGGTTGGGCTCCCTGGCTATGAAGCATCACCGTCTCCTCTCTTGCTGAGCAGTTGCAGTGTACATAGGAATCTATGGCATCATGGGAAACATAAATTGGCTGGAGAACCTGTCCAGCTGAGAGAACTGAGAGTATAAGGCACAATTTTTCAACCTCTGGCAGTGGGGCTGAGTTTAAAAAAACAAAAACTAACCCCTTCCTCCCCCAACATCCTGTTTTTAAATTCATCCCAGGTATAGCTCCATTGACTTCAGTGGTTACACCAGGGGTGAACTTGGACTAAGATCTCTATGCCTGAACAGTTCAAATTAAAACAATCCTATTACTCATAGCCTAAAGACACTGCGAATATATTGAAATTGATCTACTGTGAAGAAACAGTATGAATAACAGGTGATCAATATGTGCAGCCGTGATGACAACATGCATGGGTAAATATTCAGCATAAAATTATATAGTTAGCCCTCTTGACTTTTTCAGTCAGGAGGCTAAATCCCTTCATACGTTGTAGGATTATGTGACTGCAAAATTATAGTACTACTTACTTAGAAGTGATCCCATTTTCGTCTTCTCTGAATAGCTTACAAAGACAACAAATATTTGGGCTCATTCTCCTAAATAAAGAAAACATGTGAGTTCTGGAACCTGATATAGTACAGCAGGTGCACTTGAGTCCACCCTGATTTTAGAGGTCTGACCAGTTCCAACTGTGTTCCTCGTTTTACATATAGGGAATATAACTGGAATTGGTCAGACCTCTAAAACCAGGATGAACTGTTTAAATTCACCCACTGTATTTATGAAAATATTTGACAGGAATGAGGCATTTCCACTCATCTCAGTGGAGATTTGGCACCTGGCTCTTAAGCATTAAAGAAAAGAACAATTGAAAGACTTTTTTTTTTTTTTTTGAATGCTTGTTAAGGGCCTAACTGAAACATATAAAGTTATTGAATATTTAAGACTTGTTCCTTTCGTGCTTTTTTAGAAAAACATGAATATAACAATTCTCTTTTATAAAATGAGACATCCATAACTCCATAGTCCACGATACGTGACTCTAGAAAAGCTTCTGTCTCATTACAATCAACTGCAATGCTATCCCTAAATTTGACACTTCCCTTAACTTTTTTTTTTTCAGGGTTTTATGTTTTTCATTTGCTTTTGTTGAGAAGTAAATTATTCCTCCTCTCAAAATGTTTTGAGGGACACTGTATAAATATGCCTGAAGAAGTTTTGGAGATTTGGGGCCTGACTCCAAGTACGTTGAAGTCAATGGGAATCTCTCCGCTGACTTCAGTGGCTTTTATATCTTGTACGTAAGAGCTCAAGACTTTGCTTTAAACTGAATAACTTTGAGTTTGTGAGTGAATTATTGAATCTCCAAGACAAATGTTTGGGACATGCTGAATCAATATTAATCCGAATTATTGATCAGACCTGGTAAACTTGTTCTGACATACGGATCCTGTCAAAAACTATGGGTACTATGTGTGGTGTTGTGACGAGGAAATTAAGGAACTATCCATCCTAGAAAATTATTTGTGAACTGAAGAAAGTCTTCTCCTTTTTTATTTATATATTTTTTTATTTATTTGTCCAACTCCTCCTCCTTTAAGCAATGCCATATGTTTTGAAGGCCAAATTCTTCAATACACTTTATATATAATGTTTATGGAATGGGTCTTTCTGTAAAATGAGTTTGTGTATATCAGTCTAGAATTAGATTACTACATTGTAGTCCACACCAATAATCAGAGATCTCTTTTCAGTCTAGTAATTTAAATCTACAATTTGGTTCAGATTAGGGCTTGACTGGCCTACACCTATCCTAGGGCTAGACTGTGCTTTTATATTGGAACACAAAATAAGGATAGTGCAGAGTTTCACTGCCCCAGGGGACATTCTGAATTGTGGAATCCTTAAATTCACCTCTTTTTTTAGAATTGGGTCATATCCTTAGAGCCTGAAGTCAATGGAACTACATCAGTTTAGACCATCTGAGAATCTAGCCCATTAAGTTTTCTACCAGATATTAAAATGCTTACTTGCAAAGCACCATAACAACTCTGACTGATAATACTATATGAGGCCTTATCCCCCAAAACTGAAGAGAATGCATGCCAATAGCCTTGAGATGACTACTCAAATTCTCACAGCTCTATGGCTTTGCATAGTTCCCTGTGTGTAATATATGCTCCAAACATTGCTCACAAGCAAAACCCAAATAATGTACTCAACAGAAACCCCCACTGGAATTTAAAGCAGACTTCAGGGGGAGTTGCTGGGTGCTTAACACTTTAAAAAAGAACAAGCCATGTTTTTAGGTGCCTAAATATGGATTTAGAAGCCTACCTTCAGGCCCCCATTTTTGAAATACTTAGCTGTAGCCTTTATCTGTAATAATAAAAAAAGTTCATATCCAGATACATTTGTACTTTGGATCACTAGGGTGGAACTCATGCATAACCTAGGGGGCTTGATTTTAAAATATAAGGTAGTCTACATTGCTGAACTCTTCATTTAAACCAGGAGTTGATAACAAATATTTTTTCTTCGGTTGCTGTATGGAAAACTCCATTGTAAAAGGAGACTGTTTTGTTCTTACTGGAGAACCATATGTCAGCAATGATAAACGCTTCAAACAAATACTGTGGCCTAGAGCTTACCTACATATTTGTAGTTCATGAAAGCAGGACTATGTTCTCTGTTCTTCCTTTATTTGAATCATCTGATAATACATTAGATAACAGGCAAAGAAACACAATGTACTTTTTGTAGCACTATTATATGAATTCCATATTTTCCTGTGAATTTGACGTTTTTCTTCTGAAGCCTTGTCTGCACCGAGGATTTGCGTGCTAGCCGTTGGTGCTAGCAATTTGTGTAGCTGCACTGGTGCAACTCATAATGTAGACAGGGTATGCTGCAATAAACTATGATTTACTCTGGTGCATCTTATGCTAGTTTCAATCAAGGAACAATCCACTGGTACAAAGAGTGGCTTCAGCTGTCTACATTAGGGGTCACATCTGCTGCTGCCCTAAATTGCAGTGTGGCTTCACTTACTCGAACAGAGTATCATACCAATGTATACCATGCCAGGATCTGGCGCTAGCCTGTTGACCAATGGCGTTACACTGATGGCAGGCTGCCCATGGCTGTAATCAGAGCAAATCTAGAAGGTAAGAAAGACTTGAGTCATTCTTTGAAAGCTTCCATTATGTAGTCTGGTTATTTGCTACTTAGCAGCTTATGTAGTCATATAAACCTGTGCAAAGTGTGCACATTAGGATTTGGTAGCATTTCCCCCCTCTGTTCATAAGTGTAAATGACTAAACAAGTGCAACGTAGCAAAGAACTGGACCCTGAGTTTTGCAATTTTATTGATTTATTGCTTTATTTTAGATCACTGTATTTTAGTACTCATGGTAATTGTGTCAAACTCGAGGTTGAGGTTCTCTGTCCATAGAATAAGCACAGCATGGGCATCTGTGTTTAGTGTTTCCCAAACCGCTCCTACCATATGCTCTGATCTGTCCTGGAGAGATCACTTCTAGGTAATTCAGTCTCTATCATGCTCAGCAGTTGGCCTTTCGGAGACTAAAAGCAAAACTCCATTGAGTTCATGAAGACAGAATTTTACCCTACATTGTCAATTGTGAGGCTGTTCATGAATTTAAGACCTTTTTTTTCCTAAATATTTTCCTTTTTTTGAATTATTAAAACTTCTATTTCATGTTTCCACTTTATCCTGGATTGGTTTTTGGATTTAACTTTAATATTTTTAATATTATGTACTGCATTTAAAAAAAAAAAAACCTCTTGCGCTCTCTCTCAATAAGCTTTTTACACAGTTTGGAATTTTGCATTTTTAGTAAAGAATGGTTTATCCCACTTGGTACTGTGTTTGCATTTCTCATGCAGTTCCAAGTGCTTAGCTCTGTAGAAGCGTGGCTGTCTGCGTGTCATGTCATCTGAGAGTCTGTGGTGGCCCAATCCTGTGAAGCTTTGCGTACCCAAAATTAGCAGCTGGGCTTAGCACCATTCAGGAGGTGGCTCTGGGTTTTTATGCATCAGCATTTGTAGATCCCACTTCTCATTCAGAAAGGTTTTTACAAAAATAAAGAGTCCCTAGACTGCTCACCCTGATATTCTGCTCCTTAGCCCACCTGCACTGCTTATCTCCAATAATTAAAAGCAGTATGTGATCAAATTTGATCCTAATACTTTCATTCCCTATCTGAGCCCATCATTATTACTGTTCGTAATAAATTTCACTTGTAGGTTTTCAGCTACTGTATCAACACACAAGTCAGTTTATAGAATTACATTCAGAAACAATATGAACATTTCTTTGATAATGCTTTTAAAATGCTGGATTGCATATAATCCGATTCTAAAGACAAGGATAAGATTAATGAAATATGCTACCTTGGATTAATGTGATGACAGAAATGTGTAAATACTCAAGACTGTTGTGATTTAGCACAGTTCTTCTTCATCAGGTTTCCCTTTTCCTTCATAGCCCTGCCCCACGTATGGACCTGCAGAGAGAGACATACACGCAGGTATACTTTTTGTTTTGTTCTGGACTAGCCCAAGAATACTGTAATACTGTTGAAATTCACATGAACGTAACAGTTATCAAAGGGGTCAATCTTCAACTGGTGTAAATCAGCATAGTTCTATTGAAGACAATGGAGCTATACTCACTTACACCACTTGTGGATTTAGTCCAGAATTGTGTTCAAATTACACAGATCTGTTCCTTGGTTTATTATAAAGCTCTTCCACATAAGTTCATGAAAAGTATTTTAGCATGTAGGATTGTGCATTTCCAGCAGATTTCATCACCCAAAAGGCAAATCACAGGGCCCTAGCTGAATTAGTACAATATATGAATGAATGAAGTAGTCCCCCACATTCTGAGAATTAATCACACTTCTGATAGTAAATGAATCTAAGATCTAAAACTATTCACAGATGGAAAGGATATGAGTAATTTGCTGAACAATCTAAGTCTGAGATGACTGTAATTACAGTGATCTATAATGAGAGAATATCCTGTCAAACAGAAAAATGTTTTGATAGATCAAAGAGAAAGGCCTTTATTTTGAATGAAACTGTAATGTACATTACAGTTTCATTTTTTCAATCATGAGAAGATTATGCCGTATGAGGTTGTAAAGAAGCTGTTTACTTTTTTAGTATGCAGCTATTTTGGCTGTACAGTGAAGTCTCCATAAAGAAACCTTTATGATAAAAGTTTAATTGC
Organism: Lepidochelys olivacea; assembly: GCF_965140295.1. Classification (NCBI taxonomy): domain Eukaryota; kingdom Metazoa; phylum Chordata; order Testudines; family Cheloniidae; genus Lepidochelys; species Lepidochelys olivacea. The sequence goes on along the minus strand of NC_140418.1, from coordinate 61,107,008 downwards.
ACTCTACCCTCTCCCTTTCAGTTTATTGCATAAAGTTTTATTGATCTTACTATATTGAGAATTTAATACAGAAGATTCACGTAGGCATGCATTTGTCTACACATTGTACATATTGAGAAAATAGGTGCTGTTGCCATTGTAAGATCAGCTTTAGAATGGCAACCAGTATGTGTGGGAAGTATATCCTGGACAGAAAGATTATGCCCTTATCTCTACATTCCCTGTTTATGCTGAAGGAAATACTCCAATTTAAATTCTGAAAAAAGTTATGTATAATCTTATACTTACAGTTTTTTTTTTCTTGGATTGTCACCCCCTTTTTAGTGTTTCATTTAGTAGTAGCACTTGGCTGGAGGGTCAAGTTTCGAAATTGCATCCTGAGTGTTTTTCTTTATATTCTTCTAAAGTAAAATGTCTTGTCACACTCTGGTTGTATCCACACTGTGTGTGCTGTTGCCCGACTCCTTTCGTGCAAATATATATGCAAACTGTGTGTGTGGTTAATATGAAGGGGAAAAAAAAAGTTCCATTGGGCTCCTGATACACCACTGATAAAAACAGGCTGTGTATTGACACTATTGATGAACTGAAATAAAAAGGATTTCACTACAGTAAAATACTTCAGGTATTCTCTGACAGGGCCAGTTTTGTGACTAATATTTTCCATCTCTTGATCAAATGAAACTGTACAGAAAAAGTTAGAAACACACTGTTGAAAAGAGATAAGCATCCCATCACTGAAAAATGGCGCATTCATGTTGTAAAGTTGCGATCAAGAAGTGATTATCTCCAATTGTTTTGTTAGTCTGACTTTTCTGCTCTAAAAGTAAGTTCTCTCTGAGTTCCTTAGTATGATACGTGTTTTACATGTGCATTTTCAATCAACTTTAATATATTGCATGGTGGTTGACTCTGAAGCACTATGTTAAAGTAGGACTTGTTTTTACATTTTGTGAGGTCCTTTGTCATCGTTATCCTAGTTGGCAAGAAGGGTATCTCGTCAGTGCAGAGTTATCAAAAGTTATCTACACTACATCTCGAGTTCACCTAAGTCAGATGAAAATGGCCACACCACAAAATAACACTTGAGTTGCTATGTCCACATCGGGGCTGCACTCCCTTGTGTGTGGTGCTAAGACTTCTGGGGCACACCCCATAGTTCATAGTGCTGTAGTAAGCTGAGCCACTCTAGGAATTCTTTCCCAGTGAATTGTGGGAGGACTTGCCTGTTGTTCCTGCATACACAGGGGAATTGTGGGAAGTCATTGGAAGATTAATGGTACTTGAGTGGCATCAGCTTGTGTCCACACTACAGAGTGGTCATGTTAGCAGATGATGAGTTGTGGTTACTTGAGTTTTAGCCTGAGTTAGTACCATATAGGAATGAATGAAGTAGTCCCACACTTTTCAAGAATTAACTGCCTGGGATGGCAGATTCTCCCTGGGTTTGGCTTAGCCACCCCTGCTGCCCTGAGTGGCATTTTGACCCTGTCCTCCAGAGCTCTCATGACATTGGGGTGGCTGGGACCAACCTGAAGGAGTGGCTCTGTGACCTGCCACTTGGCTCCGCCACTTCTGAATCATCAGAAGGCTTATTCAGTCCCCCAAGACATTCAGATGTGCCCTCCCCTACTGGTTTCGAAACTCTGTTCTAGGAGGTATGAGAGGGACAGGGTGGCAGATTATCTTGAGTACACTCAGGGTTTTGACATGAACAATTGAGTGAAACAGACACTGACTTGCAAAAGAGTTTTGAGAGGACCGACCCCCACCTCCACGTTTAATTTTTCATTGGATCTTTTCTTCTCTGATCTCCCCACTCTTTTTTGTTTTACTTAGTCTCTTGTAGGCAAAACATGACTCCAGTTCATTTAAGTTAAAGTCAAGTTTTCAAACCATAATCATTTAGTGTGCTAGGCCTATTTTATTGCAGATGACTCTGCCAATGTATGGCCCTTTGATTTGTATAAACGTGTACATCTACCTGGTCTATTCCAACAGTGATTCTGCTTGGGGGGGGGGGGGGGAAGATGGCCCCAATCCTGCAATGTGTAAATTGGCAGAGAACCCTTGGCAGATTTCCACTAACTTCAGTGGGATTCTACATGGACATAAAGGTCTACCTGTATGGAACTCATTGCACAACTGGGACCTCTTTTTACAAAGAGGAGAATAAAAATCTTCTGAGAATAAGTATTTCATGATTAGCCCAACTGTGTTGGAGAAGGGAGTTTTGTGGGGAGAAAAAGGAGGGAAATGTCAAAGATTCAAGTTCAAATAAGCTTCATAGAGGGGTCTGAACCTGCTGGTGTGCTTATCTGATTAGACATTCTGAACCTTTCAAGATTCACTCTCCTAGTGAAACCCCTTTCTGATGCATTCATTATAAAACAGTATTTTCATTCTGCTTTTGTTTACTCTTCGTACCTTTCCACAAGCTTTACAAGTACAGTGTCATTTAATTATTTTTACACAGATCTCTGGACAAATATTTGTGCAGTGTAACTTGAGCTCCTTATTTGCCAGAATAAATCCTAATGATGCATTGCCCAATTTTATTTGCATGCCTGATCAAAAATAACATGTATTTGCACAAGCTGCAGGTTACAGAGGATCATGAATTCCGAATTCATAACTAGAGAAACATGAAGTAGGCAGAATATGACAGGAGGCGAAGCACCTCACCCTTACAATTATATTCAGAAACCTTTAATTAAATAATGTTGAGGCAGTGGAACAATTTTACCAAACTTGCTCAACACAAAGCACAATTAGGCTGTTTAACCTTCACCAGTGAATTTAGACTGTCACTCAAACATTTCTGTGTATAATTAATGTTTTCTAAATAGAAAAATATTTTACAGATCAGAAGAGGTTAAATATCTTATTCATCAAAAGATTGCAGTGTCCTGAATACATTAATACCTAAACTGGAACCCTAACTGACTTTAGAAAGAGTTACATGTTTTTTCACTGATGACTGAATGTTATTACCACCTAATGGTTCCTTGTTGGCTTACATGAAATGAATGTGCTGGTCTCAGTCCAGTTTCTAGTGGACAGTTGTCCTTTTAAAAATTACATCCTTACATTGGCACGCATTGACACTCCCATTGGTGGTCTCAGTGGAGGCCCAAGATAGGAATGGGAATATTGTTGTTTATTATTTGTGTTTGTGGTAGGGGCCTGGGAAACCCAATCATTGACCGGAACTCATCCATTGTGCTAGATGATATACAAACCCACAGGAAAAAAAAAGGAAGTCCCTGCCCTAAGGAGTTTACAATTTAAGCAAAAAGAAAAGGAGTACTTGTGGCACCTTAGAGACTAACCAATTTATTTGAGCATAAGCTTTCGTGAGCTACAGCTCACTTCATCGGATGCATATTTTCCACGAAAGCTTATGCTCAAATAAATTGGTTAGTCTCTAAGGTGCCATAAGTACTCCTTTTCTTTTTGCAAATACAGACTAACTCGGCTGTTACTCTGAAACAATCTAAGCAGAGACTCAATTCCTCTTTTAAGGGCACTGGGAGTCTAGACTAGCCCTTAGTAATTTTCAGCTCCTTGCAGGCTGGGTAGAAACACTGCCCCATCTCAGGTGATTTCAGTTCTCAGTGACTTTTAGCAGGCAGGGCAGAAACACAGTTCTACCACAACTGATAATCAGCTCTGATTGGGCATTTAACATAACAAAAAGGCTCCTAATGAAGTCTGTTTAGTTCTATACTTTCAACAGTGGGGAAGAACAGATTAAACCAATCTAGGAAGGACTCTTGAGGGTACAGAGCCTCCTGGCTGTAGAATACCTGTTCCCACTTCTTTTATTTTTACAGGGCTCTGACATTTAAGCCACTGATTTAATGAGGTTCTTTCCACTGAGGGTGACAGGTTAAGCAGAGTCCTGCTTTCCTACAATAATTGCAACATTGGTAACCATATTTCACTGCCCCTGCATTCAGTATTAAGGTGATTTGTACCCAACACCAGCCAAAGTTGATCACTTTTTGCTGAATATGAGCAGGAGTAAACTATATTTACATAAACACACCCAAATCTCTCCCCCTCCCAGCTAGCTGTCAGGGAAGCATTCATTCAGACCCTGCTTACAAATGTAAGCTATTGATTCGTTCATATCTGCTGAAACACTGCAGAAAAATTGTAATTATGTCCAGCCTAACCTAAAACTGGAAATTCTGGGAATTAAACACCCAACCTGATCTCCTGAGACTTCTAGAACAAAGAATGTAGATAAACAGAGTTTGGATAACCATCCAGGCTTCTGGATACTTCCTTAAACTAATCTTCGCTAGTTTTCATGTAGGTAAATTACACCGCTTTGTCTGTCCTTTTGTGGTCATTATCTGTTCCTTTTATGCAGAGAAGGCAAAAACCCTCTCCCCACTCTTTTCCCAGGGAATAGTTCACTAAAATCTTTCTTCCCCCTATTTTATATTAAAATAATGAATGTGTCTCCTGCTGAAGTCTGTGGGAGAGGATCAGAGTAAAATTTGTTCTGAAACAAGTTTTCATGGGCTCTCTGTAAATTTGAATAATCATGTCTGGAGACTGAAAACAGATTTAATTTGGAGATAATCAACAACTGTGTACCTGGAAGCAAGCTAGCTGTTTGTAAACCGTAGCTGCAGATGGGCAGACCTCAAACAGAGTTCTGGCTGAACATAATGAATCCCATCAGGCAGAAGCAAGTTTTCTCTGGAGGATCTGAAGAATCCTCAGCTGTTCACACTTTTACAGATGGTGGTCACTAACTCTTCCATACAGTGATGATGTGTGGTCTCTTGTGGATGTAGGTGCGATACATCAGCCCCAGGCAGATGCCATAGCATAGAGTATTGTGAAGCCAGAATTATCATATTGTGCAGTACATTGTGCAGCCTAACTTTACAACAGGTTCTTTGGACTCCTGATCACAGCCAGATTCTGACCTCAGCTCAATACAAAGAGGCCATTGGCCACTCAGTCGAGGATTCTCCAAAACAGGGAAATTCCCAGTTTGTGTAGACTTAGGTGCTGCACACCTCTTCCACCTCCCCACCCCAACCACTGATTGTCTTACCTATAAACTTCATCTCAGTGCAGCCCAGGCTCATTTCCATTTGTCTGAGAGAAACATTATTGCTGACAGATTAGTAGTGCTGTTTCAGTAAAGTGTATTACATAATATTTTATAATTGTTTCTTTCAGAATGCTCACTTTAACCCTCGTCCCTTCTTTCTTGACTGTCGGATACCCATAATGTAGCCTTTCCATGTCCTTTCACAGGACTCAGTTTGAGTTTTGATCCTTTACCAGGAGTGATAAGTGAACTAAATCTTCCCTAGTTGAAAGGTAATCTGATCAAGTAAACTTACACTGTAGCTTTCACTTTCGTTACACAAATGCCCCACTAGAGGTCGTCATGAATCATCTTAAATGAGAACAGACAAATTGTCAACCATGTATTAATTTAAACTGAGGTCAGTGATGGGGTTAGAATTGGGGCTCCGAGTTTCTTAGAGAAGTTCTGTCACTTGATTATAATGAACCAGCTCATTGAGTCAGTCCTGAAAGAGACATTCTTGTATATTACCTCGAGCTTTTTATTGCTAAAGCAATAAACATTGTTGTCCGCATAACTTTTAATATAGTCTTGTTCATTAGAGTCCTTTCTTCCATGTTTTCTACTAGTAGGTGTAAGGGAACAGGAATGCATGAAGCCAAGTTCCATGAAGGAATCAATTGTGGCTTTAAGTATTCAGTAGGAGAAAATGTCAAGATTTTTTTTGGGGTGCTGCAAAATTTTTCAAAGAAAACAAACCATAGAGGAACCACAACAGAACATCTTTGGAGAAAATACAGTTATGTCATAGCTGATACATCAATTGACTTTGCCTCCTCCAGGGCTGGATTGGCAGATACAAAGTAGCCTAGGAAATTTATTTTGACCAGATCAGGACATAGTGACTTTGCCTCCCCTCTAAGACACTGCTCTCGCTCCTCTTCACAAGCCCTAACTATTCTTCTCCTTTTGTCCATTCCTCTCCAGGCTTGATGGAGATGCAGATGTAGTCCAGGCAGTATCTTATGTATGGCTCACAAAGTTCCGCTATGACTCCCTTAGGGCCTCAGAACCATTTGTGTATGCTATTCAGAGAGAGATCCTACACAGGATCTGAGTAACTGAAGGAGGTTGCAGCCAAAATTTTATGGGCCACTCAAAGGACTGTTTATGTGTAAATCAAACATTTTGTCTTTTTGTTATTGTAGCATTTTGGCAGTGAAAAGTATTTAATAAAATTAACTTCTTTTGTCTCTCTTGCTGCTCCTCCTCCTCCTCTCCCTTTTCTGTTCCTTCATTCCGTTTTTCTCTCTCCTCTATTGTATATGGTATCTCATTTTTGTTCCCTAATACAATTTTTTTCTCTCCTCCCTCCACTTTCTTTTCAGTTTCTTTCTTCCTTCCTTCCTTCCTTCCTTCCCTTTGTTTTTTCTCATGTGCTTTCCTCAATATCCTTTTTCCCCCTCTTTTTTTAATCTCTGTCCCTTTGCTAATCTCTGTCCCTTTGCTGCCCAATGTACACCTCTTTCATTTTCCTCCTCTCACATTCTCGTGCACACCCACACTTGCCCCCTATCTCCCTCTCAGATTCTCTCTCATGTTGCTGCCCACTCTATTCACACCCACCCACACGGATAAATGTGTTCACTGATGCCCAGCCTACTCTCTCACACTCATACTAGTCTCCCATCCCTCACCTGAGAGACATTACAGTCTCTATTATTCCCCTGGTGCCTGCCTCCTTCATGCCTATATACCTGGTGTTGGGGGGTGTGTGTGTGCGCATGCATGCACACGTGCACCCAAGAGCATGGAAAAGGTACCTGGCTGATCTTTGGTCTACCTGAGGCTGAGGGGAGACTGTAACCGCTGGGGCACCCATTGTCAGTTCAAGTGACAGTCTTTATGGGCACTCCGTTTCAAATGTGCATAAGCCCCCTGTGCCCTTGATTGGAAACTTCTTGTCAGCAGTGCCCACATGGTCCATGCATGTGCTCCAGCTAACGTCTTGCCATGTACTGAGAGTATATGGGGCAATGCCAGACCAATTGCTGATGCAGTTCCTTCTCAACCAGCTTTGTTGTTCCTATGGTTTCAGACAGGACTGTATTCAGGGGAGCTAGCCCATCCTGCCCACACAGCCACAACTACGCTGCCGTATTTAGTGTACTAGCTCAACCAAAGTAGCATGGGTATGCCTCCATCAGCTGGAAATTACACATACCCTTAAATTAATTTGGTGATTCTGCCATTACTTCACTCTCTGTAGAAGAGGTGTGAAGCAGGGATGACAGAGACACACCAACCACTTTTCCCTTCACAAAACTTTTACTTTGGAAGATTTAGATACTAAATGTGTCAACTGATTGGATTTTTAGAACATTTACTCTCAATGCAACATATCTGTGATTAAAAATACTATGAACATGAGTAGGATACGTCTACACTAGTTAATTTTTTACTTAACTGCCAGTTCAATTCTGTTAGCTCACCGGAGTTTACATGCTAAATGAGCTGCTCCACAAACATTTCTTCCAGGATGCAAACACGTCTGGTTTACCCTAGGGCTCAGTTTGAGTAAACCACACACATACGTGGAGTGTCCAGACTACGTGTACTAATGTGTTAGCTGGCAATTAACTTGAGTTAAAAAACAACCTCTCTTGTTGGTCACTTCTGTGCATCTTTAAGGATATCATCTGGACCTTTTCTGTTGACGAGGAGTTTGTTGCACTAAATATAGTACAGCCTTTTTCCACTAGAGTGTGACTGCGTGGGGCTCTAACTTACTATTGTTAGGTACAAGGCACGTTTTGAAGAAACAGTCCTCAAATTCTGCAAAAATGCTTCGACCACTGCAATTTAAGAACAACCCTCGTGGCTGTTTGACATTTTCAGAGGAGCTTGGTTTACAAGTGACCTTAGTGCATTGAATGTGAACTAAAGTTTAAATACAAGCTTTGCAAAACTGCCTCATTTCTATCTTGTTCGCACACAGAGGCACTGAATGGTTTTATGTTTCAGTGTTTTTAGTATTTTTTTCAAGAAATGGTGCTCAATTTTATCAGTAATCTGGGACCGTTAGTTATGACACAATAGCAGTTCAGCTGGATTTCTTAACTAGACATATCAGGTGGAATTTTCAAAAGAGCTTAAGGGGAAAAACTCAAAAACGTAAGGGAGTTGAATACCCAGCTCCTTTTGAGTCCTTTGAACAGTAACATTTCTCATAATAATTTAGAAATAAACTGATTTTTCTCCCTTGATAATTTGCCATTATAATGAACAGTTTAACTTTTACATGGGATGGTTGTTGGTGGAGTCACTTCCTTCCTTGGCTTTATCAAGAAGATATTCCCCAAGGAAAAGAGAGAGACCCAAGAATTCTTTAACTTGTTAAAAATGGACTTCAAAGAGAGAAGACTGTCTGTCTGTCTGTCTTGGCTAGTGCCTTTAGACTGCTCCTTTATGAAAAAAGTGGCTTCATGACCTTCCCCACCCCCCCTCAAATAAATAAATTAAATATCAGGAATATAAAGTTTTGGTTTCCTGGTATTTTTGGATCAGAAAATACACTGAGAGTTGAGTGTGCTCTTCCTGAAGCTCTGTTGAAGGGGAAGGAATTTTGAATCTCTCAGAGAAAGCGCTTTTCTCCCAACTGTTTGGGATTTGAATTAAAAAGGTGTTAACCTGAACAGAAACTCATACACATTTTAAATAGTCTATAAACATCCCCTCCACTCTTAAAGCTGCACTTTGGGTTCAGTCTATTGTGATGTCATTGTCCTTCTTTGGCCTCCTGCTAAAATGAGAGAAGGCAATACTTGATATTGCAGTGTATAAAAGCAGCAGAAAAAATTTTGTGAATGAAATCTTTGAAGTCCTGTGCATGGGAAAAAAAAGCAATAAAGGGCTCAAACAAAAATCTCTTTTTCTCTCTCTGTTTCAGCAGCCATCACCAAATTAATTGCATGGAATATTAAGCAGGAACTTGTTTTGCAATCTTTCCTCATTTGGTGACTAAAGACTTCCTCTCTAAAAAGGTTTTGTTTGTAGGGATCACACCACCCAACACTAAAACCCCCATTTTCTGAAGGGAAGTTTTAGACAAGAATGTTTAATTTTTCCACCAGGTTGTCATATATTCTTTGGTGTCTTTCACACCCACTGTGGAACCACAAAGGAAGGGTGATAGTCACAAAGCCCATTGCTTCACAGTCAAGCATGAGGGGAGTGTTGTTAGCATGGTAAGGTGATAAATTACACTGTGCTCTAACATTGCAGTTGTGCACTGACCTTTAAATTGCCTTCCTGTTTGTACATAACATTGGGATGCCTCTAATGTTATGCTTCTGTTGGCAGCCTTTTCATTGCATACAACTGGCACGTACTTGTGATGTGCTATGTTGTTCTAATTGCAATTGTTCCCTCCTGATTATCATCAATCTTTCAGACGAAGTTTTCAAATCTGGATGTCTAAAGTTAGTCTCCAAAATCCATATTTAGGGCCCTGATCCTGCAAAGCTGATATATTTAGCACCCTATCACAGGGTCATTGGTCCCTGCGGATAGACTAAGCCCAGTTCCCCATGACCAGAACAATTGAGCCCAGTTCAGCTAATTAAAGAGGGCTAGGTTACACCTGGGCCTATAAAAGGCTGCTAGTAAGCAGCTGGGTAGAAAGGACTGAGACAGGCTGAGCCCTGGGGTGGGAAAGCCATACTGGAGTGGAGCAAGGGGCCAAGGGCTCAGGGAAGCAGCCCTGTGGCTGTTGCTCCAGGAAGGGAGCAGAGCTGGCTGAGGCCAGGAGCTGGAATGCCAGAGACCCCTGCGAGGGTGGTCCTGAAGCTTGGGGCTAAGAATGGAGTTTTAAGACTATTTTATGTTTGTTTGATAACCTTTGATTAAAGAAATAACTCTCCTTGAGAAGTCCAGGCATGGCAACACATTCTTTGGAGCTGGGGAGTGTTTCCTTTTTGCCCTGGTGACACACCCATATTGTAAAAATCTACTTCTACTAAAATAGTAGTCTCACTTCTTTCACTTTAATGGTTCCTCCCATGATCAAAAGGTCAATTAATTTCTCTACTGAAACTCTGAAAACAATGAAAATGTTTCCTTTAGTGGTAGAGCAGACTTTGGGAAGATAACTTAAGAATAATCATTGTTTGAGTCAGAGTCTTTTCTTGCACTGTACCATCTTTCTTCATAGGAAATGTGGCTGACCACTAACCCGATTCAGTAACTATAACTGGATTCCACAAATAGACCTGCAGGTTTCCATTCTCTTTTGATACATTTATGTTCTGAACTTGGAAGACTAAATCTGATCCTAAAAATCAAAACAGCATTTTTTTACCTACAAAATCAATACTTTATTACAGGTTAGATATAGGGCCTAATCCTGCAGCCCTTATATAGACAAAACTTCTGATGAATTTAGCCCAAAGTCAATTGCTTTGGAAAGTTTGAAAAAAATCCATCCAGTCCAATGCTGGTAAATATTGCCAAGTTCTATTGTAAAAAGATGTTAAGAATTTTCCCCCATCACTAAAAATTTCTCTTCACTCTAACTTGGAAATGCATTCAAACACCCCCAACAAAAAATAGTTACTAGCAAATGAAATTAAAATCTGTGCAGTAAAACAGTTACACTAATTGTAGACTTATGTTACTGTTTAATGGACTAGTAATAAAGGAAATAAGAATCCTTTATTGAAGGTCGGGGTTTGTTTTTTTTGTACTTTCGCTGTGGATTCGATAATTGCTTAAATTTTTGTCATAAGTAAATCTGTGGACAGATTAATGTTTAGTCTTTTTTCCTTAAAATATGGAAATTAAATTCAAAACTGAAATTAATATTAAACTTTTATGTAACATTAACATCACGAGTAAGACTTTTCCACCTTAAAATTGTAAACATTCCCTATTCAGAAAATAATGTTGATCCCAAATCCCTTAGTAACTTTAGCTTGCCCATATTACCCCCAGGGAGTATTTTGGATTACTAGTTTTTTTCCCCACGTGGTTTTTTTCTACAGAGTGTCTTCATAACAATCCTACACGGTGGGTTCCTGCAAATATTATTAACCCCATTTTATAGAGTTTACAATTGGTTAAAATTATGCACAGATAAGTTGCTTTGCTCTAAGTCATGCAGAACCCACTATTTCCTGACACCCAGTGCCCTGCCCTAACCACTGAATCACAATCTTTACCTTACTTTGTGACACTTAACTTACAAGAGGTATAGTGATGGAAGCCACCAATTTAGTGTCATTTCCTTAACAGTTTTTATACAGAGAGTTACAAATAAGCTTTACCTGACATCTCTGAATATGTCATATGTTGAAATTCTCTTCTTTCAACATTGATTCCACTCTGGTCATTTTAGAATCAAACTTTGAAAGTTCTGTGCAATGAGTAGGCTGCTGTGCCTGTAAAACCCTGTGTGTGTGTGTGAAGAGGTGTATTGATACATAGGTTGGTAAATGTTCCATAAGGGTGGGTAGCTGTGCATGCAGTTCTCATATATATATATATATATAGGTGTGTGTGCATTTCTGTATGCCAATGTAGATGTTTGCAGGCACTAGGGTCGCACGTGTCGTCTTTGCTCACCTCTTGTACAGGCCTGCGAAAGCTTGGCTCTAAGGGCAAGAGGTTTCCTTCATGTTACGTTCATAGTGGATTTCTCCATTCACTTATATACTAGGGTGGATTAATTTCCTCCTCTACAGGACTCACTGGGTGCAAATCTATTGTCTGTGTCAGTGTTTCATAACTTTTCCTGGTTAGTACCTCCTTATTTGAATTAAAAAAAAAATTGTTGCAAATCTCACATATTCTTACTTTTTACCATATGTAAAAATTGTATCAAAGATAAGCCTACGTCAGATTGTATCAAAGATAAGCCTACAAGATGTTGACAGAGAACACTTGAAGGCTAAAGGTGTGAGTCACTCCCCCATTCCCAACACCGGTTGAGAAATACTGGTCAATATTATGTGGGAAGTCAGACTAAACCGGACAGTCTCTATGGAAAAAATAAATGGACACAAATCAGAAGTCAAGAATTATAACATTCAAAAACCAGTCAGAGAACACTTCTTTGGTCACTCGATTTACAGACCTAAAAGTTGCAATTCTTCAACAAAAAAAACTTCAAAAACAGACTCCAACGAGAGACAGTTGAATTGGAATTAATTTGCAAACTGGATACAATTCACTTAGGCTTGAATAAAGACTGGGAGTGGATGGGTCATTGCACAAAGTAAAACTATTTCCCCATGTTTATTCCCCCACACACACTGTTCCTCAGACGTTTTTGTCAACTGCTGGAAATGGCCCACCTTGATTATCACTACAAAAGGTTTTTTCCCCCTGCTCTCCTGCTGGTAATAGCTCACCTTAAGTGCTCACTCTTGTTACAGTGTGTATGGTAACACCCATTGTTTCATGTTCTCTCTGTATATAAATCTCCCCACTGCATTTTCCACTGAATGCATCCGATGAAGTGAGCTGTACCTTACGAAAGCTTATGCTCAAATAAATTTGTTAGTCTCTAAGGTGCCACAAGTCCTCCTTTTCTTTTTGTAAATTATCATAGTAGTCATTTCTGGCCTGAATCTGTATATCCAGCTAGCTATAATTTAAATGCGAAGAGTGAGATTCACACCAATGCAGAGGACCAACCCACTTAAAGCCTTTAATGGGAGGCTAAAATTTATGCTGAGAACCTTGTGTAGCCCTTTTGCATTGACATATATTTTAGCCTAACTTATCTGCCCCTTCTTCCAGTTGCTATGGCAGAAGAGCTAATGTACTTGTAGATAATTTCTCCATGAAGCGTGGGACAGTACAGAATAGGCACAGTTTCCATACTCTGGTTTGTAACGTAGTGTTTTGGAAGCCTCTGCCACATCTTGGTGTCACATCCCACAGCTGTGAAACCACTAGCAGTGCCGATACTGCTTGTGTTGGGGGTGTGGGTGGGCGGGCAGAAGGAGGTTAGTAACAAATTATGGAATGGATTTGACTCCGTGCATGTACAGATATAAACAAACCCAGAGATTACAAAAAAGTACTGATATTTGATGTAATCAAATCAAGTCCTTAATCTTTTGAACCATTATATTTGCTTCCCTTTTTGTAAATTCAGTGTATCAGCTCTCCATCCAGGCAATATTCCAAAGGAAGAATTCACTGCAAAACACAAACATTATGCCCTGCATATTGGTAAATTACTGGTCTTTGTATGGGAAGAATTCAACATACTATTAATAAATTGTTGAGCTTGTGCCATTTAACTATTGCTTACAGACATTTGATTTTATTAAACAGATTAGTATAGATGCAACTCTAAATCACGTTCAAATATTTCAGGCCTCTCGGACTTTGTTTAAACAATAAGCTTTGTATAGCCTTGCTATAGCAACTGAAATACAGTACAAGGGTTATATCAGTATGACAGAGAGTGCTCTGTGTTTCTGCAGAGTTTATTGCTTACCAGAACACGGCAACGTTACTAAGGAGGCTGCAGTGGGCTGGAATATCTCTGGCATGAGTAGACTTTTAGAGGTGGATCTCCCATGTGCAGTAAAAAAGCAAGAATAATTGAAGTGAAGGATTTAGAGATGTATGAAACACTGGTTTGGTCAGCAGGGGTACATGTGAATGTTTACTTTGGTTATGAGCATTTCTCTTTTCACAGTGAGTTTGGGGCTTGAGCAAAACCCAAATGTCAGTTCAAAATTCTTACACAAAGATGGAATTTCCCTGGGTTTTGTGACTAAATCAGCAATTTTGAATGGTTTTATATACAATTTTGAGTTGGCCCATCCTGGATTGAATTTTTTTTTTTTTAAAGCCATAGTCAGCTTTTGATGATGCTGATTTGAGGCATGAGTCTGTAATGAAACCCCAAACCAGTTGAAAGAAAAGGAGGACTTGTGGCACCTTAGAGTAACAAAATTTATTTGAGCATAAGCTTTCGTGAGCTACAGCTCACTTCATTGAATGCATTCAGTGGAAAATACAGTGGGGAGATTTATATACACAGAGAACATGAAACAATGGGTGTTACCATTGTAAGGAGAGTGATCACTTAAGGTGAGCTATTACCAGCAGGAGAGCAGGTTTTGGGTGGGGGGGACCTTTTGTAGTGACAATCAAGGTGGGCCATTTCCAGCAGTTGACAAGAACGTCTGAGGAACAGTGTGTGTGGGGGAATAAACATGGGGAAATAGTTTTACTTTGTGTAATGACCCATCCACTCCCAGTCTTTATTCAAGCCTAAGTTAATTGTATCCAGTTTGCAAATTAATTCCAATTCAGCAGTCTCTCGTTGGAGTCTGTTTTTGAAGTTATTTTGTTGAAGAATTGCCACTTTTAGGTCTGTAATCAAGTGACCAAAGAGACTGAAGTGTTCTCCGACTGGTTTTTGAATGTTATAATTCTTGACGTCTGATTTGTGTCCATTTATTCTTTTACGTAGAGACTGTCCAGTTTGGCCAATGTACATGGGAGAGGGGCTTTGCTGGCACATGATGGCATATATCACATTAGTAGATGTGTCAGTGAACGAGCCTCTGATAGTGTGGCTGATGTGATTAGGCCCTATGATGGTGTCCCCGAATAGATATGTGGACACAGTTGGCAACGGGCTTTGTTGCAAGGACAGGTTCCTGGGTTAGTGGTTCTGTTTTGTGTGGTGTGTGGTTGCTGGTGAGTATTTGCTTCAAGTTGGGGGGCTGTCTGTAAGTGAGGACTGGTCAGTCTCCAAAGATCTGTGAGAGTGATGGATCGTCCTTCAGGATAGGTTGTAGATCTTCAATGATGCGCTGGAGAGGTTTTAGTTGGGGGCTGAAAGTGACAGCTAGTGGTGTTCTGTTATTTTCTTTGTTGGGCCTGTCCTGTAGTAGGTAATTTCTGGGTACTCTTCTGGCTCTGTCAGTCTGTTTCTTCACTTCAGCAAGTGGGTATTGTAGTTGTAAGAACACCTGATAGAGATCTATCGGTTGAGTGTCACATGGTTTGGAGCTGCATTGTAAACATTTATTTCATGAAGTTCTAGCCACATTAGCACTAGTATGGCCAGATTTTACTTATAAAATACACAAGGCTTTTTAAAATTTTATTTTAAAGGCTTTATTAAAAATGTATTAATTGTTTCTGGAAATTCTAAGCATATGGGACTGGGCTGCAGCTGAAAGGAGGTGTCTTCTTATAGACTAAGAGATGTTTTGCCTTCAGACCAGAAGCAGCTCTATGAACCACCGGGAAATGTTGCATGGACAGCTGGTGGCATGCAGCCTACAGATGGTGTACCATTGTCCCAGAAGTTATTAATAAGGCAATTCACAAGCAACACGTGATTTGCCTGCACAGATAACAGTTCTGTCCCATCCAAACTGAGATCAGAATTATGATAGCAACAGCCTACAACTTGTATATAAATATTTAAAATGCAGTTATGGTCAGAAAAGAAACGGAAAATGCCCCTTGTATGTATTCAGAGTCCTCTGCTAGGTTTAGTAATAAAAGTTAGCTTTTACTCCTGCTAGCCCTATAGAACTAATACACCTAAGAGAGACTGACATAGATTCTAGTTAATGTTGTGCATCATCAACTAAATCATTCCAGTTGCAGTGTAGCATGGGATACATACTCAGGCAGCTAGCCGGAGACACCTCCTGTGCGTAGCTGGTGTGTTTTTAGTGTGCTAGCTCGAACAGAGGTAGCGTGGGTCAGTCTACCCAAGTTCGGAAGCATATTTCCAGTTGTGGTGCAGCTAAACCCTAAGAGAGAGCCAGTTCTCTCTCCGTTTATGAATTTGTTCTCTCTCCACTAAGAGATTTGATTCTCTTCAACTGAGAGAGAGCCAGTCCCCACTCTAAATCCTGAGGCTCCAAACACTGAGGTTTCCCAATCCAAGAAGAGCCCTTGAGTTCATGTAAGCAGTATTCAGTGACTTTGCTCTCCAAGACATTTTCTTTTAACTAAAATCCTTTATAGACAAGAACCTGGGGTTTGGAACCTTAAAAGGTCCAAAAATTCCAAATGTAAGCAAACAGAGGAAAGAAAGTGCTTTCCCGAAGGTCAAAAATACAAAGAAGAAATCACCACCACACCAAAGACTTAGACAACAAAAGGAAGGGTGAGAACTCCCACTTTGTTCTACAGCATAGGAAAGATTTTTAAAGTCAGTGTTTACTGCAAGGGGGAATTCCATGGGGAATTTCTGTGCTTTGAAGGAAGCCAGAATTCATCTTGGGACCATGAAAATGCTGCCTTTCTAGATTTCTGAACTCCTTTGTAGTTCAGATTTGTGTTCCATGAATCCAGACCATTATCCTTGAGTTGAAATCCCATATTAATAAATGTAACAACATCCATAGATATTAACATATCCTAATTCCATATGAACACAAAGAGAGATTATACTAGAAGTAGGAAAGAAATAGAACCTTATAGTAGCTTAAGGATGGGGAAAAACTTTCCAAAGATCGGTTTCAGAGTAGCGGCCGTGTTAGTTTGTATCCGCAAAAAGAAAAGGCGTACTTGTGGCACCTTAGAGACTAACAAATTTATTTGAGCAAAAGCATCCGATGAAGTGAGCTGTAGCTCACAAAAGCTTATGCTCAAATAAATTTGTTGGTCTCTCAGGTGCCACAAGTCCGCCTTTTCTTTCTCCAAAGATTATAACTGGACAAAGCTATAGGATTTTAATCTGACAACATTGTAACTAAAACTGATTTGATGTGAATTTTAAACTGCATGCTGTCACCTGTAACTGCCAGAATTATTGTTCACACCTTGTGTGTAGTGTTGAGGTCGCTTCACTTCACTTGCCTTACGATATTATCTGGTTTATTGCTTAAAAGAACTAACGTTAAAATCTTTGGTTTGATTCCTTAACTAAGTTTCAGTTCCAAAGTCTAAATCTTTTAGAGCAGGGATTCTCAACTTTTTTCTTTCTGAGGCCCACCAAACTTGCTATAAAAACTCCATGGCCCACCTGTGCCACAACAATGGGTTTTCGTCATATAAAAGCCAGGGCCAGCATTAAGGGGTAGCAAGCAGGGCAATTGCCCAGTGCCCCATGCCACAGGGGGCACTGTGAAGCTAAATTGCTCTGGCTTCTGCTTTAGCCACAGGTGGTAGGGCTCAGGGCCTCAGGTTTCAGCCCCATGCAGTGAGACTTTGGCTTTCTGCCCTGGGCCCCAGCAAGTATAACACTGGTCCTGCTTGGTGGACTCCCTGAAACTTCTTCGTGGCCCCCCCGAGGGGGCCCTGAACCTCTGGTTGAGAACCACTTCTAGAATTACTTTTCTGTACACAGTTAGCAAATCTCCCTCCATTCTGTCTCTTTACAAAGAGACTGTCAGCTTCTGTGAGAGAAATGCCTCTAATTACTTTAAATAAACTCTATTCCCATTT
Source organism: Lepidochelys olivacea (assembly GCF_965140295.1). NCBI lineage: Eukaryota > Metazoa > Chordata > Testudines > Cheloniidae > Lepidochelys > Lepidochelys olivacea. The sequence continues at coordinate 61,089,505 of NC_140418.1, read as the reverse complement.
TAACTGAGTTTTGACTTGCACTCAATATGTTAAATTTCTCCTTTCTAATCTATACATTTGAATATCTACAAAAAAGTCCATTCCTTATCTCCTAACCTTATTCCAAGTTTAAAGAGGACTTTCATTTAACAGTTAAAATACTGGCTGCTCAGTGTATTTCAAACTACAGAGTTATCTAATGTGTTGATATGTTACACTCTACAGTAGCCTTCTTTCCATTTTTATATCTGATCATTTAAATTTTACTGGTTTATCTTATTTCAAATACTAAGAGTCCTGTGTTCCTTAATTACTTTTCTGCATATTGCTGGTGTTTGGTTTTTTATATATTATGCAGACTTTGTCTGTGACCATCTGTATCTAAAAAAAGAAAAGGAGTACTTGTGGCATCTTAGAGACTATTTCATCATGTTTATTCCCCCCCCCCCCACTGTTCCTCAGACGTTCTTGTCAATTGCTGGAAATGGCCCACCTTGATTATCACTACAAAAGGCAACCCCTCACCCCCCCCCCACCCTCCGCTCTTCTGCTGGTAATAGCTCACCTTACCTGATCAGTCTCCTTACAGTGTGTATGGTAAGACCCATTGTTCCATGTTCTCTGTGTATATAAATCTCCCCACTGCATTTTCCACTGAATGCATCCGATGAAGTGAGCTGTAGCTCACGAAAGCTTATGCTCAAATAAATTGGCTAGTCTCTAAGGTGCCACAAGTACTCCTTTTCTTTTTGCAGATACAGACTAACACGGCTGCTCCTTTGAAATCTATATCTAAAAGTCTCTTATGCAAACTAACTGAATGACAAAAGTATCTCCTTCACATCTATCTCAAGTTTTCTAAACAATTCACTTTGCCTAGAATTCAAACTTCAGCTGTACCCACTACTTGCTTAGGCTCTGTTACTAGCTTTCACCATTTCTAAACTTTAGCCTAACTCCATCAAACCTATAGGTAATTTATTCAGCCTGCCGTGTTTATTGTAATAGTCACAGTGCATGAAGCTATTGTATCATTGCTTTCTATGTTGTCACAGTAACAAGTTTCACAGTAACACAATTTCAAGCATCAGGGTTCCAGAATCCAGGAAAATGCAGAAATGGAGGATGAAATTAGAGCTAAAATAATAAATACCTGGATCAGATGGAGAGAGAGAGAGAAAGATACCAGTGATTAAAAGGGAAAGTCTATAAAATGTTGGTTCATCCAGTTTTAGTGTATTGTGCTGAGTTTTGGACAACAAAGAAGAAACATGAGCAAATGGTCTGTTACACAGAAAAGCAAATGTTGAGATGGAGGAGTGTGTGTAAGCAAGAAAGGCAGAGTGTGGAATGTCCATAAGGTATCCATAGTTCAAAAAAAAAAAAGAGAGTGCAGACTCGGATGATTTGGTCATGTAAAGAGTTGTCCTGACAACTCTGTGGGTAAGAGTCCAACAGTTCAAGACTGAAGGAAAAAGAGGCCAATCCAAGAAGTAGCTGTGGCACATCATAAAGGAAAACCTATCGATATGTGGTGTGATAGAGATTCTAGTACTGAACAGCACTCTTTGGAGGGAGAGGACTTGTAGAGCGAACAGCATTGGATGGGTTGGTACAAGGAAGAAGAAGAGTTGTCACAATAACACACTTGGACTTGGCATGTGTGTCTAAACACTGCTTAATTTCAAGCTATAGAATCATGCTTACCCCTCAGAGTATTATATTCTTAAACCAACAGTAAAAGTAATAGTAATGGTTTTGCTAGATTTTGTTTCAGTTGACGCTACTTTCAATTATATTGTCCTAACCAACATGTCTAGTTTAATCAAAATTGTTTTTCTTTACTTCAGATATTTTAATAATAAATTGAATTTTAGTTATTGTAATCTGGTGCAAGAAGATTATACTTGATATATATAAGTTTAGCTGTTGATTTATGACGATAATGCTTAGCTGCTAGTGAATCTTAATGAATGTAAACAACCTGTTGATGCTATTAGTATCCTAAGTAATTAAATGAATACCGTTGTTGATGCTCAAGCTTTTTTGAATTTTATACTGTTTTATAATAGTCCATTCAATATAGTTTTAATTTACTTTATATTTTAAGAATTCCATGTTAAGAGGTTGCTTTAAGTATTGCTACATTGTATCATTCATTTTATGTACCTTTCTTTCCCTATAGTTATCTCATTTGCATAATCCTTGTGATCTAATTGTTAGTTTCTTTTAGCATTTTTTATTACTTGAATAAACATTTTATATGTTTCAAGTTCAATGGTTTATTTTGGGGCATCCCTTAGTGTATAGGAAGAAGAATCTGTGGTGAATTCTGTGATTTACCCCTTAAGAGCAGTCTCATTAATGAACATAATCAATAATTCCATCCTTTTGATTCGGTTTTCTTGAACTAGTCGTGAGAGAAGCAGTTAATTATTAATTACTATCTAATTGCTTCTCCCAATTATCAATTTTGATGATTGTTTGTTTTTCTTTTGGTTATTTTACTTTGAAAATTACGTGTTGTCCTATTCCTTTGGACCCCCAAAGCCCTTCCCCAAGGGGTGGTACTGTAAACACAGTCTGCTCTCCTCAAAAGAGTGACTAAGGCCGAGTTATTTCTGCTCCCTTTGGCACAGGCAATGGGTGTGTACCCCCTGGTCTCAGCAGTGTGAGTCAAACCCAGAGTCTAAGATTGTGCTGTTTTGGAAAACGGAAAAACTGAAACAGTGAGATAAAAAAGAACTGCGAGGGAGGGAAGCACAAGATTTTATCCTGGGCACGGAGAGAACTCACTGGCAACCGTTTTCATGGTTATTTATTTTCATTATAAACTTTACCATCATGAAATCTCTGAACTCTGGATCCGATAGTAATCGTCTTTTGGAATTACTTAGTAAGATTACGACTTTGATCTTCTGCTTTGGCCCCCTCCCCAGTAATCATTGCCCACTTTGGTGTTCATCTGTCTGTAGCATGGCACATTTTATAGAGCAAATTTAATACAAGATTCAGAATGAAATGTAAATGATCTTTACTGTTAATATTGGTATTATAAATTAGACTCCATCACAGCATCTACCAAGACCCTGTAGCACTAACACTGCAGGGATTTGCTGGTCAGCCTCACCAGTTACTGTCACCTTGATAAGTAAGCAGGAGTGGTCTGGAATATTTAACAATTCAACAATGTGAAATGTGGTGCGAGTTCTGCAGTTGTTCTGCACAGATGGTTTCTCTCATCTCTGTTTCAATAGTTGTTGAATGTCTTAACTGTTAAGGTTGGGGAAGTGCAAAAATGAGAAGGAACTTTAAGCCTGAATCTGATTTTACATTGAGTAAATCAGGATAATCTCCACTGAAGTAAATGGAGTTATACCAGTGTAAAATGGATGCAAGAGAATTGGGCATCTAGAAAGAATTAGAATATTAGAACAAAGAGGTTTCAGACGATAACCGAGATGGCTGTGCTTCAGTATTTACCTCCTTAATTCAGGTGTCAAAACCTTCTTATGATAGAGGAAAAGCGACCATAGAACTTCTGTGCTTTTGTCATGTAACTTTAATTTAGGAATTGCTTGTCATTATTTCACACTTTGCAGTAAATTAAATAGTAAAAATGTGCTACATACCTACTTGCTTAATACATAAATAGTAATATCTAGCTTATATAACTTAAAATAAACTTATTCTCAATTGTCACATTTTATAATACATTTTAATCAATACAATAGAACTGCACACATTTATTAACACTTCATAGCCTGGACAAGTTCTCATTTGGCTTATTGGTCTGTTTTATGCATTTCTGTAGCTAGTACAAAAATTGACAATTTAAAAGTATTTTTTTTCTCCCAGTATCAATTATTTTACCCATCATGCTCAGATAAAGGGTATTATCCTAGCTCTTCCAAACTGTTGTCCGTCCTGTGGGATTTAATATGTCAGAATTCACAGTGGGATACAATTAATTAATAACTATGTATCCAGTTTCAGTTTAGTGGCATAAAGTAGAGAGGATCTCCCCCTCGACTGCCCCCTTTCCACTCTATCAGGCTTGGAAACCTAGCTTGGGTGCCTTCATCTGGTTGGGTTTTATCATGTCTGATAGTCTATCTGCACTTCCTCCAGCACTTCAGAGAATGAAGTTTCCCTTATCTACACTGAGCCCGAGTTGCACAGGGAGCAACCTCTTTGCTGTCGGTTAATTGACATGCATAGTCTACCCTCAGACTTTCCTGGCATCAAACTGCTCACTTAACACTGTTGACCTGAAGCGTGTTTAAAAGATTACGGTAGGCTTCTGATTTCAAGAATCTCGGATATGAGTCCCGCTCCATTAGCACATATACAGTTTTTTGGGCTTCGTCAAAACTCGTGAAAGTTGGGTCTTGAGCCTTTTTAGCTGTAGCTTTCCTTGTATGATAGTCAATATTGATCTAGGAAGAGAAAATCAAACTTTGTTAATACCTTTTAAATACTTTTTGCCGTTATATTTGTCACTGTCTTCCTGAAACACAGACTCTCAGTCTTAAAACTCTGTCCAAGGTTTCTTTAAGCTACAATAATTAATTTATCCTGAAATAGCACCTTTCATTCAAAATTGATGGAACTTAAAAAAAAAATGGCATACAAACACTACACGGGAATTGCCATTCATTAGTGCAATGCAGCCACTTCAGGGATCAGAAAGAGTAACAACAACTTAAGCCAGAAAGTGAAGAATAAAATATCCAATTAAAATTGAAGGAGAATTTTTTGGTAGGATGTAGGCATCTAGTTTGGAATGTGGCCTATGCGAGCACTTCTACTTTTCTCCAAAGTGTCCTTTAATCTTTACGGACCATAAATGATCCAGACAGGTTTCATGTCTCATTCAAGTGACAGCACCTCCATCAGCAGAACTGGCTCTTAACATCTTGTTCAAATCAATACCGACTTAGGGGGAAGAGTGCCACCTGTTGAATCCCCAGCACTACTTTCACCTGATGAGTTCACTGCTCAAGGCAGTATGGTGGAAGGTGACAAAATGAAAACATAAGAACCTATGACTTCTCTTCCTGTTTGATTAAAGATGAATCTGTCCTTGTCTAGCCCCACGTCTATCCCTTGTCAGCTCCCATAATCTTTCATATGTAACACAGTACAGATTAACTTTGTACTTACTTGTTTAGCTGCATCTATCTGAACAAACTCTTCATAAATCTTCTCTGCCTTGTCTCGCAAGTGATCAGACTTGGTTTTCTTATAGTCCTCACAGGCCAGCCAGAACTCAATGTTCTCCTCACTGAATTCTGACTTCAGGAACTCCCTGAAGGCACCTTGACCACCTACAGCAAACAGAAATACTTAATCAATTATAATGTTATATTTATAACTTAAATTGGGGAAGATAAAATAAATACAATTAAGATAAAGGTCACATTGAAGTCTCCTATTATAGTAATAAGATTTTGCTGAAATATACTCTGTGTGTGTGTGTGTGTGTGTGTGTGTGTGTGTGTAATATATATATTGTGGTGCACTGCAAATGAAGGGTCTGATCCAAAGGCCACTGAAGTCAGTGGGAGTCTGTTCTTTTCTGCATGGTCTGACTTTGGCTCCAAGTGCACACGTAGCTCTTATCCGCATTATTTGGAGTAATGTGGGCATGTGGAATCTGATCCAACCCCATTGAATTTAATGAGATTATTTCCATTTACGTCAGTGGGAGTAGCACTGTGCCTATGGAAAGGATGGGCTGTAAAGTTAAGGCAATATATTACAATAGGTAGCCATGTGACTGTGAAGATGTGAATTACTGAAAGGCTATTGGACATTGTTTTTAGCATTATTCACAGAATGCTACAGCTTCATAGATTTATTTAGTCTGCATGAAAGCTCACTAGATTAACATAAGAAAGTAGTAGTGATCAAAAAATACACTCACTTTGGCTGGCAAGAAGCTTTTCCAAAGACTGGGACCACTGCATCACCTCTTCTGCAGAAAGCCTGTGGTGACCAAAAGAAAAAAAATACTTAATGCAAGAAACAAAATGTTAACTGTTTAGTTATTTTGGTTAATGGCCTCTTAGGAATACGTAAAGAATACAATTGATTATTCAATGTTATGAAAATTCATAGCTTGCTCATAAAATCTCTGGGGGACTCTGCATGAATTGGTTGCATGCTATTGCCCCTTAACTCAGACAAGTAAGAAGCAGCAGGGTTCTTGAAGTAAATAAAAGGAGAATGGAGGGTCTGTGGTGAAAGTCCTGGATTGACCTGGTTTTCATTCCAAGACTCATTAACTTCTTCTGTAACCTTGGGCAAGTCACTTCACCTATCTGTGCCATTTGTTATCCCTCTCTCTAAAATGGGGATGGTAATATTTCTCTACTTCACAAGGGTGTTGTCAGGCTTTAATTCATTAATAATATAAGTGAAGTATTAATGAATAGGTGTGGTGATTGAGCACCACTGAACTGCCCATAAACAATTAAAAAGGAAATGGAAAAAAGGAAAACAAAAAGAATTATTTCAACTCCATTGATACCCTCTGTGTGGTGATGCCCGATTTATAAAAAAAAAAAACAAAAACAAAAAAAAAACCTTTTGTAACTAGGAAATTGAAAGTAGTTTGATCTTAGAAATATTTTATGGTTCATCATGTACTTTACACATGAGTGAAAATGTAATAGACTTGTTTGTGAGGACAAAATATGGCAATCTAGCCTTAGTTCATAATTACTATGTATTTCTAAGAGTCCAGTACTTACGTCACATTTCTGGAGTTAGACTTGATGCTAGATTCAAGATGTGGTACCATGGACTTCAAATAGCTTTTCAGATCTGCACCACTGAAACCAATGATCAGATGTGTAATGAATGGATGATACTGGTTAAACACAGTTACAGTTAGGTAGCATTCTGTATGAAGGTCTTAGGACTTGTAAACATTTAGGGCCAGATCATTCACTTCCACAGCTGATGCCAATGAGATACTTATGCAAGTAATTACAAGCAATTGCTCCTTCTTTCCTACCCACTCATTTTTATATTCAACTTATTTAACTTAGGAACTGCTCATCCATATCCCTTTCCATTCAAACCCTGTTATAATAATGTTATCATTTTATAGCATTGAACATGCTATGCAGAATATGCTTTGCTGTGGGTAAACTCTGTGAAATGGCACTAATTCTGAATTCTCAATTTGCTAATGTTAATTTCACTCAAAACACGTTTTCATTTGACAGTAAGTCACATATACTTACAAAGCCTTTTGCTTCCTTTTATGAACTTTGCCTTCTCCAAGCTTGCAATCTGCTTCTTTCAGTTCGGTTGGGTGGTTGTGAGGTAAAAATAATCCTGGCATATTGCTTAGTGTCGATGTGGGGTTCACTTCTGAAGAAATAGTCCTGAGAGCTGCAATTGTCTGCTTGCTGTCTGTGGTGCCTGTTGCCTTTTATTGATCCAAACTGCCTCTCGAATTGGTGTGAACAGATCTGTTTATCATGCAACATAACCGCAAGCTGTGGAAGTTCCCCTTTTTCAGTGCACAGTGACGTGTGTCTTTCAAAAAGAAAACAGACAGCATTCGTCTTGTGGTGAAGACTGAACCGGATGAGACTGGGTCTGTTTTGTGAGGCAAAAAAAAGTCTTAAGTAAAATTTGAAAAAGCACAAAAAAATCTTGTCTACATCTGATTGGTGATTTGAAAAAGTCTGTTATAAGTATGTTTTGGGACTTTTATTAAATGTGCTTCTAGATGTTCCAGGTTCATTTTGTCTAGTTAGAATGCACCTGCTATACTATGGGATGGATCAGCTATATCAATTAAATACAATTAGAGAGATGAGGTGGGTGAGATAATATCTTTTTTTGGACCAAATTCTGTAGGTGAGAGAGACAAATGTCTTCAGGTCTGAAGGTCTCACCTGAAGAAGAGCTGTGTAAATTCCAAAGTTTCTCTCTCACGCTGACGGACTCTGCTCCAATAGAAGATATTACCACACTCACCTTGTCTCTCTAATATCCCAGGTCTAACACTGCATACATTATGTACAATGGCATGTACTGGTGCCACGAGGTAGCAGAAGGTAAGAAGTTAGAAAACATCCTGTGTTAATATCAGAGTTCTGCATCCATAATGTAGCACACTATTTACAACCTATTTATGTTAATTGCACCTTGTGTTAGAATACTGTGAGCAGTACTGCAATATGTTCGTTTATGCTTGGTCTAAAATATGGAAGTGTTTCATACTGGCTTTTGTAGGAAAGGTCTTGAGAGTTGTCCTGAGTAAATTTGATCCAATTATTACATTTCATACCATGCTTTTGTAGAAGCCTAATGCCATATTTTATAGGTGTCTCCATTTCCAGTTGTGTGATAGGGTTATTTCTAAATTGCTGTACCAATTGCTGTTTGCAGAAGGCAAAGTAAACCTATAACACACTGACTGAAGTGATTTGCCTTTGCTCAAAATTCTGTATTTTCAACACTTGGGATTAGGGCTTGAGTCTACTTGCTCATGGTGCATAGGAACTTTGCCTAGTCAGGGGGAATTCTGCAGATTTCATTTAAAAAATGTCTGTAACCCTTATGTTTGTGTGAAGATAACCTTCAGAACAGAACAATGGAGGCAGTGTTGTCTTTGAGTCTACACACACGCTGCCTGAAATATCTGCCTCAGGCCAAAACTGGTGCCTCCATACACAACCTGAGTAATTAAGGAGTGCCTCTGGGCTAGAACACGGGAATAACCTTTGTGGCTTGTATCTCCATTATGTGCGGAAAATGTATGATTGATATGATTCACCAGCCTTGCCCTAAATCCCTGCTAGTACACAGGGAATTCCCATAGAACTGAGCTTCAGAACATACAAGGGCTGTATAACTCTTGCAGAGGTTCCCTTAGAAAACATCTACACTGCAACTGCAACGTGCATTTAGCCCATGCCAGCTGACTGGGGCTTGGACTATGGGGCTAACTGTGGTGTAGAAGTTCCAGCTTAGGCTGCAGCCTGAGCTCTGGGACCCTCCCACCTCACAGGGTTCTAGAGCCTGGATGTCTACACTACAATTAAATATCCCCACAGCCAGCTGCAGGTAGACATACCTTAAATCAGACATACCTTAAGTCAGATCTCATTCCTTTCACTACAGAATTGCACTAGTTCTGCTATTACAGAAACCTCCATGGGTGCAGGGGAGGGGTCATAATTCTTCCCCAAGAGACGTGAGAGTTTCCTTCATTTATCTCTTTGGAATGCTGATTTGGAAACTTCTGTGTGTTTCGGTTGACCCCTGAAAGCTGCTGTCTATCTGGGGTTTCTGGGAAGTTCCAGCTGTTTCCTTTCCTTAAACCCTGCATGTGCTTTGAGCTCTAACTTGTAACTAGTGGATAATGTGACCAGGTTGCCTGAGATCTCAGTTACTGAGAACTTGCTCACCTCTCTGAAATTGCTCCTACAGGAGTGTGGTATTGAGGGTATAGTCTGAATGAAAATTAGGTCGCAGTAGTTGATATAAGCATGCAGATGTGACGTTTGAGAGCTAATTTGCATGTTGAGCGTGTCAGGATGATGGCAGCTCGGCTGTCCTCTGAACGTTGGCAATCACGTAAGTGTTCCGGTCTGAATACTTCCTGTGGTGCAGTTGGTGCTCACATTATCAGGTAAACAATGAAGTCCACAGAGGCAGGCTTATTTACTAAATGCTCTCAAACTCTCTGACCCCATGCAGGGCTAAAAAGGAAGGAAGAGTTAACTTTCAAAAAATTGTTTTTATAATAAAGCCATTTGTTGTCTAGCTGCTGGATTTTTTTTTTCTTTAAGTACTATGGGAATTTTGTAGCCTACAAAATAAATGCATCAGGTCAGTATGGGGCCAGGTGGAAACACGTGGAGCCCAGTTTTCAGAAGTTGACAATAAATACCACTTTTGGATACTCAAATGTGCCCTTAGGTGGGTAAATGACTTCTCCTTGTGTTTACTTGCTGGCTTGGGTGTCCAAATGCAGGACTGGGACATCTGACTGAGGTATCCATGTTTCAGAATTGGACTCAGGAGATTAAGCACCAAGCTTGGTCCTGTAAGATGCTTAGCATTCTTGAGGGTGCTCAGAACTTCTCAGCTCCTATTGAAGTTGGTGGCAACTGAGGGTAATCAGCACCATGAAGGAATTCTCAGCACTTTGCTGAATCAACTGGGGGCATAAGTTATAGCTGTGGATGGGTACAAACACAGCACAGGCTTGGTTCTATGGCTTTGAGAAGAGGGCTCAGGCCTGGTATTTGTCTGCTGTCCTTCCTGAGAAAATAAACTAGTTTGTTTATTTTTACATGTCTGAGTCCCCATTCTAAGCTTGGCTAGTGATCGTCAATTTCCCCACTCCAAACAAGGGGAACATAGCAGTTTTGTTATCTTTAGACCTGGAACTTGTTAAAATTGTACCTTTTAATCCTTATTTTGTTTGTTTGCCTATTTTAGAATGCAAGGACCATGTTAACAACCCTTTTACATCATATATTCAACTGAGTAAATAAAGGACCTTATTCTCCTGTTACTTGCACCAGTGTAATTTCCATTGATCCCAATGAGGTTACCTCTCATTTATACTGTTTTGAATTGGGGCCAGTATTTTTTTGTGTGTGCTTTAGTCTATTAATTGACAAATGGATTTAATAAATTAATGGTTAAACTTCTTAAATGGTTTGATGATTCAGACTTGCAGTACTGACCAGAAATGCATTTAAAGTAACCTTTCAGCTTGTCAAGGGCACTCACAGTTGAAATAGCTTTCTTTGGCAAATCTATTCGTTGTATCCAATTTTAAAAAATTTGAACAGAAATATTAATGACCAAGTATGTCCCTGTTTTGTAGCACTGAGCTTTGAGTGCTGGCACAAAGCTGTACTTCAATAACAAGGAAATGAAGAACTTTTATTCTCATTCTATTTTATGTAAAGGAGGCTCAGATGCCATAGAGATGGGCATCAGTGCGAAACCCTAAGATAGAAATACATTGATCATTGCCGATGACTTAGTCTTGCTATTTCATAGTTGACGCTGTGAATTGATTAGGGCATTTCTTTAGAAAAATCCTTGAACCAGTAGCTGGTATCACCATAAAACTACAAGGAATTTCCAGGAAGCTGCAACAGAAACTTTGATGCAGGAACTAGTGAGGAAATAGTTTCAAAATATTTTGGAGATTTTGTGGTTAGACCAACATACACCTGGGGTAGAGCCTTTTCATATTTGGTTTGAAGTGCTCATAATCCCACTTCTCTCTGGTATTTGCCGAGATATCTGGAACCTGGTCGTGGAACTTTTTTTTGTTACACACAGCTGGTCAGCCTTGAGGTGATGCTGGATGAGGGTGCATGCAAAAGAATGATTTTGTCAGTAGCACTATGAACAAGGGCATGATGAGAACCTTAAGCTTTGAGGGAAAGATAGAGTCCAGCCCCCAAACATTTCATTATAGGACTTGTGATACAGCATGGCCAGAAGGCAGCAGCAGAGTGATATAGGAGAGATATGTAAGTCCCAGGATGAGGAGAAGCCTTATTCCCTGTAGAGGGAAGAAAGGTTTCTATAGATTAATTAAAAGCACCTGAAGCTAGTCACCTGATAAAAACCCCCTGCTCCAATCAGCCAGGGGAAGGAGTTGGAGCAGAGAGCAGTTTGGAGGAGCTGAAGTAGAGGAGAGTTTGGAGAAGTGCTGTGGCTGGCTAGAAGACCAAGACCCTAGGTAAAGAGACACCCGGCTTGTGCAGAGAGAGGGCAGGAAGCCCCACAAGCTGAAGAGGGAAGTAGCCCAGGGGAAGGAAGCACTAGTTCAAGTGGTTTACCACTATCCCTAGGGCCCTGGGCTGGGACCCGGAATAAAGGGCAGGCCTGGGTCTCTCCCTCTCCACTAGCCTTCTCTGGGTTACTAGTGGGACAGTAAATACCCTAGTTCAGGGGCAGGAAACTTCACCCTGAACCCACCCCACCAAGAAGAGGAAACGTGGGACCCATCATAATTGTACCGGCAATTTGCCACAGATTCTTGACATTTGGGTTCCAAGTCCAAAAGAAATATTTTTAAATGGTTAAACCACCAAGGTAAGTTAAATGATATAAAATGAATATATTGGAAAGAGCAAAATAGGGTCTGTCAGAAACAGGATTCAGATCTGTGGGGGATTTCATTGGTGTAAATCAGAGTAGCTCCATGGATCTCAATAGGGCTAATCTGATTTTCTCTAAGATGGGTTAAGGATAAAAGGAATAAAGGATGGGTTAAGGATAAAAGGTTGATAGTAGCTAAATAGTCTAATGCAATATGTCAAGTCTTCAGTGGTCTACTAGACAACACAACAAAGAAAGCAGTGGACAAATTGGATCGAGTCCAGAGCAGAGCAACGAAAATAAGTTTTTTAGAAAACATAAACCTATGAGGAAAACTTGGAAGAACTGGGCATGTTTAGCCTAGAGAAGAAAAGTCTCTGAGAGGGAACCTGATGACTCTTCAAATATGCAAGAAATTGTTTATAAAGGGGACAGTGATCAATTGTTCTCCATGTGGTCCAAAGGCAGGACAAGGAAATCTGCTAATTTGCAGCAAGGGAGATGTAGGTTAGATATTAGGGGAAAAAAAATAAAATCTAACTATGAGGATAGTTAAGAACTGAAACAGGTTACCTAGGGAGACTGTGCAATCCCTGTCATTGGTGGCTTTTTTTTTAGACACACACTTTCAGGGACGGTCTAGCAAAACTTAGTCCTGCCTTAGGGCGGGGGATGGACTAGATGACTACTTGAGGTTGCTTCCAGTCCTACATTTCTGTGATTCTATAAGAGAGATTCAGAGCCTCATGCATATCATTCACTCCTCTTTGAACTTCTGAGTAACTCTCATTCCCAAGTCACCCCTTTCTGTCTCAGTGTGGTGTTTTTCCTCACTTTTTTTTTCCAGAGTTTGAATCACTTTTTCTTCTTGGGACTGGAGGGGGCTGAAAGTGGAGATGATTCAGAGCTTAGTCAGTCCAGAGCCCAAAGCAGTTGAAGCTGAATGAGCCTAGAGTGGGTGATGTCATTCCAAGAGTCAGTTGATACATCTCACTGACTTCTAAAGAAATGGGTTTAAAAACCAAATATTTTTCTAAGGATATGAAATGTATACCTTGAAGACTCCTTGAATGACAGGAAAATAATAATGTAAGATAGACGCTGGTGTGAGGGGATGAGACTTCATCTAAGCTCTGCCTCTGTAGATCCTAGCTGGACAGGATATTTCTAGGTGGTGTTTCCTAAACTAAAAATATTGTTCTGATTTAAGCAAGCATGCCTGCTGGAGATTTGTGGGAAATAAGGTGGTACCTATTCTTAATTGTTTTAATTACTTTACCTATGCAAAATTCTACCTTCACGTTCATCTCCAAGGGAAGTATCCTTGCTTCTTGCAGATTCCTTGCGGTGTCCGGATAGAATCCCAGCCTGTTCAGTGATAGGATCAAACCCAGCATCCTTTTGGAATAAACTGAGTGAAAGTTTGTGAAGTGCTTCCCTTCTCTTTATTGCCCTCTTGTGAGTTTGTTCATGACAGAGGTGATTACGGCCTAGATTTTTCATCTCTCCATGCCTTAGTTTACCCATAAAATAATTGTATCTACCTTGTAGGGTAACTGAGGCACCATTAATTGCTGTTTGTGTAATGCTTTCTTGATAGACAATTAAACCATCCTTACTTTTTTCATTATCCTCATCATTACAGTGAATATAACATTGATTTTGAGACTGAACTATTAAATTCATTACTATTTGGTAAGGCTTATTAAAATAATGGTTTTGATCATTCTCCATACAACTAGATTTAGGAGACAGACCTCTTCGGTAATCGTTGGTGTCAACCCAGTCCAGTAAGAAGATAGTAGGAGAATGTGTTAGCAGCAACACTAGTGATCCAGCTGTCATTCATATTATAATCTGCTTTTTCTATTTACAGGAGATTTGAAATCTCCTGTGTGCATGTGATGAGTAATCTCCTCTATCTGGGCTGTTTCTTCTGAGTTTGAACAGAAGAAATTTCAAAACAAAAGGGTTTTTGGGTTCCATTAATAGTGCAGATACTTCTTAGTATTTTAACTGCCTATGAACTTTTGCTGTGCATTGTGACTCCCTACTCACGGGGCAGAGCAGATGAAATTTGTTTGTGTGTATGAGAGTTATGGGGGTTGAGAGAGAGTGCATTTCTTCAGAATTACAACACTACACAAATTTAAATTAAAGTGAAAAGAGAAGAAAATTCCATGAACTCTTTAACTCTTACACGTTAGTGTAAGTTATTTCAAACTTACTTCTTGCTTCCTTCTTTCTCTGTACTTTCTGTTGTTTCTCAAGTCACTTATTAAACTAGCCTTAACCCCACTCTCATTCTCTGCTGGTCTTACTCCAGTTCTTACATGCTAAATTTTGTTTAATTAAAAATGTTCGTTCCCACACTTGCATCTGGTCAAATGTGAGGAGTATGAGCCAAATGGGCAGATGGCACCAAGGTTGCTGGATTGAAGGGCCTTGTTCCCTTGAGCCCAGAGAGGCTTTCTGTTGAAACTAATGTTTTGTGGCTCTCCTGAAAACCTTCTCCAATCATAGAAGCAGAGTTTTAACCTCGCTATGAAAACAAGTGATTTCTTTGAAATGCAGCAGTCTTCTACATGATCTGAAGAGATAAGATGCAGATGGCTCCTTCTCTCAAGAGAGGCACTTCAAGGAAATAGAAACTAGTTTCTGTAGGAGAGGAAATAGTTCATTTTTTTAATAACTTAATGTTTTAGCGAATGTTTTGGAGTATAAAAGTTAACGAGATGGTGCGCCTGTTATTGTACAGGCATCCAGAAGATCCTGGCTATTTTTGCCCTAATCCCAATCCTATTAAAAAGAGCGAATTACTAAAGTATATTGAAGCGTGCAGATGCCCTCTGGAGTAAAATCCTGATTCCACTGAAATCAATGGGAGTTTTGTCGTTGACTTCAGTGGGGCCACGATTTTACCCCTGGTTTTTTAAGGTTCTAATTATATCTGGTGGAGCCCAGTAATAACCGGAAATCTTGGGTCCTGATCCTGCACGCAATTATACATATGAGTAACTTTATGCTTGCATGTAGTATCATTCATTTGAATAGGACTATTCCTATGAGTAATGTTACTCATGTGCCTATATGTTTGCAGGACTGAGGCCTTAGTAACCGGATACAAGGCTCTGTTTCAGGGTCAACAACATGTCCATGGTAAAAAAAAATAAATAAATAAATAAAAAAAATTGAGGTCGGTGGTAATTTTTCAAAAAAATTAATGACTGAATGACATAACTCCCCTCAATGTCCATCACTAAGTATGGTAATTTTGTCAAGTGTCCATTGCACAACATGGTGGTGCCAATCCCTGCTCTGATTCAGCAAAGCACTGAAGGATATGAGCAGTACTACTGAAGTAATTGGAGTCAATGGGACTACATATGTGCTTAACACTAAACATGTGATTACATGAAAGTTGTGCTATCCTTTTGAAACCTAGAAAGAACTCCAAGGAATTTTAAAAAAAACCATGTTACTGTGGAAAGGTAATCTATTTCCTTTCAAGCTATTCAGTGAATCCTTCTTGATCTGAGGCATACAAATCTGTTTGCTAGGAAATAAGTTTTTCTAAAATTAAAACTTTTTGAAAACACATGTCTTAATTTAAATTTTTTTCTAGGCATCCCTGGAAACTTGTATATATTGAAACTATCTCCATATTCCAAAGAATGATGTAGTCAGAACTGATGGCATTCGATAGACCAATTACTAGTATATTTGATAGACCAGTGGACTGATCTGGAATAGCAAATCCATTTCTGAGGGAGAGGGAGGGAGGGAGAGAGAGAGAGAGAGAGATTGATTTTTCAGACATTCTCAACATTGGTTCAACTCTGCTCCCATTGAATTCCATTGAAGTTTTACCATTGACATCAGTGGGAGCAGAGCTGAGCCAACTCTGAGAACGTCTGAAAGTCCTAGTGTTGTTTTTAAAGTATAGTTAGAATAGGATAATATCAAATCTCAACAAAGACCAAAATGTAAGTGAATTATTTTACACTATCAATTGAAGATAGTAAATATTTGGGTGCATTTAATCTGCCTCCCTCAGACTGTATATCAATCATTTGCATAAAAACTTTAATTATCTTAGTGTTTCAAATCATGTTATATTACAGCCAGTTACTCGGAGTACCGGCATCTAGAACTCTATCCCCAGCTCTTTCATTTACACTGTTTGGGCAAGACTGCTTCACAAAGATGCTTGTACAGAAAGATAATTCTAAAGGCAGATCTTTGATGCCCCAAGTGGAAGGAAGCCCAATCATCTCCAAGGTATCAACCTCTGCTTCTTGAGAATCCACAAAGGGCTCTCAAAGAGTTCAGGCTCCAGGGGGAAGGAAAATACGTGGGCTGGGGTGGACACATTTTCATCTCTCCATCCCCATGGAGAATATTTGGAAAAGGTAATTCATTCGGAATCTGCCCGATCTGTGAGAGGGATTACCCCATTTTAAGGAGGGAGGGCAGGTATCTGTGAGGAAGCCTTTGGAGCTCTGTTGGCAGAGGGTGAAGGGTGTGCTTGGAGACTCTGGCATGGACGCATTCTGCCTCTACAAAGACTTCCTGTTTGTGGATTGTACAATATTTGGGGACAGAAACATGATTTGTTCCCTGCCCTCAATGGGGACTCATTGGAATTAAGCTCTGTAAAAAGATTTACCATAGAATTTTCCTTCATTTCAATGCCCTCCTCTGAATTTTTTCACAGGAGGGGTGATTAAAGCCTATGTGACCTTGAGAATGTCACTTAACCTCTCTCTATCTTCCTCATATGGTGGTTGTGAGTCATCATTAATTACTGCTTGTGAAGTGATGGGCTATCCTTCAGTAAAAATGCAGTGGAGTATATAAAAGTATAGTTATCAACTATTTTTTTTATAATATACAGACTAACATGAAGGGGTATTAATAATAAAGGCATTTCTTAACACCCCTGTTTACCCTGTAAGGTCTGTCAGTATAAATCATAGAATAATATTTCCTGATATTGCTAAAGTACATTTCATTTACTTTAAGACCTACAGAAACCTGGTAACTTTCCTCTCGCATGGCTGTTTCTCATTACAGTTTAATAAACTTGTACAGTTTTATTAGAAGTCAGATCCTTTTCACTTTGGGGCTTTCCATCTGAAATAACTGTTTTAATTCTGTGAAATCAGGGGATTTCTGGTTCTCAGCCACACTGAGACACCTGGATGAAAAAAACTAGTACAGTATCTTCTGAGCATGGATGGTATGCTTCCTGTGTCTGATGATTTGCAGTGCAGGAAATGTATTCATCACTCACTAGCTGGGAAACTGACAGCATTTCTGATTGCATAGCTCACATTTTTTTGCACACAGAAATATGATCACAGAATCAATACCTTTATTATTTCTGGTGTCCTATTAAGCAATGAGATGCTACAGGCACTGCACTAGTGTGATGTGAGGAGCAGTCTGCTGAGTATTTCACACTTAGAAGTGTGACGTTTTAGCTTTCTTTTTGAAGTTATTGGGCCAGATTCTCTCCTGACTTGCAGTGGTGTATTCTAGGAGGGTTTTTGATCTCCTTCCTCTCAAGCATCAAGGATGGCCATGGCTGGAGATGGGACACTGGATGGGATAGGCCAGAGCTCCAAGGAGGCAACAAGCTTTCTCTCTCTCAGATGCTTGGCTGCCTGGTTCTTGCTCACCTGCTCAAAGTCTAACTGATCGCCATATGTGGGGTTGGGAAGGAATTTTCCGTCAAGTCAGACTGGCAGTGACCCTGTTATTCCCCTCCACCCCCTTCTGGTGCAGCATGTAGGTGCAGGTTTCTTGCCGGGATTATCTGGGTATATCCCATTTCATCATTTACCTGCCATTCTGATGCACCTTGTTCCATCCTACTCTTTTCCCATGGCACGTAATGATCTAGTCTCCTGTTAGTCTCATTTACTTTGGTCTCATTTCCGTTGTTGGGTTTAGTGTGTGAGTGCTGAGTGGTACTCATGGCTCATAATATGCAGGTCAGATTAGATGATGTGGTGGTTCCTCCTGGCCTTAAATGCTATGACCCATTCTGTTTCAGACCCGCTCTTTGTCCCACAGTGAAGCAGATGCTTCTACAATGCCTTTGGAGCCAGTACGCTGATCTAGGGAGATTGCTTCCTGAGGGGTTGCTGGGAGAAGCATGCTGCCGCTAAGGCACTGAAGGAAATATGGCTGGGGTTCTGGGGACAGGGACGGAGGCGCTGGGACGTGATGTGGAGCTGCTATGAAAAATAGGCGCGGACTTAATGTTCACCTTGGGAGAGACAAAGGGGATTCTAGGGGAGACGGGGTCGAATGCTGGACATTGTAGATTGTTGAGAGGATCTAACGCTTGCTGAGGGAAGAGAGGAAAAGGGGAAGGGGAAACTTAAATGGCATTTGCGGGGTGGGTCTAGTATCTACCGGTGTGTTGGGGGATCTGTTCCTGTTGTGATAGGGAAGAGTGGCAGTTGGGAACCTCTTTGGTCGAGGCTGGTGCTGCCTTCCTTTGAAGTACTGGTCCAGCATGCTGTTGGAGGGCTTATTCCTTCACCCTCTCACTTCCGTGGTCCTTCTCACATAAACAGAGAGCACCAATACCCGAAGTCCGAAGGTGCAAACAATTGGATGTTTATTGGGGTGAACTTCCAGAAAGCTTAAATCCAAGTTCTTTTTCCTTATTTGTGAATCCCAACTTACTTCCTGTTTGCCCCAATTTATATAGTAATATTCTCAGCTATACCTTAACCGATCATTCTACTGAAATTTACCTCACCAATCCTAACATATTGTAACGTGATTAGCTAACCAATTATATCCCACCACCTTAATTAGTTTACACCCAGCAAAATTAATTTATACAGCAGACAGAAACAATCACAGAACCAGACAGAGACCATACAAATAAACAACAGCAAAGTGGGAACTGTAATGACAAAACAATACAGAAGTGAGGATTTTACAACTATACATCTATAAAGACATAAGAGTTTCCCAGCTCTGTCTATTGATAAGTGAGTTCTTAACAAACGGAAAACTATCAAACTAAATTTCCTTTTACATCATCTAGGCTCTTCCCTTTCTCTGGAGGTGATAGATGGGATCACGTTTCTAACAGCCCCAGATTGCCTTATTTCATTATGACTAGTTTGGAAAGTGAGGATGGGACCATACACTTCCCAGCTTATGGCTGCTCCCACTGCTTCACTAAAGGCCTTAGCTTAAGAACAGGGCCTCAGACTGTCACAGTGAGAGAAGGCCCTTACATAGATTCTTTCTTTTATACCTCTATAACTTGCTAAATGATAAACATATACCCAAATTCTTAAAGTATAGGCCTTTACAGACAGGCCTATATCCTAACGCATGCATTATGGGGAGTTCCAGACACCTGCCAGCATTTCACTGCAGTCCACCCAGCATTTAATTGCTGCATTGCACCTGTGTGTGCAGGGGGAGCACACCTCTAGTCAGCAGCATTACAAGGGAAAAAAACAACCTTTTCTCCTCCTTATGACTTAAGAGTCCTAAAATGGACACAGACCATTTGTAGGGAGAAGGCTGGGTTATGACTGACATCTCCATCTCCTGGACCAGTCTGCCCCACAGGTCTGTGCTGTGATGCCTGCATTTCAGATGGGATTTACAAATGAGTAGGATATCCCTCCAAAAACCTGGCTAGTGTGTGAGAATGTGCGGTCTGAGCAACAATGGACTGATTATCGCATGCTCTCCTCCTTGTGTAGACACTTCCTTCAGTGGGAGTTAGGCACCTTGGTAAATCTCACTAGACACCTATCTTCATCTTTAGGTATCTAAATATCTTTGTAGATGTGGCCCTTATACTTTAAGGGAAAATCAAGCCTTTGGTATCCAAAGCCACATTATAACTCTTCACTTGTAGGGCAACTTATAACTTTTGTCTGGTGCATGTAGTGAAGAGTTGTGTGTGTTCAGTGATCACACAGTACCCACAGTGAGTTTGGATACTGAAGTCCTTTTATTTAGGTGTAGAATAGTTAAAACACTGGCTTTGTAGTTACTGATTTCCCCATTTCCTCATCAATGTTTCATAGACATACTCTGAGATGAGAGTGTAGTTCAGGCTTTCATTCTTCATCTGCTGCTTTCCCACTGAAACTGCCAACAAGGACATCGGTGCAAGGGATGACTACTTGTTTCTGTAATGCAGACTACCAGCTTGTAAGCCTGGAATTCCCCTCTGCTTGTGATCTTTACTTTTGTAGTTTTTCATGTTCAATGTGAAATCAGGTGAAAATCGGTCATTGTGACTGTTTCCTTTGAATTTTGAGGTTAACTTGAAGCTGGAACTCAAAGGAAAACTTAAGGTGCAAAACTGAAATCAAGGTTTTGTATGAGCCCCAGCAAGGCAAACCTGCTGTGTTTCAGGAAGCTGAGGTTCTAGTTCACGTTCTGCCACTGACTTGCTGTGTGATGTCAGGCTGCCCTAAACTGCAGGAGTTAATGGTCTCCTAGGGACTGGCAGAGTGCATGATGTTTTGGCTGTACTCCCTCTTGCTCCATGTCCTGGCCTACCAATGATACGTCTCCTGGCTAGGGAAGCGGGTCCAGCAGTAGGTGGCATGGCTTCCCCATTCAGGAAGATTTTCTGTTGTTCTATGCTAAGGGTCATCCTTAGACGTACACAGCATACACGGCTGTGTAGGGCACCTGAAAATATGGGGCAACACCCCCATTGGCTGCGGCGCGGACTCCTCTCTGGCCCCTCCCCAGTGCTGGGCTGGCATGCTTCTTCCTGACCTGACCCCCGGCCCGTCCCCTCCGCCCACTCACTCCTTAGTTGGCCGGCTGAGGGCTTAGGCAGGGTCTCTCAGGGCCAGGAGTGAAAGTTTGCATGTGAGTGAGCCGGGGGAGCTGGGCAAGGCTGGGGACAGAGGGGGGGATGAGGGGGAGCCGAGCTCGGGGGTGGGGGGTAGAGCTGGGTACAGGACTTTAGGAAGTGGGGGGCAGAGG
Organism: Lepidochelys olivacea; assembly: GCF_965140295.1. Lineage (NCBI taxonomy): Eukaryota > Metazoa > Chordata > Testudines > Cheloniidae > Lepidochelys > Lepidochelys olivacea. Next base: position 61,068,424 of record NC_140418.1, on the reverse strand, counting down.
AGGAACCGGGCTGGGGGGAGCCAGGCTGGGAAGGGAAAAGAGGTGGGGGGGTTCTTTGTCTGGCTCAGGGAGCGAGCAGCAAACACGCTAGGACAGGGGTTCTCAAACTGGGGGTTGGGATCCCTTGGGGTCGCGAGATGTCAGCCTCCACCCCAAACCCCACTTTGCCTCCAGCATTTATAATGGTGTTAAATACATAAAAAGTATTTTTAATTTATAAACGGGGGTCACACTCAGAGGCTTGCTCTGTGAAAGGGGTCACCAGTACAAAAATTTGAGAACCCCTGCACTAGGGCCTCCTGGGGAGCAGGCTGGTGGTGCCGGGGGAGAGCAGCTGTTCTGAGCAGCCCCACACTGTACCTGCACCTCTCCCCTCTTCTGCCCATGTGCCCTGCCCTGCCCACAACTCCCTGCAATCTCTCTCCTCCTCTCCTTTTCACTCTGCCTCCCTCTTTTCTGAGGTTTAAGCCCAGACGCCAGGATCCCCTTTGGACCGTCACCTTTTCCTCTCCTCCCTTCCCCAACAGGGATCAGCAGCAGACGCGGGCTGGGAAGAAGGCGAGGCGCACACACACAACCTGGCTGAGGAGGAGGGAATGTTGAAGGAAAATAAAAGAAGGTGGTTGTCGCTTTTCCTGCCCATTCACAATATTCAAGTGTCAACAGGAGGAAACTGACACTAAAACAAAAGGAGGAGGGTGATGTACCTGGAGCAGAAAAGCAGCAACCAGGGCTGCAGAATGCAAGGGAGGGGGCAACCTCTTAGCTGGGGAGGAAGATGGACTCGCATTTGACAAGGCTGGAGTAGCTGAACACTTTTATTTAGGGAAAAGGGGCATGATTTTTTTTTCTTGTGGATCCAAATATCTCCAGGGCTGTCTCTCAAGCTGGTAGCATTTTGAATGAGGGAGAGTTCTAAATAGTGCAGAGCTGAGTGGGATTTTAAAGGTCTCTTCAAGAATGCAGCACGTTCTTCCTCACCTGAGGGAAAGACCTTTAAAAATTTCCTTAAATAATCCAAAACAAGAACCACTGTTCAAATGAGACTTGGCTGGTTATGGCTCCAGCCCCACTGTTAAAGCATTATTGAAACAGTGTTCTGAGTTATACCCAGTGCAATCCCACTGAGCTGTGTGTGGCAACCAGGTGTGTAAATCAGTGCAGAAAAAAGACCATTCCCTGAATATAATTCCTTTTCTTATTAAACTGCACATCCCAAGCACCTCTTTACTCCTCAAGATTAGAGGGAAATCCTCTATTTTAGGGAGAATGAAAGGCCATTTGGGAGTTGATAGCCCAGAAAGGTGGCAGGCAAGGGCCTGGATGGGCACTGGACTCAGCCATTGGTATCAGCTATTTCTTTTTTGTCATTCAAATGGATTTTGGGTCATGGCTGACATCCCAGCCATCCTGTAAAACGCTTCCCTGTGGCCTTTTGACATGCACACAGAGGTATCTCACTGTCAAGTGCCTATCCTGGGAGGGGGAAGGCTGCAGGGTGATCTCCCACCTCCATGCAGCCAGTGGCCTATGCTTGCCACTGCCATGCTGGAACCTCCACATTTATTGAAAAAATATGCAGAATTTTGCAGAATTTTAAAATAAGGTGCACACAATTACATTTTGTTGGTGCTGAATTTCCTCAGGAATATGGGGTGCTGGGCAGTTGAGGGGAGGAGATTGTGAGAGGGGTGCTGGGAAGTGGGGGGGTCTGTGGGTGGGAGATTGCTGGGCATAGGGGTCTGGTGGAGATCCCTGGATGAGGGGCAACTGGGCATGGGGGTTCCTGGGCACAAGGGGGTGAGGGGTACTTAGCAGGGGAGCAGTGTAGCAGCGCACGCTGGCAGCACAAGGCTGGGGTTGGGGGTGCAGGTGGGAGGGAAGTGCAGGGATTAGGGGTGAAGGCGGCACAATTAAACTGTTTTTAATAAAGTGCATATGGGAAAGTTTTCCAATACTGTAAGCTTGTGCTTGTGTTGCTAAGAGCAAGATGGGCATAGGGGCACCAGTTTAATAATACTGCATAGGGCCCAATAAATCCTAAGGACAGCCCTGTCTATGCTAACTGAACAGTGCAAAAGGAGCCAGACCAGGAGCGTAGCCAGGATGGAACACTTGGGTAGGCTCCAACTTTGGGTCGGTGGGAGCAGGAGAGGGAGGCAGGAGGGATCGAGGCCACCTCCCCTCACCCCTTCCAGCTGGCTTTGTGGGGGTCGGTGGACACTCTGGTCAGGGGCCTGCATGCACCAAGGGAGCGGGATTGGGGTGTGGGCGCTTGTCCCATCCCATTCTGCCCGGCACTCCTGCCTGGGAGTGGGGTCTGGGGCTCTCCCCACCTGCCCAGCATTCCAGCCAGGAAACAGGCAAGCCCCCGTGTACCGACCCTGCTCATTGGCTGGAGGGGTGGAGCGGGGCGAGTTCCTGACCCCGCTCCCTGGCAGGAGTGCCTGGCAGGCAGATGGAGTGAGGTGAGCCCTCAGCCCTGCTGCCCAACTTGAGCATGGTGTGGGTGGGCAGAGAGGGGTAAGTGCTAGGGATGGAGCAGAGCTGGGGGTGTGGGCCTGGATGCTAAGTGGGTGGGCTGCGGCTCACCTCTGGCTATGCCCCTGAGCCAGACAGAAGGCTAAGAATCTAGCTTTTAATGTTCTGTCTGTTTTAATAACACATGGTCTCACTATTAACACAAGTCAGGAATTTTTATGAACATATATAAGTGCCTAGAATGTGAGAGAAGTACTGAGAATTCTAAATCAATAACATAATATATATTCAGTGACCCTTTAAAGTCACATAGCTAATTGGAAGACTATCCCTTTTCTTTACATGTATATTGAACAATAACAGGCTGTCTGAAGCAGATGTTTAAAAACCTGGTCTTTGGATTTATCAGTTGTCAAACTATTAGTTCTTCATTTAAATGTGTTATTAGGGAAGCTACTTAAAATAGCCTTTAAACATGTGAATCCTCCATCTAACACAGTTTACTCAAAATTTTCATTTAATCCTATGCTTTTTAAAAAACTCATAAACAGTTGCTTTGAAATGTATTGTATTTAATGACAGACAGGAGCACTGGCCTCAGTGGTGGTAAAATAGCTAGATGCTGAAAAAATAAGGCCTAAAAATATTGTACAGTGTAAGTTGACTTGTATAAAACATAAGTGTCATTTCCTTTGTATTGTTTAGGATACGATTACATTCTCAGGCTCTAGGCCTGCCAAACGTTAAGCTTTCTGAAAATTTTCTTTAAAGAGGAAATAGAGGATGATTTCATAGAATCATAGAATATCGGGGTTGGAAGGGACCTCAGGAGGTCATCTAGTCCAACCCCCTGCTCAAAGCAGGACCAACCCCAACTAAATCATCCCAGCCAGGGCTTTGTCAAGCCGGACCTTAAAAAATCTAAGGAAGGGGATTCCACCACCTCCCTAGGTAATGCATTCCAGTGTTTCACCACCCTCCTAGTGAAAAAGTTTTTCCTAACATCCAACCTAAACCTCCCCCACTGCAACTTGAGACCATTACTCCTCATTCTGTCATCTGCTACCACTGAGAACAGTCTAGATCCATCTAGATTTGATTTTTCAGGTATGATTTTGTTGTTCATGCCGATTTTAATATGAGTGATCATCAGTTACATTTATCGATTTGTTAATGGCGTGAAGCCTAAAAGTTTGTTCTGTTTCGATCTTCTCGTTTTTAATTTTTTTTAAATAAAATATCCAGTACAGCCTCCAACCTGACTTGATTTAAAAATAAACCAAACTAGTGGTCGTAGGCCTCTTGAATTCTGAATTTAAGTAAAATCAACTTTGCTGATTCACACTGGCTGAGAATCTGTCCCTAAGTGTTAAAATGTGGCAGTGGATGGTATACAAAGGAATAAATGGTTTTTAGGCTTAGGAAATATCAAAATAAGCCTGACATTTCCTTAACCAGAAAGTAGATTTTTCTTGCGAATATGAGTTGCTTTCTTTTGTTGTTCCTACTCTAGAAGATTTTAAAAAAGTAGGGTATGTCTACACAGCAAAAAAAGACCCATACAGCAAGTCTGAAAGCCCGGGTCAACTGACTTGGGCTTGTGCTGCCAGGCTAAAAAATTGTAGTATAGACATTCAGGCTTGAGCTGGAGCCCGGGCTCTGAAACCCAGCGAGGGGGAAGGGTCTCTTAGCCTGGCCTCCAGCCTGAGCCTGAACGTCTACACTGCTATTTTTAGCCCATGAGCACAAGCCGGAGTCAGTTGAACCAGGCCCTGACAGTTGCTGCCACAGGGTTTTTATTTTTTGTTTTGCTGAGTAGACGTACCCTAAATGTAATCTTTGTTGTTCTGCTAGAAAGTGAAAACACAGCGGAGCCAAGGCTATCTCAGACTTTCTCTGTGGCTGAAAGTAAAGTGAATAATTGAGTAAAGATAGGATTTCAAATGCAATATTGAACCGCAAAAGGGATTGTGAGCTGAATAACAAATAGGCCTCATTTGTGCTGGTGAGAGAGATACAAATAGTCATGGAAAATGGCATAGAAATTACCTGACATTTGTAAGGGAATAATGGCAGGGTTTTTCCTGACCCATTGTTGTTTTCCTGTGCCATATCTAACAAAGGGCAATATCATGGTATCTGCTTTTAAATCACTGAGGATTTTTCCTTAAATCTGGGCATGATATGGCCCATGTTTCTTTGAGTGGCAGAGCGTCAAAGTACCCTAAAATGAGATAATGGTGGGAATGTAGAAGATGTGGTCAGTAGTATTTTAGTGCAGCAAATCTGAGAGGAGCCTCCTATGCAATACATTACACTGTAGCAGATAGGCACTCGGTGGTATTAGGGTTGTATTTGGCTAACCGTGGCATATCCTAATTACCAGTCAATGCTGGCCACGCTTGTCCAGGGTTCTTCCTAAGCACCTCACCTGGTATTTATAAAAAACACAGACAAAGCTATTTTACTGAAATGGACTAAGGATGAGTGACACAAATGGGTGGCCATGGCTACCAAAGATGGCTTTAAAAAGTAGGAAAGGTATAAAGATATAAAGTACATGTCTGATCTAGAAGAAAATTCAGTACATCCTAATTATGTATTGTGCCTTTCATACAAACAATAACCCAAAACTTAACTGATGCAATTAATACTAGAGCGTGCGCAAGAGAGAAACCAAATGAGGCAGGCAAACGCATTTGAGATGCTAGGGTATGGTCTGTATAAAACTCCTGTTTTTTTTTTTCCCTAGACTTTTTTTTTTTTTTTGGTTGCTGTTGTAGTGAGGTATGTGTTTTTAAAAGCCATCCCCCTTCTCTTTGGGTTCGTCTTACACTCAGTGAGTAACTAGTGGAACTCCATTGTCATCTGGTTTAGTTTTGCTGTATGTTGCTATGGAACATTATAAATATTTGGGAACTGTGATCTAACAAGGCAGAAGGCTGGCTGAGATTTCCAGTCACAAAGGAAAATAACTGGAAAAATATAATCCTGGACCCCACAATATTACTATTCATGTATCATATTTAACTGTCCTAGTATATTATTGCATTAAAATATTGTCTCCCAACATACTGCTCTGTAGGCTCATTTCAAGAAGAGCCATGTGTTTCAGTGCATTGTACTGTCTGTGAATAATATTTCTGTGAATGATGCTTTCTTGCTTTTACTGGCTCATGATCACACCTGTTTCCTTTCTTCGTAATCTTGTCTTACTTATGAGTTCAGGGTAAAACAAGAGGATGTCAAACTCACCAGGAACTCTCAAGTGCTAAACTTCAGGGCTTTCTTCTCAGAAGATCCTAACATCCACAAGTCCTGAATGTATGGCACATTTTTTCACACGGTCAAGAAATAAAATTAGGCAAAGGCTGAGATAATTCAATAAACAACACAAATATTCAAAAGAAAGAAAAGGGAGAAGAAGAACAATCCACCTGACAACTTGCAGTGTGTACTTATACTTTGTTCTCAGTGGCTCAGCTTTCCATCTTTTTTATGATTATTCAACATTTATACTTCAGTAGCACCTAAAGACGATCCAGGTCAAGGCTCCATTGTGGAAGACATTGTACAAACATATAGAAAATGGTAGTTCCTACCCTAAAGAGTTTACAGTCCATAAGACAATAACAGATAAATTAGACAAACAAAGTGTGCTGAGGTGGGAAATGCGGGGAGAAGGAGTAACAAAAATTAAAGATGAGTGAAATTTTTCTCTTAACTACAACTTAGACCTCTGCTTCAGAAGTAGGGGGCAGATCCTCCTCCATCTGAGATCAGTGGAGATCCTGCTATTGACTTCAGTGGGAGCAGGAGTGGGTTTTAGAGGAGGGCTACATTTTCTTCTTAACTTGACCACTGAATTTAGTCCAGAATTTCTCCATATTCACAGCAGCTTTCCCTGAAAATATCATCAGAAATATACATACTGTTCTTGGGATTTCCCTTAAAAGTACAGTATAAAGGCGTCTAAAAAACATACAAGAAGGAAGTTTAAAACATGTTTGAGAAATTATTTCGAGACAGTGATTCATTTTGCAAACTTTATTTTTCTGAGGTTCTATTTATAGCCGCAGTGACAGATGTACTAACTGTGGGAGTGTGTCAGAAAACCACGAGGTGCACGAACATATTTATTTGAGTTCAGATCAAAACTGGGAAATAATTACTCTCTAATTTTACTGCCAAAATGAGAAGGAACATCGAGACAAGGGGAGAACAAACAGTGGCATTCAGCTTGTGTAACCGGGACCTGCAGTTTCTACTTGGACCTGCAGTTTCTATTTGCGGTGGCTGGCAAGAAGGGAAGCCATTCAGAATTAGTATTTTTGGGTGGGTCTGTGAAATAAGTTTTGGTTCCCTTACTCCCAAAACATAATCAACTCCTTTCCACCATTCTCTAACTGCTAGGTACGAGCATATCCTCAGGATCTGGGGGAAATCAAGATGATTCTTGGGGATCCATTCTGAATGTATGGGACTTATTTTACTGTGTGTGTGTGTGTGTAAGATGAGGGATGAGAGAAATATCTTTAGCTGCTCCACATCCCCATTCCCCAGTTCCTTCTGCAGAAGTGAACCCTACTACTTATGATGGCATCTGTGCAGAATTACCAGCATTACAAAATATATTCCAAGAGACAAATGTCTGGCAGGACCCCAGGCCCTGGTGGGTTTTATGTGCCTTCTAATGAATTGTAGAGTGCTTTACAAATAACTGTCACAAGTTTCCTCTATGATAGGAAAATTCTGTCCCCATTTGATAAGCAGGGGGAATTAAGGCAGAAAGGTAATCAACTGACCATGGTACAGAAGAAGCCAAGGTCAGAGCCAGGAATAGAATGCTTGTCTGTTATTTTTAATACTATATCTAGTCCCCTAGATGAGGGTGTATCTCATACTGTTTAGTTGCTCCTCTCTGTGGCCATAGGAGCTGGTGTAGCTGCAGGTCCTAGTGCCATCATGAGCAGCTCAGGCTGCCAGCACCACATGTAGACACATTAATTCTGTGATCTTCCCTAGTGTCAAGAACCTACAGGAATCCCAAGGTTGTTAGGAATTAATAGTAGCGGGTTTGAGCTGTTTACATGGGTTTATATTTTCTAGGTTGCTTCACAAAGGAAAAGGCAGTTTCTAGTCCTTTCTGTTCTTAAAATGAAAGCTGAGGTTTCCCTTTGTTTTCCATATCACCCAAAATAAGGTGGTGGTAATGAGGGAGGCCCTGCCAGGAGCTTTGTGCGCCAATTTTTAGGGCCTAAACATTTTGGTTCCCAAGGTGTAATCGTATCACCATGCGAGGAAAAAAAAAGTTTGAAGATTTATAAAAGGCTCTGTGTGGGGCACCCCTTAGGTAACGGACACTGTTTATAAGTTTAGGGATTCTTGGGGACACCCTGTTCCAGCCTCCTGGTGCTGAAGAAGTGGAACCCAGTTGCCTTTACTTGTCGCTTTGCATAGTTTTGCAAAGGGACACTTCACCAAACGTAAATGACTTCTGCTGAAGGTAAGAAATGAAGTTACTGGGCATAGGGATAGCTGGACATTTTGTTGAAGCTGACTAGGATTCTTGAGCAGGAAGGGAGGTGGGCTGTGTACTCTGCATCAGTCCCAAATCTGCTGGACTTTGCTGGCCCTGGTTTGATATATGAGGTTGCACTAAAGATCTTTTTCTAAAAGATGTGCTCTAGGAACTATTTTTGGGCTTATGTTATGCAGAGGTCAGAATAGATGACCATGATGGTCCCCTCTGGCCTCAAGATCTATGAATCTAGCACCATCTTTCACACTGTTTTTCAGATGGTTCTGGATGAATCCTTTGCATATATCTGATCTCAACTTCCTCTTTACAAAGTAAAAAAACAAAACAACCAACAAAAAACAAAAAAAACCCTCCTGCATATACTTTGACATTTTCAGAACATCATCTGATAACATGAGTCTAGTCATTATTCACAGCAGAAGTGCAAAGGACAGATACTTTTGTCTTGGAAGGTCAGGTTTCTGTTCCAAATGGTGGTTTTCAGCATCGAACAATCTGTTAAAACCATTGTTAGTAGAACACTTCAGTTTCTCAGTCATGTGAATTTGATTCCCTTTTGTACTTCTGCTTTTTTCATGAAAGTCCATAGGTCATTCCATTTGGTTCTTCTTTTGCTCATAGGACAGAACATTTATTATTCTAACAGCAACTGAATATCAGCTTTGTCCATTCATGGTTCACAGCTATTCATGGGACAAAAGTGGCAAAGCAGGTGACAGGAATTTGGGAAGTTTATGGAAAGACTGCCATGTAGATCCTGACATGCAGTAAAACAGTAGATCAGCTTTCCAATCTGATTATAAAAAACGTTTTTTGTTTCACTTTCAAGTACAATTGGTTGGTTTTTACCCAGCTGGTGTAATTACTTGGCTCTTCACATGGGGATATTTTACCTATAAGATTTTTCACCAGCTGATGCTGTTTTACTTCCTTAAAGCTTAAGGCATGTAGGGTGGTGGAGTAGACGATCATAGCAGATACGTATTTTAGTGCATCACTAGATCTTAATCTAGATATTAGTCATGTAATCAGTAGAGATCATTGGCATAGTAGTGAGATCACTGAGGTCAAGAGAACGAAGTAGAACAAGCATTGGAGATAAAAGCAGCAAAAGAGGCAACCCACTGCATTTCAGAGATTGGGAAACATAGAATTAGCTATATTTTTCTGCAAAAAGAAAAGGAGTACTTGTGGCACCTTAGAGACTAACCAATTTATTTGAGCATAAGCTTTCTGAATTGAGCTGTAGCTCACGAAAGCTTATGCTCAAATTGGTTAGTCTCTAAGGTGCCACAAGTACTCCTTTTCTTTCAGGGATAAGTGGGAATGGTGGTGAGCGCTGTTCCATATCCTCTGCTAAAAAGAGAGCTTCCCCTTCTCTCCTTGGCGTGGCTAAGTAGCACTCTGCTTCCCTTCCTCTTTGGTTGGTGCAGCCAGAGCTTCTCACCTGTTTCAATCTAGTTTAACCATTGTGGCCAGTGTTTTGCATTCCGCGCATGCTCTGTGCTGGGGTTGAATGCCCGCTGATGTAGGCCACTCAGGCCTGGTCTCCACTACATGGTTCGGTCAATACAAGGTAGCTTATGTCAACCTAGCTGTGCATGTTTCTTCACTTACATTTGGCTCCCACCAATGTAGGTGCCCCACTATGCCAATTTAAATAACACCACCTACCCAAGTGGTGTAGTCCTGTAAGTATAAGTAGTGTCAGTATAGACACTCTTACTTATGTCAAGCAGTACTGGCCTCCAGAAGCTGTCTCACAACGCTCTGGTCACCATTGTTAACTCCCCTGTGCAGATGTCAGACCAGAAGCTGGCCCTCCCCTTAAATCCCTCCAAATTTCTGAAATTCCTTTTCCCCATTGCCGGGCTTGGCAAGCCCACTTAGCAGCTCTCCTTTGTTGAGTGCAACTGCCCAGCTGAACGTGCCAGCTGCACACTCTAGACATGCTTCTGCCTGGGCCTGTGGGGAGCAGAGCCTGTTCAGACACATCTACAAGCAGATTGTTTGGGAGCTGCAGGAGAAGGGCTACAACAGAGACCATGAACAGTGCCACATGAAAGCAAAGGAGCTGTGGCAGGCATGTCAAGGAGACCAACAATCAATCCGGTGCCAAGCCACAGACCTGCCACGTTTACCAAGAGCTGCATGCCATCATAGGTGGAGACCCCAACAGCACCATGGATACAGTAACTCATCACTTACCGTCCTCCCACTTAATGTTGTTTCAAAGTTATGTCGCTGCTTAATTAGGGGACATGCTCGTTTAAAGTTGTACAATGCTCCCTTATAACGTCATTTGGCTGCCTGCTCTGTCCACTGCTTGTAAGATTTTGTGGAAGAGCAGTGACTTTACAAGGGAGCTGTCATAAATATAAAGGGAAGGGTAAACCCCTTTGAAATCCCTCCTGGCCAGGGGAAAGCTCCTCTCACCTGTAAAGGGTTAAGAAGCTAAAGGTAACCTCGCTGGCACCTGACCAAAATGACCAATGAGGAGACAAGATACTTTCAAAAGCTGGGAGGAGGGAGAGAAACAAAGGGTCTGTGTCTGTCTGTAGTCGTCTTGGCCGGGGATAGACCAGGAATGGAGTCTTAGAACTTTTAGTAAGTAATCTAGCTAGGTATGTGTTAGATTATGATTTCTTTAAATGGCTGAGAAAAGAATTGTGCTGAATAGAATAACTATTTCTGTCTGTGTATCTTTTTTGTAACTTAAGGTTTTGCCTAGAGGGGTTCTCTATGTTTTTGAATCTAATTACCCTGTAAGATATCTACCATCCTGATTTTACAGGGGGGATTTCTTTATTTCTATTTACTTCTATTTTTTATTAAAAGTCTTCTTGTAAAACACTGAATGCTTTTTCATTGTTCTCAGATCCAAGGGTTTGGGTCTGTGGTCACCTATGCAAATTGGTGAGGCTTTTTATCCAACATTTCCCAGGAAAGGGGGGGTGCAAGTGTTGGGAGGATTGTTCATTGTTCTTAAGATCCAAGGGTCTGGATCTGTAGTCAACTAAGCAAATTGGTGAGGCTTTTTACCAAACCTTGTCCAGGAAGTGGGGTGCAAGGTTTTGGGGAAGTATTTTGGGGGGAAGGACGCGTCCAAACAGCTCTTCCCCAGTAATCAGTATTAGTTTGGTGGTGGTAGCGGCCAGTCCAAGGATAACGGGTGTAATATTTTGTACCTTGGGGAAGTTTTGACCTAAGCTGGTAAAGATAAGCTTAGGAGGTTTTTCATGCAGGTCCCCACATCTGTACCCTAGAGTTCAGAGTGGGGGAGGAACCTTGACATGGTGGCACAGTGGTGGGATTAACCTGAAATCATTTGAGATCCAGTTGAGATTTTTTGAACTAGAAATACAGATTTTAAAAAGCAAATTTTTTTTCCTTTGGAAAGAAAGTCCAGAAAGCAGCTTTGAAACTGAAAGCAGCTTGGTTTCTCTCTGCTTTGTGGCCAAGCAGAGACAAAAGGGGATTATCTTGTGAATTGCAGGTTTTCTTTGCCTGGAGGCAGGGTACTTAACTCCTGCAGGGAAATTCACAGTCTTCCAACCCAGAGGTTTTTTTTTCTTTTCTCCCTAAAAGTAAATAGGGGGTGTGTGCTCTACCCATTTGCCTGGAGACAAAAGTGGCAGGGTTGTTTTTTTTTAGGATTTTGATTTTTTTTTTGTTTTACAAGGAGCACAGGTTTGAAAAGAATTTTTTTTTTCTTTGGGCTGGGTAAGCAGGTTTCCAAGTAGTTGGAGGTTTTTTGCTTTAATTTGGGCCCAGAGCAGAGACAAGGGAATTGTCTTTTTCTGTAGGCTGACAATCACTATCAGAGAATAGGTATTCTGTTCCAGCACAGCAAAATTTTACAGCCAAGTTTTGTTTGTTTATTTCTAAACCTCGGGTGTAAAGTTAGTTAAAACCAGAGAGGTTAGAATGGCCAAATCCTCAGCTCGACTACAGCTGGAATTAGCCAAATTTCAGGCTGAGGAAAAACAAAGGGAACATGAAAGACAGATAGAACTCATGCAGCTGAAGAAGGAACAAGCAAGGGAGGCAGAACAACACCAAGAGGCTGCCCACAAGAGGGAAATGGAGGCAAGGAAGCATGTGGAGGAGGAGAGGGAAAAAGAGAGGAAGCATGTGGAGGAGATGGAGAGGATAAAGGCCCAGCAGAATATACCAACAAACCCTAGCAATCCTTCTCCAGGTACCACTTCCCATCCCAGAAAGTTCCCTACCTACAAGGCAGGTGATGATACTGAGGCCTTCTTAGAAAACTTCGAAAGGGCCTGCCTTGGGTACAACATCTCTACTGACCAATACATGGTAGAGCTGAGGCCGCAGCTCAGTGGACCCTTAGCTGAGGTGGCAGCTGAAATGCCTAAAGAACACATGAACAAGTATGAACTGTTTAAATCCAAGGCGAAAGTCAGAATGGGGATAACACCCGAGCAGTCTCGTCGGAGGTTCAGAGCCCTAAGGTGGAAACCAGACATGTCATTTACCCGACATGCCTACCACATTGTAAAACATTGGGATGCCTGGATATCAGGAGCAAGTGTTGAATCTCCAGTAAATTTGCCCTTCCTAATGCAAATGGAACAATTCTTAGAGGGTGTTCCTGAGGAAATAGAAAGATACATCCTAGATGGGAAACCCAAAACTGTAATTGAGGCAGGAGAGATTGGAGCCAGATGGGTGGAGGTGGCAGAGAAGAAGAAAACTGGTCGCAGTTGGAGCGGAGACCAGAAGGGACCACCCCAGACCACACCCTATTACCGGGGGCCGCCCAAAGCCCCACCTACCTCCCAAAGAACCCTCCAGACCCCTTATCGTCCCACCACCCCGTTCTCCAGCAACCCTCCTCGCCCCAGTGACCCGTCAGCTGGACGATGTTTTAAATGTAACGAGCTGGGGCATGTAAAGGCCAACTGCCCCAAGAACCCCAACAGATTACAGTTCATTGCACCAGAATCACACCAGAGGTCCACAGGCCCAGATACCTCCCAGATACCCTTGGAGCGGAGGGAAACTGTGAGTGTGGGCGGGAAGAAGGTAACCGCGTGGAGGGACACCGGAGCACAAGTGTCAGCTATCCATGCTTCCTTAGTGGACCCCAATTTAATCAACCCAGAGATCCAAGTGACGATTCAACCCTTCAAGTCCAACTCTTTCAATTTGCCTACAGCCAAGTTGCCTGTCCAGTACAAGGGCTGGTCAGGAATGTGGACTTTTGCAGTCTATGATGATTATCCCATCCCCATGCTGTTGGGGGAAGACTTGGCCAATCACGTGAAGCAGGCCAAGAGGGTGGGAATGGTCACCCGCAGCCAGGCTAAACAAGCCGTGAGGCCTAGCTCTGTTCCGTAAACTTCTATCAGGACCCAGTCAGAGGTGATGGACCTGGACCCCAGGCCAATGTCTGCAACAGCAGTAGTGGATCCAGTCCCAGAGACCCAGACGGAACCAGTCCCAGAACCGGAACCAGCCGAACAACCAACACCAGACCCCGTGTCAGCACTGAATCCAGTACTTGCAACCTCAACACCAGAGGGCCCCACCGAACCTGAACTGGCAGCAGCCGATAACCCTACACAAGAGGCTCAGCCGGAGCCTGAATCCCAACATAGTGCACCAGCGGAGAGCGGTTCACAGTCAACAGAAACAGCTCCATCCCCTATATCGCTTCCAGAGGGACCAAGCCTAGGTCCACAATCCCATGAGGAACTGATGTCTCCAGCATCAAGGGAACAGTTGCAGACCGAACAGGAAGCAGATGAAAGCCTCCAGAGAGCTTGGACGGCGGCACGGAGCAACCCACCGCCTCTCAGCTCTTCTAATCGATCCAGGTTTGTTGTAGAAAGAGGACTTTTATACAAGGAAACTCTTTCTGGTGGACACCAGGAAGACTGGCATCCTCAGAGACAGTTGGTAGTTTCAACTAAATACCGGGCCAAGCTCTTGAGCTTAGCCCATGATCACCCTAGTGGCCATGCTGGGGTGAACAGGACCAAAGACCGTTTGGGGGGATCATTCCACTGGGAGGGAATGGGCAAGGATGTTTCTACCTATGTCCAGTCTTGTGAGGTGTGCCAAAGAGTGGGAAAACCCCAAGACCAGGTCAAAGTCCCTCTCCAGCCACTCCCCATCATTGAAGTTCCATTTCAGCGAGTAGCTGTGGATATTCTGGGTCCTTTTCCGAAAAAGACACCCAGAGGAAAGCAGTACATACTGACTTTCATGGATTTTGCCACCCGATGGCCGGAAGCAGTAGCTCTAAGCAACACCAGGGCTAAAAGTGTGTGTCAGGCACTAGCAGACATTTTTGCCAGGGTAGGTTGGCCCTCCGACATCCTCACAGATGCAGGGACTAATTTCCTGGCAGGAACTATGAAAAACCTTTGGGAAGCTCATGGGGTAAATCACTTGGTTGCCACTCCTTACCATCATCAAACAAATGGCATGGTGGAGAAGTTTAATGGAACTTTGGGGGCCATGATACGTAAATTCGTAAATGAGCACTCCAATGATTGGGACCTAGTGTTGCAGCAGTTGCTCTTTGCCTACAGAGCTGTACCACATCCCAGTTTAGGGTTTTCCCCATTTGAACTTGTATATGGCCGTGAGGTTAAGGGGCCATCGCAGTTGGTGAAGCAGCAATGGGAGGGATTTACACCTTCTCCAGGAACTAACATTCTGGACTTTGTAACCAACCTACAAAACACCCTCCAAACCTCTTTAGCCCTTGCTAGAGAAAACTTACAGGATGCTCAAAAAGAGCAAAAAGCCTGGTATGATAAACATGCCAGAGAGCGTTCCTTCAAAGTAGGAGACCAGGTCATGGTCTTAAGGGCGCTCCAGGCCCATAAAATGGAAGCATCTTGGGAAGGGCCATTCACGGTCCAGGAGCGCCTGGGAGCTGTTAATTATCTCATAGCATTCCCCACCTCCAACCGAAAGCCTAAGGTGTACCATATTAATTCTCTAAAGCCCTTTTATTCCAGAGAATTAAAGGTTTGTCAGTTTACAGCCCAGGGAGGAGACGACGCTGAGTGGCCCGAAGGTGTCTACTACGAAGGGAAATGTGGTGGTGGTGTGGAAGAGGTGAACTTCTCCATGACCCTTGGGCGTATGCAGCGACAGCAGATCCAGGAGCTGTGCACTAGCTACGCGCCAACGTTCTCAGCCACCCCAGGACTGACGGAACAGGCATACCACTCCATTGACACAGGTAATGCTCACCCAATTAGGGTCCAGCCTTACCGGGTGTCTCCTCAAGCTAAAACTGCTATAGAACGGGAGATCCAGGATATGTTACAGATGGGTGTAATCCGCCCCTCTGAAAGTGCATGGGCATCTCCAGTGGTTCTAGTTCCCAAACCAGATGGGGAAATACGTTTTTGCGTGGACTACCGTAAGCTAAATGCTGTAACTCGCCCAGACAACTATCCCATGCCACGCACAGATGAACTATTAGAGAAACTGGGACGGGCCCAGTTCATCTCTACCTTGGACTTAACCAAGGGGTACTGGCAGGTACCGCTAGATGAATCTGCCAAGGAAAGGTCAGCCTTCATCACACATCTCGGGCTGTATGAATTTAATGTACTCCCTTTCGGGCTGCGAAATGCACCCGCCACTTTCCAAAGACTTGTAGATGGTCTCCTAGCGGGATTAGGAGAATATGCAGTCGCCTACCTTGACGATGTGGCCATATTTTCGGATTCCTGGGCAGACCACCTGGAACATCTACAAAAAGTCCTTGAGCGCATAAGGGAGGCAGGACTAACTGTTAAGGCTAAGAAGTGTCAAATAGGCCTAAACAGAGTGACTTACCTTGGACACCAGGTGGGTCAAGGAACTATCAGCCCCCTACAGGCCAAAGTGGATGCTATCCAAAAGTGGCCTGTCCCAAAGTCAAAGAAACAGGTTCAATCCTTCTTAGGCTTGGCCGGTTATTACAGACGATTTGTACCGCACTACAGCCAAATCGCTGCCTCACTGACAGACCTAACCAAAAAGAAACAGCCAAATGCTGTTCAGTGGACCGGAAAGTGTCAGAAGGCCTTTAACAAGCTTAAAGCGACACTCATGTCTGACCCTGTACTAAGGGCCCCAGACTTTGACAAACCGTTCCTAGTAACCACAGATGCATCCGAGCGTGGTGTGGGAGCAGTTTTAATGCAGAAAGGACCTGATCAAGAATTCCACCCTGTAGTGTTTCTCAGCAAAAAAACTGTCTGAGAGGGAAAGCAACTGGTCAGTCACTGAAAAAGAATGTTACGCCATTGTCTACGCTCTGGAAAAGCTACGCCCATATGTTTGGGGACGGCGTTTCCACCTGCAAACCGACCATGCTGCACTAAAGTGGCTTCACACCATCAAAGAAACTAACAAAAAACTTCTTCGGTGGAGTTTAGCTCTCCAAGATTTTGATTTCGACATCCAACACATCTCAGGAGCTTCTAACAAAGTGGCTGATGCACTCTCCCGTGAAAGTTTCCCAGAATCAACTGGTTAAAATCGTCCTTGAGATGTGGAATATATTGTTAGTCTTTATGTACTTGGTAGTATATTTAGAGATGCATGTGTCTTATTAACTCTGTTTTCCTAGAGCTCCAGGAAGAAATCCCAGCCAGTGTTTCACCCTAGCTGAGATTTGGGGGGCGTGTCATAAATATAAAGGGAAGGGTAAACCCCTTTGAAATCCCTCCTGGCCAGGGGAAAGCTCCTCTCACCTGTAAAGGGTTAAGAAGCTAAAGGTAACCTCGCTGGCACCTGACCAAAATGACCAATGAGGAGACAAGATACTTTCAAAAGCTGGGAGGAGGGAGAGAAACAAAGGGTCTGTGTCTGTCTGTAGTCGTCTTGGCCGGGGATAGACCAGGAATGGAGTCTTAGAACTTTTAGTAAGTAATCTAGCTAGGTATGTGTTAGATTATGATTTCTTTAAATGGCTGAGAAAAGAATTGTGCTGAATAGAATAACTATTTCTGTCTGTGTATCTTTTTTGTAACTTAAGGTTTTGCCTAGAGGGGTTCTCTATGTTTTTGAATCTAATTACCCTGTAAGATATCTACCATCCTGATTTTACAGGGGGGATTTCTTTATTTCTATTTACTTCTATTTTTTATTAAAAGTCTTCTTGTAAAACACTGAATGCTTTTTCATTGTTCTCAGATCCAAGGGTTTGGGTCTGTGGTCACCTATGCAAATTGGTGAGGCTTTTTATCCAACATTTCCCAGGAAAGGGGGGGTGCAAGTGTTGGGAGGATTGTTCATTGTTCTTAAGATCCAAGGGTCTGGATCTGTAGTCAACTAAGCAAATTGGTGAGGCTTTTTACCAAACCTTGTCCAGGAAGTGGGGTGCAAGGTTTTGGGGAAGTATTTTGGGGGGAAGGACGCGTCCAAACAGCTCTTCCCCAGTAACCAGTATTAGTTTGGTGGTGGTAGCGGCCAGTCCAAGGATAACAGGTGTAATATTTTGTACCTTGGGGAAGTTTTGACCTAAGCTGGTAAAGATAAGCTTAGGAGGTTTTTCATGCAGGTCCCCACATCTGTACCCTAGAGTTCAGAGTGGGGGAGGAACCTTGACAGGAGCATTGCACAAGTTTCTCTTCTCCACCTCCTGCCCCTCCTTCCCAGTGCTTACCCCACCGCCAAACAGCTGTTTGGTGGCGCTTAAGACTTTCTGGGAGGGAGAGGGAGGAGCGGGGAAGTGCTGCGTCTCTACTCCTCCCTCTCCCTCCCAGAAAGTTCTAAGCGCCTTTGGTGGCTGTTTGGCGGTGCTTAGGACATTATGGAGGGAGGGTGGCGGGGGGGAAGCAGCGGGGATGTGGTGTGCTCCGGAGAGGAGGTGGAATGGGGGTGGGAAGAGTGGGCTTGTAGTGGAGCGGGCACAGGAAGAGGCGAGCTTGGAGCATCCTCCAGCAAATACTCTTCTCCGGGTAAGCTGTCACTGCTGCGAAGGTGCTTCCTAGCGTCCTTGCCTGCAGCGGGCTGTGCCTGTCTGGGGTAAGCCAGGTGCACTTCCCAACCACAGTACAGTACTGTACAGTATATAATGTCTTTTTGTCTGCCCCCCCCCAAAATTTCCTTGGAACTTAACCTCCCACATTTGTTAAATCTTATGGGAAAATTGGATTCATTTAACATCGTTTCACTTATGTTCCTGAAAAATGCAACTTTAACTACAACGTTAAGTGAGGAGTTACTGTATGCAGTTTACTTTGAAATAACAGGGATGGCACCCCCATAGTAGCAGGACACATCTTTGGATTTACTCATTTTTACTTGTGCTAATGTTATGCTATACAAAGCACACGGGATCCTTTATAAGAGAGAAGGCAAATACGCCATATTTATTGAAAATACAACAGTTAGCATATGCTTTTTCAGTCACACACTCATACACATCATGCACACAGTCCTGCCAGTTGATGTTTTTA
Organism: Lepidochelys olivacea; assembly: GCF_965140295.1. Lineage (NCBI taxonomy): Eukaryota > Metazoa > Chordata > Testudines > Cheloniidae > Lepidochelys > Lepidochelys olivacea. The sequence goes on along the minus strand of NC_140418.1, from coordinate 61,049,959 downwards.
TAGTTACCGGTCTGGAGTCTGGATCACACTAGTGGCCAGCCAGATTGGTCACAGAGGGGAGCTGGATTTTGTCGGTTGTGATCCGATGCTCCTGGAGTAGTAGCGAGACAAACCCCAAATCCCATGGCGAAGCACCCTGTTCTTATAGTTCTTTTGCTTTGTTGAAGTCTATGGATTTTGCTGTGTCAGTTTGTGACAGGTTACTCCTTAATTGGTGCATCTTTTGAGCTAAACCTTCCAAAACACGTCTGAGAGGGTTATCCTGTCCTGGTTCTGATTTAATCAATTGTCCTGTCTTTAGGGGTGTCAGCCTTCACCTCAGGGTCGTCAATTTGCCCTTCCTTCATTATGGTTGCACATTGATGATGACTTTCTGGTGTCGTTAAGTCTCTTTACTCCCTTTTCCTTCAACATCTGGCTATAACAATGGCCTTCATACCTTATCTTTTCCTGATGCATACATTCCTCATTCACACACAGTCTTTTTACAGAGACCTTTGAGAATACAAACAGTGTCAGTTTATTTTGACACTTTGACATCCTTATCATAGACACAATACAAGATCCTGTCTTTTACTTACTAAACCTTAAAACAAAGAACTGTATATTTAACTAGAGTGCCTAATTTGTAATATGTATAGTAGACATTGTAACTTATCCTAAAACTAAAGGGTGACCATAATCAGTCATAAGGATTGTTCTGTTCTGTCCCTGCCTTAACATCAGTACAGACACTGGCAGTCTGTCAGATGCATTCCTACCAATGTCCCAGAGGGTCATTCCTTTCTGCTATTCAAAAAGGGTGGCTGGTAAAATGAAATCAAGACATACATTACCTCTATTCTTATAGTAGACTTATAAAATCCTGCTCCTACATTAGAAGAAGTAGTGGAACAAGAGAGGTGGTATTGCTATCTGCTTTTCATTCTCTAGGATTAGGCAATTTGTGGAGGAAGGGGGGAGGCACATGGAGCAGTTTGTGTACCAGGACATCCAGTGAATCCTCCATGGAAATCTCGATGAAACTTTTATGAAGGTACTCTGCAATCCTGTGCTGAAGGTTTCTGGGAAGGGCTGCCTTATTTTGCTGTGGTAGGAGGCTGCTCGGCAATAACTTCTTCAGCAGGCACTATTGCAGTACACAGGCTAGCGGCATACAGGCCAGCAGCATACAGGCCTGGGGTGTGCTCAGGATGCCAACAGAAGCCGTGCTCTCTATTCATCTGTTACCCTCACAAGTGAGCACAACTAAAATTGCCACCACCTGTGGAAAACAGTGCCAGTATTCAGTTCCATTGCCCTATACAACTAGAATCATGAAACTGAGCTATTCCCTCCTAATTTCCCCAACCCCTGGAGGGCCATAATCCCTATGGCTGGTGTCGTGACTGGTGCCATGCTCAATCAATCCCAAGCAGAAGTGAGAATGTAGTGCTTACAACTTTTGGGGAGCGAGTTCAGCATCTTAAATTTCAATTCCCATCATGAATACGCTGACAATGGTACCTCTGTGTGTTGTATCGGCAGCTGCTGCCATTGCGGCCTTCACGGTCTCTCTCTTCACACCCACTAACTGTAGTGGCTGTATGCCGATGGAATTTAGATTGACATAACTTTGTAGTAGTGTAGAAATGGCCTCAGTGACCTCTTGTCCCATCTGCTATCTCAGAGGTGAAGAGGGAGGAGAATTCTAAATAGAACCATTGCCCAGTAATCCTGAAAAGGAACTTGAGGAAGGGAGGGATGCAGAAGGCACCTGCATCAACCTAAACAATAAAGTATAGAAATTATTTGCTCCTGCCTAGTTGCTAAGGAAACCCAGGTGTTCCCTAGACATTGGAAAATTAAATCAGCTGAGGGTTAAGAACATTTACAGTGAACTGATGTCCAGTTTTGAGCAAACTTGTGCTGATTTCCTGGTTTCATTTAGATTTTGTGAAATGTGTCGTTTCTCATGGCCTTGACATGAACCTGAGGTGAAAGTGGAGGTTTTAGCTGAGTTTTGCTTTATGCTGAATTTGTCCAGTCCCCAGACTCAAAACCAACCTCAGAATCTGTTAAGTACAAACCTATGTGGATCAAAACTGAAGCAAACGTTTGCAGAAATCACTGTGAAGTGAAACTGCTGAGTTTTGCAAATCTCTCAAAAATATTTGGTTTAATGTCTACTGGATCTTTCCATGCATTTAATTTAGAGGGTGAACAACTAACCAATACAGATTTTTTGCAGAATTAGATAAGATAGATGACTTGCATCACAGAGAATAATAGGTCACTACATTGTGGTATCTAGAAAAATATCAGACACTCAATCGTCTTTAAATTTCTTCTATCTATTGTAATTACTCTTTAGATGACTAAAAGATAGAAGCTGATTTTCTTCTTCTTCTTAAGTCTACACAGAAAAACACCTCACACAGCAGTGAGTCTCAGAGCCTGGGTCAGTTGCCTCGGGTACCAGGGGCTTGTGCTATGAGACTAAAAGTAAGTGGCTATGCCTACTCTGCAATTAAACACCCACGGCTGGCTTGTGGCAGCTGACTCGAGCTAGCGGGGCCTGGGCTGCAGAGCTGTAAAATTGCTATGTAGATGTTTGGACTCAGGCTGGAGCCCAGGCTCTGGGACACTCTCCCCTTGTGGGGTCCCAGAGCTCAGGCTCGAGACTGAGCCCATATATATTCACCCCAATTTTACAGCCCCGCAGCCCAAGCCTCATGAGCCCAAGTCAACTGACATGGGACAGCTGTGAGTGTTTAATAGCAATCTAGACATAGCCCCAGTGTAGACATTTCCACTTGGGCTGGAGCCATGGGTCTCCGAGCTTGTACTCCAGCCTTAGCGGGAATGTCTACACTGCTATTTTTAGCCCCACAACATGAGCCTTCTGAGGCTGTCAGTTACCTGGGCTCTGAGACTCCCTGCTGCGCTTTTGTGTTTGTTTTTTGCTATGTTGACCTACCCTCAGTTACTTAGCTTCCCTTTGGACAATGTGCAGTGCTACCTCACGTGGTGGTGATGTACTCGTTACAGTCCTTGTTCATTTGAATTTTTCATTTTATTTAAAAGGTGAACATAAAGACACCCTGCCACTAATGCGTATACCTAATCTTACTTTGCCCCAGATTAAAGCTGATGATCTAATAGAGCTGTTCTGCCTATAAAGCTTTTCTTATCTCAACATGATATCACAAATGATATCTGAACTGAGTAATAAGTTCTGACTGATTAGTCTATCTCTGAAGATGGAAACAGAGACTTCCACTGAGAACCACTGTATAGAAAAGACGAAACCTACAAAAGGAAGTTATGGACAAACTGTCTGAAAAACTATGTTCAAGATGCATGTCCCACATTACCACATGTTCTTGCCCAGACAGACCCATATCCGGACACATCCACCATGTGTCCCCTTGCATAAATATTTTTAACAGAAAGTTACTAAGTCCTTTCTGTTCTAATAGTTTTAATAATATTGCATGTTGTTTTTTTATGAAGCATAAGTCTTTTTTGTTTTTTTCTTATAGTGCTTTTGATTGCAGTTTATGCTGAATATCTTAGCATAATAGTGAGTTTAATTTCAATATGTACACATTTTTATTGATCGTACAATTACTATTCAGGGAATTACTTTAACAACTTTAATTTATGTTAATCCTGAGGGCATTTTCCCTGTGGCATTTTCAAGTTGCCCAATCAAATGAATTCTTAGAACATGTGCATTTATGTATAAAGATCTGCAGTAACAAACGGGTTAATGTAGTCATTTTAGGATTAGGAGTCTCTCTCTCTCTCTCTGTATTAGGTTTTACAAAACTTAATATTAATAGAATTTAATATTTTTAGTAGCATTTAAAAAATGTATACCTGCCTTTTTAGTTGTAAACCCAGATCCAGCAGCATTGTTTCAATGCATAAAAACAAGATAGTGAGGCTGTGCATAAAATCAAGCATAACTTGCTGGGTCAGTTTAATTTAATTGTCTGATCTTCATAATATGCTAAAAGGACACTGTCAGTTTAAGACTGTATTCAGCACCTTTTTACAATAAACCTGATTACAGAGACATATATGCCCCAAATCTGGGTTAAGGTCAGGCATGTGTGTATCTCATCCATGTAAAATAGAGGATGCCACAACCTTTTTTGTACTTTTTCATTTGTATATCCTGCTGATGAAGTCCAGACTTCCATAGATGGATATTACATATAAAAAAAGAGGGGTGGTGGTACACCTTACAACTCTTATTCTGTACTCTGTATCAAGCACCCGATGACATTGTAGGCCAACACTTCAGGATTAGGTTTAACCATAGCAAAATCTCGGGCAATATCATGGTTGAAAATACTAAAATTATCTTTTTTTCCCCCATGCCACAGAGTTCATTAGATGGTAAATACTAACTGACTTGTATGTAAAAACTACAGTTACAAATTATGCTTAATCACACAGAACTGCAGGAAATGAGTTGAAGTTTAATGTGAAAAGCCCAGCCAGAGGCTAATCTACTAAAAGATTGTGTGTGTGTGTGTGTGTGTGTGTGTGTGTGTGTGTGTGTGTGTGTGTGTGGAGAATCTATAAAAAAGGTAGTTAAAAGAAATAATTGCATAAATAGAAAAATGCTCATTCATACCAGCTGAGAATCTGGCCCACCATTTTCAGTGATTTAGAATAAAATAATATCCATCTCTCTGTTCCGCTCCCCAAATAATCAGTGTTTCAAAGAGGTTATGATCTTTCTAGAGGGTAAACTAATTTGTTTTAATACGTCTTAATTAGCCTGCTGAAATGATTGCACACTCAAACCTTTCATTGACTTCAGTGGGGGCTTGGAGAATGTAACAGTTCCAGGAATGGTCCTTCAGTAAGAACATTAATCAATTGGTATGCTTTTCAAGTTCACACAAACCTTGTTGACAATGAAATAGTATGACTGCCAGAAGCTTAATGTTGCTTATACTTGTTGATAGCAACAAGGGTATATTGCAGAATAAAAGTTCAAAACACCTGGTGCTCTGTGTTTTCTCATCTCCAGCACATTGTTGCTGGTGATTTAATATGCTCAACTGAAATTTTAAAAATCCCTGATTTGTCGCTGGAGAAACAGACATGGGGCCACAGGCGTGGTTTGGGGCAGATTATGAGGGGCTTTGCCCCTTCAAACTGCAAGCCTTGGGCAGGTGTGGAATTTGCCCTCCTTGCGTGGCTCCATTGGCCTGGCTGGAGCTGCCCCCCCAAATATAGAAGCCAAGCTACGCTTATGAATTGGGCCCAATTCTATAAATACTTATGCATGTGAGTAGTTATAATCACATGAGTAGTTCCTCTGACTTCAGTGGGACTATTCGTGTGAATAAAGGCATTGGGCTGTATAATAGTTTTAGAGTGCATAACAGAGAGGAAAGGATTAATAAAACCCTGAGGATGTTTGCAAACATTCAAAAAACATGCTAGTATCATTGAGTCAGAGATTTTAAGGCCAGAAGGGACCATTATCATGCTGTCTGACCTCCTGCATAACACAGACTATAGCATTTCACTAAGTGAAAGCTGCATCAAACCCATCATTTCTGGCTGAGCTAAAGCATCTTTTAGAAAGACATGTTAAGCTTCATTAGTCTCTCATGGTGTAAGGCAGGTTTTCCATGCCTCAAATGATTCTTGCAGCACTTTTTTCTAAACGCTTTCCAATTTGTCAACATCCTTTTTCAAATGTACTATTCCAGTAATGGTCTCACTCTTATACAGTGGCAATAACACCTCCCTATGTGAACAGTACAAGAAAGTCTGGGTTAGGTTCATAATTCCATAGGACATAGCATTTGCCATCTGATGATGACCCATGAGGACTGGTGTCCTGTCTCTGTCCAGTTATCAATACCCGATTCTTCAAAAAAAATTTTTTTTTGTAAACCATTCATAATGCATAGTTCAGTAGAGGAAGAGCAGGAGGTGGATCCCTTGTTGACCTCAGCAGGAGTCAGTCTATGTAGGAAACATTGTTTAATTATCCCTATCATAGCTTAACCTTGAGCACTGTTTTAATGGTCAGTGGGTCTAATTCATTTTTAAAATCTGTTCACAATATTTTTCAGTATGATCTCTTGTGGCAAGTTTACAGAGTAAGCATATGTGGTATGAAGAAGTATTTTTATTGGTTCAAAATTTACAGTCCTATACTTTCATCAAGAGACCACTGTTATATGACAAGGTAAACAGGAAAGTGCTTTCTTCATTACACCTTTCAAAATACAAATGCTTTAGTCAAGTTTCCTTTGTCTTTTCTTTTTTTCTTTTTTTTTGGTTAGGGAATCCTGATCTTTTCAGACTTTTGTCACCCTGCAATGGGTGAGACGATAGATGATGAAAGTTCATTTCAAGGGGGAGATGACAATAGCATGGAATCTCATTGGTTCTAAACCCAGATAACACCAACAAAAATATATGCAGTAATTCTCATCAGACCAGCTGGTCAAATTAAAAAACAACCCCTTTCCCCTTTCTTTTTCTGAATAAAAATGCTGAGTTTATGATCTGTATACTATATGTGAGTATTCAGATGACTACCTTGTGTCTGAAAATATTAAAGAATCCCCAGTGTGTCACCAATTTTATAATGAATTTATCTGTCATTCATTATTCCTCTTTTATGATATTGGGACTAGCTGCACTTCTGTCCCCTTTTTGGTGTCTCTGAATGCATCCCTCTCTCAGGTTTTGGGTAAGAGCTTGATGTCCACCTTGGGGGTGGAATTTTGCAATTCTCCCACTTTTAGAGCAGGACCTGGGCTACAGTACCTTATGTTATCAACCCTTATTACCTGCAGGTCCAAATGCATTCAGGCAACTTCAGTTCTTCCCTTTTGGGCATCTGTGGCCAATGGTGTAAAGTGATCAAGCTGCTTTCTTTAACAAAAATATTGTTTTTTGAGCAGTATAAATAAAGCTTTTAAAAAAGGATTTAAAAACAACCACCAGTCTACGTGCCTGTTTATCTTATCAGAAGTCTTACTACCCCCTGATAACTTATGTAGGCCTAACTGATTCAAACACCCACAGTTGGATCTTGTGCCTGGTGGCATTGTCCCTTAACTCTTCAGTGTCACTGGAGAGGTATCTATCTGGAGCCATCTTTGGGTCAGAAAGCCGTCTATTGAGTTAACCCAACATTTTCATACAGTAAGCATTTCTATAACCAGGCCAACATACAGTATGAATAAATTATTACCAGGCAGCTACAAATTTCTCACTCCGTTTAAAAAATGTTCAAGAAGGGAGCAGAAAGAGCTATGTCTGTCTTAAGTAGTCAATCAGACAACTCATGAAATAATGGCACTGAAACACTTAACAGTTATGCAAAAAAACCCACCAACACACTGTAAGTTACTTGTTAAAACTATTCAGCACATACTTCTGCTTAAAAAAATATTTTTTTGTTGCAGAAATCACGTTCACTTCATGAATGATTCACTACTCATAAAGGATTAAATGAACAACTTATATTATTCGGAACTAGTTCCTGACCAGCTCTAATTATGAAGGCTTAGTAAAGAGCTTCAGACCCAGGTTTGTACTATGTAACTCAATGTGTCCTAACTAAGGAAGTGTACTTCCTTGGGTGTGGGGGAGTGGAAGATGCACTGGATTTGTTTGGGTGGAGGGAGGAGGACAAGAGAGGGGAGCAGTAGATACAGGGAAAAGCTGCATGAATCTACACCTACCCACCTGGCAGCTTTCAAAGGAGCTGTGTGGCTTTGTGTAAAGCAGTATACATTTCCTTTGAAAGCTGTCACCTTCCCTCTCTGCTTCTGTGGTAGCCTTTACTACAGACACCTGTGGGAGTATCATACGTGTATAGCAGGCATGCAGACTCAAACAATGTGATGGTCCACACATCTATTTCCTGCTCCCCTAGTACTCAGTCTAGTCACAAAAGGCCAAACAGCAAACTGACGCACAACCTCATAGCTAGACTGAGCAGTATTTAGCATGCAGTGTAAGTGGGAGGTGAGAGGAACGGGTATCTCAAGATACCAGTCAACTTTAAATTAAAAAAACAACAGATGAGAATGGGGGGTGGGAGGAAGATGGGCAGAAAAAGGAAGAGGCACTAGCAACTGTCAGGGCATATATATAGTTAGAGGGATGTGAGGCTACACATCTGCAAATTCATTGCTGGGCAAGGAAGTGAGGAGATTGGGGTCAGGGGGGAAGCAGGGAATTCAGATACATTGAAAATAACAAACAAGAAAAGCCCTTTTTCATTAAAAAACAAACACAAAAACCAACAACTTCACAGTGGAAGATGCAACTCCGAACTTGCAGCCCTAGGGGAGGAAGGGCTAAGTTGTTTTTGTGTTCACCCAATTCTGGGCTGCTCCAAGGGCTAAAATGGCCCCTAGCATGATTTTGGATTACCCATGGAGCTGCTCTAAGTCATGGCAGCCTATTCCAGGGTGACTGTGCTGTCCATAAGGCCTGTGCCGCCTCTAACATGCTCCCTCCAGCTCTCAGCCCCAACCCCATTGTGACCTCTATGCAAGGGCTTGCGGGGGTCTGTGAAGGGCATGCCAAAACTACCTTATGCAATGTCTGTGCCAGGGAAATTCTCCTAGCCACCACTGGGACTTGTATGGTCTCTGTCTGCAAACACAAAACATATATGGGCTGTAGCAGAGCTTGACATCTGTCATAAATATAAAGGGAAGGGTAAGCACCTTCAAATCCCTCTTGGCCAGAGGAAAAAGCCTTTCACCTGTAAAGGGTTAAGAAGCAAAGATAACCTCGCTGGCACCTGACCAAAATGACCAATGAGGAGACGAGATACTTTCAAAGCTGGGGGGGGCGGGGTGGGGAACAAAAGGCTCTCTCTGTCTGTGTGAGGCTTTTGCTGGGACCAGAGCAGGAATGCAGGTCAGAAGTCCTGTAAAGAGTTAGTAAGCAATCTAGTTAGATATGCCTTAGATTCTGTTTTGTTTAAATGGCTGATAAAATAAGTTGTGCTTGTGTCTTTTTCTAACTTAAGGTTTTGCCTAGAGGGATTCTCTATGTTTTGAATCTGATTACCCTGTAAGGTATTTACCATCCTGATTTTACAGAGGTGATTCTTTTACTTTTTCTTTAATTAAAATTCTCTTTTAAGAACCTGATTGCGTTTTCATTGTTCTTAAGATCCAAGGGTTTGGGTCTGTGTTCACCTATGCAAATTGGTAAGGATTTTATCATAGAATCATAGAATAGAATCATAGAATATCAGGGTTGGAAGGGACCTCAGGAGGTCATCTAGTCCAGCCCCCTGCTCAAAGCAGGACCAATCCCCAACTAAATCATTCCAGCCAGGGCTTTGTCAAGCCTGACCTTAAAAATATCTAAGGAAGGAGATTCTACCACCTCCCTAGGTAACGCATTCCAGTGTTTCACCATCCTCCTAGTGAAAAAGTTTTTCCTAATATCCAACCTAAACCTCCCCCACTGCAACTTGAGACCATTACTCCTTGTTCTGTCATCAGCTACCACTGAGAATGGTCTAGATCCATCCTCTTTGGAACCTCCTTTCAGGTAGTTGAAAGCAGCTATCAAATCCCCCCTCATTATTCTCTTCCGCAGACTAAACAATCCCAGTTCCCTCAGCCTATCCTCATAAGTCATGTGTTCCAGTCCCCTAATAATTTTTGTTGCCCTCCGCTGGACTCTCTCCAATTTATTCACATCCTTCTTGTAGTGTGGGACCCAAAACTGGACACAGTACTCCAGATGAGGCCTCACCAATGTCGAATAGAGGGGAAAGATCACGTCCCTCGATCTGCTGGCAATGCCCCTACCTATACATCCCAAAATGCCATTGGCCTTCTTGGCAACAAGGGCACACTGTTGACTCATATCCAGCTTCTCGTCCACTGTAACCCCTAGGTCCTTTTCTGCAGAACTGCTGCTTAGCCATTTGGTCCCTAGTCTGTAGCGGTGCATGGGATTCTTCCTTCCTAAGTGCAGGACTCTGCACTTGTCCTTGTTGAACCTCATTAGATTTCTTTTGGCCCAATCCTCCAATTTGTCTAGGTCCCTCTGTATCCTATCCTTACCCTCCAGCTTATCTACCTCTCCTCCCAGTTTAGTGTCATCTGCAAACTTGCTGAGAGTGCAATCCACACCATCCTCCAGATCATTTATGAAGATATTGAACAAAACTGGCCTGAGGACCGACCCTTGAGGCACTCCACTTGATACCAGCTGCCAACTAGACATGAAGCCATTGATCACTACCCGTTGAGCCCGACAATCTAGCCAACTTTCTATCCACCTTATAGTCCATTCATCCAGCCCATACTTCTTTAACTTGCTGGCAAGAATACTGTGGGAGACCGTTTCAAAAGCTTTGCTAAAGTCAAGGAACAACACGTCCACCGCTTTCCCTTCATCCACAGAGCCAGTTAACTCATCATAGAAGGCAATTAGATTAGTCAGGCATGACTTGCCCTTGGTGAATCCATGCTGACTGGTCCTGATCACTTTCCTCTCCAAGTGCTTCAGAATTGATTCCTTGAGGATCTGCTCCATGATTTTTCCAGGGACTTTTATCAAGCCTTCCCCAGGAAAGGGGGTGTAGTGCTTGGGGGGATATTTTTTGGGGGGAGACGTTTCCAAGTGGGCACTTCCCCTGTTCTTTGTGTAACACTTTGGTGGTGGCAGCGTTTAATCTAAGCTGGTAAGAATAATCTTAGGGGGTCTTTCATGCAGGTCCCCACATCTGTACCCTAGAGTTCAGAGTGGGGAAGGAACCTTGACAACATCTTACCCCAAAACTTTTGCAAACTCACTCACCAATGAAAGTTCCATCTGAAAATTGGCAGCTGATTTCCATTTGGCAGTGGGATTTGAAGCAGGCTGAGAGCAAGAAGTCTGTTGGTTCCTGGGGCTCAGAAGAAAAATGAACCCCAAATTGATCATTTAAAAAAATGTTTCATCCTAACTCAAGTGATGCAGATCTCTGCTGTGGATTTAAAAGGTCCAAATCTATTGATGACGCATGTGGGTGTCAATATGATATCAAACTGCCATTTAATTTTTTTCATTTTGCTTTTTTTTTTTAAAACCTAGGAAATGACACACAATCCCCCTCTTCCCTCTCCCCCACCACCCCCATGTTAAAATACCATTATTAAGACTGCCCTCAACAGCGAGGAAATGTCAGAATGAACATTGCCCATGAAATCTTAATTTGACCCCCTTGTGGTTATGCATTATGATATGGTCTTTAATTACATATTTCGCCCCCCTTCCCTCCCCCCACAGGACTCCTGTCTCATTCAGTGCACAGGATGGATGGTGCTCACTCATTGATCAATTATTCAGTATTTTTGTTTGTTCAAGGTGTGGTCCCATGTCTTATTGATTGCACGCTGTTTAAACCGTGCTCTGAAGACAAATTTATTAATTTGCTTATGGGCTTTTCTATGGTGCTTATCACTATAATATCTCAGTGCTTCACAGCTATCAATTAAATTTATCTTTACGACACTCCGTTTTACTGACTGGGAATTGAAACAGAAAAATTAAGGTCAAAAGTATCCACTAATTTTGAGTGCACAATTTGAGATGCCTAAAACCTAATTTTTCAGAGTAATTAGCATTAGATAGCACTTCATACACTCAAAGCACAGCTCCCCTTGACTGCCATTGCATGTGAGAATGCTCAGCACTTCTGCAAATCAGCTCCCAGGATCACATGTCCTGAGTCCTGAAAATAAGGAACACACAATTGGCAACCACTTGTACAAAAAATGTGGTGTATGTGACCTGCTCAGCATCAGACAACTCTGTGGCAGAGGCAGGGATAGAAAACAGTTCTCCAGGACAGCATTCAACTTCCTTAACCATGAGACATTTCTTTCTTTTCCTGCAGTCCCTGTCTCATTCACTACACACTTTCCAGTTTCTGCAATACAAGAAGCGAAGTTCCTAATAGTTGTCTACGCTACCAGGGTAAGTGGACCTAAGTTACTTTACTCCAGCTACGTGAATAATGTAGCTGGAGTCGACGCAGCATATGTCGACTTACCATGGTGTCTTCACTGCGCTGTGTTGATGGGAGACGCTTTCTGGTCAATTTACCTTAATCTTCTCAAGGACCTGGAGTAGCGGAGTCGACTGGAGAGCACTCTGCCATCGATTTAGCGGGTCTTCACTAGACCCGCTAAATCGACACCTGCTGTATCGATTGCAGCAGCGTCGATCTCCCGGTAATGAAGACAAGCCCCTACAGACAACAGTCTCCTTCACAAGATAATTCTGATTCATCCCCAGAGCAGGTCTAGCCAGTGCACTGAATAAACCAGGCATCTTGTGGAAAAAAGGATGTGATCACATAATTAAAGACTATATCATAATGCATATGTGCAAAGGGGATGAATTAACATTGCACGGCAACCTTAATTCTAGCATTACGTAACCTTTGAGTGCTTGACTTTGCGACTTGAAGTTCTTTTAAGATTATTTTTGTGTGTGAAATATACTGCTGCCCCAGAAGCTTTATTAAGTAATCTATCCAGTTATTGTCCTTATATCCAGGAGAAACTGAATAAAGGAAGGAAGAGGGAGCTTTGACCTACCTTCTTTTTTGAAGACTTCCTGTTTCAGAGCCAATAAATTAACTGGCTTCTATTATAGGCTGAGAAGAAATCCAAATTTCAGTTGGGCCTTAACAGGTTGTAATTTTCTGGGGATGGTCTAGCAACCTTTTTTCAACCTCAAATTCCTGCTCTTTCTCAGACCTCTTTTCAGCAAAGCACTTAAGCTGTTTGCCTGTTTAAAGTTAAGCATAAGCTGAAGTGCTTTGCTGAACTGGGCCTCTCTCCTAAGGACATGACACATAGCATAGTATACTACCGGTTCATGGATCAAAATGATAAATAAGAGCATACCATATTAAGACTAAGCGTCCATATATGTATGATAATGAGTTACTTTAAGTAGGCCAATATAACTTGTGTATCCATAAGAGAAAATATAACTTATTCAAGTGACTGTGAATATCAAACCACTATATATTGACACCATGTTAGCCGACGGCCAAGGATGTTTGGTGAGGTGCCAGCTATGCCCGTTTATACCATCCGTGACTTTAACCGCTAGGACGCACTGTCCCTTCGCGGCGGGCAGCCCGGGCTAGGCTGACGGATGCCCCAAGGTCCTAACCACCCGTGACTTTAACTGCTAGAGCTCAGAGCTCCTTCGCAGCGGGCAGTCAATACTGACTGATAGGTGCCCCAATGGCAGCACTAAGAGCCTCTCCACACCCGTGACTTTAACTGCTAGAGCTCAGAGCTCCTTCGCAGCGGGCAGCCAGGATTGACTGACAGGTGCCCCAAGAGTTTGCCCCGTGGAGGCGGCACAACTCAACGCTAGGCTCTTAGTACTCTCACCTAATGGCCAGGCTTTAGAGCCAAAACGGCTGAGGTTCTTTAATTGTGTTGGCTGCTTTACAGTAAACCAGAGAAAACAAGTCAGGCTTATGCATAAATGGTTACCAAAATTTATTAAGCTAGATTCTCATCATGTGGTTACAAAATTGCTAGTGCCTACTTATTTAAATGTAGAGATGTTACACACACAAACAAGTTACAAAACTGAAGCCACAATCCCAAAGAAAGAAAACAAAGTATAGAGCTCTATTTCAAAATATGTGTACACTAAAGATAGGTGCTTCTTACCCTCCTTGCATCTCTCGATTCCAGCGGTGCCAAGGCAGGATCGGTCGCTCAATTCCGCGGAAAGACGAATAAGGGACAAGGCTTAGGGACCCTCTTAGCTGCAGAAGCCTTGGGAGGCTGTCACTTATCTGACCAGCAGATAGATAGTGAAAAGCACTCAAAAATCATGGTGCTGTAGGTCCCCTACTTATACCTCTGTACTCCTTTATTCTCTTTCTCCTTTCTTATGCCAAATTGAGGCTGGTCTGTCGGGGTGACGCCAGCTTTCGCAAGAGTAGTTTACACTTGCAAAGGAGAGAAACAATAAGTTTCAACTACTGGACATTTCTTTTATCAGGGTAAATATTTTCCCACCTAGGATGTTGGGGTGTGTGCATCACGCTATTTAGTAGGGGCTAAGAGCCATGTCTGTCACAGGGCCTCTGCCTGCTGTGAGCTTAATCGTTGTATCTGCTCCCAGAGGCACATTGTAGCAGCACACCTGTGCTTTTCACAGCTTCATAGGCTGTGCTGGAATATATGTTAAGTGCCCTGTTCCGGCTTCCTCCTGTGTTTCCAGCAATGCTGGTCTGGGGTGGGGGGGGGCTGGCTGTCTGGCTACACACCATGAATAATGAGTATTTAAAAAACATTTTAGAGGCTACTGTCAACATTGCCCTGTAAAATATGTAGCAGATAATTCAGGAGGTGAATGTCAGCGGTACACTGGGTACCAGCACCTGCTTAGTGTAAAATTAAGTATGCCATAATAATGGACAGTGACTCACCTACTGGTAACATAATGATGATGACCTTTAAAGAGCAGCTTTTAAAACTGAAGAAATAGTTAAAAGCAAATAAAAGTCCCATCACGGTTCCCTACAAGCTTAGAATTCTATAGAAAAGGGGCTTATGCTCCTTCTTCAATGCCCCCTCACTGCCATTGTGCTATCTTCCATCTCCATCTTTTCCCTGGGACTGAGGCTTTGGAGACTCCTTGGAGGAACTGATGTGGAAGAAAATACAGATGGGTACACTGGTGGGAAGAACTGACACTAAGCTAGGGAGCACTTGAGGTGGTCCAGGAGCATTCATATGTGGTTTTTATTCTATATCACTCAATATTAATCTGCCTTCTTGTTGCATTTACCCAAATACCTGCTATTTTGGCATGTCCATTTCCAATCCAACATAAATACAAGAAAATATTGTTGCTTTCATGGTAATGGTGCTTCAGTTTCCAGGCTCCGGTGGAAACCAGATGTAAGAGTGTGCAAGAAACCTTAGCTGAATATTTCAGACCCTCAAAATGTTTTGGTTCAGGGTTGATCATGAAATTAGGCAAAGGTTGATGTATTAATTTATCCAAACTGGCTCATCCATCAGTAATTTCTACTGCAAGTGAACACCTTTTTACCTTTTACTGACCCATGTAGTGAGAGGCCAAATAGAACGTGAGATGAAGTTTGAATAAGGCAAACGTCTTCAAAGATAAAACATTAAATTAAAGAAGACCAGAGCTCCCATAAAGAGATAATAAACATGCACTTAAATTGCCATTTTCAAACAATGTGTTTTCTCTTTGTGTTTTCATTTTGCAAGTGCTTTTATGGGTCATATATTTGTTATTCAAATTCTTAGGGATTGTACATCCTACAATTTACCGCCTTATTAGAGCTGTGTGTGATTTTACACTTCTATAGAGCTGTACATACAAGTTTCCTCTCCAGCTCTTTGTTTTCACTCGGCACCATCATAAGAAATTTGTTTTGAACTATTTCTCCTAGAGACAAGTATATTTCACCCATTCCTACAGTTCTTACTCAAGCAAAAGTTCCACGGACTTCAGTGGGAGTTTTGCCTGAGTACAGACTGCAGGACTGAGCTGATCATCTGAGGCTATGTCTACACTACCACGGTAAATCTATCTAAGTTACACTACTCCAGCTACATGAATAATGTAGCTGGAATCAATGTAGCTTAGGTTGACTTACTGCGGTGTCTGCACCGAGCTGGGTTGAGGGAAAACATTCTCCCGTTGACTTATCTTACTCCCCTCGTTCCCGGTGGAATACCAGAGTCGACCGGAGAGTGCTCTGCTGTCGATTTAGCAGGTCTTCATGAGACCCTCTAAATCGTCCCCTGGTGCATCGATCACAGTTGCGTCGATCCTGCTGTAGTGTAGAGACAGCCTGAGATTCATTCAGACATTACCGGCCATGAATAGGAATCCAACGTTTTATCCAAATATGGTCTGGCTGGATATCTGATTTTCAGTGATACAAATATACCCTCTAGTGGTGAGAGTATAGAAAGCTGTCTGTTCAAATTGAGACATGAAAGCTGCCACAAACCTCCTTGTTGCTGTCACTTCAGCGAGTATTCAGGCACTGAATTGTCTGAATAGCTGCGTTCAAACTGTACCTAATGAATAATTCCAGTTCATCCTTCCTCACCCCCACATAACTTTCACTTATAAGTTAGGGAATACATACACTTTGAAAGTGTAGTGAGCTTCCAGTTACATTTACAGCTCGACAAACGATTTGTTCAACTAAGCTGAACCTAGTCTGCAACAGGCAAGTGACCCTTGGTTGGGATTTGATCATGAAACTCTTTGTCCAAAAGAAGTTCTATCCCTTTAGGATGGAGGGAGGGAAGGCAGCTATTCTCGTGGATAGAGTTAGCAGCTGGGGAGTGAAGATCACAGTGTCATGTCAGAGAGTGAGACACTATCATTTTTTTCAGTGTGGGGCTGAAAGCATGTATCAATGACCTTGAGGAGTAAGTGTGACCTCTGCTGGTGGGTATTAAGAAGACAGCGTAGGATTGCCTGCAACGGATGAAATTTCTTTGGGGTTGAACAGCCCATGAAGTTTATCTGAAGTTCGCTGTTCCCTATTATTAAAGTTTAGAGGGCTTCTCAGACTATATCCCCTCAAAATATATATTCTAAGTTAAAATAAAATGGGCTGCTTTTGTGTCTGTTTCTAAGGACAGAATTCAAGCAACAGGGTTCTTCCCTCTCAGGTCAGTTCCCTTGGGAATGTGTTCCCCCTCCCTCTCCCTCTGTGGCCTTTTAGCATATACTACAAAATGCATGCTTTTTGGTTTAGCTTTAAAAATATTTATGTTTACCTTATTCTCACATCTATTAACACGTACAATTCATTACCAGATCGGGGTCATTTATGCACCACGTTATGGGTTGCCTATTTATATGGTGAACCCCACATTTATTATGTAACATAGATTAATTACAGAACATATAGTTATGAGATGTAAGTTTGAGAATATTTAATTCAGAAAAATGAGACACAAAACCACTACATTAGTGTGTTAACTATGATGAAATCATTATTGAGTGGTAAGAACAAAAGACTTTCTAATGTGGTGTTGCTAAAATCATCATCAGAGAAGGAGGGAATGTAGACCTTTGTGATGACAGCACTATCTTGACATCACCATGTGGAGTGGATATGTCATGGGGAGGGGTTGAACAAATGTGCATGTGTGTAGGGGCAGTATCCTGGAATACAGTTCCTGTGGGCAAGGGCCTCCCTTCCCCTCTTTCCCCTGGGTGCTCGACCCCCACTTCGACCCCAGCTCCATCCTTTCCCCCATTCTAACTCCTTCCCCAAGTCCCCGCCCCAGCCCCGACTCTTCCTCCACTCCTCCCCCTCCCTCCCGGAGTGTGCTAATGCTGCCAAACAGCTGTTTGATGGCGGCTGGGCCAGAAGTGCTGGGAGGTAGGAGGAGGAGTGGGGACGCTGCAAGCTCAGGGGAGGAGGTGGGGCAGGGGGTGAGGGGAGCTTGGCTACAGGTGGGTGCAGAGCACTAATTTTTCTCTGTGGGTTCTCTAGCCCCAGAGCACCCACAGAGTCGGCGCCTATGCCTGCAGCCTTTGTACCCTTGGCCTCCCCAACTCTTCTTGAGAAATAGGACACAATAGGTCATGTTCTGCTGGAAGAATCTATACCTCGTCCCCTATATGGAATCTTGTTTGTGGTGGAGGAAGAAAACTAAACTCACTAAGTTAAATTAGAGGCTTAACTTCTTAGTACTGACCCTGTGACCAGACAAGGAAATCACCTGGAGAACTGATAAGTAAAAGTAGCATTAAGAGAAACATGCAGTAGATCCTTCTGCCTCCCCAGACATAAAGAAATGGCTTGTTGATGTGGGGGCTACATCTGCAGGCATCCTACATAGCAAGAAATCATAGGATCATGGTAGTTATGGGTTGGAGACAAAGGACAAAGAATGTGAGAACCAACGAGAGGATTGTAGAGAAATAGTATCAGCAGGAGAGATTAGCTGATATTTATACTGGCCCTAGTATTCCACTTGATTGCCAGTGCCCCACTTTTGTTAGTCTGGCCATGGACCTGGTGGAAGAGCCTCTCTGAACAAAATTCTGCATGTTGGAAAGAGGCCTGCAAAGTGTCCCCATCCCCCTATAGTGTTGCTGAGAGGCAGACAACTGGGACAAGCCTCTGTGCAAGAACTTGGGCAGCAAGAGAAAGACATAAGAGAGCGAGGACAAAAAAGTTCATGACAACTGATGAGGTTATCTGAACCAAACCCAAATATTTTGAGGTTCACCCTACTAATACATATAAGGAACTAATACATAGTTCCTTTACCTGATTGCTTTCGCATGGAAAATTTTTCTTATTTAAGTTTGCTTAGTCTGATTTATGACTCCTTTTAACATATTTACCACTGTAGCCAGTAGTTTTCCCTGCTGTTTGATTATGGAGACGCCTCTCAGGTCTCCAGCTATAATTAAGTTGAGTTTTGTAAAACAGGGATTCAACCTCTTTGATATGTTGTAAGGCTGTGGTGTATTGTGGCCCAAATTAGAGCACTTACTTTTTGAGGAGAGCTCTTGGAAGAAAAATGCATCATGTGTATTGCACTGGTGTTTTAGGCAGCATGGGAAAGCAGAGTGGATACGATAAAAAAATATGTTGCATGTTACTGCTAAGGCAGCTTTAAATGAATTTGCCTTCCTGTTTTCAGCATCTGTGGTAAAGCCAATGCATTGCACAAGAGATTTCAATCAATTGTGCCACAGATACCATGGCAAAATAGCTTTTGTCAGCTGCTCAGGGTTGTGCCACATTTGTGTCTCTGTAGGGGATACATTTCAGTCTATGATTACCTAGCCATTTTTCTAACTTCAGGGACTTCCTCCTTTGGAAACAACCCCTTTCTTTCCTCTTCTTCTCTTTTACTCCATCTCCAAATCAGACATGTCTCTTCTCCTTTCATAATCCCATTCCCGAATGCTCCCTGCCCTCTCTATTATTTTCATCCCCACCATTGCCATCACGAGTGGAGTGCCACCCAGTGTTAGGGAATGACAGTAGATTTCCTGAAAAAAATTATAGAGACACAGCCTCTGTTGCCTTTGGCTCTTTCCTTGTGCTTGTGTGCATGGCGCCCTGTCTCTCTAATAATAACACCTGCCTCTCCTATGGCAGACTGTCCTGTCTCGAACCAGCCCTTTGGGGTTCATGCCCACTTGAATTGCTCAGCTTTACTCGAGTACTTACGAGCTGTAAATGGGCTGTACTCAAGGAATGAAGGTATGCTGCTTTCTGGCCAGCATAGGGACATCAGATCCATGCAGTCTGATAAGTCTTCTTAAATGTAGGTGGTCTGTTCAGCACAATAGGATAATTCTTCACAGAGCCTGGTGCTGGGTTCTGCCAACCTGAGTAGCTTGTTAGGGTGTGATTTGGCAATTTCTAAGGAGGTAGGGAGGAAAATTCTTTTGGCTTGTAATCTGACTCCGCAAAGTCTTGGAGAAAGTCTGTAGGTTTCAGCCTAGTGTTCTTATACCGACGCTCAAGTTTGCATCCCTCTCTCTTCATCTGGTGTACACTGTCTGAGAACCAGATGTGTTCAGTGGGTCAGTGAGGTAGGAGGGGCCATTTGGAGGTCAGAATGTCAGTGGCTGTAGATAGAGTATGATGATGATAGTTCACCAGGTCCTCAACTCCTTAACCTAAGTGGAGTGATGCTGTCCTTTAGCATGGTTTGGAATTTCTCTGGTTACATGAGCATGTGTGTGTGTGGACCATGATCTTGTGACTTTTGAGCTTTCTGGTAGCTGGGAAATCCCTGACTACTACTTGAATGTTGTGATAAGTGAAAGGTGGTGGGGGAGTAGCTCCCTTTTGTGGACACCCAGCCAGCCAGTTAGCTACAAAATCCTTGTTAGTAGCTGTTTTCTACTTGCCTCACCTGCAAAGAGTTAAAAAAGCCCATAGGTAAAAGGAAGAGAGTGTGCACCTGACCAAAAGAGCCAATGGGAGGGCTAGAACTTTTTAAAATTGGGAAAAAACTTTTCCTTGGTCTGTCTGTCTGTCTGTTCTCCGGAGAGAGGGGAGACAGAGCAGCAATGCTGTAAGAAGCTTTAAACCAGGAATGAAAAATCATCAAATAGTACCTGAAAACTACTTACCTGAAACCCCAGATCTGTAAGTAGATCAGGGAATGTCTAGGAAGATGCGATTACATTTATCTCTTTTATTTCTTTATGGCTTGTGGACTCCTCTGTGCTAACCCCAGGTGCTATTGTTTTGCTTGTAACCTGTAAGCTGGACCTCAAGAAAACCATTCTTGATGCTTAATTATTATATTTGCTCTTTTTTAAATATAGCAATAGTCTACGTTCCAGATGTATTTTCTTTCTTTTTGTTTTTTAATAAAATTTATCTTTTTTTAAGAACAGGATTGGATTTTTGTGTCGTAAGAGGTTTGTGCATATGTTGTTTAATTAGCTGGTGGCAACAGCTGATTTCCTTTGTTTTTCTTTCTCAGCTCTTCCTGTGGGGGGCGGGGATGAAAGGGCTTGAGGGTACCCCACAGGGAGGAATTCCCAAGTGCACCTTCCTGGGCTCAAAGGGATTTTTTTTGCCTTTGCGTGGTGGCAACATCTACCCATCCAAGGTCAGAGAAGCTATAAACTTGGGAGTTTAATACCAGCCTGGAGTGGCCAGTATTAATTTTTAGAATCCTTGCGGGCCCACATCTTCTGCACTCAAAGTGCCAAAGTGGGGAATCAGCCTTGACAAATGTGGTGATGCTCTGTCCAAGACAATGGTTTGATTGTCTTATCTTCCATATTGAAATCTAATCCAAACGCCATGTCCAAGATGGGACAAGCTGTGTGGCTTGGAACATAGATGACCTGTCAAAATCCCAAGGAGGTAAAGCAGGAAATGAGTTTTTAGTAGGTTTGGTCAAATAAATTCTATTAAAACTGTCATCCAGCCAGATCTAATTGATGCAGGCTATATTAGGGGCTTCATAGCACATGAGATCATGTACTGTTTGCTGTTTATTGACCACAGATCTTGCATTAATCAGTCTCAGCTTAAATCCTAATGGCCTTTTCCCTTTCCTCATTGCATTTGCTTCTGGTGTATGGAAAGGTGATTTTAAGCAGCAGATTAGGCATATATATCAGGCTTCCTAGGTTGGTGCTGTCCTTTCCTTGAGATGTTTCTCCTCTGAGAAGTGACAAGATGGGTTTCACAGTGTGCTCCTCTGTGATGGAATAGGTTGTACTGGTTGCCAAGTGCTGGGGCCTGGTTGACCCTGTCTGACATTATCATTGGTCTCAGTGTTGGAAAGAGGCACAACTGCTGCAGTGTGAGCCTGAAGTAGAGGAGGGTGTGTTGCTTGAAAGGGGGCATAATGTCACTATTCAAGGAGGGAAGGGTCTGTGTAAGATAAGTGACATCAAGCACACCTTCTCCCTTTGAGAGTGTAACAGGGTGGCTTGTCTGGGCTGGGGAACCTGGGGCTAAGCCAACACTGATTGTGAGGAATTAGGTGATTCCTGTGTAAAAGGAGCCAGGTTTAAGTACTGATAGGGCTCAACTGGGGAAAGAGTGAGAGGGAAGATATTGTAGGGAGCAAGTATGTTCCTGTGGGGGCCCTGAGTCAGAATCAGAAAGGAAGCTGCCCAGAGAGGGAGGGATCCATGAATAGTGTTCTGTGTCTGTCACGGAGGACTCAGAAGTCATGGATTCCGTGACTTTCCATGACCTCGGTGACTTCTGCAGGGGCCAGTGTGGCTGTCCCCAGGGCTACCCAAGTAGCTGGCTACAGGGCCAGCTGCACAGGTGGCCTCTGGGATAGCCACACCTGCCACTGCTGGAGCAGCCCGGGGGACAGCCACACCAGACACTGCTCCGGCAGCCCTGGGCAGCGGTCCCCAGCCATTTGTCTGGAGCAGCCCCTGCTCCAGTGGCCCCAGGCAGCAGTCATCGCCTAGCTGGTCGGAGCAGCCATGGTCTGGTGGCCCAGGCAGCTGGTGCTGCTGGGCCCTGGGCACTGCCCACTGGCCCTGGGCACTGCCCCCAGCAGCACTCCCCCAGATGCCTCCCCAGCACTGGCCCCAGTAGTCTGCCCCCCCCCGATAATAATCACAGGTATTTTTAATATTTCATAGACAGGTCACCGGCCATGAAGTTTTATTTATTGCCCATGGCCTGTCCATGACTTTTATTAAAAATACCTGTGACTAAATCGTAGCCTTAATTATAACAAAGCAGAAGGAGTGAGGAAAGCTCTCCAGGCAGGGAGTCCGGGGAGTAATCCTGATCAAACGGGGAAGAGACTGGGACACCTGGAAGGGGAAGTAAAGATGTGAGGCCAGAAGTGGTAAAGGGAAAACTGTAATAAGAGTAAAGAAGATGACCTAGCTGTGCAGTACAGGGCCCTGGGACAGAACCCAGAGTTAATGATGGGACTGGGTTCTCCTACCAGGGGGCTACAGGCTGAACCTCAAATACAGGATGGGGAACAGCCCCAGGGAGAGGCAGAAGGATCTGATTTGCATTAAGACAATTTTGGAACTTCTGAATTTGGAGAGTTATTTGGTGGTCATAATTAATTAAATAAACCCAACAATGGAAACTAATTGAATAGGGATATCACTCATCTCACAACTGAATGACTACACCACAGAACAATTGGTATTGCACTTCTATGGACATCTAACTCTTAACAATCCCCAAATAAGTATATTATGTTGAACAGAGAATGCTTTTAATGCTTTATGTTTTCACATTGGGTGAAATTCTTCCTGGTGCAGAGAGCCATTTATTTCACATTTGACCCTGCCCTGTTCATTAAACAATATTGAGATTGGTAAGAGCACATAGTAAAACCAAAAACAACAACAACAAAAAAACAACTACAGAGCTCTTAAATTTTCTAACCTGGAACTGTCCGCTCACTGATCAGACTTGTATCAATATGTAGCCCCTTCTTGGAGTTGTCTGATCGCCAAGAGTGGTAAAGTTCACAGGTTGCTCCTTTATAAGTGGTTCTGTAGCCCACCTTAGGAGCAGTGGATCTGAGTTCATTGTGTTCTTTGGATACTTAGCACTAGCACTCCACCCTTAGCTTGCTAGTCTTCTGAATGTGCCGTACCTCCAACTAGAAGTCTGGTGAATGAATACACAAACCCGATTACCTCTAGAACATTAAGATTATATTTGAAAGCAATCTAGGGGTAAAAGATCATAAGAAGAAGCAAATGTCTTATTAAGGGAAAAGAGTGTTAAAGGGAGAGAGAAACATTTTCTTATCACTTCTTTTAAAAGAGAACTACACACGTCATGATGTAATATTTAATGTCCTCAGCAAGGAGATTATATTTTTGTTGATAACAAAATGCAGATTCTTTTGTATGTTAATAGTAATGCAAATATATCAGGCGCTCTAACTAAATTTTGTTTTAAAATATTGTAAAATCTAAAAATGCAGTGTAGGGTAAATCAGATAGAAATACTTTGATTTTGATCAAATGAAGAGTGCCAAATCCAGATAACGGAGGATTTTCTCTTACTAAAGACTAGATTGTGCTACCCTTACTCATGCTGGGGAGTGCTTCCTTGCATGAGAAAAATTATTCACGTAAAACTCTATTCCCTTCACAGAGCCAGTTTACTTGTCTTTTTTAAAAGTGGTTGCACCTTATAAAATAATGACAGCTTTTTATACAGCAACCATAATTCAGGCATTTCCTAATTTCTGAGTGTTTGATTTTGTAATCTCACTTCTTTTAATGGAGTTTTTTAATGTAATTCCTTTTTTAAAAAAAAACAAACCTGAGAACACAGAATTTTTATCATGTGTGACCATATTGGACTGTAACTTAGGTCAACAGCAGGGTTCACACCTTTAGATCCACAGCACTAACCTTTATAGTTTGAACTAACAAAGTGGCTGGTAGCAGTAGTAGGCTGTTATCCTCTATATGGCTCAACCACTAAAAGGGATGAGATGCACACTTTGCCACTGAGTTTCACAGCTATTTCCTGACAGCAGAGGAATGTGGCGAATCGGGACTCATGGTTCTGGTAGGTGTCTAGTGGTTATAGATCCTTTGGTCCCATGTCCTGTTCCTGTGCCCTTGCTCCATGGCTTCTCCTTCCTCCAGATGAGTACTGATATACCGCAGCCCCTCACCCTCTAATCTTCTCATGCTCTGGCTCCTGTTCTCTCTCTGATGCCACCATTTCTCACCAGGGGTGGCAAGTTTGTTTAATTTTTGGTGGTGCCCAGAACGGGTCCAAGTCCAGCCTCCACACCCCCCCCCCACTTACCTAGGGCGCTGGGAAGGAGTTTGGGTGCAGGAGTGGGGTTTGGGGTGCAGGCTCTGGGAGGAAGTTTGGATGCGGGAGGGGTGCAGGCTCTGGGAGGAAGTTTGGGTGCGGGAGGGGTGCAGGCTCTGGGCTGGGGCAGGGAGTTTGCATGCAGGAGGGTGTGTGGGCTTTGAGGGGGAGTTTGGGTGCAGGAGGGGGTGTGAGCTCTGGGAGGCAGTTTGGGTACTGGGTGCAGGCTCTGGGTTTGGACGGGGTTGGGGCGCAGGAGGGAGTGCGGGGTGTTGGGTGTGGGTTCTGGGAGGGGGGTTGGGTGCTGGGTGCAGGCTCTGGGCTGGGACAGAGGGTTGGGGTGCAGGAGGGGGTGGGGGGCATGGGAATGGGCCAGGAATGAGGAGTTTGGGGTGCAGCAAGCAGACTGCCCTGGGGCTGGGGTGGGAGGCCAGAGAGGAGGACTCTCCCCAATCCCTCTCCCCACCAATAACAGTGAGCTCTGGGGGAGAGGGGGAAGGGGTCCCCTCCCCCGACCCCCCCATCACGACACTCACCCAAGCCCCCACAGGCTGCTGCTCAGGAATCCCAGCCAGGATAACCCCCCCACCCTGTCGGAGTCGACTCGGAGTCGCCTGCTGGGGGGGGGGCGTGGGGGGAGACGGACCGCCATGTGCCTCCTCCCTCTGCAGGTGCAACAGCCACCTCAGCCTGCTCCCGGCGCCGGTCCTCTTGTAGCCGGCAGCAGCTGGCGAGGGATCGCAGCGCAGAGCCGCAGGAGCCGCCCAGGGCAGGCAGGGATGCTTGGGGGAGGCACGCAGGGGCGGCAGGTGGGGCCGGGGGAGAGACCCAGCTCCGAACACTGGTGGAACTGGGCCCCTGGGCCCTAAATTTGCTGGAGCCCAGGCACCGCAGGCTCATATAACTCACCACCCCTGTTTCTCACCCGTCCGCATTCAAAGGAGGGATAGCTCAGTGGTTTGAGCTTTGGCCTGCTAAACTGTGGATTGTGAGTTCAATCCTTGAGGGGGCCATTTATAGGGTTCTGGGGCAAAAATTGGGGATTGGCCCTGCAGGGGGTTGGACTAGATGACCTCCAGAGGTCCCTTCCAACCCTAACATTCTATGATTCTAATTCAGGCTGCTTCCTCTGTGTCCTCCATTCTGCAGGCACCAGTGTCAGACACACTGAGAGCACAGGAAACTCTTCCCTCTCGTTTTTTGTGCTCAGTCCCACACTTGCCCTTGGCAGCCAGGAGGAGAAATTGCAGGGAAAGTACTGCTAAGCCCCAGTATCCATGGCTTGGACCGAGCTCAGTCAAGATGGAATCTTTGGTGAATTTAACAGTCATACTCTAACAAGTCTATACTGAGTTGGTGCAAATGGAGAGTTTTCAGAGACTCATAGCTATGCTACATTTGGGCAGATTTTCATGGGAATGGCAAAGGACACATCTTTGACACCAGGAGTGACTGTCCTGTCAAACTTCAAGTCAAAACATGGAGGGACTAGAGTTTCTCAATAAAATGGTTGTAAGAAGTTTCTTAGCATGGGCAGAACAGTGTATTTTCCCCTGATTTTGTTCTTGAAAATAGCTGAAAAGTTTTAGTTGAAACTTAAAAAAACAAAAAACAAAATAAAATAAGAAAAAGTCAGTCTGAGACCGACACCCAGCATGGAAAATGTCAGTCTGAATGCTTAAAGTTTGGTGAAGTTATAAGGAACAGATATCAGGGACTTGTAATGGGAAGTGTTAGGTGAACATAACTGTAGGTTACCCTTTTTTACAAATGGAAGGGACTCTTTGGTTTGGGATCTGACTAAAGGGTTAACCAGGGCCAATTGTCCATTTTGGTACCCAAAGTGCTCTCCTCTGTTAGACCTGGAACTGAATCTTAGCCTCAGTTTACTGCATCTGGGTCACAGTAGACAATTGCTCTCAGCCACTCTATGAGGATAAATTTAGGCCACTGACTCTCAGATTTAATGGCAGCTCCCTTTCTTACACATCTTCACCTCTTTCCTGCTCTTCTCTCCTTTCCACCATCCTTACTGGCACTTTGGAAACAGACCTGGGCTGCAGATGTAGGAGTTTCAGCCTCTGGTGACCCATTCCCAGGCATGCATGCATGAATCCCTAAAGCCGCAAGGGATTCTGCACCTCATGGTGCAGACTAGGAATGGTTGCTGAGAAGATGAGGAGAGGATAATTCTTGGTTGTCATGAGATTGATTGATTGGCTGGGTCACATGAGAGAGATGAGGGGTGTCTTACAGTCCCAGGCTTGCAGTGGACGTGGACAAAGGTAGGGGCTGCCGAGTCATAGGATTCTGACCAGAGGAGATCCATCCCGCTTCTGTGTGGCTGCTAGGATGTCAAATCCTTCATGCTCATTTCTGGTCACTCCTAGTCCACCAACAGCACACAACCCTTATTTCTGAAAGTTAGGTCACTTGTGTTCTTTCAGTACAGCCCCCCAGCTGTTGCTTAGGCTGTCTGTGGAGTTTTCACTTTGACACAAGACCAGATTCTAGCTCCATTGTCCAGCCAACTTCCTCCACCATCTGTCACCCAGAGGCACCTGGCAACAATGTCCCAATCCCAGACATGATTAACTGCTCCGATTCATCTCTGACCACTTCTGGCTACTTACCTGTGTGTGTTTTAAAAAAAGATTCAAACGTCCAAGAGCTTAGGGTTCAACCTGCATGGTTGAAATTGCTGCCATTTGCTTCCTATAGGTTGAATCAGACTCAGAATCTAGAATAGTGGTAATCTTATTCTTAAAGCAGATAAGGAAGTGATAGTCCTTAGCAGAGGAGTCAGGGTCCTGAGTCCCCATAATGTCCCCCCATAACATATAACAAGCAAAGAAGATATTTCCCCTTTGTGCTTCATTCTTTGGAGAATGTGGTGAATGCTCAGTAAAGGAAATGATCTACTCCAAGGGTCTCTGCTATACTGTATAAATTCTGACCAAAACATGGAATAAATGTAGCTCTTTCCCTAAAACTCCAAGATCACTGTTTAGGTCAAAGAGGGCCACTTTGCGATTGTAAGTGCCATTGCCCCCTAGGATCCAGTGGAGAATAGATTAGAGCCTTTTGTTTGAAGGGACTATGGTCCAACTACTTCCATTCTGTGTGCTGCTATGTCCTGTGCCTGCATTTGTAAAGTCTCTCTGTCCTAGTTTAAAGGGTAAATCTAAGGAGGCGAAGGTTACAAAACAGAGCTCTGTAGGGAAACAGGAAAAGCTGCCTGCTTCTAGACTTTCATGTCATGGCCTTTGGTCCTGCACATGTCCTGCAAGATTTGAGTTAACAATTAAGCTCTTGTAAGAATGTCTAATCTTCACCTTTTTCTATGCATATAGGCCTCTGCTAAATGAAGATCAAACAGCTTTGTCTGCCACAGCTTGCACACTTTGTCTGAAACAAAATCTCCATTTTCTTTAGTTCTAGTATTGCACATTTGCCTTTTGCTAAAGTCATCGTTCCAATCATAGTCATTGCCTGTGTCTCTCCCCCTCAACTAGTTACTTCACTTTTATTCTGGAGTAACTCCACTGATTTTAGATGCAAAAATCTTCAGATGGTTATGCTTTCTTTTGTGAACATGAAACACTTAATCTGGCTTCTGTAACAGAAATAGATATATTTTCACATATACTACACCCCTTCAAAAGATGTCACTACCAGTTTAGAACATCTTGCTTTTTAAGGTGGAGATTGGCATGAGGGATCAAAGTTTTCACAAATATAAAGTTTCCTTAAATATAATGTTTGGAACATTCACTGGACTTGAGAAACCTCCATATCAATGAGTGTGTTAACATCCTGAAGGCAGGCAGCCCAAACTCAGAAATTTTAAATTTATTTATATATATTGATAAAAATTACGGGGCCAATTCACAGATCTCAGTCTCTCTGCTTAAATGTTTGATGGTAGAATGGTGATCTAGTATCCCCAGGGGACAATACATTAGCACTTTTTGTATCCATTGATCTCAAAAGGCCAGATTTTGAAATATATTTAGAGCCTAAAGATGCAGATAGTCACATAGTGGGATTTTCAAAAATTCCTAATCTGGCCCTAAATTCTTTACAAAGATGACAGGTTTCAGAGTTGCGGCCATGTTAGTCTGTATTCGCAAAAAGAAAAGGAGTACTTGTGGCACCTTAGAGACTAACCAATTTATTTGAGCATTTGTTAGTCTCTAAAGTGCCACAAGTACTCCTTTTCTTTTTACAAAGATGACTAGATTTCAGATTTTAGATGTTTAAACTGAGGCACAGATTGATTAGTTGACTTAAACAAGTTTTGCAGCAAATTAGTACCAGAGCTGGGACTAGAATCCAAGACTTCTGACTCCCAGTTCTATGCCTTACCCACTAGAAAGGAAATTCTCTCTTAAAAAAAAGGGGGGGGGGACAGTTATGATCAACCTTAGCTGATGCTGAGGGTAGAAAAATGTATAAGACAATGTATTCAGTAACTTAATTAGTGCCCCTAGTGACTTATTAATGGTTTTAAATGGGACTTAGGTTCCTAACTCACTTTTGAAAATGGGACTAATGGCTCCTAAGTCACTCTGATACTTTGAAAATGTTGCCCTAGATCTATAATACATTACCTTCTTCTTCATTCATTCATGGAGTCTATTCTTGTTCCCAATGAAGTGGTTGAGAATCATATTTGCTAAAAATATGAACTTAGAAGTTTCAAAAGTTGTTACTTTTTGTTTGTTCTCCCTAGAATTTATCTGAGGTTCCAGGGGGGGAAAGGATTTTTAGAGTCTGTACTGCAGGAAAATAGGATAGTTCATGCACCTTTTGGGATCCAGTCCTGTCAACACTTATACACATGCTTAACCTGAAATGTGAGTAGCCCCATTGACTTCAATATCTGAGTCCTTTTCTTGAATTAATTCTATATTATCTAAGTGAAAATGGGATACAATCTTTTTGTACTTAACTGAATTCTCAGTGCCCTCTCATTCCATTATATTGTTTTCAATTAACAGGAGGTCATAATTAAATAATATGACAAAGGAAAATTGTTGAATAGGGATATCACCCATCTCACAATTGAATGGTTATGACACAGAACAATCGGTATTGCATCCCTATGCACATTTAATCCTATTAACATTTCCAAAATACACTGTATCTAGAAAGCAAGTATTTTATTGCATATATTCTAGCTAATGATATGGCTTTTTCTACTGGATGAAATTCACTCTTGTGCAGAGGACCAGCAAAAGGCGTATGTATCACTTAACCCTATTTTGTGAGTTTAAGGGTTGCATAATTTGTGCTAGCCCCTTGGCCACCCAGTAGATTAAAACATCTTTGTTTGAACTGCACCCTTGGGAGGATTAAAATTCACCTTATATTAACCACGCTGACCTGGAACATATTGTCCCTTTAAGAATTCCACTGATTAGTAGCCTATAATAGACTTTCTGTGTTCCATTATTTGAATATAGAGTCCTCAGTGAAGCCTAGTAATAGCTTTCCAAAATTATGCATTACTGAGTGCGTGCATGACTCAAGCTTGTATAAATGTAGATGCTTATTTGAATAGAACCGCTCAACCTTGGAAATTCAGTCCTCACTAATAATATATCAGCTATAAATTACTACAAGTCCATTTGCTCTAATGGTTGTATATGTAGTGTTGCACTTTATCTACAAGCAGTCCTGTTGATTTTAATGATACTACTTGGACCCCAGGTACTATTCAGCATAAATGAATGTGGCAAAATTGGAAATATAGCGAATATTCCATGTAAAAGAAAAAGCATTTTTTTAAATGTAAAGCGTTTCTGTGTATATGCCCTGGAAGATTAACTGTATGAGAATCCTAACAGTCCCAGAATCAATAGCTCTAACTAAATAAAGCTAACACAATTTACAACAACCCCCCAATATGTTAAGTGCATGTCCCTAGATAACATTTTAATAGCTGTAAAACGATCCCTGTGCAAACATTTAGAATGTGTTTGCTAAAAATTTGAAATGGAAAAAGAAAAAAATATCAAGCAGCTCCTATTAGGTGGACTGAGGTAAACTGCAAATGTGGTCGATAAAGGAATGTGAAAATATGACAAGTTGAAACATTTGGAATGTTGTGGTGGGATTACTCTCTTAAACAGCTATTGAAAGTGAGGGCATTTGGAGGAGAAACATTCCCGCTGAGAGGGCGAGTCTATTGCATTATTAAAAACTTTTTTGTGGTTGTTCTAGAATCCATTTCGGTATGGTGCTCCTAGAGAAAGTGAGAGCAGAACTGCTTTCCCTGTTGTCTTATCTGTTTGAATGTTTATTGATCAATCCCCCTTGCATAAAGGAAAGCTTCTTAAGTGAGTGAACTGGTAGCCAGCCTCAGTTGGATGTGAATATTTTACTAATCAGATTTTTCTCTCTCTTCTATCTGGTCAGCAAGGCCTGATCCTTCTAACATTTGGGCACAAGCAACTCTTTGCCGAATAGTCCCAACTCATTTGGATTTCTCACATGCATAAATTACACACTGGTGTGATTCTTTTCTTTTCAGAGAAGCTTAAGGGAGTTAGGGACCCAATTCCCATTTTGTTTGACTTGCCTTTAATAATTCAAAAAACAGAAAAACATTTTTCCATAGAGAGAAAACTAGCCCATTCACAAGCCAGCTCAAAACTCTGATCACAACAACCTTTAGTTGTTTTAATACCATTTTTTAAAGTTTAATTCACGCAGTCTTAGACATCATGTTTCAGAGTAGCAGCCGTGTTAGTCTGTATTCACAAAAAGAAAAGGAGTACCAGTGGCACCTTAGAGACTAACCAATTTAGTTGAGCATAAGCTTTCATGAGCTACAGCTCACTTCATTGGATGCATCCGATGAAGTGAGCTGTAGCTCATGAAAGCTTATGCTCAACTAAATTGGTTAGTCTCTAAGGTGCCACAAGTACTCCTTTTCTTTTTTAGATATCATGGTTACTGTCATCTGAAAAGCTACCACAAGGTGGTACCACAGCTTTTTGAAAGATTACAAATACCAAATAATAACAATCAAGCTCTGAAAATTGTAGTAATATGAAATGGCCGTGGATACAAGGAACACCCTAACATTAAAATAATGTAAAGCCAATAACTTTTAACACTCTGGAAATATTACTTAAAATTCAGTGTTTTGTATCACTCCCATAGAATATTGTAGCAAGTGATACTGTCCATCATATTCTGGAATAGCCACTGCAATAGCCAGCATTAAGGTTGTGATTCAACAAAATACTTAAGGATGTGCTGAACTTTAATTACCATTGACTTCATTTGGTTAGTCCCATTGACTTCAGCGTGCTCAGGTGCTACAATGACAAAAGATAACATTATTTAGGTGCTTAAAGCCAAGCAGGTGTTTAAAGGCTTTGCTGAATCAGGGCCTAAAGAAGGAGAATTCTCTTAATGTCTATTGAATTACTGATAAATCATGAGAGGAAAATGTTTTTGTCAGTTCATTGTGAATACTATAGTGGGTATGTAGGATTCTTCTATAAGAGTGACCGTGCCCCCTTAATTGTTAAGTAACTTGTTCACTCCAATGCTCTGCATTTCTTCTATTCTTATTGCACAGGATATTCAGGGGCCTGTAGAGGAGGAAAACTGTGAGTTTCTCCCTTCTGGGCAATAACTACAAGCTTCTTGCTCATCTTTAGCGCCTCTGCACTCATGGGTTCAGGATCAGGCCAAGAGAAATTTAAAGACAAAAGAGATTTATTAGTTACTATAGTCCATTCCCCATTCTAGTAGAGGGTTATACCCTATAGCATGTTTTTTCTACTTCTTGTTCCAGAGATCCCAAATGATGGGAATTCTATAATTTTCCTTGGGGAAAGTATTCCAAAGGCTAATAGATCTCCCAGTCAGAAAAGTTTTCATGATTATCAGCCTAAATTTTG
Organism: Lepidochelys olivacea; assembly: GCF_965140295.1. NCBI lineage: Eukaryota > Metazoa > Chordata > Testudines > Cheloniidae > Lepidochelys > Lepidochelys olivacea. Next base: position 61,017,709 of record NC_140418.1, on the reverse strand, counting down.
CATATGGATTTCATTGTTTATACTCTCCATTGCAACTCACTAAATAATTCCTCTCCATACTTGATGCTTTCATACTTCAGATAATTGTATAATTAGTTTCCACATCTCTTTATCATGGCAAAGTTACTGTAGACATATTTAATCCTTTTAATCTCTCCTCATAAATCAGTCCCTCCATTGCCCTAATCATTTTTTGTAGCTGTTCTCTGAATGTCTGCCTGATTGTCAATGCCTTTCTGATGATGAGATGCTCCATATTCCAATGCAATATTCCAGATTATCTTCCATGAAAACCTTGTAGAGAGAGGTTGTGAAATACCCTGAGTTGGTAACACTCGGGCTAGATGCTCTGGTCACTTCTGAGGGCAAGTTAAAGTCTCAGGTAGGTAGAGCCATAAGAATGGTCATACCGGGTCAGACCAAAGGTCCATCTATCCCAGAATCCTGTCTTCTGACAGTGGCCAATGCCAAGTGCCCCAGAGGGAATGAACAGAACAGGTAATCTTCAAGTGATCCATCCCCCGTCACCCATTCCCAGCTTCTGGCAAACAGAGTCTAGGGATACCATCCCTGCCAATCTTGACTAATAGCCATTGATGAACCCATCCTCCATGAACGTACCTAGTTCTTTTTTGAATGTTGTTATAGTCTTGGCCATCACAACATCCTCTGGCAAAGAGTTCTACAGGTTGACTGTGCATTGTGTGAAAAAATACTTCCTTTTGTTTGCTTTAAACCTGCTGCCTATTAATTTCATTTGGTGACCCCTAGTTTTTGTGTTATGAGAAGATGTACATAATACTTCCTTATTTACTTTCTCCACACCAGTCATGAACTTATAGACCTTTATCATATCCCCCCTTGGTCCTCTCTTTTCCAAGCTGAACAGTCCCAGTCTTATTAATTGCTCCTCATGCGGAAGTCATTCCATATCCCAATCATTTTTGTTGCCCTTTTCTGAACCTTTTCCAAGTCCAGCATGTCTTTTTTGAGTTGGGGCAGCCACATCTGAACGCAGTATTCACGATGTGGGCGTACCATGGATTTTTATACAGGTAATATGATATTTTCTGTCTTATTATCTATCCCTTTCTTAATGATTCCCAACATTCTGTTTGCTTTTTTGACTGCCGCTGCACATCGAGTGGATGTTTTCAGAGACCTATCCACAATGACTCCAAGATCTGTTTCTTGAGTGGTAACAGCTAATTTAGACCCCATCATTTTATATGTATATTTGGGATTATGTTTTCCAATGTGCATTGCTTTGCATTTTTCAACATTGAATTTCATCTGCCATTTTGTTGCCCAGTCACCCAGTTTTGTGAAATCCTTTTGTAGCTCTTTGCAGTCTGCTTGGGACTTATCTATCTTGAGTAGTTTTGTATCATCTGCAAATTTTGCCACCTCACTGTTTACCCCCTTTTTCCAGATCATTTATGACTATGTTGAATAGGACTAGTCCCAGTACAGACCCCTGTGGGACACCACTATTTACTGCTCTCCATTCTGAAAACTGAGCATTTATTCTACCCTTTGTTTCCTATCTTTTAACCAGTTGCCAGTCCATGAGAGGACCTTCCCTCTTATCCCATGACAGCTTACTCTGTGTAAGAGTCTGTGATGAGGGACCTTGTCAAAGGCTTTCTGAAAATCTAAGTACACTATATCCACTGGATTCCCCTTGTCCACATGCTTGTTGACCTTATCAAAGAATTCTAGTAGATTGGTGAAGCATGATTCCCTTTACAAAAACTATGTTGACTCTTCCCCAACAAATTATGTTCATCTATGTGTCTGACAATTTTGTTCTTTACTATAGTTTCAACAAGTTTGCCCAGTACTGAAGTCAGGCTAACTGGCCTATAATTGCTGGGATCACCTCTGGAGCCCTTTTTAAAATAGGCATAACTTTAGCTATCCTCCAGTCATATGGTACAGAAGCTGATTTAAATGATAGGTTACAAACTACAGTTAGTAGTTCTGCAATTTCACATTTGAGTTCCTTTTAGTCTATAGAAGTCCTAATTAGTCTGGGACTCAAATATCTGAGAGGTCACATTTTATTCTGCACTTGGGTAATCTGATTTTGTCTTCAATTCCTGGGATTAATCTCAGCATGATTGTTCAGAACTTGAAATATTTTTGGTCTGGTTTAGTAGGTGCTGGATTTTTTGTTGAGGACCTGGGTGGCTTTGTTGCTTGCTTTTTAGCTGAAAGGAGGGCATTTTGATGGAAACAATATGATTATTCTTTACATGTAAGGCATCCAGGGGCTGGAGGATAGACAGCATTTTTAGTTCTCAGTACCGAGTTCTCTTTCAGCAATATTGATTTCTAGGTGTTTCCGTTCCAATTAATATCTGTTTTATATTATATTCCTCCAAATGTAATTGCTTGCAGTTTGCCAAGCTGAATCTCATATGCTATTTCTGCACGTTTCTGTTCTCTCCAGGTATTATTTTTCTGTCCTCATTGGAGTTCACCGCACTTCCCAATTTATTATCAGCAGATTTCATTTACATGCTGTTTACCCTGACTTCCATATCGTTAATGAAGATGTTTTGTAAGACAGAATCTTATGCTGATCACCACAGTAGCTGTTACATGCTTCTTCTCATGCTTATCCATTTCCTTTTATCATTATGCTTTTTTATATGACCATCTGCCAGTTTTCAATCCACAGGATATTCCTATTCAAATCATTTCTAATTTTGAAAGTCAGTTTGGGTGAAACTCTGTTCCAGATGTTTTACTAAAATCAAATTTATCACTAACTATGGGCTAGGTTGGGCTTGCTTTACATCAAAAAGTGTAGCACTTAAGTTACACAGCACAATAAGTTCTGTGTTAGTAATTTGGTAAGATGTCAGAATTTCCTAGATCTGTGATTTATTGATTTATTTATCTCCAATGTGGTGATTACCAGGATATGATGAATGCTACTGTAGGCCCTGATCCTGCAGTGAGCTCCACATAGATGGACTCCGATGTCCTTGTGGAACCTCGTTTTAAGGCTTACATTTACATAATTGTGTTGTGCTTTGGAGGCTAGGAGTGTGTGGATTTGTTAAATCTGGCCCAAATTTCTCTGCTAGTGCGTACGTGAGGTTCCCATTGAAACCATAGCTTATTAAGGCAGAATTTGACCCACTGGCTTATTTAGGGAGTGACAAGAAATTAAGGGCTTCTGTAACTTCTCATGAAACTAATGAAGAATATTTGTCTTGAGAGAGGCATTTGATATATCATATTGCTTAATAAGTTTTCTAAAATGAATGGTTTGAATATATCAAACCAGAAACTCTAACTCTTTCAAAATTCAATATCAGCAAAACAGTTTTCTGTGCTACCTTAACTGGTAGTGTTTTATAGCTATCGTACTATAAACATTAGGAATTAAACTAAAATATATGTGTAATAAAGTTTACAAGGTTATTTTTCCCTTCAGCGCTGATTTCATTTTTTTGTGAAGGGGTAATTTCACCTTTCTTTCCAAATATTGTAAGCCAGCTATTGTAAATCGGTTCAGCTGCTTACCATCTGTATATTTCACTGGTAAAGGAAAAGTCACACCAAACAAGACCAATGTTTTAGGTAATTCCATCAAATTATAAATGGTTTAGTCATAGAAATACATTGGTACAGAAATATATAGCCCACTATAAATTGATTCTCTAGGCTTAAAAGTATACGTTTAAGAATTTTGCTGCATCTTAGGCTAGCAACAATTGTGAATTATGTGCATCATGAAGTTTAGAGGGTAATCTGACTATGTGTTCTGTTTGTTTTACTCCTATGAATGGCTATGTAACTGCGGCTGTTGTTTACCAAATTCTCCAGTAAATGAGGTTCTCTATCTCTGTTGATTTTCTTATGAATCATGAAGAAAACATTATTTGAAAATAAGTACTCCACCAACTAAAATGGGCTATCCTGTAATTTTGAGATTATTTTTTTCTTCTTCCAGCCATCCTGGCTTGTATTTAATTTATTCAATTTCCATAAGTTTATTGGTGACAAATAATAATGTGTTTAGCTTGCTGGGAACTGGGTGGCTGAGAGAATTGGCAACGGGAGAGAGCATCTTCCATCTATACACTGACAGGTCAAAGGAGGCACAAATCCGTGGTGGCTGCGGAAGCCAGACTGTTAGGTGACAGACATGCAATCGTTAGTCCAGTTCCTAGTCACCTAGTAGGTGTCACCATCACAAAAAGCTTTTGCATTTACTCTCCTCCCATTACTAGGACTGCTCTATGGTCCCAATAACCCTAACTTCCTCTCTCTCCAAGAAGGGCAGGGAAGCTTGTCATAGATCCAGTAACCTAAGATGTAGCTTTTCTGGCTTTTCTGCAGGCGCAGCTGGTTCTGCATTGTTAGTGCCTACTACATACAATAAACTGAATCTGCAGCCCACTGTCATGATTTTTGTTCGGAGTTTGGCTCAATCTAGTGGTGACACTTAGAAGTGGAGAAAAATCTCCTTTCTATTCTTAAATGAGTGCTGGATTCTTACCACTGAGGTAAATAAGCAAAGTGGTCTTCTAGACAGATTTCTTTTCAGCAGTGGGAAATATGGGTACCTACCAACAGGGTTGGGAAAAACAAGGTATTCAAGTGTTTTTCAAGGTTTTCAAGTGACAACCCTGTGTTGTCAGGGTACTTGTTGAGCTAAACCAACTTATTTGGAGTGGCAACAAGATAGTTTGAAGTAACAGCAATGAGACCATTGTCCAAAATCCAGGTAGTTCAGTGGGCTGCTAACTGTGTTAGATTCTACATGTTTTTGTGTTAAAATTATGTTAACCACTACATTTAATCCAATACATGTTTGTTACTGCTTTTAAACATGAGTACCTAATATCTACCCACATACAGAGGAAATATTTTACTACTTGAAAGATCCTCTACAACGGCCGGATGCAAAGCCTTCTGAAGTCAATGGGAGACTTTTCACTGACTTCAGTAGAGTTTGGGCACCATCCCAGGCATTGTAATTTGTAGTACTTAACTGAGCTGACATGAATAGAACTTCACATGCATCTTTTCCCCGCTGGGACTGGGCCAAGAATATCTGAAAACAGTTGAAGGGTTTAGCTGTGTGTGGAGGTGATGGGAATATCTTTTGCCCCCCTCCAAACTAATTCATCCATTTCTGAGTTACAGGATCTGGGACAAATCCTCATCTGGTGTCAATGGATGCAGCTCCATCTATTTCAGTTGTACTACAGCCATTAACAACTGAAGATCTGTACTTCTATACTGAAGTATGGGAGTAAGACCATTTGCTATCTATGTCCTTAGCTATCAGTCCCAGGTGCAACTTAATAAAATAACATTCTGGAAAGCTCTGAATTAGCTGCACTCCTGGAACTAGCTTTTCTTTTTTTTTTTTTTTTTAAGTCTATGGACTAACTTAATAAGCCAGAAAAGTAGTGTTTACAGTAAGAAACTGTGTTCCTCTCTGAGATGAGTGGATGAAGTTTCCTCATAAATGATGTGCATGTTCTTCAGCTACATAGTCAAAGAGTTCACATGGAATAGTCTTGTGACTTTAAAAATAAGAGAAACTATGCATCATTATTTGTAATTTCACTCTTTATATTTGATGTAGAAAACAGGAATGATAGGCATGAAAATAATTAGAGACTAAAGGCTGCAATGGCATTCTGCATTCTTCAGAGCACTGCACACTTGAGCGTTTATAAAGAGCTAGGCCAGCGGGGAAAACATTGTTAAGTTTAACATTTTTTATTATAAGCTTATCTGAAAAAACAAAACAGACATCCTAAGGTACCAATGAATTTGTAAGCAGATAGTTGGAAGGCATTAAGGAAGCTGATAAACATTACAAACAGAACTTTTAAGATTGTATTATTGTAAACTGAGTGCTGTAGCCTGAAGTAATACAATAGGAAAGTTAGCTGTTTTCTTGTCTACGTAACTTAGAATCTTGTTTGCACCTAAGTGTCATTTTTCTTTTATAAACTAGGAATACAGAAGTTTCCATACCAATATGTGAGCTTCAGTAAGCAATGGGAAGAGCAAAAGCGGGTGTTTGGATGTAATAATAATACCTAGCTCTTATGTAGAACTTTTCATCAATAGATCTCCGAACGCTTTATAAAGGAGGCGTTTTACTGAGAAGTGAAGTGCTAGAATTTATGTTGGACTGTAAATGTAATCAAATACAAGTTCATTACTGCATTCAAATATGAGTACCTACTATCTATCCACACACAGGGGAAATATTTTATTACGTGAAAAATCCTCTACAAGGGCCTGATGCAAAGCCTGCTGAAGTCAATGGGAGACTAGCCCAAGGTCACCCAAGAAACTAGTAGCAGAGTTGGGAATCGAATCCAGAGCTTTTGAGTCCCAGTCCCTGTCCACTACAAGAGCTAAGTGGTGTTCTATCAGTTTTATATGAAAAGCAATAAACTAGTTCCTCCTGTCTGGTATCACCGTATACATGTGATATATAGTCTTGGAGCCTTGAAATGTGACCTATTGTGTAATTTTTTTTTTTTGCCTTCTAAACTAAATTATACTGAACGACACTGAGCTACTGTAAAAATAAAAAATAACAATAAAAAATATCTTTCCCTGATGCACATTCCCTTCCTTCAGGACTGCTGGAATTTTGAAACACCATGAATCAGTTCCTTAGCTGGTATATACTGGTGTAGCTCCATTGATTTATATGGAGCCACATTTATTTCACTAGCTGAGGATCTGACCTAAAACCTGTTTCCTTTTCTGACCCAGGATAGGGGGCAAAGTTCTTTTAGTGATGGGTGAACATCGAAAGTTCTGGAGGCTCAGTTTGGTTCCGACAAACGTCAAAAGTTGATATACTTACTGAAACCTCATTTGAATGATCCATATCTACTAACATGGCAAAACTGGGCTTAAAAACTTGTGAGAATAGGGTTTTCTGCAACATGTCTGAGTAATTCTTGTTTCCAGTTGAGCTAGAGAAACCACAAGAACGGCTTTTCTCATAGTGGTTTAGTATTTCCCCTGTTAAGTGCTGAATGAAAATAAATATCCACACAGCCCGGTTATGGTTAGCTTCTGCTGAATATAGGGAAGGATGCAGCTTATTTCCTGTGTGTTTGTGGCTATGTGGATCTGCACAGTGCATTGAATCTGCTCACACTATCAGCTTCTCCATATTCCATCCTTTACAGTGAGCAACAGACACTTCCATGTGGCCTGAGACTACAAAATTCGCTAGCATAGGCGCTCCGGTTCTCTTGTCTTCCAGCACAGCAGACTTGTGAATTAAACTGCTTTTGGGCTTTATGCACGCCCTCAAGGGACCTTACCAATGAGTACAGAGGAAATAGTGTCATCTGGAAATAGCTTTGTATATTACCCCACAAAATTAGAGACATGATCTTTTGATAATGAGAGAAATAATCACCATGATCTCATAGCAGATATTGTGGATTTATTTTTCTCTCTCTAGATACAGGAGCTGAAATACCTCAGTACTTTGCTGAGATTGAGAACTGAAAAGTATTGCACTTTCAGGATGACCCTAGGACCAGAAAATTTACTGTTTATAAAAAGACAAGTAACCAAACAGCTATCATTACGTAACAGGGAACGTAGCAGCAGGCCGAGGCCTTTAACAAAAGCCTCTGCTAAAGTGGGAATTGTGGGTTTAGCACAAAGATTAACATGTATATCAGAAATTAATTAGAGTGCAGACTATGACTTCACAATAAAACTCGGTAATACTAATGTGCACAAATAGATACAGATACCATAAAAATAAAGTGCTCAGTATAGAGATAAAGAGGAACACTTCATGACTGTATGAGTAAGAAAAATAATAACTCAAGGACATACATTGATAGTTTTTTTTTCTTCTATTTGAACAGATAGAAAATGTGTGGCTGCATGGGATGCAATTTTTACACATTTTTAAAGAAGTAGCATAAATTGAGGGTAAACCACATTATTAGTGTGTAGACGCGAGTGGAGAAAAGCATAGGTAAAAGGGATATGGAAACTAGACAAAGGAAAAATGAACAATAAAACTGCAAAACTGTGATGCTGAATGGCTCTTTCTGGACAAAAGGTAGACCTCTGCTCCTGCAGCTTTATATGCTCATGGAATTCCTACTTGACATAAATGGTATATTTTGAATGTGGATTAAGATTGCAAGATCAAAAGAATTTGAGAAGATTGAGAAGATTTGAGAAGAGGGCCTCACACCTCCCTACTAAAGGACAAATTCTGTTCTGAGATGCATATTTTGAGGCTCCTATTGACTTCAGTAAGATCTGTGGGATACAGTACACATATCTGAGAGCAAATATAGGGTTTAAGTGGTGAATAGTCCTTGTTGCTGGCCTTTTGCACAGGGGTGAATTCCACCCAAGTACAGGGTTAGGATCTAAGTGGCTTCTTTTAAAAGAAGGCTCATTCATGAGTCAAAATAGAGGGAAGGGGGTAAATGCTGATCTGGAGGATCTAAAATGACTTTAAACATATGGCTGTGTGTGAAACTCAGCAATTTCAGTTAGCAGGAGACACTGTTGACTATTTTTGGTTTCAACTCACATGAGCTCACACCCAGCAAGTTTATTTCAAGAGCTCAAAATTCCAAATGAAATGATGAAAAGTGGCTTTGGCTGGCATGGGTCTGAAACCATGCAAAGTCAGCAGATCTGACCTGTTTTCTACCTGAAAGAAGAAATCCCTCCTAGCATCCAAAATTCTGCTCAGATTTACTTGAAACTCTAAGTCCAGAATTTCAAAAGCATTCACCTCCCATTTAGGCACCCAAAATTAAGCAGAAAAGAATGGGAGGTGCTGGTTATGAGTTCATTTGAATAATCTGTAAATTTTTTAGTGAACCAGGAGTTTCTGAAAGAATCTGTAGTTTAGAACAAACTTAACCTAATTCAGGGATCTATCACAAAACCGTTTTTCCAGATCCATTTAATAGGATTTTTTATTCAGAAAACAAATGTGAGGCTGAAAGGGAAAGTGTGTGTTTGAGAGATGATGGGATGGGTTAACAGAATAACACCACAAGTCTAATTTAGGATTTATGGGGGAAATTTATAAAAGCATTTACGTGGCTTAGCCTAAATCCCATTTTCAAAACTGAGCTAAGCACTTAGGAGTTTAAGGATATGTTGACACTACAGCTGCTGTAGTGGCATAGTGTAGACGCTTCATTGATGGCAGGGTTTTTCTGTCTATGGGTAACCCACCTCTCTGGGAGATGGTAACTAGGCTGACAGAAGAATGCTTCGATCAACCGAGCTGCATCTACACCAGGGGTTAGGTTCACCTAACTACAGTGCTCAGTGCACAAATTTTTCACAGCCCTGAGGGACGTAGCTAGGTTGACCTAGGTTTTAAGTGTAGACCAGGCCTACGTCTCATTTAAAGTCAAAGAATAAAGATGCAGAATAGATGCTTTGGTAAGTCAACTACCTATAGGTGCCTAAATGCCTTTGTAAAATCTGGTTCTTTTTGAAAATGAGATTTTGGGTCCATAGTGTAAACATAGCTTTGTAAACACAGTCCCTAGTATATATATGCAGGCACAACATTTCCCAATACCTATGCCTACAGAAGCACTCTTCTGTTGGCGTAGCTGTGTCTGCAGTGGGGGTTTGGGCAGCATACCTTTGTCAGTCCAGGGTGTGGTTTTTGCTGATATAAGTTTAAAATGTAGACCAAACTTTAGGTTCCTATAATGTATAGATGCTTTTGAAAATTATATTCTAACTGCTTTCCCCTGTCTCCATAAACCAAGGAAGAAAAGAGCAGGGAGTCCACTTCAAGTTTTTAATTTTAAATTATTTGTTTGTGTTAAACAGCATTTATTTTTCACACTGGGCTCTGGGTCACAGAATAAGCAAGCAAAGGAGCAAAGCTAAAGGGGAGTTATGCTAAGGCTGGAAGAGAAAAGTTCGATTTATTTTTCATAGCTTAGAATTTGAGAATTCCTTACAAATAATAAAGATAGAGTTAAATAACCCTTTTGCTCTAGGCATATTTCAGTAGGTTCTACTAAAATAATTAATTTCAATTGTTGAGTTTTAGGGTGACTAAAAGTCTGATCATTATTATGATTGTAATAATTAGGGCTGTCAAGTGATTAAAAATTAATAGCGCGATTAAAAAAAAATTAATCACGATTAATCACACTGTTAAACAACAATAGAATGCCATTTATTTAAATATTTTTGGATGTTTTCTACATTTTTCAAATATATTTTAATTATAACACAGAATACAAAATGTACAGTGCTCACTTTATATTTATTTTCAATTACAAATATTTGCACTGTAAAAAACAAAAGAAATAGTATTTTTAATTCACCTAATACAAGTACTGTAGTGCAATCTCTTTATCGTGAAAGTTGAACTTACAAATGTAGAATTATGTACAAAAAATAACTGCATTCAAAAACAATCGCTCAGACAAACAAGTTTGTTTACATTTGCAGAAGATAATGCTGCCTGCTTCTTGTTCTCTTCACCTGAAAGGTCAATTGGTAGTTTATTGTTTAACAGTGCAATTAAAACTGTGATTAATCACAACTAATTTTTTTAATCACGATTAATTTTTTTGCATTAATGGCATGAGTTAACTGCAATTAATTGACAGCCCTAGTAATAATATATTTAGTTTTGGAGAGGTGGGAAGTAATGCTGCAATCTGAGTTAGATCAATATTTAACAATTTTGTGGTTAATATTAATTGGCTTCAATTCTCCATATGGTTGGGAAAGGCTCAATCGTGGTACTTTTACTATGTAAGAATTATGATTTGACATTTCAAAAACTGGTGAAATGAAGGCAGGTGTGTTTGTGTGTCCAGTGCTGCTCTCCTCCTTCCCCCTCCCCCCAGTTTTCACACTCTTTCCATCCTAGAAACCTGGTCATATCTTTTAAAATAAGCAGTATTCTTTAGGTAAATAAAGTAGGCATGGTAAGAGAATCTGAGCTGGCTTGCTCTTACGCTGGGCGAGGGGAGATTCTGAAAGGCACAAAGGGTAGTACAGACATCCAAATCTTATTGAAAGTCAGTGGAAGTTGGCTGCCTAATACCTATTTATACCATTGAAAATTTCCTCCTGAGTATCTAGTATTTCCACTTATTCAACCTGCTGATTAAGTTCCCAACCGGGGAAGTTGGGCTAAAATAAATTCCTCTATACCCATAACATTTTGCTTAATAAATTAGTTTTCTTATTTAAATTATATAAAGGAAAAATGCTTCCACTGAATATCTTCTCTGTACCTTCTGAATATTTGTTTGAATTGGTTTGCTGTTGTGTGCTTTACAAATCCAGCTATGTAGGGTAAGTTTTTGGGAGCTTGCCAATGAACTAAACCCCATAGCTTAGCTTAGTTTAGCTTTGAAATCAATTTTCTTTTTGGACATGAAGTCATTCAAGATCAGCTCCATGGCCTCTTTCTCAAGATGACTAATGATGTCAGAGATATAGGCCTCTTTGTAGATGGTATCACGCTTAAGACCCCTTATATGAAACATTATTCCCCTTCCATAGAAGAATTGCCCTTGATATAGGCATGGAACCTTGTATTTACAGGTAGCAAAGTATAAAAGCAGACAATTTCCATAAAGTCTTACAAGGAAACTTTTCTCTTCTAGGTGAAACAGAAGGGAAGTTATCTATCCTCAGCTTATGGTTATGGACATAGGCATGGTTATGCTTGTGGATTTGGCCAGAGAGGGTTCTGTTGCTCAGCAACTTTCTTCCACCCTTTAGAAACATATCAGCGAAGTGGAAAAAAGGAGAATAGAGGCTTTAATATTTACTTGCCATTTTTGAGATATTCATGATTGATGTCCTCAGCTTTCAAGAGAACAAATTCATTTCACTAGACAAAGGGTTACAATTTGAACTGATGCACTTAAGAGTCCCCAGGCAAGAATATGACATTTTCAGACATCTAGTCTTACTGAGGAGCATGAAACCACAACGTACCCTCAGGCTTTTTGATAATTCATAGGTAGAATGGTTATTACCTAAGTTTACATCACCTCCACCTGATTAAAAAGTGAAAGTTTAAGTCATACACCTAACTGTATTTCTGGCATCTCAGATTTTCAACAAGACTATCTGCATTCCATCAGTGTGTGGCTTCTTACACACAGACAATTTGGATCAGTTCATGTCACTGACTCCAGGTTTAACATGACAATAGTCAGAATCTGAGAGAATAGTGGAATTATATTTAAACCTGTTGGGAAGCAACCTGGATAGGTTGGATAAGCATAAATAAATCTTGTGGTACAAATCTCAGTCAATCAGGCACAGGTTGCTTGATATATATTTCCATTCTTATTTTATTAGCAAACTGTAGTACAGATATAGGCATGAACATCTCTAAAGCTTACTATGTCCTGGGATGATGGATGGACTGTGGTTATTAGCAACCAATTTAGAATGGAAAAAAAAACTTGACTTGTAAATATCACACTTCTATGTCAATCATTAGAAGATTCTGTTAGTTATCTGCATCTTAATTTTCACATGATCTGTCAAAGAGACAAAATGGGCTTCCCCAGAACAGGTGATTTCAGCCTATATTAGATAACTAACTTTTAACCAATAAGAGATAATATGCATCTAGGTCACTAGCTAAATAATATTCTTTTCCTATTCGAGATTCACACAAGAAATTCCTTAAATTCTGCATTGGAACTGATGAGCATCAGTACAATATAGGTCCCTTTGCCTATGCTTGAGTCTTCATGAAATGCATGTCTATTGTGGAAGTATTGCTTGCACTGGTATTTCAAAGAATAAATGGCTACCGCCTGGATTATTGTGGGCAGGATAGTAGAAGAAATGGCAAATTCTCTCTCAGGGCTCACCTTCCAGTGACCCTCTCAGGTTTGTTCTGTGCTGCAGGCAGCGTGGTGGAATCCAGCACCTGCTGCAAGAGAGAGGATTCTAAATAAATAACCTAACCCTGAAGAAGCAGTTTGTCTCCTGCCTGGAATTGCCACTGTGCCCGCCCCACCCCCCCAACTTTGTATCCCTGCAAGATGGGTCAGGTGGTGCTGACATTGCCACAGACCCTGGGAATCTGGCCTGGCCCTCCCATCCAGAGGGTGCAGAAGGAGAGGTTTGTGCCCTATACACTCCAGCTGCCACTACCACTGGATTGGAAGGGTTTCACTTTGGCCAGGAGCTGGTTTCCCAGGAGTTCTCCACCAATGGGCAATCTGACAGGCTGCGAATGTCCTGAAGAATGGCAGGAAAATGAAGGGAGCCCTTCAGCAGCCAGAGGTGGTTACATCAAGGGGCAGTGGCTTGGCATGGGGAAGCCATAAATGGCACTGGCTAAATCCACCAAAAGCATAGCAAAGAGCAGCCAGTGAGACCGTTTTGGGTGTGTGCCCTCATGCAACTCAGGTCTCATCATTTTCCCCCTCCCTCCTTCTTTCCCTCATATTGGGCAATTCAATCTTGTTTCTCTGAGCCCCAGAGGAAGTCAGGAATTCTGCATGGAGGGGAGAAGAAGGGAATCTCCCCTCAGGAATAAAGTCCCTCTTGAGCTAGGAAGCTCTTGGATTTGGTGTGAAAACCACCTTTACCTTGGAGGCTACCGTCTTGGGAGTTACATGCAGCAGCTCAGAGGCTTTCTATCCATTCTCAAAGCAGCAAAGATAAAGGGATGTCTGTTAGCAGAAGAGATTCGTAGGACTTGTCATCTGACTCAATCTCCCCATAGGAGTAAAATTTTAAAAAGGGTTCAAGAAATTACCTTGGAAATGTAGAAAAAAGACTGGCCTATGCTATCCTCAGAAGACGTTCATCTGACTTCTCACCAGAGGGTGCCAGACCTAAAGGCTCTGCTCACAAGGTTTTCATAGATGGAAAGAAAAAGCATAATAAAAGGAATAGAATTGTGTCTGCTGGTTCTTCATCTTCCTCATCACATTGCCGTTGTGTCTCTGGAAAAAATAATTAAGACCAAATGGGAAACACCAGCAAAGTCTAAGAGATTGACTGGATGTTCCAAAAAATTCTGCAACATACACCATAGCAAAGAAGATTTTGTGTCTCTTCTCAAAGTGGACAGGGCAGTTTCATCACTAGTCAGATTCTGCTATCCCACTGGAAGGGGACTTTCTCCTCAAAGAAACCAATGACCACTCAATGGCAGTATCACTGAGCTGAATGTTTCTGAGGCTGCTGCTTCACCGCACTAGAAGCCCTCAGAGGAAGGTGTTTGGCAAGAGCAGTACTAACCTGGACTGACAATTTGGCAGCCAGACTGCCAAAAAAGGCTAAGAAATCATTGAAGTTAGGTTCAGTGTTAAAGGAAATCTTAATGGCTCTAGCATTCAGAGCTGATGCAATCAGAGGTGCTTTCTTGTTTTCAGCGCATGTCATGGCCTCCAGTGTGGTGACCAGATGGCACTTCTGGTTACAAGCCTAGAAGATGATTTTAGGACCATACAGAAAAGGGCATAGCATTTGCTACAAACATTTAAAATTGTTTTCTTAGCGGGAATGATATTCAGGTTCAGAGTGGGCTCTTAACATGAAGAAAATTTCTTTATCTACAGCATGATGAAGATTGAAATAATAAGCTTAGTTTCTTTAGTGAACGTGCCTAACCCTAAATGTATTGGCATCCTTTCTCTCTGTGCCCCTCCATAACTTTTCCCTAACCCTTCCTCAGCCTCTCCATCTCTCTCGTTTTACTTCTTTGTTGTCTTCTGGCTGGCGAGCCTCCTACAGCCTGTGTTCCGGAGTTTGGGAGACCGGAACGCATAGTCCTCTGCCCAAATGGTCTCTTAATGGAGTTCATGCTGTTGGTGGCCTCCTTATATTTGGATGAGGGTTCTTCTGCATTTTGACAGGTTTCAGAGTGGTAGCTGTGTTAGTCTGTATCAGCAAAAACAACGAGGAGTCCTTGTGGCACCTTAGAGACTAACAAATTTGTTTGGGCATAAGCTTTCATGGGATAGAACCCACTTCATCAGATGCATGGAGTGGAAAATACAGGAGCAAGTATAAATACATGAAAAGATGTGAGTTGCCTTACCAGTGTGAGGTCAGTCTAATGAGACAAATCAATCAACAGCAGGATCCCAAGGGAGGAAAAATAATTTTTGAAGTGGTAATGAGAGTGGCCCATTTCAGACAGTTGACAAGAAGGTGTGAGTAACAGCAGGGGGAAATTAGTATTGGGGAAATTAGGCTCAGGTTTTGTAATGACCCAACCACTCCCAGTCTTTATTCAGGCCTAATCTGATGGTGTCCAATTTGCAAGTTAATTCCAGTTCTGCAGTTTCACGTTGGAGTCTGTTTTTGAAGGTTTTTTTGTTGAAGAATTGCCACTTTTAGGTCTGTTATTGAGTGACCAGGGAAATTGAAGTGTTCTCCTACTGGTTTTTGAATGGTATGATTCCTGATGTCAGATTTGTGTCCATTTATTTTTTTGCGTAGAGACTGTCCGGTTTGGCCAATGAACATGGCAGAGGGGCATTGCTGCACTCTGTGCCACAGTAATGGTGCTGCCCATGAAATATGGCACCCTCTATGTTATCACAGCCTCCCTGTTAACCAAATTATACCTTTTGATTTTCCGTTGTAAACATCATTACCCTGGAAGCATTGGCTATCCACCATTTTCATATCTTCCCCCTTGCCCATTTTCCTCACTTCATCACATTGTCTTTCTTCATGAGGAACCTCTACTTTTGCCAATTTATTGAAATTGGTATGCATTTTCAGAAAAGAATACTGAATTTTAAAGATTGTAATTGGTGCAGTTATAGCTTTAAAATTCAGTAACGTACATACTAAACTGAAGCTAGGAAGGAGGTGGATGTCAGAGTCCAAGCCCTAGCCTGAGCTGCAACTTCAAAGAGCTATTTACACAGCTATTTTTAGAACACTAGTGTGAGCCCTGCAACCCTGAGTCCATCAGCCCAGTTTCAAAGATGTAGGCTATGCAGACATACCCTCTGCCTATGATGTGCCGGCTTCATCTAATCTAACTTGCTGCAGGGTCAAAGCTGCTGTGAGGTGCCTTCTTCAGTCACCTCACCTCATAGTCCTTGAAATGCTGGCCTCATCCACTTTTATCTTGCTGCAGGACCAGTGTAAGGGACTGATGCTGTCTGGGGTGACTGCTTCATCCACTTTTTTTTCCTACACCAGGGCAGATGTTAGGACAAAAATCCTCTGTGATGTGCTTGCCTTGCGTACCTCTACCCCAACATTGCCAACCCCAGTTATTCAAATTCATATGAGACTTGGAACAACATTGGGGAAAAAAACAAAAACGAATTGCATTATTTTTTACTTGCCTTCTGATATTTAGCCTTTAGTAGGAAGCTACCAACCCCCAATTTATGTGTGATTAACAGTATTGCCAACCCCAAATGTCCAAAAGTCATGACTCAGACCTCAAAAAACCATGAAATTGGCTTTAAAATTATGAGATTAAAAATAACAAGTTTTGAGGGTTGATATTTCTTTTCTGGTTTCTGAGCCTTTAAGGTCCACTTGTTTCACGAGTTCAAGCTTTGCTTTGCAATTATGAAGGCTAGAAACTTTATTTTTTAAATGAAAGCAAATATCCATATGCGATTTCCTGATTCCAGCAGCTGGGGCTTTAGGAAAAGCAACTAATAGTGTGAGACTGTGGATAAAAGGGGGAGGGGCGACATCACTGGAGTATTTCACGTTAAAAAAAAATCAGTGTTAAATGCGTTCATAAAAAATGTGGCCTCTCTGCAGCCTGCTGGAGGAGAATTTGTTTAACCTCTCCTAATCATTGAACTGGAAGCTGCCATTCTGTCCATCCTCTCTGTTTTCTTACCTCATTCTCTTCTTAGCTACCTCACTGTACAATTAAGTTTCCTGACTCTCATGCCCCCTTCATCTCAGTTTTATGCTTCCCACTTGCAAGTCCACATTAATTTGTGCTTCTTGTAGTCTTTTTCACTACATTTTCTCTGCCCCTTTCCCCTCATTTCCCCCTCTTTTTTTGCCCCTCAGCCTTGCTAATGCATCCCTTCGGTCTTTCTTACACCCCACATTCACCTGTTCATGCAGACTCCCTCCTGCATTCCAGGTTCCCCTGGTATCTCCCCTCAGTCTCCAACCTGCACCCAAGCAACATTTTCTTGTCCTTTCAGAGTTTCCAGTCCCATTTCCAAACCACAGAGCCATTTTCCCTGAGAACGGTTGGGCTTCACTCACTTTGGAAACAATGGGAGATGGTGGCCTTCTTTAATAGGAGAAACATTACTCCCACATTAAAGGGTGGAAGAAAATGGCAGCCCCCTTAGCTGAGGATAGCCTTACTTCACTCTTTAATGGGAGATGGTGACCATTTTGAATGATGGCAAAATTTCACGAAATTGCTGCAAAAGATCATGAGCAACAACAACAAAATCTCCACCTCATTCAAGATCATCAATAAAATGATGATGAGAAAATTTTTATTTTTGTGTAGGTGCATGTGGGAGGATTGGGAAACATTCCCTCCCCTCCCCCCCCACCCATCCAACATTTTTCTCTCGCCTTATTGTGAATGGAATACTTAGACGCATTTGCGCACACAGTCCCCTTAACTCTTTTTTAATTGTCATCACATATTGGGGATTGAGCGGGAATGGAGGCTTGCAGCATTCCAAGGGCTGGCTATGTTAGTTGCAGCATGAATGCAATGTGTATTATTTTAGCTTTGGGATTAATAGTCTTTCAGCCTGCGCTGGGCAGAATTTGAAGTGAGCATAGTGATCCTCATGGTGAAGGAGAGACGGGTTGGTTATAATGAACACAAAGGAGAAACTTCACTGAGGTTACTAGACACCAACATGGTTTCTGACTTCCAGACTAATTAAATACAATTTGTGTTGCTGTGGATTAGCACACAAGCATAACAATAGCCACTGGAGTCTCTGAATGCTGACCCTTGCAACACGATAGAGCATTAATCTTTTGTAACATAATCTGTGTCAGGTGATTGGGGCTAGGTAATAAAGTTCAGTTTCTCTTGCGCGTGTTTGTGTGTGTTACGTTTATTACGGTTTTTACTTTCAAAAAGGGCAGTTTGGTATCTTATCCTTCTCTGATCCTGCAGCAAGTCTAACATTTTCTCTTATGTGCCAGTTTTATGGAAAACAGTAGAATCTGGAACTAAATGATTGGAGTATGAATGTGAGAGAACATGCCACCCTAAAAAGACTTTTTCATTCAAATTAATCAACATGGCTAATTTCTGTCTTTGGATATGTGTGTGGAAAGGGCAACTTTCTGAAGCCTTCATTCCTATTTATTATGTTTCCTTTTATATTTGTATGTTTTTCTCTGTGTACTCCTGAATGCGTATAAATAAAATATGCAGGAGGAGAAAGAGGTCAAAGCAATCAATAAAGAGAGTTATTAGTAACATGATACACATTATTTTATTACAGCTATATTTTCAGACAAAAGAAGTCCTTTTATAAGCAGTCCAAGAGAAGAATATAAATATCTAGCACAACTTCAATCATTCCTTTAAAAAAACAAACAAACAAACATGATCTAGAAATGTCCACGAAGCCTGAACATTAGGTATGATGGTGTGAAGGAAGCAACCATTGTAGATTTTAGAGAGGACTGTGTGTGTAAAGCAGAGGAACCTGATGTACATGGGGAATTAATGTAATATTTTCCAAATGTGGATATTCATCTTAGAGAATAAAATAGCGAAATGGATATAAAAGTCTGAGTGCTTGATCTTCAAAAGCGCTCAGTACCCCTATCTGGGGCCAGATTTTCAGAGTCCATCGCCTATTTAGGCACCTTAATGAAGTACCCAGATTTACAACGGTACTCCAAACCCAGCAATCCCTATTGAGGTGGGTGCTGAGCTCTTTGGAAAATCTGTCCTTTACTCTGTTCTACTGCTTAGTCCATTAGTGGACCCGTGAGAGATTTTCAAAAACCGCTGTGCATTGGCCTAACTTTGCTCCCATTGATGTCAAAAGGCATTTTACCATTGATTTCAATGGAAACAGCATTAGGCCAATGCTGAGCACTTCTTAAAATTCCACCAATATGATCTGTAATAATGGTGTTACCCTCAGCGTGAATTTCCTTTATTTATTTTATGTTAGAATCCGTTTCCTAATAGTTTGTGGGGGGACGGCCCCAAACATATTGATGGCTATTTTTTTCTGCTTTAATTAATCTTTTTTTTTTTTTTAAATTGACAGACCTATCTTGAAGGGTTACCACATCCAAGAAGTGATTGCAACCAGAAAGCATCCATTTGTTTTTCAAATACTCAGTAGTTCCAGAATTTAGGCTAAAATGTAGTTTAAATTAGCAAAGCTAATGGAGTACTCCAGATTTGGGTCTTAAACATCGCTGCACAGAATGAACAGAGCTGTACTTAAACTCTAGGGTAAGAGCTAATTGAAAAGAAACACAAAGAGCAGAAAATGCTGAGTTTGAGCCAAGAGTTTATGCTGACTCCTCCATCAGAACACAGTACAGGTGATATTTATTCACTCTGAAAGGTAAAATATATATGGGAATATAAAAGGTCCCAGGATTAATGAGTTTGCCTAGTCCAAAAATGTTGTGCTTATCCTTGAAAATGAAGAGATAAATAGATCACGCCACAAGAACCTCTATTATGTTGTTTAATAACAACATACATACTTCGGGTTTTTTCCATTAAAGGGTTCAGCTATGTTAAGAAATTCAGTAAATACAAGGTGTTTCATAGTTGCCATTTTATCTCATTCTAAGAGGCAAAATGATTGTAGTTAGATCAAAGTCCAGTCCATGCGTTCTAAAAATTAAATTCAAACATTTTAAAGTGTACAGATAATATAATAGCTGACAATACTTCAAGGCAAGTTATAATGCTGCACAGATTTTCAATGCGCTTGCAGAAAGAAAAGTTATTTTACAGTGATGAGTGCAATATAAAAGCCTACATACACAAAGAGAGCATAGAATTTTGAAAAATCTTAGCACTAAAAGCATTAAAATCCTTGTATCAATCAGTGTAATTGCTTCTGTCATCCTCCAGTTTAAGTAGTATCATTTTACAAAATCAAACATTTCAGAGATTTCCTGATGTCAGTCTAGTCATTCTGCATTTGACGATACACCTTCTGTACGAAATGTAATGTTTTAAATAGCAAATTAGCTCAACTATTCATAGTAGCTTGCCTTGGTATCTTACATAAGGAATAAGCTTTCTTGTGACTACAATTTTTTTGTGGTACATTCACATTTCTTCAAGATGGATTATTAGAGAACTGGTTGAAAAATGTTTTTGTAGAAAATGTTGACTTTTTCTAGGGGAGAAAAGACCCTTTTCTGCTAAAATGTTTTTGATGAAAACTCAAAATGTTCTGGGGAAAGTAATCACCTTTTTGTGGGAAAAAATAGTTTGTTTAGTTGAAGTCAAATGCAATTTTCTTTTGAAAAATATTTTTGATGGAAATTTTTGTGATCAGTCTTAATTATTAGTGAAAGTTTATCACCTCCCCTATCTTAACCTGTTTAAGTAAAATGAATGATACATTGTATGACATTCTGGTCCCATTAAAGTCAATGGGAGTTTTGTCTTTGGCTTCGATGCAGCCAGAATTTCACCCATAGGATACAATTCTGCATCCAGTATGCACTCAGATCTTCCACTGAAAGAATGAAAGCTAAAGTGTGCAGAAATGCAGGATTGGGCTCCTTGTGGTTAAGAAATTATATGTGAAACGGGGGCTTTTGGAACTTTTCATAGCACGGACCATGCCTTAACAGAGAGCCCCACAGCCAATCTCACATCCCATTCAAGATTGTATGACACCCTATACTAACTACAGCAATTGCTTACGTGGAAAAACAACTCTTATAATCAGTGCTTGAAGTGGTCTGAAAAAAGTGGGAGGTCTTTCATAATCACAGTCCAAGTAAATGTTTATGCACTTGATACACACAGTGCAAAATTTCTTTTAATGCATTTATGTAATATATGTATTTTTAGCTCAAAAAGCTATTTATATTTATGCTGGTTTTTTTTTTAAATCAGGCAACAGGTCTCATGCAAATATTAAAATACATCCTGTGAGTTTGGGAGAAAGGGCTATGGGGAGTGCAGTGAGATTCTGTGAGGTTTGGAGGATCTCTATGGGGGTACAGGGTTAGAGGTACATTTGGGATTGGGATCTCTCTGGGAATGAGGGTCCAATGAAATTCAGTTAGGATTGGGGCTTCTAAGATTTGCATGGATCTCTCTGGGGCTAGGGGGTTGGGGTACAGTGAGATTCAATGGTGCGTGGGGGGTGTTTCTGTGGTTGACATTTGGTGCAGTGGTTTCTGTGCAGTGACATTTGGTGCAGTTGGGGGGTCTCTGGGGACAGCGGCCTGGGCGTGCAATGAGTTTCAATGGGCTGTTTGGTCTTTTGGGTGTGTTTGGGAGTGCAAGGACATTCAGTGTGGTGTCAGGTCTTTCTGGGCACTGTGGTTCAGTGAGATTCACTGGGGTTTGGAATCTCTAGTGTTAAGGGTCTGGGCATAGGGTGAGATGCACTGCATTTTGTGGGATCTCTGGGATTTAGGCTTTCTACAGTTTAAAGGGTTTATCTGGAGATACAGGGCTGGGGGTTCAGGGAGATTCAGTGAGGATGGGGCTCTCTGGGGTTGATGGCTGTGAAGTGAGATTTGGTCAGGCTTGGGGCCTCTCTTGGGGTTAGGGGTAAAATGACAGTCATTGGAGATGGGAACTTTGTGGCTGGGTAAAGCGACAGTCAGTGATCTTGAGAGTCTCTTTGGGAATGAGGGTGCGGTGACATTGGGAATCCGGGGTTCTCTTTGAATCCTTGGGGCCTTTGCCGGGGGTGGTGCCTCTACCCTCCTACCCACCCAAGTGTTCCCCACCTCTGCTGCTGCTCCCCATTCTATCCCATTCCTCTGTGCTGGCATGGCAGCAAGCTTGTCCCTACATGGTGCTGGGCAGCTGGTGGAGCAGGGTCAATATCCCTTGCAGCTTACCCCATTCCCTCCACAGCTTCTAGGCTCCGTTGCACGTTCTCCTCCCACCCCCCTTCACTCCCTTCCTCCAGGGACACAGGCCACCTCTGGGTGCAACAGACGGGCAGACAAGGCAGTGAATAGGGAATGGCTGCCAATGGGCCCATGCCCTCTGGCAGAAGCTCTACTCTCCACAGCGATCGTCCTCAAGCTTCATAAATATCTTGTGGGAGTGTGGGGGGTCTGTGAGTGACACAGCCCCCCCCCCCCCGCACACACTAAGCACTGCTGTTAGTACAATTTGGTAATGGGAAATAAGGAAGACCCAGCACTTTGTGGCTAGCAAGTGCTCTTTGAGTTACAGTTTGAGAACCACTGTTCCAGAGTTGCTATTATAAAAATAGTTATAACAATGGTATAACTTAAAACAAGCAGAAAAGAAGCAATGTCATAGACCCATTTAAAAAGTGATATTTTCAGCTATCAAGTTTTACTTTTGTCTTGTTTGTTTTTAATAGACTTCATGTATTTTTAAATATTGAATTGTTGATCTTGATTACCTGTTACATTCAGATAATATCTACAAGTTCATAAAATGTGGAGCAAACAAAGTTATTTTGAGTATTTTAGTTTTTCTCTTGAATTCCAATTGTGTACATGTCTCTGTCATTCTGGATGGTTCCTATGGAGATGCCCTATGAATTAAAGAAAACGGTGTGCACATATATGGAATGATAGTTTGGTGTTATGAAGGTTTAATCAGCATTTGTTTGGGATGCTCGCATTACTCTTGAGTGGTGAAACCATTTATGAGTTAGGCAGGTCATCTGAAATTAGCTTCACAACTTTTATAGCATGCTATACCATCATATAATCTGAATATAGCATGTCTTTTACAGAATTTTTTTCTAGAAAACTAAGTTTTGTTATTACTATTTTTCATAACCCTCTGGAAAAGGTAGGCCAGTTTGGTAGCAAGATTGAGATTCTTGGCTTTGGAAAAGAAAATGGTAATATATTATCACCCTCTAAAAATTTGACCCATGTTGTTCCATGAATAAATCTGTGATTTTAATGTCCAGTATTTCAAAGCCTTCTAGGATTAAAAGCAAATCCTGTGTTCCCAACTAGGTGGTTGGAAATTTCTCCACTCCAGTGACATAAAGTTCCCATTTCTACCCCTCCCTGAATGGTTATAGGATAATGGAACTTAAGTTTGGTGGTGGACCATGGTTAAATGTTGCCCATAGTGCAGTTCAAACGAGTAATTTTAGGTGGAAATTCCATATTTGGGAGTAAATGTTTTCAGGTCTTTCTTTCCAACTATCAGGGCTAGACACTTTAATAAAAAAAATAAAAAGGTCAGATTTTCATGCAGTCTGTTGCTTCTGGACGCTGAGGTGTTGAGACAATAAAAACACCAAATCTGTTGAGATTCATGATCAGATTGCTGGAATTGGCAACACTGTGCATAACCCTTGGTCCAATTGTTTGAAATGATTTAATAGAAAGTAGCTATTGCAGCCTCTTTATGATCCTGTGTTTCTAGAAGGGGATGAAGATACTGGTGTTGCTAAAAGCAGTAATCCGTGCATTAGCAAAAAAATTTTCCCTGGGGATTTTTTTCATTTTATAAACAATGTAGCTTGCTTGTTTCTAGCACTGTCATGCAAAATGTGGAAATTATTCACAGAACTAAATATAACTTGCATGCAAAGCTAAATGCAAACAGGCCTAGAGTGGGAGGAAAGATTCAGCATTATTCATTTTAAATGCAAATGACTAAACCTGAGCAATGTAAAGAAGTGTTTTTTTTCCCCTCAGGTCAGAGAAATAGTATCCTGTTGACTAGGAGTCATAGGAAGTAATTAATTTTAAAAATGCAGGCAGGCAAATTATTATAATAATAATTTTATTTAATTGTTCTGAAAGACATTGGACTATACATGATGCACCTACAGCCTGATCTAGGGCTTGTGTAAGTTAATGTCAGCTTTTCCAATGACTTCAGTAGGCATCGGATGAGGTCTACTAATGTATACAAAAAACAACTTACAATTTGGAGATTCCTGTAGAAGTGTGTTAGATAGAGCATATCGACAGACATGGAATATAACTGAGTCATAATGAACTATCCAATTTATTTGAGCATAAGCTTTCGTGAGCTACAGCTCACTTCATTGGATGCATACTGTGGAAAATACAGAAGATGTTTTTATACACACAGACCATGAAAAAATGGGTATTTATCACTACAAAAGGTTTTCTCTCCCCCCCACCCCACTCTCCTGCTGGTAATAGCTTATCTAAAGTGATCACTCTCCTTACAATGTGTATGATAATCAAATTGATCACTTTAGATAAGCTATTACCAACAGGAGAGTGGGTTGGGGTGTGTGGGGGGGGAGAAAATCTAGATTTGTGCTGGAAATGGCCCACCTTGATTATCATACACATTGTAAGGAGAGTGATCACTTTAGATAAGCTATTACCAGCAGGAGAGTGGGGTGAGGGGAGAGAAAACCTTTTGTAGTGATAAACACCCATTTTTTCATGGTCTGTGTGTATAAAAACATCTTCTGTATTTTCCACAGTATGCATCCGATGAAGTGAGCTGTAGCTCACGAAAGCTTATGCTCAAATAAATTGGTTAGTCTCTAAGGTGCCACAAGTACGCCTTTTCTTTTTGCGAATACAGACTAACACAGCTGCTACTCTGAAACCTGTCATAATGAACTATGTGTGCTGTCTTTATTGGGATTTACCTTACATGTTTACAGCTGATTATTTGGTTCCCTTGACGCCCATACCAGTATTGTTCGCATTAATTTGAGTTATTCTTAAATCTTTTGCAGACCTTTTCATTAGTTAGTTTCACTCAAAACGTTTTCTCTAATCAAATAATCAAAGCATTAGCTTATGTAAGGATCATACTGACATGAACAGGGAAATACTAATTGAAAATCCACATTAATTAAAATGGCAACAAATATATTCAGCAGAGAATATAAGCCTCTGTATATATGGGTGGACAAGGAAGAAAATTCATTACATGATGCAGTTTATTAAACAAGTTTAAACCACTAGGTATCCAGAAATTCCAGTAGCTGTCTGCTTGGAATTAGAGAAGGAAAACATTCATTTGGTATTTTCAATCCCACCAATCTTGCTGTTAGTCTTATTTGGGCTGTAAGAGCTCCTTTGAGAGAGAGTTTGAGAAGCTGAAGTGGCTGCAAGCATCTGATTCCTGAGAGAATGTTTCCTGAATCAGTCACATTATTGAATTGAAGGTTTCAGGAAGTGCCACTGGTAGAAAATATCTAGGTCTGGGGGAAACAAAGAAGCAGGGTGCAGATCATTCAGTGTTCTGTGGTTTTTTGCTCTGATGTTGGCACATTTTGAAACAAGATTTTATGAGACTCTCCCAAAGCTCTCTGTGTGTATATGCAAATGTGATTTTTAACATCATGATGAGCATGGAGAAAAATGTCCTTATTTCTGCAATAGAAAATGGACATGGATTGGGGTGCAGTAGCTATTGCCATGTTTCCAAAATGCGGACTTTCCATTGGACTAGATGATGTACAAACGTGTAAGTAGATTTGATCCTTTCCCCAAAGAGTTTACAGTCAGGATTTCAAACCTTCACTGTCCTTGACAATGAGGATGTTTAATCTAAATAGTGGAACAGGGATACCATAGCTAAGTAGTCTTCTGCAACCTGCCTATATGACCTTCACAAATATGAATCTCTGTTTAGAGAATCTCTGTGAAGTAAGGAAGTAATCATCCCATTTTATAGATAGGGAAACAAGGCATAGAGAGATTAAGCAACTGTCCAAGGTCACATGAAGTCTGTGGCAAAGCCATGGATTAAACCCAAATCTCCTGATTTGCAGTCCAGGTCCTATCCCTTCCTCTACAGACTTTTGCTATGCCAACTTATTTATCATATCTTAATGAGCGAGGAACTTATTTGACTTGTTTGTGCTTTTTATGAATTTTGTTGATGAGTTGATGTTGTAAAAGTATAAAGCTGAAGTTTTATATCTTAAAGAATATCTGGGACTATAGATGCATTTCTTTCAGTTTTAGTTTATTCTTTCATTATGTGTCCCACTATATCCAGGGCAGAAATATATTCGACTTTGGCCAAATTATGCAGTCCTCAATTAAATAAAACTCCCTTTGATTTTGCCTCTTATCTGAAAACTGTCTGTATAAGTAGCAATCTACTGATTATTATTATAAATGATTTGCTTTGCAAATTGCACATAAAACAACATAAAAATGTTTTAGGAACATTTTTAAGTCAATGGGTGTTTTGCCTGAATAGGATGGTAGGACTATACTCCTAAAGTTTTATCTGTTGACAGCAAAATAAAGTCTGTAAATTAATGCAGATTTCATGCTTAGGCATTTTCAAACACTTTCGTCATAAATTAGGAGTAAGGTCTGATAATATTCTGCCAGACGTTCCGTTGCCTCTAGGAGTCCTATCTTTAATGATGCATACGTTATTTACATATGAGAATTTTCAGAACTTGGAAGTGCTTTAATATGTGTTAGATACTTGAGTTTAATTGCATATTATATAACCAGATATTGCTTTGAGTGTTTTTACAATGAATTAATTGTGAGACCCAGTTATTATTGGTTACACATGAATGTGTAATGATTCATTTATTTAAACATGCAGGTTTCCACCCCATATGATGGACTTGAAAAGGATTAATTTGTAAAATTGTTGCAAGGCCTGTTTAACACCGAATTCATAACACAGGCCATCAGTGGAATATATTTTTAATTAAGGGATTATAGACGAATTAGTAGTATTATACTACATGTGAGCTCAGTAATCACCATTCACATTTTAATCGTTCTATATTTCAGGTAAAACATTATGAATGTATCTGAATTCAGTTAGACCCATTACTGATTCTTTCTTGTGTAAATTTAGTAATTTAAAATGAAGGTCTAAGAATGATCTAATCCTTTGATGATACCTTATATTCATTGTATGTGTGTTGGTTGTGGATTTCCATTGAAAAAGTTCTCACTATATTGTAGCAATTATAATTCAATCACAAGCCTATTATGTACTAATTTTGTATTGTGCCACATTTTAAACCCCAGTCTTGTACATCCTTCTCTTGTCTTCTCTTTCTGTCTTGAAGCCCCTGACATCATACAGCAAAATCTCTCAATTTCCCACTCTTCCTGATAAGAATGGGGAGTTGATCCTGCAATCATATACTTAGATAAAACTCCTACTCAAGACAGTGGAAGTTCTACCTTCTGAGTAATGAGTTTCAGGATCAGAGCCAGAATAAAAAATCATGTAACTGTCCCCTGGATAAGCCCACTACAGTGTTGCCAGCACAGAGTGCCCAAGGCAAGCAACAGCTGGGTTCGTTGCCCGGTGTGCATCGTGCCAAAGACCACAACGGGGTGGAGAAGCAGAGAGATTTATTTGGAGCTCCAAATAGGGTGCAGGGAGACTGAGCTGTCTCAAATCCTGCAGCAGTGCAGCAGATTCCAGTATACATTTTATACCTTTGCGTATTTCACTACACAAGCTTATGCAACCAATTACCTGTTGTCTCATACAATACCGTAGCCAATCAACTAAAGCAGCCAGTTGTGTTTTTCCTCAGTAGCATTGCCCGAGCCTTGCCTTATTTGGTCCTATTTGTTATTGGTTTTTGCTAAACATTTCTGCCTTATCTGTCTGTTTCCCAGGCCAAAGCTGGCCTTGGCTGGCGAGCCGTGTGCAAACCTGTCTGTTTGTATGCTAGCTTCCTCAGAGTTATGCAGGATCACAGATGGTTCAAGGACCAAAGGGGCCTTGGTTTATCCGGGCCTAGAGCAGGAGGGCTTCCTCGACACTCGTGGTCTTCTACCCTCCCGAGTTACCTAGTGTAGTGCCCAGTGTCCCCAACAACAACAAATAGCAGCTTTGATGTTTCAGTGCAGTTATGCTGATTGCTGGCTCCCAATGGCTGCTATCAGGGCAAATCCTTGGTATAGAGAATGCCTTGGAGACTGCTCCACATCAGTGTTGAGCTATAGGGGGAAGCTACAGTTTCTTTTAGGAGTATCATTGCAGAAGGAGCACTAGGTATGGGACTTCAAAGAGAAACCACCACTTCCTCCTTGAACCCCAACATCAGTGGCCAAGTAGCTTTTCAGTTAAACTTCACTGTGAAAGAAGGGGGGATAAGGCAAAGGAGGAGAATAGATGGGGGCAATAGGGTAGAGGGAAGAACAGCAGGGAAGTCAGTTTTAAATTGTACCTTCTCCCCCAACCCAGGCTACTCTTTCTGAAAAGGGTCAGCTCCAGGCTACTTCAGTGTCTCTTCCTATTGTTAAAACTAAATGGGATCCCTAATTTAGTTTTATAAATAGAAAATGGCTCTATGGGCCACAGACTTGTTGATGGTGCACCAGAGGAGATGGTGGTTGGCAGGGGAAAGAAGTAGGAATTGAAATAGTTTATGTAACCTCAAATAAAATAAACAAGCATTGAAAATCATGTAAGACTAAATATGTTCAAAACAAATGGTATTTAAAACTTTACCCTTGTCTCGTCAACTATGAACTGTTTTTCATAGTGGAAAAACACTTTGTATATCTCTTCAACACCCCCAGAAAAAAATGAGTTAGTTATACAATAATAGTAATAAATTGCATCAGTGTATATCTGTAGTCACCTGAGGATTGTACCAACAGCCTATGTATATCCCTGTGTGGCTTAATGTATTTTCAGATATTGTGGATGAAAACATTATGGGACTAACCCAGCTGATCTAAACAACATAAATAGCCCTGTTGATGACAGTTGCATTACTTGTCTGAAGAAGGCCAACAGGATTTGTCTCTGTGTCTTGAATATTTCAAACTACAAAGAGGAAAATATGGATTAGCTGATGACCAAGCAAACCTGAGCAAACATGTACCCAAATTCTGGCTAACTGTCTACCTCTTCTTTTTGAAGCTGCTTGTTGTTACCCAAACAAACCCTGCTCCACCAACTTTTGAAGTTAATGGGGGCTACTCAGATATTTAAGGTTAAGCAGATGCCTAGGTGCCTCGTTAAATAATGACCTAAAGGTACATAGCAGGAGGAGCAGGCATTTTTGACAATTTCCTAAATCTGTCTGTGCTCTGCTTCCTCCCCAGATCTGAAGAAGAACTCTGTGTAGTTCTAAAGCTTGTACTTTCCACCAACAGAAGTTGGTCCAATACATGTTGTCTCACCTACCTTATCTCTGTGCTCCTATGAACATGTATTGTCCACATTCTCCATTACATCCAAGCTGTGCTAGGATGTAGTGGGCCGTGGTTGCTGTTAGGAACCAGCTCTGACTCTCTGCTCCCTGGTTGTTTGGTCCCAATGGATGTTAGGTCCCTTGTTGTTCTGCTCCAACTTTCACCACCCCGGATCAGGCCATAATGGGTTTTATGTTGGTATGGGATCAAGTGTAATGAAGCTTTCCCTTCTATGTCCTTGCCTCTACTGTGCATTACCTCCAAACTTGCCCTCACACGCTTCCTCCTACCCTTTTCACTGAGAGAATGAAAATTATACACTGGAGAATCCAGCCCATATATGCTCAATGGTAAAAATCCATATTTAAATTGTTACATTTTAAAAACCCATTTTTGTGATGAAATAGAACTATACTTTTTTCCATGTCTGCATTCTCCGCATTATCACAAGAATTAGTGAAAATTGTCAGGGTGACTTTTGAGTGCATGATTATAGGTGCACGGTGCACATGACATGTTTGGAAAGGAGAAGAGAAATTAATAATTAATAGAAACTGCACACACAATTATTTCCTTTCCCCACCCCAAACAATTAATTAAGTAGTGAGATCTTTCAGTGAAAAATTAAAATGAAATAAATACAGAGAACATTAGACAAGCATATAATGAAACTTTCATTTGTTCTTAATATAAGCTTGTTAGAAAGCAGCTATTGATTAAATATTATCCGTAACTCATTATCATTTACAATATATATTATCCACCATTTATAAACTTCTTTTCTAAATGTACAAAACAATAAAAAGATGAGAGAAAAGAGTTCATAAAGGATTTGGTGATATTAATTCAACAACATCAAAACATTCTTATATGTAACGTATATAAATGATTGAAATTGCCTCTTTTTTAAAATGTGAAAACTACAAGCACGTTTAATTAAACAATCATTACCAGAAGAAAAAATGGGAATAGCAAGAGGACTGTTCCTGGTAGGCAGATGCAGATTATTTTAATCTAGATACAGTGCAGGACATTAAATATACAGGTGCTAAAACAACAGACTTGCTAAACTATCAGTGAACATGTTTGCTGTGAGTGCATTCAATCTCATTTTTACCTCTTGCAAAAAGACCCCCAGGAAATAAAATCCATTACAGTACATACTTCCGCACAAAATTCATGCAACCTTCTCTATGTTCTGTTTAAGCACTTTTTCACCATCTGCTCTGCTTGGAAACATTCAGGTATGTTTGCTCATATATTATTCTAGTATTGATGTGTAGTTTGTCAAATCTGTACTATAAACAGCAATAATGTGTGACAGAAATCCCAGCTGGATTGATGATGCCCAAGTAATAATCATTACAGAACAGTTAATTGTAGTTTTTTATACCAGACAGAATGCAGAGAATATTCTGATTCAAACATAATTTTGTAGTGCACTTATCTCATGTACTTTCAAGGTTGACCATTAAGTTATTTGGTATATGTTATGCCATATCACAGACCTTCTGTGCACTTAATGTTTATCTTTGGGGCTGAGGTAATGATTTCTTGTGGAATCACTAGCTTCTGCTGTCTGCATTTCTATGGGTTCTCGCAGTGTGATGGTGGTAGACAAATTCTCCTAATGGCGGTAGGAAGCTCTGTAATTCAAAAGCTGTGATGCTTTTTGACTGTTTCGTTTTTGTGGGAAGGGAACATAAGAGCTGAAATAACTACCCAACATTCAACTGGTATGTCCCTATTTTAATAATAATCTCATTGGTATAACAGTGTCCGGTGTGTACTCTGACTCTAAAACTCAGGACTCTAAAACAGTCCTGACCATTGTTTTATTGGGTTAACAGAGTTAATGCTAATTTAGGAATACATCATAGAAGGTGTCCTTGTAGCAGAACTGATGACCTCAGTATGAAAGGAGCAGGGATGTGGGCCACATAAAGGGTGCGCACCATTCGGGTGTGTGGATTAGACATAGATAGACTGTAGCAGGGGAAAACCTTGTGAGTCCTTTGCTACACAAATATTTCACCCCCCTCCACCAAGGATAGGGGTCGTGTAGAGGATCATGAAGCCTAGTCGAGTGCAGAATGGTTCTGCATCCTCTCTGCAGCTTTTCTGCTACTTAAGCACCTGCCAGCTTGCAGTCTCACTACTTGGGATAGGCTCAGGGTTCAGCCTTTATAACATTGCTGTTATAATTGTAATGTCACTGCCTTCCCTTCCTCCAGTAGCACGTGACCTCATTTTAGCATTGAAGATCATGTGGGTGAATGTGTGGATGCATTCAGTAAGAGGGAGCTGATAGGAGAATTGTTGCCAGTAATGATAATATCAGAGTATGCTATTGAAAGGCAAACAATCATGTATCCTGTTCTGGAAATAATTTGGATAACCTATCACAAGGATTCACATTGTTTTACATATACACTTTAGTGACATTCTGTATTTTGAAACACATATAATGATTTTTGTTTAAACATGTTGCATGACTATTTTTGACTTTACAAAATGAGTGGCACAAAGCAGACTTAACAGGACTGAGGATCTGGATCACTAATTATAGATAAGGTCCTGAGAAAATTGCTGATTTTTATTTTTAAATTCATGGCAGCCTTATCGGTAAATGTTTGTATTTCACAGGGTTTGCAGGGCTGCTGAGTCCCCCTCCCTCCAAACTGCTTCAATTTTCCCAACAGCAGGAAGGCCACAGCTGCCCTTGGGCAGTCTGGTCCCATCCTGGGGGGGGGATGGGGAAGTGGTGGCCAGTCCTGTCCCAGGAGGGAAGGAAGGAGGGTGGGCTGGGGTTTGAGACACTAATGGCCAGGATGACAAACACCACCTGAATGAGCAGCGAGAGGCAACTCAGTGTGCAGATGAACCATGTGGCTCTGACTGGTCTGACCTGGGACAGGAATTTGGGTCTGACACACTCCATGCTTAGCTCCAGCCCAAGCCACCATTGCTGCTTCCCGTCCAGCTGGTGGGAAGAGAGAACCGATGATGACAGCCTGGTGATTCGGAAACCTGGCTTGCCCTGCCTCACAGCAGCCCCCACAGGCCCACCAGCTATCAAGGAGTTGAGACCAGTATCCATACACCAGTAGGGCAGGGCCCCCTCACACACCTGCTCCTGTTTCAAACAGTAGCAAGTCTGGCTACTATGCTGGTCACAGCACGGGGGTGGATCCTGGTCTCAGCTCCTTGCCAGCCAGCGCTCTGGTGTCTGCCCCAGGCCTGTGCGGGCTGCTGTGGGGTGGGCTAGGGTTCCTAGTCACTGCATTGTCAGCACCACCCCCTTCTTCCTGCCAGCTGGACTGAAAGCAGCAGTGGGGGCCTGGACTGGAGCTGAGCATGGAGCACATCAGGATAGGATTGTCTGTGCACACCCCACTCCCGGGATACATCTGGCCTATCCCCTGCCCATCTTCCTTCTGGAACTA
Source organism: Lepidochelys olivacea (assembly GCF_965140295.1). Lineage (NCBI taxonomy): Eukaryota > Metazoa > Chordata > Testudines > Cheloniidae > Lepidochelys > Lepidochelys olivacea. The sequence continues at coordinate 60,984,974 of NC_140418.1, read as the reverse complement.
CTCTGCTAACTACCCCATGAGCCCCTGTGGCCTCATCAGGGAGGTGGAAGCAGGGATGGGTGCTTACGCCTTGGAAAAATTGCAGTATTGAGCTAATTTTACAATTTCTGTGCAGTCCATAAAATCGTGATTTATACAGGCTCTTAATGATCTATAATATGTTGGATGTTTTTATACAGTTCTATCTGTACCTCTTCCCCAGCCAATTTCTATCCAGGTTGCTCCCAGTGTTGTGCAAGTAGTCCTCTTCAGGTTTGGGTGCTGCCTCATACAGAATGTTGGTGAATTGAGAGGGCTCAACGAACTTAAATATTAAATACTAGATTTTTAAACTTTTTGGAGTAAAATCATAAATTAGAGCTATCCAGGAAACATATTTCAATCCTGCAAAAATTTTTGAGATTTGAAAATATTTTCCTGTCTCCAATTGAGATAAAAAGTCAAAATATTGAAAATTTTCCTGATCCAAATATCCCCCCAAATTTTGGTTAGGGTCAATCAAAACTGACCAGAAATATTTGGTTTGTTTTGATTTCAACCATTTTTCTATTTGTGCCCTACTAAGCTTAAAATTCAAAATGAAAAGTCATTTCAAACTAACAATTTTGTACCTTTTAAAAAAAAAATGAGTTGAGAAACTTTCCCATGGAAAGTTTCTGTTTTGATGAATCAGCATTTTTGCTGCAAAACATTTCATTGAAAAATTCCCAGCCAACTCTGTTAGTAGTAATATTGTTGTACATTTTAGTATAGTGCATTTTGTATTTCAAAAGCAAATGGGAATTCTTATATGTAGTGTGCATAACCACTTTAACAATGTATTATGCTATACTTAGTTGCAATTGAGAAGATTCATAATCCTTGTGTCTTTGATATTTACCTTATTCACAAAAATGAGAGCCATCTTTTCTGGTTTCCATTCTGTTGCTTATTTACCAGTTCCTTATAAACTTCTGACCTTAGAAACCTAGGGAAAGAGTCCTTGGCCATGAGACTATAGATCAGTCTCTGAGCATCATCAAAACATTTCAGGGTTGGTTCTGAGATATTCTGTGAAATGTGGTCTCTGGTAGCGAAGTCAATATTAATCTGTGGAAGTAAGGTGTCATAAAATTAGTTTAAATTTTACTGGAGAATTGAAGTTTGTATTCGTGAGTGGTGCAAATACTATTTGAATTTTTTCTCAGAATATGCTCTCTGATGCAAACTAGCATGTAGTTAGTGCCTTTATTTTCTAGTCTATTGAATATTAGTTTATTTTGGCTCCCTGGGCTTAAAGAGATCCTATCACTACAGAAAGAAGTTAAAAATGCTTTTGATTATCTAAGTGTAGATCAAGGCAAGAAATTCTAGCTCTTTATAATACCAAAAGGAAAGCATTTGCATTTCCTTTCAGAGACCTGCCCTTTGCAAAAAATGTTCTATAACACACACAACTCAATCAACCAAGATACCTTAATTCTCCAGCCATTCTAGGGCTATCTGAATGTTAACTATTAACTAAAGGGAGTTCTGTTCTCCCCATGAATCACAGATGTGTAACTTATTAATCATAAAGGAAGTAATAAGAGTCTTTTGAGGTGAAAATAGACTCCCTACTTGTTCTTTAATTGGCTAATTATTAACAATAATAATAAAACTGTGGTCCATGAGAGCAGGATGAACACACAGGATTGCCTCTGGGAAGGGTGTAATGCAGTGTTCAGCAACATTTACACCCGTGTACCTGGACCAAGATACAAATGGTCTGCTCAGAGTTGTGTAGTATATGAGGGGGTGCTCATTCTGTGTGGGCACATAGACCAAGTCACTGTCTAGTCCATAGTTAATGCACCATTACACCCACAGAAATGTAAAATTAGACCAATAAAATGGATTGATTTTATTATCTGCTGAATGCTTGATAGGCCAGGGACCAAACTGTAGTTGAACTACACACAATAGCTGAATAATTTATCTGCTTCTGAATCTGGATTGATAAACTGTTTTTCTGTTTATGAAAGCATGTATTTTATCACAATTTGGTGCATTCCTTGGATTTATCAGTGTGAAGATTTATTGATACTTTTATCATCAGGCAGGTATTTTTCTCCAAATATTTATGAAACTATTATTTCTAATTTTCCATTACAGGAATAGAACTTTTATTTTTAAAACAGTTAACTGTTGGTGACTTACACTCCTCCAGCACTCAGAATGGGTCACTGTCACCTGACAGCCACTGGAGAGAATAGACCAGCAATATTACTTGACCAGAACCCGCATCCCCAAATAATCATCTCTCCTGTCACAGAGATGGGCCACAGGGCTTGGGAGTCAGAAGAGTGCCAGGGTCTCTGTCCAGTAGGGGAAGTGCATTGGGCTCTGTGTTCTGGGACTCCTGTCTGGGTGGTATCACCTAGCTAGGGCTGTGTTGAAATCATGGAGGCCAAAACTCATAGGATGCAGTGGGCAGGGAGTGGGGACGAAGTGTGCCTGGTGTCATGTACTCCTTGTAAACAGTACAATACCATCTAACATTCTATTACATCTCCCCTTTAAGTTTTTTATATTTCTACCATTTTACATAATCATGTTATCTTTAGAGTTCAGTAGATCAGTCTGTTAAGTATCTCTGAATCATACTGGTTTTCTAATTATAAAACTCAAACATATTTCAACATTGTCCCCGGCTGTCCATTAGTTTCAATAACTGGCTATGTTCCGTGTCTGCCATCTGTAGAATTTGCTTGTTCTGATTATTTTTTAATGAGGAACAAACTGTAGATGTTGAGAGTTTCTGTTGAACTCTCCACTGTCTGTCTCAATCATATATGGTTTAGGTAATTAATTCTTTTTCTTTGTGACAGCTGGAATTGTCTATCCTTTTTCTCCATCCACTTTGACACAAACACGGATGCCAGGTTCTAGATCTGGTAGTTCTGAGAGACATCTGTTATGAAATTTGTTTGGAAGCTCTTTTTTGTCTTTTTATCTGATTTGGCTTCTCTCTTTCTGTCCGGCTACTTTGGAGATAGACTCTCTTCCAAAGTTGGAACAGTAGTTCTGAGTTGTCTTTCCACCAGGAGTTGTGCTGGACTATATCCAATAGCTGCTGTTGGTGTTGATCTACAGCTCAGAAGAGCGAGGAATGGATCTTCCTGTTTCAGGATTTTCTTGGCTGTCTGTACAGCTGTCTCAGCATCTCCATTCACTTGTAGGTTGCTAGTAATACAATCAAAATCATATTTCATTCAGAATTATTTGAATTCTGCTGTATGAATTGCTGTCCGTTGTCCATCACTAGTTGTTCTGGAATACTGAAATGAGCAAAAGTGCACTTCAGTTTCTCAATAACACTGTGATATGTTATGTCTTTTCAATACATTATTTTTATATACTTGGAAAAATAGTCCACTACAACCAGGTAATGATGTCCTCTGAAATCACACAAATCTGCAGCTAGTCTCTTCCAGGTCTGTCTGTGGTAGAGGAGGGTTTATTAAAGCTTCTTTATGTTGTTTTGGTCTATTAGTTCTGCAACTTTCACATGTAGACACTTTATTCTTTGTCTTTGCTGATGCCCGGCCACCACACTGCCTGGTTGACCTGTTCATGGTATTTAGTTAATCCTTGATGTTGTTCATGGATGAGGTTTAGAATTTCACCTCTCATTTTGTTTGGAACTACAGTGTAATCACCTTTAATCATTAGTCCATCTGGCTCACTTAATTGTCCATGTACTGCAAACTAGGCTCCTCTCACTTCCTTCATGCTGTTTAAGGCCAGCTGGCCCAAGTAGCTAATGTAACTTAGAATGTCTTGAAGCTGCATGTCTGCCAAGATTGTTTTTTTGTACCTGGTGTAGTCTCTTTTCTGATACTGAGACTCTCTTATCCATAGCATCCATGTGTGCCCTTACATCATCTTCAAGATCACAGGTGATGCTGGGCTCTGGAACTGTGTGTCTGCTACTACCTGATTTTTGCCAGGAACACAAGTAGCAATTGGGTTAAATCACATTAACGTTATTGATAGATGCTGGCATCACAGTGGTGCTTGATCCCAGTCTTTTCCATTGATGGGAGTTACAAGTGGCTTATAGTCTGTTATCAGTGTAAAAGAATCCAGTCCATACAGCTATTTGTAAAAATTCTCACATATCCTAGGCTTGCCAGACACTCCTTTTCAATCTGTGCATATAGTTTTTCTGCTTCTATGAGTGTGTGAGAGCAAAATGCAACTGGCTTCCATTCAGATCCATGTTGTTGCAATGATACACCACCTGCCCCATAGCTGCTTGCATCTGGACTGACCATTGTGGGTTTGGTCACATCACAGTACTTGAGTACTGGAGCTGTTGAGGTAATTTCTTTTACCTTTCTGAAGGCAATTTCTTGATTTGACCCCCATAGCAAAGATGTGGATTTTAAAGGTTCATTCGGTGGTTTTGTCACTATAGAAAGGTCATGTAGGTATCGACCAAAATAATTTACCATCCTCAGTATACGTCTCAGTTCAGGTACATTTGTTGGTGCATTCAATTCTCAAATAGCTTTTACTTTCTCAGAGCTACGACTGATTCCATCTTGGTTCATTGTCTGTCCTAAAAACTCAATTTGAGATATTTGGAAAATGATTTTTTCTTTGTTTAGCTTCAGTCCAGACTGACTGATTAGGCTTAGAACTTTACTAAGGGTTTTGTTGTGTTCTTCCATCAAAGGACCCATATATTAAAATATCATCCATGAAAACTACAACTTCATTTGTGTTTCTTAACAGTTCTGCCATCTTTCTTTGGAAAATTTCAGGTGCACTGGTAATCCCAAAAGCTAATCTTCAAAAGCAAAATCTCCCAAAGGGTATGATGAATGTAGCCAGTTTAGAACTCTTTGGCTAAAGGAAGTAGCCAGACTCTGTTTGAGGCATCCAGTTTGGAGAATACTGTGGCTCCTTTGCTTTGGGGAGGAAGTCATCCATTGTGGGAGGATCTGTTTTTCTCTCACAGCTGTTTAATTAAATCTTTAAGATCCATACAGATTTGTATTTTTCCATTTTTCTTTATAAACAGGATTACTGGAGCACATGGTGTTCGTTCAGATTTTCTCAATAATGCCTATCTGCTCCATTCTCTTTAATCTAGTTTCTACGTTATGAAACAATGGGATATGAATCCTGCAAGGTCTATGCACATTATATGGTTCAGCATTGTCTTTTAAGGTTATTTGTACTGGATCTCCTTTTAAAAGCCCAATATCTCCAAATATTTTGAGTTCTCACACCTTTTTCACTAGGCCTGCCATGATGTGTCTGGTTAGATTGTTGATCTTTGATCCTTTGATCATGTACATTCTGAATGCAAAACTTTTGTCTTCGTAAATTGTTTCTGTGGTAAACTGGCACATACAGTTCAGATTAGCTCCGGAGCTAGTCAAGGAGATATCAGGTAATTTCAGCTCTGGGAGAGATTATAGGTGATTGTAAGTCCCTTTTGAGAGGATGGTTACATCTAATACTTAGTCATTTAAAAGTTAATAACCTTTCCATGAATATTCAGTTTCACTTTCCAGGCAGGCTATGTGTCACCACATGTGATAGATCCCAGAAACAATGGCTCTTGATTGTCTGAAATATTAGTCAACTCCCTGACTGCCTTGGTATGGCAAACAGCTGCAAAATGTCCATATTTTGTGCATTTATTACATATTTCATGTTTAGCATGACATGCATCTTAAGCTATGAATTTTTCCAAATCCTCTGCATTTAGTCTGAAATTCTTGGTAGCCTGGGACTCCCTCATAGCCTCAGGGCTTCTGTATTAATGATTTTTAGCTCTCATGGTGTGTCTGTTTATAGCTTCTAAGCTAGTTTCAGGTTTTTCAAGTTGCTCCTGCCTCTTCTTCTGCTGTTTGACTAGTTCAGACTGTTTTGCTAAGGGGGTAGCAGTTTGTAGATTTAAATCTGTCTTTAATTGTAGTTCCTGTGAAATGCTTTTATCTCTAGGTTCAATGATTAGTCTGTCTCTGATGTTTTCATGTTTTGCAGTCCCAAAATCAGAGTTTTCAGCCAAAGTATGCAGAACTCTTATAAAAGAGTCAACATTTTCTCCTGGTTCTTGAATTCTCTGATGAAAACATGCTCTTTCATAAGCCACATTTCTCTGAGGTGTAAAGTATGAAATCAAAAACATACAGAAGCCTTTCATAATAATCTTTGTGACAATCTTCAGTAAAGGCAAAAGATTTAAAGATATGCTTTGACTGCTTCCCCATAGCATAAATTAAAGAAGATACCTGAATATCTCCAGTTTCCGGTGGAGTTTTGTAGCAGTTCAAAATATTTCAAAGTACTGCTTCCAGTCTGTCCATTCTAAAGTTCCTTGAAAACGGAATTTCTCAGGGGCACTGAGAAGTGGCTTGTTGATTAGATTGATCCCGCAATATTTGTTGCTTTGTTCTTTCTGTTTGCAACCTTGTTGCTAATTTTCTTCTATTTGTACTCTCCTCTGGCACCAGTTAGACTACCTTTACTTCTGACATAATGTCATGTGCTTCTTGTACTGAGTAGGCTGCAGGGCTGCTACTAGAATGTCAGACTCTTGCACCAGATATGGACTGGGTACAGAGTTTCCTTCTTAGAGAGCCACACCAGAGATGTGTTCACTAAAAGATACTCTGTTGCACTGCTAGGAAGGATGGCTGTTGTGAGCTTAATGAAAGTATGTTACACATGACACCTCCTAGTGAACAATATAATACAGTTTAGCATTCTGTTACATCTGGCACTCAAGGGGGGCAGCAAGCAGGGGCTGCTCAGTGAGGGTAGGTGCCCTGTATTCATGGGAGGCAGCAGGCAGGTGGTTGGGGAATGTCTGGAGGAGAACAGTGTGCGAGGTTCTCAGGAGAGGCAGTTGGCAGGGACTGTGGGGTGCCCGGAGCAGGAAGGGAGCATAAGGTGGTGGGGTGCCTGGGGATAGTGGGTGAGAGGAGAGAAGTGCCTCAAAGGGGAGGAGGGTATCTGGTACTCACAAGGGGCAGCAACCAGAGGAGAGAGGGTGTTGAAGGGGTGCTCAGTACTCACAGGGGGCACCAAGGAAGAGGTGCCTGTTACTCACCACAGTTTAGCAGTTAAGGAAGCCTTCTGTTCCTTGTGGACCTGTTGCTGCAAAGGTCAGGTCAGGTGGTCTTTGCTGCCAGGACCCAGCTCTCTGCTAATTTTGCTTACTAACTTCAGAGCAGCGCAACCAACCAGAATATCCGTCTTTGCAACGGCACACCATGCCATCTGGCAGGGACTCTGCATGGAGGGACCAATCCACCATGTCTCCTTCCTGATTGAGGAGTTGGGTCCAGGGACTTCTAGCATGTCCAAAATTTGGGTGAAAATTAGTAAAAGTCAAATAATTTTTTTTAAACTCAGGAATTTTTTGGGAAAAATGGGTAAAAACTGAAAATGAAGGACCTTATATATAATGTAGTCTTAAAGGACATTTTAATGTTTTGTTTTGCTTTTAAAAAAAGTAAAGTCTGAGTGTTACTTTATCTCATGCAGAAGAAAGGACATGTCATAAAATAATTTTTAAAAAGGGGGATTCATGAGCAGATAAGTACTAAATTAGAGGCCCTGTCATTTAGTTACTCCTACTTGGCGCTACTAGCATTTTATTATAATAATATCCTTTTTGCTATCATCTGCAGTTTCAGCTAGATAATTTCACTCATGGTTTTCATGCTCCAAATTCAGAGGTATTGAGTCCCTGCAACTCTCATTGACTTCAGCAAGACAAAAATTATAGGATTTGGCCTATCATTTTTGTAATATTGTTTGTAATAATAATAATATAAAAGAGCTTTGATCAGTCATAAGACATCAGGACATTCAAAACACTGTCACTATCAAAAGCAGAAGGATCAGTGCAAAGGCCACGGAGGGAGCACACATCATAAGGTAATTAATTCACATATTTCTTCATTCACACAAAACATTTTCTTTCGTGATCAAATTGAACATTGTGGAAGGAATATTTCAAAGGGACTGTTTCAATATTCATAACATCAAAAATCTCTGTTAAAGGAAATGAACAAATAGTAGCCAGTAGCGCACTTTAATTTACTTTGTGGAAGGAATGTAGTTTATCGTACCATAAAAAGCATATTGTCAATGAAAAGCAAAGAAAAGTAAATGCACAGCCACTATTGCCAACCCCAACCTTTCAAAAATCATGAGATTGGCTAAATAATCATGAGATGCTAATGTAAACTAAGACATTTGTGAGGGTTTTTATGTGCCTTATGGGTTTTTGAAGCTTTAGGGGGATGCCACCTGCTCCCAAAGTGTGTGAGAGCTTTTAAGGGTCAAAATTCAGCCTCAGATATACATGCAAAAATGTTTCCTTCCCCTGATTACTCAGAGAGGGCTCTTCTTGCCCTCCTCCACCCCTAACATGAGGGAGCTGCCATCTAATCTCTCTACTACCCCATCACTATCACTCCACCTTCTTCAGCCTCCCTTTACCCTTCATTAGAATTGCAGAGGAAGTCTGCTTCTCCCCCACCCCACCTGCCAGTGTCCTGCTCCTCCCACATTCTGCACATGAACCTTTTATAGGGTCTCTGATGCTCCTCACAGTCCATTTCCTAACTCTCTTGTCTAGGGTGGGAGCCATTTTGCCTGTGGGAGGTGGCAGCCACATTTATTACAGGCAGCCTCACTTCAGCAAGCAGATAGACTGTAGGGAAATTGCCATCATACTCTTTTCAACCCCCTTGAGAGTAATGGGACAGTTATTCCGAGTAAGGGAAAAATCACGAGTTAACATGATGAAAGGCTACCCTCATATGAGAGGTAAAAAAAGCCCCAAAATTGCTAGAGTCATGATAAAATTGAGTTTGCAATAATGCATACTTCTCCATGCATCAAAATGAGAGTGCATGCATTAAGAGGTAGCACTGAACCCAAATCCTGTGTAATGTTTACCTGAAGTGTATATTCAGACACTAGATGTCTCTGTGTGCTTTTAAGAGTTCTAAGAAGGGTGTATTCTCTCGTAAATGAGAAAAGCAAAGCTGGAACTCAAGCTGTTTGGAAGCCTGTTTGGTTGTCTGTAGTTGTAGTTACTTGTCTTTCATAAATGCATCCTGTTGTAGACACACTGTGATCTTGAATATCATTACATTCTGGATCTGAGCTTTGCAGCTTGAGGACTATCCCTGGAAACTATCTGAGGAAAGTAAAAATGACTGTTTTACCTCCCTTGGAGCATCAGCCTGGATAAATTCTGAATAAATCTTTCGGGCTTTTGAGGCAATTTTAGCAGAAGACTTAGTTTTCTTGAAGTCCTCACAGGCCATCCAGAAGTCAATGTTCTCCTCACTGAACTCGGACTTCAGGAATGTTCTAAAGGCAGCCAAGCCATCTGCAGAAATAGAAAAATAAATTAGAAGACCTATATAATCTATGTAGCAGTCCAGAGGGTAAATCATGTTAGGGTCCAAAAATTGAATCCTTCTGTCCTTATTCAGTCTACAAACCCCTGGGACAAATTCAGCCTTTTGTTAGACTCAAACAAAACTGCTTCCATTTCAGTGTAATTGTATGAGTATAACAGAAAGCTGATTTTGGAACTTCGAATTTAATGGGAATCTTGTCTGAGAAAGGACCACAGGATTTAGCTATATCAACATAACCAAATGTCAACATTTGGGGATTGATCACTCAGACAAACTCTCATTGAAGAAAGATAGTTGGTTTCTGTTTGCTTCCCCCTTCAAAATTCAAAGTAATCAATGAGAGTTTTTTCCAACTCAGAACTGCAGAATTTGACATGTGAAAAGTAATTTTAATGGGAAGATATTTACTTGTATTAGAAAGATGGACTAATTCATGAAAAATCTTAACTTTCCACTATTTACAGTATTACCTGTAGTTCATATGAAAATTATACACCATCAGAAAAGGTTTTGAGATTTAAGCAGTATATTGGGACCTGGGAGATGCCCATTCAGTTCCTGGCTCCACCACAGAATTCCAGTGTGGCCTTGTGAACTCGCTTAATCTCTCTTTGCCTCAGTTCCCCATTAGTAGACCGGGGATATCCAGGAAATCCAGTTAATCTTCTCTATTTAGATGATAAGAACTCCAGGGTTTGGAGTCTCTCTTTCTGTGTGTTTCTCAAGTGCCAACTGTAGTGGAGTTTTAATCTTGGTTGGGACCTGTAGGTACTACAAGGTAATACAGATAAGAAGTAATAATCCTGTATTCCATATCTTGTCATTTGAAAAGAATTTTCTCCCATTCAGGAAATCCATTTCAGACTGATCCTGAGACAGTCTGTGGAAACTGAAAACTTATTTGGGGAGAGTGAAACTGTAATTTTATTTAAAGTCCATGTAAATGAAAAGGGAATATTTAAGAATGCAATTTAAATTCAAGTTTTAAGACTTTATGCCTTTCAGTTGAAAACTCCATCTGGCAACTGTACTTTAAACGCAGAGAATTTCATTATGTTCTTGAAAGCTGTACAGGATTTGTATTGAAATTGACACCGAGATGGGAATGATGATGGGAATTTTGTCTGTCAGTAGTTTCCTTGTTACAGAACTCTAGACTGATCCTGCTCCCACTGAGGTCAATGTGACTTTTACAATTAACTTCAGTGAGAGCAAAATAAAACCTTCTGCTAGGTCACAACTAGTGGAAGAGCCAAGATGGTACAAAAAGGGCAGCTCTTTGGGGCAAGCGCTGTCTTTTATTCTGTATAGATAGCACATAGCACCTCTCGTTATCTGGACTAAATCAGGTCCTGGGCCACGGCAGAGGATGGCCAGAAACAATGACTGATAAGTTAGGAGTGGTGTATGATCTGAATTGCAGAGACCAATTGGAAAGCTGCTGCTTGACACAGCATGTACCACTTGAGACAGGCATTCATTAAATCCTGAGGAACTAAGGCCAAAAACCACAAACAAACCAAAAAAAAAAACCTCTTCCACTGGCCATACAAAGAAGCCACCAAACAAAGGAGCCCCATGAAAAACCACACAACCCAGGAACAACGTAGGCCAATGTAAGGGTGAAATGTTGCAGGAATGACAGCACAACCCCTATAGTTAACTGTTTCCAGGCTATCCTCTTGCTTTTAGTCACTGATAACTTCCCTAAATTTTCACCTTTTGGCTGAATGTTTTGTTTTTGTTCTATCTCTGCATGAAGATGAACTGGGGAGTAGGGGGCGGGCAGGATGGTTGGAAGGGAGGTTTGAGTAAAATCAGTTCAACTGCAATGGAGGATGGGCAAGGAGAGTGGAAAACATCCCCAAGTAAGAGTTGGCCAAATTCTGCCCTCCATTCTGCCCGTGCAACACCATTGAAATAATCTTAATAGGTCCAGATTCTTCAGTGAGGTTCTAATTTGTGTATTTTTTTAAAATGTAGCTAGTAATTTTTAAAACTAACCGTAGGTGTCATATTTAGATCAAACTGCCATTTAATTATAACATCTCTGGGCTGGAATCTGCTCCCACTGAAGTTGGTGCCAAAGCTCTCCATGACCTCCGATAAACAGTCAGTAGATATGTTTTTACAGTACTTCTTACCTTTATTTTCCAGTAGTGTATCCACAGTCTCAGACCATGCCATTGTTTCCTTAGGGGTTGACCTGTGGAAACAACATCTACCCTTGAAAATAGCATTGTGATCTTTTGCCTATGCAGTCTATGTTAGTTTTTCTGTTGCTTGGAACATGTCATCATCACCTCATTAACGAAGCAAGATGAGTAACTTACAGCATTGCACCATATATCAAACAGTAAAAGGTTAAAAGAAAGCCTGACTTTTTTTAGTGTACAGATAACCATAGAGTACTGCAAAGTAGAATGTAATTTGACACTGGCAACTTGATTATTAATCTAGGAGACAGTAGTAATAATGTTTGCAATTGGCTGAACTATAATAAAGGTGCAGGAGATATATTAGTCACTGTTCTGTAGTGGAGTGCTGGATTTCTTCTCAACTTTGAATGGATTAACCATTAATTTATATGACACTTTTTGCTTGCAATAACTAAAATTATCTAAAAGGTTATCACACTAGCAATGGTGTGATAAATGGACTATTTCTCAGTTTCTTACTAGTATAAATATCTGGATCCGTTCACAGTTTTGCTTCTTAACAAGGTTTTGATTAAGTATTTGTTAAAGCTGTAATAATCTGTCTTTTTTGTTTCCCACTGGCGTTGGAGGCTCCCCCTCTCCCATTTCTAAGAAAGCACAAGAATACAATTACTTAATAAAATTTCAATTCTGGGCTGATGTATCTAAATCTAGGAACCTGTCAGGGCAGAATAAGATCTTTTCCAAACTAGTTAATAATAATTTTAAGTGCTCCTTCCTTCCTTCCGGACTTGGTGCATGTGGAATATGGTCTAAAACAGACTTGCTGAACACCTGAACTGTTATCCATTGTCCCTCCAATGAATAAAACCCATTATTATGTAAGTCTTACACCCTAGGGGGTATCTGATGCAGAGCGGTCAAGTGGTTGTTTGTTTATATGTTCTATTTATTAGGCTGGCTCCATTTTTTTTAAATGATCAGTTTCTGAAGATTTTACTGGACAGCAATATTTATAGCACAATCTGTCTAGTTAGATAATTTTAAGCCACCTATCACTATATTTTAGGATTTCATCAAGATGTGCCTTACATATTGATATACAGAGTGGAATGACTGTGCCACTCACATGTATGGCCAAGTCTACACTGAGGCCATGTCTACACTAGAAAAAAAAGGTTTATTGTTAACTAAAATGTTATAATCTTAGCATAGACAAGGCAAATTGTATATTTAACACTTTAGGGTTTTCTTCAATCAGCTAAAATATTAAAACTACAATTTGCCTTGTCTAAAATAGCATTTTCCCCCCTCATGAAGACCACGCTGTGTGCAGTGAAGATGAGGATATGTGTAAATTAGGCTTGATCTACACTGAAAATTTACATCGACATAGCTACATCTCTCAGAGGTGTGAAAATATACACGTCTGAGAGACATAGCTATGCTGACCCGATCCACTTGCTAGACAGCACTAGGTAAACAGAAGAATTCTTCCATCAACCTAGCTATTGCCTCTCGGAGAAGTGGATTAACTACAGCAATGGGAGAACCCCTCCTGTCACTGTAGTGAGTGTCTACAGTGAAGCCCTACAGCAGTGCCTCTGTAGCATTTTAAGTGTAGACATAGCCTCAGAATATTTTTCTATTAGTTAATTGATTGCAAATGGCAAATGTTTGTGACCTGCCCAAGGGATCAGCCTAGGTAAATGACAACAAACAAAGAGTTGGGGAGTGTCAGTAAGAGCCTTTTCAAATGTGAATTGTTCTGAGTTAATAAATTCAAGATAAAAATCTTAGTGAACTGAAGAAGTAGACAACTCCTCAGATAAAGAGAAACCACCAGCACACAGAATCACATTGGCATGAGGGAGAGTTTGGTTACATACACCAGAGAAAACTCTTACTAAAATTTCCATGACATTTGTAAAGGCTCAATTTTTAACGATCGTGAGAGAGGATCTAGGCCTCATACCCTAATTCATAGTTCATAACCAAAAATTAGTGGGAGAGGTGTGTTGTACTGAGCAAAATGCCAATCTGCCTATTTGAAAGGACAATGCAGAAACTGTCTGGGGCAGACGTGCAATCTGGTGTCTGAAGTATGTAAGCTAGTTTCTTAAGCCTTTCAAAAGCAATTATTTGACATTGTTAAAGGGTTTTGGTATTGTCAGTGGTTCCTAGAGAAAGCAGAGAGTCCAAACTCTCTTGTTTGTGTAGGTTACTGGTTTGCAAAGCCGAGGTAGCTGCTCTGGATCAAGGTGGTCTTGTTGGACCTACAAGCTGACCAAGATCTGGGGTTTAATAAACTGGCTGAGTGAGGTGGGGAGTCACTCACCTCCCTCTGGGCACAACAGCAGGATCTCACTGACAAAGAGATGTCAGAGCAGAAACTTGCTCTTTAGTCATATAAAATATTTCTTTTACCTCTTAGCTAAGCTGAGATGGCCATATTTGGTTTAGCTTATCAGAAGGGTAAATCAAGATATGTTAAGCAAACAGCTTGTTTTAATTCCATTTTATCTCTTTTTTTGTAAAAATTATTTACAAATTTAGTTAATATTATTGGTCTTTGGGTAACTTCACTCTCATGTCCACAGGAGAAAAGAAAACCTCCTCACCTCTAAGAAAAGGTGCTGAAGGGTGATGAGTTTCTTGAACCTATACCCTTCTCTGGCTCAGTCTGGACAGAGGTGTTTTATCCCACTGATTTGTGTTGATTCTAGGCTACCGCTGGCAAACAGAAGGGGTATATCTTCAATGCACAGTTAACCTGCATGACTTCAAAGTTGCTAACTCTCTGAAAACCCCCATCTGATTCACTGCATGTCCCATTTGCCCACCTCCTTGGGCTGAGCAACCAGTCAGAGCTGCTATAGGAAGACCTCCTTTCTTTTTCCCCCCTCCCCTGGGCAACCCAAAGCCATTCTCACAGAGGGGAGGGTGAAGCAGGGAGCTAAAGAACCCAGTAGCTCTGGGTAGCTCTGCTATTTAATCCCCACTCCCTCCTGGGACCAATAAGGATGGCACAGCACCTCTGCTCCTCCCCCAACCCTGGGAAGGTTATACCTCCCAACCCTTCAAGTGGCTAAAGTGGGGATGGCTCCTGCCCCCAGGATGGAGGGAGGTCTGGGGAAGGAATTGCAGAGTGAGTCCACCCCACACTCATCCCGTGTTGACACCTGGAATGGGTGGAAGGGACCCTGCTGCAACTCCCTCAAGCCTGGGTGTGTGTGTGTGTGTGTGAGAAACCCCGGGAGGAGTGGGGGTAAATTGATGGGGGGAGGGGCCTGGGGGGAGGATTGTCTTGGAGGTTGGGGGCAGAAGTAATTGCTGTGCAGGGGATGGGCAGATGTGACAAGCTCATGCAGTAGGGGCCAAATTCACTGTACCCGGTATAGCTGGGATAATGGGGAATACTATCTGTCACACATACACAGGGTATGGGCTGGGAGGAGGGGAGGTGTGTTAAAAATATTTTAAAAATCTAAACCATAATATAATCTTTAGAAAAAAATCTCAAGATTTTTTGGGCAACTGACTCAGGATTTTTGATCTCTTGAAGTTGGTAATACCGAGATTAGCACCCAGTTCTGAGCACCCAGGTTAGTGTAGGCTGCGTGTGAGTACCTCTATAGCAAACTCTCAGTGTTACTATATCCTCACTGTTTCTGCACTTGCCTGTGTGTGTCAGGGGACATATCTCACAGTTCTTTGTGCTGTGATACTCTCGTATTGTTTCCCAGTCAGTTATATCGGTTGTGGGAGACACAAAATGTCCTTCCAGAGAACTGTGGGACGGGGATTGTATGACTATCAGCACTTGAGTGATTTAGCCTATGTCCTTACTGCAAAGTGGGCAGTTTCCATCCTGAGGTATAGCCGGGGCTCAGGTTCTAGGTAAGCTAGCCTGGGCTTAAGCACCTCCAAACCCTGGTCAGAGGTTCTTCTGTGTAGATGGTAAGGAAGTTTGGGCTAAACCTGGTAGGAACCTGGGTTAACTATGCAGTGAAGACTTACCCTAGGTGGGAAATCAAAAGACCAAGGAGGAGATGTGAGTTGGAGGAGATTATTGGTAACAATGTCTTCATCCAAAAGACTCCCACAGAGTAAATTGGGTAAGGAAATCACTCATTTTATTCAGAACAATGAAGGGTCTAAATTGACCCTGCTAGGTTCCAAATATGCAAGTCCAGTTATTTCCTATCTCATGCTTAGACCACGAAGCTATGGCCCCTAATGAGGACAGGTGCTCAGTCCAGCTAAAATTAGACTTGGTGATTGTTGTCTCACCAAAGCACTGCCGGCCTTCTGTGTCTATCAGGTATGGAGGCTATTCATAATTCTTAATGGGGAGGAATCTCTTTCCTCTGCAGGTGCATAACACCCAATCAAGAATTCTATGCTGCTTCTTTCTGAGGAGTAGAAATGCGAGGGCAGATTCTTTCAGGGTTGATTGGACATTTTATAGTAACCTTTAATGTGAAGTTTATGGTGCTCTTGACTGACTGACAAATCTGTTCTGAAATCGTCTAAGGAACATTCTTTATGTCAGTCGTTGATCCTAGCAGGGACTTATGCTCCTATCATGATGCTCCTATATATACTATAGATATTGACTTAAAAAGATGTGTTTCCAGAGACTAAACAGCTGGTAATGGCTAAAACTGGTCAAACTCTTCATTCTGAATAGTATATTGAGGGGCTTTTTAAAATTTTTTACTCAGTCATGATTACTATAAATATATATGATATTCTTAAATATTCCCTGAGATCTAGGTTCTCACAGCTAGTACTGAGCTGCACAGGGGAGTTTGTGAGTTCTAATCCACACAGAGTTATGAAAGTATATTACAGACAATAATAGTATTCATTAATTGCATACTTATCAAGATGCAACATGGGAGCATTAATATGTTATAATGTAAGTGCCATTGTTTTCAGAGGAGTTTCTATAAGGTTAGTGCATTGATGCTATAAAATCGCAAGCATTATATTGAAGTAGCTGTCAATTTACTTGCATCATAACTGCAAAATAATACACACAAAATTAATAAAATTGCATATGTATAAACGGAATCTAAATATAGTCAATATATATTAAAACGCAAATCAAAACCATAAAATATATTATATGAAATTGTGACATTGTCAATTGTCTGACAATCTGTGAGCCTGTCACCTCTCTGCTCCTGCTCACCAACTCTCTCCCTTTGGCAGAGTTATGCCAGCAGAGAAATTGGATCAGTAAATGTAACAACTTTAATCAAATATATAACAAATACCTGGGAAGTTCAGTGAATATATAACTGCTTTCAAATCTCATGGGGAAGCAGAATGACAGACCGGGGAAAATCAGAAAGAATGGCCCTAATCCTGCATGCTTTCCTCCTGAGAGTAGTGTTGTTTGCTTCACTCAGAGTGATCTTACTGACTTCAGTTGGATTACTCTCATGAGTATTGTGAGCAGAATTTGCCCCAAGGACCAAAATCAGCATATTAATTATAAATGAGGAAGGAAATAAAAACTGTCCAGGCTAATCAGATGTCAGCTGTCCCATTCCATACATCTTCTCAGATAAAAATAGCCATAAACAACAACTCACTTCACTGGCATTTTTCATTCCACTGTCTGACTGTCACAGGTAATGCAGATTTTTTCTTTCTGACTGATCTTCAAGTTAAAGGTAATGTGACAGCAGGAACATTACAATTAGTATGCAAATAACCAAACAGCGGGTTGCAAATTGACATTCTGTTTTTACCACTTTCTTTCAAATTATTTCTGTTTCACAATCATGGCTTGTTTTTGATCATGGCCAGCCTAATTTAATCCCCCCAGTGCAAGAAATAGCTATTTAATTAAACATGGTTTAGATGGAAACATCTCTCAAACTTTCTTTATACTCTGAGCAACATCTTCACAGAGACATCATCTTGTGGGTCACTTCCTGGTCTTGAACCCGTGTTGTTATCAGCCTACCGATCATGAAGAGAAAGGTGGCAAGTTGTGCCTGTTTCTCTTGCTCCTCTTTCCTTTTCCTACTTCCTTCCTACCTACCAATAAACAAAACAAAAACAAAAAACAAACCCTATACTGCATGCAACTAACAAAGCTGTGCCAATTTTTTTCCAAATTCATTATAAGCCCTCCAAGACAGGATTGTTCCTTTTGTGTGTTTGTACAGCATCCTGAACAATGATGCCCTGGGCCTTTGCGTACTATAATAATATAAGTATTTAGTCCTACTACTGCTACTACTTCTACTACTAGTAATGTGATCATGCAACATCCCAGTGGCAGCTACAGCAATGCATTCAGAGTACATCTCTTTTCGACATAAACTCTTAATGTATTTTCAATGGTGCTATAAGTGTATTTTCTTTCTGGGAAAACTAATTGCACTGTCTCCTTCTGCTTTTCGTGTTCTCTCTCCTTTCCCTCTGTTCTTTATCCCCGAGCTTCCCTGCATGTGCTTCATACTGCCTGATTCTCCTCCTTCTCCTGTACGTTCCTCTGTCCTCCTGCCAGTCTCTCTGTCCCCTACTCCTCTGAACATGTTGGTCTGCAGACTGGTTTCCTTCTCCTCTCATCTCCTCTCCTCATCTCTCCTGCTGTGTCGTCCCCTACTCATTCTGCCCAGCTGAATGCTCAGCGATTGGTTTTCTTGGGCATATGAGCTGTATGAATGAATTAATATTGTTTTGAGCAATTTTTAAGTAAGTGAGACCTGCACGAAGGACTGTCTTAAATAAGTAACTCCCTGCATTAGGGACCACTTCAAAGTACTATTATGCAGTTTCCAGTACAATTTTGGTTGACCTTTATTCAAAGACAGATTCTGCTAGGCAACCAATATTTGCTGGTATCCTGAAAAATCAATTCAGACAAGTTTTCTTGTATTGGCTTTTAAAGGGTAACTGTAGGATGGCCTTAAATAACTTACCCTGGGAGAGATTAGTTTAGTATTTTGAGACGTTTGATTCAGTATTCCCCTTAGAACTACTTAAATATTTTGAAAACCTTATTAGTTCTTAATGTCTGTTTATTAAAGAAAATTTAAGATCTCAAAATTTTAAAAATTACTTTAGCTAACTGAATTTGTATTAAGTACTTCAGCAATACTTAACAAGATCCTCAGCACAAAGATACTAGATATTTTCATTGATAAGAAAATGTAGATTCTTCTCATTTTGATGGCAATGCAAGTTAAATGCAAATGTATCACACACACCAACAAAATCTTATCTTTAAAAATAATTATAAAATCTAAAAATTCAACATTGTCTAGAAATTCTTTGCAATTTTACCAGCCCAAGACCAAATAAATAGTGGCTTGTTAGTGAGCTTAAAGAGTATTCTGAAATATTTCATTTGTTTGAAAAAAGCAGCTTGGTTCCCACAGGCTATTGGTATAATAGAAAAAAAATCATTGCAATATGTCTTTGTGTAATTATACTGTAGCGGGGTGGTTACCCGCTCCGGCCCTGACAGGGCTGGGGCTGTGGTGAAAAGCCCAGGACCATTAAGGGAGCAGCTGCAGCTGTGGCCAGCTCAATCAGGCCCAGCTGGCCCCTATAAGAGTCTGTGAGCCAGGAGCACCATCACTCTCCCTCTGCCTGTAGAGGGAGAAGGGCCTGGCTGCAAGGTGCTGAGCAGGACACCTAGATTGGAGCAGGGCTGGGGAAGGGCCAGAGGAGCTGGGAGCTCCGGCCTGGAAAGCCTCAGGCTGCAGGCCTGACTACAGGCCAAATAGGTGTAGGGTTGCAGAGGGGCAGCCCATCGGTAGGTGGAGGCAGCAGGTCCAAAACCCCCTTGCCTGTGATGAGTGGCGTATACACTTCAGTCTGCTCCCGATATAAGGGGCTAAGTGGGGACTGGCAGTAGCCCAGACTAGGCAAGCTGGAGTTAGAGGGTGGGGAGACCCAGAACCTGAGAGGGTAGGGGTACTGCCAGGGGGGCAGCACCCCAGAGAAAGGGGCACTGGGTCCTGGGAGGGACACAGGGGCTGGAGGTAAGGCGGATCACCAGCCTGCAGAGGGCGCTCCGGTGGCTGGAGGAGCTAATTCCCAACGACTACCAGCAGGAGGCGTCGCAGGGGTGAGTCTGAACCTTTACATATACATATATAAAGAAAATGAGAGTTAGACAGTAGTTAGGGAAAACACAAAAATATTTAGGAAAGTATTCAAATGATATGGATAAACAAGGATTTTCTTTTGCTTTCTAAGGCCTATATGTTTAGTTCAAAAATTAAGCTTACTTTTAATAAATTTTTTAAAATGCTGTAGTAAAAACAGACAAACACATAAGTATTTTGGAATCTCACCTTGAAGCTCTGTTCTTGGGTGTGAACAGCGCAGCGATAGCAACTCAGAAAGTTAGTATTAGTATATTCCAAAGCTTGTACAGGAGTTTCTCCATATCTTATTCCATTGTCACAAGCACAGTGATGTTTTCTTCAAGTACTTCTGGGAGACAAGGGGCCAAATTTTGATTACAGTTATCAGTATTGCCAATCCTAAACCTTTAAAAATCATGTGTTAGTTGTCAAAAGCATGATACCGGCTTAAATGATGTGATAGAAATGTGCATAGAGAATAAGGACATGGGCTGTGTCCAATCAGATTACCCTGATGGGCTGCATGCGGCCTGTGTGCCGCAGGTTGCCTACCACTGGTATAGTTTATTTCCATATGGGAAAGGGAATAAGCTATAGTGGTATAAGCACATTTATATTGGTATAACTGCATCCATACTGGGAGTTGTACTAGTATAACTATGTTGGGGGAAAAATCTCACTCCTAATTGACATAGTTGTACTGGTACTAAAACTGTACATAACAGGCCCAATATACTTGATGTGACTATTTCAGTTGTCATTGATACTTTGTTTCACAATCATCACACTTATGGCTTCCTTCCCCGAACATCCCCAAACATTTTTATTCCATTTACTGTTCATCTTGGGTTAGTAGCTCTTGTTTGTCAACATCCTGTGTCAATGCTACGCAAGTGCACTTTCCCTTTCAGAATACCTTCAGAGCAATTCCTGTGTTAGTTTAATGTTGTTTTTCATTGATTTGCTTTATTATACAATTTTCATGGATTTCTAGGACTTTAACAGTCTAAGGGCTTGCCTACATGGCCCCACATTGCAGAAAAAGGCATGTGAGTTGCAGCGCGCACATGCTAATGGGTTGCACTGTGACGGCCCTATGTAGACCCTGCTAGCGGAAAATAAAAGCGTACCTAGTTCACATTAATGTAGTCCTGTTCCATAGATGGGGTCAAGATGGGGAAATCACAGGGCAGTGCTTTAGCTTGTGCTGCAGCTCATCCCCCTATAGTCTGCACTGCGGGGCAATGTAGGCAAGCTCTAAGTTGCTCTCCATAAATGTTACTTGCATTCTGTGGAGACCAATATGCTTTAGTACTTTTAACTGGTTCTTTCTTTTTTACTTTGAATGATGGGAGATGTCTCTCATGGAAGCTGTTTAGCATTTTAAGTTAAACTGGCAGCACATCCACGTTTCTGCACAATGTGATAGGGTGAGATTTTTGTGCCAGCATAAATGTCCTGCTTCTTCCATACACAATATGTACATGATCAAATGGAGAGCTAGCTTTATATATGCATGACTTACAAAAGCCATTTATTGAGCACATTACAGGGGAGAACAGTTCCAGTGAACTGCAAGTAAATGTTGTCGCTTCATTTAGCACTAGGCCATTAATCCTAATGTTTGCTCACTGTGCATTTAGGTGCAGGCTGAGCTATATGGCAGTGTTTGAAATGCTAGTTCTCAAACCTAAGTTTGCAGAGGAAATAGAATGAGATTTCACAATGAGCAGGCCTTCTTCAGAGTGAGATACAAATGCACAGTCCTCCACACACACTAGCCCTCAAATTGTCTGATCTTTCTGAGGGGTGCTTGTCAGGAAACTGCTGGATTGTGTGTGCGCGTTGGGGGAGAGGAAAGGGAGGGTCTGTGTGATGATTTTCCTGTCTGATCTTGGAGCCGTCTGGGCTCTGGGACAGACTCCAACATAAATTAGAACAGCCTAAGGGCTGCTGTAAAATTCATTGGTTATTGTTACGGCAGTAGCATACAGTGACTCATTGGGATTCCATGACCATGTCTCCTTTTCCCTATCCATAAATCCTGTGCTGGTGGCCAGGATCGAGAAGTGGTGTAGGATCTACTATGTCAGCTCTATGCCACCGAAGTCTTCCCTTAAACACTGGCCAGTTAACCTAGACAGTCTTATCATATAGGTGAATGAAGATCTAGCCCTCTAGTAAGAGTTCTGTCTCCTTTTGTTTGTGCATTCAAACGTAATAATAGTCTGCATGGAGAGCACATAATAAGATAATTCTGTTGACACTAATGAAAATTTGAAATAGTGATGAGATGAGCACTCCTCTTTAACACTATTCAGATTGTCAAAAGAATTGGAGAATAATCCCTCTGTACAGTCTTCTCCAATCCTGCCATTATGCAGCTGCTGGATAATGGTGGCCATTTTATCCAGGCATCCAAATTTTCTCAGGACCCAAGACCTTCCCAATACAAGGCCAGCTGACTATGTCAAAAGCTTTCATCAGGTCAAACAGGCAATAGAAAGGTTTGTATTTTGTTCAATGTATTTTTTATGTAATTGTTGAGCAGAAACGTTCATACCAGAAGTGTAGCATTGTGATCAAAAAATCATTTCAACCCAGGTTCTGTCCTCATTTACATCCATGAAACTCAGCTGAAGTGGAGACTGATTTTGGCCCAGTGATTTCTGCTCACAGTGTAGAGCTGTTTCTTACTATCTCTTTGCTCAGTAATTACAGGAAATGTTAACAGAACATGATAGAGACCTTTACAGGAAATCTTACTGATCTTATACAAAACTTGGGGATGCCCCCTGTAAATTGTAAGTTACTGGAAAATAAATCAAAAGGCAAAGTGCATTATTACCCCCAACATTTTGAAAATAACATTTAATAAAATAAATAATCATCTGCAAAAATGTGTAAGTCCTTAATGATTGTTTAAATCATTTTTGAAAAATGACGTAAATGATCCACAATTAAACAAACAGCTGCAACATTACATAACAAAATTAATGACAATTGTTAATCTTTGAAAAAAATTAAAATGAATACAATAAACATGCTGAGGGTATTCTCAAAGAGACATTGACACAGGATGTTGCGAAACTAGAGCTACTATCCAGCTAAACAAAGATGAACAGTAAATGTAGGAGTAAAAGTGCTTGGGAGAAAAGGATCAGAGAGAAGAATTCTTCCCAATAGTTTCTGAGAAGGGAAGTGTTGCCCAGCAGGTGAATGACTACAGTCTGGAGTGTTTCATTATCTATTAGAATGACATTTTTGTTAGCGATAGGTTGATTTAATCTAAGTAGTAATCAGTTTAATGTGAACTGTTTTATAGGAGAAAAATGACACTGTCACTCGAGATTTCCTCCCTCTTTTCATCCCTTGCTCTTATGTGAAGGACAGGGACCCAAGTCTGGACCCTTAACAGGTATATCACAAAGTGTAGAGTTTGATATGGACTGTAATCTCTTTAGGGAGGGACAGTATTTTCCTTTTTGTTTATACAGACCCAATCACACTGGGGATACTGAGTAGATTATTACTATACTTACAGCATGCACAGATAGTACCCTGGAAATTATTACGGAAAAAAAAAAGTAAAATGAGCACAGTACCCCAGCTTCCCATAATGTTTTACTGTTGCAAAAGGGGTTTTCATTTTAAGCACATCATATCTCAGTCATTCTTCTGCAGAGTAACACTTCCTTTGTCAGAAAGGTATGTCAACACAAGGGACATTGTCAGCACATTTTCTCTATAATGATGATGTTAATGAAGAGACCCCAGCCGTGAAATTATTGTATTGGTATTTTCAAAAGTTCAGGGTTTCATTCATATAGTCTTAATAGGTAAGTTCATCCCTGGCAACATGGCTAACATAAGGCCTGGGTACCACTTAAATTCTCAACTAGTGTGTAAATGGGTAATGAAATGATGTATAGGCCTTGTACTGGGCCACTGCATGAGATGATTTTATACATATAGTGCATAACTAAATGATTATGATCTCTATTACATCTAAGCATTACTATTTTCCTTTACACTTATTTTTCTCTTTCTTTATACTAAGTATGCTGTGTTTCTTTCCTAAAGATACAATTGCTAAAAATATCACTAACAGAGCACCGGAGTGGGAAAAAGCAGTTGTACAATCCTTATTCACATTAAAGAATACTTCTGTAGGCAAACAACCTGTTAACTTTGAGTGGGACTAATCACACAGCTTGGGTTGCCATGCAGGACCTTGGAGTTTGAACCTTTATCAGATGTGTGTGTGTCTGAACTCTATTGAGTTCAGTGGGACTAACTGTGTGAATGAGTAAGTAAGCTCAATGTGACTGTCAGGGTTTCAGAATCATGTCACAATTAATGTTTTACTTATCTGATTCCTGTTTTACATTGTAAATAACTTCTCAGTACAGTAGCTTCAGCCCTACTCTGTAGGAAAAGGACAGAATTAATTTTGTGTAAAGGCAGAAATGTAGCTTTGGAATTGTAAGGGAAGAAATCTGAAAGGAAACCTAGCAGGCATCCTCTTTACAGGATCTTCAAACAGAGCACACAGTAGATTATGGACTGGAACAGAAGGCTGTTTGAAAGAAAAGTACACTTTGTAAAATTGCTTGTATTGATTTTAAAGCTTCCTTTTTATGTTAGCTGGCAGAAGTAGTAGCATCACAACAGCAGTGTTGTGAAGTGGCAGATATAAAACAAAATATGGCTAAGTAAAAAAATCATTGTGAGACTAAATCTAAAAGAACCTTTCTCTGAGAAGAGTTTGATTTTAAGTCTAAGTAGTCCATTCCCTGACATTACTGGCATATTTCTGACATACAGTGCTCTATGGAAAATACATATTTCTATTTCTAGAAGGGGCAAAACAAATAAGAACAAAAGATCTGATATGTCATTTTGTAGTGCTTATTCTGTTTAATCTCCCCCCCTTATCAATGGCACCCCATATGGCAGTAATTAACCAAGGGCTACAATGTCTAGTCCCAGAGGACCAAAAGCTTTCCTTCCTTTTTTATTTAAAGTACAAGGAACATGCTGACAGTGCTAATAGCTTTAGCTATTCCCAATTGGAGGGCTTACAAAATTTCATTTACTTTAAATCCTGGGTGACTCTAGTTCCAGGTTGAGGCTCTGGTGAGAGAGGGGGGAAATAACCCTTAACAGCATTTATGGGTACAGTTTCTGGCTAGGCACCTATAAATAGTCACAAATCTAATTTTCTCACAGAGTGAGAATGAGTTTTTCTTAATTTGTCAATTACTGCTGGAATAGCTCACTGTCTTTAACATTATAAAGAAGACTGGAAGTCATCAAGTCAGAGTACTCCATTGAATCAGGCAGTAACAACTCCTTCAATCGATTTTGTCATTTGTTGACCACTTAAGGTTTTCTAATCTTCTGATTTGTGATCCGTGGATGGCCTTTTCCAGGTTGCAAACGGGAAACTCTGCAAAGCTGTACATGTATTTATTTTTGACCAATTAGCTTTCCAACAATCAATATATTTTTCATGAAAAGATGCTAAATGGTTAGCTTGTCATAGTTTGGATATTAAGCTATTAAATTCAGGGAGGGCAGAGTGTGCTTTCGAAGTGCTAAATGTGTGTGAACAATCTCAGGTGCATACATGTTTGCAATACATATACACCACGGGGGAGATTTTCAAAAAGGAGTTAGGCATCAATCTTCAACTGATGTCTAATTAGGGTTGTGCAGCTACATGTGTTTTGTACCTTTGAAAATTTCCCCCTATACCTTTGAAATAAAGCAAAAGATGTTGAATACAACTGCAGAAGTTTTTTAAGTCTTTAAATGCAAGAGAGAAAAGGAAGAAGCTAGAACATTATACAAGATGAGATGTGAAATGAAGTCATGCAGGATGACAGAACTGCTCAAGCATTAAAAAATTACTTTCTCAATGCATTTACATGTAGCATGGCACAGCACCTGAAGAATGCCTTCTCACAAGCAGTGAACTGAAAAAGTTTGATTCAGAGCTGTATGTTAATGAATAGTGATATTTAGTGGCCCAGATGCAATGGCAGGTATATTTAATGTAGGGAGTCTTCCAAATAGATTATTTTATTTTTTTTGAGAAATAAAATGGTGTCATAGTTGACTTCATTAATCAGGGAATTTATATAAATAAAAATAATTCTGGTGGAATAGTAAAAATGGCTGCTGGGTAAGTCAGATGAGGTGAAATTCATCCCAGTTCAAAGGACCTGCACATGTCCTGTGTACCATATAAATCCTATTTTGAGGTCTTAATTGGTACATAGGACCAATGTGGGTGAATTTGACTTATCAAGAATAGCTCTTTATATCTGAGCAAGCTATATAATTCCTAACATAATAGTGTTTTCTGGCACCTTTTATACACTTCAGTTTGAATATCTCAGCAAGATAACAGAAACATATATGACCAGATTGTTTTTTGGGACAGGAATTGTCATTTTCTGTGTTTGTACAGCACCTACCACAGTGGGGTCCTGATCCATGACAGGCACTCCTTGGCGCTATGATGCTACTGCTGTTATTGATGATAGTAAATGGGTATATTTCACCATTTTTAAAAACTATGGTCATTTCCCTTAATTGTGTGCCACATCAAAATTATGTATGCATTGTTATATGTTCTACCTGAACCTAGGCTGTCTCATTGTTAATTATCAATCTAACCTTAACATATATTTTAAGAAGTAAAATCAAGTCAATAATGTGAGTGGGCATCCACAGTCCACCAAATTAGGTCATCTTAAGTAAAATTAATTGAACCAGAGTAGCTCCTGTATCTTGTTCCCCAGAGACTTAAGGTCTGGTGAACAGGTTTCTCTATGCTTGTATGAAAAAGCTTGCAGAATTGCTGTCTTTAATCAAGCTCTCAGGATTCAAAGTAAGCTTTAAATCTGCCAATACTTATTAATGTGTACTTGGAGTATGTGTTGTTGTGTCAATGTGTATCTAGTCAGGGTTGGGAGTGGGGAGCAGAAGAAGATGGACTAACTTTGCAAATCAA
The DNA here is from genome assembly GCF_965140295.1 of Lepidochelys olivacea. NCBI lineage: Eukaryota > Metazoa > Chordata > Testudines > Cheloniidae > Lepidochelys > Lepidochelys olivacea. The sequence goes on along the minus strand of NC_140418.1, from coordinate 60,958,240 downwards.
GAACTAAAACATTAGGCCAGATCCACAGCTAGAATAAATTGATGTAGCTCTATTGGCTTCAATCAAACTAAGATTTGCATCAGCTGAGGATGTGATCCATTGTATTTAGATATAAGTTGGCCTGTTTTTTATCAGAGATGATGAGATCACACCATGCCTAAGAGTGATCTGTGGTCAGCATCTCTGTTCACATTGTGGATTTAAGTGCATAACTTTAGCCACCCAGTCTCTCCGTAAAGTCACAAGCTTCAACGACCCTTTTGAAATGTGAGAAACTAGCTAACTTAGGGCCTATTTTGCATTTACCTTTCCATAAACCATAAGGGATTGGTCATTGCTGTATGCAGGATGCCACACAAGTTGGACAATGGTTAGATCTGTTACAGTAAATCTTTTGCTTTTATGTTTTTTTCCCCAGTTTCATTATTTTCTATACCTTTATTGTAGATCTATGACTAAAGGAAAGTGACAGAAATGTTCCAGTGGTGGTGGTTAGAGCTTGCTCCAGCCTATTATTTACAAATAACATCTGTTAAAAATTCTGGATTTGTGTGAACTGATCGTATTTGTGAACTGATCCTGATTTTCTTCAAATTTATGAATTTCATTGCTGAATAATTTGGATCAATAATGTTCAGACTGCAGATCATCCACCAATTGCTCATACTGAAACTGTTTGCTTAGTCTTATGTGGTTGGTTACTCTACAATACATGATATTATTTGAGCTCCCTGGTCGGATGTCTGAAGTATTTTAAACAAGAGCATAGCGAATAGTGACTAACAAATAACATCCTTCCAGTGTGTGCTTTCAGTGAAACAATTGTTGTGTGCTGGAATCTGTGACACAGTGAGGACTAAAATATTTTCATGCATACACAGGCAGTTGTCCAAATGTATAAAAATAATAAATTTTATCCTGTGAGTTCTAAGAAATCGAATTCCCTGGCTAATATTTTCCAAAATATAAATGATCTTGGACCATTTAGTTTTTGGGTGACCAGCTCCAGCATCTTAAAGGGCCCTGATTTCCAGAAGGTAGAGGCTGTACTCTTCATGAAAATTGAACCTGTTTTTGGTCTCTCAATTTGAACACCAAAAACAAAGGCACCCAAAATCAATACTCACTCTTGAAACCATTGATTAGTGGTTTTATTATTGAAAATATCTGTTTTACATTTCTGCTGTGAGTAGCAATGGTTATTACAATTTCTGGGACTTGAAGAAATTTTGGAGAATGAATTTAAAGAGTCATTATTATGTTGATAGCACAAGGTAAAAAAAGAAGAGAAAAAAAAAAGAAAATAATCAAAAGGAAATTAAAACTTTTTGGTTTGATGGGAAGAACTGATTTTCAAGATTGTGCCTTACAGAACCTGTGTGGAAATAGGCAAAAACTATGAAATTCCGATGTATTTGCATATTTCAATTTACCTATTGTGACAGGACTATAGTAAAGTAGTGAGGAACAGGTATGTTAGCCGCTAAACAAATACCTGGTACCATGGTAACCAACTGGCAGTTGCTCCAGGTTAATCAAGACACCTGGGGCAAATTAAGATTGGCTTCAGGTAGGTTGATTGGAACACCTATCAAGGGCTGGCTGGAACTAGTTAAAAGCCTCCCAGTTAGTCAGTGAGGCACACGTGTCAGGAGCTGTAGGAGGAAGCCATGCTGTTGGAGGAACTAAGCAGTTCAAATCCATATGAGGCACAAGGAAGGAGGCCCTGAAGTAACAGTGAAGGAAATATTGAGTGAGGGCTGCTGTGGAGAAGTGGCCCAGGGAATTGTACACGTCCTATTTCCAAAAAGTCAGTTACCATAGCTGCTACTATTAGGGTCCCTGGGCTGGAGCCCGGAGTAGGGGGCTGGCCTGGGCTCCCCCACTCCCCTCCCTGATTAATCACTGAGACTGTGAGACAACAGAGACTGTGCGAGGGAGGGTTGCTTCTCCTCACCTCCCTGCTGGCTTATGATGAAAATAGCTCAGTAAACTGTGACCCTTGCTTCTAGAGAGAGAAGGGCTACATGGAGAATCAGTGTGCCTCTGAGGCTAGCAAAATCCACCAGGAAACGCAGGACCCACGGAGACAAGGACAGAACTTTGTCACAACTGGTGTCAGTTGTGGAATTATCATTCAGTGTGGCGGAAGAAAGAGGTTTTTTTTTTTTTAAAAAAAAATGCACTGGGGTTTTGGATTTGTTTTTGTTTTGTTTGCTTTGTACCACAATGGAGGAGGTGGTAAGACCTCTGATACAAGCCACTGCAGCCAAGCAGGAGGCCACCTGAGTACAGGCAATGGCACAACAGGAGTTTATGCAGCTACAGCAGGAAACCAATCAATTATTAATGGGCCAGGTGACCCAAGATCATGCCCTCTTGTGAGAGGTGGTAGACCAGCTGAAGATCCTCACCACCCAGGCCTGGGGGTCTGATGGGACACGAACGCTGAGGGCCACTGGTTGTCTGCCAAAGATGATGTCAGGAGATGATGTAGAGACATATCTCCTCTCATTTGAAAGGACTGCTCAGCGTGAGACGTGCCCCAGGAGCAGTGGGCCAGCATTCTTGCCCCTTTTTTGTGCAGAGAGGCCCAGAAGGCCTACTTTGACTTGCCTGCAACGGACCCCACTGACTATACCCAGCTGAAGGCAGAGATCCTAGCACGATCGGGGTGACAGCAGTGGTACAAGCCCAGAGGTTCAGTGAATGGAAGTATCAGAAGAACAAACCCCCGAGGTCCCAGGTATTTGACCTCATCCACCTTGAGTGGAAGTGGTTATAGCCCAAGGTGTGCAGCCCAGAGGAGATTTTGGAGACCCTGATCATGGACCACTACATGTGAGGACTGCCACCAGATCTCCGCAAATGGGTAGGCCGGAACGATCCATCCACCTATGACGAGATGATCACCCTGGAAGAAAGATGCATGACAGCCAGGAAATTGACCCAATTACCCAAGGGAGGCCCCTTTCGAAGCAAGCATCCAACCCCAACTCTGGAAGGTTGGGCAGCCAAACCCCTGGGGAGTCCTAGGTGGAAGAAAGGAGGGGCTGAAAACCAGCAGGGACCTCAGAAAGAAGGGATTGGCCTGAGTGGGGGGAACCCTGGGACTAAACCCGCTAACCCCCGTGATAGGGGAATGATTAGAAGCAATTATAGATGTTTTATGCATGTGGGGAGTGGGACACATAGTGTCACAGTGTCCCAGTACCAAGGAGTCTATGCAATGTAACTTGGGGGATTGGGAAGTCCCATGCTCCTTTATCCACCTTGCGGGCATTGCATTAGCCCCGCATAACTACACCAGGTCGGTGAGAATAAATGGAGCAGAGACAACAGAGCTTGTGGATGCTGGGAGTGCTATCACCCTTATATTGGGTAAGCTGGTAAAAAGTAGCCAGCTGCTACAAGCATAACACGTAGCAGTGATGTGTGTGCATGGGGCTGTGAGCCATTACCCCACCATCCTGGTGGAGATGGAGGTTCAGGGGAACCCCATTGAGGTGACAGTGGGCATAGTTCCTAAACTCCCATATCCTGTAGTCATTGGGAGGGACTATCCAGGGTTTGATAATTTACTTCCCCCGGAGCGGCTGGAGGGAGGTGGGGACCCTGATGGCAGTGACTTGTCACTGTGGGAATGTCAACCCCCGATGTTTGCTGAGATTTCTCAGGATCTGTTCTCAGCCCCCCAAAAGACCCAGACAAAAAAAGAGAGGAAGGCTGTGAAAGCTTTGGGAACCCGGATCCTGACCCAGGGCCAGAAGACCGCCCTAGTAGGCAGGCAGACATGAGCAGCCATCAGAGAAAACACCACCACGGAAGGTGAGCCGGAGGCTGGCCCCAGCCATGACGGCGGCAAGCCACTGGAAGAAGCAGAAGCCGGCTCCTTGGAGCTCGGGCAGGTTAGTCCTGGGAGAGAGACTTTCAGGCAGGACTAGGCGGAGGACCCTAGATATGATAACATCAGGAAAGAGGTGGCTGAGATGGATGGGAGGGTCCAGGACCTTACTTTATAGTGAAGAAAGCTCTCCTGTACCGCGTGGTGCACATGCAGGAGAAAGAGAGACATCAACTTGTGGTGCCACAAAAACATCAAAAAGCCATATTGAGCCTCATCCACAGTCACCTATTTGGAGGACACCTAGGGGTAGAGAAAACCCAGGCACGGATCCTGCGGCGGTTCTTCTGGCCAGGAGTACACAAAGATGTCCGGCGATACTGCACCTTTTGTCCAGAGTGTCAGCTACATAGCCCTCGCCCACACTTGCGGGCCCCTTTGATACCTCTTCCAATAATAGAGGTACCATTTGAACACATAGCCATGGATCTGGTTCCTAGAAAAGACAGATAGGGGACACCAACATGTGCTTGTTGTATTAGACAATGCAACCTGATACCTGGAAGCCGTCCCCTACACAACATGGCTTCTAAGACAATAGCTAAGGAGCTAGTACAGATCTTTTCCAGGATTGGGCTATCCAAAGAGATATTGACTGATCAAGGGACACCTTTCTTGTCCAAGTTGATGAAAGATCTCTGTTCGTTGCTCCACGTATAAGCCCTACAGACCTCTGTATACCACCCGCAAACAGATGGCCTTGTGGAAGGTTCAATAGCACCCTCAAGGCCATGATCAGGAAAGTGGTGAGCCGGGATGGGAAAGATTGGGATACCCTATTGCCTTACCTTATGTTCGTCATCCGGGAGGTTCCATAAGTCTCCACTGGTTTCTCTTCATTCAAACTACTGTACAGACGCCTCCCCTGGGGCATATTGGATATAGCGAGAGAAGCCTGGGAAGAGGAGCCAAATCCCAGAAGGAACATAGTTGAGCATGTACTGCAGCTCGAGTTACTCCCATTGTATGGGAACACTTGAAGAAAGCACAGGAGACCCAACGAACCCATTATAATCACCAAGCAAAGCTTCAGCAGTTCCAACCAGGGGATTGAGTAATGGTCCTGGTGCCCAAAGCAGAAAGTTAACTGTTGGCCCAGTGGCAGGGACCCTACGAAGCGATGGAAGCGGTGGGAGAGGTGAACTATAAGGTGCGGCACCCAGGCCGCAGGAAACTGTAGCAAATTTACCACATTAATCTTCTAAAACCTTGGCCCAATCGAGAGACATGCTTAGTCACCCAGGAGACCTTCCCCAGGTGGATAACATACACGAGCAAGTGAGGATATCACCCGACTTGAAGCCGATCCAAAAGATCGAGGTAGCCGCCATGGTTAATCGCAACCAAGACTTGTTCTCTACAAAAAGAGGGTGGACGACTGAGGGTGGACGACTGAGATCTATCACCTTATCCACATGATCCCTGGAGACAAGGTAACATTGAGACCCTAACGAATCCCAGCAGCCAAAAGAGAAGAAATCAAGGCCGAAGTAAAGAGAATGTTAGAATTAGGGATTATTGAAGAATCTTAGTCAGTGGTCCAGTCCAATCGTTCTAGTGCCTAAACCTGATGGTACCACGAGATTCTGTAATGACTTTCGCCAACTGAATGAAGAATCCCAATTCGACGCATACTCCATACCAGGGACCGACGAACTGGTTGACTGACTGGGTAGTGCCTGATTCTTGACTACACTGGATCTGACAAAAGGGTATTGGCAGATTCCCCTGACCAAAGAAGGTAAAGAAAAGACAGTGTTCTCCACCCCGGATGGGCTATTCCAGTACACTGTCCTCCGTTTTGGGCTACATGGGGCCCCGGCCACATTCCAGCACCTCATGGATAAGCTGCTGCGCCCCCATACTAGTTATGCAGCCGCATACCTAGATGTCATCTATATGCCAGACTGGGGAACCCACTTGGAGAAAGTTGAGGCAGTACTGAGTACTTTAAGGCGGGCTAGCCTCACAGCTAATCCTGCTAAATGTGCCATAGGGCTAGCAGAGGCGAGGTACCTGGGATATATTGTAGGCAAGGGCATAGTGAAGCCCCAAACAAATAAGCTAGAGATGATTCAAAACTGGCCCTGGCCGACCTGAAAGAAGCAGGTCCGCGCTTTCCTAGGCGTGGTAGGCTACTACCGAAGTTCTATTGTCTTTAAACAATTTAAAGTCCCCTAACTGACCTGGTGAAGGCTCGAGGTCCAGAGATGGTGAAGTGGACCGACGCAGCAGAGGGCATTCACAGACCTTCAGATGGCCCTCTGTAATGACCCCATACTCATAGCCCCGGAATTTAACAAGGAATTTATTTGACAAACCAATGCTTCTGAGGTGGGGTTGGGGGTGGTTCTCTTGCAAATGGTTGGAGAAGAACATCCGATCCTCTACCTAAGCAGAAGGCTGCTCCCAAGAAAACAGAAGTACACAGTAGTTGAAAGAGAGTTCCTTGCTGTCAAATGGGCCATGGAGACACTGCATTATTACCTCTTAGGCCAGCGATTTACTCTTGTGACGGACCATGCACCCCTCTAGTGGATGCAGCAGAATAAAGAAAAGAATGCAAGGGTCACCAGGTGATTCTTATCCTCCAACCGTTCCAGTTCTGCATATGGCACAGGGCTGGATGGCACCATGGCAATGCTGATGGTCTGTCACAAGCACACTGCCTGGTGTCCCCAGTTGCCCAACTTTATGGTGTTGAGCAGAGGGTGGGGGATATGTGACAGGGCAAGGCCAGATGGCTCTAGTAAAGTAGTGAGGAACAGGTATGTTAGCCCCAGGCTAAACAAATCCCTGGTACTATGGTAACCAAATGGCAGTTGCTCCAGGTTAATCAAGAAACCTGGGGCCAAATAGATCCTTCTAGAAAGCAGTGGAGATAGCTAGGTTGACTGGGACACCTGAAGCCAATCTAGGGCTGGCTGGAACTAGTTAAAAGCCTCCCAGTTAGTCAGTGAGGTGCATGTGTCAGGAGCTGTAGGAGGAAGCCATGCTGTTGGAGGAACTAAGCAGTACAAATCCATATCAGGCGCAAGGAAGGAGGCCCTGAGGTAACAGTGAAGGAAATATTGAGTGAAGGCTGCTGTGGGAAAGTGGCCCAGGGAGTTGTACACGTCCTATTTCCAAAAAGTCAGCTACCACAGCTGCTACTATTAGGGTCCCTGAGCTGGAGCCCAGAGTAGGGGGCTGGCCCGGGCTTCCCCTCTCCCCGATTAATCACTGAGACTGGGAGACAACAGAGACTGTGACCCTTGCCTTTAGAGAGAGAGAAGGGCTATGTGGAGAGTCAAAGTGAGCCTCCGAGGCTAGCAAAATCTGTCAGGAAACACAGGACGAACGGAGACAAAGACAGAGCTTTGTCACACTATGTAAATTACAGCCCAACTGTGGTCTTGCTTCATATACCTCTCCATCCATTTGGATGCAATTTCAGCCACTGTATCAAATCATTATGATTTTATTATTCTCCTGGCTTAACACCATAAATTAATTTTTTTTTGGTATTTTTGAGGATATGCAATGTATTATACCTGGTTTTAATAGCTGATGGACAGTGAACAAAATCTCGTATTTTGTTACAAAATCTAGACACATTTGATCTCAAAGAACAATATAACAGATTGAACATTCTTTATGAATTATCATTTGAAAGTGGGAAACATATGGAAATTCAAATAAAGGGGAATGAAAACATTTTGGCATTAATAGTAATCTTTTAGATTTAATGCATTTGATATTTATTATGATCCAAAATGTGCCATTCAAGGGTGCAGACATACAGCCTAAATTTTGAGTGGGCAGAGAGGGGAGGCCTCTGATTTAGGTCACACCGGATGGCTGCATTGGTGAAGGGTTGATTATACCTGTGGTTCAATTGTAGCAAGGGGTATCCTTCCCCTTGCTCCCCACCCCCCCCAGGCTTCTAGAAGTATTATGTCTTTGGCAGGCACAATACCTTTGGCAATCACTGAATGTGCTTCTTCCCAATCCCAGTGCAGGCACAACTGAGAGTTTAATTTTCAAACAGACTATGGCAGGCTTAATCTTGCAAATGCTTGCTTACATGAGTAGTTTTAGCTCATGAGAGTTGACTTCAAAGAGGCTATTCATATGAGGAAGAATTTGCAGGAATTTCCCCTATCTTTTTTTTAAAAAAAAAAAGAAATGTGAACACACACTTAATTGAAAGAATTGGAAGAATTAAAAGAAAATGGACACAAGCACTGTAACTTTCTTTTTTTCTAAAGAGATCTCACAGCCATAATGGTAGAGAGATAAGCATTACTTATAGTCTTTAAAAGTATGTAAATTCTCAAACTCAGTCTTAATAACTATTGGGATTGGAGCAAGATTTAAATGCACCAAATCACCTACTCCAATTTAAAATACTGGCTTTATAATTTAAGATGCCTACAATGGATTTTTTCAGATATTTTGGAATTAAATGCACTTAGAAATGTTAAATTTGTTTCTTTCTCATCACATGATTTTTCCATAGTTTTTAAACCTTTTAAGCATCACTAAGGCTATTCCACAGTGAATGAAATTAATTGCACAGCAAATCGTCATAGCAGCCATGGTGAGATGCTAATAACCATGAACACATTGTATAGCATACAACTAGTTATTTAACAACTTTGTATATAATCAGATTACTATTACATTTTATAGTGTATTTCGTGCTGGTGAGTGGTGCCTGACTGCTCTAGAGAATAAAGTACTTTATTCACCCCACAGATCTAGCAGAGGCAGCACAGTGAAAGCCTCCCCATTTTATCTGCCAGTGTGCGAAGTGCCTCAGCCCTGATTGTGGAGGAACATCTCTGGTGTGAAGAGGATAGTTCAGAATCCATAGCCCATTAGTCCTTGACTCTGCTCTGATTGCCAGCAACAGTGCCATTTGTGGTGGTGGTTTAGGGCAGTAGGTGCAGCTCCACCAGGAACTGGACTGGGCAGAGGTGCTGGAACAATTTTTATACTGGGGGTGTTTTACTCCTGAGGACATTCTGCGCCAAAGAATTAAAAATTTGGAGCCAAAAAATTAAAATTCTGCATACAATATGTTAAAATTCTGTAAATTTTATTTGTCAAATAAATGTGGAGGCTCCAGCATGGATTGGGGAGCACAGCACACTGGCTGCACAGAGGTGGGAGATCACTGTGCAGCTCCCCATCCTGCCCCAGGGCATGGATGTAGGGTGAGGCTGCACCCAACCCTGACACAGTGTAAGTACCTGGCCTGCCCCAGAAAAACCCTAGAGCCCTGCCCTCTGTGCCATATGCACCAGGTATGGGCAGGCAGGCTCAGCAAGGCAGGATCCAAGAGTGGAGGGGCTTAGTGTGGGGGGATCCAGGTGTCAATTGAGAGGGTTCTGTGTGGAGCAATCTGGGTGTGGGCAGCTCAGTGGGGGATCTGGGTTCGGGGGGAATCTGGATTTCCAGGGGCTTGTTGTGGGGTTCTGGGTGCAACGGTAATGGGATGCTGCAGGGTGGGTCCAGGAGAAAGTGGCTGGGGTTCAGCGGATGGGGATCTGATTGTGGGGGGCTCAGAAAGGGGAGACAGATGCTGGGGGGGTGATCAGTGAGGTTGGGATCCAGGTGGGGCTGTTTGGGGCTCGGTAGGTTGGTGATCCAGGTGTGGGTGACTCGTCGGGGTGGTCCAGGTTCAGGGGGAGTGGGGATCTTGGGGTGGGGGTTTCTGGGTGTGGGGTGGATGAGGCTCAGTGGGAAGGTCTGTGTATGAGGGGTTCTGGATGCACAGGGGTTGGATGGATGGGGGAGCAGTTCCCTGTACAGTGATCCCTCCCTCTGCAGCTGAGGAGCGATGGGTACAGGAAGTGCTGGGGTGGGGAAGTTTGCAGACCATCCTACAGCCTGGAGATAAATCTGGGGGTGGCTCTGACCTGGCCCCGGATGCCATGCAGGGGAAGAGGAAGTCCTGTCCTCTCCAGCCCAGCCGGAACTAGCAGGTGAGCTCGGCGCAGGGTAGGAGCCACCACTCATGTCTTTCCCACTCCCATCCCTGTCCCATAGTGATTTACCTCTCTGCCGGCTGTCCTGGGCACCTGAAACATACTTATGGGGAGGGTTGCATGACTACTTTTGTGGCTTCCCTTTGTTTCCCTGTCAGAAAGTCATTTTTCTGAGGGGAAACAAAGAAATCTACTGGGGGACATAAATTCTGTGCATGTGCAGTGGAGCAGAATTCCCCCAGGAGTAGTATTTGTTGTCACTAATTCAAGCCAGTGGGTGCAGCAACACCCCCAGTTCCAGCACCACTGAGACTGGGACCCTAGTCTCAATTCACATAGGCTGCCAAACAGCCATCAGAAGTTCCCATAATTTTATCAAATGTACTTATTTGATAAATGATTATGCTTTAGAAATACACTCAGGAGCAGAAATCTGATTGCATTTCAGGCTAAACAGCAAAGTGGAATATTTTCACTTTTCTTGGTGATCCTGTGATTCCTCAGTGGAGCATGTCGCATGTTTGTCACAAATATCATAGTAGATAATATGGCTACATTATTATAGTAGAACTCTTATGTGTACAGTGACAACGTTAATTCTAATCAATTTCTCCTATGAAAAAGTAACCAGGAATATGAAATGTATTTACTTTTAGAATCCAAAAACCTAGAAGAGTAACATTAACAATCCTTGTCATGTATTTGCTCCATTCAGAGTTTAATGAATTATTATTAGTAGACTAGTATGAAAATAATGAAAGAGAATAATGCCTGTTTATAATGTATAGTATCTACATAAAGTTAAATTTATGAACAAATAGTTCATAAGAACATAATAATGGCCATCTGGGGTCAGACCAATTGTCTATCCATACCAGTAGCCTGTCTTCCAACAGTGGCCAATGCTAGATGCTACATAGGGAATGAACAGAGCAAGGCAATTGAGTGATCCATTCCCTGTCATCCAGTCCCAGCTTCTGGCAGTCAGATTTTTAGGGATGCTTGGGCATTTGGTTGTTTCATTGACTATCTTTGCTAATAGCTTGATCAATCAGGATTTAACTTTCCCACCTCCCGCCGAAGCCTGTCAGATGAGAGAGAAGGTAAATTAAAAATATGAATATATTATAATAGAGATGTGTTGGATTCAAATCCCAGCTCTGAATACCTCTGTTCTGTGGAGTAGTTTTCAGGCGAGGTCCATCTATAATTTACCAGCTCAATCCTATTTTAAGACGTTCATCCATGAGAAGTAAGACTTAGAGAAATGTCTATAGCATTACTAGGTGTGCTTGAGAATCTCTTTGCTTTGAGTCTCATGTCCTTGGAAAACCCAAGCTAAAACTTTAGGAAAGAAAAAGTGATATTAGTGTATCAACTGATAATGCATTATTTCCTGCAAACATGGTGCTTTATGTTTTAAGAAATATTTAGCTTTTCTAAACTTGCTCCACTTAACTACTGTATAATATTTGACTACTTTCAAAAATCTTCATTTTAAGTCAAGTGTATTTATATTGCATGCCTAAAAATACTTCATACTCACCTAGATCAGATGTGGGAGAAGGATCTGCACTTTTCTACTCTTTGCTTTGATTCTTTACCTGGTTACAAGGCTGCTGTATACTTTGTTTTGTTGGTTTTGGGTCCAAATATGCTCTTCTTGCCTAGGTCAGCTTTGCCTTCTTATAAACATCTGTTCAAGTGTAACACGTAACCAGAGCTGAATCCATTCCATACCCAGGGTTTAGATTTTTGTTTTTGTCTATGATTCACATTAAAGGAAATGTTCTATTTGCCCAGATTGATCAAGTGAACCATGAGACCTTCACTGCCTTTGTTATGTCATTGAAATGTAAAGAGGCACTAGATGCTCAGGACACAGTTAGCATCTTAGCAATGTGGAGCCACTTGACGTGTGCCATTCAAATACATTTTTGTCAAAACACTATGCAAATCTCCACATTGCGGTTGCACTGCACAGATTGAGAAGAGCAAGGTCAACTTAGAAAACTATTTTTTTTCTGTAGGCATAATTTGCCTGTCTTCAGTATGTCACAAAGTACTTTTGCATAGGAAAATGAGCTCTTATTTTGCACTCAAGTAATGCATGTCCTTCAGGTAAAATGTTTTGAAAGCCAAATGAAAAGAACTCTGGTTTCAAGTAAAATATTTCAAGAATATTGAGTAGCATTCTCTGTGTGTAAATAAAATAAACAATTTCAAAATACTTTGAACACATTTTAAAAGAGAATTTGAAAAATTTCCCAAGAAAACATGTCATTCAGAATTCTCATTGACTTTCAACTATCAAAATGCCAACACAACTCATGCCTAGGATATATACACTGTTTATATAGGATGTCATTTAACAATACATGCAATTTGCACAAGAACCTCAACACAATACAAATATTTAGGGCCAGAATGTGCATTTAGGGATAATTCTGAGCAAGATGAAAACTACATCAACCCAGGAGTAGCTGTGGGAAGCATTGTTCCCTAGACACCTTGCTGAGCCACAATTCCTTCCCTGCTTCCCTCTTGCTTCAGGGGTAGTACCTTGTAGATGGGCTATACAGGCCAGGCTGTAGTAGCTAATACGTGGGAGAGCAAAGCCAAGGTTCTACCCACACCTTGCCCCTCCCCATCCAAGTGCTCCAGAGCCAAGGAGCACTGAGTATGTAACTCCTGGTTCTGGGCCCACAAGAGAAGTCAATAGTCTGTGCAGAGCGTGTGTGTGTGGTGAGGGAGGGTTCTTACTCATGTCCCTTTACATACATCTTGGAAAATAAACCATAAAGGCTTTGTCTTTGGTGTGTTCTGATGTTGACCTGCTCACTCAAGTGAAAACTACAATCTGCCCTGTCTTCCCTAGAATTTTGCCTCATGTTAGTTGACTTGAGTTAAGAACACACCTTTTTTCAGAGTGAAGTCAAGACAGACCATCATGAGATGAGTGATTTCTTTATTTTAGCTAAGGCATTTGGCTAGTTTGGAGATATGAGAGGCAAATAATCTGAAAAGAGAAGATAACTAGCTAGGGCAAGTTCAATCAAGGTATGGACCAGACTATTAGCAATTGGGACGGATAGAAAAGAGGGAGATTGTGTGGAGAGCCTGGGATTGGAAGCTGAATCATAAGAGGAAAAAATATTCTTGGGTTGTAAGCCTCAGAGAGAATAATGAAGGTACAAACCTTGATAGAGAGGTGAGGAGGAAAGAGGTCCGGGGAGATTTCAGTTTGTTTATTTATTTATTTACATCAATCTATAGTATAACTGTTTAACAGACACATTCTTAGCTGGTCAAGGTTTCCTTTCCTTTTATATTTCTGTACACAATGGAAGTACATATTTAGTACTCAAATGAAAGAAAATGAAAATTCCAGAAATATAAGATATAGGCCAATGAGAGCTACTCTACTGTGTAAAACCATGAAGAGAGAAATGAGTTAATGGAAGAGTTTTTTGATGCTAAGAAGTCTCAACCATGAAATGCAAAGTGCCTCAGGCAGCATTAGTTTTGCATAGACTTTACCTGCTGAGAGAAGGGAACTGCCACTTAGCATGGATTTTCCCTATCTCCTTTTGGCCCCACTTGCTTCTCCTGTAGAGATGGTTTTGTTGAGGGAGGGTAAGTGGATATGCAAAGACATGGGGGAGTAGGAACATCCCACATGGCTACTTGCTTCTCTACATGCTCCTACCATGCAGCTTCTGCAGACTTGCTACCCTCCTTATTTTGGGGGAATGTTCCCCCTGCCCCAGATCCATGCAAAGGAGGGACATTCTGTGTGCCCATCACTTCCTTCCTGTGTGAAATCAGATACTTGTATGGTATTGATCCACCCTTCTTCTGTATCACCCTCTGTGGTGATCTGAAGATCCCTGCAGGAGGAGGAGTCAGTGAAGGGGAGTGAGAGGGTCTGGTCCACCCTTGAAACCCTGAACACAGCACTGCTCACAAACTAAAGTTATTACAGCCTGGGGCTGTTACACCTGTTATTTGGTGCCCCCTTCGCTACAGGGAATCCCTATTAAGTTGGCACAAAGGGAGTTACTCTTTGTGGTACAGGGTCTCTGCATACATGGCCCTGACTTCCTGCTTATCCTCAGGAATCTGCAGGGTTTGTGAACATTTTCCACGGCTTATTCTCCAGGGAGTGTCCTATATTCGACTCTTATCCAGTAGGAAGACTCTGTAAAAACATCCACACAGTTTTCCTCCACTGAGCTCCCCCTGTGGGATTTACCATGTGCGTGTGAGGTGATCCAGCCATGAGCACTTGGAGAAAGGGCATATATGGGCAGTACACAGTAAAGATTTTGGGAAATTTCAAATGATCAAAGTCCTTCATTATTAATGGGAGATGGAGATCTCTGTCTTGTTCTTGGGTTATCACAGGATGAGGTTCCATTAATCTTCAAACATTCACTCTGTTGGTTAATAAAATAATTTAGCTGCCCATCGAATACAGAGATTTTAATCAAAACAAACATAGTTTTTCAGGCTTAATGTTGAGTCCAAAGCCTGACAATTGTGTGTGTGTGTGTGTGTGTGTGCGCACATACACACAAACAACATTATATGGGACTTTAAATATGTAATTTAATACATTTATTTACCTCTGTTTCATAGCTGACAAACCTAGGGGCTCATGAAACTGTGGGCTGAACCTTTTGGATATCCAGCTGAGCAGATTTCTTCCCAGATGCCATGGATTTTAGGACTTGATCATATAGAACAAAATAAAATAAGGTGTTTATTTTAGAGCAGATTACTGTATTTGTGAGATGGTCATTCAAAGACTTTGACCAGAAGTTTTAATGACAAATCCTCAAAAAGCTATTACAAAAGCTTTTTTAAAAACTAACCAACAAAACAGCACAATTCCAGCTTTAGGGGGTTTTTTCCCCCTAAAATAAATACTTGCAAAGATTCAGTACAAATAAATTTTTTAATTCATCTAAATTTTAGAGCTGACTAGGGTTGATTGAAAATATTCAGTTAAAACTTTTTGATGGAAAATTGGAATTTGAAAAAATGATTTTTTTTTCTTCAGGAAAACCGCTTGGAAAATGTTTGAAGGACATAAATCTACACCGTGTAGAGGTCAAGCATAGGAGTTTATTACGTACAGCACTGACGGAGTGTCACCTCGCTTATTAAGCTCAGACACTGTCAATTAATTGATTACAATGGAATATATGGATTTTCAATGGGTGGGGAAAGTGACTGGGTAAGCAGTCCCACACCCCCAGATAGGTCTAGCTGCAAGACATGATAGCACAGTAGCCAACAGTCAAAAGGTTACATAATGTCTCCACCCATGGTCTCAATGTTAATAAATTTAGTATTTAATTAGTACTTTAATAAATGTATTAGTATAAAATATATGTTGGATTTAATTTGGGGTCCATAGGAATGAAGTAGCTCCTTGGATTGTCCAACAGATACATATCTAGGAGTAAAAGCAAAGAATCTTTATTGCCATGTACTTTCACTGTTTATCTTTCAAGTTGCTTATTTGTGTTTTAAGGCAGGCATTGGTTCCTGGGCAAGGGAGGTGGGAGGAAGCCATATCTTATACTGACATGTTCCAACCTTTTCATAAATTCAAGGTTGGATATGTGGAAAGGCCATTTCCCTACAGAAGAAACTAACACAACAGAAACAGGGCTTCTTTGTTCTATTTGCAAAAAGAAAAGGAGTACTTGTGACACCTTAGAGACTAACCAATTTATTTGAGCATAAGCTTTCGTGAGCTACAGCTCACTTCATCGGATGCATCCAATGAAGTGAGCTGTAGCTCACGAAAGCTTATGCTCAAATAAATTGGTTAGTCTCTAAGGTGCCACAAGTACGCCTTTTCTTTTTGCGAATACAGACTAACACCGCTGTTACTCTGAAATTTGTTCTATTTGCAACTTTGAATAAGACATAATTATTGCCCCCAACATCCGGCGTTTTGCTGACCAGGCATATCTTAGCAAAAGCAAGGTTATCTTTGGTTATTCTGTTTTCTCTTAGTTATTGCTAGGCCTCTGACCTCTTGACCAAACTCTGGACTTTGGGCCTGTACACAAATCCCTATACCAGGTTATTACATCAGCAATGGATTTTAACCCTTCAGTCCCTCTTCTTGACCCTAGGGTTCCCTAACCCGCCAGGTCAAATATACCAATTTTAATGTACCCAATCTATTTCGGAGTCACCGGTAAACCGCCAATACCATCAGGAATGTCAGTATAGACACTCCCCACATAACTTGACAAAACAGCACCCAGATCCATCCCCAGGGGACCTTATCACCGGAGATGGCATTGCCCATGTAAGGTTACCCACCATTGGCTGAGTACGGTGGAGCTGCGTCCCGTCAACAGTCAGGGTTACCCTTTGGGGAACCGTCATGCACATGGATGGATGCCTCGAGGGGCAGGGCTTTCAATTTAGCTCAATGGAGTGGTTCTGGGCAGTCACACACCAGTAGGTACAGTACATCTGGACCAGCTCCGTGGGCACCAGTTTTTCAGTGATGGCCACTTTGAACCTAGACTGATTCATTAGAATATTGTACGGGCATGTACGCAGAATTTCCTTATCAGAGTGGGTGCAACATTCACTAGGATACAGTGCTCTCTCAGCGACCTCAGAGTATGCAATGCCTTCTATTTTAATAACATGACCCCACCTCCGTACTGGCAGGGAGGTCGCCATCCTGGCTCGCTGTAAATGAGGGATGCCCAGAGGTACCAAAAGGTTAAAGAGTATACTGTGACCTGTCTAAACTGGTCTTTGGACTCTCATTGATTCTGTTTCCCCATGCCCACGGAGGGGTACTGGGGAGATAAGGTTCCACTACCTCCATAAGGGCTGGGTGGACCCGGCTGTCATGGAGATCGGTTACAATTCCCTGTGTGGTGATGGCCAAACTTTGTCCTGCTCTCCAGCAACTCTCCTCTAGTACCTTCATTTTAGTACCATTTATTAGCAGGCTGGTGACTTCTTGACCCAGGTATTTTGTTATATCGAATGAGGTAGATACAGAGATGGACAGATTCTTCAAACTATCTAGGATCAATCGGCTGGCCCTATTAGTATCCAATCCTCCCCGGGCACTAGAGATGACAGTGTCTGCCAGCCTTGATTCAAGTCGATCCCTCCTCTCAGTATAGGTGTTGCCAACAGAATTATCTGCACCAAACCATCCTGGAAGGGTATCTAGTAATCCCCTCTTCTGTCTGGTTAAGCATTCACCAATTTGGTTTGTTAGGCTAGTAACATTTCTACTCATTCAAGGCCTGACCTTTGCACACTGCCTGTTCACTTCCTCTAATGGAATATGCACGTCAACCCTGTAAGTGTGGAATACCACCAAGGTGAGGACCAGTAGTGCTGGTCCTATCATTACCAATCCTGGTTCTGGAACAGGGATTTGTACAGGGCATGACACACAGTCAGGTGGTTCCATGCTGTCTCTGATAACTTGGTTAATTGTTATTAGTTGTAGGCATTCTAATTTGGGCCATTGTTTAACAAATTTATGCCAGACCTTTGGGGATACCTCCGTCTGTGCTTTAAGTGGTAAGCCCCATTCTGAATTAACAGGCCTAACCTCCACTGGTACCATGTCAGTATAATTGGCACATAATCTTTCATGAGTGTTTGGTTTCTTTCCCACAAAATCCCACACAAATTCTAGTATCAAGGTCTGTGTGTTTCCTCCCACGCCATCATGGCAATATGCCATGTAATTGTGTTCAAATGAGGGGTAGCCCAGGACCTTGTAGTCCCCTTCACTAGTAGTACGCAGCTGTCCCCCTTTAAAGGTAATCCGGACACTGGTTGCATTAAGCACAGACACTGTCTCTCGAAGAGGGCCACAGCATCGTCTAAGGGTGTTACCCTACACATGGCACACTACTTGTGTCCTTCCTCATGCACCACAGGGACAGCAGGAGCCTCCCCATGGTCGCTCTGGTTGTCCTGGTTACCCTTCAGTCCTTCCTCCTTCACCTTCTCTTGTTTACCTGTGGAGACACTTGTGGAAACATTGTTAGTATTGACAGATGCTGATTTAAAGTAGTTTTTTCATAGAGGGCCATCACCAGTGTTTCAGGGCGGCTCTCATTTGTCTCCACCCCAGATGAGCTGGAGACTGGATGGCATGGAGCAGCAGAGCCTGTATGCACTCCAGGGCTACCATCTCTCCGCCCCCCCCGCCCCCCCCGGCTCATACCAGAGGTGATTTTTATACACACAGCCTTGTTCTTCCAATTTACTTTTTTCTTCTGGGCATATGGTTGCATATATTTTTTTTTTATTTACTTCCTCTTCGGGCACTACAGCTGCACAAACCTTAATAGGACTTGCTTGTGCAATTTCTTTGGCCTGTTTATCTACCCAGTAATTTCCTTTTTGTTCCTCGCTTGAGATTTTATTATGTGCTTTTATCTTTACTACTGCCAGTTCTGATGGTAGTTTGGCAGCTTCTATTACTCTTTGAAGGGCCTCCATATTATTAATTGGCTTGCCAGTTGTTGTTATAAAACCCCTGCGTGATCACATGTCCATGTAGTCATGTACTACTCTGAATGCATATCTGCTGTCTGTGTATACAGTGAGCTTCTTTCCTTCCCCCACTCTCAAAGCTTCAGTGAGGGCTGTTAGCGCCTCTTCTTGTGCTGACTTTGATCCTTCCATCTGACCTGACGCTATCACTGTCCCATCACTGAGTACCGCTGCCCATTTGGTGTGTGGCACTCCATTTTTATACTTTCTTGATCCATCGACATACAGAATTGTATTTGAATTCTCTAATGGCTCTTCTTTAACTCTCCCCAACACTTCCTCTTCCCTATCTATAAGACATTCATGTACCTCTCCCTCTGTGTTTAGACATTTAGCTACATTTATTCCTTTGTCCCTTACTATAGAGAAGTTGAGGTTTTGCAAGCACAATGTTGATTCCCACTGACTCCTGTGGGCATCTGTTACAGATCTTAGCCACCCAGTATTAAGGAGATCAATAAGTGTACGGGGTGTATGTAGCACTAATTTCCCTGTGAGGGTGTATGATTCACAAGCTTTTACCGCCCACGCAGCGCAATCCAGAGCTGCTACGCACTCCGCACTCCGGTGGTCCCTGGGATACAGGGGCTCTTAAAGTAGATAGGTATGCTACTGGACGCTGCTTATCTCCCTGAAGTTGTGTTAATACAGCTGAGTATTGAGTTTCACTATGGCTGCAGTAAAGGTGGAACGGCTTTCCCATATCAGGTAAACCCAGGCTAAAGCCTATTCTATTTTTATAAATGCCTTCTCTTGTTCTGTGCCCCATATTACTAACTCATTTGCAGGCTTTCCTCCTCTAGTGAGGCTTTGAATTGGTTCTACCATCTCTGAGTACTCCAAAGTACTCCAAAATATATGTTGTTCAGAAATTGAGGAGTCCCAGCAGCTTCCGGACTTCCTTAACTGTCCGTGGATTCTTTAACTCTAGAATCGCCTGCTATCTGTCTACTGTGAGTGCTTTCTCTCCCTGTGATATGTTATGCCCTAGATATAAAACCTACTGCTGTTGCAATTGAGCCTTCTTCTTGAGCTTTAAATCCTGCTTCCCGAAGATATATAAACAGTCCGTTTAACGTTTTTAAAGGGTCCTTTTCATTGGAACTGGCAATTAGCAAGTCATCTACATACTGCAATATTACAGTATCCCCTTCCAAAGGCACTTGTGCTATTACTCCTGTCATTGCCCTGTGGAAGATAGAGAGAGAATTATGGAAATCCTGGAGTACTCGGGTCCAAGTGTACTGCTGGTCTCCCACTGTAAATGCAAATTTCTCCTGACTTTCTTTTGCAAGGGGAATACTCCAAAATCCATTAGCTATATCCAGGACTGAGAATACTGAGTGTCCTGGTTTTAGCAAATTAAGGAGAGTGGCGAGGCTTACCACAATAGGATGTGCCTTTGGAGTCACCCGGTTAAGGTCAGTGTAGTCTGTAGTTAACCTCCATGTCCTGTCTGGCTTCCGGACGGGCCAAATTGGGGAGTTAGTTATGGAGCTGGTTTTTTTTAGTTACTACTTTAGATTGTAAATTAGTGACTATAATTTTAACTGCCTCTAAGGCTTCTGGTTTAATTGGGTACTGCCTGTGGGCTTTATGAGTTGACTCTTCTACAGATATGGGCTTCATGTTTACTAGCCCACAATCTTGTTTATCTGTTGCCCTCACTTCAGGGTGAAGGGAACACAGTGTTTCTACTGGACTTCCCCCCCACACACTCTGGTATTATTGCTTTACTACTGGCAATCATGGCTATATTTTGAGATAATTTCTCCTGTTTGGACCCCCCCGGTCCATTCAATGCAGGTAGCTCTGGGGTTGATTACTCCCCCGAGCTCCTTAAGGAGATCTATGCCACAAATTGTGTCTCTCTGCTCGGGGCAAACCCAAATTTGACTGACTGTGGGTATGTCTACACTAAGAAATTAGGTCGAATTTATAGAAGTCGTTTTTTTAGAAATCATTTTTATATCGTAGATTATGTGTGTCCCCACACAAAATGCTCTGAGTGCATTAACTCGGCGGAGTGCTTCCACAGTACTGAGGCTAGCGTCGACTTCCACAGTGTTGCACTGTGGGTAGCTATCCCACAGTTTCCGCAGTCTCCGCCGCCCATTGGAATTCTGGGTTGAGATCCCAATGCCTGATGGGGCAAAAAACATTGTCGCGGGTGGTTCTGGGTACATGTCATCAGGCCCTCCCTCCCACCCTCTTTCCATGAAAGCAACGGCAGACAATTGTTTCGCACCTTTTTTCCTGAGTTACCTGTGCAGACGCCATATCACGGCAATCATGGAGCCCACTCAGCTCACTGTCACTGTATGTCTCCTGGGTGCTGGCAGATGCGGTACTGCATTGCTACACAATAGCAGCAACCCATTGCCTTGTGGCAGCAGACGATGCAATAGGCCTGAAAACCATCGTCATCGTGTCCGAAGTGCTCCTGGCTGCCTCGGTAAGGTCGGTCAGGAGCACCTGGGCAGACATGGGTGCAGGGACTAAATTAGGAGTGACTTGACCAGGTCATTCTCTTTAGTCCTGCAGGCAGTCCTATTGTACCATCTTCTGCCAAGCAGCCAGGAGATGTGGCTGGCTAGCAGTCCTACTGCACCATCTGCCAGCAGCCAAAGATGTAAAAGATAGATGGAGTGGATCAAAACAAGAAATAGACCAGATTTGTTTTGTATTCATTTGCTCCCCACTCCCTCCCTCCGTGAAATTAACGTCCGACAATCATTTTGGTGAGATCTGTCAGGGGCATCTTGAATTCAATGGAGATTCAATCCGACCTGAAATACTAGAGGGAGGGATAACTTAGTGGGTTGAGCATTGGCCTGCAAAACACAGGGTTTTGAGTCCAATCCTTGAGGGGGCCATTCTGTATGACAGTTGTTTTTGTTTTGTTGTACCAATAAAATAAAAACCAGCAGGATCTTATTAAAGGGAAAAAGGCAAAATACCACATTTATTGTGAATACAGAAAGAATCATAGTAAGCAGTTAGTTATAGCTATAACATTCCATTCAATCTCATATTTATTCACACATTCATTCATACAAACACACACACACACATACACACCCACACACACAGGTTCTGCAAGGTTGTTATCATAGTTACCAGCCTTAGAGTTGCTCATGCCAAGCCACTGGCCAGGTGGCCTGGACATGAGGAGGGAGCAGGGCCTTGTCAGATGCTCATCTGATGCTCCTGGAAGTTGGTTTGCAGAATCAGACCCCAAAGTTCTCACTTTTTAGAGTCTATTTTTATAGGAATTTCTTCCTATGCCAGTCTATGGGAATTGCTTCTTCATGCTGTTGCTGAATCAATCAGCAGATAGCACATTCCTGACGGCTCCAAGATGTTATCTTGTTCTTTGGTTCTCCCATCCTTGAGGCTGTTGGGTGGATTCCAGTCTGCCCTCCGGGGGGGGTCCTCTGGTTATTTCCACTTGACGCCTTCTTCAGCCGATGGACACTGGATTCTTAGGCTGGCACCTCCCTGATCATTCAGTTATTATCCACACCAAGCATCCATCCACATACATCCTCTATCTCTATTTTAATCACAATTGTTAATACAACAAAAGGGTGGGGAGTCTCTGGGTGCTGTTTCTGTTGTTAGAGTATTGCTTTGAGTCTCTCTCTCTCTCTGAATTGCTTTGAGAACAGACCCTGTCTTAGAATGTACTAACACAATTAGCAGCTTGCAAGTTTCACACATAGAGGGAGAGAAACAGTACCAAAAACCAAGAGACCTCTTAATTAGTAATACCCTGGAATTTAAACTCTGGGGAATCAAACTCATTTGTGATTTTAATACAGAACTTCTTTAATATGATCCAACATTTTCTCCTTGATGTAAAGCCACCCTCTTTGTTGATTTTAATTCCCTATAAGCCAATCCTGTAAGCCACGTCCTCAGTCGCCTCTCCCTCTGTCAGAGCAACGGCAGACAAGCACAGACTGGTGGGACAGACTGGTGGGACCTCATAGTGTTGCAGGTCTGGGACGATTCCCAGTGGCTGCGAAACTTTCGCATGCATAAGGGCACTTTCATGGAACTTTGTGACTTGCTTTCCCCTGCTCTGAAGTGCATGAATACCAAGATGAGAGCAGCCCTCACAGTTGAGAAGTGAGTGGTGATAGCCCTGAGGAAGCTTGCAATGCCAGACAGCTACCGGTCAGTTGGGAATCAATTTGGAGTGGGCAAATCTACTGTGGGGGCTGCTGTGATGCAAGTAGCCAATGCAATCAAAGATCTGCTGATATCAAGGGTAGTGACCCTGGGAAATGTGCAGGTCATAGTGGATGGCTTTGCTGCAATGGGATTCCGTAACTGTGGTGGGGCCATAGACGGAACCCATATCCCTATCTTGGCACCGGAGCACCAAGCCGGTGAATACATAAACCACAAGGGGTACTTTTCAATAGTGCTGCAAGCACTGGTGGATCACAAGAGACGTTTCACCAACATCAACGTGGGATGGCCGGGAAAGGTACATGACTCTCACATCTTTAGGAACTCTGGTCTGTTTCAAAAGCTGCAGGAAGGGACTTTATTCCCAGACCAGAAAATAACTGTTGGGGATGTCGAAATGCCTATATGTATCCTTGGGGACCCAGCCTACCCCTTAATGCCATGGCTCATGAAGCCATACACAGGCAGCCTGGACAGTAGTCAGGAGCTGTTCAACTACAGGCTGAGCAAGTGCAGAATGGTGGTAGAATGTGCATTTGGATGTTTAAAAGCGCGCTGGTGCAGTTTACTGACTCGGTTAGACCTCAGCGAAACCAATATTCCCACTGTTATTACTGCTTGCTGTGCGCTCCACAATATCTGTGAGAGTAAGGGGGAGATGTTTATGGCAGGGTGGGAGGTTGAGGAAGTTCGCCTGGCTGCTGGTTACGCACAGCAGACACCAGGGTGGTCAGAAGAGCACAGGAGGGTGCAGTACGCATCAGAGAAGCTTTGAAAACCAGTTTCATGACTGGCCAGGCTACCGTGTGAAAGTTCTGTTTGTTTCTCCTTGATGAAACTCCCCACCCCTTGGTTCACTCTACTTCCCTGTGAGCTAACCATCCTCCCCTCCTCCCTTCGGTCACTGCTTGCAGAGGCAATAAAGTCATTGTTGCTTCACATTCGTGCATTCTTTATTCATTCATCACACAAATAGGGGGATAACTGCCAAGGTAGCCCGGGAGGGGTGGTGGAGGAGAGAAGCACTGGGAGGGGTGGTGAAGGAGGGAAGGACTAGGCCACACAGCACTTTAAAAGTTTAAAACTTTAAAACTTATTGAATGCCAGCCTTCTGTTGCGTGGGCAATCCTATGGGGTGGGGTGGCCGGAGGCCCCCCCCCACCGCGTTCTTGGGCATCTGGGTGAGGAGGCTATGGAACTTGGGGAGGAGAGCGGTTGGTTACACAGGGGCTGTAGCGGCGGTCTGTGCTCCTGCTGCCTTTCCTGCAGCTCAACCATACGCTGGAGCATATTAGTTTGATCCTCCAGCAGCCTCAGCATTGAATCCTGCCTCCTCTCATCATGCTGCCGTCACCTTTCAGCTTCAGCCCTCTCTTCAGCCCACCACTTACTCTTTTCAGCCCGCCACCTCTCCTCACGGTCATTTTGTGCTTTCCTGCACTCTGACATTGTCTGCCTCCACGCATTTGTCTGTGCTCTGTCAGTGTGGGAGGACAGCATGAGCTCAGAGAACATTTCATCGTGAGTGCATTTTTTTTACCTTCTAATCTTCACTAGCCTCTGGGAAGGAGAAGATCCTGTGATCCTTGAAACACATGCAGCTGGTGGAGGGAAAAAAAAAGGGACAGTGGTATTTAAAAAGACACATTTTATAGAACAATGGGTACACTCTTTCACGGTAAACCTTGCTGTTAACGTTACATACCTAGCACATGTGCTTTTGTTCCAAGGTCACATTTTGCCTCCCCCCACCGCGTGGCTTGCCCCTCCTCTCTCCCCCCCGCAATGGCTAACAGCGAGGAACATTTCTGTTCAGCCATAGGTAAACAGCGCAGCAGGAATGGGCACCTCTGAATGTCCCCTTAAGAAAAGCACCCTATTTCAACCATGTGACCATGAATGATATCACTTTCCTGAGGATAACACAGAGAGATAAAGAATGGATGTTGTTTGTCCTGCTTTGAGCAGGAGGTTGGACTAGATGACCTCCTGAGGTCCCTTCCAACCCTGATATTCTATGATTCTATGAACGCCAGCAAACATACACTGCAATGCTTTGTTCTACAATGATTCCCGAGTACGTGCTACTGGCCTGGAGTGGTAAAGTGTCCTACCATGGTGGACAGAATAAGGCTGCCCTCCCCAGAAACCTTTTGCAAAGGCTTTGGGAGTACATCCAGGAGAGCCGCGAATGTCTGGGCAAATTAATCATTAAGCATGCTTGCTTTTAAGCCATACACTCACCAGAGGTCCCTTCTCCACCTGGCGGGTCCAGGAGGCAGCCTTGGGTGAGTTTGGAGGGTACTGGCTGCAGGTCCAGGGTGAGAAACAGTTCCTGGCTGTCGGGAAAACTGGTTTCTCCGCTTGCTTGTTGTGAGCTATCTACAACTTCATCATCATCATCTTCCTTGTCCCCAAAACCTGCTTCCGTGTTGCCTCCATCTCCATTGAAGGAGTCAAACAACACGGTTGGGGTAGTGGTGGCTGAACCCCCTAAAATGGCATGCAGCTCATCATAGAAGCGGCATGTTTGGGGCTCTGACCCAGAGTGGCTGTTTGCCTCTCTGGTTTTCTGATAGGCTTGCCTCAGCTCCTTAAGTTTCATGCGGCACTGCTTCGGGTCCCTGTTATGGTCTCTGTCCTTCATGCCCTGGGAGATTTTGACAAATGTTTTGGCATTTCAAAAACTGGAACGGAATTCTGATAGCACGGATACCACTCCCCATACAGCGATCAGATCCCTTACCTCCCGTTCGGTCCATGCTGGAGCTCTTTTGCAATTCTGGGACTCCATCATGGTTGCCTCTGCTGATGAGCTCTGCACTCACCTGCAACTTGCCACGCTGGACAAACAGGAAATTGAAATACAAAAGTTTGCGGGCCTTTTCCTGTCTACCTGGCCAGTGCATCTGAGTTGAGAGCGCTGTCTGGAGCGGTCACAACAGAGCACTCTGGGATAGCTCCTGGAGGCCAATACCGTCTAATTGCGTCCACAGTACCCCAAATTCAACCTGGCAAGGCCGATTTTCAGCGCTAATCCCCTTGTCAGGGGTGGAGTAAGGAAATCGATTTTAGGAGCCCTTTAAGTTGAAAAAAAGGGCTTCGTCGTGTGGACAGGTGCAGGGTTAAATCAATTTAACGCTGCTAAATTCTACTTCAACTCCTAGTGTAGACCAGGGCTGTGACTATATCTTTGAATTCTATTTCTACTGGCTGGCTAAGGATTGCTTTTAATCTTCCCCCTTTCACTCCTTCAATCCATATGGTTCAACAGGTGAGGGGGAGATCTTGGCTGGTTATCAATACCGAGGCTCCTGTGTCTATTAACATGTTGCATGGTTGGCCCCCAACTCATGCGTTAAGAAACATTCTGGAGCCGCCTTTGGTTCCAGCCACAGAGGCCGCTAATATCTATTTGTTAGCCAGAAGTTTGAGCAACTCCTGGATTTGTTTATTCTTTTCTTGTTCTTGGGTACTGGTTGTATCAAGTTTATTCTGTTTGTTTGGCCACTGGCCCTCCTTACCAACCCTGGGGCAGAAGCAGTCTTCCTTTAAGTGGCTGCTCCTTTTACAATTACTGCATATTTTGATTTTATTTTTATTTTTACACTCATGCCAGATCTCCAAGCTTATTGCATGTGAAGCAGGTAGTGGTGTTGATTGCATAAACTGCTGTAATTTCCTCAGAGGGGATGGTTGCTGCTATCTTCCTCTTTTTTCTGTTTTTTACTTCTGTGGCCCATTTCATTACTGCTGAGTATGTCTCTCCCACTGAGATGCCTAATGCCAAGACCACTTGGTGGTCTGCAGACAGCCCTTCCTTTAGGATTTGGAGGAATACATCATGGTCTCAGGATGTTATATTCTCCAGACCTGAATAAGCTCGGAATGCATTCCATTTCTTTTCAGCATAAGACATGGCAGACTCCCCCTACTGCTGAACCACTGATTGCAGAGCCCCCTCAGTTGGTGGTCTGGGCTCCTAGAGCAGCAGATAGTGCAGTTCTGAATTCTGTTACAGTCTCTGCCTCTGGGTTTGGAATTCCTGCTGGTTCTCCAGCTTGATCCCCTCCCGCAGGGTTGGGGTTATGATCTTCAGCCCCGTGCCCCATCTTCCATTTATCTTCTAGGTTGTCTCACACATCCCTGGGGCATTTACACTTGACCAGGATGTGAACATCCTTCCTATGGAGGCCGTGTATTTCAGCCAGGCCATCCAGCTTGTTCCAGAACTCAGTGTTCTTGTTATCTTGTTTGAGTTCGGGTAAATCAGACAGTAACACCTTTTTTCCTGGGGGGTGAAGGGACAGTAGATTTCAGTTGTTTTTGTCCTGAGTCCCCTTACTGGTTCACCCTCCTCATTAACATTCCTGAACCTCCTTAACTGAGTTTTGATTGGAGCCATACGCTGTACTTGCTCCCCTGAGACCATTAATCTTTGTGATGCCCTTTTATTGTCTCTGGGGGTGCCCAAATTTGGCCTTTCACACGAAGAAATGTATGGAGGGGGTTCTGATTCCTCAACTTTGCCTTGTGCTGCTGAGTTTTCCCTCAGATAGTTAACCAGTGGTGCAGTTGGCTGACAAATGCCAGGAGTGGGCTCTCCCCCTCCTGCTCGGGGCGTGTGTCCCGGGTATGGTGAATGTAGTTCTTTTGTTCTGGGATCTTTTCCAATTTCTTGACCATTACATGGTTTAAAGCACAAGCTCTTATCCTTTAGAGCCTGATTCTCAGATTTTAAAGTTGCAATTTCTCTTTCTTTTACACTGAGTATATTTAATAACACTATTACTGCCTTGTCTATTTTGTCACTTTTCTGATTATTTTACCAAGTAACCAGATTTGCCTCTGGTCTGGCTGCAGAGTAGTTTGTTTTTTTAGCTGTTGTCTGTCGAGTTTTGACATGTTTATATTCCAAATATTCTCATGGGCTGATTATCGCCTCTGCTATTGATGCCATGGGCTTTTACTCGCCCCGGCTGCTGACCTTGTTTTTGGGAACTTATGTTTTCCCCTCTAAATGCTGTAGTCTCAATCTCTACAGCCTTGATGGGGATTTACCTTTCCCCCTTTTATGCCAAGGCCTCAGGTTCCACAGCCTTGATGGGGATTTACCTTTCCCCCTTTTTATGCTATGGTCTCAAGTTCCACAGCCTTGATGGGGACGTCTTCCCCTTCTTGTTAACTGCCGCACGGTCTTACGTTACACACAGCTGCCTGCCTTATTGGTTGGAGACTTTGTGCTATTCGAAAGCACGTACGTCACATGCCTGGGGGGGGCACTCCCCTAGGACTTGCAATGTTACATGCAATGCGGAAATGGGACCACCAGTTTGCACTGCCTACCGCTTGCGTACCCAGCCAGGCCTGGGTTTAACTCATGGCCAATTGCTTGCTGTTGGTTTATCCAAGTCCCCTGTAACACTCCCTTAATTTAAACAGTACATGACCCTCTTGCACTCGTCTTCCCTTCCAATGGGTACCCTTATTTAACCCCTCTGCTTGGACTACACGAGTCTAGGTTCCTTCACACTTAAATTTAAAAGTGGAAACAAGATGTGTCTGAAAGGGGATGAGAGACTTCTATCCTTGGCCTAATGAGGTGGTAAAGTAAACATACTCACCTCCTTTTTGGATTTTAGTCTCAGATCCTCAATCAGCTCACAAGCTTGGCTCCTGGACAAGCCCCCAAATTGAAGGACATAAATCCACACCGTGTAGAGGTCAAGCATAGGAGTTTATTATGCACAGCACTGACAGAGTGTCACCTCACTTATTAGGCTCAGAGACACTGTCAATTAATTTATTACAATGGAATATATGGATTTTCAATGGGTGGGGAAAGTGACGGGGTAGGCAGTCCCACACCCCCAGATAGGTCTAGCTGCAAGACATGATAGCACAGTAGCCAACGGTCAAAAGGTTACATAATGTCTCCGCCCATGGTATCAATGTTAACAAATTAACATTTAGTATTTAATTAGTACTTTAATAAATGTATTAGTAAAGAATATATGTTGGATTTAATTTGGGGTCTATAGGAATGAAGTAGCTCCTTGGATTGTCCAACAGATACATATCTAGGGGTAAAAGCACAGAAACAGTGAAAGTATATGGCAATAAAGATGGTCTTTCAAGTTGCTTATTTGTGTTTTAAGGCAGGCATTGATTCCTGGGAAAGGGAGGTGGGAGGAAGCCATATCTTATACTGACATGTTCCAACCTTTTCATAAATTCAAGGTTGGATGTGTGGGAAGACCATTTCCCTACAGAAGAAACTAACACAACAGAAACAAGGCTTCTTTTTTCTACTTGCAACTTTGAATAAGATACAATTATTGCCCGCAACATCTGGCGTTTTGCTGACCAGGCATATATTAGCAAAAGCAAGGTTATCTTTGGTTATTCTGCTTTCTCTTAGTTATTACTAAGCCTCTGACCTTTTGACCAAACTCTGGACTTTGGGCCTGTACACAAATCCGTATATCAGGTTATTATATCAGCAATGGATTTTAACACTTCAATGTTGACAAATATTTTTGTTTGTTTTTTCTTGTCAACAATTTCAGGAATTAAAAACAAATCAATCCTGCTCCACATATAACAAACTAGATTAATATTTGAATGAAAGAAGCTGTTTAAATTTGTGTCTGTTTCTTTTTATTTCCACTGTTGTTTAAACTGAGCAGCTTGGAAGTGGGAGCACAATCCTGCACACACTTATATGTAGGCCTGGTTTGACATGAGTAGTTAAACATGGGGGAGGCTTCATTTTTTTTTTTTTTGGATTTAGGATTAGGGAGGGTAACTAGATCAAAAGGCTGAAAACTAGAATGTTTTGACAATGAGTAAAGTATAGCATGGACAGTGTGTAGACAGTGCACGTTGTACAGAGATAGGTTCCTGCAAGGGAACCAAGCCAATCCCAGAACATGAGATGCAATGTGTAGTGAATGTAATGTGATGTGTAAATGTATAAAAAGGAAGAGATTTTTTGTATAACTCTGGATGTGTGGTATACACTGTACCCAGATCCTATGTTTGACTGTGATCAACTCAAGCGTAGTTTGATTGTATAGTAATCTTGGAGGCTGCTAAAAATCCATCCAGAAGCAGCCAGCGTTTTCCTGGCAGACTTAATTTTGTTAGTTAACCCTTTCGGTATCTCAGTGCTTCTAAAAATGTTAACATTTTTTTAAAAAAAATAATATAAATTAATAAATAAAAATAGGGACTAAAAGGGTGTTCAAAATCAGAATAGTTGGAAAAGACCCTAGATACCTTCTTCAGTAATAAAGCAACAGCTAAAGAGCTGCACAATATTAACCAGTGTGGAGGTGATAGGGTTCCTTACCATATAACCCAGAACTCACACCAGGGTTACAGGGCTCTTTACCATATAACCCATAACATGGGGTAGGCTCTCCTCAGCCTCCCCCCCGCTTTCCCCCGCCCCCCAGGAATTAGCTCTCTGAGTCCTAACACTCTCTCCTCATGAGAGAGATAAGAGGGTTCAGCAGGGGGAGGGTGACCTCAGCCTGTGAGGGGCACGAGGTCTGACCTCAGTCCATGAAGGCCACAAGCTCTCGCCCTATCACTTAAGCCCAAGGCCCATCACCAAAATTCCAGTCTTTTACTTGAGAGAACCATTCAGTTTATTCTCTTAACTGCATTGGAAAGTGGCTGTGATGAATAAACAACACCCCAGTACCTCAGTTAGGTACTAATTTTGTTCCTACTTAACCCACTGTGGCTTGAAGGTGTTTCAAGGAAGTCAGAAAACCTCCCTGATCCTTCACCAATTGGCCCATGGGGGGAAAAGATCCTTCCTGACCCTTTAAACAGGTGATCATCTAGACCTGCAGTACCTGTCAGACTGGGTTCCCATTCTTAGTTTTGGTGGATAGAGTGGAATGCTGGAACAGAGCTGAAAGGGTATTCACATGGCCCCTGTGTTAGGCTAAATCCTGGGAGCTGAGGAATGCTGAGACCCTAAGGAGGAGAAGCAACCTATTGTCTCTTAGTGATTGTCTCCCTCCCTTGCCTTTGGGATTGTCCCCCTTTCACCACCGGCTCCATTAATCTTCCCCACCTGACTTTTTGTACCAACCCAGAAAATGTTATTTTAATTGGCTTGTGTTCTGTTTCATACCTAAACACCTGATGGTAATAAATAAAAAAATATTTTGTACCAGTTTTTGTAATGTAATTCAAATAAAAGCAAAATTAAAATAAAAAACAATGCTTTAAAGGCAAAGCAAGCTTATAATGTAAAATCACAATCTGGTGGGCTATAGCATAGAAGGTAAGCTTGCTCCCCTCAGTTCATACTTTAGCCTAGTAATTATAATAGTTCAAATACGTACAACTACTATAATCTTAAAAATGTGTTGCTAAATAATAAACTTAAAGCACAAAAATAAAAATGTAATGCAAATAAAAACAATTATATATATATATATGAAAAAGAAAGGCAGTGGAATGTAGACCTGCCTTGCCATGAGTAATTAAATATGGGGGAGGCCTCATTTCCTGGAAGACCGGATTAGGGAGGTAACTAGATCAGCAGGCTGAAAACAGAATGTTTAGGTAAAGAGTAAGGTAGAACATGGAGATGGTGCATGGACAGAGCATGCTGTACTGGGATTGGTTCCTGCAAAGTAACCAAGCCAATCTCAAAACATGTGATGCAATGTATAGTGAATGTAATGTGATGTGTAAATTTATGTAAAGAAAGGGGTTTTCTCTGTAACTTTAGGTGTGTGTAGTACGGGGAGAGAGATAGCTCAGTGATTTGAGCATTGGCCTGCTAAACCCAGGGTTGTGAGCTCAATCTTTGAGGGCGCCATTTAGGGATGGGGCAAAAATTGGGGATTGGTCCTGCTTTGAGCAGGGGGTTGGACTAGATGACCTCCTGAGGTCCCTTCCAACCCTGATATTCTATGATATCTTGTACTCACCCTCTATGTTTGAGGACTGATCAACTCAGCATAATTTTGCTGTAGGCCAAATAAAGGAACCTGAGTGACAAGACTGGAGTCAAACTGAGTTACTGGGGAACTGTGTGGAAGAGGTTTCTGAGGTTACCCCAACATTATGCATATTTCGAACTTGACTCATGCAAGAAGTCTCATTAAATCTGTAAATACTGGCAGGACCATGACTTATATTTATAAAGAGACTGAGGGACAGATGCTCACCAGAAGTAAATTGACTAAATGGAGCTATGCTGATTTACATCATCTGAGGATCTGGGCCTAAAAGTTTGGCTCTATTTTAACTCATTTTAACCTGACCTAAAATTCCTGACTCTGAATTTTGCCAATAGATGTCAGTGACAGGCTATCTAATCAAACCGGCTGCAGCAAATGCTCATCTTGTTATATGGCTCTTAGAAAAGCCGCCTTCTGCTCCAGAGAAATACTCTACCCCCTCAAATGTCACCTTTGGGAAGCATTTGTAACACTGTCATTTTATTAAGGTACTGCCAGTAATTTGTGACTATTGTGGTCTAAAAGAATCTCACTGATCTAAACTTTCCAGAATTTTTGAAGATATATGCTTTTCCCCAAATTAAAAACTTCATAATCAATCTCTTTAGTGTTGTAGAAAGGAAGATGCTGACCACGTGCAATCTCTCTCTCTCCTGCTGATAATAGCTCGTCTTAACTAATTAGCCTCTCACAGTTTGTATAGCAACTTCCGACTTTTATATATATGTGTTCCATTCTATGCATCCGATGAAGTGGGCTGTAGCCCACAAAAGCTTATGCTCTAATATATTTGTTAGTCTCTAAGGTGCCACAAGTACTCCTGTTCTTTTTTCAGAAGTGTAGTAAGTGAATCTGCTGCATGGCCAAAGGAGTCCATCAGTTTTAATTTTGCCTTTCGTTTGTGAGGCTTAAGGAGTATGTGGCCCTCAGCAATAGAGAGTTTCATCCATGAATGGATAAAATATAGCTGTATTAAACATATTGAGCTGAGGGGTTCTAGCCACATAACCAGATACATGATCTATTAGTTGGAGGTTAAATTTGAGTAAATGTGTGGGCATTACAGTGGTCATGACTGTACTTGACATTGTTTGCAACCAGAGAGTCAGAGTGACCGAAACCTGATGGTGCTTAGAGAATGTATTGCCCAGAGAAGGGGTGTAGTGTGTTGGCAAGGTGATATAGGAAAAGCTTATACTATCCATACTAAAGATGCTTTTTGATTCAGTAGACTTCACTGTCCACTGCTGTCAATCCAGCACATTTCACCATCACAAAAATTATTTAGTGTTACAAGAAGAATTTGTCAAATATTATTTATGAATTATTTTGTACTTTACAAACACGTACCTTCTTTCATTTATAAAAGGTTTGGCTGAATATTCATAAAGGGCCAGATTGTGAACCCCTGTCCTATCTGGGTGAAGTCAGAATTTTACTCACATAAGTAAGCACTTACCAGGGGGAATAAAAGGTTGACAATGTGGCTGATAGTATTTAAATACCAGATGATTATTAAGATGTTTATTGAAATTTTACTATCTAATTACTGTATGGCACTGTATTTGTTAATTCTCTATTAGGTTATCACTTAAGTGTCTGCCCTGTTTTACAAGATAATAATTGTATCTGGAGCTGCATAGACTCAGCTCAGTATGGATCCTTTACTCATTGCTTGTCTACATTTTTCTAACCTGCTGGTGGGAGAACCTCAATACGCTATTCCCTTCTTGTAGGCATCTCCAGGTGAAGCCTTCATGCCTTCCTTCCCTCCCTACTACAAAGTTCCTCTGTGAGAAGTCTCAGCACACTCTTGTGTGGAGTGAAGGTAGTAGTTAGCGTGTGTATCGGTGACATGATGTTACCCACAATCAGGAAACAGAAACAGTATCATATGACTTATTCTACCAATCACAATTTTGCAACACAACTCAAATTCCAAATGTTCTTCAAGATGACAAAGAAGAAAAAAGTCTAAATGTGCTGAATAAGCTATTAGTTGGGAATTAGTTGCTCAGCTCTCTTCTTCTTAAGATATTTGGCCTTGGCCCTACTTCAGCTAAAAAGTGGAGGAGGAGACATTTGACAGATTTAGTTGTGTCATTAAAGTGTTTCATGTAATCAGAAAGTGATCCCTTAGAATAAAGGATAATTCAACACACCATCCATTAAAATATGAAATCAAACAGAATGTTTTCATATTAGCTTTTCTGAAGATTTTTGTGGAAGCTTATGTCATTGAATATGATAGTAAGTGAGAGATTATCAAACGTTATCAAGATACCTACAATAGGTTTTCTATTTTAGATCTCTTACTGAAAGAGTACTTCATAAAACACCCTGACTTAAAACTTATAAATGTACTGAAGCCACCAGGTCCAAAGTAATTTATGCTAGTTCAAAATCCATCAGCTCTGTAAATTGGCACCTCTGCTGTCATGATTAACGAATTCAGAAATATTAAAGGTTCCATCTACCTTCACAACAGGAGCAAGAAACTCAGTATGTTTGCATGTGTTGAGTTCTCTTTTCATTCTTCCACTGAAGGCTGTGCTTTGTTTCCCCAAGACATATTGACGCCACCCCTCGATGTCTATACAGGTCTCAGAGGAGCAGCGGGAACCTGAACTGTCTGTGGAGAAGCCTCTATGTCTTGAGCTAATGTCCAATTCCTCCATCCCCTTCTGACCCTTTGGGAATACAGATCTTACGAAGTCATATGGCCAGGAGCTTTCCCACCCGTCACTTATTTCTAGGGGTTGGATTCACAGGGCAGTGAGGTCATACTGGTGAATTATTCTGATAGGGACATTATTAACCTATCCACTGAAGTGTTTATGGTTTGGTGGTAGGATGCTGCCATGGAGAGCGACTGTCCCTTTGCGAAACCCTTATGGAGGTCCTTTCACGGGGATCGAAGAAAGGCTTAAAATGTTGCACAGACAGTAGAGAAGACAGTATGGCCTTAGATGCTCAAAACTGTAGAAACTCTTTTGAGAGGAAAATCTCAGCTGATGTGGGAAAGTAATAGCTTTACACCTTTTATAACATTTCAATTTCTATAGCTGTCGTCAGAGATTGGGATCAGAGAAACAAATCCAGTAATTCAGTATATTCTCTGTAAAAGAGTTCAACACTCAATGGGCAAAAAATAAGGTACACATAAAAAATGTACGATCACACGTAAAGTAATGTAGTTGCAAAATAGTGGAGGAGGGTTGCAAATGAAAAACATTTCCCAAATCTGTGGAAACGAAAATAACTGGGTAATCAAAGCTCATGTTTCAAAGCATAAGGCCGTTGATATCATAGGGATCAGGACTAAACATTTTTTTTCTCCAGTATGTACAGTAGTACACAACATTCTGGGGGTATAAATGCAGATTTTTGTCATCTTCCCTGGAAGCATCTGATAGCTGGATATGTCGGGGGTATTGAGAAGTTGGGAGGATAACCAACTAATAGAGAAATAGTCTGAGCCAATATCCTGAATCCTGTGCTCCTATATTCCTGTCCACTTGCATGCCACAGTCCTAAACTGGCTGACTTCTGTTAATTAATATGACTGTGATAAGCTTTTGGGAGGGAGATAGTTATTGCTAGGGTCTCCACAGTTCATATAAGTTTTCAGAACCTGTCTTTCCAATGAGTCAGCTTAAGATGCTGCATATAGATCATGGTTTGAATTAAAAATACTTAAGCAGTGTAACTATACTTCTCTGTTTCTTTTACAGGAAATATTTAAATGAATTAATTAAATGTAACAAGGGGAATTGGATTTCCCTGTAGCTCCCCTGTTGCATTAGCCCTGATTTTGATGACTGTATAGAAATTTCTCTCTTCACTTTTATGTTATTTCTCAGGGATACCCAAACTAGCAGCATGATGGAGTAGTTATAGTGCGACCAAAATCCCAACTGGCAGTGTGTGTAGCTGTTTCCTAGAGAGGTGTCTTTCATCACCATTTGAAAACAGAAATGTTCTGGAAAACTAATAACAGATACAAAGGCAAACAACTCCAGGAGGCCTAATTTACAGGTAAATCTAACAGAATAAGTATAAAACTGATGCTAATTGCAGGTTTTTATGAATTATTAAAATACGGCTAATGAATATTCAGAAATATAGCAATTAACAAAGAAGTAAACTATTGTTATGAGAATCTCCCAGTCCTATGTGAGAGGGAAAGAACTGAATAATGGAGAAGAAAATAATTTTCAACAGCTACTGTCTCAGGACCAGGTTTTGTGTGCAGATTTGGGAAAATAACTTGTCTTTGAAATGAAACCACAAGTCAAAAATGTAGACACAACGTGTTGTGTTTCATTTATTAACTTCAGTATCTAGTGCCCTAATTCACATTATTCTGAGCATACCCTAGAAGGAAAAGATGCTCAGCAGTTCTGACTCCTACTGCGGTTTCTCTAGGCTCTTAATTAACATTTTATAAATCAGACAGAGGTAATAATGTGAGGTGAGTTTTTCTTCTTTTAAGAATACAGATTTCTAAATGATCTCTTCTAAATGGGTTCTAAAGATCAATAATTAGACAGGACACATAATTTGGGATTTTCACTGACCAGCTTCCTTTAATGTATTTGTTGTAAACTGCTTTAAATGTCCAAGAAAATTTATTATGGTTACTTGGATGGGTTTAATGGTTTTTTTTTAATGAAAGCTGATCAATAAGAGCAAATAAGCGGCATGTTCTGCACGTATAACAAAAACAGTAAACTAGTGTCTCATGAATTGGTATAGAAGAACGAAAGAGAAAACAAAAGTTCCTATTTCATCTCTTTATGAAAGGTTTTTGAATAATGTAATGAAATTTTTCCTGATACAAAGATTAGTTTCTGCCTGTGTTTGTTTTGAGGAGGAAGTAGGTAGCATCTCAACCATCTGAGGCCAGAATTTCTGCTGGCATCAACCCATTGAGTTCAGTGGGATTACTTGTTACTTGCTAAGGTGCTACTTAGTGTGAGTATGGGGATCATAATATGGCCTTTTGTTTTCACTCATTTCTTATGTCGGCAAATGCCATTGATACCAATAGGAGTACACTGAGGTGAGGACTGAGTAATAATGGAGTAGAGTCCTCAAGATTTGTCTCATTGTTACTATAGAAAGCTTGTAACTACTACCATGTGTATATATGCTTATAATTAATTCTTAACCATGTATATCTGCTTACATATCAAAATGTATATATGCTTACAATTAACTTTTACATTAAATGTATCCTGCAGATGACTTCTCATACAGCACAGGTTGGGAATAGGAATATGTAAACAATTTACTTGTTCTGTTTTTTGCCAGGATTGTCTTTATCAGGAAAATCAATAGAGCACCTAACTGGTATTAGCCAATCACCTTAGTTCAGTGACCTAATTTCAATCTGCATTTGAGCACCATGGTTTCACTTTCTGTGAAGACCTTAATTTAGAAAAGGGTAGGACAGGGAGTTTCCTTGATTATAATATGATCTTGTGCAATATTACAGTTTTAACAGGGTTAAAACTTAGCTGAAAAACCTGAAATGTACACTGAATTGATCTCATTCTTCACCTGTTACATGCATGCATGTGCAATTTTATTGATGTAATTTTGTTTTATAAATGCACATGCCCCATGGATTTAAGGATTACTTATAAAATAAAACCCTTGGGATATTTATCATATAAAAGTTCCATTATAATATGCGCACTTCAGAATATGCATTTTCTTTGGTGTAAAGTCCTTTTTCATCTTTGCAACATGAACATACCTTGTAGTGCAATGCAAGCAATTCCCAATTAGTATTTATTTTTAGGCAGTCAGGCAAAAAACCTTATGAGAAGGGAACAATCCCTCCGAAGATTGTGGGGGGTGGATTCTGCTTTACTCCATATGAGAGTGCAGTATTGCCCACGCTGCATGTCCAGACATTTCTATTTGCCATTGTGGAGAGGGGGCCGGCTAACATCACCACTTTCCCTTGTCTCCTATGCAGGTTGTCTAACACTTCTTGGTGCCACCAGGGAGTAGTCCCTGAATTCAGGAGAGCTCAGGGACTAAAATAGCAGTGTCTCAGCGAAGTCAACTTTATATGGTTGTTTACTCTTTTGTTCTATGAAATAGGAACAAACTTAGGGTCATATAATGAATGCCCTTGATCTGCCCAGGTAACTCAAACTGACATCAGATTAAACCCTCATTGTAGTAACATGTTGATTGCACAGTAGAGTTGCTTTAAGTAGATTGTAAGAAACAGAGCATATTCTTAAAGTGGAAAGTAACTGTGCAGGAATGAGTCAATATGTTTTGTCAATTTTATAATACAGCTCAGTTTTGGCAGCAGTCTTATCCAACCATTAAAGTGAGCCAAAGCATTTGGAAGAGGAGTCTATTTATTTTTCACTCTCCATTAACACCTTTCAATACAGTACCTGTGAATGAAAAATAAATGTGCATAGATGGGGAATATTTATGATGATAGTGAGGAGGAATCTATTTGCTCATGGCCTTTCAGCTGAGATCTTTCTGAGAAGACTGATGGACCCTGCTGGGTTACAGAAATCTGAAAGAAAATTCTGTGTGGCCATTGAAGCACCGTACTAATGGTCTAGTCGGAGAGTAAGACGATCATTTGTCCTTAGACATTGATGCAGTGGCTCCTACATATCCTCCTTCATTACCCTGTCTTTATAGGTCACATTGCTTTACAGATGATCTGTTATATGGGGAGTAGGTTAATGCTGTTGGCTGTTGTTCAGCTCAGAGTTTTTCAGTGACTGCAGCACAGGGAGTGCTTGCAGGCTATGACAAAAGTATGGTGGATTCTAAGAAAGGATTCTTCAACTCTTGGCATGCATGAAGTCTGGAGTAATGGATTGCTCTGGGTGGTGGGCAGCTTGGGGAATTGGGGATGTTTCCTCTCAGAAATGATCAACTCTTTTGGCCTGTAGAGAATTTTATATTTCCTCAGATAAGAACAGATTGCATTAATAATGGATTGTCTGCTTGCATGGGTACAGATTCATACCAACAGGGAAAAATGCATTGTTTTTCTGGATGATATACAGCTAGTTTCACTTACCAGGACTCTGAGTGCCGAAGGAGCTCCATTATGCCAACCATAGCTGGTGAAAGTAAGCAGGAGGAATCTAGGACTAATGCCTCCATTTTGGTGGGAATGGGATCAGCTTCTTTAACTGGTGATTAAGTCCCTGCACAAAATATCATTAATTGATGTTTACAGTCTCCCCAATTACCACTTGGTCTTATACCTTCCTTATGTGGTAAGGGCACGTGTAAAGCAGGGCTGGTGGAATCTGGAGCCTTTTGACTTCCTTGACCCTGTTCAGTCTGGTTTGAGACACAGGTATGGTGAAGAGAATGGATTTATTTTCCGAGTCAGTGATCTTCTCTCTCAATGGGCAAATAAGAGGTGTCTATTCTGAATATGTTAGATTTAAAAGAGTTGGCCTCAAGGTGCACTGTTAACATGCCTACAGAAGCTTTCAGGGCTGAATAGGTTTCCTGTTCAGTGATTTAATTCCTCTTGATGAGGTTCCAGAAGGCAATATAGGGAAATTGTTCAGCTGAACTGATGGCAATTTTGTGTGTGTGCTCCTGTCCTGCTCAACAAGTATGTGACACCTCTGAGAAAACATATGAGAAGTTTGGGACTGCAGTGACCTACATCAGCTTTGTCTCTCTCTTTCATAGGATGTGAGCAGCACAGTTGCTCTGCTTTACCAGTGCTTCACTGAGACAGGGACATGGGTGAGAGCGAGCTGGCTGAAGCACAGTCTAGATAGGAAACCGGTAATACTATCAGTTAGGGAGAAGGAACTTGTTTAGTCATCAAAAGAAAAGTCTTAAGTCTAGATTAAGTTTTTGTTCTTTGTGCAGAGCTCCTAATGCTGTAAATGAGAGCTCTGAACTTGGAGGCACACTGGAGCTTTTAATATTTTCTTTCCCATACAGAATAAGAAATGTAATTGTTCAGTGTTAATTTTTAGAAACAAATCGTGTGGGCCTTACTCTGTTGTTAGCCAGCCATGCTTCTGTGATGGTGTTAGCATGGAGAGACAGTGGAGTACACCAAAAACTGCACACCACATCTCAGGAGAGTCGTGTGAAGGAGGCATAGAGCTCACTTTTGAATTCTCCCATTTCTGGTTTGGCTGTGTGCCTAGCTGCTTCACCAGCATACATAAGCAGAGTCTGAAGGAAGTTGGGCATAAGGGAGCCCTAGCCCATGCCCCTTTGCTCCTGGCTTGACCCCCAATGACGGCATCAGGGAAAACATAAGCTAGAGCTCCTATGCCACCACAGGATTGCCTTACACTGGGGAGATCTTTCCATTGCCAGTTATGACAGCTTTAAGGCCACTTCACCTCAGTGATGCACTGCAGCATGGAATCTGGACTTCTGAGTGCAAGTGCAGTTGTCATGGTAAAGATTCACAAAGGAAAGATAAAACTTGTTGGCTGTGCATTGACAATAAACAGAGAAAAGGCAGATCTAGGAAGACAGATACATCCTGCCTTTTGTTGCAGATCACCTCAGGAAGAGAGTTTGTGGAGAAAAAAGGTGCATGAAGCCACAGAGAATCCCAAAAGACTTCTGATAGTAAACGGAATCCAAGACTTAGTAGGCCATTAAGACACTTTTACAATACAGATTTATTTAAAAGCATTTTAGATAAGAGGACTTCCATTGTGTTGAATGTGGCGATTGTAAGGATAAAGCCAGAGGAGAAAGTCTATAAATGACTATAATAGTTACTGGGCTTTTTGTGACGACAAAACAATGTTGGTTTATGTTTGTTTGCCTCTGGTGGGTTTGTAAAAGCAATAGGGGAGGAATGCAATGATGTGTCCCTTCAGGGCTACTGGAGTACCGTAATTTGAAAAACCCAGCACTGCTAGAAGTTAGTGGAGTGCTTGAGTCATCAGAATGTGGAGCAAATTGCTGGAGCTTTGCAAATAACCATCATTAAACATGTATCTGTGTGTGTGCCATGATTTACTTGCACAACTCACTACACTGGGGCAGAGGAGGGAGGTACGTGCTGTACCATCTTCAAAGGAAGTGTAGCAGCTGCACTCCACCCATTCTCCCCTCCCAGAGATACCATTACTCCTGTAGCTCTCACTGGGATGGATTGGTTCCATGGCACCCTTGAGGCAGAGCTGTTCCATAAAGGCCCTCTAGAGCCCACAGTCAGAACCCCAGGATTTGACCCTTAGGGACAGCACTACAGTTTTTTATAATTCTTAAACATTTTATTAATGTTAATGCAATGGTAATACCTATACTAATGCAGGATGCAGTTTTATGTATAGCACATTCATGATCACAAGTACTTTTCTACTCTCAGGCTATTCTGCTGAGGAAAAGAGATGAAGTTTCCTTTAAAACAGGAGACCTCCTGTAACTTTGTTCAGAAATTTCCCATGCACATCTTTTTGTTTACACTTCATACTCTTTTAATGATGCCTCCTTGTTTGCATAGATAAAAAGATCCCTGAGATGCATACAATTTTAGCAGTTGTTAAAATTGCAGAGTCTGTTCTAAGAGTGAGCCTTAGTGAAATGTACAAACAAGTCTCTTGAGGCCCGGGAGCTTTAGTTGAGATATTTTCTGCCATCCGCATTGTTGTGGCACTCTGCTCTGGATGACTGAATTATGCCCAGGAGGCTCACACTGAAGAGTGAGCCTGCAGAAAATTTTAAAATTTGCACCAGCGAGCATGTGAGAGATTAGCATTTGAGAAGTGGGAAGAGCCAACTGGGCTGCTCAAGTGAAAGGTCACATCAAAACAAGGTCATTTCACTGATTTTTTTGGAAGTGAATGAGGGGAGATATGTTCTGATGACTGTTATTGTGACTGCTTCAAAAAGTGAAAGAGGAACAAGGCAGATGAATTGACTAAGAAAATAATGCCTCTTTAACGTGTCTTGCCTTGGACTCTCTTGAGTGTAATGAAGGGAGAATAGGCTTTTGAAGGGAAAAAAACACTCTTTATTGTATAGTTTCTCTTATCACTTGTGTTCTGTCCCTATTATCCTTCTCACTGAGAGATGGCTCAGACCCTAGCACAGTAGAGAGCAGAGTTTAAGTCAGTAAACATAACAAATGCAGACTAGCTTTGAGCAACAAAATAAAAATCCTAGCAACAGAATTTTACCACTGCCAAATGAGCAAAGTTCATAGTAGAGGGCTGGTATTTCCTCAGTGGACCATTTTCCTGCAGTCAGGGCCAGATGTAGCTAAGCACTTAAGCACACGCTTAATTTTATTTTCATGCATAGTCCTAATGGCTTCATTAGGACTACTTATAACTTAAAGTTAGGTCTGTGCTTAAGTACCTTGTTGAATTAGGACCTCTTTATATATTGCTAACCATTTGAGGGAGTATTGTTTAAGATAGCTGCAAAATTTCAGAGAATAGTGAGCTGTTTTATAAGACGTTTATTTGGCAAAATAATCCACTCTCCCATGATATTCACAACTATTGGAACTTTGCCTATTGAAAAACTTGCTCTGTTGTATTAAAGGAAATCTGAGAAACTGAGGTAGGAAGAGGCTTAAAATAGCATTCCTTTCCCTACTCAAAGTAGCATACACGGCCTTGTATCCACTGGGGAAGTGCAGCAAATATTTTCACCAGTGCTACCACCAGTTCAGCTACATCAGTGGTAGTGCCATTGGGAGCATTGTCATAGACAAGCCTCTGGCAACTTCAGCATTTTTATTACTGTGTGAACCACTGTGCTGTGTCAATGGAGTTGAAAGCCACCGGAAACCAATGGAACTGTGTCCACCTTAGGCTTGCTCTGACACAGCTACACTGGTGGTTGCACTAATGGAATTTTCATGCTAAAATATTTTATTGTGGAAAGGTCCCCTAACACAAAAAGAAGGGACAAATTACATTTTTGGGGTTTTTTTTTTGGGGGGGGGGTTCTTTAAATGCTTGAAAATGGGTGCTGTAAATAATTTCCCAATAATGCAAATGAGTAAATGCCTAAGATACATAAGAGAGACAAGGTGAGTGAGGTAATATCTTTTAGTGGACTAACTTCTGTTGGTGAGAGAGACAGGCTTTGGAGCTTACACAGAGCTCTTCTAGAACAACTCTGCACACAAGATATGTTGGTTAATTCAAAACAATCTAATCTAATAAAAAATTAAATTGCCAACCAAAAACATTAATTTAAAATTGTTATTCTGAGTTAATTATTTACCTACAAATGCAAGTTGTTATATCATTGAACATCCTGGTTTATAGTAGAAGCTACAGCAGAAGTTTTAATTTTGCTCAATGCTGCTACAATATTGAGTCTGAAATGACTGAGGTTTGTTGGATCGATAGTGTGTGAATTTTTCAGGCTGGCTAATAAGACAGCCAGCAAAACATTTCTGATATTAGCAACTCTTTTACTGCCCACAGGGCAAGTTCAAAAGTGTTAGAGTTGAAATTCTTGGTTAAAAGCTGTTTTCTTTGTGAATTTAAAGGTGGAGAAATGTGTTTTCTTGAGAGCTCTGGAGACTGGCATCCTCAATCCACAAGACCATGTAGTATGGACAGAGTCAGTAGAAGCTCATTGCCTCCCCAGTCTTCTTGTAGCTTATTCTGGAGAAGTAGCCACCTCCAGAAGGTAAGACAATAAGCCTGGTTACCAATTCAGTCCTTAGATTCTGGTGAGAGTGTGAAATTAATACCACATATCCACTTAGAACTGCACTGGACTACTAGCTCATTTTGTAGGCTGAATAGTTATCCAGTGAAATGGCTGGAATTTCTAAAGCAAAACTTATTTGGAACTCTAGTCCTTTAACCTTAATCTTTTGATATTTTTGGGAAAATGGTGTTAATGTAATGGAAAAATTAACATTTCAGTGGTAGCTAATGGGTATGTGTAACATCTAATTGGATTACATGGTCTATTGAGCAAATAATGTATGTAATGGATTTATCTTCTTTTTCTGCTTTTAGAATGTCCACAAGCACATTGTGATTCCCATAGATATATTTGAAATTATTCGATGATTTCTTTTCCCCCCAAATGTATTGGGTAGACTGATCATGGACAATTCTGAGTATTCAATACTCAATATTCAAACTATCATTGGTTAGTAGTGATTTTGGGTCATGATATATTGTTTCAGTTCTGTGGTTATCTGATCAGGCATGGATCAGATGACATGGAACCTAGAAAACTACTCTGTGCAAACATTTGTGGCAGTGAGACCCAACTGCCTGAATGTTCACGGGAAGCAGACTCAAAAGCTGTGCAACTATGGTGGAGCAAATTCTATTAAAGTTTTATAATATTTGTATAGCTTTGCTAAGCACAGTGCTGCTACCTCACTACAGCATTGATCCTTCAAAGACTTTTGCACATGCTTAACTTTAAGCGTGAGAATAGACCTCATCGAGGGTCTGCTCACATGCTTAAAGTTAAACACTGTGCATAAATCTTTGCAAGGTTAGGGTTTTACTCTGATAGATTAAGGCTTCCTGAACACTATAAAAGTATCACAGACTTCCAGTAAGTCTGGATTGAGGGAAGGGGTTAGTTCATATGTCGAGTTATGACAGTGTACAGTTATGATAGCGGACTAAAAAGAATCTTTGGCTTTTTACAAAGAAGAGAACAAAAAAATAAAAGATAAGAAAACTCAGCTACTTAATCGAAGCCATCCAGTATTCAGGTTGTAGACATTGTGTTGAGACAGGACAGAG
The DNA here is from genome assembly GCF_965140295.1 of Lepidochelys olivacea. NCBI lineage: Eukaryota > Metazoa > Chordata > Testudines > Cheloniidae > Lepidochelys > Lepidochelys olivacea. The sequence goes on along the minus strand of NC_140418.1, from coordinate 60,913,854 downwards.
ATTAAATATATATGAGCTCCTCTGAATGAAAGAATTCATATTGCATCTATTTCACATTCAATTCTATCAAAGTACATTGATATTCAGTCTATGGATTCAATTTAGGACCATATGATCATCATAATTAGAGCTGGGAAAAAAACTATTAGTCTTTCCCCTCCTTCCTTACTTGAAGAACTGCATTTTAGTTTGTAAATTTAAAATAATGCATATGCTGTTTATTTGTTAAGTTAAATTCACCTGCTGAATACAGTATTCAGGTTAAGATTGTGTACTAAGTCAATGAAAGGCAGTACGTTTAAGGGTGAAATATTCCATATGCATACCTTCTGCCATTTACATTCCAACTGATTCCCCCATTCATAGGCATTGTTTTGGTACTCTAGATACTTTGGTGCTTCAACATATGAAGTATAACTCTATTGTATGTTTTTCATCCTTATCATCTGAGCTCTTTCTTTCTTTCTTTCTTTCTTTCTTTCTTTCTTTCTTTCTTATAGATGTAGATCTGAAACATAACAGTGTTTTTACAGTGAGTTCATTATATTGCTGGAATATGTTCTCTAGAGAGGTAGGGTGTTTTCATGGCTCCTATTGCTTTGGACCAGTCTCAATGTGTAAGTATTTCTGTGATCTGTATAATTGTTATTAATGTGGGAACTGGAAGGAAGTTTTCTGGACGGTTGCTGTGGTCTGCCGTGTTTGTGACTTACTTATTTATGCCTGACACGTTGTAGCATTTGTATTTATGGGTTTATTTCTCAAAGCTGGAACTGTCCTTCTCTGTGGTCCGTTTAAACATAAACCGTATTGAAGAATGATTCAAGAAAAACAAAATCTTAGCAGCTTTTTTATGTTTATTTTAAACGAAGGCACTAAAACTTCCTTTGATCTCCCCTATTTTATATCTATTATTTAAAGTCTCAAAAGGTAATTTTATTTTTGAAGCCACTGGCTCCTGGCTTCAGTTTCTATGTGTAAAAGCATCCTCTTCAAGTAAAGACTGTGCTAAACAATGATGTCATTCTACTTTATCTTCTTACACTCTGCTTTCCTTCCCTGGGTTTATCTTGACTTTGCTCTTACAGTAGCTCCCCTGGCATTGGTTGGCTGTGGACTCAGTTATGCCGAATAATTATCTTTGAAAAACATACATACATAAATAGGTACCAGTAATATCTTGTTTGTTTAGATTATAAAACTTCTAACAGGGGCTAGTGCTGCCAGGGTACAACATGAGAGTTCTGAAGGCCTTCCTGGGGAAAAGCCAAACTCTCCACTGTTAACACTGGAAATGAAATAAAAGGTGTCTGATGACTGCTACTTCTGATTATGAGCACTTTGACTTGAGGAAGCTGGGCTTTTGCTTGGGAAGAAAAAGCATTTCTCCAATGTGTTGACACAGTTGGGAGATTGGTTTATTTTTATTACGTCATATTGTTTCATCAATATTTGAAAAAAACGAAAAAAACTATTTTCATTTTTTATAACAATAGCAATAATAAAGGTCTTGATTTTCAGCTGGTGTAAGTCAATGTAACTCCATTGAATACAGTGGAGCTGCACATATTTGCCCCAGCTGAGCAGCTGACCCAAAATGTGTAAGTTTTATGTCTCTGTTTATACAAGTTGCACTCAGAGGACTCAAAGGACACAATTAAAGGAATTGGCACAAGAAATTGCAAGCCCATTAGCAAGAATTTTTAATTAATCTGTAAACTCAGGGGTTGTACCGTATGATTGGAGAATTGCTAACATAGTTCCTATTTTTAAGAAAGGGAAAAAAAGTGATCCGGGTAATTATAGGCCTGTTAGTTTGACATCTGTAGTATGCAAGGTCTTGGAAAAAATTTTGAAGGAGAAGGTAGTTAAGGACATTGAAGTCAATGGTAAATGGGACAAAATACAACATGGTTTTACAAAAGGTAAATCATGCCAAACCAACCTGATCTCCTTCTTTGAGAAAGTAACAGATTTTTTAGACAAAGGAAATGCAGTGGATCTAATTTACCTAGATTTTAGTAAGGCATTTGATACCGTGCCACATGGGTAATTATTAGTTAAATTGGATAAGATGGGGATCAATAGGAAAATTGAAAGGTGGATAAGGAATTGGTTAAAGGGGAGATTACAACGGGTCCTACTGAAAGGTGAACTGTCAGGCTGGAGGGAGGTTACCAGTGGAGTTCCTCAAGGATCGGTTTTGGGACCAATCTTATTTAATCTTTTTATTACTGACCTCGGCACAAAAAGTGGGAGTGTGCTAATAAAGTTTGCGGATGGTACAAAGCTGGGAGGTATTGCCAATTTAGAGAGAGACTGGGAAATCATACAGGAAGATTTGGATGACCTTGTAAACTGGAGTAATAAGAATAGGATGAAATTTAATAGTGAGAAGTGTAAGGTCATGCATTCAGGGATTAATAACAAGAATTTTAGTTATAAGCTGGGGACGCATCAATTAGAAGTAACGGAGGAGGAAAAGGACCTTGGAGTATTGGTTGATCATAGGATGACTATGAGTCTCCAATGTGATATGGCTGTGAAAAAAGCTAATGTGATCTTGGGTTGCATCAGGAGAGGTATTTCCAGTAGGGATAAGGAGGTTTTAGTACCGTTATACAAGGCACTGGTGAGACCTCACCTGGAATACTGTGTGCAGTTCTGGTCTCCCATGTTTAAGAAGGATGAATTCAAACTGGAACAGGTACAGAGAAGGGCTACTAGGATGATCCGAGGAATGGGAAACTTGTCTTATGAAAGGAGACTCAAGGAGCTTGGCTTGTTAGCCTAACTAAAAGAAGGTTGAGGGGAGATATGATTGCTCTCTATAAATATATCAGAGGGATAAATACCAGAGAGGGAGAGGAATTATTTAAGCTCAGTACCAAATTGGACACAAGAACAAATGGATATAAACTGGCCACTATGAAATTTAGACTAGAAATTAGACGAAGGTTTTTAACCATCAGAGGAGTGACGTTTTGGAATAGCCTTCCAAGGGAAGCAGTGGGGGCAAAAGATCTATCCGGCTTCAAGATTAAACTCGATAAGTTTATGGAGGAGATGGTATGATGGGATAACATGGTTTTGGTAATTAAATATTCATGTTTCAGAGTAACAGCCGTGTTAGTCTGTATTCGCAAAAAGAAAAGGAGTACTTGTGGCACCTTAGAGACTGAGCTGTGGCTCACGAAAGCTTATGCTCAAATAAATTGGTTAGTCTCTAAGGTGCCGCAAGTCCTCCTTTTCTTTTTGTAAATATTCATGGTAAATAGGCCCAATGGCCTGTGATGGGCTATTAGATGGGGTGAGATCCGAGTTACCCAGGAAAGAATTTTCTGTAGTATCTGTCTGATGAATCTTGCCCATAGGCTCAGTGTTTAGCTGATCGCCATATTTGGGGTCGGGAAGGAATTTTCCTCCAGGGCAGATTGGAAGAGGCCTTGGGGGTTTTTCGCCTTTCTCTGTAGCATGGGGCATGGGTCACTTGCTGGAGGATTCTCTGTTCCTTGAAGTCTTTAAACTACAATTTGAGGACTTCAGTAGCACAGATATAGGTGTGTTTTTTTTTTGTAGGAGTGGTGGGTGAAATTCTATGGCCTGCGTTGTGCAGGAGGTCAGACTAGATGATCATAATGGTCCCTTCTGACCTAAATATCTATGAATCTATGACTCAGAGGTACCATCGGCAAGGACTGTGCATGCAGCAACTTGCATGGAACCAACCTGCATGGAACCTGGAAGGTGTTGTGTATTTCGTTGTTGAGGTAATAGCACCTTGTTGTTGCTATGGGAACTGAGTTAGATTATTAGGGAATAGCCCAGCCAGTTTTGGCTGGTTTGGTTAGTTCAGTGTGTGAAAATAAATGGCTGCTTTCATGGCTCACAGCTCTCTGTGTCTCAAGTGATTTCTTCCTAAAACTGCTGCCCCCAAGGATACAACAATGTGGCGACGAAGGAAGTAGAAGTCAAGGAAAAAGAAAAAAAAAACTGCCAAAATCTTTTAGCTGTTGGAAGGGGATGAGAACTGGCTTGTTGGCACTGACTGTGAAACCTGAAACTAAAACCATGGCTACACTTACAGGGCTGCTGGAACCTTTTGAGGAGAATATAGTGCAATGGCATGTGTACACTGAGCATTTTGAGCTTTTTGTTATTGCAAATGACATTACAGAAGAGAAGAAGGTGCCAATATTCTTAAGTGTTGTGGGGGCTAAAACTTACTCCCTGTTATGCAGCTTACTACACCCTGTTAAGCCTAAGACCAAATCTTACAGTGACATTGTGGAAATTCTGGGGTCCCATTTTTCCCCCAAACCACTAGTAGTTGCTGAAAGATACAGGTTCCACAAAAGAGACCAAAAAGAAGATGACACAGTTGTACAATTTGTAGCAACTTTAAAAAGGCTAGCAGAACACTGTGAATTTAAGGAGATACTAAATAATGCCCTGCGTGACAGGTTAGTGCGTGGCCTGTACAGTGAAACTATATGGAAGCGCCTATTGACAAAGGCTCAGCTTACCTTACAGAAGGCTGTTGATATTGCGGTCTCCATGGAACTGGCTACAAAGGAGGCACAATACATCAGTGCATCCCCTAGGGTGCAAAAAGTGTCACAAGAACCTACCCACAAAACTGTGGGGAGTTAGGAATGTTAGTGCTGTGGTAAGCCAGGTCACCATGCATCAGAATGCTGGTGTAAGGACCTGGTGTGTCGACACTGTGGCAAAAAGGGACACATCGAGTGTGCCTGTAAACAAAAGAAAAAGAGGCCTGTGGTCTAGCCAACCGAAAAGGGGAACCTGCATACCCTAGAGCAGACCCAGGATGACCAAGGTGACACCTCATCGCAAGAAGAAGTACCAGTGCATGTTTTGTCTTTGGCAGTGGGCTCACGTGAATACTGGGTAACCCCACTGTTGGACGGCAAACCTATACGCATAGAACGGGACACTGGTGCAGCCGTCTCACTGGTCTCCAACACTGTGTATAAAGAAAAGCTACAGCATCTTCCGCTTAAGGCAACAAAAATGGTTCTGAAGACGTATACGGGAGAAGCTATGCCCATGTTGGGCACTACTGATGTTAAGGTGGAGCTCAATGGACAGGTTGCTAAATTGCCACTGTTTGTGATGAGAGGTAGTTACCCAGCCTTAATGGGTAGGTCTTGGCTTGGGAAGAACTGGGCAGAAGTGCACCGAATGACTAAAGAAGAAACCGGTCTGACCGCTATACTAAGGAAACATGCTGCTGTTTTTGGAAAGGATCTGGGAAGTATGAAGGGAATCACTGTGACATTGAACATTAAACCTGACAGTCAACCAAAATATCTGAAAGCTCAAACTGTGCCATATGCTATCTGGCTGTGACAGGTTTCAGTCAGTCCACCGAGCCTCTAGCGGGTGATGGAGAGCTACTGTCCCACTGGCAGGCCTTAGTCACACCTTTCGGTCACTGGGGAATTAGCGGAGAAGTTGTGCTGGCCAGAGTCTGCAGCGCGCCCCTCAGGCAGGGAAGCGCTGGGGCGGGTCTGCAGCATTCAGGATTCTGCTACCCAAGGAGGGTTGGCTGGGGTAGGGGAACACAGGCCCACCCAACTCCACTGTGTTCCAGCCCAGGGCCCTGACAGTGGTGGGAGAAGAGGGTCCTACTGCTGGGTCAGTGGGGAACCATCCGCGCCACGCTGACCAAATACACCCACCACACTGTGCAGTTCTGCCCCTGGGCTACTTCCTACCCGATCTCTCAAGCGGACCTCTCCGGTCCCTCCAGCTTGTCCGGGTATTCAGCTGCTGGCAGCTCCAGGTCCCCCTCTGTGTCAGGCTCACACTGGCCCAGGCTACAGCCTGGCCCCTCCAGATCCTCTGGGTACTCGGTGGCTGGCAGTCCTGGTTGCCTCAGTCCTTCCTCCAGGTCAGGTTTCTCCTGGCCCAGGGCCTCCCCTGGGTCGGCAGCAGGGTCTGGAGGCAACAGCCAGCAGCCTGTGTCTCCCTCCCTCCCAAGTGCTGCCCTCACTGGGCAAAGGGCCCCGCCCTTTGTACTTCCTGTTTCACCCCTCCCCTTCTGGGGATTGGAGTAATCTTGGTCTGGCCCTGCCCACTCAGGCTGAGAGGGTGGCTCTTTATGCTCTGGTTCGGAGGGAAGCCACCCTGGCTCCCTACACAGGCCAAAAGTTGAAGCGGACCTGGAGCGCCTGGCCACCAATGGAGTCCTAATACTAGTTACCCATAGCCCATAGGCCACTCCTATCGTTCCAATAGTGAAGAAAGATGGCTCCCTCTGGATTTGTGGTGATTTTAAAGTCACTGTCAACCTGGTGTTGTGTGCAGAGCAATACCCGCTTCCCCGCATTGATGACCTTTTCGCAGGCCTGGCTGGGGGACAAAAGTTCAGTAAGATTGATCTGAGTCAAGCATATTTACAGATGCATGTTGATGAAAAGTCCCAAGAGTTGTTGACTATGGTGACTCATAAGGGGGTTTATCGATACTGTCGCCTACCCTTTGGAATAACGTCTGCTCCCGCCCTGTTCCAGAGGGCTATAGACCAGATCTTGTGTGGCTTGCCAGGAATTCAGTGCTATCTGGACTACATTCTGGTCACTGGAAGGAATGAAGAGGATCACCTAAAGAATTTAGAGGCAACCCTACAAAGACTGGAAGAGTACGGCCTATGAGTCCGCAAAGACAAGTGCGAATTCTTCCAGCCCTCTGTTGAATATTTGGGACACGTCATTGATGCTGTGGGTCTTCATAAGGCCCCGGCAAAAGTTAAGGCTATTGTGGAGGCTCCCCCGCCTTGAGATGTTAGCCAGCTACGCTCGTTTCTAGGACTATTGAACTATTATGGAAAGTTCATCTCACAGTTAGCAACACTGCTAAAACGACTTCACAAACTCCTTGAGCAGAACAAGACCTGGAAGTGGACTGAAGCCTGTAATGTTGCATTTAACAAAGCTAAAGATGCATTGCTAAGTTCTGAAGTTCTAACACACTTTGATCCATCCTTACCCCTACAATTGGCCTGCGATGCCTCCCCTTATGGAGTAGGAGCAGTCGCATCATACATTATGCCTTTGGGAGAAGAGAGACCTATTGCTTTTGCTTCACGCACTTTAAGCAAAGCAGAAACTAACTATGCCCAAATCGAACATGAGGCATTGGGAATCGTTTTTGGAATTTGGAAGTTTCATCAGTACTTGTTTGGGCAGAAGTTTTCTCTTCTTACAGACCATCGACCTCTGACATCGATTTTTGGACCCTACACAGGCATTCCCCCATTAGCTGCTAGTCGTATTCAACTGTCATAAATATAAAGAGAAGGGTAAACCCCTTTAAAATCCCTCCTGGCCAGAGGAAAAATCCTCTCACCTGTAAAGGGTTAAGAAGCTAAAGGTAACCTCGCTGGCACCTGACCAAAATGACCAATGAGGAGTCTTAGAATTTAGTAAGTAATCTAGCTAGAGATGTGTTAGATTATGATTTCTTTAAATGGCTGAGAAAATAGCTGTGCTGAATAGAATGAATATTCCTGTCTGTGTGTCTTTTTTGTAACTTAAGGTTTTGCCTAGAGGGATTCTCTATGTTTTGAATCTAATTACCCTGTAAGGTATTTACCACCCTGATTTTACAGAAGTGATTCCTTTTTACATCTATTAAGTCTTCTTGTAAGGAAACTGAATGTTTTTTTCATTTTTCTAAGATCCAAGGGTTTGGGTCTGTGGTCACCTATGCAAATTGGTGAGGATTTTTACCAAACCTTCCCCAGGAAGTGGGGTGCAAGGGTTGGGAGGATTTTGGGGGGAAAGACGTGTCCAAACTACGTTTTCCCAGGAACCCAGATAAAGTTTGGTGGTGGCAGTGGAAGTCCAAGGGCAAAGGATAAAATAGTTTGTACCTTGGGGAAGTTTTAAGCTAAGCTGGTAAAAGTAAGCTTAGGAGGTTTTCATGCAGGTCCCCACATCTGTACCCTAGAGTTCAGAGTGGGGAAGGAACCTTGACAGCAATGTTGGGCATTGTTACTTTCAGCGCACACATATGAAATCAAATATTGGAAATCCACTCTGCTCGGCAATGCAGATGGTCTCTCAAGGTTGCCTTTGCCAGTCAAACATCAAGATACTGTCCAAAAGGAAATCTTTTACTTTGAACAGGTAGAGAATACACCCATCACTGGTACTCAGATAAAGAAGGCAACTCGTGTTGATCCAGTATTGTCCCAAGTTATGGACCTGGTGATGCATGGAAAATCTCTACAGACCTCTCCGGTCACACCCAACCTGGTTACCTACATGTCTAGGAGGACAGAGTTATCGATCCAATCTGGTTCTTTGTTGTGGGGGAGACGTGTCATTATCCCACCACCACTGAGATCACAGATGTTAGAATAGCTACATTCTGGTCACTGTGGAATAGTGCGCATGAAGGAAATTGCACAAAGCTATTTTTGGAGGCCGGGATTGAACAGTGCTCTTGAAGAGAAGGCAAGAGCTTGTATGTCATGTCAGAGTATCAGGAATGCACCCCAGTGGGTGCCCCTACACCCGTGGGCTGGCCTGAAAACCCGTGGCAACATAGTCATGTTGACTTTGCAGGCCCCCTTGAAGGAAGCATGTTCTTGGTGGTGGTAGATGCCTGTTATAAATGGCCAGTAGTGGACTCTATAATGCAGTCCACTACTGCAGAGAGTACTATCCAAAAACTACAGGGATTCTTTAGTTGTTTTGGTCTACCAGAACAATTTGTGAGCAACAACAGACCACAGTTCATCTCTCAGAAGTTTCAAAATTTTATGAAGGCAAATGGGATACACCACATCACTTCAGCACCATATCATCCATCCACCAATGGATTAGCTAAAAGATTTGTGCAGACAATGAAACAAGCTTTGAAATCAGCAAGGGGACAACACTCCATTCAAAAGCATCTGGACACCTTTTTACTTTCCTACAGAAACACATCTCATGCTACTACCAAGGCATCCCCAGCCTTTCTAATGACGGGACGACAGCTGCACACTTGCTTTGATCTGCTGAAACCTTCTGAACCCAGACAAATTGTGCAATGTTAGCAGATGTGCACCCAGAGCAAAAGACCAAACCTTTAGCTTGCAACAGTCAGTTTTGGCTCTGAATTATACTTCTGGAGCTAAATGGGTCCCTGCCACGATCATTGCTCAAACAGGACCTATTTCCTACACAGTTCGGACCGCAGAGAATCTCACCTGGCAGTGACATGTAGCTCAGCTGTTGCCAGGTCATGCCAGTCCTCAGGACACATCTTCAGTTGAGTTGTCTGACTTCACCTCTTCTGGCGAGACACCGAATCAAGAATCACCTGGTCCTGACTGTTCTCCTCCATTACTGCCGGCAGCTGAGATACCCCCTTGCCCGGAACAAGCTGAGAACACCTCCTCACCCGTTCATGCTACGAACCCTGAGCCCATTGTCAGGCCTGCGCCCAAGGTACTTTCAGGTGCAACAACACCAGAAGTTCACCGTAATCCACCTAGAGACAGAAGACCTCCTCAATGGCTGGATCCTTAGCTAGGGTGAACCCAGGTTATGGGGCAAAAGAATCCCCGGGGTTTAGCTGGGAATGGAGGCAGTCTACCCCCCTTCTCTCATTTAGTGTTTGTTTTATTTAGAGGATGTTTTTATTAAGGGGAGAGAAATATGTTGTGTATTTGGTTTTTGTGGTAATAGCATCTTGTTGTTGCTATGGCAACTGAGATAGGATATTAGGAGATAGCCCAGCCAGTTTTGGCTGGTGTGGTTAGTTCAGTGTGTGAAAATAAACGGCTGCTTTCATGGCTCACAGCTCTCTGTGTCTCAAATGATTTCTTCCTAAAACCACTGCCCCCAAGGATACAACAGAAGGGAGGAGAACAAGTTGAGAGAGGGAAGAATTTTGAAGAGGCACCAAGAAGTCAGTCTGTATGCTAGCTGCAGTTGTATCAGCTCTGTAAAATTGTTCTCTAAATGAAGAATCAGCTTCGTTTTAGAAACAGGGAAGCCTCTCGTGTTATTGCCTAGCACATGGTACATGAAATAGTCCAAATTATCTCTCTTGCCTTAATTAATATACCTCCATGAATTCTTCCATGAGTGATAGTGGAGTAGTCACTTTATAATTTTTGGAGGGACTGTGCATCATTGGGAACACATCAATCAGAAGTCCAAAAAATAAGAGGACTCTAATACTTTATCAGGACTTGATCCAAAGCCTATTGAAGTCACTGGGAATCTTTCCAATAAGAATCTGTAGGCAGTAACCCTTGTGCTGCTTTTTGAAATACAAGCATTTGATTAAAAAAGAAACATAAATTAAAGTTGTCTTTAGGTTGATTAATGATTACAAACTTTTCTATGTATGATGACCTGCTTGAGAGCCACATCAACTTCCCCGAATTCACCACAAAACAAAATCCCCTTCATTTACTAAGTGTTAACATTGCTGTGGTTTTATTTTTAACTCTCTTTTTTACGTTATTTCAGTGCTTTTGCTGTTCTAATTTCAGTACATTTCCTCTGCTGTAGCATCCATTAATGCTCCATTGGAGTGAATGGAATGTTAGCATGCACGTGGACCATTTTAGCTGTGTAACAGGGGTATTCCATCAAGGTATATGGCAACAGTCCAGCTGTTAATGATAAAAAGTAACGCAATGTAAGATTAATCAAACTCAAGGGGAAAACACGTGTGTCTTATCAGTTAGTTAATCATGTTATCTTCTTAAATATTACTGTGGCTGTTCGTCTTTCTTTTAAGCAAATAAAATAGAGGATAAATGTATTGCATTTTAAAGTGGTTTGAGAAATAGCATTGCACAGAGTCAGAAAGAGCCAGTGCATTAGTGGTCTCCTCCTTGGGGGAGACAAAGGTTGAAACCTTTGAAATGAGACCTTTGAATTTGTTTTTACTTGGAACCCAAGATAAGATTCGAACGCAGCTCTCCAAAGATGCTAGCCTTGTAAGTTCCTAGCCTTCACTACTTATCTTTCTGTTGTACATCTTTGATGTTACAACAATGATATATGCATTCCGTTATTAAAAAGTATAAGAATTGTAATTTTGTAGTTATAGAGTATCATTCATGGAGGGCTCTCAAAGGGTGTTACAAACTTTTTACAAATTAAATTCACCCTCATTACTCACCAGTGGTAGGTCTTATTATATTTTTTTTTCTTTTCTTTCTTAAATGAGAAAGCTGAGACACAGAAATATTAAGGCCAAATTCTGACATTCATAATTAAGTTGACTCTTCATACAGCAAGGAATTGTTCAGTATAAATAAAGTTATTAGAATGTGACCCTAAGTTGTGATAGATTTCCAGAGGAAATCCAGCTAGGGATCTGGCCTATGTTATCTTAGGGTTGCTCAATCTAAATTGAGGCACACAAAATTAATGAACATGTCTGAAAATTTGTTACTTGCCCAAGTTCACATTGCAAGTCAATGGCAGAATCAGTAACAGGACCCAGTAGTTCTGATTCCTGGCTCCCTGCCCTGTCTGCTAGATCAGGGGTTCTCAACCTTTTTTTTTCTGAGCCTCCCCAACATGCTATAAAACTGCATGGCCCACCTGTGCCACAACAGCTGTTTTTCTGCATATAAAAGCCAGGGCTGGCATTAAGGGGTAGCAAGCAGGGCAGTTGCCCAGGGCCACAGGGCGCCCTGCGAAACTGAGTTGCTCAGGAAGACCCCAGGTTGAGAACCATTGTGCTATATAGCACTCCCAGTTGAATTACAGTGTGACACACAAGATTTGAAACTTTTGATTGTAAAATATCAAAGCTCTAAGTAACATATAAATGTTGGTATAAGTTACAAGTCAGTGAGTAGGTGGAATTTTGTATAATTTGCATGCCACAGGAATGAAAGGAAAAGCAATTAGCAGACGTTTGTAAAAAGCTGTAAAATAATTTAGTAGGGAGCTATTTTGTCTCAGTATTCTCCTATTTACTATTCCTCCTACAACCTCACTTTGTATGGAGTGTCTGGTGGAAAATAGTGATACATACCTCAAGCAAAACTCCTGAGAGAAGGTATCATTGACATTGTCATCTACCTTCTGCTGGTGGTGAAATAACATACCTTTGATAATCTCTGGGCTACTTATATAAGTATAGTATATGTGTAGTATATATGCATACTTTCATGTACATTTCCTTTGCAGCACACGGATGCATCAAAATATTGTAGCTGTACTTGACTATCCCCAGTGAAGTAGGTATGCGTAAGGGGAGAAACAGCAAGTAGAAATCCTTGCACAAGCTGGAAATTATTTTTTTTAGAAGTATCGCAAATTATCTACTCTCATCAAGTCCCCAGGCTGTATCTGCATACCCATATACCAGAAATATCTCATGTATATTTCAAATAAATGTCCTCTGCTTATGTAAATTGGGAGTTAAAATAATTTACTGTAGGGGCAAATGAGAAGAGAATCGGGCTGAAAATATTTAAAATCTGTTTGTTATGGTGAGACCCAATAGGTCACAAGACCTAATTAGGACCAGGTGTTAGAAAAGAACTTGGAGGTCATTTGCCATTATGGAAATTTAATATAAGCACATGCCTAAATATAACTTATTACAGTATATCTACATATACATGAGTCAATCCATTTGGATATTGCTTGGTCACAGTATTCATAACATTTCTGACCACTGTGCTTTACATAGTCTTGTTGACAAACACACACAAGAAAATTGTGCCAAGTTAATTCTAGAGTCTTCCATACTAAATCTGAAAAATATGCCATTGGAGAAAGAGAATTTATTGATTGTACCAGCACAACCTGTAAAGTATCAAAGGCAGAAACATAGTGAAAACTTTCTCAAAAGTTGGCAGATGTAGTTTATGAATCAATGCACTGCAAATATAAAATAAAATGTCTCTTTAATTCTGCAAAAATGAGGTTGAAAGATGCAGGCCAATGCAATACATTAACATTCATTATTAATGTGCATCACAAGCTGCATGAGTCATTTGGGTAATTTACTAATTTCAAAATAAAGTGTATATGTTATTCACTTCAAATGTTAATTATGAATATGCATTAGACATTGCTTTTCCTCTTCTGTTAATATAGGTTTTTTTTAATTTCATCAATAGACTTATTAGATTGTAAATGAGTTTCTGTCCTTTCTTATAAATCATTGCTCCTAAGATAAGTAAGCAGTGTTTTTGTTCTGTGAACCTGAAGCCCATCAATATGAGAGATTTTACATAATGCAGATCTGAATGGCCCTTCAAGCTGAAGAAAACTTTGCTGAAAGCCTCAGTGGGGTTGGCAATCCATGACCTACTAACCTTTGGACTTGCAATTAACAGTCACTGTGTTAATGATGTCTTACACAGATAATATAATTTTAAACAATGCATTAAATAATTGCTTTGAATCTTATGAACGTATTTGATTGCAATTAATATTTTAAAGACATTTATAAAAGCAAATGTTGGAGATGATCAATTTTTACACCTTATATTGTATATTCTGATATTACCACAGTATTATTGTTATCCTTTTACAAGGCCAGATCCTCGGTGGACATAAATCAGTGTAGCTCCATTGAAGTCAATGGAGTGATGTAAATTTACACTTTCTGACAATCTGGGCTGTATTTGTAGGTTACGTTCTGTTTGTATTTAGCATACAGCATAGTTGTGTGCCAAATCTTGAAGACCTTACTCTGTCTTTAAACAGGCAAAACTCTCACTAATTCAATTTTCAGTTACACCCATGTAAATCTGGAGTAACTCCACCGAAGTAATCAGAGTCCTTTGAGTTGCCTCCAGATTTGCAGTGGTGTAAAAGAACAGAATTTGGATCAGATGGAGTTTTGCCTGAGTACATCAGGATTTGTCCCTGTAAGTACATCCATGTTCAGTAATTCAGTAGTAATATTACTACTTACTTTGAAAAAGGTTTTGGCTCATATCCTTGGCTGAGGCCAAAGTACAACTCAGGAATGTATGCAAATGTGGTTATAAGCCAGCAGTGCCCTTCTCCAATCTTGGGCTGGCTCTGCACCAGGCACGTGCTTCAGCATAAGTCAAAGTATATTGCCCTAAATTACACCAACTGTTATTAGCCCCAACGAGCCATTATAGTAATTGGGGATTGCTGCTGTAGAGGGGAACCCTGAACAACTCCATTCTCCTAACCACATTCCCAACGCTGGGCTCAATAGTGGTGAGATTCGTGTAGGAGCTGTTGTCATAACTCCATGCCACCAGAAGTTTCTCCTTATATTAGGCTGATCCTTCTGGACAAGCTGTGGTGCTGGCTTTAAGGTCATTTTTATTCATGTGCTGTTACACAAAGAAGCCTGAATGCATGGGGAAATTCTGAAAAGGTTCTTTAGTTTTGTAGTACAACTCTTCTTGTACTTGCCTGAGTAATGTTAGTGCATGAATGCAATTAGCTAATATTAACAATTCTGAGTTAAGGGTTATGGATATTAATAAGTACAATTCTATTCTGTTAGGATTTTCACCACCTTTTTAGAGCTCTTATTTTATTTTATATGGTGAAAAACTAGGTAGTGAGGAACATCAATAAGCATCATGGAGGCACCAGGGTACTAACTTTTTCCAGCCTGGATCCTTACATGATCATCTTCTCTAGATTGCATATTTTTGAATTCATATGATTTATCAGAATCGTCTTTTTCATGCCAAGTGCTGCTATGCTATATTGAACTTGAATATTGATACATTTGTTTTCATTAAACCACAAAGGTGGGGGGAAACAAAATAAAGCAAAACAACCCTCTCAATTTGGGAATATATTTTTCTAGTTAAAAGTATATAAGATCTAGTAGTACTGCATGAATACATGAAACTCAAATATTGTATAACTGCATTTATTGCTTTTTCCATCTAATATGACTAGATCATCTAACTGTTCTGCAACAGTGTGAACAACATTAGGTTTTAATCATGTTAAGACCTTCAAACCTTCATAGCACTTTACGTAGCAACTTTTTATTATAACACTAACAGATGCTTAGGGACATTTCCAAGATAAAGATATAAGAACATAGTACTATTTAGAAAGAGTAGTGGCAATATGACCATCTAAAACTCATTCCTTTTAATGTATTAGTTCTCCCAGGACAGCATCTAATTGCTTCTTGAATTACCTTTGCATTTTTTCTAGTAAACCATTAGGCATATTTGTTATACTCTGGAAGAAGGAGTGCTTTTCTAATGCATCTTCTGAAATTCTTTGTCTTTAACTTTCTTGTTCCCTAATTCTGTCACAAAATTCATTTAGATTAGAATATTGTTACTATGAATGTTATTGCTCTGTGCAGCTTAGTTAATTATCTGTAATATAATGTTTAAATAAGACAATTTCACTAAACTGGATGTTAGTGAATGGTCCTTTCCCCCTTCATCTTTTCCCATGTGTACTATTAGCCAGATTTCCATATCAATTACTCTGGTGTAAATTCAAAATAACTCCATTGACTTAGAGTCACTCCAGGTTTCCATTGTTGTAACTCACAAGAGAACTTGGCTATATGCAGTAAAATCATGCCCGCACCAAAGTCAATGACAAAACTTCTGTCAATGGGCAGGATTTCACCCTCAGAGTTTAACTCATGTCAGGTTTCAGAGTAACAGCCGTGTTAGTCTGTATTCGCAAAAAGAAAAGGAGTACTTGTGGCACCTTAGAGACGTCTCTAAGGTGCCACAAGTACTCCTTTTCTTTTAACTCATGTCAGTTTCTATAGTAGGATTAGTAGAGCATACCACAAGAGCCACCTAATTGTTTAAAGTTTTCGCACTATCACCGTAAAAGTTCACAAATCTTCAAAGTGAATCCAAGCAGAGTTCCTGGTGAGCCTGTCTGAGTTTTGAGAGGCACAAACTGTCCCCTTTCCCCGTCATACTGGGGATCTAAAAGTCTGGTGACTGGGCTGCAGTGAGTTTTGCTTTGAATGTTTGATTTCATTTAAACTTGAAATCCAAAACCAAAATTCAGTTGGCGCTAAACCTACAGACCAAATGAAAAAAAAAAAAGGTTACTGAACCTTCTGTGAACCAAAACCAGTGAGTTTCACTCAGCACTGCTTTGAATTAAGAGACATACCCAAGTGTTAAGGAGTGCTGTGATTTTTCTGCTATTGATAATTTTTTCCTGTCATAAATGGAAGAGGAGACACGAAACAGTTGCAACAAGCCCCATAGAACCATAACGACAGTGTTTATGATGCAGTTGTTTTTGAATTTACTCTGCGGGGACCATGGAAATTGCTTCAGGCTTTGCAAACTTACCTGAAGCATAGTTAATGGAGCTATCATAAAATCTGCGTAGATATTAGAAACTTTAAAGATGAGTTTGACCTGAATTTTACCTGTTGTAACATAGAAGGTAGAATGTTTATTGCAGAAATCTTTGCAAAAGCCTGTTTAATTTTATAGGCTGAACCCTATACAGGCTTGTAGCTGTGTTCAGTACTGTAGCAGCTTAAGGTATTAAACTAGACAGTAGCCCATATCAGTGTGGGCCCAATCCCTGATCTTTTCATTCTCTTCTCCACCTCCTCTCCTTGCATTCTGCTGCTGCTACCATTTGAGCAGATTATTGCTAAATGGTGCGCATGTGATAGATGTAAGGCCCCTCTGATCCTCTTGTGTCCTCTCACTTCCCCCCCTTTCTCCCTCTTCTGTTTGAATCATTTCATTTCTCATCACATGGTTTGTAATGCACTCCAAAATGCAGTCTTGATTCACACATTAAAATGGCATCACAGACACCATCTGAGACCTTGATGCACCTTAAATTCTTCTAAGGAGATCTCTCATCTGGTGCAATCATATTGTGATGATATGTTATACACACACATTGCACAGACAAACAAGGCTATTTAAGTAGGGCCAGATTATGCTACCCTTACTTAAACTGAGTAGTGCTATGTTTCATGAATAGTTCGATATGTTTCAGTGGTCCATAGAAAGATTAAAAATTTACTGTTTTTGCATTAGAACTACAATATCACTGATCTGTTGAGTCAATAGAGAACTATAAAGCTAGATTAGGCAGGTTAGTTCCGGCGCCTGAGATTGTATCACTATGAGCATTCTCATGCCCAACATAAGTAAACATAATTTATGTAAAATACATAAACTAGGAATTCTCATCAGATTAGCAGTTAGGTGATAATTACTTTCAGTCATAATTTACATAAGTTAGTGGTTGGTAAATGGAGCTGGGTGAACTATTTATAGCAGATTTATGTAGAGATTTAGGAGTTTTGTGTGTTTGCGAACAACATGTAGTTAACTTAAATGAAGTTCCCATTGAACAATTTTATATGAGAAAATTTGTAAAAATCAAAGTCTGTTCATGAAGAATGCAATTTGTTTTGCTTTGAGTCACTTGATTATGTGTGATGGATGACTGATCATCCATCTTATATGGCATTGTTTTTTCTACCTGATTGGATGACTGAGTCTATTGTAAACTGAAAGAGGGAAATCAGAGATGTGATTGTACTTTTTAATTTCTCATTTATTTCAAAAGATGAACCTTAGAAAATATTGGCTGATAATGAGCAGAGATCGTATACTTTCTGAAGACCCATGGTTCCTATTGTGTGGTTGGTCACCTAAATCACATGGTACTGTTTCTACCGTATGAGTGGATGAACCATTTAACCCTAAGAGTGAGTAATAAATAGGAAATAATGAATGAACACCTTGGTCTGAATTTTCAAATGAATGATGATCACTTGTATTAAAATTCATGAAACTTTCAGGAGTCACAAAGACTTTCGCATTATTTGTGACTATTCAAATAACCACTGGGTATTTGTGAGTCAGCTAAATTTGACACTTTTAAAAACTGTGCAATCTGAGTCATGTATGCTCTTAATATCTGCATTTCTTATTAGCAATGTCAATTGTACCTTTAATTCCACACAAACAGAGATTGAGACTTCATGTCTTTCAGAATCTAATGACCACGGAGTTTTTTCAGGCCTTTTTATGGACTCTACTAAAATATCTGCAACACAAATTAGAAATAAGATTGGTTTCATAATAGCAGGAAATCATGCAAACATTAGTAGATTGATATATTGGATTAATATTGCCCACAGTATTTTGTTTTATGAAGCCTTAAAGATTTAATATTTCCATTTCACTTGTATATAATTTATTCATAGAGAATGGGTTCTTACAGAAGGAAAAGTATGTAACTCAAATAAATCATCATAATTAATATCATAATAAAAGCCTATGACTTAAAACAAAGTCTTTTGTAATCCTCCTAATGCTTTTGGGGTCATTTAATAATTGCTCCAAAATCCTGAATAAAAAATGTAAGAATAATAGTTTCCTTGTCATCAAAAGCTAAGTATTCGCCTCACATTAGAACAAAGATTTTCTGTAGTTATTTCTTCAGACACACCACGTAGGACTAGCCTGTGACAGCAGGCACAGCACTGCGCAGGAGGTATATGTAAACTGCATGATCCCAAGTGTAGTCTTGGAAGGCAATATGCTTTGGAGGCACACTCCTCTGAGGCATACTTCTTCCCCTATTTCCTCCTTGCTTGAAAGAATAGCAAACTTCTATGGGCCTGTAAGAGCAGCACGTTTCCTAGCCCCACTCCTACCCACCCACTTACCACCGTGGTAGGGTGGGGGATGGAGCTTTTTCTTCAATCTCCATCCTCCTTCCAACCCACTCTTCACCCACTTTCCCTAAGGAGGGAATAAGAAGTATAGGGAGTAACCCCCCCCCCATTCCTACATATGTGGGCCCAAGCCTGTGTAGTGCCCATAAGGGCACAAGGGTGTAGGGGAAATTCTTACTCCATCTAACTTCCTGGAGCAGGTAGTAGTACAAGTCACAATCCAGCCCATAGTAGCTGAATGTTTTCCTAATCAAGCTGCCTCATATAGAACAGATTCAGAACATTGCAAAATGGAAGTCAATGATCAGGAAGCTTTCCATCAACTGCTTCCAGTGTGTTCCTCATGTGTAGGGTTGCCAACTTTCTACTCACACAAAACTGAACACCCTTGCCCCTTCCCCTACATTGCCCCTCCCCTGAGACCCCGCCCATGCCCTGCCCCTTCTCTGAGGCCCCGCCCTCTCTCACTCTATCTCCCCTCCCTCTGTTGCTCACTCTCCACACCCTCACTCACTTGATCATTTTCAGTGGGCTGGCTCAGAGGGCTGGGGTGCAGGAGGGGACGAGGGCTCCAGGGTGGGGCCAGAAATGAGGAGTTGAGAGAGCAGAAGGGAGCTCTAGGCTGAAGCAGTGGGTTGGATGCAAGAGTGGGGGAGGGCTCTGGGCTGGGATAGGGGGTTGGGGCCTGGGAGGAGGTCAGGGGTGCAGGCTCCGGGTGGGGCTTACCTCAGGCAGCTCCTGGAAGCAACAGTATGTTCCTTCTCTGGCTCCTACACAAAGGCGCGGCAAGGCAGCTCTGTGCATTGCCCTGTCCTCAGCCTGTTCCCGGCCACTGGGAGCTGAGGGGGCAGTGCTTGGGGCAGGGGCAGCATGCGGAGCCTCCTAGCTGCCACTACATGTAGGAGCTGGAGGGGGGACATGTTGGCTGCTTCCTGGGAGCCGCACGGTGCAGAGGCTAGCAGGGGGCCTGCCAGCCCTGCTGCACGGCGCCACCAATTGGACAGTCAACAGCCTGGTCAACAGTGCTGACCGGAGCCACCAGGATCCCTTTTCCGGTAGAAATCTGGATTCCTGGTCACCCCACGCATGTGTACAGTATAGTTCTTCTGGGGTTTGATTTAAATTGTGCCACAAAATAGGATAGGCCAGAAAGTAGGAAGCAGATAACAAGAGAAAGGCAAAAAATTAATTATGTACTGTAGGGGCCCAATCCTGGGAGTTAATGAAGGACTCAGTACCCAAAGGTGTACTCAGCAACTCACAGTACTGGCCTTCAGGTGAGGCCAACAGAATATTATAGGAACATATTATTCATAAGGACAGGTAGTAAATATAGATGCTTGAGGTATGCAACAGAATTTTAATGAATAGATGGCCCTTCTGTTCCATATTTATTTTCTATTGCACTTGTAAACAGTACAAAAACTAGGGATGCTTTCTACGGAAGATCAGTAATTATTACCTGAACTATTTATTAAAATTTGAATGACAAAGGATATCAAATAGGAATGGCATTTGTTCTCTAAAATTAAAATAACTCAGAGAAAAATATCTCCCTATTATCCTTATGATTAATCTTTGATGAATTTCAGCCTGTGCATATTGAGGCATGACTTTTATGAAAGCTAATTTGACCAGACTCTTAATTTTTCTAAGGTAAATAGTGATATGTTTTGAATATTATTTGTTGTCGATGGTTTTTCAAAATTAAGTGTTTTCTCCTAAAACTGTGGGTCTAATATCATTGGCTAGAACCAGTCATAATGGAGTCATGCAACATGAAAGATTCCCTACACAGCTCTGCTATGGCATCTCAGTCCTGAGTTTGTATTAGACCTTACCCCTCCAGTTCTGATCTATTTGTTAGGGACTTTGGATTTTCATGCTTGCACAGAGTCCCGTTGATACACATGGGCACCTATATCTGTGGATGCGATGTCATGGGTCTGACTGGAGGATATGGGGCCTTACTTAAATAGTTAGAGAAATTATTCAGATGCTTTGACTGCTTTGCAAAGTCATCTAATATCTGCAGCTCTTTTGTTTTTCATTTTAAGCTGTCAGGATCAATTGTTAATTTTCTCATTTACTAATTTTCACAGTTGTTGGTATTATTTAAACAAGTATTGTAAAATAGAGCAAAATATGGGCAATTAATAATTTACTTTGAATTTGTATGACTATATAAGCAGAATGTGTCACATGGTTGAATAGAAATTACAATGTGATATTCGACTGTGTCCTTTTGTGTCCTGTTTAAAATCTGATTAATTTTAAAATATATGTGGAACTTCAAAATAACTGAGTGAATAAAACAGTTAAGTACAATTTTATCTGCCAGCAGTCAATGGAGAATATTTAGGGGTAACTCCTGGTAATGCCGTTGGTACTCACACATGTAAATGTTCTTTGCATGGACAGAAAATACCATAAAATCTATAATAAAATGCATCTTTATCTTTTGTGATGACTCAAGAAATGGTCAGCCCAAACATGCTGCCCATAGCTGTGAAGTTTTGAGCAAGCAAATGGAGTAAAACAGAGGAGAAAAGTCCCTAAAGCAATAGAAAAAGTAAACATTCTCAAAATAGCAACCTTCCTGGCCTGAAACCTATCCCCTGACACTGCTGTTCAGCCCATGGAGTTCCATCTGCTCAACTACACGGGACTAATATTCGGTAGGATTTCAGGGGACATGCTGGTGTCTGGGAGAAGTGGAGTCAGAAGGAAGCTGCATAGGACAGCATGAACCATTCAGGCCCCAGTGCATTTTTATTTGAGTTAATTGTGCTTCTACCCATCTGCAGATTTGTGTGTGGAGCCATCCAGTGGAACCATGAAAGCAGGAAATCTCAGAACTCATATTCTTGGGCTCTCTGATACAAACATGATATTGCCTGAAGTCAGGCCAGTACTTAGGTTATTCAAGTTTATTCAAACTAGAGGCATACGTGGAAGGAAATTTTAACACTGTTCTGTGAAATAGGAACATAAAACTTATAGCCTGATAGAATTCGCTTTTTCTTAATTGCACAACCTGACCTCTCTTACAGCAGTGGAAAATCATTAGATCTTAATTCAGCTCTGTTATGCTTGCACTCTACAAGACTAATGAAATCCTAATGCCCCAGGGCTGTGTTGCTGTGAGCTATATCAATAAAGGAATCTCACAATGGCTAGAGCAGGGCTAGATGATCTAACAAGACTTTCACATCTTTCACCTTTAGGGTTCTGTGATCTGTAATACTTTATATGGACGGAACAGGGCAGGCTTAACACACCTCATCTAAAGCCCACTGAAGTTAACGGAAAGGTTTCTATTTTAACTTTCAGGGGCTTTGGATCAAGTCAAGTGTTTGTCTTTGTGAATTTTTTGGAAGAACAATTACGTTATCCAAAACATTAATTATCATTTTTTATTAATGGTAGAGTGACTTGTTTTGACATCATAGGAAGTCTCTGTGGACTAAGCTTGTATTAAAACTGCCCGTACATATTACCTATGATGTGCGTAACCGAAGGTGAATCGGGAGCTAGTGATTTATTTAAAATGTTATAAAAAGTAACTACTGTAAGTTCAGAACTTACTTTTAAAAGTTAATTATCTCTGCTGTTTAACCCAAAAGAGTGCTTTCCATCTTGTTTTGTCACTGCTCTATGGATAAAATAACTTGCCTCACTTTCACTAACATTTTACTGATGACATCAGTGAGACATCTAGCAGAGTAAGACACTATTCAACACAATTAATGCTGGCTGAATTTTGACCCAATGATCCTAAAGTTTGTTTTCAGCTATGCAAAGAAACTTGTGAAAATTGAGTTTCACAAAGAAATCATTATTATTATTGTTTGACATTAGTGTTGGGTTAATGCTAAAAGGTCTCTGTCAGAATCGGGGCCAAGCCGTGCTGGGTGCTATAAAAAAAAAAAAAGTGCATTAGGAAGATAAGGTCCTCACCCTGGACAGTTTACAAGCAAAACCCATTTAAGTCTCCCTTTTTTTTTTAGTACAGAGCTAATATACTACACTAATGTGTCTTGGAAGTACATGAATTCTATTAGCCATTGTCTGTTCAGTGGGTGAATAAAACTTTCAGGCATTTTGTCACATTCTTTTCATCACCCCATGGTGGCAAACACTGAGGACGAAATCCCTTTTGTTTTTTTTTCTAAATGAGAGATGCTTGTGGAGCTGCACACTTACTGATAAATATAAGAACATTATAGAACAGAGTAACAGTACCAATGTGCTGAACAACCACACATCCCTCTAAATTAAAAATCAGGAAAACAAATGGGAGGAGGTAAAAAGTAAACTCAGAATATGAGCACAAAGAGTGCTATAAAAGTAAACAACTTTTGAAAAAGAAAAGTTTTCTAGTGCTCTCAAAATGAGGAAGGATGTTAGTGCAGTTTCTGTATAATATATAATTTTGCTACTGCAGTTTTGTTCCTTTTCACTCTGAGAAAACAATTTTTTTCACCTCACATTGGAAATGCAAGATGAAGACCATTTATACTGATAGTTTCTGTGAACATAGCTTTGATAAATTTCTTATCAAACCAGAGATTTAGGGAGCCATATTCAATAACAAGTGCTTTGTTTGCTTGAGGTCATCAGCTCTAACAGAAAACAAGATCACTTAGATACTGTATACTATGTAATTAGTAAAAAATAATATTTTCTATGTTTTACAATAGTTTTGTTTTCAGTGTTAACCTCATTAAATCAGATGCATGCCACTTTTTAATATGTTATAATCTCATTCAGTATTTCTAATGCTGCCTCTCTGAATCTACTTCAGTGCTGGCTCATAATAGTCAAGAGCTTTTTACTCCCAGAGGTAAAGAACACATAAAGTTGCATTTTGAAGTCTGCATGTAGTACTAGGAGGCTATTTGTGTAAGAATGTGTCTCCCAGGTTTTACTGCTATATAGCAGTATGTTCTGCTGTCAGAAGCCTGCTACAGCCATTTAGCGAGATGTAATACTGACAATGGGCATAGGGAGATGGACATGTGAAACTCCTCTAGATGCAAATCCAGCATTAAGAAACCATTTGGATAAAGCTTGCTTCAGAAATTATATGAAGGTGATTCTAAAAGGGCCTATCCACAGTGTAAATACAACCATGACAGGGGAGCTGGTTTAAACACAGTTCTTCCCTGACCTGGTCACATTTCATTTTGGATTTTTTGCAGATGGGACTTCGGTCCATAATGTCCTGTTTTCACTACTGAATTTAACTCTTTGGAAACCACAGTCCCTAAATCAATTGTATCCTGTTCAGTGGCCTTGGTGATTTTCAGTGCAGGTTTCCACATCCCAAAACAGTCATGCAGAGGGAAAGAGAGGCAGTGTTCAATATAGGGAGAAGGAGAAAGAAAGGGAACTATGATTAGGCAGGCAGCCTGGAAGGGGGAGGGCGGGGAGAAATAGGGTCAAGGTCTTCAGGGCAAGGACTGTCTCTTTGTTATGTGTGCTTATCACAATGGAGCTCTGAGCCAGGACTGGGACCGCTCAATACAAATAATTTATAATAGTTATAAGAGGTGTCTTGGCACAATCCATTTGGAATTTTAGGGCTCCTGCTCTGACTGGCCTCAATCCAGCAAAGCATTTAAATACATGCTTAAGTTTAAGCACATGAGTATTCCCACTGAAGACAATTGGACTACTCCATTCTTAAAGTTAAGGGCATGTTCAAGAGCTTTGATGGATTGGGGCCTGAACAATGATTCAGCTCCATGTCCCATGTAGTTAGAGAATAGTGTCTTATCAAACCAGAGATTTAGGGAGCCATATTCAATAACAAGTGCTTTGTTTCTGTTCTAACAGAAAATAAGATCACTTAGATACTGTATACTATGTAATTAGTGAAAAACAATGTTTTCTATGTTTTACAATAGTTTTGTTTTCAGTGATAACCTCATTAAATCGGATGCATGCCACTTCTTAATATGTTATAATCTCATTCAGTATTTCTAATGCTGCCTCTCTACTTCTGTTAATCTGTGTATACTCAATCAAGTGTAACAATAAATATAATTATATGTGCAGAATTAAAATGAGTGTGGATTAATTATATTCATGTATTCCTGCCCACCACCATATGACAAGCAATTAACAACACATTACCATATATACAACAGGCTAAAAAGGAAAGAATAGGAAGTTCCAGATGCATTCCAAATATACCAACATGACTTTGTTTATAGATTCACAGAAGACAGAGACGAAAGATGGTCCCACCTTGGTCATCTACCCCAATAATCCCTACTAAACAGGAAGGAGTCCATAATTTTTCTTGCCTTTCATTTGGAATCTGATATCAGGGAATTTAATGAATGTGTAGGGACAGATTCCAATACCCTTACTTGCAATGAATAGTCCCTTACTCCATGAATGCTCATTGACTTCAGTGGGACTGTGTGAGAAGTAATGTGTTACTCAGTATGTGTAAGGGCAGAAGAATCTTGCCTTCAAAGTGGAGCAGTGGATCCAGTCCAACAGACCTCCGTTCTGACCTAGAGTTTGTACTTTGTTTGTTGCATAACGATGACCAAGTCTTTTAGGGTATGTCTGCACTGCAATTAAAAACCCAAGGCTGGCCTGTGCAAGCTGACTTGGGCTCATGGACCTCGGGCTCGTGGGGCTTTTAATTGCGGTGTAGACATTTGGGCTCCGGCTGGAATCTGGGCTCTAGGACCTTGAGCAGTGGGAGGGTCCTAGAGCTTGGGCTGCAGCCAGAGCCTCAACATCTACCATGCAATTAAACAGCCCCTTAATCCAAGCTCCATAAGCCCGAGTCATTTGGCACAGGCCAGCCACGGGTGTCTAATTGCAGTGTAGATGCCCTTAGGGCTAGATTGACTTCAAAGGGAGTAGTTGTAGTGCAAGATACAATTCACTGAAGAGTGTGATAACCTCGTTGTTTACTCTCTATGCCTCTGTGTGCACATTTGTAAAACTGGATAACAATATTTCACCATCTAAGTACAGTACTGTGTTAGCTATACATGGAATGAGCTAGATAATGGTAACTATTAAAACCCCAAGATTTACCAGCTCTTTCCACTTTGTAGCATCTGCAATACTCTGTCCGGAATACATGCATTTCTGATCTGTCCTAAAGACGTGCATTTTGGATACCATACTGTGGTAACTTTTAATGGTGACCATGATTGTGTGGGGAAAGGTTGTATAACACTTGTTTGGATTATATTTTTATATTTGTTTCCAGCCACTTCTATGTGTGTCATATTAAATTACACATCTCACCTTTATAGCCTCAGCTACTCATAATATGTAGTCTTTTACAAGGGTCTGGCATGACTGCCTATAGAGGTCCATGAATATTATATTAAAATTAAAGGGATGGCACATAGCTTTTATTTATTTATTAAGAACAAAAATGTGAAGGTGTAAGTGTTTGTGTGCATGTGCATTTGTGGGAGCAAATCAAAGGATGGAAGGACAGGCAAGCGGAACAAAACTCTGTTCAAGATACTGCTATTTCTCCGCTCCAGAGAAATATCTTCTCTGCGAGAATTCTCCACATTCAAAAATGCAGGAACAACATTTGAAGAAAACTTAAAAAATGGTCTTTGGTTGTGGTTAATGAATCACACCATTTGGAATCATTATCATTTCCACAATTTATCTTCAGGTTTCTCTTATTTTCCATCAATCTTGGGATTTGCTTCTAAAACCATTAGAGAGGGAAAGGGTGGAGTAGGGGGAGGGGCTGGGATGTCTTCTTTGGCCTTCAACAGTGCTGCTCTAATAGCTTACAGAAAGTTCTGTAATTAATTATAGTTTCTGCAGCCACACACCTTGTCTGTACTGTCTAGAGAAGAAATTTCCAAGATCTCCCCATAACTCCTGCTGGAGCAGAGCTGAGGTAATGGAATCATCAAACTCTGGTTAAAATCATATGTTGTATCTAGATTATTATTGTATGTGAAAAATGAAAACTTCTGAGATGCATGCCACAGACTTACACTATTGCCTGCAATTTGGCAAACATGCAAGGCACAAAATATTTCTCAAGATGAAACATAACCCTGTTCTCCAGCCACCAAAGAAACCTATCATCTATTTTAAAGCCGGAAATAAATAAGCATTGCTTGAACAGATGATGTCATAAATATAAAGGGAAGGGTAAACCCCTTTGAAATCCCTCCTGGCCAGGGGAAAGCTCCTCTCACCTGTAAAGGGTTAAGAAGCTAAAGGTAACCTCGCTGGCACCTGTCCAAAATGACCAATGAGGAGACAAGATACTTTCAAAAGCTGGGAGGAGGGAGAGAAACAAAGGGTCTGTGTGTCTGTCTTATGCTGGTTTCTGCCGGGGATAGACCAGGAATGGAGTCTTAGAACTTTTAGTAAGTAATCTAGCGAGGTATGTGTTAGATTATGATTTCTTTAAATGGCTGAGAAAAGAACTGTGCTGAATAGAATAACTATTTCTGTCTGTGTATCTTTTTTGTAACTTAAGGTTTTGCCTAGAGGGGTTCTCTATGTTTTTGAATCTAATTACCCTGTAAGATATCTACCATCCTGATTTTACAGGGGGGGATTTCTTTATTTCTATTTACTTCAATTTCTATTAAAAGTCTTCTTGTAAGAAAACTGAATACTTTTTCATTGTTCTCAGATCCAAGGGTTTGGGTCACCTATGCAAATTGGTGAGGCGCTTTATCCAACATTTCCCAGGAAAGGGGGGGTGCAAGTGTTGGGAGGATTGTTCATTGTTCTTAAGATCCAAGAGTCTGGGTCTGTAGTCACCTAGGCAAATTGGTGAGGCTTTTTACCAAACCTTGTCCAGGAAGTGGGGTGCAAGGTTTTGGGAAGTATTTTGGGGGGAAAGACACGTCCAAACAGCTCTTCCCCAGTAACCAGTATTAGTTTGGTGGTGGTAGCGGCCAATCCAAGGACAAAGGGTAGAATATTTTGTACCTTGGGGAAGTTTTGACCTAAGCTGGTAAAGATAAGCTTAGGAGGTTTTTTCATGCAGGTCCCCACATCTGTACCCTAGAGTTCAGAGTGGGGGAGGAACCTTGACAGATGAATATGAAAAAGACAAGAGTATAGTTTTGGGGGTTTTTTTTACTATATGTATTCAGTGGTGTAAAAGTGGAATCCCAACACGATATTCTCTCATCTTCACCCAAATCATGATTTACAAGTCTCACATTAAATAAATTCCTAAAGGCCCAAACCCACCTTTCCCATCCATGGCAGCATACATCCAAATGCTTTTGTAATTTTCATATGAAATATTTTGAAAACCAGAGGAGCCAGAATCTTTCAAATAGGAGCTGAGGCTCTTGTTAGGAGTTACTGCAACCCAGGAATTAGTTTAGAGCCAGCAATTCTCTGGGTTTGAATTAGAGGGAATAATAACCTACTGTTTCAGTGGTTTGGTTTGAAATTCAATTCAATGAGAATTTTCCTGAGTTCTGAGTGTTGCATTGGTGGTTCAAATTAAAGTTTCAATTTATCTGAACGACCAAAGTGTGGTGCGACCTGGTGATGTTTCTATCCTGCTCCAAATAAAGCCTACACATGCTGAATGTGATCAAACTCAATCCTTCCAGTGGGCTGGCTTTAATGGTAACCCAGATAATATTAACAGAATGTAATATTACAACTTCGTCCTAAAGTTTCCTCCCAAGCCAGGCTGCTCCTACGGTTTTCTGCAGGACCTCCGTGTCTCTCATAGTTCCTTCAAGTCCACCTTTTATAGTCTGTAGTTAACAAGTAGCACATGACAACATGAGTCAGCAGTTCTATGCAGGGTTCTATCTCCTGCCAACACACTGGATCAAAAAAAATACATCTCCACGCGGTGTCATAGATCTCGTCGCCTTAATACATTGAGGTTACAGATAAGTGTTTGAAATGGGCCAACTAGGGTAATTGCTGTCCAGAAGATGGAATTCAGTTCCACAACAACTTTCAAGGTTTTTGTTTTGCATTGGAATAAAAGGAAAACCTTTCAAACATTTTTGTAAATTGAGATTTTTGTCGAATGGTCAGGGTTCCGATTGAGTTTTTGATTTGGGTCTCTCTCACCCTTTCTTGTCAGAAGTGACTGGAGAACCCTGGACATTAAAACCTTCCCGACAAAACTTCATCCAAACTGATACATCTCTGTGAAACATTTGAGCTTCTTCAAATGATGTATTTATATGAAATTTCATTAATCCAAAATATTCTGACCATGTCTAGTAGTTATGCAGAACCTGAGCAGTTAGTGGCTGATCATTGCCAAAAACATCGTGTGGTTCTGATCCTGGTTCCATTTTCTCTGAACTATGTAAAGTGTTGAGTGGGCGTCAGAAGGGAAATTTGATGAAAGGTTCCATTTTTGTGCCATCTTTAATAAATATATATTAATACCTTTTAGCATTTGTAAATGATGGTATAAAAACAAATATTAGACATAGCAATGGAAAAAACATTCAGAACTTGACTTATTTGCATTAATTTCAAGAAAAGGGATTTTAAAGAGAGCAAGAAGAGTGATAAATGTGGTGTTTCACTGGCATGTTTGCAGCTGACATGCTACCAACTTCCCTTTTCAACACATTGTCTTGTTTCATATTACACTTGCACAGCTGGGCTTTTTGCACACTCTAGACCTTCCATTTTATACTGCCTACTCATTCAGACAAAATAAACCAAAGGTGTAAGTGATAAATTGATCACCTGGAATCTAGAAGGACAAGATTATATATGCATCTAGTTATCAATAATAAATATAAACTGATTTATTCTGATGTCTTTTGTTATATTGTACTTGTTGCTTGTTTTTTCATTAACTGTTTTTTTCATGCTCCATGTCTAATGGGACAGAGCATTGAGTTTAGCTTACTTTGTAATGTTCTGCTCATAAAAATCATCACCACTCACTAAAGTTCATGGTGATCTCTCAGTGGTTGTGGCGATTTCTGTCAGCAATATTATAGACTCCCCATGCACAATTTAATCTAATTTCACAGTTATGTCACACTTCTCACCCAAGACTCGTATCCATTAGCTGAGGTATCTATCAACATAAATTCTAGGTAACAGAAATCAAATTTCTAGACGGCATGATTGCATCAGTTAGATAATGTCTGTATTTTGCATGTGGAGCACAAAACTACTATTAAAAAATCCCTGAAAAAAATTATAGTTATAAGCTTTCTTTGCAAATCACCATGTCAGCTGAACTGCCACTAGAATTGGGTGACCTTGCTTTTCAAATTGAAAAAGCTGAGGGAAAGTTTAATAATAGATTGGGAATTACATGCAAACATATTTTCCCAGTGTAAGGCTATTCTGCCATCCTTATTCATGCTGGGTAACACTTTATTCCACTAGAATCAATGGCAGCAAGGCACTACTCATTCTGAGTAAGGGTGGCACAACAGAGCCCATAACATATTTCAATAATTTTGCATAAGGTTACTAAGCAATCAGAATTAAAAAGCACAACAAACTAATATCCCTTTTTTTCTGGTATAGTATGAATGATGGTGACTTCCGTTGGGTTCTGTGTGGGTTCAGGGGTTTGTCCATATGTATCACATTGCAGAATCAGGAGACTTATATAAATATAAACAAGTTAACCTGTTCCTGCAAAGGGGATTATTTTTCATATACACGCTTGATATACTTTAAAAATAAACACCCAGAAAATTATATTTAGCTCCTTTCATTTCATATCTGCATTTTTTTAAATGTTTTTCATGGAAAACTCATTTTCTGCCACAGAATAGCCTTTTGAGAGCTATGGGAACAATGGAGAGTGGATACCTTCTAATCAGATTATGAATTAAAGGAAGCTTCCATCTATACAAGCAAGAGAACCTAAGGGCATCATCACTTTATAATATATCTACAGGTAGCCTAGCAGCTGTAAAACCAACCAGCCAAGCTGTGCTATAAGCATGCTAAGAAGAGAAGGAAAAGACACTAATGTTACTACATCTAGTTTTACATCTGTCAGGCATACCCTTGTGCAACACCACAAATGCTGGAACAGATCTTAGCGCACAGAGAGGAGCAAGTATGAAGAAAATAAGATGGAATTTGATTAGTAACTTAACTTCTCTACTGTCGTGGCAAGGCACTCATGCTGTAGCGTGTATAGGAATTGCCTTGGTTTTCAAAAAGTTGGCAGCATTGATCTGTTTATCTGCTAAGTGCTATACCACATATCTTAGGCAGATATGCTTGTCCAGGGAATCTGTATAGCCACACTATCTATTTTAATATGCCTTGACATTCCATAACATTTACAATAGTAAACTGCTTACATAGCACATTTACATTTTGGAAGCAGTAAATTTTAAGTAATTTGTCTTGGCATACCATGTAAATATTGTTGTTTTCACCCTAGGGCCTAGATAAGTGTAATTATTATTATTAAAAAGCATATACTATAGGCAGGGTTTGCCAGTGTGTAGTTTTATGAAAATAATACATGTGTTTATGCAGCCAAGAGTGGATATGAAACGACCATTCTTTTTTACAATTTAACTAGGCCTTCCGTAACCAAGGTATTTTTATCCGTGAGAACAGGTTCCCAAAATAGCAACTTTTACATTTGAAACATATGACCATACATATTTTTACTCGTTTTAATATAAATAGTTTTTGTGCAAAATTGTGAAATTCCTTTTTTAAAAGCTGATTTATTCTTGAAAATAGCACCACTTTTAATATAACTTTATTTCATATCTACAGTCATAGAAAAAATAGTATAGAATGCAATAGCCCCAAGTCACCTCAGATGTCATTAGACAAGGAGGCAAATTTTACTTTCCTTGGTGTCCTACAAGAATATGAAACCTAAAAGGTAGACAAAGCTAAACAAATGCTAATTAGATTTTTGGCTATTTGCCAGTTGTTTAGGGCCATCCTGTGCCATCATTTCTGATGTTTAGAATATGTTGATCCACAAATAGTCCTACTGAAATCAATGGGACTGCTGTCAGAGTGAAGTACCATTCAACCTGAGCAAGGGCAGCAGAAGCAGGACCATAGCAGAGTGCCAAAGAATACCAAGACTTCAGTCACCAATGTTTGTCTGCAAAAATTGCCTTTCCTCTGAACAACAGAAATAAGATGAGGCTGAACTCCAACATTATCATTTCTTGTGAAACAAGCTAAAATGGAAGTTAATAGTCCCTTTTGCTTCACTAGCAATGAGGGTTTTTTTTTCTTTTTTGCACATCTTCTAAATATTAGTCTTTCTTTCAAAGAATAAGTGCAACAAAAGACTTTAAGAAGGTTACAGGGGAGCTAAAAAGTACAAAAGGAAGAGTAATCTAAGAAAAATAAGTTGGGTGGGTGAAATGCTTTTGGAGAAGAAAAGAACTTCCTGAATCTTCTACTGAGGTTCAAACTAAACTGAAAATTACCGTTTTCATTTTGCAATGCTGGGTTCAGCTCAGGGCTGAAAGCAGAATTACTGAATTGTAGCAAGAAAGTATGTGTTCATAGGTTTCAGAGGGGTAACTGTGTTAGTATCAGCAAAAACAACTAGGAATCCCTGTGGCACCTTAGAGACTAACAAATTTATTTGGGCATAAGGTTTTGTGGGCTATAACCCACTTCATCAGATGCATGGAATGAAAAGTATATTTATACCTGCCTACTGTACAGCACATGAAAAGATGGGAGTTGCCTTACCAAGTGGGAGGTGAGTGCTAACGAGGCCAATTCAATGGGCAGATGTGGCCCATTCCCAACAGTTGACAAGAAGGGGTGAATGTCGTCAGAGTGAATTTTTTCAACTGTTGGGAATGGGCCACATAAGCCCATTGAATTGGCCTCGTTAGCACTCACCTCCCACTTGGTAAGGCAACTCCCATCTTTTCATGTGCTGTACAGTAGACAGATATAAATATACTTTTTACTCCATACATTTCATGAAGTGGGTTCTAGCCCACGAAAGCTTATGCCCAAATAAATGAGTTAGTCTTTAAGATGCCACAAGGACTCCCCATTTTTTTTAATGGCTCAGCTGAAAGCAGAATGTACTGGACTTCTCATTAAATTCTGTTCTTATGGGGTCCACAGCCTAATTTTGCAAAGCTATGAGGTTTTCGTAGTTCAGCTCTTTGATGCTTCCCCAAATCAAGCCTCCAGTCCCTTTCAGGATTGGCTATCACTGCTGCTGCATAGTACTGGGCTATTTCATTTCACATGGTTTTGTGTAAACTTTTCATTTATTGTTTCAGTTCAAGAGGCTGCGTTGCCATCCCTGGAGTTCTTCTTGATCTCTGAGACCTGAATGAACCCTACATCTCAAACTAAAATGCAGCCAAAGCCTCCAGCATCAGGTTTATTCAGAACTATGCAAACTTATGTTTCTCATAGTTTCCACCTAACACCACAAATGAGCAAAGGGTTGTTGAAAAGTTTGTGAACCTTAGTGCACTTATTGGCAAGCATAATTCCTCTAGTTAGCATATCACTTTCACAAGAAAAGTCTGCAAGATACCATGCTGTTTCCTTTAAAGGGAAGGGTAAACACTTTTAAATCCCTCCTAGCCAGAGGAAAAACCCTTTTACCTGTAAAGGGTTAAGAAGCTAAGATAACCTTGCTGGCACCTGACCAAAATGACCAATGAGGAGACAAGATACTTTCAAAGCTGGAGCGGGGGATACAAAGGGTCTTCTCTGTCTGTGTGATGCTTTTGCCGGGACCAGAGCAGGAATGCAGGTCAGAACTCCTGTCAAGAGTTTGTAAGCAATCTAGTTAGATTCTGTTTTGTTTAAATAGCTGATAACATAAGTTGTGCTGAACGGAATGTATATTCCTGTTTTTGTGTCTTTTTGTAACTTAAGGTTTTGCCTAGAGGGATTCTCTATGTTTTGAAACTGACTACTCTGTAAGGTATTTCCCTTCCTGATTTTACAGAGGTTTTTCTTTTACTTTTTCTTTCATTAAAATTCTTCTTTTAAGAACCTGATTGCTTTTTTCATTGTTCTTAAGACCCAAGGGTTTGGGTCTGTGTTCACCTATGCAAATTGGTGAGGATTTTTATCAAGCCTTCCCCAGGAAAGGGGGTGTAGGGCTTGGGGGGATATTTTTGGGGGGAGACGTTTCCAAGTGGGCACTTCCCCTGTTATTTTTGTTAGACACTTTGGTGGGGGCAGTGTTTAACCTAAGCTGGTAAGAATAAGCTTAGGGGGTCTTTAATGCAGGTCCCCACATCTGTACCCTGGAGTTCAGAGTGAGGAAGGAACCTTGACAAAAGGCTTTTTCTGCATCTGAATAACCGTTTTTAAACTTTTTAATTGCTTAATTATTTTCATCTTTCGTTTAAAATGGGTGTGATGGCAGTTCAATACCTTGTGCTCTCTGCATGATTGTCCTGCACTTTTTTTCCAAAAATCCATGCAGAGTCAGAAAGGGGAACCTTGTTTGCATTGTCTTCTGTTTGCAATATTGTTCCTCAAAATTAAGAAAGAAACATTTGGAAGAGGATGTTCCCAGGCCCCAAGCCTTCATCTGAAACTTTGTATCTTTGGCTCCTGCTGTAAACTGATCTTGCAAGTGCTTGTATAACAAGTGGAAAGGTTTACGGATATTAAGATTCGTTTAGTCCACTGTACAGATAGGGCCAAATATGAAGTTTGGATTCAGAATTGAACTTGTAGATAGATTAGTGGTGGTCAGAACCAGGGGTTTGACCCTGCAAAAATGAATTGAAATTGCAATCAAAATATGAAATTGTAATTTTGTTTTTCACTCATGTAAAATCTCTGTAAGCCAAAGTGTACCATATGCTAATTTAAGAGTGAAAGATGATGTCATGAAACATATGGGAAATGTATTCTTTTAGACAAGAAAAAACATGATTTTCCTTTGTACTGTATAAATCATGAGATCTTGTGGAGAAGTAGCTTAAATATTGCATTTATCCACAGTTTAAGGCACGCACATTAATATTTAACATACAACGGTATGACTTTTGAATATCAGCAGACAGTGCTTCCTGGATGGTAAAATTTGAAAATAGTATTTAGGTTCAGTTTTTGCATATGTGCCTTTATTTTGCTTTTCCTTTTCCAGAGTTGTTTGCATCTCTGTAGAGAATTTCCAAGTTCTTAGTTTCTTATATGTTCCTCTGCTCCTTTTGCAGAGTCTGTACTTGAGTTCCACATGAACTCTCAACAAAGATTTTGAGGGTTTATCCCTCAGGATCCATGTGTAAAGGGTCCCCTCTGTACTTCGGAGTTTTTCCTTCCTGTAAGAATTGCTGTTTCTTCAGCCCTCTAAAGAAACTGTGTGGGTTCCGGGCTTAAGCTGTGAAAAAGGAAAGGGGCAGGAACAATTTGGAATCATCTCCATGGTCACACAGCCTATTCCCTGGCAAACAGTGATAAATTCACCTAATAATAATAATATAATAGGCTGCATTAGGTGTGGTGAGGAGGGAGTCCAAGTTGTGATAGCATCTTTACCTGGTAGAGCAGAGAGCAGAAGAGCAACCCTTGTTCATATGGCCTCATTGAAACCACACAACTGGGAGACAAGTGGCCTAAACTTCAATGACACAGGTCTTCAATGCAGCTGGTCCTGTGTTCCTAGCAGAAGCTTCAAGTTAAGTGTGAATCTCAGGCGAGCCTTTGGATTTGGGGGAACTAAACCCCAGTGCCTTTTCAGCAAGAGAAGAGGAGGGACAAATTTTATTCCTACGGATGGAACAACTGTTGGAAAATTGCATGAAAGGAACTCTGTGGAGTTTTCCTCACCCCAGGTGCCCCTTGCTGTGGGGGTTCCACTCCCTTAGGAAGGGACAGTCTCTTCCTTTTGTCTCTTGTTTTTATGCAGCTATCCTTAGAGAATTCACTTTTTAAGATAATTTTTTCTTAACTGTTTGTAACAGGCTGAACTTTGATGCAACTGCTCCACACACCCTATCCCCTTGGATTCTTTTCTTCTGTCCGTTTTATGCTGATACATGGCTTTTCTCTTTAATATTATAACTAGCCCTTGTTCTTCCTGTAGTGTGAAATTCCTCTTGTATCAGCTAGTTCCTCCTCTTGATTATTTGATTTAACAATGGTTGCTACTGGTGATTAGAGCAGCATGAACAATTGGTAAAATAATTTACCAACATCTCAGCAAATTAGACATCAATATTTGGTTCACTGTGTTAATGACCCTTTTTGTATTCACTTCTTACGAACACATGGGTGAGGAAGTTTTGCTTATATGGATATTCGCTGGAAACAAATTTCAGGCCAGTAGCCAAAATTGGTTTGATGATAAAACAAAATTCAATTTGGAAGGAAATGAAACTAACAGACTTTCTGCTTTTTCAATGTACTGCTTCTTTGCAGCAGAGCAATATGGTCTGCTACTAGCCAATGTGCCAAGGTATAATGACAAGCCTATACTGGGGGAGGGGATAGCTTAGTGGTTTGAGCATTGGCCTGCTAAACCCAGGGTTGTGAGTTCAATCCTTGAGGGGGCCATTTAGGGATCTGGAACAAAAAAATGTTGATTGTGCCTGCTTTGAGCAGGGGGTTGGACTAGATGATCTCCTGAGAGGTCCCTTCCAACTCTGATATTCTATGATACTGTTGGTATCCATATAAATACAGTCCCTTGGAGCCTAAACAGGTTTTTGGGATAGATCCCTCTTTCTGTTCTACCTTTCTTATGTGCTGATGACCAGCTAAGGCAGTTACAAAACAGAAGGACAGACCTGTTGATCTATACCCTGGGCCCCTGTCCTGGGGTTTTTCACATATGAACTATGCATATGATATAATTACATTTTGTCAGTGACCATAGAGGTGGATGACAGAGAACTGGAAAGTGATTTGTTTAAAAAAGTTCTTGGCACAGTATATTGTATATTAATCATTATTGCTCATGGGCTATGCTTACCAACAAAGAGCACCATAGGCACTGCTTTACTCCCCAAACTCCTGACAGACAGGCAGGGACCTAGCCACAGCGTTTCCAACTAGCACTGTAAATATACCCGCATAATGCAATTGCTAATTTGTGGGAACATTGATAGGAAATTGGAGATTGGTAAATTCAAGGCATGCACTTGATTTTACTACAAAATTTCATATAACTATCTCAACATCACCACCACAGTCACTGTATTCCTGAAACCCAAGGGCCAAATGGCCAGAATCTTAGTACTTACACAGTTAAATGACAATAGTATGTGACTGCATCATTCACCACTGACACAGCGCACCAAGAGCTCTGGCATGGGCCTGAGTGATGGTGGTGGTAATTAATTAAACCAGGCAAGCATTAGTCCATACCCTTTACAGCCAAGATGATGCAGTTTACACAGTTCACTAGGGTGCTTAAAGGGAGTTGTGTCTCTCTGAGGCATAGTGGCTCAACATTGTACCTAATCAGTGTCGGATCTACATGCTTCATTTACAATAACAATTTTTCCTCTTCTTTCAGGTTGAAAAACTTCAATTTGAAATAACTGTTGCTTCTCCAGCTAAGTGTTTTTATAATTATAAAAAGAAAAGGAGTACTTGTGGCACCTTAGAAACTAACAAATTTATTGGAGCATAAGGTTTCGTGAGCTACAGCTCACTTCATCAGAATGCATCCGATGAAGTGAACTGTAGCTCACGAAAGCTTATGCTCAAATAAATTGGTTAGTCTCTAAGGTGCCGCAGTCCTCCTTTTCTTTTTGCAAATACAGACTAACGCGGCTGCTACTCTGAAACCTATAATTATAAAGGTGTTGTAATATCATCCTATTT
Organism: Lepidochelys olivacea; assembly: GCF_965140295.1. Classification (NCBI taxonomy): domain Eukaryota; kingdom Metazoa; phylum Chordata; order Testudines; family Cheloniidae; genus Lepidochelys; species Lepidochelys olivacea. The sequence goes on along the minus strand of NC_140418.1, from coordinate 60,876,426 downwards.
GTTTTTTAAGGGATTAGGGCACATCTACACTGGCGACGTTGCAGCGCTGCTCAGCGAGTGCAGAGGAAAACCGCTGTTGGGTGTTCACACTGTCAGCTGCCTGCACAATAGTGTGTTCACACTTGAGGCACCTGCAGCGGTATTCCGAGCGGTGCACTCTGGGCAGCTATCCCACAGAGCACCTCTTTCTCTTTTGCCGCTAAGGCTTGCCGTGGAGGGGGTCGCGGGATATCCTGGGTCCAGTCCCAGTGCCCCCTCATGCATTGCTTCACATCCCAGCAATCCCTGTGCTTCCGCCCACATTTGTCACCATCTTTCAACAGTTTGTGTACTGCACGCCCTTCCTCTTTCAGGGTGAAGGAATGGATCCCGAACTGCTGACCAGTATGCTGCTCGCTCTGACCAACACGTCACAAGTAGCAGTGGAGTTATTCCTTAAACTACAAAGGCAAGAGGAGTGCAACAGTGATCTCGCCATGCATAGTAGCTATGACACAAGATTGCTTGTGGCATTCATGGAGGTGCTGACCACAGTGGAACACCGCTTTTGGGCTCGGAAAACAAGCACTGAGTGGTGGGATCACATTGTGATGCACGTCTGAGATAATGAGCAGTGGCTGCAGAACTTTTGCATGAGGAAAGCTACATTCATGAGACTGTGTGACGAGCTCGTCCCAGCCCTGCTGTGCAAGGACACGAGAATGAGAGCAGCCCTGTTGCTGGAAAAGCGTGTGGTGATTGCACTGTGGAAGCTGGCTACTCTAGAGTGCTACCGATCGGTCGCTAATCAGTTGGAGTGGGAAAGTTGACTGTTGGAGTCCCGTTGATGGAAGTGTGCAGGGCCATTAATTGCATCCTACTCCAAAAGACTGTGACTCTGGGCAATGTTCATGACATTGTGGATGGCTTTGCACAAATGGGCTTCCCTAACTACGGAGGGGCGATAGATGGCACGCACATTCCAATTCTGGCACCAGACCACTTAGCCACCGAGTACATTAATTGCAAGGGGTATTTCTCAATGGTTCTCTAGGTGCTTGTGGATCACCGTGGGCATTTCATGGACATTAACGTAGGCTGGTCCAGAAAGGTGCATGATGCACTTTCTTCCCGGACCAGAAGATCACTGTAGGGGAAGTCGAAATGCCCATTGTGATCCTGGGAGACCCCACCTACCTCTTAAGGCTGTGGTTTATGAAGCCATACATTGGGTAACTTGACAGCAGCAAGGAGCGGTTCAACAACAGGCTGAGCAAGTGCAAAATGACCGTTGAGCGTGCATTTGGCCATTTAAAAGCCCGCTGGTGATGCCTGTATAGAAAGCTGGACAAGGCCGATGACGATATTCTGATGCTTATAGCTGCGTGCTGCACGTTCCATAATATTTGTGAAGGGAAGGATGAAAGCTTCACTCAGGGCTGAACTGCAGAGGCTCAGTGCCTGGAGGCTGAGTTTGAACAGCCAGAGACCAGGGCTATTAGAGGGGCACAGCGCGGAGGCCATAAGAATCAGGGATGCCTTGAGGCAGCAATTTGAAGCCGAAAGCCACTATATTTGCTGCTATGCTCAGGATTGCAGTGCTTGTAATGCTAGGAGGTGACTGGTGCACATGATGCAATAAGATGATTTAATATAATTGCATGTTGCTTTGCAGGGCTTTGTTTGCTTTCAATTAATAGAATCAAGATTGCTTCTAAACCAACACAATTCTTTTATTAAAAGACAACAACCGGAGGAAAGAGTCAAATGACAAAAATACATCAGCAGGGAGGGGGATGAGGGAAGAGAAGGTCTCCAGAGGAGGAGTGGTCCTGGGACAGCTACAGATTTATGTATGTCCAGGGATCATACCCAACCTTCTCCTTTGGAGTCCAATGCAGTGAGTGCTGTACTTCAGCAAGGCCAAACTGCAGAGGGATGGGTGTTGAGTGCAGTGGGTAGTGGGACAGTGCTGGACAGTGAGGAGGGAGGAGTGGAATGCTGTGGGTAGAAAGTGGAGCCAGGAGGTTGATAACAGTCTGTTGGAGGTGGGCAGAGGGTGTGGGGGGAGGCATGGGGAAAGAGTTTTGTGACAGGGGCTGCAGGGGAGGGCTGGCGCAGGGCTGCTCAGTTTGAAGAGCTAGTGTCACCTAGAGCGTGTCCACTTGGAGCTCCATCATGTTTAAGAGTTGCTCCACGGCTTCATTCTGGCGCGCTGCGTTCTCCTTTTGGTCCCTCTTCCTGCTGTCCCACCACTCCTTCAATTCCTGTTTCTCAGTGGTGGAGTGCATCATAACCTCATGGAGAAAATCCTCCTTAGTTCTTCTTGGCCACTTTCTAATTCTGCATGGCTGTTCCGCCGCCAATAAGGGAGGCTGGCCTCCCAAGGTCATCTCTGTGAAGTTTAAATGCAATGTTTTACAGAAGCAGTACGGTTTGCAACACAGACAACACTGATCCAGTGCTTTAAAACACTCATACACCTATCACTAACTGCTGACCCCAGGCAAGCACACATGAGCCACAAGACCCCCAAAATGGTGAGTAGTGGGAGGGGCAGGGTGAATCACTCTTCCCAGACCCTGCTATACACTGGGCACATGGCTCTTAGGGAGAGCCAGCACTGTAGGGGGGCTTGATAATCATTTCTGACCCCACACTTTCCAAGGACGTGATCATTATGGAAGACATCTTGCTGCTGAGGGTGAGCAGAGAATCAAGGGAGGGTCTTCTCCAAGCCTGCGGCTTCCACCCTGGCCCCTATGCGGCTCACCTGTCTGCAACAATGGTCCCCGCCCCCGACCCCTCTGTGATGGCACAATGGCGTGGGAAAATTACCATTAATGGGACAAAAAACAAAGCAGTGAAACCTGTGGCAGTGGATTGCCCAGTATCTCCATGAGAGTTTTCTGGAAATCTCTGAGGGAGATTCCCGTGAAGTGAGGGAGTCTATCAACAGCCTGTTCCACTGCTCAGAATAGGCATGTGGTGGGAGACCAGCCTGTTTTCTGCAACCCTCCTGCCCCCAACAAATCGCTTCAGCAATTCACAAAATCAGATCCACTTACCAGGGGCCTCCTCTCCTGTTTGCGCTTTGCCAAGATCCGACTGCTTTGACTGGCTAGGGTCCTCCGGGGTAGAAAAGAGCTCCTGACTGCATGCATCTCTGGCCTCCAAGCAATCCTCTGCCTCTGGGTCCCCCTGCCCCTCTTCGTCCAAGATTTCCTCCTCCTGGCTCAGTCCACTCTCGCCTGGCACGTGAGCCAACGAAGTATCCACAGGGGCCTTCACAGTGGAAGTGCGGTCACCACCGAGTATCATGCCCAGCTCTTTGTAGAACTAGCAGCTTGTGGGCACAGCACCGGAGCTGCAGTTTGCCTCCCGCGCCTTGTGGTAGGTGTTCTGCAGCTCCTTCACTTTTACCCTACACTGCAATGTGTCCCGGTCATGGCCCCTTTCTATCATGCATTGTGAAATCTGTCTGTAGGCATCATAAATCCTACGGCTGGAGCACAGCTGAGACTGCACAGCTTCCTCTCCCCAAATGCCGACGAGGTCCAGCAGCTCGGTATTGCTCCAAGCAGCGGATCGCCTGGTGTGTGCAGCAGGCATGGCCACCTGGAAAGATGCACTGAGACCACTGCATTCGTCACTGAGCAAACAGGAAGGGGACTTTCAATTTTTCAAAGGAATTTACGGGGTCGAGATGACGGTTGGTCACCTGAGGGCAGGGCAGTAGAGTTCAAACCGATGACCAGAGAGGTTGGAACAGGCATTGTGGGACACCTCCCGGAGGCCAATTGCAGCGCTGTAATCGTGACAGCGTCTACACTGGCATCGCAGCACTGTAGCTCCAGCGCAGAAAGCTGTATGTCTCTCGTTGGGGTGGTTTTTTTAGAACGCTACAACTGCGCAGTTTGTGCACACTAAGTGGCTTGGCAGTATGTACACCTCGGGAGTTACAGCACAGAAACTTGCCAGTGTAGATGGGGCCTTAGAGACAGGCCTCGATTAAAACCTGAGTATTGAACATCTACAAACCTTGGGAAATTTTGGCTCTGGGTACGGGGCTGGGTGTGTGTGTCGAATTTTGTTACTTTGACCCATAACTACCAAGTCCAATAATTACCATTTTATGCATAGAAATCCTGTCATTAAGCTACCTCCTGCCAGCTTTTAAATGGATCATTTTTCATTTTGGTTCAAAGTTACTGAGTGGACAGTGTGAGATTCTTGGCTGTACAGCTTGCATGCATCCTACATTTGTAACCAACATAAAGAACTATCGCCAAGAATTGCTCTTTTTCTCTTTGATTGTGTAGTGGCTCGGCATGGGGGCCTTCCCACTCTGGGTCTTTGGGAGGCCACCCCACCTCACTACATCACTGATATGTTGGCCATTGTGGGGAATGAAGCAGTCTTCACTCGCAGCTGGGGTCCGGGCCTGTGCTCAGGCTGGGTGGGAAACAAACAGTCAATTGGCCCCCGCCCTGGATCAAGGCAGGGCAACAAAGAGTCTGAGGCTCAGGCTGGTGTGCAGGCTGAGTAGCACATAAACAGTCAATTAGCCCAGGCCCTGGATCAAGGCGGGCAACCCAGAGTCTGAGACTCAGGCTTCTGGCGTGGGGAAGGGGAGACTGCCACCCCTGGGTTAGAGTGGCAGGGGGGTCACAGGCCCACCTACTCCACTGCGTCCCGGCCCAGGGCCCTAGTAGTGACAAAGCACTTTGTCACTGGGTCAGCGGGGATCCATGCCACAACACGCTGACTCACTCTTTGTCAGCGTTGTGGCCAGACAGGAGTCTGCTACCCCTGGGCCACTTCCACATGCCCCTTCTTGGTGTACTTGTTGCTGTGAGGAGGGGTCGAGGTTGATGGTGGCTTCTGGGACTGCAAACAAGTCTTTGGGGGTCTGGTCCATCGGTGGTCCAGGCCAGTCGTCTTCTCCCAGCGGGGTCAGGTCTGACAGCGGTCTGGGCCAGTTGTCTGCTTCCTCCAGGTCTGAATCAGCTAGCAGCCCCGGGGGCCCAGGCCAGTCCTCTGCTCCCTCGGCACCCTCCACAGCTTCCCAGTTCGGGAGACCACAGGAGGTGTCTGGTCTCTCCGGTGGTCACCTCCCTACTGAGCTTTCTGGGGCACCTTTTATACTTCCTGCCCCTCCCACCTACTTCCTGGGGGAGGGGCAACTAGGCCCTGGTTCCTCCCACCAGGGCTCAGTGCAGGGGCCCTCCCAGTCCAGGTCCTCAGGAGGCCACCCTGCCTCACTACAGAGTGGTTACTAAAAAGATGAAAGCTTAAATTCCGTGAAAGGTGATTGATTATTCCAGTCACACACATTTATTAAGTCCTGTAGTCACTGAATTATTAAACTAAAACAATGTTTAATATTTTAAGAATTGCCCTGTGCTTCAAGATATCTTCACCAGAATTCTCCAAGCAAAAAAGGCTTGACACATGCCAATGATGGGGCTGTGAGGATGACTTGAATAGTAAAGATTTTAAAAGGTAAACTCTCCCTTCCTCCTCTCATTTCCCTGTAGAGACCTAATTTAACAAGTGGAACTGCATCCCCATCAAGATCTCCTACTTCAAACTCAGACAAGACTTGACTGTTATTCTTAAGATTATCCCTTCAAAATAAAAGCCATAGGAATTTAGGGGCAGATTTTAAAATGTGTTAAACACCTAAAGATGCAGGTAGGTGCCTGGTGAGATTTTCAAAAGTGCCTAGGCATTTTGAGCACCTAACTCCCATTGAAATACCTGAAATACCTTTAAAAATCAGAGCTTTAGCACTTACTGGAACACGGGCTCCGTGAACATCTGGTCTTATTTCTCAATGACAACTGATTAAAGTGGTTTCACTTTCATTCCCTGATATACTAGCTTTGCAAAAACTTGTCTTGTCTCCTCAAATAAGCTCCTTAATATAGTAGATCAGTATAATTTTTCATTAGGAATCTGTTCATTGGCCATTTATTTTATTTTTGTAACGTGCCCTCGTCTTATGCTAGCCACGGTTCTGAACCTACAAGCACCTCAACAGATGAATAACTTTAGAGATGTGACTAGGCCCATTACAACTTGGAAGCAAGTGGTTCTATTCTGTTCTATATAGGTTCTTATATCCCTCTCATCATAGGACTTGAGTGCCTTCCATTAGTACATTGTGCAACATGGCTAACATCCATCACATTAGGTTCATTCTCTTTCCCTCCATTTCAATGGCACTACTTATGTCTCTAAATTATTTATGTGTGTGTGCATGTTTGCAGAATCAGAGAAGAAGGTTGGCTACTCGTGCTAGGCTGCCAGTGACCACTACAGCAAGTCATGCAAAGCAGTAGTGAGACACCTTACCCAGGTCCCTATTTTAAATGAAGACTTTTCCCCAAAAGGAGTTTACTTGGTTAAATAAAGATTTTGAATGAGGGGAAAGATTTTGCACATATACAAGAATTACAGTGGCAGAACCAGCAGCTCGATACAGCAAGGGAGACCCAATCAAAGATGTTCTGGGTCTAATTCTGAGAAATGCGGTCTCCCAGAGAACTTCCCCAGTAAAGGGGCAAACACCAAGTGGAACATAATGGTCACGGTGCAAGTGTTTGGGACAAAAGTGCTATAAGTCCATGACTAGTAACATCCACCCACATTCTGTATAAATTAATCCTGCTTCCGTCCCCAATTCAACAACACACTTAAGCACATGCTTAAAAAATATGTGTGTAAGACCCATTAAAGTGCTTAATATGAGCTTAAGTGCTTTGCTGAATGGAGGCCTATATTCAGTGACCTTACGGTTGTAGCATATCCCCACTTGTGTGTTATCCCAAAGATTGCCAGAATTTGTCCCTCAAAGTTTAGCAGAGAAGCTGGGATGACACAAAATTTACAAATGAATGGCAAATTAAAAGTTCATTCAACTGGTATTTAATGACATAAAGATGTACTAAATTGCTTAGTCTTGTCCCTTTATTGCTGTTCATTTAGCTGCAAATAATATAATACAAATATTTGAGTGCAAAGACTAAACTATTCAGCTTAATTTAAATAGAGAGAACAGAGAAATGTAATAAGAAAATACCAGAAAATGTAGTACTATAAAATTAATTAAATCGGCATTTTCCTATTAAAATATGCAGTAGTTAAAGGTCTTCAGTTATATAATGGCTGTAGTTAAAAATCATCACATTTTTACCTTTTGCTTAATTAATGTTTCTGTGTGCTTGTGGTACAAAACCTGTGTTTAGTGTAGGAACTATTGCAGTAACATTAATTATGTGCAAACGATAAGTGTAAAGACTTTGATGGTGACAACATTATGTTTTCTAAATACGATGGATCCAGGAGAGAGGATGAATTTTTCTAATTTTTTTAAAATAGTATTTTTGGATAAAGTTTAAAGTTCTCACTGTTAGATATGATTTTGTGGAAAGAATTCATATGTTCTCCCAGTTGAGTTTAAAAGGCATAATATCTTGTCTGAATACATTTCATCTAACACATCTTGCCAATATGCTACATATCTCTTTACAATAAGTTAAATTAATCACTGACTACAGCTTTCTGAGCCAGGTCCTTCAGTGGGGTAAATACATGTAACACCATTGAAGCCAATGGATCTACGTCCATTTGCACCAGCTGAAGGTTTGTGTTTAGGATGCTGTGTATTATACTTTGCTACATTAGTTAGAATCCAAGGAGGTTAAATTTCTTTATAACCAAATGGTAAAGTCTGATTGCACATCTTGGAACTCATTGAAGGTAAAAGAGCGTGATCGCCTTCTAAGAGCAGGATGGCCAGACTGCTCCCTTCCCTTAATCAGGTCCAAATACATGCTAGCTCTCAGGAAGCGGGGGTAACTGTCTTGTTCCATCAGCCTGTAGACTTTGGCCTGTGCTACATCAAAGCTGTCCAGTGTAGGGTGAGTAATGTTCTGAGCAGTGACTTCTTTCGTGTGGAAGTCAAGATTAACCTGGAAAAGGCCAAAAAAACATGCAGTACATTAATTCATTTTATATATGGTCATTAATAACAGTAATACTTAACTTGGGAAAACCACTTTCTACTAAAAATACTTTTAATTGCATATAATAAGTATTGTGAAATCCACTGAGTCAGCATTTGTTAACGGCTACCAAGGAATCACCACAGATCTCTACTAAGAACAGGGGAAAACTGATAATGAAAAATATGTCACTTTTTGGTGGTACCTTTTGTTTAGGGCTGACTTTCTAATGGTACCCACTGTACATTTGCTGCTGATACTGGCACAGAGAGATTTTGTGCCCAGTCCTGCAAAGTACGAGGTATCTGAATTCCCACTGAAGCCAACCGGAATCAAGGACACTCAGTCTTGCAGGTTCAGAGCTTTATATCATCTAAATTGACCAGATACTGTTTTAATCTTTCATTTCTGTGGAGCATTAGTAACACGAAGGTTAGAATATTCTAATGATTAAAGTGTGCAGCAAAATTATTTTCTAATGGATTTTTGACTACTTTGGAGGGGAAAAAAGGCATATCCAAGAGTTTTTTGGTTACAGCTTAAATACAATTATATATTACTATTGGCTATTCTCATGGAGTTGTGGATTAGTATAAGGATTATGTTTAGATCCACAATAGTGGTATATGCAGCACATAATTTAGAAATTAGTAAGTTCCATATAGCTTCAAGAATGTCTTCTGTAACTTATTTATTTTATATTTTTCAAATTCCTCTTGGTGCATTTACAAAAATATAACAACACATAGTGTGTATGTGAAAACTGAAAATCAGTTAATGATAATTAAACGACCAAGTCCACAAATTTTCAGAACCTTCCTAACTATCCTCTCAGAAAAGGCCTTTTAATATGGCCTGCTGGACAGTAAACGTAATTTCTGTTGGTGGAAACAAGTTCCAAAATTGAGGGCTCTTTAATGAGAGTTCTCAACACACCAATGAACAAATCTACAGGCAGTCAGCTTGAGCATCCCAGCTGATCTCAACAGCTGGGTTGAAGCAAGACAAGAGGATACACAGGGCCCAACACATAAGGGACGGTATAGCGGAGAACAACAATCCCGTCTTTGCTGGTATCAAAGTAACAGCATATCAGTTAACTGGTCAGTATGACACTATCGGGCAATGTGTGATTTCCACCACCTGTGCTCTAGGTTCCTTCCTTCCTGTTCATCCCTTACAGGTCATCAGTGTAGCAAGATAACCTATGAACAATATATAAAATGAAGGGAGCTTTTAGGGATGCTGTATCAATAGTTCTTGCTATAGCTTGGTGTCCACCCAAGCAGTTGGTAGAATGGCACACTGGCAAAACAGTATTCCTCTTTAGAAAATTCAAAACTCCTCGGATTCACGCAGGGCCTGATCCTGGAAGGTGCTGCATGATAGAATGTAAAAGGTTGTTGAAACCACTCAGCATCTTATAGGATGGGGCCATTACTCTTTGAGAGTAGACCAAACAATAGGTTCTCTGCCTTGGCAGGAGCAGTGGTAAGCCCCGAGATCACACAGAGGGAATTATGAGCCTAATTTGTACCATTCTTTAAATCACTTTCTTGGACTGAGCAGTGATACTTTTTTCTGCACTACATCAGCAGATGATTTTTTAGATTTGCCAACATTTAACATTTTCTCTACCAACAATAAGAAAAGAACACAGAAAATAGGAGCACAGGCAATCCACCTGTTCTTACTGTTATATAGAATAATAGGTAATAGAGATGCAAAAGGCTTGTTAGGGGCCTGATCTTCTAGTCATTACTCAGCCAAACCCTCACTGACTTTAGTGGGAGTTTATCATCTGCCAGTCAGTCCATCCTCCTGCTAGTGCAGGGAAAATAATTATTATATTCATTTACACAAAGGGCTCTTTACAACACTCTGACAGTTTAATATAATTTGCATCCACTTTAAAAGCCTTTTACACTTCCAGAGCAGTGTAAATGAGAATGAGTCCCAATATATCTTGTATGTGTTTGTTTATAACATACCATACTATAGACTCATCACTCAGAGATTCCTTCAGAAAAAATAAAACAAACAAAAAAAAAATCCCAAACCTATGCCAATCAAGTCTTTTCTCTGCTTAAAATGTTATAATCATTACCTTGAAGGGTATGTTTAATTTATTGATTTTGTTTATTCATTTGGCATATTAAAGAAATCATCAGAAATCTCAGCAATATAATAATCTGTAATGCTGGTTTAGCAGGCACAATAATTCTACTGTTCTAGAAGCAAAGTTAAATGTACACAAAACACTGTTTGACAAATGACTGTTACTGTTGGGTGTGTGCATTATTGTGACAACATACCTTAAATTTATTCAACATGATGTTAAATCAGATGTTTGTATATAGCAATGAGAAGTTTGAAAATTCCTTTAACTAGCATGACATATTTACACCTATGGTCTTTTTTGTAGGGTTAAAAGAATAACATGGGGGCAGGGTGCGCGGAGAGAGAAAGAGAAAGTTCTGTGGGTGTTGGGTCCCATACTTTCTTCCAAAGCAGTTATTTGATATTTAAGATGCAGCATTCCTGTGGCAAGGTACACATGATAAACTACTGCAACTTCATCAAATGTTGACCTTCATGGCTGAATGCATGATGATTCTGTGTATGCATTTATGAAAGGCAGATTCTATCAGAGGCAGCTTGTATCAAGAACTGTATATCTTCAGTTTTTACTGTACCTCTTTTGGAGCATCTTTTCTTATGAACGTCTCATAAATTGTCTTGGCTTTAGGAAGAAGTTGATGAGATGTTTTGTTCTTCTTATAATCCTCACAGGCTATCCAAAACTCAATGTTCTCCTCGCTGAACTCAGTTTTCAGAAACCTTGTAAAGGCATCCAGTCCGGCTATAAAAGGGAGCATTGTATTGCTTTAATTCACAGAAGCATTAAAAGACCATCCCTCTTAGACACTAGAACATAGTTCCTCTGTTTAAATTATGTAACAACACATGTTTGGTCTCATTTTGAACTCTTCTGTGACTTCATATTACAGACTTTTCTTTTACATCACAAAATAAGTACAATTTAATTGTTTTGCAGTCAGTGCAGAGGTATTGATATCAGGCTTTAGGCATAAATTTTAAATATGGCCTTTGATTTTGGATGCCCCCTTTGGGACACACAGGGCCTAATTTTAAAAGATGCCGACCCACATAACTCCACTTGATCTTAATATCAACTATGGATGCTCAGAATCTTAAAAAAAACAGACCATACGTGGTCACAAGTTGAGAACTCAAAAACCAGAGGCACCCAAAAATGTGGCCATTATTGACCATTTTGGCCTTAGTTTTGCTTCTAAATCAGACTTAGGATGCCTCAAATGCCATTTAAATCTTGACTGTATTCACAAATAGGCTGTTTCCCAGAAATTAGCCTAATTCAGAAGATAGTTTAAAAGATAACGTAAATAGAACCTTTACAATTTTCTTTGCATATAATTATCATTGCCAAGTTTTTCATGGTATCCCCTTTATTAAATATACTTGATGTGCAGAAATAACTGGAATGTTATTACTGTCAATTACCTGCAATGGGAAAATTGTAAAGATTGTAATGGTCACCACTATACTGGAAGACTCGTTTTTGCTATGTACAGCATTTATCTTTCAAGGGAGGAAAAGAAACAACCCTTTTATCAGTAACTTAAGTGTCAGGCATTAGGCAATTATACGTGTCATGGGTGGCTGACCACCTTTGTCTGTTTTGTCTATATCCATCCCTGGGCCTTTGTTCTTGCCCTCCATGAACATTTTAGCAATGTTGCAATCAAAGATGGCATTTGATGTAAACATTGGTATTAACACCTTGGTCATGTCCAGCATGGCCTGCCAAATCTGCCGGCAAATCTTTGTCTTCTACACCTCCATTATAGCCTAAATATGCCTCAGCGTGCCTTATCCAGCCTCATGTATGTAGCAAAATTCTCCAAGCATCTATTTGATTTTTCACACTTACTCTAAAATGTCAGTTCCCATCAAGAAAACACTACTAACCTTTCTGGGAAAGCAGTTTGTCAAAGGATTCACCCCATCTCACTGCTTCTTCAGGGGGCACACTGTACAAGACACAAAAAGTGCTTCTCATGAAGTGTGTGTTTTGTATATTTATGAAGCTATTGTAATATATATTACCTGCTATTTCTCTCACTTTGTCTTATTGCACAAGCTGTCTGATTAGATTATTTTAGAAAATAAGTTCTTTCTGCTAGAGACTTCAAAAAATTTGGTTGATGTTTTGCCCATTGAAATAACACTTGTTAGAGAAAATGTTTAAAGCAGAGCATTATGTCTTGAGTGCTTGTTTGCATTGTGCTCCAGATCTTTAAGGAAAATTTACATCATGCAAGGTAAAGATCATAAGCAAACCAGGTCAAGTACTTTTTTAACTTTGAAAACAGAACGGCTTAGTAGCTAAACTGACATACTCTTTCAGAGATGTGATTTTGATTGCAATCTGTCCGAGGCTATGTTACCATGGTCTATTTTTAACAGAATACAGGAAATTCAACAGTTTGAACACAAAGTCACCACAGCATGGTAAAGACAATAGTCTCATAAGGTAATAACACACGTAGCCTGGTTTGTTTACCACAAACATTTTTCAAATGTCATGTTATTTTGAGAGACTGGGTTCTTTTTATAAAACTCCATGTATTCTTTATCAAATATGTCAAGCTGCATGTATTCTTCATTGATCTCAAACTTTCCACTGTTTAGGACAATGGAGACAAACTATTTCACATCTCTTGATAAAAACGTTTGTAAAATTACTTTTGTAACACTTGATAGATTAATCCTGAACACACAGCTAGGTTGTATTTTTATTTCTGAAAAAAGAAATGGAGTAGGGTCTGAGGCGACATTGTACCAGGACTCTGAACCTGGTCCTAAGTCTGAATCTGAAGATCAATATATTTAGTCAATTTCTGAATAATATACTTACCACATAGCAGTTTTCCTCTGCAGAGCTAAAAGCATGTACAAATGAAAATTGGTCTCATTATCCCCAGATAGAAAAACTGAGGCACGAAGAGATGGAGTAACTTGCCTGAAGTCACACAGTAGATTTGTGGTAGAGCTGGACATGGAGTCAGGAGACCTGATTTGGTTCTCAGTCCAGTGTCTTGGGATCAATAGTGTAGTCAAGATAAACTGAGTTTGCCCACTTCTCATTTGGGGAATATGGAGTTTAATTTAGGTTAGTCTACCCCCCTTCTTTTTTACCACCACAACACTGAACTGGACCCAATTCCCTCCCAATAGAGAATAAAGTTTGGATGTCTTTTGACCTCCAAAAAGAGTGGTAGGAAAAGTTTTCTAGGCATCTGGGTCACTTCTGCAGTTAATTAGAATGGCCCTGGATCTCTGAATAAAGTGCATAACTCACTTTTTCAGCTTAGCCTTCTCTTACCAACAACGAAGGGGAGATGGGGAACATAAACCCAAATCCAGCTAACAAATGAACCACCCTGCCAATTCTTGTGTGGAAAGAAGAATATTTGAATGTATGCTGGATTTTATTCTTTGGATTTTTTAAGTGCTTGGATATTATAGTAGTAAACATAGTACAAATACCTAGATGGATAGATTCAAGTGCTCAGGTTTCAGGCCGCTGGGAACCTTTATTATAGACCCAGAAACATAGTTTAGGCCTTGAGAGCCTCGTCCATAAAGATACTTTTCAGCCCATTGTCCAACTCAGTATGGTCTTGAAAAGTGAAGATAGCGGTTACTCAAACAGTGAATACCCTCAAACAGGCAGTGTTCTGGTCAAAAAAGGACAGCTTCCCCTGGCATGTTATTCACTACTGGAAGCCTGAATTCTTGTCCAAACTGGTTAGGATTAATAAAAAAAAAATGAAAAGAAAGAAGAGGAAAACAAATAGAAGTCATTAGATGCTCTGAAACTGTCTGTGGTGGAAAGGATGGAGCTTTTTTGGCCATGGAGTTTTTGTGGTTTCCCAACAGCAGGGAGCTGCAGAGGCAATTCTCAAACAAATTACCAGTGAAACCCTGGCAAAACTGTAGTCCCTGGCAAACTTCCCAATGGCTTTGTTGGAGCCTGCATTTCATGCTAGGGATTTGTAAGGGAAATAGTACAGCATGATACTGTACACTCAGAGCTTTTATGAGGACACTTGGAGGTTTATGTCAACAGGGTCATTGGTCACTAAATTATTTCAAAGGAGATCTTTCTCAGAAACCATAAGATTTCCAAGGAAACAGAAATGTTTGTCAGCTACAAAAGGGCCTGAGCGTGCCACCTTACAATCAGTGGGGTGACTTGCAAACTAAGGTGCTCATCAATGTGAATAAAGCTGGGACTATCTGGTACTACATATAAAAAATAAACAATAAAAATAAACTGGCCCATAAGCACTAGGTACACAAGGACAAATTCCACTGGGCCTAGATTACATGAAAATTATTGGTGATATGAAGAGTACCCAGTATATTTTCTTTCATCCCTGCCCTTTTCCCCCTTCCCCCAATTGAGGAAAACTTGATGTATCATAGAGTTAAATAAACCTGTGGATTAGATTATGATCATATTCATTCTGAATAATACTTTATACATGAAATAGTCCTTTTGAAGTCTATGGGACTACTGGGGACTAAAGTATTGTTCTCTGTGAATACCAGTATCACAGTCTGGCCCACTGGAGTGCAAAAACACTCTTTGTTAGCAAACTTTATATATACTGTATGTATGCCAGGTTAGATAACTTGCATTGCATTATGCTAAACTTTAAAATAATATAGATCTTAAAAGCATTATTCGATGCAAAGCTTGAATGTACACGCCAAAGCAGAGACGGCCATTTTCTGATAGGAATTCTCAGTCTCTTTATATTTTACAATGCTCACCTTGAAGCTTTTGTCAAGTTCTCAAATTTCTCAAGACTGACACTTTCATGGAATTCAGCCTTTTGCAGGAGAAGGCTCAGCCTATTTCTCTTTTCCTTAGACCTGCAAGAGAGTTTTAGCAGCTTTAAAGCAACCTTTGTGAAAGTTTTAAAATGTTCCTCTTTGACTAATTTTTCTCTCGGCATAGTTGATCATTTCCTCATACACACAGTTACACTAATGTTGGTGCTATTTCTCTTTATTTGTCATGCAGATTAATGAATTTCCTCCTTATATCTTTCCATACATTTAAATATTGAAGCATATCAAATTATTTACGTATAAAAGGGTAATGAATGTCTTCATTTTCAGGCTTATTTTTCCCCATTTATTTTGAAGATAGGTTTTTTAGGGGGGTTAATGCTGATGAATCTGTAAGAGTGGGTCAACATCTTCTGTTCATTCTTAATAAAGGATGAAAAAATGCTTTTCCTCCCATCAATTGTAGCTGCTAAAAAGAAACTTCCATGGATCAAAGTTAGTCAGATTTTCAAAAATTATTTCTCTAAGCTTCACCTTAATAACTCCTCTTTCTTGTTTGTTTTGCTTGATATATTATTTGATTTGCTTCTTATTCTTGCCCTTAAAAAGTATTCCCTTGGTAAATGAATATTTTATGTGTACATTTCCAGTCTAGCAGTTCATTATTTTTTACAGATATCTGTCACAAATACAAAGAACTGTGCCTTAAATTCACACTTATCAACTATGCAATAATAATCCCTTGTCTACATAGAACACTTGAGAGTATCAGTAAAACCTTGGAACTTACCTGGTCTTGATTTCTTTTTTTGTCTCCTCTTTATTTGTGGATTTCATACCTTTACAATAGGTCTTCTCCTTCAAAGAGGAAATATTTAGATGGGGAAATAAAAACAGTGGATTCTCCATCTTCCTCTGACAAGGATTCTGATGATCTCAAAATGCTTCTCTAGCTTGCTTGCAGCAGTTCCATTTATTGTACCTTGTATGTTTCAGTTCAGGAGGGTACACATGCACAGAAAGTGACTCCAAGTTGCTTCTCAATTGGTAGTTGAGAGGTGCCCTAAACAGGTAGCAGAAAAGAGGGGGTTCTCCACTTCCTCTGTAACGAAAGCTGCCCGTACACAAGCAGAGTTCTGTCTTAAAGCTGTCACTTAGGGAAGTGAGATTAAAAATTTGCAAAATGGCTGTTGATCAGGAGGATAAATACAGCTATTACTTCAGTGCAGTTTATGGTTAGTGCTTGTGGAACATGATATTTTGCTAGATGTCAGCATCATTTCCCCCTAAATACTTTACTTAAAAATAAAAATTCTATATTATTTTTATGAAAGTCTGCAGAGGAGCACCGTGTTGCAAAAAATAACACATGACATTATCTTAAGCTCTTAGAATAATTTTTAAAGAAATCTAGACCAATATTTTCCATCTTGGGAGCCTAACACTAGGCACATAAATCCATGTTAGTTACTAACTGAAAGTGGCCTGGTTCTCAGAGGTGCTGAGAACTCCCATTAAAATCAATAGAAGCTGGAGCTGCTCAGCATCTCTGAAAATACAGATTTTTTTATTTTTGGGTGACTTTTCAGAAGTGTTGAGACTCTCAAAATCCCATTGAAGTCAATGGGAGCTACAGATGATGAGCTTCTTTGAAAAGTAGGACCTGAGTGCCCATGTCCTCAAAGGTATTTAGGAACATAACTACCATTGAAATCACTTAAATATCTTTAAAAATCCAACCCTTAGTTCCTAAATATAAGCTTAGATGCCTAATTTTAGGCACCTACATTTGACATTTTTGGTTTTAAGGCCGTATTGGCAGCCCTGGGTAGGTGAAATTCTCTGCTGAGCTACAGCACTGTCTTCCATGTGCTGGCTCTGCAGTATGTTTAGACTCCATGCTCAGACAATCATGGGCTTTTCTTCTGAGACTGACTACAGGGTTGGGATGGTGATTGCTGCTTTGAGAACTCATGTCCTTCAGGAGCTAGCTATCGATGACCAGTTTCACATGGACACCAAAGTCACTGGTTAGAAAACTAATTTTGGTAACTAGACATCCAGGTCCAGGTGTGAATTAGTTACCTGAAGTAAAAGGCTCTTACTCAATTCCCAATCCCTTGATCTATGCACTATAATAAATTGGATTTGTTTTTAAAAAGCAAGCTGCCTAGAATCTTATGGCAGATCAGGAATTGGAATTTTATACAACTGAACAGCTAACTGCATTCCTGATAAGTGTATCAATTGCTTCATTGAATCAGTTTGGAAAATCCCAACCCTTTCCCATATATCTGTCTGTATTAGCAGTTCTGGTTAATTGCTTACTGCATAACAGAAAACCCCACTTAAATGCATTAATAGTTTTTGAAAGAGATACAATTAAATGGATTGCTGCACTTACCATGCGGGAAAACACCAGACGAGAAGAAAAAATAGTTGATTGATCAAAATGTGATGTTGGAAAAAGTCTGGAACAAAGCATTCCAATATCGTATCACAGAAGTTAGAGGTGGAAAGGACCTATTAAACCCCCAAATCAATTCTCCTGTCTATCTCACTTTGTTCTCTACTATACATTTTCCAGTGTCTTGTCCAATCTTCTTTTAAATGTATGAGGCTTTTATCATTTTCTTTGGGAGTGAGTACACTATTTACACTTCTTAGAAAATGTGTGTGTGTTTTTTTAAACTGATAAAGAAATCTGTGTTGTGCATTCAGCCCCAGTGCAGCATGGACGGCTGGCCTGGAAGCCAGATGCTGTTAAAAAGTGAGTTCTGCTTAAGTTTCTTTAAATGACACAAAACCATGGCAAATGGGTGACCCATTTAAACCAGGTTGAGCTTTACTAGTAATATTTCTGCAAGTGGTTGGATGGATCTGTGTGTTACCATGAAGTACCCACAAGAAATCAGAGATATTTTTTTTTAAACCAGTGGATATTTTTCTACACCAATTAAAAAAGAAAAATATTTTCTGTAGAAAATCCTGTCATTAAATAGTCACTGATTCATTAATTTACAGCAGAATATTTGTTTTGATCACACCGACCATCATCTTCCCTCCTGAAAAACTGCCCAGTTACCCTGAAAACAAAGCCATGGGAACTGGCTATCAGTAGTAGTTTGAATCATTGAGATTGTAGACTGGGATTAGACACAACCTTCTGTTTGGCTGTGTCTTGGATTATATGAACACCATGGTATTATTCATTTTGTGATTTAGGCATATGGAAAATTATCACAGATTGATCCACATTATCTGATATTATAATATATACCTGAGTTTTGTATAATGTAAGTGCTTCAGTATTCACTTAGAGCAAGAACAAACATATATGTTACTGCAATACCATACTACTTCTGAAATGCTATTTAAAAGTATAATAGTGATAATATCTTCCATTTCATCCCCAAGGATCTCAAGAATTTTCCTTGTACACAGTCAACAAAAAATCATCTAATCCACCATGAAAATGCTGCTGTCTCTGGGGTGAAACAATAGCTGTTTAGCAGAACACAGCAAAACTACAAACAACTTAGATGAAAAAGTTAAGCCTACCTTAACAAAAATAAATTGCAGGGGGGATTTAGGTCAGATGAATGTCATTGCCTGAGTTAGAATTTGTCCAGGATGCCAGGGTAAGCATCCATATTCTCTCAAATAGTGTCGTAGGAATCTTGGTTTTATCTCACATTCAAGATGCATCAGCCCCAAAAAGAACAGTACCCCTCAATCACATGATAGGATCCTGTTTCAGTACTGACTGAGAAGCACAAGCACAGAATTATGTTCTAAATTATTCACATGTATGTGTTCCTACAAAGTCTGTTGTCTTTTTGCTGAATAGGTCTGAACTGCATAGTTTGGGAGCTGTGCGAGGATCATAGCACAATGTGGGACAGCTACAGGTTACCGTTACTTTGAGCCACCTGGTAGCTTGCAAATAGTGTTCTGTATGACCATGTCAGTGATCCAAGTTCAATAGCTATCTCATTTTCTCACTCCCAACGAAAGTGGGATTTGGACATGTCACAGCATAGAAAAACCTTGCAACTCTTCAGGTAACTTTGATATGCTTATGAAGAAATATTTGTCCTAGTCTCCTTGGCAAGGGTGCTATTGTGATGCAGTCCATCGTGTGGGGAGGATTTGATGAGTTTCTGCTAGAGGTCCAGTGATGGCCCACCTTTGCTAAACAGGGTTAAAATAAAAACAGAAATATATGATCAGGTAAAACTCCGGTGACTTTTTAGAAGAGAGACTAAGTCAATGTCTCAAGCAGTGGCAGTACGTGAAACCATGTAGTTTATCCTGGCTTCAGAGTAGCAGCCGTGTTAGTCTGTATTCGCAAAAAGAAAAGGAGTACTTGTGGCACCTTAGAGACTAACCAATTTATTTGAGCATAAGCTCAGGAGACATGTCTACCAAAAATGTCTACAAGATACAATTAAAAATTACACTATAGTGTGAGCTCATTGGTCTACTTCTAGTTTTCTGCACAGCCAGGCAATGGAGCCAGGTTTAACACTGAGTCCTATACTCTTGGTCCCCATAACACCAGGGCTGCATGTGCTGTAGAGACATGCCAACCTTTGGGAAAAAGATAGGGCCTCATCATCACTCAGTAAGACCCTATGTGGTCAGTAAAGAGTTTTGAAGAGACGTCCACCAAAGGCCTCCTTAGCAGGGTTGGGATGGTCTGAGGTAATCAAAGTGGTGAGGAGAAAAGGACAACATATTTCCATTAGGAATATAAAGTTCCCAGAAAGGGGAAGAAAAAGAGGTTCGCTTTTGTGATTCTGCATCATATCGCTTATTGCCATAGAAGTACTTAATGTGAAATGTATGTCACAAAAGTTGGGTGGAAAATACCCAGTTAGAAACCACATTCTAATATCTATGAATCTTTGAGAGATAGAGTTACATTTTTAACATGTATTTCCAGTTTCAGTGTTAGTCTGTACATCACATCCTGCTTATTGTAAATTAGGGTTAACCACATAGCAGCCTTTAGTTATGGCTTCTGCCTGTCACGAAAAAAGTCAAACTTTATTTTAAATTTTCTGAGGAAATAATATGTGACATTTTAGCTCTTTCCCACCTATTAAGGAGTGTGTAATACTTTGTGTATGTTAATCTGTCACAATTTTATTTCATGGTAATTTAAATTCATGAATAAAAATGCTGGCAACTATAGACTTAATAGTTCATATAGCTGGATTTAAGAAAGGTGTATAAGATCAAACTCCATCCATAACCGAATTACTTTCTGGTGGCCTTACCCACTAAGTCATCTGTTCCAAGCCCAACCCAGTGTTGGTTTCTCTCCCATGGTATATTTTGAATGGCTTGCCCAAAGGACTTTTAAATGACTTAGAGCAAGGAGGTTACATTGTAGAGTCTTGAAATTTTAGTTTAGTAAAGCATGCCAATAGCATGAATATAGTATATGGCACTGTAATATGCAGCTCCTGAGAATTCATTCTGAATTATTGAAAGAAACCATGGAATGACCATCAACTCTTATTTTTAATCCATTCATTAATGGAAAATTAATATTAAATCCAGCTCCATGAAATACCCAATTTGCATAGAGCCCAGACTGTATTTTGTTAACTGCAGCCCAGGCAGTGGCTGTGGAAAGGCTGCCCCATACGTGGAGCTTCAGGAGGAATTCTGGCACAACCTGAGTATCCTGGGAAATATCTACTGCAATGGCAGTTTCACCATCCTTTGAAAGGCTCCAGTGTTCGCTCCCCAGCTGCCCAACCAGTGTGAAAATGCAATTCTGTCACATTTTTCTTCCCCTCCCTTCCTATATTCTGCCCTAAATAATAGGGGCTGATTTTGGCTTCTGCTTTGGCTATTATAGACTGCCCTAGTGGTGGATAGGGGTTGTATAGGAGTTGCAAGGCACTGGGGCAGAATTCCCCTAGCACAGAAGCTGCATAGGATGATGTAAATGGCCCTATGCTGCTTTCCCTGGGAAACTCCAGGGTGAGAGGATGTATGCACATAATCCTGAGTGCTATAAGAATTCAGGGTTGCTCTAACTTGCTCTGGGGGCCATTTCAGCCTTGACAGCAGTGAAGAATCCACAGGGCACAAATGTGATGGAAAGCCAGCTTTGTGGATTTGAGCACCCAAACACCAAAGGCCATTTCTGAAAACGTGGGCAGGTCTTCTGTGCTCTTGTGTATGTCATTCTCAGCAGCAGCAATAAGGAGTAGCAGAAGGGAGGGAGCAGTGGCTAGATTCTATGCAGAAACATGCCTCAAATATTTTCTGATATCTGTTAGCAATAACCAGACTGGTTTATGGAGCCAAAACCTCCCCAAATTCACAGTATTTTATATTATCTGACTGTTCTTAACCAGCTGTTCTCATTGTATTGGAAACACCTTTAGATGGTCACTATCTTTGTTCAATAGAGGCCTTAGGAAAACAGACAGTTTTCAGAATAAGCTCTCAAAATATGTTTGATCTTCTGGGGAGGGGTGAAGGATAGAAAATATATATTCCCTGGTTTGCTTATGGTACAGAAATAAAGTGGTGATGGAAGAGGGAGAAGAACAGTACAGAAACAAAATGTTTAGTCCATCAGGAGCAAAGGGAACTCACATACACAAAGAAGATCAAGAAAGCAGGCATGGTTAAGCAACATGTAAAACTAATATTTAGCATGTCTGTTGTAACGAGTTGACAGGAAACAGGGGTTTTGCTTGTGGTACAGATAAGTCAGAGGCTAACACTCCAGCAACATCCCATGTCTTACTTTTCATGAACCAAAATAGCGCAAAGTCGCCAGGCAAAAAGTTCAGTTTTGTTTATTCAGCCCAAGTATGTTATGTGCTGTTAATTGTGCACCTTGCTTTGACTCATCATTAATCTAGCTAAGCCTCAAAAAGCTGCCAGGTCCATTCCTACTAGTGCACCTTTTCCCTCTTCTCACCTCCTAAATGACCTACAACTACTCCAAAATCTTTGATACATACAATTTGATTTTGCCAATTTGGTATTTGGGCACCCAGCTAGGGTTAACCCTCACCATTACAAAAATAAATTCTGTGTACATTCCATTACTCTGATGCCACTGACTTCAGTGGGCATTGGACTGGATCTTTATGTCCTGATGCAGCAAGGCCTAATGTTAAGCATGTGATTGAAATCTGTCCAGCTTGTTATTCTACTTAAAGTTAGATATATTCTTAAAAACCTTGATGAATCAGGCTCTAGTGCTCAGCCCTTTATTAGCTGGCACATACTTGGATACCTTTTAAGATTTGTCCTTGCTATTACCTTTATCATTGTGCATGAAGCCAAAGTTTTCCTTTTGTTTACCTGACTTCAATAACAGTTTTGAGTAACTAAAATCCTTGAGTCCTTGTGTCAAACTGCCCTCTGCAGGTATCTTCTTATATCATTTGCACACTTAAGGTATCTGCACTTAATCTAATTTAATGAATGTAATACCAAAGCTCACTGAGTAAATGTGAAGAATACATCAATCCAATTCTGAACATGTGCTACTAATAATACTTGGTAGAGTCAGACAGCATGCCTGTTAATTTTTGTTCCTAACCATATATGATTTCGAATGATGAAAATTTGGTTTCGAGGGGTATTTTAGCACCCTATTTGGGGTATGATAGGTGTCACACATACCCATTTGTCTCAGTCTGATCGTGATCTTACTGAGAAATGGCCTGTAGCTAAAACAGAAATTCTCTCTTTTCACATACACAACATCAATTACAAGGTTTAATATTGATTTCTTATTGACATTTTGGAGGTTAAATGAGGGGGAAAATGCCTTTTAAAGCTAATGCACAAGATAGCAATTTGACAAGAATGCAAAGCACTTATTATTATTTGTAACTTTGCATATCTGACTAAATGCTCAGGAAGTCTAGACAATAGGGATCACCTGCAAACTAAAGAAACTGGGTGAGAAGCTTAGCTTGCTAACTGATTTCCCCCAGTATACATACAGGGCTTGATCCTTAGCCCATCGAGATCAATGGAAGTCTTTCCAATGGATCAGGCCCATTTGAGGATCCTTTCATTGAATTTGTTTGTATTCTTTATCTTCTCATCTACAAACTATCTGACAGGTTTTAAAATTTAACTTCCTCTCAACTTCCCCTGGGCATTTACTGTTAGAAGCCAGGCTAACCACAGCTTAGCTAGACAATGAGTATATGCTTAGATTTGAGTAATTCTATTGGCATTGGGAATATACATAAAAGGCCAAAGGGACTGACCCACATACAATTACTGGAATTTATTAATTTATGATGCATCAGCTAATTTGTGCATTTTCACTTTTCCTGTAGAATCATCAGCTAATGTGTGAAACCAAGACAAATCTTATCCAGTAGTAGCAAAAGTTAGTGTGGAGGAAAAAGAAGGATTGACACTTGGATAATAGTGCACATTCCTATTTTGTGCCAGAAAGCTACAGTTTTTATTGTAAATGTATAGGCCGATAGCCTGCTTTAGCTTCAGTTACCAGATAATACTTTGTGCTTATATAATAACTTTATTTCAAGGACCCCAAAATGCCATACAAAGGTGGGTAAAGTATTATTATACCCATTCTATAGATAGTTAATTTCAGGCCCAGAGAATTAAGTAACTTGCTGAAGGTCATATACATACAAGAGCAAGTCCATGGAGGATTTAGGTATAGAACCAAATCTTCTGAGTTCCAGTCCTGTTCTCTAATCACTAGACTGTAATCACAAACCCTTTTGTGAATGAGGCTAATTATTTAAAAGCCCTCAAGTTGTACAACACAAAGTCAGCTCTGCAAAGTCAAAGCAATGGTTTATTATAGCTAGAAGAGCACAAATACCCTTGTTAAGAGATTTCATGGATAGGTCCAAATAGAATCATAGAACTGGAAGGGACCTCACCTGGAGGAATCTTTCTCCGATGACAAAGCAAAAGCTTCTGAGGATCCCACAAATACAGGAAGTTCCTTAAGATTCTCTTTTAGGGTCAAATCATGGTCCATTTGGACATGTGCTGATTTTGATAGGAGTCTTTCCGTTGATTTTAATGGGTATTGGGTTGGGCCATGAGAGGCAATGGCAAAACTATCATTGATTTCCATAGGACCAGAACACTGCCTTTATTAAAGAATATTTGGTAGATAACATTAGTAATGGAATATGTGGCTTAAGTTCTTGATTTGAACATATGTTTCTTTTTTATGCTACAGCTTTGAAACCAGCAGAATTTTAATTCACTCTAGGTACATGCACAGCTCTGATTACATGAATGAGTTCAGTTGGGCACTGAGAGGTACAGTGGAATAAGCAATTATTGAAGTCCCTTTGAGTCATTTGTGTTTTGATTGAGTCCTTCTTTTAATGGTTTTTATCCCTTTGCCAGCCAAAATGTTAACTTTGCCTACTTTACCCCAATGCCTGTGTTGCATCACCAGTACAGGTTTATCCACAGGGGGATCCTGCAGCTGCTTCCATTCAGATCAGTTTGTGCCAGCTGCATGGCTTGCTTGACTTTCAGTGATGTGTGTGTTTGTGTGTGTTTTATCTGCCAGGGTAGGAAACAACATTCATCTGTTGTGCCAAGACTTGAACATTCTCATGCCACCAAGTCTTGGCTGTACTGTCAATGACAAGAATGGAAAGAAACTCTCTTGAGGAGAATAGGCTGACAGTGTATTCCATCTCTTTCTTCCCCCTTCTCTCAACAGTCTGCTTCACCTTCCTGATTTTGAGAGGAATGCAATTAGCAGCCAGGAATTGCTGTTATTTTAAAACCAAAACTTAAACTGACTTTGCATTAAGTATGTCTTTCTGAACCTTCCCGTAGGTTAATTTGAGAGTGTGCATAAACTTTCAATTTTATTATAGTTATTATTTGGGGATTACAAAAAGGCCCTCCATGCATAAATTCACCATCAGTTCATAAGGATTACTTAAATGAATAGAAATGATGCATATAGCAGTTGTGCAGGATGCTGTAGTTGATTCTCCTTAAAATTATATTATTCAAAATGGTACTGGACAAAGAACTGAGAATTCATCCTATAATTGCCCTGTATTTACAGCTGCTTGTGTCTCCAAATGACTTTAGCCACAGGAGACAGTTAGAGTGGAGATTGCTAAAAAGCAGTATTCAGCGGGTTCTTTACAGACTCAAATCAAGGAGATCAGCACTATATTAATGCTGGATTCACCAAAGAGCTATTGGGAGGGTATTGTTTTCTTAATGATAAATGAGTTTGCATTTATGTTTGTAGTTCTTCAATAGTGTATGCTCCTTGGGGCAACGACTGATCATCCTCTGTTTTTGTGATGACACCCTTCCGTTGGTTATCAGTGGCAATTTAACCAGTACCAAAGACACAGGCCTCTGACACTTAAGTAAAAGGACTCCATTAATTGGACAGTGCTAGAAGCCTCATATTCTGTATGTAGGACAGCCATGATCAGATACACCTAGCCAATATGTTAAATTCTGACAGTGCTGAGGACTGAGTGAGGCCCCATTCAGTAATGACATGCATCTGCGTGGCTCCTTGGAACCATGTGCAGTCCTACTGAAGGCAATGGGTTTCCTTATGGGCACTGTCTAAAGTGCTTGGGGGATCTGCTCAGATGACAGAGACTGAGGCGTGGCCACTGCCCTTTGAAGGAGTGGTGAACTAATTAGTGAGTTTGTGTTGATCAAGAAGGTCTTGAGCAGTGTAAGACATACATTTCTGGGGTGCAAGGCTGGGACTGGGGGAATTTGCTGGTCTCTCTCTATATATAGTTCATGAGTGGCTTGGGAAAGCCTTCATGCAACTTAGCTGGGTATGCCTCTGCATGCTGATGGCTGAGTGAACAGAACCTGGAGGAGTTTGCTACTCACTGGCATAGCAGTTTAGGAGACAACCTAGGCAGGAGAGGAAAAGTGGGCACAGCAATTCCACAGTCCAGATTGCATCCCGGGGCACGTCACATCTATGAAATCAGTTTCATTGTATTACCGGTCTATCAAAATGACCCTTTTGATCGCTATCACTTCAACAAGAGGGTGTCAGAGTTGAGAGCTTTGTCTGTTGATGCATCCTGCTGCATGTCTCTCAAAGATAAGGTGGTTTGGAGACTGGATTCCACCTTTTATTATAAAAGTAAATTCGATGTTTCATTGAGCACAAGAGATTTCATTCCCTTCTTTGTGTCTACATTCTTCTCACGCAAAGGAGAAGCTGTAATATTTGCTGGATGCCAGTAGAGTCTTAAAAGTTTCATCTGAAAAGAATTGAGATCAAAACAGACAAATGAACAAACAGCCTTACTGGTCTTATTTCATCCAAGAAAAAGGTTCTAAGACATGTCAGTCATCCTTCTCATGGTGGATACGCTGGTGCATTGCCAAGGAACGTAGAGCAAAAAGACTCACTCCTGCAATGGGCATCAGAGCTCACTCAGTACAAGCTGTGCCAGCATCATGGGCTCAGAAAGGACAGGCCATTAATGATGTAATCTGTAAAGCTGTAATGATGAAATATGTAAAGCTGCAACTCGATCATCGTTGCATACATTTTCCAAGTTTTATAAGATACTCAGTCATCAGCTGCTACATCTTTCTTCTCAGTGACATTATTTGTTCTTTCCCTAGGAAGTCTGTCACTGCTGAGAAAATCACACGCTGAGGATGTGTGGAACTAGCCCTAAAAGAGAATGGGAGAATTTGTGGTTGCTTACCTGAAAATTTTCCCTTCTTCAAAGGGAGAAGTCCACAGATTTGGCCCTCCCTGAAAAAGGGAGATCTGTTTAACTTATGATTAAAGTTGTCTGTAGTAGTTTAATTTTTTTCTTGTTGATCAGAATGTTCTCTTGTTGAGTATTATTTTTGCAAGGTCCAGGACAAGAGAATTGTTGTTTGTTTCATAGTGCAGAATCAAGAGAGCTTTGGAAGCCTCTCAAAACTGAGGGGATCTCTGGAAGGTGAGAGCTAGTCCCTTGTCAGCTGTCCAATCAACTTTGATTCTGCACCCTACATCTGGTTGGACAGGATCCACACTGGGGATCTGGGCACTTACCCCTTTGAAGAAGGGAAAATTTTCAAGTAAGCAACCCCAAGTTGTCCCATATCACAAGGGAGTATGTTCCACATACACTATATTAAATGCTGAGTTCTTAAAGAGAGAACACAGAGAGACTACTGATTGTGATAAGAGCCTTCATTTAGAGTGTTATGAAGGATGATCTTAAAAACATTCCCTTTTCTTTTTACTGCAACAGAAACTGAAGAAATTAAAATTACATGTTTTGAATGAATTTGCTTGGGGAAACTAACTCTACTGCTCATAGGAAATATTTCAACAATTTATCAAAATATCATGAATATTTATGATGAATTTACTCACTCTTGGAAACTGTAATTGGACCAACCATTTCATAATGATATGATAGTGATGAAAAGCCAACATATGGTTGTTTTGTTTATCTTCAGATAAAAACCCATTTTTGCTTCATGGAACAATACCAGAGTGAAAATAGTTTTATTGTAAATCTCAAGTAGAGAAGCTGCAGTTTGGTAATTCAGTAATTTTCTATAGCTCAACTCTTAAGAGACTCATTACAAGGAAGGAACTCAACATGCAGGATTCTTCAAAGTTAATGTAAGAAATGCATTAACTTGATTCAACATAGTTCATTTTACAAACATTCTTTTGTTGCTGTTGTCTAAAATGAAGAAAGCAAAATTTCATTGCTTCATTTACATGCTACTTACAAAAAATATAATTGGTTGCTTATTCTCTTCCAAGGATCTCAAAAACAGCTGTGCAAAATGTTCACATTGAAACATCTAACCACCTCTCATCTGGTTCTGCATTTTGTTGAAACTCAGGCGATGTTTGTGGACAAACTTTACTTTCGGCAAACCTAAACCCAGTTTGAGAGAATATGGGCTGGATTATGGGTATTTTAAGGCAAAGGACCCCATTACTTTTCTCAGGACTACTTACATTGTAGTAAGCAGTAAATAGTAAGTAATACATGCATAGTAGTAAGCAGGTATTCGTAAATAGTTGGGTAGTAAGATGCTACCCAATATGGATAAGGGTGGCAGAGCCCAAAGCATGCAAATCTCTTTTTTTTTTTTTTTGTATTTTGATCCTGAAAGCTGGTGAAACTGTCAGCAGTTGTGATGGAGTTTGGAGATTCATTCAAATGACAAATCTGTCTATATGACTAGGTCCATACATCATTCACCTGAGAATGAAATTTGCAAGGTGTAACCATTATGGGTAAATAATCAAGAGGGTTTGCATAAAAACTCCTATAAAGGAAAACCTGCTGATCCTTTTACCCAGTCCACTGTTTTATTCACTTGATCAAACTCCTCTCTTAATTACTGTCTCACTTGGATTTATACTTTATTTGGTTTAAGGAACACTGGCTTTTAAAACTTTTTTTTTTAAAGACTTCATTGTTTGGAAATATTTAAAATGTTTAGCCTATTTATTTAAAACTCTCCACCTCACAACTTCCATGTAAGTTAATTTGACAGTATGTTACAACTAATGTGTGCCAACTTGTTTTAATGTCATAATACAAATTAACTAGTCCTTGAAACTCTCTGGGTTGCCTTTGTAGTTTCCAAGAGTTCTGCAACAGAAAATATGGACATGCTAAAGCTGAATTCACTTTTCTTTAAAAAATGTTTAAAAATAATATAAGAAAATGAGTCTGCAAAGTATTCAACTTGTCCATTTCCTGTATGCTTCATATTTATATTGCCCATGTCTCCTATTAGTTCTAGATATGTGGTTTACATATCAGTTTGCCAAGTTATCTACAGGAAACTGAAGTTTCTCAGTTTTCCTGGCTATCACACTGTTTACAAATAGGTTTGGTCTTACACAGAACAGGACATGAAGCGCTCACCAACCAATCAATATTTTAATACACATCTAGGGCCCTTCTAAAGCCCACTGAACTCAGTGGAAAGACTCACATTGAATTCAGTGGGCTTTATATCAGTGGAAGTAGTACTATAATATAGCTTTAAACAAAATAAGACACTAATGTGTAGATTACTTGGTTGACACAATGGGAAAGTTAATTTCTGTTCTGACTATTTAGAGCATGGATAATCCTTTTACATTTCTTGATTTTTCAAACATTAAGTGAATTACCCTGTTTTATAGCATTACTCATGTCCTAAGTGCATAGTTAGCTGTCTGGTGCAACCTGTGCTAAGGTTTAGAGAGGATAATGGTGATTTCTCCTAAGAGCAGCAACAATTTTGATATAAAAATGTCAGAAATAACAGTCTGTCTAGCTCTTAGTACTCTCTAAACATAAAATGAACTTCAAAAATCTCTCTCCATCACAAAATGAAGACAACTTTTTGGGGATGTTAAAGCTACCAATTACTTTCCCTTCTATTCTTTTCTTCAGTATCATACCTGAGAAAGTTCACCAGAGAAAATGATATATAATTTAACAAGAAGTATGGGTCACATTTAACCGTGTGTCAGGTCTTCAGAAGAACTGAAGAATATTCCAGGAAGGTTCAACAGGTTATCTGAGGACCAAGATAAATTACATTCCAAAATATAAATGGAGGCAGTTTTACTTCCTGTCTGATTCAGGTTTAATAGAAGTAATTTCCTTTATCGCTCCATAATCTGCTGTATATTCTTTATGAAGGAGAGGCTATCAGGGTAGGCTCTGGATTATGTGGCAAGCCACATACCTGCCAACCAGTAGCAGTCCTACGTTATTGGTTAATCCCAGCACTACTAACAAGTGGCTTCAGAGGTCAGGAGTTAGGGTAATATTTCTTTTCCACATATTAGGAACCAGCCTGCTCTGAACTGGATTTGCAAAGAGGGTCTGATTCTCATGAAAATCTCACTGGTTGCTCCATGCAATAGTGCACATGGAGCTATGACCTTAACTTAGCCTGAGAAAGGCTGGAGGCATAGCTGAGTAGATTTTGGAATAATTCAGGGCATTTAGGGTCTTAAGTTTATGGCCCTGCTCCAGCAAACCACTTAAATACATTGTCATAAAAATAAACGGAAGGATAAACACCTTTAAATCCCTCCTGGCCAGAGGAAAAACCCTTTCACCTGCAAAGGGTTAAGAAGCTAAGATAACCTTGCTGGCACCTGACCAAAATGACCAATGAGGAGACAAGATACTTTCAAAGCTGGAGGCGGGGCGGGGGGGGGGGAAACAAAAGGTTCTCTCTGTCGGTGTGATGCTTTTGCTGAGACCAGAGCAAGAATTCAGGTCAGAACTCCTGTAAAAAGTCAGTAAGCAATCTAGTTAGATATGCGTTAGATTCTGTTTAGTTTAAATGGCTGATAATATAAGTTGTGCTGAATGGAATGTATATTCCTGTTTTTGTATCTTTTTGTAACTTAAGGTTTTGCCTAGAGGGATTCTCTATGTTTTCAATATGATTACCCTGTAAGGTATTTACCATCCTGACTTTGCAGAGGTGATTCTTTTACTTTTTCTTTAATTAAAATTTTTCTTTTAAGAACCTGATTGTTTTTCATTGTTCTTAAGATCCAAGAGTTTGGGTCTGTGTTCACCTATGCAAATTGGTGAGGATTTTTATCAAGCCTTCCCCAGGAAAGGGGGTGTAGTGCTTGGGGGGATATTTTGGGGGGGGAGATGTTTCCAAGTGGGCACTTCCCCTGTTCTTTGTGTAACACTTTGGTGGTGGCAGTCTTTAACCTAAGCTGGTAAGAATAATCTTAGGGGGTCTTTCATGCAGGTCCCCACATCTGTACCCTAGAGTTCAGAGTGGGGAAGGAACCTTGACATGCATGCTTAATTTAATCATTTGAGAAATATCATTGAATTAATGTACTTTGCTGGATTGGAGATATGTGAGTTGGGTTAAACTCAGGACATGAAAGACTGCTCTGGATCTGAGCACAGAAAGGGACAGAGGTCGGTAACAGCAGAGGGCAGCTGTTACTTTCTTCCTTTTTGCTGTTGCCAGATCATATTACCTTTATAAATTAACTATTTTGAAGTTAAAGGTATAATAAAGTTGGGGCCACTTGGCCAAAGGATTTTAATATCTGTTTCCATTCTCACAGGCTCCCTGCCATTCACAAAAGATATACATTCTAAATACCCATCAAGTAAACACATGACAAACAATCTGTTGGGTATTGTGGGATCAATACTTTCCCAGATGTAAATTTAGTGAGATAGAAGTTCTAAAGTATTTTAAAAATTGTCTCTCATTTTCTCTTGCAACCATAAATTAGAGAGGAATCGAGGAAAGAACAAGTTAAAAATTACTTAGACAAGTTAGATGTCTTCAAGTTGGCAGGGCTTGATGAAATATATCCTAGCATACTCAACAAGATGACTGAAGAGGTATCTGAGCCATTAGTGATTATCTTTGAAAACTCATGGAAGGCGGGAGAGATTCCAGAGGACTGGAAGAGGACAAATATGGTGCCAATCTCTAAAAAGGGGGATAAGGATAACCCGGGGAATTATGGACCAGTCAGTTTAACTTCAGTACCCAAAAGGATGATGGAGCATATAATCAAGCAATCAGTTTGCAAACACTTAGAAGATAACAAGGTGATAAGTAACAATCAACATGGATTTGTCAAGAACAAATCATGTCAAACAAACGTAACAGCTTTCTTTGGCAGGGTAACAAGGCTTCTGGATGGGTTAGATGAGGTATATGTTGACTTTAATAAGGCTTTTGATACTGTCTCACATGACCTTTTCATAAAGAAACTAGGGAAATACATCTAAATGGAGCTATTATAAGGTGGGTGCATAACTAGTAGGAAAACCATTCCCAGAGAGTAGTTATTAGTGGTTCACAGTGAAACTGAAAGGGCATATCAAGTGGGATCCCATAGGGATAGCTCCTGGGTCTGGTTCTGTTTAATATCTTCATCAATGCTTTAGATAATGGCATAGAGAGTACACTTATAAAGTTTGCAGAGATACCAAGTTGGAGGGGTTAAAAGTGCTTTGGAAGATATGATTAAAATTCAAAATAATCTGGATGAATTGGAGAAATAGTCTGAAGTAAATATGATGAAATTAAATGAGGCAATTCCAAAGCTTTCCACTTAGGAAAGAACAATCAATTGCACACATACAAAATGGGAAATGACTGCCTAGGAAGGAGTACTGCAGAAAGGGATCTGGGAATTATAGTGGATCACAAGCTAAATATGAGTCAACAGTGTAACGCTGTTGCAGAAAAAGCAAACAGCATGCTGGGATGTATCCACAGGAGTGTTGTAAGCAAGACAGAAGAAGTAATTCTTCTGCTTTACTCTGCATTGTTAAGACCTCAACTGGAGTATTGTGTCCAATTCTGGGTGCCACATTTCAGGAGAAATGTGGACAAATTGGAGAAAGTCCAGAGGAGAACAACAAAAATGCTTAAAGGTCTAGAAAACGTGACCTAAGAGGAAAGACTGAAAAAACTGGGCTTGTTTAGTCTGGAGAAGAGAAGACTGAGAGGGGACATAACAGTTTTTAAGTATATAAAAGTTTGTTACAAGGAGGACGGTGAAAAATTGTTCTCCTTAACCTGTGAGGATAAGACAAGAAGCAATGGGTTTAAATTGCAGCAAGGGTAGTTTAGGTTGGACATTAGGAAAAACTTCCTAACTGTGAGGGTAGTTAAGCACTGGAACAAATTGTCTTTGGATGTTGTGGAATCTCCATCACTGGAAGGTAGACAAACAGTTGTCAGGAATGGTCTAATTATTACTTAGTCGTGCTTGAGTGCAGAGAACTGGACTAGATGACTTATTGAGGTCCCTTCCAGTCCTACACTTCCATGATTCTATGAATCCTGTCAGTGACAAAGACAAACAGGGAAAGAAATAAATCATCTTATATATAGACAGTAGGCACCCAAATTTTCATTTAATTTAATTTTATAAATAAATAATTGAATGATACGGGAGTAACAGCAAATGGAAAAACAATTTGAAACAATCATAGACACTGAATGAAGAAACCCAAATTAAGGAGAGACAAATTATGATTAAGGCTAGTCAGATAATGTAATAGCCTACTTCTAAATAGTTCAGCAAATTGGAAGCTTAGTGTCAATTCAGTTAGATCATTTTCCTTTATCATTCTTTGTTTATCCAAATTCTTATGGTCAAAGTTTTGGTCATCTGAATATTTAAGATTAATGAATTTCAAGCTTGCAGCCAAAATTAATTCATTCAAGAAACCTAATATGTACTAATTAAAAATCCATCCATTGGTACAGAAACAGTTTAACTCTTCAATATAAAAGGTCAAAATATATATCAAGAGGATTGTCATTAAGTCGCTTGAATGCAGTAGACAATGATAAAGCTGGCACTATGTACTTGGATCACGATACCATAATGAATAATCAACATAATTTAGAATATAAAATTTTATTAATATTACAGCACCATGGGCTCAGTGCTGTGCAAGCACATAAGAAGGCACTATCCTTGATCCAAAGAACTACACCAAGTGAGTGTAATAGTCATTTTGCAATGGTCCAAGTTTCGTTAGTTTTCTGCTACATGAAGTAATTCATAGCACCAGAAATGAAGAATTTCAGCATGAATTCATTTCGTTCTTGATTCACTGAGCCTAATGAACTCTTTCCTTAGGATAAACAGAGCTCTGCTAAAGAGTATAAATCATCTGAAATAGTCACTTGATGTTGTTTTATTGAGCCTTTCACAGTTACAGGTCACAGGGACAATACCAAGAATGGAATTCTATTGCTACAAAGGTTTCTTTTTACAGTCTGGGGTCCAAAATTTACTTCTGGTGCTAACAAGAAGTATGTACTGAGAGTAATGGAGCTGTGTCCACCTACACCAGATTATCAGTGTGGCTCTGGGTCTTATTTGAAGTAAGCATGTAATCACTATTCTTGATTCATTTCAGAAAAAATGAAACAAAGATTACACAGATTTGTTGTACTGAAAAAATGTTGCCTACAGAATTCATTTGAAAATTACTGTTATTAATTTTTTGTAGACCTAGAAAGTATTCTCGCATATAATTTATTCCATGTTTTAGCAACTCAGGGTCATAAATAAGAATACCAAACATGATGCATATGTACCATTAAGAGCTTATTTCTAGGATGAAGACACTGTCAATATGGAAGCAAAACATGTGTGCTTTTGCTCCATTAGATAATGCAAATTGTGAAAAACAATTGTTCATCCTACGCCTGCTTCAACATCATTGCTGACCATTTACAGAGTGGATGCCTGCAACTAGTGTTTTACTAAAGCTGTCCTTTCCCAATGTACCACAATTACAGAAACACCTTCACTCAAGAACATGTTACTGATTGACAGTGAAAATTCTTGACATTCAAAAGCTTTCTAAATGCCCCCTATTTGAGAGTGATGCAATCCTCCAATGTCTGTATACTGTCCCACAACATACAAATCATAGGGACGCTAGTTCAAGACAATCTTAAATAACCTTCCTTTCACAATGTTCAAGGTAGACCTGAGCTGATTTTACTGATAAGTGTTATCTGAGTATTTTGAAAGCTTTGGGGCTGTTAAGCTGAACAAGCCTTCTCTCATTCTCCTGGGACATGAAACGACATTACATCTTGATTAAGATTTTTCTTCTTCAAAAGTTCATGTGTCTTGTTTAATGAGTAGGCTTAATTACACTGAGGAAGAAGCTAATCTCTCAGGGTCTGAGCACACCAGGGGGCTGATTCTTGTCTCATGTACACTGATGTAAATGAGGAATAACTGAAGCCAGTGGAGTTAATCCAGTATAAAATAGTTGTAAAACAGAGGAAAAATAAACTTCTGGAGATTAATGTAGGCAGGTTTGATGTTTGGATTTCATCTAAAGGAATATAATTTGTCCATGAAAGACCAAATGCTCTCTACTATTTGCACTGTACTGAACAGGAGACATGGAAGGTAGATGGGAAGGATCAGTGACTACAACTTATTTCTCCTTCCCCAAGCCTATGGAAGTCCCTCTTCAGGGCTTCTATTAAGTTGGGACTTTGTGTGCAGGACTGCCCGTATCAGGGAGCAGCCACTGTGCATGGCTTGTTCCTCTGTGAGCCTGGTAGATTTCCAAGTCTAGGATCAAATGCTGGTACAAACCCCTTGTTCTTTCCAGAACCTTTGGAGAGAGAGGTGGGGAGCAGGAGCAGAGGGAAAAACAGGAGCAGCATCGATCGCACATGGCTAAGAATGAAATAGCTGTTAAATGTTTAAAATTTGATTGTTTGCTCCTAGCAAACTCACTTATTCCTTCTCTCTTTCTTTGTATGGTATTTTTTATAATGTGTAAATGGCAGTATATGTTTTTGTCTGGAAAATCAAGACAACTTAGTTGGTTGCTTTCAGCCTTTAGATTTTGGTGTTAATATTTGAACCTTTTTATTTCGTATTAAGTAAGAACACAGGACAAAGAATAGGGTGGGAATGGGGGAAGGAGGCAAAACATAGGCAAATGCTGCTTCTGCGTCCATTGCATTCAGTTCAACTACTGCAAGATCTCAGGGATAATATGACCCAATTAGCCATCCTGGATCCTGGAGTGACCCTGGTAGCTCTCTGTGGATTCCCTGAAGAAATGTGTTCTTTGGTTCATAACTCTCCGAGGCTTCATTTCAGCCAGGCATGTAAGCATGCTTAAGTACATCCTGTTAACTCCCACATGGTTAAATTTAAGCATGTGCTTAAGTGTTTTGCTGAATTGGGGCTCAAGTGATTTACCATTTCTCAAAGTGTGTACCTGGCCAGTTAATTTTGACTGCCATTCTAAATGGATTTCTGCAGGGTTGAGTGGAGTGGACTCAGTATAACTTTGTGAAAAAAAACATTCTGAGTAAGTTTTCAAGATTAACTGGTGTATTCGAGTGACATTTAAAAACCCATTCTTTTAAGGCGCTTTTAAACAAAGATATACCCTGCCCTTACCAACTGGAACAAATTTCTCTGTCAGAATCATTTTTACAAAGCATATACAATGAGTTCCTTAACATGGAAGAAACATAGGATAGACAGGACTTTACTTCAATTTTGAAATTTCATTGTCTGTCAGAGAGCCCACCCCTTTTTTCTTTTGGCTGTCCCAGTATTTTTGTCTGCTGAGTAAACAAGACAATCATGCATCAGTTTACATTGCTGATTTTAGAAGAAAAGTTACTACAGAGAAAAACTTTAACAGTTGATGGTAATTTTTCAACAATCTAACCAAAAATGCTGAATTTAAATGTCTGCTTTAAACCATGCCCCATATGACTGAAAATTGTTACAATTTAATGGCTGTCCTTGTTGCCCATGTGAAATGAATTTGTCCAGTTCGCAGTGAACACATATCAACATCACAACAGTTAGTACCCTTGTTGCCAGTCCAAGGAGAGAGACTGTGCATTGAATAGGCCTTGAAGACAAGATTACCCTCAAGGGCACTTGCTCCCATAAATCCTCCCTCTAGTCAAAACTGAGGAAGAGAGGTTAAGGAGCTGAATTTTTCAGAGGTAGGATCCAATTTCAAGTGCCTTGTTTTTTGGGTGTCCAAATCACACCCTTATCCTGCAAACACACACATACACACACACACACACACACATATATATATAACGTGCTTAACTTTGCTCACCTTATGATGCTGCAAATGCTTATAAATGTGCATATGTTTATTCAGGGGGGCAAAGTTAAGCCTCTGTAGGCAGGATCAAGGCATAAGGCACCTGCAAGTGTCTGAACTTCAGCACCTCCAAAATGATGCATCCAGAATTCAAGGCCACAACTAGTCAATGCATTCCTCTGTTGAAAGTTTCTCTTCTTCGCCTCCCCCCCCCCCCGCTTCAAAATAGTGAAAGTGATTGGGACTCTTTGCAAACGAATGCCCTTAATCTTCTTCATTCAGAACCACAAAGCTGTGCCTGAATGATACGTGCACACAGGATTTTCAGTCCCTAAAAATTCCGTTGTTGTACGGCCTTTTTTTTCTTTTAAATAAATGATTCTTGGGCAGAGAGTTTTTTATGGCATATCCCAGCAGGATGGAGAGAGGGATAATTTTTAACAATGGTGACTCTTCAACATTAATGTAGATTCAAAGATTATAAGGCCAGAGGGGATCACTGTGATAATTTAGTCAGACCTGCATAATATAGGCCATAGAATTTCACCCAGAAATTCCTGCAGTGAGGGAATTATTTTTTCACTCCTATAGGCAAAACCATGACCTTACTTATACAAGTGTGTTAGAGTGTGTAGGGAAATGAGCTACATGCCCACAGGGATGAAGGAAACTTGCAACTGTGCTGTTTGCACAGAAAGAATCGTGCAGCCATATTCCCTGCTTCTGCACTAAGCCAATGACAGAGCTGGGACCAACATGCATATGGAGATTCATTGCAACAGGGGGTGGTCATGCAAATAGCCCTTCTATGTAGGAGTTCCACATTGTCCCAGTGAAAGAGCACTGTGCCGGATGTACACTGCTCTGCCAGGACAGTTGGAGCACCCACCATCTGTCTGGAATGCAATGCCCAGAGAGAGATGCATTGGTCAGCTGATCCCAGACAACCCCTTGTCATCAGTACAACTGAGAGCCACAAGTAACAGAACGGTTGGCTGAAGTGTACATTGTGCGACACACAGAGGGTCCCAGTGGGGTAGAGGGAGGCTGTATAACAAGAGTGGCAGGCAGTGGCAGCGTCAGTGACCTAGGGTTTAGTGGATCTCAATACCACATATGGCAGGAATACTACATCCAGCAAACAAGGGAAGCCCCTTCCTCTCCTTATGTATACAGTGTGCACTGCTGACCCATGATGTTAGGTTATGCTCTAGCTCTGTGTAAGGTAACGTTATTGAGCC
Organism: Lepidochelys olivacea; assembly: GCF_965140295.1. Classification (NCBI taxonomy): domain Eukaryota; kingdom Metazoa; phylum Chordata; order Testudines; family Cheloniidae; genus Lepidochelys; species Lepidochelys olivacea. The sequence continues at coordinate 60,838,650 of NC_140418.1, read as the reverse complement.
ATGTAGCTTGTGCCTAAACTGGAGTAAATCTTTCCCATCACAAGTTATACGTTAAATATTTGATGGCTATTATTGGATAAATTAAAAGAAAAGGAGTACTTGTGGCACCTTAGAGACTAACCAATTTATTAGAGCATAAGCTTTCGTGAGCTACAGCTCACTTCATCAGATGCATATCGTGGAAACTGCAGCAGACTTTATATATACACAGAGAATATGAACCAATACCTCCTCCCACCCCACTGTCCTGCTGGTAATAGCTTATCTAAAGTGATCATCAGGTGGGCCATTTCCAGCACAAATCCAGGTTTTCTCACCCTCCACCCCCCCACACAAATTCACTCTCCTGCTGGTGATAGCCCATCCAAAGTGACAACTCTTTACACAATGTGCATGACAATCAAGTTGGGCAATTTCCTGCACAAATCCAGGTTTTCTCACATCCCCCCCACCCCCATACACACACAAACTCACTCTCCTGCTGGTAATAGCTCATCCAAACTGACCACTCTTCAAGTTTAAATCCAAGTTAAACCAGAACATCTGGGGGGGGGGTAGGAAAAAACAAGAGGAAACAGGCTACCTTGCATAATGACTTAGCCACTCCAAGTCTCTATTTAAGCCTAAATTAATAGTATCCAATTTGCAAATGAATTCCAATTCAGCAGTTTCTCGCTGGAGTCTGGATTTGAAGTTTCTTTGTTTTAAGATAGCGACCTTCATGTCTGTGATTGCGTGACCAGAGAGATTGAAGTGTAAATTAAGTTATACATCTGTCTTGTGCCTCTGTGCTCTTTTAGCAAACAAATTCATGAAGTGACCAATATTACTTATTTCTGTATGTTACCTGTCACAAATGTGGACTGGACCATGCTTGATGAAAGTGAAAATAGAAGTGCGTTACCCTCCAGCCCAGGGATGCAGTATCTAAAGTCCTGTACAGTGCAGGCTACAAAACTCTGATCTTTTGTTTTGAGTCCCACAGTTGTGGTAGATAATGGAATCTTTAAAAAATGGCCAAAAATACAGTTCTTATTGGTTCAACCACAGTATTTGTCTCTTAGCCACCTAAATAGAGGCATACATAATAAAGGGCCACCTAATGAAGACAATGGAAGAAGTTCCATTGACTTAATGGGCTTTAGTTCAGGCTCAAAATGAGCCTTACAGTACTTGTATTGGTGAAATAAAAGTTTGGTACAACTCGACTAATGAAGAATACACTGAGCTCCACCCATGGCTATATATACTACTAGTATTCAGTGTAAGGTAGCCCAATGTGCAGCAAAGCATGGGATGAATTAAGGTCTAAAATTCAGTGTAAGAAGTCTTTAAATGTTTGATTTGCAGATAAAATGAGGCACCTGTCTCGGGTTCAATTTGGGCTTCTATTACAAAGTGTCACATGGCAGATATGTTTTCTAAATGAAACGTGTATTGAACTCCCATTTTAAAAAAAATACAAGCAATATATAAAAAGCCAAGGAGAGGCCTCCTTGCAACTAGAAGAGACTGGAGGTGAAAAGGTAAAAGTTGTTAGAGGGTAAAAGGTTAAAATGCTGTAACTGAAAAGTTTGTCTGTCTCTCTGAGTGAATAGATTTTACATTTGACTTAGAGGCTTGTGGGTTCTTTATTCCTTTTATCGAAGGATATTATCCTGAGATTATTTGAGCTCTGGGGGAGGAAGGAATTTACATGGGGGAAGTCACGCTTTGTTTGTATGTCTGCATTTGCTGTCTTTACCTTAAAAATGATTGTGTGTGATGCTAAGCAACAAGGTACCAATAGTAACAGAAGGACTAAAGTAGCAGGGATGTTTATTTGGAAAATGACTTTAGACATATATCTTTTTAAGAATATTTATTGCATAAAGTTAGTGGTCCTCTTATTGCTCTAAAAAGAAATACATCAATTAATGATGGAAGGGGAATGTGACCCCCAAATTTGCTTTACATTTAGTGCAGAATTTTGAGACCACTTCAGTGGCAACATTAAGGCATGCCAAACATTTCTATTCCTCTGATGATGGCTTTTTAAAATGTTTGCAGTGAATCGAGTTAGACGTGAGGCTGATGCCAACTTCAGAGCCCACTGAAGTCAGTGACAATCTTTCTGTTTATTTCAATGGGCATTGGTTCAGGCCCTTGGTATAGCAGCTAAGACAGTGAGCTATGACTTGTGATACTGTGGATGTGTGGTGTTGACTGTGTGGAAAACAGCAGGAAACAACTGCCCTGGGGATTATTTTTGTGAGTATAGTTTCATATCATCTTCTACATTGCTGGCTGGAATTGTTGCATACATTATACACAATATGCCCTAAATGTGGATATCCCTTCATGCCAGGAGAAGACCCAGACTGGCACAATATCATCATGCTTCTTAAAGTCGAGGAAACAGGAGTAGTATTATGGCAGAGATTTGAGCAGGCAATCTAAAGGCAACATTAAACTTGTCTGGAACTGCTCTATTGTGTGATGCCATTTTCTTGTTACTATAGAAACTCTCTAAAATATCAACTATTTTTAGTTATGTATTCCAAAAGTAAAATGACCAGGCAAGTTACTAAGGTGCCCAAAGGTACCAGAAATACAAGGCTTGTAATGCAATATTTCAACTCTGATTTTGCTAATATTATGAATATCAGACTTTAGTGTAACAATCCCAAAGTGCTTTTATTGACATGGAGCAACACAAGAATTATAGCTGTAACTACTTTATTTATTATGACCTAGAATCTAAGGTACTACAGTTAATGTTGTCAGTTAAGGTCCAAACACACCTCTCATTTACACAAGTGAACTCAGTTGACATCAAATGGGTGTGCACCAGTATAGTGGAGAGATGAATGTTGATCTCTCTCTCTAGATATAGACAGTTTTACAGTTGAATTAATGTTCATCTTTAGAATGAAACATACTTAATCTTTACATTTCAGGTAATGATATTTTTGTTAAAGCTTTATTTTTATTGTATTGCTAAATGAACAGTTTATCCAGTTTCCTAGTACATGGGTATCATAGAATCATAGAATATCAGGGTTGGAAGGGACCCCAGAAGGTCATCTAGTCCAACCCCCTGCTCGAAGCAGGACCAATTCCCAGTTAAATCATCCCAGCCAGGGCTTTGTCAAGCCTGACCTTAAAAACCTCTAAGGAAGAAGATTCTATCACCTCCCTAGGTAACGCATTCCAGTGTTTCATCACCCTCATAGTGAAAAAGTTTTTCCTAATATCCAATCTAAACCTCCCCCACTGCAACTTGAGACCATTACTCCTTGTTCTGTCATCTGCTACCATTGAGAACAGTCTAGAGCCATCCTCTTTGGAACCCCCTTTCAGGTAGTTAAAAGCAGCTATCAAATCCCCCCTCATTCTTCTCTTCTGCACACTAAACAATCCCAGCTCCCTCAGCCTCTCCTCATAAGTCATGTGTTCTAGACCCCTAATCATTTTTGTTGCCCTTCACTGGACTCTCTCCAATTTATCCACATCCTTCTTGTAGTGTGGGGCCCAAAACTGGACACAGTACTCCAGATGAGGCCTCACCAATGTCGAATAGAGGGGAACGATCACGTCCCTCGATCTGCTCGCTATGCTCCTACTTATGCATCCCAAAATGCCATTGGCCTTCTTGGCAACAAGGGCACACTGCTGACTCATATCCAGCTTCTCATCCACTGTCACCCCTAGGTCCTTTTCCGCAGAACTGCTGCCTAGCCATTCGGCCCCTAGTCTGTAGCGGTGCATTGGATTCTTCCGTCCTAAGTGCAGGACCCTGCACTTATCCTTATTGAACCTCATCAGATTTCTTTTGGCCCAATCCTCCAATTTGTCTAGGTCCTTCTGTATCCTATCCCTCCCCTCCAGCGTATCTACCACTCCTCCCAGTTTAGTATCATCCGCAAATTTGCTGAGAGTGCAATCTACACCATCCTCCAGATCATTTATGAAGATATTGAACAAAACCGGCCCCAAAACCGACCCCTGGGGCACTCCACTTGACACCGGCTGCCAACTAGACATGGAGCCATTGATCACTACCTGTTGAGCCCGACAATCTAGCCAGGTTTCTACCCACCTTATAGTGCATTCATCCAGCCCATACTTCCTTAACTTGCTGACAAGAATACTGTGGGAGACCGTGTCAAAAGCTTTGCTAAAGTCAAGAAACAATACATCCACTGCTTTCCCTTCATCCACAGAACCAGTAATTTCATCATAAAAGGCGATTAGATTAGTCAGGCATGACCTTCCCTTGGTGAATCCATGCTGGCTGTTCCTGATCACTTTCCTCTCATGCAAGTGCTTCAGGATTGATTCTTTGAGGACCTGCTCCATGATTTTTCCAGGGACTGAGGTGAGGCTGACTGGCCTGTAGTTCCCAGGATCCTCCTCCTTCCCTTTTTTAAAGATTGGCACTACATTAGCCTTTTTCCAGTCATCCGGGACTTCCCCCGTTCGCCACGAGTTTTCAAAGATAATGGCCAATGGCTCTGCAATCACAGCCGCCAATTCCTTCAGCACTCTCGGATGCAGCTCGTCCGGCCCCATGGACTTGTGCATGACCAGCTTTTCTAAACAGTCCCTAACCACCTCTGTCTCCACAGAGGGCTGGCCATCTCTTCCCCATTTTGTGATGCCCAGCGCAGCAGTCTGGGAGCTGACCTTGTTAGTGAAGACAGAGGCAAAAAAAGCATTGAGTACATTAGCTTTTTCCACATCCTCTGTCACTAGGTTGCCTCCCTCATTCAGTAAGGGGCCCACACTTTCCTTGGCTTTCTTCTTGTTGCCAACATACCTGAAGAAACCCTTCTTGTTACTCTTGACATCTCTGGCTAGCTGCAGCTCCAGGTGCGATTTGGCCCTCCTGATATCATTCCTACATACCCGAGCAATATTTTTATACTCTTCCCTGGTCATATGTCCAACCTTCCACTTCTTGTAAGCTTCTTTTTTATGTTTAAGATCCGCTAGGATTTCATCATTAAGCCAAGCTGGTCGCCTGCCATATTTACTATTCTTTCGACTCATCGGGATGGTTTGTCCCTGTAACCTCAACAGGGATTCCTTGAAATACAGCCAGCTCTCCTGGACTCCTTTTCCCTTCATGTTAGTCCCCCAGGGGATCCTGGCCATCCGTTCCCTGAGGGAGTCGAAGTCTGCTTTCCTGAAGTCCAGGGTCCGTATCCTGCTGCTTACCTTTCTTCCCTGCGTCAGGATCCTGAACTCAACCAACTCATGGTCACTGCCTCCCAGATTCCCATCCACTTTTGCTTCCCCCACTAATTCTACCCAGTTTGTGAGCAGCAGGTCAAGAAATGCAATGCTATTTATTACCTTTTGCTCCTGAGGTTAAATTTTGCCCTCGGTCATATCCCTGAAGCCCTATTGACTCCCATGATTATGAGTGTATGGGGCGGAGGGGAATAGAATGAGGACTTAGAATTATAGATCACAGTGACAGTAATATGAAAAATTTGACCATTTCTGTTTGATCCTATGTAGTCAATCGTGCTATAACCATCATCCCATTTTATTTCCTTGTGATTTGTTTTCAGTGTATTTTCCCAACCAAATTTTGCTCTCAATTACACCTAAGCAGCTCTATTGTACTATACCACCATCAAATCTCAGCAGTCACTGTGGAGCTTTCAGCTTTCCATTTGCTTCAATCCAACAACAGCTAAAGCATAAATAATACCTTAGAAGATATACCTCTGTGACTGAGAACCTGTGCTGGGTTTAAGTTGAGGCTCAATTGTCTTCAGCCTCTCCTTGGAGCTCTTCTTGAAGATAGCTCACAGAAATAGATTTTAATTGGAATTTGTCTCAGATAAAGCAAGGTTTATTGAATGGAAATAGAGAATTAATGGAAACAAAGGTAAATTGCATAGCTGTCTACCACAATCTAGGATCATCAAAAGCTTTGGTAGCTATAGAGGAAGGTTCTTTTGTGTAGCAGGTGAAGTTTAAACAGTAAAAATATTTGAATCCTAGATTCAGCCAGGACCCTCTTGATAATTTGCCTTTAGTTTTCATGTTTATAGATGATGACACAGCTGGTTGGAGTGCCACATGTGTTGCTTCACAGAGGACCAACCCTGTTTTCCTTCCATCAATATTGCTAGGGAGTGGTCTTATTCATATGATGTTCCTCTTCTGCTTGATGACATGTAATTGTTAGCAGGCACTCCAGCGGGCAAATATATTGGCTGGTGTTTTGGTGTATATGAACTGCCAGAAAGTGCCTAATCTACTGTAGATATATTTTTTTCTACTGCTGCTACTATTCTTCTTCAGGAAAGCAATCAAGTTGCTCTTTTAGTTAAAGTAGGAGAGCCAGGTGTCTGCTTTTTCAAACCTATGTTCTAGCCCCAAGCCCCATTAGGTGACTTCCAAGACATCTGTGTGTGTAGCACATGGATTTGTTACAACAGGAGGAATGTAGAGTTTCTATGTATGATCTTTTTTCATAACTATTCTGCAATGAACATTTAGATCTGCATGCAGAGCTTCCCAGAGTCTGGCATGGTAGGATCTGGGTTTTTAATTCATCCCAATTCACAGATAAGATCCATCTGTAAGATTTGGATCCCATTTACAATCCAAACTTCCCCAAAGATCCAGATTATTCATATCTGGAGTTTTGGTTCACGGCCATCTCTTTTCAATGTAAGAAGAAGAGCATTTTTCTTTAGTAGTATGTGGAGATGTTCATAACACATAATCATATAACACCTTGTTTAGAAACATCAGTTTAATAATCTTCCCATAATTTACACTGTCATGTATTGTTCAGACTGGGGAAACCATAAACGAGAATGTCCCCAACTATATGGTGGAATAGATTATCTTAGTCATGATGGAGACAGAAATGCTTCCTTGCTCATTTCCATGTAAATTTTGCATTAGTGTTTTACACAGATATCAGACCTCATACCAAAGTAGATTATAATTTTTACCCTGATTTTTATCACCACGGTGAGGCAAATTATATCCTCAAATGCATGCTTTGATTTGTCTCTTTTAGTTTGATATCAAAAAGAGAAGAGACTATGCTTCAACTTATTGAAAACTTATTGAAAATTGAAAATTTTCTTGGGTTTTATTATATGGATTTATACTGAGATTTAGGGAATCCCTCATTCTTTTCTTTTATTGCTTTCATGATAGCAAATAAACATTTTAAAAGCACTCCTTTGCCTATATTCGTATAACTTTGAAAAGGACAGAGGGTGTTAATACGTGCTCATTGGCTTCACATGTGTTTTCCTTGTGGGAAACTCACTAGATTTAAAAATAATTAGCCAAAGGTATTTGTTTTTCCCCTGAAAACCATTCATGGAATCGCACATGATAGGAGTCCTTGTTTTACATGACACTGGAAATAAAATAGGTTTCAAAGAAAATAATAAAAAGCCGAAGAAGCTCATTTCCACTGAGGAGGAAAAGGACTTCGGGGCAAACAGGAAATATCAGAATTTAGACTCCCCATATCAGAATTTAGACTCAAATCAAGCATGCAAATTCAAATCTTTTCACAAAGAATTAATTTGAGCAGGATTCAAAGAATGACCTTTTCTCTTCCCCACTAATGACCATGAATATTTACGCAATGGGACAGATCCTCATCTGATGTAAATCTGCATAGGTCTAATGGCTTCAGAGGAACTACACCAATACACAAATATACCAATGTGCAGCTAGCCCAATACACTCATTTGCAGTAAATTTAATAATATTTTAAGTGACTTTAGTGTATTTTGGAAAGAGCAGCTTTGTAGAGCTGCAATCCTACATTTAATCCATTGACTAGATATCATACAACACAGCAGCAACAGCACAATCTTTTCCATGTGTCTCAATTAGGCCTGAGGAAATGTTGTTCCATGGATCCTAATTAAATGTAATAGAGAACATTTTGATTCAGCTATATTTGTGCTCATTTTGCTCTCTAATAGACTTGAACGTTCACCCCAAGAAAAGTTCCTACTGTACTTTTAATGAAATGATCAATTTTCACTTCATTGATGAGCTACATAAGTTGTTGCACCAAGGAATGGTGACCACAACATGCAACACATGCAGCTAACAAAACCAGTGTACCTTTGGAATAATTGCCAAGTAGTATTAACAGGATATTCATATGACAGGGGTGGGGGGAGGACATCTCATGAAGAAATGTGCTCACTATGTTGCATAACAAACTCGAGACTTTTGTATTTTGTTTGTAAACTGTTTTGCAAGCAGAAAAGACAACAAAATTGGAACTATTTATTATTCACTCAGCTCTAATCTCAAGCCTGACTTTGCAAGACCACCAGTAAGGAGGAGAAACTAGGTGGAGTGCCTACAGACTGGTTTCTGAGTGTGTAGTACACCCTACATGCTGCCAGTCATCTAGGATTCTGGTGTAATGCAGCACTCACAGACACTCCCTGCAGTGGGGATGGTTACAATATTTTTGTTCCTACCAATATAAGCAGGATTAGAACCGGCTCTGCAACCCTGAGGTGAAGTTATCTATCCCATTATCCAATTCAGGAATCCGGACTCCATTGATGGGCTTCTCTGTCTGAATCTAAGCTGTTGTATAGGTAATGCTTGTGTATCTTGCCTGAGGTTATGAGCAAGGAAAGGCAGTGCGGGATAGTCTCATCCTTTTCATTTCTCCCACCTATTTGAACATCCATGCTGGTAGTAACCATCCGTAGTGGGTAGCATGGAGAAGCACCTAGCACACTGATGCACATGCTGCCATTAGCAAGATGCTAGTAGGAGAGCATGTTGCTGTTTTTGAGAACAATGGTAAGGTATATAGTGGAACCCATTATCCTTGGCCTCCATGATCCATAATGATCTTTGCATGCCAGTCAGCTCAGAGACGCTCCTCTCGGATGCTACCATTCTGTTCCCCCACCAGTACAAACCTTACAGGCAAACTTTTTACTAGCTACTGCTCAGGATAATACAACAACATGGCACAAATCTGGGTCAGTCAGTGCAGCAGGTGGGTAGTAATTTCCCCTTTCATCTGTTATTTACAAATTGAGGCAGTGATTCCAGAAATTCTCAGTAATATTTTAAAAACATAAATGATAATGTAAGTGTATTTGACCTTTCCATCAGAGGTCACCTGTAGGTAATCAGTCTTGTTTCTAGGATTTCATCCATCAACTGGGTGTAATAGCTTCTCTCTGTAGGGACTATTCCAGTGGCTCTCCTTTAAATGAAGATGTCAGCACCCTGCCTCCTATTTGCATCTTTAGCAGCTCCAGTAATGTTCTGGACTGGGATTCTCTGGAGTTCCTTACTAAAATTCCTCCAGCTTGATCCCTCTCAAGATCCTGCTAAATTACTCCTGCCAAAGCTGACTCATCCCTGGGGGTCAGGCTCATAAAAATGCTTTTGAAGAGTAAAGTTTTTGCCTTTGGATCTGGTTGCACGCACCTCCCAGTGTCACTAAGTCACATGGCCATGATTCAACTTTCATGAATGCAAAAAGCAATGTCCATTTTGCTTCCGCAGTGAAGGCTACAATGATGCTCTTTTTGCCTTCTGCTTATATCCCCAAATTCATTGTCTTTGCACCCCAGAGACAGGACAACCCACTGAGGTTTAGTCTCCAGTATCTTTCCATCCCCCTGTTTACTCCATATGCAGATTTGGCTTACCATGTTTAATTTACATTTGACAGAAAGATACACCTCTCATTGCCTGTCTGGAAGAAATCCTTTTGTCAGCACTGCCATAATACAGACTTTCAGGATATATTTTCCTATATTTTCCAGTACATATACACAACTCCTTAAATATCATCCATATTCATCTCATGCAATGATATTAATGACCAGCATGATCCTGGCTTTCGTTTAAGATCTCACATGACAGTCTTTAGGGATAGATACTCTGAAAACAATCTGTTAGGTATAGTGAGTCTGTCAGGCTTATTAGGAGTTGCTGACTCAGAGGAGTGAATCCCTTGCCAATAGGCACCAACAGGACTCTGTGTCACAATCAGGTGTCAGGTATTTCTGAAAAGATTTCACAGAGGATGATGCCACTGTCACTTTCCCTCTTTCCAAATATTAATGCCACCCTGTCTCTCTCCCCACTAAAAATCTTCCACACATTAGCTCTTCACTTCCTGCCCTCTTCCAGTTACACCAATTTAAAACTGTGCAATAATGTCAGTATAAGAAGTCATTTTTGGGAACAGTGTATTAACATTTCCAGTCAAAGACACCTCATATGCATTTGTTTACCCAGCAGTGTGTTGGTTATGGTCCTGAGAAGGATTTTTGGTTAAATGGGAAAACAAATGAAGAGGTCCTCCAGTTCTTTCCCCTTTCTTTCTCCATCTACAAACACATGCACCCTGGAACACAGGGGTTATCATGGGCTAAGGAAGCAACAAGTTGTGTGAAGCAATGTGCCATATTAAAATATTGGCAGCACATCACCTTTTCAGGAACCATTTTCCAGAGGCAGCAGTGGCTTAACTGAACATTCCAACACTATACTAACAGCTGAATCTGATGTCCTGTGGGTCCCGTTCCATGTGCCTTGTGTGTCAGATAGGACAATTTCCTGCAACATCTTTGGGAGATGTTACTTACCGTGCTAAGTTGTGTACCATTGTGGGCCAGGGATTGTATGAAATTCTGTGGAGGACGGTAACTGTCCTCCAGGAACTAAGAACAGTGGGGGGTGATTAGGTAAATTCATTCAAATAGTAAGACCTGCAGAGCAATACCACCACCTGGAGAGTTCACATATACCGGTTCAAACTGGATTATCCAGTGACCAACAGATAAAGAAAGGACTTTTGGATATGTAGCCTGACTTTAAACTGACTCAGGGCCTTCTTTCTCATCCAGCAAACAGGCACATTCTTCTGTCAAAGGGGGTCCCCAACCCTTTGGCCTACTAAGGCCCCATAAGACTGATGGGTGACCTCTGGTAAATTTTTAGCATGTGTATAGGAGCTTTTATTGGTTTTTAATATGTTTTCTCTGTAACACTTTCTCCTTAAGAATAAATGTGCTTGCTTATGCAGGGCTGTGTGGTAACTTACAACTGCTAGTGATTAAGGCTTCAAAGAGAAAGCAAAGTGCAGATGTTGAACAGCTGAGGCAGTCTGACTTGCTGTGGTTATCACAATGAAGGCAGGGAACTGTGCAGTCTGGAAGAAATCCCTGTCAGGAGGGAAAGAGATGTGGGTCTCTGCCCAAGAAAGTGGATGGCTGGGGAGCCAGGAGCCTAGTGTGATGTCCTTGGTGTACCATGAGGGGTAATACAGGTGCAGTTGTCCTGAACTGTGCTACCTAGTATAAGAAGAGCTTCCACTGATGTTGATACAATGTTGCACTGACACTGTTAAACAGCTGATCATTCAGGGAAAGCTCTTAAGCACAGGATACAGGACATATCATATAGAACTCAATCCTTTAAGAGGCAAACATGGCCAGCAAAGTTGCTGTTGTTCAGAACTAGATGTAACACTCTTCTCTTTGACTTAGCTTCTATAAGCTCTTGGCACACATAATGGACATTCAAGACACATACAAATGTAGTTGCATCTATGGAAATAAAGCAACATTTCTTCTTGATGTGAAAGTCTGTGTAACACTTTCTTTCCTCTGAGCATGTGGGGGAAAATGCTGACCAGAAGAAACAATAGTGAATGTCACTGTATTAAAGAAAAACAGTTCCTGCAGTATCTGTATTCCTTCTGAAAGTTTGTACTTCCCAAACACCAGAATGAAGACTTGGATTTTCCTTAAAATAATTACCTAGACTGACAAGACCTACTCCTAACTGAATGAAAGCAGCTGATGAGATTGAGTTAACAATGAGATGCAGTCTGCTTGGATGATTCCCCACCTGTTTTGGAATCAAAAAGCCAGAAGGGGTGGGTTGAGACTAGAAGTTTCTTTGGCACTTCTGTGTGTCCTTTACATATGCTCTCATTGCCGCCTTCCATAAATCTGATTAATTCACTTTTAAATTTGCATTCCAAGCACTATTTAGATTGGACAAATATAATTTGTATGTCACCATCTGTGAAGAAAGATTATTAAACAATAAATCATTGAGAGACAAACAGTGGTGATGCATTGAGTCCAAAAAATAAGTGCTGAGAAGCTAGAAGATTTGTTCAACCCGAGTTTCTTAATTGTTTTAAGGTGCTGACTGTTACTGGAGACAAAGTCCAAGAATGAGAAAACATTTACTGATGCTGAAATATGAATTCTAGCTGTTAAGCTAATTATACGATGAATATCAGACTTTAGTTTCTTACATCCATGCTGTGCAGTTTTAATGCCTTGTTTCAGCTGAACCATATAAATGTATTTCTGTTTTTATACAGAAATATATGAATGTCTTTCTCTACAGCCTCTAGTTACAAAAGAAATATGCTTGGGTATATTTTTAAATTATACTTCATGGGCCTGATATTTTGCCCATTGAAATCAATGACAAAACTTCTGTTGACTTCAGAGACCCTAGAATAAGACCTCACCTGGATTAAAAGAGTGTTGTTCCAAAGATGCCAATATAACAAGCAGCAGGAGCGTACAGTTTAACCATCCTATCTTTGTTCGGATGGTTGCTTAGAATGATAAATGTGTGGCTAGTGTAATGGAAACTCAAGGGTTTCCAGTTGTTGGAATTCTATATAAATGTTAAACAGCAGACTGTACCATAGGCATGCTAAGAATGTGGCAAAGATGAAATCCTGGTGATTGTGTTAGTGATGCTTTGAACTCCCACAGTATGGTGGTAGTTTAGCTATACTATGGAATACCTAAAAAGAAAAGGCGTACTTGTGGCACCTTAGAGACTAACCAATTTATTTGAAGTGAGCTGTAGCTCACGAAAGCTTATGCTCAAATAAATTGGTTAGTCTCTAAGGTGCCACAAGTACTCCTTTTCTTTTTGCGAATACAGACTAACATGGCTGTTACTCTGAAACTTATGGAATACCTATTACTCTGGCACCACCTGCTGGCTAAGAAGTAGCCTTGGGTATGCTTCTCACTTGGAGCATGCAAGTTCCAAAACAGTATAGTAGACCATGAAAAAAGAGAATTAGGGTTATTCAAAACCACAAAATCATGAGCAAATAGGACAGTTTTCCACCTATGTAAATTACTGTTTATTGTCTTTAAAAAAATCAACATTGCGAAAAACCCCTCCCTATCTCCCCACAGTCTTTTCCCATGAACACATAACATATATATATAGTTTTCATACTCTTCAGGAAGTATACATCTGAGCTTCTACATATACTTTCCGTACAGATTGGAAATTAACTTCCAATAGATGTCTTTGACAGTTACAGTTAATTAAAATATGGTGTCAAATTGACTCTAATTGAGGTTCAGCCGCTTACTTGAGTAACTAAAGGTTTGTAGGATTAGGCTCCTAAGTAGAAAGTTAATTGCTATCCTATTATCTTGCTGTGGCCATCTTGTTAAATACCCATTACATTCCCAAACATTCCTTACAATTTAATGCATCAATATGTCCTGAATTACTCTTTTCATCACTGTGTAAATTTTTGGTTAATTACACAGCTAGATGTGTCTGTTCCTCGCCAATCAAAGCTCAATACATGCTCTAATAGCAATCGCTATTTGTTTAATATATACATACATAATAACAAGAGTAACAACAGTGTATTTGCTGGAGAGAGTTAGCTGAAAGTTTCCTATATTAAAGGCATCACTGCGCCTATGTTGAGAATAGTGTGTCTTCCATTGACATAAAGATTGATAGTTTCCTTTACAGAAGAGTCTCTTGGGCAGAAAACACATGGAACTTCTACCATTGTATAAGTTCAATGACAATGATGAAGCACCAGCTAATGTCACGCATACTCACTGGAGTACAGGAGAGGGAGTGAATACTCCAGGATAGACTAGAGCCTGATTTTGTACATCACCGGGGTTTATGCATGTGGAGGACTTTCCAGATCAATGCCCTAGTTACTAGGCTTACTGTCAGTATTGACTATGTTGGAACTCTTATCAATGAATGGCACATGAGAGTAAGTAGCCAAATTTAAATAAAAAGGAATAAATCAAGTGAAAAGAAGAAGGAGGGAAAGTTTTGATAATCAATCCTTATAGCCACCAAAAAAAAAAATTACACAGAAAAAAGTCATTAACTTTGGTCCTGATCCTGCAAACACCTACTCATGTGTATGACTTTATGCCCTGTGAGTATTGAAGTCAAAATGGAGATGTGAGTGGGAGAGGGACAGGAAATGTGGCACTGAATCTGGTATCACTGGGGAGGAAGGAAGACACAGTAAGAGATCTGAAATGTAAGCTGGGAGGTGTTGGCAGGACCTTGAGGGCAAGGACTCAGAATGGTAGGCAGTGGGAGCCTTGAGAGGGGAATAAGTAATGCAGAAGATAATCTTTGCAGTAGTATTTTGGAAAGAGTGAGGATAATTGATGTCATGGAGTAGGAGGCAGAGATTGAGTAGGAGGTGGATTATTGAGATGGAAAACAAAAGGCTAGATTTTTCAGGCTGGTGTGGGAAGAAGGAGAGGGAGGAGTTGAAGATTATTCCAAGGTTATGAGTCTAAGGGATAGGTGGCTGGTGTTGTCCACAGTAATGTAGAAGGTCATAGGCAGAGAGACATTGGGAGAGAAAATAAGAAACTTTAACCATGTTGAGCTTGAACTGGCATCAGGCCATCCAAGATGTGTCTGAGAAATGGTCAGATATCAGGCATGGCAAAATTGTGGCTCGTGAGCTGCATGCAAGTCTTTTAAACTTAAAGTGCAGCTCCCAGAGGGCCCCCCCCATCATATTACCTCCATTCTCCACCTACAAGACTAGGCAGTGGGGAGCTAGGGGCTTCTGCCCTGTGGCAGGATGGTGGGATGAGGCGCTATTGCCCTGCAGCAGGGTGGTGGGAGTAGGAGCTTCTGCCCTGTGGCAGGATGGTGGGACTAGGGGCTGTAGCCCAGTGGTGGGGGCATCAGGGAAGAAGCCCCACATCCCGGCAGGTGCCGCCCCGTGGGGCAGGTTGTGTATGTCTTGCAGCTCTCAAACCTCTGAAGATTACTGTAGGTGGCTCAGAGGATCAGTAAGTTTGGCCACTCTTGTCATATATACTGATTGAGGCAAACAGAAACAGGGTAGATTTCTGAATCTCAGTTGAGGTGCCTTTAGACTAGCAGGGTATGATGGAGAGGCTACTGTGCTGTACATCACAGTATACACAATATGATATTTTAGCTTTTCAGAACTGTGCCAAAAGGTTTAAAAAAGAGAAAAAAGCAGCTTTTGTTTAACAACTCCCCTGTTAATTTACTGAAAAAAAATTACTTAAAATAAGATGCAATAATATAATGTAGTAATAAATATTAAAAGTACCAGGAAAGATAACATATCTAACAAGTTTATACAGAAACAGGAGCATTCACAAATATCCTCAATATCATCCTCTTTAGGTGGTAAGGGATTTTAGCTTAACTTGAATGACTATGAACTTTCCCCCACCCTTTTCTAGAGCTTGAGACACAGCAATTTTTCTGTCAGACATAATCGGTCTAGGAACATTTAATGTCATCTCTAAAACAAATTGGAGATAGGATAAGGGTATTATCATTAGTCCAAAAACATCTGGATGCTTTTTGGCTAGTCCACTAAGAACTAGTTATGCTGGATGAGATTTTCAAAAACATCTAGAGGATTTGGGTGCCCAGTTCCCATTGAAAGGACAAAATTTGGATTCACAGTTCCCATTAGGAGGCTTTGAAAAATCTCAGCCTCTCTACATTAAACTGTGCTGCGCCATTTGTTTGGACAACATTCTGGCATACTAAACCAATGTTTAGAGTAGCCAGGCAAATCTTGCTGCTGAAACAGAGAGTAAAGGCAGGCATTCTTTAATAAACAGGTGAGGAGATAAATGTACTTTACCTCCTTATGATTCAGTAAATTCCCCACATGCTAAAAGAATTAGGCTGAATATAACCTTTGCCAGAAATTGGTTTAACAAGGTACATATTTTCTGTAAATTGTTTTTTCTCGGCAGCATTTAAAATAAAATTCCATTTTTCAGCTAGTTTGATTCTATTTATCTCTATTCAATCATGTCTATGGGCATTATAACAAACTCATCTACCCAGTAGTTATAGTCTCTTCAGAACAAGCCTTGTCAATTTCTTTTCATCAAAGCAATGACCTGAGTGTAATCTGACATTGGGCTCTGTGCCTTCTCTTAAACACTGTAAACTGCAATTGAGGCCAGATGGAGGTTCTATCAGTCTGGTTTATGGGAACACATCCCTTTTCCTCCAGGGAAACTTGCAAATACTTCACAGGAAGATGGTGGTTGGAGTACAATTAACAGGATTTCTTCTTCTCTGGAGTTGATAAAAGGACTGTAGCTCAGCAGGGAAGATTAAACTTTTCTTAAGATTTTTCTAACCAGTGTAATATGTGGGCATCAGAATTTTGATAATTGGGGAAAAAAGAGACAGAAATGAGGGGAAGGGGAAGAAGAGGCCAAGTTTAAGGTGGGTTTGATATGTAAATTTAAGGTAGATTGGGCAAAAGGGGTTTGATAATGGGGCAGGGCTTAAACAGTTATATGAATGTTGTTTCTCTATCAAGCAGCTCTCCATTTGAATAATATTAGCAAACCTTTAGCTCTGTACAAACACATAGTAAGAGAGTCTCTTGTTCAATGAGCTTACAATCTAAAGAGACAAAGTGTGGGAGGGGAAACAGAGGCACAAGTAACTTGCCCAAGGTCACACTGCAGGTCATTAGCAGAAATGGCAACAACATCCATGTCTCCTGATTCCCTATTCAGTGTCTGTTCTACTGGACCACATACTGGTCTCCCTTTCTTCCTTCTGCAGTCTTTGTCTCAAAGCATTCAGTTGGAAAATCTATGAACTTTCCCCAGTTTACCTTGCAAAATTAGATTCAGACCACCTGAACCTCCTTGCCTCATAATTGCTCAAACTTCATAGAACCGTAGGACTGGAAGGGACCTCAAAAGGTTTTCTAGTCCATTCTCTAGTACTCAAGGCAGGACTAAGTATTCTAGAGCATCCCTGGTAGGTGTTTGTCTGACCTGCTCCTAAAATCTCCAATGACAGATATTCAACAACCTCCCTAGGCAATTTGTTCCAGTGCTTAACTACCCTGACAAGAAGTTTTTCCATATGTCCAACCTAATATGTGCCTAAACTGGCCTTGCTGCAATTTAAGCCTATTACTATTTGTCTACCCTCAGAGGCTGACAAGAACACTTTTTCTCCCTTCTCCTTGTAACAACTTGAAAACTGTTATCATGTCCCCTCTCAGTCTCCTCTTTTCCAGACTAAACAAACCCATTTTTTTCAATCTTTCCTTATAGCTCATGTTTTTTAGACCTTTAATCATTTTTGTTGCTTTTCTCTGGACTTTCTCTGCTTTGTCCATATTTCTCCTGAAATGTGGCACCCAGAACTGGACACAATACTCCAGTTGAAGCCTAATCAGCATGTCATTAGTTCTTTCTTTCTTTCTTTCTTTCTTTCTTTCTTTCTTTCTTTCTTTCTTTCTTTCTTTTTCTTTTCTTAGTGTTACAGTATTGATTCATATGTAGCTTGTGATCCACTATGGCCCCCAGATCCCTTTCTGCAGTACTCCTTCCTAAGCAGTCATTTCCCATTTTGTATGTGTGCAATTGATTGTTCCTTCCTGGGTGGAGTATTTTGCATTTGTCCTTACTGAATTTGATCCTGTTTACTTCAGATTATTTCTCCAGTTTGTCCAGATCATTTTGAATTTTATTCCTATCCTCCAAAGCACTTGCAACCCCTCCCAGCTTGGTATCATCTGCAAATTTGATAAGTGTAAACTCTCTATGCCAGCATCTAAATCACTGATGAAGATATTGAACAGAACCAGACCCAATCCCTGCAGACCCCACTTGATATGCCCTTCCAGCTTCACTGAGAACCAGTGATAACTACTCTCTGGGAATGATTTTCTAACCAGTTAAGCACCCACCTTATAGTAGCTCCATCTAGATGTGTTTCCCTAGTTTGTTTATGAGAAGGTCACATGAGACAGTATCAAAAGCCTTACTAAACTCAAGATATACCACATCTACTGCTTCCCCCTATCCACAAGGCTTGTTACCCTGTCAAAGAAAGCTATTAGATCGGTTTGACATGATTTGTTCTTGATAAATCCATACTGTTACTTATTACCTTATTATCTTCTAGGTGTTTGCAAACTGATTGCTTAATTATTTGCTCCATTAGCTTTCTGGATACTGAAGTTAAGCTGACTGGTCTGTAATTCCCCGGGTTGTCCTTATTCCCTTTTTTAGAGATTGGCACTATATTTGCCTTTTTCCAGTTCTCTGGAATCTCTCCCATCTTCCATGACTTTTAGAAGATAATCGCTAATGGCTCAGTTATAATAATCTATAATATATATTATATATTATAATATAATATAATATAATAATCTACTCGGTCAGCTCCTTGAATATTCTAGGATGTATTTCATCAGGCTCTGGTGACTTGAAGACATCTAACTTGTCTAAGTAATTCTTAGCCTCTGATCCTAGCTCATTTTCACTAGATGTCCAATCACTACTAAATGTTTTGGTGAAAACTGAAACAAAAATGTCATTTAGCACTTCTGCATTTCCACATTTTCTCTTATTGTTTTCCACCTTCTCATTGAGTAACAGGTTTACCCTTGGTCTTCCTTTTGCTTCTAATGTATTTGTAGAATGTTTTCTTATTACCCTTTATGTCTCTAGCTACTTTAATCTCATTTTGTGCCTTTGCCATCATGCAAAAATATATCGTATATTAAAACTTCACTTCATATTTGGTGATGGAATACTAAAACTGTGTAGATTTTTCAAATTTGAAACATTTCCTAGAGAGCTTGTAGGTGTATTAAGGGTATTTAAGACAGCTGTTAATTTTATCAGCAATAAACAGCAAGTATCAAATATTTCCCCATGGAGTGCTTTATGCACTGCAGACTGTGGCTATTCATGTATGTTTTCCGAAGTCTTGTGAAGCAAGATTCTTATGAACCCTTTAGAGATTCAAACCCTACTTACCATAATTACATTACTGCACCTCCTTATTACCCAAGAAGCCAGGAGTGGTTTTTAATTTAAATGTTAAGTCACTTTCTGGCTTTCAGAATGATCTGTAATTTGTTTCTTTAGATGAAGCTTAGAAACTAGAGGATGAATAATTAGATGAACACATGGAAATTAAAGGTATAAAGGATCCTCTTATGGAAATTCTCCCCCTGGACTCTTGTAATGCCATTATTTATCTGTGCATGTTTCCTGTTCTTCCTACTGTAGATGTGTATCTTGTTCAAACAGCAGCAGTAACAATGCTTCCTACTGTTTCACACTGCAGAGAGGAACTGAATTCCCTGAGTTCAGGCAAGCATGTTCTACCCCCTTTATAAACAACCCCTTCACCTCAAGAGAAGCCCTTATGCATGAACACTGCACAACTCAGGGGCACTGTGGGATTTACAGGGCATGAATCCAGAAAGGGGCAAGGTTATTATGATCTTTTGGCCTGTATACCTCTCATCTTGGAATAGGGTTGGACCAATGACTTTCCCCATTGCTGAATATTTATCTTGTACAATTGTTTACTTATGTTTCTTCATTAAAATTCCTTTCATTTCTACCAGGTATGTCACTCACTGGTCCTGATAGCATTTTTTTTCCTGTTTCATTCTTGGTAATTTTCTCACAAGCCTCTCAGGTCCAGGCATAGAAACCTGGAACACACATGTTGTGGGTTATTTATTCTGTATATTTTTTGCACCCGGTTCTTTGGCAACACAAATCTATTTTAATAAATGATCATATAGCATTAATTCGGCTAGAGCTTTCTCAGTGATGGATGGTGGTGTAGACATACACAACAACAGAAAATTACCACCACAGCATTACAGAGTTCTACAGCTTCTCCCTTCAGTAACATACATATGCCATGAGCACCTTCAGATGGCAGTGCACTCTGTCATGTACATGGCTACAGTCTCCTCTCAATAAAATTGGAGCATAACACCAATAAAACATATTTTCCTAAAAACATTTCCTACTCTGCTGATTTTTGTATTCAAGTGTATAATGTGGCCCATCCTTAGCATATTGGAAGTAGATGCCAGCTAGATGTGCTGCTATGCATGCATGTACACACACACGCACACACACACACACAGAAATTCTTCCCCCTTGGCACCAATGGGGGGCAGGATTTCATTTCTGCACTAGTAATCTTTTTAGAACTGACCTCGGCACAAAAAGTGGGAGTGTGCTAATAAAGTTTGAGGATGATACAAAGCTGGGAGGTATTACCAATTTAGAGAAAGACCGGGAAATCATACAGGAAGATTTGGATGACCTTGTAAACTGGAGTAATAGTAATAAGATGAAATTTAATAGTGAGAAGTGTAAGGTCATGCATTTAGGGATTAATAACAAGAATTTTAGTTATAAGCTGGGGACGCATCAATTAGAAGTAATGGAGGAGGAGAAGGACCTTGGAGTATTGGTTGATCATAGTATGACTATGAGCCGCCAATGTGATATGGCCATGAAAAAAGCTAATGCGGTCTTGGGATGCATCAGGCGAGGTATTTCCAGTAGATAAGGAGGTTTTAGTACCGTTATACAAGGCACTGGTGAGACCTCACCTGGAATACTGTGTGCAGTTCTGGTCTCCCATGTTTAAGAAGGATGAATTCAAACTGGAACAGGTACAGAGAAGGGCTACTAGGCTGATCCGAGGAATGGAAAACTTGTCTTATGAAAGGAGATTCAAGGAACTTGGCTTGTTTAGCCTAACTAAAAGAAGGTTGAGGGGAGATATGATTGCTCTCTATAAATATATCAGAGGGATAAATACCGGAGAGAGAGAGGAATTATTTAAGCTCAGTACCAGTGTGGACACAAGAACAAATGGATATAAACTGGTCATTGGGAAGTTTAGACTTGAAATTAGAGGAAGGTTTCTAACCATCAGAGGAGTGAAGTTTTGGAATAGCCTTCCAAGGGGAGCAGTGGGGGCAAAAGACCTATCTGGTTTTAAGATTAATCTCGATAAATTTATGGAGGAGATGGTATGATGGGATAACATGATTTTGGTAATTAATTGATCTTTAAATATTCATGGTAAATAGGGCCAATGACCTGTGATGGGATGTTAGATGGCGGGGGGAGGGGTGAGGGGGGATCTGAGTTACAACAGAGAATTCTTTCCTGGGTATCTGGCTAGTGAATCTTGCCCATATGCTCAGGGTTTAGTTGATCGCCATATTTGGGGTCGGGAAGGAATTTTCCTCCAGGGCAGATTGGAAGAGGCCCTGGAGGTTTTTTGCCTTCCTCTGTAGCATGGGTCACTTGCTGGAGGATTCTCTGTTCCTTGAAGTCTTTAAACCACGATTTGAGGACTTCAGTAGCTCAGACATAGGTGAGAGGTTTTTCGCAGGAGTGGGTGGGTGAGATTCTGTGGCCTGTGTTATGCAGGAGGTCGGACTAGATGATCATAATGGTCCCTTCTGACCTTAGTATCTATGAATCTATGAATGTTATTTAACCACTCTCTCCCATTGCACTCTGCCAGCGCAGTATGCTATTAGTGCTGACCTGGGAAGCTCAGGATGCAGAATCTGGTTTCTGAATTTGTTTTTTAAAAGGGATTCTTCCTTCTAATTGTTGCCATTGCCATGCATAATGGCCCAATTGTTTTTCGTTGTTGTTGTTGCTGTTTTTTTTTTCTTTAAGTTATTGTCAATGTGGAGAAAAAAAGTTTGGTGTCTCTTTGGCATACATTAACTCAGTTATTGATCGTTTATTAAAAAGTTTTTACCTGGGGAGAGGGGGAAAAAGCCTGTGAAAAGTAGCCAGCTGTTTACAGTATGCTACTGCCTTCAGCCAACATGTAACACTATTATCTAAAGCCATTTTTAAAGGACACTGTCAAGCATCAGACATCTATGATAGCTTTCCCGGGATGTTCACCCTTCCTCTTGCATATCTTCTCTGTAAGGACAATAATTAAGGTTACTATCAGTAGATACTTTTAACAAACTAATAAACAAAACCCTGATCCATGAGTACTATGGGTTTGATTTTAAGAAGAACTCAGCACTCACAACTGGGATCATATTTTCAAAAGCACTAAGTGGTCATATTCTCAAATGACCTTTTTGTATATCTGACCATATGGCGGGGCTGGAGCGGGAGGACTAATAGCAGATATAAGTCCAGTTACAATTGTGAGCCTCAGTCGATTATGGCTTAATCTAAAGCCTGCTGAAGTCAATAGAAGTTATTCCACTTACTTCATTGAGTTTTGGATTAGGCCCTGCTCACACAAGTGAAGGACAAAACTCTCACTTACTTCCATGGAAGGAGCATTTGTCCCTTAATCGTTTATATCATAGGCTCCAGAGATCATGCTGAAGATCATAGTTTCTATGAACTAAAGAAGAAGTTATTTCAGTTCCTTATTTCATTTTAAACGGAAGGATATCAATATCAGTGTGCAATATGTATTAATTTAAATGTTGCAAGTTGATTTTTGCATCAATAACAATTATACATTAAGCCTTTAAGAGCTCATTCCTATAGTGTAGAAAATCAATATTATGCTTTAATGTAGTATGGTACAGGTCGTAATCTCATTAATTATTTTAATTCCATCTGGAGAGCTTCAACTTTACAGAAATAAAGGCAAAAATCTGGCTCTTACAACTGGAGTTTACACCCTAGTAGACATAATTTACTCTCATTTCAACACAATCATTAGCACAAATTAACTTTAATGCACTGCAGCATTAGACATATTAACATCACAGTGCAGAACACTGTTAACTCCTTGAATGCCACGCTCACCTAAAGGCCTTATCCAAATCCCTTTGGAGTCAATGGGAGTCTTTCCATTGACTTCAAAGTACTTTGGATTAGGCCATAAATGGGCTAGTAAAGTGTTCATTCTTTCTAGGCGGGAACTCTTCCTCCTAGTAGACTTTTCAAAATATGGGCTAATGGCATTTTCAATTTTCTATTTCTCATTCCCGTTTAGGCCTCTAAACTGGAAGAAAGTAACTTGAGAAAGTGTCATATATTAGATACTGGTATTATATGAATAAGATTTTCAAAGCCAGCAAAGGGTTTCAAATGCACAGTTCTCATTAATTGCATGGTGTCATTGAAAATGCAGCCATAATGTGGGGGCAGGAGGAATTTGTATTCCTCTACCATATAGAGTGGTGGCGATGTTTCTGAAACTTGCAAACAGATATATGTGCACAGAAGAGTAAAAGTCATAGCAGATCTTTACAAGTGGAAGTTATTTGTTATTTAGACCAGCTACATACCACACACCTGTACTTTGAATGTAAAATGAAAAGACAAAGAGGGATCACTTCCTGTCACTGCCCCTACAAAATGTAGGCACCTCTGATGAACATCGATTCAGGATGAAGTTACATGACAATATGAAATATCTGGATCTGTGCTAAACTATTAATAAATAATACTTTTTGTACATGGCATCTTCTCCACTATGTTTCAAATACAGTGGCATGGAAGGAAAAGGATCTTCAGCTGTATCAGACCCTGTTTTCAGTTGCTTATAACATTATAAAATTTTAACTGTTTAAGCTGAAATTTTCCATACTGGGAGTCTGCCTCAGGCTGAATCCTTTTGGAATGTTTCAGCTAAAATGGTCCAGCTTTTTCTCAGAACAAGATTAGGGAAAGAAAAATTGGGCAGTGTGTGGTGAATTAAGCAGGGAATGGCAAGAAGGGAAAGGACAGTCTCATGGTTCAGACAGTTGAATGCTGTCTTGATCAATTGGTTTCTATCCCTGCCCCTGCCACAGAGTTCCTTTATGATAGTGGACAAGATTCACGTAAACCAGCGTTTTCACTGGTGGCCACTGTGTGTTCTTCATTTTCTCTGTACCCAGCTTAACACCTCTGGGGTCTGATTTGCAGAAGCGCTGAGCACTCACAGTGCAACTGAAGTCAACGGGAACTTTTCTTTGAACATACATAGTGCCATGAAATGCTAAGTAGTCTGAAAAATCAGGTCCTAGGTGTCTCAGAGTGAGCACCCACAATTAGTTGACACCTTCGATAGTTTTTACCTTTAATGTCTGTGCCTCTGTTCTCCATGTGTAAAACAGGGATAATATTACCTCACTGGACAGGGATGTTGTGAAGATGAAGTCATTAACATTTATAAAGGACTGAGTCCCAGATCATCAAGCGTATTTAAGTGCCATAGATACTATGATGAGACACCCATAGAAAAGTCCATGAGGCAATTAATAATTCTGTATTCCATGTAGGATTTGGATGGTATACAGTATATATAGCATAGAGCCACACATTGTACAATGGGGATAAAACACAATATTGAATAGCTACTCATTAAGTGAGCACTATCTATACTGTGCGGTGAATGAGGCAATCCTGTGGAAAAAGTAGTGCTTGATCATATAATTAAGGATTGTATCATAATGCATATGCACAAGAGGGATAATTAATATTGCACAGACAACCTTAATTCTGGCATTTCCTAAAATCTGAGTGCTTGACTTTGCAACCTTAACATTCTTTTTTTAAAATGTTATGTGGCATTTATACTGCTGCAGCTTCACCAACTTTCATGGAGTTACTCCTTTACATTGATAGAACTGAGTGTAGAATCCAGCCCATAACCTTGAATTTGCTTCCTATTCTCTGATTTTCCATTTCAGCCCAATTATAACTAATTGCTAATGTTTGAGGTGTTCCTTCCAAGACAAGATGGAGCATGCTGTCTTGATAGGAGAAGTGCTGACTCAATTTTTTACAACCCTTATAAAAGTTGAAAGTGTATGTGTGGGGGAAATCTCAGCTTTATATTGTGCACAGCTTTGTATTGATGATATTGTCCACATTCATGGGTTTTATCTACATTTAACTGCCTCTACTGCATACTCAGTGAAATAGTGGAACAGCCACTTTAATGACTAATGGCAAGAAAGGGGGGTTCCTAATAAATATCTGGAAATTCCTTGGACTCTTTGTCAAGTGGCTATAGAAACACTATTAGTGCACTCTCTCTCTCTCTATCGGAACAAGGGATTGAGAGAATTTCCACTACCACCCACCTATTCTATAGCTCTGCACATACCTTGGGTTGCCCGGTAGGGGGTGTCTTTTCCCTATCTCCTCCCTCGTGTCTGTGATTTGCTGAACATTACAACACATTCTTTAACTCAAGCTGCAAGGCTGAAATTTTTGTGCTGCTTCTTTAGTAGTTTAACCTCCCCTCTCCCCAGAAAACAAAGGCAGAATAAGTTTTGTTTGAAATGTGGTTCATCCATATTTGGATCTGTTCGGCAATGCTCACACTTACAGTGAACCATCATATTGCTTCAACTCATTGTCACCTGGTTGAGAACACGTTCCTGACTTAGGGGATTTCTATTCCTCTAGTCATATTGACTCCTCTACTCTTACTAATTTCTCCTTTCCTGGAAATTCATCACCTTATCACTCCCATGCCCCCCAGAATAAATAAAAATAAAACTATCACCAACAAAATTTGCAAATCTGTCCCCACTTTTCACCGGATTCATTTTCTTGGATGTTCTATCCCTGTTCCCAATCCACCAGCCATTTGTGTCTGTTACACTGAAAGCCCTCCAGAGCAGGAATTGCCTCTTCATATCTGTTTGTATTTCACTCACCACAATGGAGTTCTGGTCCCAGTGGAGGGTTGCAGCCTCCATAATATCAGTTCTTTTTGATAGAAGAATAGAGGTGTTCAGTACTTTCTGTCCACATATTGCTTTGAAAACTTTTACTAGAATGTGAAGGACACCCATTCATGTATATTATTTGCATCACCTGTTTAATAAGAAAGTTATATTGCATTCTAGATGTCAGACCGTACAGCACAATGCAAAATATTGGGTATAGAAATAGAAAAAAATCCAGGAAAATAAAACTGATTAAACTCTTATGTCTATCCTACGTGGTGGCAATATTTAATGAATAAAAATCAGCAGGACTTGCTGTTAAAAATGTATTCAAAACTATATCTAGAAGAACTAGCTACATATCACAGTGCTTCATAGCAGAACAGAGCAGAGATTAATAAGGCATTTCCAACTATATTTTTTAATATTGGAATAAAAAAAAATCAAAACAATGTTTAAGAAAATTCATTTAAATATTAACTGTTTTCTTTCACTCTTGAATGGGAGACTGGTGGAGGAGTGTCTGAATTACAGCCTGACCTTTGTCACCCAACTAATTAGAATCACGTCCACCCACAGCAACGTAGTATAAAAAACCTGTAGTAAATTAGACCCAGCTAATGAAAAGTGTCTCATTTCATTTCACAGTGCAACAGCTACATGAGTAATTAATATATATTATAACACATAATAAACGTAGGTTAAAATTCATTTTTTGGTTTGAGGCTTAATACGAGGTCTAATGACTGCAGCGTATGATAATTCACCTAGTTTGGGTAAGTAGAATTTAATGTTATCAATTTTATAAATAATTACACACAGGTTCCTAGTTCATAATTGCTTAATAAACAATGTGACAAATATATGCACAGGATCTTCATCAACTCTTCTCTGTGCTTTTAATTAACTGTTGATGGATCTTGCATTTCAAGTTAAAGCTTCCATTTCCACACTAGGGATAGAAGTGTGGTTTGGTGAGGTCTCCACTGCAGTGTTGTCATAATAAATAAAGGTCTTCTGAGGCTTGAAGACTGAGTGTAGTAGAGATGAATTGACCTGGTTCCAATGAAGTAAACAGGACTATTCTGTCTAATAAAGTTAAGCATGTGCATAAGTGTTTGCTGGATCAGAGCTTTAGAGAAGTCAGGATATTTTAGGACAAGGGTGGTGCAACAGTTATGTTACTATCAGTCCACCAACTATATCCTCCTACCTCTAGATATACACTTACAAGACAGGACACTTTGTGGAAAATATCGCTCAATCCCATAATCTTGTAGGACTTTCTTTAGGCTCAAAATTACCTTCCTCCGTCATGAGGTGAATTCTCTGAGCAACAATTATAGCATTCAGTTCTGCAAATCCTTACATGCACACACTTATCTTTACACACTGAATAATCTCCCTGAAATCATTATCACAGTGATAATCCTAATCACAGTGAAATCATAATCACAGTGCACCAAATTAAGGGCAAGCATAAGTATTTGTGTGATTGAGGCCTCAGTTTTTGACTAGGGAGGGAGAAAAGGTAATTGTGGCCCAAACCACAGCTCATGGACAGTAGAGGAAAGAAGGTTGTGCTTCTGGCATTGAGGATTCTCTTACTAGCGATGAGGCACAGATTGGTCAGTGTTTTGGATCCAGATTAAGGACTCAGCACCCACTAACTTCAGTGAGACTTGATGGTATTCAGCACCTTGCAGGATCAAGCCAACAGTGTGCCCATGGTTTATGAGCTAGAGGCAGTACATGGTGCCAGGAGGAAGTAAGCAAATAGAATTAAACTAAATTAAAATGTGGAACTTTGACTATTCCACCCCCACCTCCATGCCAAGTGACCTGACCAAAAAGGATGAGTCTACCATTTTAAAAGATATTTTTGGTATTTACATGTTTTGTTCTGTTCTGTTCTCCTTCCTTGAGTGTTCTGCCTTCCCTAGCTTGATGCAATTCTTTTAACAGGTTTCTCACAAAAGCTTCATGGGCAAAACTCTCAAAAGATTCTTACTGCGTGCCTCAATTTTGGGGTTCTCAACCTGAAGCCTGATTTTCAGAGATGCTGAGCAGTCACATCCCCATTTGAAGTCAACTTGAGCTTCATTTCCTCAGCATCAGGCCCCAAGGGTTTCAAGTTGGGCCCCCGGAAATGGAGACACCCATAATTACCAGTCACCTATGCAAATGGTGCTTCATGTCAGGGAAGATGGGTGCTCTCCAAGGTTGGAAAGCCAAACAAAAAAAAATCCAAAATATCTTGATTAGGACATCTAGCTACCCATTCATCTGCACGACCGCTGTTGCTTCTCTGTCCCTCCCCCTGCTTGTATCTGGTTTAACTAAAAAAGGAAATAACATAGAACTTCTGTTTGCACTGCCCTAGTCTTTGTGCACTGGGTAAGAACAAAATTTTTATTTCATACATCATTTACAACTTGCTGCAGTTATTCCACAATGTCAGTCTACATCCTGTGTCCTAAAGACATAGGGCTGGATTCTGAGCTGGTGTAAATCAACATGACTCCATTGAAGTCATCGGAGCTGCACTGATTTTCAGCAGCTAAGGATCTGGCCAAAAGTCAGTAAGAATGAGAAATGTTTTCCCATTCCCCCCCACCCTCTCTATATTCTTAAGGGCTGCTGCATAGACCCAATGAACATTGATTCTATTCCACTGTACAATGCCAAGCTACCTGAGCTATTGGATACAAACATACAGCTGTGCCAATGCTAACCTCATCTAGAAGCTGAATTCTTTTCATATGTTTTCTGTGTTCTTCTGTATCTCACTGAGATCTTGTCTCCTCAGTCTGTTGCTGTGGAATGGTAATCTCATAATAAGCTCCATCTCTATACATGTCAAACCTAATGGGAAAAGAAAAAGAAAACATTAAAAAGTTAACTACCATTTCTGTGGTTCCTGCTCTGAGAAGTACTTTTTCAAAATGGCGTGTGCCTGCTTTATTGGCATGACTTTCAGTGACCTCAGTGGGGAGGCACGTGTTTAAGTCTCACACACGCTGGTTTGAAAACTTTCCCCTTAGCATATTAGAATCTCAGCAGGTTATTTCTTTGATTGGTGACCGGGAGGCTACCATTATTTCTGCTACTGCTGTTCTCATAGCTGGGACACCAAGAACAAACTGGGAGAAAAAAATCAGTTACACTTCGGTTAGAAAATATTAAATATCTTTGTATGAATTTGTAATTCACTTATAGGTACAGGACACTTTTATCCAGGAGTATCTGGAGATCCTGGGTCTGATTTTGAAAGATAATCTCTAATTTTCTGGGCACAGCTTTACAGCAACAACTAACTGTACCCACAAAATTGCAGGGGAAAATGTTATCTACATAAAAGAGATGGGGCAAGAGATGTGAATATTTTCTTCTCCTTTTCCTTTCCTCTCGTATTCCCATGCCTTAGTGGCATGATCTTACAATGTCAAAAGTAGTCAGTTGGGCACTACAGCAGGAGCCTTGTCATGTGGCTCCACCTGTCCCTGGAATCCTTGTTTCCAAGTATCTTTCTTCTATCCGTTCTTCTGTGGATTCTGTCCCACTTATTCTGGCCAACTCTTACCCATTCATCACTGCTTGGTTCCAACCCTCAACCACTAATCTAACCTTTAGTTGTATTCCTTGTCGGGCACTACGGACCATCTAGTCTGAGCTGTATATGACAGGCCAGAAACACCACCCAGCACCCACAAACTATAAGCAAACAGTTGAAATTAGATCAAAGCATTACAGCCAACAGGAGACTAGACTATCATGTGCCACAGGCAGAGAATAGGAGGGATTGAGGTACACGAATGCTTGGGACTCTGCAATGTAAGGGAAATGAGCTAGTCCATTAGCTAATCTCCTTTTTCCAACCACAGTCACCCTCTGACCCATTTCCTGCACTGCCATAAAAGCTCCTGGAGTATGGAGCTGCTGATGTCATATGGGCTCATGAAACAGTAAAGGCAAGTGCTGGTGTTCCTGGAAGCTATTGCTGGTGGCTTGCTACTCAAAGGGAGTAGCCATTATCAGCTGCCCCGGAAAGTCCTGATGGAGTTCTGCCCCATGTGGCACTGCTGGATGCACATCAGGGGCCACTGGAGACCCACGATAAAATTCAGGCTTTATTAAATGGCATAACTCCTATTCACTTCAATGGGAGCAGGATTTCATCCCCAGTACTCCCATAATCTGAGTCCATGGGGGTGGTTGTAGAGGACCTAGTCATCCCATTCACATCAGTCTCCTGGTGCTCCTGGCAGCTGTGAATATTTGAGAGTTGGTAGGCTGCTGGTGGGTCTCTAGTCCCTTGTGCATTTGTGAGTGCCAGAAGCCCCATAGTTTCACATCAACTTGCATGCATTGGGTATAACACTCAAGATTTGCCCCCACCCATGATGTCCTACAGCTCCTCTGAACTCTCACACATCCAGCTGGGATGCAAATTTTGAGCAGAGTTACCCTTCTACACACCTATTTTCACTGCCTGTGGCACTGGGATTGCCAGCTCTCCTCCCTTGTTTCCTTGCGCTCTGCTCCCCCTGCTGGACAGCAGACAGTAAAACAGAGCCAATGGGTAGTGGAAGAGGTGGTGGTAGCTAGACTAGCTGTTGCAGTACTAATGGGCAGGGCAGAGGAAAAGAACTGGGTAGGACGAAAGGGGAGTAAAACTGTGAAAAAGGGAGCACAATTAGGAGAAAGGATTGATGCCACTGGTGTTCCCAAAAGGCGTTTCTGTCCCTGCCATTGTCACTCAGGGAGCCCATGAAAACTTGACAGCTTTGCTCTTCCCCTCCTCGCCCCCACTGTGTACACTCCCACTTCACTTAGGGGTCCACATTGCAGCAAGAAACAACATTTTTTAAGCTTGGGACAGTGCTATAAGAACAAGGATTTTGGAATATATTGAGCAGAGTTTATCAGCTCAGGAGTCCTTTGCTAAAAGCAATGGGACCTCTTCCTCACTCAGTGTGCTTGTTAAACAAAATGAAAACAAACAAAAATATGATTAACTTGTTAATGGGAAAATTCCCCTTTGAATAGATGCTTATACCTATATTTTTTAAAAGTACAGGAATCAAAGACTCTGGGCTCTTGAGGAGTTGGGAAGCTAAGCCAAAGTAGAGACCACTTTAATGAAAATACAAATGATAACTGCTGGCCAGGAAAGGAAATAAAGGGAAGGAAGATTAAAGTCACACTTGACATTTGCACTACACAGTCACATACAGATTAGAATAATTCACCATCTTCTAACCTATGTGGTTAATTTTTCACATGGTCCTCAGAGAGAAGGTTGTTGCCCTCATATGCTTTCAGAACAGAAGTCCCTCCATACCACCAGACAAAGACAATACTCATATTGAAACTTAATGCTGGACTCTTCTAGCTCTTTGCAAAAAATGGATTAATTAAGCACTCGCGGCAGCTCTGTGAGGTGGATAAGTCACTATTACACCTATTTACAGGTGGCTAAAATGAAGCACAGAAAGGTTATGTGATCTGTGATGCTTTGTTAGTGGCAGAGCTGCGACTATAACTCAGAAATTGTGACACCCTGTCTCTTGGCTTACCCACTAAGCACCGCCCTTCTCTGTATTCTGTGCCAAGTTCTGCTGTCTCACACCAAATGTGTGTTGGCGATGTAGTGGAAAGCAAAAGTTGTCTCCGTGTGTTTAGCTCTGGTGATTGCCTACAGCCTTAGAACACACCAAATGGGTTGGGAGGAGGATTCATGAGAGAAAATCACTTCACAACACAATTTGAAGATTTATTTTCCCCTGCTGTCCTTTTATAATTCCTCGTTATAGTTCAAATCCTTACAATCCCCTCTGCCTTCACATTAGAGCAATTAGACAGATCTGCTGAAAGCTGATCAGATACAATTTGGTGCAATCCTGGGCATTTTTCTCCAGGCAGTTTTTCTTATAGTGTGCTAATATCCAAGCTAGATTTTTCGGGACTGTAAAAAATGGGAGCATGTCACCAGTTTAGTTACAAAAATATTTTGCAATAGCAGTAACTGAGTTAGAAATTAGATTAGAGAGGAAGGATGGTCCAATGCTTTTAGGACAATAGGGTCAAGAGACCTAGGTTCAATGTCCTGCTCCACTCCATTCTTCCTGAATGACCTTGGGCAAGATACTTAGATTCTGTGCCTCACTGTCCTGTCAGAAAAATGAGGATAATCACATTTCCCTACCTCCCAGGGGTGTTGGGAGGATAAATATATGAACGGCTAGGAGGTGTTCAGATAAGGTGGTAATGCGGAGTCATATAAGTACCTAAGGTAGATAGAATGGCATATTTCCCCCTTCCAGTGTCCCTGTTATCAAAGATGAATGGGATCCTCCATCTTTCAGCACTCTACGAACAGTGATAATCAGACATGAGTTAAGGTAAGTCATTTGCTGTCACTTGGGTGAAGCATTGTAAAAAGTGAGGAGGAGAGAGGAAGGAAAATGGCTAACCGGAAAATAAGTCCCTCAAAACTAAGAGCAGAGCTCAATGAGGCCATGTGATGAGCTTAGCTGTCAACAATTTCATAAGAACCAAGCAAAGAAATATGAGAGTGATTAAACAAAAAGCTTCTGTTCATAACAAACACTTGGGCACCAGGTTAATTCTGTGTTTCAGTTCCGCAATCTTTTAGAAAAGTAAAAGGCCCACAGATCTGTATCAGGTGCTGCAAATGGAAAATGCTAACCCTTGCAATTCACAGGCAAACTGCCAAACAGTGTGAGAATTGTTGAACCCGCCCTGTTTAATAGTAACTTTTTTTTTTAAAGTCTGCTGGAGCTTCTGGTCAGATGGAACTAAACTGCTTCTGTACAGTTCCAAATGAAATTATTCCCTTCCAATGGGTAGTCAATGCCTGGTTTATTGCCATTTCACCTGTCTGAGTAGCTGAGAGCCTGGAAACCCGAGCTCCCGACCAGGAAGTTCCTATGTTTATTAAGCTTCCCACGGCAACACATCCTGGGCCTCTCTGGAAGCTGTGGGGACCATAAACTCAATAATGATACCACATCTCCCTTCTGTATTATAACAAAAATAAAACAAATTCATAATATTTAAAAATAAAATTCAAAGATCAGGTCTTTGAGGGAGGCTCATCAGTCTTCCAGACCATGTATTTACTTCTGTTTAATTTTTGCTTGAAGTTTGCTGTTAAGGGGGCTCACTTCATAACAGAAGACTGGCAGGTCCAAGATCTTTTCGTTGTTGTGTTGGGAAATATTGAAGATGGGTCAGATTCCAGAAGGACTTCTCTGGAGGAGTCTCCTTAGGTAGGATCTGGGAGTTCCGAACAGTTCCAAACACTGGTCCTTGATCTCAGTTCAGATAGTGCTTTTGTTCTGTGCCATTCACTAAAGCTTGGTTGCTGCTGAATTTTCTCACTGACCTTATGAATTAGTTAAATTAAAGAAAAAGACTGCTGTGTGCCCTTCTGTAGTTGAAATAAGACTCAGGCATATCAGGGCACAGGCAATTTTTATTTTATAGAAAGAATCTATTTTGGCCTATGTATCTGTCTTTTAGGAGTCACTTACCTGTTACTAATTTCTCCTTTCCTGATCATACAGATTGTGTAGTTTCGGGGGAAATGCTGTTGGGGCATAAGTACAAATATTTCACATGTCAGGATACATATATAAGAGGCTAGTTATAATATGATAGGTGTTGCTGTAGCCTGATCACTTACTTATGGGGCTGCAACATGCACTTGTCACAGAGGACAGGTTCTTTTTCAGGCAGCTACTTAGAGTTAATTGAGAAGATAAAATTTGGTGAAACACCCACACAACCTTTATAGGCTTTATGAATTTATATACAGACAAATGCAATTGAAATGATAGAAAACCAATATATGTAAATGTAAGAACTGAATGGAGACCATTGGAAACAAAGACAGAAGGAAAAGTAAGTGGAGGCTATCAAAAGGGAGGTCCTCATTCAATTTACAGTCTTGGGGACCCAATGAATCTAAGAAAAAGGAAATAAACTGAACATTTTATACCCCAACTTTATGTAACCTTCCAGATATATAGCCATATTGATCAATTTCCATGACTATAACAAGATTAATACCCACCCATTACCATATATGACATTCCAGCTTTCCATAGCTATACTTTTAATCATGAATATTGCTAAACTACATCACACATTTCTTAATAATTCCTATATGTTATTGTGATCTAACTACCTAGTTACTGCTTAGCAACTAAATTGTTAGCCTCCTCACCCCTAAAACTCCCTTCTTACAAAATTCTGAGGTGTACGATACTTCTTGTAGTTACTTGGTTGTCTCTCAAAATGAGAGTGCCGAATTTGTGACCTGCAGTTATCTTCATGTGCCTAACAGCTTTTGGATAGGTACAAGAACAGTGGGTTGATAACTATTGTATAAATATCAACCAGAATATTTTCTGAAGTGTACCATCTGTATTGTTCATACAGCTAGCTGTCAATATATGCACACTGTGGAAACCAAAATATAATTTAAGAAAAAGATGTTGAGGAAGTTTGATATCCTAAATTTTCTTTTATTATAAAACTATTCCAAAACAGATTTCGACACCATAATTTTAATCCATCAAGTTTCTTTGTATCCAAGGTATTGTAGTGCATCTTCTCTGACAAACACACTTAGTTTCTTTAAATGAACAACTTTGTGGATTTTACCAAGTCCAGACATATCTAAGGCTATATCTTCACTACTTGCCAGATTGGCGGGCAGCGATCGATCCAGCAGGGATCAATTTATCGCATCTAGTCTAGATGCGATAAATCAAACCCCGAACACTCTCCCGTCGACTCCTGTACTCCAGCGCTACGAGAGGCGCAGGCAGAGTCAACGGGGGAGTGGCAGCAGTCGACTCACCGCTGTGGAGACACCACGGTAAGTCGATTTAAGTACGTCGACTTCAGCTACATTATTCACGTAGCTGAAGTTGCGTAATTTAGATGGATTCCTCCCTGCAACCCGCAGTGTAGACCAGGGCTAAAGTCACTTGTTAGGGCCAGATCCTGTGACCCACAACACTCCTGTACTCACACTCTATACACTACTGCAATGCAATTATATTTGTACAAAATATGCCTTTGAACTTTAAATATTCATGGTAAATAGGCCTAATGGCCTGTGATGGGATGTTAGATGGGGTGGGATCTGAGTTACTACAGAGAATTCTTTCCTGGGTATCTGGCTGATGAGTCTTGCCCATATGCTCAGGGTTCAGCTGATCGCCATATTTGGGGTCGGGAAGGAATTTTCCTCCAGGGCAGATTGGAAGAGCCCTGGGGGTTTTTCGCCTTTCTCTGTAGCATGGGGCACGGGTAACTTGCTGGAGGATTCTCTGCATCTTGAAGTCTTTAAACCATGATTTGAGGACTTCAGTAGCTCAGACATAGGTGATAGGTTTTTGGCAGGAGTTGGTGGGTGAGATTCTGTGGCCTGCATTGTGCAGGAGGTCAGACTAGATGATCATGATGGTCCCTTCTGACCTTAATATCTGTGAATCTATGAGGCATCAAGTGAAACCTAATAACATGCTGGTTATTAATATCACTGAAAAATGCACATGTTAAACCTTATATATGAAGTTATGAATTCCCTCTGTTTGATGTTATTAGAACATGTTTAAGATAAATCAGCCTAGCCTAGGTAAACCTGATAAACAGGCCTGTCCTATGCAAAGGAATGTGGATTTACCTCAATTTACAATTAGAAGTAAACAAAGCTATTGAGATAAACCACAGGGTGTCATCCTGTTCCTGAATTGGAGAGACAGAATTAACATGGCTCCTGCACTCCAGAGAAACACAGGAGATTGAATCCACAGGAGGCCTTCCTGACTTGTAAGACAGAGGTATTTCTCTGGGGATATAAGAAACACACAGAGAGACTCCATCTTTATCCTTCACTTCAGGAGGTAATGAAACCAAGTGATTTGATCTCTGTAATGTGTCCTGGCCAGGCCGGCCAGTAAAAAGCTGGAAAGGAGAACGTGTAAAAGAAACTAACTTGAACAAGGACCATATCTTGTTAAATTAAGTTTTAGATTTTTAGATGCGTTTTCACTTTTATCTGCTTGTAACCACCTCTAGCTTTCTCTCTCTTACTTGATATCACTTAATCCATTCTCTTTTGTTAATAGCCTTATTTTACTTTTCCTATACACCAATTCAATGCTGTGATTGAAGGGAATGGTGTATTTATCACAGTTAAATTGATGAACTGTGAGGTATTGCATCTTTAACAGAGCAGCGCACTTAAAGTCTTCTGTGAATGCATAGTGGTAGGGGCTGTGCATTGCAGCGATATATCACTAAGCAGCTTAGTGACTCAAGTTCACTGATTGTTACCTGCTAGGTGAGGTTTGGGCTGGGAGAGCCTTGAGGAGTTTGCAGGTGAGGAAGACAGACTGGAGTGGCTGGCTGCAGACACACAGCCTATTCACCAGCAAAAATCACTCTAGCTGAGGCAATGTGGTATCACCAGCAGCGTGTTACAACTTGTTATGGCCAGGTCCTCAGCTGGTGTAAATTGGAGTCGATCTATTGACTTCAGCTGAGGACCTGACCTGGTATCTTTTGTCCACATAGGAACACATGGAAGGGACCACGTGGGGCACTTAATCCAGTCATTTGCTATCAGTGTGCTGATAAATTGTATAGTCAATTGCTTGGCCATGCTTTGGTTCATTATTTCATTATGAAATATACTCAAGAGACCAAATAACCAATGTCAATCAGGTTTATTAATATGGTACGGGGAAAAGGTTCTATACAATCCCAGTCTCTGAAGAGCAGTGTGCGGCGATGTTACATTCACTATACACAGGTGTGCTCCCCAAAGTTACATCCCTAGAGCCATCTGTTTATACTCTACTTGTTTACCAGTGAAAGGTACTGAAGTTAATTAATTACCTTTTACTTGTTTGTCTCTGATAACATGAACCCATGCATTCCAGGTCATGAAACATCCTTATCTTTGTTCTGAGCCCTTGCATTTCAGGTACTAAGGGGCAGGAAAACACCTCCTAGGATTGTGTGACTAACTCCTTTCCTGTTGATTTGAGGAAATAATCATATGTTCTGATACTGACAATTTTCCTATCTGCTCTAGCCAAAGCTTATTTCAGCTAGTGCAAGGTGTTATGGGATACATAACACTCGTGATTTCTATGGCAGTAAGGAGTATGAGACCTCATACAATGGAATGGCAATCATTTGGATTATTTTTAAGCAGATTATTCTATACTATCACATTTCCAAATGAATGTTCATAGCCTGCTGAAATATCAAGGGCCTGGTCCAAAGTCATTGAGTCAATGGGTTTTGGATTAGGCCCCAAAATTGCAACATGCATTTCAAAATGTAGAATTCTTTTGACTAATCTGTTTTAAGAAAAGACTTGAAAGATTTTTTGTTGTTTTTAGTTGTCAAGTTAAACCATGTCTGAATGCTGACCTGTTGCCAGACTTACCACATCTATTTGTCTGCTCAGTTTCACTTTCCTCATATATTGGTATTGTCCTATTCAGTTTGCTCACCTTCTTCATGGTTTTACATTACTTTGATGTGAATTTTACATGCCCCTGCTTTGCACATTGTCATAAATATAAAGGGAAGGGTAAACCCCTTTGAAATCCCTCCTGGCCAGGGGAAAGCTCCTCTCACCTGTAAAGGGTTAAGAAGCTAAAGGTAACCTCGCTGGCACCTGACCAAAATGACCAATGAGGAGACAAGATACTTTCAAAAGCTGGGAGGAGGGAGAGAAACAAAGGGTCTGGGTCTGTCTGTAGTCGTCTTGGCCGGGGACAGAACAGGAATGGAGTCTTAGAACTTTTAGTAAGTAATCTAGCTAGGTATGTGTTAGATTATGATTTCTTTAAATGGCTGAGAAAAGAATTGTGCTGAATAGAATAACTATTTCTGTCTGTGTATCTTTTTTGTAACTTAAGGTTTTGCCTAGAGGAGTTCTCTATGTTTTTGAATCTAATTACCCTGTAAGATGTCTACCATCCTGATTTTACAGGGGGGATTTCTTTATTTCTATTTACTTCTATTTTTTATTAAAAGTCTTCTTGTAAAACACTGAATGCTTTTTCATTGTTCTCAGATCCAAGGGTTTGGGTCTGTGGTCACCTATGCAAATTGGTGAGGCTTTTTATCCAACATTTCCCAGGAAAGGGGGGGTGCAAGTGTTGGGAGGATTGTTCATTGTTCTTAAGATCCAAGGGTCTGGGTCTGTAGTCACCTAGGCAAATTGGTGAGGCTTTTTACCAAACCTTGTCCAGGAAGTGGGGTGCAAGGTTTTGGGAAGTATTTTGGGGGGAAGGACGCGTCCAAACAGCTCTTCCCCAGTAACCAGTATTAGTTTGGTGGTGGTAGCGGCCAGTCCAAGGATAACAGATGTAATATTTTGTACCTTGGGGAAGTTTTGACCTAAGCTGGTAAAGATAAGCTTAGGAGGTTTTTCATGCAGGTCCCCACATCTGTACCCTAGAGTTCAGAGTGGGGGAGGAACCGTGACACACATAAATGAAAAGGCTAGGCTCAGGACCCAGACTGTAGACTGATAAATAATCCAACAGTACATCTGCATGGTTCTGCCTATCAGAAAGAACGCTGACATCGATTTATTTTGTTACTCTCACTGTCCCTAGTGTTTCACTGACTTGATATTTTCTTTTCTTAACTTGAGTTGTTCAGACAGGGGGACATGTACAAATACTTTCCATATTGCTTTTACTAATTTCAGGCAATCATTCATAAGTGTTCCATAGTAAATTTCTTAGAAAAATATTTGCTCCTGCTTCCCCCTACCACCCAAATCTCTTGTTCAGGCCACTGGAGCAGCCACTGCTGGGAGGAACATGGGTGAGTTGGGATGGAGCAGCAGAGTTTGGCAGCCTTTCTTGTGGGCCACAAACAGATGTTATAAATGGAAGGATGGATCAGTCACCAGGGATTGGATGTGGGGTTAAAGCCAGAGGCAAGCAAACACTGCGGTATTGTCTCTGGGTTGAGTTCCTTCTCTTCTTTCCTCACCTGAGACTTG
Organism: Lepidochelys olivacea; assembly: GCF_965140295.1. Taxonomy (NCBI): domain Eukaryota; kingdom Metazoa; phylum Chordata; order Testudines; family Cheloniidae; genus Lepidochelys; species Lepidochelys olivacea. The sequence continues at coordinate 60,799,777 of NC_140418.1, read as the reverse complement.
AACAGATTGCCTATTGTGTGCAGTGCCTGTTCTAGACCAGCCTTAAGGAAAGGAGTGAGAAGAAGAGTAGAGATGCAAGGAAGGAGAAATTAGAGATTTTGGTTGAGTAAGACAAAATGAGGGAGATACCCAGGAGGTGCAGAGGACTCACTTTAAATTGGTGCTTACGGACGCATCCAAATGTTGCTACTTCTCTGCACCTTGTTACACTTCAATAGAAGTTGTATGTATAAGTAGTGGACCTAATCAATTTTAATGGTTTCACAATCACTCCAGCTCCTGACAAAATTAATACTGATCCCATACAAGAAAGATGGTGAAGACTGCTGGAGCCTTTTCAATCATGTTCCCTTCTTTTGTATTGAGACTTTTTTCTCAAATCCTAATAATACTGTCTGCTGTCAGATCAGCAATCTCCTGTTATTAAGTACTGGTGGATCATCTAATCAAAAAGAAATATCTTAATCCTGGGTGGTGAAGACTGATTGTAATTAGTTATTGGCTGCTGTTCATGCTTAATAAATTTGGGCTGTAAAGATCACAAGTCTCACCCATATACTGTATGTATATTTTAAGTTCTGAGCATTTGATAATGAGCATCATGCATGCTGTCTAACTTTTTGAAGCATAACTGCAGGAAAACAGAATTATCCTGGTAATTTTCTTTAGCAAGAAGGGGAATGATATTCCAAATTTTGTGTGTGTGTTTGTCTTTAAAGAAGATCCCATGACAGAAGCTGAGATTTAAATAGGAAATTTAAAACACAAAGAGCTCAAGCACTCAGAGAAAGCTGTGGTCCACAGGTAGCAAAAGAAATAACATCGCTGGGTCAAATTCTGTCCACTTACATTGATTTTCTTTCTTTTAATTAAAAATTACATTGCTTTGCCATAGCAGTAAGTGGGATCAGAAGGAACTGATGTGAACATGGCAGGTGAATAAGACACAGCACATACTTGGCATGGTTTAAGTTCAGGACTTAGGTTTCTTTAACCACTTAAGCACAAATAATTGTAAAAGGTTAAACATAGAACTGGTAAAAAAAAATTGCCTCAACAGTTTTCCTTCAGAAAATGTAGTTTAGTCTAAGTCAAAATGTTTTTCAAGAATCAGTTTTAATTAGTTACCCCAACATCCTACTCCAGTGTGGTATGCATCATTGGCTGTATAGTCCCCATCTTACATGGGGAGGCTAACCTTAGCTCCTGCTTTTAATCCAATCCCATAGGCTTAGATATCCCAGTCCATCCTTGACTAGTGCAAGAGCTCAGCATCCTGACAAAGTGGAATTCAATCTATACAAAAACCCGCTCCTGCATACCACAGTAGGTCCTTAACAAAGACTACCCTCTCCTATACTACTGTTTGGTGACTGTAGGCTGGATCCTGTTACCACAGCAATTCTATACTGGATGCCTACCCCAAAAAGTTGTAATAAATATAATATTCCAAAATGCCACTTGAATAATTCCCACATGTATTGGAAAAGATTTTCATGCCAATTTGAAGTGTGAGAAAAATTCCTCCTGACCTCATCAGGTGTTCAGTGACTAATCACAGCATGCCAAGAGACTTAGCACAGGTAATCCAGCACCAGCTACAGTTAACAAGTCACACTCCCTCCCACTCCATCTCTCCTCACCCAGCTCCATGAGGATAACAGGAATGCAGAGGGAGAGGGGTCCCTCCTCCTGACCTTAAGGATTCCAGAGGTCTGTATTCCCCAGCTGGCCGATCGAACCCCCATCCCAGTGAAAAGAGGTGGATAACAGAAGGAAGTGGTAAGTGCATTGTCTGGAGATTTGATGTGAATGTACACTGTACACACTTTGGTTTCAAATATTGACGTGCAACAAAAGAACTAAATAAAATGAATCCTTTCTTGTAAGAGCATAGAATGGACAACAATAATGATGGGCAAACCTCCCAGGGATAGATAGTATAATTTAGATTTAAAAAAGAAATCAAGCATTGGGACGTTCATCTGAGCCATGCCCATGTCTACTGAGTCTTCAAAAGCAGGATGGAAACACTCAATAACAGGTTTTTTGTGAAATTTCCACTGCTTCAGTTTCCTGACCTGGTAACTACCTGGAAATTGGAAGTGGAAGAAAAGTTCCAAATATCCAAACATTTGAAAATTTGATGCTCACATGAATTCATTCTGGAGGTGCCAGCTGGTTACACTTTAAAGATTTAAACTACAGATTGGGTGCAGATTTATTGAACTCATCTGTTGGGTAATTCTGTATAGCACTGTAAAGGGATCAGAATGAGACTGTTCTGATAATTGAATTTGAAAGGGACCTCTCCAGGAAAATAAGGAGCCCATAATAAATACATTGACCTTTTTGTCCACTTTGCAGACATTGTGAGTTATGTGACTTTAATATTAGCAATGACAGTTGATTGTTCAAGTGTCTGGGAGTGTGTTTTCTTATTTGGGTCATAAGGAGTAGGTGTTAATAATGATTGATAAATCTGGATTAAAAGCCAGTAAACAATATACATAAACTATGTGTTTGTATGACAGTTCCTTTAATCAATACCACTCTTTATCCTATAAAAGCATTTATTACATTACTCCAACTTCCAAGAATGTGCTGGAAAACCATTGTAAAGCAAGTCTAGCCTTTGGTAATAGAACCTAATTTGAATATATGATGCTTCATAGACTCATTAAATATTCCCATTAATGACTTCTAAATAATAGTTACATCAAAATATAAGAGACAAACAATTACAGTCTGCTTTTTAATCATCCTACTAATTCTAATATAAACTGACAAGGCATTTACTTATAAATTGCTTATTTTAAATGGTCACTGACAATTTCAGAGAACTGCTTTTAAACCCATGAAAAGTGAATGGGAGATGAAAAACAGGTCATCACTTTGACTGAAATTTGAAATGAATCACTGGTATTCACTATCCACATCTCACCAAAAAATGGTTCATTTTGTTCCTGATAATCTGCTTGCTCCACTTAGACTTTTGAGATAGACTTATTTCAATTTTATATCTTCCAGCCCTATTTAGGGCATAATCAAAAGGGAGATTCAATTGTGCAGACCATCTGAAAGCACATGGTAAAATTAACTTGAAGGTCTATAAGTAAGATCCACCTGTAAAATATTGCATTCTTTGCAAGAAAAAAATTCTAATTGTACCAAGTATTCTGTTTATCGTATTTAGGCTGCTAATTTTGTTTAATGGTACTAGAAAAAGTAGCTTGCATGACTCAGAGAGAGTAGACTGTGTTATGTGGCTGCTTGTTCAAGGTAACCATCAGTGCCAGGTGCATATTAAATGTACATGAGTATGTTCATTAATTTTATTACCTCTGGCATAGATTAGATTAATTGAATTCTACCACATGTCGATTGTATTAAAGCAGATGAAGAAGGCTTTTTAAGTTACTCATGTGACTTGGAACAGTCATACAAATAACAGATTATAGCACCACCCGCTAGCACCATTATAGCTAAGGGTCTGTCATCATTCCTATAATACAACACCCTAACATACTCATAAAAATTCAGGGCTGAAATTTGGCAGATGAGGAATTATTTAATTTTTAACTGATATACTCTTTTTAAGGATATATGTATAACAGCGATAGCCGTTTTCTATACTATTTTTGAACACACTCAATGTATTTCATGAAAATTTAAATGTTGCATTTTTCTATAAAAGGCATCTCTCCCTTATAAATATACATGTTTTTTAGCTCACCAGTGAAATGCAGCTATCTTGAGTAACTGTTTAGCACTGCACCATAAACAGCAAAACACTACAGGATGATAGGATATGAAGGATGTTTTACCCAATTGAAACTGCAGGGGGAATTTAGGTTGACAGAATGTACTTACTTGATTTGGAATTTAACCCGGGATACTAAGTTTAACCTACCTAATCTTACTAACAGCAGTTTGGGGCTGCTGTAAACTCCAACCTGCTGGTGTCCACCTGTAAAGGAATATCCACTAGCTGGGTACTGTCACAGAGCAGGGTGCTCTGGACCCATTTACCCCCTATCCCTTGCCCTAATTTATCCTCTGCCAGGAAGATGGTGGTTTAGGGTCCAACTATGCTAGTTTCATATCCATACAAGTTGAGGCAGTTTCCATTTATTTGTAGCATTTCAGTGGTGCAAAAGGAGCAGATTGGGCCAAAGGATGTAACCCAATATTGCTGGCTGTAAACTAAAAATAAATAATAATATTTAAAAGAAATTAAAATTCAGGAATGTTGGTTAATATTGAAACTCCATTATTAACTCATTCTGTGCAGTCAGATTGTAGGTTATGTGTCCTTGACCAGGGCTCCTCTGAACCATAGTTGATATTTCTTTCTATAATTTATTGAAGTAATGTTTAAAGTACAATAAGGTGATTTAAAGACAGTATTAAATCTGTCTTCAGTCTGAATTCCCTAGCACAAAATTTTGACAGAATGTATGTGCATGAATAATGTTTGACATGGATTCATACTTAATCATGAACTAATCTATGCCTTTTTAGGGATTACACCAATATAAATCCCTGTATTTTCCCCTTCCCCTGGCGCACACAGCTCAAGGCAATGTGAATTGGAAATGTACTGATATGTCTCACTAGAAAAGCTAAAGAGAACATAAAGGCACTTCAGAAACGGCAGCAACTCTTTATAGATAATTTCTATAATAAAATGATCCATTTTCTATACATTTAATGCTTTGGCTGCAGCAGGTGTTCTGAGTGCTGTAGTTTTCCTTGGCTTTTACCTTCTGTCATTAAGTTCTTATGGTTTTAATTCTATGCAGTTAATTATATTTAAAAAATGTAAATCAGACTAACTAATTTAGCAAATTAAGTATGTTATGCTGCGGCTGTCACCATGCCTCCTGTGTTTTCTTAATCATGTGTTCATAGCCTTAATATCTGATTATCGGTATTTTTACTGCTGCTATCAAGTGACTGTGTTTTCATATTAAAACAAAGTCAAGTTATTTAATATGTTATAGGCCAGACTGTGCAGTCCTTACTCAGGTAAATCCTATTAAAGCTAGACTAAGGTTTGCAGGATTTGAATCAAATATATAATAAAATAATAAAACATAATAAATGATTGATTAATTATTAAATTGTGTTCCGCACTGCTTTAGAAAAAGTGATGAACACCTGAGTGGCAGAAGTGCTAAAGCCAGCAACTCTGAAAATCAGGTCTCCTCTTCTTGGGTGCCTCAATATAGATTTGCTGTTGATGTCTAACTTCAAGCAACCAGGTATGGAAATTATGGTCTGCCTAATCCACTTTGTATAAACTTCCTCTTATATGAAATTAGGATAATATTTAACTGTGCTGTAGAAGTGTTGTGAAGATTAATCAGGTGTAGAACATTTTGCAAGTGTTATTAATTATCTAAGAGTACATTATTAGTAATGGGCTAAATCCTGGGCAGTGTGAAGCAGCCATCACAACTCCAATGAAAATCAGTGGAAACTGTGGGCATTCAGCATCTCCTACAGTTTGCTTTGTTGTTAATTACTGAATGGAACTACTCGTGTGTGTGCGCGTATGTATTTAAAATCTTTGAATGACAGCAACTGTACAGTGCTTTATGGAATTAATATTTACAGTGGACTCAGTTAAAAATGGACAATTAGGGGGGCTGTGGGTGCACAGCATCTCTGAAAATCACTCTTATCTCGTTCCCTAAAATTGACTTATGGGCCTAATATTTGGCAGCCAATTTCGAAAATTTTGCCATAAAACTGCTCAATGAACCAGTGCAACAGCCATGGTTATGACTTAATAGATATTATTTTCCCAGGCCTGTGCTCATTCCATAACGAAAACAAAAAAACCAAAACCCCTGAAATCAAATAAAGCTTCTTTTGGCCAGATTTTGACCCCCTTACTCACACTCGTGGACATTAAACATGTGGTCTCAAGTCAATCAGACCACTCACATAAGTGATTATCAAACATGAGTTTACCAATATCTGGATCTTGGTTATTATTACTGTAACCCTTCTGCCCGTCAGAGTTGGCAGCAACAAGGGCCGGGTTCAATATCTAGGGGATCCATTCCAATAACACAATGCAAACCAGCTCGAGCCCCCACCCAGTGACCTGGGACAAATATATACCACCCCACTGGGCACCTCCAAGAGGCAATACTTCTCCTCTCGCAAGCACATAGTCTGAGTATAGCAAAAAGCCTTTTAATAACAGAGAGAAACAATGTGGCATTATGTTGGGGAAACACCACCAACAGGATTCATAACACAACCCATGAGCAAAAAAAACCCCACCCCAAGCAAATTGGGGCATGCCCCTTTCCCTTTGGTTCTTGGTTCAGCAATGCCAAATCATCCAAAGTCCCAAAAGTCCAATGACCCAAAAGTCTCTGTCCCTTGTCAGGGCAGCCCCAGAGTTCGAAAGTTTATCTGCGGAGCTTTACCTCCCAACCTGGGTGGAGATGGGACAGGGGTAAGTGGCACCTTACATGATCTGAAGCTGACCGCCCCATAGCTCCATAGCAGCGCTCCACTCCGCCAGCCTCCCCACGAACTCTTTCGCTCAGCTCCACTCCGTGTCCCACCAGCAGCTCCCACCGTCCCATGAACTGCTCCACCAGCCGGTCCACAAACTGCTCCGCGTCCCACCAGCAGCTCCTGCCATCCTACGAACTGCTCCACCAGCCTGTCCACAAGGCACTCCAGCCATCCCGCCAACTGCTCCACAATATGTCTTCAGGCTCCCCCACTACTTAACACAACGCTCAGTGATTTCAGTTCTTAGGTGAATTCAGCTTGTAGTAGGGAAGCCTCAGTGCTGGTGCACTGTCAGCCCAAAGTGAGCTCAGCAGCCTGCAACTAGACTTCTAATGACATCAAAATTAGCTGATATTCCACAATGGAGAGAGGAGGAAGCGCAATTAGCATGTAAGGCCCTCATCGTGGGGCCCATGCCACCAAGTATTAATACTTGTCCCCAGCCTCTCTCCATTCACAGAGTTTTGGAACTCATGACCCCTGCCTAGCAAGTGCTACTTAGTTGATGGTGAGTCCCTCCATCATAACAAAAGGCCAAGTACAGTTCCAAGCACAGTTCCCATAATCAGGGTAATAACAATTTATTCTTCCTGCCCCAATAACAGAGACACTGGGGATCCCACAGCAGCCAAAGTGACCATTTGGGCAGCTATGGCCTCATTCTAGGCGGGGTGGGTGTGCCTATGCAAATGAGATTGGCCCCTGAAGTTCTTTTCCACAACTTGCCACACCTCACCACCAGATGTCAGGGTGGAGCTCATCCTGACACTGCTTACACTATCAAACATTACAAAATACCTCATTTATTATTTCAGGTTGCCATTTTTCCTACTCCAGACTTCTGTTGTCCATTTGACAACACCACATCAGTGCTTAGTTCACCCACCTGCACCCTTTCCACATCCATTTCTTGCCCTTCTCCCCCAGAGAAAGCCTCTCTCATTTGTTTCATTTTACTTTTTACACTGGGAATAGAGTGTAATTATTGTTTTGATTCAGTTGGTTTATCAAGAAGTAAGTGTAGGTGGAGAATACTGAACGTCATGTGAAGTGCTGCTTGGAGACATTGCTGAGAGGTGCAGGCAAAGAGTAGTTTCATAATCACTTCTTTCTTCTTTTTCCGGGAATGCCAAGCTAAGTCCCAGCGGCACATGGGGTAGCGAGGCAGCAGATGTACATAGCCTAAATACCATTCTTTTTTAAGATGATTACATTTTAAGATTAGACTGAAATTACATTACAGTATGTGTATGTTTGTTTTCTAAATAGTAGTTGCACAACTAGAGTTAGAAGAGAAAGTGAGAGCACCCTGAAAGAAAGCATACTTATTCTTTTGGTACTTGAACTGATTAATTCTGTGTTTAATTTGACCCAACAGCTGTTCGTGGGGCTGTGTACACATATTTTGTGATGTTTTTCAATGAGCAAAAATAGGTCAGCCCATTACATGCAGCTAAGATATTGCAACAGAACAACCCACGGTGTATAGCCATGATAAGTTACTGGCCATTCAGAAGACAGAATTTCCCAAAAGCAGGAAGAACTTTAGACTCTGAATGTAGGTCCTTTAGATGTCTATGATGTGCACTCACCACTACTTACATCTCTATTTCACATTGTTCATGGGCACAAATAACTGCAGGTGCATCTTTGTGCCTCCAGTTACCTGTGTCTGCAAAATTTTATGTGCAATAATAGAAGCTCAGTTAAAACTAGGCTCAACATTTTAGACTAAATATTTAGCTATTTTCTTTTTATTGATGAAAGTGAAAATCCAGACATAGAACTTTATATCATTCAGCAATACTTTGGCCCTGTCATCTATTTCACTGTGTGACTTATGGAACTTGAGTCTTCACCATTATACATGGAAAGAGGAGCTCCAGGTCTGGACTGCTAAATTTTATTCAAAGCCAATATAACTTTTTTCTTCACAAAAAGATGCATACAGGAAAGAAGAGGGTAGATGTGCACAATGAAGATAAGTCCTGAGTGTTATTTGATTTTTAAAATATTATTGTTATGCCAGCTGTGTATCTACTTTTTAAAACTCCACATGCTAATCTTTTGTGTTAACTGCAAATAAAGATTCTTGCAGAAGAAACTGTGATTCGGGGTTAGCATAAGGATTCAAGAGATCTTAAAAGCGTTAAAGGCCACATGATGGCCTATTAAAATGATGACGTCCAGTGGTTACTCTTTCTAATGTGAATTCTCAAGGCTGCAGCTCTTAATGCATTTCTTTAGATCTGTGGAAATGTACGTGTCTGAACAGATTCTTATTCACAGTATTCAGACAAGTGGGATCCTTGGTACATTGTCATGCAGTGTACTGTTTTGTTTCCAGTGGGAAATTAATAAATTAATTAGAGATTATGGAGGGGAATGTTTTATTAGCTAAATGCAAACTTCAAAAACTTGGCTGAAATCCTGCTTACCTTACTCAGTGGGACTATTCCCACAAGTAAAGGGAACAAGATCTGACACTGTGTCTCTGAGTATCACAATTCAGTCCCCGCTTCCCCTTAGCTCCAGGGCAGAAGTAAGCTGTGCTCGCCCTTTACCTTTTACAGTTTATATTCTGCTATATACTACCTTGGCTGCAGTTGCTGGTGCTTTGGAAGAGGGGGAATGGATCAAGAATCTGCCCATTCCCTATGTTTGCTTATCCAATGCAAGTAGTGATCAAGTAACAGTTGTGTCCTCTCCCCCATACTACTACCTGTGACACAAATAGTTCATGTACCAGAGTAAGGGAGCTCCTTATTCCCCTGTGCTGGAGGGGACCGGGGGATGGAGCAACAGATTCCATACCCTGTAGAGAGATTAGGTTTAACTGGGTTTATATGAGCAATGTAGCTAACCCTCTGCACTTCTGTTGTCCTCTTGAGTCCTATATGGGTGCAGACTAGGGTCTCACATTTCCATTGGGATTCTACCTACAGAGGGTATGATTAAGCCCCATGTGATATGCATTAGAAGACAAGTTTAAGCCAGAAAATCACTGAGTTATTTGTACAGTGGTTACTTTTTCAGATAATAAAAAGACAAAACTCAGTTTTCTCCTGTCAAAATTTTTGTCTTAGAGCATAAATTAGGAGCTCAGTTTTCCAATTTTAAGTTACCAGTTTGTACTTCCTCATGTGAAACACCCGGAGTTAATAAGAATGCTCAGCTGCAGGCATGCACCCAGATAAAGCACACAATCCTAAGGAAGGCATTCTCTTCTCTTAATTGCAGGTGAGGAAAGTGATGTTGTAACATGCTAAAGAGCCATTCTTTCTAGAAAATATTTATGTGAGTGTTAGTGAGAGGAAAGTTCCTTACATGATTCCCTTCTCTTATATACCCGTGCAGTGGACAACAGAATCTGACCCTGTATAGGATAGACTATTCCAGGTGAGATGTATGCTTGTAAATTAAACCAAATGCATCCCTTATTGTAGGCACCTTGGGAAAATTCTTTGAATGTCCCAGTATGAAAGCACTCCCCAATATAACCCTCATTAAGCATCCATCTTCTCAGGACACTCATTTCCTAAATAATTAAGAAATCAACTCCTTCAAATAACTACTGGTACAGGATAAGGTTATAAAGTACTTTCTGAAAACACTGCAGTTTGTGAGGGTGTAACAAAGTAAAATAAGATGCCTGCCCTACTAGATGGATGATATAATTAAAATGGAAAAGTTAAATATACTGTACAAAATATGCACTTGAATGAAATATTTAATTTTTTTTTGCTCTTACAAACAGTTTTTCCCCATTAAGTCACAGATGTGTAAATTACATCTAAAATAGCTGTAATAAAAAAGAGTGCTTAAAGGAATTCCAGCTCCTCTCTTCTGTTTCTGATATTCAAGCCTGAGCAAAAAATAAAGTACAATAAGGGACTGAGTGTTTCCTAAGAACCTAGCCTCATAGTAAGGGGTGGCATGCTGCTTTGCTGCCCCAACCACATGCTATGAAGAGAACTGATGCCAGGGATCCACAATCTTCTCCCTGCTCCCCTCTTGTTCCAAGGCATGAGTAAATTGCTGCTGGCCTAGAGCAGCAGAAAATTACTGCACCCATCACCCCACTTCAGCTCACCTAAACTGGTTCAAGGGCTCTACCCATTTCCGTAGTTCCTCCCACCCACTCACTTCCACTTTTGCAGGGAGGGAAGTAAGCAGGTGGGCAGCATCCATTAGTCTTGCTCACACAGACTTGAAGTCCAGGTAGCCCATGCAGGGAGCAAGGTGGAGGGTTTACACCTCATTTTGAGTCTTCCATGGGTTCACATTTGGGTCAGAATCTGGGCTTAATAAAAGCTTCTGCTATCCTCTACTTTGCTGCTATGCCTGTTTCTCTTGGGTATGGCAAGGTTTAAATTTGCTGGTGGCTCAGTGCCATGGCCTTTCAGCTTCTTGGTTTCATAGTACAGTATACACATGAGAAAAAGTTTGAATTTCAGCCCAATAGCTCACAGCAGCCAAGGAACTGATTTATCCTTCATCTCAACGTTTTAGGTATCCATCTATTCCACTGAAATCCTTCCCTGGGCAAAACCAAAATGACTGCACAGGATAAAACCAACACTGGAATGAATGTCACATTGCTGTTTCCTGTGTCACTTACAGGAAATATGTCTTCAGCATTCTTCTACTTAGGTACTAAAAATTATTCATTTGTGATACAATTAAAGAATGATCAGACACAAAATATGAATTTGCCAAAAGCACCTGGACTATGTTTGCCAACAGCACTTCAGCATCATGTGCTTCCAAATTGCCCCAGCTTGTTTGAAGTGACACAAATGATTCTATGATTGATTAATCCCAATTTTATGTAGACTATCCTAACATGCAAATGTTCTATAACTAAACCTTATACACGTGTGTTGTCCACTGACTTCAATGAGACTACTCACATGAGTAAGGATTACATATGTCAGTGAGTTTTGTAGGGCCAGTCTCCTCATTAAGGGATATATTCAATCTTCAAACTTTCCCAGCAAAAATCCTGTTTATATGAATAATGTCTCTGTTTGTTCTCTGATGGCAGAATAGACCATGTGACTATTATATTATAGATAATGTGTACTTTCTTTCACTAGCTGTATTCTGTTTATTGTGATATTGTAGCAGCCTAATGATATACTTGTCATTCCTTAAAAATTTCACATTATTCATTTGATCATGGAAAAAAATGAAGATGCCTTTCTCCCCTGAAACATTAATGCCTGATGCGTTAACTTCTTCTTAATATAATCTTGTTTGCATATATAAAACTGAAGGGTTCAATGATATCCAGCTGTCAAATGCAATTCCCCACCCCTATCTAGTGAGTTATAACTTGCTCTTGGCTGTTAGGCACAGAATAGTACTGAAAATATTGGGCCACTGGAAAAAAACTATGAAGAAAAATGGTGATCATAAAACAAATATCTAAATTAAATAACTGCACAGTGACTGTACTTGCGAATGTCTCTTCTTTGGTGATTCAGAAGCATTGATCTGAGCACTACAAAGTATCTCCCTCCTTGAATGTTAGCAAATCTCTAATTAAATTAATTCTCAGCTTCCTTGTAGTATTAGTTTGGAAGGCTTGGTTGGTTGGTTTTGATTTGTAAAGCGACCTTCTTCACTTGGCAGATTTCCTTCCACTCTAACAGAACATCCAGCTTCCAATGTGGATTGCTTTTACCCTGCTGTTCTGTACAACACAATGGCAGGGGCAGAGCCAAGACGCTCAAAAGTTCTGGAATACTGGAAACTACAGCTAAAGTTCTTAGAGTTTTAGTAAAACTGTTACTAGGTACAGAGATTGAAATAAAGTTTATTCTAAAATGATGCACAGTACCAGCCTGTCTGCTTACAGGGGAAGGGATGGTGATTTTCTTTTAATCAAATTCCATTAATTCAAATTCAGAGTTTGCAGAATTGTTCATAAAATAGTACTTTGTGTTAGGTTATATAGCAAACCTTTATTTGAAGATCTCAAATCGCATTATACACATTAATTAATTAGATGATCAGCTCTTTTGGGCTGGGATTGTGTCTTCCTATCTGTCTGTACAGTGCCTGGTAAATGGGGAATTTATCTTAACAAAGAATAATACATTATATTGCACAACCCTCACACTCTTGTGTGGTAGGCGAGCATTATTATGACATTTTATTAGAGGGAAAACTGATACTCAAAGCTAAGAGAGTTGCAGCTGGCCACAGAGCCAACTAGTGGCTGAGCCGGACACAAGATGTAGGAGTCCTAATTCCCAGTCTCCTGCTCTAATCACTAGATAACTGCCTCCCAAAATAATGGTGTTGCTTTCTGTAAAATTGGGCATACTCCATCTCCAACTGTTTTTGGTGAATGAAAATGTTGTAGGTTTACCATGCATTTAATAAGATGGTACACAGCAAACTTTTATTTTTTTTCTCTCCTCATTTTTGTGAAACTGGTGAAAAGAAAAATCATGGTGTGTCCGTGAGATTTTTCAACAGGTGTATTAGTGACAAATGTGAATTTGATGCATAGGAAAAAAAAATTACTCCTTTGCAGCTTCAGGACACAGAAGACATATCAAAATGAAGGTAAATACGATAAATGAGAATAAAGACAAAGGCGCCAATCCAACTCCTACTGAAGCCAATGGAAACAGTTTCATTGGCTGCAATGGGAACTGAATCAGCCCCAAAGTAATTTGAATTCCTGGGTGTGGCACTTTAATTCTATTAGATATTTGAATGTAGTTTGAGAATCGGACGTTAATGTAAGATTAGTTCCATGTGCTCCCCTCCATTACACAATTTGAATGGAAGCAAATGGACAGAAGTCATGTGGGCAAAGGCCTGGAAGACTAGGCAAAGAGAAAATACATCGGTGTATCATATGACCCTTTCAGAAATAGTGAGTGAACAAAGCTGAGATTTGAGAAGGGATGGGGAGGGGAATCAGGAAACACCTTCCATTTTATAAATTAGCATAAATTACACCATCTCCCCTACAGAAGTTAATGCTGCTCTGAGATGTATTAACTCTCCCTAGGCAACCTCTGATCCCACCTATCAGCAATGGAGTAACTTGGAAAATACACTGAATAAATGGCAAAATTCACTGAATAAATCATTCACCATGAAGACTTTGCCCAACTTTAATTATCATTTTATTTGTCACCCAGAAATATGTTGGGTGCTTTACAGGGGGCAGGAAAGACACAGTCCTTCCCTGAAGAGCTAACAATCTAGTGCCCAGCCAGCTCCAGTTAAACACCTCACAAGATCCCCATTTTCTTCAGCTGAAGTTGGATCAGCCCTAAATACAGACCTGACATTAGTTAGGAAATAGAAGTTGGGATTATGTGGTTACTCATCTGACGCCTGTGCCTTTTGAGATGAGTGGAGCTGGAATAATCCCTTCTAGCATGCACTTACCTTGATGGGTCTGTTATTTATTTTATTTTATTGTTTAAACTCTCTTTGTGCAAACAACATGGATGAATTGCATTAATAGGAGGGATTTGAAGTAGGAGAGGGTGGTAGCTTAGCAAACAGGTTTGGGGGCCCTAATTATCTCTGTCGAGGTAACACCAATATGTTGTTGCATATCACTGTTTAAAAGCTGCAACTTCACAAACGCAAGGCTCCCTAATAGCTTACTGGCTCCCTTTCCTAACTCCAGCCATTTACCCCCTTTGTATAGTTTAAACAACAATAAATGCATCTACACTACATTGACACAGCAATTCAAAACTCTATGACCTTGGAATAAATTGCCTCAGATGAGGCACAGGTACTTTGTAAGAAAATTGTCTTTGCCTGCAACAAAAGTGACTGTTGTATTAATTTTACGTAGTAGCTTTTGTATGAATGACTGTGCTATAACCACAACGGATGGCTATACTTAAGGGTTTAAAATTGAAATATTAACCCCATTAATATAAAAGGGTCACAGGAGGTGAATCAATACACTCACCTTTGACATTTGTGTTTTTGTTTTATTGTTGGGCGCGTTTTCTCTTGTGATTTGTTTTTACTTTGATGAGCAATGAAGCAGTGGTATTAGAGCCACACTATTTATTTCACTCCTCGGCAAGGTATAGGTAGCCATCGCATTTCATACTTTGGATGCATCTCTGTTCTCACCAGGGGGAAATTACTACTAGAACAGAGAGAGTAATTCAATCTCCAGGCTTCACAAGATTACATAGGAATTTTAGCCTTCATTTGGATTTATGTGGGTGCATTAACATGTATCTTTGGCAGTCCTGCACCATCTTTTCTAATATCCATTATGGTATTATCAACACAACTGTCAAGTAACTTTGGTATAAAGCAAGTCTCACATGTCTGAGATATTCATAGAATCATAGAATATCAGAGTTGGAAGGGACCTCAGGAGGTCATCTAGTCCAACCCCCTGCTCAAAGCAGGGCCAATCCCCAAATTCAATATTCTTTGTCTGTCATTTGGGGTCAGAAACCATCAGCCTCTTCACCAACAGTGCAACCCATTTTCTGAGATGTAAAATGCTATCCCTATCAATGGTATAGTAGTCTTTGAAAGAGAAAATTAATCATCTGAAATTAAATCTCACAGAAAAAGTATGCCACCACAATAAAGATGCAGGAGTCAAGTACAGATGCCAAACTGGCTTGGCATTTCAAGAGAAATACTTTCTTCCACTCTCAATTAATCTCTTTTTCTGTACTGAAACAATATGAGATCAGCACAATTATGATAACAAATATGCGCAGAGCTGTTGATGCCCAACAAGCAGAAATACAAAGTTTGGACTGGAATGACTGATATGTTGTTGGTAAAGCAGTAACAGACCCAAGCCCTTTCCCAAATCTTGATCTGGATTGGAACCAAATCTCGATGTGATTTAGAAGTGTTTGGATAATTCTATTTATGTTTTCAGTTTTGTATGCTTGTGCAGATCCATTTGGAAAATTGAGACGTACCCCAATGTCACTGGAGTATTCTCACAATATTTATGACCAGATCAGATGCAGCAAGCGCTAGAAATTTTGTATGGAACCCTGAGTCCTTAAGACTGACAAGTAAATTTTCCACTCCAAGGCAAAGGGTTCTGATAATTTGCATATAGTTTAGGCACGCCTCCATACTACATGGGTTCCCTACGTGGAAAGGACCTCTGAAACTATTGTAGTTCCTCCATCGCCAGTGCTGACATGAAGAAATACTTGGAAAAGAGCTCAAAGAAACCAAGCAAGCCACAAGGTATTAGTGCTTATGGTTTCTACATAAGGCCTGTCTGTATGTGTGAGTGAGGTGGAAAGGGGACTTCTCCTTTCTTTTGTGCACCTTGTACAAGTGCCAGTTGCAGGTCTCAAGTGGAGTAACTGCTCTCTCTCTGCATGTCCTCACCCAAAAAGAGTGGAAAAAGAGCAGCACCATGGTCCCACCCCTTCTGTGCTGTCCTGAAAGAAATGGGCCTGGTGTAACAGGAGAATATGCTACACCATCCAAGGGAGATTAGGGAGGCCTTGTCCTTCCCTGAGGCACAGTTCCTCTTAAGCTACCCCAGGGAGCCCTATGCAAAGCAGTACCTAAATGGCACAATTTGGCCTCTAATGCACGTGTCCATTTTTGTATGTGCCCAATACATAGGAAACACTATATCAGCACCAGGATTCCTTTGCTGAGTTTTCAGTAGCAGAAGAATCAAGGTTTTCCTTTGTTGCCTTTCAGAGGCATCATCTAGCAATGCGAGCGGATCTGATTTAACAATATGAAGGGGAATGTCTGGAGTATCTGGTTGATACTAGTAGCAAGTCCTTTATTTTAGTAAATACAAGAGCTGCCTGATGACTGCTTTCTACTGGGATTAAAGAGAGAGCCGGTGGAATATAGGAAATGTTGTTATGCAGGATGAGATGAATGACCCATTTAATTAAGTATCCTGTTTCAGAAAGGGTACAATACTGAAAAATACATAAAAAAGAACAGTGAGTTCCACAGGTTCAGAATATACAGCATATTGAGTGCCCTCTCTGTACCATTGATTGTCTTAATCATCTCTTCTGACTTGTCTTCCTCTTAATCTCTCCATGTATGAAGCCGCCCACTTAATGCACTAGGTTCTGTGCTGCACCTCTCCTCTCAGGAGGCACAGCACCAAAAGTGTAGCCAGGGAGGAGTGGGAAGGGAGAGTTGGCTTTTTGAGTCTCCTACCCTGCTCCAATTTATGGTAGCCTTCCCATGGCTGCCTTGGGGCAGCTCTCCAGTCCAGAACAGCTGTCACTCTTTGCATTGTGGCCAGTTCCCAGCACACCCCAACCTATCATACACCTATACTGGTAGCTGAGAAGGGGAGTAATGTAGGATTGTATGTGTACACTGCCCTTATACTGCTCCTATAGCTGGAGAATTCTCTCCATTGCTGTTGTGATTATTTTATGGCATATCCCTGCTGCCAGAGTGGCAATAAGGGATGGAGTGGGAACCAAAGTCTGGCTCTGTGTATCTCATAATAATTCTTGTCCTACTCTAGATCATTATTTTTTCTAATTTTTTTTTTTAACAGAAAGCAGCATTAAAGGTGAGGACATGCCATTGATTTATGCTACAGACTTATGGTATTTTCCATATTATTTCTTTTTTCTTCTTAACACAACATCTCACTTGCCTTTTCGCCCACTGCTGTACACTGAGGAAGCATCTTTATTAAGTTCTCATACAGTTTCACCTATTTCTTTTTCTTGACAGGTTGCAAATAGTTAGAACATGTTCCATCCCAGTAGTTTAAACGGCACCTTTCAGTATATTTCTTTATGCCCATTACCTTGTGCTGTCCATGCTTCTTGCAATTGTGTGTTCATTTTTAGGTGGCTTTTTAAAAATTGAACACTTAGCTAAGAGGAGAAAATGGTGGACTGATAAAAGCAAAAAAAATAGATGTAATCTTTACCTAGTCCTGCAGGAATGCTACAAGTCAGTTATTTCTGTTGGCATTATCTCTATTATGTCGGTAATAAACACTCCTGTTCTTCGGGGATCTCATATAGAATCCCTGTTGTTCCTCAGCTATATAAATGACTTTTCAAATTCCTGATAGCCTGTCAAAGTATTCATGCACAGAAATGATGCATTAATCTCTCTTTTCCTAATCCCAATGTAAGAAGTCTTAATTGAGATCAGAATGGTAGTTGGCTAATGGTAGTTGGAAAAATGACTTGGCATTTCAACAATCACTTATCAAGGAAATTGAAAAAATTGTATTAGTGTTTTTCTTTTCTGGCAGCAAACCTCCCAATAGCTTTTGTCTTAAAGTTCTTTAGGTTGCTGCAATAGAACTGGAGTTTTATCCTTCGAACATCTTTGGCTTCACATCAGACAGCTGCTCTGCTCATAATCAAGTTTCATGTCTGGAAGACAGAGTAGCCTAAACCCCTTGGAAAATCTCTGTCCTTAAGTTGTCCTACATCAAGTGAAAGCGGTGTATAATATTCTTTGGTTCAGTGTAGTGCTAAACACAGTAGGTTCACTTACTTCATTGGAAAAAAATAATATATATGTAGCCTTAATATAATGTAGGGCTTTTCACTTTGCCACATTAAAGCACTGAATTCACTGGATGTGTTGGGTTACATAGATAGACTGTATATTGTATCTGGACAAGGGATGAAAATACAGACTCCCAGTACATAAGGAATTAGACAGAATTAAAAACAAACAGATAGATACTGGCTCAAGAGGCTGTTTATGGAATCTTTTCCCTAGATGTCACTTGTTCAAATCTTAGGGTTCTACTGCAACTGTGAACCACAGCCCTGTTGTGGGCAGTGTGGAACTGTGATGCCTCAGTAAGCAAACCAGTACATTATACATTGTGTCCTGGAGTACCCAGGCCAAAGATGCATACCCCAACTGCTGCATTCCTTCAAGGTGTGTGGAGACATGTGCCTCTCTGTGGCTGGCCATCTCCATTGATTGGTGTAGAGGTAGGTTGTGGGGTGGGGGGAGGCACGTGGGGGGATAGGGCACGTTCTTGCCTCCTACCTGCCTTCCTTTGCCCTAATTCCAGTGGCTAGCATCTGAAGGGATGCTAACAATGTTCAGTCCCTATCTTCAACAGAAAGCAAGGCCCTTGTTCTGAACTGTGTGACAAGGAGGAAGACTTCTGGTATGCTTCTACTGGGGCCAGCCACAATCCAGCCTTTAGCAAGGCTGGTAATACCATCCCCCTGGACTTTCATTGGCCTATATCAAATGAGTTCATGCAGTCAGACCAGTTCTCAATGGACAGACATTCACACCATCTTTGTCACTGTTTGCAATCCCAGCAGAAGCCAAAGACTGACCTATAGTGGTGGGCCTTTCAGAAGGTTTATGCTGGGAATCTTACAATGCTCTTGTTCTGTGGATTAAAGCTGGATTACCTCAGCATCAGAAGTACATTTAAAAGGGTATTATTTAATGACACATTTAAATAATATTAAATTAAGAATGTACATTAATACATTAGAATATTCACTGCCTTTTTTGTATTTTTAATAGATTAATAGATTAAACTCTGTATCAGTAAATTACAATGTGGAATTCTCTTGAATAGCGCAAATGCTCCCTGAGCTTCACCCAGGAACTAAACACATTTTTGTATACGGAATGAACTGTAGAAAATGCTCACTCTCTTAAAAGAACAATACAAATCTACTGCTTCCAATGAAAAAGAATGTACACAATCATAACTGCTGCAAAGTAAAAGGGAGTGAATTATTAAATACTGTAGTGCTGACATTCAGGGGCAAAATAATGTAATATTTGTACACCTTCAGGCCTGATGATCTAAAGGGGCTGTATTCATCAGGGTGAATGATAAACCAAGAGCTCATCTGGGAGGCTGGGAAGGAAATGTCAAAGAGTTCATTGGCGATGATGAGAACATGGGAAGAAGAATCAGTCTGAAGGAGTGTGTTTGGGAAAGAAGATCAAGGTATCCTGCTGTGGGCTTGTGTGTGGAGGAAAGATGGAGTGGGGGACAGCACTATATTTTAGGACAAAGCAGGATTCACACATTTGGTAGATCCAATATTATTTCAGCCCCTGCTGACATTAAAATGAGAGAGGCTACAGGGAAGGGGTCGTCCTCCTGCACCCCCTCAGAGTCCCTGTTTGGGCGCCACTTCTGTTGCCTTATCTGTTGCTTGCCTATTGGTTATATTGAATACTTAAAGATTCTCAATTAACAAATTGATTAAACTTCAAAGGTTCAATATATTCTAGTCCCAGAATCAAGCTGTTTGATTGGGAACATTGACATGCACGGCTGCAACATTCACACTTAGGAAAAAGTTAAATTTTCAATAATTATTAACACTGTTTGTAAAAACACAAATGTTCTGATCCAAACAAGAATGTAGCAGTAGTGCAGTATTAGTTTGATGTCTCATGTCATATCATAGACATACTCACACAGTTCTTGTGGAGACCTAGCGGTGGGAAGGCAGGTTGTTGTCCACAGGGGTCCTATCCTGGCTCTGGCATGCCAAGCAAATCCAGTGATTTAAGTCTAATCGGCCTAGATCTTGGTTGGGCCTATTATAAGGTCTCATGGCAACTATGAATATTCATAAGAGTGTTCTGCCTCCATTGACCATAATTAACTTCCTCACCCCAATAATGTTGGGTGCACTTATCCTATAGTTTAGTATAATTGTCCCAAACTTATTAATATATACAATAGTTGCTTACTGTGGTAATCTTGCATTTATAAATCTGGTGATGTTCCTGTTCCAAAATACCCAAAACTGGTAACAACTGACATCTTGCAACCTGTCAGCATTTTGTGCATGAGCTCAGCAACGTTGAATATTACAAAATAAGCAAAATAATATCTTATGCCACCTTGTAACCTAGGGTCACTGCTGGTCAACTTATTTATGCTAAGACTCATAGGCATGACTGCCTTATTCTAACTGCTTAAGCTCATATTTTGTAGGTTTGTGTCTGTAGGTTCCTTGCATTACTGCTGAATATGATAGCTCATTTTAAGTTAACTTAAAATCTGCAATGTAGCTCATAGGCTACAGAATGTATTACCTATACAGCTCACAAGACCACTAGAGAGAAGTTAGCAAGCACTGAAAAGATCATTAGTTTGCTCATAGCAACAGCCAACAGATTGTCAGTGATCGACATGCAGACAAGAGTGAGCATGAAAATAAAGAAGAGAATAAGACTAGCTAGATAATATCAGAGTCTGAGCCAAATTATGGAAGACAGGCTTCAGTCCACAGTCAGGAACAGTGAACAATAGAAGAAACAGGTAAATATTTAAAAGGCCAAAGACTTATTTTCAGTGTTTTCCTTTGGTGTTCAAGCAAGGCTGATTTTATTTTCCACAAGAAACTACAGAAGTTACATTGGTGCACAAAAGAAAAGGCTGCTCTATAGCAGTGATCTTCAGAATGAAAGGCATTGAAAAGGATACCGATCCAATCAAAGGAGGCAATTTCAGCTTCTGTTACAGCACGTGATGCCCTTTTCTATTCTGCTAATCAGGAGAATGGGGGACAAAAATAAAATTAATTACAGGGGCATTTGCAGTCCTCTCCACACTCTAGAGTGATTTTTCTTCTAACTCTCCAGCTGAGAAGCCATCCAATGTGCTCAGGGGATCTAATTATACTAAGAAGCTGGCCTTCCTGGTGGGCTCTAATAAGTAACAGTTCGTTCCAGAACTTTACCAGTGCGAGTCAAAGGCCTGCAACTGTGTGGGACTAATGCTAGGGGCATATAATGCATAGTTTAGTAATATAATTGTGCTTGACACACCATTACCAGTGGTGCCGCTGAAATCATAGCAGCAGCTACAGTATATGAAGTAATAGTTACATTAATGTCAATCTGTAGGGGTCAGAGAGTTAATTAAGGGACTAAAGGGATAATGATCCTACCTACCACAAACACATTTATTATGTAACTTATGTATGTAGGAGCTCTATGGTGGAATTTGTGTGAACCATTTGCTTATTGTGCTACCATGGCTGGTAGGAGGGTATTTTATTTAAGCCTGTAGAAGTTGCTATAAAAGTCCTCTTAAAAACAATACTGAATCAAAAGAAACTGCATAGCATCATTTTGAGGAGAAGTTAGCAAAATGGAAAGCATGAGAATGACATCAAAGTATATTAATCATGTTACAGTTCTACCCAACACTAGAATGGCAGAATGATTCTTCTGCAAGGGTCTTACAAAGCTGTCCTTATGAAAAAGTTGCAGGTGGAAGTAAGTAATGGAAGTGGACAGTGTGGAAGTGAATGGGAGTTTTCCCTGAGCATGGAGTAAGTAAGCAGTAAATACTGATTAAAGCCCAGAGCATAAATTGAGGGTTCTGTCCTATGCACAGGGGGAAGAGAAGCCCTGTTTTGGAAGAGACTACATAAGCAATGCATAGCTACTCAACCACTGTACCCTATTGTAGCCTTTTAACATTTAAATAGAACTTAGTGATCATGTATGAAACTGCCATGGGTTCAGCTCCTGTTGCTATGGGTTCAAGCTCAACAGAGTGAAAATCACCTCTGGTACTTTTTCCAAATGTGGAGACTCCAGAACACACAAAGACCAATGATAGTGACCACAGACACAATCACAGGTACAAAGTCTTATTTGTACTACAAGTTTTTTTCAGCAATAAATAAAGTTACAATTTCCCAATTAGATATAAATCCTATGGAAACCTATGCAATGACTAAGACTGTAGTCATATTCACATCCTCAAAGATATTCTAGGGTCTAATGAATCCCTTAAAAGGTAGACATGGATAAAGGGGTGATTCCTGCTGAGGTTTCCCTTGGTGTCTTTCCACTTTTACACAACCAGGAACCTCTTTTATATTGTTGTTCTGACCACCTCCAACACCTTCTGCATATCTGAGAGGGTATGCCTGGCTCTCTGGGTTTCAAACATTGCCTTTCATGTTAGGAGGCTATCCCTGTGAGTGACGGGCACTCCCAGTGTGTCTGTTGCCTTGGGAGTCACAAGTCCCCCAAAAGGGTAATTTTGCCTGGCATTCAAATTGAGAGCCAGAAAGAACGAGGAGATTAAACTGTGTGTCCTCATCATGAAGAGCTCCCTCCATCTGCCTTCTGATCCAGGCCAGGGGATTCCCCTCATACATTAGTCTCTAAACAAATTGAGAACCTGAACCACTTTGGCACAACACTCCCTAGACCATCTAAGGGGAAAACTCAAGAATCCTCTCAAAAAGATTCTAGTAAATAGCACTCAGGTTCCCCAGGTAGGGAATCTACCTCAAAGAAATCTCTGTCGCTAATCGAGGTAAATACATTTGCTAGTTCCCAACCTGGTACCCATGAGATTGGAGGTTCCTCAAGTACTGAGCACTGCGATTACAACTAAACCCAAAGAATCTAAGGGTTCTGGCTCCAGAAGATCATGGATACCATCAAGGGATATAGGAGACAAGGAAAAAAGGACTTCCTCTTCTAAGTCAGAACTGGTAGAATCAGCCAGGCTCTTAGTACCTATATTTCTGGTACTACAGAAGACAAGACTGTCATCTAGCAGACACTCCTCAGAACACAAAGCCTGCAGTACCATCTGGTCTCTCTGCTACAATCACTTCAGCTCAGGCTGCTGCCTTTGTACTGACCACCATTTTGGTACCAGAGGAGTTTAGATTTTCTTGAGACCTCATGGTGACAAAGATGCCTGACTCCCCTTACTTCAATACCAATCCATTCTTGGTATCAAGGACCTGTAGGTCTCCAGATAGTCACCCGGCACCAATGAAGTCACCACATTTTTCTGCTGGTGCTCCATCCCTACAAAGTGATGTTACAAATGATGATGGTGATGTGGATTTCTTATTGATTTCTCAAATTTTGGTTCAGGGCTCCCCTTGTCACTAGGGACAGGGAACATATTCAAGGAAGACCCTCAAACTCCATCCTGGTGACACAAGCACTCTTGGATGCCCCCACATGTACCACACAGGCCCCCTCAATATCTACACTGGGATCCATGGGTGGCATTTCACCATCAATTCTCTAGGACCCCCAACATCAAGCATCGCCATCTAGGGGGAAAACTCAAGAATCCTCTCAAAAAGATTCTAGGAAACAGTACTCAGGTTCCCCAGGTAGGGAATCTACCTCAAAGAAATCTGTCGCTAGTCAAGACAATATGAGTAGAGACCCACCACTATACCCACATCAGACTTGAATATTTGTTTCATGATGATGAGACAGCTGCATATAGTTGCTTCATGAAGTGCAGCAGTTGCTGCAAAGGTCATCTGAGAACATAGTGTGGTTATGTTCTGTGACTGTGGTCTTCCGAAGTCCATCCAAAGGGGCATCAGTTTGCTTGGAAAAAACACAAAGACAAGTTGAGCCTTCAGGGCCTTTTACAAGCATCTGTCTTTTTAGCCAAAGAAGGTCACATTTTCCTCTTACTTATAATGGTGCAATCCCACTGAAGTCAATGGGATGGCACCTATAGATGAAAGGAGAATTTAGTCCAGATACTTTTCAGTTACTTTCACTCTGATTGTAGCTAAAACTGTTTGCATGTAATACTGAATAAAAAAGTGTATTGGCGTAAAGGGTGGAGAGAGAGAGAGAGAGAGATTTGGTGGGTAGTTTTCTGCTGGGATGGCATTTTAAGTCAATCACGTCGTTAATCAGGGATTAGATGATACTCTGCACCTATGAAGGGCTAAGCCACATCCCCATTTCCATTTAAAATAAATCAATGTGTTTATCAGAGTGGGAGTTCATTTTTTGGGAGGAAAAGGAGGGCAAACGTATCCTTTTTTCAGACTTGTGATCTAAAATATGCTGTACAGTATTGACACAGCAAGAACTTCCAAGCAGGCTCAACAAGGGAATGGACATATTTCAAAGAAGCATCCACTAACTTTAATTAAGCTCTCCTCAGGCCCATAACTGTGGAAAGCTTTTTACTTTTATTTTTTTACCAAACAGTGGGGGGTTTTTTAAACAAACTCAAAAATTTCAACTTAAGCTACTAAGTGGAAATAAGAAAGTCATCATAAGGAACTGAAGCAAACTTTCATTCTTAATGCAAATCATCATACTAGTCAGCACTCAATCTCTTTGGTAAAAGGTTGCCTGCCAAGACCTGACTTCAGAGTTTTATAATTTTACCTGTCAGGAATAAAATTCTCTGTTTTAACCTTTAAGGATCTAGGCTCAGGTTTCTGTATTTTTCTTGTATGAGATGCCATGACTAGGACCAAATGCATGGCAAAATTCCACTCTCAGAACTGCATGATGGATCCTGACTCTGACATTGTGCTTTGTCTATATGTGAGGATCTGTAACTGAAGTAAATGAAGTGAACTGGAGATATTAGTATGGGATCTGCACATAAAGGGAACTCATAATTTGGCAGTCAGGTTCCATTGTATGTATCTGAAAGTAACTCTTTGTCCACAATTATGGCACTGTATTCCCTGCCTTTCTTACTATAAATTAAGAGCTAGTGATTAAAGACGATCAGAAAATGGAATGGAAAATTTCAAGTTTTTTTGCAGAAAACAGAATCTGAAATATTTAGGCCAAACCCCAAAATATGTCAATTATGAAATGCCTCTGCAGTGCCTAAAGTGAGTTATAGTTTTGGTGCCTTATTCTTCACTATAGTACATGCTTCCTTGATGAGGAGAGGAAGTCATGAATCCTGGAAGTTGCGTGGCTGTGATGCATCATGGGAGATGTAGTTTGATTGGATCCTAGCCCATTGAGGAGAATGGGAACATGAGTCACCTGAACTTACAGGTCCCATGAGGAACCACAATGTCATTTCCTTATTGAAACACTTGATTGGGCCAAAATATGTTTTGGGAGTTTGGTTTTTTGAACAAAAAACCCTACTAATTTATCTGATTGTTCATAAAAATGTCATTTAGTCAAAAATCAAATTTTGATTAAAAATGGTTCTGATGGAAAATTTTTGACAAACACATACTCTTGGAAAGTGCAGTTGTTTAAAAAACTCAACTTTTACTAACTGATACCATGCCTTATGACAGCCATTTTCAATGGCATGTTTAGGGGAAAGGGTGGTACCTCAGACACTGCTCACTGGCACTTGTTGGCAAGTGCTGACATTTTAATGGTGACCATTCTAAGAGACAGATCCTCAATTAGAGCCAGTCCGGCTCTGTTAACTTTAATAGAGTGTTTACCATTGATGTACCACAGATATTTAAATAATTTGCTTCAAAATGATTGTTTTTAGTAAAGTTTAACTTAGCATGTATGCAGGTAATAAACTTGGACCTTAAACAATTATTGAATTGTTTTTTAAAAAGCATTTCTGTTCACTTTTGAGTTATAAGAAGCAGGGAATATCATAATAACCAGAAGAGGTGAGGCCACAAAACTAAGATGCAACAGGAAAAAAGATAAAAAATCTAGAAAAAATATTATTGGAAAGTTCTTATTTTTAAACCAACATATGGAACTCAGTTAGGGTGACCAGATAGCAAGTGTGAAAAATTGGGACAGGAGGTGGGGGGTAATAGGCACCTATGTAAGAAAAAGCCCCAAATATTGGGACTGTCCCTATAAAATCAGTACTAAGTATTTAATTCTCTGTGAAATTCTGTAGGCTGGTTTTAAAATCCTGTAGAAAAGTGAACATTCTCTATTAAATACTAAAGGTGTTCCAAGTAATTTCCACAGAACTCAATTTCAGTCCCAATCCTACAATGAGCCTTGTACTTACATGAAGGTCCATTGAAGCCACTTGAGTGAAGACAATGGGACAAAGTAGGATAAGGGCCTTAGTTTTTGCTACTAGTTGAATCTCTTTTAAATTATGGGATTTTTCTGCAAGAGGGAATGCAAATGGAAAAGAAATGCTGATGATATATTTTATATTAGAGTAGCTAGATATGATTTTAGAAATCTAAGACACCAGTAACTAATTTTAGAAAAAAAGAAAATCTGCTAGCTTCACACATTGTCCCTAGAAAATGAAAAATCAAGGAAACTGGCCCAACATCTCATCAACAAGTAGTCGGTTCATTTTCTTTTTGTGTACTTATTAAGTATTTGGCCATGTCTTTAGCTGTACTTTAAAACATATACTAACAAATGTCATCTGTGAAGAATGTGGGAGGTATGTGTATTATTTTTAAGGAGCATTTTTTATATGTGGGTTTGGTGGCTGTGGTATTGCTGACTAAAAGGTGACAAAGGGTTAAACTCTGTAGGAACCCACAAACAATGGTTCAATTGTCTGGTTCTCAAATAAACAATTCCAGGAATCTACTGTATGAAGACTACCTCTAACTAGGATTGCCATACATCTGGGTTTTCCCAGACATTGCCTCTTTTTTGGTCCTCCACCGTCTCTCTGGGTAGATTTTTTTCAAATAACAGGCAATATCCAGGATTTTTAAAGAGCAGTCATTGCAGCTCAGAAAGAGCCCTTATTGGTCTGCTTCCTGATTCGTCCCTCTCTGCATCTGCAGCTGATTTGTCCATTCCCCTGCAGCCACAGCTACTGGATCCTGCCTACCCAGTCCCCGGCTCTCATTGCTGGGGAGGGGCTTGCACAGAGAGGTGCTGACCGATGGCTGGTACTGCATCCTGGACTTGTGCCAGCTACCCTGCCACAGTGACAGGGAGTGACACTGCCCCCCACCTCCAGTAAGTATCCCTGCTGCAGGTACCCCTTCCAACCTCACTCAATACCCTTACCAGTACACTCACCCCTCCCGCACCCCCGATCCAGCTATTCCCTTCAGCACGCCCATGTACCCTTCCCAGTACAAACACACCCCTCCACCACCCTCCAAATACCCCCTCCAGCACTCCCTTCCCCCAGCAGTGTCCTCCTTTTTGGAACCTGAAATATGGTAACCTACCTCTAACCCCATCTGAAGATGCACAAACCAGTATGCAAAAGGTTCAGGGTGCCAGGGCAGACATAGGAACTTTAAATGGGTCAAAGAGTGTCTGTGAATTCAGAGACGCTGACTGAAAGAGAAGGTCTGCAGAGATGGACTGGAACAAGTGGGTCCCACCTAAACAGGCCATGAAAAGATAAGATTTAGGTGAGCTAAGCTGTGTTCAGGGTTTTGTTATTTTAATGCTTTTTTGTCTGCTTGCAAAGTTCCTAGAGCACCCAGAGACTATTCTAGAACAGGGGCCAAATCCAGTTGGACCTTCTGGAAGTAATCAAGTTGAGAAAACCAAGGGCACAGTTAAAAATGGGCTGAATCATGGGATTTCACTCAGGGAGAAATGAAGGTGTAGGCCTGCCACCTGACAGAAGTCCCATGGAGAGACTAAAGGAAAGGTCACATGTACAGCTCACTCCTGAACCATAAAACTCTGTCTGCAGGTTCAGCCTAACACCTTAAATAACAAAATTCCATTTTAACAGCCTATCTTTACAGCCATAGAAATGTAAATGATCTCCCTATATACCTCTACATTTTACACTGCCTTGTTCTACATTGCAGCCCAGCTGGTAGTTCCTGTAGGAGTTTATCTCTACCACTATGCTATTCTGAAATATATCAGATATATTTTCGGCTGCTGTTTTTTTCTGCACCAGCAGTCATTGAAAAACAGCCGCTGGCGGAATTTGCTTTCTTACAGTGCAGTAGAATGCATAACACTTGAACTGATTTCTGTGTTTGGCTCTATGCACCGAGCACTGGGCAAGGCTAAAGCTTTCAGCAGCTGTACAGCCTGGTGAAATTGAAACTGAAATACAGCAGCCATACAGACACCACTGCTAGTGAATCAAAGCAGGAACCTTGTGATGGTCACAGGGGTACCAGCAGCACATTCCCCCTTTATGTCACAATGATGGGGACCTAACCTGCAAGTGGCAATTCATGAAAGGACTGCATCACTTGTGCAGAGCCCCCACTGAAGTCACATAATCACAGCAGTTCATCTGTGTGCTGCTAATTGCTGGATAGTGGGTAATGTGCATCAAAGTAATACTAAGTGGGGTAATGAATTTTGGTGGATGATTTCTCTTCCATCACTTCCATTTCTGTTAAGATCATCAACATGTCTCCAAGTAACTCTGAGTGAATAATTGCTTTGTTATCTATTGACATAAGGTGCCACAAGTACTCCAGTTCTTTTTGCGGATACAGACTAACACGGCTGCTACTCTGAAACCTATCATTAATTACCATACACTTGTTGGGTATTATTCCGCTCCAGCACAGTTCTACACTGTTGTCAGTCTGGAGTAACTACTGAAGTCAATGGAATTAGTCTGAATTTACACTGCTGTAACTCAGAGCAGAATCTGGACCCGTTAAGAACTCACAAAAAGTCTCAATAATTTAGAGAGATCTCTAATAACCCAGCAATTAACAGCCAATTTAGAGTCTGGAAGCAGATGTTATTAAACAGGGAACCTGCTTGCAGGGCTGGCTCTTGATTTTTTGTCGGCCCAAGCAGCAAAAAAAAAAAAAAAAAAAAAACAAAAAACCTCCCTAATACACGGCCGGCGGAGAGAACAGGAACATCGGAGGGAGCTGCCACCGACGGCGAGACCTGAGCCAGAACAGCAGCTGCGGAATTGCTGCCACAGGAAACAACAGAGAGGAGCAGCCGCCGGGGCTGCTGCTGGAGTGCAGCCCCAAGAACAGCCAGAATGCCACCCCTTGCTTAGCTGGTGCCTAGAGCCAGCCCTGCATGCTTGGGAGGGAAACTATATTACCTTTTAGAGAATTCAATTTAAGCATTAACTTCCCAATTCACACTTGTGCATTCTGCAGCTAAGGTCTGCTTCTACTCATGTAAACATGCAATGAAGAATGGGGAGGGTGGACTCTGGTATCTGGAGATATCCACCACATTACCTTCTACAGGAGATGAATTAGCAGAGGGCCCATACTAAATGATTTCACTCTGTCCACATGAAATCTGGCTGCTTTTGTGCATTCTCTGACCACTCCCCACTGCTGGCAACATGGCTATCTCATGTGGTGTGATGCAACTGACTTTCCCTGTGGTGGCTGCTTATTTATACCCTTGTGAAATTGTGCTAGAGGAGGAATTAATGCTGACATTAACATCATTAACTTCCCCAGCTATTTGGTGCATGTGCTAAGCCACTTCTCCATGGGAACTTGCAGCACAAAGTAGCTTCTCTTCTCACACATAAAAGCATTCATTTCTCCTTGGTGCAGATTTAGACCCTGATCCAAAGTCCTTTGGAATAAATGGGAATCTCTCCATGGAGTTCTATGTGCTTTGGATCAGGCCCTTATAGCAGAGACGCTAGAGTGGATACCTGGTTGTAAGATATAACCAGACCCTTGGCATCTCCTATGTCCCTTTTGAGCTGCCTCAGAAACATAGAGGGGGTAAAGAACTGCCTTAAGACAGCAGCTGAGGATTTCCCTGGCTTATCTTATGGGTAAGCGTATACCACTATGTGGAATATTGGTGGTGAGGAGGGAGCATATCAGAGGTGAGACGGGGCAGTCCTGAGGGCTATTATGTGCTGGTGCAGGATAGTTGCACTTGCATAGTGGGACAGTAGCACACCCCTGCCACTGCCTTGGGTTAGGGGGATGGAAAGGTGATGCAAAATGACTTTCCCTAGGTGTACCAAGCTCTGCTTTGTTGCTCCTGGGGATTTAACCTCATGTTTCCAACTTTTTCCTCTGAGTAGTTCCACCCTGCCCTCTCCTACGGACGATTTCTAAATGACTAATGCATATGTGCTTTCCTCCACACTCCTGAAGAGCAAACCAAAACAATATCCTTATACATTAAACTAAATTATATTAATTTTAAAATATCCTTACTTATTATTTATCATGGGCACTACAGCAGCATGCAAAGGCCCCAGTCAGAAATTATTATTATTTATTATTTTTTATTATTTTACAAAAATCCAACCAAAGCATTTCTGTGGTTAACTGTAGTAATCTTAAATTGACACAGGATGTTTTTGGCATATGTTGTAGAAATGCAGAGTAATACAAACATTTCAGAATGAGTTAGCCACTAATTGACCAGACATTTTAGAGCTACAAAAGAGTTATACTCCAAGAATATGCTTGATTCATGACTTATTAGCAGTAGGAATTAATAGGTACCCTGCCATTTTGTCAGTCGCACAAAAGTTATTGGAATACCACAATGCTGAATAAAATAAAGGACATGTTTGCAGAGAATATTTAGGTTGACTGGGGATAGTACATATATAAAAAACACACCCCAATGTGTGTTTGATATTACCACTGCAAACATAGATTAATATGAAATACCTCAAAACTATTGTAATTTAACTAATTGCAAATTTTAAAGCTCTAATGTTTAACCTTCTGTCCAGGTGGGAAGAGACAAAATTACCCAGATTTATGCCGGCTAGTTCAATTGAAGGTGCAAAAAATGATGGTGCAAATTTTTGTGGGTTAAATTTGGTCACCATTATTAAAATTTGTCCCTTTATGTGTAGTGTTATCCCTCCCCTGGGAAGAAAACCAAAGAAATTTTTCAGCAAAAATATTCAAAAGAAAACAAAATACATTTTGGCTCTGTTCATCCCATTAAACTGAGCAGAACCCAAGTGAGTTGGTAATTACTTACTTAGACCTGCCAAACACACAAAATCAATGTGTCAACTCAAATGCACATTTGTGCTATTGGCATTTGTTCAGTTAATTTACTGGCATAAAGTTAAGTGAGCTTTTGAGACCAAATCTGTATTTGATGTTAGACATTGGACATACCAATCACCTGTTATGACAAAATAATGACATTTTCAAATCTTGGTACCTAAAGTTAGATTCCTGTGGGTGAGATTTTCAAAAGTGTTCACTGGCAGCCTAACTCTGCTCCCACTGAAGGCTATGGGAGTAGTGGGTGTTGATCCTGCTTTGAGCAGGGGGTTGGACTAGATGACCTCCTGAGGTCCCTTCCAACCCTGATATTCTGTGATTCTATGATTCTCATTGGCTTCAACTGGAGCAGAATTAGGCCAATGTTGACCACTTCTGAATACCCCACCTTAAATTTATATTTTGGTCACTAAATATAAATGGCCTGATTTTCAGATGTGCTGAGTACTCACAAATTCCAGTGAAGATAATAGAAGCTGTAAAAATTAACATTTTTGAGAGTAGGACCTCTTATGTTTTGGTGCTTAAATGTGGATTTAGGAGCATAATTTTAAGTTTGAAAATTTGATCCTTAGTTTTTGTATTATCTTGAATATGATTAATTTTTCAGTTCTCTCAATATGCTCAGTGCTGTACAAGACACAAAATGAAGTTGGCCCCTTGCCCTGAGCATTGGACAACCTAGCTGCAAATCTGAATTTCTGGTTCCATTCCCACCAATCTAAAATTCTGGAATTCCTTAGCACTGACTACAATAAGCAAAACTTTAAATTCCCCCAGACAGACTTTGAAATAGGATGAAGTGAGTTCATAAATATGGTGTTTTCAGTTCAGCTTGAAATGAAGTGTTCACATCATTAAAAATGGCAGAAAGCCCAATACTAGAGAACAAGAAAGACTTGGATTATCTTTTCTCCTTCTAGTCACAGACACAGCACATTGGTGGGACAGGGAGACAATGCTTGCATTACTTTTACCCTTGTCATACTTTGCTGAATACAGGACTTTGAGTCTATTAATCTAGTACCTTTTACCAAGGCTTATTTCACTCCCTCCCACACAGAGAGAATTTAAAATTAACTTGGCAGAGGACAATTTAAATTCTATCCATTTAGCATTGTAATTTAGTAGCTGATTCAGCAGAATGCTTTGTGATATCATATGCAAACACTGCCTGAAAGGTATTTCTATTGTATCACTTTACTGTTATACTTACACTGATACAGCTTCTGTGAAAAAATCACGCTAGCTGACAGAATGGAGTGCTTGGTTTTCTAATCTTTTCATTTATTTTCCCTTTGGAACTCACTATCCTTTGCAGCTTGACTGACCCCAGTAAGTTAAATATTCCATTTCATCTCATTCTTTACTAGCAGAGAGTACATTCTCTGCTTCCTCTCCTGCTACATTTTCATCTAGAGATCAACTTTGACTTTGCAGCATTTACAATCCAGCCGTCTTTCCCACAACATTCATCATTTTTCAGTTTGTGCGTGTGTAAAGGTTGCCATGGAAGGAAAGCAAAGTCATCTAGAAAGTTAGGCCCAGTCAGTGATTCTTCTTTATTCCAAAGTTTTAAATACCTAATACCTGTGGTGAGCTGGAGCCGGTTTGCGCAAACTGGTTGTTAAATTTTGAAGCCGGTTTAGAAGCGGGTGTTAAAAGGTTGGGCAAACTCCAGCCGTCAGGCCACATCCGCCCCGCAGGACCGTCCTGTCCAGCCTGCCTGAGCTCCTGGCTGGGGAGGCTCCCCTGGCTGAGAATCCCTTTTTAATTTTTACTCACTTGGCGGCGTTCCTTCACTCGCTCTGGGTCTTCAGCAGCACTTCAGCGGCGGGTCCTTCAGTGCCGCCGAAGACCCGGAGCAAGTGAAGCGTGCCACCGAAGTGCCGCCGAAGACTTGGAGTGACTGAAGGACCAGTTCTTCAGATTTTGGCAGCTCATCACTGCCTAGTACGCTTTCCAACTCCTAATTCAGGGAATCAATCATAGAGCTGGGAAGTGGTGACAGACTGTATCCTTTTTTGGACACTAATAAACTGATTGAAAACCATCCAACATAGCCTACATTTTTTTGAAAGTCAGTATCTTAAACCTTTGGGCAATATGTGTTCTAGTAAGCCATGCATTCTCATAAGCAGCTTAAAGAGAAACCTCAATGACCAAAGTGGCTGTACAAATATTGTATGCATTGGTACAAAGAAGGCCAACTAGCAGAATGTGTGTCAGTCAAAAAATTTTAACTTCATTAGCTTCTGACATTCTAAATGGTCTTCAGAGATTACACAAAGGGTCACTGATTTACTCCCCACAAAGGCTATGTTAATGAAAACAAGCTACATAATTTATAATCTATTACATTTATTATTATTGTTTATGCAGCACCATGGGTGTATGGAGCTTTACACACAAATAAAATTGCATGTCCTTGCTCCAAAGAGCTCACAATCCATATTAAACTTAATACAGCAAAGGATGTCAATAAACAAAGGCTCATGGAAATAGGAGGACAAGGGCTATGTATTGACTGTCTGAAGATGTCCTTGCAAAACCCTGCAGCTGAGTTGGATAAAGGTTAAGGCAGAGGGCAGGGAGACAAAATTCCCAGGTTATCTTCTAAGTTTGGAAAGTACGCTTTCTTTCTGTCTTGGGGCAAGGAAATTAACCTTTCTGAATTCATTATAGCCTTGTGTAAAATATCTATCTCACAGGAGTCTTATGTGTGTAACGTGTTTGAGATACAAGGATGGAAGAGTGTTAATTATTATTAGCTGTTTAGGAGCTGTGTGGTGGCCTTATTGGTGGCAGCTAGGTACAGAAGAAAGAATTAATTTTCTGTCATTTATTCAGTTACATAGATCTAAGGAAAAATGTCATGAAGCAGAATGGCCTGGCCATTTTGCTGATGCCTCAGAGCAGATTCTGTTATACCATGATAAGTTTGCATGTGGGGGCGCTGTGAGAGGTAATAAAAGGAAAAGCTGGGCACTGAGGAAGATAAATAAAATTAACTGTTCATCAGCATTTCAAGGGATGAGATCATTCCTTACGCCGATCTCCCTACTGGTTATTCTAAATATATTTTCATGGTCATCTAATGGGAACTATGAAGGGTCCCTTTGATTTCTTTTCCTATCTTTGTACGATTTTATGTTGAATACCCTTTCCGCTATTAGCCGGTGCAGAGTTGTCCAAGTTCTGTCACATGTAAAAACTTTATAGCCCAGCATTATGCTTCAGTTTATACACCGGTGACCTTCCAAGAGGCAAATGCTGACATACTATGAAATCTAGGTACAAGATACAAACATCTCATATCCATATGTCTCTGATTCAAAACACGGTTTGAAAAATCTTTCTAGGATGCACAAGGGCAGAGACTGGGGAAAAAGAAAGATCTCAAAAGAGAAGATCTCAGTAATGAATTTTAAAGGGTAAGCTAATAAACATACTCTCTTCTCATTTGCATCTGTAATACCCATATACCCACTGTGTTGTGATCCTTATTTCTAGGAATATCTTCTGAGAGAGCCCTCTCCTGTGTATATTTTAAATGGAACAGGCAAACATGTTGGATGCAAATGTTGTGGGCTCTAGTTCCTCCTTCATGTGCAATGGAGCCACAAACTCAGAGTCAAAATGAATAATTTTTTTACAATGTTATATTAACAAATTACAAAAGGGTAGGTTAAGCAGTTTCTCATTAGGGTAAGGCTGTTGCTCAAACCTTTGAGCTCCCTGTTCTTGAAAATGGGTTATCAGAGCAACTACATCTCTCAGCAATAAGGGATGCTACTTATTAACCTCTTAATCAAGAATATTTTGGTGCCCAGACTAATGAAGTGTGTGTGTGGCTTGTTCATGTCGTATTTAGTTATTGACAAGAAACAAGGAAGAAAGGGGAAAACTGATTATGATATGAGACTCCTAAATAGCCAAGATAATCATTCTAAGGAAGACCAAATATTGGCTGCCTGCTTTAGGGACAGAAATTTAGATAAGAAGGAATCTGAGATTCTAAAAGAATAAAGTCCTAGAAGCCTGAAAAAAATTAATCAGGAGTCAAACTCTCTCCAGACAAGAGCCAGTGAAACTTAAATGTAAAGCTGTCTGTAGAAACCTATATGAGTGACTTGATTTTCAGAGATACTCAGCACCTCTGACAATCAGGCCCTAACTGACTAACATTGAGCCCTCAAAAATAAGTTGCACATCCTACTTTAGGGGCCAGTTTAGGCACCCAACTCTGAAATTGTTGATCAATTTTCCTTTATGGGAGAGGAAAATAAAAGTTCAATTGCAGTAAAGGAAATTACTATGGAAGGTCTGCAACTGAGGAATTTGCTGCGTGGAAAGAAAATATGAAAGGGCATGTAACTACTGTATGGGTTTTACAAATGGGGCCTGATCCTAAACTACAGAAATCAAGGAGGCCTTAGAAGAATTAAGGCTTAAGTAGCTGTGTAGTGTGGAGCTTGACTTAGCCAGTGGAACAACTTGGATCTCTAAAAGATGACAAGGAGTATTGAGGGAAGACCAGGAAAGTCTGTTATCTACTCCTGCAACAACCTTTCCCCCAGATCTGTGAAGCAAAAGTCCAAAGAGAGTATTGAGAAATTTAGCAACACCAAGAAAGAGCAAAGGGCTAGCAAGGAACAAAGTGCCATTCAAGTTCCAAAACTCATAGGAGACCCAGGAGAGTGCTTAATCAGTAATTGGGGCTAAAAGGTTAAGTAACATGTAAAAAAGAGCTAGGAACATATGGGAAAACTAGGGAAAGAATAGGGTACCATTTATTAAGAATCTCCTAATATCATTAAAATAAACATATCAAATTAAGTCAAATATGTTTTTATTATGTGTAGGAAGGCTTGGAGGAAGGATAGGAGCCAGTAGCTATATGTGTAATCAGACCTCCTGCATGTCTACTGATTAAAACTCTTTATATACATATGTTTTGCATCAAAGTAGCCTCTCATGAAAGTAAAAAGTTGAGAGCAAAGTTAACAACTTCAAGAATTCTCAAAGCAAAAAAGAAAAAAGGATATGGTCAAGACTCAGAGGTGAGTCTAGAGAGAGCCTAAAAATATTGTAATTTATACCTTCTTCCGGCTCTCTCAATGTGCTCTTCTCTTTCTGAAGATCATGGGGGGACTTAGACTCCCTCTAGAATCTGTTAGGATTTAGATTCATTCTAGATTCCTACCCACTTAGTGACTTGTAGCTACACATGCACATAAACACATATTTATATATCACTGAATTTATATATCACTGCATCAACATGTAAGAGCTAATGGGTTGGTATCACTCACATACCAAGGAGTCAGAAGAGTGGAAATTACCAAGAAAAGCAAACAGGAGGATTTAAGGGTGTGAATAATTCTATCTCTTATTTTAAAGTTAGGAGGGGTCATTTTAGGCCCCAATTCTGCCACTCTTACTCATGTTAAGTAGGAACTTGCTCCACAAGCAGTCCCATTGATTTAAACCTGAAAGTGGTAAATCTCTGGATGTCTGTGGGAAAACTAGGGAAAGAAAGGGTATTCTGATTTGACACCAACTTTGACATCATGTCTGAATATGATTCAGTAAAAGAAAACAAATCAGGAGAAGTTCAGCTCTATGGAGTAATTATCTTGAAAATTGCAGTGTCTACTCAGTCTCTGTGGGAGAGGACAGACTTAAATCTGGTCATAAAGGCTTTGGACATATAGCTGCAATACATGGAACAACAACTTCAGTGCTATGCTAAATTTGCTTCTCAAAATAAGGAGATTTTTAACTTTTCCGTACCTTACAACCAGTTCTCATTTTGGAGCATGTCCTTCATTTTAGACCCAAAAGTGCCTGTGTTTCACTCAAACCTGTTTTGTGTGGGTCCACTGGAATTACTATAAGTTGTGACACAAAAAATGCTAACTTATTAAACTAATGCTGTATAAATATTGACAGAATATGATAATCCTATCTCATTTTAAGATTTCTTCGCCATTGTTTTTGTGATGTTCCGTAGTCTGGGTTTGTGCCACACGATACCCTTTAAATTATCCTGGTAGGTCAGACATATATTTGTAATACATTTTTATATGAGAACTACTTTTTAAAATGCTGATCAACAATAGCTGGGCTCTAGAGTACAACTAAAATCATTATGGTCATGATTTTATGTGAAAGAACCTTATCTACTTACTCTCATCAACAGGTGTAGTCCTTGGCTGTTAGAGGTATCAGATGACCAACCTTTTGTGGAAAATATTTCTGGTTCTGGGAAGATCAGAAGATAAAGCAAGGACCAAAGTAATATCAGTTTTATTTCCAAAATGGAAGATAGTAGGACTGGATCCAAAGCCCAGTAAGTCAATCGGCATCATTCTAATTCCTGTATGGATTGTGTATCAGCACCAGAGAGACAAACCCTTGGTTTATTTTGTGTGTGTGACCTAGGGGTGGGGGTTTGGAGGTTTGATACAGTGCCCAAGAAGTGAGATGTGTTTCTTAAAGATCATTAAGGTTTTTCCTTTTTTTTTTCATCCTTGCAGCGCAGCGAACACCTTTTGCTGTTAAATGATAAGACAGTCAAAGGCCTCAATTTTACCTGGTGAACTTCCCAGTAAAATATTATAGCCTTCTTTTGCAGTTTGCTTAAACTCCTTGTCAAGACACATTAACATTGGAAGCATCAGTAATTCTTTTGAATGCCCTATTTTTATTAATGCATTTGTTATTCAAGATAATAAAACTGAACATAATAAACTCAATTTAATATGAGAAATGGTAGATGATACCTGGTGGATTTGCTGACTACAGAGTTTCAAAATACAGGCTGTGTTTCTCCTTCAAATTCCTGATACCTGGCTACTTTTTGTTCTATGTCTCAAATGTTAGGCTTTACAAAAGTGACAAGGCAACACTTATATTAAAATATAAATTCTGTTCAACAGACAAATCAAATTAAAAGCCCAAAGTATGCTGTTCAGTTTCTTAAGGTATCTGTCAGGGGACTTGTGCAATATGAATAAAATATATTATATGTTACACATCTAAAACAAAGAATTCTTGTTTTTATGGACACTACTGTATGCTGTACTTCTAATTTTGGAAAGCTCTGACTTGAACACCAGATGTTTTCTTATATAGCTTAGTTTCTTTTCTTTTTTTTCCTTTTTATTTAAGTAGCTAAGCCCCATTTCCCCAGAGCTGGTGGTTCTGTACAATATAAGCTTTTGTTAGTGCTGTTTAAACATTTGCCAAATCCCACTAACAATAACGTCGTCCAAGACATGCTGCAGTGTATGTTTCAGGTCCTTTTAAGTAATTGTATGTGAGCCTTTCACAAGAAACTCATTATAGGAAGTCAAAAGGCATCATTGTGATCTGAAGCAGGCCCAAGGAAGTTCAAGTTAGATATGATGTTGTATAGCATTTGTCAATAATCCTCACCAATATTCAGAAAACTCCTGCTTTCCTCATTTGTTCAGCATGAACACCTTACTATGGGAAAGCGCAAAACAGGTACTAATTCATAGTCAATGCAAAACTACCAGCACTTAGTAATGACACAATTTGGAAGCCCTATCACCTCCATTGTTTGTCTTGTGACACTGTGTTGAAGTGACTTGCAAAATCTCTCATAGGAGCCACAGTTCATAGGACTCAGTTCTGAAAGGCTCTGAGTAGCCTCAACTCCAGCTTGCTTAAATATCTCAGAAGGGACAGCATGCACCTCCTAGGATCCTGCAATTAATGAGCAAGTTTTGTCAGTATGTTTTTTTGGAGGGGAAGGGGGGAACCTGTTTGTCAACTAAAGGCCTGACAAAACTATTAACTGACTGGATCAGACTGT
Source organism: Lepidochelys olivacea (assembly GCF_965140295.1). Taxonomy (NCBI): domain Eukaryota; kingdom Metazoa; phylum Chordata; order Testudines; family Cheloniidae; genus Lepidochelys; species Lepidochelys olivacea. Next base: position 60,760,765 of record NC_140418.1, on the reverse strand, counting down.
CCTGAAATGCTCATCAAAATATATACTGGATCATATTTGTTATCTATTAGGATTTTCTCTAGCACCCATCACTATAATTGTTTAGTGCATCCCAGATAAACTGTCTAGTGCTATATTTTGGGAGGGCCAAGGGCAACTGGCCATGGGGGAGGTAGGACTTTCTGGTGTAACTGGATGGTGGCATAGGCTTGAGGCAGCTCCAGGGGCTCCTTTCCTTGGAGAGAAGGGGAACAGAATGAGCCCTAGTGCTCCATGGCTCTTCCTGGTGTTGTAAGGTTGAGGTGAGTTGTGGCTATGAGGATGGGTGGCCCTGACTGCCCATCTGGTGCTGGTGGCAGGTGTTTTGAGAAGTGGAATGGCTCCTATTGTTCTTTCTGAGCCTCGGGCTAGCTTTGCAGCCCTCCCTTATGCAGGGCAACAGGGGGAGGGGGCAGAATGGAGAAAGGGCTCCGCTGCCCTCTCTGGAAATAGATTATCTACACACATTTCTAAAGAGAGTTTTCTGAAAACAGCAAGATAGAGAATCTCCCCTACAGCCTCTGCTTTGAGGCATAGGTTTGTTTGTCTCACAAACTGAGATTTATATGCCTGGGCTCATGTCTCACTCATATTTACATCCCATAGTTGAAATGACTCTTTCTATTTTAGTGCAGACTGAGCCAAAAGTTTTCAACTTTTATACACAGTGTTTGACTGTATATATTTAGACGTTATTGCATCTTTTCCTCAGTGTGTCCTCCTTAGAGGCTAAGTCACTACAGCGGCTGGAAAGTGAGCATTTAACATAATCTAAACTGCATCTGAAGATGGAGTTAAGCCATGGCCTTCACAACATGTGTGCCATTTGCTGATAAACAGCTAGTCATCTGCAATAGCAGAGACCAACCCTGTAAAGTTTCTATGATTCGGTTAAGCTAAGCACATAACAGTCTGGATGCTCCTTGTCCAAAGCTTCTCTGAACGATCTCAACTGATTGGAAAACTGGGCTTGAACCTCCACAACAGGACTTCTCATGAGATTTCTGCTACTCCTTTTTTTTTTTTTTTTCTTTCTGGTTACAACTTCTCTGAGAACAGGCTTTCTTCTAATACATTGACATTGGTCCCAGCCACAGAGATGCTTGTAAAATAAATAACACTATAGAAATGTGTTTACAGAGAGCTCAGAGTGCAGAAGAATGAAAAAATACTGAAAGTCAATTCAAGTTAACTTCAAAAATTATTCAGCTCAAATGTGCTGTGAACCTTTGTGTAGGATTTTTAGATTTATTTGAACAATTTTTCTAAAGGCCAGAACTTCAGCTGCCATGTAAAGCAGTCCATTAATATGAGCAGTTTGTCAGCTGAGGATTTTGCCCCTAGTTTCAAAGGGAACCTGAACATAGCCTCCATGTGTGCACAAGTAGTCCCTTGTGAAGGCAATTTGTTGCATACTACATCCATTGCTTGCAAATGAGACTATTCACACACACACACACAACTCCCTTCTGCTTGCTTCACCCCTTGCACGCACAAATGGAATTTATGCATGTAAATTAATGCTCTCCAATGATAGGTCACAAAAAAGTGCACACAAGGGTTTGAAGGCATATAGCAGCAATATTTTGAAAATGTGTCCCCTATACGTCTGAAAAGTGAAACCTGCAGAGCCAGTGTACATGTATATTACAGGTATCAACTTTGTGGGAAACGGGGTGTGTGGGGTGGGAAGGGAGGAAGTGTAGCTGCCTCTATGCAGACATCCCCATCATTATACCTGCATGCTGTGTACTGCATAATAGCTGTAAGGCAAAGTGTGTGTGGGGGGGTAGGGTGGGGGGTTGCGATTGGCAGGGTGGAGGGGTGAGATGGACCAGCTGTCTGCTGAATTTGAACAGCCACACACAAAGGTAATTGGAAGAGGCAACCATGGAACTATGTGGCATCTTAACAATCAGATGCAGTAGTGTTTTGTCATGCTTTTAGGCACTAGTGTGGCTTTGTATGTATAAGGCTTAAATATAGATGGATTATTTACTCCTGGTATGAAATTTGTAGTGCAGCATTCATGCTTGGTGTAAACTGAGAAACATACACTAATTGTTTTTTAAAAAAATCTTTGTGATGTGAAAAGAGTTGAGAAATAAAATTCAAGGGGAAATCCACAGGGTAAAAACATTTCAGCAGGTCCTCCTTTGTCGTCTTCTTTCGTCACTGGCTGCTGGTCAGCTGTTCAGCAGGCATGGAGGGGGCACCTCTTAACATTGCTACACCAGAGGCTGCTAATTAACACCGAGATAGAGAAGCACTCTGCAGCTCAAGCTATGGTGAGTGTCCCAAAATAGGGGGAGGGAGGAGGTCTGCTGCAAAGAAGGTTTAGATGATGGTTGCCCTGGTATGAGTGTAGGGAAAGTGCAGTGAATATTGCCAGTTTTTTCACAGGCAGTGCCAATTTTGGCTGATACCTCACTCCCAAGAGTGCCAAAAGGCCAGAGAACCCAGGTCCTTGTTGATAAATTGTATAGTTAATTTCCTGATCACATGTTGGTTCATTATTTCATTATGAAATATACTCGAGACCAAATAACCAATGTTAGTCAGGTTTATAAATATGATATAGGAAAAAGTTTCGATATAATACCAGTCCTCGAAGGGCAATCCCATGCAGTGATGTTGCATTCACCTTATGCAGAAGGTGTGCTCCCCAAGTTACACATTTCAGTAGCTGTCACTAAAATTCAACCTCTCAGTTTGTTCCAGTTCCCTAACTTGTCCTTCAGCTTTGTTTTGGATACTCAAATTCTGGGTACTGATCCATGAATGTACTTCCCTGGCTTGTACTATGACAGAAAGTGAATGTACCTTGATTTTGGCAAGTTTCCAATCTGCGTGTGCCAAAAGCTTCCTGTAGCAAATGCAAGGTGATATGGACTATTTAGAATAAGTGAACAGGATTGTGGTATAGGCCAGTTTAGGCTATATCACTGTTACAATATTTGTGCTTAATGCATACTGATTGATAAATCTATAGCTGTCTATATATATGGTGTGGATAATACATATTATTAATATGATATATGCTAGGCAGCTAAATTTAGTCAACATGCTACTGGTATCCCCAAACCGCTTGAACCCGTATGCTACTAGCCTGTTTACTATAATGGGGCCAGCAGAACTTATTGCAGAGTGGTGTGGGAAAATCTCCTGTTGCAGGGAAAGAAACAAGTCTGCCATCCAAATATTTGCAAGAGGATTGCAGAGTACCACCATTAAAGTTTCTTTGAATCACTCACAGTACTAAAAGGGACAAAGAACTCCACATGGTTCCCTCTACCCCCTATCCCAACAAACAAAAGAATGGAAAAGTGGCTATCACCTCTACCTCTTTCTGCTACCTCTGTCCAAGCACAGGACACAGATCTGATGTGGCCTGTTTAATATGGACTGCCCTATTAATTATTTTTATTTTTTAACACTTCACAAGTAAAGTCAATGTGTTTGTTCTCTAAACATGAATATGGGATGGGTGCCATTTTTAAATGGAGAAGAAGCGGGGGTGGGGAGTGAGAAAGGGAGGGAAAACACACTTTGGTCAACAGAAAGATACAAAAATGCTCATAAGGAATAATATATGTGTGATGCTGTCTCACAGGTTGTCAGCAGGCTAAGTCACTTGCACACTAATAGAAATCAAAGGAATGTTAAAAGTTCAAGGTGTGTTCAAACCAATTCACTTGTAAAATGCAACTGTATTGTTAAGTTTGACTATATCTTGTTGTTCATTTGCTATTATGCATGCCATGTAGTAAATAACCCTTGATCAAAAGGTGTGTTAGTATAAAGATGAGAATTTACTTAGCGTGCAGAACTTCATGAATATTAATGAAGTATACTTGTGTTGTTCCCACTTGTTTAACCCCATTATAATGAATAGCTGGCAATTACATTAAATATATCACTGTAACTGGATTACTTGTATATGCACAGGAAGTAGGAATGTTAAACTCAAAGCAAGAGCCATTTTGTTATTCAATAGGGTTCACAGGCCTAGGCTGCATTTCCTTATCTTCGTCATCAAAGGAGGCACTGACATGGGTTAAGATGCTTGTCAGCTCACCTTATATGAGCAAGATCTATAAATATTGGATCCTGAGAATGATTCTTTATTTCTGGACTGATGATTTCTGAAAGGGTGGAATTCTGAGCAATTGGACTGAGATCCCTACAGTCATTCTAGGTAACCCTGACAAAATATCGGAAACCAGCAAATTATTACACCTTTGCTATCAAATTGAATTCATAAACTTTGATTCACCCATAACCTGCTTTAACCTCTCAATCGCTCTCATTTCTTTTTCTTAGCTAATAAATCGAATAAATAGCTCAGTTTACTAAAGAAATTAGCTTCAGCATGGTCTTTGAGATCTGAAGTATACCTTGATCTGGGGTAAGTGACTGACCTTTTGGGGCTGAGAGTAACTGAATGTGTGATGATTTTTTTGGTTTTAATAACTATTCATCATTAATTCCAGTCTGTCTGGATGGTAACATAGGCTGGAGTGTCTAAGGGGACTGGCTGTGGCTCCATGGTAGCTAATATATTGATCCAGGAGCACACATTTGTTGCTGCTTTGGTTAAATCTAATTACAGAGTATGCCACCAGTTTGGGTGCATCTGCCCTGTTTTCTGACAATCTGACCTGAGATTGGCCCTCTCAGCTGTGACCCATTCCAGGACACTGTGACAATTTATACATTTACTTTCTCATTCATCATCTGATTTATCTGCACTTGCCTGGCACAACTGGCTTGACTTCTGCAGAGTTTTTAAAAGCTCCTGTCTTGCCACATGGTTTATGTCTGCCTCTGATTTTCTTCTTTGGCCCCCACCCTCCCTACTGGGCACCTCTCTGTGTCAGGCTCCCACAAATTGTCCACAGTTGTTTGTGATAGGGGTCCATGCCAAATGTTTCATTCAGTTCACTGTAGAAGAAGGTGGTCTGTGGGGCAACCCCAGATTTGTTGCTTTCCTTCCTTGCCTTCTGATATGCCTGCTGGAGTTCCTTCGCTTTCACATGCTGCTGCTGCTCATGCCTTTCGTGCCCCAGTTTTAGCATCCCCTGTGCAATCTGCACATAGGTGTTGATATTTCTATGGCTGTTCTGTAGCTGTGCTTGCATATTCTCTTCCTCCACAGGCCAAGAAGATCCGTAACTTTTTTAGGAATGCTTCTAGTAGCTATCTGTGTGCATGGATGTGGCCTGGTCGGAAGCACTCAAGGGTGGGTTTAGGTGGTATACTTGTCAAAGTAAGCTATCATCAGGAAAAGGCATTTTAAAAACACACTGGCGGCTTTAAAAGCGATAGGGGAGGTATCGGTCACCCCTAGGTAGCAGAGTTTAAAATTGTGATTGGAGCGACCACTGTCACAGGGATAAGGGTAGGGGCATTACGAGACAGTTGCTGGAGGACTGTCAGATCAACACCAATGATACAGTGTCTACACTCATATTGTGTCAGTGGAAATAGATTGACTGTGGCTCTATGTTGTGCAGGGAGGGGATAGTGTGTCACTGTAACAGGGTGCTTATGTTGGCAGGAAATAAATTTAGGAATAGAAGCATGCATAGCTCGGTTGAAACAAATTGACTTAGGTTAATCTAATTTTGTAGTGTAGAGCAGGCCTCAGCAATAGCTCCACCACTCATCCAAACTCTGTGGTAAATGTTTCTAGGAGGACAGGCCCTGTTGGAAAATGGCCCAAACATCAGCTCACAACTCCAAAATGGAGCTTTCAGCAAACAAAGACAACAATTCATGGGGATGAAGATACACACACTCTTCTGGGGGAAGCATTGTGGAGGACACCTGAACCTTCCATGGTCACTAACAGAGGACAGCAGAATTGGACTTAGGAAAATTACTTGGGTATATGTGGATAGTAGATAAAATATTTACCACTAGTGCATTCCCTTTGCAATATCAGTCCTTACCAAAGTAAATGCCTTGCATTAAATACACTAAGTTAAAAAAACCCTCATTGATATGTCTCCATTATATGCTAAAATAGTTTTACTGCTCATAGCCTTAAAATTAATTACCACTTGGAAGCACTATCTCAGCATGGTCCAGTAAAATAAATTGGCTCACTTAGAGGGCCGAGTCATTGGTGGTGGTCTTCTTTTATGATGCTTGAAAACCCAAACCAAACATGTTTTTCTCAACGTAGACTCATGAATTTTTACAGAAGGCTTATGTTGCTCTCTTATTTATTCATCCTGTCTATTACTGTATGTAATTCTCTTTGTAAATCGCCTCCCACTCTAAGGTAATCATTATCCAGCCTTCCTGCATGTGACGTGTTTGTGTTTGATTTGCCAAAGCAGTGCCATCATAATGTTTTGAGGAGTGCTTCTTGTGTGTCTTTTCTCTTCTATATTCTGTGCGCATTGTCTCAATGACAAATCATCTTACCCAGTGCTGATGTAAAATAAATACATTGGCTGCAGGGAGGAAAAGAAGATTTTTCACTTCTGTTAAGTCTTTATTGTGAAAAATCTGAGGGAAAACTTGCCAGATGGTTGCAGGCTCTATGTGAAAATATTTAGATTGCAAGCTTTTTGTGCAGATCTTGAAATTTTTCAAAGCTTTAGAGCTGATGATGGAATCAGATGGTAAATCAGAGCTGTCCCAGAATGAGATAACTCTGCATTATCTTATTACAGAACTGAGTGGATAAGCATAACTTTGTACAAGCTTCACGAGGGAAAGTGTGTGAACATGGCCTTTCTCAAGCTATTTGCCTTCCAAAGGTGGAAGTAACACAAAAATAGCTTTTGAAATAGCTTGAGAAAGGCCATTCTCTTCTTATTTCTTGACAATATGGGATCAGGGCATGACATTTTCAGAGCCATTTGAGAGAACAGAAGTTGAGGGGCATCTGGAAATATGCTGGCCCCCATGGGGGAAGAAATTCCGCAAATTAAAGGAGTGAAACTAAAATTTTTACAAAACCATGAATAGAAATGAATGAAAAAAATTGAAGGAAAGATTAAAAGAATTACTTGCATCATGGTTAAGGCAGGAATCATTTTGGAGAGGAATGAACCACTAAACATGCTCTATGGATCAACTTTTATGTGGCCATTCAGGGCTAAATTAAAAAAAAGATTCTGTTGTTCCAAGTGTATCCTTGGCTCTTTCAAGCTGGCATTCAGCACTGAAGCAGTGGGCAGTTCCCCTGTGACCTAAGCAGCAGTTCTGACAGAAGTGGCCTGATCCTTCTGTAATCTGAGTATGCTGAACCTGAAAAGCTCTTGAGAATGGGACACTTATGGCTTTAGCATAGCTCCTCTTTTGAGGACTTTGCTTTTTCCTAATGGCCATGTTTTGGCTAGTCACACAGAATAAACTTTTATCCACGTTCAAACTCGAAAGGTGTTTCTCTCTCATTCTTTTGTGAAGGAAAACAGACCTCAAAAGCAAAACAATCAGAAAAAGACTGCTTTGAATTTATTTCACTCTTTCATTTTTCCTGGTTATGTAGGACATACACAAAATAAGGACCTGGTTCAGCAAGCCTTACTCCCAGTCTCAGGCCTGCAGGTTTAAACATCCACAGGAGAAAATTTAGGCTATCTAGGGAATTTGGACACCTGAATCCCATTAATTGCAAGGGGATTTGGAGCTCTATGCACTGTAATGAATCCATTCTCAAACTCTCGCAAAAGAGAGCTTTTTAAAGTTGTGATTGTTCCTCTTATAATGGGATGATGAAAGATGATAGAATCAAGCATCAACTGAAAAATTGTTAAGTTCTAAGTAAGCCTTGCCCTCTCATACCAGGATGACCTTATCTTCTTGCTCATGGGTGCAGAATTATATACTGATACTAATATGGTTTCATACATGCATATACAACTTTAAGATATTACACAATAAAAATACTTTATCTCTGACCACAAATGTCACCCATTGTGTCTGATATTTCATCAAATAAACCAGAATGTGTACATCACCTACTGTGCCAGAGATATCTTCACCTAGTCATATAGAACAACTCATGAATAAAAAATTGTCTGCTAATTCACTCAATTCAAATAAATGCCTACTCTGACACACACCTGGCTTTTTAAATGAGAAATATCACAAATTGACTATATTATGAAAACAACCAAAGATGCCCAACCTGTTACTTCTGTTAAGTCACCTAATAAAAATGTAAGTATTTATTCAAACATATTCATATGAATTATATGCATCACTGTTGTCAAGGTTCCTTCCCCACTCTGAACTCTAGGGTACAGATGTGGGGACCTGCATGAAAACCTCCTAAGCTTACTTTTACCAGCTTAGGTTAAAACTTCCCCAAGGTACAAACTATTTTACCTGTTCCCTTGGACTTTCGCTGCTACCACCAAACGTCTAACCGGGTTTATTAGCAGTTTGGAAACGTCTTTCCCTCCAGAATCCTCACCAAAACCTTGCACTCCCCCCCCCCCTTCCTGGGGAAGGTTTGATAAAAATCCTCACCAATTTGCATAGTTGACCACAGACACAAACCCTTGGATCTTAAGAACAATGAAAAGAAGCATTCAGTTTCTTACAAGAAGAATTTTAATAGAAGAAAAAGTAAAAAGAATCACCTCTGTAAAATCAGGATGGTAAATACCTTACAGGGTAATTAGATTCAAAACATAGAGAATCCCTCTAGGCAAAACCTTAAGTTACAAAAAGACACAAAGACAGGAATATCCATTCTATTCAGCACAGCTTATTTTCTCAGCCATTTAAAGAAATCATAATCTAACGCATATCTAGCTAGATTATTTACTAAATTCTAAGACTCCATTCCTGTTCTGTCCCTGGCAAAAGCATCACACAAACAGACCCCTTGTTTCTCTCCCCTCCAGCTTTGAAAGTATCTTGTCTCCTCATTGGTCATTTTGGTCAGGTGCCAGCGAGGTTATCCTAGCTTCTTAACCCTTTACAGGTGAAAGGGTTTTTCCTCTGGCCAGGAGGGATTTTAAAGGTGTTTACCCTTCCCTTTATATTTATGACAACTGTAAAAGTACAATGTCACAGAACTCAAAGACAATGTAACGTTTATTGAGACATACTGATTGGCATATATTAGCACAGATTGTGCTTGGAGTTCCTTCAGGATTTCAGAGATATGTTATTACTAAAGAATCAGAGTGGTTAGGAGGGTAATTTTAAGTTTATTTATGCAAGTATATAGCATCTGCATTACAACCATAATAAAACAACAACAGCTATTGTAAGTTCTTGGTAGTAATGAGAGCTGGCCACATTGTTCATTGCAGATCAATTGTCTGGCAAACTTAGCCCTGTTGTCTATTTGTGAATTTGGGGAAGTGCTGGGGTCTGCAAATACAGGCCCCAATTCAACAAGAAACTTAAAGCATATGCCTAACTGTAAGAATATAAAGGGCATGAACGTGACTGAAACTGAGCAACATGTTGAAATGAAAATCAATGTCTGCATCTACTGTTTTTGCAGTATTTGGTCTGCTTTAGTAGTTAACCATAACCACAATTTCACTCAGGGTATATCTACACAGCAGCTGGGAGGCATAATTCCCAGCTCAGACAGACAAACACACACTAGCTCTGCTGTAGCTAGTGCCTAAAACTATCACTGTGATAGCAGTGGCTCAGGCTAGCAGCCCAAGTATGCGGGTTGTGTTTGGGTGGCTAGCCTGCGTGTCTCCATGGCCACACTATTTTTAACATACTAGCTCAAGCACAGGTAGTGCATATAAGTCTACCTGAGGGGTGAGTTATACCTCCCAGCTGCATTGTAGCTGTAATCGTAAAGTATATTTTTCTTAGCATGAAATCTACTTTATAAAAGGATATGTAAATTACTCTCTTCTCTTTCCTATACATGCTTTCATATGCATGGTAAGAAGAGATGTTGAGCACTAAACTAAAAAGGGCATACTCTACTACAGTACTGAATTAGAGAGAATGCAGTGAAAATAAAAGTGTGACCAATTTAAATTGCTGGTCTGAAATACAGGCAAAACAATGTGTTGGGGCAAAAATGGTGATCCAAGCATAAAGGCTTAAAACATTAATGAAAACAGGGCAGGTATTTGTAACTTCGAGGTTTGGAAAACTTTATCAAAGATTCATAACTGATCTTACCTATTTTGAATACTGCTCAATTTCATGCTTGGTCACATAAACATACAGTACACATACCATTTTCTCTCTGATGGGTGAACAGGAAAAAAGCAAAATGTGTAATAGTATAAAATTACACGTCCTATCACAAGCAAAAGAAAATGAAGAAAGGCAGGAAAAGGGAATAAAACAATTTCTGTTTAGTTAATATCAAAGGGCACAATTTGAAAAGGCCATGAAAAAGTGTTTCAACAGAGCTTCATTTTGGCAGACAAGACAGAATTTGTGTATTCCTATGCACCTATCATACGTAATTATTTGTTCTGTATCAGTCCAATTTAGATAGATATAGGGAAAAATTGTGTCGATATTTTCATCGAGATTGTGACTTGGGCTATGTGCATGCTCAGAGAAATAAGATTACGCCTATGCAGGCTACCTGGACTTGGTACAGAGTAGGTGGGGAGAGCCTTGGGTCCACACGCTCTACTTGCCAGCACAGATGAGCTGGTGGGGAGCAAGGGGAAGGGCATACTTTTCTAGACCAGCAGCAAGCTATTTACCAACCCCCAAGCAAAGAAGATGCAGGAGAAAAATTGTAATTCAAAGGTGTGTATGTGATATAGCATCACCCTTTGCTCAAGGCTGTGTATCCCCTTATATTTGTAAAACACCATGAACACTTACTATATAAGTAATTCTAAAAATATAAAATGAAATAAGTGAATAGCCTTTATGAATTAGAAGCAATTAGTTAAAATGTTTCCATCTTTTGGGCTTTTAGATCTCATGCACATAACAGATTTCAAATATTTTTATGGTTTTATTAGTGGCCTTAATGGTCTTCAAGTGTCATTGCAGAAAAGGATTAATTTGAAAGATTCCCTACACTGTACCTATTTCTTCTGTTAACTCCCACCTATGTCACAGATATAGCCTTTGAATTTTTTACATCTGTTTTAAAACTTTACTGTTGATTTACTTCAGTTTTACAGTATAACTGCACTGAAGGCAGTGGTGTAAAATTGGAGTACAAAGTGGTGATTCAGGCCCGGCTTTTTAAGTGTAATGTTTGACTATTAATTTTTTCTACAAAGAGAAGAGATAATCCCATAATTTGTAAGGGATACATATGGGACAGATATGTCTTGAATGATTAATAACTAATGATTCCTTCTGGCCCTCAAAAATTAGAAAAACTATTGACCTATGATTATCCCCAAATAGGATCCACCTATAAGAAAATGGTTCACATAATAAGACACTTCATCTAAGGACCCACAGCTCAGCCAACTAGCAGGTGTTCCCCTCCCTAGCTATTAAAATGGCTAAATAGAGTATAGTTAATCACCTAGTCAAGAATCTCTAATTTTCATATGAATAAAACTTCTTTTGCTTTCCCAACCTAGCTAGAAAGAACTCCAAGTTACCAAAGCATACCTTGCTTTTCTATGCAAAGTGTTTTCACCCCAAAATATAAACTACATATTATGTTCCTTGTAAATAACATATTTTTGTACAATCAAAGAATATATGGAGTACGTCCTCTGAAACTTAAAACCAATGAAATCCTTATCTTCTCATTGTAAATAATTGTTACACTTTAGGAATTGTCTGGTGCAAGGAAGAAGAAATGATAAAAGATATAAACCAGGGTATAACTTCTGAGATATTAAGAGACATTGCGTAAAAGGAGGAGATCCAAGCTGATCATAGGGGCAAACAATGAAATCCAATCCGTGAAATGAATCAAACTTAAAAAGCTTCTGATAAGAAAAAGATTAAAGAAATTGTTTGTACACCACCATCATCTACTGGATACCAGTGGAAGCACCACTGAAATCTAAGAACTGAAATATAAGCACCTGCTTGGCATATGTCCAATAGGAATCAGAGGGTGGCTCTTCCACAAACCAGGAAACTAGGGTATATAAAATTGAAGTCACCATGTGCTCAAGAGAATTGACTGAACCTAACACAAGAAGCTACAAAATTCTAAATGTAACCATCGGTAAAACCAGACATGTGGAAAGGATTCTTCATCATCCCAGGGTTCAGAGGACAAGAAGAAGTGATGAGATTTCATTTCAAATATTGTATTTCTATTTCTCTTCTTTAATGTAAATAACTGTTATCTTGCTGAAACTGCACTCTCTAGTGAGACACTCAAGTCACCATATTTTAGATTTTAACTCCTTTGTAAATACAAGCAAATTGGACTAAAAGAGATTGAAAAGAATTGTTTTAAGCAATTACCTTTTATAATATTGTTCCTTTTGGACCAATCTCATTAAAGCATAGTCATCACATTCTTAAAAGGTTCCTTAAAGACAAGTGCATCCTTGGAGTGTGATAAATGTGTTAGGAACTGAGAATTTATGATCATAAGTAAAGGTAATAAATAATTGTGGTAATTTGCATTGTTCCTTCATATAACTGCTGAGCCTCAAATCTAGTTTGTGATAATTGCTTGAAAGATTGTTGTGAATTGTTGATTGTTTACTAATGTGGTTCTGGGTGACTACATAAATTGTTGTTGGATTAAGAATAAACAAGTGTCCTGATTTAAAAAAAAAGTACAGTTGAAGTTAAATGTTGACCTGAAAAGAGCACAGTGTTAAAACTGCTCATGCTTTCTGGATTTGATAAAAAGGGCTTATCATATTGGATTCTATTATATATTGGCAAACCTAATTTGTTAGCTTGCAGCTTTAGAATCTAACTAGCACCCTGGGAAATTCATAAATTGACCCTCTTTCACGCTTATAAATTGTATCCATGAGGCTCTCTGACATCAGAATGATTCCTCATAGGCCCACGATCCACCTGATTCTGCTTGCAGGATCAGGGCCAAATATTTTAACAAGGTCTCCATGACAACAAACTATAAACCATACAGTATGCTGCTATTGATCTGTTCATTCTAATCTCATTAATCTCAATAGCAGCTTTGTGCTCACATCAAGGACAGTTTAATAGATCCATGAATGGAATATGAAAGTATAAACATGTACTTATCTTAAGTTGTTCAATTAGGTATTACATTTGTCTGACATCTGGTCTATCCGATCGTCTGATTTGCTGTTATGCAATTTCAACTGCCCCCTTTTTCAAATGGGATATCAAAATATGGCTTCTACTGTTCAGCAGCAATCATTTTTATGTTACTCTAAAATAAATAAATCCTATGTATCTGAAAATGTACAGTGTTAGCTTGATTTCTCCCTTCAGGTTTTATAAGCTTCATGCTTTTGTTAATATTTCTATTGCTTTTATTCATTCTCTGAAGTGGCATATATTCAAAAAAATATAAGAAAATTGCAGCGCTTTGCACTGGATAAATCATTTTCTTCTGCTTCATTAATTTCTTTCAACATGTTCCCATTTTCTAACAGTTGTTACAGGTTCTCATCTTGAAGTTATGCAGCAGAAAAATGAATGTGAGAGTTTTGGCAGTCAGCAGAGAGAAAGGGCAAGAACTATGGAATATGCAGATAGTAGTCAAGTAATAGCTACTTTCAATGTCCTGGTTTATAAAAATACAGCAGAGATAAGGCAACTGGTCATTTTGGACTCTGTACAAAGAGAAAGCTTTCACGATATGAGCAGCATCTTATTAGGACTTTTGCCCGAGGGGGCACTGCTGTACTACATTTAACATGACATCAAGGCTATTGCAGCTAACTCCACTCTTAGGTTTAGGCACATTAAATCAAAATAATTCAGTACTTAATACTTTCTAAAGAACTGTTTGTGAGAGCATAGAAGTGTGGGGTTTTTTTTACCTTGCAAAGACAAGAAGAAAATCCTTTGATGCCTTTCAACTAATTTATTTTTACTGGTTTTTAAGTTTTCACAGTTATGACAGTTTGCTCTACAAACATTGCAACTACCACAAAAGTAATGCCTGGTAATACAATAGTAAGAGTACTACTGATTTTCCATTAATTTGAATTATCTGGATTTAAAGACTTGATGCTGACTGCTAACTGGAAAAAAACCCCAGGGTCCTGGAAATGTACAGCTTACAAATACTAAGCAGCATATTTCAGTGAACTGCCTTATTTGGATTAAAGTGCAAGTACTACATCAGAGCTAGGTATTTATTAGTTGTTGTGATTATTATTCCAGTCATAATGTTATAGTAATATGGTTGATTTTTTTTTAACTATGCACATTTTAATTATATGACTTCTTGACCAAAATCTAAGCAAGATAAAAATATATAAATCAAACTAGAAGATGGAAAAAAATATACGGCTGATTGTGTCAAAAGGCACCTAAACACAAAGAACAAGGTTTTTCTAGGGCTCCAAAGTAACAGAAAAACACTTCCTAAGGTCAAAGTGAGAACATGATACAGAGAACACTTATATCTTCTCAATCTTAACACTCTCTGAGCAGCTTCCTTGCTGCTGTTTACACTCTCCTCAGGGACTGGGTGCTTGCTGCCTATAAAGTTATTAGGCTCAGCAGCATTCCACTTTGAGCTCTTGCTGACCAATTAGGACTTGCTATCAGACTTCTTGTCCCTTATGATAGTGGCAGTATTTGTTGGGACAGCTAGCTGTATGGGAGCTGGGGATATAACCCGTTAGTCTGGTGCAGCAGCTGTCCTTCTGCCCTGCCATAATGTTTTACAACATTATGTATTTTAAATGTGGAGGAGTTCTATATTGGTCTAAATCAGCATTCTTCACACACATACACCATGCTGTCCAAAAGTTGTGTTATACATCTTGGTTTCAATATACTGGACCCCATCACTAGATAGTTAAACTACAGAACGTTGTTAGTAATCAGACAGTTGCCATGGCAATTTGTCAGAAAACCATATTATCCAAATAAGCATATTTCCTGTAAATCATGGCTAAACAAATGCAATATTCTGTTTCCATGTTATGATTCTCATCATTCTGCAGGGGTTCAGAATGGGAGTTTTATAACTCTACTCACAACTTGCAAAAATAAAAGTAGAAGTGATGACACACTGTCTGTCTGTTATTTGAAGGTATTAATTTACATTATATTATCTCACCCTCTGGTCCTCCCTTACAAATTCCTTAATCCTCTTTTCTCTGCAGTGACATAGAAAGGATTAAAGAATGAGTGCTGCTAATTACTCAGGAATTATGTGATATTTGAAATCTCCTAAAAAAGCTGGGCTTCAGACTTCCATCTGAAAGATGGTAGGCTACAATATCCTGTGGGGAATGAAGGTGTGAAAGGCAATTTCCCACCTGCACAATGAAGATGACTTCCAAACAATTAGATTTCTTGACCAGACTAGCAATTCTTGACACTTAGCCTTGGCCCTTTATGGCAATGAGCTCAAAACACTTTTTTCAGCAAATGCATTAGCTCAATTGTCACCCCCACTACATATAGAAGATGGAGTTTTGATATGAAATCAGGGTATTTCTGGTCTTTGACCACCAACAGCTTATGGTCGATATTTATTGCTAGTTAATTACTTCCAGAGCTGACTGAATGACTCAGCATGGATTATTTATCCACTGATTTATTGCAATGATCATTCAATAGATTATTCACAAATAATTGTTTTAATTATTTTTACAGTTACAATGATAATGTCTCCTAAACGAATTAATAATACATAATTTCAGTGTTTCAATAAGGTAAACAACTTTTTCTGTTTGAAAGAAGAGGTTTCATTTCCACTTCCCATTCTGGATAAAGAGGGATATTCAGTTTCCAGTACTGAAAATCTGGCACCCTTAATGATCATAATGATAACTAATTATCACCATTATATCATTAATAAACATTTTATCAACTAGCGCTCTACAGGATATTTCTCAAATAAAGCCAAAGCTAGCAAATGTTGTTTTTATGGCTTTTATCAGAAGTTAAAATACAAGTCTAGATTTCTTGTCCATTGTTGTGGGTCTGACATATAGTATATCACTTTCATTGCAGAGTATGTTTTAAAGAAACAACTTATGTTTTCTATATAGTATATGCACTAAGCGGAATCCTGAGCATGGCTAATACAATCTGGGGATGGTGTTGGGGAAACAAAGGTGACTCTAAGCCATGCTTTGGCTTCCACTGTTTCTTCGGCCAACTGGAAGTTGAAGCTTCCACTGCCATAACTTAGAGCAGTATATGGGCTTCTCTGACTTGTTATGGTTAGAGAAGCCCCCTTGGGACCACTCTGCCAGGTGAGGATCAGGTAGACTATTGTGTGATCCAGTGCATGTCCTGACCCATCCCCAGTAGCCATAAAGCTGGCTATAAGGGGAGAAACCTCAGCTGCCTGTTTAAAACAACTTGTAAATGCTCTTTCCAAAACTGGAGCAGTGCAAACTTGGCAAGTGCCAAAGATCTGCACCGCACCCCCCGCCCCGCACTCCAGTTTTTCAAACAGAATATATATGATATAGAATATCGGGGCTGGAAGGGACCTCAGGAGATCATCTAGTCCAACCCCCTGCTCAAAGCAGGACCAATCCCCAATTTTTTTGCCCCACATCCCTAAATGGCCCCCTCAAGGATTAAACTCACAACCCTGGGTTTAGCAGGCCAATGTTCAAACCGCTTGAACTATCCCTCCCCCGAGTACAAGTATCACATGTAACTAGAAGCGTGTCAGACAAGGTTCCACCAGAATGGCAATCTGAACCCTCCTCTGTTTGATGAAAGTGGATTGAAAACTGGGCAACACTGGCTGGCAAAGGGCAAGGATGCATTGTGGTTGCACTAATTTTCTACAGTCTGGAGACCCTGAGATTGAGGATTCTATGGTGCCCCAGCCACAGAGGTCAGTGATGTGCCTTTCTGCCATCTGCCTTTCCCTTAGGTGACTCCACTCTGGGTGCAGTTGCCCCCACTGATGCTGGAGATGGTAAATGTGCAGGCCAAATTAAGCCCAAATTCTTCAGTTACCTCACCGACCATTCTAAAAAAATAGATGAAACCTAGTCACTCCAACCTCAGCTATAACAGGGTATACACTCTTAACGAGTTGAGATATTATCCTTTGCAAATGGGAGATGACCTGCTCAATATCCTTCTTCTTCCTCTCTGGGCAAGCATTAATGATTTAGCAAATCTGCAGTAGGATGGAAAGGGGAGCAGTCACCATTTGATGTCTGATCAGAGTTTTATGGAGCATCTGTGTATCATTCTAGGGCCTACTAGAGGCCGACATGTACAGTGGAGAGGATTTCCTGTCTTGATCAGAGTCTCCCTTTCATTTGCCGAAGACAATAAAAAGTACATGAGCGTGCTCTGAAGCATCTGATGATGCAGTGTCTTTGGTAGATGACATTACAGAGATATTTGATGTAATTTATGTAAGCATTATCAGAGGATTCACTGCATTTTTCATTGAAAGAAAAGCTTCATCCGATGAAGTGAGCTGTAGCTCACGAAAGCTCATGCTCAAATAAATTGGTTAGTCTCTAAGGTGCCACAAGTACTCCTTTTCTTTTCGCGAATACAGACTAACACGGCTGTTACTCTGAAACCTGCATTTTTCATTGTCTTTTACTGGAAAGGTATCAAATTAATCCTTAGTGTAACTCCACTAACCACATTGGACCTGTATGTGGTCATGTAGTCCAGCCCCCATTCACTGAGACAGAACCAAATAAAACTAGACCAGGGATGGCCAACCTGTGGCTCTGGAGCCACATGTGGCTCTTCAGAAGTTACTATGCGGCTTCTTGCATAGGCGCCAACTCCAGGGCTGGGCTATAGGTGCCAGTTTTCCAATATGCTGGGGGGTGCTCACTGCTCAACCTCTGGCTCTGCCCCAGGCCCTGCCTCCACTCCATCCCTTCAGCCAAGGCCCCTGCCCCTTCCCCCAAGCCTGTCACTTCCTCATTCCTCCCACCGTCCCCCGTCCCCCACAGCCTCCTGCATGCCATGAAACAGCTGATCACAGTGGGCAGAAGGTGTGGAGAAGGAGGGGGAGATGCAGATTGGGGGGCTGCTGGCAGGGGGGGAGGTGCTGGGTGTGGGAAGGGGTGATATATGTGATATATGCCATCATGTGTCAGCAATGCCCCTCTGCCATGTACATTGGTCAAACTGGACAGTCTCTACGTAAAAGAATAAATGGACACAAATCAGACGTCAAGAATTATAACATTCTTAAACCAGTCAGAGAACACTTCAATCTCTCTGGACACTCGATTTCTGACCTAAAAATGACTATTCTTCAACAAAAAAACTTCAAAAACCGACTCTAACGAGAGACTGCTGAATTGGAAATAATTTGCAAATTGGATACAATTAACTTAGGCTTGAATAGAGACTGGGAGTGGTCGAGTCATTATACAAAGTAAAACTATTTCCCCTTGTTTATTCCCTCCACACACACACACACACACACACACACTCTGTTCCTCAGATGTTCTTGTTAACTCCTGGAAATGGCCCACCTTGATTATCAGTTCAAAAGGTTTTCTCTCCCCCCACCCCACTCTCCTGCTGGTAACAGCTCATCTTAAGTGATCACTCTCCTTCCATAAGAGCCTGACCCACTGAAGTCAATAAAAAGACTTCTATTGACTTCAGTTGGCATTGATGAGGGCTTCAAGTTCTCCCCTATCCAGGTGTGAACAGTGCTGCTTAAGTATTTATGTTGCTCAAGGAAAAAAAGACAAACAAATGGAACTTGTACAATATTTAGCATATACCCTGAGACCTTTCCTTTTTTACCCTCCACTATGATGCACAAGTTTTACTTTTACTAAGCAAAGAGAAATTTATAGTGGCAAACACCGTCTTTTTTCTTATGAGATTCATAAAACAGCACTAGCAAAAAAAAGTGACTTTGTTCACATCCTCACACAGCACTGATAAATAATTACAAGAGCTGGTTACAAATCTGCCAACGAGGGAGAGAAACCTAGCTCAGATAAGGTCAGAGAAAGACAGAGATGAAATACCAGTTTGCCCATGGCTCATTCTGTGAACATACCTTTTCGCATGAAATGGGACTAAGTCTTTGCTCTTAGTAGACTATCACGCAAAATCTTTTGAAGTAACAGCTCTTAAATACCAAGAGCTATGCTACAATCAGCTTCACAATATCCATTCTGCTGCCTCACGGAGAATTTAAAAAATTGGTACCTGACATTTATTCTATTTCATTTATTTTCTAATGCATAAAAATTAGTTGTGAATATATGTACAATTTAAGAACCCCATACTTCAGAAAATTAGTAAAACAACAATGTTAAACTAGAGAGCCAACCGGGTATATTAGTAATTATTAGATCTGGTCAAAATTTTTCCAGTGTAACATTTTACCATGAACAAATGCTGATTGGACAAAATTGATATGTCAAAAAGTTATCAAAACCATTTGTGTCAATAAAGTTGAAACATTTCATTTTGATAAAGATAAAATGTCATTTTAACTATTGTTCTGAATAATATAATATTCAAGTTGATATCAAATTGATATGAATTTAGTTTCATGGGCAATTCAGATTTTTCATTCTGATTCAGAACAAAAAGAGTCAATATTTTGGAGTTTCCTGTAGAATGGGAATTCTGGGTTCCAGACGGCTTTAGAGATTACCCAACATAACTCTTACATGTCTCTGAAAGTAAAGAGTCACAAAACTCTTCCACCCTGTTGCTGACAGTGTCCGCTGCTGAGTCAACAAAATCTTATGGTCAGTTTTATCAAAGGCTTATGAAAGATCAAAAAGAATCCATATGGACATGTCAGCTTTATTGTTGCCTGAGATCATCAGTTGTAACGACCAGTGAATTCACACTACCATAACCAAAGCCTAAAACTTGACTGACACGGATCAGTGATTCTATATGATATCCAAGCAATGTCACCAGTATCTCTTTAAATCACCTTGTCCATAAAGGGCAGATCAGTGATTGACAAGATTGTCACTGCCATAATGGCAATATAAGGGTTTATTGAACAAAAGCAATAAACTACTACTGCTAATTTTGAATGAAGCTGGCACTGTGTTTGCCCAAAGGAAGTCTTAATGGTCTCCACCACCAATGGATGCAATATCTCCCAGCTTATTTTCACTAAGCATGGATCCAGCTTGCCTTTGAGCTGATCAAAAATGTTCATTAAAACTCTTTTTCTGATGGAAAAGGCCTTTTTTTCAGAAACTTTTGGCTTTTTACAAGTTTTTCCAGTTCTTAAAAAACACAACCCTAAAAACCCACCCAAATCCCCCAAATTGAAGATGTTTTGATTTTTTAAAATAGATAATAAAAATACTAAATACACAATATTTTAGTTTTCAGCTGCAAGAGTTTTGGTCTTATCTCAATTTCTCTTCTATTTTTATTATTTTGCCACTAAGAAAGGGATTTAAAAAGGTGAGAAAAGAGCCTGAAAGTTATTAAATTTTTCACAGAAACCATAAAAAATTAGTTTTCAATTTTTTTCATCAAAATTCAAAAAAAAATTAAAGGTGGGCATTAAAACAAATCACTCTTTTTTAAAAATCATTACATGTATGTAGCATTTTCCAACCAGCTCTACTCACAATTGACATCCAAATCTCCCACCTGTACCTCTACCTGACCAAGAGTACTTCAGACATTAGTTCAAACCATACATGAATCTGTCTCCTCAGAAAGAGACAAAACAAGTCTGAAAAGATGAAACTAAGATAGATATTTTCTCCATAGCATTAGATGTATTTACACAATGTATTTAACAAATTCAGTTCTTACTCAAATTCTAGCCTTAGTATCCCAAGTAAGCATATATTATCCCCAAACACACACACCGGCTTCTATTAACTTTGTTCATACCATAACAGTGATTTCCAGCCATTCGTGTTAGAACCTGCCTAGAATTAAATTGCATCTCTCCACATCCCGCCCATTCTGCCCTAGCACCATGACCTGGGGTACAGTTGCCCCTAACTTTTTTCTTTTCAATCTGGTATGCATTTCCTGCCTTTTACTTTTCTGTCTCTGTTCCCTTTTTGCTTCTCATGTGTTTAAAAAAAGCAACACAGAAAAGATTGTTTAACTGTTTTTAATCACCAACCTGCAGTGTCTCCTCATCCCTACACTTCAATTTACTCAATGGCTACATGCAACTCGGAGTGATACCAGTGACTTTTTGTGGCTCCAGGACTGGTCCATATGTACTTTCACAGTAGAGCTGTTGACAGAGAAGGAAAGCTTTAGCAGGTTGTTCCGTGAAACTGCAGACCAGTAGATCTAAGCTCCTGCAGCTACTGCATTACAGGCCCCTGGAAGATTAAGTGGGGAGGCATTAAAGACACAATTTTCTTCCTAGAAGTCTTCCACCACTTTACCTACAACCACAAGAGAATGTTATACTGTATGGTGGAGTAAATCCAGGGTCCTTCAGTTCTCCTCATCCCCACAATACTGTTTCTTCTGCTCCACAACCCACTTGGACATTCTGGTGCACCTCCAGATTGAGAAGTACTGGTTTTAATTTACATATAATTACATTGAATTAAACATAATTCACTTCTCTTTATGAAAATGAGTCTCTAGGCATCGGTACACACATTAACATTAGCAGGGTATGACGATACTGTGAGCTCGGGTTGCTATTCTCACTTTGCATAAAACATACTTGCACTAGATCTCATCTGAGCTAGTGTGCTAAGAGTAGTAGTGTAGCCAGGGTAGCACAAGCAGCAGCACCGATGGCATGGTCTAGTTGCCCCTAGCACATGTCACTGGGTACAGCAAGAGAAGAAAAAAGGACATAAAAAGCAGGAAGCCTGCCAGACAATCAGTGGACCACTGGATGATAGAGGCTCTGAAAGAGAACTCCCAGAAGACAAGGCCATTGCAGAGAAGCTAAATGAATTCTTTGCATTGTTTTTCACTGAGGAGGATGTGTGGGAGATTCCAACACCTGAGCCATTCTTTTTAGGTGACAAATCTGAAGAACTGTCCCAGACAGAGGAGTCAATAGGGGAGATTTTGAGCAAACTGATACATTAAACAGAAATAAGTCACCAGGACCAGATGGTATTCGCCCAAGAGTTCTGAAGGAACTCAAATATGAAATTGCAGCACTACTAACTATATGTCACCTATCGCTTAAATCAGCTTCTGTACCAGAAGATAGCTAATGTAACACCAGTTCTTTGAGGCGGGTCAACAAACACAGGGACAAGGGTGATCCAGTGGATATAGTGGACTTGGACTTTCAGAAAGCCTTTGACAAAGTCTCTCACCAAAGGCTCTTTAATTAGCCATGGGATAAGAGGGAAGGTCCTTTCATGGATCAGTAACTGGCTAAAAGACAGGAAACAAAGGGTAGGAATAAATGGTCAGCTTTCAGAATGGAGAAAGGTAAATAGCGGTGTTCCCCAGGAATCCCTATGGGGACCAGTGTTGTTCAGTTTATGATCTGGAAAAAGGGGTAAACAATGAGGTTGCAAAGTTTGCAGATGATACAAAATTACTCAAGATACTTAAGTCCAAAGCAGACTGCAAAAAGTTACAAAGCATCCTCACAAAACTAGGTGACTGGGCAACAAAATTAGAGATGAAATTCAGTGTACATAAATGCAAAGTAATGTGTATTGGAAAACATAATCCCAACTATTCATACAATTAGCTATTACCACTTAAGAAAGACATTGTGGAGTCATTGTGGATCGTTCTCTGAAAACATCCACTCAATATGCAGCAAGGGTCAAAAAAGCTAACAGAATGTTAGGAACCATTAGGAAAGGGACAGATAATAGGACAGTAAATATCATAACGCCACTATCTTAATCCATGTTCTGCCCATACCTTGAGCTGCCTGCAGTTTTCACCCCATATCCAAAAAAGATATGCTAGAATTGGAAAAGGTACAGAGAATGGCAACAAATATGGTTAGGGGTATGGCCAGCTTCCATATGAGAAGAGATTTAAAAGACTGGGTCTATTCATCTTAGCAACAAGATGATAAATGGGGTGAGGGGGAATATAATAGAGATCTATAAAATCATGAATGGCGTTGAGAAAGTGAAAGTGTTATTTACGCCTTCACATAACACAAGAACCAGCGGTCACCCAATGTAATTAATAAGCAGCAAGTTTACAACAAACAAAAGAAAGTACTTCTTCACACAACTCAGAGTCAACCTGTGGAATTTGTCAGGGATGTTGTGAAATCGGAAACTGTAACGAGATTAAAAAAAATTAAATAACTTCATGGAGGATAGGGCTGTCAATGGCTATCAGGGAAGCCCGTCAGGGATGTAGCCCTAAGCCTCTGACTGCCATAAACAGGGACTGCCGGCCAGCCTGATATGGCTGACTTGAGAATTGCCCTGTTCTGTTCATTCCCTCAGCAGCATCTGGCATGGCCACTGTTGGAAGACAGGATACTGGGCTAGCTAGACCACTGGTCTGACCCCCGTATGGCTATTCTTGTGTATCTACAGGGTTCAGGCCAGTTGGTGCTCGTGGTGGCTAGCCTGTGCCTCTGCTACCGCTGCTCATGCTACCACTAGGTCACCTATGTCTATGATCACTGGGGATCGCACCTCTAGCTCATAGTGTAAGCATAGCCTGAGATAAATACCTTGCATACCAATTTTGCCACTCATAGCCACTTCTTAACAACAACATATACCTCAATAAACTTGAAGACACTATTTCTAGGTGTTAAAGCTAAAGCACCAGCAGCTGAACATATGCATACCCTTGGAACCCACAAATTAGTGCAAGAAAAGTGGACATTTTAATTTCCCTTAAGGAGCACATTGGTTACACTCACTTAGGCATTTTGCACTTGAAAACAGAACAGTCTTTTTCTCCAGTGAAAAGATCAGAAATGAAAGCATCAGAAATGGCATTGAGAATTTACTCCTTCTGACAAGCAACTCTGTGATGTTAGTTAAAAAGTTGGTGTGGAGACAGCTATGGCTGTGCCAGATATTTAAAAGGACAATAATATGAACAGGAAGTATTTTTTAATGTTCTTGTGTACAAACTTTTGAAAACAATATTTCATATCTATATTGTAAGTGGAGAGCAATATGCACCATTGGCAAAAATAGCTCTCAGAGGCCATGAAATATGACTTATTTTTGATAGCTAGAAGTGTGATGTAGCCATATCTGTTAAACATGAAAAAAGGTGGATATTTTGTACAGCAAAAGTGGAAATAATTTAAAAAAAAATTTGAACAGAGGGTATGGACATTGTAATAACCCATAATACAATTAGAGATCAGGTCTCTAAGGTGCCACTAGTACTCCTTTTCTTTTAGAGATCATGTGTGTTTAACTTTTTTAACTTCTTTCAAGGGGAGTCGATACCAGATTTTTTTCAACACTAGTACACTCTGATGTCAACAAAGCCATAAACTCCTGACTCTGCACTCCTTATTCAGATGAAACTTTGAGTTTTGTCTTTAAAAGTGTAGGCTTGGGCCCAGGTTGAATAGATATGGGTTCAAACCAAAAGGTGCATATCCCAAACTATAGGAAAGTCATAGTCTATATTAGGACCAGAGTTTTGCAGCTTGAAAACATTAGTAATAATTATTAGGGTTTGCTTGTTATGTAGCATTTCCTTGTAGAAGACAACACTGTAAATGCAATTATAAATCATAGGTATATTTATGAGATAATATGGAGTGAGGGCAACTAGCATATTAAACTGTACTTGTCCCCCAAATGCACAGAGTAAGTACAAGGTGAAGTTAAAATAAACTGGTGATAAACTAGAACTACATATAGGGAATTTATCATTTTCTAGCAGAATCCTTGCTCAGGCTGATAAATGGCATTGTTTTTGCATTGCAGGCCCTTTTCACCACGATAAACTCATTGAAAGGATCCCAATTCCATGATAAAGAAATTTAGGCAGAAATGAGGAGCAGTTGCTAGTTAGCATGGTGTGCTGTAGAATTTGATGAATGAAAAGGAAGTCAGTTGTGGCAGAGTGCCAGAAAGTGGAGGCACAAATCCACTTGGCTGAAGCAGAGTGTAGCTGATTTGACATCCTGAAAACATTGTGTATTCTAATACGGTGAGAGGACCTTCTGAAGCCTTTTACAAAGCCCTGGATTTGTTTGGTTTTTTACATGTAAGGGCACGTACCTAGTGCACAGGGTGTCATTTCAAACAGTCAGTTTAGAAATCCAATCAGTAGACTGTAAAATACATTAAGGAAGAAGAAAAACCACTGGATAATCCCTTCAGTTAAAACCTTCATTGTAGCAGTGTTCGGATTTAAGAATGTGCATGCGTGTTTGTGCATGCATATGCACATATATGGAAAGAAAAATGAACACACTTTTCTTTTTCCATAAAGGATCAGACTAATATTTGGTTTTCAAATAGTATAAGGACACACAAGTAATGTCTGTATAGGGGAACTGTAGAGGTTTGGGATGCATACGGATTACTTTTATAAATTAAAATATAGCCTTTAATCATCTATCATAATTCACTTCAGTTTTTGTTTTATTTAAACTAGTTCCATATTAAATGGGCCTAAGAAGCAGGGTTTGGTGTGTATTTAGGTTTAGGCTACAGTTCACGTTTAGGATTAGAGGTCAAATTAGGCTTAAGGGTTTGGTTTAGATTTGATGGCACTGAGATATGAATTCTCACAAAAATTCAAACCAAAACGGTGGAAATCACATGAGATTAGCTGTTCTCATGCAGTTTGTTGCAGTCTTGGTCCAAATATTCTGCGAACTTGTTCTCACAAAACGTTGATCATATCTGAATTGGAGTTGGAGAACAAGCTTCTTCTGGTTCTGGATCAGCCCCTGAATAAAATGGTGGTATTACTATTAGTAATATTACACTAGTGCCCAGACTCTAACTGAAATGAGGGCCCCATTGTGTTGGGCACTGTGTATATGTAACACTGACTGAGCCCGGTCGTCGGCAGGCAGGATCGAATCAGGGAACTCTTGAGCTTAGTGTGTGAGCCTCTACAGCATGAGCTAAAGGGCTTTTAGCTCATGCACTAAGGTCCAGAGAGCCCCGGTTCGATCCTGCCCGACGACGACAGGGGTCTGTCGGCATTACATATACACATAGTTAAAAAAACAATCCCTGTCCTCAAGTGCTTAAAGTTTAAATTGAAAAGGCAGGTGATAGAAAAAGTATTATCACCAATGAACTGAAGCACAAAAGACATGACAGGCCCAATCCTGCAAAGATTCAGATATAAACGTAAGAACACACTTAACATTACACACTGTGATTAGTCTAATTGAAGTCAATGGTTCTAAACACAGGGTGAAATCCTGGCCCTATTCAGATTAATGGGAGTTTTCCTAGTGAGTTCAGTGGAATCAGGATTTCACTCACATTTTGTAAAATTAAGAATGTGTATGCATCTTTGAAAAATCTGGGCCTAGGTCATTTGCCCAAGGTTACACAGGAGGTCTGTGGTTGAACTGGTGTTTTAACCCCTCTTGAGTCCCAGTTCAGTGTTTTAACCACATGACCTTGGCAGGGCTGGGTTTAAATACAGAAATCTAAATGTTGAAGGTGTCCAGATTCAAGCTTTGGACCATTTCTATTCCATACTCATGCCACAACCTATTCTAAAGGTCCTGACATTAAAAGAGAAATATACCAGGGTCCCTTCTTAAAATTTACACTGCAGCTAATTGCTGTTAGCATACTGCAGTTTGCACTGGATATTAAAACTAAGTTGTACCATAAATTATACATTAACGAATTCTGTTGCTTCAAAGCATGAAATAGTCTTCTGAAGATAAATGGTTTTTACCAAAACATTTTTCAATGTACTTACAAGTTTCTGAGGCTGGAAGATTAGAAATGTGTTCTCTATTTAAATGGTGTAAATATTTCCATTTTTCAAACTGTTCCAGATATTCACAAATAACTATTAACAAATTAGAAAATAACACAGCAATTGGCAATGCAAAGTTTAAAACAAAAGCAATAGACAGGTAGACACAATTGTTTGGACATCATTACTGGAACCAAATATGCCCCCATAGGATGGCAGATGTCAAAAGTCTCTCTCTTCCTTCCCCATTATACCTCCTAGTGGTAATAAAGCTCAAACTAATAAAATTAATTCAGACTACAGCTGTGCAAAAAACAGCTAACCAAAATAAATAATAATTTGGGGTCAACCCAAAGTGGGGTTTGTGTATGTGGGGGGTGAGGGAGGTGAACTGAAAAAAAATCATTTCAGGTTGAACAAAATGTTTTATTTCAAAAGGAGATTAAAAAAAAAAAACAATGAAACCAGAGAAGATGTTTGAAAAGTGTTGAAACACAGCAATTTTTTTGATTCGCTTGTTCATTTTTGTTTTTTGGCCTCCAGATTTCAGTGAAATTGACACGGATTTGTAAAACATTTTGGTTGACTCAATTTGGCAATTTTTTTGGTGGGGAAAAAAATTCATTCAAAAAATTCTCCCAGTACTAATTGGGAATGATAAGAAAACAATATTCTGGAACAAAGATTGTTCCTCTGAAATAATTATATAAATATTTGTACACCCTTTATTATCAATATGATGTCCAACCTCACCTGCATCTTATATTGATTGTATCAGAGCTGATAAACTCAGATACACTGTAACCCCTGACCGGAGATGGCGCATGAGGCACCAAGTTGCTAATTCTGAGCATTATGTCGTGAATTGTGATTACAGAGATTCACTCAGATATGCTGTACTTAGAGTGTGGGCAAGATCCTCAGCTGATGAAAATCATTACACCAGCTGAGGATCTGGCCTTGTGTGTTTGTTATGGAAGGCACACAACCAAAATCTATCCCTGTCCCTAGTTTTCTACATTTTAAAAAAACCCATACCCCAATGAGGTCCCATTCTTAGATAACACTACACAATGTAATAATTGAAGGACTACTAAACAGTTGGAACTGCTCCTTCAAGGACAGCCACGGCTTACTTATTTAATGGAGGGGATAAAAACAGGGATTATATTAAAAACTCTACTGTTAAAACAAGTAATGTATTCAAAATAATGCCCCAAGTTCTAATAGTTTTGTGGTAACTGAAACTATGTTGTGGGTCAGTAAGACCTAGTGTCTGGAGGACTTAAAGGAACTGACTTTGGAAACTTGGTCAGAAATGGGCAAACTAAGAAAACACCTCAAATATTTTGTCCCCCAAAAGTACATAGACAAATGAAAAAGTCTAAAACAATTTGTCTCAAACCAACTAGATATGGCTAAGAAGGAGCAAAACTCTCAAAAGCATTGCACTCTACCAACAGTTTGCAGGTCAGAAAGCTGCATGATGGTAGTAAAATATCAGAGGCTTATTAAAATCACTTTTTTTATTGCAGTAGTACCTAGAGAATCCAATAAACAAATACAAAAGTCTCTGCGCTGGACAGCTTAGAACCTAAGGTATGTCTATGCTACATGCTTCTTTTGGCAGCATGTAAAGTACATACCAGCATAGCCCGGACTAGTACAAGCATCAATATAAGTGACAACTGGGACGCATGCTTTAGGTAAAGACATGACTACAGGGGTGGGTATGTATGTATGTATGTGAGTATATACCGTACATGCTTTCTGTGCCTCCTTGTTTACACAGCTGTTTTCAGTCGTGTAGTGTCCCACTGTCTCCCTGCCACTGGAGTCTTTACCCTCCACAGGAAAAAAAGACACCCCCATTCGGAAAGCCTCTGGCAGGGGATAGGCAGAGGGGAAAGTATCGGAGGGGTAGCCATGTTAGTCTGTATTCACAAAAACAACGAGAAGTCCAGTGGCACCTTAAAGACTAACAGATTTATTTGGGCATAAGTTTTCATGGGTAAATAACCCACTTCTTCAGATGCATGGAGTGAAAATTACAGATAGAGGCATAAATATATATTGGCACATGACGAGAAGGGAATTACCTTACAAGTGGAGAACCAATGTTGAAGGCCAATTCAGTCAGGGTGGATGTGGTCCACTCCCAATAATTGATAAGGAGATGTCAGTACCAAGAGAAGGAAAATTGCTTTTGTAGTGAGCCAGCCACTCCCAGTCCCTATTCAAGCCCAAACTGACAGTGTTAAGGTTGCAAATGAATTTTAGTTTTGCAGTTTCTCTTTGAAGTCTGTTTTTGAAGGTTTTTTTGTTGAAGGATGTCCACTTTTAAATCTGTTATTGAATGTCCAGGGAGACTGAAGTGTTCTCCTTCTGCTTTTGTATGTTACCATTCCTGATACCTAATTTGTGTCCATTTATCCTTTTACATAGAGGCTGTCCGGTTTGGCCAATGTACATGGCAGAGGGGCATTGTTGGCACATGATGGCATATATCACATTAGTAGATGTGCAGGTGAATGAGCCTCTGATGGTGTGGCTGGTGTGTTAGGGTCCTATGATGGTGTTGCTAGAGGAGATATGGGGACAGAGTAGCCAATGGGGTTTGTTACAGGGATTCGTTCCTGGGTTAGTGTTTCTGTGGTGTGGTGTGTAGTTGCTGGTGAATATTTTCTTCAGGTTGGGGGGCTGTCTATAAGCGAGGATTGGCCTGCCTCCCAAGGCCTGTGAGAGTGGGGGATCATTTTCCAGGATAGGTTGTAGATAATTGATGATGCACTGGAGAGGTTTTAGCTGGGGGGCTGTATGTGATGGCCAGTGGCGTTCTATTATTTTCCTTGTTGGGCCTATCCTATAGTAGGTGACTTCTGGGTAGCCATCTCGCTCTGTCAGTCTGTTTCCTCACTTCCCCAGGTGGGTATTGTAGTTTTAAGAATGCGTGATAATAACAGATTTAAAAGTAGCCATTCTAAAGTGTTGCTGATATTTTTCAGAGTGACAGCTGTGTTAGTCTGTATTTGCAAAAAGAAAAGGAGTACTTGTGGCACCTTAGAGACTAACACATTTATTTGAGCATAAGCTTTCGTGAGCTACAGCTTATGCTCAAATAAATTTGTTAGTTTCTAAGGTGCCACAAGTACTCCTTTTCTTTTTGCTGATATTTTTGAAATGGCTTGTTTTATTTATTTCTAGACACCGGCTTAGCTTTTCAAAGACTTCAACAGTTCAGTCAACAGCAGGTAATGGACCACCCACCATGATTCCTAAAGTTATCACCTTCTCACTCACCTCTGAGAACCCCTGGCCAAGCAGTTCAAATATATCTTTTGGCTTTTAGATTAAGTATCCTGCAGAAAGTTCAAAAGCTTATTGACCTTATTGCTCCCTGCTGTTAATAGCTCTGAAACTTTATTTATAAAAATATTCAGGCAGTCAGGAATGTTTCAGACATATGAAAGATATGAAGGAAGTATTGCTTAAAAAGGAGTAACTTTCATTCTTTGAAACAACTGTTTTACATCAAACACTACAGCTTATTCTCATGTGGGAGGGATTTTTCTGCATACTTCCTTTTTAGCAATTTGGGGGAAAGGATTTATTTTAATAAGTTTTGCCCAACCACCACAATAGTGGAGCACCAATCTCGATTGGGACCTCGGAACACTAATGTGATACAAATAATCAGGGCTGTCAGGTGATAAAAAAAAGTAATCACAATTAATCACGCAATTAAAAAAATTAATCGTGATTAATCGCACTGTTAAACAATAATAGAATACCATTTATTTAAATATTTTTGGATTTTTTCTACATTTTCAAATATATCGATTTCAATTACAACACAGAATGCGAAGTGTACAGTGCTCACTTTATATTTATTTTTTCTTGCAAGTATTTGCACTGTAAAAAAACAAAAGAATAGTATTTTTCAATTCACGTCATACAAGTACTGTAGTGCAATCTCTTTATCATGAAAGTAGAACTTACAAATGTCGAATTATGTACATAAAATAACTGCATTCAAAAATAAAACAATGTAAAACTTTAGAGCCTGCAAGTCCACTCTTTACTTCTTGTTCAGACAAAAAAGTTTGTTTACATTTGCAGGAGATAATGCTGCCTGCTTCTTGTTTACAATGTCACCTGAAAATGAGAACAGGTGTTCTCATGGCACTGTTGTAGCCAGCGTCGCAAGATATTTATGTGCCAGATGAGCTAAAAATTCTTATGTCCCGTCATTCTTCAACCACCAATCCAGCGGACATACGTCCATGCTAATGATGGGTTCTGCTCAATAACAATTCAAAGCAGTGCGGACCGACGCATGTTCATTTTCATTATCTGAGTCAGATGCCACCAGCAGAAGGTTGATTTTCTTTTTTGATGATTTGGGTTCTGTAGTTTCCTCTTTGGAATGTTGCTCTTTTAAGACTTTTGAAAGCATGTTGCACACCTCATCCTTCTCAGATTTTGGAAGGCACTTCAGATTCTTAAACCTTGGGTCGAGTGCTGTAGCTTTTTTTCAAAATCTCACATTGGTACCTTCTTTGTGTTTTGTCAAATCTGCAGTGAAAGTGTTCTTAAAATGAACATGTGCTGGGTCATCATCCGAGACTGCTATAATATGAAATATATGGCAGAATGTAAGTAAAACAGAGCAGGGGACATAAAATTCTCCCCCAAGGAGTTCAGTCACACATTTAATTAACACATTATTATTTTAATGAGCGCCATCAGCCTGGAAGCATGTCTTCTGGAATGCTGGCTGAAGAATGAAGGGGCATACAAATGTTTAGCATATCTGGCACATAAATATCTCGCAGTGCTGGCTACAAAAGTGCCATGCAAATGCCTGTTCTCACTTTCTGTTGACATTGTAAATAAGAAGAAAGCAGCATTATCTCCTCTAAATGTAAACAAACTTGTCTGTCTTAGTGATTGGCTGAACAAGAAGTAGGACTGCGTGGACTTGTAGGACTTGAAGTTTTACATTGGTTTGTTTTTGAGTGCAGTTATGTAACAAAAAGTCTACATTTGTAATTTGCACTTTCACAACACAGAGATTGCACTATGAGGAGAACTGAAAAATACTATTTCTTTTGTTTATCTTTCACAGTGCAAATATTTGTAATCAAGAATAATATACACTTTGATTTCAATTACAAAACAGAAAACAATATATATAAAATGTAGAAAAACATCCAAAATATTTAATAAATTTCAATTGGTAGTCTATTATTTAACAGTGCAATTAATCATGATTAATTGTGTTTAAGTTTTTTAATCACGATTAATTTTTTTGAGTTAATCGCGTGAGTTAACTTTGATTAATTGACTGCCTTACAAATAATATTAAATATATTAAGACAAGAATATACAATGAAGATCACAGAGGGAGAATAAAGGGTATGTATCCACAGATCTGAGCCCATCACGTGGTTTTGGTTGTAGGTCAGATTCAAAATCAGAAAAGGCTTATTTCCCAGTTTTGATTCAGACCTCAAAAGCCTAATCTAAAGCTAGGCTGGCTATAAACACACTTTTGTGTTGCCATATCTTGCAAAATTCTTAAATCTTGAAGGGGTGATGAAAGCAGGTATAAGAAAAATTACCTTATTTTTCCAATGTTCAATTTACTAGTATCTTTAAAATTGATTTGTTCATTTAAAAATGTACTATACACAGAATAAGAAATTGGACTTTGCTGTATGGATAAGTGAAAAAAACTCTGAGGATTCTTTGAATTAGTGCTCAGCTTTATTTCATGCTACAAACAAATATATAAACAGTGGAATGACTCACTTCAGGTGAACAACAAATACTGCTGCTTTCAGGTTTATTGACTGCAATGGGCCATATACTATGTGTTTTCTATGGCTCTGTTCGTTGATAGGATTATATTCTTCCAGTTTAACTGGATCATTTCCATAGTCATCCTTTGCTCTTCCTGCACTGCTGTAGGGAATTTGACAAGCTGTTTTATATGCCAGGATTTTGTAGAAAAAGCACAGCGCAAAGGGCAGGGCAATGTCATTGCATAGTAAGAATAGTCCACATAATCTCAGCTAATGGTTGACAACCTAACACTCTAAAAGTCATTTAATTCTTCATGGCAGAAATAAATATTTTTCCAGTAACAAAATACACTCTGTGTTTAATGCAAAACCCCTATAGGTCCACATTTCCAAATCTGTGTGTCTATGTTTAGACATCTAAATCCACATGTTACATGCAAATAAGTGGCCTGATTTTAACAAGAACTTTGAGAGCTCCACACCTAAACGGTGACTTTGAAGTCAATGCCAAAATTCCCAAATTGGGTCCAAGGAAGAGTTTCCATTGTGCAAGCTGAGTATGGGCCTGATCTAAAACCTACTGACTACAGAGGGCTTTGAGGCCAGCCCTGTATAACTCTCACAACTTTTCTAAATCAAAAGAACTCATTTCAGTGACACCAGTTCTCTCAGAGGACTATGTCCTAGCCAAGTTCTGAACTTCAGTTATCTTTAACTCCTGCCATGTTTAAAAAGTATGGTGAGATTATTTTACATATATATTATTTTTAAACAATGAGACTTCTTTTCACTCACACCACCAAAATTGATTAAATGTTGTTGTTTTTTTAAATTAAACTTTGCAGAAATATTCCTCTTCAAGTCAGAGTGAAACATTTCAAATTAAACGGTGAATGTTTTGGAAACATCAATGCAGCTGAAACCAGGAGGTCATGACAGACTCAATGTGCCTGACTGCAAACTCTGTGGATTAATTAGTTCATCGAACTTTGATTTTTACTAGCTTAATTATAGTGGGAACCAGCAGCCTTATGGCATCATATTTAGTGACTCAGGCCCAGAATTTGGGTGTATTTTTTTTTAGATAAATTATTTATAATCTCATTTCCTTTTGTTCTGGGATTCTGAACTATACATGATCCACAAAACAAAAAAGCACAGCAGATAAAAGGAGTGAGTTATTTCTAGCTATTTATCTATATTTAGGGTGTAGCTAAAGAATTTTCAGTGTAGGAACCCAAACATGTAGGACAGTACATACTGCTGCATGTCTGATTCTTCATCTCTATTCCAAACTGCTTATTTGACTGACAGGATGATAGATTTTCTATTTCTGTCAAGAACACATTGTCCAGAGACTAAATCTCTGAACAATTAAATGGGAAGTTTGACTGTGAAATTAAAACTTTTGTTAAAATTGTGCAGTTCTTCCATTTTTAAAAATCTGCACCTGTAAAATTAAAAATCTAAAGTATTACTAAAGAGAGCACTTTGAGAAATGCAGCCAGCCCCTTTTCTTTTATAGAAACAGATGTGAAAATCAATTTTTGTTCACTGTTTTCCGCGTAGAAGGCAAGCATCTGGGCCCAGTGATGTTGATGCTTAGATACCAAAGTGACAAGTATCTTATGAATATCCAAAATAGATGCACAGATGGAGGATAGGACTTTGGTTATTCATTTACACTAGAGCCACAATACTTAACATGTGGCTTTTGAACTAATGTGGTGCATATGTTTGGTGCTCAAGAAACTGACGGATGATCATAAGTGATAGAATCTGTCAGACACAGTACAGCTTCCCCACAGATCTCTAGCAAGGCACCTCATTTCTACTGAAAACCTTTTCAGATTATCTTCTGGATTTATATTATGCAAAAGAATCTACAAGGGAACAGATCAAGGCAACTAATTAGAATTAAGGTTTCCATAAGTGAAAGTCTAATCCATTAGCTTGATACACTGCCTACTATTTTTCTATAGTGCATTTCTTTTTAGGGTACAGCGGCTTTACACGTAATTATCATGACATGCACCTGTTTCACTGGAACTCTGCTTGGCCTGCCTTATACTCAGTGGGAAACAGGTTTTTCCCTTAAAGAGGGAAACTATATATTGGATTTATCTATTTTAGATCAAAAGCCAGAATTTTGAAATATGAACAAACTGGAGTTTCATAATGAACTTGCAGGCAGTCTGGGGAATTCTAATAATCAAGTCTGGATATTCTGAATATATGAATTGAAATCTGCAGTTCAGCTTTGGAGTGGAAAGGGCTGCTTCTGGCAAATTCCTAAATGTAAAATGGTATTTGGTGACATTTTTGAATGTATTTAAGGTCATTAAGAAAGGGAATCTAAAGTGGGTCTGGCTATGGTAGTTCATAATCATGGTTTATAGCCTTAATGATTCATAATTATTCGGTTATGATTATTAATTTATATTGGAGTGGAACCTAGAGGCTACAACCAAGTCAGGTCACATTGTGCAATACAGTGTACAGACACAGGGCTTGGCTCCATAGTGAGGTAATGTGCACTAGGGGTGCGTGATGTCTAAAACACACTATGGTTTTGTGCATTAACTGGTCCATGTAGACCCTGCTAGTGTGCACTAAATGTTCCTTAGTGTGCTTTAATGAACAAAAGGACTATCTGAGCACTGCACTAATACTGAAACTCTTAAGTTTTCAAACATTGGTCTATAAAACGCTGCTAATGAGCCTGCCCTAATTTTGCCTGCTGTTTACTTCCACTATTTCTTATAATTTTATTTAGCATTCTAGGATTTTTCTAAGATATGTTTTTGTATTCCATACACAAGTTTGTATTATGCACTTTGACATTTCATGTCTGAGTAATAATTCATTTACTTTCTAAATAATTCTTATGGTACTAAGACAATTCCCGGTCTCATGGTAGTTTGGTATCTTCACTGCACATATCTTCGCTTACACAATCACTTTTACCAGGGCCTTTTTATTGTGTGCTCTATACACTTACATAAGTGGGGCCTTTGGTCTGGACAATATCAAAAGAAGAGCAGACGAAAAGTTCGTGTCATATTCTACAAGCTTCAATTCAATATCTAATTGGCCCAGATCACCATGATGATTATTCTCCCACTCAAAATCTAAATTCTCCATCGTGTGTCAAAAAGTTGTTCTCACCATTGCCTACCAGTGCTCTCTTGATATTCTGTATATTTTTTTCCATTGACTACCAACATGTGGGGAGAGTAGGGACTCTGCATAGACAAAAATATACTAGTTTTTATATTAGTCTACAGTTACCTCTTCCAATTTTTCTCCAGCATCTAGTAAAGATGCTACAAATATAGCATAGCTTCTTGGACTGTCGAATTAATCCTTTACATACCACTGCTTCATGAAGCATCAGTGTCTTGGCAATGGAAATTTCCATATTTGTTTTCACGTTTTAAGCTGTTAGATGATGAAGAGCCACTATCTGATCATTACAGTGGTCAGAAGTGGTGCTAGAAAAGTATATTATTTTTCCTACCACATGTACACTATAAATTGCACATGATATAACTGTAACAATATGAAGGATTTAAATAAACCTCAGATTTCACCATTACAAGCAAATAGTCCTTTACTGTGGTGCATTAGCCTTTCCTGTTTATTTACCGGAGCTGGTATCTTATGTATTCTTTCCCTCACCATCATTAGTGAAGTAGCCATTGTTCACTGATTTTCTCCGATAAAGTTATCAATGTTACCAGTGAAAATTGGTAATTTTTTTTATTAAAGTGGTTACACAAAACACGGAAGGAAAGCTCCCTTTATATTGGGATGACAGAACTGAAGAAATGGTCATTGCAGATAATGTATGTGAATTGAATACAGTTTTTTTATTTGTATACAATAAATAAAATATGTTTTTCTGAAGTTGTGTTGTATGCTATTTGGAATGAAGACAATACAGTAATTTAAGTATAAAATTTCCTTGGCAATCTCTTACCAATGTGTTTCAAAACTGAAATAATAAAAATGTGCAAAGTAATTTTGCAGGGACAAATTGCTGAAAATGACAGTAATAGATGAATCAAGGGGTTTTACACTGACATCTATATATTTTCGGAACACAATGTATATCTAGCTGTGCATACTCACTGGGAAATAAAGGCTTATTCTCTTTACTTTAAATTATCTGCTTAGGTTTCTGAAAACAACAGTTTACTAGATTTACAGTTTACTGCTTGACCAGAAGTGGTGTGAGGTATGTATCTTTAAGGGCCTTACTCAAAGCAGACTGAATGAAATTCACCCTTGTGCAGAGTATCAGTACAAGGCTTAGGTGCCACTCCATAAGTCCCATGATTTATGGTTGGGATTCACCCCTGCGCAGAGGACCAGCACAACACTGGTGCACCAGTTCATTATCATCTGTGGGATGTGCATGAGACTTATGGCATGGTGCCTAGCCTTGTACTGGTTAGATAATGGGTGTCCTTACAAATCAGCGAATGGGTCAGTGAACCGCAGTTTAGTGGGGTCACATCCAAGGAGGAATTTAAATAGCTAAATTGTTTGCTATTTATCTCTGATCCAGTACTAATCTTCTGAGTACAGAAGACTGTCAGAGTGGAGAGATTACAATGGCCAATTAGACCCCCAGCAGAAAGGTTGGCATATTCCCAGTAAAGTTATTGAGATCAGTGATTATGCATAGAATTTCATCTGTCATGAAATTATTTTTTATTTTCAATATGGGGGAAAACATTTCCATCTTAGATAACTTCGTGGGGGTAACTGAAATAATGATCCTTCAAGGACAACTACCATGCATGGATTTTTCACCTTATCTGGCTCTCCAGGATAATGCATGTCATGCTGTCTCGAGTGCCTCATTTTCAGGAGTATGGCAGACTGTCAAAAGCAGGGCAGACACCCCAAACTAGTGGTATGTTCTATCATTAGATCTCACCAACCAAGTCCCAAATGTGGACTCTCAAAGTACTACAATAGTAATCACAGATAGTCCCCTTCGATCAGTAGTGGGCAACCTGCGACCCATCAGGGTAATCCGCTGGCGGTCCGTGAGACAGTTTGTTTACATTGACCATCCTCAGGCACGGCCACCCGCAGCTCCCAGTGGCCGCGGTTCACCATTCCCGGCCAATGGGAACTGCAGGAAGCAATGCGGGACACAGGGATGTGCCGGCCTGTCACTCACCCAGGTCAAATTGCATCATAGATCTCACACCAAAGACAAGGCTGGTAGTCAGTTCTCTAGTTAGCTAACTAAAGTTTTATTAGACACACACACGTAAAAATCTATAATTCCAAATGGTAGCATAGATGTAGTAAGCTGCCAGTTTCCCAAAAAAATCTCTCAGGGCTACCCTGAATAACTATCTTCTCATTCGGTCATTCTGCCCTGTTAGAATCCAAAAGATTCAGAGATGCAGGATCTTTCCCTGAATCTATCCTTTTAGCTTCTTCTCACAGAAAGCAAACTGACAGGTGACCACCCACATGGACTCTCTCTTTGGTTGAGAGAGGGGAGCTCATTTAGAGCCATTGATCATCCCAGACAGCACACAGTTTCTCTCCAGCATGGATTGCATCTCGACTGTTAGCATCTGAGGAGCTCTCTCTGCCAGAATCTCAGATTTTAATAAAATCAGGCTTCAACTTTTGAACACTTGCAAAGTAGATAAAGTAACATAAGAACCAAGTTGAACCTCTATTCAAAGCTTGACTCAGACCTAAACTTAAAAAGCTTTCATGATGAAAAAGTAGAATCAGTGTGATACTAGGAAAGCTGTTCTCATGTTCTCTCTAATGCAGGTGAAACTAGAAAGTAGAGAAAATCAAGTGGCAGGAAGGGAGCCTGGTCTTGTGAACTCCCATGCCAAATTTCAGAAAAAAAAATATATGGAGAAGTATGGCCTGTTGGTCTTACCTGAATTCTGTTGGCCTTACCTGAATTTCAGTGGGGACATTAGTAAGTACTAGAATCAGTAGCAAGTGTTTGCAGACTTGGGCCCTGTGTTGAACACGGATATTCTATCAACTGTGTGTGTAAGTGATTCTGCATGCAAAATTGCATGTGTGGACACACACACTCAAAGGCTCAGTTAAGACCCTTTTGTAAATGTGGCCCAGTGTACATATAAATTACTCCAGAAAGAATGGCACGCAAATGGAGAGCTCTAACAAGTACACATAAAGGAAGAATATTCTTTTAGTATCTACAATGTTTTCATGACCTGGATGATAGTTTTCTCAACCAAACATAGATCACTTAATTCTTTTGTATCTAAATTAACCAATATGCCTTTCAGGATGAAACCTGGAGGACAAACTTGTTTGAATTTGGTGATGTAAAATAGAAATGACACAATGTCAATTTGCTCTTATGCCCCACTTAAGAATTAAGGAGTCAATTAAACAAGATGATATTGATTTCATTTTGATATCAAGACAGCATTCAGCTTACTTCATTTAATTGTTATAAAAACAATCAGAACAAGAAACGCTGTCCAAACTTCCCATGCTGGGCACTGTATACTTTTTCTATCCTGCAATAATGACTCTCTCTGAACTTCTTGACTGGATAAATTGGCTTGAAGCAAATCACTGACAATATTTGTTCATGTGGTATAATCATATTAAAACATCTAATGAAAAGAATGATTATGTGAGCTGCACAAGAAAGAGTCTGGGTAAATTTTATTAACCGAGTCCATACTTCCTAAATGTTAAAGCTTTATTCCATATTACTGTTTATTGAGTCAGTTTTATATATTTTTTTTCAGTTCAGGGTAAATTCAGCCCTCTTCACAGAAACTCTGAGTAATTAATAGCGGACTTTGTGCCTACAACTAAGCATGGCTGTGTGGGATGGAATTTGCATATCCAAACTCAAACACAGGAGATAGCACAAGCCCCTGTTTGACAGTTATTTGCTTTATGGACTAAATAATATCCAATACCCTTCTGGACCACTGGGTGTGTATTGTCGTGGATCCTGTTGCTAGTTGCAAAGTCTGACCCCAATGCTATTTCTCCTTTCGCACTCGCCTATTAGAGCTGGCACTTGGCCCTCCCTATGGAGCATCAGCAGGTGAACTAGAGATGCTCCTGCAAGGCTGTTGAAACTGTCGCTGTCTCTGCACTGTGTAGTTTAAGTGATGCAGAGGGCCCTCTCTTAGAGCTCTTCACCAGGAGAAATTTTACCCCAAAAGACTACCATAGATCAGCAGCATTTCACCAGATTATCAGGGAACATCATTTTCTTTATGTGCAGCACTAAATAATCAGTACACCCTTGCTCTTTTCCCTGCCTTCTTTCAGTGTGCCATTATTTTGTCCAGTGTTATTTATGTATGTCTTTCGATCCATGTGTTTTTATTTAGCATAGGGCTTTACTGCTAAATTTGACCAGTGAGACTGGTAGAATAAGTAGTTCTTTGGCAAAGTGTCAGTACAAATGATTTCTATTGTGCAATAGTATAAATATGCATGTAATTATTGCTTCACTTTATCACTGATTTTTTTCCATCAGACTTGGGTTTATTCTAGTTGTGTTTCTGATCACCTTTAAATATATGAAGTCTCAAAATTAAAGTGTATATCTGTATTTTTTTAAAGGGAAAAGGGTTCCAAGCCAATGCACTGATCTGAGCTTTTCCTTTTGATAACAATATTTGGAGGACAGTTTCTCATTTTATGAGGAATTATTTTTTCTGTTTATGATGAGATATGTAGGAAGTAAAGGCTGTTGTAATGCTGTAGGGAAGCAGAAAGGGCATTCATTGAAGGATGAGCTATACTGATATGAGATGTCCAACACACCGAGCTACATACAACAATCTTCAGAAGTTCAAGAGCCACAAGACACTCATAAACTTTACACATGCATTTTTAAAAATAGTAACATCCTACTTACTGTATCACAGCTAATTACTACTAAAGATAGAGGCCTTGTGGGTCTCCATCCTGGTTGTAAGTCTTTGGAAATATGGTTGATATGTTGTCAAGGCAGTAAAGAGGAGCTTGGTTAGATGATGATTTGTAAGGACTGCAAGATGTTTCGATTTTATTAACTTCATCACAGAGTACAGCGATTCACAGCAGTATGTTGTGCCAGAAATTGAAACAAGTCACACACTAGTCATTGTGAGTTGAGGATACTTCGTTCCTGGCACATGCTTCCAGAACTTGATTGTAGACCATGATTTATGCATCACCTTTACAGTCTGGTCCTCCTGGAGTTCTAATAGTTCCATTTTTACGGTAGACATTTCCATAACCTCAGTTTTGGGAATCGAACAGCTGTCACTGATCACATCAGCTATGAATTAGTTTACAAGAAAGATGAAGCAGGATCTCATCTTCTGCAAGTCTTAAAACCTGGACTGAAAGTCATCAAGCAGTCCTTGTAATTTACCTCTGTATTGCTCAAGTTTGTGATCTTCTACTTCGATTTCAGGGAATGTGTTTACCCTACTCTTGAGATGGTGAAAGTTGTTGAAATCTCTTAACACCTTATTTGCAGAAGCTTAAACTTATTCTGGAAGCTGAAGACTGTGAGTACGATCAGAAATAATCTTATCCTTCCCTTGGAATGTCAAGTTGAGAGTTTTCAGATGCTGCATAATATCAGTGGAAAACATCAGATCCTACATCTTTTGCTCATCTTCCAGTTGTGGACAGGACCAGGGCCGGATTAAGACCTTTAGAGGCCCTAAGCACTGAAAAGATTATGATGCCCCCCCATATGTAATTCAAAATAAAAACAATACTATACTGTAAAATAAAATTTCATTTTTCAAAATGACACAAAACTTACATGTATGCTGAAATTAAAACAGCTTCTTTCTAGATTTTCTGATTGCAAAATTCTGGATAAGTTCATCAAAGCTGACTCGATGAAGCATGTCCACTTCCATATACAATAGGGAAAGTGAATCAAGTCTGTCCTGACACATTGTTGTTCTCTGAGGGTTTTTTATTCTTTTCGACTGAAAAAAAGAGCGTTCTGCGGAGCAGTTAGTAATCATCAATGTTAGAAAAATACGTAGTGCGATCTCTACATTTGGAAATACACATTGTATTCTGTCTGTCAATATTGTGTCATGAAGATCAATGTGACTGAATTTCATTTTTCCTGTTTCATTAAACTTTGTGTGCATATAACAGTGGAACTGCTGTACTTCTCCACAGAGATTCATGTTCAAGTGAACGGTATGAGTCAACTAGCTTTTGAGAACCTTGTGAATATTGTTCATCAGATAAGTCCATATCATTTAGAAAAGAAGATCTACTTGATACTTCTTTGTACACTTCACCTCTCCTCTTCATATGAGCTTCAAAGTGTATCAATTATAGCATAGTAAATAGATATGCGAAATTTGTCTATAGGATTCAATGCTGTTTCTGTTGCACTGCTATCATTTGCTTGTTTTTTCCTGATTCGCTTGTGGGACTGGGCTTCTTTGTAATTAGTATCAGGCTAGATATCTTTTGATATGTCTTCAAATCTTCGAAATCATTCCTCAAAGTGAGTAAGTGGTCTAGGTTAGTAGGACGCCCCCGTGGTTTAGGTGGGCATAAGTAATAAAAAGAGAACAGGAAAACAGGGGGAGTGTGTGTACTGGAGTGTAAGGACGTCTAACAAAGTTCTGATTTTTCCCATGATGACTACTTCGATGCTTTTTTTGAAATATCAAATATGAATTTTTTTTAAAAAAATATCATTTTTTTTGGTGCCCCCTGCTCTGCTGGTGTTCTAAGCACGTGCTTAGTCTGCCTATTGGGTAAATCCAGCCCTAGATAGGGCTTTTCCTTTTCTTTGGGGAAAGCATTGATAGGTTTGTGGAACTGTTGGAGCCTATTTAAGGCATTGCTAGTTGACAACCACCTCACAATACAGTAGAAAGAG
This sequence comes from Lepidochelys olivacea, assembly GCF_965140295.1. NCBI lineage: Eukaryota > Metazoa > Chordata > Testudines > Cheloniidae > Lepidochelys > Lepidochelys olivacea. The sequence goes on along the minus strand of NC_140418.1, from coordinate 60,718,171 downwards.
ACGTTGTTAGGTTTGTCTTCAAGATCCAGCTCTTTGATGAAATTTTTGAACTGTCAATAAGTCTTCCCATTCAAGCAGATGAAATTGACAATGTCTAGGACTGTTTTTGTAACATTTTCGTACTTGAAGAATCTGTCTATGAGACGTTCATGATGGATGTTGCAATGAACAGGGAGAAACTCCAGAAATTTGGGATCACTTTTCAAGAGTCAAACAAGGCATACTTTCTCCCCCCACCATTTTCATTGTTGCAATGGATGGAGCACCTGCAAGTTTATCCAATGGTACATCAGCATTTATCAATGCTTTGTCAAGTGTGTTCTTTATGTCAACACTGCAGGTTCTTTCTTTTAGTTTAACATTTCTTCTTTCACAATTACATCCACGGAAAGATAGAGAACAAACATTGCTAGTTGTAGTTCATCTTGTGCATCTGTGGATTCGTTGACAAAGAGGCCGAATGCTAGAGAATTCTTTAGATCATTTTCCATCTTGCTTGCAACATCAGCACTGATCTGGGAGATATGCCTCTCCGTCGTGTGACGCAAAATTGGGGTTTGCTTTATTAGGCGTTGAAGTTTTGTGTTACTTGGATCTAAAATTGCAGCCGCTTCTGCAATATTCTTCTTAACAAGTTCTTCATCTCACAATGGAATATTGCTAAATGTCCATGACATAACAAAACTAGCTTTTGTCATTTTGTCAGCTTCCTTACTGAATGCCAAAAGTATTCTATTGACTGTTTAGGCATAGTTTTAATGTGATTAGCTTGTTTTTCCTTAATTCTGAATCAGGAGGGTATTTAGACAAAAAGTTATTGAAATGTCACTTTGAAAATGAATCACAAGTTGCTCACTTTGTAGTGAGTGAGTGATGCATTACAGATAAGGCCAGGTTTAACAGTGAATGCAAAATCTTCCACCCATTGTGGCTTAAAACTTCAGTTTTCTTCTTCATACTTGCATTTTTTACATTTTGACGATGTAATTGTCATCCACGAAATTAACATAGTGTTAACACTTAAATCTAAAACTATTAAAATGTGACCTGTGAACAGTAAACACAATCTGTATTCTGCAGAATGCAGAGAGATAGCAGGCGCACAAAATTCGCACAGCACAACATCTGAATACTGAAAGACACAGTTTCCTGATAGAATGTGCGTGTGCAACTTCTCTTTCTATACATCTCACTCTCACACCCCAAGTTCACCACAGCTTAAATTCTCTTGAAGTATTTCCCAAAGCCCTCCACCCCCCATTCACTGCCTATCAGACTCGGGGACTGCGGGTAGGAGGGGGGAATTAGGGGCTTCTGCGCTGCAGCAGGTGGTGGGTCTCGAGGCTTTGGCCCCAGAAACCCCTAGCCCCACCACCCTGCCACAGGGCAGAAGCCCCTAATTCCCCCCTCACAGTCTGGTAGGTAGAGAACGGGGGTTGTAGGGGGTTCCGTGAGCTGCACTTTAACTGTAAAAGAGCTGCATGTGGCTTGTGAGCCGCAGTTTGGCCACGCCTGTATACTGATCATCATATTGGAAGCATAGTATATAGATTTCATTAATATAGTATGAGGAAAAGCCAAGGAATTTCTATGGCACCAACTATAAACATCTTATTTTAATATCTCCAGATTTTATGCATATTGGACAAATATAGAGGAGTTCTGGACCAATTTGGGCAATTGTTTAAATGATTATATCAGTGAATTTCTAAAATTAGGTGTGCATAGAAACAAAAATTCTATTTCAGAAAGACAAGTCAGGTTCTGCTAGGCATTTTAATAATACATTAGGTCAATTGAGCTAAAATTAGCTCTAACTGTCTGTTATACAGGCTGCATCGTTCATTACCTGAAGTTGAGCATCATTTGAAATGTTGCAAATACAATTCTGCCTTGCAATATAAAAATCAGATAACAGCATTTCTGGTCTGATTCTTCTATCTGACAACTACACTGAAAGGGCCTGATCCAAAGCACAATTAAATCAATGGGACTCTTGCCACTGACTTTCATGGGGTTTAGACCAGGCCCTAAGCAAGAAGACGACACATCGGTACAATTAGGATTAGACTCTGGGAATGTAAGTTTTGAATCATATAATACGTGCATGTGATGATCAGTAAATTACATAGTGCTTCCTAGTCACAGAACGGGAACTAATGCACACCATTAATTAAGATCAAAGAGAAAGAAAAAGGACCCCTACTTCTTTGAAAATGTTATTGGCACCACTGAAACTTCACTTTTCCAATCTGAGTAGCCCATTCCAGGAAGACTACCTGCTGAAGAGCAAGCTAATTGTTTCAGAGTAAATTACTTAGTGCTGTTGACACATTTATCTATTGATTATATAAACTATTTGTGTTTGGATGCACATGGAAGACATTAAGTAGTTATCCAACCAATAACTGAATACTCCTCCCCCCTAACTGAAGGACTGAGTTTTAAAGTAAGTTCACATACGTGCACCTACATAGTCAATTACAAAACTGGAAGTATGTGGAGTAAATAATAATGTTACTCATTAACACTTAATTTAATATTATCAGCATAGCTTCCAACCCAGGGTAAAAATGTAAATTATTGTGATTAGTTGATATACTTATTTTTATTACAGTAATAAACTTTGACAGAATAATTATGTGCCAAATGTCACAATATCCTGAAGCACTTTCACATAGTATTACTGAATACACAGTACACTGGTATTATCTTACAATTTTCTTAAATAAGAGATCACAGGATGAAATAGCAGCTGATCAAGATCACAACAGTCCCTGGGCAGATGACAAACTATTAGGAAGAACGCTGGCCTTGTGGACAGTGATTCAGGAGACTTTTTTCATGAGAAAATCCAGATTTTGGGTGAAATCTGTCACTTTTGAAGTCAACGGGAGAACTCTCATCAGCTTCAGTTGGGCCAGGATTTCACCCTTGACAAATCTAAATGTATCTGAGCTCATTTTTCCTGGGGAGAATACAACTTCTCTACCTTACATGGGTTACAATAAAAAACATTTCAGTATCCCCTTTTCAAAATGTTGGGCACTTCCTAATCACCATCTAGCCACAAAGAAATGGTGGTCACAACTCCCATGTTGGTACCCCATAGTTTAAAGATGAAATTCAGTGGTATGGGTAATTTTTAATTACAATTGACTCATGTGGGAACATTAGGTTACTATACAAAGGACACAATGTTTAAGTAATTTTAAACAGATGCACTCTGCATTATCATCAATATAATCAAAATTTTGCTTATGACAACCCATTTTTTATAATCTATTTAAATAGAAGTTTCTCCAGCTGATGCACAGAATCCATAAACACTTGCATCTCCCAGTGGACCCTGCCATGTATCTGAGCAGTACTGTACTAGTGAAGTTTTCCATAAGAGTGACTATATGGCTAATTAAATTCCCATGACTGTGTCTTATTGTTGTTACAAAGCTTTAAGGGAATGATGTTTGGCAAGTTGCTCCTCTGTTGCATTTTTCATTTCCTTCAGGTCAGCTTCTCTCTTCAGTATGTTAGAATTCCTCTTCAAAACAAGCTTACTATGCAATACAGTCACTGTTTTAAAAATGTTTATGGCCTGCAGCCATGTAGTGTCTTGGACTAGCTCATGAGATGTCACATGATAGGCAGGGTTAGGCCCTGTTAGCACTTGGCTGGAAGACATTCAAGGAACCCCCAAGATGTTCCAGAAAGTCTTATTTTCAGTTTGTCTAATCCACCTTGTGATGTTGCACCCCATAATGCTTTATAGAAACATAACTGGAATACGTTTTATGCTAGATATGCCACGTAATATATCTTTGCAAAGGTTATGATCTACTGAATATATTCATCCTATTTGTATGCATGTATCATTTTTATATCTGAAGTTATGAGCGCTGGCTCTATGCTTGTATTTAAACTGTTTGCGGTAGGTAGCATATAAGACAGATTTGGTCAACATAGTGTGAAGGGGTTATTCAAGTAATTGGGAGTACTTAACTAACAATGGACTTTGGGAGATGCCAATCACATCTGAGCTTTCTTGGGAACATTCAAATGAACATGTAAACACTGGCGTTGGCCTTCAAAAAGCTGAATCATTCATAGACATCTGACTTGCCCAGGTGGCTAGAGACCCCATCTTGTGGCTGGGATGTTGCACAAGAGAGAGAATATAAAAGCCCCTGGGAACCCTCTCCATTTTGTCTTCAGAAGATAGCCTCTTCATCCCAAAGAGATGCCTGAAAGAAACTGGAACAAAGGACAGTAACTATGGGGGTATGAGTGATTGCTGGACCCAGACTAGGAGGAAGTCTAGTCTGTAAAAGAAGCTTATTGGAACATCTCTGAGAGTGAGATTTACCTGTATTTAGTTTCCTACTGTATTAGGCTCAGACTTGCGTGTTTTATTTTATTTTTCTTGGTAAATTTATTCTGTCTGTTATTATTTGGAACCACTTAAATCCTACTTTTTATATTTAATAAAAATCACATTTTACTTATTAATTAACCCAGAGCAAGTAAGTAATTCTTGGGGGAGCAAACAGCTGTGCATATCTCTATATCAGTGTTACAGAGGCCAAACAATTTATGAGTTTACCCTGTATAAGCTTTATACAGAGTAAAATGGATTTATTTTGGGTTTGGACCTCACTGGGAACTGGGTATCTGGGTGTTGGAGACAGGAGCACTTCTTAAGTTGTTTGCAGTTAAGCCTGCAGCTTTTGGGGGACGTGGTTCAGACCTGGGTTTGTGTTTGTAGCAGGCTAGTGTGTCTGGCTCAACAAGGCAGGATGCTGAAGTCCCAAGCTGCCAGGGAAAACGGGCTCAGAGGTAGCCCCAGTACATCAGGTGGCAGTGCCAAGGGGGTCTCTGTGACCCAACCTGTCACACACTGAATAAAGAAGAGGGAACAGGAGCAGCTACCTGATCACTAGCATTCAGCCATCTTGACAGAAGCAAAAAAAGAGTCAACTGGCAGGCTATGATTACTAGCCTATGTGCAAATATGCACCCTTCTAAGTAAAGGCATTTCCCAGTTGAAATAGAAGCAGTTTTGGCCCCTCTCACAGTTGCATTTAATACTTTCTTAGCCTCAAATTAATATTGATTCATCATCATGCCAAAGGGTAAGGCTTATATTTTGCAAAACGAGAATGTAAATACAAAAGGAGAGTTGTTCTCTTTAGAGGACTAGCATTAGAGAAAGTACAGTTTATTTATTGTACCTGGTTATTCTTTTTTCACCAACCTTTGATTCGTTTTCAGAACCCTGGTTTCTACCATGCTATAAAGCATAAAGTTCCCGACAGGAATAGCATTTAAAAGTCATTTGGCATTTGCAGATTCCATGACGGTATTTACAGGTATATGCTTTGTGCTTCAGTGCTCCATGTGCTCCAGGTGCATCTGTTTTGATTACAACAACCAAATGAGGTTCACACACACACAGACACATTCACTCCTTTCTCCCAAATACATACTATAGTATGGATGTTTTGAAGAAGCTAAGAAAAGATTGTCTTTGGTTTTTTTCCCCTCCTTACCCCAAGGTTTGCTTCAATAATCACTTTTTTCTCTTTAGTTGTTGTTTTTTTTTGGGGTGGGGGGTGTTTGCCCACAATTCATCTTCTGAAAAAGTGACTGCATACATTGGCCTGTGGCCTTTGAGCAGAAGTTGGATGCAGATTTTAGAAGATAATAAAATGCCTACTGAGGAAAGTACAAGGAAGTTGACATGCTTTTTATGTTTTAAAAGATGAAACTTCCCTTTGCTCAAGGAATGTTCAAGCTGCAGTGTTCTTCCAGGCTCTAAGTAAGGGTTGATGAAAGCAATTCTGTAATTCAGAACGGCTTTTTCCCCAGCCCTAATGAGGCCATAATTACTGAGAGCTGATGCTTTATTTTTGAGACTCTAGTACGGAATGATGATTTTGAGATGTAAAAAGTACCAATACAGTATATAATCTGAGATTTACTAACACCCCCACTCCTGCAAATAGTTCCAGACATGCTTAACTTTATGCACGTGAAATCAATAGGATTACTCTCATGTGTAAAGTTAAGAATAAGCATATACATAAGTTTTTGCAGGATCAGCATCTAAGCCATTATGATAATTAGTCAATTGTCACATTAATTCCAAACTATTAGGTATTGTGACAAAGAAAAAAAGAAGCATACAGCTGTGGAAGAAAAAAAATGCTAAAAATGTAAACCAGTACATAAAAGGTAGAAAAATCAATAATAATTTGAAACCCAAAAAAAGGACGTAAGCAGCTACCAAAATATTTTATCTGTACATTGACTTATAAAACAAAGAAGGCACTACCCTACACCAAAGTGGAGATGTAGAAAAAAATAGTTTTGACACACAATTATTATTTGATAGTATTCTGTGACATTTTTTGCTTCTGAATTCCAGTCCTTGAGGATTTCTCTCTCTCTCGCTCTCTGACAAATATTGAACAGTGCAGTGTAAGGCACAGAGTTATGATTTATGGGAAATACTTCACTGTGACATTGATATTTTTTTTTCAGAAAATCACCAATTGTTGACCTATAAAACAGACCTCTGTGGCAGTTCTCTGCTCATATATATCATTAGAGACATCAGGCATAATTCAGTCATTGTGGGACTTTCTAGGAGGACATTTACAACAACTTTATTTATATAAGGAAGGAAATAAGATCTGGTTCCCTCACAGTCTCCCTTCTATATGGTATGTAGTAACTTGCAAGTCCAGTTTGTAAATACAGACAGACGGGGTCTGGAATCATTTTGGTTGGCCCTTCTATTGACTGATTAGTTTAGATTGGAATTTTCTAAGGAAGTTAGGCATCCAAAGACCATTGAAATTCAGTGGCAGCTGGATGACTCCCTTAGTAGACTAGGATGTTCAAAGGAGTTTATGATAAACCATTAAGGTTTATCAGGAAGCCCTTACTAAACTTGACCCAGACTCATCTATGTTAGTAATCTGCACTGTTAGAGACATCTACAAGATCTGAGTGGCAAAAGCTACGGCCATACACTACTCTGTCAGGGCCTTAATCCACTAGTGAGTTGCCCCTGAGGATCTTACTATCCATGCTGAAGTAATGGCTCAAACTGAACCGTCCTCCTAAGCAAAAAAGATACAGCAGAAATGGAAGAGGTTCAGAGAGGGTCACTGAAAATGATTGGAAAGACTAAGGCTGAAAAAATTACAACTAACTTAAAGAGAAAACAAATTAGAGGAAATAAGATAGAAGGACATTGAATGATATAGATCAGAGGTCGGCAACCTATGGCACGCATGGCAAAGATGGCACGCAAGCTGATTTTTAATGGCACACTGCTGCCTGCCAGTCCTAGCCGCCGGCCCTGCTCAGCCCGCTGCCGAACCCAGGCTGGGACCCCAGCAGGCAGCAGCTTGCCGTTAAAAATCCTGCCCACCCCGGCCCACTCTTCTCCGCCCCCCACCCCGGGCAGGGTGAAGAAGCTTGGTCCTGCCAGCTGCTGCTGCAGAGCAGGCAAGCTCCCCCCTCCCGCCTCTTCCCCCAGCATGCTGGTTCCTGCCCCTCCTCCTCTCCCTGCTGCCTATCAGCTGATATCAGCATCACTTTTAAGACAAAGTCCTCTGTGTGTGTGTGTGTGTGTGTGTGGGCGCATGCAGGAGTACTGGGCGGTATTACTTACTGCACCTACTTCAGACATAACATAGCTCTTGAGAGCAAAGTGGAACAATTGTTGGATTGTCACCCAGTGTGCACCTAAAAGCGGTCAGTGTTACTGAATAGTTTAGAGGCAGACACTTCTATTGCTAGTGCCACTTTGGGTGTTATACAAGAGCCATCACTGTGCCTAAGGGCCAAGTGAGGAAATTTGCACGGAAGCACTTGAAAGGCGTACAACAACTAGTCACAGTATGGTTTTGGTCTTGAAGTTAAGGCACTGGAGTAGGACTCAGGAACTCTGGAGTCAATTCCCAGTGTTGCTGCAGACTTCCTATTTCATTCTGGGCAAGTCACCTAAATGCTCTGTGCCTCAGTTTCATCTTGTAGAACAAGGATATTCATATTCGTTTGCTTCCAAAATTTGTTGGTGTTACATGTTGAGACTGTCAGCTCTTCAGGGTAGGTACGCGCTCACAATGTGTATGGACAGTACCTAGCACAAAGAACTCGGTTGGGGCCTCTAGGTCCATATGCTGTCTTCTGACTATTCTCTTTTCCTTCAATCCAATACAGACCTAAACAATTTCTGCTCTGTTCATGGCTCACTGCCTACAGAAACTTGACACATACTAATTAAGACAAAACACAAACTCAGTATATGAATCCTTATAGGTCAGACAACTAATCTTACTTGTTTGACTAATCTTTTTCCTCCTAACCACATATGACTACACAGGAATTTAATAACGCTCTTATAAATATTCTAGTTTATAAAAGCAAGGATTTATTAAGAAAGAGTCATTCTGTTACTACCAAAGTGATGAATTGGAGTACCTTTTGCACTGTTACATTAAACTGGTTTTAATTGGTATTCAGACAGAATAGCTCACTTGAAGCGCTGAGAATGCTTTGCTTTTAGTAATGAACAGTAAAGCCACAGGCAAGTGGTTAAACTTTTCTATCAGTTATGTGTTTGCTTTGTGTGTGTTTTTTTAAACAGCTCACTGTGCCAGACAGGATATCAGTCCAAGAAATTGTGAGTTAACAGTTGCAAATGGAATCATTCCTCATGAAAAGCTGTAGGTAGAGCAAGTGTATTCCTAGGATGTTATCAGAAAGATGGCACAAATCATGTCAGATGAAATATATTACACACAATTTAAATGCATGTATGTGCACACACAAGATTGCAGTTGGGGTAATGGTGGCGGAAAGTTTCCTCTCAAAGTGAATGGTAATTAATTGCAATGGGAATCCTCTTGTGGAGGTATCGTTAAAGAAGTATACATGCATGTAAAAAAGTGTTTAGGAATGTTATGCCATTTTGATCTCTCTGACACACACACACTTACTTCCTACAACTTACAATAAAAAAATTCCACTTTGGATGTACTCCCTTGAATTAGCAGGATAGTTGCATTTTTGATTACAGCTTCAATTAAACATAATTTCATGTTTCTGAACTGAGATTACATGAACAGCAGATTTTGGTAAGGACTCAGTAAAAGAGCTTGCATAACAAAGCCTACATAGACACACATGCAAACATACAGAAGATGAGCAAACCTCTGGAGGACATTTCTTTTATTCAAACTAGTATATTCAAGCCTAGGAATTCTCTAAGCAGCCATCAGAGATATAGGACAGCAGGAGTATCCACCATGACAAAGGAAAAACAGCAGAAGCTGTTATACTTATGAAATAATTTTGGTTATGATGTTTCTCTCTCATTTTTTAAGATTGTAGTAGCTGGGACAAAAGTTGCATGACAAAACAAAGCCAGAGCTCTTAGGAGTAATAACGCTACCACCAAGAAGCCATACAACCTTTTGCTGTGATCCTGTCCGCTCTCACGTATTCGGCAGGATCATGTTGTGTATGTCATATGTCATGTGGCACTTGGGTAAAAGGCCTCCAACAAACTAGTCATTGCAGCAAGTAGTGTTTTCCCCATCAAAGTTAGGAGTGGGAAGGGATGAGGTTGTTATCTTTTGGATGAGACCAAAAACAGAGAAGCTGACAACCTGTAGTCACCCAGTATAACAGATTTTATGGGGCTCTTTGTGACAGTCGGTTTATCTTTCATTTCTGGCCAAATTTTAGTTTGAGGAATTACTTTGTGCTTTCCTAAATTATCTCTGAAGCTTCTCCTGAATTCAGTGCCTTCCCTACTATGTTATGTTGCAGTTTGTTGTTAAACAGCTACTGTATTTCAGTGGTGTGGGAGGGGGCGTGTTTAAGTTTGTAAAGCACTTTGGAAAGAAAGCTGCACTATAAATGGAAGATATTATTCATAATTAATTATAAGGTATAAATAATACAGAAGTTCCAGCAACAACAGTATGCACAGTATAATCTCTTCCTCCACCACCAGCCATTAGCTAGATCCAGCAGCAGAAGCAACAGTTAATCTAAATTAACTAAATAACTGAACTGAACTAGATTCTAACTCTCTAATAATTCAGTGCCAGTTGATGAGCTCCCCATTCTCTTAATAGTCCATGTTAGGAGTACTAGTGACAATGTAGGATTCAGGCCTGTATTTTCACCTGAGATAGTATTCTGTGTTTTGCTTGCCTGTTTGATTTTTTGATATACATACATTCTTACTAATATGTGCAAACAAAGGGATCCTTACTAATATGTGTAAACAAAGGACAAAGACACTGTATATGTTGCGTCTGCCTAGCCACATGGGTTTGTTAGTATAATGGAAACAGATAAGAGCAGTTAAAGTGTTACTAGGCATGGTGGGAGTATAATATGTGAGCGCACGCTTGAAGACTGCCTCAACTCCTATCTCAAGGCAAGATCAAGCAACCAGTAGGGAGGGGCAAGGAGGAGTGGGGGGAAGGTAAAACAGTAAAAGACCAGAGAAATGCCTGCCCCTAACCAGAGCACAAGCTCACTCCTTACCCCTCCCACTGGGTTCAAAAGAAGTGAGACAAAGACCCCAGACCCATGACCCCCCAAAACAGAACATGACCGTAAAATTGTAAGGAGTGGGACTGTGAGCATGAATTTCAGATATAATTATGCCTGCTTAGGGTGTGTGTGGCGGGGGGAGGGCGGATGGAACGGAACAGTGGAAAACAAGACTCTGTGGCTTCAGAGTTATAGTATACATACTTGCCGAAAACTAACCCCAATAAACATCACACTGCCTGAACTTCTGGTCCTCTGCTTTCTGTCTGTGTGACAAGAACCAGGAGGGGGGTGAAGGGAAAGCCCTCTCGTAGTCCAAATCATGTGTCTTGTGTTACAAGAAATAAGGACATTGTCACACTAAGGTCAAGGAAATTGGTTTGCTTCTATCTAGTCAATGGGTTCACCAAGAGTAAATTCGGTTCAACCTTGCTGAAGTCAAGAGTTCAAGCATTAAGGGGGGGGGAATGAAAAGGGGAAATAAAAACCGAGTAGTGCATCAGCATGTGTTCTTTCTGTAGCACTAGAAAAAAGTTGGGCTTTTTAAAAAACGTTCAACATCCACAATCCGGGCCAGATTTCCAAAAGATCTCAGCTCCCATATAAGCACCAGCTTATCAGAACATGATGAACTCTTATGATAATTTGGCTCTTAAGGTAACATTTCCATTTGAGCCTCATTGTCCAGCAGGGTGGTATGTCCGTAACGGAAAGCAAGAGTTTTCCCAGTCTATTTGCACTTCCATTTGGGTAAACGTTACAAGCCGGAATATAATATGACCATAGCACACGTAACTGAGTGGAGACAGCTAAGACACTGCATTATAATAATGGTGAGATCTTGGTTTTGTATTACGGCAGATTGCATGGTGAAGTGCATTCAGCTCATGCCAAACAAAGACAGTAAATCTTTCCGTCAACATACTCTTTGCTGCTACCCCAGAGATCAACCAGATTTGAGATGCCAGACCAAAGAAGTTTAACTAAGGGAAAAGTAAGGGAGGAGGAAAGGAAGAAATAATTAGAATCAATTATTTCTATGTAGCTGAGATCCTTGTTCATCTCTTCTGATGAGTGCCTCTCTAATAAAAAAAATTGTAAAATATAAATTGAGGTACATCGGCATAACTTGTCTAATTGAGAATGTCAGCTCACACATCCATAGGGTGACTGAACTGGTTAGCTTAATGATCTTCTCACCTTTATTCTGTGCACACTGACACTTCTTATTAGGCAAGTGACACCAATGTACATGGCTATTTATATAGGAGAACTGCATTTTAGATGACGGAGGAACCAGCGCTCAAAACCGCATTTATTTAGGTACCACCTGCCCCAAGTGGGCACCATAAGGCATCCCCAAGCATTTTACACTACTACATTATATTTAGTAAGTAACCACTTCTCCAGTGTGATCAGAGGCTGCTCAGAACTTGACCTACACACAGCTGCCCCTCTCACAGAAGACTTAACTGCTTTGGAATTCAGTGCTCATAAAGGATATACATAATTTGTGAATTTGGACAACTGATCAGCAGCAACGTAAAGCTCTCTCTCATTGTATCTACGGCTACAATGGCATTGGTATTTTTATTGAAAGACACGGATAAGATGCGGGTAATAAACAATAAATCATGGAAATGTACAGAATGCTGGCAATAGGTGGTAGCAAGCAGGGTAACTGCCTGGGTCCCCCTGCCACAGGGCCCATGTGAAGCTAAATTACAGGTGGCAGGGTTTAGGCTTGAGCTTCAGCCTCACTGCCAGGGCCGAAGCCAGAGCCCCGCAGCTCGGGACCGGGCAATAAGTCACAGAGGTCTCGTAAAATCACAGAATCCATGATAGATTGGTAACCTTAATTATATCCCCAAGTTTTTGGAATACAGCATGGAGTCACCAGAGACTCAAATCCTTATGATCACAGAAGTGGAAGCTAGCAATAATATTAACAGGATATTCAGCAAGAAGTAAATTTCAGGAACATCAGCAGCATATGGCTTTAAGATGGTTAGGCCCACATTTTCCCTGGAAACTGTGTGTTCAAAATAAGGCCCCAGGTAACTCTGTTTGGACAAATAAAAATTAAAGAACTCCAAATTAAAGGCCACTGGAAAATTTTGGGTCTTAATGTGCCATCACTTAACTTCTGTGATAGTTGTGAGTGATCTACTGGGTTTACTTCACAGAGGTGGTAGTGAACTACCTACTCCTACTGGTTTCATGGAGGTTTTAGTCCTTAGGCTTGATCCCCAACTCACTGGAACTATTAACATGCTTAAATTAAGTGCAAGCTTAAATACTTTGATGGGTCAGGGAATTAACATTCAGCACTTTGTATTATTGAGCTTCTAGTAGTAAAAAAACAAACAAACAAAAACACACACATGTGGTATACATTCCATAACCTAAAGGCACACAAGAATTAATGGAATACACATGACCTGTTTGGAATTCTCACAGGGGAAATTATACTTCATGTGCCAAATTCTGCACTCATTTTGACTCATCTAAACCCATGAATTGCAATGTGTTTCCATAAATGTAACTGACATCATAGTTTTCCCACAATGTTTCATTCTACAAAACTATGATGCTGTGTTTTTACAAAATGGGACTTAGCACACATTTTTGGAATAGTCTGTTATCCGTAAGGTTTTAAAACTGATGTACAGTCATTTTGGTTATGCAGCTCCATAATCAGTATGAAGTGTTATATCACCTGTAGATGGCCTTAGTTAAGCCCTTCTTATTGTTCCTTGTTGATTGATATTGTAAAGACAAATCAAAACTCCATCAAGCTGTTTAGTTTCAACTGGAATTACTTTTCTGTAAATTACAGGTGATCCTTTCATCCTGGAATATTTAGTTCAAAGTTTACTAGTTCAGTTAAATGAATACATTACCAATGTCATTGTCTTGCAATACAATATGGAAGGTTTAACTTTTCCCTTCTATCCAGTATGGCAAAGCATCCTATGATAATTATTGGAATGGTGATCAGTTAGGAGCTGAATGATCAGAGATGTTCCATTTGAGCAACCATGTCCTAAGACTGAGACAACATCAGTCATTCAACCAAATCAAGAGATGTGACTGACTTTATATCCATTACTGATTTATACTTTTAAGCATACATTGAATTATTAAACTATATATTGAAGATAAGAAACTCTGCAATATACTGGTATGATATATATTGCATGTGCACACACCATGTATTATGATGAGTGATAACCATTTACATTATATAAATTCTCAAAATAGGCTTTTAATCAAGAGTTTCAAAGATCTATTTAATTTAGCTTTTAAGAAGATGATCATTGTAAATACCAGCGACTTTTAAAAATCTTTCTGCTGTTTGGTTTTTTCCTTTAAAAAGTAACATTATAAAGTAACAATGACTGAACATTCATCAGTGTGTTTACTATTTTTATTTGTGGGTTAATTAATTGAAACATTAATTTCTAGAAAGATTATCTACTAGAAATAAAACAAACAATACAAAAATTATCTGTGTTCAGTCATATTTTTATGTGCTGGGAATGGGGGGGGGGAAATGTAGAGAGTTTTAGACTTTGGACTTCAAACATTTCTCATTTAATTATTTTCACTCTCTTGAGGTTGCCTTTTCAGTGGAATTTAAGGTGTGACATTCCTTGTTTATTCTGTTATTTTAACTGCAGTCCTTAATAATAAAAAAGTTAAAGTTTCCAAATTTATCCAACAAAGTGATCAGCTTGTGACTTCCTAGGGTAGCCTAAACTATTAGTTAAACCAATCCTTAATGCTTATTTGACCCAAGCAAACTCCCATTGATTCAAATGGGATTATTGCCAAAATAAAGACTGGGGATTATGCCCCAGAAGGTCATCTGTCCATTGCAAAGATATTGGATGTGCCTAATGACAAAGTCAACATGGCAAATGCTGAATTACTGCAAAACAGAGCCATATTTTGATTTTAATTAACCAGTGCAAGTCATTCGATTGACTTAGTGGAGTTACTATAGGCTGACATAATTGAGATCAGCGTTAAACCCATATGTAGTACTTCACTGGTTACTACTACCTTTATCATTGCATGTTTTGTCAGGACGAGCCTTTCTGACATTTAACTACATAAGTAGCCTCCTGAAAGACTGGTCTTGATCAGACAGCTTTTCCAAGTGACTGGAAAATAGAAGCTCATCTCAAGATGAATAGGGGGAAAATAACAGATATTGTTACTGGCTGTTGCCAGAATACATTTCACCCAGGATCAGAGATTAATGAAACTGGACAGGGCCAGACAAACTTCTGTCCATCTGTTCCCTTACAAAAGGACACATCATCTTGATGTGAATTTTACAGGAAAAAAAATAGGAAGCCATTATAGACCAGTTTTATAATTCAAGCTCCACAATCATGGGGATGGCATTTTAGACATCTGAACAGATAATGTGTGTCAGATAATATCCAGATGGAGAAACCACACTCATTTCCTAAAAATATTATGAGGGGGAAATAGATAACTGAAATATCTAATGTGAATAAGTAACATTAGGTTTGACAGAATGACTCAGATCTGGTATTAGGGTCATGCTGGGCAAAGTAGGAGCTTAGAGTTGAAATAAAATGACATCTTAGGAAAAGATTCCATTCAGCTGGAGACTTTGTGAGACGGGAATGTTCTGCAAAGACATTTTAAACTGAGATTTGGTTACTAAGATTGTCATTCGCCTAACCACATTAAAAACCAAGAACTCCTGTCAAAAATAAGACAGGCAGAAATTGCATAAATCAAGGCTGAATGGAGTTTGAAAAATAGGTCATACCTCAATAGTCTGTAATGGGTAGAGATTTCAAGGGATGGCTACAAACCAGCATGGAGACTAGGAGCCAATTTTTCTGCTGTTCTGTGATGTGCTGATTGCAGCTACCTAATTCTCTGTCCAAAACCTCAGTATGGGTTAGAGCAGCCTGGGGGTTCTAGTTTGCACAGCTGGCAAAGATAATTGAGGGGCCATCTGCCAACTGGGGATAGCCAAATGCAATGTCCTCTGGCCCATTCCTCCTCTCCACACACCCTTCCCTGTTTCCTGGCTGGGGAAGGAGGCATAGAAACTAGCTATGTCCACTGAGGAACCCCCCACGCACCAAGTGAGTTAGGGGCAATCTTTGCTCCCTTTGTGCTACCCAAGCAAGCTAGAGTCTATAGCTATAAGAGTGGGGAAGAGCTGTTAAATTTTAGTCTGAGATTTACCCATTACTGTCAATGGGTAATAATGCATTCTGTACTCAAGTCAGATGGATAAAGAACTTCTTAAGGATTCCAATGTCGTATTGTACTAAATCTATGCCCTTGTCACCTGTGACAAATCTAGACAAAGCAAAAATAGGAATTTTTGCAGCATCTGAGATGCCACGGCGTGGTGGTGACCATCAGTAACATTGACTGCTGTGTGGGGAAATCTACAAAAGCTAAGGAAGAAGACTACATTTGGTCTGATTTTCTAACTTGTTAATCTGACTTTCTACAGATTATATAAAGACTAACAGGATGAACAGGGAGAATAATATTGAAAATAACGAAGATGATATGTACTTGTAAAGACTGCTGACCAAAAGCCTCCTATGGAAAAGTAAAGAGCCTTGAAAAGATTTAAAAAAACCCCAAAATTACAACAGAAAAAGGTAACAAGACTATTAAAATATCTGCTAATGTAATTAGTATTCCCCTCGTCTCTCACCCAAACAACCATATTATAACTTAACTGGGACTATCCAGGGAGCAAGCACCCCAGATCCATGGGGAGACTGCCTTCTCTCTCTGTACTCAGGATCACAATGTGGGATTAGTCAATGTTTCCAGCCTTCCAGCCCTCCATGGTAGGAGACCCCAGCTAGACTGGAGAGATTGGGAAAGAGACAGCCGTAGGGGAGAGAAGCTCTGCAACTTGGGTCACAGTCGTCCCCCCCCCCCTTGGATATCTTTAGAGCCTGGAAAAAACTAAAACTAGGCAGCTAAAACTATGAGACACTGAGCTATGTAGGGTGAATAGAGTGCCTTAACCCCCAGGGTATTGGCTATTGTAAGGTAAGTCTCTCATTGTTCATTACAACTTTTAAAAAGACTGTTTTGTCCTGATGTGTAGAAGGAAAATTTTGAAATCTCGACAATTATCACTGGATGGGAAAAATATTTCCTGCCCAGACTAGATCCAGGTTCTACTTCTGTCTCTGAGACAGGGAGTTTGGGAAAGTCAGATAATCTCCTTGTGACTGAATTCCCCATTTGTACAATGTGGGCATACTGTTCCACCTATTGTCTATATACAGCATGAGCTATTTGGGGGCAGAGACTGTCATTTACTGTATGTATGAACATCTTGCATAATGAGACCCCATTCTTGCTTGAGATCTTTAATACAAACAATAATGCAGTTTCCTTTTTTGTGAAGTGACTATTACAGCTCCTTACAGGAGCTAAATAAGAACATAAGAATGGCCATACTAGGTCATACTAATGGTCCTTCTGAGAGTGGCCAATGCCAGATGCTTCAGAGGGAATTAATAGAACAGGGCAATTATTGAGAGATCCATCTCTGTTGTCAGTCCCAGCTTACAGCAGTCAGAGGTTTAGGCACACCAAGAACATGGTGTTGCATGCCTGACTATCTTGCCTAAGAGCCAGCAATTGGTGGACCTATTCTCCAGTAACTTATCTAATTCTCTTTTGAATGCAGCTATACTTTTGGCCTTCATAACATCCCCTCGCAACGCATTCCACAGGTTCCCTGTGTGTTCTGTGAAAAAGTACTTCTATGTTTGTTTTAAACCTGGTGCCTATTAATTTCATTGGGTGACCCGTAGTTCTTGTGTTATGTGAAGGGGTAAATCGCACTTCGTTATCCACTTTCTCCACACCATTCATGATTCGACAGACCTCTCTCATAATCCCCCTTAGTCGTCCCTTTTCCAAGCTGAACAAGCCCAGTCTTTTGAATCTCTCCTCATATGGAAAAGGTTTTTATTGCCCTTCTTTGCACTTTTTTCCAATTCTAATGTCTTTTTTTAAAGACAAGGCAACTGGGGTGTTGAATGGATTTATATAGTGGTATTATGATATTTTCTATTTTATCTTTTCCTTTTCTAAAGGTTCCTAACATTGTTATTCTAGATCGCTTTGTAACTCTTTGCACTCAGCTTTGGACTTGAATAATTTAATATCATCTGCACACTTTTCCACCTCAATGTTTACCCCCTTTCCAGATCATTTATGACTATGTTGAGCAGCACAGGTCCCACTACAGATCCTTGGGGGAATTCCACTATTTACCTCTTTTCATTTTGAAAACTGACCATTCAGTCCTATCCTTGTATAGTTTGTGTGTTTTGCTTGGGATTGTTTCTGGAAAGTCTCCTGCCATCTAGAAGGATATTCAATGACTCTCAACCATATTTCAAATGTCATATGAAAATGTGTTTTTCTCTTGTCTATGCTTACTTCTTAAACAATAGCAGCAGAAGAGTGTGCTATTTAATTCTGTACATTCACAGTTATTTACAGTATCTCCGTAGAGTGCTTTGGAATTCAATTTGTATGAAATATGTCATTTAACTAAAGACTGCACAGTAAGTATATCCATTGGCAACGGACAAGCTGGACTGGAAATTATAAACTCTTCCACACAGCTGAACTTTTTTTAAAAAAGAGAGAGAGCAAGATCAAGAATGGAATCTTTTTAAGTTTCTGAAGTGTCTGGATATATTTGTTATGTTTTTAATATACCTTTGCACTTGAGTCAGCATCAGAGCAAGATGTATTGAATTACAGAGAGCAAGGCTGTTCTCTGAACACTTTCAGCCAGTTTTACAGACTCAAGAGGTTTGGATCAGCCTCAGGTAAGCATCCAAAATTTTGGGATATTTAACAAAACCAAACTTGAATGCAGATCTTCAAATTTTACTCATCTCTAATTTCCACAGAGAGATACCCACAAAGAGATTAAACAAACAAACAAAAAACTGTTTAGGATGATCTGCTAGAGACAACCAAACCTGGAATGTTTGAGGCTCTTATGAAATCCCCTGGATACTAATGCAAGACAGATGCAAGGGAAACCATTATGTGTAAGGTAAGAGAGGCATTTCTCTCCATGATAGAAATTACTGTGATAAAACAGATTAATAGATCAAAACTATGCTCTGCTCCCTTTGAAACAAACCAAGTTTTCCCAGTTTTTAGTAGAAAACAACTTTAAAAAACTTTCCTAGATATTACCCCCAGCAGTCATTTTGATTTATCTTTTATTCTAGCAAAGTTGTTTCTAACACCCTTTGATATTTTTGCATGAAGTTGTTTCCATGTTTATACGGATAAACTGATTAAGTGGCTAGAAAGTCTAGTAAACTGTATGGTACTGCAACTGACTTTGCTCTGTTCATTAGAATCCACGAGGGCAGAAAGCAAGTGGATTGAGAGTATGATATGGCATGGCAGTCTCTCTCCTCAGGGAGCTGCTATCAGACTATCATCTAAATAAATCAGAAGCCTGACTAGTAGGAACTGGAGGAGGGAATCCATTAGTCTTAGAATCAAAGTGAACAAGAAAGAAACTCATAGCCATTGGCAAAGTGTACTCTGCAAATTAATCCTGAGTAACTGCTTGGAATAAGCATGGGCTGCAAGACTGAAAAAATCCTGTGTTTAAAATGCATGGTACCTTGGCTAGACATTTTGCAGGGCTATTGGGTTCCCTTGAGGTATTTACAGCTGTGCATTCAGAAATTCTTCAGATAAAGAATTTAAAAAATTTCATGTCTAGATATGCTGAAGAGCTAAAATGCTAAAATGGATGCTGAACCACCCCCATACCATATTATTTCCACTATATCCAACTAAAACAGAAATTTTTCTTGCATTCATACAGAGAAGATACAAATACATTAAATAATACACTGTCTGAGAAGCAGAATTCAATTATTAACTACTTCTGTTAAGTAGTTACACCTGTAGCATGCTGCAGGGGGAAGTAATTACATTGAATTGATGGTGCAGCTTCTAAATCAAGATGTATGGAATAGTAGCCAAATGTCTTACAGTGCACTTTGCAGCTGTGCAAAGTATTTTAGAAGGTGATATGATAACTGATCACTCAAGCATGTGAGCAATACAAATCCAGAAACTGTATGTTTAATTTATTTTAAACAATTAGTTTTTGTCAGCATGGTCTGAAGAAAGATGCAAAATCTCAATCTTCAATTTGCCAATCTCTATTATATACTATACTAGCTTCCTCACAGAGTATTGTGAGGCTTAATCATTTATAATCCACTAACATCCACATTGAAAGTTGATCTAGAAGTGCAAAGTATTACTATTTTCTTCTTCCATGAGTCAGACCAGCACTTTGATCTGTTTCTAACACCCTTTGATATTTGATCACTGCAGGGTGAGGACAAAGGAAATAAACTGAAACAATAATATAAGCAGTAACAAACTCACTAGAACAGCTTATTTTTTTTCTCTTCTAAAACACGCACATTTTTGTATAGATTCCTTTAAAAGGAGAGGTGCGACCTGCCAAACTAAATTAAATATAAATAGACACTAAACTCTTCTGCAAGGTATTTCAGACACTGCAGCTCTTCCTCATCCCCACCGCTATTCTTAATACAGCCAGCGGGAAACTTCCCTCCCAGAAGTATACAGCCTAAACTTCCTGGGTGTGAAGGAGAGGGTGACAGTTAACTGACAAAATGAGAAGCCAGAGGAAACTGAACTGGGTACAGAACAGTCAATAAAAGAAACAGTTCCCTTCGCACCACATGCTTCTCTCTCATCATGTATATTCACAACAGGAGGAAGGGAATTTAGGTCAAATTAGTTTTTCAGAATTACTGAGTGCTGTCCATGAGAGCAGAAGGTGCTCAGCACCTTTGAAAATTAGGCCAATAGCAACTGGAGCAGAGGAGATGCTGATCACAGAAGGCAGGTTGTAAAGGAGGATGTGGAAAAGGAGCAGCCCGGCCTACACCATCAGCCATCTTGACGTCACCAAACTGTCTCCTCCTCACAGGACAAACAGCTGTAGATGTGACTGTTTCTTTCCACTGGCATCACTTTCATACTATACTCCTGCCATCTCTTCTGCGCAGGAATTTCTGGAATGGGTTGGTGCCTGAATGCACTTCTGGGGCAAAGGCAGATGCTGTTTGTTGCCTTGCCTCAAAGTGAGAGAATCATGCCTTTAAGTGACAGTCTTGCCATTCTCACCGTGGTTTATCTTGTTACCTCTGCTAGCTTGGGTTAATTGCTCCCTGTGGCTGTGTTTGCAGTTGATTTCGCAGCAGCTTTGTGAACAGATGGAATAATGTGCAGGGTATTGCCCACTCACCCCTCCATGGCCCGCCCTGTGCAGAATGCAATTAATGCTCACGTGGTATTGGTGGGTATTACCACTGCACACCACATTTTCTAAGTAGTTATTTTTGATGCTTGTTCCTGCTGTAATTTTTTATACTATATTAGGGCCTGATCATCCTGCATATTTGAAATAGGGTGAGTACTTTTTATTTGTAATATTTACATTATGAGTTACAGTCTACATTATCTCTCAAACACCCACCACCCACTCTCAAAGAAGTTTCTAGGAGGCTATTTCTGGCTCATTGACTGTCTTTTTGAGGTATATGAACAAGATGCCCTTGTGATCAGTGCGTGTTGAATGCCACCCGACAAGAGTGTTGGAACTTTCTGAAAGGTTCTGGTCACTATTCTTTTGATTACATTTCAAAAACTTCAGTTTGAGCAAAACAGAGATTACCAATGTACAATAAGGGAACAGGGAAAGTATAAGTGTTAAGGAACCTCTAAGACAGAAGGCCTGATTCTCTTCTTGCACCTGTTTTATACTAGCCTCAGTTAAATAGAATTACTATTTAAGGTAATAAGGGTGTAAGGGAGAACTCAATCCAGTCTACAACATCTGAATTTAATTCAAGTACATTTACTGTGTACAGGAGAAAGCAGCTCTCTCTTTGGATATTTCGTGGCTTTGGAGTTATCTGTTTCTTTTGTTGCACATGTAAATTTTACAAAGTTATATCACCCTTGTCATTAAGCATCAACTAATGAGCCCATGATTAAGGGGGAATGGCTGGCTACATCCTTCCCAGAGTGATGCTCAAAGGCATATCCAGGAAAGCCTCTGCCCTCAGTCAGTGAAAGATGGTGTATGCACTCAACATAAACCTGTCAGTAGCAAAGAAAGCATGAGAGGATAAATTATAATCATAACAGACTTATGTGCAAGCCATAATGTCATCTAAACTGCCATTTACAGATGGCTAACTCTTAAAAATGGCACACTTTCTTTTGCTTTTGAAAAGGAGGTATTATGAATGCCTTGTGGAAAATGACAGACTCAATGCAATCTTTACACTTCATTAGTAGTCGTTTTGCAGTGGTACTTTTGGGGTCCCATTGCTAGCAATGTACAAACACAGACTGAGGGACAGTCCTTGCCCTAAAGTGCTTTTCTTTTAGCTGTTTTCACTCAGTTCTACCACCACTGGAAACCCTTTCCACCAGCCTCAAGGTAATGGTGCAATACTTTCAGTACTGGAAGGTCTGCCCCAATGCCTCCAAATCCTTGGTAACAGCCTATGACCTAAACAAAGCTGCCTAGGAACCACTTTATCAACTTTTGTGGTTAATGGATCTGAAATGAGCCTGTCTGAAGTATTTGAATGTAACAAGACAAGTGAAAAGGTAAAAGCAAGGACCAACTTTGTCCAAAAACTCATGGCCACAACATGGAGTTCCAATGCTAACTTCGAACGCGACTCTAGCACTGGTATACCTGACGTCTGAATATGGCACACCAGTCTAGGGGGGAAACTCATACCATCCAAAGATTCATATGTCCAGCTTGATGCTATAATGAAAATTATAACTAGAACATTAAAATCAAAACCCATCAAATGATTGCCAATACTGGCACACATACCCCTACCCAAATCCATAAAAACACATACAGGTCATGAGTACTATTGAACCAGGCCAACCTTAATTTACCATGAGGACACCTCCAGACCCTTCCAAAGACACAATTTAATCTAATTTCAGATATTTTCTGTTTTCCTCTTTCCCTGATTGTTTTATGAAAAACATTGGCATGGGGAAAAAAACACAGGTGATTTGCTCTTCAAAAAATTAATCAACTATCTCACACATATAACTATGGCAGTGGTTCCCAAACTTGTTCCGCCGCTTGTGCAGGGAAAGCCCCTGGCAGGTCAGCCGGTTTGTTTACCTGCCACGTCCGCAGGTTCAGCCAATCGCGGCTCACAGTGGCCGCGATTTGCTGCTGCAGGCCAATTGAAGCTGCTGGAAGCGGCGCGGGCCGAGGAACATACTGGCCGGAAGGATGGCGGCCACTCCCCCCTCGACTCCGCTTCCGCCTCTCCCCGTGGTGGAGTTCTGGAGTCGACGGCAGAGCGATCGGGGATCCATTTATCACATCTACACTAGATGTGATAAATCGATCCCCGATAGATTGATCACTACCTGCCGATCCAGCGGATAGTGTAGGCGTGGCCATAGAGTTATTTTCAGCTCGTTTGGAAGGGAGAAAAGTTTTATCTATATACAGATTATGAGAGATTTTTGCCTTGGTGATTAGCAAAACCTTCTCTTTCTAATATCCTGGGACAGACACAGCTATAACTACACGGCATTACAATATTCTCATTTAGTCATTTTAGTTTCTATTTTGGGGGAGGGGAACACCTGACTTTGGCTTATCTGTGGGTCCTTAGACAAAGTGTCTCACATGATGTGAACCATTTTCTTATTTTCTTTACTTGTTTTGGGATAAACAGAGGTGGATAGCTTTTCTAATTGTATGAGGGCCAGAAGAAAATTGGTATACTAATCATTCAAGGCATATCTGTTCTCTATATCCTTTACACCTGAGCATTTGTGGGATGGGAGCTGCAGAAAGTCTGACAACAGCAGCAGTTAAATGTTGCTCAAGTGTAAAAATGATTCCTGAGCTTATGGTTCAATGCCAACATCAACAAACTTACCCAAAAAGGTAATTTCATCGCCTTAGGTTTCTTCTTCAGCCAACATGGGCCTCTCCAAGCATTCAAACTAAATTCCGTAGGATGAACAAAGTTTGGGGGAAGAACTCTTACTTTTGCCATGAAAAAAAGATACTGAAGTGTCCCAGCATATGAGGGGACTGAGCACTATATATGTTCCTTCACTGTGTTTAAAAATGAATTCTAGATAAATGGATAAATATACCTTTAATAGACTTGTGTGTGTACTGAAAAATAATCTCAAAATAGCATTTTATAAACTTTGTAATCACAAACTACTCCAGCGCTGTTGTAATAATGAAGAACATAACTCCTAGGTTTATAGAATGGGGCATTGTTTTTTCAGTACAAGCCATGCGTAAACAAAGGGGATCTGTCAAATTCCTTTGACACTTTTGCAACACCATATCACTTTTGCCAGTTATCTAGCGCCTAAATGACATGCTGAATTTTGACATTCAGACTTTCCAAAGCATCAGACTTCTTTTGTTCACATGCAATGTTGAGAAAATAACCATAGCTCCTCTGTCTGGCATGTGAATAAGCTCGGAGCCTCTCTTCACACACATATTACTATTTAAAGAACCATTTCCATGAAGACATTTAGGAAAAAAGAAAAATAACTGCTGTGTTGAACAGTTGCACTTGTTTGTGTCGTCCCACCAAGAACCTCTTCCTGTCCCTTTGGGTTTCATATAATTTTTATCAGTAATACTTACTATATCACTGCTAACCTGCTACAGACTTGTAGATAAAGCACACGTCAAAAATATCGTAATATGTTTGCAACAAGTGCACACTATACCATGTGATTCTTTGGGTTTGCTGGTTTCACCTTTTGTAAGTAGTTCCAAACAGTAATTTAAACTACTAAAGATTAGGCTGCTCAAATAATTAATAGCAAATATCACCTGTTTTCAAGTTGTCCGCAAATGTTACAATAATGTGCAATTTATAGTTCAGACTTATTCAAACAATCATTTGGTGAATAGTTTTTGATAATTGTGAGTAAAAAGTTTGAGAGATTTAATATTTACATTTAAAGCTGTGGCGGTGAATTTTGATTGGATAAATAGGTCATGTGGTATGTTTTTCCTCTGATAGGATAACTATAACTCTAAGAATTCCCAGAAAGTTCATATAAGCTTTCTATGATTTTTGGAAAATATTCATCTGAAATTCAGTATTACGGTGAACATTCATCTCAAAAAAACCCACTTCATTTGCTAGAATATTCACATAAAATAAACACAAAAGGAGTGTGAATGGAAATTGAAGTCAGTTTGCCTATGTGTAAAGAAATACTAGTGGAAGTTGTTTTGTAGTATTTGTTTAGGTTAACGGGGAAAAAAATCCTCCTTTTTTTTTTTTTTTACTTAATTGCTATTTAAACTCCATCCTAGTTAAGAGCAATTTCTGAAACACCACAAAGGTTCTAGGGAGCAACAAGAAAGAAGATAGTATTGCTAGACTGTAAGATTAATCCCAGAATGCCAAAATGAGGAATGGCTCATATAAATTTCAAACTTATCCTGAGTTCTTCTATTCCCAGAACTCATTGACTTTGAGTGAATTCACAGGATATAACAGAGGTCCAGCACCTCTCTGAGTCAGGACCTTATAGATTAATAAAGGCAAGCATAAGGAAAGATCATGCAATTTTTTGTTTGTTTGTTTATTTTAGTCATCCTTATGCAAATGGTCCCAACAGGACTCATGCTAGCAAGGCCTTAAGGTTCTAACTCTTGTGGAACAGTGTAAGTTGTGCGTTAGTATTTTCAAGATAGGACCAATGACCTGTACTAAAAGGTCTGACTCTTGGTTTTTCAAAACTGTAGCTGAGAAGAGAGATAATACAGGAACAATATCCCTCAAAGCAAAATCAACTTTAGGGGGAAAAACAATGAACCTAAGCCAACAACCTGGGGAGAAAGTGTGTGCACATGCATGTGGGGAGGAGGAGGGAGAAGAGAAAGGAGAGAGACACTGTACAAGTAGTATCACTTCTGTGTCTGTAAAGATATTTTATTTAATACCCTTGAGGATTAGAATCCTAACACAGCCAATGTGTTAGTTCAGAAGAAAGAAATATAAGCAATATAAGAAACACATCTACACACAACAAATGAGGCAGAAAAAAAAGCACATATGTGGGACACATATTGTACACATACTGTACTTGGCCTTTTATTGTTATCGGCTTCAAACATATGTGACCAAGTGGCAAAGGAAAATACTACGTAATTAATCAGCATTCTTCTTGTTAAAAATCCATTACAATTTAAAAATATCAATGCAAATTAATACATTCTTTCAGTACAGCTAGTCCATTTATTGTGTGTGTTGCTAAAGTGGAACTTTCTGTATTTGTGTATGACCACAGAATGTCTCATTTGTATGCAAATAGAAAAATACATGAAGCACATCAAGACTCTTTGATAAACTGACCAGGAAATGGTGGTAATTTAACGTACAGTGTACTCTGAATATCATCTAATTTGTCTAGTCTACCTGGACAGAACCAATGGACCATGAGTTCACTTTTTACAACATGAAGACAAAGAGAAAATGGTGGTGGCAGAAGAACCCTAAGGCCATATTGCATGTAAACTGGTCACACAGCAGAAGGGCATAATAATAAGCTGTGAAGAGTAGAAATTGTTTAAAAAAATCAGTCAGAAGTTCAAATATTATAAAAAGGCTATATTGTGGCATTTAGCCACAGCTCTAAGTAGGGCAATGTGTTACCTCATTGACTAAGCATGTGATCCTGAGCAGACATGGTCACTCCACAAGGTCTGCAGTGTGCAGACTGCACCATTCTTTATAAACTGACAAAACCAGTGCTTAATTTATGCTAGGGCTTGCCAGGGCTGAGTGCTGGCATCTCTAGGCTTGGTAGTTCATAGCCCCAGCACCTCTGGGCTTTCCGCATCAGTTATGAAAGTAAAAAAATTGCTTGAGCCCCAGGCACCTAATTGTTTGAGCCCCGGCACCTTTTTCATTACAAATTAAGCACTGGATAAAACCCACCTCTCTCAGAATCCATGGGTCATTGTGGAGCCTGGAGCATCATGGATAGAACAGTCCCTGAAGGGAAAGGTCAAGCACAAGGACAATCCAAGTCCCTACCTAGAGAGCCTTAACAGGAACCCAGATTCTCCTGATTCCTTACCTTTCCTTTCAGGGACTGTTCCAAGCATGCTGTCCCAGGCTCCACGCAGACTTGAAGAAGAGCTCTGAGTGGCTCAAAAACCTGTCTCCCTCTCACCAACGGAAGTTGGTCCAATAAAAGATATTACCTCACACGCCTTGTGTCTCTAACATCCACCACAGCAGTTGTTATTTATTTGTTTATACAATAGTGCCTAAAGGCCCACACTGTGCTAGGCACTGTACACATAAAAGACAACTCCTGCCCTGGAAAACTTACAACCCAAACAGACAAGACATATAAATGGCAGGAAGGAAAACAGAAGTGCTAAGAGATGAAGTGATTTCCTGAGGCTGGAAAGCTGGTCAGTGGCAGAGCTGGGAACAAGACTCAGGTATTTTGAGTTCTGTTCAAGTGCCCCATCTACAGGACCACCCCAAAAGTCTTGGCTCTCATGCAGGTGGAGAAGGTGGCTCCTTTCACCTGTCCCCACTCTCTTGTAAATCAGAGATGACTAGTGCCTTAAATTGTCACTAATATATAAATGACACCACTGTAATAGGTATTATGCAAGGCCGTGATTCATACTAGCATTCTTCTGATTCCTGACTTTTTCCTATAGCCATTAGCAATTCTATTAAGGTATCATAAGTAACATTTTTTGGAGAGCTGGTCACCTGTACTTATTCCAGCAGAAGCATGGATAATTCTCTGTTCATGTCCTGTGCTTATCCATGATAAGCCTATTGAAATAGAGGTTCGTACTGAAACAATCACAATTGTAGACTCTCGAACAGTGCCACTACCTGCATATGTATGTACAACAGATGTCCTTACAAAGTATA
The DNA here is from genome assembly GCF_965140295.1 of Lepidochelys olivacea. Taxonomy (NCBI): domain Eukaryota; kingdom Metazoa; phylum Chordata; order Testudines; family Cheloniidae; genus Lepidochelys; species Lepidochelys olivacea. Next base: position 60,690,497 of record NC_140418.1, on the reverse strand, counting down.
CTTAACAAGTGCACAGTAGTATATGTGCTAAATATAGGAAATATTACAGCAGAGTTGAGATCATTGTGCCATATCTATCTTTTAAAAGCACCCACTAACTACATATGCATATGTTGAATGAGTATATTTTCATGTACATGAAACAAATGTTCATTTGTAAGAGAACACATAGGCTATCTAGTAAAGAGTTTAGTATAGAATCCAGCTGTATCAGTCATGCTGACACTGAAGAAATAAACTTTGAGGAAGAAAAGAACTGGCACAAGCATCCCAGTCTAATCCCATCTGCTCAATCCTTAAAAGAACAAAATCCACCATATTATTAATAAAACAAAAACAAAACAAACAAACAAACAGGCAGACTACGTTTACTACTTTGCTCTGCAAACAAGAAGCCTCTGATAAAATATTGATTTAATTTCCCAGACACTCAGTCTAAAGGTTAGTGCAATTCCTGCTGCATTATGTAAAGTTGCATCATCAAAACATACCACACATGCTCCCAAAAAGGGCTGCTCATCTCACTACTACTGTTCAAAGCAAAAAGAATATTAGGTTACATTATACACAAGTTCTTACAAGCCTGTGATAAATGACGATAGCTGAGAAAATCAGTCAGAATGAGGCACATTCAAAATTTAAATGATGTGCTCCTTCCTCAGGAAGGGAATGGAACAACAACACTGCTGCTGCAAAACAAGGAAACACCAACCACTTGTAAAGAGCAAAAGTGTATTGTTACTTCTCTCACAAACTGGTGAATATCCTTCCATCTTCTAAGATCTGTGGGCCAGACTACGAATGCTTTAACTCACAGTACTGAGGTGGTAGACAAGTAGACCCACTGAACTGAGTGACAGTCTGTCTCTATCTGAGGTTGTCTTGCTTCATAACACTCCTAATCTACTTCCAAATATTCCCACCCTTGACTACCTTTTGTCTTCTCACACAAACAGGCCAGCGCCTTCTTCCATGTTGCCCTGTATGCAAAACATGGACTTCCTGAATTCATCCTCAAGTAATCACATCTTTGATGCTCACTTTCCTCTGCACTAGTTCATATATGTAAATATTGTGTTGGAAGTGGCACTGCGGATCTGGCAGTAGTATCCTGACAGTATTACATGGTTCATCCCTAATCCAGCACCACTGGAGCTATATTATTAATTTGATTACTTCCCTCAGAGTTATGGTGTTCTTTCTCCACAACATTAAATTTGATCCTGAATGATGCATATAGATCAGGACTGCCCATGCCCCCATCCGTGCCCCTCCTCGCCCCCCACTTTTCAGCAGAGTACGTCTTCTGGAGACTGATGGACAAGTCAATTCTCTGCTTGTATCATTCATCTCAAGAGATTTTCAAAGACCAGAAAAAATTATCTGTGTATTTAACGGCAATTAAATTGCATTGAAGTTTGCAATCTATGATTCAAAATACAATATAAAAACCTCACATCTTTAGCATATTGACCTGATATAAATCACTCTACATTTTCTATCAAATGTCTTGGCACCCAGACAATGTAAACATATTATAAATAATCAGAGACATGTTGCATAGAATGTTTAAGGCCTACATTTGGTTTCAGGAACATAGACTGAGCAATGGTTTGCCTGTGTAACGATGCTGGTTCTGGTGGGACCCAAATGAGAGTGCCAATTCAGGACAAATTGCTTCAAGCAGGGCAGTTACAGTCCAAGGCTGGGTTTTTTCCACTTCTAAGGCAAACCAAACCAGCCAGACAGAGAGAACTTTGGTTTTACCCCACTGGCTAACCACAAGTCACACAAGCAATTCCCTTAGACACTCCAGTTTCCCAGTATCACCACCAATGCCACTTGTTATGGGGACAAATGGTTATGAAAACCAATATCCCAGTAAAAGAAAAAAGGTTCTCCCGATCCCAAAGGACCAAGCCCCAGACCCAGGTCAATATACAAATCAGATCTTACCTGCAAATCACGCTGTTGCCAATCCTTTAGAATCTCATATCTAAAGGTTTATTCATAAAAGGAAAAAGATATAAATGAGAGCTAGAACTGGTTAAATGGAATCAATTACATATAGTAATGGCAAAGGTCTTGGTTCAGGCTTGCAGCAGTGATAGATTAAACTGCAGGTTCAAATCAAGTCTCTGGAGTACATCATCAAGCTGGGATGGGTCTTTCAGTCCTTGGTTCAAAGCTTCAGTGTAGCGAAGTCCCTCCAGAGGTATGAAGCAGGACTGAAGACAAGATGGAGATGAGGCATCAGCCTTTGATAATCTTTTCCAGGTGTAAGAACTCCTCTTTGTTCTTACTGTGGAAAATTACAGCAAAATGAGGTTTGGAGTCACGTGGGCAAGTCCCTGCATACCTTGCTGAGTCACAAGGCTTGTCTGCCTTCTCTCAATGGGTCAGTTGTATAGCTGATGGTCCATAATGGACCATCAAGCAGTCTAGGCAGAGCTGACACCAACTTGTCTGGGGTGTCACCCAGAAGCATAGCATAAGTTTGAAATACAGACAGTATAGAGCCAATATTCATAACTTTAACTACAAAAATGATGCACACATATAAACAGCATAATCATAACCAGCAAACCATAACCTTGTCTTAGACACCTCATTTGACCCCCTTTATATAAGATTTGGTGCCACTACGGGACCTTGGTTGCAACAATGATCTATATGGTCCCAGATTATGTCAATAATGACACAGCCTATACTAAACAATTAGGGTATAAAAACATACCATTAGTGTTTCTGAAGGTATGTGTAGACTGCAGTCATGGGCTGTGACTGTAGACATACCTGAGATAGCTTTAATTCATCTTGCTTTGGTCACAGATCAGTGAAGCTGCAGAGACATAGGCTATGCAAGCCAACCCCAAACTGTGCTGAGAACCCAAACTAACAAGATTAAACCTAGCTTAGGTATGTCTACACAAGCTGCAATCAAACCTCATGACTGCAATGCAGACATACCCAGAGTTGCTCGTATTTACCCCAGAGTCACTCAGATCAATTCAGTTGAAGGAGTTACTCCATACATTGGTGTAAATCAGAGTAGAACTTAGTCTGAAGACTTTAACTCTGGCCCATGACAAAAATATACCTGAAGGAAGGTAGGTGACAAGTTGGCATTTCCTCAGTTATGCTCTACACTGGGAAAATTCCAGCCACATTTTCTGACCTTAACACAAGCTCTTACATAAAATACCATTCAAATACTGTCATCTTTTGAAGAGTTTCAATTATTTTCAGGTGAAGCAAGGTCAGTGTTTTAGTTATTGGCTCTGCATCTTCTGGAAAAAAGAAAAATACTTCCTTGGCAATAGCAGTTTATAAAAACCTCAATATTTTAGTTTACATTCCAACATGATTACGATGTAGCTATTTTAAAATAAACAGACATATATAGGGCTGGAAATGGTGGAGAGGTTTTTTTTAAGAATATTTGCAAATATTCTTTTCACTAAAACCAGTGAATTCATCTTGATGATATTTGAGATACCTTTTATTCACTATCCATAACTGTTCAGACAAGTAAAATTTTGTTCCAGAAAATGTTTTCGAAGAGAAAAAGGTTCAACGATATGTTTGATAAGCATACATTTGTGAATATTCATGCCACAAGTGCTCACACGGCCATGATGAAGTCTGCAGATAGGCTGGAAGCAGAGAGGTTTTTGCAGAGAAGCGAGATATTATTTTCCCCACGCACAAAGAGGAAAAAAAACCAAGTATTTTGCATTCTAGATGAGAATTAAATAAAAACAAGAAAAAATGTATGGTGACAGAGAGAAAAATGCACTGACCAACAGCAACATTCGGTATCTGAAATGAAACACAAAGTGGCAGTGCCTCTTGGCTACCTCTGCAGCAGGCAGGAAGAAACGCAACATTTAAAGGTGCAGTACGCACAACTTACAAAGACACCTCCTCATTTCAGTTACTTAGTTACACAAGTCATAATAATGGTTTGTCGTTTTATTTTTCCCAAATTAGATCTGTATTTAGGGCTTACATCTGATAGGCTTCGGATCAGAACCTTACATTGCAATTCTGGTACTTCAGAATTTAACTTTTCAAGAAGTTAAAAAATACTTTGATTGTTGGAGCTACTTTTCTTATTCCCTTTTTTTAATTTTTTTTTTTTGAGGCAAATGGCTGAAATACTTCGCAGTCTTTCTTTCCGGATCTTGTAAAGTGGAACTACCTAAGAGAGAGGTATGAAGAAGATCCAACCTCCAAAATAAACTCTTCATTTCCTCCCCTATTAAGTATCGATGACTCGTCCCCCACCAGGGTCTTTCGCCGTTAAATGTGTGTACTAATACCAGTACTGTACCAAGTTTGATTGATACCAAGTACCTGATTGATACCAAGTACCTGATTGATAGTAAGTAAGGCTACAGTTTAGTCACGGAGCTCACAGAAGTCACAGAATCCATGACTTCCAGAGACTTTTGTGACTTCAGCCTGCGGCGGTTGGGAACTGCGGGGTACCCTCACTGCCTCTGGTGGGCCCCGGAGCTCCAAGCCACTGCAGGGAGTGGGGGTACCCCACAGCTCCTGACCACCACGGGCAGCAGGGGAACTCCCGAGCTCCCAGCCACAGCAGTGGCCCCCCTGAGTTGCGGGCAACGGGATACTCTACAGTTCCCAGCTACTGTGAGCAGCGGGGGCACTCCACAGCTCCTGGCTGCTCGGGGGACCCTTAGAGCTGTGGGCAGCAGGGGTACCCCATAGCCCCCAGCTGCTGCAGGTGGCAGGGACCCTGCCGCTCTCAGTCCTTGGCAGTGGGGGAGCCTAGAACTCCGACAACCAACTCTCTGTGGGGGGCCCCGGAGCTCCTAGCCATTGCACAGATGTACCACTGCTGGCTGTGTGGGGACCTGCAGATCCCCATTTTGTCACAGATATTTATAGTAAAAGTCAGGGACAGGTCACAGCTTCTGTGATTTTTTTTTTATTGCTTGTGACCTGTCCATGACTTTTACTAAAAATATCTGTGACAAAAATCTTAGCCTTAATAGTAAGTTCTTCATACAGGCACTGACAGGACAGGACACTTGACCATGTCATTATGCAACCAAACTAGCACCAGGTCAAGATTTTCAAGACAGTGTCTACAGTTAGGTGCTTAATTCCACATTTATGTGCCTAATTGCAGAATTTGTAACCTAACTTTAGACTGTCAGTTCTGAGAATACAGGGCCTGCAGTGTCTATGGTTCCAGTGAATTATATCTGAAAACTGTGGATGAAGTGTGTTTTCTGCAGAACAAGATCTGGAAATTAAAATCTACAGCTCTGCAAACAACAGAAAGAGCAACAGCAGCAGCTGCAACATCCTACTCCTCATCACTGTATGTTCAGGGTTTCACACAGCATTACCAACCCCGCAACATCATACAGTGTAAAAGCTCATTGAAACTAGTGGCCCAGATTCTCTTTCACAGAAGGGGGACATCGGAGAGCCAGTTACAACTCTTTGATTCTCATGGCAGAACCTCAGCATTTATTAAAACAGTACTGTAGTTCTCAAACTTATTTTATTGCACCCACCTTCTTCGTGTCTGTAGTAGTTTACGCCCGCTACCCCCACCACACAGGTACATATACCAATATATGCAGCAGCGCTTCACTTGAATCAGTTCCAGCTTCTTTATTTTTTCTCTTGAGTTGGCTTATTTTCTGTTACATAGATGAGCCAACAGTCCATTGTCATAAGAGCAAAAGCAAAACTGCGATTGTGGTCCATGCTTATGTATCCCTTCTGCCCCTCAGAGTTGGCAGCAACAAGGGCCGGGTTCAGTATCTAGGGGTTCCGTTTTAATAACACAGTGCAAAACCACTCGAACCCCCACCCAGTGACCTGGGACAATTACATACCACCCCCCTGGGTGCCTCTAAGAAGCAATACTTCCCCTCTTGCAAGCACAGAGTCTGAGTGTACCAAAAGCCTCTTCATAAAGGAAGGAAACAATGCAGCATTTTGTTGGGAAAACACAAACAGGATTCATAACACAAACCATGAGCAAAAGACCCACCCCCAAGTAAGTTTGGCAGTGTCCTTTTCCCCTCAGGGTCTTAAGTCCAGCAACCCAACACTCATCCCACCTACAGTTTCTGTCCTTGGTCAGTGCAGCCCCCAGAGTTCAGAAGTTCATCTGCAGAGTTTACCTCCCAGCCTGGGTGGAAGCGGGAGGGTGGGGGGGAGGTATGGAAGCATCTTACATGCTCCGCTGCTCTGGTCAGCCAATTGCCATGCCTCTCCTTGGGGTTCTGCTGCAGTCTTCACCACCAGCTGCACCTCTCCACCAGCCGTCCTGCTACCTGCTCACCAATGTGTCTTCAGCCCCCCCACAAACTTAACATGGTCCTCAGTGATTTCAGCTGTTCGTAGGGCAGCCCCAGTGCTGGCACAGTCAGAACCACTAGCCCAAAGTAGGTCTAATGCTAAGACCTAGGAATCAGTGATTTCAGCTCTGCAGCAGGTAACAAGATTCCTAATAGAGTCAAAATTAACTCTGTTATTACACAGTGGAGAGAAGAGGAGTCAAAGTGGTGTTTGGGGCCCACACTACCAGGCACACATACTTGTCCCCAGCCTCTTTGGAACCCATGTTTCTTGACTAGTGACTGCTACTTGGTTGAGGGCGAGTCCCTCCATCATAAAATGCCAAGTACAGTTCTACTGTCCTTGATTCACATACCCAGGATAACAACACATTATTACTCCTGCCCCAGTAACAAAGAGACTGGGGATCCCGCAGCAGCCAAAGTGACCATTTGGGCAAACAGTCCCATAATGCTAGGCAGGGTGGGTGTGCCCATGCAAATGAGATCAGCCCCTGAAGTCCTTTTCCACAACTCACCACCAGATGTCAGGGTAGAGCTCATTCTGACTCTGCTTATACTTACAATTAAATGTGTGCACCATGTTGTAGCAAATAGATTAATGTACACATGACAACAACTTTGTATAATGCTATGCAAGCTGAACAGAAATCCATAAACATGCACAGTGCCATCTAGAGACAAATGCACAGCAGCATCTGAGGACCTGATATGTCTGGAGGAACCAGCTTTGCTAGTTATTCCCTGCTGTGGGTAAAGTGTACACAGTAAGTCGTCCCCCGCCAAGCTTCTCATGCCCCACAGAATACATTCCATATGCCTCCCACCCCACCCCCAGTTTGAGAACCTCTGTATTAAGGGAAAGAAGGTTCTGCTCTGACTTATGCCAGCTGGCTACACTTTCTATAGATACCCTATAGCAGGAGCATGGTGTGACCATTGCTGGAGCATGGTGAGGTCTGGCCACATCTCTTCCCTATTCTGACATACCCATCATGCCTCATGTAAATGGTAGCTGTGGTACAGCTGCTGGGTGTCCAGTCTCTGCCCAGCTGAGAGCTCCCCCTTGGAGGGGAAATTCTCAGCTAGTAAAAGATGGTTGAAGCCATGGTTTGAAGCCATGTATTGGTGCTCAGGTACCACAAAGGGGCTGCCTCCAATATTTTGATTTAAGCTAAGGCCTGTATAAGAAAATATAGAACTCCCCCACACCATCAGTGGCATCAGAAAAGCACAGATATTTATTAGTGCTCAAATAGCCCTCCTATCCTCCATCGCCAGACCCGGCGCTTACCCCCGTATCTCCAAGCTATGTATTCAGGCAATCTCTGCCTGCAGAGAGGCAGATTTGCTTTTTTAGTTGCTATGGAGTCTGCCACACTAAAAAGCTGTTCTGAATAAAATGTTAATATTTGCTTTCTTCGTATTTGGCATCCCTTTTGTCCTACTGATAAAAAACTTGAGCTCTTTTGTACAGTGCCTAGCACAGTGGCATCCCGAGTTTTTGATTAAGGCTTCTCAGCGCTACCATTAATAACAATAGTCACTGTTGCCTAGGGCTCTGAAAAATTGTTGATGAAAAATAACACTCACTTCAGAAGATGCCGAGGGATGTTTCTGCTCCCTCCACTCTAACAATCACACTCAAGTTGGCATGGGGTAGGCAGGAGACTATCCCATAGACAGGCTTGGAAGAATTGGGGGTTGGGGGAGTAATTTTGATGGCTAGTATCGATGTTTATTTTTAAGCTTTTTAAGACTGATTTAAATTTTCACAGATACACATTATGGGATGGTCCGACAATTATTTAAGGACAGTAGAGGTTGAGATTCCAAAAGTGAAAGCTCTATAAACTGTTAAATCTCAAGTTGTCAACATCACGCCAAAATATCAAAAATAAATATCCTTAAATCAACAAATCATGCCTATTTTCACAATTCATTTGCTAGTCTAACCCCAAAGTCTAAATCACTGGTTTTAAATTTAATAAGTTCTCAAGCAGCATTTTTATTACGTTGCCTATTTGTAAATGTTGCTTATCATTGATGGACATATGTTTTCATGGATTTTTGTGTGTATGAAGAAATCCACGTTTACTAACATTTGCCAATACAAATCAAACCCTTCCAAGCCCAGCTACATAGAATTCTATATCCTGTAACATGCTTTAGTGGTGGGTGATGTTCATCAAGCACTTCTGGATACATTGTATAATGCCGTGAGGAGCTATTACCTGTCCAATGCACCTCTGCTCCCCATGATAGCAAGGCTATGGCTTAAAGTCACAACCCAACAGTTAGCATATCCTTTTTTACGTTCATTGCTACTAGAGATGGGTCCAGTGGATCTAGATCTAAACTTTGTAGCTTGGGCCCATGTCCTGATTACTACCTACTTGCAATAGCAATTAAATAAACAATTTTAATAAGATGACTCCTTTCTTATTCCCTCTAGTGTTAATTTGGAGCCATGATGAGTCTACCTTACCCATCATTCTTTTATAACAGCTTGTCAGAATTACTCCCAACCCTTTCTTTATTCTTAAGACTGCTTTCTCTTGCTGTATTCTTCCTCATCAATTCTAACCCATCTCAATCCAAGAATACTTAGACTTTATTGATTTTACTTTCCTAACAGATCCTGCTGAGGCATAAGATAGGAAGTGAAATGACAGAATCAGCAAATAAGGGGGTTGTGATCTTAAGCCCTAATAAAAGTTAGATATGGTTTACAAGCTTGAAAAAAATCTCTACAAGCAGGTACTACAAATGTTATGGATAAATTCATCTCTGAAGCAGTGGTGACCCTCAACAAGGACCACAACAAAAAACCCCTTCAGTTTTCAATTTATTGCACTGCTTTTATATGTCAATCAGTCTAATAGACCTTTTCCTGAACCACAAATAATCACCTGCTATTCAGCAGGAAAAAAGACACCATATACAAAGCAGTTTGGGTGCGTAAAAGGGTTACAGGAGCTTTAGATTAAGATACAAAGGTATTAGACTGAAAGAATGCAATTGCTTTACAATCAGTGTAAGTACTTTCAATAATGGAATATCTCACCTTTGCAACACCTTAAAAGTCATTGAAATGTGATAAAGTCACATTAGGAACACAAAATCAAGCTGAAATCTAATCTCCGGCAGGAGAATAGGTCATTTTTACTGTTGAACTATTTTCAACATAAACAATAGTGTGCTACACATTATTTATTGATGTCATTTCTTTAAGTACAAAGGAAAATAAGATTTCATATTCTTCTAAGATAAGAGGTTCCACTTTATTGATCGTGAACTTCACTGCTTCAGTATACAGTTAATAAACTTTATTATCTTCCTCCACCACGGCAGACCACATCAATAATCAAGAATTTAATGTACAGCAGTATGCTCACTGTTGGCAAAAATGTTCCAATGATACTTTTTTTTTTTTTTTTTTTAATATTCTTTGAAACTACTGTCACAACCTTGGTAAGGAATATATCCTTTGAACTGTTTTTACTGTATGGTATGGCTGTGCTCCAACACGTTACTCTAATTTGCAGCTGTACAATAATTATCAGCAGGTGCTATGTACTGACATGTGGGATGCTGATCCTAACAAGTGTTTGAAATCAGACTCCACTAAAAAAAAAAATCCATTCTAAAAATGAAAAGCTCAGCTGATGCTAATAATCTTGGCTTCTCCTTAATTAGTGCTGATGTAGTTTCCAGCTGAAACATAAAAGCAAAATTAACAAAGGCCCTGATTCAAAGCCCATTGTACTCAATGCAAAGACATCCATTGACAAAAGAGAGCTTTGGATCAGGCTCTACACACACAGGAAGATGAGTTGAGTGATACTGCTGTAACTTTTTAAGGCAGATTTTCAAATGGAAAATATTTTCCATTTATTTTTTTCCAGGTGCATTTGCATCCCTCTGAATGTGCATTTCTGTGTGACTTCACAAACTAGCTATTTTGGAAGTATGGACAATTTTGAAATTTGAACTATGAATTCCAGACTTTGGATTTTGACATGTCAAAGCCACTTTTTGCTTCCAATGGCTTCTTTTTTTTTCTTTTTCTTTTTCTTTTTTTTTTGGGGGTGGGGGGTGGGGGGTGGGAAATGGATGAAATTTGATTTTTCAACAAAATTTTCAGTTGGAATTTTAGCAGAAAACAAGTATCCAATAATAGTTTTTCCTCAAAGTTTTTACCTAGCTCTATTTACCTTCACTTAGAAATGAGCTTGTTTGAGCATTAAAAAGAAAAGGAGTACTTGTGGCACCTTAGAGACTAACCAATTTATTTGAGCATAAGCTCTCGTGAGCTACAGCTCACTTCATCGGATGCATACTGTGGAAAGTGTAGAAGATATTACAACAAAAAAAACTTCAAATCCAGACTCCAGCGAGAGACTGTTGAATTTGAATTCCTTTGCAAATTGGATACAATTAACTTAGGCTTGAATAGAGACTGGGAGTGGCAAGTCATTATGCAAGGTAACCTATTTCCCCTTGTTTTTTCCTACTTCCCCCCGCCCCGCTCAGACATTCTTGTTAAACCCTGGATTTGTGCTGGAAATGGCCCACCTTGATTATCATACACACTGTAAGGAGAGTGGTCACTTTAGATAAGCTATTACCAGCAGGAGAGTGGGGTGGGGAGAGGTATTTTTTCATGCTTTGTGTGTATAAAAAGATCTTCTACACTTTCCACAGTATGCATATGATGAAGTGAGCTGTAGCTCACTAAAGCTTATGCTCAAATAAATTGGTTAGTCTCTAAGGTGCCACAAGTCCTCCTTTTCTTTTTGTGAATACAGACTAACACGGCTGTTACTCTGAAACCTGTCAATTTGAGCATTAAAATATTCATAAACACAATGGAATACAAAACCCTCAACAAAAACCGTTTTGAGTGTTTTCATTATTCACTGCAATTATTTCTGGATCCCCTTTAACGTCTTTATGATGAATGAAGCCATAATCTACAAAGAAGAGGCAGGCTGTAAACTACATCTCATTCTCATGGGAAGATGGGCCAGGCTGTGAATTGCCAGGTCAGTGCAGGACTGTATGAGCTACAACTGGCTCTTTGCCTCAGTCCAGCCCTGGTGAGTCTCATAGTGTGGAGGGGATTTTTCAGTTTCAATTATTTATTTCACTGATACTACATATAGTGCTGATTATTTTAGACACAGGCTACAGAAAACTGTCAGAGTTTACGGCCAAATGTGGAATCCCCAGATCATCTAGTCTGACCCCTCCTGTATTTTACAAGTCACTAAACTCCATCCAGACATCCCCACACCAAGCCCAACAACCAAAATTGAACCAATGTGTTACAGAACGCAGAAGACTAAACTATTGTGTACCACAGGCCGAGAACAGGAGGCTGCTGAATTGATGCCCCATTGGTGCTCTGTTTATAATAAGTTAACCGAATAAAATAAATAGTTGGAGAAAAAAAATAGACTTGCTCTCTTTAGGAGTAAACCTGCCAACTGCCGAGTATCCACAATTTATATTAAAGCCAATGGGGGCTAAAGAAACTCACCATCTCACAGGTTAGTCCTTTAGATGTTGATCCTTCAACGAGTTCTCGGTGGGAAGATCCCTGCATCCCAGTGGAGCACTGCAAAGTAACTGGGATTGTGTGTGTGTGTGTGTGTGTGTAGGAGTGCACCTGATGTGGCATGTTGCGTGGTTGGGCCTTTAGACTATTTATTCCCCCCAATACACGCTTACTGACAACATCTTGCAATGGTTCCCAGCACTGCAACTCACTGTACAATTTTCTGGGGACAGGTACTTTTTCTAATTTAAGTCCTATTATATTAATAACCTGTGTAGGTGAGATATTGTAGGAAAATTTGGTATATACACATGTAGTGTTATACACAAGTCCCAACACCACTTTTCAATTCCTTATGTGCTTCCAGCTGTTTTCTTTATGACATTGTCCAACACTCCTAGGGGTTTTCTGTTCCTCTTCTCTTGATTTTATTTAGTGTTTTTTTCAATCTTACTAGGTCATCCCTTCTGATGATCCCTTAAGCTCACATGCTGCTTTTTTGGAGAGACTGGATAAAGGAAAAACAGTGATAAATCAGCTCTGAAAATAGGCCATGGATTTCCTACCTCAGGAGGCTTAAAATCAAAAGTTCTCGCGGTCCCTTTTGCACAAATGTTATAATGTTGCAGGGGCCGTGTATTTCCATTCTATAAACAATGATTCTCCATAAGAACAACACACTATCTATCTTACAGTGGAAAGTTCAGGATAACTTGAAGGTATGGCTTAACAAAAACTCCAGCTCCAAACATCCCTGAAATTTTGGGAAGATCAGGATTTGAATCCAAGCTTTCAGGCTTTGATTCAGCTACAAGAGAAATGCTGTCGAGCAATAGTCTCCTAGTGTCACATAGACAAAGTTAGTCTTCTACTACAAATGTTGCAAAACTGTGATTTTGATTCACACTAGTGGAAACAAAGAACTTCCCTAGGCATTGAATCTGAAACCATCATAAGTAGTAATTTAACTCTCTGCTGTAAAATTGTCTAAGGAAATGTATCACTCAGAGCTCCATTGGGCCTGATGTGTTTAACCTATTTGCATTATACCAGTTCAGATTCCTTCATTTTATCAGTTCTACTAATCTAAGAACAATATTAATTCTGTAGTAGAACCGTCACAGATACCCTTGCACTGTATCATGTTCAGTGCCTAACATGGCAATGGAAGTAAATTTGCTGATGTTCTATCAGTCAAGGCCACCCCAAAGGCATAACTAACACTAAGCTTGAGTGAAGTGCAAACCAAAGACCAAATGGCTTCCTGTCTGCCCCACAGGAATCTCAGGGAATAAAACAGTTTGCATCAGTTGAATGCTTTTAGTATACAACAGTATTTATTCATACTTACTTGACACAGTTCTTTAATATTATGTCCCTTCTGGGACTTGGAACAGTTAAGTGACTAATAGAGAAGAGCTGGCAATGATTGTCTTTAATTCACACTTTTGGCACAAGAGAAGGTTACATTCAAGATGTAGCAATTTAATCTATCTCAAACCAATTTTCAGTAGCAGAATTAGTTTATTTAATAGTAGCAACTACAAACTTACAGAATTCCATCTGTCATAATTAATTTGACAACTTCCTTTGGGGACAGATATTGACTTTTTCCTTCCTCAAGGGTTGTCTTCAGGGTCTCTTCCTGCTGGGGAGGAGTCTCAGTTTCTCAGTGCAGTAATATTGCTCATTGTTTTAATTCATTTGAAAAGTTAAAATGGTTCACTCTAAACCAATCATAAGGATTGTTTTGGAAGAGTGTGCCAATACAGAACATGCTGCAACAGACATTAGTTGCTATTACATGAGGTATGATAACTCCAGCATGACTAGTTTTATTGGCTCACAAACAACCCATCTAAGGTCTTCTGGGTATGATTTCATCTAGACATATGAAGACGTGCTGTAAACATAACATTCATCTCCCCCCCCCCGCCCCAAACATTTCAATTATTATTATGGGGTTGCCATAAAGGCACTGGAGGTTGATTTGAGATTTGTACTTAAAGCAGGGTACCTTGTTACGTACTACGTAAGAATGTAGAACAACATCCCCCTGCCATCAGTATTTAGTCTGAATACAGAATGAATGTTCTGAGAATTTCCAAGTAAATCTGTTAGCTACTTTATAAGAAGGGCATGTTACAGAACTAGCTCAAGCCCCTTCTGTACACTGTGGTAGCCCGTGGGCAGGCACAAGATATGCTTGTGGTTCACCTCAGTGATGATGATTTGGGGATGTGTAAAAGGGTGGACTTAATGCCCAGAGCTGGGAGGGACTTTGGGCAGGTCTTGGAACTTTCCCCAGGAGTGAAAAATTATTTGATTGGACAAGTTGCAATCCAGGGTGCAGTAGAGTAATACAATATTAGTACCATGGAAAGAAAAAAAACCTTTAACTGTTAGAGGTGTTACTCTGACACCTTTCATTCAGTCACTACAAACTTGTAAAGATTCCTGGAACAAAATATATGTTTGACATTACACTACTAGCATTTAAATGTACTCAGGGCTTGATTCAATGCCCAAAGTCAACAGAAAGACTCCCACTGACTTTGGATCAGACATGAAATGTTGATTTGATTACCTAAAAGCCAAATACTGTGTGGTTTATCCGCCAAAAAAATTCTGTCTCAAAATATTCTTCTGAATCTGCCCTATCAAGGTTTGCTCCTTCCAAAAAAATGTATGGGCATGAACTACATTTTTATGGTTAATTCTTTGTTTCGGCTCAAGGACCACTCTGAAAATGGGTGTGTGTGTAGGATTTAGACTGCAATACATTTTAAGATGTAAACAGAACCTATATGGAATTTTTAATGAAACCATTGCGTCTAGGAGATCACACAAAAGACAATTACATTTTTCTCTAACTATAATCCATAAATGATCCTCGATTGGCTAAATCATATGAAGGTGTAGAACTGAGCCATACTATATATAATACTTGAGCTTGTTTTCACGTAGAAATTAGTGCTCAGTGAGCTGCAGTGTAAGTTTACAGTGCAGCGGTTGCTACGCACTAACTCCCCGTGTGGATACTTTTACTATACACTAAGGCAACAGCTACACTTGCAACTGGGGGTGCGATTCCCAGCTCACAAAGATGTACCTGCACTAGTTCTACTTGAGCTAGTATGCTAAAAATAGCAATGTAGGTGAGGTAGTATGGGCAGTGGCTTGGACTAGATGCCTGAGTGCGTACCTGCCCTCCCTGGATGCTTTGGGTATGGACTTAATGCATTAATCTAAGCTGCCCGAGGGCACTTTTATAGTGAGCAGAAAGCATCCACAATGGGAATTAGTGCATAGCAACCTGGGAACGAATTTATAGAGCACTATCTACTCTGTGCTAACTTCTCTGTTTAGTCAAGCCCTTAGAGAGAGATGTATACACACACACACACACACACCCATATGTAGGGGGTAGGCCCTTAGCTCACTGAAGCCTAATGGAGCTATGACAATTCACACTAGTTGAGGATCTGCCACAGTTTTTATATATACATAACACTACAGAGCGTGGCTCAGTCCATACCTTCATGAGCATAAACTTCTAAAAAGACACCCTTTCAATTAATGATCTTTTCTCTGGTTTGGATCCCTTTTACCAAACACTGCTCCTTGGGCAGTGAGGCAACGTTTTCAACTATTTGTCCAGCTGTGGAATGCAGATAAACAGAATATTTACAAATATATTTCAACATTTCAAATGTGGGCTAACTAACCACTGTGGAAGAAACATAATACAAAACCCTAAATAAAATGAACTCCCCCCCCCCGCCCCCCAATTTTCCAAACTTTCTGTTTAGATCAGAGGTGGATCTGGCCCGCGGGACCCTCCTGCCCAGCCCCTGAGCTCCTGGCCCGGGAGGCTAGTCCCCGGCTCCTCCCCTGCTGTTCCCCCTCCCCCGCAGCCTCAGCTCACTGTGCCGCCGGCACAATGCTCTGGGCGGCTGGGCAGCGCAGTTGCAGAGCTGCGGCCTGACTCAGTGCTCTGGGCGGCGCGGTTGTAGCACCACCAGCCACCGGTGCTCCAGGCAGCATGGTAAGGGGGCAGGGGAGTTAGGGGGGATGGTCAGGGGGCGGGGGGATGGATAGGGGTCAGGGTGGTCAGAGGGCGGGGAACAGGGGGGTTGGATGGGATGGGGGGCAAGCAGAGGTGGGGATTTCAGGGGTGGTTAGGGGACAGGGAGCAGGGGGTGGTGGATGGGGTAAGAGTCCCGGGGGGCCGTCAGGGGACAGGGGGAGTTGGATGGGGCAGGAGTCCTGGGGGAGCCATCAGCGGGCGAGAAGCGGGGAGGTCGAATAGAAGGTGGAGGCCAGGCCACGCCGGGCTTTTTGGGGATACACAGCCTCCCCTAAATGGCCCTCCATATAATTTTGGAAACCCGGTGTGGCCCTCAGGCCAAAAAGTTTGCCCGCCCCTGGTTTAGATGAACTACACATAGAAGTAGTCATTTTACAAGTGAAGTGCACAGAAGTAAACCTAGGAAGTAATTACCCAGATGACAAATTAAACCATTTGGATCAGACTGGACTTGGAAAGCAGAAATCAGAAAACATAATTTAAACAAGCTTTCAGGGGGATCAGAAGATAACGATCTTCCAATACCATTTTTGAAAATTTTGTTCCCAATGTATTGAAAATAAACTGAAAAGTTACTGGAAATGGAAAATGCCCTCAGAACATCAACTGAATACATGAGACATAGTGGGGGGGAAGAAGGAGGGGGAAAATCTCTTATCTTCAAGGTTTAAAAAGACCTACATGCTTTCTACATTTTCAGGGTGATACAGCATTCAAAGCCCAGCTTCTCTGCAGGGATATTTAACAGTAAATGGTTACATATCTGTGTTGGGAAACACCACAGGAGATACACAGAATGGTATTTTAAACCTGAAGTGAATGAAAAACCGTTGACTGTATCACCTTCAATTTTGTATATATTCTCAAACTGTCTAGCATTTTATGATCAGTAACAAATCAACTACAATGGAGGCACCCAGAAGAAATATAATGGAGGGGTGGGTTCTATTCATTTCAGTTGCAATAAGGACAAGCAATGGGCCAAATCCTGCAAACACACATGTGCATAGTCCCATTGACTGACTGTCATTTACTTTATTGAAACTATTTTACTGGAATTCAGTAGGGCCTGATTCTGTGAACTCTTTCACATGAGTACTCCCATCAACTTCAGGTGTGTATGATGTCTGAGGCACACAAGAGTTCAATAGGATTTGTTGCAATAAAGAGAATTTTCCAGGAAATCAATGATAGTTCTAAAGAATTAAGTTTTCCTTTTAGTCCTTGATTCATTTTGCCTTAATAGCCTTCAAAGCATAGTGTATTATTAGTGAATACATCAATAATGTATATTTATACGTTAATACTGACACTAAATTAGAATATGTATATTATATTCCTGTATCTAATACTACAGGCTGCACATAGAAACACAGCCCTAAACCCATATTTGCCTCATTTAACTATGCTGAATCTAAAGCCTGAAAGCCTGAAGCCTAAAAAGTGGGGGGGTGGCGGGGGGGTTGCATGCTTTCCTTTCTGAACATTCATCAATTGTGTTTATACTGATGTTCAGAAAATTATCTAGACAAGATGAGCCATGCACTATAGTGAGAATATAGCACACCTGAACATTCAAACTACCATCTAAACTTAGGTTTCAGAGTAACAGCCGTGTTAGTCTGTATTCGCAAAAAGAAAAGGAGTACTTGGTTAGTCTCTAAGGTGCCACAAGTACTCCTTTTCTTTCATCTAAACTTAGTAAGCCCTGTATAAGCCTACTTATAAACCAAGAGATAACATAACAGGGTGTTTGTAATGTGTCTCTGGTCTGTTTATTTTGTCCACAGTATTACTTTATTATTGTGTAATTGCATAGTAGGAAAATGTTAACTAATTTCTTGTTTACGGAGGACATTAGGCCCGATTCTTATTTACAATTAACTCTCTTGGAATTGCCTAAGCACTGCTGTGGCAGGGCAAAGTGGTCTTACAGTGGGTGCAAGTTAAATTTACATCTGGTCCCTTTTTAGTGCCAGAACAGTGTAACATAATCTATGTAAGTGAGAATCAGCCCCACACAGATTTCTGAAACAGCACATCACCAGATATTTCCTTTTATTATGACTGAATCGATTGTTATTGACCTTTGATTTTATATAGTACAGTAACAGTTTGAAGTAAGGTGATTATTCTCTCTGGGTCTATGAACAAGTGCATATTGGTTTGACACATTTTATCATCTTGGATTGCATTTAACTTTTTTATAGCTGTTTATTTCATATTATGCCAGCATTTCATTTCTAATAAGATGTGGAACTAATCACAATATATACGATATACTGGTTTTTTCCCCATTATTTGTAGAACAGGCAATAGTGATTTCTTATTAAGGTCAATCTAATTTATATATTGGCAGAGAATGATCATCCTCTAGTATTTATAATTTCTTAATCATAACTCACTAAAATTATTTAGTAGATTTTTCTCTTTTCAACCTAAACCCAAAGCATACAAATCTACACATACCCCAATAATTGGCTCAATAACTAAAAATTAATTGCTGAATAAATAATATAGTTTCATGCAATGTCAGTTTTGAACAGTCTAATAAAAAAGAGATACTTTTCTAAAATTCTTAAGTATCCAATTGCTATCTTGCCACAATCTAATTTACCAGCTGTGTAACTCCCATTAACTATAATGGGAATTCTGAAAATGAATCAAAAGGAGAAGAGACATCATCATCTTACTCAGTCCTCACTTGTCCCCAGATTTTCGAAAGTGGTCAATATCTGCAGGGGCAACAGGTGTTTAACTTATTAGCACCGTTATTCAAATTAGTATTCTGCTAGAAACTCTTCAAGACATCAGAATCTAGGGCTTTTGCCCTTAGGGTTGTCATCTCCAAGATGCAGAAAACCAGGTTATGGCCAACCCCCTATCTCAGCCCTGGCTTGAGGGAGCCCCCTCTTAATCCTTCCAAGAGTCCTTGCTCTCCTCACCCCACTCCTTCCTCCTCCCTGCTGGTGAGTCTTGGGTCCATCCCACTTCCTTGTCCTCAGGAACAGTAGGAGCGGCCACAGTTTGGGCAGGTTGAGGTCCAGCAAGCAGAACAGGACCAGGCTATTGGCCACACTCCCAGCCATGTGATGAATATGGTAGTTACAAGATCACTGCATGGCCAGGCACGCACACAGCTTACAGGTAACGTTGGTCCCAAGTGAAAAACAAAACCACCCCACCCCCAGCCCCGAACATGAAATCTTTTTCACCAACAAGGCAGTGCAAGAAGACAGCCAATGTGGTTACAAAACAGCCAGACAATAACCCTATTTCCCCGAGCTTAGCTGAGGGGTGGAGAGGCTTCCCCATGCCAGCGCTGTGCAGGGCTTTGGCACATGCAGGGCTCGGCTCCTCCTGGCCAGCGCCCTGAGCCGGACGGTCTTGGACTTTCTCAGGTCGCCGGTGCAGCCAGAGGCAGTGGGGGAAGGAAGGAAGGAGTCTGCCAGCTAGGCTGTTGGTAAACTGAGCGCTCCAATCGGGGCTGGTTCTCCACATAGAGCTGGGAGCGGGATGTGCCCTGCCAAGTGGGATATGGAGGATCAGCAGGGCTGGGGGTGCAAAGGGGCAAAGCAGGGATAGGACAGCAAGGGGGGGAGCACATAAAAGGCTAATAGGTGGGCAGCAGAGGCGACATGTAACTGGCTGCCATCTGGTGCCTGCCCGCACTCACCAGCCACCTCAGTTTGCAGTGAGCAGCCAGTGCCGGCCGGAAACGGAACGGGGGGAGGGGAGGCAGGGCCCTGCTGGCCGAGAGCTGATGGACCAGCAGAGGGAATGGCTAGGCCTCTGTGCTGCATCTTCACCCTGCCACCAGCCTGGCACATCCACCCCCACGGTGGGCCACTGGAACCGCTCCCCACCCACCACTGGTGGCAAGCAGGGATCTGGACAGCAGCAGGACCCACCCATACTAATGACGGAAAAGACAGAAAACATGGGACAATTTGCTGGTTAAAAAAAAAGTCGGGACACCTACAGGAGGCTTAAGTACGAGACTGTCCCTTTAAAAACAGGACATTTGGTCACTCTAGCCCGGGGGTGAGTTTAGTTCTCTCATTCCCTGCTGGCAGGAAAGAGAGAGTAACAGCCTCAGCTGCTCCCTATTTCCTTCCCTCTTCAAGTAAACAGCATTAACTGGGAAGTTTAGCTCCCAGGTCAGAAAGAGAAGGGAACAGGGTGCCTACTTTCAGAGTGGGATCTCCTCCTCACTCCCCCACCAATCACTGGTTATGCAAAACATCAGGAGTTAGGTAGGTATAATTATGCCTCAGGGGTGTGGGTTTTTCACACCCCTGAGTGATGTAGTTTTATCCATATAGATTTTATTTCCTTCATTCAGCTTCCAAGTCCATGGGATGAGCTTCCTTGAATGTAAAATTTCCAAGGTGCAATAGGGCTATTAACCAATCATTTGTATTGCAATGTGTGTTTAAAGAGGATTTGAAAATACTCACTCTGACCAGGACAGCTACAATCTTTATTGCAAGATAAATTATCCAAAAATCCCCATTAGAAGCTCCTTGGTAAATAAAGAGGGCCAGTGGAGCTATGTTACTTTACACCATTTGAGGATCTGGCACCAGAGTTTATAATCAGAATATGTCAGATGCTCCAGTGAAGAAATTTCAGACAGGTGGTGTAAACTAACCAAATCACTGTAATGCTTTCTCCCTTTACATATTCCTTATTTCCATGAGTTTTTTTTATGACTGCCCTTCAAATTGCTTCTTTTATTGTGACACCGTTCACTTTTTTTTTTTTTGAACAACTTTGTCCTGAATCCTGCATCAGCCAAGCAAACCACCCCAAGTTTTTGTTTGAAGACACACTAATCCTCTCGACTCAGCAAATCAAGTCACTTCTGCTGCCCTTTTGATAACATTTTAATACTTAACTCTTCCAACTGTGCCTGCCATCCTGGCTTGTCTTAGCCAAGAAATCTGTCCATTGGGGGAAACAAACAAACAAACAAAAACCCCATTATGCACTGAACTTGCCACCCTTTTTGACAGAGGGCAAAACAGAAGATGTGCCTGTGAAAAATGACCAGAGCCCTGTGGCTGTGCTTTCTTCAGGCTGCTAAAGACTATTTGAAATCATTTTAAGTGTGCTGGAATAGCTATTCCTGTAACTCATTGTAATGTCTGTTGAAGCAATTCCGGATTTATTTTAAGTAACAAAATTTGGAAAAACTGGAGCAATCTTGAAGGACCTATAGGATATTTTTGACAGAGCATTTCCCATCCTGAATCAAATTATTGATTGTGTTTGTGGCCTGAAGCTGATATTTCGAACCCTCTCTTCTCTATTAACACACCTATCTGACTGTACAGTGCTCTACAAAGGAATGGGGGAATTTTTTCCTAATCCCAAGAGCAATCATTTTATTTCCCCAAGCAAGAGATTTAATTACCCTTATTATTCCAGTGGGTATGTAATACCCTGGGAGAATAATGGGGGAAATACCAAAGCATTAAACATTAAAAAGAAAAAAAAAACATTCAGTGGTTGGAAGAATAACCTGGTGTCAGTTCATGGATCTGCAAAGGTTACAGTCTCCTGAAATGGGTGCAATTTGGAAAGTGAGACAGTGAAAAGGAAGCTAGAGGACAGTAATGCAAGCTGTCAGAAGGGGAGAGTGAGAACATGCAAGGCTGCAGGAGGAAAGTAGCTCAGCTTTTATTCTGTAAATAAAATAACTGTCTCTCAATCTTACTTTATGACTCTCTAAAATGACCCTGTCCT
Source organism: Lepidochelys olivacea (assembly GCF_965140295.1). Taxonomy (NCBI): domain Eukaryota; kingdom Metazoa; phylum Chordata; order Testudines; family Cheloniidae; genus Lepidochelys; species Lepidochelys olivacea. Next base: position 60,668,743 of record NC_140418.1, on the reverse strand, counting down.
AGATGCCTGTGCCTCTGTTCATTCTATAAAAAAAGCTGTGAGTTGTGTTATTTTTCTTAAACTTCTACACACTGGCCACCTCAAGAAATAGAGAGAGAAATTGAGAGCAGTCAAGCTCAACCACCACCTCTCTCCAGGCTTGTTATGTTTCTGTTACTCTCCCAGACCAAGAGGCTGTTTTTAACGGGAGCATTTTATTAAAGCCGTGTTTGTGTTTTCTCTCTCTCTCTCTCTCTCTCCCTCCCAGTTTGCACAAGTCCCACTTCTGGATCATCTCCTAGAGCATCTGTGACCATACCCTGTTCACCAAAGCTGTGTTCTTTTGACCTCTTCAGTACTGCTCCAAATCTTAAAGGGACAGGCAGTAAGAAAATAGAGCCCCCGTGTTCCTTCCAGTCCTTGTATCAAGAAGTATGTTAGTATAAATGTAGACTACATATTCTAACTTATAAGTGCTACATCAACTCAGGATTTTAATCACATCTTGCAATATTTCTTGTGGGGTTTTGTTTTTTAAAAGCCCAGTTCCTGGAGTCATGTGAATGTGAGGTTTCAGAGTAGCAGCCATGTTAGTTTGTATCCACAAAAAGAGGATACAGACTAACACGGCTGCTACTCTGAAACCATCTAGGAAAATTTCCCAATCCCAGCGATACAACACCAAGTGCACTTACTACATCCCTTCTGTGACAGGTTTCCTGGATTCGCATAAAATAAAAATCAAGTTACCCTAATCTTGAGTAAACAAAGAAAAGGGGAGTTTTGTCTACTGAGAAAGCCATACCCTTCTAGCGAGACTGGGGAGTAGGGAATGCCTTCCTATAACTATTTCAAGGTACAGAATTTTGAATTGAGAAGAGGGTAATACAGTTTTTATTGGAGGACATTTTCAATATTTTAGTGCTACAAATGCAGCATGCAAATAAAATGCCAGGGGTGGGACGAGTCAGTTTTCATTATGTGTTTCATCATTTTTAATGATTCCAACCAATCTCCAATTTAAATGAAATAATATCAGTCTTTCAAAAGAAAATCTTTCTTTAAAGCCAGTTAAGGTTATGGAAGTGTGATACCTATTCAAGGCAAGCCTCTCAGAGGGAGCACTATGCTAAGATACCATACCCTGATGCCTGCACAGCACGTTCCCACTTACTTTGACAGAGCCCACATCATCACAAATAACTTCCTTCTGCCTCCAAGAGACAAAGAAATACACAACACACAAGGTATTAATCTCCTTCACAGTACAACATGAAAAATTCATTACCATCTCCAGGCACAAATATCTCCTTGAAACCCTAAATCTTGGCATGAACTAAGTAGTCAGAAAATCGAGTACCATCATTATTGTTGCTCTTCCCTTTATTCACTGATAGCTGAGTGAGGCTAGCTGTCCAGCCCTCAATTTCTTTGGCCTAGTGGCTAGCGCACCAGCCTAAGACTCATGGGATAGAGGTTTTATTCCCAGATCTGCCAATGACCTGTTGGGTGATCTTGGGAAAGTCACTTCCCCTGTCTGTTCCTCAGTCTTCCCATATGTAAAAATGCTGATCTCCTTTGGAAAGTGGTTTGAAATCTCTGAATGGAAAATGCTATATTAGAGCACTTTATTAATGAGGAACATGGTCTAGTGGTAGGGGTATTAGACTGGAAATCAAAAGAATTGGGTGCTACTGTTGGCTTTGCCACGGACCTACTGTTTGAGGTTGGGTCCCTTCCTTCAACTGTCTGGGTCTCTTTTTCCCCTCACACTCTTGTGTCTCTCTATTTAGATGGTAAGCTCTTCATGGCACACATTTTCTCCTAGTATGTGCACTTAGCAGACCCCTAACAGCTTAGGGTCATGATGCAAGGTGGGATCTCAGGTCAGTCAGGTACATTTTTCTTAGCAAGATTTATAATATTTTCCTATATAATATTTTTCCTTGTTCTTGCATTATGAGCCCAGGAATACCTTTTGCAGTGATTTGAAACAATTAAGCAGAACACAGGATGAGACAGTTTATTTTGCTACCTTTTCCTATAATCAGTCATATGTTCAAACTCTTACTATAACTACAACTTGGCTCTGCCTGACGTGACCTATAGTCCTGGCTGAAAAGGCAAAGTGACATTTTATAAAAGCCAAGAGAGGTTTATGATTAGGGACAGAACAAAGGTTGAAAATAATAAAAGTGAGGAGATGAAATGGCATTTACAGCACCTGCCAAATAATTTTACCACAGGGAGAGAACAACATTTGTGCTTTTACATTAGACAACCTAATGTTTGAGTCACAATGTGACTCCAGGAGCTGTTTATAAACCTTAATTTGTTAAGAATAACCATATGGCAAAAAGGTAGAATTAGGAGTGAATGATATACTGCTGAGATCTGTTGCAGTCTGAACGAATTTGATTTAAGTATTACGTGAGAAAGGGCCAAATTTCAAGAAATCTGGACTAATGTATGATTTTCAGTGAAAGCCAACTAAAACTTGATGCTAGTTCATGGTTTCAACCTAAAAACCAAGTGAAATCTGGTCTTACACACATGGAAAATCAAACTCACTGAGTTTTGCACACTTCTAAAATAGAAGAAAACCAGGACTAATTCTTCAATGGGAACTGATTAACTATGTAACAGAGACATGAAGATATTACTACAGATGACCCACCTGTGAAAGAGGAAAAAATGTTTCTTTGTGGAGGTGCAAGTTTTAAGCAAATTGTTTTTCCCTATGGTAACTTACTAGGGTGATTTTCAGAAAAGCTCAGTCAGCTTCCAGTTAGACATCAAAAAAAGTGGCCAGATTTTCCAAGTGAGCTCAGCACTTTTGGTGTAAATAATTATAAACCACTGAACAATTTTGTTGACTGTGTATAAGACAGAGCCGAATCCAGATCACTCTCTCACTTAACTGGGTTAGATAGGCAAAAGTTACAGGAATAAAAAGGCAAACTTATTTTTCTTAGCCCTGGTCTACACTTTGAGTTTAGGTCAGATTTAACAGCGCTAGATCAGTTTAGCCCTGCACCCATCCACACTACGAAGCCATTGTTTCCAACTTTAAGGGCTCTTAAAACCAGTTGCTGTACTCCTCCCCGACGAGTGGATAAGCGCTGAACTCACCCTCGCTGGGTCAAATTTGGGGTAGTGTGGACGCAATTCGATGGTATTGGCCTCCGGGAGCTATCCCAGAGTGCTCCATTGTGACCGCTCTGGACAGCACTCTTAACTCAGATGCACTGGCCACGTAGACAGGAGAAGCCCCGCAAACTTTTGAATTTCATTTCCTGTTTGGCCAGTGTGATGAGCTCAGCACAGGTGACCATGCAGAGCTCTTCAGCACAGGTGACCATGGAGTCCCAGAATCACAAAAGAGCTCCAGCATGGACCGAACGGGAGACACTGGATCTGATCGCTGTATGGGGAGACGAATCTGTGCTATCAGAACTCCGTTCCAAAAAGACGAAATGCCAAAATATTTGAAAAAAATCTCCAAGGGCATGAAGGACAGAGGCTAGCACAAGAACCCGCAGCAGTGCTGAGTGAAACTTAAGGAGCTTAGGCAAGCCTACCAAAAAACCCAAGAGGCAAACGCCTGCTTGGGGTCAGAGCCTCAGACATGCCGCTTCTATGATGAGCTGCATGCAATTCTAGGGGGTGCCCCTACCACTGCCCCACCCCTGTCCATGGACTCCTGCAAGGGGGGAGTCTCATGCAATAGGGATGAGGATTTTGGGGACGAGGAAGATGATGTGGGAGGTTGAAGATAGCACACACCAGGCAAGCAGAGATACCATTCTCCCCGACAGCCAGGAACTGTTTATCACCTTGGATCCAATACCCTCCCAACCTGGGCTCCTGGACCTTGAAGGCAGAGAAGGCAGCTCTGGTGAGTGTACCTTTGTAAATATAATACAGGTTTAAAAAGCAAGCACATTTAATGATTAATTTGCCCTGAAGACTTGGGATGCATTTGCAGCCTGTACAGCTACTGGAAAAATCTGTTAACATGTCTGGGGATGGAGCGGAAATCCTCCAGGGACATCTCAATGAAGCTCTCCTGGATGTATTCCCAAAGCCTTTGCAAAAGGATTCTGGGGAGGGCAGCCTTATTCAGTCCTCCATGGCTGGACACTTTACCACGGCAGGCCAGCAGCACGTAGTCTGGAATCATTGCACAACAAAGCATGGCAGCGTATGGTCCCTGTGTTTGCTGGCATTCAAGCAACATCTATCTGTTCTTTATCTCTCTGTGTTATCCTCAGGACAGTGATATCATTCATCGTCACCTGGTTGAAATAGGGAAATTTTATTAAGGGGATGTTCAGAGGTGGCCATTCCTGCTGGGCTGTTTGCCTGTGGCTTAACAGAAATCATCCCCGCTATTAGCCACGTGGTAGGGGGAGGGGTGAAGCAATCATACCAGAGAATTGGTGGGTGGGGGGGGGGGGTTAGTTGGGTTTGTGCTGCATGTTAACCTGAAAACCGCAGCCCCTCCTTTTAAATGGCCAACTCATTTTAAAGGGCCAACCCAACAGGTGCTTGATATGTGAAATGAAGGTGCTGCTGTTTGAAACCATTCCCACATGTTAGGAAGGTTAAAGAAGCCAGAAGTCTGTGGCTTACCATGTCTGCCTGAAAGCTGAATTCTGTTGCCTGCCGGCCCTGAGTGTGTGATCTCTCACACCATACCAGCAGGCTCTTGCTATAAGAGGCAAAATGCTACCTTGTAAAGAAAGCACATGTGCTATGTAATGTTAACAACTTGGTTCACCATGAAAGAGTCTACTCCCTGTTCTGTAAAAATGTCTCTTTTTAAAGACTAATCTCCCTTTTTTCCCTTCCTGCAGCTGCAAATGTTTCAACGCTCCCCCCGTCATCTCCGTCCCAGAGGTTATCAAATATTAGAAGCCAAAAAAAAAAATGCACTCATGATGCAATGTTCTCTGAGCTCATGCAGGCCTCCCATGCTGAAAGAGCCCAGCACAATGTGTTGAGGGAGATAATGTCAGAGTTCAGGAAAGCACAAAATGAACACGAGGACAGGAGGGATGAGCAAGAAGAGAGGTGGCATCAGCATGATGAGAGGAGGCAGGATGCAATGGTGAGCCTACTGGAGGATCAAACTGATATGTTTAAGGTGCAGGAAAGGCTGCAGAAGCACAGACCACAGCTGCAGCCCCTGTATAACCAACTGCCCTCCTCCCCAAGTTCCATAGCCTCCTCACCCAGACGCCCAAGAACATGGTAGAAGACCTCTGGGCACCCAGCCCCTCCACCCCAGAGGGCTGCCCAAGCAACAGAAAGCTGGCATTCAATAAGTTTTGAAGTGCAGTGTGGCCTTGTCCTTCCATCCTCCCCCACCCCACCCGGTGCTTCCCTTCTCCTCCTCCACCCCTCTCGGGCTACCTTGACAGTTATCACCCCATTTGTGTGATGAATTAATAAAGAATGCATGAATTTGAAACAACAATGACTATTGCCTCTGCAAGTGGTGATCAAAGGGGGGAAGGGGAGGATGGTTGGCTTACAGGGAAGTAGAGTGAACCAAGGGGGCGGGTTTTCATCAAGAAACAAAATTTTCACACCATAGCCTGGCCAGTCACAAAACTGGTTTTCAAAGCTTCTCTGATATGCAGCGCACCCTGCTGTGCTCTTCTAATCACCCTGGTGTCTGGCTGCGCGTAATCAGGGGCCAGGCAATTTGCCTCAACCTCCCACCCCACCATAAACGTCTCCCCCTTACTCTCACAGATATTGTGGAGCACACAGCAAGCAGTAATAACGATGGGAGTACTGGTTTTGCTGAAGTCTAACTGAGTCAGTAAACTGCACCAGCGCATTTAAAAATGTCCAAATGCACATTCTACCACCATTCTGCACTTGATCATCCTGACTACTGTCCAGGGTGCCTGTGTACAGCTTCAAGAGCCATGGTAGACTGGGTCCCCAAGGATAACTATAGGCATTTCAACATCCCCAATGGTTATTTTCTGGTCTGGAAAGTAAGTCCCTTGCTGCAACCATTCTCACAGACCAGTTCCACAGAAACGATTGTTGGCCGTTGCTTTCATGGAGGGAGGGGTAGGCTGGCAGCAGACGGTGCTGCTGGCTGGGAGAGCAGCCTGAGGAAGGATGGTCCCCTGAAGGATTGAACTCACAACCCTGGGTTTAGCAGGCCAATGCTTAAACCACTGAGCTATCCCTCTGCCAATATTCCAGGCAAGACTGAACGTCCATTAGACAAAACTTAAAGAGAATGACCTGAGTCACTCCCATTTATGTGCAGGCGCCCCTGACAGACTTTACTTAGGTCTGCCCAGAGCACCCATGTCTGCCCAGACCAAGGTCGGCCAAGAGCACCCAGGAGATGACGAGGATGGCTAGTCGTACTGCACTATTTGCTGCCATAAGGCAATGAGCTGCTGCTGTGTAGCAATGCAGCCCCATGTCTGCCAGCACCCAGGAGACGTACGGTGATGGTGAGCTGAGTGGGCTCCATGCTTGCCATGGTATGGCGTCTGCATGGGTAACCCATGAAAAAAGGCATGAAACGATTGTCTGCCATTGCTTTCACGGAGGGAGTGGGGGCTTGACAACGACATGTACCCAGAACCACCCGCAACAATGTTTTTGCCCCATCAGGCATTGGGATCTCAACCCAGAATGCCAATGGGAGGCGGAGACTATGGGATAGCTACCCACTGTGCAACGCTCGGGAAGTCAACACTAACCTCGGTACTGTAGATGCATTCTGCCGACTTAATGGTCTTAAGTGGGGACACACAGAATCAACTGTATAAAATCACTTCCTACAAATTTGACTTTATAAATTTGACTTAATTTCATTGTGTAGACATATTAAGTTAGAGCTTAGCTGAGAGAAACATGCATCCATGTCATGAAATAGTTATTAGGGCCGACATACATCTATACCTTCTCACGCCAAATTATTCTTTCATAATGGGGGGAAAAAAAGTGTTCTACTACAGGGATTCAGGTTTGAAACATGGTTTTTCATTATGCTAGAAAGATTAACATTTGGCTTTCAATGGAATTTCCAAATTTCAGCTGCTACATTGTGACTACTAAAATAATATATATATTAACTACCATGGTTATGCTGTGTAGGTTTTTCATGTAGATACATATAAAAGGGCTTAACTTCTCTGCATATATTTTTGTTGGAAAATTTGTTTCACAGGTTTTATTTCCCTTGGTAATACCAATTCTAGTTTTTTTGGTCCATAAGGTTTAACATTAGTTGTTTGAGCTTCTCTGGGTGTATGTTCAATGGTGTGCATTTTCAGGATCTGGCCAATTGTTCATAAAAGAGGAAACATGGAGTTTATAATATTTTTGTAGCGATTTTAAGAACCACACATTTTCTGTAAATATATTACTTTTAATGGCACAGTTTCAGATAATCCTTTAGTAGGTCTTGCAAACATCAGTATTCCTAGTTAATCTTTCTGGCTCAAAATAGTAATAGATTGACATACCTCACAGGTGGAGGTGCAAATCGGAGCATCACAGGGCAACATGAAAGTCTGCACTGTGTCAAAATTACAAAATTATTTGGGACAGATGGTTCAGTAGAGAAAAAAAGACATTCACTGTTCCATTAGATACAAATAATATGACTGAAGCTATCAAAATGATAAAGCATGATATTTAGCACTTGTACAGCATTTTTCATTGTCAAAGTGCTTTACAAACATTAACTGAACCTTAAAACTTCTAGAAAGGTAAATATCATCCCCATTTCATAGATGGAGAAGTTTTGCCAGATAGAATAAATGACTCCAAAAACCACACAGCGAGCATCAGATTTAGAACTCTACTTGAAACCTCATGAAAGTTCAGGATAGCTAGGATTATGTTCCTTGGGTTATACGCTTTCATTATGAGCAGTTTTTCATCAAATCATAACAAGAGAACGTGGAAAGCTTTGGTCTGATCATACTTCTTATCTAGAACATACATAATCAATACTCATATTGGGAGGTTTTTGTTTTTTTAAACATGGACAAAATAGAACTGCATGAATAAAAATATACTAGGAAAAGAATCATGGATCTTGAACTTGCATCCTAGTTGTGTGTTCTCAACTGGGGGATAATCCCTCTGGCCACTAGACCCTTGTCATTGGATGTCTCCCAGTTTAATATATATATATTCTTAATAGATATCAATTCCTTTCCTTTCAAGGGGAAAAACTTTAGAATATTCTTATGGGTTACTTAAGAGAAACTTAAAGTAAAGCCATATGATTGCCAAGGCAAATATGGCTGTGAAAAACATTGTCATACTCAGAAGTAGTTAATGGTGCCTATTTGAGACCTGGATATCTTTGACTAGACCATTTTTGAAGTGTCATACTAGTTAGAAGAAAAGAAATATTGTAAATTATACTAACTTAGGAAAAAGGAATAAAATAGCACACTAATTAAAGAGATAGAAAATACTGAAATAATTGTGAAGTGTGGGTGTCAGATTTATATTTAATGGCAATTCTATGAAAGGGAGAAAAATGGCATGTAATTTATTTTATTTATTCTTGTTAAAGAAAGGTGGGTGAAGAAAGCTATGTGGGAGACTGGAAAACAATGGATGACTTTAGAATCACCGTTTCCTGAAATAGAACCTAACGGATACCTAATGTAGGCTCTGAATATTCCAGCCGAGAACTTCAAGATCATACAAAAAGCTTAAGAGGTTGGGTCTTGCAATATGCTGATTATCTCCTACAAGATCCCAAATACCTTCAACTTCCATAGACAATCATTAGACGCTGAGGACACTAACCATCTTGCAGGAGGCAATAAGCCTGGATGGGCCCCAAATAAACTGACTAGAGATGCACAGAAGTACCCCTTAAAATATGTAGTATGTTTCATGTAATTCTCAAATTTCTTATCAAATAATTAAGTTTAAAGAAGAAAGCAGTGACAACCAGCAAATACAAGCTACATGATAAAGAACCACATATTCATCTCCTGTTGAACTAAATGTGAGCTGATTTAGGCCAAGGAGAATAGTAACCAGTCATGCATATTCTCATTGAAAATGGTAATGGATTTACTTGTAACAGGATGGTCTGTCTCCTCAGGAACTTTTGTTTACTTGTCTTTCCTCTCTTAATTGTCTTGGGAAGGAGGACTGAGTGAGTCATGCACAGTAGGGAAGTATTACCTTTGCCAGTCTGTTTTGTGTGTAGGAAGTTCAGAGAACATCTCCTGAGGAGAGATAGTGCGACACCAATATTTACCTCTCCAGTACCCTGGAAATGTTGGGTAAAAGTTTCAAATGCATCTATGTGACTTACATTCCTAGGTGCTTTTGAAACTTTTCCCCATTTGACCTTTAATGAGAAGTTAAAGTTTTCTTGTCGTTTGTATGAACAAGTTCTGTAGGGGATCTTATTGTTTCTCTTCTGCAGCATTCTCTTAATTTTCTTAAGACCAGAAAGAAAATGTTTCCCTTTTCCTGTGCAAAGGGATAAGCAAATACAGTGTGACTACAGCTCAGTAAGAGTTGGAGGAAAATTAAAGAGATTTAAAATAAAAGGTGTTCCATGTCTGAACACATCTGTGATGACAAGAGGAGCTGGGTGAATATTTTCATTGACTATTCACTTGAATTAGATGCACTTTATCTGCATTTATGCTAGTTGTGTGTTCATTTTCTTTAACTGCAATTATAAATTATTCACAGAAAGTGACTTTGGAATATGTAAATGCATGTAGGGTTGTACTAGAACCCCAACTGTAGGAGTTCTACTCCTCCAGCGTGGGAAGAGTAACGTGAAGAATAGTGTCCATTCAAAATGAAACATAACCCAATGCTTAGTCTGAAGTTTAAAACATAATTCCCTGTAAAAAAATTGTTTTAAAAGTTTCAGTGCATCGAGGAGGTACCATGCAAGTGTTCCTGAATGCCCATGTTTACTTCCTAGAATTTTACAGGGGTATTAATGAAAATGTTGGGTTTGTCAGCTTGTGTTTCAAACTTCTGCTAGATATACAAGCACAGCCCCAAGAAATAACCATTATGATTTCACACAGTGGTCATAACTGGTCAAATGAGATAGGGCTAGGGTTCACCTGAGGAGATCTATTCTTCCTTGACTCTTTGGAACCTCTGTGGCTGCTCCAAAGTTTCTGGCAACACTTTTGTCTTTGCTGACAAACCAAAACCATAAAACATTTTGATTTCAAAAACTAAAGGTGCGCGCTTTTTAATCTCCCCTCCTCCCATTTCTTTCTGCCTCTTATTTACCCCTCCCTTCTTCTGGCCTCCTCCCACCCTGCTCCTGATATGAATGTGCAAAAGAAAGTGATAAAATAGAGAAATATAGTATGCAGTTCCTTTCTCTGCTAAAGGAAAGGGTAGTTGTTGAGTTAGACTCATGCATCTAATCAGAATTCTTTACAGAATTCTTTACTCAATTAGTACAAGCCTTCACAATTTTTTTCAAAATAAGAAATGCATGATATTAGCTATACCAAGAGACAATCATATTTTGATTATATATAAATAATGCAGCAACCCTTCAAAGAAAACAAGTTAACCAAATCACATATTAATAATCAGATTTACTTTGGTGCCTCATTTTGTCAATAGTGTGGCTACATATTATTAAATAGCAATAAAAATTAAAGAAAAGCTATAACATGTGATTTAGGTGAATCCAGCAAATAAATATGGTCTTGATGTGGGCCATTAAAACAGTTTGAAAACCGATTTGGTTGGTACATACTCTAACACATGCTAATTTTGCATTTGTTTAACAAGGAAATGAGCTTAACAGAATTGTCAATGATTATGAATTAATTGTATTGAAGAATTTAAAATGATCTGTTAAGCCTTAGTGTATCATAACTTCTTAAAAACAAAAGACTCCACACTGGACTAATGGGCAACTGGCCTTATAACAGTTATAAACTGTGACCTTTTATTAAGGAAAAGCCTATAAGTCCCAGAGTTGGGTAGGGAAACTGTTGATTTCATCTGACTTAGCTGGCTGCTTGATCTCCAAGAAATTCCAGGTTCAATAAATAGTCACTCCCCCCCCCTCACCCCCATACCTCATAGGAGCTCAAGCCATATGTTTTCACCCCAAACTGAAAATTGCAAGTTTGTCTGCCTTCTGAATCAGAGAGTCTCTCCAAGACTATGGCTACACTACAGCTGGGAAGTGCAATTCCCAGCTAGAGCAGACATACGTGTGCTAGCTCTACTCAAGCTAGTGTGCTTTAAAAAAAAAGAAAGAAAGAAAGAAAAGCTGAGCTGCTGTAGCCACACTGCTACCTGCCTGAGTAGAACCCCATCCAAGATCTTAAATACAATACTTGAATGGCTAGCCTGAGCTGCTGCCTGTGCCATCATGGCCAGCCTGCTATTTTTAGCATGCTAGGTTGAGCAAAGCTAACATGAGTTTACACACCCAAGCATATGTGGATAATCCATCTTGTTCCTTTGGAATGTTTCTTCTTCTAGCTATAGTGGACATGGTCCACACATTCATTTCACATAGAAGAACTATAAAGTATTTTTTTAATTGAATGGCATAAGAAAAGGAATATTGAAAGATAAGCGACTGACCTATACATAGTTTTGCATTAAAAGAAACTACTTAAAAGGAAGAAGTTCAATTAATATTCTGGGTTAATACAGAGATACAATAAATTGAAGTGAATAAAAAGGTAAGAAGCTTCCAACAAGAGAATGATCAAAGAAGCTTGTTATACACTGATGTCATCTACTGGATATTGATGGAAGTAGCAGGAAAACTGGGGAGCAGGAGTCCAAGAGCTGGTTGGCAGCATCTAATAGAAATAATAGGACAGCCACCCTCTAAGGATCCCTGAAATAGGACATGAACATGGAGGTCACTGTGTGGTCTTCAGAGTTTGGATCAGCCATGCAGACAACACATCTCCAACAAAATTATCAGGATTAAGAGGACGTGGCAAGACTTCACTTCAGACATTATATTGCTTTTTGTTTTTGTTTAGTCTAAGTAATTGAAAGTTACCTTGTTGAATCTGAGCTCTTTCTAGTGAAACCACAAGGAACTACATGTTGGGATTGTACTACATAATGCTGTATAGATGTTTCTTTGTAAATCCAAGTGAACATATCTACAGGAAGACTAAAGAAATGTTTAAGCAATTGAGTTTGGCACTTTAAATTAGTCCCTTTCAAATCAAATACTAGTTAGTATATTCATAAGAGCACCTTCAGACAGAGCAGCATTACTTCTTGGAGAATTACTTGAAATGGGGTAATGTATAAGAAATAAAGAATTGATAACTGATTAATATTAAGTGAATGGAATAAAAGATCTTGGTGATTTTATTGTTCCAGGGCATAACTGCTTCACCCCAACACTAATACAAGTCAATTGCTTCCAAAACTATATTCTATTGTGTTCACTACATGCCTAGAACATCAGGCATCCAAAATTAATCTATACAGCCTTTTAAAAACTGTTGATTGTACCCCTCATTCTTGGTGAATGAATTAGTCTTCAACAAAGTTGTATTACATGTTCTGATGGACACTTAATAAAACTGCTATAGCAGTGAAAAAGTTACTTCAGTGAATAGCTGGAAACTGGTGTCTGAGTGGATTGGCATAGCAAGATTTACTACTGCCTACAATAAATTTTGTATAACTGATCTGCTCATACACACTAACAGAAGAGGATGAAAAGAACAAATGTTATCAACTGCTGGACAGCATTGTAGATGAGATTCCTGATCAGGATAGGATTGATAATGGGAGGTATGAATGCAAAAGTTTGTAGCAGATGTGATAAGCAAATGAATAGTGGTGGACCACATGGCATTGGAATGCCAAATAGTAATGGAGAAAGGTTAAGAACTTGCTATATGACGTACAGTCTGATTATTGGTGGTACTTGGTTTTCTCAAAGATATCCACAAGGTGACATGAAAGTCATCATAAGCAAATTAACCAAATCAAAAGGCATAGGTCACTTTTGGATGTTAACATCTATAGAAGTGTTAAGTGTGGCAATGATCATTGATTACTAATGGGAATGGGAAAGACTGAAGTCCAAGAGGGTGGTGGTGGGGGGAAGATGGGCACAACTGGAGCCAAATTTGAAGTTAAAGGGTAGCTCTGTGAAGGCATACACAATGATGCTTGACGTCATTTCAGGCTATTAATTTTGATTATGAAGAAATCTTACTACAGACTGGATGGAAAATATTAAAGAGAGTGATATAAACTAAGGTGGAGGAAGTTGTTGGAAGGTGTAATCAAACAAGGAAAAGCTGGACAAGCAACATGAATATTACCAGAAAAGTGTAAAAAGGCCAAGATTGTTGGGAAAACAGAAGTAAAAGTGTTGCACAAAACAGTGAAGAAATCACAAAGATTGGACAAGGACAGTTTCTGGAAAGATACTCAAGAATAGAGAAGACATCAAGAAAAACGAAGATATGGAAATGTATAGAAGGGTTAAGTTTTAAGGAAACATGATCAGGCCAACAATAAGGCTACAGTAAGAAAGGCTACTAGTGAACTGAAAACAAATGCCAAAGAGGTGCCTCGAAGCATGGAAGGATCATGCTGACAGAGTGCTGAACACTGCAGTTCATCCAAATGTAGATATTTAAGACATGCTACCTGAACAGGGTAGCTTTCAAGGCAGAAGTGACATCAGCATTGAACCACCATCAGAAGAAACAGAAAGACAAACAAGTGTGGAAGTATAACATTGTATAAGGGGACATGCTGGATACATTGTATATGAGAGGGCATGCCAAAACATGTTACAAAGTATCTGAGGGAGCACACGTAGGGACAGTTAGCTTTTGAATGGAAGGTGTGAAGGGCAATTAGTTAAGTTAACTGGAAGCTGTTAAAGGAGATTAAGGGTGGCAGGTAATTGAAGATATGAGACTGGTCTCAGGGATCTCAAAGGGTGGTGACTAAAATCTTTCTTCTTTTGTCTGTAACTTGTTCTCCAAAAAACTGTATAAATTAAAAGACAAGCCCCACTCGGGGGGGCTCACTTCTAAATGTATTAGCAGAGCAGCTTTGCTAATAAAACAGAGTGGTCTGATAAATTGTGAGTCTGAGTCAAACTTTGACACAAGTGAAGCAGTTAAAAATGGGAAAGTTGCAGGAGTAGACATCAAGTTGAGCTGATGAAAGCCAGGAGGACAAGTACTATCAAAACTTTAGAAAAATACATATAAGATTGTGTAGGCACAAGAGGAGATACCAGTTGACTGCCTAATGACGATAGTTATATCAATTCTAAAGACCAAAAATCCTGAATTATAGAGGTATAAGCAAAAATATGGATTAAAGATATTTGCAGTTTTCATCAATTTCACACGAGCATTTAATTCAGTTTGGAGGGAAGCATTATGGAAAGTAGTAAATTCAAATGGCATTCCAGATAACTACAATTATAAATGTAGTGTGAAGACTCCTTTAGTGCCATAAGAATTGGTGGAAAATTAAACTAGTTCAAGTCAAAGTTTGTTGTACCACAATGGGGCATGGAATCACTGTAGCTTTTCTTCATGTTCTTCAATTGGATGTTAACAGTGGTAGGCAAGTTGTAAGGCATGACATTGGGTGCACTAGAATTAAATTTTTAACTTCTGGAGACAATGTTGTACAAACTGGTGGAAATTTTTGAATGAATGACTGTGTGTCACTTTCCAAGGTAGTGAACCGTATCAATGTGATTGCATCCTGGGAAAGGAAGATTAGATAAAGTGCACAGCCTTCCCTACCCAGCCCTCCATACAGTTTTGGAAGCCCAAAAAGTTTGCCCACTCCTGGCCTAAGTGCAACATTTATGTACCTCTGGCATTCACAAAGCCACCTTTCAGCTGCTGCCTAACCTTGTAGATGTCAAATTCCCTAGACACCTATATTTCTGCCAGAGGTACACAAAACCACTGAAGTCCTAACATGGCTAAGCAACCTGGGGGCATCTACCTCATGCCTAAGCCCCAACAGGCTTTACAAACTAGACATTCCCCTGCCTTTGAGTCATAATCCAGTAAGCATGCTTAGAGCACACCTAACCCACACAAAAGACAAGAGGTTCCCCTGCCCCCGCACCCTTCCCCCTTACAAGCCAGTGGTTTGGGCACTCACCTGGGATATTGTTTAAAATCCCCATGCTGCCTGATTGGGAGCAAGGACTTTAACCCAGTGCCCTAACCACTGAGCTATTGGGTATAAAGGGAACAGCAGTACTAGAACCTTACCAGTTTTTCCCATGAGAAAAGACTGACCTGGCTTAGGCACCTAGCTCCAGAAGAGTACTCATGGCTGTGAATCCCATGTGAAGGGTAGTGCCCTCCTCCTCTTTTGGAATTAGATGCCTAACTTTTCTATAGCCCAGGCTTACGCCACACTCTTCTCCAGCATTTCTGATTTGCCAGGTTAGATTGCCAGCTCACTGTGCTGCCTTCTTTGAACCCCTTATTTAGGTTCCCAAATCTCATCTATTGTATGGGGAGTCTGGGTGCCCAACTCGGAATTATGAATTTCACTAGGCCACAGGGTGTCTGAGAAAAAAAAAAGACTAGAAGGGAGCAGATTTGAGAGCAGCAATAAGGACTAGAAGGGGGACTTAAGCATTGCAGTGGTGAGCATTGAAGTACCTAATTTTCAATGTCATCATCTTGCCCACCCAGACTCTGATTAATGCAGCAAGCTAATTAGTCACCTTATCAGAGGCTTGTTATCAACTCAAATTCACTGCTGTTAAATGGTAATTGAGCTTTTATGAATGGATTTAAGAAATATGAATTTGTGAAAATATAGGAAATCTCAAATGAGACAGATAAGTCAATCCTTTTATGTCAGTTTCCTTCATAGATCAGAATGGAGGATTTCTGGATTAAAAGCTGTGTTTCATTATAAACAGTTAACTCAAGCTACTATAAACTACAATTAATTATAATGAATAATGAACAAAGTGAAGAGTCATCAATATAAGTGAAAGCTAAACTGAAAATTTTAAACCAGAGCTATCCTATTGCACACAGTGCATAATAAATCACAATAAATAATGCTTTATCAGTAAATATCAGAGAGCCTGGCTTTTTATAAGAAAGGTTCTTTACATTCACTTCCACCTCTTGCAGACTCAGAAGAGCCAGCACAACATGGCCTAAAGTGTCTAATCTGGATGTGAATTTAACTAAGCTCTTTGCCTCTGTAATGCTTGTGTGAGAGGGACTTCTCTAGATTGAAGCACCAGGGACTAACCTGGCATAGCAAGCTACAGCAAACCTGAGTGACTGGTTTTATTCGCATGATAGATCATTGCAGGGTAAGAGATACTCAGTGCAACTACTCTCCTCCATTACAAGAGTCTGAGAAATCTTTTGTGATATGGATGACTAGAGACACTTGTGGCAGGTAGTTCAAAAGAGCATCAGTGAACTGGAAAAGATAAGCTTTATTTATAAGGAATTCCACTGGCTCTTTTGGGCACAGAATTTGGCTTCTCAGTCCTGAGATCATTTCAAGTACAGGAAGATAACCCATATGCAAAAAGTAATGTAGCCTTATTCTATTCAAATACAAAGGATTCCCCTTTCTTAATCAGTTCTCAACCCCAACAAACTATACATTTAATATGGTATCCTATAAACCTGTCAGATTCCAGCAAATGATTTTCATATAAGGAAGGCACAGACTATTATTGGGGAGGCAATTTTCTATCCAAAACACTATGATGTGTAGCACAGTTAGCAGAAAGTACTCAAAAGCACACAAAATATGACTAATGACATCAATTCCTTCTCTGCTGTGAAGGATAGACCACTATACCAGTGAAATCTTATTTGTTTTAAGAACATACCTCTGACTTTTAATTCACCTCTGTCAGTCAGAATGGCTCTCCCAGGAATTCATTCCTTTGGAATCACTGTTGAGAGCCTGATATTGTCTATGTACCGTGCCCTCCACCCTCTTTTCATAGGACCATTGCTTAGGATCATGTAAACCAACACATAACAGTAAAAATAAAAAATTCAGACTCAATAACTGTCTGATGCAATCCTATGTTTTGACAGGGCTGAGAAATGGTCTCCCTGTAGATTAGTCTGCAATAAAGTGAAGCCTGAGGCTGTACTAGCTTGCAAAGCCATGACCCTTCTAAGACTTCTGTTACGTATGTGTGTGAGGAATCTGAGCTGAGCCAAGTCAAGAGCACAACCTCAGCAGGAAGGGGCCAGACACAACAAGAGCTAACTTCACATTTCAGAGACATCTCCCAGGACTGTAGTTACTACCAGAATGCACTGGAAACAGAGCAAGTGAATATTGTGATTCCATCACTCTCTAAATCAAAGAGTCTTGATTATTCTTGCCTATTCTAAAGCATGGAATTAAACCATTTAGTAACTATGAGCAACATACTAATATAGGGGTTAATTTCACACCTGTCCAGGTGGCTGATACAATATCTGTTTGCCACTTAAACCCCGATTATGCCCTATTATGACGGCTTAAGAAAGATTGGAATGGTGCTCATGGACCTCTGCAAAGGGATAGATCTAAATATTCATTAATGGGTTAAATTTATCAATTTAAAAAAAATCAGCATAAGCACACTATTAAAACCACTGTAAGTTAGGAAATGCAAAGTTAAAGCTGAAACAGCAACTTCATTTATGTGACGGTCCAAATCTCTTAAATCTTATAGTGTAGAGACATGAGGTGGGTGAGGTAATATCGTATTGAATCAACTTCTGTTGGTGAGAAAGACAAGCTTTTGAGCCATGCAGAAAAGTCTTCTTCAGGGCATAATTAGTTACTTCTTCAGCAGTTGGTTCAATAAAAGATTTTACCTCACCCACCTTGTCTCTCTAATATTCTGGGACCGACAAGGTTGTAACTACACTGCATATATCTTATTAGCATACACATTTTGGAATACAAATATACTACACTACATGTGTAACCAGAAAAAAAATAATAGAAACTAGTATGGTCAGAAAACAAGATTTATATTCTGGGGGAATTCTGACATTTTGAAATTTCTTTCAATTCTGAACCAGACTGAAAGGTTGAAATTTCAAAAAACTTTAAAGACGTGATTCAGGACCAACAAAATGTTTTTCCTGCAGTAATATCCAGCTGTTTGGTTTTAAGGTAAAAACATTGTTTTGATAAACTTAACATTATACATAGACTACATTGTATTTAGTATTTTACTATAGAAGTGTTCACTGCAACATTTTGACAATGATTCAAATAAAAAAGTGGCTATGACTTTCCCATTTAAAAAAAATCAGGATAAACATTCCCACAAAATGTTTCATTTAGATGAAACTAAGTTCCAATGGAAAACTATTCCCTATTTTTTTTTCCTTACCAACTCTAACAGTAGCCTTGTGTCTGCCAAGCCCCTGGTCAGACTCTGATAAATAAAAGGATTGTGCTATATCAATACAGGGCTTGGGGAAATGGGCTTCATTTATTTTAATCTTTCTAGAAGAGGTCCCCTGAGCATGTTCAGCAATACTCTCTCCCCCCTACCCCCCCCCACCACACACACACACAAAAGCAAGCCAAGCACATGCTCCTGAAGGAGCATGTCCTTGACAAATTTCAAATCTTAGCCTTTTGCTATAGCTTTGTTCCAAAAAGTGGTTAGAATTGTGCATGAATTAGAAGAGTCAAACTATACGGTCATAATTATATTAAAACATTGTTTTTTCCAATTGGACTCTTGCCTCTTTTGGGGCAAAAGAAGGGCACACAATGGGATGGAGTTAAGGTTTCATGGGCAACTGTAAATCTGCTATTTCCTAATGTGTGCTTGACTTTGCAACTTAAATAACTTTCTTTTAACATAGTTTGTATGTAGTATTGCCTGTAAATATATGTACAAAACCCCACTTTGCTTCATAATGCCACAAAAGATTAATATAGTTTAGTTTCTCTAAACATCAGCAATAGAGCTGACTTCCTTCACCCAAGTTGCACAAAAATATTCTATTTAGAGTCCTGATGAGAATTGAGCAAGCTACAACATGCATAGAATGTGCTACTTACATTTCTGATCATCCAGTAAATTGCCTGTGCTAAATATTATTCAGTAAATTGATAGCCTGACTATTATACAGAGAGTGAACTCATCAGTTCCCCAACTGGGTCTTGAAAGAATTCATGCAGCATCAAGCCACCCCTGATTGTAAGTGTATGCTTCTGGGGATCTGGAGAAAAACATCCAGAAAATGGAAGTAAGTTCATAAAACCGAGTGGCATAGGACACTGCAGAGCAGCAACACATGCGTAGCTTATATAAATTCCAAGGCAAACTACTAGTGATAGTAGTATCCTGGTAGCATAAAGACATTAACAGATCATGGTCACATTCTGCTAGACACTGTATGTCTACCATGAGAGAGTCACTGCTCTGAAGAATTTACAATCTAAACTGGCAATACAAAGGGGGAGAAAGCAAATTGTATTCCTATTTTACAGATGGGAAACCAGGGCACAGATGGATTAAAGGATTGCTCAAGCTCACATAGGAGGTCTATGGCAATGATGGAAATTGTACCCCGGTCTCCCAAAATACCAATACAGTTTTTTAACTACAGGACCTAAATTATATATTCTTAAATCCAGGCTAATTGTCTATAACATAAGGGTAAAAAACAAGAACATTAGGATTATAAAAATAGAGCATTTGAAGCCCAGTAAATAGAGTGATGTTTGCATTTGCTACAAAGCCAAACCTTTCAAAAAGGCTATGAAATTCACGTTCAAGACATTGAAACACATCAACTCTTCTACAGTAGCGACATCAGTGACCCAGTCTTTGTTCTTTCAATGTCTATTTTGTAAATTGCATTAGGGACTTCCTAATTCTGCACATATATCTTACATTTGGAAGAGACACTGAACTAAAACAACTTGGTAAATCCTTTCACCTTCCCTTCTGCAATCTATGGCTTTGTATGTCTAAACTTTGGATAAAACATTGATAGATGTACAGCTTTAAGTAGAATATCCAAAAATAAGTGCACCATCTAGCACTGGTTTTAGATGGACTTCAGATATTTGTGATTTTGTAATGTATTGCTACCCTTGGAAAAAAAAAAAGAGAGACGCCACACAAACCATTTTGTTTCTTTCATTTAAGTACTATAATGCATAATCTAAACCTGGATCATTTGTTTTCTGTAGAAATTTTAATTGCCCATCTACTTATGTTTGTATAATTGGTGGCATGTGAAATCTTTCTGAAGAACAACAAGGAGTCCAGTGGCACCTAAAGACTAACAGATTTATTTGGGCATAAGCTTTTGTGGGTTTTTTACTACTCATCAGAACTATTAATGAAAGTGTTGCAGTAAATACAACAAAGCTGGATAGATTTCACTGGTTGCTGGGTTCCTTAGAAAAAAGGAGTTACTAGGTAGTTTGTTCTAGTGCTTAGAACAGCACATTCTGAGTCAGCAGATCTGGATTCTGTTTCCTAGCTCTACCACTCACTTTCAACATGTCCTTAAACAAGTCACTTAACTGGTCTTCAATTTCTCCATCTATTTAATAGGTATGATAATCCCCATCTCTGGGAAGTGAATTAAGATCTTCAAATAAAATATTCTATATCAGTGCAAGTTGTTTTTTTAAGTAAATTCCAAGATTAGAAATTAATTCAGCTCAAGATTGGCTAATCAACTAGCGCAGACCATGCCCTGATTGGCTATGGCATGTTGCTGCGATTACATGCCGCCTATACTTGAAAAGAAAAAAAAAGTTATCCATTTCTGTCATTAACTTGAATTGTGTGGGTGTCTTTCCAATTACAAGGGAAAGGTCCAGCAGAAGCATTTTATTTATCTGTGTCTGGATTTTCTTTCCAATGATTGTGTAGGAAAGGATGACAGAATCAGACCTATTTTATTATACTATTGATGCAAAGATTCCAATTAGCTTTCCATCCTCCTTTCCTTTTTAAGGTTTTTCAGAACTCACCCATTATCCAAAAAAATAATTTGGAAAGTGTTTTTTAAAAGCCAGTTAAAATCCTATAAAGGTTAAGCAATTCTATATACAGATTGAAGCTCCCTGTAGTTTTAGCCATAAATCACACAAAATACTTAGAAAAATATTGTGTTACCATTCTCATGTGCATGGTGATCATTTAAAATTCCATTATAGTATACTACAAAGTGTATTGTAAGATATGTTACCCATTGGCTATACTATAGCACATCTCATATTCCAGTTTTAGAAGACAGAAGTTGAGAATAAGCCACATCCTACATTTGGTGCTATGACAGAGTAGGATGTTACTTGTTCTCATTCACAACATGTACATAGTGAGCATATGGCTGAAAATGCAGGAATGCTGCACAGTAATCTTAAAGGTCTGTCTGCACAGGGACCTCCAGGAAAGTTAATCCAAGTTAACTAAATATGTAAATTTGAAGTGGATCAATCAGATGGCATGCAAGCCCCAGTGGGGACACACATCAGAATTAAAGTAGCTTTAATTTAGTCCATTTTAATTCACTTCCAAATTAAGGCCACTTTAATTCTGAACAGCATTCACACAGGGATTTAATATGTTTTAACTAATCTAATTCAAATTCACACCTGTAGTTCATTTGGATTACTTTTCCTGCATAACCCTGTGTACATTACCCCTTAGTTCCAGATGCAGACATCACAGAGAAATAATACAGGCTTGTAATAGAGTGGAATGGTGACTCAATGTCATCAGTTAAGGAAACACTACAATTTTTTCCAGGCCTTCTACCATCAGCTTGTACGGACATAATTGGCATTACTTGGCACAGGGACAGGGGCCAGAAAGACAACATAAGAAGGAAGTGGGCACATTAAGGTGAAAGGGACAGAAAGTGAAGGGCTAAAAAGTGAGACAAGAAAAAGTGGAGAAATAAAAGGAGGAGAATGAGGGAGAAAAAGGAAGTCTTTGATAATAGCTCACAGAAGCAGGCGCTTCTTCAGAGTGTGAGCCTAGCAACTTCAATGCCTGTGTCCTCTGACTATAGGAGCCCCTGTAACACAGATTATGATCAAGGCAATATAGCAATTACCAATTTTGGGGGGTTGCCATTGTTGTTTGGGGGTGAGGTTGGGAGGGGGGACTTGTGTGCTTTGCCATTTTCACACTGACTTACAGAATCTGCTTTAATAAAGTGTTCCTGCAAATAAATTTCTGACTTCTGCCACGGAGAATCAACTAAATAGCGGTGGCAAAAAGTCACCTCTTTGGAGTAGGATGTCCTTGATTCCAGCATTTGAGGACTATACCCACAACATGTTCTGTGTTTCAAACACACAGAACACTAAAAAGAAATTTTCCAGGTATACTTTTAGCATTCCCTTTAATCCATCCTTTAAGTGTACCTATTCATCAAGTATCAGGCACTGAACAGCGGATGTTTTTAAACAGCCCAATTTCTAGTCTCAGCTTGCCTATTAGAGGCATTGCACTGTTTGCTTTTGGCTTTTCATCTTCTAATATTGAAGATGACAAGATTTTGATAGAGGTTTCACCTTACCAAGGGAAAGAAAAACCTACTACTCTGGAGAAGTTGAACAGTATGCATACTGTCGTAATTCCTTCAGGCATAAAACATTCAGGTCCTATGACTGAGTCCATACCGTACACCAGTATTCTGCACATACAATGCACTTGAGGGCTGCAGGCAGTAGGCAAAGAAAAAAGTAGCTTCAGAGCCAGTTGAGCATGACACAGAACAACTTTTCTCCCTTTTTTAGACTGTTGTAGCCATGTACACAGTTGGGAATTTGTGAACAGCTCTAGAGTTCTCTTGGTTGGATTAAAAAGAAGAATGAAATGTAATTTAATAAATTACTACATGATAGAAATTTGTAGGTATTTTTTTAAACATTAACTTTTGGGGCCAAGTTTTTAAAAGGTGCCTGTGACGGACCTGGCACCTTACTGCCTCTTTGCGGGGAGGATGGGGTGTTGGGACCTCACCACTCCCAAGCTTGCCTCTCTGGGGATGTCCTGATGCGGCCTAGTAGCCTCTCTCCACACAATCATCCCCTTAGTCAAGATCATAGAATATCAGGGTTGGAAGGGACCCCTGAAGGTCATCTAGTCCAACCCCCTGCTCAAAGCAGGACCAATTCCCAGTAAAATAATCCCAGCCAGGGCTTTGTCAAGCCTGACCTTAAAAACCTCTAAGGAAGGAGATTCTACCACCTCCCTAGGCAACGCATTCCAGTGTTTCACCACCCTCTTAGTGAAAAAGTTTTTCCTAATATCCAATCTAAACCTCCCCCACTGCAACTTGAGACCATTACTCCTCGTTCTGTCATCTGCTACCATTGAGAACAGTCTAGAGCCATCCTCTTTGGAACCCCCTTTCAGGTAGTTGAAAGCAGCTATCAAATCCCCCCTCATTCTTCTCTTCTGCAGGCTAAACAATCCCAGCTCCCTCAGCCTCTCCTCATAACTCATGTGTTCCAGTCCCCTAATCATTTTTGTTGCCCTTCGCTGGACTCTCTCCAATTTATCCACATCCTTCTTGAAGTGTGGGGCCCAAAACTGGACACAGTACTCCAGATGAGGCCTCACCAATGTCGAATAGAGGGGAACGATCACGTCCCTCGATCTGCTCGCTATGCCCCTACTTATACATCCCAAAATGCCATTGGCCTTCTTGGCAACAAGGGCACACTGCTGACTCATATCCAGCTTCTCGTCCACTGTTACCCCTAGGTCCTTTTCCGCAGAACTGCTGCCTAGCCATTCGGTCCCTAGTCTGTAGCTGTGCATTGGGTTCTTCCGTCCTAAGTGCAGGACCCTGCACTTATCCTTATTGAACCTCCTCAGATTCCTTTTGGCCCAATCTTCCAATTGGTCTAGGTCCTTCTGTATCCTATCCCTCCCCTCCAGCATATCTACCACTCCTCCCAGTTTAGTATCATCCGCAAATTTGCTGAGAGTGCAATCCACACCATCCTCCAGATCATTTATGAAGATATTGAATAAAACCGGCCCCAGGACCGACCCTTGGGGCACTCCACTTGATACCGGCTGCCAACTAGACATGGAGCCATTGATCACTACCCGTTGAGCCCGACAATCTAGCCAGCTTTCTACCCACCTTATAGTGCATTCATCCAGCCCATACTTCCTTAACTTGCTGACAAAAATAATATGGGAGACCGTGTCAAAAGCTTTGCTAAAGTCAAGAAACAATACATCCACTGCTTTCCCTTCATCCACAGAACCAGTAATCTCATCATAAAAGGCGATTAGATTAGTCAGGCATGACCTTCCCTTGGTGAATCTATGCTGGCTGTTCCTGATCACTTTCCTCTCATGCAAGTGCTTCAGGATTGATTCTTTGAGGACCTGCTCCATGATTTTTCCAGGGACTGAGGTGAGGCTGACTGGCCTGTAGTTCCCAGGATCTTCCTTCTTCCCTTTTTTAAAGATTGGCACTACATTAGCCTTTTTCCAGTCATCCGGGACTTCCCCGGTTTGCCACGAGTTTTCAAAGATAATGGCCAATGGCTCTGCAATCACAGCCGCCAATTCCTTCAGCACTCTCGGATGCAACTCGTCCGGCCCCATGGACTTGTGCACGTCCAGCTTTTCTAAATAGTCCCTAACCGCCTCTATCTCCACAGAGGGCTGGCCATCTCTTCCGCATTTTGTGATGCCCAGCGCAGCAGTCTGAGAGCTGACCTTGTTAGTGAAAACAGAGGCAAAAAAAAGCATTGAGTACATTAGCTTTTTCCACATCCTCTGTCACTAGGTTGCCTCCCTCATTCAGTAAGGGGCCCACACATTCCTTGGCTTTCTTTTTGTTGCCAACATACCTGAAGAAACCCTTCTTGTTACTCTTTTCATCTCTGGCTAGCTGCAGCTCCAGGTGCGATTTGGCCCTCCTGATAACATTCCTACATGCCCGAGCAATATTTTTATACTCTTCCCTGGTCATATGTCCAACCTTCCACTTCTTGTAAGCTTCTTTTTTATGTTTAAGATCCGCTAGGATTTCACCATTAAGCCAAGCTGGTCGCCTGCCATATTTACTATTCTTTCGACTCATCGGGATGGTTTGTCCCTGTAACCTCAACAGGGATTCCTTGAAATACAGCCAGCTCTCCTGGACTCCTTTCCCCTTCAAGTTAGTCCCCCAGGGATCCTGGCCATCCGTTCCCTGAGGGAGTCGAAGTCTGCTTTCCTGAAGTCCAGGGTCCGTATCCTGCTGCTTACCTTTCTTCCCTGCGTCAGGATCCTGAACTCAACCAACTCATGGTCACTGCCTCCCAGGTTCCCATCCACTTTTGCTTCCCCCACTAATTCTACCCGGTTTGTGAGCAGCAGGTCAAGAAAAGCGCCCCCCCTAGTTGGCTCCTCTAGCACTTGCGCCAGGAAATTGTCCCCTACGCTTTCCAAAAACTTCCTGGATAGTGTGCCCTAACATCCAGAGTCCATTTAAATCGCTCCTAGTGTCAGAGCAGTGCAGCGCAGTGGCCTGAGTCCATATAACCCCCACCTAGCAGGTGGGCCACTGAAAAAATATCACTGCACAGTCTTACAATGGCTACAGAACCAAAATCAAAGTTTGAATCATAGAATATCAGGATTGGAAGGGACCACAGGAGGTCATCTAGTCCAACCCCCTGCTCAAAGCAGGGCCAATCCCCAATTTTTGCCCCAAATGGCCCCCTCAAGGATTGAACTCACAACCCTGGGTTTAGCAGACCAATGCTCAAACCACTGAGCTATCTCTGGATCAGATATTCAAAGCTCTCCATGGGCTTGGCCCAGGTTACCTGCAGAAACACCTCCCTGTAGAAGAGCATAATCAACCATAGCAGCTAGAGGAACAACAGGAGTATCAATTACCAGGCAACACTAAGGAGCTTGGAACAAAGGTCTCCTTACCTACTTCCTAGACTACGCTTATATCGGATATCCAATTTAAAAAAAACTATATTACCTTTTAAAATTTGTCTCTCTCCCACCACCTTTGTAACTTAGATTTCCCACAACAAATAATTAAAGTTAAATAGGTCACTTTTGCATTTTGTTCTAAAAGCAGTGAGATCCATGGCCTTTCAAATATGTTTTTGGCTTGAGCTCCAGTTATGCACTCCAGTTTATATATAGGGACAAACACTATTCAGATTGACAATCCGTATGGCTGTGGCCATCTTTAGCAATTAATACCTATACTATTGTCTTGAGTTCTCACCTTCCCTTTTTAGGGTTGCTGCCATGTTTCATTTTACCTTCAGATTTAGTGTCTTCTCTTATTGAAGGGTACTTTGGCATGGTCTCAGTCCTTTGCCCAAAGGAAAGCTCCTCCAGTTCTAGAGTAAACAAGAAATAAAACATGTCCATTTATAGTCCTCCCTGTACCAAAGCCTTCATCCTGGTCATACAGGGTTGATATCAGTAGTCATTTGCACTGCACAGACCAAAAAGTTCAATAGTCCTTTCTTTCAGGGTTGCCCATATCTTCCCCAATGTAAGCAAAGAGACATTACCTTCCACCATCTGTGAAAGTCCCAGCTTTTGTGCTCCAACACAAGAAACTAATGTTTGGTTCCCATCCCATGTCTGCTACCCTTCTTTTCCCTTCACATCTCCCTATTTCTACACTTCTTTGTAGGGAGCCCCACTACAGTTTAGTGTCCCCTCTCAAACATCTCTAGATGGATCACAAAAAAACCCACAACCTTCCCTTAGATAGTGCAGCCTTTCACAACATTCCTTGCCATCCCAAACTAATCACATGGTTGCTGGGCTGTCCCTCCCATCCACTCCTGCAACACTACGTTCCCCAGAATGCCTTTGTGTGAGCTGAAGCAGAACTGGGGCCAAGGTTGGCCTTTGGTCTTCTTTCAAGCCCCCCAACACACAGAGCCCTATATTGACTCAAGCTACTCTGACTGCAGTCAAAGGGAAAAATATAAGCCCTGAAAATCTCACAATATTTCAGTAGTTTGATATTTTCCCTGTTCAGAATTTTGTAAAGTCCTTTGTGGTCCTTCCAATGAAAGGTGCTATAAAATATAAGATTATTAATTGTATGACTAACATGTTAATCATGAGAGAATTGATTCTCTGCATATTTTAATAGATTATATTTGGCTTATTTTTAGGCCTTTGAAAATCCTAACATTAAAATCCCATCTGTATTTAAATTAATTTTAATAAGTGATGTACTATATCATGGGGGTGGATGCATTTTGTCTCCATTTTATTCTTGTTCCTGGCTCTATTCTTGAACTTCTGGATAAGAATCACAGATGTGTTTGCTAT
This sequence comes from Lepidochelys olivacea, assembly GCF_965140295.1. Classification (NCBI taxonomy): domain Eukaryota; kingdom Metazoa; phylum Chordata; order Testudines; family Cheloniidae; genus Lepidochelys; species Lepidochelys olivacea. The sequence continues at coordinate 60,641,427 of NC_140418.1, read as the reverse complement.
CTTACTTATGAAAGTTATGTAGAGAGAAAAAGGTTAAGGAAAGAAGTTTTGTTAAACACTGTCTGTAATATGGAATCAAGGGCTTTCACTTTACGCTATATTAGGTGCCTGAGTATTGAATATTATATGCTGAACTCTTAGAACACAGAGAACAAAAAAAAAAGTTACCTTAGTTTGCCTACAGTCTTGTGACACATTCACCAGCTATTATAATCAGTCAGGCTCTCTCAATCAGGGGAACTTTTCTTACTCAGGGTGATACTAGCCACTGTTTCCTAATTAAAGAACCACATGAATCTAAATCAGCTATTTAGACTGAAAAGATGTAAGTCAGTAAACTCCAACACTTACAGGTTTGCTTTTATTTCTATCTACACACAAAGTGCAGAAATGTTTGGAGGCTTAATAGTCCAGATTCTAAGGAAATGCCAATTCCAAACTAGAGATGCGTTCAATGTTTTTTAACCTTCAGTTCACTAACCACAAATTTTCAAATTCAATCACTTCATGAATTAATTGATAGTGGACAAGAGAGAAGGAAGCTTATTGTAAGAGAGATGGGCTTATTACTTGGCATAATGAAGAACCATGAAAAGACTAGTGAATATTTAAGGATTTATTTTTTTTTTAATATAAATATTGGCCCTGATTCATCAAGATACTGTAGTTGCTAGCTTATAGCAGTACTTGCTGACACGAGTGGCACTAGCATGCTTAAAGTTAAGCATGTGTCTATGTAACTTGCAGAATCATGGCATATAGGGGAATTCTCTCTCCATTTTTCTGGAGGTCCCTTATATAGGCAAGGATACTTCCTGTGGGAATTTGGGCTGTGTGAGGCATGGTCTATAATGGAAGATAGTATATGGTATCATTAAAACAAAAGGTTATCATGAAGGAAAAAAAAAAAAGATCGGTTTCTAAACTACTGGGGGCCCAATCTTGTAAAATGCCCTCAACTCCCCTTAAATTCAAAGGCAGTTGAGAGGATCTAGCCAGTTTTGGTGTGTTTTACCTAAAAGTGTTACTAAAATAAATGTAGTTGAACTGGTGACAGAAGCTTTGTGGATACATTTAAATCAGTATAAGTCTGGCTTCTCTATTTAGCTTAAGTTTACTGTGAACAAGTTTAAGCTGAATTGAAAAAAGCCACTCAAATCAAAATAGTATTTACAAAAGGGGTTTTGCATTCATTTAATTAAATCTGTTCAAAAACAGTTTTGTTCAGACAAGACTTCATATTTCTCAGGAGATGCTCAGCAGATTCCCAGGACGCACCCTCTAGGACTGTAGGGTCTGCAGAAACGCAGCAAGACATCCAAGCAAATTCTGCAGCTAACTCCAATTAGTTTTACATCAAATCTTTTAGAAAGTGTGACACTAATGTACTCACTGAATTCTTTTTTTGGTTCAGCCTTTGCCTCTAAATAAGGATTTATGTATTTGTATGAAACACTGCAGATCCATCAGTATCACCACATTAGTTAGTACATCTGAGCAACAATTTAAAAGCAATTTTGAATGCTTGCTAATGTAGCGACACTAAACCTAAATATTAAGCAACAATTTAAATGTTCTACAACATCAGGCAACAAAGCAGGAAAACCAACTTAAAACTTGGACAAAAAGAGGACCTAAAAAAAGGAGTTTTAAAATATTAGGCTTGTATCCTTATTGGCAAATTTATGATGTATAAAAGCAGCCTGAAATGAGGGGGGTTTATTTTGGTGTTAAAAGTGGTTTCCCCCCTCCCCTGCTTGTTTATCTGAGTCAAATAATATCAAATTTGGTTTTCCCCGGTTTTGCTGTGGGATTTATTAGCTTTTTCAAATTGTGTCTATTGTAAGCTCGCCACCTTTAGTGAAGGGATGGAGGGATTGCATCTAACACACATAGACATCCTTTACCCATAGTTTTAGTCACTGAAATACAGCAGTTGTTCACAAAACAAAGAGTAGCCAGTTTGATTAACTATCCCTTCCACTCATTTATTCAAAGTTGCTGTCTCGTTTCCTGATGTCATCATTTCACAAATTCTCCTACCATCGATCTTCCATGGTGACAAGACATACATTTCATACAAGAAAAACGTCACAAGGCGGGGGGGGGGGGGGGAGAAGGGTCTTCTTTATACAACATAAAGGGGAAAAAGGCTTCCCTCTCATCCCCCTGTTAGACTTGATTTCCTTATACGACACTCCACACTGCTTCAGTAGGTGATGATTCTGCAGGAGTAAATTCAGGCCTTGTTATTCCACAGTAGCTCCTACCAGACTAGATGATCATAATGGTCCCTTCTGACCTTAATATATATATCTATGAATCTATATTTCTATAGCAGCTTACAGAGAACAAGTGTTAAACACAGAACCAGAATGATCTTCAGGTTTGCTCTATACTATCAATTTGTGTCAGTATAACTACGTCACTTGGGGATGTGAAAAATCCACACCCCCGAGCACGATAGTTATACTAGCCTAACCTATAGCGTAGACAGCACTAAGTCAAGGGGAGGGCTTCTCCTGTCAACTATCTATGGCCCCTCAGGGAGACAGTACCTAAACTGACAGGAGCAGCTCTCCCATTGGTATAGGTAGTGTCTTCACTAAATGCTACAGCGGGGCCACTGCAGCATTGTAAATGTAGACAAGAGCACAGTATCCTTCAAGCCTGGAAAGTCCTGCTTCAGAGAACGGCTAGCTATAGCGCAGCCTATAAACAGAACATGCTAGACATGCCAAGGTATTTAGAAGGTTCCCGCAGGAGTTTTAGGATCTGACTAAGTAATTGACTCCAGTTTAGCAAGGAGGTTAGATAGAAACAAGTTAGGATTTACTCGTCACAATACAAGTGTCCCCAAAGACAAGAGTATGTTTTACTGTTCCAAGAAGTTTGGTAATGGGATTTTATATAATTCAATCACCACATGCCTTGAAACAGTGTGATGGTCTTCTGTGCACTCCAACTTAACAGCAGAACTTCAGTAGTAATAGCAGCAGCCTTCTTGGGTAAGCTAAAGTCATACCATCTCATACTAGTTTTAGTGATAAACCTTGCTGGGCTTACATCTTGTTGCCTTAAGAATGTTGGCTTGTTTTTATTTGCATTTTAGTAAAATGGTGGAGTTAAAATAGTTCTAGTTAAGTTAAGTCGGGTCAAGTCATCCTGACTTGCAATTTCTGACATTATGTGGATAGTCACACTGTACACATTAATTGCTACCAATCTGTCAAACATTAAAAAAACAAATATTAAACTAAGTAATTTAAAGCAGCACTGTTTCTGTCTGAAGACTTTAAAATAAATAAAAGCCCTGCTCACCATTGTCAGAGGGTCAAGAGAAACTCTCCATGCTTCACTAATTAACACTATGTTAATTAAGAAGGCAGAACATTTCCTTCCCTTTTGATTACTGTTGGCCTGTTGCATATAGGCAGCAGTGTCATTATATACTAAATTAAGTTGGGAGTTTTCCTTGGGGGGGGGGGGGGAAGAGATGCACATAGGCAGGGGGAAGAGAAGTCTCTTTTGTATTTTTCTTAATATTTAAAATTTGCAACCATCACATTTTATAGTTAGCTACAGCATTTTACAGATCACTGATGGATTTTTTTTTACTGTGTGAGATGCAAGAGGTGCTGCCTGAAATCAGCCCCTATAACCTCATGATTATCTAACTTACTCTTCCAAAATTTGTCATATATAGGGGTGGTAACTAAAAAAAAATTTATAAGTAAAATGCGAGAACAAAGTTGTGTCACTCAAATCCCCAACCCATTGTTATAAGGAAGATATTTATAATAGAAAGAAAATTAGTAATATAAAAATCCACAATTCTACCAGATTAAACCAGTGACACAGTCCAATATCTAAAGCCGCCTTATCTATTAAGACAGCGCTGAGGGGGATCATCAAACAAATAATCAGCTAAGTCACATATGGGGAACAGCTGCAGGTTTTAAAACATTGTTCGGTTAAGTAACAGTTACTGATTTTCAGATGTTGTGTCTTTGATCTGCTGGTTCTATAACTCTTGATACCAAGTATGGGACATAGATTCATAACAGAAACACTGCTGTGTGGAAAATATTTTAAAAGTTAAGTACAATATAAGGTTCATCAATATCATCTATACATATTATATATGTCAAGGTTCCTCCCCCACTCTGAACTCTAGGGTACAGATGTGGGGACCTGCATGAAAAAAACCTCCTAAGCTTATCTTTACCAGCTTAGGTCAAAACTTCCCCAAGGTACAAAATATTACACCCGTTGTCCTTGGACTGGCCGCTACCACCACCAAACTAATACTGGTTACTGGGGAAGAGCTGTTTGGACGCGTCTTTCCCCCCCAAAATACTTCCCAAAACCCTGCACCCCACTTCCTGGACAAGGTTTGGTAAAAAGCCTCACCAATTTGCCTAGGTGACTACAGACCCAGACCCTTGGATCTTAAGAACAATGAACAATCCTCCCAACACTTGCACCCCCCCTTTCCTGGGAAATGTTGGATAAAAAGCCTCACCAATTTGCATAGGTGACCACAGACCCAAACCCTTGGATCTGAGAACAATGAAAAAGCATTCAGTTTTTTACAAGACGACTTTTAATAAAAAATAGAAGTAAATAGAAATAAAGAAATCCCCCCTGTAAAATCAGGATGGTAGATATCTTACGGGGTAATTAGATTCAAAAACATAGAGAACCCCTCTAGGCAAAACCTTAAGTTACAAAGAAGATACACAGACAGAAATAGTTATTCTATTCAGCACAATTCTTTTCTCAGCCATTTAAAGAAATCATAATCTAACACACACCTAGCTAGATTACTTACTAAAAGTTCTAAGGCTCCATTCCTGGTCTATCCCTGGCAGAAACCAGCATACAGACAGACACAGACCCTTTGTTTCTCTCCCTCCTCCCAGCTTTTGAAAGTATCTTGTCTCCTCATTGGTCATTTTGGTCAGGTGCCAGCGAGGTTACCTTTAGCTTCTTAACCCTTTACAGGTGAGAGGAGCTTTCCCCTGGCCAGGAGGGATTTCAAAGGGGTTTACCCTTCCCTTTATATTTATGGCAATATACCACTTCAAAGACAGTCAAAAGTGAAGAAACTTGTTAAATAATGTACAGGAAAAACACTGTTCACTTAAGTCACAATGACTGTCCTCCAAGTTTCTGAAACAAGTATTTTTTCCATGGAACGTTAACTATGAAGGGAGGTGTCACAGTGTGAGACTCATCCCTGTGGCACCTCCTGCTGGTCTCAGGGAATTAGCTCTTCCAGCCTCCAGAGCACCCTCTGCAGGCCAGTGTCCCACTTGTCCCCCATGTCCCTCACAGACCCCAGTGCCCATTTTACCTGGGGTGCTGCCTCCTGGCAGTGCCCCCCCCCACAGTCTCTGGATTTCCCCCTCCCAGAAGAATCCCCACCCACTCAGTATATGGCTACTGCCCAGTCACCATCTAGACTCCCCTCACCAGGACAGATTGCAGTATATAAGCCACTCATCGCAGGCAAGAGGGGTTTGGACCTGCTACCTCCCCGTGGGCTGCCCCCTGCAACCTCTGTACCCCTTCTGGCCTTCCACTAGGCCTGCAGCCTGGAGGGGTTTCCAGGCCAGAACTCCCCAGCTCCTCTAGCCTTCCCCCACTGCTGCCCCACCTCAGGTTCCTGTTTACCTTCTAAGCAGCCAGGTCCTTTCCTCTCTACAGTCAGAGAGCAACTACCTGCTCCTGGCCCACTGGCCTCTTAAAAGAGCCAGCTAAGCCTGATTGGGGCATGGCCACAGCTGAGCCTGCTTCCAACAATCAGCCTGGGAACTGCTTGCTCCCAGCCACAGCCCTCTCCTGGGCTGTTTTAAGCCCTTTAAGGCCGGAGTGGGTGGCCACCTCCCTAGAAAAGGAAATAAGGGGTAACAGTTAAAGCACAAGGTAGGGAGTCAAGAGATGTGAATTTTAGTCCCTACTCTATCAATGTGCAGTTTTAAGTGAATCACTGCAGGACAAACATCTTAAATGCATCTTCATAAATGGAACTATGATTGTCTGCACCTTTAAGAATCAATCCATTTGCAAATAAGTGCCAAAGTAGACGTATGTGCCGAATTTTGCACAAGTTAAAAAATGCTGGTATTAGGGTTTGTCCTCTTTGCATCTCATTTCCTACCATCTGCACGTTCACCTATCCCAAAGAGGGTTCAAAAATGTGAGTAAAGTGCTTTGAGATCCTCATATGTAGATGTTACAGAAATATAAAGTAGTTTTATTAGCTTATTTCTTTTAGATTCCCCCCTCTTCCCCCAGCCATCAATATGCTCTAGGTGCCCCTAAAATACAACAAAATTACTATGGAAAGCTAAATGCTAGTTTTTCCTTTAGCTATCATTATATTCAGTATTATTATGTCTACTATGACCTCTCTTTTTGCAAACTATTCTCTCTACATTTGATTGTTGATTTCATGGATTTACAGGTGCAGGAAACACACACCTGTCCACAATAATCAATTCCATTAAAAAAAAAGTATGCTATACGCCTGATTTTCCTATCTAATTTGCTATGCTCATGGAAGTGACATGATGCAAGCTTCGCGTGATGTGTGCTCTAGTGAGCCAATGGTTAACATGTGAGGAATGGCTGGCTCTAGCATCCGCTGACATTACGGTATCTTCTTAACCAGAATTGTAAAGCTGGGCAATCAGATGTGTTTATCTAGAACATTGCCCATTTGCATAATGTCTAAATCTAATCTATATATGGAAGATAATTTTTGCAATTGTCCAAGATAGTAGATTTCAAAACAAACTTCATGTATTTAGTAGCCTTCATAACCTCAACATTGTACTTCTTATTTTCATAACCTTTTCTTCCCTCCCACAAAATACTCTTTTCCTGGAACTGTATATGTAGGCTAGCTTTGCCTACAGCAGTAAACCAAAGGAGTTAACATTTTATTTTCTGGCCTTGCTAGACTTACTTAAAAAAAAATCTTAAATGAGTTTGGGTGGGCATTATTGAACTGGCAGAAAGAAATAACTAAGGGCATCCTTCAGCCAATTTATAAAAAATCTTTTGAAATTTCAATACAATAATTAGCCACCTTTTATTTTATTCCATTAAAAAGAGAGTAGAAGATTCCTAATTGCAGACTTCATAGAATAGATTTTTAAGTTTTGTCCTATTAAAGAGCTTGCTATGTTCTAAAGTGGGCTATTCCGTCTCTGGTTAGAGTAATTCAAGCACTCTAAAAGTATATATTTAATTCCAGCTCTCCACAATCCTGTTAAATCACCTCTTCATCTGTCATTTCAGGTAAATCTTTACCTGTATAACAGAAGCTTTTATACACCCTGGTGAGTGACAGCTTTGAACTTTGAGGCCATTCTGCCACACTTCCAAATGTTTCCACTGTCTGTGGGGCATATGTCTTTTATTTATATGTTATAAATGTGGCTTTTTTCAATTCCAATAAAATGTCATTATATACTGTATATCATTCAGCAAGTTAGGAATTCACAAAGATAGATGCTTTTTCCTGGAAACCTCTTTTGCCTTTTTTTTTTTTTTTTGGCACATACAAAAGGTACATTAAATGGCAATAATTCAAATACATTTCGATTAGGAATTAGATCTGCTGGATTGTTTATAACACTGTTGATTTGAGCCATTTAAAGTGTTATTGATAAACAGTTATCATCCTAAATCTTGTCACGTATTGCTTTCAGGCAAGTCTCCCCCCCCCCCCGCCACAAGGGATGTGCTATTTACAAACACCTAATTCTCTTGAAGCTCTTCTTTCTTTCCATCAAGCTCATTAGTTCAATCTGGATAGATTTCAACAGAAGCAGAAAAAGTCCAGATATAACCACATGATCATGCAAATTTTTCAATTAGTTTATTCCACATAAACTTCAATAATTGACTATTCCTTCAAGAATCAGAAGCATAAGTGATATAAGTTACATTTTGAGAAATGAGTACCCTATGGATCTCTATGAAAAGGAAGTTATATTGCTAGTCACTTTAAAAGAATCTGCAAAGTTATTGCCAGTCACACATTCTCATCTGGAATAGCTAATGATAATATCAGTGGTGTCAGAGCTAGAACATTAAACCTTGATTTTACTCTCAGCTTTGGATTTTAAAAATCAGGTGCTGGGCTTGTACATTCTTAGCCTATTTGTGACAAAGAAGAAATACCTCCAAATCACACGTGCACAAAGGGTGGCTGAAGACAATTTTTCTAATCGAATATGATTTTAGAGGCTTCTTTCTCTTTCTCTATGGGTATTACATGCCATCTTTCACTGTACAGTGCATCCCACAGTGACTGTCCTTAAAACCTCACAATTTTGACCGGATAAATAGATACGAGTTACTGTGGTATTGGAAGTATTTTGTTTAATTCCTCATTGTTACTACAGGATGGTACCTCAAATATATTGCAAATCCAGAAGCAACAGTCTATGGGTATTTAACAGGCAAACCTTTAAGTGGGGCAGCTGTTGATTTGAAGCTAAAGGAAGGTGAGCCGGGTCTCAGCTAAAGTTTTTAATAAATACACAATTGATGTTAAATAGTATAAATATTCACAATAACCAGATCCTAAGCTGGTGTAAATCAACATAACTGTTGACTTCAGTGGAGATGTACTGATTTGCAGTTGAAAGACCTGGCCTAATATTTAGCTGTTTGTTTTCCATGCTCAAGAGAATAAACAAAGGCACTGTGACAAGAGGGAAAGACAATACAGGCATGAAGTCAAGAGCAAGGTTTAATAAAAGCACAGAGTATTCAGTCCCACTTCTAGTTCTAGACCTAGCATATGCTTCAAGCACTTGATTGCATGATCCATCAGCCTCTGCTCTTTGGCCTAGTTTAGAGAGATACTCCAATTTTGTTCCCCCCCACCCCCCACTGTGCTACATAGAAATTACATCTGCACCTAACTTGGGAAATTTAAAACAATTCTGCCACTTGAAGTACATGATGCTGTTCAACCCAGTAGTGGTTTTATTTAATGGGACACCCAGAGTAAGGCTTTCAATTCATCAGTGTCCTATGGCTCCCATTGTAGCATGTATCTGATCCTTAGTCACTGAATGTCACCAAGAAAGAAGGTAGTATAGGTGATGAATCTTTTTAGTGTAACTACAGTCAGTTACTAAACTGTGTTAGGTAGCAGTACAGAGATGTATATAATTAATTTAGTGCTTAACAGATAGGAGAATTAATCTCAGTTAAAACTGTTCGTAAGAATATGAGTGTGACCTAGCATTACAATAGAAATGCTTGCGAACAAGTGAAGAATTAATCATTTGCGGCCTCTAAGAATGCAAGAGAAGACGCAACAAGGGAACATGAGAAGTGGTCCTGAATTATTGGTTCTCAGGATCCCTAGGAAATTCCACTTACATTTTCTCAGTATGACACTGTGATTGGTTCAGTCACAGAGATCCCCTGGGGACTGTCACCTGACGTGCTGAAATTACTTCTGAGCCCGTTTTCCCTGCCAGCTTGGGACTCCAGAACCCTGCCTTGTTGAGCCAGACATGGTAGCCTGCTGCAACACAGACCCAGGTCTGGTCCACGCCCCCAAAGCTTCAGGCTTTAAGTGAAAACAGCTCTGCAGGTTACCTGACTCCAGCACCTGGACTCCAATCAGATCCAAATCCCAAATAAATCCGTTTTACTCTGTATAAAGCTTATATGGGGTAAACTCATAAATTGTTCGCCCTCTATAACACTGGTAGAGAGATGTGCACAGCTGTTTGCTCCCCCAGGTATTAATCACTTTGGGTTTATTAATAAACAAAAGTGATTTTATTAAGTATAAAAAGTAGGATTTAAGTGGTTTCAAGTAATAACAGACAGAACAAAGTAAGTCACCAAGCAAAATAAATCAAAAACATGCAAGTCTAAGCCTAATACATTAAGAAACTGATTACAGGTAATATCCCTCAAGATGTTCCAATAAGCTTCTTTCACAGACTAGACTCATTCCTAGTCTAGACTGGAGGTTTTCTCATGACTGGCCTCCTCTTTCTCCTGCCCCCCCCCCCCTTTTACAGCTTTGGCACAAGAGGGGAATCTTTTGTCTCTCTGGGTCCCTACCCCTCCTAAATGGAAAAGTAGCAGATTTAAGACAGATTTCATTAACAGGTGACATGGTCACATGTCCCTGCGAGACCTCATTCTTCATTACCCACGGGCTGGCCCACAAATACACAGGAAGGCTTGCAGGTTAAGTAAACCATTTACAACCAATTGTCCTAGTCAATGGGAGCCATCAAGATTCTAAACCACCATTAATGGCCCACACTTTGTATAATTACAATAGGACCTCAGAGTTATACTTTATATTTCTAGCTTCAGATACAAGAATGATACATGCATACAAATGGGATGAACACACTCAGTAGATTATAAGCTTTGTAATGATACCTTACAAGAGACCTTTTCCATAAAGCATATTCCAGTTACATTATATTCACATTCAGAAGCATATTTTCATAAAGCATATGGAGTGCAACATCCCAGACACCTCCCATAAAAATCCCCCCCACCCCCAATTCAACTCAGACTAGAACCATCCTTATTGTTTGTAAAGCTGTGAGTTTTAGAAGTATTTTTCTGAAGTTAAGTATGATTCCAAGCTTGTTTTCGATTTAATTTCATGCACAACTACTACCCTGACTATAATAGCATTCCAAACAGGTACAAGAGCACAGCTTTGGTACAAATGGCATGGACAATTAGCTTAGTGCAGCTGTCTGATATCTAGCAAGACTGTCAGTAGAACAAAGAGGATAAACCCATACCCCGCTTTTTGCCCTGAGGTGGCAATGACATTTAGGCAAGCCAGGAAGCTGGGTGAAGAGGCAGCCTGTGAAATGCTGTCCAATCATGGAGAGGGACTTGGAATTTACTAAATTAACACTTATTTTCCATCTGTTAAGTTCAAGAAGAAAAAAGAAATGGTACATTGTTATGTATATCCCTTACTAAGAAGGCTAATATCTATTTGTAGATTTGGATGCTATTTTTTTAAAATAGTATATCTACCAGGGGTATGCCTTAGTTTGGAGCTCCTCACCTCCACGAGAGCAAAACACTCTCGACCTTTCAATTTATATTTTGAGTGTGTAAGAGTTATTTTTGTTTGCTTATGGTGCAATTGTAATCCATGATTATGTCTTGAGTGCTGGGGAGAGGGTGGGGTTGAGGTCATTGGTACAGTGGGTCCTCCTGTATAGTCTCCTTTCTGTAGAATCATGGAACCATAAGGTTAGAAGGTGCTGCAAGAGTCATCTAGTCTAACCCCCTGCCACAATGCAGGATTTTTGTGTCTAAAGTATCCCAACTACACCCTGATGGAACACACTGCTGCACTAAACTTCACCCTTTTTGTATTTGACAGGTATACGATTACTAACAGTTAGCTTCAACTGTGACCCATTTTTCATGACATTTCTTCAAAATTGTGACACTGGAAAAAGCTATCAAATGATTCCTTCATTTTGAGGATTTTTAAATGGGACACTTCTCTCATGATATATTTTGATGGAATAGTATCAGAAGAATTGAAACCAGCTAGTTGTCACATGTCTAGATATAACCACGAGTTCCTAACGGTTACTATCATCCTCCCTTCTCTTTCCCCTTCAATCATTAGTTATGCTCACTTGTCACCATGTGTCTTTATTTGACCATAAGCACTTTGGCGCACAGATTAAAAGACAGTTTCTTCCCCACTGTGCTATGGGACTGATTCTGTGCTTCATTAAATAGAAAAAAGTGGGATTTGAGGTTTATATTATACACCTCTTAAATGCCATTTATCCTTACATGTAAAGAAACTAAAGTCTTCATTATGCCACTGATTATTTATTAGAACTTCCCATTGAGTTTAGTGGGGCTTCTTAAAAATGTATGGCAATATACAGCCTAAGGTGCGTACTCTGTGCTTTTGCTAGGCAGTGGACAACCAGGTATGACATATGTACACATTCAATTTTACTCAGAAAAAAACGGTGTGGTCTCAGGCTGAACCAAGAATGACTATTGGGCTATTCACTGATTCATGGATAAACATGAATGGATAAATGTGTTAATAAAGGAAAGACTGGGATAGACACATTCAATTAAAATTTCATTTTCAATCCGCATTGTAACTGTTTCCATAAGGCCAATCTAAAAGCATGGAAAGTTTTAGTTAGTAATTTCTCCTTGTGCCTCGTAATTACCTAGCTGGTTATTACCTCAGAGGTTAATAGACAAGCAGCATGATAGCCCGGTAATAGATCCTGTACATCTATAGCAACTAATATAGCTAATTCTCTAAGGGCACAGAGTGAATGTTTAGTAACTTCACCAAACTCAAAACAGATGTATTATCAGGAGGTGCTTAAGTACATAAATGACCACAGGATAAGACTTAATTTTACTGCAAGGCCTAAATCCCCCCTAATCCTTATATTTTAGTACATGCACCAGAGCATGTCCCCCTTGAGTGAGGGTAATGGAAGGTAGAAGGAAGAAACATTAAGAAAAAACATATTAATGTTTTTAATGACACCTCATCACATTAATCAAACACATTACTGTATCTTATCAGTGAAGCACTTATCTACCTCTCCCCATAGCAAGCTGGTCCGCATCTCTCACATGTTAAAACAATTTAAATTGTAATCTCCTCAGCATATAGTCTTCATATTGTTATTTGCCTGTAGAATGCCATGCACAATTACGGTGTTGAAGGAATAATCAATAATGGAATTGCTGGCTGTTGCTGCCATTGAGAGCTTTTTCTTGGACCTGTGATGTTATCTTTGAGTTTTTTGGGGTCTAGCAGCTTAGCTTTAAAATTGTATTGTACACAAAGAGAAGTTTCACAAAGTTGTCAGTCAGCTTGATACTCTGCCAGATGGTATCTCAGTTACCGAGTCAATTAACTGGAGAGCTGGTTCAATACACCCCATTTGTGTCTGATGCTGGACTCTCTTGAATAAGAGAGTCAATTGAGATAGTTACAGCCTTGGCCAACAAAGTCAGAAAAGAGATCAAATGCAATTAGAAGCTCTGCTAGCTGTGAGGTAGCAGGAGAGCTTCTTATTACCAAGATTGTTCTTCTGAAGAGGTAGAAGAACTGAAATGGTAGAATAGCACCATTTCTTCATGTGGGGGCTGAGAAGTTGTCCTGTGGATCATTCTCACATTATTACATACAGTATGTCTATATGCCTTTATTGATACAGATATTGTGACATACTAATGCTTGATTGCTCCAAGCTGGTCTTAAGCATGGAACTGTGAATAATATTTGACCTAGTAATTTTCAGTTCTTCACATTGATGCATTCTTGATGCATTTAGGGTAATGTTTAAGGCATGAGAAATTTGAATAAGAATACATATACACTTCCCTCCCCTGCCTCCACTAAAGGAAAGGTTGTCTCTTTCTCTTTGGTTACTGAAGGGGCAATAGTGCCAAAAGCCCGGACCCTTGAGCCAGGGGCAGGATGTAGTTGTATAGCCCCAGGAGCAGACCAGAAACAACATTGTGACCAACTTGGTTCCCTCCTTGCTGCACGGGGGAAAGCATTAGCTTTATATGTGGCACAGATAATTTACCCTGGTGTTCCGCTGAGCTTTGCTAGCCAGTGCATTTGCAAAGGAGGTCGGAGAGCTAAGGAGCCTATCCCTAACTACCGTGCTCTTACTGCCAACACCATGGCCTATACAGACATCTCTTCTAAGCTCTGTTCATGCATATCTGTCCAACTAAAACCCAATCAGCCATACAGACTTTGCCAAATAATTAATACATAATTAAAGCAATGCAACTTTCTGGGTTTACAACCCACTCCAGGCAAATGTCCTAATTCATAACCTGGAGATGGCTGACCCATCACAAAGAGGAGTGCAACAGTAGTTGCAGAGAACGACCTACCACAAATGCAGGTGGGTTGTCCTCTCTTCAACGGAGAGAAAATTCCTTCCCAGACCTAAATGAAATATGACCATGTTTCCTAGTGCAGGCTGCTCAGACCCCAAGAGAAATGGGCCAAACCTACCAGCTCCTATTCCTAACTCCTTCCTAAATAGCCAGAAGCAAACCTCTGAAACCCCAAGCATAAATGGAGGAATAAATGGCCCTCAATCAGCTGAATGATGGGCAAACAATCTGAGAATAGTAGCGATTACACCTGGAAATCTCTCTGATCCCCAGTCCAGTGTACACTTCCTAACGAGTTCAGGGTGGCTGGAAGGATTTATGAGGCCAGTGTGTCAGGATGAAATGGAGGTTGAAGCGGAACAATGGGGCCAGCAACGTGAGACCCTCTTAGAGAGCAAATTCTGTTCACTGTTACAAAAACTAAAACGGAACTTTGGACCACTTTTCCACAATCTCATTAAAGTTCTAGAGCTAGAAATATTTTGACAGAACACAATAGTCTGGAGAGGGATGAAGCCAGTCAGATACTTCACTACTGCCTCTACTCCTATCCAAAGCATCCTGCATGCCAAAAGGCATCGATTGCTTTTACTGTATTGGGTACAGTAGTTATGTCGCTCATAGATCACTACCTTTTTTGTACATTTTTTCTTAGGTGGATATTATCATTTATGTTCATCAAGCCTAAGTTGGCTTCAAGGCAATAGTTTAAAACTCAGTACTATTGAATAACTATTTAAAAATTCCAGTTCTTGTTATACTTTTTCACTGTATTTGTTCAACTTCAAACTATAAATATGACTTAATAGTTCAGTAATATAGTGGGCTGGAGCTTGTAAGAATTATCTCCATTAATCCGCTGTATTATTTATAGGGTATTGGTAATATACAGATCTTAGTATAAAAATATCAAATCTAACACAATAACACAGCAAAATGTAATTAGCAAAGCAGTTTCCTAGTATAATCATTGCCAGGGTTCTAATTAACATGGAAAATAATTTAATAACTTGGTAGAAAAGACTGCAATCATGTAAATCATCACTGCTCCAGGAATCTATCCACCTTAGGATATGGCTTCTTGAAGATGATCATAATAAACTCTTTAAAACAATGTCTTGCTATTTGCATAAATCTGGATGATTCATAGAAATATCCGTGGAATACTTTGTGATAGATGGCAAATACTTTGAATGATAAAGAAACTATAGGTTTGCTAGCTATTTCCATAAACGTGTGGTGAAAAAAAGCTAAAATAAGGGAAAGGACAACAGGTCTGCAAAATGGCTTTATATGGTACACATTGATGGGTTTGTATTATCTACATCGAGATCTTTTATAGACCATATGCAAATTCTATCATGAATAATTTATTCAGCCCTGATCAGAACAGAGATTAATTTTCAATTACTGTAGGCTGTTCAGACTAATACCATTATTTCAGATCATGTAAACATTAAATGTTCTTGATTTTTAGTTTACCAGTCACTTGTAGAAATAGGCTAAAACAAACAGAAAAAAATAATTCAACCTGCATCATTATTCTGATTGAGTCATGTTTTGTTTTGTTTTTTCTTTTGGCATTATTCCAGGAGTAGAAACAGTGAGGGTGCTTCCCCAAACCAGGATTTGGGTATTTCTTCTAGAAATGCAAAGCATCTACTTCATACATACCCACCAAGGCAGCTCACATTGGATCATCAATTTGTTAGTGAGGTAACATCTTTTATTGGACCAACTTCTACTGGTGAGACAGAGAGGCTCTAGAGCTTACACAGAGCTCTTCTTGTCTCTCTTACCAACTGGTGGACCAGGCCCAACTGTGCTAGGTGCTGCCATTCTGTCTATGTATCTCATCAGAGAAATATATACTTGGAAAGATCTTTAGCAGATGTGGAGGAAATAAGGAAGGGAAGTAGCGGTCTAAAGGCAGACATAACTTAAGTTTCTGGTAAAGAATCAGAAAATATTTTTTAAAAAAAGTCCTATCCAAACCAGCCCATCCATTTTTATGTATTACATTAAAAACACCTTGTTTTTATGTAATGTTTCCATTTTAACCATTCAGAAGTCAGGGAATGAAACGGTGAAGGATCTTCTTGTAATAGTCATTTGTTGACGCTGTTCATCCTGTATATTCTGTGGTATGTAATCAACTGCTTAAGCTGTCAAATATAAAACTACATGCACAAGACTTTAGAAAAAGAAAAAGAAGAAGATACTACGTATGACTGAAGGGTCTGTATTACTGAGAGAGGAAAAATTGACAAAGGACTGCTCTCTCCTTACACCCCTATGTTGCAAAGTCACACCAAGGTGATCATGAAAGGACAGGGAAGTGGTGAGAGCAATGGGTCCTTCCTCACTAACTTGCTGGCCTGGTTGGGTACATAGGAGGTTGCGGGTGGAGCACCTGTACTATCTTCCCAGAGGGAAGTACAGCTCTCCAGTGCTCCCAGGTTATGATCCAATCCCCATTTAAGTCAGTGAAAGTTTGCTGTTAAATTCCATAGGCTCTGAATCAGGTCCCCAGTGAGGGCAGTATGTTAGTCATAGCCCTTCATGTTACATGAATGCAAGTATTGGTATCTGATTTCCCTGTGGTTGTTTTAAAAGAAGGGAAAAAAAGTCCACCTCATATTAAAATCATTTTAGGTTTTCAAATACACATTATAAGTTCTGTGGTGCCTATTCACCTATGATGCAATCTTTCTATTTATATTTTAGTTTTGATAACATTTTAATATATTCCTACAAATAATATTGAATAGGAAAGTAAGAAGTTTTCTACTGAATTTGTGCAAAAGTTTTCCCATGCACTTTTCCCTGAGTTCCCTCAGAAGCCCAAACACCAGGCAAATTTTCATAGGAAAAGAATTCTCTTTTTTTTAATCAATATGGTGCAAGAGAGAATCTAAAAATCTGGCTACGTGAAAAGGCATATAATTTTTCACACATTTACAACTAAGAAGTTAACCACTCATCTTTATGCAGATTTGACACAAATAAACTGTAGCCCAAACTGAGAATATCTGCAGAAGTCTCAAGATGGAGAAAAGAGGAGTTTTTAAAGAGAGCCCCCCGCCAACATAGCTAGTTGTAGCATTTTTACCAAGTAAATGCTGTACAACCTTCTTAAGATTTCACTTGCATCTGAACCCTAACTCACAGGAGGTGTGACTCAGGTACACGCTACTGAAGCAGTGGGTCTGGCTTCCATAAAATAAAAGTCACACATTCTTTCTCTCACTGTTGAAGGTGAAAAAAAAAGTCCTTCACTGAGCTAGGAAAGGATCTGCACCAAAATATTCCAAAAACAAACCCCAAAGTCAGGGGTGAAAGTAAGTCGAGTGACTTACTGGTACACTGGGGCCAGCTCTGGCCCCTGGAAGGTGATGGGTCAGAGCCAGTCCCAGCCCACCATGTAAGGTAAGTGCCCTCCCCCCCCCACTGGGGTAGCAGCAGCAGTCTGGGGCTCCGGGGGCTATTTAAAGGGCCCGGGGCTCCCCTCTTCTACTGGCTTGACTCTTTAAATAGCTGCTGCAGCCCTGGGGAAGTGGTGGGGCTCCAGCAGCTATTTAAAAGGACTGAGGCAGCAGAGGCAGCTGGAGCCCTCGCTACCCCAGGGCTCCAGGGGCTATTTAAAGGGCCCACGGCTCCCCTGCTTCTACCACCCTGGTCCTTTAATTAGCCCCTGGAGCCCTGGAGTAGCGGCAGTGGGGCTCCGGCGACTATTTAAAGGGCCGGGGCGGTAGAAGCAGGGGAGCCCCAGCCACTACTGGGAGCCCCAGGCCCTTTAAATTGCCCCCTGGGGAAGCCTGGCTGCCCCAGTACGGTGCACCGGCTATTGCCGGTACACCGTACTGGGGTGTACTGGCTTACTTTCACCTCTGCCCAAAGTTGAAATTCAGGTTCCCCACCCAGGATTTTTCAGGCTGCAGTCTTCCAATGTTTAGCTTCAGCATTAGGGCGCAGGAGGCCTACTGCTTCCAACTGCACTATTGTGCACCACGCCCCATAAGGAAAGCTGCTTTTTCTAATCCTGCTCTGATTCTGAATGAAGCCAGTCTCTGCTTTCCTTAGCAAGCCTTAGCTAGTCATTCAGAATTAAACTAGGACAGTTAGCGTCAGTCTTTTCTGATCAATTGTTAAAGCAACCTAATTGATTCCCAGGTATCAGGACTCTGGTGCTCATTTGATTCCCAAATTCCAGCAAGAAAGGAACTCAGACAGAAAAGTACTGCAGCATAGACAGACAAAAAGCAGCAGTGGGGAAGACAATCATTCATTCTCTTCAGTACCACTTTTTACTTGCTTAATCATACCATGTATAACACTGAACTCTATGCACTACAGAAACCTCCCCTACCCCACAAAGCGCCACCCTGTCACAAGGCACTTAGGGTGGGATCCACAGCGGTGCTTAAGTCCAATTTTTAGGCACCAGTATGATCCACTAAACTCCTGGTTGGCCACCTCAAAACCCCATTGGTGCCTAAACTCACCAGGCACCTATGTTTCTGCCTTTCAGTGTACATTCTGCTGTCTTGCTCCATGCTGCTGAGTGCCTATCTCCAACCTAAGTCCTAGACCAGTGGTTCCCAAACTTGTTCCACCGCTTGTGCAGGGAAAGCCCCTGCTGGGCCAGGCTGGATTGTTTACCTGCCTCGTCTGCAGGTTCGGCCGATCGCGGCTCCCAGTGGCTGCGGTTCGCTGCTCCAGGCCAATGGGAGCTGCTGGAAGCGGTGGCCAGTACGTCCCTCGGCCCGCGCTGCTTCCAGCAGCTCCCATTGGCCTGGAGCAGCAAACCACAGCCACTGGGAGCTGCGATCGGCCGAACCTGCGGACGCGGCCCAGCCCACCAGGGGCTTTCCCTGTACAAGCGGCGGAACAAGTTTGGGAACCACTGTCCTAGAGGAATTCATGAACCAGGGAAAAAGTAGGTGTTCAGCTGGTTAAATTGGTGTGTGGGGCCTTATCCGGCAGACATGCTCAGTGTCTGCCTAACTCAACATAAAACAGATGAGGGAGGGTGAGAGAAAAACCTCTCTTATAGCCTTTAGCCTCCCCGGTCCAAATCCACCATCTGCCTGCTGAGGAGAATGGATTTGAACGGGGATCTGCCACTTCTCAGGTGAGTGCCAGAGAAAAAGTTGAAATGGCATTATAGCCTAGTGGTTAGGGCCTCATCCCTCCTCCTCTTCCCTCCTGTGGTTTTGTGTGGAGTTAGGCAGTATCTGATCAGTCTCCGCATGTGAACTAGGCAGACAAACACCTATCTTCCTCTGGTTCATGAATGATAAGCAGAGATAGGCACCTCCTTGCAGTTCAGACTTTGGCCCTGAACTCCAAGAGAGGGGCCGGCTTACCACACACCCCTCTCATCAGCATCTCCTATGGGCTGAATCAGGCAGCTTCCCACCTAACATGCTGGCTCTCTGGATCCCATTCTAAGGCACATATCTCTCCCCATGCATTGTATAGGCATCTAACTAAGGCTTTGTGGATCACAGTGTTGTTTCTGTGAATTTCGAGGTGCCTAAAAGTTAGGTGCCGTGACGCTCTGGATCGCAACAGCTAAGTCCCTTTTGTGGATCTGTATCTTAGTTTCACAGAGGATTGGATCATTGGCTTGTGGTTAGGCTGCTACTGAGGCCCTGTAAAGCTCATGGTGATACCTCGTTGCAAATACAAAGGAAAATCTCAGATTTCATTTAAAACAAAAAAACAATAACCCTGTTTCTGTAACCCTCCCACCCTCTCTTTTTGTTTGTTTGATTTTGCTAGATATTCTAGAAAAAACAAACCAATTGCTAGGGTTGAAAAAACAAACAGCTGGGTTCCAGTTCTACACCAAAAGGCTAGAATGGACCAAAAGATTATACCCAGGTACACCCTTTAGGTAAAATAAATCAATTAAACATTGGGTGTATCCCAAGGAATCATCTCTCTAACTCTATCCAAAATCTCTAGCCTGGCCCACAGCATATAAAGTGACAACTGTGGCAGGAAATTGATCGCATGTGGGATAGTGACCAACAAATGGTTGTTTTACAGGCCAGACCAAAAATGCAAAGGCCTGCTCTGTGTGTAATATGAAACCTGCAAGCATGGCAAAGCTCAAGAATCAACTATTTCAAATAAAAAGAATATATTTTTAGAAGTTCTTTTTTAAATATCACAATTAATTTCTAACAAGTTGTGTCCTAAAACTGAACTTGATGTATTATTTGGCATATAATAATTCACAGTGACAAAGCAAGAAGCAAAGTAACTTCTTGATTTGTGTATGCCATGTTACAGGTTTAAGTCAAAGATTAAACGAAAAGGCTGGTTTTGCTGCCAGTTCACAAATAATTTTAACTGTCAGTGTTTAGTTTGGATTTATTTCCTAGAGCGAATGGAGAGAGACAGAGACATGTTGGAACTACTAAAAATGTCAGTCAGTGTGTATTCAGCTAACTTCTTGGTTGCTGTTTCGTTTATACTTTCTAAACAGCTACCATCCAAAAAACGTATGACCACACATTTACTCAACAGCCACACTTATTCACATTGGACAAATTGTGTCATGACGGTGCGTGCACAGTTGCCACTGAATCAATTGTTGCTATGTGTATGCTCCAAGAGCAGAATTTGGCTGGGCACATTTGAAATAATTACCATTCAAAGCTGCTGTTGTTGCAGACAAACATAGTCACCACTGAAATGTTAGAATTATCAGATAGCCTATACTCTCCCGCCCACACACACACACAAGATAATAAGATAAGACAAAGCAAGGCTTTGTTAAGAACAAATTGTGTCAAACCAACCTAATAGCTTTCTTTGACAGGGTAACAATCCTCGGGGATGGTGTGAAATGGTGGATGTGATATATCTTGACTTTAGTAAGTCTTTTAATACTGTCTTGCATGACCTTCTCATAAACAAATTAGGGAAATACAACCTAGATGGAGCTACTATAAGGTGTGTACATAACTGGTTGAAAAATCGTTCCCAGAGAGTAATCATCAGTGGTTCACAATCAAGCTGGAGAGGCATGTCAAATGGGGTCCTGCAGGTATCAGTTCTGGGTCCAGTTCTGTTCAATATCTTCATCAATGATTTAGATAATGTCATAAAGAGTACACTTATAAAGTTTGCGGATGTTACCAAGCTGGAAGGCGGTTGCAAGTGTTTTGGAGGGAAGGATTAAAATTCAAAATGATCTGGACAAACTGGAGAAATAGTCTAAAGTAAACTGGATGAAATTCAATAAGGACAAATACAAAGTACTCCACTTAGGAAGGAACAATCAACTGCACACATACTAAATGGGAAATGACTGCCTAGGAAGGAGTGCTGTGGAAAGGGATCTGGGGGGTCATAGTAGACCGCAAGCTAAATATGAGTCAAAAGTGTAACGCTGTTGGAATAAAAGCAAACACCATTCTGGAATGTATTAGCAGGAGCATTGTAAGCAAGACACTAGAAGTAATTCTATTCTATTCCACTCTGATTAGGCCTCAGCTGGAGTATTGTGTCCAGGTCGGGGCACTACATTTCAGGAAAGATGTGGTCAAATTGGAGAAAGTCCAGAGAACAGCAACACACATGATTAGAAGTCTATAAGCCATGACATTTGAGGGAAGATTGGAAAAACTGGGTTTGTTTAGTCTCAAGGAGAGAAACGGAGGCGGGACAGGAGAACACTTTTCACGTACTTAAAAGATTCTTACAAGGAGGAGGGAGAAAAATTGTTCCCTTTAATCTCTGAGGATAGGAGGAGAAGAAATGGGCTTAAATTGCAGCAAGGGCAGTTTAGATTGGACATTAGGAAAAACTTCCTAACCATCTGGCTGGTTAAGCACTGGACTAAGTGCCTAGGGAAGTTGTGGCATCTCTGTCATTGGAGAGTTTTAAGAGCAGGTTAGTCAAACACCTGTCAGGGGTGGTTTAGATCAGTGGTCGACGGGTTGATCATAGAGGATCTCCCAGTCGATCGTGATCTCCAGCAGTGCAGTGTGACTGCCGCTAAGGCAGACTCCCTGCCTACCCTTGCTCGACACTGCTCCCGGAAGCGGCAAGCACAGCCCCACAAACCTGGGGGTAGGAGGGGGTCTCTCTTGCGTGCTGCTCCTGCCTGCAAACGCTGCTCCCGCAGCTCCCATTGGCCAGGAGAGCTGTGGGTGTGGTGCTTGCAGGCAGGAGCAGCATGCGGAGAGAGACCCCTGCCCCCCACACCCCCAGGGGCCGCAGGGGAGCATTGGCCCCTTCTGGGAATGGTGTGGGGCTGGGGCAGGCAGGGAGCTTGCCTTAGCCTCGCTGCACCTGCCACCGACCAGGAGCTGCCGGAGGTAAATGCTGCCCGGCAGGAGGCTGCACCCCAACCTCCATCCCTGAGCCTCCTCCTGGAGCCAGCACCCCATGCCCCTCCTGCACTCCAACCCCCATCCTGAGCCCCCTCCCAGAGCCAGTACCCCAAACCCTGTCCTGCACCCAACCCCCTCCTGCACCCCAACACTCTGCCTTTGCTCAGAGCCCCCTTCCAGAGCCAGCACCCCATAGTGCCTCCTGCACTCCAAGCCCCACTCTGAGCCCCCTCCCAGAGCCAGCGCCCGAACCCCCCCACACCTCAAGTCCCAGACCTGACCCCCATCCCAGGCTAGCACTCTGTACCCCATCCTGCACCCCAACCGTCTGCCCCAGCCCAGAAACCCCCTCCCAGAGACAGCACCTTGCACCCTCTCCTGCACCTCACTGTGCCCCAGCCCGGAGCCCTCTCCTGCACCCAAACTCCCTGCCCCAGGCTAGAGTCCACACCTGCTCTCAAACCCCAAACCCCTGTCCCAGCCCCGTGAAAGTGAGTGAGGGTGGGGGAGAGTGCGCAATGTGGGGGGGAGGTTTGAGTGAGCAGGGTAGGGTTTTGGGGAGGGGGGCGGGGTAGATCCTAGGTTGCCATTATATTCAAAAAGTGATCTTGTGAATAAAAAGGTTGGAGACCACTGGTTTAGATAATACTTAGTCCTGTCTTGAGTGCAGGAGACTGGACTAGATCACCTCTCAAGGTCCCTTCCAGTCCTATGATTTTATGAACGGGAGGGAGATGAAACAGAGCTGGGCTAAAAGGTTTTGTTAAAAATAGAAATAAAGAAAGCATTAAATAGTGGGTTGGAGAGAGCGGGAAGTACTTGAATGATAAAACATTACAATCCCATCAACATTATTGCTGTGAATGGTGAAAGTTGCATATGGGATTATAGATTAAATAATTATTTTGATTACCTCTGAGATCATAAGGGATGCTATTGAAAGAGCTGAACTTTGTAGAAAGGGATAACTTGGAGTAAGGTGAAATAGTTCAAAGAACTTCCAGAAAATCTACAAAAAAGGTATCATTCAAGTAATATAGTTACCTGAACAGCCAACTTGCACATATTTTGCAAGTTAAAAAGCATGTGCCTGATTCTGCTGGACCATGTTACTGATCAAGTTCTCACATTCTCACAAGAGTTACTACATGAAAAAAAATGATTACAAGTATTGAATTGGAAAAAAACATTTAAAAAAAAATCTCTGCAAATTCAATGCTGGATTTTCCGAACTACCCATGTGGAAAACTAGGTAGATAGAAATGGAACAGTAAGGGGGGAGGAGGGAACAGCATGAGGGAAGGAAAGAAATAATGTGAGCATGAGAGTATCAAAGGTATGGGGGTGAGATACCAATGGAGATGGAGCATAAAAACAAAAAAGGAAGGGCAGGACGAGGGAGGATAAAAATAGAAAACACACACACACACACAAATATACGGGGGCGGAGACAGCAGGGAATAATAATAAAAAAAGAACACAGGACAGGGCAGAAGTGGGTGAAATAAGAGAGGGAGAGGGAAGTAGACAGAAATAAGGGAAATATGGGACAATTGTTCTGTAACATGGTGCAAGCAGACATAGAAAGAAGAGGCTGAAGGGGATCAGCCACAAAACCACTGTAAAAGGGAGCTCAAAAGAAAAGTGTTGGAACCACACACACAAAGGATGGTCTTGGGATTACAGCCCTGGTCTGGGATTCAAGGTTGCAATCTTGGGCAAGTTATTTAGGCCCACATTTTTAAAGGTGTGGTGACACTCAGCATTGCAACACTTAACTGATTTAGGAGCTTAAATATAATTAAAAATCTAGGTCTAAATCTCTTCTCAGGTCCCAGTCTGCAAAATGGGGAAAATAGTCATTCTTTCCCCCTAATGATTTTATGTTTTGTGTGTTTAGATTGTAAAACATTTGTGGCAGGGACTCTCCATATGTGTATGTACAGGGCCCAGCACAATGAGGCGCCAATCTCAGTTGGGGACTCTAGGTGCTACTGTAATACAAATCAATAATGTGCGCACACACACGCCCACACACACACACACAGTTTACATATTCACATTTTCAAAGTTGGGTGCCCAACATTAAGCACCTAAATCCTTATGTAGACACCTGAATAGGTAGCCTGCTTTAAAGCTCTTTGGGACAGGGACCATCTTTTTGTTGTGTGTTTGTACAGCACCTAGCACAATGGAGTCCTGGTCCATGACTAGGGCTCCTAGTTGCTACATTAATACACATAATTTTCAGGGTGTTGAACAGTGCAATTCTCACTGAAGTTAATGGGAGCTGCAGATGTTCAGAAACTACTGATTGAGGTGCCTAAATGTGGATTTCAGTGCCTACACTGTTTGAACATTTTAAAACACAGAATGTATATCCGTATGTGTGTATAGCCATGTGAACCAGATTCTAGGGTGGTTGTTTATCACCCTGCCAGAAGATTCTGGTTGTAAGATTGGCCTCAGAGCTCCTGAAAATGTCAACCCAGCACAATGGAGATGCTTGGGTTCCACAATAGCTTATACACCCCTCCCATTCCCTGCTTCTGTTATAGGGTGGGACCACAGGAAAGAGGTATGGCTGGGATTGCTTGAATGCCATTTTGGCTCTTTGGGGCTGTTAGGATCAGTAAGTAAAACAATCTTCATACTGTTCAAATTTTCATGTGAGACTGGCCCTACGTACCGCAGCAGGGGTGTGCCATGACAAACATGAGGTCTCCTCTGCAAAATCATCTTACATAATGTGTTATGCTTGCCCTTCAACTACAGGTGAGGACCTGGATTGAACATAGAAAATAACAATATGCCAAAATTTTGCAATTTTCCAAATCTCTATGCCAAGGAAGAATAATAGTATTCAAGTCAAGTAGGTAAAGGTGGTTTAGGATGTATCGTCAGAGTGGGATGAACTGAATATAAACTAGTGCTAAGAAGAGTGAACTCTAGTCTAGACTTTTGGATTCTATTTCCTGGCTTCTCCATAATAATAATTGTATGACTTTAGGCAAAGCACTTAACCACTCCGTTTACCCCTCTGTAAAACAAAATTGGGTATAAAAATACCTAATTAACTCACAATAGTGTTTTAAAGCTTAATTACTTATTGTCCGGAAAATGTGTTCAGCTCTTCACATGAATGGTGCTACACAGTGTAAACGGAAGTGAAGTAGTGTTATTGTATTTTATTACTGGACACAAAATATAATCACCAGTATGCACACACCTGTGTTTGCCATAATTGACTACTAGATGTCACTCTTGCTTCACATAAATAGCTGAAATGACACATCTCATCTAATGTTGAATCATCACCATTTTGAATTTATAAATGGGGAATCAGTTGCAGCCAAAACAGGCTAGGCCATCTTATTGAAGGAGCATTCAAAAGGAGACCATTACCCACCTAAAACCTTACCAGTGTGAGTTAATTCCACAGCAAGCAACAAAATAAAAATAAAAGCCTCCCATGCAGAAACCAGAACTTAAGTGAGCAGTTTCCTTGTCCGTGGGAGAATGCTGTACACCTATTTCAGCCTGAGGGCTAAACACATTATATCAAAAAGGTCTAGGGAGACCTCCCTTTGCACCAGTCACACAATGCAAAAGAAGCAGAAAGAAACTTGTAAGTCCCTTCTGGGGATTTGTAGACCTGGAGCTGCAGCAGAAAACCAGGGACCATAGCTAGTGATAGTTCCTGCCATCTCTTCTTTTTCCCAGCCTGGATGAGTGTGGTCAGGCCCCTAAATTCAGGTAGCCAGATGACCTTCTCTCCTCTGCCAGGGCAGTGAAAAAGACAATGGAGCAGCCTTCTTTCTGCCCTCTTCTGCAATGCAGCAGGTGGCTTGCAGGGGATGTACTGAGCAACCTCAGCAAGGAAGGGACAGCAGCTACTCAGAAGGCTTCTGGCATTTTGGCTCACGCCAGAGCTGCTCCCGGGGCTATAAAGGAGGTGGTGTCCTCTAGTAACAGCACTAATTCAGCTTTTACATAGCAGAGTGTGGCTCAGGGAACATATTTTCAATTCATAATCAAATACAAATTATCTTAGCAGTCACACAATTTAGAGCCTTGGGGAACACCAGCTGGACACCACTTCTGTTGCAGGTCTGATGAAACATTGCATTACCTGTTTTCATCCCTCACCAATAGGGCTAACCTCAGATCTTGTCCTAGTTCTTAAACAGTTATTTTTCCCTCAGACGTCTGAACAATACAGGAGCTGTATTGCCAGCACTCATAATTTTATCATGAGTCTTGCAACATTTTTTTTAAAGCCCCAGTTCTCAGAGTTGTTTGATTACATGTGAATCACAGCTTTCATCTAACAATATGTTTATAGCCCTCACAGTTTTGGGGAAGAGCTTGAAAACATAAAATCTAATGACTCAAAAACTCATAGGCAAATAAGATGATTTTTGTAGCTTGACCCAGGCTTGGTGTTGGCAATACTGTCAGCTTCAAAATCTAGCTCTTATTCAATGTTTATATTTGTATTATTCTTGAAAAGCCTCCTGCTATAATCACATTGAAGGAAGAACAATGCAGGCTCCCTCAGTTTGGGATTTTTTTGCCAGAAAAGCCAAATGACTTTGTTTACTTGTGTAGGATGTCACTGACTACAGAGCTGCCCTTTCAGGGTACTCATCCAGATTCTCCACTTCTCGGTACAATTTGTCTCCCCCCTATTTTTCTTTAGTTCTAGTGAGACTGGATCCACTCTCCCCCACTTCCAAGTTTCCTTCATCATGAAATGAAACATTATTTGGGCTTTGACATACTGTTTTTACTAGTCACTGCACTGAGATAAACAAAAACAAAACAACTTCACCCTCACATAATCCTCATGGCACCCCCCCCCCCATTCTTCCCAAATCATAGATGGCCAGGCTGAGAAATACAAATCAGCAAACTGCAAAGAATGACAAGTCCCTGTGTTTACTGAGGAGATATATGTCCAGGTCAAGAGGTGAAGGCATCTCCTCTCTTTTAGGCCAACACAGTTTACATTAAAATTGGCATTTCAGACACATTGTTACTGAAACTCTACTTCTTGAGAAACATGATAAATGTTTCTAGGTCTATGCTGACACATGCATTCCTTTATTATAGCCAGCTTCAAGAATGCTCCCCTCCTCCCTGACCCCCATCCCCCAGGGGCTAAAACATGTTTCTTTCTTCCAGGAGTGATATTTGACATCACAACAATCAGTGTGGTAGGAGATAACAGATTGTGAAATAGAACTGTGGAGATAACCACTCAGTGGAGGGAAGGCCCAGGGGTTGTTAATGGAGCTAGCCTTTGGTAACTGTAAAGGAGGATATCCACTTTCATTTATCAGAAAGAATACAAACACAAGTCTCTAGCTCTTTTCCTAGTGAAGATCCTTGATAGCGCAAACCAATGTGAAGAGATGCAAAGCAACTGTTAACACAGGAAAGAACATACAGCTGGACTCCATTTCTTCAGCAGGTGTCCCATGTATTACCCCAACAATACATGTATCTTTTTATGCAAAAAAAGCCAGTTGATTATGGTGTATCATCGCACTAACTCTCCCCAGAATCCTTTTGCCAGCTCTGCACATAGACATGTAAGCATGATCAGAAACCAGTCTAAATCCTCTAATGTATTCCCCATCCCTGATGTGAGGGGATGGTGTCAGTTACTATTTGTTTGGTTTTAAGGAAAGGGACTTTAGGAAACTATGTGACACTAAAAACCCCAGTCTGCTGCTGTGAAATGATTATTTCAGAACCTTAAATATGTGGTTTAAAATAGACACCAGTAGTTAATGTTTCTGAACCAGTTCTTCTGGCCCTGGAAGACTTTGATTTCCAGAGGTATTACACTGCAAATTAAATTACAGCTGAATGAAAGGGCTGAGTATGGTAGGTGTTCCCATAGTTATTGTTTAATATTTGTACAAAATACCCAATAGGAAAAATAAAGACATGGGCAAACATTGTCAAAGTTGGGTGCTTAAAGTCAAGCACTTAAAACCATATGTAGGCACCTAAATGTGTGACCTAATTTTCAGAGGTGCTGAGGACCTGTAGTTCTCATTGATATCAGCACTTTGTTTAGGTCACTTATTTAGGTGTCTACACATGGATTTAGGGGCCTGAGTTTAGTCACCCATCCCTTTTTTGGCCACAGTACCAATCCCATGAAACTTACTACTCCAGTAGGAAGATTTACTAGGTTATCTAACTAAGATGGCTGTTTAACACCATTTTGTTTGCCTAGTCTTGGAGCATTGCACTGTCATGTAAAGGTACTGGTGTCTTGCTCCCTGTTCAGAACTAAGAGTGCAACAGATTTAGTTCTACACTACGGAATAAGGTCGAATTTATAGAAGTCGTTTTTTTAGAAATCGGTTTTATATATTCAAGTGTGTGTGTCGGCTGGGAGCACCTGGGCAGACATAGGCGCAGGGACTAAATTTGGAGTGACTTGACCAGGTCATTCTCTTTAGTCCTGCAGTCAGTCCTATTGAACCGTCTTATGGTGAGCAGGCAGGCGATATGGATTGCTAGCAGTCGTACTGTACAATCTTCTGCCGGGCAGGCAAGAGATGAGGATGGCTAGCAGTCCTACTGCACCATCTTCTGCTGAGCATCCATGAGATGTGGATGGCATGCAGTCCTTCTGCACCGTCTGCTGCCAGCCAAAGATGTAAAAGATAGATGGAGTGGATCAAAACAAGAAATAGACCAGATTTGTTTTGTACTCATTTGCCTCCTCCCCCATCTAGGGGACTCATTCCTCTAGGTCACACTGCAGTCACTCACAGAGAAGGTGCAGCGAGGTAAATCTAGCCATGTATCAATCAGAGGCCAGGCTAACCTCCTTGTTCCAATAAGAACAATAACTTAGGTGCACCATTTCTTATTGGAACCCTCCGTGAAGTCCTGCCTGAAATACTCCTTGATGTAAAGCCACCCCCTTTGTTGATTTTAGCTCCCTGAAGCCAACCCTGTAAGCCATGTCGTCAGTCGCCCCTCCCTCCGTCAGAGCAATGGCAGACAATCGTTCCACACCTTTTTTCTGTGCGGATGCCTTACCAAGGCAAGCATGAGGCCGCTCAGCTCACTTTGGCAAATAGGAGCACATTAAACACCACACGCATTATCCAACAGTATATGCAGCACCAGAACCTGGCAAAGCGATACCGGGCGAGGAGGCAACGTCAGCGCGGTCACGTGAGTGATCAGGACATGGACACAGATTTCTCTGAAAGCATGGGCCCTGCCAATGCATGCAGCATGGTGCTAATGGGGCAGGTTCATGCGGTGGAATGCCGATTCTGGGCTCGGGAAACAAGCACAGACTGGTGGGACTGCATAGTGTTGCAGGTCTGGGACGATTCCCAGTGGCTGCGAAACTTTCGCATGCGTAAGGGCTCTTTCATGGAACTTTGTGACTTGCTTTCCCCTGCCCTGAGGCGCATCAATACCAAGATGAGAGCAGCCCTCACTGTTGAGAAGCGAGTGGCGATAGCCCTGTGGAAGCTTGCAATGCCAGACAGCTACCGGTCAGTTGGGAATCAATTTGGAGTGGGCAAATCTACTGTTGGGGCTGCTGTGATGCAAGTAGCCCACGCAATCAAAGATCTGCTGATATCAAGGGTAGTGACCCTGGGAAATGTGCAGGTCATAGTGGATGACTTTGCTGCAATGAGATTCTCTAACTGTGGTGGGGCTATAGACGGAACCCATATCCCTATCTTGGCACCGGAGCACCAAGCCGCCGAGTACATAAACCGCAAGGGGTACTTTTCAATAGTGCTGCAAGCTCTGGTGGATCACAAGGGACGTTTCACCAACATCAACGTGGGATGGCCAGGAAAGGTACATGACACTCTTATCTTCAGGAACTCTGGTCTGTTTCAAAAGCTGCAGGAAGCGACTTTATTCCCAGACCAGAAAATAACTGTTGGGGATGTTGAAATGCCTATATGTATCCTTGGGGACCCAGCCTACCCCTTAATGCCATGACTCATGAAGTCGTACACAGGCAGCCTGGACAGTAGTCAGGAGCTGTTCAACTACAGGCTGAGCAAGTGCAGAATAGTGGTAGAATGTGCATTTGGACGTTTAAAGGTGCGCTGGTGCAGTTTACTGACTCGCTTAGACCTCAGCGAAACCAATATTCCCACTGTTATTACTGCTTGCTGTGTGCTCCACAATATCTGTGAGAGTAAGGGGGAGACGTTTATGGCGAGGTGGGAGGTTGAGGCAAATTGCCTGGCTGCTGGTTACGCGCAGCCAGACACCAGGGCGGTTAGAAGAGCACAGGAGGGCGCGGTACGCATCAGAGAAGCTTTGAAAACCAGTTTCATGACTGGCCAGGCTACGGTGTGAAAGTTCTGTTTGTTTCTCCTTGATGAAAGCCCCCGCCCCTTGGTTCACTTTACTTCCCTGTAAGCTAACCTCCCTCCCCTCCACCCTTCGATCACCGCTTGCAGAGGCAATAAAGTGATTGTTGCTTCACATTCATGCATTCTTTATTCATTCATCACACAAATAAGGGGATGACTACCAAGGTAGCCCAGGAGGGGTGGTGGAGGAGGGAAGAAAAATGCCACACAGCACTTTAAAAGTTTACAACTTTAAAATTTATTGAATGCCAGCCTTCTTTTTTTTGGGCAATCCTCTGTGGCGGAGTGGCTGGTTGGCCAGTGGCCCCCCCACCGCATTCTTGGGCATCTGGGTGTGGAGGCTATGGAACTTGGGGAGGAGGGTGGTTGGTTACACAGGGGCTGTAGTGGCAGTCTGTGCTCCAGCTGCCTTTGCTGCAGCTCAATCATACACTGGAGCATACTGGTTTGGTCCTCCAGCAGCCTCAGCATTGAATCCTGCCTCCTCTCATCACGCTGCCTCCACATTTGAGCTTAAGCCCTGTCTTCAGCCCACCACTTACTCTCTTCAGCCCGCCACCTCTCCTCCCTGTCATTTTGTGCTTTCCTGCACTCTGACATTATTTGCCTCCACGCATTCGTCTGTGCTCTGTCAGTGTGGGAGGACAGCATGAGCTCAGAGAACATTTCATCTTGAGTGCATTTTTTTTTCTTTCTAAGCTTCACTAGCCTCTGGGAAGGAGAAGATCCTGTGACCATTGAAACACATGCAGCTGGTGGAGAAAAAAAAGGGACAGCGGTATTTAAAAAGACACATTTTTATAAAACAGTGGCTACACTCTTTCAGGGTAAACCTTGCTGTTAACATTACATACATAGCACATGTGCTTTCATTACAAGGTCGTATTTTGCCTCCCCCCACCACGTGGCTACTCCCTCAACCCTCTCCCCTCCCTGTGGCTAACAGCGGGGAACATTTCTGTTTAGCCACAGGCAAACAGCCCAGCAGGAATGGGCTCCTCTGAGTGTCCCCTGAAGAAAAGCACTCTATTTCAACCAGGTGACCATGAATTATATCTCACTCTCCTGAGGATAACACAGAGAGATAAAGGACGGATGTTGTTTGAACGCCAGCAAACATACACTGCAATGCTTTGTTGTACAATGATTCCTGAGTATGTGTTACTGGCCTGGAGTGGTAAAGTGTCCTACCATGAAGGACGCAATAAGGCTGCCCTCCCCAGAAACCTTTTGCAAAGGCTTTGGGAGTACATCCAGGAGAGCCATGAATGCCAGGGCAAAGTAATCCTTTCACATGCTTGCTTTTAAACCACGTATAGTATTTTAAAAGGTACACTCACCGGAGGTCCCTTCTCCACCTGCTGGGTCCAGGAGGCAGCCTTGGGTGGGTTCGGGGGGTACTGGCTCCAGGTTCAGGGTGAGAAACAGTTCCTGGCTGTCGGGAAAACCGGTTTCTCCGCTTGCTTGCTGTGAGCTATCTACAACCTCATCATCATCATCATCTTCTTCGTCCCCAAAACCTGCTTCCGTATTGCTTCCATCTCCATTGAAGGAGTCAAACAACACGGCTGGGGTAGTGGTGGCTGAACCCCCTATAATGGCATGCAGCTCATCATAGAAGCGACATGTTTGGGGCTCTGACCCGGAGCGGCCATTAGCCTCTCTGGTTTTCTGGTAGGCTTGCCTCAGCTCCTTCAGTTTCACGCGGCACTGCTTCGGGTCCCTGTTATGGCCTCTGTCCGTCATGCCCTGGGAGATTTTGACAAAGGTTTTGGCATTTCGAAAACTGGAACGGAGTTCTGATAGCACGGATTCCTCTCCCCATACAGCGATCAGATCCCGTACCTCCCGTTCAGTCCATGCTGGAGCTCTTTTGCGATTCTGGGACTCCATCATGGTCACCTGTGCTGATGAGCTCTGCATGGTCACCTGCAGCTTGCCACGCTGGCCAAACAGGAAATGAGATTCAAAAGTTCGCGGTTCTTTTCCTGTCTACCTGGCCAGTGCATCTGAGTTGAGAGTGCTGTCCAGAGCGGTCACAATGGAGCACTCTGGGATAGCTCCCGGAGGCCAATACTGTCGAATTGTGTCCACAGTACCCCAAATTCAAGCCGGCAAGGCCAATTTAAGCGCTAATCCACTTGTCAGGGGTGGAGTAAGGAAATCGATTTTAAGAGCCCTTTAAGTCGAAATAAAGGGCTTCATCGTGTGGACGGATGCAGGTTTACATCGATTTAATGCTGCTAAATTCAACCTAAAGTCCTAGTGTAGACCAGGGCTCAGAGTACTCAGCTCATTGGTGGGGCGTGAACACCTTGCGTTGTTGAAGATGTTGACTGCAGTGGTGGAGGTCCTTGACTTCAGACCATAAAACATAGACAAACAGAGATGATCCACAGGCTCTGATAAAATTACAGGAAACTCCTTCGAAGGATAAATCTGTTGTGGTACAGCAGAGCTTGAACAGAATGAAGGGTGCATGGTACATTCAACTGCAAACTAGTCTAAAGTTCGTATTCATTTCATTGATTTTTTTTTTGACATGCATAACATAATCAATGCAGTAAAAACATTTTTACCGGTGGTGGTATTATTATTAATTATTATTATTATTGGTATGTGCAAGATATACAGAAATACAGCCCTACCTGTATTTCCTACCATGAGTATAGGGGAAACTGCTAAAATCTTGTTTATTTGTAAAACAATAAAAAACAACATTTAACTGCACCCTCTGTAAGAAGTACAATTATGTTATAGCAAAAGAATTTCCTATTTGCCTTAAAAGAAAAGATAGAAGCAATTGTCAGAAGAGTAATGTTACATCAGAAATCTAAGGTGCTGAAGTGGCTCTGAGTGACTCCATACATATTTCTTAAAAATGGCTTGGCATTTAGGCATTTCCCTGCAGAATTATACAAGTCAAAGGTGAAAACTGAGATGATTTATTTCTAGTCATCAAACACGCTGAATCGTTGCTACTACAGCTTACCTAAGGAGGGAAAAAATCTGTTTCTCAATCATTTAACACTTAGGAAAAACGTGCTTGTTTTAGCACAGTAGGAAGTTTTTCACACTAAAGGCAAATGGGAATGCTGGTCTAAATAGCAGGTCGGTACATTATAGAGAAAAGTGAATTACAGAAAAAAATTACAAGCGAGTGAAGTAGATTGGCAACAACTTCTCCTGCCAATAACAATGGAATTATGATTATTTGTTCTTTACCCAATGCCCAAAATTGTGCTAGAAGTATTACAGACAAATAGAAATACATGGTCCCTGGACTGGAAAATGTACAATCTAAAAAGGGGAAGACAAATCAGAAGGCAGGAATAAGGAAATGGGGGGGGTTCTAAGTTTGGGGGAGAAGGCACAGGCCCCTGCACTCACTCCGGTGCCATATTCCTGTGCGGTCTGGCATCTGTGGCTGGAGTGGCTGTGCCGGGCAGACACGCCAAACCCTCAAAAAAAAAAAAAAAACCATGCAGAAATTTGTCTTGTTTTTGGCTTAATTGGCTTGTGAGTTGCTTGTTGGCTAGTTTTTGGCTTGTAGCTTGTTTCTTGTTGAAGGTTGTTGCTTTTTTTTTTTTTTAAATCAGCTCCCGGCAAGCAGGGGCAAGGGGGGGCACAGGGTGGAGAGAATCAGGGGTGCACAACGGGCCCACCACAGTCCCAGACTGCATGCCAGGGGCATCTAGTCACATAGAGTGTTGGGGTTCTTAGGGATTGGCTTGTTTTGGCCTTGTTTTGAAATGGGATTAGCTTGATTTTAGCTTATTGTGAAAGTTGGGGTGCTTATTTATCATATGAAAGTTAGCAACTGTGGTGCCGGGATCTGGAGGCTTATGAGCTCTCCCAGGAACCTTCTGGTCAAGCAGAGGTGGGGCTTGGCTTGGACCAAAGGAGGAAAAGCAGCCCTTCAATTCAGTCCTGGTGCTGCTGGAAATGTCAGCTGGATATAGAAAATAGCCTTGCTCCCAGTAGTGGGATTATATTGGAAAACCTGGGAGGTGGGCGGGCACAAGCCTGTCCACTGCTAAAGGCCCCTCCCCCAGCCTAGCAGGAGGGACCACTGGACCCAGAGACCAACTGATTGCGGGGAACAACTAATGAAAAACAGGGGTCAGAGTGAAGGTCATAGGTTCAAAACGAGGATACCAGATGGGGACACCGAGCAGAGAACCCCGGACAGCGCCCACTGCTCCTCAAAGCTGTCAAGGGAGCCAGCGGACGCTGCCCAGTGGAACTCTGCCTGGATGCGTGACACTAGAGAGGAACAGAAATAGGCCCCACAGTTGCAGAGCACCCCTTTGTCCAACATCCTCCTCCTGGTGTTATAGATGGAGACTTTGGCCAGGGCCAGGAGGAGGTTGACGAGGAGGTCTTGCGACTTCGTGGGGCCACAAATGGGGTGTGCAAAAAGGAACAAGTGCGGGGAAAAGTGCAGCCTCAACAAGAGGTTCTGGAGGAGCCGGAATAGAGGCTGCATGCGCCAGGTTCTCCCTCACGTTGCAAAAGGGGCAGGCCTCAGGTATAGGGGTGAATTGTGCCAGGTACTTGCCCGTGCTCATGGCTCCATGAAGGAGCCGCCAACCGATGTCCCTGGCAGGCTGTGGGACCAAGGTGGAATAAAGGCTGGCCCACCGGGGCTCCTCACCCTCTTCAGGTGGAAGATAGTCCTGCCATTTGGTGTCGGGGCGGGACGTGAGGGTGAGGAAGTGCAGTGTGTGGAGCACGAGCGTGTACGGATGGTTTCTGGGCGCGGTTCGAAAGTGGACCGGCTGCAGAGTTTGGGGCCGGCTCAGAGTGTGGGACTAGAAAGGCCGGGAGGCTCGCGGAACAGGGGCCAAAGAAAAATGTCCGGAGGGCCAGGGGTGACAGGTGGGTGGGGAGTGCCCCCTTTCAGGGCTCGCCGCAGGAAAACTACAGAATCAGGTGGCAAGACGGCCTCCACCTCCTGGAGTACACGCCTAGGGGTCAGAAGGGTGGAAAGCCCCATGCGTCAACCGAGCATGCGGAGCACCACCCAGTCCCCTGTGTCATAGTCCAAGAGGTCTCCAACTCTGGTGGTTTCTGCCAGGACCAACCTCCGACGCACCGAGGGAGACTCCGCCACGTACACACGTAGATCAAGGTTGTGTAGCAGAGGCTCCGCGAGGAGGTCTGCCCCCTCGGTGGCCACAAAGGACCAGGTCGCCGAAAAAAGCTTCCAGGTCTGGAGGAGGTCCTGGTAGAAGACTGGCAGCTCAGAGAGGTCTCGCGGAAGACCTCTCGGATGGAGTAAAAAAGAGCTGCCAGTCATATCGGAGCCCTCGGAGGCGGCAGAGGAAGGTGTGCACCAACGTGCTCCAAGCCAGACTACCTGCACCATAAAGGAGCCTCTGCAGGGCCTGGAGGTGGAAGACATGGACTTGGCTGCACAGGCAAACCAGGCCCTGTCCTCCCTCCACCAGGGGAAGACTAAGGACCCCTGCAGAGACCCAGTGCAGCCCCGGCTAGAAGAACTACAGAGCCATCCTCTGGAGCCTGGACAGGATCCTCGGGGCTGGGCTCAGGGTGTTGAGCTGGTGCCAGAGCATGGACAGGACTAACTAGTTCAGCACCAGTGCCATCCCTCGCAGGGAGAGACACCAGAACAGTTCTGCCCATCTTCGCAGCTGCTCACCCACCCTGGCCTCCAAATCCTGCCAGTTCTCCAGTGGAGAAGGATGCGTGGTGGATAGATAAATGCCAAGATAGAGCAGGGGACCAGCTTTCTACCGGATGGCTTGAAGCACGGGCGGGAGGGAGCTCGCCTGCCACCCATCCCCGATCACCAGGCCAGAGCTCCTGACCCAGTTGACCTGGGGGGAGGAGGCCACCAAGTAAACGGCCTGGCAGGCCTCCACCTGCACCAGGTCATCCGGGTCCTGGACCACGAGGAGCACATCATCGGCATATGCTGACAGGACCAGCCGCAGCTCCGGCTCCCAAAGCACCAACCCCGTCAACCTCTGGCAGAGGAGACAGAGGAAAGGCTCGATCACCAGAGCATACAGCTGGCCCGAGAGTGGGCTCCCCTTCCGTATTCCCCGCCCGAAGCTGACCGGCTCGGTGAGGGTCCAGCCTCGTTGAGCCTGACCAGACACTCCGCATCGGCGTACAGCACTTAGAGAAAGCCCTTGAACTGGGGCCCGAAGCCGAACGCCCACAGGGTGCCCAGGAGATACCCATGGTCCACCCTGTCAAACGCCTTCTCCTGGTCCAGGAATAGGAGGGCGAATGACAGACCATCCCTACGCCCCAGCTCCAAGAGGTCCCGGACCAAATACAAGTTATCAAATATGGTCTGGCCTGGGATGGTGTAGGTCTGGTCAGAATGGACCACATCCACCAGCAAGGACCCCAGCTGCAGCGAGATGGCCTTCACTATGACCTTGTAGTCTGTGCTGAGGAGCAAGACGGGACACCAAATCTGTAGGTCGTGGCGGTCCCGCTTCTTCGGCAATAAGGTGAGCACAACTCATCTGCACTAGAGAGGGAGGACCCCGCTTTGCAAGGACTCGGCCCAGACGATGACAAGGTCCAGGCTAAGGATGTCCCAAAACACGCGGTAGAACTCCATGGTCAGCACATCAATGCCCGGAGATTTATTGGTGTGCATGTGGCAGATGGCTTCCGAGAGCTCGGCCAGAGAGAGAGAAGCAGCTCCAGCTGGTCTCGGTCACCCGCGCTGACCGTCAGGAGTTCGGTCCAGAGCACGCTGCTGGCTTCGGCGTTGGTCAGATCTGGGGAAAAAAAGGCTAGCGTAGAAGGCCCTGGCCCTTCCACACATCTCCTCCAGATCCGTGAGGGGGGGTACCGTCCTCCACCAGGTGGCAGGTGACATGCTTTTTGGCCCCCCTCCTTTTCTCCAGGGCATAGAAGAAACGGGAGCCATGATTCATCTCCTGAAGGAGACGGATGCAGAATTGAACAAAAGCGCCCCAGGCTTGATGGTCCTCCAGGGCCCGGAGCTCCTCCCACTTCTCCCGGTACGCTGCACAGAGGGGTGGATCCTCGGGGCCAGAGGCCAGACTCCTCTCTAGCTCTAAGACCTCCTGCTCCAACTGCCCTATTACCGCATCCCTCCGCTGGGTGGTGCCCTGGATGTAGTCGCGGCAGAGGAGCCATGCGCGCATCTTTTCCACATCCCACCACCGCCTCGCCGAGGGAAAGACATGCTACTGCCCCCGCCAGGCCAGCCAGAACTCCCAGAAGGACACCATGAAGCCCACGTCCTCCAGCAAGCTGTTGTTAAAATGCCAATAGGCCAGCCTCAGCCTCTTCGAACTGAGAGAGGCCATCACGGTCACCAAGTGGCGATCTGAAAATGGGGCCGGCTGGATGCCGGAGGCATGGGCTCGTAACAGATGGAAATGCAAAAAATAAATCCAGTCCAACCAGGAGTGGCATGACTGATCCTCCTCCATCCAGACATAGGTAAAGGTGACGACATCGTCCAGGTGGTGGTCGCACCAGACGTCCACAGGGAGTGACGGTCCATGATCTCCCTGAGGACGCCCGCGGCTGCCTGGGATGTCTCGACTCCTGAGTGGTCCAGGTCCTTGAGGCTGGTGTTGAAGTCCCTTACCACATGGCCCAGAGCACACGATGGAAATCCCCCCAGAGCTGGAGGGCGAGCTGCACCTTGCCCTTTGAGCCACAGGTGTCCAGTAGAAAACGGTGCAGCTCTTCCCTCAGCGCAGAGGGGACATGGCAGCTAACCTGCTGCTGTCCTCCAGTGAGGCCCCTGAAAGATCCTCGCGGACTGCAGAGATGGGCAAGCAAGGGGCAGAGTCCCGGCATGCTTGCGCCGGGCAGCCCATCCCCATCGCCAGCATGGAAGAGGGCAGCAGAGGGAATAGTTCAGCCCCCACAGCATTGGAAAGAGGGGACACGATAACTGCCCCCTAAGGGTTGTCCGTGAGTAACGGGAATGAGACAACCTCGGAGGCGGCAATAGCATGGGAGGTGGAAGGGAAGGGGGCGAGCGACTCATTGGGAATGGAAATGGGATCAGGGGTGGGAATAGGGTTAGAAACTAGGGCAGAAGAAGGGGTGGGAGCAGGGACAAGGTCTAACATTGGGACTGGGACAGGAGAGGGGTCAGAAACAGGGATGGGGCAGGAGAGGGGACAGTGGTAGGTTCACGGTCCCCGACAGCCAGGCTGCCAGGGTGCAGCTCCTCTCAACCGCGATTGGGGGCTAAGGGGATGGGGCTTAGAGGGGGGCCTTCACCGACACTGGCCATGGGAGCTGTGATAAGCATGTCACCCGCAGCCACGGCGTCAGGCACAACAGAAACTACAGTGTGGCCCCCCCTCTGCAGGGGAGGCTAACCACTCTATCCGGGTGGTGGAGGGCGTGCCCATAGGCTTGGGACCCGACCGCTCGGCATTGGCCATCACCTCTAAGGGCTCGGTGGCCTCGGGTGAGGTGCCATCGGCAGCCGGGCAGATAGGGAGGGCCATGGGTGCCCCGAGGACCAGAGCGGGGGCTATGGCTGGGAATGAGGGACAGGAAGAAGGAGGAGGGGATGTCGGGACTGAGCCGCTGCCCAGATTGAGGCCCGCTGACGGGGGGTAGTCCTCCCCCTGGGTGACCGGGGTCAGACCCAGGGCCTCAATTTCCTCAAATATGGACATACATTCAGTCCCCACATCCCCAGAGTTCTCCCCGCCAGTAATCGGGGCAGTAACTGGGGCAGTGGGGGGCACAGGTGGCAAAGGGGCTGGGGGAACTCCCACAGAGGCCTCCTCAGGGGGGGATTCAACAAGGGGGGGGTGGCATCTCCATCCGCTCCCATGGCTCCTGTGGCTAGCGCCTCCTGCCGGGCTCCTTCCGGGGGTGCAGCGGAAGACATTGCGACGTCAGCGCCCCGCAGCATCTTTCGGGGGGCCTCCTCTCCCTCCTCATCAGAGGGGAGGGATTGAGCCCTCGATTTGCGGGCACCACGCTTCCCCCGGACGAGCACCCAGCCCTCCGAGGTGGAGGGCCGGTCGGCAAGGGCAGGACCAGGGGGCAAGGGTTCTGGAGCGGCAAGGGTGGGACAACAGAAGGAAGGGAAACCTCCCCCTGGGGTGGACCCTCTCCCTCAGCCGGCAAAGGTCTTGCCGCCCTCTCCTCAGCGGGAGGAGGGGCAGCAGCAGTGGCAGCCAGGGTCACTGGCAGTGATAGGGCTGGTGCCCTCCCAGGTCTCGGGGTCCCAGATGTCCCTCCAGGCTGGGCCAGTCCCTCTGGACATGCCCTGTCGCCCAGCAGAGGAAGCACCAGGCCTCCCCGTCCAATAATGGACCCGGTAATGGGCCCCCCGACAGGGCACCAAGAAGGACCCCTTGAGTGCCACCCTGCCATGCGTCGCCAGTGGCACTTGGATCTGCACCTGCTGGCAGAAGGACAGAACATGGCAGAAGGCAGGGTCCTTGCAGCCCAGCGAGCAAGGGCTGATGACGGAAATGGGCTTCCCCAGGGTGGAGAGGGCAGGAAACAGGGCAATGTTGGGCAGGAAAGGCGGGACGGAGGTCAATACCACCCATACGCCCAAGTCCTCCACGGGTTCTAGGGGGACGAATACACCCTCCGCCACCAGACACTTCTCTACTGCCTCCTGAGTGGCGGCCTCCGACGCTAGGAAGAACACAACTTTACCATACATCTTGGAGGCTGCCACAATGGCCTTGGGCTCCACCACCCTTACCAATGCCCACATGTACATTTCAATGTGGGGCGAGGCGGTCACCAGGAGGCAGAGGACGCCATGCCTCCTGGTCAGCAAGGGGAAGGGGCCCCGGCCCCCAGGAATGGTACCGGAGGTGGCAGTTGAGGCAGATGGCGTGGCGGCGGCCACCTGAGTATATGCTCTGGGGGCTAGGGATGGAGCGCCCCCAGAGCTGGTGGAGAAAATGGCTGGGGACGAAAGGGCCGTGGCAGATATCAGGGCTGCAGTAGGGAAGGCAGCCCTGCCAACAGGAAGTTTTGTTTTCCAGATGGGATCTTTGCCCTTTTTATTCCCCTGGCCATGTTTGCTGGCGGAAGGGGTGGCCATGGCAGCGGCGGAGTCTGAGCTAGTGGTGGCCGAGAGGGCAGCCACTGGGATGGGCAGGGGCAGGGGCAGTGGCAAGGGGGGAGCCACGGGGTCAGCAGGGGCAGGAACAGGGGTAGGAGTAGAGACAGGGACAGGGTTCTCCTCCATGATGGTGAGAGGCAGGAGGAGGCCCTAATAAGGAAGTGGGTGAGTGATGGGCAGCCGCTCCTCCCCACTAAGCAATGCGCAGGGGAGGGTCCAGTGGGAGGGGCAGGGGAGTGTGGAGCAAGGGGCTAACCACTCCTCCCTGTTAAGCTAGAGGCAGCGAAGGAGGGCGCCCCTGGGGTAGGGGGTCGAGGAAAGCGACTACTCCTCCCCTTTAGGCTGCAGGCAGGGGAGGAGGGAGCCAGCAGGGGCAGAAAAGGGACACAGTTATGGGGCAAGGACACCGGCTCCTCCGGCTGCACAC
Organism: Lepidochelys olivacea; assembly: GCF_965140295.1. Taxonomy (NCBI): domain Eukaryota; kingdom Metazoa; phylum Chordata; order Testudines; family Cheloniidae; genus Lepidochelys; species Lepidochelys olivacea. The sequence goes on along the minus strand of NC_140418.1, from coordinate 60,600,216 downwards.
GGAGGGACTACAATTTCATCACGAGGGCTGTGAATGGTGGGTAGGCAGGGAACTGAAAAGGACACAAGCGCTTATGAGGGGAGTATGGGGCACACGTAAGAAGAGCTGAACAGGGGGCGGAGGGGGGCAAGGGAGGGCAGGGGGAAAAGGGAAAAGCTAGGCAAGTCACAAATGGGAGCTACAAATAAAAGGGGGGGCAGGCAACCAAACTAAAACCCAAAATTTGGTGCAGGGCACGTAGCAAATGCAGAAGGGCCAGGGTGGGAGAGGCAAAACTATCAGAAGGGGTACTCCTAGGGGAACAAAGCAAGTAGCGGGCGGGGTGGGCTGGGTGGGGGGGAACTAGCACAGGGAGACTGGGGGCACAACAGGGAGGGGACCCCACCAGTCAAACGCAGCTGGGATGAGGGAAAGTCCCAGGTAAGGAGACACGTGCGCCCACGTGCGCTTGTGCAGCTCAATCTATTGCCGCTCACTCCTGCAAACAGTCCCAGGGGGAAAAAGGGGGGAACAACCAGCCACGGCAAGGGGCGAAGAGCAGGTCCCATTGGTATATGGGGTGGTGGAGGGGGTGACCATGGTGGTGGGGGTGGTGGTAGGGGGGGAGTAGATGGGCAAGGGGGAGCGCTCCACGCCTCTCTCCCTTGCTCCCCACAGCAGCAATAAAGTCACCCTCTCCCAGGAGCAGAGATGGCAAAAGTCACTCAGTTTGTAAATAAACCCCTTCCACAATGTCCCTCTGCGGGAGTCCTCTTCTTCTTCCTCCTCCTCCTCCTCGACGGCAGCAGCAGTTAGCAGTAATCAGCTGGCCAGGCAAGAGGGACCCATAGATGGTGGCGGTGGTGGGGTCCTGGCTTCTCCCGTTGGAGGTGGGGGGGCACGCCAGCAAGGCCCCCCCTCACGCAGCAGCAGTGGCAGCAGCAGCCTAAGAAAGAAGAGAGCTCCAGCTAGCAGGGCAGCCCAAGCAGACTGACCTCTCCCTACTGGAGTGGGGTCATATTGGAAAACCTGGGAGGTGGGCGGGCGCAAGCCCACCCACTTCTAAAGGCCTCTCCCCCAGCCTAGCGGGAGGGACCACTGGACCCAGGGACCAGTGGTCACCTGCTCCTGCCCTGAAGGTCTTGAAACCAGCCCTGAGAGAGGGCTGGGGCTGCGAGAGGGGTGCTGGTGAGGAAAGCAGCAAGCATCGGCTGATTGGGGAAGGCAGCCACAGCTGGGGCCATGCCCCAATCAGGTTGCAGCCGGTCCTATAAAAGGCCAGTGAGCCAGGAGCTTAGGACTCTCTCTGTAGCTTTTGAGAGGGAAGGACCTGGTTGCTGAGCAGAGACCTGAAGTAGGGCAGTGCTGGGGGAAAGGCAAGAGGGGCTGGGGAGCTCCAGCCTGGCAACCCCGCAGGCTGCAGGGCCTTGTGCAGGGCCTAAACCAGGTGCTGGGGCTGCAAAGGGGCAGCTCGGGGCTAGGCAGAGACAGCAGATCCTACCCACCCTTGCCAATGATGAGTGGCTATTACAGGCTGCAGTTGGCCCCAGTGAGAGGGGCTAAATGATGACTGGCAGTAGGCACTGAGGCAAGGTGGGATTAGGGGGCTGGGGGTTCCCCGGGGAGGGGAGACCCAAGGGAACTGAGGGAATATTGCTGGGGCAGAACTCACAGACAAAGGGGCACCGGGGTCTGGAAGGGACCCTGGGGCCAGCGATGGCACCAGGCTGCAGAGGGCGCTCTGGAGCTGGAAAACGAGCTAATTCTGAGACATCCAGCATTGCTATACTCCCCCAGTATAAAAATATCAATCCAACACCCAGAGCCCCCTAAACTCAGGTAACACCCCTATTCCTCTTGGTATAGTACAGCAAACCAACAATCAGCATGTGTTCTGCTCAGGAATTCCCCCATGCACTAAACACAGCCCATACATGGGGACAGCCTAGCTCCCATTAGTATTCACACTTCAGACCATGCTTTATCCCAGGATTCCCAAACACACTAATCAGAGAAACTGTACTCAAGCCCTCCCCAGCCAGTCAGACCATCCTGTATTTAGGAAATATTCTTGCTCCCCTCCATAAACCACCAATCCGAATGTGCTATATCTGGCACTAATATAGTAGTAATAATAATATAGTATTATTTAAATAATTATTTTGCTACAGTAAGCTACTATGTTATAGGAAAGTTCCCACAGGAAGACATGCATATATCTGTCTATCTACACAGGAACACAGAAAGGAAGTCACTTTAACATGACAGTTCTCACATTTTCCTTGCATCCCATAACATAATTTGTATCTATCTCTTCTTGACCCGATTAAATGAGTTCCAACTGGTTGTACGAGTTAAAGCCAACAAACTCCATCAAAGATATAAACTTTGGGAAGCAATGGGACTTCAGTTGGGAATTGTGAAAATGTGGCATGTCTTCATTTCTAAAAGAACTTTATAAAGCAAAAAACTGGGATAATGGAATAACCCCAGCTGATTGAACATTGCCCGCATGAGAAAAGTTTCTTTTACTAAAGTTAACCTTGAAGAAGCAGAATGGAAGGTCTCTAGAGTCTCATCTAAGAAGCTTCAAGGAAAGAAAATGGGAACAAAATTGAAGGTAAGACAATGTCCAGAAAGATAGCTGTAAGCCACAATTGTGAAAGATCCAATGTACCCAAATAAAACCCCAAGAATAAAATATCAGACTGCTAGAGAAAAATTTTGTGAGGAGACATCTGAAAATGTATGAAATGAATGAATGAAAACAACAGAATTTTACTGAACCTTAAAAACAGTTTACCTTGCATTGATTTCAAAGGATGGGTCAGTTATTTTGTTTGAACTAAACCACTCATCTGTAATTGAAGGTCCAAAAAATGAATTCAAAATCTGGTGCATATCCAGACTTTATTCATAAAGCAGAGCATAAGATCATAATATGCCACCAGAAGCAATACAAAGCACTGGGTCGTTAGTTCAATAATTATTAGACCTAAGCCTGGAGAGACATTGAAATTACTTCAGTGATGCTATTATTATTTATTGAGCATCACACGTGTCCTGAGTGTTTTACAGTAAGGATAACAGATACTGCTGTTAAAGAGGGGTTCAGAAACGAGTAATGAATTTGGCCTAATATATTTAGCAAACAAGCTGTAGATTTCATCATAAATATTTAGAGCACAGTGTGCCCAGTGTCTGCTTAGGAAGAAGAAAGGCAATGTTAAGGGGCATCAGAATTTCAAATGGCCTTCCAAGCATATCAGTAATTGAGATAGATCGGACTGTTCCAACTTTTTCTTTCAGTGGACCAATTCATAACAGAGGGATCCTCACACACAGGCCTCATCCACTCTCAACATACTAATAATACCACTATTTGGTCCTCCAAATATATCTATGTTCAGACTACTAAGGAGGATTTTTTTGACCATTGGCTGTCTACGGACCACAGTTTAAGAGCAGCTGGAGTAGATGAATGGCTGGTGTTTATGTTGTCGCTCAGATGAGAAAACATTCCTTGAAGGGTGTCAGGGTTCCCTCCCCACTCTGAACTCTAGGGTACAGATGTGGGGACCTGCATGCAAGACCCCCTACACTTATTTCTACCAGCTTAGGTTAAAAACTCCCCCAGGCACAAATTCTCCCTTGTACCTTGGATTAGGTAACGCTGCCACCACCAAGTGATTTAGACAAACTCAGGGAAAGGACCACTTGGAGTTCCTACTCCCCCCGAATATCCCCTCAAGCCCCCACACCCTCTTTCCTGGGGAGGCTTGAGAATAAACAAGATGAGCACAGACCAACCTTGGGTTTTTTTAGAACACACAAAAAAACCCCCCAATCAGATTCTAAAAGAAACAGAACTTTGTTAGAAAGAAAAAAGGTAAAAGAAGCACCTCTGTAAAATTAGAATGGAAGATAATCTGACAGGGCAATCAGATTCAAAAACACAGAGGATTTCCCTCTGGGCCAAACTTAAAAGTTACAAAAAGAAAACCAGGAATACACCTTCCTCTCAGCACAGAGAAAATCACAAGCCAAAACAAAAATAAGCTAACACATTCCCTTGCTAGTACTTACTAAGTCTAATGGAGTTGGATTACTTGCTTCCTTGATCTGTGTCCGGCAAGCACACAGAACAGACAGACAAACCCCCCCCCCTCCAGTTCTCAAAGTATCTTGACCCCCTTATTGGTCCTTTGGGTCAGGTGCAAGCCAGGTTACCTGAGCTTCTTAACCCTTTACAGGTAAAAAGATTTTGCGCCTCTGGCCAGGAGGGATTTTATAGTACTGTATACAGGAAGGTTGTTACCCTTCCCTTTATATTTGTGACAAAGGGTCTGAAAGATAGTTTTAAAATACCTTGTGGGAGTTTAAGACTAGTCACTGATGCTCACAATTAAAAAACCAATAGTGCCACATCCATAAAAAGACTACAAGGGAAAAAGAGTTAAGACCAGAGTATGTACTCTTTACAAAGCTCCCATTAATACGGATGCAGCATTTATTAATGAGTATGGTTCTAGGAAGAGTCCTTGAGAAATGTAGGTAAATTCTTTAGCTTTCACATATGTCGTCGGGTCTGTAAATGACTTTATTGATCTGGAACGTTGCTTATTTTTCTATATACTATTAGAAAAAGCAATAGATGTAGATCATGTGAGCAAGAATAATGTAGAAACCATTCTTCATTCATTTTAGCCCATGAAAGCTTATGCCCAAATCAATTTGTTAGTCTCTAAGGTGCCACAGGTACTCCTCATTCTTCATTTATTCACTTTTAATTATGAAGAAACATTCTTTGTTAATAATTGTATCTTTGAATTACATTGTTGTTTGTTTGTTTGTTCTACAGCTCTGCTCATATGCAGTGGTGCAGAAAGTAGAAGCTGTAATAATAAGTCAGTTGGATGATTTTCTATTAATTGGTCCAAGAAGCAGGATATGACTAGGATTTTTGGGGGTCAAAGAATAGCTAATGAGTTTGGAGTGCTGTTGTCTGAGAGAGGCTGGGGGGAAGACAGAAGTCCTACTAGCAGATTCAATATTCTTCACTACTAACTTGGATTCTATAAGTGTGAAGATTTATTTTCCAGGGTCAACGTTACATATTCTTAAGGAGCTGCAACACGCAGGGGGTGGAGAGGGATCTGTACTGAGTCAAGGGAAGTACTTGGGGAGTAATTTCAATTCTGTTTTCAAGATAACCACAGCAGGTTAGCTATTCAGCACTTACATACTACAGTGATAAGTGCCTTAGAAATACCTAAGATAGATACAGACTAACAGATTTACATGTTAGTAAAATAGAACATTCACAGCACCTACAAGGATGCCTTATGTAGTGAGCAAATCATGTAAATTTGGAATTTTCTTCTAAAGTAGGGACTGTGTCAGAGCAAGGGGATAAGGAATAGACAGCAGAGATTGGAAGTCAACAGTGGTAATGAAGGCAAAAGAAGTGGGTTCTTAGGATGGTTTTGAAATGGAAGAATGAGAATACTTGGCACAGGGGAAAAGGGATGTTATTTTGGCAAATGGAAAAAATGGATTGAAAAGTGGAGGAGACGAAAACTTCTGATCCAGCAAAGCACATGAGTGTGTGTGTAATTTTAAACACGTGTAATATGCACTGAAGTCAATGGGGCTACTTGTATGCTTAAAGTTGTGCATGTACGTAAGTGCTTTGCTGGGGACAAAGGGAGCAACAAAGAAAGAAAGGGTAGGGGACACAGGGGGCAAGAAAGAACTTCAGAGGTTATACAGCAGCCAGGGAAGAGATGAATGTAAACTTAAAAGTGAAGCTGGTGAATTTGAAGTTCACACAGAAAAAGGCAATGAAAGGGAATTGAGGAGGTGAAGTCCTCCTGGCTTCCACTCCAACGTCTTATCTAATAGGCCACACAGCTTTAAAAATCTGGCCCAAAGTCTATCCATCTTTCATTGCTCATTTTTGAAGGGTTTAGGAGCCTAATTCTCACAGAAATAAAAATCTAATCATTTGTCTCTTTAGCTTTTCAAATCCAATCCCCACAATGGTCATACAGAAAATGATTTTCAGTATTTCTGAAACCAAACTGTGAAAAGTGTATAATAAGTAAAAGATTGGACTTTACAATATAAATAATAGATCAGCTCAGAAAATGTTAAGTATTTTCTGCTAAATATTTCAAAATATTTTTTTTCATTTTTTCAAAATTGTTTGCAGAAATTTTCAGGGGGTTTCTAGTGGAAAACAAAATAAACCATTTTTTAAAAAAGGTTTTCAGTGAAAACCCAGAAAATTTAGGGAAAAAACCCCAAATGTTAAGGAAAAATGTACATTCCCCCAAAAAGTCGCCCCCCCCATAGTAGGAGATAGCAACAGACTTGGCAGCTGATGCTTTGGGTGTTGTTCAAGCTAACTCAAAACACTTAGGGTGAAATTCATCCAATCTGGCACCTCCATCCAAGCCCCTTACGCTCTTATTAGGAGATTCAACCTAAGGGGATAGAAGGCAGTGTTTCTACCCTTTCAGAGTGAAATCAGGGGTTCTAAGTATCAGAGGGGTAGACACGTTAGTCTGTATACACAAAAACAACGAGGGGTCCGCTGGCACCCTAAAGACTAACAGACTTATTTGGGCTTAAGCTTTCTTGGAATCATAGACTATCAAGGTTGGAAGGGACCTCAGGAGGTCATCTAGTCCAACCCCCTGCTCAAAGTATGACCAATCCCCAACTAAATCATCCCAGAAAGGGCTTTGTCAAGCCTGACCTTGAAAATCTCCAAGGAAGGAGATTCCACCACCTATCTAGGTAACCCATTCCAGTGCTTCACCACCCTCCTAGTGAAACCATTTTTTCTAATATCCAACCTAAACCTCCCCCACTGCAGCTTGAGACCATTACTCCTTGTTCTGTCATCTGCTACCACTGAGAACAGTCTAGCTCCATCCTCTTTGGAACCCCCTTTCAGGTAATTGAAAGCAGCTATCGAATCCCCCCTCATTCTTCTCTTCCGCAGACTAAACAATCCCAGTTCCCTCAGCCTCTCCTCATAAATCATGTGCTCCAGTCCCCTAATCATTTTTGTTGCCCTCCGCTAGACTCTTTTCTATTTTTCCATATCCTTCTTGCAGCATGGGACCCCAAACTGGACACAGTACTCCAGATGATGCCTCACCAAAGTTGAATAGAGGGGAATGATCACGTCACTCAATCTACTGGCAATGCCCCTACTTATACATCCCAAAATGTCTTTAGTCTTCTTGGCCACAAGGGCACGCTTTAGAGACTAACCAATTTATTTGAGCATAAGCTTTCGTGAGCTACAGCTCACTTCATCGGATGCATACTGTGGAAACTGCAGAAGACATTATATACACAGAGACCATGAAAAAATACCTCCTCCCACCCCACTCTCCTGCTGGTAATAGCTTATCTAAAGTGATCACTCTCCTTACAATGTGTATGATAATCAAGTTGGGCCATTTCCAGCACAAATCCAGGTTTTCTCACCCTCCGCCCCCCCACACACAAGGAGAGTGAGTTTGTGGTGTGTGTGGGGGGGGGGGGGGGCGGAGAGTGAGAAAACCTGGATTTGTGCTGGAAATGGCCCAACTTGATTATCATACACATTGTAAGGAGAGTGATCACTTTAGATAAGCTATTACCAGCAGGAGAGTGGGGTGGGAGGAGGTATTGTTTCATGGTCTCTGTGTATATAATGTCTTCTGCAGTTTCCACAGTATGCATCCGATGAAGTGAGTTGTAGCTCACGAAAGCTTATGCTCAAATAAATTGGTTAGTCTCTAAGGTGCCACAAGTACTCCTTTTTTTTTGTGAATACAGACTAACACGGCTGTTACTCTGAAACCTGTCAAAAAGGGCACGCTGTTGATTCATGTCCAGCTTCTCATCCACTATAACCCCTAGGTCCTTTTCTGTAGAACTGCTGCCTAGGCATTCGGTCCCTAGTCTGTAGCAGTGCATGGGATCCTTCCGTCCTATGTGCAGGACTCTGCACTTGTCCTTGTTGAACCTCATCAGATTTCTTTTGGCCTAATCCTCTAATTTGTCTAGGTCCCTCTCTATCCTATTGTGACAGATTTTTGTTACCAATTTGCCTGAGGCATGAGGTGATTAGGCTGAGGCCATAGGATTGTTAAGGGAGGAGATGACGTGTAACACCAAGTGTTTAAATTTTAAAGCTTTATTGATAAAATAATAAAATAACAGCGGAGAGTGATGGGTACTTCCCACATCACTCAGAGGAAGGAAGAAAGCGTTAGTGCCCCAAGGCCTAACTCACTTTCATACTCACACACTTACTACCCGAGGCTGGCCAGGCCCAGGTGTAACGTAAGAAGAAGAGGGGGAAGGGTGGATGGGAGTTCTGTCCTGTGCACACAGGTCGTCCAGGGTCCGCTGTGATCTCCGAATTACTCCAGCTCTCAGGAGGGTTTTAAGTCCTGCGTTTCTTTGGGTGTGTTTCATTTCACAACCTTTGTTCCTGGTGGGCTTTGTTCCAGTCCAAACCGGCTTTCTGTGGTCATCTCCGCTTTCCCAAAACACAATGGATCCAGGGACGCGAAGCTCTGCTCCCCCTCCCATCATCTAGCTGATGTTTTCCATCTCTGCAGACCTGGCTCAGTGTGCTTTTTCTTTTTCCGTGGCTGGCTGTGGCTGGGTGAGATAATATTTTTTCTAGCGCCGTGACCTTGGACTGAGGCCAGCGTCTTATTGTCGGACTGAGCTTGCTAGCTGCAGTGTTGAGTTAACCCATTCTCTGTTCTCTTTCTCCTTCCCCCTTTGGCCTCTTGCAGCCTGCAAAAGAATCTTCCACTCCCCACTCACACCATTGACCCTTCCCAAATTGCCCTGCGATGCTTGTAACAGCCTTAGCAATATACAATGCTGATCTGCCTCCCCGAGGGAATGCCCGGGGGGGGGGGTGTCTTGGGATGTGATCATCCCCCCCTTGACCCCAAATCAACATTTTGTTGAAAGGGGTCACCACTTAGGTTTCCATCCTCCCTCTGATACGGTGGCTAGGGTTACTGTTGGTTTTCTACATAAACAGCAATACAGCATACACAAAATTGTTAGGACTGCAACAATTGCATACACTAGCCAATACTGGCTTCTGGCTTTATAAGTAACATAGCATAACACGTCCCTCTGTTGGCATAGATGCCCCATCCAGATGGCTGTGGCAAATGCAGCTTTTTTTAGATTAAATGTGTGCTGCAACACGGTAAAGGATGAGGCATTAGTTTGGAATACGGTTAGTTGGTTTTGGGTGTGCGTTAAAGGCAGGAAAACATTGGGTGTACGTCATGAAAAATTAAACACAACAAAGATATTGATTATACTTTGCATAACCATGGGCCAATGTACCGAAAAATTTTGTGCCTGAGAGTGTAACCACAAATTAAGGGGCACCCTGGGTAGGTGGTTCTTTAAACACTCACAGAGGTATTGGAAAACACATGGGCCTTAGTGGGGGCATATTTTGATGCCTCCCCTTCCCAGCAGATGTGTTGACCCACCTTATAAAAGTGGCCTGGCATTTCCTTTTTTTACACATTATTTGAGGGGGCTCCACAGGCCACATCTGCCAAGTGTTGCCCTCTGCAATCCATGTGTGCTGATAGTTAGAAGATGTAGTCAGCACATACCACTTAGCCATGTCATTTGGGGGAGCCACCTCCCACACGTTGCGATGGACCACCGAATCCCAGATAATATGTGATGCCACATTTTTAGGATGCTAAGCTACAATTGCCACCCCCCAGCCGATGAATAATTGACTTTTTTTTTTTAAACCATGGTCAATTTTGAACAGTGGTAAAATTAACGAAGGAGACATTGGGGAACCCGAGGATTCCCAGAGAGAAATACCACCATACATACATTGTTTTGCCCTGAAAAATTTTGCAGGCTTAAAGCAACAAGAGTGGTCCTACCACTCCTGTTTGGGGTGTTTTGGGGCTCTCACTGTTACTGCCTTGTCCTGTTAACAAAGGAAAAGGAGGGAAAAGCAACAATGTAAATGCACCTATTGGGGAAACTGAGGCACATACAAAAACTTTTTAAATTATTAGTTGTTTTGTTACAGCCCTTTCTGGCTTTTGTTATGGATGTTGTTTGCCTGGTTTAGGAGGTTACAGCAACAATATTACATTCTGAGATCAGTAATTGCTATTGCTTGCCAAAGGGCTTTTTATTTTACTTCCACTTCAGGCCACCACAGGAGAAACGGTTTGTCCCCATGGGACCAGGGGAGGTTTGGGGCCACCCATGAGGTATTTTGCTGTGGCCCTGCTGTATCTGTTTGGACTACGCACTGTCTTCAAGGCGCCTCCCCTCCCGCCACACTATGGCTTGGGCCCCTTCAGCCACTTGAGCTCAGGAAAGCCTTTGGAGGTATTTTTTCTCCTCCTAATTATGATTACTTAGATAATTTTATGGACAGCTGGAGACTCGGATGGTCCAGGCAGGTGGCTGGTTCACTACCAAGGTCCACGACGCTATGACCAGAAACCTAGGGAGAAGCATATGTTTTGAGCCACTTGGCATGTGTCCATTTTAGTTTGCCTGGTAGCTGAAGCTGGTACACTAGCGGCGAGATGTGGTATACGATAGAGTACGGACCCAGCCACTTGGCGTTTAGAGTGTGGGCCGCCTTCCCCAGCTTTTGCAAAATTACCTTGTTTTAAATTTATTTTTGGATGTTTTTAATGACTATTTTTTTACGCTTGGCCTTTTTTAAAATTTGAAGTGGTTTTTACGGCTTTGCAGGTTTTACATAGCTCCTCCCTCAACTGGGCAAAGCTGAGACTTTTTTGGTTGTGGCAAATAGTAAATGTGATTATTGGTAAACACAGTACTTACATTGTATTTACATTTGTCGACTAGCGGGTTGCTAACACTTTTATTCTTCCAAAACACTTCTTCCCAAGAATTAACATGTACACATTGCCTATTATACTTTGGTTTTATTACTTAATTCATCCCACATACAGGGTTTTAGTAAAATGTTTTTACTACAGGGCTCTGGAGCAACAGGCAAGGACAAACACACCCATTTTTGAGGAGTCCACTTGGGACAACCTTTGGTGTAAATAGCTTCCCTCTCTCCCCAGCCCACTGGCTCGAGGTCTGGGGTAGCCAGAAAGATTCCATGTGCCATATGAGGAGTAGGCTTACTTTTTATATCTTTGCTTTTAGAGCTTGTTGGTGTGTGTTTTTAACAACAATTTCCCCAATTAAAAGGTGTGGCCTTACTATGCCAGAAACATACTGCATTTATTTGTATGGATAAGTATTAAACTGATTTTTTGCGTTGCTTTAGCAAGTGTATCAAAACCTTAGTGTTTCCTGATATTACCCAAAACATTTTGTGTTCCAAGGTGAACAAAGCAAGTATTTGCATTTGAGTACATTCCATAGCTATAGCAGTATGTTTTTTTTAATTTTTATTTGTTTTTGTATTAGGCTGTTTTGTAGCTGGGACAGAGAACTTAATTTATTTTTAATTACCTTTAGGTTTACAGTATTTATAATCCCCGTTTTAAAACCATGTTTTTTAATATGGTGTTTGTTACCTGAGGAAGAGTTTTTTTGCAGCATTTGGTACCCAACAGTGCTAGCAACAAGACAAACAACACAAGACAAAACATAGAACACAAAACACAATTTTTATTGTGACAATAGATTTATGGTATTTTGGGTTGTTTTTTTAGCTAGTATTAGCTTTTTTGACTTTTTGAAAGACAAAAAAATATTTTTACTCCTTTGGGGGTGGCAGATTATTGCTTACTATATATAGTAAATTATATATATATATATATATATATTTACAAATACCCTTCCTGATTGCAGGCAAAACAGAGGAATCACCCCCATATTTTCCTGTTTTTGTTTCAAAGGCAGGTTAGGTTTTAATGGCTTCTACCTTTATTAGTTAGGTAATTTTCATTAACACAGATGCTTTTTGGCTTGCTTTTGGATTCAAGGCCATTAGCAGCTTAGACACTCTGTCTTAAAAGGGACACAATCAACTTTCACCAGAGTTTTGATTACTGTTTACTTTTTACTTTTAAAACATACAAAAATTTGAAAAAGAAAACATAACCTTTGGAGCCCTAATAGGACTGTAATTAAGTAGCATGGTATGTTTGCATTTTTTTTTACTCCTTCTACAATATACACTGCTTTGTTTTTACATAGCTGTATATAAATTACATTTCCTTTATACATTCCTTTATACATACCACCTTTATACATTAAGTTTTAATAGAACCCCCTTATATTTTTAAAGCAAATTTGACTAAATTGTTTGTAGTCAAATGATAGGGTTTTCTTGCCTGGATTAATTTACAGACATTCCTTTGGAAAAGGGTCCATTTTTCCTTCAGAATGGCTGCAAAGAAACCAAGATTTTTTTTTTAACTTTTTTTAAAACACTTTTACAATGTTTAACTGCTTAATTCCCTCCAGTCACTGCAGACTTAACTTTTTACCTTTTTTAAAAAAATACTTTCTTATTTTTTAAAATGATAGATTTTACCATTTTAAGTACTATTTTAGGGATCTGAATTTCCCATGCCTGTACTTACTGCTTTTTTTACTTTTGCTTTACTACTGAAGGCTTCCAACAGGTTTTTTATTTTTTTTTTATCTGCTGCCTGCTTGTTTGGGCCTGATCCTTTTTTCTTTTCTTTTTTTTTTTTTTCTCTCCCTGGTGGTCAAGGGAGGAGGGCTGGCTCCTCTGCAGGAAGGTAGCGGCAGGGGCAGGGGCAGGGGCAGGGAAGAGAAGGAAAGGGAAGGCTAGAAGGAGCTGGGGAGCTCCAGCCAAGGAAAACCCCAGACTGCTGGCCTAAGCCAGGCAGGTGCACAGGGCTGAAGGGGAAGTGGCCCAGGGACAATAGCAGGGCAAAGGGAGAGAAGGAGGGCAAAGAAGCTGCCGCTGGAGGGTCCCTGGGTCGGGACCCAGAGTAGTGGGTGGGCCTGGGTCCCCCCTTCCCCTTGTGCTACACCAGGCTGAAGAGGAGCGTGGCCCGATCCAGGCTGTGGCTGGGCCCTGCGATAAGGGGCTAGACTTAGAGGTTGCAGCCGGCCACTACAACAGGTGCAGATCATGGAGTGCTGATAATACCACACCCCCAGAAGCGGGTGAGACTGGAGCAGTGGGCACTGCCGGAGGGCGGTGTCCTGAAGAGGACGCTGCTGAGCAGGGAGCAGCGAGGGTCCCCAAAGCAGCAGAACAGATGAGGGGCAAAGCACCACATGAAAAAGGTGCTCCATGACTGGACAGAGCTAATTCCTGGAGCAACCAATGGGAGGCGCCAGCGGTGGTGAGTCCTAACCCCGTCACAGGGTGCAACAAGGTTTAGCCCAAAATTGAGTATTCTTAAAAAGGGAGAGATCAAAGCCCTCACAAGGGTCACCTGATTCATTCCTCGTGAGGCTCGCCACCTGGACCGAATGCACGGCCAATTGACGTTTTAACTGTTTAATTTTTTTTTTTATGGCGAGCACACTGCTGTTGCGGCTTATGCTGAACATGAATGGTCAAATCTTTGACAAGTCCTTGAAGGACTGGTACTTGCTTAGCCAGTGCTTCCAGGTGGGTGCATTCTGCTTTTTCCGCCTGGAAGTCCTGTCTTAAGTCTTGCAACTTGTCCTGGGCATAGGTTTGTGTTGCAGCCTGGTTAGTAATTTGCACTTTTAGTTGCTCCATTTTCACCATCTGTCAGGTACACACCTCTTCCCTTCTCCCCAACTTCTCTTTTTGTCCTGACAACATTTGATACCACATGGCTGCTGCAGTACAAATTAATCCCACAGCTGCCCCTACGTTTTTAGTCTTCTGCTTTTCATACTCCCATACAGGTCTAATAAATTCTGGCAAGTATTCATGCAATTCTGAAGCTCTGCCACGGAACCCCAATGGCAGAGCTAATAGATCTGAGGTCAAAGCTTGGTCTTACTTACATTGGTATAAATCCAGAGTAACTGATTTAGAGCTGTGTAATTAGGCTCATGACATTGTATATTATAAACAACAACACAGTACATTTAGAGGCTTGTGTGTAGTAGATTAAATATTTACATACCTGTACTACTGCTGTACCTGTGAATCAACCATTACATGGATTCATTACTGGCACCATAATTATGATTCAGAAGGGCCTTAATTGTAAGCCTCAGTTTTCAGGCAATAACAATTTTTTTAGACGAGCTCTATTCAATATAAATATCTCAGGTTTAGGGTGTAGAGATTTATCGCTGATATTCAGTGTGTGTAAGGAGATAAGAAAATGTTATCCAATGTCAATTACTTAGCACAACTTCCTTTATAAGACTAAAGCATAAAAGGATAGATTATCCTAGATTAGTTTATATCATTACTTCTCAAAAAAAAAATGGGAGTGACTCGTCTTACAGCTTCCTCTCTTTGAGAATCAATGGAAAATTAATTTAAAAAAATAACTCAGTGATGAATTAAGAGTTGCCGTCAGGACTAAGCCAGTGGTAGCATGTAGTTGGGCTGCTCAAGAAGACTAGAGGCCAAACTACCATGCAGAATCATAGCCTGTTTCCTGGTTCCCCATTTGTTCCACGGGGGACTGTAATCTGCACCAACCCTTTATTTGGCACAGATTACTTCTCCCTCCATATTGACTCAGCAATCCTGGCCAGCATGTTTTGGGAAGTGAAGTCAAAGCTCCACCCATTCCCTTTCTACCTGCATCAGATGGACAGTCATGCCTCCACCAGGGACAGCTTTACACCTTACATGCCCCTAGGCACAGCATCTTCAGCACTCCCCCGCCTACAGCTGACCTTCATGTTTCACACAGTTTTAGAGACATAAGGTGCCCTAGAACACTGGTGCAGCTAGACACATGCCTACTGTGCCTAATTGGAAATCCGCCCATGGAAGTTGCTCTCCTCATCGCATTGTAAGTAGCCTGGGCAAGGGGGGTAAGGAGACACTTAACACGCCCATTATTTCCTGTGCGCTTGAACCACAATTTCACCCTGAATT
Organism: Lepidochelys olivacea; assembly: GCF_965140295.1. Taxonomy (NCBI): domain Eukaryota; kingdom Metazoa; phylum Chordata; order Testudines; family Cheloniidae; genus Lepidochelys; species Lepidochelys olivacea. Next base: position 60,585,191 of record NC_140418.1, on the reverse strand, counting down.
CTTAGATTTCCATAACCCATTTTAATCATAAGTAACATTAGTATGTAGACCCTTGGGTGAAATGCATTCTTGTGTAGTGGGCCAACAAAAGGACTGTGGAGCAATTTTAGTCACACTTGGGTCCACAAAAAGAGGTTTAAGGGAGTTTTAAGTAGTGTGCAGACCTTGTGCTGGCTTTCTGTGCAAGGATAAATTGCACCTGTTACTTGAATGGTAAGATTTCAAAAGGGAACCTCTGTAACATTGCCCTTACTCTCTTGTAATTATTTGCACCATATTTTTAAGACTATGCCTTCCCCTAGTAAAATGAACTCCCCCTACTTAAATATGTAGCCTGCCAATCCTGCCTTTTCAGGAAGCTGGGATTTTGAAGAGAGTGCCTGAGACCAAACAGTGGACCTGAATTTTCTATTTATTGATAATAATAATGAGCCCAATATTTGTGCTCTAAGTTTTTGAGCACAAATATCATAATATAGGTAAACAATAAGACCAAAGTAAAAAATGAGAATGAAGGTGATGAGGGAGTGGAACAGGAGCTCACGGTTATCATTGTAAATGGTGAATCTACTCAAACACTACAAATGGGCTGTTGGATGCCATGAACCCATCAGTCTTTACAAGCCTTGTTACAGATCTATCTAATTCTGGATTGTCCTATCTGATTAAGTTTTAAATGTGAACATATTAAGGTGGTGGTAGGGGGCTGAATTGAATGCTTTTGCAAGGACCTCAACAAGAAGTTATAAGCATATATGACTGCAGTCCGTTTCCTTACCATAGGCTATATTTAAAGTTAATACAAGCTGGAGGATTTCCTCATCAGACATCCCTATAAGCACTTCATTTTCTGGCATCCTCTGCTAACAGACTGCAGAGGCTTAGGGTATGTCTACACTAGAGCAACTACAGCAGCGCAGTTTAGATGCTGTCAACATTGACTTATTACATTGCTTACTACATTGATAGAAGGTTTTTTTTCATTGATGTAGTTAACCCACCTCTCTGAGAGGTGGTAGCTAGGCCGCGTCTACACTGGGAGGTAGATTGACCTAAATACAGCATGAAGGACGTATTTTTCCCCCCACAGCTCTGAGCAATGTAGCTAAGTTGATCTAATTTTTGAGTGTAGCAGCCTTAGAAAGAACTTGACTCCCAAAACTGCGGAACACTTTCTCCATGCTTCTCTCCTTCTCCCAAATCTCAGAGGCTGACAGCTTGCTGATCACTATCCCTCCTCATGGGAGGGGCACTAGCCATCCATTTCTTAAAAAACCTCAGCCTTATCCCAAAGCAGTCACTAGGCCAGGTGTCTGCACTGATTTCAAGGAAAGATGGTAAGAGGCAGAATGAGGATGCAGAAGGCGCAAGGAATGCTATTACTCTTAGCATTAACAACCAAACTCTAAACCTTATAAACATACACTATACAAATCCTTCAGCCACTCTTACCTTTCATCCTGGTCCCCTGCCCCACCAAAAAAATCCACCCCAAATTGAGAGAGAGTGAGCGTGAGTGTATGTTGGATTTTGTGAAGCAGATTTCTCTGATACTACAAGATCTACTCCAGTTCAACTACGAATTAGAGTTGCTAACAAATAAATTAAAGAAAGAAAGAAAAAATAAAAATCGTAAAAAAAAAAAATCCATACCTCTGGTTCAGAAGGAAGTCCCCGGAAGGAATTCTGACTCAGCAAGAAAATTCCCTCCTTGGTCCCCTCCCTCCCTTGTTCCCTCTTTTGATCCCTGGAAGAGGGCAAGTGACAAGATGATGCCTTTACTGACATTTAGGATGCTGACACTTGTGGCTTGAAATAAACTAGTCCAATATTTTTATTCATGCTCTTTTAATATAATACAAATTAGAGGTGGGAAAGTTCTACTAAAACTCTCTCTCTCTCATCAGCTAATCAGCTAATCATATGCCACATGATCTCCTTTGCTTTGTCCAGTCTAGTTTAAAATGACACAGGAGAGGAGGCTTAGTCCACTTACCTTGGAGACTAGTCCAAAATAAGAGCCAGGAATGAAATGATTCACCATAAAAGTTCATTATTTGTATTCAGTAACACCGAGAAGCCACAGCTCAGATCAGGGTGAAAACCTGGCTCTACTGAAGTCAATGGGAGTTTTGTTATTGACTTTAGTGGTCTACCTATGTAATGTTCAGAGCAGATATTTTCATTCAGTGTGATTAATAACTTCCTCATAACATTCTTTAGTGCCGATTCTCATTGCAAATAAATTAAGCAGTTATTTTATCTAATTCTCAGAAACAGCTTTATCTAAAACTTTAGTAACACCCCTTTATTCTATGTATTTCAAAGAGAACTTAAATACCTGGAATGACTTAAACCAGAATGACTGGAAACACTTTCCCCCAGAGTACTGAATATGTTGTCTTCAGAGGAGCTTACAAAGATCCATTTTCCTGATTAATTTTCAGAACTCTGAGCAATTTAAATTCTCATAATCAATGTCAATCTATTATGAAAATCCCAGCACCAGCAGAACTGTCTTCTAATCGAGGAAGATATTTGTGGCTCTGAACACAGCACTGCAGTTTCACTAAAAAGAAATATCTCTTGGCCACTTGCCTGTGACACAAGGAGACAAAAAACTAATATAAATTCAGAATCATGATTCTTCATAGACAGGGCTTCCTGCAGAGTTAATGTATGGTATATTTATTTCAAACGTATAAGATGCAAATGTAAACCAATCTATTATTTATTAGACTGCTGAATGTGGTGAAATTAGCCTCATTATCGCAAAACTATCTGAAAAAAAGCAAACAGTAAAGCAACCTCAGTATAGCAAAACTGCCGGTGAATAGCGTGATGGGAAGGAAACTATAAAAAGAGTTTTGACATTTGGTCTGGGTAAGCATTCCAAAGTTTGGACACTTATCTGAATCACTGAAACCTACTGAGGCCTTCACCAAATCCTGCAGCAAGCTGTGCCTTAAAATCTGCCTTCCATCAGTAGTCCCTGGAATACGCATGCTTTCCACATTGCAAATATAGTGTTGTATTTTTGGGTGGAAAGGAAGAAGGACCAGTGGCTTGCTGCTCCATCCAACACATTTGCAGGATACCATGCCCCCTCTATTCTGATTGGGGAGGCCCTCTGGTGACCCTCCTCAGTACATTAGGTAGGACGAAGCAGGTCAGAGAACAGAAAGAAATGCCATGGGACCTGAATTATTGGATTTTTACCAAGATCAACTCAAAATGTAAACAGTAAAAAGCTGCCTCACAATGTCTATGGATTTCTGTGGGAAAACTTTAATTCAGAACTTTGATGAAAATGTCACTTCATACACATTAGTGGAAGCTTTAGGAAAATAGGAGGAATTTCGATTTTAAATCAAAATATTCAGTATGAATTTTATTTCTTCACTTAATACATACAATCAGAATATTATTTAATTCCATACAATGACATCAAAATGCACCTTTCCTATTCACCCTCTCATCACTTTTTATTTTAAAGATTATTCTAATTACACAAATGACCTCTGCACAGGGCATTTCCTGGACAAATAATGACCAGATGGAGTTAATGATCTTTGACATCCTCACAGCGTATCAGCTCTCTCCAATGAACATCAATCCTTAGGAAATGGCTGTGTGCTGCCATTGTTATTGACTGAATGAATGCATTGTGTATGAAAATTATCATATATAAACACATTTTCTCCATACCAGTGAGATTCACCTGCAAACCAACCACATATAACCCATTCATAAAGAAACAAGCTATTCTTGTGAAGCCATATGGCAGACAAGCAAATAAAGGCAATTGACAGATCAATGTAATTTTTTACAAGCATACCACAAAAATAGTATTCCAGTGGTTGAGTCCCAGAAGGCAGAAAGTGGGGGTGAGGAGTTCAGTTCAGATAAGCTATCAGAAGTTCTTTCCTAGTCATTTTTTTCTGAACCTTTTGAGTCATGCTGCTTCCTTTTAACTGGACCTGATTCTTCTCCCGACCCCTGTTTTTTCCTTGCCTCTTAATCCTTATCTAGGCTATCCCTCTCTCCAGTTTGATGAGGCTTTCCTCTTGTAAACTCTTCTCATTCTTTCAATTAAAAAAGAGTACCATTCAATTACATTGTGTAATGCACACAGCTAAAGGGAGACAAGTTTTTAAAGTGCTTATATACCAATGCTAGAAGTCTAAATAATAAATGGGTGAACTAGAGTGCCTCATATTAAACGAGGATATTGATATAATAGGCATCACAGAAACTTGATGGAATGAGAATAAGCAATGGGATACAGTAATACCAGGGTACAAAATATATCAGAAGGACAGAACAGGTCGTGCTGGTGGGGGAGTGGCATTATATGTGAAAGAAAATGTAGAATCAAATGACGTAAAAATTATAAATGAATCAAACTGTACCACAGAATCTCTATGGATAGAAATTCCATGCTCTAGTAATAAGAATATAGCAGTAGGGATATATTACCAACCACTTGACCAGGATGATGATATGACTGTGAAATGCTCAGGGAGATTAGAGAGGCTATTAAAATAAAACAACTCAATAATAAAAATAATAATAATAATAATGGGGGATTTCAATTATCTCCATATTGACTGGGTACATGTCACTTCAGGACAGGATGCAGAGATAAAGTTTCTTGACTGCTTAAATGGAATCTTAAATGACTGCTTCTTGGAATAGCTGGTCCTGGAACCCACAAGAGGAGAGACAATTCTTGATTTAGTCCTATGTAGAGCACAGGATCTGGTCCAAGAGGTGAATATAGTTGGAACGCCTGGTAATAGTGACCATAATATAATTAAATTTAATATCCCTGTTGCAGGAAAAACACCACAGTGGGCCAACACTGTAGCATTTAATATCAGAAAGGGGAACTACACAAAAATGAGGTTAGTTAATCAAATTGAAGGGTACAGTGCCAAAAGTGAAATCTCTGCAAGTTGTGTGGAAACTTTTTAAAGACACCATAATAGAGGCTCAACTTAAATGTATATCCCAAATTAAAAAACATAGTAAGAGAACCAAAAAAGAGCCACTGTGGCTAAACAACAAAGTAAAAGAATCAGTGAGAGGCAAAAAGGCATCCTTTAAAAAGTGGAAGTTAAATCCTAGTGAGGAAAATAGAAAGAAGCATAAACACTGGCAAATGAAGTGTAAAATTACAATTAGGAAGGCCAAAAAAAGAATTTGAGGAACAGTTAGCTACTCAAAAAGTAATAGCAATTTTTTTTAAAGTACATCAGAAGCAGGAAGCCTGCTAAACAACCAGTGGGGCCACTGGACGATCAAGGTGCTAAAGGAGCACTCAAGGACAATAAGGCCATTGCGGAGAAACTAAATGAATTCTTTCCATCGGTCTTCATGGCTGAGGATGTGAGGGAGATTCCCAAACCTGAGCCATTGTTTTTAGGTGACAGATCTGAGGAACTGTCCCAGATTGAGGTATTATTAGAGGAGGTTTTGGAACAAATTGATAAATTCAACAGCAATTAGTCACCAGGAGCAGATGGTATTCACCCAAGAGTTCTGAAGGAACTCAAATGTGAAATTGCAGATCTACTAAGTGTAGTCTGTAACCTATCATTTGAATCAGCTTCTGTACCAGATGACAGGAGGATAGCTAATGTGATGCCAATTTTTAACAAGGGCTCCAGAGGTGATCCCGGCAAGTACAGGCCTGTAAGCCTGATTTCAGTACAGGGCAAACTGGTTGAAACTATAACAAAGAACAATATTGTCAAACATATAGATGACCATAATTTGTTGAGGAAGAGTCAACATGGTTTTAGTAAAGGGAAATCATGCCATTCTTTAAGGGGGTCAACAAGCATGTGGACCAAGGGGATCCAGTGGATATAGAGTACTTAGATTTTCAGAAAGCCTTTGAAAAGGTCCCTCACCAAAGGCTCTTACACAAAGTAAGCTGCCATGGGATAAGAGGGAAGGTGCTGTCATGGATTGGTAACTGGTTAAAAGATAGGAAACAAAGGGTAGGTATAAATGGTCATTTTTCAGAATGGAGAGAGGTATATAGTGATGTCATGCATGTGGTCTGTTCTGGGACCAGTCCTATTCAACATATTCATAAAATGATCTGGGGAAAGGTGTAAACAGTGCGGTGGCAAAATCTGGAGATGATACAAAATTACAAAAGGTAGTTAAGACCCAGGCAGACTGTGAAGAGCTACAAAAGGATCTCTCAAAATCCTTGGTGATTGGGCAACAAAATGGAAGATGAAATTTAATGTTGATAAATGCAAAGTAATGTACATTGGAAAACATAATCCAAAATATACATATAAAATGATGAGGTCTAAATTAGCTGTTACCACTCAAGAAAGAGATCTTGGAGTCATTGTGGATAGTTCTCTGAAAACATCCACTCAATGTGCTGTGGCAGTAAAAAAAAATGAACAGAATGCTGGGAATAATTAAGAAAGGGATAGATAATAGGACAGAAAATATCATATTGCCTCTCTATAAATCCATGGTACTCCCACATCTTGAATACTGTGTGCAGATGTGGTTGCCCCATCTCAAAAAAGATATATTGGAATTGGAAAAGGTTCAGAAAAGGGTAACAAAAATTATTAGGGATATGGAACGGCTTCCATATGAGGAGAGATTAGTAAGACTGGGACATTTCAGCTTGGAAAAGAGATTGCTAAGGGGAGATATGATTGAGGTCTATAAAATCATGACTGGTGTAGAAAAAATAGGTTTACTACTTCTCATAACACATGAATTAGGGGTCACCAAATGAAATTAATAGGCAGCAGGTTTAAAACAAACAGAAGGAAGTATTTCTTCACACAACGCACGGTCAACCTGTAGAACTCCTTGCCAGAGGATGCTGTGAAGGCCAAGACCATAAAGAGGTTCAAAAAAGAACTAGATAAATTCATGGAAGATAGGTCCATCAATGGTTATTAGCCAGGATGGGCAGGAATGGTGTCCCTAGCATCTGTTTTCCAGAAGCTGGGAATGAGTGACAGGGGATGGATCACTTGATGATTACCTGTTCTGTTAATTCCCTCTGGGGCACCTGGCACTGGCCACTGTCGGAAGACAGGATACTGGGCTAGATTGACCTTTGGTTTGACCCAGTAGGGCCATTCTTTTGTTCTTATGTTTCCTCACATCACCTTGTATCCACTTTCTCCCTTCCATGTCCACTCATCTCCACAGACTCTCTCCACATTTATCTCTTAATCCTCTAATTGAACTTTTTTCCTCACCCCAATTTCATCTTCTCTGCTACTTCTGCACTTCTCCTCATCATCCATTTTCTTTCCCACCCTCTGTTCTTTGCTCCTGCCCACTTGGTAAGAGGTATATGACTCATCAGCTCCAATATCTTCAGGACTTTTGGCAGAGGCTGGGATTGCACACTTAGTTTTAACATTCCCCTGCTCAGTTCAAAACTCCTTTAAATCCTGAATGTTTGGGTTAGGCATCCTCAGTGGGAGAGCGTGAGCCCACACTTCAGCTGAGTCTACTACAGTAAGATGGCATAAAAAAAATGGCTCCTTGGTGACAAAGTTGTTTATAGTCACCAGAATTTCCAATTTTGAGACCCAAATTCAAATATTGCCTGAGGGTCACTAATGAAAGAGCTTCATTGTCTCTTCCTAGACCTCATTTGTGCACATACAAACACCACCTCACAATTTGGGCTGATTGATTGGCAGTATACACCAGTAGCCTGGAGCTAGGATAAGGAGATGGTGCAGTTAACTACTGAAGTCCACTGACAGAGCAGCACAGGGCAACCTGCAAGCACCTGCTCACACTGTTCTTGGCCAGTGATGCTGGTTCCTCACTTCTGTGAGCATTAATATTCATTAATGCATTTGTGAAGAAGAAAAATACCACCACAGAAATAATAAAAAATAAACAAAAACATACCAAAGAATACATTTCAGCCTCATGAGTCTTCTTCAGCTGTAGGAAAATTACTCTTAACTGGACAGAAAGAACTAGGAAGGCTTTTCCATCTTTCTCAACATATTGATCATTCATTTCTAGTGCTTTATTTTTTGTTTCAGCCACCACTAAAGTGAAATGGCTGACAAGAATCTTATTTTCTATTTCTAGTGTCTATTTTAGCAACCTTTAAAAAGTTTATGATGGGTCTTATGTAGAAATGCTATTGGGGAAGTCACATGCTGATAACAGTTAGTTAACCCTTCCTGAAATTCCAAAAAATAACATGGTTTTGTTTTAATAAGAAAGCTTCCATCCCTGTCCTGCCACTGCAGCCTGCTGGCTCACAAGTCTATTATAGCAAGGAACATCTGGGATTATTGCTATCACTCAGTCAGCTTAGCTTTGAGAGTATAAGCTGAGAAGCTTGATAACACGTTGGACTGTCACAGGGGAGAGACTGAAGAATAATTAGGAAAAAAAGAGATCAGCAATAATACATTTCTTATGAGATTATTCAGCTATATGCTATGTAGAAGAGGCTAACCAAATTAGTCCATGAAGAGCCAATATATTCTATGGCGGATCCTATAGTGACCACCAACTTGTGCAAGATATTAAAACCAATTTAGAGAATTATGCCTTGATTCTGCCATTAGCAATGTTGCTGCAACCCTCTGTCAATTGCAAGGCAGGGTCCTAGGGCGGTCACTACATCTGGTGGATAAACTGCAGCTGACACTAGAACCTGGACATATATGTCACAATAGCAGCTGCTGTATCTGAAAATGAGCACTTCACACTGGAACCACCATGAAATGCTATGGCAACTGTGGCTACATAGAATACGGCATGCTTCAAAAATTCAAGGCCTGACCTCAGCTGTCATGATCCTATGAATGATTTTCATGTAAAGACAAGAAAAAGAAAATAATCATTTTAACACAGAGAGCTCAGTCATATCACAGTTCAATCTCTATGCTTTCCTGTCCTCCGCACAAGAGAAATATCAATCTAATATCAATACAGTCATCTGACAGAACATATCTCAATTTTAGAGGCAATAGTCTGACACCATATAATATCCTGTTTCCATGACCCGGGTGTTACTGCATCTGGCATGGTTTCACTCTGGAGTCGCCTCAGTGTTCCTGTTCTGGAGAACACTCTAATTTTTCTCAGCTTTTACAACTATATCCCTAAAGTTCTTGCTTCACAGCCACAATCGTTTCCCTTGAGGAGGCCTAGATGGTGGTCTAGATACCACAATGGTGATGAACACCACAATGATGGTGGTCAGTTTCTATGGTGATGAACACGGTATAAACCTAGACAGAATAAAATCCCTACAGCACTAACCAATAACACAACTTAATCAGCTGGAAGTATTGCCACTGAGTGACAGAAGGGCCTCTTTTTTCCTCTGAGGAAATAAGCACATGGATTTTGTTTGCCGCTTTTCAGGCTGGTAAGCAAGAGATTAAGTTCATAAATTGCTGGAGAGGATGAAAGTGAGGCAGTTGTGTTTCAATTTGAAAGAAATTTTGTTTGTAAAGTTGTATGCCTGGTAAAATAGTGGTTCTGTTACACCAAAGTGCCTTCTCAACATTAGTAATGCAACTCCGTGCTGGTATTTATCACTATTAATTTATCACCTATTAATATGGTCACTTCTGGTGCCTAACCCTAAATGATCTTTTTTGTTAATGAGTATTGTTCTTTCTCCTTTCATTTGTTCAACACAAACCTTAATTTTTAAACACAGAGAAATATCTTGGTTTTAGTCTGCCTGCTGGTAATTGCCCAAGAGGCTATGGGTGTATATGATTCACTCCTGTCCCATGCTAATTTTTCTTGCCATTGCACTAATCATGACATGTTTCAAAGCCATATGAAGAATGTGTGTGTTCTTAACAGGGATAGCATTTTGCCAATGCCCTCATACTTCTGCTGTGTTCAAGATTTCCAGGAGGTTCAATTTTGGACCTCAGGAAGTGAGTTGGATAACCTTTGGCAGCACATAAAAATGAAATCTGCCTTCGAGCATTACTCTGCAAGGTTGAGTAGCTGCAGCAGGGGAATCATAATTCATCTAAGAAGGAAAATCAGCATGACACGTAGCCTTATAGAGTAACAGTTTGCTTTTAAAAGTGGCTTGAGCACAAAGAGATACTGTAGGTTTCACATTTCTTGATAGAAGAATGTCCACTCGTCAGTCATTCAGAAAAAGCAACAATACAAACAATCCAGAATCTTATCAGTCTGCTTCAGGTTGAACTTTTGAGAGCTTCAGCTGCAACAGTTCCACCATTTCTTAGAACAAGATTAAGGAAAAAATACATTGTTTCATCCAAGTTAAAAAATTCGTACAACTGATTTGTTGAGAAGCATGAAAGCCTACGTGCTTTGCATCAGGGACTTGAAATTTTGTATTGGCATCATGCTGGTGTCAGGGATGTGTCTGTTGCTATCCCCATGAAAATCTACCCACATTTTGCCAAGTTATAAGACTCTAAAAAAACAAAAGCCCTCAGTTCACACATGTTCAGTGGTGACTTGTTTAGAGTTTGGCAGTTAAATTCGTAGAAGATTCCATCTGCATCGTGTATGTTCCATCCCCTCACAGCACCTACTTTGGTGAGTAGGCTGCACATGCATCATCCCCACACAGCATATTCAAGCCTACGGGCTGCAGGAGCCGACCAGAACTCTCCCTACAATTTCTTCCCCTGTACACTGCAGGATATTGTGGCACCAGAGCTGACAGCAAGGAGACTGTCTCTTTTGTGTTCTCAACACGGTCCGTGTTAATGTCTGCCTCGTCAATATAGACTGGAAGGAGGAAGCTACCTAACTTAAATGCACAGAGGTGAGGAACACAGAGGCTTGGGGGGAAGAGATATGCAGTGAAGAGACAGGGGTAGAAGCTGTGGAGGGGAGGTTGGATATAAGCCAAGTGTGGGTAATGATAAACAAGAGCTGCAGATGGGGTAAAAACAGGGGAGGAGGGTGGAAAGGAGCAGGAGTTGGGTGAAGAAGGTCATGTGTCAGGGGGGATAGAAATCCAGGCAGGGACTGGGGAGGGGGAAATAAGAGCAGAAGAGTCTGTAACCACTGGAGAATACACCCCTCTAGAACCTAGAATTAAGCCTTTTATTCCTGAGTCTCATCACTCTGCTATGTAGCAAATAGATGTGAAACCCACTGGAAAAGCATGAATCTTCAACCCTGACTAGTTGCATGTCCACATAGATGTTAACAGCTTTCTTCTGCTACCAGTTACTTGGGTAGCTCAAGTGGTAGAGGACAGTGACTGATTGAAAAATCCCTACTCTGCTGATGACACATGCAAGGGAGATTGTTAATATGGATTCACATATTTAAAGCTTTGCTTATTCAATTTTAAAGTTTTTTAAGATATAGGAAATAGCTTTTAATGTAGCTTTTTAAAATGTAAGTTAAGGTTGCAAAGTCAGGCATTCAAAAGTTAGGAAATGCCAGAATAAAGAGTCCTATGGAAAAAAATAGCATGTGGTAATGTAATTAAATACTGTATCACAATGCATAAACACAAAGGAGCTGAATTAAGGATGCACAGGAAATGTTGAGTGTTTGACTTTGCATTCTTAATATTCTTTTAACATCTTTTTAAATGTACTTGTATAACCTTTGTCAATAACATTATAGTACAATCTATTTTTAAAAATAGATTTTGATACAGAATATTGCAAATATTAATCTATAATTATAATTAAAGTTTGAATTGTCATTAAGATTAAGTGATACAATGCCTCTAAGTCTCCCATGACTTGCACCTTGTGTATTATTTTACATCTTTGGAAAGTGGAAATGGGCTGAAAATGCTGCCACTTTATCATAGCTGAACCAATATTGTTCAAAGAATGTTTTAAGGAATTTAGACTTTCTGCTTATGGGATCAAGCATACTGCAATTTCCTTGGATTTTTTTCTGGAATTGTTTTTGGGTTTTTTTGGTTTTACTTTGACAGTTATTATTACTATAGATTTGGTATAAAGAGTTTGCTCTGAATATTTAGTACTGAAGATAGGATATTTGAGCTATGTTACTTGGTTCTTATTGGCCATTTAAGTAAAATGATATTTTGTCTTTTCCCTGACTGAATGAGCATGAAAACATTTCTTGCATGAATATACCTGCAGGAGTAAATTCAAAATGGAGAGCAAGTACAAAACATGTACCTAATGAGTATATGGATGATACAACTGCTACATACTGGGTTATGGAGAGTTATGTAATAATACAGAGGAGTTAAAAATCGATCAATCAAATTACACATGAAGGGCAGAGCAGCATTGTGTCAACTGGTAAGGACTAAAGGATAGGTTTTATATCACTGCTAGAATGTCCATATTTTAAAAAAAGAGCTTATATTGTATAATGTTGCACACACTTGTTTTTAAACGCTGTTTTTCTATTATAATATCTCACATGTTGTTGAACCACAGATTCTTAAGAAATTTTATCTGGTGTTAATGTTAAGAGATCTGAGGGGTGGGGGGAAGAAGCAGCACTTTATTCAAACATATCTTTACTGCTAATTTATTACTGTAATTATGTAACTGGAAATCTGACCAGAGAAAATATTTTGGATTGTTTCCATAAACTCAATCAGGAATTTTATTATCATAGCCTACAAACAATTCAATAGTATTTAGATTTTCTACTTCACTGCATGTCTTTACAATGTATTCTGTTCTTAAAAATGCAAGGTATTTTATCTTTGTAATGCATCAAAATTATTTCTTTCTTTCATTGCATAGTTCGGAAAGCCTGGGCATATGAAATCTGAATTCTTTGTTTTATTGCCAAGGCATAAAGTTGAAAGTAGCATATTTCTGATCTTGAGTGGGAAAAAAAGCAGGAATCATCATATGTAACTCATTTTCACTTAGGTGCTTGAAATAGTATCAGCTTTAAATAATAATTTCACAAAACTTGGACTTCAATTCGATCTTGTCTCATAAAAAGTCTAATCAAACAACTCACAATAGTGAATGAAAACATCAGTCACCTCATTTTCTGCAGCTCCTAAATTACGTTTCTTTTTTAAACTGAGAATCTCATAGGAGTCACACAGAATTTAAAACAGAGCTGGGCACACTTGAGACATGTCTAGGTAGAGTCTTGACCTTAGTGTTTAACTAATCTGAATACTCCAATCAACTTGTCAGGACAGAGGAACAAAGTATATACAAGATTTTACAGCCTCTGAGAGGTACACTGTGATTTATGTGGTCTTATAAAATTATTTATGGGCTGTAAAGAAGTTTTGTTCTTTTATTTACTAATCACTAATGTTACGGGGGGGGCAGTTTGTTACAGCATATGTCTTCTGATTAGTTTAAGCAATGGTTGCAGGGGGGACATGGACAGGTTTACAGTTCTTTCATATAGAGTAGGTGTTGGTGGAGCTGGAGAGAACTGATCAGCATTCATAAAGCAACACACAAAAATCAAGCAGCAATGGCTCATGACCCTGAGGGGGCAAAACAAATGTGAAAAACAGAGAGCTGAAAAAGTCAGTAGGGAAGAAAAGTATCTGTTACCCTTCCATGAATGAAGGAAGAAGAGGAGCAAGGGAGGGGGAAATGAAGTTGGCATATGAAATGAAACTAGTGAAGAAACACAAACTCCTCCCACCTTTAGTTCTTTGGAGACTCGTTTTCTTCATTGGTATCTCACCTGCCACCACAAAACAAATAAATTGTCTAAGCTGCTTAAACCATGTACAATGTATAACTGAAAAGGGGACAGGGGTGACATGTCATGAAATCTTGAACTCCATTTTGTTTTGTGAACCCAACTTTGCATTAGGTCTTCTATTTAATGTGCTTACTGCCATTTTGTGTTCTGTGTTGAAAAGACAGCCTGACTTTGAAAAGACTAGTCTATTCCAGACATTGACCTGTGTAGGAAGTTGTGGGAGAGAACTATAAGTGAGAGGCCCATTAAGGGATATCAACTTTGAATGACTCTCAATGGCTGGTACAGGAGACAATGGGTTTTTTCACATGAGACTCACTGGCTTTGGGTTGGAATTTCCCAGTCTAGGCACATGGTGAAACAGGGCCACAGACTACATTTAAGCATGGGGAAGTGCTCTCTGAGAAAGGGCACCTTCCACTACCACATTGCCAGAAGACCAGTCTAGAGAGAGAGAAGGCAGGAGGGACTCTGCCTGGTCTATAACATGGTCAAGACTTCCGTCTCACAGAAAGGATGAGATCAGACGAGGATGAGGGGCTTCTCAGAACTGTTTGTTATTTTTCAAAGATCTATAACACTCTAGTGTCGTCTTAAGAGTAAGAGTGGCTATCATTAAGAAATTCCTTTGCGAAGCCTGGGGTCCTTGCTTGACAGCCACATTGTATTTCAAACAGGTTCATCAAGAAGCTCAGAATGCCCACAGTGCAGTGGAGTTCAGAGGGCTCAGGAGACTGAGGCACTGACTTTGGGGACTAAGGTGATTGGGCTGCAGAGCCCCACATCCCAACATTTGTACCTGGGAGTGTGCCTTAAGAGACCCAAAGCTAGGGACAGAAAGTACTTGGGATCCAGTGTTTGGGTCTACTCACCAGACTTGTGTCTATCCAGACAGGGGGACTGGACCAGGATGTGACACTAAACAAACACATACATACATAGACATCGAATAACATTATGGGGAGGTGGAAGCTGCTCTACATTATAAACCTAATTTTAAAGGCAGATAAATGTTTTTCTCTCTCACATACACATACACCTTTCCCTGTATTCCTGTGGTACTTTTCCTATATGTTCTCTCATTCTTTCCCTCTTTTAAAAAACAAAACTACATATCCTTCACATTGTTCTTTCCATTTCCAAATGTCTCCCTTATTCCCTCCCTCCTCTCTCGCTAGCCCATGGTCCCAAAAGATCCACTTACTGCTTTTCTTAAAACCATTATTTCTGCTCCCTAGCTATATTAGCCCCTTTTTCTTTCCCATTGTTTTCTTTATACAATCCATTCCCTTATCCTGATCCCTACTGCCCTACCAAAATCCATTATTTGGTCCATCCCTCACCCTCTACACTGAAAGTCAATACTTGTCCCCCCAGTCCATTCTCCACATGGTCCATTCCATTAATTCAGCACTTTCATGTGATTTTCTGTTTCCATTTCAGTGTTGTCATACATTTTATGTCCACACTTCCCCTTGTGGCTTGTTTATGGTGCATAAATACATCATAAAAATAATTTATACCAGATTCTTTTTGTATTGGAAATATCAGCTCCCTACTTTTCTCTCTTTGCTGGAGGAGATAATTTCCTTCTTCTGAGAACCTGAACAATGATGTAAAGTGAGGTAGGAATCTGTGTTTCAACTTCCCTTCCCTGGAACTGCGGTTGGAGATGTGGAAGCAAAAAGTTTAGATAACAGCCTTGTGTGCCATTACTATTCAGGTCCTCCAGAACTCTTGCCAAAGACCTCAGAGATGCACTATGTCTGGTGGATAGAGCACTGGACTGGGAAACAGGAGGTGTAGATTCCGGTCCCAGCTATGCAACTCGCCTGCTTTGAGACCTTGGGTGAGACATTTCACGGTTTCTGCCTCAGTTCCTCCCCCCACCCGCCGTCCACCCTGTCTCTTTAGATTGGCAATTCTTTGGAGCAAAGTCTGTCTCTCTGATTATGCCTATACACAGAGTGTACCACAACGGAGACCCAATTGTGATTGGGGACGCTAGGTACTGCTGGAATGAAAACAATATAAAAAAAGAAACTAAATGTTCTTTTAAAAACTTAGGATGGCATATTTGTACATCATAAAGTAAGTTATGACTTTGTTTTTGCTTCACTGTTCATCTTTAATATCTGTTGAATCATTTCAACAGAAGCAAAGAACATCCTTTTTTAAAAGAAGCAAAGAACTGATCAATAAACACAAGGAAAGAAAAGTACTGGTTTGCTAAAATTCCTGCTAGAAATTGAAAAGTGTTCATTAATGCGGACCACAGTATATTAACAAAACATCCTGCTTGAGAGTATAGTGATATATTAAAGTGTTGCAGTTGCAACTAATGCATTACTTGTGTAACACCTGTAACTGTGGGTTCATAAGAGAGAATTCACTGTAACTGCTAGCTGTGATTATCAAGAGACTGCTGCACTTAGTTAAAGACAGCTCTGACCACAAATGAATCATGGCTTCTACAATATAATATTGGTTTTAGAAAAAATAAACAATATATTTTATATCCTAAAATAAGAGGATTTCTAAATGTCACATCACGTTTCATTAATGTATATTCTTTTTCAAAACTTCTGAATGTCATTTGTTTCAAAGCCAATTTTTTCCCTAACTTTAAATGTAATTTATGGCTTTCCCATACCTAATTAGCTTAGAACTTGATTGCCTCCATTTAAAAGGAAGGAAACAAGCTATTAATTATAGGCTGAGACCCAAACTGATGGGAACATCAATACTTTTACTGCAATTTTCACAATAAATCCTAGACCATAAAGCCTTATCTACGTGTTTTGGAGGTGGGACAAGTTTCATATCCATTAACATGGAGACAACACATTGATTGCCTGCTATGGCATTATTAAAATGAACTGATGAGGCAGCTACAGGAAAAGGCTTGCATAAAGTGGATATTCTCCTAGATCAATCTATGCATCTTAAATTTTAGAAATGATCTATTTGTGCAGTTCATATTTCTGCTTTTACTATATTTTTAAAGCAAAGATCAAAAAAGAATCTGGACAGTGATACCTAACTCCTTTAGTCATTACTCTGGACATTGATTTCAACACTGTCAATAAATATTGACCTGTGGGCTCTAACTCTTGCATTGACAGTAAATCGAAGATGTAATGTCAATACAAACTTGCAATTCTTTTCTCCTTATTCCAATGAATAACATTGTTCTCGGGTGTAAATGGATAAAGGCTAGAAAAATGTTTACTCAAATATTTGTGCTAATTTTAAACAGATTTGTGTGTTTGCTGTATTCTTGTCCCTTTTGTGTTGTTTCCATGAAATTTCACACTATTGAAGGGGATCTCACTTGTGCACTCAAATACTTATGGAAAATAATTTAATATTCTCTTTCTGTGAATAGTGATCCAAGAAGCCTAATAATCAGTTAAGCTCATCTACTCAGCAAACAGAAACAAAAAGTGACCTTTGTGACCAATCACAACGCAGCACCACAGCTTGAACAGCAGGTTATAGGATAAAGAGTCATGATGTAGCAAATTTGCATTCATATGCAGCAAAAACCTAAATTGAGGGAGCCAGCCCAATGTGTCTCTCACCAAGTCCCCACATACATACCTATTAAAAGTGTGTTGACTTACCGTAAATGGAAGACTAAATAATACAGTGAATTGATAGGGTGACCATATTTCCCAAAGGGAAAATGGGATACCTCATGGGGCTAGCCCAAGCCCTTCCTCCAACCCCCTCCTGGAGCTGACCTGAGCTGCCCACCCCTATCCCCACCTGAGCTGCTTGTCCGAGCCCCTCTCCCCGTGTGAGACTGGGGCTGATGTCACTGCTCACCTAAGCTTTGCCTGCCCCTCACCAGAGCCCTGCCTCCCTCCCATGCTGGGATGACATTGTCACTTCCCTCCTCCCGCACGTTCCTCTGCACCCCACTATTTTGTCAAAAGTGGGCATTTGTCCCATTTGCTGTTGTCCCTGCCAAAACGGGATGTATGGTCACCTGTCATAAATATAAAGGGAAGGGTAAACCCCTTTAAAATCCCTCCTGGCCAGAGGAAAAATCCTCTCACCTGTAAAGGGTTAAGAAGCTAAAGGTAACCTCGCTGGCACCTGACCAAAATGACCAATGAGGAGACAAGATACTTTCAAAAGCTGGGAGGAGGGAGAAAAACAAAGGGTCTGTGTGTCTGTTGGTATGCTGCTTTTGCCGGGGATCGAACAGGAATGGAGTCTTAGAACTTTTAGTAAGTAATCTAAATTATATAATCTAAATCATAATCTTAGATTATGATTTCTTTAAATGGCTGACAAAAGAATTGTGCTGAATAGAATGACTATTTCGGTCTGTGTGTCTTTTTTGTAACTTAAGGTTTTGCCTAGAGGGATTCTCTATGTTTTGAATCAAATTACCCTGTAAGGTATCTACCATCCTGATTTTACAGGGGCGATTCCTTTACTTCTATCTACTTCTATTTCTATTAAAAGTCTTCTTGTAAGAAAACTGAATGCTTTTTCATTGTTCTCAGATCCAAGGGTTTGGGTCTGTGGTCACCGATGCAAACTGGTGAGGATTTTTACCAAACCTTTCCCAGGAAGTGGGGTGCAAGGGTTGGGAGGATTTTGGGGGGAAAGACATGTCCAAACTGCGTTTCCGAGTAAACCCAGTTAGAGTTTGGTGGTGGCAGTGGATATTCCAAGGACAAAGGATAAAATTAATTTGTACCTTGGGGAAGTTTTAACCTAAGCTGGTAAAAGTAAGCTTAGGAGGTTTTCATGCAGGTCCCCACATCTGTACCCTAGAGTTCAGAGTGGGGGAGGAACCTTGACATCACCCTATGAATCGATTAAAAACAGATAGGACCACGCCCACCCACTTCTGTGAAAATGAATCGCATGCTCAGGAAAACCATCCAAATCTCAGTCAATAGAACAGAAATGTACATGAACTATAGGAGAGAAAGAAAGAGATTCAGGATGAGTACCTGGCATTGTACTGTTGCTGAAAAGTGTACCAGATGGTTTCTCTCTGTCTCTCTTGGCCTCCAACTCAAGCAATAATATTGATGTAGTATGTGTTGTCAAGGAAAAGAATAAATTAAGCTCATTGGGGGCAAGGACTACAGTGCATAGCAAAGTATCTTGATTGTTTTTGAGGTTACTATTGCAATTTAAATAAATGTGCCTTATTCCTGAGTACTGTAGTTTGCTTTATTTATTCAGTTTAGATTCTATTCCCTTCCCCTTGCTATTGTTTCAGAGTCAAACTAATTTATGGTCCTGGTAGGTAGAAGAAACTTTTGTGTGTGTCATCAGTGGGGTGGGCTATGAATCATTATGTTAGCTGAAACCAGCTATGTAAGAAGCATTGCATCCTTAGTCTGTGTTTGTAACTGGTGATGAATTCTGTGGTATCAGCCAGACTAGTGTTCTCTGAATCATTGTCTGCTGACTCAACATTAACCTCCACTTCTTCAGTACTGCAGTTAAAGGACCTCTCCTTCCTCTCTCACACAGTGGTGTGCTTCATGCCATGTGACAGAGTAAAGTGTAAGGGCTTTGAGTGTTCTCTTTCTCAGGGTGCTTGTGCATGGTTTACAATCTTTAGTACATTCACCACACAGCAGCTTAAGCTCTTAATTTTCCAGAAGTATATTCCAAATCTAATAGTAAAAATACAGCACATGTAAACGGACCACACCAATGCATCTTAAGAAAAGTAGATTGTGGAAATATGTCATCAAACCTCTCTCAAACTATATTTCTCATCTGCCCAGGCAGCGTTCTCTACATCCATTGTATACAAGCCATTACTTTTGACAAGTCACAAACAGAAGTAAAGGAATACTGAGATCACTGAGAAATGATGAGCACAAGAATGCAGTTGTGATTCACAGCAAAAATTCAATGTTCAATGGCCCTCAACTCATACTTCTAGAGGGAGTTGTGGTTTAGAGTCATAACATGCTGGAGTATTGGGTAGTTACAGATTTCTCTTACACTGTCTGTGCTTCTATACTGCAAACACTATTTAAGTGTTTGTATTTTTAAAGTTACTACAGTACCTTCTGAAATATCCCAGCTTTGCTTAGAATAGAGCTGTGGTATTGCATATACGGCTGGATGGTAATAATTAGTAAACACCGACAGTCTAATGGCTACCACTTTACTTGTTTAGGCGAAACAAATGCATGGATTCTAGTATTAAATACAATGCATCCCTGTAAGGTTTTTTTTTTGTTTTGTTTTTAAGAAAAACAAATAGAAACCTTACAACTCATAGATGTGACCTGGGTAAAGCTGGAATGCGCATCAACTAAAGAGTTATGAAACAAGAGAGGTAACAAAGTGTTAGAATAGAAGCTTTTTGTTCCTAGAGGCACTGTGATTCCTCGTTTTTCTGTCTCAGAGTTCAGGACTTTTAAACCCAAGACAGCATTTTGAGAAAGTAAGTAGAGGGAAACATGACAAAGAAAAAAGTGGTTTAAGGCTTTTTCACTCTAGTAATCAGGTTTTCAAGTGTTTTGAAAAGTTTCAGGGTGAAGGGCATGAGTTTAAGTTGTTTTGGGGCTGAATGGTTAGCAACTTAGGAAAAATAAAAACCAAGGGCAGTGGAGTATGAAATTAAAGGGAAAGAACTAAAATATTGCTGTGGAAATGAGAGGGAAGAGAAGAGCAAAATAAAAGAGAACCCCTTTTAATTAGAATATTAGGTACCAGAGATAAGTCAGGACGCGGGGGGCTTGGGAGGAGAAGGTGAGTGGGTCTTTCCCCACCATTTACTATGGATCTCCTGAAGTCAATAGGAGTGAAGAATTCTCACTGAGATTTAGAAGGGTTGTTGGACCCCCTCAGAAGGCATGCGATGCCTACTGGGGTCCCCCAAGTCTTTTGAGGCTCATCAGGGATAATCCTTGACCTCTCTCAAGCTGTAATAGGATTTTAGCATCCCATCTAGCCAGATCCGCATAATCTTAATTGTTGGGTGACAGAGTCAATTTGGGGCTGAAAAGACCACTAAAGATGAAGGGCTCCCAAGAGGTCACCTGAGAGTTATATGGTTGGCCACTGATTAGTGCCACCTAAGAACCAAAGAAGGAATTGGGAGAACCACAAAGAGCCTCCCAAAGTTAACTGGATTTTGTTCACCAGGAGCTTTCTAGGACTTGATCTTCCTAGGGTTTACAGAAAGAAGCAATAGCTTCCTAGAGTGCTACTGGCTGATCAGGACTCTGTTGAAATTCACCTATGGCACAGGGTAGAAATAGAATGTTGGATTTAAAGATTTTTCCTGTACAGAACAGTTTAAAAAATGTCTTGGCTTAACCTCTTTGAACTCCCATTAAATTGAAGTGGGGGGCAGAGTTATTCCAATGCTGAGCAGTTTGGGAAATCCTACCTTAAATCATTCTGGGGCAGAACATCCCCAAATACTAATGGAATAAGAGAGAGGGAGAGAGAAGTGGGAAATTTAGCCAAAATCCAACTGCCTCAAACTCTTGTAGTACTGAAATATTAACATTTTTGCATGTATCTTTGCCAATGAAGTAATGGATATAATTCCTTTGTATGCAGATAGATTTTAAAATATGAATAGTGAACGTTGGCTATTATGACGACATTGAGTACAGAAGAGATTTGGGGAGGTTGTTTTGTGTTTGATAGTTTGGTTTCTTAATTTTTAAAATTCTTTGTTTAGCTCAATCTAATAGTTACAGGGAAGATTTTTAAGTGTGTGGGGGGGAAAGGTAAAAGGGGGGGAAAGTCCAAAGTCAGTGTATGTGGTTATGATAATTTTACCAGGATGTGTTAACAGTAAATAAAAGGCTACGTGAAAACAAACAAAAAAGTGTAGGATTGGAAAAGCTTCATGATTCTCCTTTGCCTTTTTCTCCATTGTCCCATTATTATTACTATTTTTATTGTTGTTTGAAAAAAAGAAAAAAAAAAGTTTTAAGGTGAAGGTAAGATTCCAGGTACATGTCAGTGGGAGAGTTCATATTACTTTTCTAGAACATATAGTTTAAAAAGCACATTAAATATCGAGGAAACTCAGAGTAAAGGAAGAATTTACAGGAAAATATGGAAATTCAGGGTTGAGGTAGCCAATCTACATTAACTCTGCCTCCATCACATTTTCCTCAGAAAGTCAGAAACTTATACAATCTTATCCATCCAAAGCAAATAGTCTCACTTTATCAGTCACCACACAAATGTTAGTGCCTTCATGTTAAATGTACACAGGTTGTGCCTCTTCACAGCTTTCTTTATGGCCACATGAATGACAATTAATACATTTTACAAATTCTTAATTAGATAATTAGGATACTGATGGCCATCATTCCCTGCTGCCCATTATGGGCCCACTCTTGTTAGGTCCTAAAGACACTCAGCAATTCATAAGACATGTTCTGCATCACAAAGGGAACAGGCCCTAAGATTCCATGTGCCACTTAATTACACAGGTGTTAGATAAAGAGCTAGCATATCTTCATAAACAAACCTCAAATTCTTGGATCATAAAATTAGAGCACTTAAATGAATTATATAGATGATATAGTATTATCATATGCTATGACTATTTCCATTCCACTAGTATCTCTGGAGGATGTTAAGCAGCAGCTAGTAAAGTCAGCCAGCAGGTCTGGATAACTTGCATCCAGTAGTTTTAAAAGAGCTGGCTAAGGAGCTTGCTGGACCACTAATGCTAATTTTCAAGACGTTTTGGAACACTGGGGAAGTTCCAGAAGACTGAAAGAAAGGTAACGTTGTGCCAATATTTAAAAAGGGTAAACTGGATGACCCAACAATTATAGGCCTGTCAGTCTGACATTGATCCTGAACAAGATAATAGCAGAACTGATAGATGATTGAATTAATAAAAAATTAAAGGAGGGTAATATAATTAATGCAAATTAACATGGGTTCATCACAAATAGAGGCAGTCAAATTAATGTGAAATCTGTTTTTGATGAGATTAGAATTTTTGGCTGATACAGATAATAGTGTTGACGTACTATGCTTAGATTTCTGTATGGCATTTGATTTGGTACTACACGAGATTTTGAATAAAACCCTATAATCTAAAATTAACATGGCACACATTAAATGGATTAAAAACCACCTAACTGATAGTTTGGTGTTTTGTTTTGTTTTTTTCCAGGGAGGGTAATTAATCATTGGAATTATTTACTAAGGATCGTGGCAGATTCTCCATCACTGGCAATTTTTAAATCAAGGTTGAATGTTTTTTTTCTTCTAAAAGATATACTCTAGAAATTAGTTTGAGGAAGTTCTATGGCCTGAATTATACAGGAAGTCAGACTATATGATCACAATGTTCCCTTCGGACCTTCGAATCTATGAAAAGAGCAAAAGTTCATGCGGTGACTAATTATCACATTCCATGTTAGAAACGTATATGAAACAAACTATAAAACCAATGATATGGAGTGCACATTTACAATACTCTACATGTGAAGGAAGACAGAAAGCTGGTATTTCTACAGGAGATAAGTTAAGGTAGTCTTACTTCTTCCATTGTGAACTGTCTTCCAAAGCTTGGATTCCTTGTAAGATTAATCTGATCTCTAGATTTCATAGGTTTCTATTTTTTTTGGTTAAATATGAAATACTTAGAATCCAGTCTTTGCCTATCTGTGCCTCAGTTTCCCCAGCTAGAATGATATCTCCTTTGTTAAGCACTGTGAAATCTGCTGATGAAAGAGCTAGATATTATACCACTGATGTCCACTGAAACCTTACCTTCATCTTAATGCTTTTTTTAATGTGACTATACAGAGAGTACTTCAGCGGCTAGGGCTCTTAATTTTTCATCTCTCACCAAGAATGAATTTGCTTTATTTTTTAAAAGAGAAAATGAAAAAAAGAAAAGATCTAGCATGCAGGATACTTTAACAGATCTCTCTAAGTCATACGCTTATTATCATTAGCGACTGATTTATTGAAAGATTGAATAAGGTGAAATTTAGCTGAATTGTAGAGATACAGTATTATATTACCATTGATAAATATATTCTAAGTAATCATTATGCTTTCAGCAAACTAAGTACAATATGACAGGTTTCAGAGTAACAGCCGTGTTAGTCTGTATTCGCAAAAAGAAAAGGAGTACTTGTGGCACCTTAGAGACTAACCAATTTATTTGAGCATGAGCTTTCGTGAGCTACAGCTCACTTCATCGGATGCATACCGTGGAAACTGCAGCAGACTTTATATATATACAGAGAATATGAAACAATACCTCCTCCCACCCCACTGTCCTGCTGGTAATAGCTTATCTAAAGTGATCATCAGGTGGGCCATTTCCAGCACAAATCCAGGTTTTCTCACCCTCCACCCCCCCACACAAATTCACTCTCCTGCTGGTGATAGCCCATCCAAAGTGACAACTCTTTGTGCAGGAAATAGCCAGACTTGATTATCATGCACATTGTGTAAAGAGTTGTCACTTTGGATGGGCTATCACCAGCAGGAGAGTGAATTTGTGTGGGGGGGTGGAGGGTGAGAAAACCTGGATTTGTGCTGGAAATGGCCCACCTGATGATCACTTTAGATAAGCTATTACCAGCAGGACAGTGGGGTGGGAGGAGGTATTGTTTCATATTCTCTGTATATATATAAAGTCTGCTGCAGTTTCCACGGTATGCATCCGATGAAGTGAGCTGTAGCTCACGAAAGCTCATGCTCAAATAAATTGGTTAGTCTCTAAGGTGCCACAAGTACTCCTTTTCTTTTTGTAAGTACAATATGGTTACTCATTTGAAGTGAAGTTTTAAGCCTTTGAATTCATTATTGACTTATTTGCAATATCAAGCAATAAAGAGTTGGTACATTTACTGGAATGATTTGAAAAATTAGGAATTAATAATACAATTAAATTCTCTTAAGCAAAAAATTAAATAAAACAATTGTCATTAACTGCAATCTACTTGTTGAAAAATGGTTACTTCAATTCCCATTAAACACAGCATTTTGTATGACCAATATTTTACATCTAACTAAATCTGAATTCAGCTCCAATTTTTGTGTGTGCCAATGATTCAGTGATTGATAGCTTGACACCAACTACGTGAGTGTACTGAGATAATCCTATAGCATCTCTCTGATGGCGGAACTCTGGCCTTTAGATTAGCAGTTCTTCAGTTCTAATCCTATCAATTTGCCCATCTACTTTTAAAGAGCATGCAGTGTTGAGCTATCCCTGAGTCCTAAGGGCAGTAAAGAACCTGATTAACACTGGTGATGGAATAAAGTAAACCAGAAAGAGGACAATCATAGGCCTCCAAATTAACCATTTTCTCAGCACATGCTCCTCGACCCCTTAAAAAGTAAGTTTTGGAAGCAGCCCTCTCAACTGGAAAAGCATTCTGCTGCCCGTGGTTAAAACTCCTTTAAAACAGGGCTGAGAAAAAGCTTTTAAGACAAAATATATTCAAGGGGGGAGGGATTGCCAATATCCTGGCAGAGCCTGTCACAAAATTGTGAGAAAGTAAAACAGAGGAAAGACAAATGGGATCAAGTGAGAAAGTGGAAGGGGGCATGGAGACATAAGGGAAGAGAAACATTCAAATAGAGGGAAGAGACACAGAGAACATGAGAAAGAGGGGAAAATGAGAAAGGTGAAGACAAATAATCTAATAATGCTTTCCCATTATAATCTGCATTAAACTGATACATGGCTGATATTTTCAACTTATACTGCATTTTTAAGATCATCAGATGATTCTTTTCTCTGTTTCTTTTTGCTGAATTTGTTTCCATATATATTCATATATCCATAAACCTAAGACATTCAAATGGATTCAAAATTAAGCAAAACAAATTCTTCCAACATTAGATGATTGAAGATGGTTAAGTGCTTCAGTTATTCTAAAACGGTGTCACTCCGTTGGTTTAAAAAAAAAAGAGAAATAAATTGTTAATATTGATCATTGACCAACTGTAGAACCAACAGAAGCAAGAACATTCAAAACTCAAGATTTCCACCCATCCATCCTCATCACCCTTTGTTGTTTATAACTCTTTTGGGACCTATAGAAGCTGTGACTATGTTGAAACTTGAAATACTTAGACACAATAGACTATTTTAGAGGTCAGGTGGTCACTTGGTTTGATACTTTCTCACGTACCTAGGAGTGATTATCAGCTACTTGAAATTACTTTTCTCCCTACTGTCCCCCCAGATAAGAATTATAATCAATGGGACAAACTGAGCCACTGCTTAGTTTTTACTCCATCTTTAATCAGGCAGAACTCCCACTGGCTGATGGTACATTTCTTGAGTAAGGCTTGAGTAACCAGTGAGCAGTGGCTTCAGGATTCAATATGTTGATTGGACAGAGAAGGAATCAGACATGTTTCTCTCTTTGTTACCTAACACAGTGAGATCAGCAGCATGAGAGCTTGTTAATACTTAATACTAAAGCAGCGGAGGAATAGCTCCCTCTTGTTGTAGTTTGCACCACATAGGAAATATTATTCACGGACTTATGGAGTAAATCACTTTAGAATAATATGTCTATAGAAGATGCCATGGTATATAAAACTTGCTTCCTTTTTCTATCTGTTATATGATGAATGGTGCCATTGCCAATAACATAAGATGGAACAATTGCTCAAGTTATGTTATTACCTTATTACTATAAGTGCACTCAGTTCACTGCAGTAGAATGACTCTTTCCCCCCACCCCCAAACTCCATTGTCATGTGGTATGTTTTCCTGAACTTGGTACATTTGACACTGCCTAATACCAGCAAGACAGCAGGAGCTACGAACCAAACAAGTAACACAGAATTAGTCAGTTCCTTAATTCCACCCAGTACTACCGCAAAAGTTTCTTCTGAGAATGACTGGGTCTTAAATGGGAAGAGCAGTACCTGTGTTATCACTATCATTCAGTGCATCTGCCCATCAACTCTAATCCCAATTAGAAGATGGTTGTCACATTTTGGAAACTATCTGTTTTTTATAATGATTCAAATAATCTGGGGAAGGGAAAAAATCTAACAGCAGATAAGTAGCTCACTTAAAGAAATATGAGAAAGTAAGAAGGAAAGTTACGTCTTCAGTAAGAATTTGAAGGTTCGGCTGATTGCAGCTCCCAGTGGTTGCAGTTCGCTGATCCAAGCCAATGGGGGCTGCGGGAAGCGGCACGGGCCGAGGGATGTGCTGGCCACCGCTTCCTGCAGCCCCCATTAGCCTGGAGCAGCGAACTGTGACCAGTGGGAGCTGCGATCGGCCGAACCTGTGGACTCTGCAGGTAAACAAACCATCCCGGTCCGCCAGCGGCTTTCCCTCATGGGCCGCGTGCCAAAGGTTGCCAATCCCTGCAGTAGAACTTCAGAGTTATGGACATCATGGGAATGGAGGTTGTTTGTAATTCTGAAATGTTTGTAACTCTGAACAAACTGTTATGGGATGCTCCTCAGGGCGGACTGCTCAGAGCAGGTGCTCACAGATCTACATTGGCTGCCCAATGTGTGTGTGTGGGGGGGTGGGCGGGGGCGGGACAGTAAGCTGGTTCTGGCCCCCTGGCTGAAAGGGTGATGAGTGAGGCACCCTGGGGCACTGCAGTGTCCGTGGGTGCACGGTGCAGGCTGTGGTCCTTTAAAACTGAGCTGCTCCTCCAGAATGCAGCCTGCAGGCAGGAACTTGGGCTCTGGATCCAGCAGCTTACACTCCAGGCCAGGTTTCAGTAGCTGCTTGCGAAGTTTCTTTCCTGGGCTCTGAGCCTGCAAGCTTATCCCCCTCCCACCCAGTAGGGAGGGAGACAGGAAAAGAGCATTCATCACCTCCTACTGTAAGTGGAAAAGGAGTACTTGTGGCACCTTAGAGACTAACCAATTTATTTGAGCATGAGCTTTCGTGAGCTACAGCTCACTTCATCGGATGCATGCCGTGGAAACTGCAGCAGACTTTATTTATACACAGAGAATATGAAAAAATACCTCCTCCCACCCCACTTTTCTGCTGGTAATAGCTTATCTAAAGTGATCATCAGGTGGGCCATTTCCAGCACAAATCCAGGTTTTCTCACCCTCCGCCCCCCCACACAAATTCACTCTCCTGCTGGCGGAGGGTGAGAAAACCTGGATTTGTGCTGGAAATGGCCCACCTGATGATCACTTTAGATAAGCTATTACCAGCAGGACAGTGGGGTGGGAGGAGGTATTTTTTCATATTCTCTGTGTATAAATAAAGTCTGCTGCAGTTTCCACGGCATGCATCCGATGAAGTGAGCTGTAGCTCACGAAAGCTCATGCTCAAATAAATTGGTTAGTCTCTAAGGTGCCACAAGTACTCCTTTTCTTTTTGCGAATACAGACTAACACGGCTGTTACTCTGAATACTGTAAGTGGATGCCCCACGCTGAGCAAGTAGGGGGTGGGGATGGGAACAGGCAGCCCAGATGTGCCTACCTTTAGGATGCATTACAGGCACAGTACAGTATTTGCTTTTGTCTCTGCTGCTGCCTGATTGGTTACTTCTGGTTCCCTCTGGTGTCTGGTTGACCGGTCAGTCCATAACTCTGGTGTATGAGGTTCTACTGTATGTTAAAGGCTGTTACAAAGAACACAGTCAGAAATTGTTCTCTATGTCCATTGAAGGAAGGACAGGCAGTAATTAGCTTAATCTGCAGCAAGGGAGATCTAGGTTAGCAACTAGGAAAAACTTTCTAACTCAGTGGTCACCCACCTGTAGATAGTGATTGACTGGTCGATCCTGGAGACTCTTCCAGTTGATCGTCATCTCCAGCTGCTAAAAGTCCAAAGGTGTAGCAGGGGCTGCCACTAAGGCCCCACACCACTCCCGGAAGCAGCCAACATGTTCCTGTGATCTTGTGCGTAAAAAGGTTGGAGACCACTGTTCTAACTAATAGGACAGTTAAGCACTAGACTAGGCTTCCAGAAGAAGTTGTGGAATCCCTGTCACCGAAGTTTTTAAGGACCGGTTGGACAGACACCTGTCAGGGATCATCTACGTGTACTTGGCCCTGCCTCATATTAGGAGGCTGGGGTATATCTACATTGGTATAGCTATACCTCTTACCTATTACTTTCATTTACAATATGAACACAAGTCCTGTTTATCTGTAACAAAGACAGGTGTACACAAAGGTGATTCCATTCATTTCAATAGGACTACTTTCATGGAGCAAACTACTCTAGTGGGAGATTTGATCCAGGGTTGAAGGTCAAAGTGATGAGTTGAAGTTAAGAAGGTCAGACAGAACATCAGTATAGAAGCTGATGTAATTGAAAATGAGGATGTGGGGGAGGAAGATCGAGGAAAATGGGGCATAATTTCATTTCGAATATAGTTTAACAAAACTTTACTTTGAGTATTATTCTTACATGAGAGAGTAGCAAATATTCCCAGAGATCACAGAATAAACTGGCACCCACTTTGCCTTCAGAAGAAGTTAGAGGATATAGGTATAGAGGTTGCTTTAATTTGGCTCATATCTTAGTACAGGTGACAACATAGCTTGTTATGAATGTGGAGTGAAATGAAATTGGTCTCCAGTGCATCTACTACTAAACAATGATGCCACTGAACTTCCCAAAACAAATTCATTTGCTTCGCAGAGAGCACACAGCTGCTTGCTGCAGCCCCTGAGGAGCTGCACTTCCAAAGCAAACCATATTACCAAACTACCATACCTTGTGTTGCCATTAAAATGAATACATACTTAGCTTCTTTTAAAACTAATTGAAAATAAAAAGCAGCAGCTGTTCCAGCACACAGCTCACTGCCATCTGTTTGTGGCAGCATCCCCAACAATAGCATGTACAGGATTACCAAGCACTACTGCAGCTGAGATGTGCAATGTTTAGGACGAAGGACAGAATTCGCGGATAAGGTTTCAAGTGTTAATGAGTGTATTACCAGTGAATGAATTCACTCAAGCAAGCAGTTGCCTCTCCCTGTTCTACCATTGGTTAGTGTTATTGCTGACTAGATGGCTTTTCCCTGGTCCCATTCTTTCAGTCAAATTCTGCACTCAGTTAAACTCCTGCAGCCACCTGGAAGAACTTGACCCTTTGACACGGTCTTTCTCTTGGAACAAATCTTCATTTTTTTTTTAATTTTAAAACAGCAAGACTGTATTTTAGTAAGACAGATAGTGAATGCTGTGCCACTCAGTGTATCTTCTCTGGAGCCTCCATTCAGGGCATCACTCAAAACTTCTTTATTGTCTGCTTTACTGTTTGATTTAGTTCTCTGCCTCCAGAGACTGATGTACTTATTTTTAGTGAGTTCATTGGTTTTGTTTGCAATCTGTTTGTTTTCTTGTATTTATAAGGGCAGATACAGACCTTTGGACATAGGCACCTATATATAAAATGTATATTATAATTATCAAAGGATGACTGCCTATGCTAAAAAGACTCTTAAAACATTAGAGAACTTCAGATAAAATGCCCTTGCAAGTGTGCACAGGAGGACTGAGGGGAGGATACAAAGAGCCTGCAGAAGAGAAGAATGAGGGGGGATTTGAAAGCTGCTTTCAACTACCTGAAAGGGGGTTCCAAAGAGGATGGATCTAGACTGTTCTCAGTGGTAGCAGATGACAGAACAAGGAGTAATGGTCTCAAGTTGCAGTGGGGGAGGTTTAGGTTGGATATTAGGAAAAACTTTTTCACTAGGAGGGTGGTGAAGCACTGGAATGGGTTATCTAGGGAGGTGGTGAAATCTCCTTCCTTTGAGGTCTTTAAGGTCAGGCTTGACAAAGCCCTGGCTGGGATGATTTAGTTGGGGATTAGTCCTGCTTTGAGCAGGGGGTTGGACTAGATGACCTCCTGAGGTCCCTTCCAACCCTGATATTCTATGATTCTATGAAACTAGGCAAACCATGCAAAGATCAGGAACAACTGCAGGCCCTGCACTCATAGGAGCAAATCTACCTCAAAGATCTGGCCTGACTAGTATTAGTTATCTTATGAATTGCCAACCTGCAGTTGGAAATTTCTGTGGTAGGAACTTTATCTGTAGTTGAAAAAGTTATGCCACACATACAGGTTTTTCTTCTGCTCTGCACTCATCCCAGGATACACACTCCCAAATACATGTACCTTCTGCCATGCAGTGCGGTGTTTCTGTCTGGTCCCAGAGAGGGAGCACTATGCAGCAGAAGCATCACTACCCTTGGTGAATACTGGGTCCTTTCTTATCCCTTCTTGTGCCCCTTTGCTGCTATCGTAGCATTTAAGGGAGAATGCATGGAGGCATATTCTGGAATAGCCTTCCAAGGGGAGCAATGGAGGCAAAAGACATATCTGGCTTCAAGACTAAGCTTGATAAGTTTATGGAGGGGATGGTATGATGGGATAGCCTAATTATGGCAATTAATTGATCTTTGACTGAATTAATTGATCTTAGTGGTAAATATGCCCTATCACCTGTGATAGGACACTAGATAGGGTAGGATCTGAGTTACTACAGAGAATTCTTTCCTGGGGGTCTAGCTGGTGAGTCTTGCCCACATGCTCAGGGTTTAGGTGATCGCCATATTTGGGGTCAGGAAGGAATTTTCCTCCAGGGCAGATTGGTAGAGGTCCTAGAGGTTTTCGCCTTCCTCTGCAGCGTGGGGCACAAATCACTTGCTGGAGGATTCTCTGCACCTTGAAGTCTTTAAACCATGAGTGGAGGACTTCAATAGCTCAGACATAAGTCAAGGGACTGTTACAGGAGTGGCTGGGTGAGATTCTGCGGCCTGTGTTGTGCATGAGGTCAGACTAGATGATCATAATGGTCCCTTCTGACCTTAAAGTCTATGAGTCACTTGACTATAGTCAGGTTTTTTATGGCTTTCATTGGGATAGCATTTTCTCTTTCTCCAGCAAGCCAATCACAACACTTTAAATCACAAATCTTGAATTTGTATTTTTTTAAAATAATCTATAAACACAAAGAAATTACATTAAAATTCTGATACAGAATAGCAAAGAAAATGCACAGCATCCCAGTAAATAGAAAACAATCTTCCTATTTTTGTTCCAATATTTAGACACAATAGGCATGATCCTAAACAACATCCTGAATGTGCTCCTTTACGCTTAGATATTAAAAAAAACAAGTAGTACATTTCTGGCTTAACTATGAAGTTCCTCACTTTTGCTGCTTTGTGACAGACTATTAACTTTTTAATGCATTTTCACAATGTGAGCTGATATAATGGATCTGTCTAGGAGTCAAGGAATGCTAAAATGAATTCCTTTATTCTGAGAATACAATGAACAGACAAAGATATGAATGCAAGATGTGAAGGATACATTTGCTATCATCAATAGTGCTAACTACCAGTATTATCTGATAGTATCATACAATAGCTGCTTCTTTTTCACCATGTGACTAAAACCAAGAACATATTACTAACTCTTCTGGTGAAAATCTGAAAGGTCAAGAAGAAAACTGACATCTTGTGAACATTTCTGCTATAGTCAGTCATTCACTGCTGCATTGCAAATGTGAACTCGTTAAGAAGTTCTCATTAACAGCATATATTTTATGGCCTTAGGAAAAAAACCAAGCTTCTTTATCTCAAATCATATTCTCAGCTGATGTGCCGTATTATTAAATCTACAGTAGTTATTTTAATGATGCACTGAACTATACTGTTGATTACTCTCATTTAAGGATACGGTATCTATAAATTATACACCTGATTATGCAAAACCTATATTTTACATGTATTATTTATATCCACTACCCTTTACTATCATTCTATCTAAAACTGAGCATATGAAGCACCAGGGGTTTCAATCCCATCTTTTTGTCTACAACAAAGGGCCGGGGGAGAGATGGGGACACCAGAAGTGCTGCCAAGAACATTGTAGGGAAGAAATGCTAGCAGTGCACAAACTGACTGGAAAACCAAACTAGCAATAAGTAGGCAGGTGTCTTAAGGGAAAACTTGCTAATTTTGAAACCAGTGTGTTTACCTGAAGTCTCAGCATAAATACCTTACTTACTTATGGCTAAAATAAAACAAATACAACAACAACAGCGAATCATGTTTAATCATGCAGAATATATTCGATGCAAGGGAACTAATCTAACTTTATATGAAAATAGCGCTATTTATCTGACTAACCCAAGAGAAAATGTGAGAAGAACGTTGATTTTGTTATATATACACCTTTTTCAAACATAGCCTCTTATGATAGCAATAGAATGTGATCGTGCACATTTGTGTCTCCATATCATTGCACATGCTGCAAATCATCAATTGTGCACTGGAAGCCTTGTTACAAATCCCGAGTTTATCTGGACATAATGGCTTGATAGCGTAAATTCTTAGAAGTACTAATGAACCAAAGATGTAGATTTGGGATCTTATTTTTTTGTGGGAAAAGCAAGGCTGCCTATCTGAAGGAAAAGATTTTAGAGAATTTGGATCAATTACATAAAGAGTGGGGGAACCTGGAAAATCTGGAAAGGCCAATTGAAAGGAAAGAAAGTAATTTTGAGGGGATTTAATCTTTCGGGCAGATTCTACCCTGTACTCCGGTGGTACGCAGGGGAGAGAAAAGTCTTCTTTTGAGGATTTCTCAGGCCATAGGATAGTCCTCACTTGACAGGGGACTGGTATGGCTGAGGACATATAAGAACTATGCTGGGGTGTTGCTAAAGTGTGCTGAACTCTGACTAACCTTAGAGGGTGGATGGTTCCTGGGAGATCATTACAAACTGGCCTAGATTAGAGCAGTCCCCAGGCACAGAACTATGCACACAATCAGGGAGTTGTAATGGGCTCCCTGACACATCCCCTTTCAGTTGCAGAGAGAGGGAGCTAGTGAAATCCTGGCCCTTATTTCTACATGTATGGGTTTTATGGCTAACAGTTTCAAATCCCCTAAGGGATTCTGATTTCCTAATTCCCATTAACAGCATCCAAATCCTCAAAGTAGCTTTAAATATAGCGTCCCATATAAAATAGTTTACTATATTAAGAGGCCTGGTTTTCAGGTTTACTGAAATCTAGCTTGCCTTTTCATTTGCAATTTTATGTATGGAATTTTTTGCATGCAGTGTTCTGCTCACTGGGAATAGCTTGCACGATCAGGGCCTATGCAACATTAGATTGTGACAGGAGACTGATCACAAAACAGAAAGCAGGGCATTGACAATCTGGTCCTAAATATTTAGCAGCAACATAATGTCTTTTAGTTTTAGTGGTTTGTACTATTATTTATATTTGCAGAGCCCATGTGCTCTGTCTCCACATTTTTTAAAGCAGAAATATTTGAAATGGAAATGAAAGTGGATTTTCATTAAAATCTTGCGGGAAACATCATGGGAACTAAGAAATGATATTACAATAAAGAGGAGTTATCTTTGGAGAAAAGGAATTTTCTTTCTGATTGCTTAAACACAAATGATGTATTTTTTTAAACACAGTTGTAAGTTGCCAAAGTAACCTTGCTTATAAGAAATGAAGGTCTGTCCATGGAATGAGCAGTCACAGCACATTACTATTTGTAACTGCTGAACTCTGCAGAAGAGCCAAGAAAGCTTCAAACCATGCCAGCTTCAGAGGAGAAGGTCTAGAGAAGAGTCAATTTTCTAGATTGGTGCTGAGAGGAATATTATCATTGTTGTGGGCTCTTAAACATCTCTGAGATTTCCTAAGGCTTGGGACATACAGTAAGTCTACATAGGGAATTTGAACATTGCTAGTCAGCATGGATGGGATTTTCCAAAAGAAATTAGGCATTGACATAACTCTGTTCCTGCTCAAGTCAGTGGTAACATTCCCAGTCAGTGGGAGTAGAGTTTAAGCCAATGCTGACCAGTTATGTAAATCCCATCTCATTTTTACAAGTGAGGCAGCATATAGACTGAATAGAATTATGGCTAATATAGCTGGTGCTGATGCTAAGGGGATATTTCGAAAGAAGCAAAAATATGGATGAGGAGGATGTGGAGAACTGGGACATATCTGTGTTGTTTTTATGAATATTGTACATGCCTGTGTGTGTTTATGATGGATTACTTGTTATGAAGTTAGATCAAATGGGGCCTCTTGAGGGAACAGAGCATGGAAGGCAACCGTGTCCTACATAAGGTACAGCCCAACAAAAATATCAGGCACAATAGCCAGGTTTTGCCAAGACTAAGAACCTGCTGATCAAAAGACACCGATCAGTTAAAATGTATGCTCTGGAGAGAGGGAGTGGGGAAGCTCTAGCAGCTGTAGCAGACTGACATAAATTGATGGATTGTCAGAGTCTGCAGCAAGCAGGCTTTAATTTGGTCCAAAAGACTGGGGGACACCAAGGCTAACCCGTGTCTGTCTACGGACTTGAGGGGAATGCCAAATATAGGTAAGGTAGTATGAGTATAGGTCTGTGTTCAATTAGTTTTGGGGTTTTTTGAGTGCTGTGTGCCTTTTCGCAAATAAATCTCGAAGAAACTGCTTCTATGTTAAACTTCTAACAAGATATACGTAATCACAGACAAATACACTTAGCAACTATTCTTTGATTCTTATCAACACAAAGTGAATGAGTTGGGGATTGCTAATTAACATTTCTTTGATACCCATATATCATGGATTATTTTGATAATTTTGATAACTGTAATTTTGATTACAATTGCAATGCCTCTTTTTAAATTGTTCTGGGTCATACACAGGTTATCTTGTTTGCCAACACCACAGCTTCCAAGGGAGGTTGTGGAATCCCCATCATTGGAGGTTTAAGACAGATTGGACAAACACTTGTCATGAATGGTCTAGATTTACTTGGTCCTGTCTCAGCACAGGGGGGCTGGACTTCATCACCTCACAAGGGCCTTCCAGCCCTAACATTTCTATGATTCTATGTCACTACACAGGAGAAGCGGAAGCACCCTAAAAGTGGGAGGGCACAGGTGCCTGAACCATGGCCCTGCCCCTGGGCTTCTCCACCCCTGAGGCCCTGCCCTAACACTGCCCCTTCTCCCTAAGGCCCCACCTTTGTGCCGCCGATCCTACCGAGTCCCCGCCCTCACACTGCCCCTTCCCCCAAAACCCCACTCCTGAGCCATCTCTTCCCTCAAGGACCTACCCCCTGCTCACCTCTCTCTGTCCTCTCCCCCCTTGCTTGCCCTTACTGCCAGTAAAAAGTGGGAGGGCCATGGCCCCCGCCTCCCGCCCTGTTCCAGAACCGCTGGCACTGCATACTCTTATCGTCCACAAGCTCAGTGGATTATCCCCAGGAAAAAAATCTGGTAGGTGTCAAGCCCATTGCCTGTTAGGTATTATGGTTAGTTGGAGCTGTATAAGCTGGAGATTCAGTTAGAGAATGATTGGATCACAGGTCTCACCTCAAAGAGAAGTGGAGGTACAGGCCTGTCACTTGAAAGGGGTACACTTGGAGGTCTAGACAAAGGTCTCAGAAGGAGCAGCTTACTCAAGGACCATGACAGAAAGCATTAAAAAACAATGTGACTAACCTACAATGGCTCATAGAATCATAGAATATGAGGGTTGGAAGGGACCTCAGGAGGTCATCTAGTCCAACCCCCTGCTCAAAGCAGGACCAATTCCCAACTAAATCATCCCAGCCAAGGCTTTGTCAAGTCTGACCTTAAAAACCTCTAAGGAAGGAGATTCCACCACCTCCCTAGGTAACCCATTCCAGTGCTTCACCACCCTCCTACTGAAAAAGATTTTCCTAACATCCAACCTAAACCTCCCCCACTGCAACTTGAGACCATTACTCCTTGTCCTGTCATCTGGTACCACTGAGCCGTCTCACCTCATGAGACAGGTGAAGATGCCAGCACTCTGTCATACAGTTTATAAAAGGTTCCTTGAAGGAGATAAAACACCCTTTCCACACATTTCAGAGTAGCAGCCGTGTTAGTTTGTATCCGCAAAAAGAAAAGGAGCACTTGTGGCACCTTAGAGACTAACACATTTATTTGAGCATAAGCTTTCGTGAGCTACAGCTCAACTTTTAACCAAGATTGTACACAATTAGTGGCATGTTTGGCTCTAAACGGGATATATGTCCACATACCTCCTGGTTAAAACTTGATTAGTATCTAGGGCAGCAAATACTATAAAATGGATTGAATTACCCACCTTATTTCTTGAGATGAGTTCCTTAAGAGCCTCTGTTAAAAGTTCCGGTGCAAAGTACGTGTACTCTCTCTTTAAAAAAAAAACATTACTAAGCCTAAGGAGCTCAGAGGGAACAATCTTGATATCTCTGAAATATGATCAAAGTCCAAAGTATTAATTAATGTGCTTACCCAAAGTGTGAGAACTGAAATTTGACCCATTCTAACCTCTTTTGCACATCCAAAAAGGAAACAAAGTTATCACTTTCAAAGAACTTTTCAGCCTATAATATGTGCTTCTCAGTTCAGTTCTGCCAGTTTAGTTTTATAGGCGTATTGTTCCATACATAAGCTTTTTATTAAACCCAAGCACTTAAACCAATTGTTAAATGTAAGTTATTCTACAATCGCCAAACGTATCAAATTTTGGCATTGCTGATGATTAATGTTCTTTACTGAAAATAAACTTACATAATTGGGCCACATTCAATAATGTATCTCGCAGTTTCAGGACAAGATGAGCTATTTGGAGAAAATATGGACTCATTCTATTATCTATTCTGGCAGAGCCAGGTATACAGCTCGAAGTGTAAAATAATTTTGTTTGCTCTTTTACTATTTTCAAAGGACAGAAGAATATGTTAATATTTCATATTATATATGTGTGTGTGTCTATACTAGGGCTGTTGATCAATCACAGTTAACTCATGTGATTAACTCAAAAAATTAATCACTATTATAAAAATTAATCGTGATTAATCACACTGTTAAACAACAGAATACCAAATGGAATTTATTAAATATTGTGGATGTTTTTCTACATTTTCAAATATACTGATTTCAATTACAATACAGAATACAAAATGTACAGTACTCACTTTATATTATTTTTTAAAATGATAAAAAAGAAATAGTATTTTTCAATGAATCTCATACAAGTACAGTAGTGCAATCTCTTTATCATGAAAGTGCAACTTATAAAAGTAGTTTTTTGGCTTACATAACTGCACTCAAAAACAAAACAATGTAAAACTTTAGAGCCTACAAGTCCATTCAGTCCTACTTCTTGTTCAGCCAATTGCTAAGAGAAACAAGTTTGTTTATATTTACAGGAGATAATGCTGTCCACTTCTCAGTTACATTACCTGAAGCAAGAACAGATGTTTGCATGGCACTGTTGTAGCTGGTGTTGCAAGATATTTATGTGCCAGATGCGCTAAAGATTCATATGCCTCTTCATGCTTCAGCCTAGGGTGACCTGATTTTATAGGGACAGTCCTGATATTTGGGGCTTTTTCTTATAATAGTTGCCAATTGCCCCCGTCCCGATTTTTCACACTTACTATCTGGTCACCCTACTTCAGCCATCGCTCCAGAGGACATGCTTCTATATTGATGATGCTCATTAAAAAAATAATACATTAATTAAATTTGTGACTGAATGCCTTGGGGGAGAATTGTATGTCTCCTGCTTTGTTTTACCCGAATTCTGCCATATATTTCATGTTATAGCAGTCTCGGATGATGACCCAGCACATGCTTGTTTCAAGCACATTTTCACTGCAAATTTGACAAAATGCAAAGAAGGTACCAGTGTGAAATTTCTAAAGATAGCTACAGCACTTGACCCAAGATTTAAGAATCTGAAGTGCCTTCCAAAATCTGAGAAAGATGAGGTGTGGAGCATGCTTTCAGATGTCTTTAAAGAGCAACACTTTGATACGGAAACTACAGAACCCAAATCACCAAAAAAGAAAATCAACCTTCTGTTGGTGGCCTCTGACTCAGATGATGAAAATGAACATGCATCGGTCCGCACTGCTTTGGATCGTTATTGAGCAGAACCCATCATCAGCATGGACAAATGTAGTAGGTGAATTGAAAAATACTATTTCTTTGTTTTTTACAGAGCAAATATCTGTAATCAAAAATAAATATAAAGTGAGCACTGTACGCTTGGTATTCCGTGTTGTAATTGAAATCAATATATATGAAAAAGTAGAAAACATCCAAAATAAATAAATGGTACTCTATTATTGTTTAACAGCACGATTAATCATGATTTTTTTTAATTGAGCGATTAATCGCGTAATTAATTTTTTAAATTGCACAGTTAATCACAATTAATTTTTCTAATTACTTGACAGCCCTAATATATATGAGGTTTTTTCTAGAATTTGAACAGTTTCTGATCTAAAATACAAGGCAAGTATCTTGAATAATTAGCTAAAAAAGTAATAACATTTCCCAAATTAACCATGAAGTTCACAAAACACTAACAAAAGTGAAAGGAGAAGGAATCTGTGACATTTGATTATACTGGGTAAAGAATCATAACATGGGTGAACTTTAGTTTTACTGCAAACTTTCTGAAGGTAAGCCCCAAAAAATTCTTGCATGGATTTGACTACTGTGACTTGATATTTTATGATATGACAAGCAGGTCATCCACGATTCAGCAGAAAAGAGAAAGTGGCTTAAATGCATCCTGGGTGTTTTTCCAGTGAAATGGATTTCCACCAGGGATTAATTTGGCCCAGCATAATCTAGCAGTTGCCGAAGCGAAGAAGAAAATGTTTAGCTTTTCTTCAGTTTTCACAAGGGTTACATAATTGCGGTGATTAACCTATCTGAAAGGAAAAAGCTTTGTGTGGCCCATGACAGTTTAACAGTTGCTTCACATCATAGTCACGGACAGGGGCACAGAGAACTTCTAAGTGACTAAAAAGAAAATGTCATATTATCCTGCAAAATAATCCTTTATGGAGGGCAGTCTATCCCCTCCTACTGGGAAATGATAGACAAAAGAACTGTTAATCACTGTCACCCAATAATAGCCTTTCAACATCCCACCCACCTTCGCTTTCCAGGTACGTATGAAAAAGGCCATCAACTACTGCAGAACCTAAGCTTTCATGACAAAAATAAAATAAAAGTTTCTATCCAATATAATTGTGGAGAAAACCTTAAAAACATGAACCAACTTGTGAGAGTAGTTGGTTGTATTACACACTCTGGTCTATACGGGAAGCATCACTCATTCTGCTTCAGTCCAGCAGAAACTGCTGCGATTCCCCATCCCGCAGCGAATCCTGGAGTCTTTACGCTCCTCATCCTGAACCAACATGGGAGGAGGAATGAAAAATCTACAGTACCTCTTGGATTCATCTCCTCTTCCTGGGTGAAACCTCCTTACTGTCTGAGGCCATGCCGGAGAATTCCTGCTCTGCCCCCTTCAGCCTCCTTCTCCCCATGGCCAGACGAGCCTTCCAATCTTTTCCTTCTGTGGAGATCTAGTATTTCCTTTTCAGAGCTAAGGAAAGGAACAGAAAACAGTATGTTTCTTACCTCCCAAAGATCCCTGCAGCTCTCTTAAGCAATGAACAAGAGTAGAGCAGACCCCTAATGACTTCAGGTTGGCATGTCACCTACAAACAAGGGCCAGATCAATTTATTTCTTCACAACAAGAGCCTACATGACCAAAAGAAAACATACCAGGACTGAGATTGTTGACAGGACTGGAAAAGCAGTGAACCTACTTCCCTTGCTTCTTCCCAGCAGCTGCTCCTTCCCCCTAAGAGCACCCTCATTTTACTTTCTTATTTCAGGCATCCATGGGGAGTATGAAGAGCTGGGGCTTCTTGGGGGAACCCATTCATGCTTTGCTTTGGATTCAGGAGGGTACAGCAGTTCATTGGGTAAGGAAGCATCTTGGGAACAGCAGTAGGAAGTTCTCCTTGGAAGTCTTAGATTGTTAAGCTCAAAACTCTAAAGAAACCTCCAGGGGTTAGTTCATTTCCAGCACCTGCAACTAAACTGCAGAGTTAATTTCACTAGATCTGAAGGGTTCACACAGACTAACAAACTCAGTGATATCTGTAATTTGGAAATATGGGTTATCCTTTTTATTGTATGTATTTTTTCTTGTCATTTAGACTCAAATCCAAATTCGTTTCCATTATCCACAGAAAACAGACTCATTTTCGTCTATCACTTAAAAAAAAAGGCTGCTTCAGAAAATCTGTTTATTAAATAATTATAATGTTGAAGATACCCTTACTAATAAACAATTATACTTTGAGTTCAGAAACCAATTAAGACTAAGTTTTTATAAAGTATAACCAAGTACCTGTATAAAAGAGAACCATATATCTGTATTTATGTAAATAGCTAATAGATAAGTATTCGTAGATGGTGCTCAAGGATATGCAGCATAGTTCCTTGGTTTTGTAGGACCAATTCAAACTTGTTATTGCCTTCTTCTTTGACACTCTTTACATGAACTCTTAGCA
The DNA here is from genome assembly GCF_965140295.1 of Lepidochelys olivacea. Lineage (NCBI taxonomy): Eukaryota > Metazoa > Chordata > Testudines > Cheloniidae > Lepidochelys > Lepidochelys olivacea. Next base: position 60,544,141 of record NC_140418.1, on the reverse strand, counting down.
GTAGCCACAACTTTGTCAAAACAACAAGACAGTATAAAAAAAAGTGGACTGTCTTTTTGTTCTTTGCTTATATACTGCTTAGCATGATGGGGTCCTGGTGCAGAACTGGTGCTCCTAGGCAGTATGATAATATAGTTAATTAATTAACGACAACCAACAACATACTCTGACACTGATTTGAAACTGGGAAGCAACAGCACAACAATTGAACTACTATCGTCCAGCTATACCAAAAAAGGACAGAAGACATTGTGGGTTTAATTAGGCTGCAACTTTATTATTAGATGTCTGGGACTACCTGGCAGATAAAAGTGTACAGTGCAGGTAACCCCCATGTTCATTCCATAATTAGCTGGGGGGCTTCTGCCAGCTCCCCCTCTTTTTCCACCCAGATCCCCACAGCCAATCCATTGCTGGGACCTTATTATCCATCATCACCCTCCCAGAAGGGTTAAGGTGGGGTGTAAGAAAAGGGGGTTGGCTCCCTGCTGTACCAATCATAGGAGTCGCCACACACCCTTGTTCTGTTCCTCTAATGAACACCTCCTTTTTAAGTCCTTTTGCAAACCATTGTATACCTTCCCTACGGAGTACCTGCACTGGACATCTGCCACATTCTTACATAATAAGTGTGACATATAGCCTACCACCCTTCTTGCTGTGCATGAACAAAGCCGTTCCTGAGCCCACTGTGGAGAAGGCGAAAAAAACCCAACTTCACTTAGGCCAATCTGGTAGTAAGGCAAAAATTCCTTCCTAGCCCCCCTAAAAAGGGGAGGCTAGTGCAATGCCCACAGCAGTTCTTGACCAACCTGGTATTTCATCACCTAAAGAGGAGAGGGGGGTGCTGCCTCAGCCTGTTCCATATAAAAGGGGGCTTCTCACACAGGGCTGCCCCTTTTAAAACCCTTCTGCCCATCCACTTCCCAGGGGATGAGTCAGCATCACCATGCTAGCCCCTTGTCCCCTTCTGCAGCAGTTTTCCTCTCTTCCCCTCCAACCCAGCCATAAAGCATTGTTGCCTTCATTTGGCCAGTCAGACATATTTGTCTCCACTTAAAGGTATGGTGCAGTCATTGGTCCCTCCCATTTCAGAACTCACTGGAGCTGGTTGGAAATTTTCTGACAAAATGTTTTTCCCCTGAAAAAATTTGTCAAAAGCAAAAACATTTCACGAAAAAATGAAAATTTTGATGAAAATGTGTTTAAAAAAAAAAAACCCTGAAAAACCCATTTTGATAAGGTTGAAACCCTTTTCAGAACTGATTGTTTCAGGTTTTCATTTCAAAACAACTTTGTTTCAATTTTTAAAAAATATATATTACTTCATCAACCCAAGATGAAGGAGTTCTCTTCAGAATTTTATTTCATGGGAAGTTTCCAATATTTTTGGTATTGTTCCATTTCAGTATGGGAAAATTTTCAAAATCACAGATACTCCCATGAAAACTCTGCTTCCTTCCCAGCTCTAATATTTGTGTAACACTAAGCACCCTAACTGTCTATAGATTTTAAAGGACCTACTTAATGTGACGGTCACAATGGGTCTTCATAATTCCAAGACCAAGTCAAGTCTACAGTGCTTAATAAGCTACTATGCCAAGACAATGACCAAATATTGCACTGAAATTCAAGATGTTCCCATGGGTCCAACCTTCACTGGTATGGTAGAGTGGATGGATACCTGATAAATGAGAAAGGGCATCTTCCTATCTTTCTTCTAGCAACCCTTTCCCCCATTGCTTTTAACCTTTTCCAAAATGCTAATATAACTCTTGCTGCTAGGACATACTATCACAAGTTGCCAACCTTCTGAAAAATCAAGAAATAAAACTTTTACCTGAAGTTGATCTGCATTTAGGCTGCCAGACTCCATAATGGATATATTGTGAGTCTCACTATAGTGTGGGTTTGAACTTCTCATGCAAAATATCCAGAAATGTGCTATTACTCAAAACACAACACAAATACAAGCCATACATAAGCACATAATGAAGAGTGGAAAAAAAGCAACAAATACTAACAAGCTCAATTAAACCTTCAGCAAAAGATCAAAAAGAAATGGACAGTGAATAAGAGCTGGTATGTGCAACAGTACGTTTGATGCAGAAAAGGGGTTACTTCCATCCATTCCTGCCCATTGGCCAATCCTAGCATTTGATAGAGCTTCCAAGATGGACCACAAATAGTCTTCCTAACAATAGGAGGACTTGTGGCACCTTAGAGACTAACAAATTTATTTGAGCATAAGCTTTCATGAGCTATAGCTCACTTCATTGGATGCATGCAGTGGAAAATACAGTGGGGAGATTTTATATACACAGAGAACATGAAACAATGGGTGTTACCATACACACTGTAATGAGAGTGATCAGGTAAGGTGAGCTATTACCAGCAGGAGAGAGAAAAAAATCCTTTTGTAGAGATAATCAAGGTGGGCCATTTCCAGCAGCTGACAAGAACATGTGAGGAACAGTGGGCGGGGGGGGAGATAAACATGGGGAAATAGTTTTACTTTGTGTAATGACACATCCACTCCCAGTCTTTATTCAAGCCTAACGTAATGGTGTCCAGTTTGCAAATTAATTCTAATTCAGCAGTCACTCATTGGAGTCTGTTTTTGAAGTTTTTTTGTTGAGAAATTGCAACTTTTAGGTCTGTAATCGAGTGACCAGAGAGATTGAAGTGTTCTCCAACTGGTTTTTGAATGTTACAATTCCTGACGTCTGACTTGTGTCCATTTATTCTTTTACGTAGAGACTGTCCGGTTTGGCCAATGTACATGGCAGATGGGCATTGCTGGCACATATCACATTGGTAGATGTGCAGGTGAATGAGCCTCTGATAGTGTGGCTGATATGATTAGGCCCTATGATGGTGTCCCCCGAATAGATATGTGGACGCAGTTGGCAATGGGCTTTGTTGCAAGGATAGGTTCCTGGGTTTGTGTTTTTGTTGTGTGATGTGGGGTTGCTGGTGAGTATTTGCTTCTGTGGTGACCTAGAATTGTATTTTCGACGTCTCCAATACAAGGAATATTTCCAACACACCTCTGAACAGCATATTAACCCACAGAATCCTTCCTACCAACAACACTACAAAAAGAAGGATTCTGGGTGGACTCCTCCTGAAGGTTGAAACAAGAGACTGGACTTCTACATAGAGTATTTCCGCCGACGTGCACGGGCTGAAATTGTGGAAAAGCAGCATCACTTGCCCCACAACTTCAGCCGTGCAGAACACAATGCCATCCACAGCCTCAGAAACAACTCTGACATCATAATCAAAAAGGCTGACAAAGGAGGTGCTGTTGTCATCACGAATAGGTTGGAATATGAACAAGAGGCTGCTTGGCAGCTCTCCAACACCACAATCTACAAGCCATTACCCTCTGATCCCACTGAGGGTTACCAAAAGAAACTACACCTTCTGCTCAAGAAACTCCCTGAAAAAGCACAAGAATAAATCCACACAGACACACCCCTGGAACTTTGACCAGGGGTATTCTATCTGCTGCCCAAGATCCATAAACCTGGAAATCCTGAACGCCCCATCATCTCAGGCATTGGCACCCTGACAGCACGATTGTCTGGCTATGTAGACTCCCTCCTCAGGCCCTACTCTACCAGCACTCCTAGCTATCTTCGAGACACCACTGACTTCCTGAGGAAACTACAGTCCATCGGTGATCTTCCTGAAAACACCATCCTGGCCACTATGGATGTAGAAGCCGTCTAACCAACATTCCACACAAAGAAGTACGACAAGCCGTCAGGAACAGTATCCCCAACAAAGTCACGGCAAACCTGGTGGCTGAACTTTGTGACTTTGTCCTCACCCATAACTATTTCACATTTGGGGACAATGTATACCTTCAAACCAGCGGCACTGCTAAGGGTACCCGCATGGCCCCACAACATGCCAACATTTTTATGCCTGACTTAGAACAACGTTTCTTCAGCTCTCGTCCCCTAATGCCCCTACTTTACTTGCGCTACATTGATGACATCTTCATCATCTGGACCCATGGAAAAGAAGCCCTTGAGGAATTCCACCATGATTTCAACAATTTCCATCCCACCATCAACCTCAGCCTGGACCAGTCCACACAAGAGAACAACTTCCTGGACACTACAGTGCTAATAAGTGATGGTCGCATAAACACCACCCTATACTGGAAACCTACATGCCTCCAGCTTTCATCCAGACCACACCACATGATCCATTGTCTACAGCCAAGCTCTATGATACAACCGCATATGCTCCAATCCCTCAGACAGAGACAAACACCTACAAGATCTCTATCAAGCAATCTTACAACTATAATACCCACCTGCTGAAGTGAAGAAACAGATTGACAGAGCCAGAAGAGTACCCAGAAGTTACCTACTACAGGACAGGCCCAACAAAGAAAATCATAGCATCATAGAATATCAGAGTTGGAAGGGACCTCAGGAGGTCATCAAGTCCAACCCCCTGCTCAAAGCAGGACCAATCCCCAACTAAATCATCCCAGACAGGGCTTTGTCAAGCCTGACCTTAAAAACTTCTAAGGATGGAGATTCCACCACCTCCCTAGGTAACCCATTCCAGTGGTTCATCACCCTCCTAGTGAAAAAGTTTTTCCTAATGTCCAACCTAAACCTCCCCCACTGAAACTTGAGACCATTACTCCTCGTTCTGTCATCTGCTACCACTGAGAACAGTCTAGATCCATCCTCTTTGGGACCCCCTTTCAAGTAGTTGAAAGCAGCTATCAAATCCCCCCTCATTCTTCTCTTCCGCAGACTAAACAATCCCAGTTCCCTAAGCCTCTCCTCATAAGTCATGTGTTCCAGTCCCCTAATCATTTTTGTTGCCCTCCGCTGGACACAAAAATTTCCAATTTTTTCCCATCCTTCTTGTAGTGTGGGGCCCACAACTGGACACAGTACTCCAGATGAGGCCTCACCAATGTCGAATAGAGGGGAACGATCATGTCCCTCGATCTGCTGGTAATGCCCCTACTTATACAGCCCCAAATGCCATTAGCCTTCTTGGCAACAAGGGCACACTGTTGACTCATATCCAGCTTCTAATCCACTGTAACTCCTAGGTCCTTTTCTGCAGAACTGCTGCCTAGCCATTCGGTCCCTAGTGTGTAGCAGTGCATGGGATTCTTCCATCCTAAGCGCAGGACTCTGCACTTGTCCTTGCTGAACCTCATCAGATTTCTTTTGGCCAAATCCTCTAATTTGTCTAGGTCCCTCTGTATCCTATCCCTACCCTCCAGCGTATCAGAACGCCACTAGCCATTACCTTCAGCCCCCAACTAATACTTCTCTAGCGCATCATCAGGGATCTACAACCTATCCTGAAGGACGATCCCTCACTATCACAGATCTTGGGAGACAGGCCAGTCCTTGCTTACAGACAGCCCCCCAACCTGAAGCAAATACTCACCAGCAACCACACATCACACAACAAAAACACGAACTCAGGAACCTATCCTTGCAACAAAGCCCATTGCCAACTGTGTCCATAGATCTATTCAGGGGACACCATCATAGGGCCTAATCATATCAGCCACACTATCAGAGGCTCATTCACCTGCACATCTACCAATGTGATGTATACCAGCATGTGCCAGCAATGCCCCTCTGCCATGTACATTGGCCAAACGGGACAGTCTCTACACAAAAGAATTAATGGACACAAATCAGACGTCAGGAATTGTAACATTCAAAAACCAGTTGGAGAACACTTCAATCTCTCTGGTCACTCAATTACAAACCTAAAAGTGCAAAAAGAAAAGGAGTACTTCTGGCACCTTAGAGACTAACCAATTTATTTGAGCATGAGCTTTCGTGAGCTACAGCTCACTTCATCGGATGCATCCGATGAAGTGAGCTGTAGCTCACGAAAGCTCATGCTCAAATAAATTGGTTAGTCTCTAAGGTGCCAGAAGTACTCCTTTTCTTTTTGCGAATACAGACTAACACGGCTGTTACTCTGAAACCTAAAAGTGGCAATTCTTCAACAAAAAACCTTCAAAAACAGACTCCAATGAGTGACTGCTGAACTGGAATTAATTTGCAAACTGGACACCATTACATTAGGCTTGAATAAAGACTGGGAATGGATGTGTCATTACACAAAGTAAAACTATTTCCCCATGTTTATTCCCACCCGCCCCCGCCCCGTTCGTCACAGGTTCTTGTCAACTGCTGGAAATGGCCCACCTTGATTATCACTACAAAAGGCTTTTTTTCTCTCCTGCTGGTAATAGCTCACCTTACCTGATCACTCTCGTTACAGTGTGTATGGTAACACCCATTGTTTCATGTTCTCTGTGTATATAAAATCTTCCCACTGTATTTTCCACTGCATGCATCCGATGAAGTGAGCTGTAGCTCACGAAAGCTTATGCTCAAATAAATTTGTTAGTCTCCAAAGTGTCACAAGTACTCCTTTTCTTTTTGCGGATACAGACTAATACGGCTGCCAGTCTGAAAGCTTCCTAACAACGTGAGCCTTCTGTCTGCCCCGATGCTGTATAGGAAGGTGTGTCAATTCTTGGGCCCTACTCTGACTAACCAAGCATCAGTTTGAATGGCAGGCCCTCTTTTGTGTTTGTATCACCTTGATTGATTTACCACAGTTTATAACCAGTTTGACAAATATAGCATCACATTAATTTGCAGGACACTTAAGAGGTTGTTGATCACAAAGGGTTACTTGAAACATACCCAGAGCCACCTTCATATATGTACCTCACAATATACTATAAATATTCTTGACTCATACTTTAATAAATCTTCACATATTTTCAATGAGTCCTAAGTCAAGATTTGTATTTACAAAGTGTGTCCTAGTGATTAGCTGCCCCCGTGAAAAAGAAATACACAGGGTATGGTAGCCAAAATTGGATTTCTAGAGTATATCAGATTTACTATTAGCACCAAATACAGTATGCCAACAAAACAGTGATCACTGTCAGCTTTTGCTTTTATATTATGACAACTTGTTAAATGCCCAGTGTTCCCACTTTTCCCCCTCTTCTCCATTATGCAGCAAGAGAGGATCATCAGACATCAGGTGATAGTTTTCTCCCAACTTCTGTCAACAGTCAAAACAGCTGTGATTCCCAGATGTAAGTAGTGAAGTGCTGTTAGAAGATAAGTTCTCTCAATGCCTTTTGTCTTTACTTTGCTAGATACATTTGCATTCCTACATCTTTCTCCTGACAACATGGTCAGATTTAGATTATCCTGTCTTTCAGAAAACATAGGGTTGATGTGTCCGACTTGATAGTCTGCAAAGAAAAGCCATGATTGAGACCTAATATTTATTAACACCCACTTATTTTAGAAGCTCAAGAAAGTTTGGTAATGTTTTTAAGAAGTCTCCCCTTTTTGTTCTTTTGCACCTAATGGCTCTGTCTAGGACCAAAAGCACAAGACCTATGAAAATGCTTTTTCCTGGTTTTTGCTAGCCAGATCAGAAGCAAGAAATTCCACAGACTTTGCAAAAAGACTGCTGTCATGAGATCACCAACATAATTAAAGTCAGTGCAGAGGCAGATCTTTTTGTTCTATGTTTGTAGAGTGCCTATCACAGTAGGGTCCTCGTCCATGAGAAGAGCTCCTAGGTGATATGGTAATACAAATAAGAAACAACAATTTTGTAGAGTCAAAAGATGTGGGTACTGAGAATGAGGTACAGATAAGTATCCTTAATAAAATGTATAATCTTTTGCCATATTGATCACTTTTTGGTGTTCATGCATCACTATTCAGAGCTACCACTTTGTCGATCAAAAACATGAAATCCTTATGGACCTCAGCAATACCATTTCTTTTTAGTCTTACTTCAATGCAATGCCCTACTTTCCCATTAGGAGATGATTGATTAGATTATACTGCAAAGTGCAAAAGACCAGAATAAAAAAATCCAGATTTTCACAAGGCAATACAGAGTAGATGAGCAGGGAAAAGGGTAATGGATGGAGGAAAGGTTGTTGATTAAATGGATTTGAAAGTCAAACGATAGAATTATGAAGAAGGATATGCAGTATGGACTTGTTCCTGCAACCACTAAGGTAAAAGGGAAAATAACTTTATTTCAGAGGTGCACAAATTGATTTATAAAATGAGAATAGTTGCCTCATGGTGATTGAGATCCATTCCTACAAACTTTGGATAAGTCTTCAGACATTTGGAGGCTGATCATTTTTAGTCATATAAAATATTCCAAGTTACAAAAAGCTGATTGACACATTTTTATGCTGAAGTCTTCAGTGAGCTCAAAGGAAGAAAGCATTAAAAGCTGTTACTTTAGACAGTAAATTTGTCCTAGGCAATCTGCATAGAATTTTGTGTGATCCTTGGAAGGGAAGTGTGTGGGATCCTTTTTAATGGGCTGCTGCAGGCAATTATTTTGCAGTGGATCTGGGGACAGCTTCTGATATCAACTTTGGCTTTTTTCATTGGGATTGCTATCTCCTGGATAAAATTCAATTGCACTTGTCTATAGGTTAGACATCCTTCTTGCTTAAAGGCAGACTTAAAACTGCAGTTAAAGTCTTTCTTCTAAACTTGCTGCAAAGGGAAACGTGACCTGCATAGTGTAATTACAATTTCTTCTTTCAATAAACTGCTTGCTTAATCTGTAATAATGGCTCAAGTCTTTATAGGTGTGTTTTAATTTTTTACCAGATCTGAAAACAATCACTCTGATGTACTCATGTGTTCAAGGTTTGCAATTTTTTCTGGGTTATGTTTAATCATTTTTCCTGCTATGTGCCGTTGTAACAAACCTATTTAAAATAGTTTGTTGTATATTGGGTTACATACATTATATATTAATTAAAAGAGACATTTTAATAAGCATTACAATTGCATGGTCAAGTTCTCAAAAGTTAGGAAATGTTTGTGTAAATTTAATTTGTCCTCATTATGTGGGGGAAAAATAGTAGATGATCACATAATTAAAGACTGTACCATAATGCACAAGAGGACCAAATTAAGGCTGAATAAGCATGTTCAGTATTTAAAAATTGGAAAACCAAATGTTCTTTTAACATAGGAAATTACAGCCAAAGCTCTAAGATTTAAAAAAATTAAAAACTGAAAAAAAACCAAACCAAAAAGCCCCATCATCACACTGCACCTCACATGTGACATCAACAGGGTGGGGATCTTTAGATGACAGTCCTCTGCCACTTGAGGTAACAGAGTAACTAGTAGCAATAACCAGTCGGAGAACAATTCAATCTCTTTGGTCACTCGATTACAGACCTAAAAGTGGCAATTCTTCAACAAAAAAACTTCAGAAACGGACTCCAATGAGAGACTGCTGAACTGGAATTAATTTGCAAACTGGATACAACTAACTTAGGCTTGAATAGAGACTGGGAGTGGATGAGTCATTACACAAAGTAAAACTATTTCCTCTTGTTTATTCCGCCCCCCACCCTCCACTGTTCCTCAGAGGTCAACTGCTAGAAATGGCCCACCTTGATTATCACTCCAAAAGGCTCCCCCCCCCCCCCCCCGCTGGTAATAGCTCACCTTAAGTGATCACTCTCATTACAGTGTGTATGACACCCATTGTTTCATGTTCTCTATGTATATACATCTTTCCACTGTATTTTCCACTGAATGCATCCGATGAAGTGAGCTGTAGCTCACAAAAGCTTATGCTTAAATAAATTTGTTAGTCTCTAAGGTGCCACAAGTCCTCCTTTTCTGGTAGCAATAAATCGCTTTTATCCTCTATGTCTGGTCCTACACGGAAGCACGGCCAGGCAGATCAGCACACTGTCCCGTCCAGACGCCGCCCCTGCAGCTCCCATTAGCCATGTTTCCTTGCCAATGGGAGCTACGGGGCCACGCTTGGGCGGAAGCAGCATGCGCAGCCCCATAGATGCCCCTACGCGTTGGGGCCAGAGGGGGGGCATGCCGCTGCTTCCACGAGCTGTGCAGAGCAGGGCAAGCCCCAGACCCCACTCCCCGGTGGGAGCTCGAGGGACAGATTAAAACACCTGGAGGGCCAGATGCAGCCCTTGAGCCGTAGTTTGCCCACCTCTGTTCTATGTGGGTCAGACATTGCAGGGGGATAATACACACACTGTACCGGTGGGTTTAACAGCTATTGGCTGCCGGCGGAGGAATATAGACACTCAGGATTCCTGGGTTCCACTTCTAGTTCTGTAGGGTGTTTGCTATAATAGTTGCAGACCTTCTGCACCTCACATTGGCCTTCCTAGCCTCTCTCTTCTCCTTTGCTCTTATCAACCCTCCCAAACTTCTGCCCCTGTTTCTGTCTGCTTTCCTTCCATGATCATCACCACACTACCTGACTCATGACCCAACTCCCATCTTTCTCCCCCCAAGCTCGTCTCTGCCCCTGAGCCTCTCCCTGGTGTTAGCCCATCCTCCCCACTCTACAGCATCCCTTCCCCTATCTCCACCTTATTCCTTTTCCCTTCCTTCTCCCCCCAAGTATTCTGTCTCTCCACACTCCTCCATTTTTCTATTTCTGTCCACCGCCTAGCTCCTGCTCCTAAGCCTTCTATCTCAAGCTCCTATCCTCTCTACATCTCTTTCTTCTCTTCACTCTCCAGGGCCAACACTTGTCTCTTCTGCATTTCTTTTTAATTCTGCAGAACCTGAGTCAGCTTGCTGCCTCCCTTTTCTCCCTAACAGTGCTTGGATGCCAGCATGGGACACACTGAGAAAACAGGAGAGTGTGTCTCCCTGTTATCATTTCTTGTTCCCAGTATCAAAGCAGTCCGATGGCAAAAGGCACATCCCTGGCAACAATGTCAGATGTTAAGCCCGGCTCCAAAGCATGCAGCTTTGAGAACTTATCAATAAAATGGTTGTAAGAATATTTTTAACAGGGGCAAAACTATAGGCGCCGACTCAGTGCATGAAGCACCCACAGAAAATAAATAGTGGGTGCTGAGGCAGATCAGCTCCTCCCCATCCCACCCAGCGCCTCCTGCCCACCGTGATCAGCTCTTCAGCGGCATGCAGGAGGTGATTGTGGGGAGGGAAGGGAGAAGCAGGGGCAGAAAGAGGCGGGGCAGTGGCAGAGCAGGTGCGAAGCGGCAGGTGGCAGTTTGGGGGAAGGGGTGGAGTGGGGGCAGGGCTTGGGGCAGAGCAGGGATAGAGTACCCCCTGGAAGCTCAGAACGTCGGTGCCTCTGGGCAAAACAATGTCTTTTTCCCTAGCCACATTTTGAGAAATGGCTGAACCATTTTAGCTGAAACTTCCTCTAGAAAAAATCAGCTTGAGGCAGACACCTGACATAGGAAATTTCTCCCCAAGAGGTTTAAATTTGGCAAAGTTATAAGCAATGAAAACAGGGCCTTTGAATGGAAAGATTTGGACAATCTTAACAAAAGGCATTGCTACAGGGCTGGCCTTACCATGAGGTGAACTGAGGCGGCCACCTCAGGTGCCAGACTGTAGGGGGGGCGCCACTAGGACTCAGAGTGTAGAAAATTGTGTCTGCTGCTGGTGCATATGTATTCTCTCTGCTCTAGATGCACAGAGATGGTGGAGTGCTGGGCTGGAGGAAGGAGGGCACAAAAGACATGACAGGCAGGCAGGAGAAAAAGTGAGAGGGAATAACAGAAAGCAGCAAGAGCTGCAGGGAGAGAGAGGAGGAGGAGCTTCTTATGTACCTCTCTAGCACCCCAAGGAGCCTGGACTGATTAACACCAGCTTCTCAGGGAGCTTCCTGTTTCCTGCTGCTTCCCTGAACCCACTTGAGGAGAACAGGCAGTCAACTGAAGTAATAGTATCCAGTTAGGCCCTTAAGATACTGATATCTTCCCTCCCTCAGGCCCTGCTACCAGCTTGCTTATTTGTCCCCTTCAACTGAGTGTTGAGAGCCACCATAGCTGGCACAGAACAGCAGTCACAAGTGAAAAAATAAAACGCCCCTTTGGGGCAGCATTCAGAAAAAGAAAGAAAGCAAAGGAAGTTTTTCTATCTAAGCAGGAAGGAGATCTCCTGAGATACATAGACACAAATGTTCACAGTGAGCCTTCCGGCCCCAGTGAGGATGTGAGTGGTGAGGAGATGCCTGATCTTCCAGTTAGTCAGAGTGCAGGTGACATGGCAGCTACTGCAGCATCCATATCTCCATCTGAAAGGGATGTAACCATGCACAGTCCTGAAGAAAAGTGTAGATCAGAGAAGAGTGTGGTGGAGGTGCAAGAAACAGCTGCTGCTGAGTTTAGTTCCTTAAGTCTAGATGATCCAGGACTGTGGACCCACTTGAGCAGTAGCCTGAGGGATTTTCTTGTATGGCATGGGCCACAGTAAATGAAAAACTTCATGTTCCCCAAAGACAATGAAAATAGAAGTTTCCATCCAACACATTACTGGCGTGAAATCCCCAATGGTGACAAAGTGGAGAGGCCAGGGCTTATGTACTCAAAAATCCAGAATGCTGCATACTGTTTTTGTTGCAAACTCTTCCAGTCTAACGTTCCAGCCACACTGGGTTCTACAGGAACAAAGGACTGGAAAAATCTGGCTAGAAATCTGGCATGCCACGAGAAGGCAGCAAATCGGCAGAGAGCATTCCATAGGTGGAAAGAGCTTGAGATAAGACTAAGGTTAAAGGCCACCTCAGATGATCAGCATCAAGATAAGATTGCAAGAGAGTCTCTTTACTGGCAAAATGTTCTGAAAAGGCTCGTTGCCATTGTGAGAATGCTTGCTACCCAAAACCTAGCACTGTGTGGCACTTCAGATCAGCTGTATGTGCCAAACAATGGAAACTTCCTTAAAATTGTGGAGCTGATGGCTGAGTTTGATGCTGTACTCCAGGAGCATCTAAGAAGAGTCACCACCCAAGAAATGTACACACACCACTACCTTGGAAAAATAATTCAAAATGAGATCATACAGTTACTGGCAACAAAAGTCAAACAGAAGATTGTGGCAGATCTGAAGTCAGCAAGATATTACTCTGTTGTTCTGGACTGCAGACCTGACAACAGCCATACAGAACAAATGACTTTAATGGTATGTTTTGTAACAACAACAGAACCTAGTGAAAATGTCCCTGCAATGGTGACTGTCAGAGAGCATTTTCTAGAATTTACTGACATTGATGATACTACAGGAGTTGTTATGATAAATGTGCTTCTTAAAAAGCTGGAAGATACGGGAATTGCGATAGCTGACATGAGAGGTCAGGGCTACGATAATGCTGCTAACATGAGAGGAAAGAACAGAGGAGTGCAGACACAGATCCGAGAGTTAAACCTTCAAGCTTTTTTGTCTCATGGAGTTCTCATTCATTGAAATTGGTGGTCAGTGATGCAACATCAGCTTCTATTGAGGCTGCTGAGTTTTTTAATGTAATTCAAAGTATCTATCTATTTTTCTCTGCATCAACTCATTGATGGCAAATTTTGAAGCAACATCTGGGAACATCCTCGCTGACACTGAAACCATGGAGTGCCACATGATGGGAAAGTCGAGTGGAGGTGATAAAGCTTATCAAACACCAAATTGGGAAGATAGATGATGCCATAGTTGCCATCATGGAGGATAATGCCATGACAGGAACTGTTCGTGGGAGAACAGTGGCAGAGGGAAATGGAATCACCAGAAACATACATAACTTCAAATTTCTGTGTGGCTTAGTGTTGTGGCATGACATACTGTTTGAAATAAATGTTGTAAGCAAGAGATTCCAAGGTGTTGACCTTGATCTGGAGCAATGGAACAAATGGACAAAGCAAGTCATACCTACAGTCTTATTGGTCAGATGAAGGATTTCAAAATGTGCTGAAGAGTGCACAGAAATTGGCAGAGGAACTTCACATTGAAGCTATTTTCTCACCCATTCAAGAATACAAGAGTCACCAATGAAGAAGACATTTTTATTACAAGGCACGGGATAATCCCATAAGAGACCCCAAACAACAATTCAAAGTTGAATTCTTTAACGAGGTGCTAGATTGTGCAATGCAGTCAATTGAAGAACGTTTCCTGCAGCTCAAGGAACACGGCAGTATATTTGGGATGTTGTATGATATTCCAAAACTCCTCACTATACCTGAAGAAGACCTACACCAGCAATACATGGCACTAGAGATAGTGTTGACACATGATGACGCGTGCGATATTGATACGAGTGATTTAGGTGATGAACTGAAAGCCCTTTCAAGATGCATTTCAGCAAGATCAACTCCAAAGGCTGTTCTGGAATATATGTGCACAAATAAGATGACCACCCTCTTTCTAAATGCTTTTGTTGCTCTGCCCACACTTCTAACACTTCCTGTAACAGTTGCTGGTAGAGAACGCAGCTTCTCCAAGCTGAAGTTAATAAAAACACATCTACACTCCACAATGACACAGGAGAGGCTGGTGGGCCTTGCAGCCATCTCAATAGAGCATGAGCTGGCCCAGACCATGGACCTTCAGGAAGCAGTTCAAATCTTTGCAACCAAGAAGGCATGGAAAGCACCACTTTGATTATTCAAACATAAAAATGCCAGTGTTTACTATGCAGACAAGAAAAGTTACATTTGCTGTTCAGGCGTTTGAAAGTTAAGTGTTACTTAAAATTTTTGAACAAAGCATTTAAAGCTGTTAGTTCTCCTTTATTGGGGTAGGTAGCAGAGCAGTACCATGAGAGCAGTAGAACAGGAAGAAGGCAGAATTGAGACCTTTTGAAATTTTGGCCCAAGCAAGGGGACATGGGGGCATCATTTGAGCTCCCCGCCTCAGGTGCCAAAGTGTTGTGGGCCGGCCCTGCACTGATATCTGCACTGCTTATAATACACATACATAGTACTATCCCCATTTCACAGTGGAGAAACTGAGGAAGAGAGATTAAATGATTGTCAAAGCCATGCAGGACACACATATTTTTAAACACAAACAGTGTAAACAGGATGATGAAAGTTTTCTTGTAATGCACTTGTTCTCAGGGTTAGAGACTTCTAGATTCAATGTTATAGTAACATCGCAAACACTTCAAACTGTATTGCTTTTTCTAAAGGCAAAAAATCAATTGAAAGCTAGACAATATAAAATTACATAAAGCTTTACATAAAATCACTGTAGAGAGCTCTGCTGTTGAAAAAAGGGGCATCGTAAGATAAATAGATTTAGGGAGGAATTTCCATACAAAAGAAGCATGATAACACAATGTCCTGCCATATATTGTACAGTATATCCTTGAAGTGAATACTTGAGAGACACAGAATTTTACATGTGTGGAACAAGGTTAAATTGAAGGAATACGTTACTGATGCCTCAAACCAGAAACATACCAAGAGAGCACATAACAGATAATCTAACATTTTTTTATTCTTACACAAATTTATAATTCACCTATGATTATAGATTTGAGGAAAACTATATATATATATATATAGAGAGAGAGAGAGAGAGAGAGAGAGAGTTTTATATATTATATATATAGGAAATTGAAGTGCATCCAAAATTCCTGCACCTGCATCAGATTCCAAAACAAAAAGTGGAAAACACCTCACAGCACCATCTATAGGTGGCCAGGCTCAGATGTATTTCTTATCAGAGACATTTTCCAAAATGAGGAACTGTCTTGGAGAATGATCTCCTTTCCTATCAGCTGTATTCCTGGGACAAAGAATCATAGAATATCAGTGTTCAAAAGGACCTCAGGAGGTCATCTAGTCCAACCCCCTGCTCTAAACAGGGCCAATCCCCAACTAAATCATCCCAGACAGGGCTTTGTCGAAACTGACCTTAAAAACTTCTAAGGAAGGAGATTCCACCACCTCCCTAGGTAACCCATTTCAGTGTTTCACCACCCTCCTAGTGAAAAAGTTTTTCCTAACATTCAACCTAAACCTCCCCCACTGAAACTTGAGACCACTACTCCTTGTTCTGTCATCCGCTACCACTGAGAACAGTCTAGATCCATCCTCTTTGGAACCCCCTTTCAGGTAGTTGAAAGCAGCTATCAAATCCCCCTTCATTCTTCTCTTCCGCAGACTAAACAATCCCAGTTCCCTCAGCCTCTCCTCATAAGTCATGTGTTCCAGTCCCCTAATCATTTTTGTTGCCCTCTACTGGATGCTTTCCAATTTTTCCACATCCTTCTTGTAGTGTGGGGCCCAAAACTGGACACAATACTCTAGATGAGGCCTCACCAATGTTGAATAGAGGGGAACAATCACGTCCCTCCATCTGCTGGCAATGCCCCTGCTTACACAGCCTCAAATGCCATTAGCCTTCTTGGCCACAAGGGCACACTGTTGACTCATATCCAGCTTCTTGTCCACTGTAACCCCTAGGTCCTTTTCTGCAGAACCGCTGCCTAGCCATTCAGTCCCTAGTCTGGAGCGGTGCATGGGATTCTTCCATCCTAAGTGCAGGACTCTGCACTTGTCCTTGTTGAACCTCATCAGATTCCTTTTGGCCAAATCCTCTAATTTGTCTAGGGCCCTCTGTATCCTATCCCTACCCTCCAGTGTATCTACCACTCCTCCCAGTTTAGTGTCATCTGCAAACTTGCTGAGGGTGCAATCCACGCCATCCTCCAGATCATTTATAAAGATATTGAACGAAACCGGCCCGAGGACCGACCCTTGGGGCACTCCACTTGATACCGGCTGCCAACTAGACATGGAGCCATTGATAACTACCCATTGAGCCCAACAATCTAGCCAACTTTCTATCCACCTTGTAGTCCATTCATCCAGCCCATACTTCTTTAATTTGCTGGCAAGAATATTGTGGAAGACCGTGTCAAATGCTTTGCTAAATTCAAGGAACGACACATCCATTGCTTTCCCCTCATCCACAGAGCCAGTTATCTTGTCATAGAAGGCAATTAGATTAGTCAGGCATGACTTGCCCTTGGTGAATCCATGCTGACTGTTCCTGATCACTTTCCTCTCCTCAAAGTGCTTCAGAATTGATTCCTTGAGAACTTGCTCCATGATTTTTCCAGGGACTGAGGTGAGGCTGACTGGCCTGTAGTTCCCAGGATCCTCCTCCTTCCCTTTTTTAAAGATGGGCACTACATTAGCCTTTTTCCCATCGTCCGGGACTTCCCCCAATTGCCATGAGTTTTCAAAGATAATGGCCAATGGCTCTGCAATCACATCAGCCAACTCCTTTAGCACTCTAGGATGCAGTGCATCCAGCCCCAGCTTGTCCAGCTTTTCTAAACAGTCCTGAACCACTTCTTTCTCCACAGAGGGCTGGTCACCTCCTCCCCATGCTGTGCTGCCTAGTGCAGTAGTCTGGGAGCTGACCTTGTTCGTGAAGACAGAGGCAAAAAAAACACTGAGTACATTAGCTTTTTCCACATCCTCTGTCACGAGGTTGCCTCCCTCATTCAGTAAGGGGCCCACACTTTCCCTGACTTTCTTCTTGTTGCTAACATACATGAAGAAACCCTTCTTGTTACTATTAACATCTCTTGCTAGCTGCAACTCGAGGTGTGATTTGACCTTCCTGATTTCATTCCTGCATGCCTGAGCAATATTTTTATACTCTTCCCTGGTCATTTGTCCAATCTTCCACTTTTTGTAAGCTTCTTTTTTGCGTTTAAGATCAGCAAGAATTTCACTGTTAAGCGAAACTGGTCGCCTGCCATATTTATTATTCTTTCTACACATTGGGATAGTTTGTCCCTTTAACCTCAATAAGGATTCTTTAAAATACAGCCAACTCTCCTGGACTCCTTTCCCCCTCATGTTATTCTCCCAGGGGATCCTGCCCATCAGTTCCCTGAGGGAGTCAAAGTCTGCTTTTCTGAAATCCAGGGTCCGTATTCTGCTGCTCTCCTTTCTTCCCTCTGTCAGGATCCTGAACTTGACCATCTCATGGTCATTGCCTCCCAGGTTCCCATCCACTTTTGCTTCCCCTACTAATTCTTCCCAGTTTGTGAGCAGCAGGTCAAGAAGAGCTCTCCCCTAGTTGGTTCCTCCAGCATTTGCACCAGGAACTTGTCCCCTACACTTTCCAAAAACTTGCTGGATTGTCTGTGCACCGCTCTATTGCTCTCCCAGCAGATATCAGGGTGATTGAGTCTCCCATGAGAACCAGGGCCTGCGATCTAGTAACTTCTGTGAGTTGCCAGAAAAAGGCCTCGTCCACCTCATCGCTCTGGTCCGGTGGTCTATAGCAGACTTCCACCACAACATCACCCTTGTTGCCCACACTTCTAAACTTAATCCAGACACGCTCAGGTTTTTCTGCAGTTTCATACTTGAGCTCTGAGCAGTCATACTGCTCTCTTACATACAATGCAACTCCCACACCTTTTCTGCCCTGTCTGTCCTTCCTGAACAGTTTATACCCATCCATGACAGTACTCCACTCATGTGAGTTATCCCACCAAGTTTCTGTTATTCCAATCACATCATAATTCCTTGACTGTGCCAGGAATTCCAGTTCTCCCTGCTTGTTTCCCAGGCTTCTTGCATTTGTGTATAGGCACTTGAGATTACTTGCTGATCATCCCTCTTTCTCAGTATGAGGCAGGAGCCCTGCCCTCTTGCGCGCTCCTGCTCGTGCTTCCTCCTGGTATCCCACTTCCCCACTGACCTCAGGGCTTTGGTCTCCTTCCCCCGGTGAACCTAGTTTAAAGCCCTCCTCACTAGGTTAGCCAGCCTGCTTGCGAAGATGCTCTTCCCTCTCTTCATTAAGTGGAGCCTGTCTCTGCCTAGCACTCCTCCTTCTTAGAGCACCATCTCATGGTCAAAGAATCCAAAGCCTTCTCTCCGACACCACCTGCGTAGCCATTCGTTGACTTCCACGATTCGACGGTCTCTACCCGGGCCTTTTCCTTCCACAGGGAGGATGGACGAAAAGACCACTTGCACCTCAGACTCCTTTATCCTTCTTCCCAAAGCCATGTAGTCTGCAGTGATCTGCTTAAGATAATTCTTGGCAATATCATTGGTGCCCACGTGGAGAAGCAGGAAGGGCTAGCGATCCGAAGGCTTGATGAGTCTTGGCAGTCTCTTCATCACATCTTGAATCCTAGCTCCTGGCAAGCAGCAGGTTTCTTGGTTTTCCCGGTCAGGGCGGCAGATAGATGACTCAGTCCCCCTGAGGAGAGAGTCCCCGACCACCACCACCTGCCTCCTTCTCTTCGGAGTGGTGGTCGTGGAACCCCCAACCCTAGGACCGTGCATCTCATGCCTTCCAATCGGCGGAGTCTCCTTCTGTTCCCTCAGATGTATCATCTAGTCCACTCTCCGCATTAGTACCTGTGGAGAGAACATGAAAACGGTTACTTACCTGTATCTGCATTGCTGGTACATGGATGCTCCCCTTTCTTCTTCTGGAGGTCACATGCTGCCAAATTTCTTCACCGTCCTCCTGTCCCCGCAGTGCAGCCTGCTCTGAATCTTCAGCATTCTTACTAAATAAAAGTGATCTGGCAGAGCAGAAGGGAGAGAAGGTCTCTTGGATAAGTGGGACTTATACATGAATTATATAGTACCCAGTACAGCAAAATTTTCCCAACAAGTAAACTTGCAGCAAGTGCAGTATATGGATTATGGGTGTGATATGTTTTCATCAGCTTGCCTTTCTGAAATGGTGGGCAGCTACATTTTATAATAGCTGAAGCTTCTGTACAGACTATTGAGAAAGGATACTTCAGTGGTTAGGGTGCTACCCTGGGACTTGGGAAACCTGTTTCAATTCTCTGCCCATAAGCTTACTGTGCGACCTTGGGCAAGTCACTTATTCTTCCTGTCCCTCAGTTCCCCATCTGTAAAATGAGGATCATATGATTTCTCTCTCTCTCACAGGAGTATTGTGAAGATACATACATTAAAAACAGTGAGGTGCTCAGATACTATGATACTAGAGGGCATGTAAGAACCTAAATAGAGGTCCTATCAAGATGAGCCCCAGGCAGGGTCCATTGCAGTAGAGTAGCATTGTAATAAGGAAAAGGAATGGATGACTGTGGCAAAGTACACATCTGAATAGAAATTATGCAGTGTGACTGAAACTGGGAGATGACATTTGTGGCTGTTGCTATCTGTGCATCCACGAGCAGCGATGATCTTAGTGAGACTCCCCAATATCCAATCACACTTTTTGTAACAGTTGTGAAAAAGATAGATTTTCAGTATGTTTTTCAGCAGATTTTCAGATACAGTATGTTGCCTGCTTACTTTCTCTCAGTTCGGACTGCTGCCGAAGACACTACTAGATTCTGTCTGAATATTTCCTTTGTCAATCAGCATCGTCTCCAGTTTATCTGGATTGGGTTTGAGCCTCTTCCCCATGCTCCTAAACTCTCATTAAGTCTCTCACCTACAACTCTCGCAGAGAAACATGTAAGAATATGAACAGGGTCTGTCAAGTCTGTAGAATAGTAGATGTGGACCTTCATAAGCATAAAGATGACAACATGCCTCACCATAGGCTGATGTAAACCTTGAACTAGAATGGTGACAAGCTGTTTCTGTGGGATACAGCAAATAAAAGCCCTTCAACAGGAAGAGCAATTATCCAAGTTAACCCTATGGTTTAGATCTCTGATATGAACGTTAAATACAAGAATTCTGTCCACTCTTGCCAGGTCCTATAGTGAAAGACAGAAGTACATTGTAACCAATGGTATCAAAAGCTGCTGAAAAGTCTCAAAGCATGAACATCTGACTACATTCCATGGCCCTGAGAACACTGATCAACAAGACTAATGATATTTCTGTACCTAATCCCAATTTAAGATCTGAATGACTGGGGTCATATAACCGGTGCGTATCAGACGCTGCTGTGCTTATTGTCACGTTCTTAAAGACCTTCCACAGAAAAGGAAAATTTGTGATTGGGGTCCATGCGTTCAGTGGAGCTATGCCAATTTACGTTAGTAAGGGGACAGTCCCTGGTTGAATTAAAATTTATGATTGCACAAGAAAATGCCAGCCAAAGTATAGCAATAAAAACAATACATGCACAGAAACAATACATAGATGTGCACATAATGGCACAACTGATTGAAAAGGGAAATGACAATAATAGCAAGAGCAAGAAGGGTTTATTTCAAAAAAAGTGACAGCCCATGTCCGAAAACAGACAGAGTGAACATATCTGATATGTACTAGAGCTACTCTGTAGCTAAATAGGATGAGATTGCTTATACAGAAGTCAGATGTAACTTATGTTTTGCAAATGATTTCCCCTCCATTAAATGCTTTACCCCAAGGGAGTATTAACTGGTGCTTCTACTCTGCTACTACCTGAAGCAATCTGTGGTTCAGATAGTATTGAATATCTTTGTCTCCGAAATTCTAATCTCAGATTACTACATCCTGTCACCACATTTCTTTTTCTTTCATGTGCAACTTCAGCACAACCCTGAATCCTGGGAGCCATTAGCAATTCCTACCAAGACTAGATGCGAAATTGTGCATTTCTCAGATCTACAGTTTATTAGAAGGGTTTTTTTTCCAATTCAAATTAGTTCTTCAATTGCCTGATAAGAAATCTTGATTAAAGCCCTCTTTGCTAAAAAGTAAAATAACTTGGACCTAACTTACATTTTTGTTGACCAGATATTTGAAAATAAGAGTAAATGCTTCTTAGCTCTGAGTAGCTCAGTCTCCAAGTCTCATCTGAATTACAGTCTCTTTCACAGTTTTAATTTACTGATTTTTTGCTCTATTCTAATTTTCATTTTTCTAATAATGAGATCATTTTTCAATTATCAGAACTGTATTTTTGGTATCCTTGTTACCATACTAACCTCCAACTAGGAAGTAGCCAGGAACTGTAGAAATAGTTAAGAAAAGGTAACAGATAACATGGTCACTGATAAAACCTGAGATAGAAGGCAGGCATATTAACTAATGCTCAGCCAGACATGTTAACTAATGGTGGTTGGAAATTTTTCAGGGGAACATTTTTTTCCCTTCATCAAAATTTAAATGTTTTGCAGCAGCATGTTGACTTTGATGAAATTCCAGTGGCAGCCAAAAGTTTTCTGACCAAACTCTGCCTGCCAGACCAAGTTCATTTGCCCAGATCCTCACCTGCCCACATGATGACAGGGAGCTAAGAAAGCTGGGAGCCTAGATTCTAGACTCTCCAAGCTGCCCAGCTCCCCACCTGGCTGGCTATTCTGTCACCTTCAGGAGCCTTGGAAACTCTTCAAAACATTGAAATGAAATATTGGTTCAATGTTTTCAAAATGAAATTTCGGAATTTCCTTTCTAAGGGAAAATTAATTTCTGCTCTGTTTCAGAAATAACTTTCTTTTGAATTTCAGAATTTCCAATGGAAATGTTCTAATGCTGACTGACTGATATAACCAACAAAATAAAGAATTCTCTCCTTGGCATTGCTTGCCAGTGAACATAATGTGTCATTAGTAAATACATACATACATCCAGGCTGTACAGTACTTGGAAACAGGATATATATATATAGCATCACTTTCTTGGAAATAATTTAATTAAAAAAATTGGTGTGCAGATGCTGCTGCCATTAATGAAGCAGCCCATCTATTACCATCTGTTGTTCTAAAAAAAAATCCATTTAGGGCCAGTTTGTGATCATCTTACTCACACTGATTAGCACCGTACTCCACAAGTAGTCCCACTGATGTCAAGGAGTAAAAGACTATTTAGGGTAGAAGAATATGGCTCTTAGTTACTACAGTTTGTTATTGATTTTCATCAAAAACAAAATAATGAGCTCAATGTGGAGAAATAAAGTTCACTGTGGCTTTATTACAGAGCCCAGCATTTACACTATTCCCTTCATCAATAAAATCCAATACACATCTTACATACTGCTCTGCATTTGTATTCACATGCTATGCAAAGATCAGCTTACAAAGCTACCAGCCAGTAGTGAATTTATCTTTAGATTACAGCATGGAAGATTTTAACCCTTTTCTATACCTATCTTACAAGCTTTGCCTTGAACTGACCTGTTTTCATGGTTGTCTTTGCAAATGTGTCCCAGAAGGTAACCATTTTTTCTGTAAACAACTTCTTTCAAACTAATTGCCACATTAACTCCAGTTCCTGGCCTCTTGTTTTTGAGGTACTCTATCAATTTTAGTGTTTAAGGCCTCGTAAACATCTCCTGTAAAATGAACAATCAAGAAATATGTTTCATAGCATGTTGGAAAACTTCTAAATAGCTCTAATGTGCTTTTGTTCCCACAGTAGTTTAGAGATCCCACCACTATGAGAATCTGAGATAAAGGGCAATATCTGGACTAGAGTATTCAAGTCTTTCAATAGTTTACATTGCTTTTATTTAGATATTTTTTTTAAAGAGTTGCTTCAGAAATATCCCATCAAAGAGCACTTACTCTACCTGCTCAAACCATGAAAAAGGAAGTTAAGACAATGTTATATGCCAAAAGTGTCACACAGTAGCAAGGCAATGTATTTTATATTATACACCTCAACATTTGGTTTTGAAGAAAGATGTAAGAATTTGGGTCTGATTCTTCATGCCTCAGACCTCGGATAGTAAATTATACCCATTAAAAAGTGGTGTCAAAAGACAGTCAATCCATAATTGCACTTTACATCAACCTTGCACAAACGTAAGTAACAATGCAAGGTAAAAGACAATGGCAAAATCAGTCCATTTCTATCTGAGGGCCAAATTCTATCATTGTATCCATGCTTGGGGCTGTGAAGTTGGTTTCCTTCATTTCATCATCAAAACTATGCTACAACTGAAGGGAAAATTGGCTCCCTCCATTTTACTTATTTGAAGAAAATCTTTTTTATTTCATTCAATTATTTCATATCTGCAGCCAAGTTTTGGAAAACACAATCAGCACTTCACCCATCCTAATAGGCAAGGTGAACTTAGTATGACCAAGTGAGGCTAGAAAATAAAATGGCAAGTTATACTGTATTTATGAGCCAAATTCTCAGCTGGTGTAAACTGATAGCTGCATTGTCTTCACAGAAGCTATTACTGGATCTGCCCCAATATGTCAACAGTTGGAACTGTTTTTAGGAGACAGTCTTTTCTTTCTTTGCCGTCCCCCAGTTCTGTCCACATTTTATTCATTATAAAGTTATTTTTGTTTATACCACTTGTATAGTCATCCAGCATGTCAACATGACTTGCTAGTGTCCAGTTAGCACTGTTTTATTGTTACCACCAATTGTGGCACAACACATTTTGCAAATTAGTCCACCAATCCCAGTCTAATAATTCTCAGTATCAGGACTGAAGAAGTAATCCTATTTTGGGAAATAAACTTAAATGATGTTCAACAGGCTGGTAATATAGATGGATTAAAGCACAAATGATTAACCAGCTCTTCATTTTGATGGGTTTTCCCTTTTATTCTCCAGATTACTACTATGTTTGTTTTCTTTTGTATTTTCAATTTTTCCAGTACTTCATACAAGCTTGAAAACAGCATTTCTGCTTCCTTACTTATTTGGAATCTTCTATGTAGGAAGTGTTTGGGGGAGGAGGTGTTAAGGTTTTTCTGGAGTTTGACACTAACATAGCTTCTTTTATGTACCTGCCCTGTCACCAGGGTCACTCAGGGAGCCTGGCAGATGCCATTTCTTGGCTATATTCTACTACTGAGTCAGCAGAGGAAAAGCAAGAGAAGAACAATTGTTTCTAAATAACTTATCCAATTAAAATATACAGCTATAATTTATTTCAATTTCTCTAACAGAAAAGATATTTAGATATTTAGAGCATTAATCAGTTTTAATAGGTATAAGGAAAGTTAAATCTCAGGTGTAAATCTCTTAAACTCCAGTCCTGCATAGAGCTCTTATCCTCAGGTGGAGCCCATTAATTTCAGCCATACCTCTGTGGGGATGCACAGATCTGTCTGTGTGAGACAGCTTGTATAGATTGACAGATTCCAAGGCCAGAAGGGACCATAGTGATCATCAAGTCAGACCTCCTGTACAATGCAGGCCACAGAACTTCCATAAAGTAATTCCTAGTACATATATTTTAGAAAAAAAACCAATCTTGATTTAAAAATTGCCAGTCATGGAGAATCCACCATGCCTCTTGGTAAATTGTTCCAATGGTTAATTACCCTCTCTGTTAAAAAATGTATGCCTTATTTCCAGTATGAATTTGTCAAGCTTCATCTTCCAGATATTCAATCTTGTTATAGTTTTCTTTGCTAGACTGAAGAGCCCATTATTAAATATTTGTCTGCCTTATAGACTAATCAAAGTCTCCCTTTAATCTTCTCTTTGATAAGACAAATAGATTGAGCTCCTTGAGTCTATCACTATAGGGCATGTTTTCTAATTCTTTAATCATTCTCATGGTTCTTCTTTGTACACTCTGCAATTTATCAAACATCCTTCTTGAATTGCAGACTCCAGAATTGGACACAACTTTCCAGCCAAACAGAGAGGTAAAATAACCTCTCTGCTCTTACTCTGGCTCTTCATCAGTGACCTGTCCTCTTCATTATTTACCGTTCCCCCACTTTTTGTGCCATCTGCAAACCTCATCAGTGATGATTTTATGTTTTCTTCAATGTCGCTGATAAAAATGTTAAAGAGTATAGGGCCAAGAACAGATCCCCTAGGACTCACTAGAAACACACCCATTCCCCATTTACAGTTACATTTTGAAACTTATCAGTCTGCTTTTAATCCATTGAATGTGTGCCACATCAATTTTATACCATTCTTCAGGTTTTTATTAATCAAAATGTTGTGCAGTTCCAAGTTAAACGCCTTAGAGAAATATAACTATATTAGATCAACAATACTACCTTTGTCAACCAAATTTGAAATGTCATAAAAAAATCAAGTTAGACAGGCTCTAACTTCCATTGTTGATTGACATTAATTATATTACCCTACTTTAATTCTTTATTAATGAAGTCTCATATCAGCTGCTCTATTATCTTGCCCGGAATCAATGTCAGACTGATAGGCTTATAATTACCCAGTCATCTCATTTACCCTTTTTAAATATTGGCACAACATTAGCTTTCTTCCAGTCTTCTGGAACTTCCCCAGTATTCTAAGACTTCTTGAAAATCAACATTAAAGATCCAGCAAGCTCCTTTTCTAGTTCTTTTAAAATTCTTAGATGCAAGTTATCCGGACATGCTGATTTAAAAAGATCTAACTTCAGTAGCTGCTGTTTAGCATCTTTCTGAGATACTAGTGGAATCAAAAATGTGTTGTCCTATGACATCATTATTTCCCCTCCTGCCTCCCAAAAATACAGAAATAAAATATTTATTGAATATGTCTGCCTTCTCCTCCGTTATTATTGATAATTCTACCATTTCCATCTAGTAATGGACTATAACGGGGACATTCACCTCTTGAATGCTTCCTAGTGGCTGGGTGTAGTAATGTAATATTTTCCTGCTCCTGGAACCCTTTGTAGGTTGCCAGCCTCCCCATGCAGGTCTTCAGAGGCTCAGCCCTCTGGCCAAGTCACACAGTCAAAAACTAGATCTTTCTTGGGTAGCAAAGAGTTCAACAAACTATCTGCCCTCACCAGGGTCTGGGCCCTTTAAATCCAGTCCTTCATTCAGGCCTCTTGTTCCCTTGTTCCGTGCTCAGGGGCTAGGCCACTTCATCAGTGGCTTGTGGGGGAAACCCGGGTCAACTCACTACTCCATGTCCCAACCCAAAAATCCTATAAACAGTAGCCATGTACTGCTTCCTATAACTCCTTCAAATAGTTGCTGCTATCTTCTCTGGGCCTCTTCCCACCTGGTCTCTTTACCTTCAGTCATTACCTTTGGGTTAGAGTCCTCATGTTCTCTCGCTTCCATGTTTAGCAAATACAGCCCGTTGAACTCCTTTGGCTGGAGAGGAACACTCTTCCTTGCCCCTCTGGCCCGAGCCCCTGCTCAGGCCATGCAGCTCCTTTTATCTGAGCCTGCTGGACTTTGATTAGCTGCTTCTGTGCAGCCTTTTTAGGTAGGCCTGGAGGTCTCACTTTCATTACTCCCTCCTGGAGTGGGGGGTAGTAGGACCTCATGGCTCCCAGTATTGTTAGGATTTTGTTTTGTTCCCAACATCCTTAAGCTCCTTCTTATAGTCCTTAACTCTGCTGGACAAAGATTTCTCTTTGTATACCTTTGCTTTTCTTATCAATTTTCTACAGTTCCTAACTTCTGATTTATATTCATTATTGTTAGGATATAGGTATTCAGGCCTGTCTGTAAAGGCCTATACTCCAATTTAGGTGTATTCTTATCACTTAGCTAGTTATAGAGGGATTAAAGAAAGAATCAAAATCACTGTCTGCTGGTGTAAGGGCCTTCTCTTACTGTGACAGTCTGAGACCCTGTTCTTAGGCTAAGATCTCTGGCTAAGCAGCAGAGGCAGCCATAAACTGGGAAGCGAATGGTCACATCCTCACATTCCAAACTAGTCACATTGAAATAATGTGCTATGTTAGGAATACAATCCTGTCCTGATAATGCCTATCACCTCCAGAGAAAGGGAAGTGCTTAGAAAATGTAAAAGGAAACTTAGTTTGATAGCATCCTGTCTGGCAAGAACTTATCAATAGACACAGCTGGGAAACCCTTATGTCTTTATAGATGTAGTTGTGAAATCCTCATTTCTGTGTTGTTTGTCTGTATAATCTCTGTCTGGTTCTGTAATTTTTGTCTGCTGTATAATTAATTTTGCTGGGTGTAAACTAATTAGGTGGTGGGATATAATTGGTTAAATAATCACTTTACAATATGTTAGGATTGGTTAGTTAAATTATGTAAGGAATGATTAGTTAAATTTCAGTAAAATGATAGGTTAAGGTATAGCTAAGCAGAAGTCAAGTTTTACTATATAGTCTGCAGTCAATCAGGAAGTAAGGGGCGGGACATGGGAACAGGGAATGGAGGTGGGGAAATTGGAATCATGTTTTGCTAAGTGGGGGAATGGGAACAGGGACACAGGTAAGGCTCTGTGGTGTCAGAGCTGGGAAGGGAGACACTAAGGAAGGAAACTGGAATCATGCTTGCTGGAAGTTCACCCCAATAAACATCAAATTGTTTGCACCTTTGGACTTTGGGTATTGTTGCTCTCTGTTCATGCGAGAAGGACCAGGGAAGTAAGCGGGTGAACGAATAAGCCTCCTAACAATTATCATCAACTTCTTTCTCCATTTGTTGTACATATTTTTTATAGCTACCTTCACTTCCCCTCTAAACTGGGTCAGTTTATTAACCAATATAGCTTTCTTTCTCAACTGTGGTTTTTTGGCCACCTAGTGAAGTGGTCTTAAATAATTCCCAATTATCATTCACATTTTTTTCTCATTAAATTCTTCCTCCCAGATGATCTGGCTTAATTGTTTTCAGCTTTGTGAAATTAGCCCTTTTATAGCACCAAGTGTGTATGTGTGTATATATATAAATAAACTGGCTTGGTCTTTACTCTGTTTGCACATAATAAATGTAATCAAGCCAGGATCACTTGTAGCTAAACTACCATTTAGTTTTGTAATCAGTGCCTCTCAAGAATAGGTCTAGTATAGTATTCCCATGTTGATTTAGGAAAGTATCATCCTCAACATTAAGAAATAACAAACATGTTTTAGCAGTGGCAGAATGAGACCTCCATCATATCCACTGAAATTGAATTCCCCCATAATCATACAGCTTTTTTCTCTTCTACACAATATAGAATCGGATGACTGGTTCTTTAAGCACTGTTCTCTACACCAGCAGACACCAACTAATCCCCCATATTGTGTTTTTTCTATTAGGACATTGATCTATAGGCACCCAGATAATTTTCTTCTGATTAGCTGAAACTGGTAATGTCATTTTTGATAGAATGCCACTCCTACCCTTTTACCCACTTGATACTTCCTAGACTATAACCATTGATTTTAATCTTCCTGTTGTGCAAATAATTGTACCAGGTTTCCGTAATACCAGCTAGATCAAATGTATGCTCATAAATGAGCAATTCCAATTCCTCTTTTTTGTTACCCAGGCTCCTGGCATTGGTGTGTAGGCAAGTCAAGAATTTCTTCTCTTCGTGTCCTTTGGCTCCTTGATTAACTTTTTGTTCTGCATCTTGATTCTATACTAAACACGTACTCATATCTTCTCTTTGTACCTTCCCCTTTTGTTATTATCTTAACACCCTTCTGACTACTCTAGACAGCCTGTCCCTGAGGAAATTAGTTTCCTTTCTACTGAGCTTAAGGCCATCCAAAAAACAGCCTCCTCTCCCCGTAGAAGGTGGACCAGTGTTCCACAAAACCAAAACGCTATACCCTACACCAGTGGTTCTCAACCAGGAGTCTGGGGTGCACTGGGGGTCCGCAAGCAGGTTTCAGGGGGTCTGCCATGCAAGGCCGGCATTAGACTTGCTGGGGTCCAGGGCAGAAAGCTGAAGCCCCACTATCTGGGGCTGAAGCCAAAGTCTGAGCAACTTAGCTTCACAGGGCCACCTGTGGCATGGGGCCTTGGGCAATTGCTCTGCTTGCTACCCCCTAACGCTGGCCACGGCTTTTATATGCAGAAAAACTGTTGTGGCACAGATGGGCCATGGAATTTTTATAGTATGTTTGGTGGGGAGAAAGGCTCAGAAAGAAAAAGGTTGAGAACCCCTGCTCTACACCACTTATATAGCCAGCAGTTCACTTCCAGAATATTCTGCCTTCTTTCACTCACACAACAGGAAGGATCTCAAAGAAGTTCTCTTTGGACATTCTTCCTCTTCAGAGTGCTTCCAAGTTCCCTGAAGTCGTCTAATATTTGTGAGATATGATATAGAAACATGGGATAAGTACTGATATGAACCATCACAAATTGATCCTTGCCCATCAACTTTAGAAGTCTAGCCAATCTTAGATTAACATCTTGGGAAGACTCTGGGAAGACAGCACACCATCCTGTCACCCACTTGTCCCTTGCAGAATGTTTTTTCAATTCTTCTGATTCCTGAATCCTAACAAGGATCACCTGTCTTCCTTGGATGTTTGCAGAACTCTTTCAGAGCAGCTTGCTTTTCTTATAGGTTGGGCTGAACTGCTGTCCAGAGGTGTGTTCCATACATTTCTCCATTTCCTTCACCCAGCTGGTTCTTGATAAGTATCTTCCACAGTTTCCATGTTGGTGACCAGGTACCCATTGGAAACTTCTAGCTGTAAGGAATTCCTCCTGGTCCTCTTTTCTCTGGTGGCCACAGCCTGAAAGTCCTCATCTGTCTCCGGCTATGAAGAATACCACCATGTCTCTGGCTGTTATGAGCTGCCAGCCTTCCTCTCTGACTCCTTGGTGGCCATCTCCTTTCTTCCTTGAATCTGGGGTACTGATGTTTCCTGAACCTGGCTGTCTAGGAACTCCTCAGATTCTCGGTAGCATCTCTAACTGCCCCTCCAACCCAAGAATCTTTTCCTTCAACACAGCTGCTAATTTGCAGTTAATGCAATGGAAGTCCCTTTTGGCTTCTGGTATGGCACATCCATTGCAGGTCACCACCACTGTTACATCACTGACATATTGAAATCACATGTAGAGCTGAACCTGGAAGGAAAGCCTCTTGTACTTCCTCTCTCAACCCCCTCTGCAACTCTCCTTCTAGCTGCCTCTGTTTTGTGGCTTGCTGGCACAGTGCCTTAGCCAGTGTCTTCATAAAAACAAAAATAAACCTATATAGAATATGAAGGCAAAAGACTTGCTGAAAGACGATTGGTATAATATTGTCAATGCTATAACATGTTCTTGCCCACTAGTGTTAACATGTGATATGTTCCTTTGATTTAACACTTTGTTAATGACAACTATAGGCAAATGAAAGGAAGGGAAGGGGGAAAAAAGGTGAGTTTTGTACTGCTTAAATGGTGCAATGTGAAATGTGCTGACATTATTTTGACACTGAAAATGTGGAACAATAAAAACACATGCCAAGTCTTGTTGGAAAGGTCTCTTGGAAATGCAGTATATCTTTTTTTATACATACACTAAAATGTCCAGGAAGATTTATGATGACAACCAGGCACAGGCTACTTGTTTTACAGTTTATCACAGCATATGTTCTGCAGTTATGTAAGAGAATTGGAGCTACCATTTAGGGGGAAATATCTGGTCTCAGACTGTTATCCTGAAAGATTTAAAAATCACTTCTGTTCTTTCATCCTTAAGTCTTGGTAGGGCTAAAAATGTCACTCAGCAAAGATTTTTTTTTCCCTTTTCTGCCTTTCAGGCTTGTCATGTTTTTAAAAGGTTTTTGTGCCCATCTCAGCAGAATCACTAGTGGCAATTCTTGTGATAACCTATTAGCTCATTCTCAATAAGCTCACACTCGGTGACTGTTAAAAGGGGCTTTTGCTAATGGATCTGGATAAAAGTGAGGACTCACTAGTTATTTGGTTTCATCTCCAAACAACCCTCACCAATTTTACCTGCATATGTAATTTCATTCTTATGTCATCAACATGCCTGGGAGAATGTTTGTGTGCTCACTATTGTCACATGTAATAGAGACGTGTTTTTGTTCAGCAAACCAGGAGAGAGAGAATGTGCGAGCACAGGCACAAGAGTACACACTTCTCATACATGCTACAGGAGTTCAGATTCGACATTATTTAAGATTATACACCCTAACAAATCGATATTAGATGGTTCCCTGACCTTATGTCAGGTCATGTTCATCTCTTGAAACTACCATCATGGTTTAGAAGAAAAATGTGGCAATAACAAGGAGATAAAAGATCATTAGAAATCTTAGTGGATAACTGCTGTGATTGCAGAATGCTGACAATGCTGAGGACTGGCCAGTTACTGAACTGGATGGTGATGGAGCACACATCTGCATGAAGCAGGTCCAGAAGCAGAACAGTGAGGAAGAGGTGACAAAACTACGTGTGATTTCAGCTAAACAAAGAAAAATGATTGACAAATGGCCAGTTGCTTTGGAGAATTGTATTTTATTTGTATTTATTTATATGTTATAGTTATAAGTATGTTTAATTTGTTATTTAATTTGCATTAATTTTTAAGATTTTAACCTTTTTTTACAATCCTTATGCCTTCTCCCTATACCAACATCAGCTTTTCCACAGTTTACCCCTATACTAAAACACTCTGCCCAGAAAATTCCCGTACAACAGAAAGAGAGGAATGGTGGGATTTTCAAAAGTGCTCAGTTGTTCACCTAACGTTGTTCCTCTTAAAGGCAATGGGGTTTTACAATTGGCTTCAATGAGATCAGAATTAGGCCATCACTGAGTGTATATCCAATGAATGGATTTTTAACCCATTACATAGTCGGAGGTACCATGACGCTGGAGAATGGGAGGGGATAAAAGGGGTTGTATGTGAATTGAAAATCCTGGTACTTGTGGAGAATTTTCCTTACCACCCCAAACCACCATGTTCTCTAGGTCCTGATTCAGGAAGTACTTGAGCATGTGCTTAAGTCCCATTGACTGGCTCCTGAACTGGGATCTTAATGTCTTTCTCTTTTCCCTTAGCAGTTCCTTTGCTGAGTCACTCACAAATGGGAGAAAAATGGTGAACGTAAGTTAAGTGCCAACTCAGAGCACTTCAGAAATGGGAATGCTTGTTATTATTACTCAGCTGTTGTGCTAGGAAAACACAACCCTGGAACCAGAATGGATTGGCAGCACAACAGTAATGGGAGAATGCAACAGTGAATGTCCGGGAGGTGCAGCATTTTGTGGTGCAGCCTTTGGTCACATTCATAATTCAGTTCCCTCATTTAGTGCCTTCAGCTCTCAGGCTATGTCTACACTGCCCCACATACAGATTATGGAGGTGTGAATAGCAGTGCGCACCAAAGTGTAACTCCCATGTGTGGATGCTGTGGGACCAGATTAAAAAATTCCTAGTTCTCATTAATGTAATCCTGTTTGAAGGGGATTACATTAATGTGAACTAAGATCCTTTTAGTTCATGCCTGCAGCATCTACAGAGGTTACAGTGCACACACTTTGGGACGACGTAGACAAGCACTAAGTCTTGAGGTTTCCTTTCCTCTTTTATTTGTTGCAATTTTCTCTGGTAGTTCCACAGTGAGTTCATTTCTCAGGAGATTAAAATTTGGCCCAAATAAAGCAGGGGAATTTTTGCTGGTTACCACATCGGAACAAATATTTTCCCTTATATAAAATTCTTCTTTGCATTGTACAGTGGCTTCCCATCTTGATATTTTATGATATTGCATTATATAGCACAGCTCACAAAAGGGGACGCTATCAGATCTTTTTTAGGAGTGCCATTGAAACATTCACACTGAGTTAGAGATTAGAAAATCCTGATGTCGCCATGTTCCAACCAATACGTATCTTTCTTATACTTTACTACCTGGGATCTGGTACAAATATTACACATTTACTGGGTTTACTTTTCTGAATCGAATCAGAATGCATATAATCTCTTATCTTCTATTTCTGCCCCTTACTTGAATTTGAAGTTACTTCATTTTGCAATTTGCTACCAACTTATTTTTACAAGTATTTACTGAATGCCAGAAATTACTGATTCTGTGTGATTTTGGAAATACTCAAGTGCTGCTTAATTCCATATCAATCATACTTCAAAGGTAAAAGGGAAATCATGGAAGTAGCAAGGAATTTAACAAAATATTTTTTTACACATTGATCTTTCTCCCGTCCCCTAATAGCTTAACATCTATCTAAGGAAACAGTCAGTGGTTCTAGCTTCACCATTATCCCCTCCCTATGTCTCTCTTCTTTTCAGCCATTTATGCTGCTTACAAGCCATTGCAATGCCTCATAAACCCAATTACCCGCCAACATTCTGTCCTTTGAATTCCAGCATTTATCTATATCCTTTGCCCCCTTTCTGGCTTCTTGTTGTGACCCTTCCATTTGTCCTTACTGTGCTCCTTCTATTTGTTTTTGTGCTTTGCTCCTTTGTGTGTCCTTGTCTCAGCTAAGTTTATTCACCTGTCTTTGTTACACTGGTCTCTGGATATGTTCTTTAGGTGCCAAATTCCTTTGACCTCTTGCCTTCCAGTTCTGGAGGATTTATCATCTGGTTATCAGTTGCCCTTAAACGCTTCCTGAGACACAGTACATAGGTTCACAAAGGCAGAAAAAAGGATGTCCCTACTCTCCAGAGTCCCATGACTTCACCTCTCCAGCCCTGATCAACTTTTCTTAAATCTCTGGTCCTTTGGTACTCATATCCTTCCTGGACCAATTTCTCATCCCTCTAGCCAAGTGTCAGTCTCACTCAAGAGTCAGAATTTTCCTTTGGCTTTTAAATGCTTGATTCAGTACCAATTTAACCACACTGTGGGACATTATTTTCCCCTGTACTCTCCAGTGATCAGAAAAAGGTACTAAAAACTGCAGGGAGAATTTTTATAGACTTACCTTGAATAAAGCTGGTTCTGGGCTTTTCCATAAGATCACAGAGCTGCATGAATACTGGGGAGGTGGAGAGAATCTACAAATTGAATTTCTAATTCAATTTATTTTGGCCCTCTTGTCCCATAAACACTCTATATAATCTTATCCATCTATCTAAATAGGTTCGTAGAACATACCTATCACTAAGGCATCAGAGTGCCTTAAGTGCAATCAAATGTTATTGGTATCAGTATTTATGGAAAGCTCATTTTGAAGTGGATTTGAGAGTATTTGCAGAAACTGAATTTTGAATGTGAATGTGTTAGTTTTTGAACCAGAAAGATATACGTGCTACACCAACAGTATTAATGTCTATACACTTAGAAAAAGAGTCATTACTAACTGTGGTCAGGAACTTAATTTTTTATCCCATTGAAAACAATAATGTAGCAATGTCTTACATACTTTAATAAGTAGATTATATATTAATATGTTACACACAAAACACATGTTACAATGTTAAGGTAACAAAGTCAAGCACTCAAAAGTAGGGAAATGCCAGAATTAAGATTGCCTGTACAATTGCAATCTCCCCTTCCCCCTCCCAGTCATTCCCTTACCTCAGGTCCTTGCACTCAGATTCCTTGTTCAGCCAGTCCATTTTCCCCACCCCTAATCCTCATCCAATCTGTCTCTCCCCCCAAACCTGGTGTCCAGTTGCACTGCCACATCTTCCATCTCTACTGATTCCCAATCTCCTTCCCTGGGCTCCTCATCCAATCTCAGCATCTGCCCCTTGGATTCTTGTCTCAATATCTCTGACCTCCTGGGTCCCAGTTTTCCCCTAACACTCTGGCTCCTCATCAGATTGGTGCTCTCCTCTCCTGCTGCTTCACTTGCTCCCAGGCTTCTCTTCTGATATCAGTATTTCCCCATCCCCAACCAAACTGGATCCCAGTCCACACAACCTGTTTTCCTCCTTGAATCCCAGTCCCTTTCCTTGCTCAGCCAGTCCCAGTCTCCCCCATCACCCCCAACTCTCAGTCCCACTGTCCCTACTCCTGTCCCCTACCAGCCTCCAGTTCCCATCCCCTCCTCATATTTCTTGTCCCAATCCGTTTTGACTGTTCATCAGTCTGACTCTTACTCCACACATGTTCAAACCAGGCAGTTTCTTCCTCCATGCTGTCTGGGCCAAGCAGGAGGTTCATTGAGAGTGCAGGAAAGATGATCTTCAGTTCTGCCTGCTGTCCCTTTGCTGGGCTTGTACCCCCTTCCTTGGGACCAGTAGGGGATCCCAGTCCCACCCTCCACTCTGAGTTCTGGCCCATGGCCCTGTACTGCACAGCTAGGCCAGCTCCTTTACCCATAGTGCAGTTTTTTCTTGAGCCACTCCCTATCTTGCCTCTTGACTTCTACATTTGCATTTCTTCCCTGTTTGATCAGGGTCTCTCCCAGGTTTCCCTGCCTGGAGGACCTTCCTTTCTGCTCTGACCTTCAGACCTGTCTCTCTTTCCAGCGCTCCCCAACTGGGCTTTATCATCACTTAAGCCTGGCTTTTTATGGGGAATTGAATGCCCTCAGCTGGGGTTCATTCTCTAATCAGGGTAGCTTAGCTCCAGGCTCTCTAGCCCAATGAGCAAGCCACCCTACTACAGAAAGAAAAACTGGAAGCATGGAATCAGCAGAAGGAATGAAAAAAGAAGTCTCATGTAGCAAATATTCATCAGTGTACCAGATACAGAAAAAGAACTGAACATAGAGCAACCATCACAGATGATGATTAAAACAGTGGAAAATCCTGTTCCATAATTTCTTGATATGAGCAAAGGGTCATATTTGCTTGGTAAAATGCACCAGATAAAAACTCTGAGAGGAAAAAGAAAAATGGATCAGTTTACTTGTGTGATTGAAAGCAAAATTGTTAATAATGAAATTGGATGCGGGCTCTGAATTTTCTGTGATTTCCCAATGAGAATATGAAACCCAATTTCGATACATTAAGTTAGACAGCATGCTGGTATTTCTGAAACGTTTTCTGGAAAGTAGATTGAACCCAGGGATGTGATTACAGTGCATCAAGTAGCTGAAGCCCAGCCATTACAATGAATGTTCTAGTGGCAGCACGGGTTTGGCATTTATATTGTAAAAACGGAGAATCCACGCTTTGGCAGAAGCATGCTTTCAGCTAAGTTATGTAGGAAAAGAAGTGACGAAGCTAGGCATTGATGACATCCTGCTAACTTCTCTTATTTTAATTCAACCAAACAACACTCATTAAGATTAAAGATACCAAGTACTTAAATTCCTAATTATAGACTTGTCAAAGCAAAATGTTGTTATGCTATTCTTGGTTTTGTTGTAGGAAGAACATAAGCTGTCTTATTACAGTCAACAATGGTATGCCGTTGAAGCAAACATTGTTTAGTTCAGTTATTCTCTTTTTTGCTGACTTACAAGGACAGATTCAGTTCTCATATGTACTGTAATAAATCTGGAATATGTGCATGGCTTCTTTAAAATGGTAGATGGAAGCAAGACAGATATACCATCAATAACGCAAAAAACAAAGAAAGCCAAGGGAAAAATCAGGAAAAGATAGTAAAACAGATTATTGAATAGATTATAAGAAGACTAGAATGACCTCTCTGTTGAGCACACTGACTGGAAAATTTCAGTTATACCCACAACAAAACACACACACACACGTACGTCACACTGTACACATTTACAGAGATTCCAGATTCACTGTCAACTCTACTAAGAGATGCATTTGATCATTACTACAATTACAGCAACATAGCATTGAAAATGTGTTTATAAGGTTAGCCAGAGGTCAATCCTTCTGCACAATTGACCTCCAGCAAAGTAGCTAATTACTCATGACAGACCCTGCTAGATGATACATCTGAGAAATATAAAGATTGCTATTACTACAGAGGATCTTTGTGTACAATTGTTTAGACACTGGTGTTGTATGTGATACACCATAATCACTGACAATGAAAACAGTCTCATATATATTTAATTGAATAATGGAGCAAGTGATGGGTCAAGTTTGGCAGTGACTTACACCATGTGCAATTACATAAACCCCAAAATAAATACAGAGAGTACAAGTTATGGCCAAATCTGATCTTATCTATGCAAAAAAACATTTTGTTCACCAGTGTTACATAACTTCTTCTGGGAGTGAAGTATGGCAACTGTTGAGTAGTACAGAGCAACAATACACAACAGCTGAGGCCAGGAACTGAAGCAAAATACTGTATCTAATTGAAACTGTAGGGGAAATCTAAGGAAGCTAGAATTTGGCCATAATACTGGAGCCGACTCCCCTAAACCTTGTAAAAAGGGCCATGAAACTTAGTGACCAAAAGTGGTCAGCATTCAGAGTAGCAGCCATGTTAGTCTGTATCCGCAAAAAGAAAAAGAGTACTTGTGGCACCTTAGAGACTAAAAAAAATATTAGAGCATAAGCTTTCGTGTGCTACAGCTCACTTCATCGGATACATACAATGAAAAATATAGTGGGGGGATTTTATAC
The DNA here is from genome assembly GCF_965140295.1 of Lepidochelys olivacea. Lineage (NCBI taxonomy): Eukaryota > Metazoa > Chordata > Testudines > Cheloniidae > Lepidochelys > Lepidochelys olivacea. The sequence goes on along the minus strand of NC_140418.1, from coordinate 60,506,305 downwards.
ACACAGAGAACATGAAACAATGGGTGTTACCATACAGACTGTAACAAGAGTGATCAGGAAAGGTGAGCTATTACCAGCAGGAGAGCGGCTGTAGACAATGGATCGTGTGGTGTGGTCTGGATGAAAGCTGGAGGCATGTAGGTAAGTATAGCGATCAGTAGGTTTCCAGTATAGGGTGGTATTTATGTGACCATCGCTTCCTCAGCTCTCATCCCCTAATGCCCCTACTCGCGCTACATTGATGACATCTTCATCATCTGGACCCATGGAAAAGAGGCCCTTGAGGAATTCCACCATGATTTCAACAATTTCCATCCCACCATCAACCTCAGCCTGGACCAGTCCACACAAGAGATCCACTTCCTGGACACTACAGTGCTAATAAGCGATGGTCACATAAACACCACCTTATACTGGAAACCTACTGACCGCTATACTTACCTACATGCCTCCAGCTTTCATCCAGACCACACCACATGATCTATTGTCTACAGCCCAGCTCTGTGATACAACTGCATTTGCTCCAACCCCTCAGACAGAGGCAAACACCTACAAGATCTCTATCAAGTGTTCTTAAACTATAATATCCACCTGCAGAAGTGAAGAAACAGATTGACAGAGCCAGAAGAGTACCCAGAAGTTACCTACTACAGGACAGGCCCAACAAAGAAAACAACAGAACACCACTAGCCATCAGTCCCCAACTAAAACCTCTCCAATGCATCATCAAGGATCTACAACTTATCCTGAAGGACAACCCATCACTCTCACAGATCTTGGGAGACAGGCCAGTCCTTGCTTACAGACAGCCCCCCAACCTGAAGTAAATACTCACCAGCAACCACATATCACACAACAAAAACATTAACCCAGGAACCTATCCTTGCAACAAAGCCCATTGCCAACTGCGTCCACATATCTATTCAGGGGACACCATCATAGGGCCTAATCACATCAGCCACACTATCAGAGGCTCATTCACCTGCACATCTACCAATGTGATATATGCCAGCATGTGCCAGCAATGCCCCTCTGCCATGTACATTGGCCAAACTGGACAGTCTCTATGTAAAAGAATAAATGGACACAAATCAGACATCAAGAATTAGAACATTCATAAACCAGTTGGAGAACACTTCAATCTCTCTGGTCACTCAATTTCTAATCTCAAAGTGAGTATCCTTCAACAAAAAAACTTCGAAAACAGACTCCAAGGAGAGACTGCTGAATTGGAATTAATTTGCAAACTGGATACAATTAACTTAGGCTTGAATAAAGTCTGGGAGTGGATGTGTCATTACACAAAGTAAAACTATTTCCCCTTGTTTATTTCCCCCCTACTGTTCTTGTCAACTGCTGTGTCATAAATATAAAGGGAAGGGTAAACCCCTTGGAAATCCCTCCTGGCCAGGGGAAAGCTCCTCTCACCCGTAAAGGGTTAAGAAGCTAAAGGTAACCTCGCTGGCACCTGACCAAAATGACCAATGAGGAGACAAGATACTTTCAAAAGCTGGGAGGACGGAGAGAAACAAAGGGTCTGTGTGTCTGTCTTTAGTCTGCCTTTGTCGGGGATAGACCAGGAATGGAGTCTTAGAACTTTTAGTAAGTAATCTAGCTAGGTACGTGTTAGATTATGATTTCTTTAAATGGCTGAGAAAAGAAATGTGCTGAATAGAATAACTATTTCCGTCTGTGTATCTTTTTTGTAACTTAACGTTTTGCCTAGAGGGGTTCTCTATGTTTTGAATCTAATTACCCTGTAAGGCATCTACCATCCTGATTTTACAGGGGGGATTTCTTTATTTCTATTTACTACTATTTTTATTAAAAGTCTTCTTGTAAGAAAACTGAATGCTTTTTCATTGTTCTCAGATCCAAGGGTTCGGATCTGTGGTCACCTATGCAAATTGGTGAGGATTTTTATCCAACATTTCCCAGGAAAGGGGGAGTGCAAGTGTTGGGAGGATTGTTCATTGTTCTTAAGATCCAAGGGTCTGGGTCTGTAGTCACCTAGGCAAATTGGTGAGGCTTTTTACCACACCTTGTCCAGGAAGTGGGGTGCAAGGCTTTGGGAAGTATTTTGGGGGGAAAGACGCGTCCAAACAGCTCTTCCCCAGTAACCAGTATTAGTTTGATGGTGGTAGCGGCCAATCCAAGGACAAAGGGTGGAATATTTTGTACCTTGGGGAAGTTTTGACCTAAGCTGGTAAAGATAAGCTTAGGAGGTTTATCATGCAGGTCCCCACATCTGTACCCTAGAGTTCAGAGTGGGGGAGGAACCTTGACATGCTGGAAATGGCCCACCTTGATTATCACTACAAAAGATTCCCCCCCCCCCACAGCTCTCCTGCTGGTAATAGCTCACTTTTTCTGATCACTCTTGTTACAGTCTGTATGGTAACACCCATTGTTTCATGTTCTCTGTGTATATAAAATCTCCTCACTATTTTTTCCACTGTATGTATTCGATGAAGTGAGCTGTAGCTCATGAAAGCTTATGCTCTAATAAATTTGTTAGTCTCCAAGGTGTCACAAGTACTCCTTTTCTTTTTAAGTGGTCAGCACTGTACTATTTGAGGAGCCGTCATTTGAATGGAGTGTAAAACTAACACCATGCACTGACTCAGAGGAAAGAATGATAAACATGCCTTTAGGCAGAACCTGAATCTTTCCCTATAGTTCTTATGTCCAATGGCTGACTTGGTTTACCTTCTGAGACCTGATGAGATATTGATACCTGCACAAGTACATTTTCATGTAGGACTATACTATTGTGCTTCAAATTAGAATATGAATATCTAGGAGATACCATAAGTTCCTACAGATTGCACACAAGTAGAGAAAATTGTAGGCTCTAGTAATAAATATCCATATGCCACAAAATATTTCTCTTTGCTAATCTGTCTACAGTAGTACCTTCAAGCCTCACTTTTACAACCCTTATTTCCTATGATAGAACTAGTCATGGGATAAATTGAAACTAGCACTACGATTTAGGTAATGGTGAAGCTCTTAAAGGAAAACAACCATTTTAAAAAAGATTCAAGTTACTAAATCTAGTTATATATTAAAAATAATTAATCAAGTAGGAAACTTCCCTCTTGACAATTGCATGATGTTGGGTGGGACTAACTGATTCAGTTTCTCTTAGAATGTGAATAAACACAAGGACTTACCAATGGTTAATTTAAAAATGGTATTACCTTAAAAATAGAACTTATGTTACAACTTTGAAAATTCATGCATTCATAAGGGATATATAATCAGCCCTATTCTGCAGCCTCAGCCTGGAGTTTCTGTTGAGAAGTATCATTAAAACAGCAGTTTTCACTGTGGGACTATTCACAGTTAAAGAGCTAGAGAGCAGACATATCTTTTGAAAACATATCCTGAAAATTCATCCACAGTATCTACTGTGTGTATAGTATAAGCAAGTTGAAAAATTGTTTGTTCTAACTCTGCCAGTTCACCCCCATTTTAACACCCATCATTTGGCAACATAGGTACCTTTTGGTTTGAAACTTCCTATGCTTCGTCTTTTTTCATGAATGGATTTTTTGGAAAGTCTCAGCAAAAACCCTTCAGCCATTTTTCTTTTGTGAGACTGAAAGTTCAGATTTCTTTTATTTAAAAAAAATCTACCAACTTTCTTTGTTGTTTTAGAAATAATTTAACAATGATTGCTACTTTGAAACATCAGACTTGATATGTAAATAGCTTCACGTAGCACTCCGTTCCCCACAGGCAGTTAGACACATACACGGATCTCTTCCCCAGAGGAAGCCCCATGTACACAGAAGTGACTCACCTGCTTGCACCCCCAATGGCTGAGTGAGAGGGTTGCTGGGCCTTAGTCGCCTCCTCCTGGGTCTTTTGCGGTCTGGCCCTCCAGCCAGGTCACTTAAAAGTTTAATCCCCTTCTGGGGTATTCAAGTCAAGATATAACTGGTCAGGCCCCAAGCTGGCTTCTCCCAGTGGTGTCTTCAAAGTCACTTTGCCCAGCTCCCAGCTGGACCCACAGAAAAGTACTTCTAAATCACCATGGTACTCAATGAAATCATACTCTTTCCAGAGCTGCAGGTACTGGAGCTTCTCCAGAGGAGCCTCTCAGTATAACTCAGAGCTACAAACAAAACCCCACTCATGGTTTGAGCCCCTCATCCCTCTTGGGTTCCCCATTCCTTGTGGAACATGGGACCCAATCTTTCTTCTTGGAGCCTGTCTCCTTGCTCCATGGGCTTACCACATGAGTTAACTCCATTCTTCTGGTTCAGCTCTCTAGCCACAACTGGTCTCCTCCACAGCCAGCCCCAAACTACTGGGCTTCATCCTTTTTAAGTCCTGCACATGTGGCAGCGTGGAACTAATTAAAACATGGTTGGCCAACCCTGAGCCTCCTGGCGCTTACAGGGGCAGACCACCCTTTTATACACACACTTTCCACTTCACTAACAGCCTGACACAGCCTTGCTCACATGTACACAATCTCACCCACACTTCCTCCCTCAGAAACACAGCCACACGAAGCAGCCCCACAGACACTCACATACAAAGCCTTCCTCTCATCCCCACACCCACAGTGAATTTCTATTTAGTAGATATTCAACTGAAGCTGATTTTAAAAAATGCCATACAACAGAAACCACCATGAAAGCAAAACAACTCTCACTTTATGCTTGCTGCTTAGATTGGCAGGTGGTACATCTGTATGCAGAGTAAAACTGTCCTTATGCAACTGATACAAAATGCCCTAGGGAAAATGACTACCTTTGCATATCAAACTTTAATATAGTAATATCTGTGCAGAACTACATGCAAACAGAAGAAGCTCTTTTCTGCATATCATATTAGGTGTGAAAAGATTTCAACAATGTACATAAAAGTGCAAAGCAGTGCTGATAATAGATCAGTAGATGTTTGTATTTATTTTTGATCCGCTAAAGGTAGAACTCATTTTAACAGCTATGCACAACAGAACAAGTGTGGCTTGCTGATCCATGGATTTTCAAAGAGCTGCACCTCTCTTGTGCCTCCTCTTACCAGTAGGATGCAGTTAGAACAAATGTGCTCCACAGTGAATCCTCTAAGGTAGAGCTTTACACTTACATTTTAAGTTAAGGTCTGAATCCTGCAAAGACTTCAGTGGGATCTACAAACATAAGTAACTTTCTGCATGTGAATAAGTAATTGCAGGACTGAAGTCAATGGGCTTTAGGCATGTGCATATAAGCTTTGCTGAATAGGGATAGCCTTAGGCACAGGCTTATGTCTTTGCTGAATCGGGTTCCTAAGTATGTAACATATCTTCAAATTTCATTCATGAAGAACAGTAGCTACTTTTGACACCAGAATCATATTGTTTAGAGCTAGTCACAAAAACTTTGATGGAACCATTTTTGGTAAGAGAATAAAGTGCGATCAAGATGCTTTTCAATATAGAGTCAATTTTGGTGAAATGTTGTTTAGGAGAAAAACCTGAAAAAAATTCCTACAATGTTGAAATATTGAGTTTCAACATTTTTGGAATGATACATTTTAATTTTCATTTTGAAATGACCTTTTGTTTTGATTTTGTAAAATTGTACATTATATATGTTAATATAAAAATTTTAAAGAGTCAAAATCCAAATGAAATGATTTGATGAATTATTTTTTTCCCTGAATTTTCTTCCATGGAGAATTTCGAGATTTTGAAATTTGGCTTCATTTCAAATCAGAATGAAATCCAAACATTTTGAAATTCTCCATGAAATAGAATGTCCACCTTCCACACAGATGTATCATGTGACCTTGAAATTGTCAGATATTCCAAAATGCTGTTGATACTTTCAGTGCTGATGCTGCTGAGAACAATGTGAAAGTAGAATACTATTCTCATCTCATTTCTGTGACGTTATTTCTAATTCACACCATCCTAACTGAGGTTCAAAAGAGGCATTAGAATTCTTTAGGAAATGGACACTGACCATATGGCATTATCAAAGTGTGGGGGCCTACTTACTGTACCTGATATAAATCAGTTAACCTTTCTGACAGCAAACTGGAGAGAAAAAAAACAAGTCTATTGTTAATGTGTACTCAGTGCAAACCTAAGTGATATTAATCAAGGAATGTTAAAATGTCAGTAGCCATTACTAATGAGAATATTACTCACAAACAGAGCGGTTGTGGTTTTTTTTTTTTTTTTCCAATTCCCATTTTTTCTCTCTCTGTATTTTGGACCTTTGAACTCTTGCCTCTTATTTCAGTTAGATAATTGATAGAAGTTGAAGCTCCATTGTGTTTGGAAATCAATAAAAATGTAAATGGTCAAGGTCTTCCAACAGAAAATAAAATCTCCTAAAAGCCTCAAACCTTTCATCAGCACAACCTTTCACGTATATAGATATAGTTAAGCATTTCAGGGGCAAGTGGAATGAGGAGAGTGAGAAAAATCAGATTAGGACACAAGAAAATTGCAAAATGAAATTACTTTAAAAGTGGTGTAAGTGTTTTTAGTAATGGATTATCTCACCTTTGCAGCAGTTTGAAAATGATGGAAAAGAACTCTTGTTTTGAATAAACACTGCCTGAATTTTAAATGCACTTATGAGGTCACATCAATAAAGTCTAAAGAAACAGAAATATGGGACACTTGTAGTAGAAGTGTCCATGGGCTATGATTAAATGCACCAGCAATTACTTTGTGGCTATCCTGTTTCTATTAAAAATTACTAATATCAATCTGTGTATATGTAGTGGGCCAGATCCTCAGCTGGTGCAAATCAGAATAGTTCCATTGACTTAACTGACACTATCTGAAAAGCTGGTCCATTGTCTTTTGTATTCATATATGTAATACATATATAATACATATTCTAATCAGAGTAGTGAGCAAAATAATGACAAGACCAAGAGTTCTTTTACACAAGATAGTCCAAATGCACATCTATCACAAAGGTACACGTTTGATCACTTATTTTACTAATCCTCACATTCCCTTGCCCTATAAATCTAGTCACAATAAGTATTTGCTCCAGAGGCCATCTTCCTCCTAGTTTTCTTTGGCAACCACTCAATGAGTATACAGATGCATGCTGTAGAAATGAGAGAGATGGTATTCTGTGAGATAGCAATGAATAAGTTCTATGAAATATGACTAAAGGAACAAATCACATAAACATCATGACAATTTCACCAAGACTCTGAAAAAGATACAAAGGGGTTTTGAGCTTGAAAAAAGGTAAAATATGGATGGAGAAAACAAATGGTTGTACTTTTTAAAAGGATTCTGCTTTATTAAATCAGTAAATCTACCTCCCAAACGTTTTCAATCATAGTTATTGGTTTGACTGGACAGGAAGGGATTCAAATTAAAATATGCTTGCCTAAAAACTTGCATTAAAAAACATTTTGCATACATTTGTATTTTAATTAGGAGCAAGTATTGCCTTCTGGGCTTTATAATTACATATTGAAGGGGAATGTTGTCAAGAACAGCAACAAACAAACATATGCAATATCAGTATAGTCTCTAATACAGTGTGTTTCAGAACAGACTATATAGTAGTTAAGACAAAATGGTTCAGAAATGTTTTTGGCTTATGGAGAGAGGAAGGTCAATTATTACAAGTATTTGTGGAAAGGAAATAGTGGGGACTGAGGAAGTTTATGAATGAGACTAAAAGGCTGAGTCCTCACCCTGTTCTCAACCTAGCACACACACACTTGGTTAACTCGACCACACTTTCTGGGGTCTTCTCTTATTCTTAAGAACAACAAAATATAAACTTCAGCCCAAGATCCCTCCTGACATCGGAGTTTTTCCTAGGGTTGCCTGAGGAAATCCTTCTTCCTTTGCAAAGGACATTCCAAACCTTGGTTAGAAAAAATGGACCCACCTGGTCTGACTCCAAGGGTGAGTAGTGTAGTTGTAGCCATGTTGGTCCCAGAATATCAGAGAGAAAAGGTGGGTGAGATTACCGCACTCACCTTGCCTCTCCCAGGGTGAGTAGGCAGAAGAGGTTGCCATCTCTCTTCAGAAGGCTCACAGCACATGGTCTATCACTGGAGGGAAAGGACATTGACAGAAGGACGGCAAGAAAAGTCAATACACAGAAGGACATCTGGGTCCTGGCCATCTACAACCATAAAAATGTCCTGAGATCACAGTGTTCAATTGTCTGTTCTTTTTAAGGGGAACAGATTAAGTTGTGAGAGAAACCTTGACAGCACATAACCTGTTAGGTTGTTGTTAGCATTAGCATCACTGACACTGCAGAAAGACAACCAAGCCCTTTTACTTTCCTTGCAGTCAAATCCCATCCTCTTATACCACAATTCATGTAGCAACCTAGATAAAGCAGTGAGAGAGAAAGCCTTAGGAAAACCTTTATGAAGGATACCCTCATGAAACTAAACTATTCCCCCCCACAAAAAAAAAAATATGTCAAGATGAGGTTAAGGTTGTAAGCACACATAGAATCACAGAAGATTAGGGTTGGAAGAGACCTCAGGAGGTCATCTAGTCCAACCCCGCTGCTCAAAGCAGGACCAACCCCATCTAAATCATCCCAGCCAGGGTGTCAAGCCAGACCTTAAAAACCTCGAAGGATAGAGATTCCACCAGCTCCTTAGGTAACCCATTCCAGTGCTTCACCACCCTCCTAGTGAAATCGCTTTTTCCTAATATCCAACCTAGACCTCCTCCACTGCAACTTGAGACCATTCCTTCTTGTTCTGACATCTGCCACCACTGAGAATGGCAAAGCTCCATCCTCTTTGGAACCCCCCTTCAGGCAGTTGAAGGCTGCTATGAAATCCCGCCCCTCCTCACTCTTCTCTTCTGCGGACTAAATAAGCCCAGTTCCCTCAGCCTTTCCTCGTAAGTCATGTGTCCCAGCTCTCTAATCATTTTTGTTGCCTCTGATGGACTATCTGCAATTTGTCCACATCCCTTCTGCAGTGTGTGTGTGTGGGGGGCAAAACTGGACACAATACTCCAGATGTGGCCTCACCAGTGCGGAATAGAGGGGAATAATCACTTCCCTTGATCTTCTGGCAATGCTCCTACTAATGCAGCCCAATATGCTGTTAGCCTTCTTGACAACAAGGGTACACTGTTATATCCAGCTTCTTATCTACGGTAATCCCCAGGTCCACATAGGTGGTTTGGAGTGTAAATTACCTTTAACCAACATTCAAAATTAAAAATTAACATAATTTAGGGACTCAGGAAATTCAGAAGTAAGGTTATACTTACAAGCAACCCAAACCTTTACTGGGAAATTGAGACACATTAAAATCACCCTACGTATTATATTGGCATAAGAGTTTGCATTCCAAATAAATATTAGAAAAAATTATTTTGTCAAATCTTATCAGATAATACACAATGACACATATCATATGGCTTCCATCTTTCAGAGTGCATCCTGAATGTGGATTTTGCATGTTTTACTGTTTTGTGCCTACAAAAATAGTTTTTTAAATTACTGGACAAAGCTTATTCTTCCGGGACAATGTTTTAGATGGGATGCAAAAATTGTACAGTTGTTTTCTACTGAATGATTATTGTTTAACACATACTTTTCTCTGATCAGATGCTTCTTAGTAACTCTTTACTAGATATGGGTCACTAAATGAGGGACAGCCCTTAAAAATACCAGATAGCTGATCACCTTTAAAATCATGAAAGCCAAAACTAAAGGGAAAACAACACATATGTGATGAACCCACTGTACACCAAATCTACTGAGATTTTTGTTCTCATACTCCTAAAGAGTTTTAAAGCTACATCAGGTATTCCGTAAATGATGTGCCATTGCAGACATTTAAAGCAGCAAACTGCACCTAACCAAAATATTTGGCCTCACTACTTTATCTTTCAGATTCTACTAGTTACATTTCTTTATATTTAACTAGTCAGGCTGTTTTTGATATACTAGTCCAGACAATATTTGCATACCTTAGTCATCAAAAATTCCACATTTTCCAAGTCTACTTGCAAAGATTTGGTGTCATATTATTATAATCATTACTGGTCAAGCTGATCATTTTAGTAATCACAAATATACTCTGAGCTGCATGTTTGAGCACTGCAGGTATTAAACACTCTTCTGAATGAGCACCATACTCTGCAAAATGCAATGACATACTTTATTCATCTAGCTCTGTACACTAATGAGCCTGTTGAATACTGCAATCTTTGTTTTCAGACCCGTCAACTGGGATGCATGCTTCCCTAACCAAGCTTGTAACTAAATCATTCTGCACCTTTTGCTTATTAAGCTCTGTGTTTTCCTTCTTTCCTTCCTTCCTCCATATATTTTGATTGTGAGTGTGCTGACTGCAGAGGGTTTGTGATCTGGCATCCATAGCTTTTTTATTATGATTAAAGGTCACATTCTGTGGCATTAAAGAGACCTAATGAAATGCCCTAAGCGCTCCATGATGGTGAATGATATGCCTCACTCAATGGCCATTATAGAATGTAAGTGGTGACACGCTTCTTTTTTGAAATGGAGAGAATTTGTTTTGTATTGGTGAAATTACTTTCGGTGAGTTGAACAGGACGAGGATTAGCTAAAATGGGTGATAAAACTGTTAGTTAACCATCAACCAGGTGACCAGAATTTGGCATTTTCTTCTTTTAATGCAAACCAACAAGGAGTGCCCCAAAACTGTTATCTGATCAACTTTTTTAATTAATAAGTTTCACAAGCTATTCAGAGAAGTATTTCTTTCTATATTTAATGTTCAAACTTCAGTAAGTCAGTCTGTGTGTGTGTGATTAGTCACTACACTCACATTGCATGGTTTCTGCAGCCTGACTGGATGCCCTAACCTTTATACATCTAAGCTAAAAGGTTATATAACTTTTACAAACAAGAGCACCACCCAAAGAAATAATTGGTGATCTCTTAGGGAAGAGAGAAAGAGAGGGAACGAACATTTTAGGAAACAGACAAAGATAAGCAGGCTTAAAACATTTTTAGCATATTTAAAATCTTTTCTTGGGTTCTTATGCATAAGAACACATGATGCAGTTTATAACCATGTATATAGGCCTCAAATTTTAAAATAACTTGAATATGCATTGGCCACCCAGCAGATTTTTTGTACAATTTTATTTAATCTAATTCACTCCAGGTAGCTGTCTGTACTTGTTTGGTCCCATTTGTGAAGTTACTGACTACAGACTTGTGTGGCTCATCTAATTGCCTACGTACATATGTGCACTGGCTAGTAGCTTGACTGTTCATGACAAGTTACAAAATAAAATGTCTAAGTGTGTGTTTTGATTTATTGGCCTTTTCACATATAATATGTGACAATTTTATAGCTTGGTCAGTTTTTAGACCGAATACTGACAACATGGGCCACGCAAATGCATAAATACCTTGTAAACTGTAACTACCATTCTGATGTACTATGACTGAACCAACAAATGGCACCTTTAATTCCTCATATCCCCATACCATGGCGAACATTAAAAACGTCAGTACATTGTTTAAATTACCACTGTTTACCTATGTTTATTATAGCATATAATGATGGCAACTCAGACACCACTGCTGACATTTTAATGCCATCACTTGTGTGTCCTCTTTATGTTATGTAATAAAAGAAAGCAACCTTAGGACTGATTTTCCCCAAGCAAGGGAAACTTTACTGGTTGTAAGTAAGCTCCTAGAAAACTATATTAAATACAAATAAATCTACATAACAGTCCCCTCAAAGAGGCATTATTCTCTACTTTTCCCTGGACTTACATAGGTGAGTTAAGGAGGAGGAAGAAAGGCAAGAACAACAGAACAAATAGCAAACCCTCAAAAATGACTTAGGAAATATCATAGAATCATAGAATATCAGGGTTGGAAGGGACCTCAGGAGGTCACCTCTTCCAACCCCCTGCTCAAAGCAGGACCAATCCCCAACTAAATCATTCCAGCCAGGGCTTTATCAAGCCTGACCTTAAAAACTTCTAAGGAAGGAGATTGCACCACCTCCCTAGGTAACCCATTCCAGTGCTTCACCACCCTCCTAGTGAAAAAAAGTTTTTCCTAATATCCAACCTAAACTTCCCCGCCACTGCAACTTGAGACCATTGCTCCTTGTTTTGTCATCTGCTACTACTGAGAACAGTCTAGAGCCATCCTCTTTGGAACCCCCTTTCAGGTAGTTAAAAGCAGCTCTCAAATCCCCCCTCATTCTTCTCTTCTGCAGACTAAACAATCCCTGTTCCCTCAGCCTCTCCTCATAAGTCACGTGCTCCAGCCCCCTAATCATTTTTGTTGCCCTCCGCTGGATGCTTTCCAATTTTTCCATATCCTTCTTGTAGTGTGGGGTCCAAAACCGGAAACAGTACTCCAGATGAGGCCTCACCAATGTCAAATAGAGGGAAATGAACATGCCCCTCGATCTGCTGGCAATGCCCCTGCTTACACAGCCCCAAATGCCATTAGCCTTCTTGGCTACAAAGGCACACTGTTGACTCATATCCAGCTTCTCGTCCACTGTAACCCCTAGGTCCTTTTCTGCAGAACTGCTGCCTACCCATTCGGTCCCTAGTCTGTAGCGGTGCACTGGATTCTTCCATCCTAAGTGCAGGACTCTGCACTTGTCCTTGTTGAACCTCATCAGATTTCTTTTGGCCCAATCCTCTAATTTGTCTAGGGCCCTCTGTATCCTATCCCTACCCTCCAGTGTATCTACCACTCCTCCCAGTTTAGTGTCATCTGCAAACTTGCTGAGGGTGCAATCCACGCCATCATCCAGATCATTAATAAAGATACTGAACAAAACTGGTCCCAGGACTGATACGGACTGCCAACTACACTGGATCCATTGTTCACTACCAGTTGAACCCGACGATCTAGCCAGCTTTCTATCCACCTTATAGTCCATTCACCCAACCCATACTTCTTTAACTTGCTGGCAAGAATACTGTGGGAGACCGTATCAAAAACTTTGCTAAAGTCAAGGAATAACACGTCCACTGCTTTCCCCTCATCAACAGACCCAGTTATCTCATCATAGAAGGCAATTAGATTAGTCAGGCATGACTTGCCCTTGGTGAATCCATGCTGACTGTTCCTGATCACTTTCCTCTCCTCAAAGTGCTTCAGAATTGATTCCTTGAGGACCTGATCTTTTCCAGGGACTGAGGTGAGGCTGACTGGCCTGTAGTTCCCCGGATCCTCCTTCTTCCCTTTTAAAAAAGATGGGCACTACATTAGCCTTTTCGCAGTCATCTGGGACCTCCCCTGATTGCCATGAGTTTTCAAAGATAATGGCCAATGGCTCTACAATCATTTCTGCCAACTCCTTTAGCACTCTCGGATGCAGCGCATCCGGCCCCATGGACTTGTGCTCTTCCAGCTTTTCTAAATAGTCCCAAACCAATTCTTTCTCCACAGAGGGCTGGTCACCTCCTCCCCATGCTGTGCTGCCCAGTGCAGTAGTCTGGGAGCTGACCTTGTTCGTGAAGACAGAGGCAAAAAAAGCATTGAGTACATTAGCTTTTCCACATCCTCTGTCATGAGGTTGCCTCCCTCATTCAGTAAGGGGCCCATACTTTCCTTGACTTTCTTCTTGTTGCTAATATACCTGAAGAAACCCTTCTTGTTACTCTTAACAGCTCTTGCTAGCTGCAACTCCAAGTGTGTTTTGACCTTCCTGATTTCACTCCTGCATGCCTGAGCAATATTTTTATACTCCTCCCTGGTCATTTGTCTAATCTTCCACTTCTTGTAAGCTTCTTTTTTGTGTTTAAGATCAGCAAGGATTTCACTGTTAAGCCAAGCTGGTCGCCTGCCATATTTACTATTCTTTCTACACATTGGGATGGTTTGTTCCTGTAACCTCAATAAGGATTCTTTAAAATACAGCCAGCTCTCCTGGACTCCTTTCCCCCTCATGTTATTCTCCCAGGGCATCCTGCCCATCAGTTCCCTGAGGGAATCAAAGTCTGCTTTTCTGAAATCCAGGGTCCGTATTCTGCTGCTCTCCTTTCTTCCCTCTGTCAGGATCCTGAACTCGACCATCTCATGGTCACTGCCTCCCAGGTTCCTATCCACTTTTTCTTCCCCTACTAATTCTTCCCGGTTTGTGAGCAGCAGTTCAAGAAGAGCTCTGCCCCTAGTTGGTTCCTCCAGCACTTGCACCAGGAACTTGTCCCCTACACTTTCCAAAAACTCCTGGGATTGTCTGTGCACCACTGTATTGCTCTCCCAGCAGATATCAGGGTGATTGAAATCTCCCATAAGAACCAGGGCCTGCGATCTAGTAACTTCCATGAGTTGCCGGAAGAAAGCCTCATCCACCTCATCCCTCTGGTCTGGTGGTCTATAGCAGACTGCCACCACAACATCACCCTTGTTGCTCACACATACTGCTCTCTTACATACAATGCAACTCCCACACCTTTTCTGCCCTGCTTGTCCTTCCTGAACAGTTTATATCCATCCATGACAGTACTCCACTCATATGAGTTATCCCACCAAGTCTCTGTTATTCCAATCACATCATAATTCCTTGACTATGCCAGGAATTCCAGTTCTCCCTGCTGGTTTCCCAGGCTTCTTGCATTTGTGTATAAGCACTTAAGATAACTCGCTGATCGTCCCACTTTCTCAGTATGAGGCAGGAGCCCTCCCGTCTTGAGCTGTCCTGCTCGTGCTTGCTCCCGGTACCCCACTTCCCCATTGACCTCAGGGCTTTGGTCTTCTTCCCCCGGTGAACCTAGTTTAAAGCCCTCCTCACTAGGTTAGCCATACTGCTTGCAAAGATGCTCTTCCCTGTCTTCGTAAGGTGGAGCCCATCTCTGCCTAGCACGGCTCCTTCTTGGAGCACCATCCCATGGTCAAAGAATCCAAAGCCTTCTCTCTGACACCACCTGCGTAGCCATTTGTTGACTTCCACGATTCGACGGTCTCTACCCGGGCCTTTTCCTTCCACAGGGAGAATGGATGAGAACACCACTTGTGCCTCAAACTCCTTTATCCTTCTTCCCACACCCATGTAGTATGCAGTGATCCGCTCAAGGTCATTCTTGGCAGTATCATTGGTGCCCACGTGGAGAAGTAGGAACGGGTAGCGATCCGAGGGCTTGGTGAGTCTCGACAGTCTCTCCGTCACATCGTGAAACCTAACTCCTGGCAAGCAGCAGACTTCTCGGTTTTCCCGGTCGGGGCAGCAGATGGATGACTCAGTCCCCCTGAAGAGAGAATTCCCGACCACCACCACCCGCCTCCTTCTCTTCAGAGCGGTGGTCGTGGAACCCCCATCCCTAGAACAGTGCATCTCATGCCTGCCAATCAGCGGAGACTCCTTCTGCTCCCTTCCCTCAGATGTATCATCTAGTCCACTCTCCGCATTAGTACCTGTGGAGAGAACATGAAAATGTGTGCTTATCTGTATCTGCATTGCTGGTACATGGACGCTCCCCTTTCTTCTTCTGGAGGCCACATACTGCCAAATTTCTTCACCGTCCTTCTGTTCCCACTATGCAGCCCGCTCTGAATCTTCAGAATGTTGTGCCCGTAGAAGCATATCCTGACATCTGTCCAGGAAATCTTCAGTTTCTCTTATGCAACGCAGGGTCAATACTTGTTTCTCCAGACCTTGAACCTTCTCTTCCAGTGGAGACCAGCTTGCACTTTGTACAGACAAAGTCGCTTCTGTCCTGCGGAAGAAAGACAAACATGGCACATCCTGTGCAGGTAACAACAGCTGAATGCTCACCATCCATATTACCTTCCTTCTAAGAGCTTCCTCAGGTGTTGTAGTAACTACTCAGAGAAGCCTGCAAGATGAAAGCCTCAGTGGGCTCTCCCCAGACGAACTCCCTCTATTAGCCTCTCCACTGTTCACCGCTCAGCTGGTTTGCAGCTGACTGCCTTTTTATAACAGTCAGGCCCACTCAAGGCTCACCTGGTACAAAGCACTTCCACTTCACACTTTTCAAACAATCAATCACATGGTCAAACTGTCCCCTCAACAGACACTCAGATACTCATAGATTGATCAAAGGGATGCTGCAAACATTGATACTGAGAAGAGGTATAATTTACAGACATTTTCCACTTCCTTTTGAAATGGCTCTAATTTACTTTGTGTGGTTCTAGTTTGGCTAACTTATCTTAGTGTGCTCTGAAGTAGTACAGAATACATGGGACTGTGCAGGCACTACTAAATGGAGCTGACGTTTTATGACTAAGAAGATACAAAATTCATGAGAATTTACTATAAATCATTGACTTTTCTTCTTGTATTACATGTTTTTAATTAATAAAGACTGTGTACATGAATTTGCAAATGTGGGCCCTCATGTTTGTGCACTGTGGGTCATACTAATTTGAAAGGAAAATAAAATAAAATGGTGCAGACAGAATTACTGGGAGAGAGGGGAAAGGGTGAACCTGATATGTGTTTAAGCCATATCTTTCTGAGATATGCTCAGAAAAATCACCCATCCTTAATGGCACTAGGCAGACATACTTGAGCTGCTTAGTGTCCTTTTACAAAAATGTTTTATTTCCATTTTCTCCATCTGCACATTTTAGAAATTCTAAGGGCTAAAATCTCAGTCCAAGGCCCAATGAGGTTAGCAACAGTCTTTCCTTCCACCTCAGTGGGCAATGGATCACACCCTTAATCATGCAACTGAGCATGTAGTGGCCAATGAGAACTTTATTAAGGTATTCTGCATAGGCTGTGCAGATGCACTCAGAGGGACAGATCATCAGTTGGTGCAAGTTATTATCATTCCATTGAAGTCACCAGAGCTATGACAACTCTGAATGTCTTGCAGAGTCTGAGAATATCCTGATACCCCTGAGTGCTCACGACAGCTTTTGTAGCAGCCATTCTCCCCAGGTGCTAGCTGGAGCACAGGAGCGTGAGGCTAAACCATTGTGGTTTGGTTTTTGAGGTAGAGCACCATCAGCCCTCCTGGTCTGCCTATGGTTTACATGGGTGCCCAAGCAGTGAGGGGAAGAGGATCCATGGATCCATTTCCCCAACTGTACATGCGTAGAAAGAGACATAGTTACTCCCTAACTATAAAATATCAGAAGTCAGTGCATGTAAATAGTGTTTCTTTATTATCTGTAAATTATTAAAGAAGATCTGATGCCTCATAGGAAAACTTTATAAACATTTTTGGAAACAATTTTTCCTGTACTCAGTGTCATTACAGTTTATTGATTTCATCTCCAATCAGCTTTTATTACAAGGATATGTTACCGAATTTACTTCCTGAAATTTAACACATCCTGCGACTTAGTACCTACCTGAAGACAGAGAATGCTCAGCTGGTGGTATCATAAGCATTTCTACAGCAACCAATGTGACGTTATGAGAGTAATAGTATTATGACTTCCGGTAAGGAACAATCAGCAAGAGCAGATAATCTCTTAAAAACAAATCTCATTGTATCCAAATGTCTTTAATCATAAAGAAGGAGAGAATAGAAATAAAACAACTTTTTTTCTATTTTTTAAACATTTGTATTAAGAATTTTATCAATACAAGCACAAAATAAGGAGAAAGAATTCTAATACAAAAATGTATTATAAAATAATGAATCACCAAAGCTGGATTTCCCACATCTAGTTGTAATTCAAATCCCATTCAGGTGCACATTTGATTTACAAAGCAGATGACTTCTAACCATAACAAATTAAACACTGTCATTTTGTTCATTTTGCATGGTAGATGTTTATACATAGCCTCCTTCGGCCATTTCCAAATATCAGTGATTTATTGTTGAAACACTGACACCTTCCTGCCTTCTCAGAATCAATCTCCTTACAATCTTCATAGATTTCAGCCGCAGACCAGCCAGAGATGCAAAGGTGACATTGATGCCATTTAAAATATTGCAGAAGACTTATTGGACTCCATCCCATATATTTAAATAGTAATTAAGGGACAATATCTGTTGGGGATGTGGTGGAACATACCCTTGAACAAGTTATTTGATCACATACTCAGACTAAAAGATTAAGCTTAGAAGTAGTAACACAACAAAGAATCTGGGGCCTGATTCTCAGCTGATGAAAACTGGTCAAACTCCATTGAAGTCAAGGGATCTAAAATTAACTTACACCATTTGAGGATCTGATCCTGTGATTAAAAATCACCCTCTTTCTCACTACGTAGTTTCCTAGCACTGCATACATAATTATATATAAACAAATGGCTTTATACTACTCTTTCACAAACAGAATTGTTTCTAAATGGAACACCTTTCAAAATGCATCACAAGACATCAGCAGCTTTTGAAAGGATGCAGTGTTTTGCTGAGAAGTATTATGCACTGCATTTACTCCAGTCACAGGGCTACTTCTTGATTGTCATTACAATCATTTTGGGGTGGGAGGGAACTATGCCTTCACTAACAAGCCTTTAAAATCTGAAAAACACAACCCAACAACAGAAAAAAGGGGGATATTATTGTAAACTACTTGTCCTTGACAGAAATGAAAATCATTCCTCATTCTTCCATCATGCACATGCTTAGCTAAATACAAATGGCAAGCTATCAGCAGCATTCATTGAAAAAAGATATATGATGACAGAAAGAAACTTTATAATAGAGTGAATGAATCAAAGATTATTAGCAACGTTAAAGAAAGATGGGAAAACATAACAGAACAATACAGAACTCTGGATTAGATTCTATGGTACTTATAGTCAGTACAAAAGAAGGAAATTTTAATTAGAATGCCTTTTTCCTTTCCAGTCAGCATGATTTAGTTATAGGTCCAATGCTATTTATATTTATTTGTCGGTCTGAGAATACATTTTTGGATATTTTGATGAAAATAAATGATTATCTGCTCATTAACGGCAAATTGTTCTGATCTGTCAAAATAAAAATCTAAGGCCTCAATTCTGCCACTCTCTACTCATACAGAGTAGTACCTTATTCCAGGAGAATTACCATTTAGAATAGGTACCTTCCCCCATGAGCAGGAGTAGCAGAATCAGTCCACATATAATTTTAAAAGTCTAATTTTGAATGAAGAAAATTGTATACAACTAGTCTGGTCCATATTGCATATAGTCCAAGATCCGTGCTCAAAACTCCCATTTATGTTAATGAGGATTGCAATGAAGTGCTGTGTTGAGCAAATCAATACAGTAATTGCACTTTAGAATAGAAGAATTTATTCCTAAGTGGCCTAGTGAACAAGAGAACCAACTGCTACCATCCTGTGTGGAGCATAGATACCCCCATCACTCCACTGGTTCTGCTCCACCGGAAGGTGAGGTCAGAAGGCAGGGTCACATCATACTTCTTGGGGCACATTTTAGGGCACTGTGAACCCATATGGAAATAGGAAGGAGGCAGTCCCTGGTTCTCAATTGGGTTTGCATGTCTACCTGGCCCTAAGGGCATGGCTACACTTGCAGATATAGAGCGTTGAGAGTTAAACCAGCCCTCGGAGACCGCAGCAGGAAAAGCGCTGCAGTGTGTTCACACTGTCAGCTTCAAGCGCACTGGCGTGGCCACATTTATGGCACTTGCAGCAGCACTGGGAGCAGTGCATTAAGGGCAGCTATCCCACAGAGCACCTCTTCCCATTCTGGCACTGTGGCTTGTGGGAAGGTGGCAGGAGGGGGCGGGGCATTCTAGGTCCTGTCCCAATGCCCCGTGATGCATTGTACTGCTCTGTCTTCTCTTTCGGTCTGTGGGAATGGATCCTGAACTGCTGAGGAATTTGCTGATGGGTCTCACCAGCATGTCACGAATTGCAGTCGAGTTACTCCTTAAGCTACAAACTGACAGTGAGAAGTCCGATAATGATGTTGAGTCGCATAACGCATATGACACGAGATTGCTTGTGGCATTTATGGACATGCTCACCACAGTGGAACACAGCTTTTCGGCTTGGGAAACAAGCACTAAGTGGTGGGATCACATCATCATGCAAGTCTGGGATGAAGAGCAGTGGCTGCAGAACTTTCGGATGAGAAAAGCCACTTTCATGGGACTGTGTGCGGAGCTCACCCCCACCCTGATGCGCAAGGACACGAGATTGAGAGCTGCCCTGCTGGTGGAGAAGGAGGTGGCTATTGCAAAATGGAAGCTGGAAACTCCAGACAGCTACTGATCGGTCGCTAATCAGTTTGAAATGTGAAAGTCAATCGTTGGAATCGTGTTGATGCAAGTTTGCAGGGCCATTAGTCGCATCCTGATCAGAAGAACCGTGACTCTCGGTAACATGTGTGACATTGTGGCTGGCTTTGCACAAATGGGTTTCCCTAACTGCGGAGGGGCGATAGATGGAATGTGTATTCTAATTCTGGCACCAGCCCATCTAGCCTCCGAGTACATAAATTGGAAGGGGTATTTCTCTATGGTTCTCCAGGCACTTGTGGCTCACTGTGGGCATTTCACTGATATTGACGCAGGCTGGTCCAGAAAGGTGCATGAAGCACGCATCTTTCGGAACACAGGCCAGTTCAGGAAGCTGCAAACCAGGACTTTCCCAGACCAAAAGATCACCATAGGGGCCTGTTCAGGAAGATCACAGTAGGGACCTGTTCAGGAAGCTGCAAGCTGGGACTTCCCAGACCAGAAGATCACCATAGGGAAAGTCAAAATGCCCATTGTGATCATTGGAGACCCTGCTTACCCTTTAATGCCATGGCTCATGAAATCCTACACAGTGAGTCTTGACAGCAGCAAGGAGCAGTTCAACAACAGGCTGAGTCAGTGCAGAATGACTGTGGAGAGTGCTTTTGGTTGTTTAAAGGGCTGCTGGCCCTGTCTGTATGAGAAGCTGGACCTGGCCGATGACAACATCCCCACAGTTATATCCACGTGCTGTACCCTCCATTACATTTGTGAAGGGAAGGGTGAAAGATTCATTCAGGCATGGACCTTGGAGGTTCAATACCTGGAGGCAATTTGAGTGCTCTCTTTCTAAAAGGGCCAGTAATGTAAAAATGTATGAGCTTGTGAAGATCTGTATTGATGAGTAGCACTCAGGTTACACAGTTATCTAATTAGTTCAAAATGCTAGGCTAATAAATTGTATAGGGTAAGTCATGGTCCAATTCACAATTAATTAACAAATCACTGATCAAAAGAAACATTAGGAAATACAATGGTCAAATTTGGTATCAAATGGACAATGAACATAACTTTAAACATGACCAACACTACCCACTTCACTTCCTCCTTTCCCTCCCCAGTTGTATCTAGCTATAATGCCTTATTTAAATGTTAGTGATATGTTCTTTTTTCCATGAATTACAAACACTCGACCAAACTCATTCCTGCCTTAAACTGTATTCAGTCCCCATTTTGCCCATTCGTGTTAAGAGCTAGCCTTGGAGTTAATAATTGTAAATGCAGTTGTATTTATCTTCTTCCAGTAGAAAGCAACAAGTAGTTTTAAAAAGTAATTATAGTTTCAGTGATATGGTGGATTTCATGATTTTGCTTCTACATGACCTTAACATTAATTTGATTTTTTTTTTTTTACTTAAAAGTAACAATAATATCAACAAAAGGTTTTACTAGGTTTTAGGATGAAAGCTAGCTTTACAAATTCCTAAAAGGGAAATTCATTTCAGACATACCTGTAGAAACTATTTTATTTAATACCAGGAAAGCAACCCAATAAAATCTATGACTGATGCAGAGATTTAGGATTATTCACTTTTGACAGTTTCAAAGGGCTTTAAATGATTCTAGGTTTAGAACATAAATATAGAATCCTTGTTCTCTTTATACTCATAAAGTGGATTGATTGTAGTCTCATCTTATAAATGGACACATTTATTTATAAATCCATTCAGGCAGTCTTGAATTGAAGAAACTTCATTTTTTTCTTTTTTGTAACCCTAAGATCAATTCTAACTTTAAAATAATTACAAGAACTAAACAAAGTAGCATCTACTGTTTTTAATACATTGGTATTTGGAGTGCTAGATGCTTATTTCAGCATTTCCCGCTATGTCCTTTGACATTTACATCTCAGAACCTTATCCATAAATTTAGGTCTCTTTTAAGGGTAACTCTAATCTTTTGATAGTACTGATGGTAGTTGCTGTGTGTGCACTAGCAAGAGAAGGTAATAAAACATCATGTCAAAATGACCTAGGTATCCTTTTGTGTTTTACACCGTGCACCACTAACTATCAAATAGCAGATGGCTTGGAAGGTAAGAGAGCTGTAATAGGTCTCAAGGTACTATACAGCAATTAAAATGAGTGACCAAGGTCAAACAGCCATTGTTAAATTCCTTTGACATTGTTTATGCTAGCTCATTAAGAAGCATTTCTCCAACTGATAAATTTGATGGAAAACATTGAGAAAAATGTTAAAAATTCCTTAATCTATGGTATATGCACTTCTATAACATTCAGCTTTTAACTCTGAAGCACTCATTTCAAAATCCATTTTCCTACAATAGACAGGTCAAAATATTCAATGCTAAAGAGGAATCTGGTTAATTTTAGGCCCAATTCTCCAGTCCATACTCAGATCAAGCTCCCACTGCCTGAGTAAGAAGTGCAGGAGTAAGACACTGCACACTCACTCCCCGCCCCCCTTGTTCACAGCTAAAGAATTGTTGTCTTTTATGACTATTCTAAACCACTGAGTTTCATCAGGTTTCACACTCAAAACTTTGAATCTCACATTATTTTAATACAAAACCACAAACTGGGCCCCAGATCCACTGAATGGTTCTCAGACGTTAGTGAACTTGGTCTGACTTTGTGTTTGTCTCAATATTTTTCCATTAATATTCATGAAACTTTGTAGAATTTATTTTGGGGGTATTTATAGTTGTCTAGTTTTTTGCTACTGAATACTAAGTAAGGGAGGGGGGAGAATCAGAACATATCAAAGCATCTGGGGGAAAATCTAGAGGGACAGAAGCTTGGAGAAAGAAAATCAAGTCAGAACAAATATGAGAAAGGGAAATGAGAGACAATACAGCAAGAGAAGTTGGAAAATGAGAGAACCAGAAAAGAACATTCAAGTTACAAAATATTCATTTGCTGAATTTAATACTAGGAGTAGAAAACATTTGTTTTTTATTGTATTTTTAAAAAATCATGAGAACATATTTGGCAAAGGAGCCAATTTTGCTCAAATTTGTACAATTCTCCCCACAAATACAAATGCTGAAAATACAGTTTTTAGAGAGTTTCTTGATCACTCTTCTTTCCCAACCCCACCTTCCGTTTTGTACAGTCTGTGGGAAAGATCTATGGTATTTCTTATATTCCCATAACATAGAGGCCCCACCGTGTTAGACAAGCACATCGTAAAATAGATTCCCTGTCCCAAAAAGCTAAAAGTCTAAATAGGCAAGTTAGATAAATAGCAGCATATGGGGAGGGGAGCTAGGAATAGAACTCCTAGAGCTCATTCCCTTACAGAATCAGACTCTAGGCCCTCAATCTAGCAAAGTAAATGCTTAAATCCATCTCTGTTCATCAACACACTTGTGCACATGCTTGGACTCAAACATACTCTTATGTGCTTAGCTGGATGCTTTGTTGAACTTGGGCCTTGATCAAAAACTGCTGACTGTTTCATTTCTCTGGGGCTATACCCACGGTTACATGGTCATGTCTTACCAGTTTGAATACAGTTTTCCTTAGAAACAAAGAAATAATACATATAAGAAAAAATGATTCTCTAGCAAATGGCAATGTTGGTTAAAGAATACATTATAAGCATCTGCTTAATAAAGTGAATGAGTGGATTTATTATTTTTCTTGCTTAATAAAACTTTTTTTTGAAGATTACTACACTGCTCCCTTTTCAAGTGACTATCGTTTATTCCATGATTTCATAGCTAAAGGGGGTGGGGGGTTATGACTGATCTGCAGTCCTGGTTCACATGCATATAGGATTAAATAGACCACAATGTCTATTGCCAATGGACAGGCTTGTATTGACTTCATCAGGCTTTAGATCAGGCCCAAAATGTGGAGTCAAGACGAAATATTCCCCATTTCTCTGCAGCAGGGAAGCTTTTATTTTATTTTATACTTTTCCTGCTGGAAAACAGAGTAAGGTCACAAAGATCAACCATTGTGATAACCTATGTGTATCACATATGATAGATATCTAGCAATTTCAGTAGGAAGGCACTGGCAGGCCTTAAAGCCTTCCCACCTTATGTTTCTAAGGAAATTATTCAGCTGAAGCAATCCCCAAAAAGCCTCTGATCTGAGTTAGCAGTCAACATAGATACTCAGCTGAATATACAAATGCATCTCATGGTTTTACACCTGGCTACATTGGAGTACTCAAGGGAGTAAGGGTCCTCAGGACTATCAGTTTGAAAATGTGACACTATATTGTATATCTATTGTTTGTGAAAAAGAAAACATTCAATTAATGGTCTCAAAAAGCATCAAGTTATTTTTCTTCTCTTGTTTTCAGCTATAAGTGTTGACCAAAGAGGAAAACAAACCTGTGTGTTTATCAGTCGGGAGGAAGGAACCGGAAGTCAAGTTGGGCCCAGAGGCAGTGTTTGAATCCAGATACAGATCATGTTTACGCTAAGATTATGAATTAGCCTTTCCAAATCAGAGCTAAATTCTGGGTGGGGATTTAACACCTCTGAAATCTCGAGAGATTTTTGTCTCCAAATGATCCCAGAGATTTTCAGTAATCTTACATGTGGAAGATTTCACATGATTTGCTTTGGACTTGAGATTTCTAATACATGGTGTCAAAAGCCATTCTCATGACATTCAAACTAGAGCCAAAGAGCAGGTCTCCGTATGGTTTTGTACCTCATATACAACCAGATTTATAGGGGAAGGTTCAGCTCCAGTGATTCAAACCCAACTTTCAGCATTTCAAATAGTTTGGAACTGAAGTTTAGATTTTGGCTCACTGGTAATGGAAGATACCAAAAGGATCTGAAGGAACGTTAAAGAGAGACAGTGTAACAAAACAAGCAAATTTTTCTCTATGCTACATATCTTGTTAAGCAAAGTACATTCTATATAACTGCAGGTATTCTGATTAGTAAGGCAGTCAATGATGGTTTTGTCTGAAGACTGATGGCATAATATACTATACAGCCTTGCTTAATATACGACCATCTGTTGGCATGCCTTCTGCACTGTTTAATCTTCTCTCATCCCTACCCAATATTTCTGTCTCTCCCTCATCTTGTACTTCTTAAAAAGTTCTTCTGATTTTGCTAGAATATGTATCTTTTCCAAGACCCTTGTGATAATTAGCAGGCATCTTCTCTTCATTTGGATGTGTAAAAATCAACGTTGCTTTTAGTTCTGATTACAACCTGTTTCAGTGACACACGGATTAGCAATGACTCTGCATGTGCTGATCCTGGATTCCCAGCTGGTGTTGATTTCAACAGCAAGAAAAGAATCCAACCTGGAGGCAATCAAAGATCTCATTTTATCTTGTCACAGAATATAGACAGCATTCATGACTCTGACAATTTTCATTTTCACCTGGCTACCTATTGCTTAAAAATTATAAAACCAACCAAAGAGGGTTAAGAGAAAGAGATAAATCTAAAACTATTTTAAATAATAAAATTGTGTATGAAGTATATCTCCAATTTGCTTCTCTGATCTAGTTTATATAAAAAGTAATCCACAAAAACATTGCTTAGATAACAGACACTGTACTTCTACAACACAAAAGACACAAGAGGGAAATATGTTTGCAGGCTTGATCAGTTCTTTTGAAAATAAATGTAATCCTTCTCAAAACACACAATTTAAATTTAAGTATACTACTAATAATCCCCACTAAACACAAGTGTAATGCTATGGAGATATGTGGCAATAGAAAATCATCAAACAACTTTTGGGAACCTCCTACTACGTACCAACTTTCTTTCCACTTGTTCGGTCACTACCTCAATCTTCCATATCTTTGGCTTCAATTTTAGAAAAAACAGAAGGAATGTAGATAATCCAGGAATATCTTGAGATTAATATTCAGGAAAATGAGATACTGATTATAGGAAGTTTTTATTATGTTTTTTTGGTTAATTTCAATGACATCTGTAGCACAAAATACAGTATATGCGCAGAATTAATCCAAATATTTTACTGCTGTTTCCTTTATTGTCAATGTGTCCCCTTCACCACATTTTTTATCATTACCTATAGCACATATTAAGAGGTTAAGGCCTTTAAATGAAATGTGAAGAAGTTTGGCACGATGTACATGACTTTGTTTTCAAGAACCTGCTTTGAACGTTCTGTTCATTGCTCTATGAAGGTAGCTTTTATTTTCCATTTGAAATGGGATCAAGAATTGCTACCATTACATATTCATTTCCCCTGCTGTGCCTTTTACTTATTCTAATTTCTGAAGACAGCTTAACAGCCATGCCCTTTGCAATTATTATGGAAGTGGCATCTCCTCTTTCTTTAACTGAATTATTTTCTGTTGCTGCATAATAATGCAATGTAAACTATTTCTCTTATATCTGACTTCTGGTGCCAGTGAATGGTATGCAACCAAATTAACCAAATGCTATTTACAGTGGTCACAAAAACTTTCCAGTCATGCCTACTATATATTTAAATATTATACATTATAAGGTAATTATTATACATAATATAATATTTAAAACTTTGCTTTGGTATTTTCAGGATTCCCTATACTTCCCCTAAACCTTGTATAGGGCATACTAGAAATACTAGTATAGGTCCCTTATCCACAAAGTCCTTTACACCATATGTTGTCCCACTAAAATCAGACTCAGTAGGACTACAGTAGGACAGTAGGATACCACGCAATAGTAAGGGAATTATAATCTGGCTCATTATTTTAGTCAGCTACCGAAGACAACTGGCAATCTTCAAGTACAACCACTGCTGAATTAAACTAATACACATATACTCTTTCTCCAGAAGTTATTTTACATTGATCAGTGACAAACTCTGACATGGATATAATACAACATATGAAATGGCACTACTGCATTACTGCTAACACTAAGTGTTTTAAAATAATGATACAAGAACCCCCCCAAAGTGGTAAGATTGGCTTAAATATCACAAGATTTAAAATACTAATAAAGGAGAAGTGGAACATGAGTTTTTGTAATGGTATATAGTATTTCTATCTAGCTCTGCTGATGTCAAGAGATAATACCTTGAAATTCAACATCCTGATTTTACAGGAATATTTTATATCTGAGGGTCTGAGGATGATTCTGAGAAAGAATTGATATCGCCAGCAATAATAGGGGACTTGAGAATATTTGTAGTGAGATATATTGTGTGTAATAGTAAAAATATTTTTGTTCCTGTGCATTCCACAGTTAATTAAAATGATTTGTAAATAATTTCAAGTTTATTTATTTCCTTAGTTAGCATGGAAGTGAAAAGTTGTTGTATGTTCCCGGGTACATTTTTGTATCCAAGGCAAATAAAGATAAGAGCCACAGGTGTGTTCAAATTACAGTCAAAATGACAATCATGCCCCAGCTGGTGACCTTCATAGAAGGGCATTCTGCTTGCATGCATGCAGAAGATACATCATGTAGTTTCTCTGCAATAGGTTAATGGTGGTTTTCATTTTGCTCTCTGTCATTTTCAGTTTGTAATTAGCGAGAGAACCAGGAGTTATAGTGTGGTTCTAAGACTACTTTTTTAACATTAAAATGAATTAAGTTTTGCCAACAAAACTTTTCTATTTATAAGACAGAACATGGATCTCTGGTCATATTAAATTAACCTAAATACTTACAACATGTGATGCAGTCTCATGGCTCTAGATGAGTTAAAGATGCGACAATGTCACTAATTTCCCTAGTGACCTAGTGTTAAACAGTTTGAGAAGAGTAACCTAACTACCTATCACATTCCAAGGCCATCTGCCTTGCTTATCTTCTGTCTATATCAGGGGTCGGCAACCTATGGCACGCATGGCAAAGACGGCACGCAAGCCAAATTTTAATGGCACGCTGATGCCTGCCGGGTCCCAGCCGCTGGCCCCGCTTAGCCCACTGCCAAACCCAGGCCGGGACCCCGGCATACAGCAGCTTGCCATTAAAAATCCTGCCCGCCCCGGCCCACTCTTCTCCGCCCCCCCTTCCCGGGTGAAGAAGCTTGGTCCTGCCGGCTGCTGCAGCAGAGCAGGCAAACTCCCCCCACCCCCACCTCTTCCTCCAGCATGCTGGGTTCCTGCCCCCCCTCCTCTCCCACCTGCCGATCAGCTGATGGCCCTTGCGCGGGAGGTGGACAAACGGAGCTGCAGCGCGCTCGCTGCTCCAGGGAGGAGGCGGAGAAGAGGTGGGGACGGGGCCTTGGGGACGGGGGGTGGAATCAGGGCATATCCCCTCCAGCCCGCTGCTGTGAGCCACTTTGGGCAGGGGACTGGGAGCACCCCCACAACCCCAGCCCTCTGCACTGAGCCCTACACTCTCCACACACACCTCAGCCCTCTGCCCTGAGCCCTGCACCCCCCCACATACACCTCAGCCTCCTGCCCTGACCCCTGCACCTCCCCACACCCATGCCGTGACTCTAGTACCCCCCTCACATGCCCCCAGCCCTGACTTCTGCACCCCACACACATACCCAGCCCCCTCATTACCCATGTCCTGACTCTTGCAACCCCCACATTCCCACCCCCACCCTGAGCACCAAACAGGAGCTCCTGCACCCCCTCACCCTCCCCACATTCCCATCTGCACCCCTCACACCAAATGGAAGCTGCCCAGGTAAGCACTCCACACCCAAACCTCTTGCCCCAACCCTGAGCCCCCTCCCTCATTCTAGATCCTGGCCAGACTCTGCACCCCAACCCCCAGCCTGCTCCTTCACCCCCAGCCCTGTGCTCAGTGCGCTCCTACCCTCAGTTCAGTGCAGAGAGAGAGGAAGAGAATGGACTAGAACCAGGGAGAAGATGGGTACCCACTCTATGTGGGCAGGACCGGGATCCCAGACTGGCAGCGGGCTGAGCAGGGCCGGCAGCTAGAACCAGGAGCCAGCGGACTGAACCCCAGACCGGCAGCGGGTTGAGTAGCACCGGGCTCAGCCCACTGCCAGTCTGGGGTCCCAGCCGCCAGCCCCCCTCAGCCCACTGCCAGTCTGGGGTCCTGGCCGCCGGCCCCGCTCAGCCCGCTGCCGGCCTAGGTGAACGGCAGTGGGCTGAGCGGGCCGGTGGTGTAAGATCAGCATTTTAATTTAATTTTAAATGAAGCTTCTTAAACACTTTGAAAACCTTGTTTACTTTACATACAACAATAGTGTAGTTATATAATATATAGACTTATATAGAGATACCTTCTAAAAAACATTAAAATGTATTACTGGCACGTGAAACCTTAAAGTGAATAAATGAAGACTCGGCACACCACTTCTGAAAGGTTGCCGACCCCTGGTCTACATATTCATGCATAGCTCTCTGCTGTTACAGCCCAGAAGAACTGTTTCAATTAATTGTTTTCTAATTCACTCAGAACAGTTCAGTCAAGATTTCTTTAGCCTTGACAGAATAAAATAAAATCATCCTTACTTTTTGTGCCATTTCTAAATATTTTTCAATGTCCCAATTACACAAAAAGTCACTGATGTGAAAACTCAAGAAAAATACAATTAATACGTAAGCAGATGAATATATATCTGTAATCGTTCACAATATGCACACATATGTTGTCTACCAAGTATTAGACTTCAAAATGCTGATCCCTCAACAAAATGTTGATACAATATCATTAGGACCCTACCAAATTCACAATCCATTTTGGTCAATTTCATGGTCATGGGATTTTAAAAAATCATAAATGTCATCATTTCAGCCATTTAAATCTGAAATTTCATGGTGTTGTAATTGTAGGGGTCCTGACACAAAAAAGGAGTTGTGTGTGGGAGAGGGGGTTGTTACCCTTACTTCTGCACTGCTGCTCCTGGTGGCAGCACTGGGTAGCTGGAAAGTGGTGGCTGCTGGCTGGGAGCCTAGCTCCGAAGGTAGAGCCGCTGCCAGCAGCAGCGCAAAAGTAAGGATGGCATGCTATGGTATTGCTACCCTTAGTTCTGCACTGCTGCCTGTACAGCTGGGCAGTCAGTCAGCAGCTGCCACTTTCTAGCTGCCCAGCTCTGAAGGCAGCAGTGCAGAAGTAAGGGTGGCATGGTATAGTATTCCCACCCTTACTTCTGCGCTCCTGCTGGCGGGGCACCTCCTTCAGAGCTGTAGCTTTCCAGCCACCCAGCTCTGAAGGCAGCGCAGAAGTAAGGATGGCAATACCATGACCCCTCTGCAACTCCCTTTTGGGTCAGGACCCCCAATTTGAGAAACGCTGGTCTCCCCTGTGAAATCTGTATTATATAGGGAAAGCACACAAAAGACCAGATTTCACGGTCCGTGACACGTTTTTCATGGCCATGAATTTGGCAGGTCCCTAAATATGATCTTCAGAAAACGTTGAATGTTTCCTTTGTTTTGATAGTTTTTTTTAAAAAAACTGAGGAACTGGGCCAGATCCTCAGCTGGAATAAATTAATGTAACTCCACTGACTTCAGCAGAACTATGCTTATGTACACCAGGTGATGAGCTGGCAAAACCTTCACCTACTTCTAGAAAGTTACTTCAGCCAAACCTTTTCTTAAGATTCTAAAATGTTCATCATATTAATCCCCCTCCACCTGCCTCCTATTTCTGGAACTGGGCAAATGCCATCATCAGAAGAGGTGTCAGAAATCTCTTGTAAGTTTTGCAGCCCTATTTTGCAGTCAAGAGGTTTAGATGGGATCCAAGCAGGATCAAGTTCTTAATCACAGTATCCGTTACTGGATTATTCTGCAAATACTTTTTTTAAAAAAACAAAATACACTAGGTGTTTATATTTGAGAAAAAGCTACTAAATATCAGCAGTGACTACTTTTGATATTTTCACATTCTTCAGGACACTTAGTCATGATTTACTCCACTGTCACAGTGAAATCCTGATGCCTGAATCTGTCAATTTAAGTTCATAAAGGCTACATTGCCATGTCAAGAATAAATTATGTAACTTCCAGTCAGTAGAAGTTTATTAAAATTTAGTAATGCCAAATTATGATGGCAAGACAAATTGATGCAAGATCATGAGACTATCTTACAGTTTCAAAATGTGGGGAAAAAACTATTTCAGTGCAATCCCATGATGTCACATTACTAATATCAAAACAACGGCAAAAAGATTTCAATTTACATCAATGAAGCAAATGGCACAGTGTCAAAACATAAAAGTAAAGTCCTGTCAGTTCAAGCAAGTGGGGACCATATTGTTATGACAAGTTGGTAACACAAGAAATTCAGCTAAAGTATATGATCATCTTAATTTCATCCTGGCAAAGTAACGTTACAAAGAGACTATAAGGACCTCAGGACAACATCACAGTCACTGTTTCCTGTATCCATGCCACCAGAACACGGAAATAAAATTTCTATTCAGAGACTGTTGTCCAAACAACATTTTCTATTTTTTTTTACTGAGTAGATGGTGGTCTATGCACCTTCTTTACACCCTTTCAAGCACAAGATAAACTGCAAAAGTTAAGTAAACAAAGGAACCAGCATTTATTTTCTTACACCCTGCAAAATTGAAACAAAGATAACAGCCAAAGGAAAGACAATGAAAATATCTGGTTCTTAGGAAGTCATGACTTATGTATTTTGGAAAGGTCTGCAACTATTAATTAGTGTAATCCATGGATCAAATGACTCCTACAGTTTCAGAAAGCCTCCTTATTTCTGACCATCTTTGTGAAATCACATCTTCCTCCGAGAGACCAATCCCAAAATCTAAACATATCAAAATATTTGGAAAAGACTCTTCCAAAGGCTATCATGTTGCAACTCTTTTTGTAAGCTGGGGCAGATGTCCAGAGCAGGTACTACATAGGGAATGGATAGGATGATCAGATACAATGGATTGAGAAAGGTTTTAAAGGAGGCAAATTTTAAAAGGAGCAGAAAGAGTTGAGGGGGAGGGGAGAAAGCAGGGCTGTTATGACTGGTATGGCAAGGAGTATACTCTTTGCCTCAGCCTTCATTTGAGGTGGGGGGGTTTGCTGGGGAGAAGGATAGGTAACTGGAAGGGATGCAAGGAGGCCCCCAGGGATACATAAATGATTATGGAATTACGTGCACTGTACAATTTTATCTGCCAGGTACTCACTGACACTTAGGGGTAAACTTGCAGCCTAGTTAAACCACATCCATGGTCTCTGGTCCTTCTTCCGGCATAGCTATACAATAACCGCTGCAAAATAAGGAGAGGAGGATTGTCTTGGGAAGAAAACATGATTATTCTGGCACAGGAGGATGCTCCCAAAACTCTTTTGTCCATAAGGAAAAGTTTTGCACCAAAGTCAATTTCCACAACCCAACATGCAATAGAGTCTGAGTCCTAGATATGTTTCATGAAATTCTGATGTCAAGCAAACAAGCAAAATGAACTGGAAAAAAATATTACCAGTTTCACCCAGAACTATCTATAATCAAATTGTAGGTAGACACTGCATGGGAATATACATTTATATCACTAATGTAAAGCCTATGGAATATCCTGACAGATACAGATGTTTCCCTGTACAGATGTAAACGGGTGTTCTGAAATGCCATTGTTTAAAGCTAAAAGTTGGTATATTGACAAACTCCTTTAGTAAAATTGTTTCCAGAATGAAAATAGCAACAATTCTGTCATTTTTAGAGACTAAATAAGAATGAATGCCACGGTATGTAATTCACATCAATGTTAAATCTTCATATGTCTTTAGGCTTATGTGGATTTCGTTACCGACTCACGATTCCCAGGATTCAGATGTGCTTGCAGGGATAATAATGATTTTGTAGACCAAAGCTAAAGGGATATACACTGGTTTTGGTGTTTCTGTTTTCCAAGAAAAGAAAAAAAAGGTCTTGTTTTGGGGGTTTTTTTTTATATTTGAAGGTGAATTTATTGACTACAGTAACTAAGTTGCACAAGTCATTACAAGTAAAACCTACACCACCACTGAAGACAGCCAGGCCTGCGTGCTACACTATTACCTCAGTACAAAGGAATATATTGTGAAAATAATGGTGGGTGTGTATGTATCTGTATGTGAGCATGTGCCTGCACACCTACACCCTCCGAACCCCCCGCCCCTGTAGATAGGTTGTTTGTGTGTATGCACATGTGCGTATAAAAAAACCTAAAATCTGAGAATGGGTTTCCCTTTCCCTGTTTGTTAGGTTGCATGAGGATGTAGTCTGAAAGAGGCTGGGGAAACAGACAATGAACTTGTGTTCTCAGAGATGGTGCTGCCTACCTGTATCATGACGTTGTGAAGGCCAAGACTATAACAGAGTTCAGAAAAGAACTAGGTAAGTTCATGGAGGATGGGTCCATCAGTGGCTATTAGCCAGGACGGGCAGGGACGGTGTCCCTAGCCTCTGTTTGCCAGAAGCTGGGAATGGATGACAGGGGATGGATCACTTGACGATTACCTGTTCTGCTCATTCCCTCTGGGGCACCTGGCATTGGCCACTATCGGAAGACAGGATACTGGGCTAGATGGACCTTTGGTCTGACCCAGAACGGACGTTCTTATGTTTCTGTCTCTAAGTGAGGGAGCCCCTGCAGTGTGAGGGCTCTGGTATATTAGTTCAATGGTGTACAGCATTCAGAAGATCTAAAGGGCTGTGTAAATACGATCTTTATTCTATATAGTTAAATGTTATGAATTGAAGGAATGATTTGACAGTTAATCTAATGCAGCCTAAGATAAAAAGTTCAGTACAAGTATTAGTGATGCTCATGAAACAGACAGGTAAATATAGCATTACCAGATTCATTGCGCTAGCTGTCTATTTTAGTATGATTTTACATGCATCTCCAAAGATACCATTCATTGCAATGATTGCAGGAAGTCCAACCAAACAGTCCATAAAACATTCTGCACATCATTTTGTTGAACAGTTAAGAGATGTCATGAAACACAAAACCAGCAAGTCCACTGTATCATCAGCAGCTGAGCTTTTCTATGCAGATTGGCACAATACTGATGATACGAGAGACCACTGAATGTATTACTGCTGCTACGAAACAAAATAGGAATCTATCTTCAAATCAGGAATCTCTGTTCCTCATGGGATTAATTTGCTCAAGAATAAAACATTACATAATCCTTAACAAAGCTGTAAAAACAATCAAAAATGTACTAGCTGTCCTGTGACAAAAGACATTCAGTCCAAGACACATTTTACTTTGTTGTTGTTGTCGACATTTTCAGAATAATGGCTCTGTATTCCAAATGACTCTCCTCTCTCTCTCTCTCTCTTTTAGGGCTTACCTTGGAATCTAAACAATTCCTGGGTAAATTAGCTCTGCACAGTGAACTTCATGGTTATCCAAGCCTCCTATTGTGGGGCCCTCTTATTGTGGAGGCCATAGGTGCTGGGCAAAGCTGAGAGGACAGGGCTGTGATACCCTTATTTTGTGGGTTTCTGAATTAATCTAATTTTAATTTTCATGTGGGCATTTTCCTGATTGATCTTGGTATGATAAGCTGTCATCTTCTGTATTAACAATAGAAATTAGCTCTTGTGGGTGCTGCTTCCTATGTGAGTTAGGCAGCAAGATAATGAAATTCACACTGCAGAGCAATGTCATGAAGTAGACTGATATCATATACTTTATTATTTTACTTTACTACTTAATAAGTTGTAATGCTGTAGCTGAGGATTGAAATCCATAACCTAGAGCTGAAGACCTGTTTAAGCCATAGTACATAGACTCCTAGAAACAATTGGCCCGAACTCTATTCTCGGTTATACCAGTAATAGAAGATCAATGGAGTTACTTCATATTCACACTGGTTGTAGCAGATAAGACTTGGGGTCAAAGTAGCTACCATAAACAAATATCCAATAGGATTAGTTGATACTGATAACCAATAAGCTATGGTGTAATACACACAGCAGAGCCAAAATATTTGAAAATGTGATTTCAACCCTCATCTGCAGCACAGCACATTAATTATGAAGTTTCAATGAAATGTCAGCCTCTTTGACCTAACTGCATTGTTTTTCCAACAAGCAAATGTTCACTTATCTTGTACTCCTTCTTTCTTCCCAAAAGAAATCAAAACACCTTTTTCCCCCCAGTATATCCTTTTATATTGATTTTACAACCAAGCTTCGGACTCATCCAAGACATATAGTTTTTGAACATCAACCAAGCATCTGGCCTAGCCTTTCACTTCTGATATTAATGAACCACTCTTTGTTTATTATTATTTCCCTATTTCTAGAGTTTTTATAAATGGAAGATTCAAAATGTATCAATGTATGTACATAAAACATTTAAAGATACACAATAATACAACTCTATCATAGTAAATGTACTGACATTTAAATTCTACAAGAAAGAAAATGCCCTGACCTCACTGGGCTTTTACTTAAAGAGTGGAACAGATAGCAGGCACGTCTTGGAGGATAATGAACATAATGGAAATATATATATATAATTGATTTACTGATAGTACAGTTTTCCTGCTGTGATAACAATCCTTACTATGGCTTTCTTTGTTATGTGTTAAATGTGATTTGCCTTGTTATTTTGTATGCACACATTACATAATCAGATGGGCTGGAAACCTCAGAACCAAATATTTCCACTCTTTGGGAGGATTTGAAATCTGGGTCTGAATTTTGTTGCTTGGGCCTCTGTCTAGTATAATTCCATGGGCTACGTCTGTAATAGGTGGATGGAGAGTTACACACTCAAATTCCTGTTAAGATCAAAAGGAGTGATGGTTGTAGCTACCTGCAGATTGCAAAGAATGTCTGCTTCAGAATAGAAGATCCTGAATTCCTTAGCACCAGAGGTTGAACAGCACCATGAAGATTAAAAGTCTATCAGCAGAGTCCTAGTTAAGCATAACTACTGTGGAGGGTCATGGAACATTCTCTCAGGTAGCTAGACCCTAGCCCACTGAGGGGATGTCAACACGACAATTAAACATCTTCAGCTGGCCAGTGTCAGGTGACTTGGACTCAAGAGGTTCAGGCTGTAAAATTGCAGAGTAGACATTCAGACATGGACTGGAGGGGGAAGGGCCTGCAAGGTAGGAGGAATGAGTACCCAGACTCCAGCCTGAACCTGAATGTCTACACCTCAATTTTAAAGCCCTGTAGCCTGAGCTCCACGGGCCATAGCCAGATAACAAGGGCCAGTCATGGATGTTTAATTACACTTTAGAAATAATGTGAAAATTTTACAGATTGGAATAGAGACCTTGAAGTGTAGCTAGGACTGGGTACGGAGCCAATGCAGTACCAGTAAGAGTGAAATGTGCTCTTATCAGTCTGTCCTACTAACAGATGAGTCTCTGAAGTTTTATTCAACTATGGCATGTGTGTGACCTTCACATTCAGATCCAGAATTGTGCAGTCTTCTAGTCTGGAAGTGAAAAAAATACCCCACAAAATATTGTGGCTATGTCTGAGTACAAGATTCAAGGGTGTAGCCTCCTGGGAACAGGCAGATGGAAAGAGGAATTTCTGGTCAGTGCTGGTATTTGTGTGACTAGGAGCTGTGAAGCAGCTGAGATATCCTTTACAATCAGAGGTCAGTTGCTTTCAGTAAAGGGTGAGGATGCATCTTTGCCCAGGTCATATAATTCAGATGCACTGACAGGAAAGACCAACATTAAGGCTGCTTCAGGGATCTGAGTGCAGTCTTCTCACTAGGACCGCACACAACAGTTATGTGATCAGTGACAGATTATTGAATTATCAGTTAAAATAAATGTGGCAAATTTTGTTATGCCTGTAGGTCATTTTTAACAACTCCAAGGCACGGGGGCACTGTATTTATCACTAGCTATTTAGCCATTAGAACTGAGTGTGACATCCTTATGTTCATCCTTTTTACAAGACTATGATAAATTTTATACAAAGTATGCCTCCTAAAGTATCATTTGAAAACTCACTTTGTGGTCATTATTGTCCTGGTAAAGAATGTGTGACAACATTTTATGTAAAGTTATAAGAATCTATTCTATGACTTTACTGAGATATGCTCCAAGTCTAGAAAAGCAGGCACAAATCAGTTCCTCAGAGACAAAAGCCAGACAGATACCTCAGCCAGGCGTCAACAAAATCAAATGGACTATCACCTGGTTAAGCGGCCATTCTTTAGCAAGAAGAAGGGTGTGAGTGAGAAATGTATATCTTGGCAATGGAACAGCTAGCTGTTCCCATGTAAACAGAATGGCCGTAACCTAAGGCCCAGCTGTAGATAATTCTCAAATAGGAGAAAAGGATATAAAAATGAGGTACAGAGGCTCCAAATCACTTCTCTTCCCTCATCTCTACTCATGGCATCAATGACCTTTGAAAGACAAAGGAAGTACCACTGAACTGAGGGAGGAGCCCTGGCTGAAGGAATCTAGTCAGACTGCTTTAAGCATGTGGTGAGAGAAACCTTTATGCTTTAAACTAACTTAGCTTGTTAAGTTGGTGCTAGTTTGCATTCTACCTTTAATTTTTTTGTAACCAGTTCTGACTTTTATGCCTCATTACTTGTAATCACTTAAAAACTATCTTTCTGTAGTTAATAAATTTGTTTTATTGTTTTACCTAAGCCAGTGGGTTTGGACTGAAGTATTTGGAAACATCCTTTGAGATAACAGTGTTTGTGCACTTCATTTCCAATTAACGAAATGACAGACTTTCTATGAGCTTAGTCCAGAAGGGAAGAGCTGGACAGTACTAGATGCACATTTCTGGGGACAAGTCTGGGACTAGGAATTTCACACTGCAATATAATTCAGGAATGGCTGGCTAGAAGCACTGATATAACTCAGCTGGGAATAATTTACATGCTGGAGGCTGTGTGTGAACAACGCTAGGAGTGGTTGCACTCACAGCAAAGCAGTGTAAAAGGCACCATTGATTGGAGAAGTGGAGGGACACAGCTGTTCAGCAATCTAGATTATACCCTGGAAAATGTCACACTGGGTGAATATTTGATAGTTCCATTTGGTGGCAGTTCCATAAAAGGATGATTCAGGTCAAACTGAATCCAAAAATTGCAAATTGTTGAATGGAAACAGCCAATTTTGAGTTGAATGAACCACACAACATTTTAAAAGGGCCAGAAGAGAAGAGCACACTGGTTAGGGCACTCTCCCAACCTGTGGGATACTCCGGTTCAATTTTCCCCTTTCATTGATGTGGGCCAGGACTTGAATTTGGATCTCCAACATTCCAGGTGAGTGCCCTGGCCACCAGACTCTCTCTCTCTTTCTGGCCCAAAGACTATTCAAATATTTTATACAAAGTGGAACAGCTTTAACAGAAGAGAGTAAGAGACACTACCTAAGGATACCTTATAGTCCACTGGTTTGGGTACTCAACTGAATGTCCCCACTCCAATTAATATTTAAATTATTGATACTAAAGTGCAATAGGTTCAATAGGAGAGATCGAGGGATACTTATCCTAGAATACCCTATAACCGAGTGGCTAGCACCCTCTCCTGGGGTGTTGGAGACCCAAGTTTAAATGCTTGCTCCACAGCAGGCAAAGAAGGAACTTGAAGGCCGATCTCACACACTCAGGAAAGTGCCCTAACTTCAGGGCTAAAAGTTACAAATTGAGCACCTCCTCCTCTGGCCATTTTGTGAAACTAGCCTGATTTTTTTTTTAAATGAACGTATTCAACAAATGTGTCAAATTCACAGATAGCTTCAGGTTGATCAAACCTGCATTTTTCATCCAATCAGCTATTTGTGTGGGGGGAAATGTTCACTTCAATTGGCCATGGCAATGAACACACAAAGAGATGCCCATACCCTTTCCCAAAATGACTCTGTTGATATATCTACACCATGTTCAGTAATTTATTGGTGGCATGTCTGTGAACAGTGATAAGTAATAGAAAAATGGAATTAAATTAATGAACTTGGTAGATATGATATATTGCTGTACAGTGTTTAATAGCACAACTTGGGGAGCAGTTGTGTTCCCCAAACCCTGTGCCTGTGTCCTGGCATAGAGGTAATTAAACAAGCTGGATAGGGATCAGTCTACATCCACTGGGACTAGAAAACACATGGGTAGAGCTAAGTAAATAATGGATTTTTTGATACACTGGCAATTTTGGAAAAAAATGTTTTGCATCTAATTGAAAATGAAGTTTTTCAAAATTTTTAGAAAAAACAATAGCTTAGAGTCAGATGAAATATTTTGTTCCACCCAAAATAAAATGTTTCATTTTGATTTAGAGCATTTTTAATGTATTTGAAACACAAAGTTGGTTTGAATCAAAACAATTAAATGTTTAATCTAAAAAATGTAAAAAAACCCACATTTCCCCCCCATACAATTTGATGAAATTGACACGAATCCACGGACTGTCTTGATGTCACTATACTTGCACTTTTCACTGTAAAAAAAGTTTCATGTAAAAAATTTTGCCCAGCTCTACACACAAACCATGCAATTATTCTGTGTGAATGTGACAAATTAAAAATATTTTAAATCTGATCCCAGCTATAACATTACATCACTCCTAATATACTGGCGCTGGTAGATCAAGAAAAGGCCTGACATAAGCAGTCCTCACCAAACTGGGGAACAGAGAAAACATTTTGACCCTGAGCTTGCAGACACACAGATGTGCTCACTTTACCCACAGAGTAGCTTCATTGACTTCAATGGGACTATCCACTGTGCATAAAGTTAAGCATGTTGTCAGGGTTCCTTCCCCACTCTGAACTCTGGGGTACAGATCGGGGGATCCGCATGCAAGACCCCCTAAGCTTATTTTTACCAGCTTAAGTTAAAAACTTTCCCAAGGCACAAATTCCACCTTGTCCTTGAACAGTATGCTGCCACCACCAAGTGATTTAGACAAAGAATCAGCGAAAGGAGCACTTGGTGTTCCCGTTCCCCCAAAATATCCCAAACCCTTACACCCCCTTTCCTGGGTAGGCTTGAGAATAATATCCTAACCAATTGGTTACAAAGTGAACACAGACCCAAATCCCTTGATGTTTGGGCACTGAAAAAAAAATCAATCCATTCTTAAAAGAAGAATTTTATTTAAAAAATAAAAAAGAAAAGGTAAAAATCCCCTCTGTAAAATCAGGTCAGGAGATAACTTTATAGGGTAACAAAAGATGCAGAAAACACAGAGGAACCCCCTCTAGCCTTAGTTTCAAAGTTACCACAAAACAGCGATAAACCTTCCTCCAGCAAAGGGAAAATTCACAAGTTGAGAAAAGAAAGATAAACTAATATGCCTTGCCTGGCTGTACTTACAATTTCTGTAATATGAGAGACTGGTTCAGAATGGTTTGGAGGACATGGATTGATGTCCAGTCCCTCTTAGTCCCAAGAACAAACGAACACAGAAACAAAGAACCCAAAACAAAGCCTCTCCCTCCCACCCCCAGATTTGAAAGTATCTTTTGTCCCCATTGGTTCCTTTGGTCAGGTGCCAACCAGGTTATTTAAGCTTCTTAACCCCTTTCAGGTACGGAGGAATTTTTGGCCACCCTTATGGTTATAACACATGTGCTTAATTATTTGCAAGTCTACGCTGACCAATCACACCACCTACCAACAAATAAAGAATACTGTATACCTGAATTCAACATAGTTCATGAATAATCCATTGGGTGATGTGTTCCTATTAAATATTTTTTTCAAAATAATTGCAACCAAAAAGAGATATGTACAGAAAAATAGAGAACATAAAAAGGAGAAATTCAGTGAATAATTGCTCTTTACAAAGAGTTAATATAGATGCAGAATCAAGTAGACAGCTGATCAGGTAATTGAATGTCTGAATACATCTCTAATAATAGTTATTTTGAATAGAAAGCAGCCTTTAAAATCTATTGCACACATTCTTTTTTAGATTAGTCATCAGTTCGGAAAAAAATGTAGCAGAAGCCTTCTACATGTAGTCAGTTCTATTTGTTTATAAGACAGCATAAGGTCATAGACCTCATTTTTATTGCCATCAATGGTAATTTTCTTAGTGGTGTATTGCCTACCAACAGCAAGGTCAGTGGAGCCACAGCTCACTTGTTTACTATCCTCTGGAAAATGTGATCCACGAAACGCAACAATGTAACAATAGCAAGCAAATTGCCAGCATTTACATCAGATCGGGGAAGGGGAGGAATCACTTCACCACCTATTATTGTTCAAGGGTATCTTAATTCAGATGAAGTATTCCATTACTGTAATTTGTATCCATTTTATTACGTTACCACATATACTTTATCAAATAGACATATGTATCACATAAGGATTAGGGCAATCCTTATTTGCTTGTGAAAAATATGAATATCATATTCAAAAGTTCAGCTATATAAGAACTTAGAACTCATATATTCCTTTCTTTGCTAAATTTTTTTCTCCATAAATCAACCTTTAGGCAATGCAGTTCCTGTAAATAACAATTACCAATAACTCAGAAAACAAATTATACAAATAGTACATTTGGCAATATACATAATGGTTCAAATGAAATTGAATGAAGTAGTATAATATACTGTATACCTTATTTACTCTGTGCAGTCCGCTTGGTTGTTCCTTTGGGGACAGGAGGCGGAGAAAAAGTTTACTTGTGTCTCCAATCTCTAGTTTTGACGTTTTTGTCAGTAACCCTTCTGCAAGCTGGTGAACAGCAGGAAAAAGGACCAAATTCAATATATCTAGGATCCCTCTTGACAAATAAATAAACCAGTTTGTGCACCCACCTAGACACACACCCTCCCTGCATACCCTTAACAGGCAGAACTTCTCCACTCACAAACATGCATACAGCAAGGAAATCTTCCCTTAAAGAAAAGGGAACACAATCATAAACTAGTAAAACATAGCAATAGAATATATCTATGCAGTAACTTTGGCAGTTGTCAGTCTAAGTCCCTTCCCACATACCACAGGCAACAGTTCCTTGACTGTACCACTTCACTCATCTGTTATACCACACAGATAGTTTGGATTAGTAGTCCAAGTGACTCTTCGCAGGCTTGTCTCCATTCTCCAGCCCCATAGGATCAGCTTGCCTGGTCCCACCTGGAAGTGACACCAAACTCAAGCTAGTTACTCAGCTTCATTACGGTGATGGATAGGTGGGACCTCACAGAAGTATCCTCAGCTCTGCTGATGTCCTCTGTATCATCTTTTCCTGTGAAGTTCTTGGTTTCCTTTTTCTCTCACTGAGACATCCTCACTGAGGAGCCAAGAACAGTTAGATCCTTTGAACTGAGTCCTGGATGCCTGGAAATATGCTCTTTGCCACAAAGAAAGAACTGTTTTTTTTTTCTCAAAATGTCTTTGCAAGCCCACTACATGCCCAAATCCAAATTCAATGTACAGTTACAGTGACTTCCCAATTGTCATTAAAGGAATTGTGGACAAGTAGCCTCTACAAATGAAGCTCTCTATTAGAGAAAAAGCACAAGTTTTGCCACAGAGAGAGGAGAGATCTCTTTCTCCTCTGGAATTTGTGGCCATAACACTTACATATCTGGGTCAGACTGCTCCCTTAAGCCCTGTGCCAGTTTAGTTTATGTTAACATCAAATTATAAATCCCATTTTGTTTGTGTATGCCATTTCGATTGCAAGATACATGGCATCTTCAGTGTTATCTTTTAACCTCCTTATTGAGCTGGGAATCCAGGAGAGGTTGGCAGAGACCTCCTGTGCTCACTAGCAGGGGGTTAGCAATAGGGAACAATCAAGAGTCAAATGGTCTTCCATTCAAATGGAAGCATCTTAGAACAATGAGGTGGCTGCAGCTCAGAAGAACCAGTTCTCCCAGGTGGACTGTAGCTAAGCAACAAATTGCCTGACTAGGGTCTGGAAGCCACTTACTGGAGTCATCTGACAAAGGGGAATGAAACTTTCAGAGACTACTGTGCAGCAAGGTAGGGGGAAGACCAGAAGAGATCTTGGAGTGATGGAGTCGTTGTGGATAATCCACTCAATGTGCAGCAGCAGTCAAAAAAGCTAACAGAATTTTGGGAATCATTAAGAAAGGGATAGATAATAAGACAGAAAATATCATATTACCTCTATATAAATTCATGGCACACCCACATCTTATATACTGCATGTGTATGTGGTCGCCCCATCTCAAAAAAAGATATATTGGAATTGGAAAAGGTACAGAAAAGGGCAACAAAAATAATTAGGGGTATAGAATGGCTGCCATATGAGGAGAAATTAATAAGACTGGGACTGTTCATCTTACAAAAGAGACAACTAAGGGGGGACATGATAGAGGTCTATAAAATCATGATTGGTGTGGAGAAAGTAAATAAGGAAGTATTATTTACTCCTTCTCATAACACAGGAACTAGGGGGCACCAAATGAAATTAATAGGCAGCAGGTTTAAAACAAACAAAAGGAATTATTTTTTCACACAACGCACAGTCAACCTGTGGAACTCCTTGCCAGACGATGTTGTGAAGGCCAAGACCATAACAGGGTTCAAAAAAGAACTAGATACATTCATGAAGGATAGGTCCATCAATGGCTATTAGCCAGGATGGGCAGGAATGGTGTCCCTAGTCTCTCTTTGCCAGAAGCTGGGAATGAGTGACAGGGGATGGATCACTTGATGATTACCTGTTCTGTTCATTCCCTCTGGGGCACCTGGCATTGGCCACTATCAGAAGACAGGATATTGGACTAGATGGACCTCTGGTCTTACCCATAGGTCTGGCAATTCTTATAGTCTAATCAGAAAACAAGGCCAGGCAGGAGGGGAAGAATAGCGTACCCTCTGGAAGAATTGTGATTAAAATCTAAAGGATTCTTAGGCGGGGTGAGGAAAGTCAGGCAGGGATTTGCCTGCAGGTTTTGTTAACTTCCATAGATCTGTAACTCTCATGTGTTTCACTAAGAGTAAAATATGATTGGTTTTGAAACTCCTTTGCAAAGTCAGTGGGTTACTTATTTTAACTGTCATGAAGAGCCCTGCAGGTGAAACAGTAATCCA
Organism: Lepidochelys olivacea; assembly: GCF_965140295.1. NCBI lineage: Eukaryota > Metazoa > Chordata > Testudines > Cheloniidae > Lepidochelys > Lepidochelys olivacea. Next base: position 60,462,326 of record NC_140418.1, on the reverse strand, counting down.
GAGGGTTCACAATTTTGGTGGAATTCTGGGGGACCAGGCAATAGTTACTGTGAAGGCTTGGGTGAGTCAGCACTAGTTTCAGGGCCTAGGCAGTTGGACTGCAACATCCCTGATCTCTGGGGTAAGTGCTGGATAGAGGACCTAGACCCTGAGAGTGTACTTAGAGGCCCAGAGCCAGAGCCTACACTCTGCCCAGTCCCAGCAAGCCTAAGGGCCTATGGAATCCACAGGTTTGGGTCCAGTACCAGCAACCTGGCAAATGTTCATCGGGGAGCTCAGCCAAGATTGTAACACAACCATTTTCAGGAAAAAAAAAACATCCTCATTCAGGAAAGCTCTTAGCCTTGTTCTTAACTTTAAGCACAGATGCAAATGCTGCTGGAGTAGTTTGCTTTTGACATCAGTGGGAAAAGAATCAAGGCCCCAAAAGGAAAGAGAAATATTTACAATACTGGTTTAATTATTCTATCATGAATAAGCAGACATCTAGGCAACACAAAGGACATCAGAAATATATTAGAGGGGCAAACCTTTCTAGAATCATGGAATATCAGGGTTGGAAGGGACCTCAATCATGGAGAGTAAAATATGAATTTCCTTGCTGTGTTCCTACATTGTATAAAACTTAGAACTTTCTCTCACTGGATAGGACTTTTGAGTCATTTTACTTCTTTAATTTATATACGGTATTCTTAGAATTCAATTCACACACAGAGAGAGCCCTATTGTGTGTCATTTCTCTTCCTCGCTTCGTGCTGTTCATTATGAGCAGCGCACAATAGCAATCATGGCATTCTGGGGAACTCAAGGTTTACTCTCTTCTGCTTGTTCCTTTGGGAGCAAAGTGGTCATAGCCTCATCCATAGTCCTCACTAACTGCAGAACAGTGCTGGTGTGTAGGGAAAGCTATCTTTGCTACCATATTGCTGATGCACAATCCAACCAATGCCCAATCATCTGCAAAGAGCAGCACATGGAGAGGTGGAACCTACTTGAGGAACAAACTCCTCATTGCTCTTCCTGTGGTGGCAAGGATCCGTGGCAAGGATCCATACCATCCTCTACCCAGGGCTTATGGTTAAACACCACAGTCTAGGCCTTAGCATTGTTTATGGAATAAAGTACATGGAGGGAACAACAAATGTAGTTGTGGAACTTAAATGTAGCTAATTTTGCTTTAACCATATGCCAAGCTGTGGCAAAATAGTGTCATATCTGAGCACTCCATTAAGGATTAAAATGCTGTGAAAGTCTATTAAGAAAGTATTTAGCTTACTAATTGACTGCATAGAACATGGCAGCTTCTTTAAAGCCATTCACTGCACTCCATTGAGTGCAATGAAAGTACTAAAATTTACATATTTTATGTGGAAGTAAAAATTTGTTTGGTTATATAGTCTCATACATTTAATACTCCGGGAACTTGCTTCCTCGAACAAAGCCACATTAATTGATCTTCAGGCTCATCTGTTTTTTTCAGAGATTTTTGGCGAGAAGTGAATAAAAAGCTTAGGGGTGCTTCTTTTTACGGTGCATCATAGCTTATGACAGGGTTCCTAGTTGTTAACTGGGCTACTTGCAATATTATGGGATACACTATGAAGCATTTTTTATGACAACTATTTTTGTCTCAAGAATGATTACTATATGTACAGGTGCAGTAACATAGAAAGGCCCTAAAATATCTAAATTATATGTATACATAAATAAATAAAACCACCCTCCTTCCCTTCTCTCTTTTTACAAGTCAACTAGTTTGGTCAGCCTGAATATCTTCACAGTATCATACCCTGACACATCCCTATTACTTAACAGATAACAGCACTTACAATGGTGAGAAGGTAGAGACATACAAGTGGTGGACATGTCGGATGGCATTTTCAAAGGATTCTATGAGAGTCAGACACCCACATACCATTACGTTTCAATGGGATTTGGGCACTTAACTTCACAGTCAGCTGTTCAGAAAATCCATAAGAACGGCCATACTCGGTCAGACCAATGGTCCATCTAGCCCAGTATCTTGTCTTCTGACAGTGGCCAATGCCAGATGCTTCAAAGGGAATGAGCAGAACATGGCAATTTTCAAGTGATCCATCCCCTCTCGTCCAGTCCCAGCAACTGGCATATAATCCCTGCTATAACCAAACAAGATTTTCTTTGTCATTTAATTTTTCTTCCCCTCATAACGTTTATTTCACATTCCCACAGGATGAGACTGTGATGTCATTAATCTAGTTGACTCCATGAATAGCCCTATTTTCTTCAGTGGAATTACTTGTAGGGTAAGGTACTATTCGGTGTGAGTGTAGCAGGCTTCCCTCGGAGGCCAGCATGCCTAGTGGTCAGTGTGGCTTGTCCAGGGGATTGGTGGCTAATCCACAGTTCATGGCCCATCCACCCCCTGGAGTCCTCAGAAACTCTGAGGGGGCTGGGGGGAAGAGGGAAGGAGAGGGGGACCCAGGCCCTCCCCTGCCACTGGGTCCCAACCCAGGACCTAAGGGACAGAGGCAAGAGGTAGCTCATTCTGGCTGCTATTCCACATCAGCCTCCCCTGGACAGCTTCCTACCTTCCCTGGGAGTAAGGGGATCCTGGCCAAGTCTTACTCACTGTCCATTTCCTTCCCTTGTAGAGTTCTTCTGCCTAAGCAACTGAAGCCTCTCTGCATTCTTACAGCCATCTCTCCTCCATGATCCCCACTGCCAGATTGTCAGAGCTCCCTTTTCAGGAAGTACTCTACAGGGACCATGCCTGGCAGCTGCTCAAGGGTGGGAGCTTCTTGGCCCAATACTGTTCCACCACTCCTTTCACCTTCGTGTGGGGTCTTTAAACCCCATCATACACCCTCCCCCTCAGGCTGAGCTCTGCAAGGATAGTCTATGAAGACAGGTCTCCTCCATACCACAAAAAGAAGCCTGCATTTTTGTGGTCACGTCCTGCTCAAGGTCATACTTCAACCTTGCAGGGCTGCAGTAAGAGGTACCAACAGATAATCCACACGTTATGGTCTTTTATGGCATTCTGCAACAAGGGAGGTGTCTCATCCACCACAAAATGGAATGGCTGTCCCCATAAATAACAGCAAGCAAGGATATCACAGTATTACTGTATCATCAATCCTGTGACATTTGTTGTAAAAGAAACATTTGTTGAATGATACTGAGGTGCCACATATTGTATATTATCTAAATGTTAAATTCATTTTGCTGAGCTCTTAAAACACAACTACAGTAATTTCTCCCAGATTTATGTAAAAATGTCCTTTAAATAGAGTCTACATCTGCCAAGTTTCACCCTAGAGTAAATTTTTGACTAAGCCTGTAGGAAAAGAAAATGGGAGGATTTTATAACTTACAACTTTTATAAAGCTTGACTATATCATCATCATTAACATAATTATCTCAGCAAGTCATCTTCTCTGTGTAATCCACTTAATTCTTCACTGCTATCATATGCATAGCCCTATGTAAAATCTGGGCAAAATGAGTTGACTCTTCTCAAGTCTTGCCTTATACTTATAGGTAAACTACCGAATGAGGTAGCAAAATGCTTCTAAGATTCATTACTGCAGCCCATTCTCACACCATATCAGTTCTTTATAGAAATAAGTAAATGCATTATTTGTTTTCTAAATAAAATTCATTACAAGTGGGACTGTGTCTTTGTTATGGTTCTAAACTAATTTTAGAGATGTGTCAAATCTCATCACTGCTGAAATTCCCATGATATTTAACCTTTTTTCCCCAATAAATCCGCATGAAATTTGTGCTTTTTCTTACAATTTCCCATCAAATTGCAGAGATTAACCACTTTATCCATCTGCTGTTTAGATCAACAGTATTCTCTCTCTTTTGCTAGGGTAAGAAAGAGGATGGGTGTATAACTATACAACTCATTCATTATTTTCCTATTATAAACTGAATCAATGATTAGAACAGAAAGAAAGACTCCATTAAAACATTTCTGCTTAACAAAGTTTTTGACACATGTGCATCATGATTTCCATATGGGGCTACTTACCAGGATTATGGAGCAGAAGGCTAAGTAGAGCTATGCTTGGGATTTCATGCTGAGCACACATGTAGACACTGACAGGCCTGACTCACAAACCAGGGATCTTGATTCTGAACCCCCAAAGACTGGATATGTTTGGAACTTAGGCTATACTGAATTTCTGTCTCTAAAATCATAGGACTGCAAGGGACATTGAGAGGTCATCTAGTCCAGTCCTCTGCACTCATGGCAGGACTAAGTATTATCTCTAGACCATCCCTGACAGGTGTTTATCTAACCTACTTTTAAAAATCTCCAATGATTTCACAACCTCTCTAGGCAATTTATTCCAGTTCTTAACCAACCTGACAGTTAGGAAGTTTTTCCTAATGTCCAACCTAAACCTTCCTTGCTGCAATTTAACCCCATTACTTCTTGTCCTATCCTCAGAGATTAAGGAGAACAATTTTTCTCCCTCCTTCTTGTAACTATCTTTTATGTACTTTAAATCTGTTATGTCCCCTCTCGGTCTTCTCTTCTCCAGACTAAACAAACCCAATTTTTTCAATCGTCCCTCATAGGTCATGTTTTATAGACCTTTAATCATTTTTGTTGCTCTTCTCTGGACTTTCTCCAATTTGTCCACATCTTTCCTAAAATGTGGTGCCCAGAACTGGACACAGTACCCCAGTTCAGGCCTATTCAGGGCAGAGTAGAGCAGAAGAATTACTTCTCATGTCTTGCTTACAACACTGCTGCTAATACAGCCCAGAATGTTGTTGGTTTTTGTTTGTTTGTTTTTGCACAAGTGTTACACTGTTGACTCATACTTAGTTTATGGTCCACTATGACCCCCAGATCCCTTTCCACAGTACTCCTTCCTAGGCAGTCACTTCCCATTTTGTATGTGTGCAACTGATTGTTCCTTCCTAAGTGGAGTACTTTGCATTTATCCTCATTGAATTTCATCCTATTTACATCAGACCATTTCTCCAGTTTGTCCAGATCATTTTGAATTATAATCCTATCCTCCAAAGCACTTGCAACCCCTCCCAACTTAGTATCATCCACAAACTTTATAAGTATAAGTGTAAGAAAAAATCCTAGTGTGAAGGTTGTCTTAACTCTGAGCGCCATAGCTATGTTCACCTAATCACCGGTGTAGACGCAGCTTCCATCAACCTCACTGCCATGACTGTGGGAGGTGGTGTTCTTATAGAGGTGGAATGCTTTGGCACTACAGGGTTATGGAAGCATAGCTACTCTTACTCCTAGAAGGGATCCCCTCCATTCACAGGTGCTGGATTTAGAGGTGCTGGAGGTGTGGCAGCACCCCCGGTTTGAAGTGGTTTGAAGCAGGTACAGGGTTTACAGTTTTGTTCAATGACTTTCAGCACCCCCACTGTAAAAACTGTTTCAGCACCTATGCCCCCATCCCGTGGCTGATGTGGTTAGGTTAGTTATGGGGAAATGTGAAGTGTTGCTGCTCATGCTATATCCCCTTCTCTGGGTAAACAGTTTCCAAGACGGTTAATTTAGCATTTTTCAGAAGTATTAAATTTACAAAATAAAAGATCATTTCTATGACTCAATTCTCTGTGCCAAATTCTGTCCCCAGATACTAGTCCACCACTTCCACTGGCATCAACATCAGTTATACATGAGTATTGGAGGGCAGATTCTGGCCCCATTATTCAGCAGTATTTGTTGTGGGAACTCCCCTCTGATTGGAAGAAAACAAATGTTCCTATTGACTTTGATGGAAGGAAAATGAGATTTAATATCATTAGCTCAGTGCTAGAGTATAATTCCTAACAGTATGGCCTTCAGGAGGCAGTACTCTTGGCAATGGCAACTCTGCAGTTTCCCAGAGGATATTTTGGAGCCCTTCCCCAATATGTTCATTTACAATAAATATGCAGTAGCAGACATGAACCTCTGAAATAATTTTCAGAGTGGGGAGCAATACATTATATTTTTGACTCTGGCTATGTCCTAGATTATAGGTTTGAAAAACGGTTATACTTTATAACCTGCAATAAACTGCAGAACACCAGGTACAGTGTTTCAAATACCTGCTAAGATGTAGGGTCAACTACATCTAAAGCAGTTATTTACTTCCAGATTCATGCTTTCTTTTAGAAGCCTGAATATTGGAGACTTTGGAATAACTACCTGTGTTCAAAATGAATCTCAACATTAGAATTTTCGCCAAGTATAAAAGCAGCTTACTGAATAAAATAATGGCAAATGTTACTGAGTTGAGATTGTTATAATTTTTGTTTAATGCTGTTCAAAAATGTAATTAAACTGAGGTTGTAGCGCAATACTTGTCACTACCTAAAATCTGTGTGAACAGTGATGAATAAAAATGAGTAAACTATAGGTCATATAAACCCAATTTCCTAAGGATACAAGTGAAAACTCAATATAATTTAAATGTAACCTGCATAACCAGAAAAATAAGCTCCATAGTTTTTGCCTTGAGTTCTCTAGCTACCACTTAACATTTCACCTGAATTACTATCATTCTATTGAATATTTAAGATGTCAGAACTAATTTGGACTATTTAGAAAGTAGACATCACTGATGTCTGCAGATGTAATAATTATGAGACTATTAAGAAATCCTATCCCCCGGGGAGTGGGGTGGGAAAGAACCAGTATACTTTTCCTGTAACTTAGATGCTCAGTATAATAGAAGAGGAAGCAAGAGCCAAACTGTCCACAGGAGAAAATACGCAACAAAGAATGAAGAACTGAAGTGAGGCAAGATACGTTGTTCCAAAGACTGTAATAGAAAATTATAAACAAAAATCTAAAACCTAAAGTTTAAATTTAAACATTTAGGGTAGACTTTTCCTAAGTGATCAGTGTTGGCCTAAATTATCATATTAAAGTTAATGGTAAAACTTCTACTGACTCCAATGGGAGCTGAATTAGGGCACCACTGAACACTTTGGAAAATCTCACTCTTTTTGAATTGTTTGTATCTCCAAGCATTAAAAAGAAAGATACAAAAGGAGGGTTATTCACAGAACACTTCTAATTTGCATCCAGCTCTAATAATTGTATGAAACAGAAGAATGAAAGTTTTTATGTAAAATTCTATAAAGCAAAACTGTATTTCACATAGCTCTCTTTACTAAGCTTTGCTTAAATTTTGGCATATATGTTCTGAGGAGGCTCAGAAATGGCTTTTCAGTTGCCTATATATTCTTTCTAATTGGTGAAGGAGCTCTTCCAACAAGTGTCCAAGTTGGACACTTGCCAACTTTGTGCAGCCATTTCTGTGTCACATTTGTTTAAAGCTGAAAAAGTTTCCCACCCACTTCTCTCTCTCCCTCCCTCATCCATATCTCTAGACTGTCTAGAGACTTATCAAACTTTCAGAAAATTCAGCCTTGACCCTGGACTAAGCCTGGAAAATTTCTGTACAAAGTTTATTTGTTTTGAGAAAATTAAGAACATATGAATACAGCTGATTCAAAAGCCAGAACATCACTCAACCTTAAGTCTGTGCTGTTGGAAAACCTGTAGCCTTCTATTTTGAGGTGTAATTTCAAAGTATACAATTATAATTTCATTTACTAAAAGAAATTTAATTTGTTTTCCCTTAATGTTTTCAGGATGATGTGGTGCATCAGTTCACTATGTATACAGTGATATTGGGGATATAATGGAATTTGATTAATATAGCAGTAGTCAGTTATAGAAGTGGATTGTATGACCGGATTATACTATATATACACAGACACACACACACACATATTCCTGGAAGATAAAACTGCTGAGCTGCGATATGGAAACTGAAGACGACTTGTGTAGTATTTGAAAATGTGGTGATATGAGGACAAACATTTATGACTACATGGTCATACGGTTACTTCTCACTCATACAGAACAGCACTTATTCATGCTCAAATGGATAGACTGGCTAACTAACTTCCATGGGTTTACTTGTATAATTGCTCATCAAGTTGATTAAGGGTTGCACAAACTAAATGCTAATTATTTCTGTTTCATCATGGACCTGCATCTGAGGTATTAGGAAAAATGAATCGCTGTCCCACATACCACAAAAGACATCTCTAAAGTAAATCTACTTTACTACTGGCATTCCAGTGAAGTAATGGCACTATGGAGGAACATCACTGCTTTCTGCAACATCACAGAATTTGGAACAAGGACCATTAGTGAAGGGGTTAATCAGAAACAAGCATATTTGTTGGCAAGCAAATTGTATTTGTATAATTAACAGCAATGAGAAAAGGCAAGTAATTAATTCATAAACCAATAACAATAACTGTAATGAAACAGTGGAGTAATCTGCTTTTATAATGTAATTATATAGTAAATTAATAACACACAGCAGAGTTCAATTGAGTATCAAACTGCCTCAGCAACTGTCAGCCTGCAGAAGCTCCAGGGGCTTCTTGGGCTCTACAACCACTTTATTCATAGAGGCATTTTGCCAATCTTTACGAGAAATGTAAAATCTTCCTGATTTCAAGAACCTCTCTCATTCAGCCCAGAAGCACTCTTGGTGAGGCAGCTAGATGTTTCTTCATGGGGGCTGGAGTCATTTTGGGATGTCAGATCCAGGGCTAAGAGTCTTGAAGGTGCAACTATCCAAAGATACATTTCATTGGGGAGGGCAGGCTTCTCCAGTGAACGATAGGACCACAGATATGATTTTATTTTCTTTATTGTCACTTCCTGTTAGCTTCTTCAGATTCTTCTACCGGATTTTACTTAGTATCCAATTAGCAGTCAATCCAAGAAAGCACTGGGGGTATTTCCCCCCTTGTCTTGAGTGACCTTAAACTTGTCTGAAAACATAACTGAAGATTCAGTGCTCTCTCAGTAGTCAGCTTTTGAGTTTAGCTCAATAGGAAAGAACAGACATTTAGCTCTGTCAGACAGGATTTCTTTGATAAAGCGGGACACTTAGTATTCAGCAAGGTGTCCTGATACGGAATGTCAGAAAGGGTGATCTGTACTGTGCACTCCAGATTTCCTCTTCTCGTTGTGGAGAGTCTATGTGCACATATAAAGTGCATCAGATCCTCTTATATTTAATTTTGGAGCAACTGGGTTATTAAACCAGATGTGGCTTTTTCAGCAATGACACACACTAAGACTGAGACAGTGCATTTTGGCCTTATTCTTTACATTCTAAGTGCAGTGGTGTCTCGGTAGTTTTCCCTTTATTAGGTAGCACATTCCAGACTCAGACACAGTGTTTTATCTCTTTTAAAATTTATGTTGTCAGTTTTCACTTGTTCCCCTTTACCAGATGTATTTCAAAGTTACCAAGGCTGTCAGATAAACCTCGTTTAGATGTTGAGATGATTAGCTCTAGCAATGCACATCTTGAGTGCATGTTTGGCTGCAACGATGAAGAAGAGGCAGTTACTCACCCTGTCATAAATATAAAGGGAAGGGTAAACCCCTTTGAAATCCCTCCTGGCCAGGGGAAAGCTCCTCTCACCTGTAAAGGGTTAAGAAGCTAAAGGTAACCTCCCTGGCACCTGACCAAAATGACCAATGAGGAGACAAGATACTTTCAAAAGCTGGGAGGAGGGAGAGAAACAAAGGGTCTGCGTGTCTGTCTATATGCTGGTCTTTACCGGGGATAGACCAGGAATGGAGCCTTAGAACTTTTAGTAAGTAATCTAGCTAGGTATGTGTTAGATTATGATTTCTTTAAATGGCTGGGAAAAGAACTGTGCTGAATAGAATAACTATTTCTGTCTGTGTATCTTTTTTGTAACTTAAGGTTTTGCCTAGAGGGGTTCTCTATGTTTTTGAATCTAATTACCCTATAAGATATCTACCATCCTGATTTTACAGGGGGGATTTCTTTATTTCTATTTACTTCTATTTTTATTAAAAGTCTTCTTGTAAGAAAACTGAATGCTTTTTCATTTTTCTCAGATCCAAGGGTTTGGGTCGGTGGTCACCTATGCAAATTGGTGAGGCTTTTTATCCAACATTTCCCAGGAAAGGGGGGGTGCAAGTGTTGGGAGGATTGTTCATTGTTCTTAAGATCCAAGGGTCTGGGTCTGTAGTCACCTAGGCAAATTGGTGAGGCTTTTTACCAAACCTTGTCCAGGAAGTGGTGTGCAAGGTTTTGGGAAGTATTTTGGGGGGAAGGACGCGTCCAAACAGCTCTTCCCCAGTAACCAGTATTAGTTTGGTGGTGGTAGCGGCCAGTCCAAGGACAACGGGGGGAATATTTTGTACCTTGGGGAAGTTTTGACCTAAGCTGGTAAAGGTAAGCTTAGGAGGTTTTCATGCAGGTCCCCACATCTGTACCCTAGAGTTCAGAGTGGGGGAGGAACCTTGACACACCCTATGCAGTAACTGACGTTCTTCGAGATGATTGTCCCTGTGGGTGCTCCACTCCAGGTCCAGGTGCATCCCAGTGCCTTTGATTGGAGATTTTCACAGCAGTACCCCTACGGGCCGCGCACACACAGTGCCTGCCTCACAACCTATCAGTGCTTGAATAGCGTGTGCACAGCCCGGGCTCCTCAGATCCTTCTCTATAACAGAGTTTGCTCCAGATTCCGAAGTAAAAGGGAGGAGGGCGGGTAGTGGAGCACCCACAGGGACACGCATCTCGAAGAACGTCAGTTACTTCACAGAGTGAGTAACCTCCTCTTCTCCCTCGAGAGATGTCCCTGTGGATGCTCCACTCCAGGTGACTGAAAAAAACAGTATCCCTTAGGATGGCTGGGACTTCTGATCAGGTAAGAAGACTGTTGACAAGACAGAACTACCCATCCTGGTGTCAGATGCTGTAGCGTGCATGAGAACATAATGATTGGCAAAGGTAAGGTTCGATGCCCAGGTAGCTGCCTTGCATATGTCAGAAAGCGGGACATTACAGAGAAAGGCAGTGGAGGTGGAGACAGATCTAGTAGAGTGTGTCCAAACTGATGTAGGAGGGTGTACTTGCTTCAGTTGGTAACAGAGATGTATGCAGTCTGCAATCTTTGGAGTCTCTGGGTAGCCATAGCTTTTCCCTGTGATCACGGAGTGGTAGAGACAAAAAGTTTGGGGGTCTGTCTAAAGGTTTTGTCCTATCCCAGTAGAAGGATAATGCTCTGCACACTTCAAGAGTGTGCATTGCTGTTTCAAAAGTGTTAGTGTGCAGTTTGGGGGAAAATGTTGGTAGGCGTATTGGCTCATTGAGGTGAAAGGAGGAATGCCTCTTAGGCAAGGAATTTTGGATGTGTACAGAGTGTGACCTTATCACGGAAGAATGTAGTATATGGAGGTTCGGCCATGAGTGCTCCCATTTCACCTGCTCGTCTGGTAGATGTCATTGCTACCAGGAAGGAGGTTTTCATGGAAAGGTGGAGATGGGAGCAGGTAGCCATTGGCTCAAAGGGTTTATACATCAGGGCTTTGAGGACGAGGTTTAGGTCACAGGGCTCTGAGGACGAGGTTTAGGTCCCAGGGCTCAGCAGGTGGTTTTATGTCTGGATATAATGTTTGGATGCCCTTCAGGAACATTTGGTGACTGGATGGGCAAAGACCGTAATGTTGCTGACCTGGTGGTGAAATGTGGTGATTGCCACAAGGTGGATCCCGACTGAGCTCGTGGAGAGGCCTGATGTTTTAAGGTCCAGCCAGTAATCTAGTATCAGTGGGAGTGGGGCAGAAACTGGGGAGGTGTGTTTGGCAGTGCACCAAGATGTGAGGGATGCATCTGTAGTGATGATCATTGAAGAGGGTTCTTGTCAGAAGGGAACCCCATCACAGAGGTTGATAGGAGAGGTTCACCATAGGAGCAAGTCCTTGACTTTTGGAGTCATAGTTAGCAATCTGTTTAATCTGTACATGTTTGGTTTCTATACTGTGGCTGGCCATCCCTGAAGGCATCGCGTGTACAAGTGGGCATTTGGGACCACAAGTGTGCAAGCGGCCATGTGTCCTAACAGCTTCAGGGAATCTCAGACCATAACCTGGGGGCTGGCACATATCTAGGCAATGAGGGTGCCCATTGTGTGGAATCCATCCTGTGGAAGTGAGGCAAGACCCGTGGTAGAACCGAGATGGGCCCCAATTAAGTCGACTTGTTGGATAGGTTGTAAGGTAGATTTTCTTCTGTTTATTTGCAGACCCAGGTTGTGGAAGCAGTAAACAGTTGTAGAAGTCACTTGGATTGCATCCAAGTGAGTGGGGGACTTGAGGAGACAATTGTCTACGTAAGGAAAAATGAGGACCCTATTTTTCCTGAGATGTGCTGTTATGACTGCTAATACTTTTGAGAAGTCACGTGGGCCAGTCAAAAGGCCAAAGGGCAGGACCCTGTATTGGTGGTGTTCCACTCCCACAGCAAATATGAGAAAACGTCAAAGGGCAGGGTGTATAGCGACATGAAAATATGTGTCCTGGAGGTCGAGGGTTGAAAATCAATTTCCCTGCTCCAGCGTCGGAATTATCATTGATAGGGTAACCATCCAGAATTTCTGTATCTGGACTCTGTATCGAAGATCGAGGATAGGGCACCATCTGCCATTTTTCTTTTCTGTCAAGAAATAGTGGGAGTAAAACTCTTTCCCTCTCTGTTGAGCTGGTACCCGCACTATTGCTCCTACTTGTATGAAGGGTTATACCTCCTGAGGGAGCAAGTGTTGTTGGGTTCAGGGTCTATGGCTTTGCTGTTGCTGCATATCATATTGTCTTAGGTGTTGATGTTGTGAAAAAGTATGGTAGTGTGGTCATTGGTATGGCTGATATCTATACTGTCTCTTTTTTGTGGCAGGTGTCTGGATTTCTAGAGATCTGAGTGTGGCACGAGTCCTTAATGGAATGGAGGACCTCCCTGGTTGTAGATGTGTAGAGCTTGTCTTCAACAAAGGAGAGATCCTCGACAGTGCTCTACATCTCCCGGGGAAAGGAGGAAGAAGCAAACCATGAGGCATGCCTCATGACGATGGCTGTGGATCTGGCGGCTGCATCAGCAGCATTGAGGGCGTCCTGAAGAGCTGTCCAGGAGATCAGTTGGCCTTCGGACATCACTGCTTTAAATTGTTGTTTGTCTTCATACACATCATCAATAAATTGCATTACTTTATCGTAATTTTTGTGGTCATAATTTGCTACCCTAAATTGCAAGGTGGAAGATGAATACACTTGTTTTCCTTGTCAGATAGGGTGGATCGGAAATGCTGGTGTTTACTTTTCTGGTTGGCCGCCTTGACCACTAGCGAATTGGGTGATGGGTGTGTAAATAGAAACTCAGAACCCTTAGATGGGACAAAATATTTGCAGTCCACTCTCTTTCTAGTGGGGGTTAACATGGCCGGGGTCTGTCAGATAATTTTTGCTGATTCCATAATGGCCCCATTAATTTGGAGGAGGTGGTAGTTTGTAATATGTTGGTGAGCTCATGGTGGGTTTCTGGTACCTCCTCCAGGGTAATTCTGAGCTCATCAGCTACTCTTTTAAATAAATCCTGAACTTGGGTAAGCTCATCAGTAATGGGAGGTGGTAGGGGTACCATGGCCTCCTGTGGTGGTATCGTTGTAGGAGAGGTGTTGGGAATAATGTCCTGTGCGGGATGAGCGGCTAATTACAGTCTTATCTGTTTATCAGTGTAAGAAAGCATCGGGGAGGGTCTGATATCTTTCCTACGGGAGGCACGGTGAATGCCTGACTGTGTCTTCTTGCAATTCCATGGACCCCAGTGTGGCCATTGCCCAGGAAAGGGTATTGGTGGTTATGGTAACCATACAGGGTTACCATACCAGGGTGGGTAGCCACTAGGAAAGGAGGATTGTGCTTTAGTGCATCTCCCACTTGGAGTTGACCAAACCTGGGGGGAATATTGTGAGGAAAACATATGTTCAACATCCTCCTCCTCCTCCTCCCCCCTTGAGAGGCTTGAAGTGGTAGGGAAGTACTTCAGATAGGGTGCTGAAGGTTCTGGTGATCTATTGGTGCCCAGCAGTGGAGACTCAGGGGCATGGGACACCAGTAAGTCCCACTGATGTAGAAACTGAGTGGTGCAGTGACTCCAGGTGCCGAACGGTAAGGCATGAGAGAAGTGAAGAATGACCGACATGGAGCTGGTGTCACTGCAGTTGGTGCAGGCAGAGTCTGCAGAGGCATCCGCTGAGGCAGCATAAGTCTCTGCACTAAAGATTGTACTGGGGGTGCATATTGTGCCACAGGAGTAGGTGCTCTAGACACAGGCACTGTTGGGCAGGCAGGCGACAGTAGGAGGCTCGGTGCAGGGAGCGTCGGCTGCGGCGGATGAGGAAGAGGTGCCAAAAGTTCAAACGGCGGTGCCACGGCATCCACTTGTGCTCTCGGCACCGTGACAGCCACCGGCACCATGTTGTGAATGGTGACCCGTGGAGAGCTGGGCAGCTGGGGTGGGCGGCTGAAAGCCCTGAGCCGTGGCACCTGGTTGCTGAGCAGCTGACTCACAGTCAGTGCCTGAGGTGCCTGCTGAGTCATAAAGTGAAGAGCCATGGGGACCGGAGAAGTGGATGCCATCTGAGACCTCTTAGCTGAGGAGCATTCCCTGGGAGGGGGGGGAAGGAAGCTGGCTGGTTTTTTGTTTTGTTCCTGTCCTAGCAGGTCTGTGCTTTAAGTTTAGTACAGTGGACACATTTTTGGGGTACATGAGACTCCTCCAAACAGCGTAAACACTGTAAATGTCCATCTGAAATGGGGATGGCATCTTTACAGGAGCCACATCTCTTGAAGCCTGGAGAGCCAGGCATGTCCGTATCTGAGGAAGGTTTTTTGTTTGTTTTTAAATAGTAACTCTAATAACTAAATTATCTAAATTAAACTGAGAACTGAACTAACTATGAACTAAAAGCTCTGAGAGGAAGATGGGAGAGTGAAATATAGCATGACTGCTGGACTCCACCTCTAGCCGGGGACGGCAGAGAAGGAACTGAGGAGCCCGGGCCGTGCACGCACTATGCAAGCTCACAAGGCAGGCATTGCATGTGTGCGGCCCGTAGGGGTACGGCTGTGAAAATCTATCGGATGCACTGGAACACACCTTGGCCTGGAGTGGTGAACCCACAGAACACCTCTCGAAGGAGAAATGTAAAATACTTTTATCTAATGTATGTCCCAAGTTCCTGAAGAATGTGACCTGAGAAATTTTCCCAGTACGTTTTTACTTTGACATTGTGTGCTACTGGATGCATTTTTTTCTGTTTATTTATTTAGTATCCACAGATAATTATTTTCCAGCCTACTGAAAGGGATAGAAGAAATCTCACCGTAGAAACTGCATATAATATTCTGTCTCCTCCTTCCTTTGTGGACTAAGTTCTCTGGCTCCCCTCCTGTCAACTGCACATAGATAGACAAGGCTTTTGCACCCCCTTGCGAGAAAAAAAAAAAAAGGAGTCAAAGGATGGGTGCATCTTCAAATAAAAGATATAATGTGCCAGCTCTGTGCACATGGCTTAGTGAGTAATAGACCCACAGATGGGGCCTAGTTTTAGAGTAGCAGCCATGTTAGTCTGTATTTGCAAAAAGAAAAGGAGTACTTGTGGCACCTTAGAGACTAACCAATTTATCTGAGCATAAACTTTTTGTGAGCTACAGCTCACTTCATGCATGCATCCGATGAAGTGAGCTGTAGCTCATGAAAGCTTTTGCTCAAATAAACTGGTTAGTCTCTAAGGTGCCACAAGTACTCCTTTTCTTTTTTAGATGGGGCCTAGTATTCCTACTATTATCAGCTAAAGGAATAATAGGAATAGTAGTTTTCCTTTAGTTCAAGTGTCAGAGGCTTGCATTTTTGGAGCTGAAGTTCTGGGGCTCTAGGCCCATCTTTGTGGCCATGTTATAGCCACTGACAATGGTATTTGTTGCCTGAAGTGATTGCAGACTGGGAACCAAGCTGTGCTCCTGCTTGCTATGCATAGATTCGTGAGCAGCTCTGCAGTAGGATGAGCATTCAAGGGATTAGCTACACTCTGATACTGGCTGGGAGCTAATGGGTTTGCCAAAGATTTCAATCTCTAATGGAGTTTGTTCATGATGTCTTTCTGATAGGAATATGTAGGCATATCATGTGCACTAAGACATGATTAGGGACCGTCGTGATAAATTAACTTGATTCAGCTTCGCTTTCATTTCTTTTTAAATCTTTCAGTGAAAACAGTGAACATAAAAAGCAAAGGCTAAATTATGGCCCCTCCCTAAACTGCCCCATTTATTGCTACAAAGCCTGTGTACAAATTATTTCTCTACCTTTGCTTCATGCAATTTCTCCAGTACACAAAAGCAAAATCTTTCACTTTTACATATTAATTTCCTCTGGAAAACCAAAACTTTCTAGAAACCACTAAATAGTACCAAACCTACTAATCTTTCATTCTGTTAGTTTAAGACATAAGAAAACATTTTCTCCATACTTGTATTCTGTAACTATAAACAATCGTGTATCAGGATCAATGACAGGTAAGTACAGCACACCTCTTCCTAAATGGTTCCATCCTGCAAGGTGCTGAACAGGGTGCTGACAATTCTCTGTCAAGAATCCTCCATGACTAAAATGGGAGTTGTGGGTGCTCAATACTTCCTAGGATCAGGCTTTAAAAGCTCAATCCTGCTCTCATTGAAATCAATTAGGGAGTTTTGCCCTTGATTTCAGTGGGATCAGGACGGGCTCTAAAAATGTATTTCACTCTTGAATTGGCAGAAAATTGGTTTGAAAATCAATCTGATTCAGGTTCTTAAACCAGTGAGGTGCTTTTGACATTTTACCTCCAACCCTGAATTCTTCAGGCAAAACTCCCATTCAACCCTATGCAGAGGAGCAATGCAAGGTCTGTAGTATACTTAGGCCCCATATTTTCAGCCTCATTTGTACACATTTGGTGACACATCAGTATTATTGCTCCACAAATAGGTTTTCCTCCATGGATAAAATGCATCCCTCCGCAGGGACACAGCACAAAGGGTATGCACCACTTGAGACTCACTTAAACCCACATGGATCTTAATTTGTAAGTACATCTTATACTAGACTGGCTAAAGTGGGACTTGTATAACGTGCAGAGCTTGAACTGGCCTTCCATATAGAGGTGAATGCCATCTCCAGGGAAGTCAGTCAGAGTTTTGTCTTTATCAGTAGTTATGTCCTAAATTATTAGGGATTAGCAGAAATATTTCCCCAAAAAGAATCTGCAGAATGCTACAGTATTTTCTAAATTCTAACTACACAGTAGAGAGAAAATAACATTTCCTAAATCTTAGTGTATGCTGGAAATGTTTATACGTATGTTGCAGCAGCATCTTTAATATTAGTAATATATTGCTAGCTGTTTTGTAGATGAACAATGGTAGATGAACAATCTGGAGTGAACTGAATTTCTCTTTTGGGCAAAGTACAAATTATGAAAATGGTGTCAAATACATTATTGGCTCAATATGTTGCCTTTGGTTTTCCTAATCTTTTAAAAAATATATATTCCTCAGTTAGAAACTCTTTTATGACATATTTAAAAAAAAAAATCACACAACATTTCAGCCTGCATCACAAAAGGGTGACTTCTTAAAAAAAATGTTAGATTCCATGTTTCCAAAACAAATGTTAAGTAATAAAACATTGGATGGGAAAAGCTCTTAACACGTAAAAGGATGTCAACTCATGAACCTGCCAGGAAAACTGAAATGAGATGAATACTTTAAAAATGGCATTGCTACCACAGGTTACTAGCAAAGTTTAAATTAAAAAATAAGGACTGAAGAATAAAATGAAAAAGCAACTGTACTGCAGAACATATTACAGTACACAGTCATGTTTATGAAGTCAACTTTTGTGGGAGCAAATTCTTGTTATAACATTTCCAGCTCTTGGTACCTAATTGCAATGAAAGGCATTTTAGAATGATTTTAGTGAAATGATACTCCTACAAAAGTTGACTGAAAACTGAATTTGTATGAATTATGGCAAAAACAATCCGATGAAGTGAGCTATAGCTCACGAAAGCTTATGCTCAAATAAATTGGTTAGTCTCTAAGGTGCCACAAGTACTTCTTTTCTTTTTGGCAAAAACAAAGAGGCAGAATCCTGTAACAACAACTTTTCAAGATTTTGACTCTTGAGCAGTTTATTCATATATTGAATGACACGCTTTCAAAATACAGAGGTCCTCATCTTGCAAACTGCTCCTTGCGGAATGTCTGGAATTGTTCTGGCTTATTAGGGCTTTGTACAGGCACAGAAGTCAGCTCATGGAGACCAGTTTACAGTATCAGAGCCTTGGACAGTAATTGAATGATAATATATATGTACATTTGTCAGGTAATTTTTTTTGCTTTGGAGTTGTGGAAAGGCATTGCCTTTCTATTTACTTCCTGCTCTTTTTCCTTATGGTTTTGTGTTCTCTCTTCTCTGTCTATATCTCCCTATCTATATTTCTGATTGAAGTGGTTAGTTTTTAAGAATTATAGCACAAACCCTCTGCACTGCAAGCCCTCTATATCCTTCCATATTGTGGCTATCAATAGGTTATCCCAATGATTACTCTCCATCTCTCCCTCCCTCTCTCTCACAAACACACACAAAATACATCCTTATGTTTTCATTAAGTTTTCCTATTTAACTCATAAAAGAAACATTTAAAATGCTGTGTATTAACCTTTGTGAAGGATCACTTCTATCTGTTTCTCTTTTTATTTTAATTGTGTTTTCCCCAAAAAATGTTTAGTAACCACAATTTTAAAAAATAATTTAGCAATTCCATAATAGTACTTAGCACTTATATAGCACTTTACAACTTCAAAGCACTCTAGAAACATTAACTAATTAATCTTCACAACACCCCTGAGGAAGTTAATGGCCCATACAAGTGTTAATGGAGTATATTCCTCACTAATCCTTAATGTTCTTCCTCTGGAAATTCTTAAAATTAATAAAATGCTATCCACATGTCCCTAATTTTATATTTTTATTAATTCAATTGCTCAATGGCTGCTCCTGTCCTAAACAAATTAGATGTGTGTAAATGCAAAAAAAATATTTTCTGACAATTTGGCAAATAAGAAATTGAATTTAGAGTCACCAGACCAAATCCTAAAACAATTTAGGCCAGTTAAGGATCTGGTCCACCACGTTTGCACCCTCTTTCTTGTTGTTCATTGACAAACATTCATGCAATTAAGTTTTCCTTTATAAAATGTTCACACCCCATATTAAGTTTCAAACAATTACAAAAAGCAAACAAATCAGTAAAAATAACAATTACCCAAGACTTTGTTTAACTTTGTCAGTTAAACTGTTCACCATGAATGTATGACTCTCTAAAAGGAACAAGAGAAATTAATCTGCAGAGTGGTTTCCTGCTACTTCCAAGGCTCTTTCCCAATACTTAAAAATAAAGACAATTAACTTACTGACACCAACCCTCATGCTTATTTGAGGATAGAAGGCTAAATCTTGAAATGAACAGAAACCTCGTTGAAAGGCTCTCTGGAACAAGATCTGCTCCTCTTGTGGCCCATGTGAAATGTCTGAATATGTACTTGCAAAATGTCTCTTAAAGAGATGGTATTCTGACACAATACCCTTAGAACTTGTATTGCTCGTTTGCTTAGAATTGGCAAGTTTTATGGACCTAAAGAAAGACTCAAAATATCAGGAAGAACAAGTCTATTTCATACATTACACTTTACCAAGCCCTGGTCTACACTGGGGGTGGGGTCTACACTGGAGGCTGCCTACCTAAGATACACAACTTCAGCTACACTAATAGCGTAGCTGAAGTCGGCGTATCTCAGGTCAACTTACCTGGCCATGAGGACGGCTGCGAGTTGACCGCTGCCACTCCCCCATCAACTCTGCTTCCACCTCTCGCGAGCTGGAGTTCTGGAGTCGATGGGAAGCGTGTTTGGGGATCGATTTATCACATCTAGACAAGACGTGATGAATCGATCCCCGATAGATGTATCACTTCCCACCAATCCAGCGGGTAGTGAAGACCTGCCTTTAGAGCTTCAAGCAGCATTTAAAGATTCTCTTCTCACTTCCACCAGTATAAATGCATTGACTTGAATAGAGTTGCTCCTGATTTACATCAGTGTAAGAGGAAGAGGAATCAGGCTCACACCATAGTCATTTGATGTCTCATGGTCTCTCTCACTAGGGTCTTACCTCACTCAAATCTTCCAATATTTTTCTGACTTATAATTAGGGCTGTCAAGCAATTAAAAAAATGAATTGTGATTAATCGCGCAATTAAAAAAAATAACTGTGATTAATCACACTGCTAAACAATAGAAGACCATTTATTTCAATATTTTTGGATGTTTTCTACATTTTCAAATATATTGATTTCAATTACAACACAGAATACAAAGTGTACAGTGCTCCCTTTATATTCATTTTTGATTACAAGTATTTGCACTGTAAAAAACAAGAGAAATAGTATTTTTCAGTTCACCTAATACAAGTACTGTAGTGCAATCTCTTTATCATGAAAGTTGATCTTACAAATGTAGAATTATGTACCAAAAAAGCAAAAGCATGTAAAATTTTAGAGCCTGCAAGTCCACCCAGTGCTACTTCTTGTTCAGCCAACCACAAAGACAAACATATTTGTTTACCTTTGCAGGAGATAATGCTACCCACTTCTTCTTTACAATGTCACCTGAAGTGAGAACAGGAGTTCTCACGGCACTGTTGTACCCGGCGTCAAGATATTTGTGCGCCAGATGCGCTAAATATTCATATGTCCCTTCATTCTTCAACCACCATTCCAGGGGGGACACATCCATGCTGATGACAGGTTCTGCTCAATCACAATCCAAAGCAGCTTTCTTTTTGGTTTTGGTTCTGTAGTTTCTGCATCAGAGTGTTGCTCTTTTATGACTTCCAAGAGCATGCTCCATACCTGATGCCTCTCAGATTTTGGAAGGCACCTCAGATTCTTAATCCTTGAGTTGAGTGCTGTAGCTATCTTTAGAAATCTCACATTGGTACATTCTTTGTGTTTTGTCAAATCTGCAACGAAAGTGATCTTAAAATGAACAACATATGCTGAGTCATGATCCGAGACTGCTATAATATTAAATATATGGCAGAATGCAGGTAAAGCAGGGGACATACAATTCTGTCTCCAGGAGTTCAATCAAAAGTTAATTAACATATTTTTTTTTAAATAAGCATCATCAGCATGTCCTCTGGCATGGTGTCCAAAGCATGAAGGAACATATGACTGTTTAGAATATCTGGCATGTAAATACCTTGCAGTGCCAGCTACAACAGTGCCATGCAAATGCCTTTTCTCACTTTCTGTTGACATTGTAAATAAGAAGAGGGCAGCATTATCTCCTGTAAATGTAAACAAACATGTTTGTCTTAGCAATTGGCTGAATAAGAAGTAGGACTGAATGGACTTGTAGGCTCCAAGTTTTACATTGTTTTATGTTTGAGTGCAGTTATGTAACAAAAAAAAAATCTCATTTGTAAGTTGCACTGCTATGACAAAGATTGCACTCCAGTACTTATAGAATGTGATTTGAAAAATACAATCTCTTTTGTTTATGTTTACAGTGCAAATATTTAGAATAAAAAAAATAATATACACTTTGATTTCAATTACAACACCAAATATTATATATATGAAAATGTAGGAAAACACCCAAAATATTTAATAATATTTTATTGTTTAATAGAGCGATTAAAACTGCGATTAATGGTGATTAATTTTTTTAGTTAATTGCATGAGTTAACTGCTATTAATCGACAGCTCTACTTATAATAAATGCTAACCAAGCTGTACACTCATTGGAGTAAAAGGGTAGGCCAATCAATATTCGTAATGGCAAAGCAGAAGTAAAATGATACACACACAGAAAAATAAACTCCATAAAATTCTATGTAGGGTGAAAATTTTCCAACTGAACTCTCCCTAACCTCTAAATAGTCTTGCTGCTGTTCCACTGAAATTCCCTAATGGAATCTGCACTTACACCAGCATTTATCCTTACGTTGGTAGGCCCTCAAGAAGCATCATGTATTTAGGAATTTAATCACTGGTTACCACAAATACCGACTTTTGACCACACAGAGCAGCAAAGCGAACTATGGGATGTGATTTGTAAAGCACATGAATGCGTTCCATAGTAACTGGTCTGTGTATACCCGGCTAGTGTGCATGAAAAAGTGTTCTAGTGTGCTTTAGTGTAGTACTGTTTCAAATACACACTTAGAAATCTCACCTTCCCATAATGTGCATTACCGCACCGTGTAAGGAAGCCCTAAGTAATCGCTATGTCTCCAGTTTGTGGGCAATGCCAACAGCAGGTCTTGGGTCCCAAAACCATATGAATTCTAGGGCACTAAGGGATTAGAGAAGGGGAGCTTTTAAGAGTAATCAGTAACTGGAAAGAAATCCATTTAAAGGAGAAAAGCAATTTGTTGTAATCAAATTCAATTTGAGTACAACACAGCAGTGTGACTTAATCCACAAAGATTCCCCACAGAAACTAGCTTAAACTAGTGACACACCACATACCAATTTAGCCAAGAGAGTCCTATGAATATCAATGGCAATGGGGGTTGATTGGCTAGACTCTCATGCAGTGTGCTTTAGAAATATAAATAATAAACTAATTCTGAATTTGTTAGGTGCTGATGGGCTCCATTGAACTTGCTGCCCTGGGCCACCCTGTAAAGAAGAGTCTCTCTCAGCTGCTTTTAAAGAAAAAGTTTCAAGATCTTTTCATTGTGAAGATAACCTTGAAAATACAAACCAAGCACCAGGGTTGGAAGTGTACTGCACTTTCACAACAGAGGTGGCTCTCCCGATCCCCACACTTAATGTAAAATAAGTCATTAAGTTTACAGTGTTCCCCAAAGAATCATCTGACTAATTATCCTCAAACACCTTACACCAGCCTTGTGCATAGGGATATGATCCCTATCCAGCATCATCAGTTATGTTTGGCAGGTCCATCCCAGAGTGTGAAGGTCAGCTCTATTTCTTTGCTTAAGCAGCCCTCACGTTCTCTGAGAGAATGGGTGGAACAGTTATACCACACACACAAAAGAGATCATTAACTTAAAAAGCAACATATCTTGCAATGACTGATTGTTGCCTGGGACAGATGGATATATTCCATTTTGACAAAGACAAGAATCCTGGAGTTGTTACTGCTGACAGATGAACCTAGCTCCTGAGTCATTAACCCTCTCTGACCAATGCTCTGATCATGGAAAAATGGTCCAAAGTGTAGTCTTATTTTTATGATGCTTTCCTCCTTTCACAATTATGTCCATCTTTCTGAACACAAGAGAACCTGAAAATGAGGGCCAAAGATTGCTCCTCTACCCAAATAAATGTACATATATTTTAAAATTGTCATATATCAGAGTCATAAAGCACCACAAATATCAACCCACACCCTACGACCTTAATTTAATGGCTCTGTTACTGCAAAGACTTTTTTTTTTTTGGTTACAATTAAATCTTTCCGTGAAAACTATGAATAAAAATATTATCTACACAAACCTGTGTGGTGATCCTCAGGTGCACAATGATGTAAACAAGTGCCCTCAACTGGATTTATTATCAGTCTTAATTCAATACTTGGCTGTTGATGATTCTCCCAAATCAGACTTAAAGTTCTCCTGGGGAAAGAGCTCATCAGCAGGCTATTAGGTCATCTCTGCCAATTACCAGCTCTCTGCAGAAGGCACACATTGATAACAATCAAAATGGATGAGAAGTAATTTTCATAAGGACTGGAGAAATACGTAAAGTATAAATTAAAAAAATCTATCATGATTTTAGGTTTATTTCTAATGCATTTTAGAACATATTGGAAAATGTATTTAAGGATTAATCTTCAAAAATAGTGTGCATATTGACTGTCTATTGCATGTGAAATATAAATGCAGACATTTATTGCATATTTTGTGTATATGCAAAAATATATCACCTTACTTCTTCTCCCATGTAGATAGGCGTGAGCTCATTATCCAGGCTCCATAACCAGAGGACAGCCTCTGTATCAAGTGAGGCTAGGCATTGTAAACTGTCCTCCAGCCATTGAGTTGGGCACTCCTGCACTACTGCCCCACAGTGACAGTACAGAGAAGAAACCAAGCCAATCTGGTAAATAGTAGAGAAAAGTAGATAAGGAAATGTTGTTTACTACTTCTCATAACACAAGAACTAGGGGTCACCAAATGAAATTAATAGGCAGCAGGTTTAAAACAAATAAAAGGGAAGTATTTCTTCACATAATGCACAGTCAACCTGTGGAACTCCTTGCCAGAGGATGCTGTGAAGGCCAAGACCATAAAGGGGCTCAAAAAAGAACCAGGTAAATTCATGGAGGATAGGTCCATCAATGGTTATTAGCCAGGATGGGCAGGAATGATGTCCGTAGCCTCTGTTTGCCAGAAGCTGGGAATGAGCGACAGGGGATGGATCACTTGATAATTACCTGTTCTGCTCATTCCCTTTGGGGCACCTGGCACTAGCAACTTTGGAAGACAGGATACTGGGAAAGATTGACCCTTGTTCTGACCCAGTGGGGCCATTCTTATGTTCATGTTAATGCTGGACAAGTCAGAATAGCCTGTTGAGTCTGGTCCAGGAGCTATGATTGAGTGACTAAGGAGGCAGGTACAGAGCTGAACTCCTAAATGTACTTAGTGTGCTAGACTCTCTCTCACAGAAAATATGGAATCACCTTACCTAACAAAAGATATATTTTAAGGCCGCTATTATATACATATTTTTAAATACACAGTAATGTAGCATTAAGATATGCATTCATAATTGTCAATACCATTACAAGACTGGGGATTACAGGAGACAAAGAAGCTGGATGTGAGCCAAGAGCGTGCCCTTGTTGTCAAGAATGCTAACAGCATACTGGGCTGCATTAGCAGGAGTATTGCCAGCCGATCAAGGGAAGTGATTATTCCCCTCTATTCAGCACTGATGAAGACACTTCTGGAGTATTGTGTCCAGTTTTGAGCCCCCCACTGCAAAAAGGATGTGGACAAATTGGAGAGAGTCCAGTAGAAGGCAACAGAAATTATTAGGGGGCTGGGGCACATGATTTATGAGGAGAGGCTGAGAGAACGGGGCTTATTTAGTCTGCAGAAGAGAAGAGTGGGGGGGAATTGATAACTTCAACTACTTGAAGGAGGGTTCCAAATAGGATGGAGTTCGGCTGTTCTCAGTGGTGGGAGATGACAGAACAAGGAGCAATGATCTCAAGTTGCAGTGGGGGAGGTCTAGGTTGGATATTAGGAAAACCTATTTCACTGGGAAGGTGGTAAAGCTCTGGAATGGGTTACCTAGGGAAGTGGTGGAATCTCCAACCTTATAGGTTTTTAAGGCCCGGCTTGACAAAGCCCTGGCTGGGATGATTTAGTTGGGGTTGGTCCTACTCTGAGCAGGGGTTGGACTAGATGACCTCCTGAGGTCTCTTCCAACCCTAATCTTCTATGATTCTAAGACTCAAATTCATTTTAAAAAGTCATTAAAATGATAACTGAATTGCAGTTTATAATTCAAGTTTCCATTGTATTATTTTGGTTTGAAATATAAATATACTCACATTAGTTTTATGAGTGAATAAAAGATGTGCATCCCAAAACAAATGGGATACGATTAATGATTAAACAAACATGAGGAGTGCAGAACTTGGAGGTAAGTGGCTCTCTAACCATAACCAAGTTTCATTTTTTTTCCTGAGCTGTGAAGTCAAACAGGGAGAGGGCCTAAGTATAAAAACACACATCTTGGTAACTTTAATTGACTCTACTTACATGAACTGGATTATAAATGTTACACTTAATAAACTTACAGGTCCCTAAAGAATCTGATTCCTTTCATTTAAACTATATTTCAGTTTTTAATTAGTGTGATGGAAAACTCAATTACTAGTGAAATCATATCATTATAATTTGTAACCCAAAAGAATGGAACATCTCTCCATTTCCACATCTTACTGAAAACAGAGAATTACCTTTAAAAACTGAAAGCTCTGGGGAGACTCCGGGGAGATGGCTTGCATCATCAAGTGTTTATATTCAGAAGCTGGACACACACACTTACTCTCATCTTCCTCTCTCCTCTCCCCTCCAAAACAACAAAATAAAACAAATGCCCAAGACTTTTCTTGAACGGCTTCCATAGACCATTTAGTTACTATTAAGATTTATTTCCAGTGAACTTTTTTTTAAAATCTGTTTAACTTTAAAAAGGTTTTGAAATAGGCTGTCTGTTTTTGTGGTTCTAACTCAGGGCTGCAGGTGCCATATGAGTTCAGGCAAGGGTGAAGCACCACTAAGTAGAATCTCCCATTTTTCCAGTCATGGATGATGTTTCTTAGGGTGGAGGTTATCGCAGCTTCCAGTAGCAATGCTGGCCATGGGAGGAGGAATCCTTTTACACTTTATCACATCTTCCCAGTGCTCACCCAGCTACCACTTCGTAATGAGATTAGATCACACATTTACAGGAATTTTACCAGGACTCTGGGACTAGCACTGAAAAGTGTTGCCAAAAAAAAAAATGCAATGGGATCCAATTGCCACAGGCAGTTAAGACCTCAGCTTTACATCTCATCCAACAGATGGCACTTCTACCAGAAATTTGCCTTCTAACACAATCCTGGGGAATAGCTCCAGTACAGACTCCAAGGGAAGTGTGAAAACTCCAACCACCACCGCTTCTTTTAGCATTTACCTGGATGGAAGTCCTCTATGGAAAATCCAAGTATTCACCAAGCTTAATTCCAGCCCAAGACACTGAGGCCACAGATCAAAACGGTGAAGCACTAGCTTATTGTAGATTACTCCTCCCGCAAAAAAAACCTGGATTTGATTGAAAGACACAGTCCATCACATAGGAAGACCAGAGACATAGTAAAGCAGGATCCTCTCTCTAGGCCTCACCACCACATAAGTCAGCTGGCATTTCATACATACCAGCTACTACTGACGGAGCAAATTAAAAACATACAAACTTTGAAGCAAAAATTCATAGAGAGAGAGAGACACATACACAGAAAAAGAGACCACCACCCTGGAAATAAAACGTCTTATGTAATACGTAACAGAATGTCCAGCTTGAACTAGAACTAGCAGATGAAGAAGACAATAGGATGTCACCTTCCTTCCCAACATGAAGAAAGAGCTGAATCAAAAATGCAATGATTAGAAAGCGGAGCTCATTGGAACATCTACAGAAACATGAAAAGTGAAGAAAAGTATGCCAAGTACTTGATCACCTACTTCTCTCGTATTTTTCCTCTTCTCTCGTATTTTTCCTTTTTCTTCTTCTCTCGTATTTTTCCTCTAGAAGCCCCTAAATCTAAAACCCAATTACTGCGCTCATTGACCACAGTGAGAGCACAGGTTCTGTGTGCGCACACACACACACGAGAAAAATAATATGCTGCCAAGAACCATCTGTATTTGTACGTGTAACAATGCCTCTTGACTGGTCATCTGCAGGGACAGAACCCACAACCTCCAGTTCAAAAAAACCACAAGCTATTACTGCTTGAGCTAAAGAATAAGTAGCATTATGGCACCAGCAGTACCAGTCTCATAAGTACTTACAGTACTTATAAGCTCTCATAGGGGGGAGGGATAGCTCAGTGGTTTGAACATTGGCCTGCTAAACCCAGGGTTGTGAGTTCAAATCTTGATGGGGCCATTTAGGGATCTGGGGCAAAAATTGGGAATTGGTCCTGCTTTGAGCAGGGGGTTGGACTAGATGACCTTCTGAGGTCCCTTCCAACCCTGATAGTCTATGATTCTATGAAACTTTCTTAAGGGTCTAGCCACTAGAGGGGGGACAAAGAGCTCTACTGTGTTAGAATCTGGTACATGAAACACAATCGGTATACAGAGGTGAGGGGGATTATCTCTGCTCAAAACAGCTGTAAATGAAAACATTTTGAGCAGTTAGGTGGGGAATTCTTGATTGGTTGAAACTATGAGTAGGAATAAATAAAATAAGGGAGACAGGAAGGAATAGAAATACACTGGGCTTTAAAGGTGAGGACTGGAAGCTTAAATGGAAGGTAAAGGGAAGTTGGTGAAAGGATTCCAATGAAAGTTTCTAAAATGTCATTAAAGCAGCCTGGGCCAAGCGGCACAGATGCTAAGAAGGTCAGGCCACAACAGAGAAGAGCTAGAAAAATCACTTGGACAAAAGAAAAGCTGTTTATAAATAAAGCAAAGTGAAAGATCAGCGGCTCAGCTGCTACAGCAGTACTGGAAAGTGCCATCGAAAAGGAAATGGCAGATAAAATGCTTTAAAAAAATCCCCTATAGAAATAAAGAAACTTTCCAGTAGTGATACATGAAAACCTAAGGGAGAAAGATCCCCCTCAAGACAATTGTTCTCTCAGAGAAAAGAAAACAGCAGAGCACAGGTGCTTCCCTGAGCGCATACTGTTCAACTGGAGGTTATGGAGGTTGGATTAGGGTTGTCAGAAGCAGGCACCAACAAAAACCACAGCCTGTTTGTTCTGTGCTTTAGGAGGAGGGACAATCACCAGTAAATTATCTGGAGCAGTGAAGGGCCTGTGCCTGAGAATGTGGGCCAGATTTTCAGAAGAGCTCCACTCCCATTTAGGAAATGAAATAAGTAGTCAGATTGCCAAGCAATCTCCACATGTTGAGTATTGAGCTCTTTAGAAAATGAGACTATAAAAGTGTCCCAATGAGAGCTGGTGGGTACTAAGATAGGTTGAAAAAGTGGCCTTTCTGTAAGTACTTAAAGAGGAGCTAAACCCAGTTATGGGCATAGGCAGTGTGTGATGTTTTGTTTGGCGAGGCTACTCCGTAGTTTTTTCTTGTATTACTAAACCAAACAATATACAGGAAGACTCGTGTGCAAAGGTGGTGGGCCACCACCAACCTGCTTTCCAAAGCTCATTTGAAATCTGGAATAAATCAGTACTGGTGCTAGATTTCGAATGCAGCCGTGCTGGCTGGGATGGCTGGCTGCGTGGGCAGTGCCAAAGCCACCCTCTGGAGCAAGAAGGCAGCCCGAGCCCATGGGGGGGGGCAGCAAGGCTGGAGGCAAGCAGCAGGTTGGAGAGAGCTGGGCCACCTGCCCGGCAAAGGCAGGAAGGGGAAAAGAGGTCCCCTCCCATTCCACCCCCATAGCAGGGAGGGTTGCTGAAAAGTGAAAAAAAATTGCAAATGATGAGCCTCCAAAGGGAGGTGACCTGCATCAGGCATTTGCTCTCTTCATGGCCAGCTCTTTTTCTTTTGGGCCTGATGATTCAGGCAAATTATTTTGGGGAGACAGCTTCCCCCAGCCTCTTATACAAGCCACCCATGGTTGTGGCTGATGTTAAACCTGCTCCACAATGTGTAACTAGCTGCTGTTGGATTCCATTTATATACACGACAAAAAACCTACTTCAATAAAATCAAGTATATTAGCTGGAATTTGAAGTATCTTTTAATGGTAATTTAGGATAACTTTTGCTGTCACAACAATTCATGACAGGGTGAGCCAGGGACATTCCTGCAGAAAGATACAAGTTGCTGAAGAGAAGTCTACACTAAACAAAACTGTGATACAAAGTTTGCATATAAAATTAATCGGTATTGTCTGTTTGAGTTATCACAATGATTTTCAATTTGTAACTGTTTTTCTTTCCTTCGTCATTCAGTCTTTCAAACTTCTTGGTGATGCTCTATTATCAACTGTAGAACCCTGTGGAGCTGATGGTATAATTTGCTTCTAAAGTTTAGATTCATCTGTCTTCTATATCTTGAGGCAATGTAGGTTTTTTGAAGATCTAATGAATAAACAAACAGCTAGTACTCACTGGGTAGCACACATTGTTAGTGCTTATATATGTATGATAGGATCTTTATGCCTCAAATAAACTATTTCATGTTATTATTTTATAGATGGTAATTTATTTGATCAGATTTTATTTATTCTTCAATTTGAGAAATAAGATACTATCTGGAGAGGATACCATTTTGCACCCTAGCTAATTTTAAGAGAGATTTGTTTTTGTATCGTCTGATATTTTTGAACTGTTTTTGTATGGAGACAGAATCATTCTGCTAGCACCTCAGTCTGGCATAAGACCCCTGGTGTCAATAAGTTAGCTATGAGGGCAGTTGTGGTGGCATAAGATGCTAGCAAGCCCTCCTTCCACCAGGAGGCCTGCAGGCACCCAGACAGCATGGCCCAAGAGGGGTTAGCCAAGTGTGTGTTGATTCAGCACATCGGCTTGGCAGCCTCTGCAAGTGGGACTTACATTTTCACTGAGGGTGCAACGAAAGTGTCCCCACAAGAACTGATGGAGAGGGTGACTGTGGAAGCACTATGTGTCCTTTCTCAGCAGCAAATCCTCACAAGGGAACAGACTTCCAGAGGACTGTGAATTTGTCTCTAATCAGTGATCTACCATCGGTATTCTCAGCAGGGTTATTAAGGCTAGATTTCATCCTGTTCATGACACACTTGATGCTATTGTTGAACATTGTTGTATATGTAGTAGTCACCTTTTGAAAATGCTAGTGGTCTTAGAGAACCAATGTCAGGATATTTCCCCTATTAAATATAGGGGAGTACAAGGCAAGAGTGCAAATACTGAGGTAACCATAACTATTAATCTGATGTACAACTGGAAAGTTTAGGGTGACCATTCATTAACCACCCTACCCTTTAAATGACTAGTTTCCCAATCAGAAAAATCTCCATTTTAAATTAGATTTCTCTGTTGTGTTATTTACAAATGGATAGGTGATGCCTTGGTGGCACTCACTGAAAGTTATATCCACCTACAAAACTGCAGATCAGATTAGAAACTGACATACTTAGTTCTGAACAACATCCTAGCATGAATGACATTAAAACAGTATTCCTATACAAGGAACAAACAATTCTAGTATAACTTTATGAAAGTATAAGTGCGTCCATACTGGGGTGCTGTATCAGTTTACCTACATCGGTATAAAAATAAAATTCATATCCCCTAACTGAAATTGTTAAATCAGCACAAAAACTAAGTTATTTGCATAGGAAACAATAAAAATATACTGGGGCTAGCCTGTGAGGGAGACATAGCAAGATAACATTGTTTATAAGTCCAAATATTATTAGAGCTATACCTCTACCAAACAAAAAGATTAAAATTCTTACACAAGTTCCTTTAACATTAGAGTGCTAGCAACTTTGCATGATACAAGCCTCATTGTAGACAGTTCTAGCAACCTCTCATTTCTAAGGACAGTAATTACATGTTTAGATATGGTACATTCTTAAAAGAAAGATTTACTGTTTCACATAGAAACTGAAATTAGTGTAGCCTTTCTGCTAGGCATATGGACACACACAAACTGTAAATGTGTTGCATTATATAGAAGGCAGAAATAATCATAAACCTTTTTTCTTTAAGAAGCTATGCATTTAAGTGATGTATAGTGATAATTAAGAATGGAGAAACTTACTTATATTAATTATAGGCACATTAAGGACAAACCTACAGTCTGGTTTAATTTGAAATGCAACAGCAGATGCTCTGGGTATTATGGATCTATTCATTTCCCTAGTATTACTTTTGCCTTTTTTAAAAACAATCAAAATGCTTTTCATAAGAAAAAAGTCTCAAGATCCCAAAGCTTCCAGGATAATCCTAACAAAGGAATACATATTAATTATAATGGGAACTTTCTGTCTTAGATTATTTAAAAACCTTTTTCCATTAGAACTGATTCTCAATTTAGTTATAATTGCCTGTTTGTCCACGGTGTCACTGGAAATATGTATTTTAGACCAAGTTATATGGGAAATTTTTTACACAAGTCAGGCATAATATTGACACATATCAAGAGTTCATACCTTGTGTTGATTTAAAAAAAATTTTTTTGAATAAAATAACCCCCCAAAAACCTTGACCTTTAAAAATTATGAGCCTATTATACAGGACAATTTAATGTAGGTGAAGCTGTAACTTACATCTGCCTTCAGGCCTCTTTACTCTGTCATAGACACTTAAAGGGTTATAGCATAAAATGGGAATTTGGCCCTTTGAGCCAAAATGTATCATGGGGTTCAGGAGAGGTGAGAGAGGGAAGGACATAGGAACCTGTGTTGGGGTGTTCATCTCACACTAGCCTAGAAAGGGTTAATGAGGCTGAGAAGGGGCCAATTCACTGAATAAGCCCCTACTAAGAGGAATTAGGTGGCTTAAGTCAGTGGCTCTCAACCTTTCCAATCACTGTACCTCTTTCAAGAGTGATTTGTCTTGCCCGCCCCCAAGTTTTACCTCACTTAAAAACGTACAAGATTAGTCAAAAATACAGGTCTCACAGCACACTGTTACTGCAAAAATTCTTACTTTCTCATTGTTTACCATATAATTATAAAATCAATTGGAATATAAATCTTGTACTTACATTTCAGTGTATAATATACAGAACAGTATAAACAAATCATTGTCTATGAAATTTTAGTTTGTACTGACTTCACTAGTGCTTTTTATGTAGACTGTTTTCAAACTAGGCAAATATCTAGATCAGTTGATGTATCCCCTGGAAGACCTCTGAATACCCCCAGGGGTACACATTCCCCTGGTTGAGAACCACTGGCTTAAGTAACCCATGAATGAAGGTGAAGCCCAGCTGGGCAAGAGCAGACTAGGTTTGTATAAAGCCAAGATGCTGAGAGGAGAAGGGGGCTGCTGGGAGGAACTTTGCAATTTCTCCCTAGAGAGGAGGGGAGATGGCAACAGACAAGGGGCAGTAAGTCCTGAGATCCTGCCTTGGGAGACAGACTCTGGCAAGAACTAGAAAGTGGTGAGGTAGCCATGGGGAGCAGAGGAAGCTCCACAGGTAGTCCAAGGACAGGCCAGAAGGTAGGAAAGGAAATAGGAAGGAACACAAGGAAACAGCAATGAGGTCCACGAGTGAGCAGGCTGAGGTTGCTGGATAGAGGCTCCGTGTACTGCAACCTGGAGTAGTGCACAGGCCGGGGTTCCCCCTATCAGCCACTGGGGAAGTGGCACAGATAGGGCAGTGGAGGTGAAGACCGCCTGAGACAATTTATCCAGTAGCTGACACCCCAGAAAGAATATAGTGACCTGGCCAGAGGACCAAGCATTTCTGTGCCCTCTCCCCAGAGAAGCAGCATAGAGTTTGGCCTACAGAACTGAGTGATCCCAGAAGAGTTACAGAAGACCAGGAAGATCTGCATGTATGCCCTGCATCCAGACCCCCTTTAATGACCTCCTGCAGCTCTCCCCTGGCTGCTTGCCAGTATGGCTTCATTGGATCCATGCTGACAACAAGGTTTTCCATGCCAGCTGCTCCCTCTAAAGGGGAGTTACATAGTGCACAAGGACTCTAATCACAAGTTAATGAAGCCTCAGGTACATAAACTGATGAGCAGATTGATTACAAGGAATCATGCACGTCTCTCACTGCCTGTTCTTACCACATTCCCTTTCACAGATCCTGGGCCACAAAGGATGGATGAGCTGCACTACCTGCCCTTTGCACAGGAAGGGAGAGCCCACATAGAAGGCTCTCTCTATGCAGAGATCCATAGGGCATGATTTAGGCTTAAAACTGAACAGCTTCAAGAAGCTGACAATATAAAGCAGTGGTTCTCAACCTTTCGAGACTACCGTAACCCTGTCAGAAGTCTGAAGCCCAAGGCTAACTGCCTGGGGCTGAAGCATGTAACTTAGCGTCATAGGCCCCCCTGTGGCATTGAGCCCCAGGCAATAGCCCTGCTTGCCACTCCCTAATGCCAATCCTGCAACTGTAACCTCCCCCCAACCCATCCCCCAACCCCCAGGTTGAGAAACACTGACCTAGATGAGCTGACGTACTCCCTGGAGAACCTCTGCATACCCCCAGGAGTAGACGTACTGCTGGTTGAGAACCACTGGTCTAAAGCATAGTTGTTTCCTACACCAAATCACACAAACAACAGAAGGAGGATGAGGGGAAGGCATACACATGTTCCTGGGGAGGTAACAGTAGATTATACTAAATTAGGTCGCCACAGACAGTATGATGGACTTTAGCTATGAATTGCTTAGATACTAAAATATTTGCCTAAAACATGTTAGATAAAGATTAAAATAGAAGTTAAATGATTAGATAATTATCCTTATAAGAGCTAGATTGAATATAGGACTTGAGTCAAAGTAACAGTGTTAAAATGGAGGGGAACAGTAACATTATCCAAAAATGAATCTTAATGGTAGGGCATGAAAGTGAAAACTGCACCTAAATGGGAGAAAACTAACAGCGGTCCCCATGAACAGTAACTGAGAAGGTTGCCCTGCACCTACTGATAGAATATTCTGGAGCACTTGGATGACTGAGTTACTCTCAAATGAGCCAGACAGTATGACAAAACAGAGTGACTGGAACGGAGTCCTCCAGAGATGGAATGGAGAAGAAAGAAAATGGTGTAGCCTAAAGACGTAAGAAGAATTATGAAAGCAGCTTGGTTTTGTGCAGTGCCTAGGAGTTCCTGACATAGCTCCTGAGGATTTCAAATCCAAGAGACATATACAAATTTCTAAAATTTCAGAGAATAATTTGTTGCAATTCTCACTTTGTATATCCTGATCATTTCCTGGCAATAAAGCTTCCCATTAACATGAACATTACAAAAAGCTAACGGGAATCAAAAAGCTAATGTGGTTTCTGTATATTTCCATTTTATGTGATTTTTTTTTCTTTTCTACTGGATATTTGACCCACGCTAAAGAATGGGAAAGAGTGCTATAAATTTAATTTTCTTTTATTGAGGTTCTCTGTCAGTGTGCTGGTCTTTTCTCATTAGCTAGAAAATAGGAGTGTGTTTGAATCACAGCACCAATGCTTAGGGGTCCTCTTGTTTGGTCTCAAAACAAACTAGGGAGTGTGCACTGGGATGTTCCAACAGTAAAGAGATGCAATAAAGCAGCACCTGAAATCTCCAACAATTAATATTAAACTGGTTGTTGTTTGTATATGCTTATCTTTCCCTGACATTTTCTGCCTTTTGCCAACATTTCACCATCTCACCTGTAAAATCTCTCAGAACAAGTTCTAGTAAATTTACTAAGGTAGTGTGATAACGTGTGTATCACCTTAAGATTCCAACACAACCAGATATGTTCCTTTTTACTATTTAGAGTAGCATCTAGGCCCTAACTGGGACTGGGAGCTGATTGTACTAGGCACTCTACAAACACATTGAAAACAAAAATGCAGTCCATGAAACAACAAGGTTCTGATCCTTCAACTAAACATCAGGCAGGTGAAGTGCTGCATCCATGCAAAGCCCCACTGACTTCATCATCTGCCCGCACACTAAGAATTGCAGGATCAATGTCTAAGAAATTGTATACAATTAAAGCTGGGTCATTTTATTTTATTTTTTAATTCAGAAAGTTGTTTCATCCAAAACATTCTAAAAAAGTTGAAGTGTTTTGTTACAACGTTTTTGAAACAAATCATTTTGATTTTTCAATTTGAAATTATTTTCATTTCACTTGACAGAAGTAAAAATCCCTCAAAAACTAAACAAAGCACATAGCTTTGAGTTGAACATAATGAAACATTTTTTAATTTCACCATTTTTAAAAATTTTATTTTGGGTTGATCCAAACGGAATCCCCCCATTTTTTGATTCAGCCACCAAACCGCAGAACTTTCATTGAACTTTCAGACTTTATTACGGGTACTACAGCACAAAGTTCCCAGTCAGGACCAGGTGATATATCTTAAATTTAGTATGGACAAAAAGATTGTCCATACTGAATTTAAGATACATCAGATGAGAGGTTAAAAATACCACATTTTACTAAGGAAAGGATTTAAATAATCACAATTCCACAAACGCACTGTGAAATCCACTACTGTAAGATTTATTTATAAAAATACTGTCCTCCACCTCACACTTGTATTCCACCATTATTCTGCTTCCCAAAAAACTCCATTGCACACCAGCATCTTACGATCTATCATGCTTAGATGAATCAGATGTTTACTATTGCTAGTAATAGTATTTATTTCTATTACAGTTACAGCTGAATCTATAGATTTAATCATGTGTCTATGGCTTCGCTTTACACTCCCGTTTTCTTTTAACTAACAGAAGTGTTATAGAAAAGTCTATACCAAGAAGAAAAGGGATACATACTAAACTTTGAGTTATAATATAGATATGCAGCTCCCAAAGATGCTTAAGCAATAATTGTATGAGCTGCTACACCACATTTGTATATTCATTTTCCTAAAAAGAGAGAATTTTTAGTTAAAAATTGGATTTGACAGTTCAGTCTTCTCATGAATCTTTAGAATTTATTTACTTATTTGCTGTTTCACAATATGCAACACACTACATTAATATACAGCAGAAAGTGCTTGCATTGGTCCACAAGCTCCATTATCGTGACTGAATATATTTGTCTATGTCTGTTCTAATATCTAAGCTTTACATTACAGGTTAATGAGCTTAAACATTATATTTTGTATCTTCAATAAAATAAAACCATTGCATCAGTATCCATTCCCAATGCAGTAGATAAAAATAAAACATTCTATGCTGAATACATTTGCAACTGAAATGTGTTTATCATTAAAGTGTGCTGATGAAAAAAAGGGACACATGGTCATTTTTAGCTGGGTTTTCTCAGTACAAGTGTCTAATGTTGGCTACATTTTAATCTGTCACTTTTCTGAAAGAAGCACTAACTTTGAAGCAGAGTTTGTCTTACACCTACCAGTTTGCAAAATGTTCAGCATTTGTTTTGGGTAGGATAGTCCATGTCCATGCACAGGGGCACCAGGCAATTGGGTCCCCCCTGGAAAAATAGGTGCACCTATGCCCCCACCTGCTCCGCCCACCTGGCACTCCTGATGGGGGAACGGGGGATTGAGGTGCAGAGCTTTCCCTGCTCCATTCGCCTGGCAAGCCCCCACACCCTGACCGCATTTCCCTGGCAGGAGCACTGGTGGGATGGGGGGGAGGGGGCTGCAGGTGGAAGGGGTAGGCAGGGGCCTCCACTTGTGCTGGCCCAGGGCCCCACAAACCCCTAATCCACCTCTGAGTTAACGGCCAAATATCTGTTTGTTTTTAAAGTGGAGACAAGTGAAATGAATTAACAAAATAAGAGCATTGCTGTCATAAATATAAAGGGAAGGGTAAACCCCTTTGAAATCCCTCCTGGCCAGGGGAAAGCTCCTCTCACCTGTAAAGGGTTAAGAAGCTAAAGGTAACCTCGCTGGCACCTGACCAAAATGACCAATGAGGAGACAAGATACTTTCAAAAGCTGGGAGGAGGGAGAGAAAGTATATATAAAGCCTGCTGCAGTTTCCATGATATGCATCTGAGGAAGTGAGCTGTAGCTCACGAAAGCTTATGCTCTAATAAATTGGTTAGTCTCTAAGGTGCCACAAGTCCTCCTTTTCTTTTTGCGAAAGGGTTTGTGTGTCTGTCTGTAGTCGTCTTGGCCGGGGACAGAACAGGAATGGAGTCTTAGAACTTTTAGTAAGTAATCTAGCTAGGTATGTGTTAGATTATGATTTCTTTAAATGGCTGAGAAAAGAATTGTGCTGAATAGAATAACTATTTCTGTCTGTGTATCTTTTTTGTAACTTAAGGTTTTGCCTAGAGGGGTTCTCTATGTTTTTGAATCTAATTACCCTGTAAGATATATACCATCCTGATTTTACAGGGGGGATTTCTTTATTTCTATTTACTTCTATTTTTTATTAAAAGTCTTCTTGTAAAACACTGAATGCTTTTTCATTGTTCTCAGATCCAAGGGTTTGGGTTTGTGGTCACCTATGCAAATTGGTGAGGCTTTTTATCCAACATTTCCCAGGAAGGGGGGGGTGCAAGTGTTGGGAGGATTGTTCATTGTTCTTAAGATCCAAGGGTCTGGGTCTGTAGTCACCTAGACAAATTGGTGAGGCTTTTTACCAAACCTTGTCCAGGAAGTGGGGTGCAAGGTTTTGGGAAGTATTTTGGGGGGAAGGACGCGTCCAAACAGCTCTTCCCCAGTAACCAGTATTAGTTTGGTGGTGGTAGCGGCCTGTCCAAGGGGTAATATTTTGTACCTTGGGGAAGTTTTGACATAAGCTGGTAAAGATAAGCTTAGGAGGTTTTTCATGCAGGTCCCCACATCTGTACCCTAGAGTTCAGAGTGGGGGAGGAACCTTGACATGGTGGCACAGTGGTGGGATTAACCTGAAATCATTTTGAGATCCAGTTGAGATTTTTTGAACTAGAAATACAGATTTTAAAAAGGAATTTTTAGGAAGTCCAGAAGGCAGCTTTGAAACTGAAAGCAGCTTGGTTTCTCTCTGCTTTGTGGCCAAGCAGAGACAAAAGGGGATTATCTTGTGAATTGCAGGTTTTCTTTGCCTAGAGGCAGGGTACTTAACTCCTGCAGGGAAATTCACAGTCTTCCAACCCAGAGGTTTTTTTTTCTTTTCTTCCTAAAAGTAAATAGGGGGTGTGTGCTCTACCCATTTGCCTGGAGACAAAAGTGGCAGGGTTTTTTTAGGATTTTGATTTTTTTTTTGTTTTACAAGGAGCACAGGTTTGAAAAGAATTTTTTTTTTTCTTTGGGCTGGGTAAGCAGTTTTCCAAGTAGTTGGAGGTTTTTTGCTTTAATTTGGGCCCAGAGCAGAGACAAGGGAATTGTCTTTTTCTGTAGGCTGACAATCACTATCAGAGAATAGGTATTCTATTCCAGCACAGCAAAATTTTACAGCCAAGTTTTGTTTGTTTATTTCTGAACCTCGGGTGTAAAGTTAGTTAAAAACAGAGAGGTTAGAATGGGCAAATCCTCAGCTCGACTACAGCTGGAATTAGCCAAATTTCAGGCTGAGGAAAAACAAAGGGAACATGAAAGACAGATAGAACTCATGCGGCTGAAGGAGGAGGAGAAGGAAAAAGAGAGGAAGCATGTGGAGGAGATGGAGAGGATAAAGGCCCAGCAGAATATACCAACAAACCCTAGCAATCCTTCTCCAGGTACCACTTCCCATCCCAGAAAGTTCCCCACCTACAAGGCAGGTGATGATACTGAGGCCTTCTTAGAAAACTTCGAAAGGGCCTGCCTTGGGTACAACATCTCTACTGACCAATACATGGTAGAGCTGAGGCCGCAGCTCAGTGGACCCTTAGCTGAGGTGGCAGCTGAAATGCCTAAAGAACACATGAACAAGTATGAACTGTTTAAATCCAAGGCGAGAGTCAGAATGGGGATAACACCCGAGCAGTCTCGTCGGAGGTTCAGAGCCCTAAGGTGGAAACCAGACATGTCATTTACCCGACATGCCTACCACATTGTAAAACATTGGGATGCCTGGATATCAGGAGCAAGTGTTGAATCTCCAGTAAATTTGCCCTTCCTAATGCAAATGGAACAATTCTTAGAGGGTGTTCCTGAGGAAATAGAAAGATACATCCTAGATGGGAAACCCAAAACTGTAATTGAGGCAGGAGAGATTGGAGCCAGATGGGTGGAGGTGGCAGAGAAGAAGAAAACTGGTCGCAGTTGGAGCGGAGACCAGAAGGGACCACCCCAGACCACACCCTATTACCGGGGGCCGCCCAAAGCCCCACCTACCTCCCAAAGAACCCTCCAGACCCCTTATCGTCCCACCACCCCATTCTCCAGCAACCCTCCTCGCCCCAGTGACCCGTCAGCTGGACGATGTTTTAAGTGTAACAAGCTGGGGCATGTAAAGGCCAACTGCCCCAAGAACCCCAACAGATTACAGTTCATTGCACCGGAATCACACCAGAGGTCCACAGGCCCAGATACCTCCCAGATACCCTTGGAGCGGAGGGAAACTGTGAGTGTGGGTGGGAAGAAGGTCACCGCGTGGAGGGACAACGGAGCACAAGTGTCAGCTATCCATGCTTCCTTAGTGGACCCCAATTTAATCAACCCAGAGATCCAAGTGACGATTCAACCCTTCAAGTCCAACTCTTTCAATTTGCCTACAGCCAAGTTGCCTGTCCAGTACAAGGGCTGGTCAGGAATGTGGACTTTTGCAGTCTATGATGATTATCCCATCCCCATGCTGTTGGGGGAAGACTTGGCCAATCATGTGAAGCAGGCCAAGAGGGTGGGAATGGTCACCCGCAACCAGGCTAAACAAGCCGTGAGGCCTAGCTCTGTTCCGGAAACTTCTATCAGGACCCAGTCAGAGGTGATGGACCTGGACCCCAGGCCAATGTCTGCAACAGCAGTAGTGGATCCAGTCCCAGAGACCCAGACGGAACCAGTCCCAGAACCGGAACCAGCCGAACAACCAACACCAGACCCCGTGTCAGCACTGAATCCAGTACTTGCAACCTCAACACCAGAGGGCCCCACCGAACCTGAACTGGCAGCAGCTGATAACCCTACACAAGAGGCTCAGCCGGAGCCTGAATCCCAACATAGTGCACCAGCGGAGAGCGGTTCACAGTCAACAGAAACAGCTCCATCCCCTATATCGCTTCCAGAGGGACCAAGCCTAGGTCCACAATCCCATGAGGAACTGATGTCTCCAGCATCAAGGGAACAGTTCCAGACCGAACAGGAAGCAGATGAAAGCCTCCAGAGAGCTTGGACGGCGGCACGGAGCAACCCACCGCCTCTCAGCTCTTCTAATCGATCCAGGTTTGTTGTAGAAGGAGGACTTTTATACAAGGAAACTCTTTCTGGGGGACACCAGGAAGACTGGCATCCTCAGAGACAGTTGGTAGTTCCAACTAAATACCGGGCCAAGCTCTTGAGCTTAGCCCATGATCACCCTAGTGGCCATGCTGGGGTGAACAGGACCAAAGACCGTTTGGGGGGGTCATTCCACTGGGAGGGAATGGGCAAGGATGTTTCTACCTATGTCCAGTCTTGTGAGGTGTGCCAAAGAGTGGGAAAACCCCAAGACCAGGTCAAAGCTCCTCTCCAGCCACTCCCCATCATTGAAGTTCCATTTCAGCGAGTAGCTGTGGATATTCTGGGTCCTTTTCCGAAAAAGACACCCAGAGGAAAGCAGTACATACTGACTTTCATGGATTTTGCCACCCGATGGCCGGAAGCAGTAGCTCTAAGCAACACCAGGGCTAAAAGTGTGTGTCAGGCACTAGCAGACATTTTTGCCAGGGTAGGTTGGCCCTCCGACATCCTCACAGATGCAGGGACTAATTTCCTGGCAGGAACTATGAAAAACCTTTGGGAAGCTCATGGGGTAAATCACTTGGTTGCCACTCCTTACCATCATCAAACAAATGGCATGGTGGAGAAGTTTAATGGAACTTTGGGGGCCATGATACGTAAATTCGTAAATGAGCACTCCAATGATTGGGACCTAGTATTGCAGCAGTTGCTCTTTGCCTACAGAGCTGTACCACATCCCAGTTTAGGGTTTTCCCCATTTGAACTTGTATATGGCCGTGAGGTTAAGGGGCCATTGCAGTTGGTGAAGCAGCAATGGGAGGGATTTACACCTTCTCCAGGAACTAACATTCTGGACTTTGTAACCAACCTACAAAACACCCTCCGAACCTCTTTAGCCCTTGATAGAGAAAACTTACAGGATGCTCAAAAAGAGCAAAAAGCCTGGTATGATAAACATGCCAGAGAGCGTTCCTTCAAAGTAGGAGACCAGGTCATGGTCTTAAAGGCGCTCCAGGCCCATAAAATGGAAGCATCGTGGGAAGGGCCATTCGTGGTCCAGGAGCGCCTGGGAGCTGTTAATTATCTCATAGCATTCCCCACCTCCAACCGAAAGCCTAAGGTGTATCATATTAATTCTCTAAAGCCCTTTTATTCCAGAGAATTAAAGGTTTGTCAGTTTACAGCCCAGGGAGGAGACGACGCTGAGTGGCCTGAAGGTGTCTACTACGAAGGGAAATGTGCTGGTGGTGTGGAAGAGGTGAACCTCTCCATGACCCTTGGGCGTATGCAGCGACAGCAGATCCAGGAGCTGTGCACTAGCTACGCGCCAACGTTCTCAGCCACCCCAGGACTGACTGAACGGGCATACCACTCCATTGACACAGGTAATGCTCACCCAATTAGGGTCCAACCTTACCGGGTGTCTCCTCAAGCTAAAACTGCTATAGAACGGGAGATCCAGGATATGTTACAGATGGGTGTAATCCGCCCCTCTGAAAGTGCATGGGCATCTCCAGTGGTTCTAGTTCCCAAACCAGATGGGGAAATACGTTTTTGCGTGGACTACCGTAAGCTAAATGCTGTAACTCGCCCAGACAACTATCCCATGCCACGCACAGATGAACTATTAGAGAAACTGGGAAGGGCCCAGTTCATCTCTACCTTGGACTTAACCAAGGGGTACTGGCAGGTACCGCTAGATGAATCTGCCAAGGAAAGGTCAGCCTTCATCACACATCTCGGGCTGTATGAATTTAATGTACTCCCTTTCGGGCTGCGAAATGCACCCGCCACTTTCCAAAGACTTGTAGATGGTCTCCTAGCGGGATTAGG
The DNA here is from genome assembly GCF_965140295.1 of Lepidochelys olivacea. NCBI lineage: Eukaryota > Metazoa > Chordata > Testudines > Cheloniidae > Lepidochelys > Lepidochelys olivacea. The sequence goes on along the minus strand of NC_140418.1, from coordinate 60,419,850 downwards.
AGAATATGCAGTCGCCTACCTTGACGATGTGGCCATATTTTCGGATTCCTGGGCAGACCACCTGGAACATCTACAAAAAGTCCTTGAGCACATAAGGGAGGCAGGACTAACTGTTAAGGCTAAGAAGTGTCAAATAGGCCTAAACAGAGTGACTTACCTTGGACACCAGGTGGGTCAAGGAACTATCAGCCCCCTACAGGCCAAAGTGGATGCTATCCAAAAGTGGCCTGTCCCAAAGTCAAAGAAACAGGTTCAATCCTTCTTAGGCTTGGCCGGTTATTACAGACGATTTGTACCGCACTACAGCCAAATCGCTGCCCCACTGACAGACCTAACCAAAAAGAAACAGCCAAATGCTGTTCAGTGGACCGGAAAGTGTCAGAAGGCCTTAACAAGCTTAAAGCGACACTCATGTCTGACCCTGTACTAAGGGCCCCAGACTTTGACAAACCGTTCCTAGTAACCACAGATGCATCCGAGCGTGGTGTGGGAGCAGTTTTAATGCAGAAAGGACCTGATCAAGAATTCCACCCTGTAGTGTTTCTCAGCAAAAAACTGTCTGAGAGGGAAAGCAACTGGTCAGTCACTGAAAAAGAATGTTATGCCATTGTCTACGCTCTGGAAAAGCTACGCCCATATGTTTGGGGACGGCGTTTCCACCTGCAAACCGACCATGCTGCACTAAAGTGGCTTCACACCGTCAAAGAAACTAACAAAAAACTTCTTCGGTGGAGTTTAGCTCTCCAAGATTTTGATTTCGACATCCAACACATCTCAGGAGCTTCTAACAAAGTGGCTGATGCACTCTCCCGTGAAAGTTTCCCAGAATCAACTGGTTAAAATCGTCCTTGAGATGTGGAAAATATTGTTAGTCTTTATGTACTTGGTAGTATATTTAGAGATGCATGTGTCTTATTAACTCTGTTTTCCTAGAGCTCCAGGAAGAAATCCCAGCCAGTGTTTCACCCTAGCTGAGATTTGGGGGGCGTGTCATAAATATAAAGGGAAGGGTAAACCCCTTTGAAATCCCTCCTGGCCAGGGGAAAGCTCCTCTCACCTGTAAAGGGTTAAGAAGCTAAAGGTAACCTCGCTGGCACCTGACCAAAATGACCAATGAGGAGACAAGATACTTTCAAAAGCTGGGAGGAGGGAGAGAAACAAAGGGTTTGTGTGTCTGTCTGTAGTCGTCTTGGCCGGGGACAGAACAGGAATGGAGTCTTAGAACTTTTAGTAAGTAATCTAGCTAGGTATGTGTTAGATTATGATTTCTTTAAATGGCTGAGAAAAGAATTGTGCTGAATAGAATAACTATTTCTGTCTGTGTATCTTTTTTGTAACTTAAGGTTTTGCCTAGAGGGGTTCTCTATGTTTTTGAATCTAATTACCCTGTAAGATATATACCATCCTGATTTTACAGGGGGGATTTCTTTATTTCTATTTACTTCTATTTTTTATTAAAAGTCTTCTTGTAAAACACTGAATGCTTTTTCATTGTTCTCAGATCCAAGGGTTTGGGTTTGTGGTCACCTATGCAAATTGGTGAGGCTTTTTATCCAACATTTCCCAGGAAGGGGGGGGTGCAAGTGTTGGGAGGATTGTTCATTGTTCTTAAGATCCAAGGGTCTGGGTCTGTAGTCACCTAGACAAATTGGTGAGGCTTTTTACCAAACCTTGTCCAGGAAGTGGGGTGCAAGGTTTTGGGAAGTATTTTGGGGGGAAGGACGCGTCCAAACAGCTCTTCCCCAGTAACCAGTATTAGTTTGGTGGTGGTAGCGGCCTGTCCAAGGGGTAATATTTTGTACCTTGGGGAAGTTTTGACCTAAGCTGGTAAAGATAAGCTTAGGAGGTTTTTCATGCAGGTCCCCACATCTGTACCCTAGAGTTCAGAGTGGGGGAGGAACCTTGACATTGCACATTACATTCAACTTAAGGTAAATGCCAGTCCAGAAAGTATTTGACATTCCTAAACCATTTCAATGCCAAAGTCTTATTTCTATATGAATAGGAAGATTGCTCTGTGCTCTAGGGTTTCAGAATTAAACCATTTCACAAACAATGATTAAGTGCAATGCCTCTCAATGAACCAGCAGTTGTTCTTTCCCCTCCTGCTCACAGGAGGCAGCAGTGGCTGCTGGAGGTTCCCCTCTCAACTTGCAATTCTAACCTCCTCCCACTGGTGCCACCTTGCACCAGCAATGATGGGAAGAGCAGCAATTCTCCCTTCTCACACCAAGCAGTACTGGGTTTGGGCTGTTCTGATGGAAGGTATCAATCAAGTCTGGCTGCTTCCTCTCCTTCGTTCTAATGACTGCTGCTTTTCCTTCCAGTAGACACTGTCTGCAGACTCAGACAAATCACTAAATTGGGTTACATTTGTTTCACATTTTCAAGCTTTTCTTTACAACCCAGGGAAAAGAAATCTGAGATTCTGATTTCATCACATGACTCTGGGAAGCTGAGCCTTAAAACGCATGCCAATTGTGCCTATGCCAAAACCTGGTCTTGATTCAGGTGCCCATGTTTACATTTATGGGAAAGTTTGCACTGTGTAAAGAAAACACCAAACTATGCTTAACTCAAACTCAAGTTAATTCCTTATTCTTATGAGAACTGAAACACAAACTACTGAGTATTGTGCTTTAAATTCTTTTCATTTGTTAAGATATGAAAATTGTAGAGAGAAAAATCAGACCCACAAATCAGATCTGCCAAGATGACACTTTCAGAAAGCAAGGACACTATAAAACACAAGGCCCTGATCTGGCAATTCACTGTATGCAGACATGATACCTTTCTCTCCAAATCAATCGGGGAGGAAATTATGAACGGACTGCAGGGGTGAATCCGGTGCTCGGATGAAAGGAGGCAGACATGAGAGAGTGTGCATGACTGTATAGTGTTGCTGCTGTTTTAGTTAGAATGAGGACTGATCAGCCATTTTAGAATCAGAAAGGAATTTTTCCATTGGACTGAACTGGCAAGAATTTGGGTAGGTTTTTCTGCCTTCTTTTCAGCACCATGGTGGTACACCTTTCGTGACAGCAGTAAGAGTTCAAATGTAATACTAGAAAAAGAAAGGAAAAAAAAAAGACTTCTTAGCTTGTCACAACTTGCCGCTGATGTCCAGGACGAATAAGAATAAAAGGAACCTGCCCCCAAAGTTAAATGAGATCTTGGATTTTGCTGGTGGTGCTTTTACATACAGGAAAAAAAGGAGCGAGATCTGAAGTCTTTGCTGACTGAGATCCTCCCTTGGTATCCTGAGCTTCCACCCCTCCACATGGGGGGAGGTGGAAAGGATTCAAAAGGGAGCTGAGTCCCAAGGGTGTGTCTAGAAAGGCCTGGTTGTAAGGTATGAGTCCTGACACTGCACTGGACCCAGTTAATTGCCCGGTATGTAATAGCAGATTATGGGACACAGTGTTAAATAAGTAAAGTGGTGGCCTGCTGATTAAATCCAGCATGTCTTGTTCATCTGCCTGTGTGAACTGATCAATGATGCATCTGCATGGAGCTGTGGTGTATTGCAGAATCGGGCTCTAAAATTGTGCAGCAACGTGTTTTGTTGTATTTATAGGAGTGGATTCTAAAATGGTATGGTCTGTGCCATCATATTATTTACCATCTATCAGAACAGGTGGATATGTAACTTAGAAAATTCACAAAAAGAAAAGGAGTACTAGTGGTACCTTAGAGACTAACCAATTTATGTGAGCATAAGCTTTCGTGACCTAAGGTGCCACAAGTACTCCTTTTCTTTTTGCGAATACAGACTAACACGGCTGCTACTCTGAAACCTTAGAAAATTCAGTTATTAATACGAACTAAAACAGCAAGATTAAATTAAACTTGACACACTACTCTTAGCTAAAGTGCATTTGCTTATAATTATAGTGTTTTCTTTTTGTTCACAGTAGTTAACACTATGTCACTATCTGTTCTGAAACAAAGTTGTAATTAATGTCCCAGAAAGCCTGTCAAATTTCTTTTCTCCCTCTCATGTAGCATGACCTGGACATTTGTTAAGAAATCAGAATCTAAAAGGTTTCATTTTCTTTCCGGGCAACAGGGGAGGATCAAATTTCTCTTTTGAAACAGAGACAGAAGAGAATGGTTATATGCCCTTCAGATCTTACCTTCCAGACCAGAAGCCTGTCCTAAATTCCAGGATGGAGGCCGGGGTGGCGGTGGAGGGGTGTTAATTGCATTCTCTATCATTTCAGCTTTTCACTGCTAACAGGAATTCTTCATCAGTGCACTTTTTCCACCTCTTACTCATCTTAAAACAAAAACAAAACAAAAAAAACCCAGTAACCAGTTTAGTTTGTGCCTCTAAATCTTCCAATTTACTTTCTACTCCAGCAATAGTAGATTTTTAGGCTATTTGAAGATAGGGTTGCCAATTTTGGTTGGATGTATTCCTGGAGATATCACATGACAGTCTTTAAGTAAAGATTAATCTTTATTTCCTGTAGACTCTAGGCCAATCCTGTAGGGTTGCCAACCCTATTTGAAGATATACTCAAATAATACACCTCCGGACACATATTCAGTTACCAAACTCTGCTCTGTTATATCTCCCTTTCTGCTTTCTTCTCTGTTGCAAAAAAAAGGTACTAGGAAGAAAATGTCCAGGTTTCTATTCCTCTTCCTTTACCCCCAGAGCTATCATTTCTCCAAAGCCCCATTGGCTTACTCTCTTGAGCAGGTAGCAAAGTCACAGAGACAGAAGAGATATGCAAAAACTGAAGTCAATGAAGATAAAGACAACAGTGAGATGGCATCTTACTCCTTAAAAATTAAGGCCACTTAATAGGTGCATAAATAATTACCCCTAAGAAAAGTTTTCAAAACTTTTTACAAGCCCTCTGAGTTCACAGGAGAGCTCAGGGAAACTGATTTCCTTAATCTAGGGCTATCAGAGAATGCTAGAAATCAGTGTTTAATGTACACCCAAGCTGATTTTTTTTTTGGTTAAATTCTTTAGTATTATGACCAAATTTATAATTTAAAAATCCACTCATCGCTCCATGTATCCATTTCTCCTGCAACCTTTCCATACCTCTTCCATATCATCTCTGAAGAGAATGTCCTCCCTATCCCAATCTGCAAAGACACCACTCACATTCCATTCATATCGCTGCTACAGACTTTTCTGTGCTACCCTGAAGAAGTGAAACAAAACAACAAATATTAAGTCCTACTCACTCATTTCACAGGCCTTCCTGATGTGCCTGTCTATTCTATCTAATCCCTTTTAGATTGTAAAGTCCTCAGGGCAGGGACCAACTGCAGTGTGCATTGTATGTGCTAAGCACATCAGCACTTACCACATATATCTGAAAAACCTTAAGATTTTGTTCAAATTACTTTTTAGGATTATGGGGAACTTGTCCAGACTATCTATCACATTTAGTTCAAGATGCTTCTTAAAAACAGAGTGATAATACCATTAAACTTGCAAAATCAAGATATTCGGGAGTTAGTCATTATTTTCCAACCCATGCATATCCCAGGACATCCTACTTTAAAATTAATTGTTTTGAGTTGTAAATTCTAAACAGCTGAAAGCATACATCGTGTGGTTTTAAGAAACTCTTATTCTCAATTGAAGCTCCATGTAAAACAGACTGAAATTATGTCTTTTCAGCTTATGTAATTTTAGTTTGTGTGCTCTGCATTATCTTGTTTTTGTTGTACTTAGGTACACTGGAACAAAGTTATAAAACTGTTGTCTCCCCCAGGACCTCTGTGAAAATGGGGTATTTATATCATAAGGTTATCCTAATGAGTAAACTTTAAGTTACATATATGTGACACATACTCACCTTGCTAGCCGGGCTGTGAGTTTGACATGTCTGGAGGCAATAAAGACCTCTCCCCCAATCTCATGGGTTGGAGGATTGAAGCAGAGATCACCTAACAGGTATGGATGAGGCAGTGCTACATGTTCTCTTTCTGGTTTCTCCTCCTCCCTGAAACCTGAGTGAATGGGGGTGGAGGAGGGAGCTGCTCATTTCTTGTTCATTCCCTCCACACACGTTCAGAGGGAGGAGGGGTATCCTTGCTGCCATTGGATGGAGGAGTCAGGGGGAGCTGGTTGACAGGTTCTCACTTGCCAGGATAGGTGAAGGGGGGGATTAGGAGAAGGTAGCTTCCGCTAGCTCTTACTGGTAGCAGTAGCCATTTTGAGATCTTTTGCTTTATGAAGGCAAGTCTCCAGTTTGGCACTGTTCCAGCCCCGCCCTTACTAGGGGCATCTGGTTTTTGACTGGAATATCCAGTCAAAAGGGACCCTGGTGGCTCCGGTCAGCACAGCTGCTAGAAGTCCGGTTGGTCCCAGCACCAGTGGGTCAGGCAGCACCCCTAGACTCCTACGTGGAGGGGCGCTCCCTATTCTGCCCTCACCCGCAGGCGCCGCCCCAACTGCCGTCTCCACACCTCCCATTGGCTGGGAACCGCGGCCAATGGGAGCTGTGGGGGTGGCGCCTGTGGGCAGGGGTAGTGCGCGGAGCCCCCTGACCACCTCTCCACCTAGGAGGCGGAGGAACATTCCACTGCTTCCCGGGAGCCGCACAGACTTCTTCCATCCTCGGGAGATGCCGGGGCTGCTCACGGTCAGCGCCACCCAGAGCCTGCACCCCAAACCTCCTCCCAACCCTGACAAAGTCAGAACCCCCTCCTGCACCCAAACTCCCTCTTGGAGCCAGCACCCCGCTACCACAACCCAACCCCCTTCCCCAGCCCTAAGCCCTCCCACACTCCAAACTCCACAGTCCCATCCCGGAGCCCCTCCTGCAACCCAAATCCCTCATACCTGGCCCCACCCCAGAGCTTGTACCCCCTCCCATATCCCAAGCCCCTGCCCCAGCATAGAGCCCCCTCCCACACTCCAAACCCCTCATCACCGGCCCCAACCCAGAACCCACACCCCCAGCTGAAGCCCTCACCCCATCCCACACTCTAATCCCTTGCCCCAGCCCTGATCCCCCTCTCCACATTCCAAACCCCTCAGCCCATCCAGCATCTCTAGGATCCAGTTTTTGGCATTTAAATTACACTGTTGTAATTTCAGTGAGTTCCAGTCCAGTTGATTGGTTAGAAAAGGTCCAATGTGAGTTCCTTGCAACTCAATGGACTGTTAGCCATGGACCCCGAGCCCATGAAAGGGTTTGCATTTATATCTTACATGGACTGTGGCTTCCCTTATCTAATTTCTCCTACTTCCTACGTGGAGAAGGGGCAAAGGGTCCCTGAACAGGCCTAAGGATGTAGAGTGGCCATTGTCCTTATCCTGCCCTCAAATTTGTAGAGTCCAGAATCTTTGTGCCCAATTGATAATTATCTGCACTGGGACAGCCCTGCTGGATAGCTTGGGGGCGGAGAGAAGGGGAATAGTTAAGGGTTTCAATAAAATTACAGTCTCTGCCATTGAACCCTACTATGGAATGCATCTCATTGTTTGTGTCCATATAAAAATGGCCATTATTTTAATAGAGTTTATTGTATGATAGCTGAAAATTAATGGAAGTATCCTCTAAAGCATTAGACTGCAGAAAGATAAAATCATGTATTGTTAGATTAACTTCTTTCAGCATATCAGGGCTCTATATATGCCCAGAGTTAAAATGTCAACCCTGGTTTTAATGAAGAATCTCACTGTACGTATATGGCAATATTCGGTTTTAGAATAGACAGAGATAATGCAGACAAGCAAATTAAAACTCCTGAAGCCCTATTCCGTGCCACAGAGGACAAGTAACTCATTGACTTCAGTATGAGATACTTACACCCTGAGGGAAGACTGACAGAAAATAGGGGGGTTTGAGCTATAAGTTGTCAAGGAAATGAACGATGGTCTATAGTTTTCACCTATAACAATCAGACACCCCTTAGAGAGAATCTGGAGCCACATCATGAATTTAAAGCATATAGCTTTAAAGTAACAATGAACTTGGATGGCACTCATTTGTAAGCACTGAGAACTACTTAGTGACTGATCTAGTAAAAAACCCCAAACATTCTTTTGAGAGCAAAGTGGTGTAGAACAAGAGGAGCACATTTGTATATTTGCTCTTTATCTGAAACTAAGAAAACATGTTTATTTGATGAGAGGATACCAAAAACACACAAAACAAGTGTGAAAGGTCAGGTGGAATGGAAAGCAGTAATGGGAGTGCCTTCTTGACATTTCACTTTTTCGTAGCACAGCCTTCATAGCCCTCAAACATTTTATGTAGAAAATAATTCTCATTTAGTATCTATGACTCATGAGTCCCTGAATCCTTTGGTCAGATAAAGTATTCCTTTTCTTGTTTGAGAGAGAGAGCGCGCGTGCGAGCAGTGCAGTAGTATACACTGAATGAGATAACAAGAAACAGTATGTTTAACATGGATTGAAACCGTGGCTTGTCACTTCCTACAGAACAAGAATAATCCTTTTGCATAAATGTAAAGCCACCTAAGAAGGGAAGCCTCAAGTAATTTTTATTGCATTACCCTTGAGTAAAGGAGTTAAATAACTCATAATATTAATTATATTATTTAGTGTATAATATGTTCATGTTTAGGATTTCCAAATTTAGGACCTGATTCCATCTCTCATGCCAAATAGTCTCACTGGGTATGTCTACACTTCAAGAAAAGACCCACAGTATGGCTGTAGCTGGTCCAGATCAGCTGACTCAGGGTCATGGGGCCTGAGCTGCAAGGCTATAAAATTACAGTGTAGAGGTTTAGGCTCAGACTGGAATCCAGGCCCCGAGGTCCTGCAAGGGGGAGGGTCTCAGAGCCTGGGCTCCAGCCTGAGCCAGAATGTCTACATTGCAATTTTATTGCCCAGCAGTCTGAGCACTGCAAGCCAGAGCCTGAGACTTGGTGCCACAAGTTTATCAGCACAGTGTAGATGTATCCACTGAGTTCATTGAGGCCTTGACTAAGCACTTAAACTCATGCCTAAAATTAAACATGTGCTTAAGTTTGATTGTTTTCAATGGGATTTATGTGTGTTTAAAAGCACAGCACATACCTAAATATTTTGCTGAATATGGATAGAATTAATCATCTTGTTAAATGCTTACTTGAGTGGGATTCAGACCCTCAGTCCAGAGATATGGAACTACTGAAGTCTAAGTACAACTCACCATGAGTAAAGGTTGCAAAATTAGTCCCTTGATAGGTGTTCTTATTCTTTCCCTAATCCTAGGATAGGCCTTCTAGTGCTGATGTAGCTATAATTAGTGAAATTCATATAAACTGATGTTCTTCATACTTCACTCATATTTCAAAATACAATAGACTTCAAATGTATATCTTATTACATTTCATGGTTAAAATATATAGCATGCAATCCATTCACATGTACCCATTTTGATAGCTTTGGCAGGAAGAGAGGCAGGCATTTTCTAGAGGGAGGGGATGCAGTACCAGACTGAGGATGCAATGTTGCTGGCAACTGTTACCCACCGCTTTTTTTCCCCCCTGTGAAATTCTATTGAAAAAATGATTGTTTGTAAAATGAATCCAGTTAAATTGCAATGGAATTTTAATGGAAAAGCTGCATGTTACTAATAAGCATTCCAATACAGTGACAACTCATAAGCAGGTCTTCTCAGCACAAAGTAACTCATCCTGTGACTGGTAAAACAACATTGTATTGAAGGAAACCTATGCATTGTTTGAGAAACCCATTTTAAAAGCTCCACTGCAGCTCTCTATACCAGTTACAATATTACTAAATGATGTGATGAAAACCCATAAAAGAGATTGCCCCTTTATACCTATTATGGCTCTAATTGGCATCCTATTATACAAAGCAATGAACTCTTTCTCAAACCTACTTAAGTTTTATGTACTTTTCATTTTCAGTATGGCTTAAGTATCTGAAATGACAATACTGACAGAAAGATATATGAAAAATGGCACCACAATATTCGTACTAAAATGGAAAGCCTCCAGTCCTCAGAGCCAAGACATAAACCAACATCTGCACGAACAGAATAACTGGCAGTGGCTTTTAATTCTGAATATATTTGTAAAGCTAAGAAGGGGGGAGGAGCAGTTTACAAGTGCAAACTGACAAATATCATCAACAAAAGTGCAGCTATAATAGTGGAATTCAGGGAACGCACTATTCAGCATTCAGTACCACAGCTTTAGTTACTCACACATTTGTGTTTAAAAAAATCAAAATCTTATTTTTATCAAGATTGTTTAATTCAGTTTCTCATCCAGCTGTAAGCTGAAATATTGAAATATGTTTTAGTTAATTTCTTTCTTTAATGGATATATTGGATTGCATGTTAACATAACAATGGGATGTACAGTAGTGGAGGACAGCTATACTGTAGAGGAGTGTTATATATACTACCCCACCCAGATCTTAATACTGATGAGCAACAACCTGTGATTTATTGTGTGAAAACCGTACAAGTAGAGTGGAAAAATCAAATAAAAGTCTCAAGGCTGTAAACAAAAATACTGGTCAGTAGTGTGTTCTAATACAGTTATCAAGTAATAATGCAAACAAAACAAAAAAGAAACAGATGGGAGAGAGGAAAGGAAGATCTATTTCCAAGGCTAGAAATGATTGAAAATGTATAGCCAGGGAACTAATAGATTAGAGAGGGAAATTTCCTGGCTTGCCCCCTTAACAACAAGAAAAATATCTGCTGACAGTACCTTTGACAAGTTAATTTTAGACTCATGAACAGCTACTGTAATGCAGTGGTTCTTAAACTCTAATGCACTGACCACTGGTGGTCTGTGGATCACTATATGGTGCTTCCTTGAGATCTGTTTGATACCATACTGTCATTGTCTTGGCTTTTCTTCCTTGTTTCCTGCTGACTTTGTACATTAGTAGACTCTTCCCAAGAAGAGCCTGGAAGTCTGTGCAAAAGCTGCAGGGAACGAGGAACAGGAGAACCACAGAAATGTTAAGGCTAGAAGTGACCTTGAGAGGTCATCAAGTCCAGCCCACTGTGCTGAGACAGAACCAAGTAAATTTACACCATTTCTGACAAGTGTTTGTCCAACCTGTTATTAAAAACCTCCAATGATGGAGACTCCACAAACTCCCTTGGAATTCTATTCCAGAACTTAACAACCCTTGTAGTTAGAAAGGTTCCCTAAGTTTCTAGGGAACATCTAACTTAAACATTCCTTGCTGCAGACTAAGCCATTATTTCTTCTCCTAGTGTCAGTGGACATAAAGAACATTTGATCACTGTCCTCCATATCACAGCCCTTAATATATTTGAAGACTGTTTTCATAGATTCATAGATTTCAAGGCTGAAAGGAACCATTTTGATTATCTAGCCTGCCCTCCTGTATAATAGAGGCTCTTGAACTTATGCCAAATAATTCCTAGATCACATCTTTTAGGAAAACATGCCATCTTTATTTTAAAATAGTCAGTGATGAAGAAGCCATCACAAGTCTTGGTAAATTGTTCCAAAAGTTAATCAGTCTGACAGAGGATGGCTCACAGTAAGGTGCAACTCAGCATGAATAAAGGATTTGGCCCGTTAGCTTACCTCCCAAATATACCCCTTGCCCCAATAATAATACATTTTTAATTTGACTACTGCAAAGGGCTGAGCAAAAGGAAATTAAAGTTTAGTCCAAGCAAAGAGTAATTCAAAGACTGACATTACTTGGTCTGCAAGATGGAGGTATATTTGACAATAAAATACCATGGCAGTTGAGAGGCCCCAGTTGTTAACATAGGTTTTTTGGTTATGCAGTTGCATACCTGCACTTGTGCTGGTCTCATTGCTGTGCACATAAAAGCAGGTTAATGCACATGTAAATGAATCAAATGAACCTAATTCACCATCTTTATGTGAATTCTCCTCATCTGCATGTGCAACTGTAATACTTGAGAGAGCTTTTTGGCATTATCAATAATATTGGCAATTATTAATATTGATATGGGAAACCATGAAACACCAATTTAACCATAAATTTGTTTATTCAGTCCAAAGGCCAAATGGTATTTTATACAGTTACTCTAAACATAGCTCACAACCTAAAAATATGCAATCACTACATCCAAGACAACAACAAAACATTTAAGAATTTGCTCAAAATATTTACAAATGGGATAAACCCAGGGGTGCTTAGACCCACATTGATCAGCTCCAACATGGCCACGCAGGTATTAGTAATGAACCCTTTAAGAGCTTCCTTTTTATACCCTTTAATAACTGAGTGATGTCATTGCCAGTTACGGACTTCAGCTAAAATCCAATTTGAGGCATTTCACCCTTATTTCCAGTCTTAATGCATATAAAATTTACAACCTCCTTTTTCCCCAAGGCCTTTCCTCCCCTCCTTTTTGCTGACCAACAGTTTGTCTTTTGCACCTGGGTTCACACAGGCCCTAAATTTTGAGATAACACTGGTGTGTGAGGTGGGAAGGACCATCTTGGCTCATTTTAAGACAGCTTTATGTTTTCTTATTCAAAACCATCTGAGTCACCCCAATTGGTCAGAGGACTTTTTTTTTTTTTTTTTTTTAGAAATTTCCCCTTATCTCATGAGTTATTCCTTGAACCAGCTATCCTCCCTACTTCACTCCTTCTTGCCTTTTAACTCCCTATTTTCAAGGTCCTTCTTCTACTTGCAAATCAGGGCCTTTCTTGAAAAGACATACATATATACACATATATATGCATCTTATATAAAGTCAGGTTGGGGAGGGACACATTATGGACAAAACCCAGAGACACTACTTCACACTTTGACACAAGAGATTTAAGCATGAATCTCAAGCTTCAGTTCTCGTGCAAAATATTGTGGAGGAAATAATTCAATTCTGGAAGAGGTAGGAAAGGAAGCTTGAGGACTTATGCTGCTGCAAAGATGGCCTTTCTTAGCAGTTTGCAGAACTCCTGCGCTTGTCTCTAACTGGAGATATTATCAGAGTGCCTGCCAAACCAACCAGTTTGCTTTTTTTGGAAGTCTTCTGTTGCGACCTGCCAGGCAGAAATGAACACACACACACACACACACACACACAATAGAGGACAATGGCATCTATAAAGGAAATAGGGAAAATTTATGAAACCACACAAGTTACTACCTTCTCTCTCAACCAGGAATCTGTGATATCAATGGGGAGGAAAAATGCTCTTGTGAGTAAGGCACACTGGAAAGCTATGTTCTTCTATTCCTGGGCCTGTTGACAGCTTTCCTGTGTGACCTTCGGAAAGCCATCTAATTCTTGGTGTCAAATCTGTAAAACGGATAATAGTTCCCTGCTTTGCACGGAGTTGTGGGAAAAAGCCAACAATTTTTGTGAGGTGCTTAAATACTGTCGCGATGGAGCCCATAAAAATAACTGGACATCTAGATAGAACTAAAAAGAAAAGGAGTACTTGTGGCACCTTAGAGCCTAACCAATTTATTTCAGCATGAGCTTTCGTGAGCTACAGCTCACTTCATCGGATGCATACCGTGGAAACTGCCATAGAACTAGTCAGCCCTGAAAGGCACTGCTAAGGCAAGCAAATTATGGGAGTGTTCAAACAGCACTTACATTGGAACTATAGACTTTGCAAACTTCCAAACCCTAAAGGCTCTTTTGAGCTAAGTTGACTATAAAAATCCAAAAGAAATCAGGGAAAAAAATTCTTTAAGACAGCTTTAAGTGACAGGTGTCATATCTAACTATATCATTATATACAGACATAATTCTGTATGACATATTCTGGGGAATATCTGTATTTAAATGGACCCAGCTACATACTGTATGATCATGATTAACCTTCGCTCAATAGATTAAGGTTTCAGAGGGGTAGCCGTGTTCGTCTGTATCAGCAAAAAACCCAAGGAGTCCTTGTGGCACCTTAGAGACTAACAAATTTATTTGGGCATGTCATAAATATAAAGGGAAGGGTAAACCCCTTTGAAATCCCTCCTGGCCAGGGGAAAGCTCCTCTCACCTGTAAAGGGTTAAGAAGCTAAAGGTAACCTCGCTGGCACCTGACCAAAATGACCAATGAGGAGACAAGATACTTTCAAAAGCTGGGAGGAGGGAGAGAAACAAAGGGTCTGGGTCTGTCTGTAGTCGTCTTGGCCAGGGACAGAACAGGAATGGAGTCTTAGAACTTTTAGTAAGTAATCTAGCTAGGTATGTGTTAGATTATGATTTCTTTAAATGGCTGAGAAAAGAATTGTGCTGAATAGAATAACTATTTCTGTCTGTGTATCTTTTTTGTAACTTAAGGTTTTGCCTAGAGGGGTTCTCTATGTTTTTGAATCTAATTACCCTGTAAGATATCTACCATCCTGATTTTACAGGGGGGATTTCTTTATTTCTATTTACTTCTATTTTTTATTAAAAGTCTTCTTGTAAAACACTGAATGCTTTTTCATTATTTTCAGATCCAAGGGTTTGGGTCTGTAGTCACCTAGGCAAATTGGTGAGGCTTTTTACCAAACCTTGTCCAGGAAGTGGGGTGCAAGGTTTTGGGAAGTATTTTGGGGGGAAGGACGCGTCCAAACAGCTCTTCCCCAGTAACCAGTATTAGTTTGGTGGTGGTAGCGGCCAGTCCAAGGATAACGGGTGTAATATTTTGTACCTTGGGGAAGTTTTGACCTAAGCTGGTAAAGATAAGCTTAGGAGGTTTTTCATGCAGGTCCCCACATCTGTACCCTAGAGTTCAGAGTGGGGGAGGAACCTTGACATGGTGGCACAGTGGTGGGATTAACCTGAAATCATTTGAGATCCAGTTGAGATTTTTTGAACTAGAAATACAGATTTTAAAAAGGAAATTTTTTTTTTCTTTGGAAAGAAAGTCCAGAAAGCAGCTTTGAAACTGAAAGCAGCTTGGTTTCAATCTGCTTTGTGGCCAAGCAGAGACAAAAGGGGATTATCTTGTGAATTGCAGGTTTTCTTTGCCTGGAGGCAGGGTACTTAACTCCTGCAGGGAAATTCACAGTCTTCCAACCCAGAGGTTTTTTTTTTCTTTTCTTCCTAAAAGTAAATAGGGGGGGTGTGCTCTACCCATTTGCCTGGAGACAAAAGTGGCAGGGTTTTTTTTAGGATTTTGATTTTTTTTTTGTTTTACAAGGAGCACAGGTTTGAAAAGAAATTTTTTTTCTTTGGGCTGGGTAAGCAGGTTTCCAAGTAGTTGGAGGTTTTTTGCGTTAATTTGGGCCCAGAGCAGAGACAAGGGAATTGTCTTTTTCTGTAGGCTGACAATCACTATCAGAGAATAGGTATTCTATTCCAGCACAGCAAAATTTTACAGCCAAGTTTTGTTTGTTTATTTCTAAACCTCGGGTGTAAAGTTAGTTAAAAACAGAGAGGTTAGTATGACCAAATCCGCAACTCGACTACAGCTGGAATTAGCCAAATTTCAGGCTGAGGAAAAACAAAGGGAACATGAAAGACAGAACTCATGAGGCTGGAAAAGGAGGTACTGGAGGCTGCCCACAAGAGGGAAATGGAGGCAAGGAAGCATGTGGAGGAGGAGAAGGAAAAAGGGAGGAAGCATGTGGAGGAGGAGAAGGAAAAAGAGAGGAAGCATGTGGAGGAGGTGGAGAGGATAAAGGCCCAGCAGAATATACCAACAAACCCTAGCAATCCTTCTCCAGGTACCACTTCCCATCCCAGAAAGTTCCCCACCTACAAGGCAGGTGATGATACTGAGGCCTTCTTAGAAAACTTCGAAAGGGCCTGCCTTGGGTACAACATCTCTACTGACCAATACATGGTAGAGCTGAGGCCGCAGCTCAGTGGACCCTTAGCTGAGGTGGCAGCTGAAATGCCTAAAGAACACATGAACAAGTATGAACTGTTTAAATCCAAGGCGAGAGTCAGAATGGGGATAACACCCGAGCAGTCTCGTCGGAGGTTCAGAGCCCTAAGGTGGAAACCAGACATGTCATTTACCCGACATGCCTACCACATTGTAAAACATTGGGATGCCTGGATATCAGGAGCAAGTGTTGAATCTCCAGTAAATTTGCCCTTCCTAATGCAAATGGAACAATTCTTAGAGGGTGTTCCTGAGGAAATAGAAAGATACATCCTAGATGGGAAACCCAAAACTGTAATTGAGGCAGGAGAGATTGGAGCCAGATGGGTGGAGGTGGCAGAGAAGAAGAAAACTGGTCGCAGTTGGAGCGGAGACCAGAAGGGACCACCCCAGACCACACCCTATTACCGGGGGCCGCCCAAAGCCCCACCTACCTCCCAAAGAACCCTCCAGACCCCTTATCGTCCCACCACCCCGTTCCCCAGCAACCCTCCTCGCCCCAGTGACCCGTCAGCTGGACGATGTTTTAAGTGTAACGAGCTGGGGCATGTAAAGGCCAACTGCCCCAAGAACCCCAACAGATTACAGTTCATTGCACCGGAATCACACCAGAGGTCCACAGGCCCAGATACCTCCAGATACCCTTGGAGCGGAGGGAAACTGTGAGTGTGGGCGGGAAGAAGGTCACCGCGTGGAGGGACACCGGAGCACAAGTGTCAGCTATCCATGCTTCCTTAGTGGACCCCAATTTAATCAACCCAGAGATCCAAGTGACGATTCAACCCTTCAAGTCCAACTCTTTCAATTTGCCTACAGCCAAGTTGCCTGTCCAGTACAAGGGCTGGTCAGGAATGTGGACTTTTGCAGTCTATGATGATTATCCCATCCCCATGCTGTTGGGGGAAGACTTGGCCAATCATGTGAAGCAGGCCAAGAGGGTGGGAATGGTCACCCGCAGCCAGGCTAAACAAGCCGTGAGGCCTAGCTCTGTTCCGTAAACTTCTATCAGGACCCAGTCAGAGGTGATGGACCTGGACCCCAGGCCAATGTCTGCAACAGCAGTAGTGGATCCAGTCCCAGAGACCCAGACGGAACCAGTCCCAGAACCGGAACCAGCCAAACAACCAACACCAGACCCCGTGTCAGCACTGAATCCAGTACTTGCAACCTGAAGACCAGAGGGCCCCACCGAACCTGAACTGGCAGCAGCCGATAACCCTACACAAGAGGCTCAGCCGGAGCCTGAATCCCAACATAGTGCGCCAGCGGAGAGCAGTTCACAGTCAACAGAAACAGCTCCATCCCCTATATCGCTTCCAGAGGGACCAAGCCTAGGTCCACAATCCCATGAGGAACTGATGTCTCCAGCATCAAGGGAACAGTTCCAGACCGAACAGGAAGCAGATGAAAGCCTCCAGAGAGCTTGGACGGCGGCACGGAGCAACCCACCACCTCTCAGCTCTTCTAATCGATCCAGGTTTGTTGTAGAAAGAGGACTTTTATACAAGGAAACTCTTTCTGGGGGACACCAGGAAGACTGGCATCCTCAGAGACAGTTGGTAGTTCCAACTAAATACCGGGCCAAGCTCTTGAGCTTAGCCCACGATCACCCTAGTGGCCATGCTGGGGTGAACAGGACCAAAGACCGTTTTGGGGGATCATTCCACTGGGAGGGAATGGGCAAGGATGTTTCTACCTATGTCCAGTCTTGTGAGGTGTGCCAAAGAGTGGGAAAACCCCAAGACCAGGTCAAAGCCCCTCTCCAGCCACTCCCCATCATTGAAGTTCCATTTCAGCGAGTAGCTGTGGATATTCTGGGTCCTTTTCCGAAAAAGACACCCAGAGGAAAGCAGTACATACTGACTTTCATGGATTTTGCCACCCGATGGCCGGAAGCAGTAGCTCTAAGCAACACCAGGGCTAAAAGTGTGTGTCAGGCACTAGCAGACATTTTTGCCAGGGTAGGTTGGCCCTCCGACATCCTCACAGATGCAGGGACTAATTTCCTGGCAGGAACTATGAAAAACCTTTGGGAAGCTCATGGGGTAAATCACTTGGTTGCCACTCCTTACCACCATCAAACAAATGGCATGGTGGAGAAGTTTAATGGAACTTTGGGGGCCATGATACGTAAATTCGTAAATGAGCACTCCAATGATTGGGACCTAGTATTGCAGCAGTTGCTCTTTGCCTACAGAGCTGTACCACATCCCAGTTTAGGGTTTTCCCCATTTGAACTTGTATATGGCCGTGAGGTTAAGGGGCCATTGCAGTTGGTGAAGCAGCAATGGGAGGGATTTACACCTTCTCCAGGAACTAACATTCTAGACTTTGTAACCAACCTACAAAACACCCTCCGAACCTCTTTAGCCCTTGCTAAAGAAAACTTACAGGATGCTCAAAAGGAGCAAAAAGCCTGGTATGATAAACATGCCAGAGAGCGTTCCTTCAAAGTAGGAGACCAGGTCATGGTCTTAAAGGCGCTCCAGGCCCATAAAATGGAAGCATCGTGGGAAGGGCCATTCGTGGTCCAGGAGCGCCTGGGAGCTGTTAATTATCTCATAGGCTTTCGGTTGGAGGTGGGGAATGCTAAGGTGTACCATATTAATTCTCTAAAGCCCTTTTATTCCAGAGAATTAAAGGTTTGTCAGTTTACAGCCCAGGGAGGAGACGACGCTGAGTGGCCTGAAGGTGTTTACTACGAAGGGAAATGTGCTGGTGGTGTGGAAGAGGTGAACCTCTCCATGACCCTTGGGCGTATGCAGCGACAGCAGATCCAGGAGCTGTGCACTAGCTATGCGCCAACGTTCTCAGCCACCCCAGGACTGACTGAACGGGCATACCACTCCATTGACACAGGTAATGCTCACCCAATTAGGGTTCAACCTTACCGGGTGTCTCCTCAAGCTAAAACTGCTATAGAACGGGAGATCCAGGATATGTTACAGATGGGTGTAATCCGCCCCTCTGAAAGTGCATGGGCATCTCCAGTGGTTCTAGTTCCCAAACCAGATGGGGAAATACGTTTTTGCGTGGACTACCGTAAGCTAAATGCTGTAACTCGCCCAGACAACTATCCCATGCCACGCACAGATGAACTATTAGAGAAACTGGGACGGGCCCAGTTCATCTCTACCTTGGACTTAACCAAGGGGTACTGGCAGGTACCGCTAGATGAATCTGCCAAGGAAAGGTCAGCCTTCATCACACATCTCGGGCTCTTTGAATTTAATGTACTCCCTTTCGGGCTGCGAAATGCACCCGCCACTTTCCAAAGACTTGTAGATGGTCTCCTAGCGGGATTAGGAGAATATGCAGTCGCCTACCTTGACGATGTGGCCATATTTTCGGATTCCTGGGCAGACCACCTGGAACATTTACAAAAAGTCCTTGAGCGCATAAGGGAGGCAGGACTAACTGTTAAGGCTAAGAAGTGTCAAATAGGCCTAAACAGAGTGACTTACCTTGGACACCAGGTGGGTCAAGGAACTATCAGCCCCCTACAGGCCAAAGTGGATGCTATCCAAAAGTGGCCTGTCCCAAAGTCAAAGAAACAGGTTCAATCCTTCTTAGGCTTGGCTGGTTATTACAGACGATTTGTACCGCACTACAGCCAAATCGCTGCCCCACTGACAGACCTAACCAAAAAGAAACAGCCAAATGCTGTTCAGTGGACCGGAAAGTGTCAGAAGGCCTTTAACAAGCTTAAAGCGACACTCATGTCTGACCCTGTACTAAGGGCCCCAAACTTTGACAAACCGTTCCTAGTAACCACAGATGCATCCGAGCGTGGTGTGGGAGCAGTTTTAATGCAGAAAGGACCTGATCAAGAATTCCACCCTGTAGTGTTTCTCAGCAAAAAACTGTCTGAGAGGGAAAGCAACTGGTCAGTCACTGAAAAAGAATGTTATGCCATTGTCTACGCTCTGGAAAAGCTACGCCCATATGTTTGGGGACGGCGTTTCCACCTGCAAACCGACCATGCTGCACTAAAGTGGCTTCACACCGTCAAAGAAACTAACAAAAAACTTCTTCGGTGGAGTTTAGCTCTCCAAGATTTTGATTTCGACATCCAACACATCTCAGGAGCTTCTAACAAAGTGGCTGATGCACTCTCCCGTGAAAGTTTCCCAGAATCAACTGGTTAAAATCGTCCTTGAGATGTGGAAAATATTGTTAGTCTTTATGTACTTGGTAGTATATTTAGAGATGCATGTGTCTTATTAACTCTGTTTTCCTAGAGCTCCAGGAAGAAATCCCAGCCAGTGTTTCACCCTAGCTGAGATTTGGGGGGCGTGTCATAAATATAAAGGGAAGGGTAAACCCCTTTGAAATCCCTCCTGGCCAGGGGAAAGCTCCTCTCACCTGTAAAGGGTTAAGAAGCTAAAGGTAACCTCGCTGGCACCTGACCAAAATGACCAATGAGGAGACAAGATACTTTCAAAAGCTGGGAGGAGGGAGAAGAAACAAAGGGTCTGTGTCTGTCTGTAGTCGTCTTGGCCAGGGACAGAACAGGAATGGAGTCTTAGAACTTTTAGTAAGTAATCTAGCTAGGTATGTGTTAGATTATGATTTCTTTAAATGGCTGAGAAAAGAATTGTGCTGAATAGAATAACTATTTCTGTCTGTGTATCTTTTTTGTAACTTAAGGTTTTGCCTAGAGGGGTTCTCTATGTTTTTGAATCTAATTACCCTATAAGATATATATACCATCCTGATTTTACAGGGGGGATTTCTTTATTTCTATTTACTTCTATTTTTTATTAAAAGTCTTCTTGTAAAACACTGAATGCTTTTTCATTGTTCTCAGATCCAAGGGTTTGGGTCTGTGGTCACCTATGCAAATTGGTGAGGCTTTTTATCCAACATTTCCCAGGAAAGGGGGGGTGCAAGTGTTGGGAGGATTGTTCATTGTTCTTAAGATCCAAGGGTCTGTAGTCACCTAGGCAAATTGGTGAGGCTTTTTACCAAACCTTGTCCAGGAAGTGGGGTGCAAGGTTTTGGCAAGTATTTTGGGGGGAAGGATGCGTCCAAACAGCTCTTCCCCAGTAACCAGTATTAGTTTGGTGGTGGTAGCGGCCAGTCCAAGGATAACGGGGGTAATATTTTGTACCTTGGGGAAGTTTTGACCTAAGCTGGTAAAGATAAGCTTAGGAGGTTTTTCATGCAGGTCCCCACATCTGTACCCTAGAGTTCAGAGTGGGGGAGGAACCTTGACAGGTCATAAGCTTTTTTTAGTCTCTAAAGTGTGTCTAAGGTGCCATAAGGACTCCTCTTTCCCTCCCACCCTTTATAAATTCAGACAAACAATGAAAGAAACCTAGTAAATTCCAAAAGACAAATTTTGGCTAAAAAATTATTTTCCTGAAGATCCTCCCACCCAAAAAAGTTCCTTCATTATGATTTCATTTTCTTTTCAATTAAGCTGTTTGCAGATTTGAAAAAGGAATTTGGGGGCCTTCTAAGCTTTGAGAACACTTTTCTTTCACAGTCACTATGCCAGTTAACAATAACTTCCTATTTTTGACTTTGTTCAAATGCAAAACTTAACTTTTAGTGTTTGGGGGTGGGAGGAGGTGGATAGGAAAGGAAACCTATGGAATTTTAAACCTTTTGTCTGAAGGGCAAAGGGATTGTTTAAAGAATTAAAAAGAAAAATTCCATCTGTACTAACAGCAAAATTTTCAAGGTTTTCAGAAAGAGACACAAAAAGTTGGTGACATTTAAATTGTTTTCAACCTGTTCCAAATCGATTGACAAATAAAGCAACGAAGGAATGAAGATATTTTTGAAAAAAGTTTGCATTCTATCAGTTGATGGTAGTTCATCTGCGAGGACACTAGAGAAGGCAAGATTTCAAAGAACCAATGTCAAAATGTGCTCTTTACTGAAAAAATATGTATTTTTTTATTTACAGTCAATAGGATTCCAAAAGTGTTTTGTCCCCACAGCATTGTTGCAGTGTAAAGTTAACTTTTTTTAAATTTCTTTTCAATTTTATTCCAAAAGGAGCCCTCATTAAAAGCTAAAGTCAGCTTAATGGTACGGATCTGGCATTAAACAATCTCATTCTCCTATTGTAAGAGGCTAGAAGGGAATAAAACTCACTATCATTTTCATATTAGTAATATCATATGTATCACCTGGCCATGAGCATTTAGTTCTTTTCCAAGCACAATCGTCTCTCTGTCAGACAAAACAAAGAGGAAAAACTACAGACATGAAGGAAGAAGTAATGATGGGGGCAAACCCCAAGGTATGGTAGTTGGGGCCAGATCCTTAGCTGGTATAAACCAACAAAATCTTTTAAGTTCAATGGCATTATGTCAACTTACATCCCAGGTGAGGATCCATCCCTCTATTTTGATAAGCAGCTCAGAGATTCTATGCTTATTCAAAGTTTATCCTGATTACTCAGACTTGGTATAAAGTGAACTCAAGAGGCCACCTCATCACTGCTAATATTAGTAGTTTCTTAATGTTTAATGTTAACTATGTAGGGAAGAGAGTAGGGGAGGACTGAAAATTAAATTTCCATCCATTTCTGCTATAAAAAATAAGTTGGCAGAGGTCACGGTTTTCCTCCACATTTTTTTCTTCCTTCTGTAAGAGGATGTGTGGTTTAACTGGATTTAATTATGCTTTATAGCACTGACTTCTTTGGCAGCATTACAAAATATGTAGCAGGTGTTCCAGCATGGCCCATTGAGCAGGGTGAAGAACAAGGCCCTTCTTTAGATCACTGACAATTGAAAATGATGTCTTCAATAATGGTTACTTTCTGATCAAGAATACATTCAGTCATGTAAGTAGAATACCATCTGCTTAAATGAGTTATGTGAAGTTGAGGTTTTCTGCTTAGTTGAATTTAGGCCAGAGTCTCTCAAGCTTATGTTCGTTGATTAAAACGGGGGCAAAAATCTTCCTGATTTGTGTTGAGTATGTCAGGATATGTCCATGTCAGAAGCAAGAGCAACTAACATCTGTAAGATTTTGGGACATATGCTTGTGGGTGTAACCTGTAGGTAGCAGCTCCATGTAGCTCAAAAACTTGTCTCTAAAACTTGAGAAACTGCTCAGTGAAGAGAGTGTGAACAAACCGTGGAAGGAAGCATGCACAAGCAACAACCTCACAAGACCGACCACTGTGATGGAAACTCAGATCTGAAGATGAAACCTGGGAAGGTAGCAGGAACAGATGGTGTACCAACAGAGGCATATAAATCATGAGGGAGTGGTGATGACAAATTTTGTCAACTTAGTTCTCCATACTCCTTCCTCCCCTGTTAAATGAATGAGTCACATGGCGAAGTGGCTGGAAAGAATCAAGAAAAAACTTCAGAAACAGATATACCATCAAGTAAGCAATAACCAATTTGGTTTTATGCCAGGAAGGTAGACAATGGATGCAGTGTTTGCAGCCTGAATATTGCAGGAGAGGTAGAGGGAGAAATGCAAGGAATTGCACGTAGTGTTTGTGGATTTAGAGGAGACTGATAACAGAGAAATATATTCAGACTATCATGGACATGAATGAGGGTAGCACAACAGTAGTGAAAAGCACCTGAAGCTACAGTGATTATAAATGATAGCAAACAGATCAAAGCAGATTACCTAGAAGGAGGACATGAGAAAGGTTGGTGCATTCTTGGAAGACACACTTGACAAAAATGCTTGGAAAGGAAGAAAGAGAGCCGCCAACCCCAACTGATGGGATAATGTGAAGAAAAAGGTGATCCTGTTGAGAACAATTAGAAACTAGCAGTGCCTCCATAGATTGGGAATAATCAGACTTTGTAGATGGTGATGATTTAGAGGCTGACATGATGCATATGAAGACATAAGTGTAACTACTGTTTTCTGTGTACTTCATCTTTACATTTCAAAAGAGTCACCTCAATTTTCTGCTGTCACCAGTGACGACCTCAATATGAAAGGCAGTTTCAGATGAGGATGGCTGCTACTACACCACCATGTTCTCTCAGGGAAACTTCATTTTTCTCCAACACCTCCCCATTTATTTTTGTTTATTTTCGCTTTCCTTTAATCTGAAATAAAAATAATTTTGACTGAAAGTATATCATTACTCTGTGTATCCATAGATTTATACTACACTTATCACCATGGTATCAGAGTGCTCTAGAAAGTCTAAATGTAAATATAACAAATCGGACAGCCCCAGAATCTCTCATATTTTATTATTGGTAGACTTGATTGAAGAAATGGTTTTTGATCTGAAAGCAGCAAGAGTCTTGCTTGTTCTTTGTTTATGGAAAAGCACAGTCCAATTACAGCATCAGTAATGTCAAGCAAACTGGTTTATAAGTATCCTTTGCACTTTGACAACTGTTCTGAACACTATATGCATGTGGACTGCTTTTTTTTCTGGATAGGGTCACAAAACAAAAGCTGTAATTCAGGTTTTCCTATCAACATATCAGGTAGGGGCAAATGAGTGGGTAATCACATACCAACACACAGAAAAAAAAAAACTGACACACTGTCTCCAGGAGGTGCCGTGAAACGGGACCATTTTTGCCCTGTATGTGCCAGAGAGACTAATGAAAGTATACAATTTTAAACTGAGAACCAGTTCAAATCAGATTTCCCGCGTTTGGTTCTATCAAATATTCACACCAAACCTCAACCTGAGATTCAGTTCATTCATGAGCCAATGCTTACAAAAACCTCAAACAGGGATTGAGGTCATTCTTACAAGTGGAGAGCTCATGAACCCGCCTGGGGACCCCTATTCACCCAAATGGCTTATCTTGTTCTCCCTTGCAAAAAGCCCTGGGATTCTCTCTGAAGATAACTAAAATGATGTGGGCTGTTGCAGCCTGAGAAGTCCCTCCCCCACACCATACATGCCAGGGAGATTTGGGGAGGGTATATGCCTTCAGGAGCCAGTGTGGCTCTGCCATAACTCCAATGCAAGGCTGTGTCTAAATGGCACAGCCAAGCCTTGTATACTAAACCCAAGAACATGTGCAATTTATACAAATCTGAAACCCATACAGTTGAGTACACTGAAGTTTTCCATACAGCAATGGATCACTGCTTTCCTGCCAAACAAAAATGGGGCTGAAAGACCCTCATTATTTATTTGTATTGCAGTAGTGCCTAGGAGCCTCAGTCATGGACCAGGACCCCACTGTGCTAGTCTCTGTAGAAGCACAGAACAAAGACAAAGGTCTGCCCCAGACCTCATGCTCTTCCCCCCAGCCCTGGAATCTGTCACCTCAGTTCAGACTTGGAAGTTCTCCAAGAGAATGAATCACTGGGCTACCAATTGAAAATAACTGGCCGAAGAAGAGAGCTGTAGATCTTGGGGTTCATTGATCCTCTGGTTGTTTGTCAGTTGTAAAGGGCTGTTAAATTCATTACTGACCATTAGGGTTTTTTTGTAATCAGCTGGACAAATTATCCGTTTTGCATGGTTTTCCACAACCATTGCCTTATATTGTTCTGCTTCATGCCACCATGAAAAAAAATGTTAAAAATTTCAAACAGAGAAAATAAATTGTCACTACTTATCTATAAATCATAGAATTGAATTGCAGGCAAGTGGAACTAGAGGTATGAAGGGATCCAAGCTCCATGAGTCCTGCTGCAGAACAGTGGATCACTCTGAAGCTAGCATTCAATAGTTTGGCATCATTATTTATCCTCAGAAGTGACACCTTATCCAAGGTCTGCAAGATTGTGAAATCTGTTATGTGTCTATGCTCTATGTTCTCCTTCAGCTGACCCTGTACTGCAGATAACAAATGACAGCCCTAACCCAAATCCCCAGAACAGAACTTTTCTGCTGTAGGTCTATCTTTACAGATAACCTAAGCAAATTTTAACATTAAGATTGCGATTGTAGGGGAACCCTTCCACCCTGCCCCCAATTCATAGTCATTCTTTATTATTGCTGAAAAAATGATCCTTGCTTTAGTTATGCACAAACTTCCCGATTTAATACCTTATTTGTGTACACCAAAGCAGTTTGGGTTACTTTTTCTTATCAAAATATTCTGACATACAATGCAGACTTGTAAAATTATTATAATAGAATGAGGATCTATCAAACAAAGCCAAAAATATGGTAGTTTGAGTGTTTCTGGAAAATGACAGTTAGTTGTTTATGCCTAATATGTAATTTTGAAAACTCACAGAGCTTTCAACACTAAACTTGCAGGACCATAAATTTCCTTGGTAATAAAAGTGAGGGAAAACAACAATGCTGTAAAAAAGTAACAATGCATTATAAAGATTCCATCTTGAGAATTTCACCTAGAACACATGCTACTACATACATTGTTTCTAGTTTTAAAGCCAGCTGTAGTACAATTGTATATCCCAAGACCTCTAGAAGGGCAATGTGAATGTTGTTCACTGAGTGGCAGATTCTGAAGACACATTAAATTCTGCATTGAACACAGAGCTCACAAAGCAACCAAGCAACTTCTGTCCATAGAACAGTGATCACTTAAAGCAATATAGAAGCCAGAAGAAAAATACCTTAGTTTTCTGATATGCCTGTCACAGAACCAATTGTATGATCTACATTTATATGAAAATGACCTTTAACTTTGATCTAAGGAGGATGTGTTTCACCTACTACAATGTATTCAGTACTACATGTTGGGTGCAGTGCTGTTTTCTCAGTAAATTATGATAGTGCTGTTCCCCTCCCCCCCCCCCAGCAAATAAGTCAATGATTAAGTACAGGATCAAGAGTTCAGTTGTTAGAGTAGCATTGCTATTCTGCCAGATCATTCCTATTTATGTCAAACCAAGTCAAAGGATATGAAGCAATCACAGGAAAATAAATACAAGAGGAATACATCTCATTAATCATCTTTTTACAGTGCCACTACTGAAAACTTTGTCCCTGAATTAGTCTGTCAATTAGTCTTGCTAGAATGGGAAAGACTGCAGAATCAAGCTGTTTTGTGTAGTTTCTCTCAAACTAGCCATCCTCTCAAGGCTCTGAATGAACATCAACACAATGATAATACAGCTATGTCCTTCTATTTCTTTGTTGTTGCTTTTTAAATGATGATGGGTCATTTATCACTCTTCTCCCTTCAGGTAATGCAGTTCTAAACAGTTGTGGTATATTATCAGTTATTTCTGCTATGGTAACTCCTAAAGGCTCCAGGCAAAATCAGGGACCTAGGCTCAGTACAAATATATAGTAAGAGATAGTCCCTTCCCAGAAGAGCTTACAGTCTAAAGAGACAAGATAAGGAAGTATTAACCTAATTTTACCGAGTGATTTGCCCAAGGTCACAAGCTTATAGCTGAGCCAGAAAGTGAACTTAGATATTCTTATCCCCATCCGGTGCCTTAGTCACAATACTATCCTGCCTCTGAGTGTATGCACCCTTCATTCACACTGCAGGGTGACTAGATACTTACTATAGGAAGAGAGTCTCTGAATAATTTAATGTAGTTTCACCATTTGTTGCGTGGGTACATACAAGAACCCCAGAGACATGCTTTTTCCATCAGGAAAGATCCCGTTGAGATGCATCATCTTTTTACCAGGGGAATCCTTGGGAAGGCACAGGCAGAAGAAGTAGCAGCCACACAGTTATATGGAGCATAGCAAGCAGCCACCAGGGCAAAAAATCTCATTCAAAATGAAATGGTTCCATATAATACAATATTAATACCATGATAGCTCTAGCAGTAGTGAAACACAGCGTTCCAAGTGTTTAGTTCTTAAAAAGCTATGAATGCTTCTTGGAAAATATTTTGAAATCATTCCAGTTCCCATGTACAGTTCAAACCAAATTTACCAAACTCTGTAGTTGCACTGACCAGAGCTCTGTTCTTGTTGAACATCTGTGCTCCATGGTAGCCCTTTCTTCTGCTTTTCTACTAAAAATCTTTGAAGAAGCTAGACAGCTCTCTACACTAGTTAACAGACCCACAATTAAGCTAGTTCAGCTTTTATTTTCTTTCCCATTGCTAATGGGATGTCAGATGTTGCACATACTTTTGATGGCACATTCGGATCTGAGTGGTCACGATGTTGTGACCCAGGGACCTCTTGATGCCAAACTGGCAGAGGGCATAAGGAGTCTAAGTTCACCAAAGAGTGTCATGTGAAAGGCTGGGTCAATCTATGAGGACTCGATCTTATGAGAAGGGTTCTCAACCAAACTGTTTGAAAATGCTGGTGAAAGAACTGGAGTAGCTTTTTTGTAGGAGATAGGGGAATGACTTATTAGTTAGGTTTAATCTCTAGAAAGTGGATTATGATTTTGTTTTATATATAACTATTTGTTTCCAATATTCTTACTATCACTTGAATCTCTGTTCTTTGATAACTAATTTATTCTTGTTTTCACTATGAATATATTTAGTGTAGCGTGTTCAGCGGAGCCGTGTTCTAAGATACAACTGGCAAATTGCAGTGTAGAGTTTCTTTGAAAACAGCAGGCCTGGTAATTCTGCAAATGTTCAGTGGATAGGGGGCTGGACACTACATGGAACATCTGGAGGACTTGGGGCTTGGTGTGTGCCTATCCCTAACCTGTACAAAGACAGGGAGGCCTGGAAGGTAGTGCCTGTGTTTGCAGGGGCTGGTGGTTTCAGGGAGCTGATCCACAGCAGGCACAGACAAGACTTCCTCATACTAAGGGCAGGTGGTGGTTAGGTGCCTCAGCACCCTCGATACCCCTGGAAAGCATCAGAGATGTATTACAACCATAATGGATCTCAGTTTGTTAAACACTTGGGTTAAAAATTTCAGAAGTATCTAAGTCAGTTAGGGGCTTAAGTCACATTGAAAGTTCAGCCTATTCCCTGGACAAGTCACATGTTTATTTTACTATCTGCATTTGGAACTGTTTCTCAACCCAACCCTATTCCACTGCTTCAAACTCTACTGAGAGGCATCTGCCACTATATAGACATGCAAGTGTGGATTTACCATATGGGTTCATTCTGACCACTATGAATACAGCCATGGGTGGCAGGTGGAACCCCTCTTCGGGGAGGCTAGCTCCTCCCCCCCTCGGCCTCACCCCTTGTGCCCGAGCTTCCCTTTCCCCCATGGCTGGAGCCCTGAGTCGCCTTGCAGCCCACAGGACCCCGTGCCAGCCAGAGCCTCCCCCCACCTCCAGCCACACTGCACTTCCCCTCCTGAGACCCGAAGCCATCCCATGGGAAAAGCTCGTCTCTAAAACTCGTCTCTTGCCGAGGAACCTGAGCTTTTGACATGCACGATGCAGGTTCCACAGTAGCCGAGGAGGCAGTATGGGTTAATCAGCTTCCTGGGTTCACCGGTAGTCTCCCTTGAGGAAGCTGAGTAGCACAGACTGCCTCCTCAGCCACCCCGCATGCATGGGGCATCATAATAAGCAAAAACTTCCAGTGCAAATCCTGCAACCAGGGGAGGCTTAGCCTATTATACCTGCTGCCTATGGCTACAGCTTAGTTCTCAATTCTACTTTTCTTTGGTTTTGTTTTCCCCCTACTACAGTTTATTTGCAATATTGCAAACCCCGTTGCTGTAAAAATAAAGAACTTTGTTAATGCATCAGATCTGACACACACACACACACCTGCCTATCTACGTATATATATTAAACTGTACCTTTCTTGCAGGAGTATAGTGGCTTTAATACAGAAATTGTGTTATTCAGTGGAATTTACTCACGGAGATAAAAGACATGAAAGTTGTAGGATTAATAAATGCAAAAAATCTAGATCAAAGATGTTAGCGTTATATGTACATGCATGCGCGCACACACAGTTCATCCAACAGCAGTAGTGTGTATGCTGCCCACTAGCTGCTTTACTTTATGGAATTAACAAATTAGTTATGGATTAACAAATTATTTCCCCACTTCATCCTGCTGCAGACTGGACAACAATGCGTGCAGGCACAGAACATAATTTCCCAAATTCATTATTTTGGGATTTTAAGCAAACAATTTCCTTGTGGCACAACATGGTAAGACAAAAGTATTTTTTGATATTTTTGTTTATAACTGATATTTTGACTGAAGCAGATTTCTAATTTAAAACATTTAAATTTCTTTTTAATTCCCTGTATGTTAGCATCCCTAATTAATATTTAGTAATTAGTACTTTTAATAAGTAATTTAGTACTTTATAAAATTTGGGCACATATACTACGCCTTTCACTTAAGGTTTTATTTTCCCCACTATTCTTTCAAGCAAGAAATATATCTATTAAAATGCTTTACAATGAGCACTTACAGTATTTCTTTTCTGTGCAAGTTTATGAGAGACAAGCAGTCTATCTTGAAGGAAGATTTTATAGGTGATAGTAAAGTTAGAAATGTTGTAGTATTGTAAAAACTAATACTGTGATCTCCTTTCTTCATTTAGGAATTCTCTTTGCTGTCAGTTGCCTAGAAAATGAAGTCATCAAGCGAATGCAAACCCAAATCAGCTTAAGTCATTTCAGCACGCAATGGCTAAGCTAACTACCTCCTCCTTCCTTCTACCCATTCCTCTTTAAAAAAAAAATCTATATCTATATCTGATTAACAACTCACTAGCAATCATTTAAGCTACTGTCTGACCTTTCATAATTTAGTTAAGAATTACTTCAGTCACTTCTTTCTAGGCTGGAGTCAAAAGAGATCTTATGGCAAAAGGCCAAGGTATTGATACAGTTCATAAGTTTGCTATAAATGGGGTCACTAAAAGGAGGCATTAGTTTGGTTTCGTATCACAGAGATGACCCGTGCCTGTCGATGGTAGAGACAATGGAGTGAGGGCAGTAGGCTTCAGCAATGTTACTGAGCATACTTAATCTGTGTGAGCATGCCCAATACAAGCCAATCAGCAAATCGGGGGGGTGGAGGTACATGACCTCACATGCCCCCCCCCCCACACACTGCCTCTGTTTATCATTTCAACCACATTTTCATGAAGACCTATTTTAAAATAAATATATAAATACATGCTAGAGGTTTACGTGCTCTGCTGGTATCAGTGTTAGCCGATAGCTTTTTTCATTCTTATTGCATGAATGTTTGCGGGGTGAAAGGATTCTTTCATGTCATTAGTTGATGCATCCTTAAGGATGCAACATATTGATCTGTTGTCTGATCTTTTAGCGATTGAAGTCACGTTTGCACTTAAACACTCCTCTGCATTTTCATCTCTGAGACAATAACAGACTTCAGTAATTGACAGATTTTGTCTAGCAGCAGATTGACATCTAAAACAAGTGGAACCACCCACTCCTGATCTGTGTTACAGAACTAATTTATGCTACATGTAGAGAGGTCTGAAAACATTTCCACAGTTCAGTCACTTACAGGCATTTGCTAAAACACACTAGGAATAATTCATCCCTTGTGTAACTTCAGTGGGGTGGATATGACCTGCAGACCCTGGACTTCAGAAAAGCAGACTTTGACTCCCTGAGGGAACTGATGGGCAGGATCCCCTGGGAGGCTAATATGAGGGGGAAAGGAGTCCAGGAGAGCTGGCTGTATTTTAAAGAAGCCTTATTGAGGGCACAGGAACAAACCATCCCAATGTCCAGAACGAATTGCAAATATGGCACACAACCAGCTTGGCTTAACAGAGAAATCTTTGGTGAGCTTAAGCACAAAAAGGAAGCTTAGAAGAAGTGGAAACTTGGACAGATGACTAGGGAGGAGGATAAAAATATTGCTTGAGCAAGCAGGGGTGTAATCAGGATGGCCAAAACACAACCGGAGTTGCAGCTAGCAATGGATGTGAAAGGTAACAAGAAATGTTAGCAACAAGAAAAAGGTTAGGGAAAGTGTGGGACCCTTAATGAATGGGGAAGGCAACCCAGGGTGGATAAAAAAATCTCTCTTTTTTTAAGTTGGATTTTTTTCCCTTTAAATTGGATTTTTTTGATAAAATGCTTTTTGAGGGGGGAAAAAATCTAAAGATAGTTTTAATTAAGATACATTTGAGCTCAAAGATATCTCATCATGGAATAGGGATTACAAATTCTAATTCTACAGTATGAGACAATATATTCATTTAATGGACACCGTAGATTTGTCCCACCTCTGGTCAGACAGCCCCTGCACTGATAAGGAGGATGAAAGGCCCAGGGAAGGAGAGCAGTCAATGGGAGCAGAGGGAAACCTTCCCATAGTTGGGACCCTCCTCCCAGATGATGTTGGGGTATCCTCTCGCACTGAGGTTACTTCTCTAGGGGAGGGAACTCTAGTCATTAGGAAAAGGCAGGTGTTAGTAATGGGAGATTTGATCATTAGAAACAGATAGCTGGGTTTGTGATGACTGGGAGAACCGTAAGGTGACTTGCCTGCCTAGTGCGAAGGTTGCAGATCTCTCGAGGCATCGAGAGACTTGTGTGTAGTGCTGGGGAGGAGCCGGTGATCGTGGTACATGTAGGTACCAATGGCATAGGGAAGGGTAGGAGAGACGTCCTGGAGGCCAAATTTAAGCTGCTAGGAAAGAGGCTGAAATCCAGGACCTCTATGGTGGCATTCTCAGAAATGCTACCCATTCCACGTGCAGGGCCAGGTAGACAAGCAGAGCTTCAGGATCTCAATGCATGGATGTGACGATGGTGTAGAGGAGGGGTTTAGATTTATTAGGAACTGGGGAAACTTTTGGGATAGGGGGAGCCTATACAGGAAGGGTAGGCTCCACCTAAACCAAAGTGGATCCAGACTGCTGGCACTTAACATTAAAAAGGTTGCAGAGCAGTTTTTAAACTAAGAGATGGGGGGGAAAGCTGATTGTTGCAGAGGCGCACGTGGATCGGACAGAGACTTCTCTTAGAGGAGAGTCTATTGATAGAGATTCTCTAGGTTTTAGTCAGGAGGAGGGGATGAAAGAGGACAAATTATGGGCCAAATCAGACGAGAAACATTCACATAAAGAATCTGACACATCAGAAAAGGGCAGACAATAAACAGTGAGAAGTTTTTAAAGTGCTTCTACACAAGTGCTAGAAGTCTGAATAATAAGATGGGTGAACTAGAGTGCCCCGTGTTAAAGGAGGATATTCATGTAATAGGCATCACAGAAACCTGGTGGAGTGAGGTCAACCAATGGGACACAATCATTCCGGGGTACAAAATATATCGGAAGGACAGAACAAGTCGTGCGGGGGTGGGGGCTGGCACTATATTTGAAAGAAAATGTAGAATCAAATGAAATAAAAATCTTAAATGAATCTCTATGGACAGTTATTCCATGCTCTAATAAGTCTATAACAGTTGGGATCTATTATCGACCACCTGACCAGGACAGTGATAGTGATGATGAAATGCTAAGGGAGATTAGAGAGGCTATCAAAATAAAGAACTCAATAATAGTAGGGGATTACAATTATCCCCGTATTGACTGGGTACATGTCACCTCAGGACGAAATGCAGAGACAAAATTTCTCGATACTTGAAATGACTGCTTCTTGGAGCAGCTGGTACAGGAACCCACAAGGGGAGAGGCAACTCTCGATCTAGTCCTGAGTGGAGCGCAGGATCTGGTCCAAGAGGTAACTAACAGGACCCCTTAGAAATAGTGATTATAATATAACAACATTTAACATTCCTGTGGTGGGAAGAACAGCTCAACAGCCCAACACTGTGGCATTTAATTTCAGAAAGGGGAACTATGCAAAAATGAGGAGGTTAGTTAAACAGAAATTAAAGGGTACAGTGACTAGAGTGGAATCCCTGCAAGCTGCATGGACACTTTTCAAAGACACCATAATAGAGGCTCAACTTAAATGTGTACCCCAAATTAAAAAACACAGTAAAAACTAAAAAAGAGCCACCGTGGATTAACAACCATGTAAAAGAAGCAGTGAGACATAAAAAGGCATCTTAAAAAGTGGAAGTCAAATCCTAGTGAGGTAAATAGAAAGAAGCGCTGCCAAATTAAATTTAAAAATTTAATAAGAAAAGCCAAAAAGGAGTTTGAAGAACAACTAGCTCAGACTCAAAAAGGTAATAAAATGTTATTTAAGTACATCAGAAACAGGAAGCCTGCTAAGCAACCAGTGGGGCCCCTAGATGATCGAGATACAAAAGGAGCACTTAAAGATGATTAAGTCATTGCAGAGAAACTAAATGAATTCTTTGCTTCAGTCTTCAGGGCTGAGGATGTAGGGAGATTCCCAAACCTGAGCTGTCTTTTGTAGGTGACAAATCTGAGGAATTGTCACAGATTGAAGTGTCACTAGAGGTGGTTTTGGAAATGAATTGAAAAACATAACAGTAACAAGTCTCTGGGACCATATGCTATTCACCCAAGAGTTCTGAAAGAATTCAAATGTGAAATTGCGGAACTATGGTTTGTAACCTGTCCTTTAAATCAGCTTCTGTACCCAGTGACTGGAAGATAGCTAATGTAATGCTAATATTTAAGAAGGGCTCTAGAGGTGATTCTGACAATTACAGACCTGTAAGTCTAACATCAGTACTGGGCAAATTAGTTGAAACAATAGTAAAGAATAAAATTGTCAGACGCATAGAAGAACATAAATTGTTGCACAAAAGTCAACATGGTTTCTGTAAAGGGAAATCATGTCTTACTAATATATTAGAGTTATTTGAGGGGGTAAACAAACATGTGGACAAGGGGGATCCAGTGGACATAGTGTACTTAGATTTCCAGAAAGCTTTTGACGAGGTCCCTCACCAAAGGCACTTATGTAAATTAAGTTGTCATGGAATAAGAGGGAAGATCCTTTCATGGATTAAGAACTTGTTAAAAGACAGGGAACAAAGGGTAGGAATAAATGGTAAATTTTCAGAATGGAGAGGGGTAACTAGTGGTGTTCCCCAAGGGTCAGTCCTAGGACCAATCCTATTCAACTTATTCATAAATGATCTGGAGAAAGGGGTAAAACAGTGAGGTGGCAAAGTTTGCAGACAATAATAAACTGCTCAAGATAGTTAAGACCAAAGCAGACTGTGAAGAACTTAAAAAAAATCTCAAAAAACTAAGTGATTGGGCAACAAAATGGCAAATGAAATTTAATGTGGATAAATGTAAAGTAATGCACATTGGAAAAAATAACCCCAATTATACATACAATATGATGGGGGCTAATTTAGCTACAACTAATCAAGAGAAAGATCTTGGCATCAACGTGGAAAGTTCTCTGAAGATGTCCACGCAGTGTGAAGTGGCAATCAAAAAAGCAAATGGGATGTTAGGAATAATTAAAAAAGGGACAGAGAATATCTTATTGCCCTTATATAAATCCATGGTATGCCCACATCTTGAATACTGCATACAGATGTTGTCCGCTCTCTCAAAAAAGATAGTGGCATTAGCCAGTATTTTAAGTTTCTCATGTTGACCTGGTTGACACAGTCCGTTTATTTTTTGTGGTTTTTTTTAACTATTTCATTCAATTATTTTAGTTAAACAATTTTAACAAAAACAAACGTGATTTTAAAAAACTTGAATGTTTAACTAAGTTCAAAAATTCATATGCTTGTTTTGTTAAAATATTATACGTTTGCTGTTGAAGAAAAAAATCCAGAATACATAACATTGTTGTTTACGTTAAATAAAATAATTTAAATGTCTGTCTGATGAAGTTCTCCTAATATAGCATGGCAAGAAAATCCTCGAAATATTAATCATTAACCTGTGGAATTGAAGATATTTATGAAGTCATTGGGAGGTAAACTATCTCCTTCAATTACCTTTGGTAAATGAAATAACCCAACAGTCATTCATTTTCTGATATAGCTGTAAAACTAATCTGAAAAGTTTTCAAAAATAAATCACTTTAAAAATGTACAGTGTGTACCTTCTGAAAATGAAACCTACATCTCTGAGTTGTGAAGAATATGTACTAAGGTTATAACAGCCAACAAGAATGCACTTTTATGTAGAAATACATGATTAAATCAAATCTTCCTGACTAGGAATCATGATTTAAATCAAATCCACCCTGAGGCAACCTAGGACAGATGTGGAAAAGCTGAAGTACTCAGTCCTTTTTTTGTCTTGGTCTTCAGACAAGGTCAGGTCCCACACTGCTGTCCTGGGCAACACAGTATGGGGAGGAGGTAAGCAGTCCTCAGTGGTGAAAGAACAGTTTAAGGACGTTTTAGAAAAGCTGGATATGCACAAGTCCATGGGTCCAAACATAATGCATTTGAGGGTGCTGAGGAAATTGGCTGATGTGATTTCAGAGCCATTGGCCATTATCTTTGAAAACTCGTGGTGATTGGGGGAGGTCTCGAACAATTGGAAAAAGGCAAATATAGTGACCATCTTTAAAGAAAGGGAAGAAGGAGAACCAGGGGAGCTACAGACCTGTCAGCCTCACCTCAGTCCCTGGAAAAATCATGGAGCAGGTCCTCAAGGAAACCATTTTGAAGCACTTGGATGAGAGGAAGGTGATCAGGAACAGTCAACATGGATTCACCAAGGGCAAGTCATGCCTGACCAACCTGATTGCCTTCTACAATGAGATAACTGGCTCTGAGGATATGGGGCAAGCAGTGGATGTGATATCTTGACTTGACTGTGGGAGACCGTATCAAAAGTTTTGCTATTCTTGCCAGCAAGTTAAAGAAGTATGGGCTGGATGAATGGTGGTCCTATAAAGGTGGACAGAAAGCTGGCTAGATTGTTGGGCTGTACGGGTAGTGATCAACGGCTCCATGTCTAGTTAGCAGCCAATATCAAGTGTAGTACCCCAGGGGTCGGTCCTGGGGCCAGTTTTGTTCAACATCTTCATTAATGATCTGAATGATGGAATTAATTGCACCCTCAGCAAGTTCGCAGATGATACTAAGCTGTGGGGAGAGGTAGATATACTGGAGGGTAGGGATAGGATCCAGAGTGACATAGACAAATTGGAGGATTGGGCCAAAAGAAATCTGATGAGGTTCAACCGGGACAAGTGCAGAGTCCTGCACTTAGGATGAAAGAATCCCATGCACTGCTACAGGCTGCAGACCCTGCAGAAAAGGACCTGGGGATTACAGTGGATGAGAAGCTGGCTATGTGCCCTTGTTGCCAAGAAGGTTAATGGCATATTGGGCGTCATTAGTAGGAGCATTGCCAGAAAATCAAGGAAAGTGATTATTCCCCTCTATTTGGCAGTGGTGAGGCCACATCTGGAGTATTGCATCCTGTTTTAGGTCCCCCACTACAGAAAGGATGTGGACAAATTGGAGAGAGTCCAGCGGAGGGCAACGAAAATGATTAGGGGGCTGGGGCACATCACTTATGAGGAGAGGCTGGGTGAACTGGGCTCATTTAGGCTGCAGAAGAGAAAAGAGTGAGGTGGGATTTGATAGCAGACTTCAACTATCTGAAGGGGGGTTCTAAAGAGGATGGAGCTTGGCTGTTCTCAGTGGTGGCAGATGACAGAATAAGGAGCAATGGTCTCAAGTTGCAGTGGGGGAGGTCTAGGTTGGATATTAGGAAACATATTTCACTAGGAGAGTGGTGAAGCACTGGAATAGGTTACCTGGGGAGGTGGTGGAATCTCCATCCTTAGAGGTTTTTAAGGCCCAGCTTGACAAAGCCCTGGCTGGGATGATTTAGTTGGGGTTGGTCCTGCTTTGAGCAGGGGGCACTATTCCCTCTAAGCTGTGCGCATGCGCACACAGATCCTAAACCCCGCGAACACGGCAAAACACCATGCGCACAAAAATTTGCAAAGAAGCACAACAATTTGCACAGAAATTTTTTGCATACATGGCCTGTCAAAAATTAGAGAGAACACTGGCAGGGGGTTGGACTAGATGACCTCCTGAAGTCTCTTCCAACCCTAATCTTCTACAATTCTGATTCTATAATACTGGTGGAAAAAAAGAAAAAAAAAACACCTTTATAATTATGTTGTGTGAGATAGAACTCTTTAGTCCAAATAAAAACTTCGTTTATGAAGCAGTGCCCCTACCCCACCCTAAAAATATATAATTTATTTATATCAATGACCTCCTGCATCAATTGGCTGGTGCGGGGGGAGGCCCATTTGGTAAATAACAAAATTGATTGAGGATAAAAATCAAAGGGCACAAAATGTAAAATATGCTCTTTCAGAACATTAGAAGGCGAGGTCATGCTTACCTAGTACTACCATTTTAGCTAATACTATGCCAAGCCTTTTAACGTATGACAGGCCTAAAGAAGTCACCACTGCCACTCACATCTCAGATATTGATCCATATTTTACTACCGGTACTAAATGAGACACCAGCTAAAGCAGAAAATTACTATAAATAAAGTCTTCACTTATTACAATATGTACTTGAACTTTTATATATTGTGGAAAGTTATGCCATGACCCTGATTCAGGAAAGCATTTTTTAAAAAAGTTTAAGTCCACCATCCCTATTCAGTAAAACTTAATTAGTTTACTACAGGGCCTATAAAGGAAAGTACAAAATAGACAAATGACTCCTAGAGACTTACAGCCAGCAATGGCCATATTTTGCCTGAGAATTTCTTAGCCTATCAAAAACCAGGTAAATACATGTCACCCATGGAAAAAAAACCCCTCTCTTCAGAGGCACTAAATGCGCTGCTTTAAAAAGGAAAATGAACATATTAAAAAACCTGTCAAAATTCTCAATTTTCTGCTCCATAAACTCAACCAATGTCAAACAACCAGAAGAAAAATCTAATGCTTAGAGTTCCAGGTTTTCAACCTCTAATCACTATACTCTTAAATCAAAAGGCATATGTTAGACTAAAAGGGTTACTTGTCATGGAGTTTTTCCATAAGTTGTGTTAAAAAACAATACTGTTTATATAAAACCCTGGAAACTCAAAACTGATCTTGTTTCAATGTTTTTTCCTCCATCACTTGTTGCATGCTAGCTCAGTAATGCATAGTGGTATATTATTTGAATACAATGCAAAATTTTGAAGAACTCTTTTAGAAGGGGAACTAAAAGAATTATATAGACTTTGAAAACCGATATAAGAGAGAAAAGCATGGTTAAATTTCAAAGAAACTAGCCTCAGGTCCATAAATTTCCTTTAATTTATTTTTAGAATAAAAATGTGTCTAACACTTTTCTTCTAATAAAGAAATTAGAGAAATCATGTAGTAAATTTACACTTTTTATTGTGAATCACAAGGACATAGGCTCTTTGGTTACAAAGATTAGGGATGAGATGGGAGTCAGTCATTGCCACTAATTCCTGTATGCAATCTTCCCCTCCATTCTTACAAAACAATCCTTACAATAAATTTGTACAGCTATATATGAAAACACACACAGTTTCAGCACATTACAAACAAATTCTGGGTATAAATGTAGATGAAGGTGTTTCTGAGGAGCTACAGGCCAGGACAGAACAGTTTACTATGCTTTAAGCTTTCCTGAAATAAGCAAGGGTTCAAGGTATTTGCAGAACCAACTCTGCACTTCCTTCTGCCCATCACAAAGTTTTTGGGCCAAAAGTGCTTCACAATATGGACTACTGACAGTGTGGGAAAGTTTATTTTAACACCTCTACAGCACTGTGGGGTTGAAATCCTCTCTTTAAACTCTAGATGACTGCAACATGAGGCTTTGCCCTGGAGGGGAATTTTTCAGACAGCTTTGTGAAATGTAGTCCAACACACAAACTCACTCACTCTCTCTCTGACAGTGTTTATTAATGTTTCCAAACTAATTAAATGATTGTTTTCAGCTGTTTCTATTTCCTTAATTGAAGTCTCATGATTGATTATTGTTAAAGAAGCCTAGTAACTGGGAAGGAGAATAGTACAACACATGTAAATACCTTTCCATTAGCGGTCTTTTAAAAATATGTAACATATTTGCAAGCTATTCAGAATCAGTGGAACCAGCTATGGACAAAAGTATCCCAAAACAGTGATTAGTCTGGACTACTGCTAGAGCTGAGCAAATAATTTTCAGTGAATAATTTACAATGATTAATTTAGCTTCTTTGCTTCCTCCCTCTCCCTTTTATTTATGTATATGGAATGTCTAGAAGTAGATGACTATAGTCCAAAATATATTTGGTATTAATATTTATAACCCCCTTTTTAAACGCTCTACAATTTTATCATGATCGATTCACTGCAGGCACAATCCCTATGCAATTCAAGTTGGGCGAGTTGGTTAGTTGTGATTGGTCACATACAGCACATGGCTTTCCTTCTATTTCTTGATTGGGCATGCATAACACCTCAGATCATAAGCCCTTTAATAAACTGCAATTTACCAAGCTTCTACCCCTGAAGGTAGTCTGTTCTTCTGTGTTTGGCAACAAGCACTGCTCTAGAGAACCAGAGTTTCCATGATGATGGGATATGTCCCCAAACAGTTCTAAGTAATTTTTAAGGAGATAGTCATTACGATGTTAATCCCCCTGCCTACTTCTAGTCAAAATGATTCTATCCTAGGGAAATCTCAAAACATGTGAGTCAGTATAGCTCTGGGAGACCCACATCTACAGCAGAACAGTTTTGACAAGGTCCATGCACCATAACTTATGGAAGGACCAGCAACTTGACTAGTCTGGCAGCTGAAGAGGGGGTAAGTGTTGTTAAGAAGAGGGACCTTAGACAAATTTAGTTTGACTTTTAAAAATCTTTGATTAATTACTAGTGGATGGAAACCAAGGTGATGCTTTCCTTTCCCCTCCTTGCTGGTCTTCCCTTTTTACATTCCTTCCCTGTTTGCTCTTTGTCGTTTTTGGGTTCTCCCCTTATTTCTGAAGGAATCAATACAGTATAAAATAAAATTTAAAAAAAACTGCAGTTTAGAGTAGCAGTTAAGCAGGATTAGGGAATTTTAGAAAATGTTAATGCTTTTCCTACGTGGGCTACGCAGGCCTTGTTAGAGGCATCATTCCTAGAAAGAAATAGGCTACTGTATGATTAGTTAGCTGGGTGCAGAGTATGCATTTAGTTTCCTTTTGTCTTCTTCACACCAAAGATGTGTGCGCACATCCAGGTCTTTACCTTGCATACTGAATTACCTTTCTGTGCCAGGCTCTAGTGAGGGGTTTAAGGAACCCTATCCCCCTACTGCATTTATATCCCATATGAAACATGCCAACTGACTTGTTATCAGCACACAATGAAGAGAAACTATTAAGGTAGCAGTGCCCTCTCCTCATCCTCCTGGGAATTACACCTTTCCAGCCTCCCTCATCTGATTTGTCCGAACATGGATTTCTTCTCGCATCCTCCTCCCACAAATATTTCTAGATTCCTGGGGCAGATGGAACAAGGGTGCACACACAGCTTAACCCCTCCAACTATTGAAGCATCTCTTCCCCTGCCTTATTCCTGGGGGAAGGGTAAAGAAGGGCAGCTGATCCTTCCCAGGCCCTGGCTAGCTGTCCCTATTTAGGATACATTCTCACAAAGCTTCCAACCCCAAATAGTCCCATGGGTTATTTGAGGGGTGCCTGCCCATTCCCTCCTCCCCTTCCTTCTTAGAGTTGCTGTTCTTCATGGTATCCACAACTTCTTCAGGTAGCCTCTCTTTAGTCAAAGGGCAAGAAATAAAGAAAGGCTTTTCTGGATCTTATGATGCACTGCAAAAAGTGAGTTTTACAGAGAAGATATTTCCAGCAGGAATTTATCTGTATTATATATGGTGAAATCCTGACCCAGTGTAAGTCAATGGCCAAACTGCCACTGACTTCAACTGGGTCTAGATTTCCCCCAGTAAAAAAGGGCTCGATCTTGAACCATTCAGGTAAATGGGATTTTTTCCATTGACTTGAATGGAAGTAGGATCAAGCCCTTAGTATGGTGCACCTGAGTGCATGTATTTTAGAAATGAAAAGCAGAAAAAAATATTCTGAAATCTCAGCAGACACTGAAATCTTAATATAGAAATTACATCCAAATTTTACTCCAGGAGTGACGGATGAAAAACCGCTATTACAGTGCCTGCTTCATAGTATGCTAATATACTAGCTATAGCACCTTTGTACTACTACAGCATTAAATAAATTATGAGTCATTTATTATGTAGATTCATATTGCAATTCAGAATGTAAGATCATTACAATAGGTATAACATGCTAGATCTAGTTATTGCTTGAAGACAGAAGGTTAGGTCATATTTGTAAATTTATTTATAGGTAGATTCCAGTATTTGGCCTCATTGAAGCAATGTACTGAGAGCATAAATAAGTACAGCAACAGCTTTCATTAAGTGAACTGACCTTTGTTGCATCCAGTATAAAAAAAAGACTTATGGGATGGATAAAAAAAATACTGACTTTGAGCACTGGGCTGCCACTAATTGGAAGGTGCTTTGCAAGTCATTTAGAAAAATGGACCGGATTAATATTTTAAGTATGATTTCTATTAAACATGCCAAAGAGCATTTACTGTATGTGTACTATACTGTGGAGAATCAAGATAGTAATCTAAAGAGATCCTGCAGGTGTATGATTTTGCCCCAGTTTATGAACCCAGTTAGTTCAATTGATTACAATTCTTTATGCCAATATAACAAATAAGGTAAGTAAGTTACTTAACAGTGACTCCATCACTTGATACGTTTTCCATTCTTCTTTCCAGTTTTCATTATCTCTTTTTTGTAATATTCCTGATGGTTTCTGTCTATTTTTCCAGTATACCAACAGATCTCCAGTTTCTCTTTTTTTATCGTTATGAGTTTGTTCCATTTATTCTGTTTTACTCTCTACAAAATATGTATTATACTTTGCACTTCCATAACACAACACCTGGGTAATGAAGTGTTTACAAACATAATTTAAGTCTCACAGCACATTGGGCTAGATTCTCATCAAGGTCAATGATGCAACTCCACTGACTTTAGTTAAGCTATGCTTATTTGCGCCAGATGAGAACCTGATCCATTATTTCTAACGCATTTTAAAGATGGGTATATTGAGACAGAAGATGAAGTCTTGGGTCTTCTGAACTCCTATTGACTTCAGTACATTTGAGCATTTCTGTTTTCACTACCTCTGCAGTGCTTGCTTTTTTTTTTTTTACCCATTTTCCGTCTCCTTATCTCTTTCATTTCCTACCTTGCAATTGTACTAACCACACATTTGTAGATGAAGATAAGCAATAGAAAGTACCCTGAGAACCCTATGGAATTCCGATTAACCTTGTCAATACATTTTTTCCTCATTTAAATTGTGTGTTTGTCCAGCATTCAGAGAGATTCATATAGACAGCAAATGTTACCCTGAGAAAAAATTAAACACCAACAACTATCCTTTAAATTAAGAATCCTGTGTGAAAGGAGATAGCTATTTTAAACACTGGAATAACTTTTTGCTTGAACAACTGAATTTTCTTTTTTCTCAATCAAACTTTGGCATTAAAGTATTGAGACTTTGAAAAACTACTTC
Source organism: Lepidochelys olivacea (assembly GCF_965140295.1). Classification (NCBI taxonomy): domain Eukaryota; kingdom Metazoa; phylum Chordata; order Testudines; family Cheloniidae; genus Lepidochelys; species Lepidochelys olivacea. The sequence goes on along the minus strand of NC_140418.1, from coordinate 60,376,785 downwards.
CTCTTTTGTATATTGTTCAAAGACTCAAATATTTTTTTCTTGAAAACAAGTTTGATGACACCTAGGTCCTTCCTCACAGATAAAGCAGAATAAAAACCACCAGAAGATATCCCCACCTCTATAAAATATAGCCATCTGTCTGATAAGAGTTACTAAGAAGCCATAAAAGGCTACAGGGTATAATGCTATGAATTTATGCAGCTAAGTAGTAACAATGAAAAAAATCAACCCTAAGACACCTAACAAAGTTCGGTATCCTCAAAGATTTCTTGTCAAAAAGCTAAACACTTTTTTGGAACTATTCCAGTGTGTGAGAAAAGGGAAGTCTCTTCAATCACCAAAGAACTGTACTTAAAAAAAAAAAGTATGGAGGGCTTAACTGTACTAAACAGCTACTTCTAGCTGGAAGGAGGACTACATATCTCATCAAGTCACTGGAAAAAGAATTAAAGCTTTCTGTTTGCTTCAACCCTGCTTCCTTCTGCCTAGGATGCCCTCTACTGCTGGGGGTAGAGACAGCAGTTGGTGTGGGTTCCCTTACACTGGAGGAATCCTCAGCTGCCTTGTTTGATGTGGCTCTAAATCCTCTAGTTAGGGCCCAGGATCTGGTTGGTTGGTTTCATTGATGGGGTTGCTAACAGCAGTTTTACTGATTTGGATTGGTGGGTTTAAGCTCCAGAAGATTTTTTTTTTTTAAATGTAGGCGTCCTTCAGTTGCATACTCAGGGTAATGGAAATATGTGGATCTCTCTCCAGTGGACTCGGTATGGCAAAGTGGTATAGTAAGGTTTTCTGTGTAGGGCTGCCATTTGATATTTTGTCCAATGAAATTCTGGTATCCCCTGAACCAGAAGGTGCTGATGCTAGGATCTGGACCAGAGAGTATGATTAACGCAAACTTTGCTGTTACTTATTCACAGAATTTACCATCAACAGCAACACAATACTGAGATACTCATTTGTGGCCTGGGCTCACCACTCAGTGTTTCTCCATGCCCTGCTATTATTTTCTTACTTTCTTTGACACCTGATGGTCTCCCACGATTCTTATTCATGCAAGCCAATTTAATAACTGCATCATTCATAATTATATATCTATAAACAAACTGGAGTGGAGGGCAGGGGAAGTAGAAAAGCAGGCAAGACCATTCGTGGGGCTGATGCCACTTACAGCTGCCTAGCAGCAGTTTTCAGTTCCACCACAGATGGAGGTTCTTTAAAAGTGCTGCCTTGTCCCCCAATACTTCCAGCATGGCACCTGCCCACTTTTAACATGCTCCCTATACTCAGAGGAGGGTGGCAGGTGCAGGGTCTGGAGCCATCATGATTGTACTAGCACAGAGATCCCCTTCAACAGTGATTTGTGACCAGTATCCAATCGCTTTATGACTCCTAAGTGGTACACAAGAGCCAGAGCTCAAAAGAATTTGTGAAAAGATTCACAAATTCTTTATTGCTTAAAGATTTGCTCACATTAAAAAAAGAATAAAAACCATCCTGATGTTTAATCAAAGGTTTATTAAGTCTGACTGGAGAGAAATACCAGCTCAGATTTTGCTAGAAATTTTACAGTCTTGGTTTCTGCCTGAGGGTGAATTATTGTGTGGAACAGAGGGGAGGAAGAGTAAATAACCATGTGAGTGAGTTAGGGCAGATTGTGGAATGGCGGTTAAATCTCTGTATATGTATAAATCAAGTTACAGACAGACTTAGACGAGCCTCAGCAAAGCAGCCTGCATCTGACATATGATATTTGCCATCGATACAGTGCTCAGTGAGAGCCAGTGTCTTTGCTTGGTATGAAATAATTAGGTTTTGACGTAAAGTTATGACCACTTGAAAATGGCTTACTGAGCATGCTCACACTGGGAGAACTGCACTGTGACTATATGAAGCAGTGTGTTAAGTGCACAGAGGTTATTTCAACATTGCCAAAACCAAGTACTCAAAAAAACAACCAACAGGTGTTGGGCTTAAAATCATAAAATTTAAAAAGAATGTGTTTGGTTTATTTGTCTTCTACTGTTTGAAGATTCAGGGTTGACATGTTCAAACTTTCCTCCACAACTATGAGGGCTAGAAATCTCCTTTTTGGAAAATGAAAGCTGAGAGTCTCTTGTAATCACAAGGCTCCAGGAGCTAGGGCTTTAAAAAAAAAAAACAGAGTTCACAAGATCTGCAATAAATTGTGCAAGTTGGCACCACCTGTTTTCAGGAAATGAAGTCCCTACTCTTTGTGACTTTGCTCTGTGTGTCATCATTTACACTAGTACAAAGTGGGTGCAAGTGACAACACATTGTGTAGGGCAATGGAGAATCAAGACCTCTGCCTGATTGTCTCTGTGGGAAAGCACCCCTATGTCTGCAGATCTCCTGAGTTATGCAGTCTTGCCCCAAGGCAAAGAGTGGGTGAAAACCAATAGCAAAGCCAGAAGAGCTTGCATATTCTGAAGTCTAAACAAATCTGGATTCTTTCCTTTTTTTTGAAAAAAGACCACAGACCCTTGAGAAACAAAAAAGGCAAATAAAGTGTATATTCATGCAACATTAAAACTACAGGATTAAATACCAGATTTAAAGTATTGGGTAATACAACAGTTAAATTCTGACAGCCTTGTACAGTATCACACAAGCTAATCCAAACTACTACACTGTGTTTTCTGGGTTTGTCTCATTACATAAATAGATTTCAAACAATTGGCTTCACTCGGAATTGCAAGTGCTCAGTAATTCTGACAAATCAGGCCACTTATTTAGTTGCCTAAATATGGATTTGAGCCCCAATCCTGCTGTGGTTCAGAGGGGCTCCGTGCTGAGCTCACTGAAAGGTCTGAGCCTTTGGTTGCTGATAAATTAGGCCATTTACATTTGAAATTTTTGCCCTAAGTGACTACCCAATCTTCATTTAAATCCCCCCTAAAAACCTCAAAGTACCCATAAGTAAATGAGTGAATTAGAAAAGTATATAGAATAAAACCAGAAAATTTCTAAATGATTCTCTGCTCAAACTGCAATTTTTCGTCTCTTGTCTTTCTTATTTTGGATCATAGACTCTTTAGGACAGGAACGGTACACTTTGCACTAAGTTTATTGTTTGGACCTAACAAGTAATTAATCATAAATATTGAATTCAAAGGTTCATGCATTACAAGAAGGGAAGGATATTGAATCAGTCTGTCCATCCCCCTCCCTCTCACCCAGTCATTCTTCTTAATGCAAAAATCTCACTATTAACTGCAAAGACATCAGTTGGAACTCAGCAGTTGGTCTGATTTGGGGGAAAAGCAATTTTAAAAACCACCAAGATTCTCTTCAACTGAGATTCAGTGTTTAGATGAACCTTATGAATTTGGTCCTCTTTCACTTGTCTGATTTGATGTAGCATTTGCTGAAAAAAATACCCAGTAAGGACCCCATGTTTGGCACAATTTCAAGTATGAGATGAAACTGATTTGCACAAGTTATCTGGAAATGCCTTTACACATTCCTGTGGCATGCAGTCTTCCCCCCGCCCCATTTAAAGTGGCAATACATTGTGTAAATTTCCAGCATTTATTCACCGTGTAAATTAAGTGGAAACATTTTAAAAGATTGGGGGCTTTTTAAAGGGCTGCAGGCCAGATTTATGGAGGTCTTTAGGCATCTGCAAATGCTTAAAGTGGGATTTACAAAAGCTTTGAATGAGGTGCCTAATCCCATTGACTTCAATGGGTGTTTGTTGAAGCAGGATAGTCACCTATTTTGTAAATCCCACTAGGCCTCGGCATCTTTAGCTGCCCAAAATCCTCCATTAATCTGGCCTCAACATTTCCCCTCCCCTTTAGAGGAGCAGAAAGTCCCGAAGGAAGTTATTTCCACATTTCCACTACGGAAGGCAATAGGTGCAGAAAAGTTATGCAGGAAGACCTTGAACACCAGTAAGCAATAACCTACAATGCTGCAAGACAGCATCAGGAGAGTGGAGGCATTTGAGGGTAGAGATGGGGCTTGACCACTGGGAACCATTGGTCTAAAACACTTTATGGTAAGACTGCCACAGGTCTCCTGTGAGACTCTGGGCAAGACACTAAAATCCACTGAGCCTCAGTCTCCCAATTTGGGATAATAGGTTTTTCCCCCTCCCACCCTTTGTCTTATCTATTTACATTATAAGTTCTTCAGAGCAAGAAAAGTCTTACTATGTGTATGTAGAGCACCCAGGACAATGGGGACCTGAGCTCCATTGAGGCATCTGCAGGTATAGCTACACTGCACCTGGGAGGTGTTATTCCCAGTGTGGACAGAGACTTGAGCTAGCATGCTAATAGAAGAAGTGTGGATGTTTCAGCACAGACAGCATTTTGGGCTAACTACCTGAGCTTGGACCAAGGAAGTTGGGTGGGCATGGACTTGGGTGGCTAGCAGAGTTGGCACAAGTCTGTCTATCCAGGCTGGCAATCCCACCGTCCAGCTGCAGTGCAGACATACCCTATGCATTATTGTAGTAATAAGAACAAAACTACCACCTCATATCTTCTTTAGTTAGTGATCCTATTGGTACTGATATTAAAGTCAGTATTTTTGGCTCATGTTTCCTACATTCTTACTTTTGGTCCATCAGGTAAAGGAAAAAATATATGGTAACTTTGTATTTGAGTTTGACTTCATATGGATTTCTAAAGCCTGTCAGTTTCTGTCCTCTGCAATTGTGTTGATCACCTGATGTTTGGAGAGCCAATCCTTAGATGAATTCCCTATTGCCTCAGTTTACAAACTGCATTCTTAACAAGAGGCACCCTGCAAACAAACTGATTAGAAGCTGGGGTGGCAGGAATCGGTAGCAGAAGTGTTTTCTTATTTCCTGTCCAAACATACTGTAACAGGTTCTTGTTTTCTGTTCTCAGCAGCATTATTTAGTGTATACACACTTTTCTCCTTTCTTACAAAAATTGACTTGCGTCACTTGAAGACAAGTTATTCTGACAATTTAGATATGAGGTATTTTCCATCAGAGACTAGAGGTTACATGCTATGCTAGATACCTCTTGTCCCCCATGATTTTTTTCCCCCACAACATTTTCATCAACTGCTACATGAAACAAGCATAGACATAAAGTATTCATGCTGCTCACAATGATCTGGCTATTGTTGCTGCACACTGTCAAAACCACATTGATTATAGTAAAATATGTTCACTCTGTGTACTTCTTTATTAGACTCTGTAACTTGTTCTGAAAGGAAGTTTTCAATCAGCTATTTTCTCTGATTCACTAAGGAATAAGGCTGCATGCAAGCTTTGGAGATCTCATGAGTTGTTTTACATTTTTAGGAATACTTTTCCAGTAAATTGTGGTGGTATAAATACTATGCCACTGCCAATAACTGGATTCATGTCCACAATAAGAGACATCATACATGGCTGGAACAATCTACCTCATAGTACCTAGTTACAGTGGGTCAGATGTGGGACCATTATTTATACTGTACTATGAATCCTCTCCATGTAAGTAGTCCCACTGGCTTTATTAGAACCGTTTGCATAAATAAGGTCACCACCCTGAGCAAGGGCTCTGCAATCTGTCCCAGTTTAAACTAGATACAAGCAGTCAATCACACTTTTGAAAAATGCATGCAGTGTAACATTGTACTGATAAATTATTATTTGTATTATAGTAGCAAACTAGCGACCTCTCCTGTGCTAGGCACTGTACAAACACACAGTAAGACTCTGTCCTGAAAAATTTACAATGGAAATTGACAAGACAAATAGATGGAGGACACGGATAATCATCATCCCAATTTTACAGACGGGCACAGAGAGATTAAGGGTTTGTCTGCACTTGAAATGCAACATTAGTACAGTTGCACTGCTTCAGCATAGACACAACCTATGCTGCCAGGACGGGTTCTCCCATCACTGTAGGTAATCCACTTCCCCAAGAGGCGATAGCTAGGTCAATGAAAAAATTCTTCTGTCAACCTACTGCTGTCTACACTGGGGACTAGGTTGGTTTAACTAAACTGCTCAGGGCTGTGGATTTTTCATACTCCTGAGCAATGTAATTAAGGTGACTTAATTTTCTAGTGTGGACCAGGCCTAAATTTCCCAAGATACCATGGAGGCTTGTGACATGCTGGGAATTGAATGCAGATCTCCCCAGCATGGCATGTCCTCACCAAAAAATTAGCCTCTCTTCAGCTTTTAAATCATTAGCAGTCCACATTTGTCAGAGCAGTGCATACAACTATAGCCTGATTCTGGTCTCGTAGGGGGTTTATGCTGGTGTAACTCCAGTGACTTAAATGCACCTACTCACAATTTAAAACAGTTGTCACACTGGAATCAGGCTTGTAATGTAAAGACCTATTTGATGTAGTTAACAGCTGAAATGCTGTAGTCCATGAGGAAGATTCCTATCTCTATCAATATGAGAACATCAGATGATACCTAGAAGGCTTTAATAGAAGAAAGTATTAGTTTCAGAATGGTATCATTCTTTAGTCTCAATTGTAGACTTTACCAGATCTTTTTTTAAAAAAAAAAAAATCTAAAGTTTGTTTCTTTTCATTTTTTTTAAAGCACTGAAAGCTCCATCTAGTCACTGACAATGGTATCTCTTTTGGTAGTTCCCAGTATTGTATTGCAACCATTCCATAGAGTCACTGCAACACATTGTGAAACATGCTGTGTTCATGGAACATGTTGCATGCACCCTAGAGATGGTTCCAAAGCTACAGTTTTACTTCAAAATGAAAACATCTTTAAAGGAATGTTCCTTTAGGAACATCTTGGGCTTGAATCAACCATGCAGTATACCCTGTTGGAGAGAATGACAGTGCCACCACAATGATTCAATACGGCCAGAAGGTTTCAGGACAAAGTTGCACTGAGTTAGTAATTCTCAACGTAATAAACAACAAAAACTGGAAGTGAAGTTAATCCTCTACTCATTGGTCTAGTCAGAAATTATTGAGAACCTCTGCATATGGTTGTCTCTCAGAGAAAACTCCCATTGACTAACTGGGCTGAGTAACACTTCAAGATGTGTCTCAGTTTTTATACCTGACTATAACATTTCTAACAGAGGTTTAATGGCAAAATGCTGAGCCCTAGCACTTTATCATCAAATTAAATGTACCACAATGCAGACACTAAGGCCTGGTCGACATTAGGGGTGGGGATCGATCTAAGTTACGCAACTTCAGCTACGTGAATAACGTAGCTGAAGTCAGTGTACTTAGACCTACTCACCATGGTGTCTTCACTACGGTGAGTAGACTGCTGCTGCTCCCCCGTCGACTCTGCCTGAGACTCTCACGGCGCTAGAGTACAGGAGTTGACAGTAGAACACTCGGGGGTCAGTTTATCATGTCTAGACGAGACACAATAAATCAACCCCCCGCTGGATCCATCACTGCCTGCCAATCCGGCAGGTAGTATAGACATACCTTAAGTGCTACTAATTTATCATCAGTGATAATACTCTTTTTGAATAGCAAAAAGTCACTTACTCCCTATTGCTACCCCCATTTCCCTAAGAGGTTAGTGGGAGGGAAGGCCTGCTCTCATCTGCAGCCAGAGTTTCAGAGCTGAGGAGGGGGGTAAGGAGAAGACTTTCCTTCCATGCAGAAGAGTAGTGGCTGTGACATCATCTAACTCTCTCTACCGCTGTGCCTAGGCTCTCCACCTCTAGAATAGGTCAATAACATTTCTCTGGGTACCAAAAAGGTGTTCTCTCATTCATAAAAACATTTGTGACAGGTGTTACATAAAAATCCAGATAGATGTCTGGAGCATTTGGAAGGATGAGAGCTGAACTGAGAAGGATTTTGAGTGACTTTCTGTGAGGCTTACACCCATAACGTTTAAATCTGACTACTCCAAAACAAAGAGAGCTGTCTAAACATGATTCTTAAAACTAAAATCAACAACAAAACAAAACAAAACACACACAAAGAGAACTACAAAACCGGAAGTAACTTTAGAAATACTAGCTTTGCTACACATTTGTCTGGAGGTTGGTAGTCTACTAGAAACTATCCCAAGAGAAGCAGGGGCACCACAACAAAACTTTAACAAAGTCACCACAAAGTCATGAATCCTCATGTGAGCAATGCTTAGAATAGTAGCTCAATAAGGAAAGCACAGTATGCTGATACAATGTGGAGAACAGCTTATTAAGTACTCATCCTGCCTTCCTAAAGTGACCTCATCTAGCAGATTGGATGTGGAGTAGTGCAGGAGTGAAAGCACAGTCTGATACAGTAGCTTGAGATGGGCTATGAGATGATATAACTGTAGTTCTGAAATGACAGATGACAATCACTTGAGCGAACAGAAAAATCCCCTCGACCTGCACAATATACTACTCCAAACAGCACAAATTCCAAGTGTGAGGCTTCCACACTAAGGAATCAGGTTTATAAGATTAATGAAATTAAATCACTAAAAAAATATGATCTTGCTCCAAAAGTAAGTGCTCTGATTAAGCCTACAGAGGTCTTAACACACTCAGTTAGCCTAAAAGTTAAAAAAAACATGGCAATTGTTTTTCTTTCCTAGCATGACAAGATACTCCTTTTAAAATGTGAGCAATCCAGGGATTTCAAACTGTTTTGCCTGTTGAAAACATACAGCTGAGAGCAAGTGTTGTTCCATTTCACAGGCTAAACTGAAGGCAATTCCCCTTTCTGGGTTGTGCTGAACCTGTATTTACAAAGACATGATGGCTTTTCCATTATCTCCCTAATCCCCTTCAAATTATTACAGACATCTGTGTTATCTGGAACTACTCATGCAGCTAGCTTGTAATAATGTTAAAATGTAAATATTATGCTATGCCTAAACTGAAAACAGGCTGTATCTAGAAATAATCCTCTTGGCTCTTGCTAGGACTAAGCATAATACATAGGATATTCACTATCCGAGGACTGTACCAAATTTCATGGGTATTTACTCAAATTAGTGGGCTTTCTTCAGCTCTCAAATCTATTATTCCAACAAAGGGAATGGTCCTTCCCCCACCCACTGTAGATGCAGTGGTTCCCCCTCTAGAAGTGGAAATGGTGTGGCTCTACATGGTGAGTGGGTATATCACCTGCCCCTGCACACAGTGAGCTCAACCATGCAATTGTTCTTTGTGCCAGTGTCCAGGATGCAAGGGGGAGCCAGGAGAAGCCAGGGTCAAGACAACTGATACGTGGATTTTCCCATCTGCAGAGGAAGTGCCACAGCGCTACTTAATATTATGCCTATAGCAACTACAGTGAACGCACATTGGATGAGAGGCAAAAACATTCCTTGAACAGAATTATTGAAATCTTAGTTCTCAGACTAAGGCTATGTTGGCAGATTGCATCAAGGATCTTTCAAATAAACACAGTAACCAAAATATAATCTAGTTATTAACGTGTTTAAAAGAAGTACATTGAAAAAGTATTCTATTTTAGTAGAGAAGATATCCAGAAAACCTGCTAGGCCATTGTAACATTATGAAACTAGCTATTGTTGCTGAATATATAGAAGGTAGATCTTGGAGAAATACTTATTGTCAGCTGTGATGGAAATCTTTTTTTAAAAGTGATATGTAGCCAGCAAAGTTGATTTCCCCTGCTTTAATTAATCTATCAGTCACTCTTATGTGTCGTCCGGGCAATAAGCAAATAAGTGAAACCCATTACATGGAGCCCAGAAAAATCTGTTCCCTTCTCTAGATTAAATGGATTATTTATATTATAAATGGATTGCTTTCCCTTTGTTTTGTTTGTATGAACTATATGATGCCAAAAATATACCCAAAAACACAAAAAGCAAAAACTAACCAAAAAAATCCCTACTCACTTGTGTTTCAAAATAAAATGAACAATTTTCTGCTTTGTGAAATGAGGATATTACTACATACTTTATCATACTGTAAAATATGGCAAACATATGAAAATAAATTCATGCCAACAGGTCATATTAAAAGTTCCTCTTCTCTGCAGAGGTTGGACATATCAGTTCATTGCTTAAGGCACTCAAGTGAAGTGTTAAACAAATGTTCACATTGCACATCATCTCAGCTATTGCCCTGAGGTAGAATCACTTTCATATAGAATGATTTAGTATTGGTTATCATTCATTCAAATCAGAGATATAATCAGTGATTCCAAACCCAAGGTATTCTTTTGAATCACATTCATCCCCTGGCTGGTGGCTCGTAGTAACCGAGTGATTGGCCAAGAATATGCTTTTATGGAAGGATTTGATGTGCTTGTGATGGATAAAGTGTTCAGACATGGCTGCTTTTCCCGGAGTTCTGAAATTGCAACCACTGATACACCTATGAATTGTAAGCTCTGCTGCTTTTGCTATTTATCTTTTCTCTTCAAGGAAATCCAAGGAACTATTTATTATTGTAAATATATATATATATATATATGAGAGTAGGAAAGACTATCCTGAGTGTGTCTGCTCACTGCTCTCTTAAAATAAGAAAGAGCCCCCTCCAAGAGTCCAAAGCCTCCTTAACGTCGCAGAAACTGAAACAGCATATTTAGAGGAAGTTAGGGTAATATCATGTCATTGATTTTAAGAAAGACTTCACATTGAAATCAGGGTGCTCTTGTGGCCATCTACAAGAGAAGAGAAAGGTTATGTGGAAACAGTGGTCTCAGGGCACAGAGTTGGGTAATAAAATGTCTTAACCTATAGACATTATTATAATACCCTGAAATTAATGGGCTAGGTCAGAAACATGTTAAAGAGAGAGAGTCTGGCCTATCAGCACCTCAAGAATGGGAAAGTAGTCCTGAAAAATAGGACAATTATAAAATTAACTTTGAAAGTGGCCCCCTATATAGAGGATCAGTGAAAAAATCTGGACTACCCACATTACCCAAAGCAAGCACGTTTCACTTATCCCATTCATAATTACTCAGAAGAGGAGAGTTTAAGAACCCAGTCTGGCATTCACTTGGGGCTAGTACGATTAGCAGTGGAATCATGACTGAGGATCCTGTGTGTAATCCTGGACGTTGAATATAAACCACTTCTGGCAGCTGCTAGCTAGGTAACTCAGGCACATGGACCCAGATTTTTAAAGCTATTTACAGAATTCCATGCTTAGTGTTGCAATGCCTAACTGACTTAGGAGCCTAAATCTCATTTTAAATAGAGATTTAGGCACTGAGCAGTATCATGGGATTTAGACTGCTAAGCGCTTAAATCCCTTTTGAAAATGTGTTAGGCTCTAACATCTAAATAGCTTTAAAGATCTGGGTCATGCTGTCTACAGCTTCTGATAATGGCATTACAAAGCTACTTGGTCTCCACTCCTTTGCAACATGTTCCTAGCACCATGGATAGGGAATCCTGCTTTAAAACCAGTGGCATGGATATGAGCCAAGTGCCCTTTCTAGGCAAATAAGTAACCCCCTTCTACCATCCAGGGGCAATCATTCACCAAATTCAATTTCTACCAACTCTTGGATACCAAAGGCTAAGAGCATAATCTTCACCTGAATTTAGTCAATGTAAGAATTCTCAAACTTTCCCCCCCCCAAACGATAGTTTTATCAGACCATAATCCATGCTTCTGATACTGTTTCTTCTAGCAATTGTTCTTAAAAGTCTGCCTACATATAGATTTTCTGTTTATCCTTAATCAGAAGTCTACTACCAGAACAGCAGTGAGATTGGAGGGGTTTGTTCTCCGAGTACTAGTCTCTGATGAATAGCTCACGAAAAGTAGAAAAAAACAAACCACTTTCCTCCTCTCTTGTATTTGATATTCTGTATGCTACAGTATTGTTATGAAGATTCTCTCTCAAATGTATTGTGCAAGGTTGATAGACTAAAGGTCTACAGAAACAAAAAACAAAAAAAAACTATGTATTCAGAATATTCCTATAGTTATTAAACTCAGTTCTTTCTGTAATACAAGTAAAGTGGGAATTTCACATTCCTTGATCTCTTTCCACCTTCAGAGAAAGACAAACCTAAGGGAATTATTAACCACTAGATGTTCATCCATAAATTCTATCAATATTTGCAGGACTTATACAAACATATTGTGGGATGATAGCATCCATAGGAGCTTATTACAAGACTGGGAACTCAGGAATTCTTCAGTTCTTGTCTCAGCTCTGCAACTGACTATTCTTTTACCTTGAACCACTCACAGGCTCTGTCTGACTGCAATTGGAGTTTTTCCTGACCCCCAGGCAGTGGCGGATTTAGAGTTAGCGTGGCCCTGTGCTCAGCTTCATTTTTGGGGCCCCTCCTTGGGACCCAGCCAAGAAAAAGAACATTCTCTTATCTTCCCCCATTTTTCATTCTTTTTTCCTTCATCCTCCTCCTATAAGTAATAGGAAGTAAATGAAAATAAAGTGAGGTACCTTGATTGTGGAAAAAATAAGTTAGACTACAAAAACAGACCCACTTGAAAATCGCTGAGGGTCTCGGTGGACCACTTAATGATCTTTCCAAATATTGTTTGTACCGTTAGCTAACTATGGTAGAGCACTTTATATAACAGCGGGAGTCAGGGAGGGCAGGGCTCTGAGTGTGTGAGGGGGATGGAGGAGTCAGGGCTGGGGGGTGTGAGGGGGTGCAGGAGTCAGGGAGGGCAGGAGGGATGTTGCGGGGCACGGGAGTGTGGGGGGTTGCAGGAGTGAGGGAGGGCAGGAGGCTGTCCAATTTCTATATCTCTGTGTCATCCACATAGTGTATTTCCCAAGTCAACCCCTTATCACAGCAAATGAAATTTTTCCAAGAGACATTCTAGGTTCAATGAAAATTTTGAAAAACTAGCACCTTTTGGGGCCCTGCTCAACTTCTCATGCTTTCTGAATTAGTATCACTGGTGTAAGGAAATGTTTAATGAGCTACACTGCATGTACTTTCAAGGATTTCATCATCCTAAAATATGTTGTTCTTGAACTACTTCAAAAAGCACCTGACGTTCAGTGTGGTGGCACAGCTGTTAGCTAAGTCAAGAATTTCACCCATGGAGGATAATTAAGAAAACACTGTTACATAGCTGGTCTATTACAGCTGGAAATTCCTTATTTTATTAATTACAATTTAAAATGTTATACTTAAAATGTTTAGTCTGATTGGCTGACTAAATAGAAACAGCAGCCATACCAGTTGAGATTGTAGGTGTCAATACAGTTCACAGTTACTACCTGGGGTCCCCAGATAAGCCACAGTATTTTCTGCATATCATATACTGTAGGATAATATTTTTATTCAATTATTCTGATACAGTGGGCATACTTAAACAGTTTATTCAAGTTCTAGAGATATCACCAGTTACATTCTTGGTTCCAACTTTCCTACCTAAACTTAATGGATAATACCACTAGACCTGGTAGTCTCTAAAATGAGACTAACTGTTTTAAATGTGCCCACAGTAGCAGTTTTAACATGGTTTCAGACACTTTGGATTCCCCCCCTCGCCGCCAAATGCTAGTGTCCTTTCTATAGCCTTCCTATTCACAAGAGAATATCAACAGAGGGGGCTCAAGTTTCAATAAGAAACCCAGAAATTTTGTTCAAAAATTTTAGTTGAAAAAGTGTTCCAGTTCTTCAAAAAAGCTCTAAAAATAAACCAGCCAGTGCAGATTAGGAACTATTTTCTACAATTCTGGCTGCGGGGAGAGGTGTTGGGGGGAATTTTGAAGATAGAAACAAAAGCTGGAGGACTTTTTTTAAAAAAAATAGTGATGCCGCTTCATTGTTAGTTTTATGAGACAGTTTCATATACACTACATTATCTATACACATTGCCTACACTTCTTTCAATTCTTAAACTACCAGATTTATAATGAAAGCTACTTATGGCTGACTAATTTGGTTTTGATTAGATTTCATTCTTCCTTTCCTACATTACCTTGGTATAAAATAGAGTGTCAAGAAGTTATGGGAATGCAACATTAAGTTACAACAAACACAAAAAAATCAGGAAATGTAAAGCTAAGGCACCAATAAAAAGATTAATTCAATGTCATTCAACATCCTGTATGTTTTATCATATATATTTTATAATATACCTAATAACTGGACAAACAGGTTAAGAACATATGTACAGTTTAGCCTAGTTAACATTGCTGCATAGAAAACAAAATATTTTATTTTATGGTGAGATCTTAATGTTGTATTCCTTTATGGTAGCTATTTGGCATGAAAGGCTTGACTCAACTCAGACTGAAGTCTACTAGAATCTTTCCATTGATTTCAGGTGCAGTTAGATTATGCACTTAATTTTCTTGTTTTTATACACCCACACATATATGCACACAAAGGAGATAGAAAGGTGAGGGGGAGAGTGAGCCTGTGCTTAGTCACTCTGACTAGAGTTCAGTGTTGCTGACTTTCACATTTTTTTTTCCATGAACCTTGTGATATTTGGTGCTTTTCTTAAATCCAGAAACTAGGGCCTTACGTGACTACATGAGCATCCCAGCTCTCATTTAAAAAAAAAAAAAAAGAAAGAAAGAAAAGAGTTTCTAGCTCTTGTGCTTGAGGATAAAAGCTTGAAAATGTAACCCAAGTGAACTCTAAAGGCTCCAAAAAAAACCAACAAGCAGACAAAAATGTATTACTTTAAAATATGATTTTTTAGCCAGCCTCAGGATTTTCAAGGGACCTGACTCATGATTTTGAATGCCTATAGCTGGCAATACTGTGATCCCAATTTGGCTTGCATCTTTACACTTATCCAAGAGGGAGGGGACAGAAGAGGAGGAAAGGGTGATCAAGTCCCCACTTTGCTTTCTCTAAAGCATAGCTATTAATTGTTTATGTTTTTTTATTGGTAGCTTGCCTGTTATAAAGGTTATCCAATGCTTCCCATTATAAGACTGACTTCAGATGCTTAAAAGTTGGCAAAATTATAACCATTAGGGTGGAAAGTCCTCATTTGCACTCCGCAGGCACTTCATCCCATTCCTAGTAATTCTTACTCTCACCACTCTAGACTCCCCATCCAAGGCTCTCTTCCCAAGTCCCCATCTCTTTTCCCAGACATTCCACTCCCTCCCAGCTGCTCATGCAACCTGTCATTCCCCCGACCCCACACACACACCCAATCCCCAGTGACTACCAGTCCCAGTCTCCCTCTCTGGACCTCTCATTCAATGTTAGTGTGCTACCTCCCCAGCTTCTTCTCCCACTCTTTGCCCAAGCCAGTCTCAGTTCTCCCCTTTCACCCTGACTCATTGACAGATCTGTTTTTCTTCCCATAACTCCTCCTTCCCCATGCTGCACTGGTTCCAAGTTCCGATCTCCTTGCCCAACCAGTCGCAGTCTTCCCCCCCACCACCACTTCAAGGCCATCTCCCTATACCAGTCAACTCCCCAGGTCCAGCTCTTTTACCCTATGCACTTGAATCAGTTAGTCTCCTCCTCCACACTGCCTGGGCTCAATGGTGGAGGATGAGGGAGAAGCATTGAGAGCACAGGAGAAACAGGCTCCCTATTCTCAGAACCGCTGCCTGGCCACAACCTGGTCTGCATAGCCCAGAGCTGTAATTGCAGGAAAAGGCCTGCTTAGCCCTGGACTGGAGCATGCCCAGTGTGGACAGAATTTTCAGAGAATTTAGTTGCAGAGTTCTAGCAACTCTCTACTAAGCATGTACGAACTGTGGTTTTTCAAAGGCTTATAACTTGGCCAGATTTGGGCAGATTTTTAGGAGGATGGCAAAAGGCATATCCCTGATAAAAGGCCACAACACTGCCAAATTTCAAGTTCATGCTTCACAGCATGGGGACACTAGAGCTTCTCAAAAAGGGGTCACCAGAATAAAAATGAAGCAACACACACATCCTATTCAATATATTTTCCCAGCTTCATTCTCAGAAACAGCTGAACCATTTTGGCTGAAATATTCTAGAAAAAATTGACCCTGAGGTAAATATATAGCATGGAAAATTTCAGCCCAAACGGTTAAAGTTTGACAAGGTTATAGACAATTGATAACAGGGTCATATAATGGGAAGTGTCACACAACTTTTATAATAAGTGAACTACCAGCTCTGTCTGTGATACTGCAATGATGGTAGTTTTGCAACAGAAAGATACGTAACCCAATCCTGCTCCAGCTGAAGTCAATGAATGTTTTGATATTAACTTCAACAAGAGAAGGAGCAGGCACAGCAATTGTTTCTTTTATTAAAAGTTTCAATTTTGCAAAATACGTACACAAATATCACTATCTTTAAATTGTGGAATATGCTATTGTTTTTGTGTACATAACTCTCTCCTGCAGGGCTTGTGGAGGATTTTTGCTATGACACTTGCAGTCTCTCTCAGAGAAACTGCCTCAACAGCAGCTGTATAGCAACAGTCTTAAGCCCTTGTCCAGCTCTTTGCATAAACCAGCCAGGGAGAATACACAGGAACATCAGTCTGGGTCAGCAGTGGACAGCTGGAATGCCTGTAGGCTTGCCACTAGCCATAGTCCTCAGAGTCTCAGACTGCATATGGACCTGACTATGTGTAGGGAAGAGCTGACCTACGTGGGGTGAGAGTTGTTCATTTTGGGGATTTAGCCTGGGGTGCAATTTATTGTCTGACACACTGAAGCTAGTCCCTGAAGTACTCATGATTTTGTCATGAGTCTCATGATATTTGGTCTGGGGGGTTTATTTGAATCTCATATCCTGGGATCATGTGATTCTGCCATTCATTTAAAAAAATGAAAAAAAAAGGAAAAAAGGTTTCTAGCCCTCCTAGTTGCAAAGAACACCTGGAAAATGTAACACCCATCAGGATCACCTCAACACACTCTGAAGCTCAAAAACAGAAGATAAATAAAAGGGACAATTATTTTAAATCTCTTTAAAAAAATTGAATGCCATCTCATAATTTTGAGGAGGTCTCACTAATTTTTGAACCTTTGGGATTAGCATTACTGCATGTGCACGCATCCAGTCTGCTGCAAATTTCATCAGCACAGCTAACTGAGCAGTACTCCCCTATTAAGTGCTCAGCCTACTGGGGTTTATAATAATTAGGGGAGGGGAGATTAGCTTTTTCATGAAACTGAGAGGGGACCCAAAGAGAGCTGCATATTAGAAACATGAACTGTCTGGGTTTTCAAGGTTCGGAGGCAATTTCTTACCCTTACACCTAATTACAAAAAACAGATATAATGTTGACCATTCACATTAATACAGACTGGGATTTGAACATGGGAGATACAGGGAGGTCAGACTAGATCATCATGATGGTCCCTTCTGACCTTAAAGTCAGAGTCTGTTATACAAAAGGCTTGATTCACCACCACCACCACGGGGGACATTTACACACCCCTGCTCCCATGGGCATTCACTCCCAGAGGATGGCAGACAGCAGTACAGCTACTGCTTTCCCAGAGAGGAGCAGCTACATGTTTTAGTTGGAGCTTCTGGAGGCCCCTGTCAATAATAGTCACCCACCTGATTCAGTGACCCTGCCTTTTCCTTCCCAGGTCACTTTGGTTATTCTGCACTGCAATAAAAAAAGAAACAAAAAAAAAGAAACCCAGAGCCATGAGTCTCCGAGTCTGGGTCTGCAGACTCAGGCTCATGCCATAGTACTAAAAACAGCAGTACAGATGTTCCCATGTGGGCTGGAGCTCGAGCTCTGAAACCCAGCAAGGTCTGTAGACCCAGGCTCTGAGACTCACTGCTGTGGACTGTGCACGTGAGATTTTTTTTTTCCCCCTGTTGTTGCCATATATATTTACCCTTTGAGGGTTACGCCATCCAACAGAGACAACCAGAGCTGGGTTTCTTCTGGGTAGACTACTGCTGAAGGCTCAGCCTGTGATCCACTAGCTAGCAAAACCCCAAAACTGAATCCAGCTCAGTACATTGCCTTAATGAGCATGTTTTAGTCCTTTCAGGATTGATATTAATGGGACAAATGAATCATAATCGGCATCAAGCAGTTGCATTCAATAGAAAAGTAAAGAGGCCTAAGTTTTGCTTCAACTCACATCGGTCTTTCCCTGCTGAACTCAGAAGAGTTCCTGGGTTATAACTGATGACAGTTTATTCGAAAGCACTCCACATTTCAGCTATTGTCCTAAAATGTGTGCTTAGATATTCTAAGGACCAAACATGTCTGTCATATCAAATCTATAAAATGTGGTATTTTAACTAACGGGATTCAGCTAAAAAGGACTTTGTTCATTAAAATACTTTTTCCACTAAATCATTTTGTTTAAAATCAAACTGTATGGAATTTAATGAGATATGCTGTGGTTCTGTTCACACTGTGATTACTATTAAGTTCATATTAATGGCACTGCTACAAATGCAAAAATATTAGAAAATAATGTTTAAATAATGCATTTTTAAAATTCATCAAGCAAACATGACTGGATTAATTATTTGAAATGTTTGACAAACTGTAACAAAGATTAAATTTAATCTTCTACAAAATCAGACCAAACTTGAATATGATTGATTCTGAGTTTAAAATGGGACTTGCTCAGTAAATGCCCTACTGTTCCAGAGAAAACCATGCTAGGACAGACAGGAAGCTATAGAAATCCTTCTTAAAAATCTATGATGGTGACCATGTAATCCTCATATAAAGGCCTTGGAATTGAGAGTACAGTGTGGTAGATTTTCACCTTCCATTGACAACTTGCTGAACAATGCTACACAATATATTATTCTGAAGACCAACAGCAAACTGAATATAAATCACATGAATTATTAGGTGGTACTGTGATTTATCATGGCATTTTTAAAAAAAAGATGATGGAAGGGATGGTCACAATATAAAGAGCCAAAAGCATGTAACAAAAATCCTTAAAAAAAAAAAAAAAAAAAAAAAAAACCCCACACATACATGGCTGTTTTCTAGCTAAAAACTCAAACCTGGAAATTTATGCGCAGGTAGACTCCAGAACTGCACAGAATTGCATTAAAGTACATTAATCATGTCACAGGCATTTGATCATACATAAGAGCTTGTAAGATCAGGGCCTAAACTATTCTTTTTAGCATACAGAAGAACTGTTCATGGTCTGTGATAAGAGCAAAACATTTTCAATACAAGAATTGCCATGCTAGTGCTGAGTATTATAGATTGAACCTAGCTGCACAAATATGTGGTAGTTTAGTCAGGTATGATTTCACAACTCTCTGGAGTACAGAGGGATCTTACTGACAGTCCACTACCCTGGCCTTTTGTGGTTATCAAGTTGCTGAGCTGACAATCTCGATTAGCCTCCTGTGTGGTTCTTGCAGTTCTCATTGAAGTTTTTTTGGTATCATCACACCCACCCTCCCCCATGTAAAGATGTAAACATCAAATCACTAATATACTAAAAAAAAGTGACAATCAAGTAGGGTTTTTCATACAATAATTGTCAGATTTATATTTAATTCACCTAAAAATTTATAATGGCTGTGTACTATGCATACACACACACAATTTTTATAAATGTACATGCACATGTATGGGACAGGATCAGCCTGCACAGCATCCCCTTGTGGCCCACTGTGGAACAACTTGCTCTACCTCTGTTTCCATCTGGATCATCAAGGGTTAGGTGCAATGGTGACTTAGCCCTCCAGGTAAGTTACGCCAAATTTCTACCCCTTCCAGGGTATGAACTCCAACAGAAACAGAACAAACTCAAAAGGAGGCTCGTCCATCCCAGTGCCCAGCTGGACCTAGTCCTTCTACACAGGGTCTGTCTCTTCTAGTCAACAATAGTCTAGGCTCCCAGCTTCAGGCCTACCTTCCCACAGGGATGCTGAAAGGCAACAGTCAACCCCAGCACCAACAGATGAGGTGATGCAAATGAAATTAAAGGATAGTCCCACTTCAGGTCTACCTTCCTTCAAGGAGGCCCTAATCACCAGCAGTCTGGCTCAGTTCCCAGCCCTGCTTCTCACACCCACTAAGAAGCAGAGATATGCTCCTCTTCTTAGACAGCCACTAACTGAGCTGGGTTCTCCCCTTTTAACAACTCCCTCCAAGCCTGACATGTACTGAAGATGCAGCAGGGTGGGGCTAACTAAACCCATAGGCTCTCATTAACCCCTTATTGACTAGTGTGAGGTTTGTCTACACCATAACAATGCATGTGCACGTGTACACACTTTTATGAGGGTTTTTTTTAATGTAGGTGTATGTATATTGGTGTTTTATAAGATATTTTATGCCATATTTTAAGAAAATGAATGTTTATTACTTGTTAAAAATAAAACTGTTCATGACTCCACACTAGGTAGGTTTCAGAGTAACAGCCGTGTTAGTCTGTATTCGCAAAAAGAAAAGGAGTACTTGTGGCACCTTAGAGACTAACCAATTTATTTGAGCATGAGCTTTCGTGCTCAAATAAATTGGTTAGACACTAGGTAGGGTTATTTTTTTTTTTTTTTTAGAGAGTCCATCATTAGGGACATAATTGTAACATAAAATAATTGGAATGTAAATTTGGTTCCAGAATTTCCAAAAAAGAGTGATAAAAAAGCCTGATGGAAAAGCAGCAGCACGAATCTCTGCATTTCTTAGATCACCCAAACAGGGCATAATGTTAACATCTAATCTATTCAAAAATGCAGCCTTCCACATTCACTCAGACAATATTGTTGAAGAAACAATGCATTCAAGACTATACAAATTGCAAAGCAACAGTCAATTTTTATTCACTATAACCTGAATTTTTCTTCTTGTTTTAGAAACATATACCTTGGAAATTACAAACATCATGGTAGTGATTGGCAAAGATTTACGTATGTGCTTAACTGTATGCACTCTGGCTCTACTTCTCCACTATGCCTAAAGGAAATTAAACCAACTGGGGATCAACTGTAGTAGAGCGTGGGCCCACCCAGTGATGAGCTGCCAAAATCTTAACAACGGGTTCCCTCCTCATCCCATGAGCAGGTTGTTGCCCACCCCCATCCCCCCTGCCCCATCCAAACCCCCTGCGTTCCTTGACGCCCCCCCCCAGCCATATCCACCCCCCTCCCCTGACTGCCCCCAGAACCAGGCAGGAGGGTCTCATGGGCCACCGTAGTGGGTGCCACCCCACCCCTAAGAGCCAGCGGCACCTACCGGGGGGGCAAGGTGGGAAGTCCCGGAGGTGCTTACATGGGGCAGCTCCCAGGAAGCATCCAGCAGGTCCCTCTGGCTCCTAGGGGCAGGGGAGCGGCTTCTCCTCCGCTGATCACATCAAAAGTGTCACCTTAGGCGCCCACTCCCTGGGTACTCCGGGGCTGGAGCACCCATGGGGAGAATTTGGTAGGTGCAGAGCACCCACCAGCAGCTCTCCACCCCTGGCCCCAGCTCACCTCACCTCCGCTCCGCCTCCTCCACTGAACACACCGCCCTGCTCTGTTTCTCTGCCCCCCCCCCCGGCTTCCCGTGAGTCAGCTGTTCGGCGGGAAGCCAGGGAGGGCCAAGAAGCAGGCCTCAGCTTCCTGCCCAGGCCGAGGGTGGCAGAGGTGAGCTGGGTCGGGGAGCGGTTCCCCTGTGCATGCCCCCGCAGGTTACCTGCTGCAGCACAGGTGGCCCTCCTCACGCCTCCCCCCCAGCTCAGCTCCACCTCCCTGGGTCTGAGCGGGAAGCTGTGGCCTGCTTCTCAGCCTGCCCCAGCTTCCTGCGTGAACAGTTGATTCACGGGAAGCCTGGGGTGAGCTGGAGAAGCAGAACAGGGCAGCGTGTTCAGGGGAGGAGGCGGAGGCAGAGCGGAGGTGAGCTGGGGCTGGGGCCAGGCCGGGAGTGGGGTGGGGAGGGGAGCTACCGGTGGGTACTCTGCACCCACCAAATTTTCCCCTTGGGTGCTCCGGGGCTGGAGCACCCATGGAGTCGGTGTCTAAGGCGCCACTTTTGGCCAGTTAAATTTAGAAGCCCTTTTAGAACCGGCTGTCCCTCGTGGAACCACCGGTTCTAAAAGGACTTCTAAATTTAACAACTGGTTCTAGCGAACCGGCTCCAGCTCACCACTGGGTCCATCATATCCCACTGCCAGTACCCACCTTGCCCCCTCCCTCCGCCTGCCATACACCAGGGGTATTCTCAAGCCCAAATCACTGCATAAGCATTGCAAAGTGAGCTTGGCAGACTGGAGAAACTGGCCTCATGAATAAACCCAATGGGACTACTCAGGGGGAGTATTCAAAGTTAAGCATATGTAAATCTTTGCAAGGCTGGGGACCATGTGCGCTCCAGGAGACAGTACTCAGCTGAAACTCTGTATTAAATGCTGTCATCACTTTCTACTCACAACTTCTCCTCCAATCTTGCCATACTTGCAAATGCACAGTGTATTCCAAATTCATTCCCAATGCACTTCCCTCGGTTTCTGAGATATTGTGCCAGGGTTAGATTTGGCCCTATGTTTGAGATTATGTTTCCTTTCTCTTCTTGTGGGAGACCGATTTTTTTTCAGGGGTTGTTCCGAGTCTGGAATGAACTTCTATATGAACTAAGGACCATCACAAACCTCACCATCTTCTGCTCCAAATGCAAGGTGCATATCTTCCACCTTACTGTCCCTAATAGAAACACATAGAAAATACATATAATACACATGGCAGTTTTAGTCACATCACTTTATACGCTTCGGGAAGGTGCTCAGATATTATGGTGATGAGACTTGTATAAGCACATATAGAACAGAACATTTTTTTCTTATGCATCCCACCTCGTGACTTAGCACATACTTAATAGCACATATTTCTGGACAGAGGACTATGACCTAGTCCTGGAAGGTGTTGAGTAGAGCTATGCAAATAATTCATATTTTAGTTCATCTAGTAAACCAAAACAAAAAAAAAATTAATAATCAGGGAACAATTGTTGTTTTGGTTCTTAAAATATTTGGAATTTGTCAGCAAATTGGAAGTGTCTATTTCAGGCCAGCAAACTGTTTCTGGAATAGATCCAACAGGAGAGACTGAAAGCAACCCATCCCAGAATAGCCTATGCCTGGTGGCTAGGCTGCTCATCCGGCAGCGGCCAAAGCGGAGTTAAAATTCCTGCTCCAGAGTGGGGATTCAAACCTGTGCCTCCAGGCAATTGCCCTAACCACTAGGCTAAAAGGTTATAAAGGAACAGAGAAACAAGGTAGGGGAGGCAATATCTTTTATTGGATCAACTTCTTATTCTTGAAATTGGTCTAATAAAAGACATTGCCTCGCTCACATTATTTCTCTTGTATCCTGGGACCAACAAAGCTACAACATGGCAAACCTAAAGGGAGACAGACACCAGTTTGCTGGCCCTGAAAAACATTTTCCTTGCTGAAACGAATGGAGTCAAATTTCCAGATATCAGAGTAGCAGCCATGTTAGTCTGTATTCGCAAAAAGAAAAAGGACGACTTGTGGCACCTTAGAGACTAACCAATTTATTTGAGCATAAACTTTTGTAAGCTACAGCTCACTTCAGCGGATGCATTCAGTGGAATATACAGTGGGGAGGTTTATATACTATAGAGAATATGAAACAATGGGCGTTACCATACACACTGTAACGGGAGTTGCATGTCAAGCTATTCATCCAAAAACTTTTGCCCATTTCTAGTGCTGAGTGCCTTCAACTCCCACTGACTTGCTAATAAATAGGAAGTTATCTAAATGGTTTCTTCTCCTTTCATATTTCCCCTCCATAAAAGTAGCTGCATCTATATTTACTTTGTCATTCTTTTCTACAGTAACTTTATATGGCTAATGAGTGTTAAAAGAGGGTACATATCAGTTTTATCTGGTTCTCACTCATTGAGAACTTTGACAGTGAGAGCAAAACTGGTCCTAAATATGTACCTGCCTGCAATTTGTTCTGTTCCCTGCCCTGGCAGCTATTCTTTTTCATGTTACCAACACAGTCTTGGATTAGCATATGCTTGAGTAATGAGGCATTTGTTCTAGTCAGAAAGCAATTTATGTGCATGATCTAAAATTCAAATGATTTGTGGAGCTAAATTAATGAATCATATTTTAGGATGATTGGTAGTTTTTCTTGAGCTTTATGTAAATCACAATTCTTTGAAAATTGGTGTTGTTTATAGTCAAATAACTGTGCATGCCATAAGCAAAAATTTAATCTCTCATACACACACAGACTGATTCATTAACATGCTTCAGCACATGCATTCAATGAGACTACTTATGTGTTTACCGTCAGGCATGAGTTTAAGCATTCCAGTCCGATTTTAAAACATTTTCACTAGCATAAAATTATAGTAAAGCCCATAATGAGTCAGGCCCAAGTATGTATTTCCTCAGAGTATGTGTTAGAAGTGATACAGTGTTTAAACCAGATAATAAGGTAGTTGAAATATGAACTCTAAATTCCCCGAAGTTCAAAAGAAAGTTAGGCCAAGGATAATAAAGTGTATTCAGTGGAATTTACATAATAAGAGTTTGGTGAAGATTTTTTTAAATATGACTTTGTATACATTCAAAAATATTTATGCATGTTAATGTGTATGCATTATGGCTTGTACTCCCTTGAATAGAAACCCGATGAATGATTTAAAAAAACAGAACATGAATACACAGGTGGCTAAATGAAAATGAACAGCTAAATTTTCACAAATACTTGTATCATTCAGCCAACTTTTCTACATATTTTATTCAGAATGTATGACTCACCATTCTAAAGATCTAATAAATAACACAGATAGTTATTACAGGGCTATCAGCACATTTTCAGAGAATTGACAGAAATAAAAAATAATATCATCCAGTTGAACTACATAGACTGGTTGTTTACTTAATTTTTTAGGACCACTAACTCCTAAAAAAATACCATGCTTGCTGAGTTTTTACATTCCCCACAGCATATATGTTGGTTTAATTTCATAGTAAAGGAGAGGATTATTACCCTGGAAGAATTTAGGATCAGGTACTGGAATATGAATTATATTTGTCATTATGTTAACAAGACAGTTGAGGGGAAGGAGTCTTGTGGTTAAGATGCTAGGCTGAAACTCAGAAGATCTCAGTTCAGTTCCCTGACTCTGCCACAGACTTCCTGTAGGACCTTGGGCAAGTCATTTAATCTCTTTGCCTCAAATACCCATAGTTAAGTGGGGAAAATAATATCACACCCTTTCTCCAACCCTTTGTCTATACCGAATGTAAGCTATATAGGGGCAGGAACTGTCTCTTACCACATGTATGTACATTGCATAGCACAATGGGGCCTCAGTCTTTCTAGGTGCTGCTGTAACATAAACAAAGAAACAATGTCCTTGTTTTGGGATTTTTAAAAATAAGCTTTTTCTTTGTACTTATTGTGGGTGAAGTATTGCAAATGATTTAACACCTTCAGCTGAAATCAAAAGAAGTTGAGAATTCAGAATTTTGCAGGAGGCACTCAGAATCTCACAGGATAGGGCTGCATGTTTGTTCGAGAAATATGCCAAATGATTTACACACGAAGAGAAAGCAGCAGAGCAATTGCCTTTGTATGGTCAAGACATGTCACTCTTTGCCCTGTTCTTTTGTACACTTTAAAAAAAGCTATATAGAAAACACATCATACTGTCCTTTGGAGTTGTTATGACCAGGTCTTTAATCCCACAACTAAGTGTTCTGGACTATTACGCTCATAGGCCCAGCATCATAGCAACTCTCCATCTAAGGGCACATCTACACTGTAAAAAAATATGTTCTTAATTTAGATTCATAGATATTTAGGTCTGAAGGGACCATTATTTCACCCACCACTCCTGCAAAAAACCTCACACCTATATCTGTGCTATTGAAGTCCTCAAATCGTAGTTTAAAGACTTCAAGGAGCAGAGAATCCTCCAGCAAGTGACCTGTGCCCCATGCTACGAAAAACCTCCAGGGCCTCTTCCAGTCTGCCCTGGAGGAAAATTCCTTCCCGACCCCAAATATGGCGATCAGCTAAACCCTGAGCATATGGGCAAGATTCATCAGCCAGATACCCAGGAAAGAATTTTCTGTAGTAACTCGGATCCCACCCCATCTAATATCCCATCATGGGCCATTGGGCCTATTTACCATGAATATTTAATTACCAAAACCATGTTATCCCATCATACCATCTCCTCCATAAACTTATTGAGTTTAATCTTAAAGCCAGATAGATCTTTTGCCCCCACTGCTCCCCTTGGAAGGCTATTCCAGAACTTCACTCCTCTGATGGTTAGAAACCTTCGTCTAATTTCTAGTCTAAATTTCCTGGTGGCCAGTTTATATCCATTTGTTCTTGTGTCCACATTGGTACTGAGCTTAAATAATTCCTCTCCCTCTCCGGTATTTGCTCTCTAAATATATCAGAGGGATAATCATATCTCCCCTCAACCTTCTTTTAGTTAGGCTAAACAAGCCAAGCTCCTTGAGTCTCCTTTCATAAGACAAGTTTTCCATTCCTCGGATCATCCTAGTAGCCCTTCTCTGTACCTGTTCCAGTTTGAATTCATCCTTCTTAAACATGGGAGACCAGAACTGCACACAGTATTCCAGGTGAAGTCTCACCAGTGCCTTGTAGAACGGTACTAAAACCTCTTTATCCCTACTGGAAATACCTCTCCTGATGCATCCCAAGACCGCATTAGCTTTTTTCACGGCCAGATCACATTGGCAGCTCATAGTCATCCTATGATCAACCAATACTCCAAGGTCCTTTTCCTCCTCCGTTACTTCTAATTGATGCGTCCCTAGCTTATAACTAAAATTCTTGTTATTAATCCCTAAATGCATGACCTTACACTTCTCAATATTAAATTTCATCTTATTACTCCAGTTTACAAGGTCATCCAGATCCTCCTGTAGGATATCCCTGTCCTTCTCTAAATTGGCAATACCTCCCAGCTTTGTAACATCCGCAAACTTTATTAGCACACTCCCACTTTTTGTGCCAAGGTCAATAATAAAAAGATTAAATAAGATTGGTCCCAAAACCGATCCTTGAGGAACTCCACTGGTAACCTCCCTCCAGCCTGACAGTTCACCTTTCAGTAGGACCCGTTGTAGTCTCCCCTTTAACCAATTCCTTATCCACCTTTCAATTTTCCTATTTATTCCCATCTTATCCAATTTAACTAATAATTCCCTGTGTGGCACGGTATCAAACACCTTACTAAAAATCTAGGTAAATTAGATCCATGCGTTTCCTTTGTCTAAAAAAAATCTGTTACTTTCTCAAAGAAAGAGATCAGGTTGGTTTGGCATGATCTACCTTTTGTAAAACCATGTTGTATTTTGTCCCATTTACCATTGACTTCAATGTCCTTAACTACCTTCTCCTTCAAATTTTTTTCCAAGACCTCGCATACTACAGATGTCAAACTAACAGGCCTATAATTACCCGGATCACTTTTTTCCCCCCTTTCTTAAAAATAGGAACTATGTTAGCAATTCTCCAATCATACGGTACAACCGCTGAGTTTACAGATTCATTAAAAATTCTTGCTAATGGGCTTGCAATTTCATGTGCCAATTCCTTTAATGTTCTTGGATGAAGATTATCTGCCCCCTCTCCCCATTTAGTCCCATTAAGCTGTTTGAATTTCACTTCTACCTCAGATATGGTAATGTCTACCTCCATATCCTCATTCCCATTTGTCATGCTACCATTATCCCCAAGATCCTCTTTAGTCTTATTAAAGACTGAGGCAAAGTATTTGTTTAGATATTGGGCCATGCCTAGATTATCCTTGATCTCCACTCCATCCTCAGTGTTTAGCGGTCCCACTTTTCTTTGTTTTCTTATTTATGACTATAGAATCTTTTACTATTGGTTTTAATTCCCTTTGCAAGGTCTACTTGACTTTTAGCCTGTCTCACTTTATCCCTACATGTTCTGACCTCAATAAGGTAGCTTTCTTCCACTCCCTGTATGCTTTCTGCTTTTTCTTAATCACTCTAAGTGCTTGCTCATCCAGCTTGGTCTGCAACTCCTGCCTATGAATTTTTTCCCCTTTCTTGGGATGCAAACTTCCAATAGCTTCTGCAGCTTTGATTTAAAATAATCCCAGGCCTCCTCTACCTTTAGATCTATAAATTCTTCAGTCCAATCCACTTCCCTAAGTGATTTCCTTAATTTTTGAAAGTCAGCCCTTTTGAAATCAAAAACCCTAGTCGCAGATTTATTTTTGTTAATCCTTCTGTTCAGTTTGAACTGAATTAGCTCATGATCACTTGAGCCAAGACTATCCCCTACAACCATTTCTTCTATGAGGTCCTCACTACTCACCAAAACCAAATCTAAAATGGCATCCCCTCTAGTCAGTTCAGCAACTACTTGCTGAAGGAATCCATCAGCAATCGCATCTAGGAAAATCTGAGCCCTATTATTACTACTAGCACTCATCCTTCAGTCTATATCTGGGAAGTTAAAGTCTCCCATGATCACACAGTTTCCATCAGTATTTACTTTATTGAAAACATTAAAGAGGCCTCTATCCATATCCAAATTAGATCCCGGTGGTCTATAGCACACCCCAAGCACTATCCCAGGGGAGGCTCTAATAGTTTTCTTCCCCAATGTAATTTTTGCCCAGACGGACTCAGTCATATCCATTTCATTGCTTCTTATTTCTTTACATTCTACCTCATCACTGATATACAATGCTACCGAAATAAAGGTAAAAGTGGTGGAGTCTTTGCTAAACAGCACATACCCCTCAATACCTGTAGTCCAATCATGACTACTATTCCACCATGTTTGTTATCCCTATAATATCTGGTTTCACTTCCTGCACCAGTAGCTCTAGTTCCTCCATTGTGTTACCTAGGCTCCTCACACTGGTGTACAAACATCTTAATTTTTGCTGTTTGGCCTCACTCACATTCTGTACCCTATTAGGCATGGTCATTCTACAGCCAGTATAACCTATTAGACTGGTATCTACACTGCCCTTCCTCCTACCCACAGCTGTATCCTTTCTTACTTCATTTTCTTTCCTCTCAATGCTAAAATCCGGCATGGAGATTACCTGGATATCTCCCAACCATCTCCCCCAGATTCCTAGTTTAAAGTTCTCAATCAATGGTGCCAGCCTCCATCCTAGAAGTCTATTTCCCTCCCTACTCAGGTGAAGTCCATCCCAAGAGAACAGTCCTCTGTCCATGAATGCCTCCCAGTGGCCATACATCCTAAAGCCCTCCTTATAGCACGACTGCCTGAGCCATCTGTTGATAGTCATAATCTTGTCACACCTTTGTTGCCCTTCTCTAGGAACAGGCAGAATCCCACTAAAGATCACCTGAGCCTCGATTTCCTTAAGTGTCTTCCCCAGCCTAGCATAGTCTCCCTTAATACTTTCCAGCGAGAATCTAGCCGTATCATTTGTTCCCACATGAAGGATAATTAGGGATTCTTTCCTACTTCCTTTAGAATCATTTTCAACCTTAGGTCTACATCCCGTATCTTAACACCTGGAAGACAGCACACCCTCCTATTCTCCGGATCAACTCTGGTTACAGGCCTATCTATTCTTCTCAGTAAAGAGTCCCCAATCACATAGACCTGCCTTTTCCTAGTGACGGTGCTATTCTCCAGTTTATCCCCTGTTCCTTCTGGCTGCAAGTTCTTTCCATTCCTATTCTCCCTTGTAATCCTCTTTAATCCATCCTGTATCCTCCTGGGGCTCATATTTGGTGTAATCTCCATTAACTCTTCCCCTTTTCCTATAGGACTAGCCGCTCTTCTCTTCTTCCTTGCCCTTCCACCTTCAGTGACTACCTACTGAGCCCCTTCATTTTCCAACTCTGCAAAACCTATTCTTGAGCTCTATTTCTCCTTCACTAGCCCGTCTTTTCCTCTGCCTGGTTCTTTTAGTCACATGCTTCCACTGAGCACTTTCCTCACCCAGTCTCCCCTCATAATTCCCCAGACCTGATTCCACCTGGAAGTCTGAGCTTTTCCCTTCAGATACCTCCATAATCTGCTCAGACCCCTTCCTAAACTCTACTAGACTTTCCACCTGCATCTCCAAACCTCGGATCTTTTCCTCTATCAGATGGCATTTCATACAGACAAGACTCTTACCAGGTGCCCCCTCCAGGATCATGTACATACCACAGCTTCCACATCCAGTCATCCTCATTTTGTCTTCCACTACATGGGTCACTCCCACTGCTGCCTCTGTATCTGTCCTAGTCTTCCCACCTAAATCCTGTTAATCTGGGAAACAAACCACACCCAAACCACCACCACCCACAGCAAACAAAACACCAAACAAGCACCACAAGACAAACTCCCCTTACGAGCTCCCACTCAAACTCCCCTGTTTACAACTCTGTTTGCTAGCTCCTGTGCCGCTGCAGCTGTCTGAATTAGCTAACCTGGGTTCAAATAGCAGCAAAGATATAGCAACTTGACTTTACACTTGGGTTAGCAGTCTGAGTTAAAGCCTAATGTTATGCCTACACTACACTGGAAACCTGGGTCTGATGGGCCTGCATCTGCAGAAATGGTGTTTCCAAAGCTGTGCCTGTGCATCCACGCAGCACAGTAAACCCAGATTTGCACTGAATGGACCCAGGTCTCACAACTGTGTTGATGCCTCCATATTGCACTACGCAAACCCAAGTCAGACCTTCTGCTTCTGTGGATGTTTCCAGGGTTCCTAGTGCCCTCACCAGGTGTAGCTACTCTAGGCCTGGGTTCATGGTGTGTTGTGAAGAAGCTTGTTTGTCCATCCCACAGCACTTGCCTGTAAATTGTCTTAGCCCATCGACACATCCAAATGAGGTATCTTGGGTCCACACACTCTACAACCAGAACCAGCAACATAGATCAAGCACTGGTGGAACAACTTCTCCAGCTTGCACTTTCACTCCTCTTCCAGGAAATAGGCAAAGCATCTTTGAGATGCTGGTGAACATTTCTGTGGCATTGTTTGACCTACCGAAGGCACCTCTTGGAGAGGGATGCAGACGTGGCAGACTCCACTCAGTTGATGCTGCTCCTAGCTCTTGCCAAAGCCATTGATTTCCTATATGTAGACCAGTGTTTCTGGAGCAGGGCCATGACCACAGACCAGTGGGATCACATCGTCATGCAGACCAGGGATGTCCAACCATTGTTCCAGAACTTTCACTTGAAGAATCAGACATTCCTGGATCTTTCTGAGCAGCTTACTCTGATCCTCCAGTGTCAACTCAGGACACACACGGGAGCAGGCATGCCATCCAGAATCATGCTGCTATAACCCTCTTGAAGCTGGCTTCCCCAGACAGCTACAGATCTGTTGCTAACCAGTTTGGTGTTGACAAGTCAACTGTGGTGGTTGTGGCAGTAGTGATTTGTGAGGCAATCAGGATGGTGATTTACTCAAAGGGCATAAACTATGCCCCTGAAATAACTGCCGAGAGAATGGGCTTTCCAAACTGCACCAGGGCCATTGATGGGAGTCACGTGCCCATAGTTCACCTTCTGCAAGGAGTGCATGAATACACCAACCACAAAGTGTACTACTTCATTATTATGCACACCCTGGTCACCCACAGAGGCAGATTCATGGACACTAACATGGGATGCGCTGGCAAGGTGCATGATGCGAGGGTGTTCTAGAGATTCATGGACAAACTGGGACATTATTCTCATCGAATGACACTTATCAATGGAGTCACTGTTTCCACAGTTATTCAGACAAACCCATGTGCCCCCTTTTACTCATGAAACCATACCCTGAACTCAGAGGCCTCAGAAAAGAAGGTTTAACTTAGGGATGGAAAATATTAAACAGTTAACTGGTAAGCATCAGTCTTACCATTTAACCCACCCTAACCAGCTGATCCCAGCCCCTGCCCTTCCCCTCTCCCTTTAATCACTTAACTGGTTAAATGATATTGTTTTAATAGTTTAAAAAGTTAACTTTTCAAATGATATTTACATCCCTAGTTAAACTATGCCCCTCAGTAGCTGTAGGATGGTGGTTGAATGTGTGTTTGGATGATTGAAATCCTGTTGGTGTTGCCTGGGAAACCATTTGGATGCCATTGTTGGAGGTTGGAGAATTGAGGGGACACAACTGTCCATCAGTCTGGATTGTTCCCTGGGGAAATGCACAGTAGGAAGTTTAGGGTTGAAGGACCAAGAAATACAGGCCTGGTAGGATTCTGGGATAGTGTTGGTGGTCTCTTTGGACATGAATCTGGGGACCCAGGCTTCAGCTTTGTCCACAGTGCAAAAGGATGGGTCCAAATCCCAGCAGGATTTGGGATCGGACTCCCCCCACCCCCATATCCTGGGAGGGTCATAAAACCCAGGTCATGAGGGGCTGCTGATCTAAGTCAGAAGGATCTGTGTGCATGGTAGGATGGGTTAGGCTCAAACCTTAGTCTGAGCCTGGGTTTACAATGCAATATAGATGTAGAAGAGTCTGGGGTTGAACTTGAGCTGCTAACCCAAGTTGAAAACGAAGTTGTGTCTTCACTGCAATTTTAACCTGTTTTAGCTAACTCAGGTTTGCTAATCCAAATTAAGAACACACTTATTTTGTCCTCTGCAGTGTAGCCAAAACCTCATAGATGAAGGCTGGATATATTTCTTACTAAAGCCTATGTGGCAGAGGGTTTTGGATCTATCGATAAGTTATATTACATAGTAATGGAAAATTGATAAATTCAGGCTACAACTAGGACCACTAAGATAGAAATTGGATACAGCCAAGATGAGAGCATGCTGAAATCAATGGTGGCATGTCAAATTATAATCAGCTGAATAATTGGCTCTACAGAGTATCCACATGTATGGATAGCACTTTGTTGAACATATGACTTTCATTTCATATGAATTACTACTTCTGTAATTTTAACCTTCTGAAAAAAATATAAAAAGCATGATATCCGATTGTTTTAGGTTCACTTTTAGAACATAGAAGTCATTCACCACTATAAATATAAAGTGGTGTTGTTCAGTCAGTAACAATGCCATCTGCAACATCAATTATGCACTCAGTAAGTGCCAACAGCAACGCTCCCTATCTCTAGTCCCATCTGACTACTTATTTTCCAATAAAGTAAACAGTATTCCCTTGAATTTATATTTCATTAATATGGAAATATTCTTCCACTGTTCTAAAAGCAGATTCAAGTTGTCTTGATATCTTTTCCCCCCAAACCCTACAGAAGTTAAGAATCCCAGAGTATCCAAGTAATCAATCACTTTTTCCTTTTGGTTTATTGGGAGAGAGGAACAAAGGGGTTTTGTGTTTTTAAATGCTGCTGTAACAATTCCAGCTTTTTAACCAGTAGGGTTCCCAGATTGGCGGGGAGTCTCCCAGCATCGGACTTGATCTCCTGGTGGCCATTAAAGAGCATCCAGGAGATTTTAATAGGCCAAAGTCAGGTCGGTGGTGCAGCAGGGCTAAGGCAGGCTCCCTGCCTTCCCTGGCTCTGCACGACTCCTGGAAGCACCCAGAATGTCCGGCTCCTAGGTACAGAGGCAGCCAGGGGGTCTTCACGCACTGCCCCCATACCCTGCCCTGAGCGCTGACTGGGAGCTGCGCAGGCAGTGCCTTCAGGCAGGGACAGTGTGCAGAGCTGCCTGGCCGCCCTTGTGTCTAGGAGCTGGACATGCTGGCCACTTCTGGGAGCCATCTGGAGCCCATACCCCGCACCCCTACCCCAGTCCTTTGCCCCCTCCTGAACCCAATCTCCCTCCCAGAGCCTGCACCCCAATGCACCTCCCGTACCCCAATCCCCTGCCTCAGCCCTGAGCCCCCTCCTGCACCCAAACTCCCTCCCAGAGCCTGCACCCCACACCTCCTTCTGCACCCATGCCCCAGCCCTGAGCTCCCTCCCATACCTGAACTAGGGCCCGTACCTTCCTGCACCCCAACCCTCTGCCCCAGCCCGGAGCCCCCTCCTACACTCTGAACCCCTCGGCCCCACCACAGCCCAGAGCCTGCACCCCCTCCTGAGCCCAACCCCCAGCCCAGTGAAAGTGGGGGAGGGTGGGGCAGAGCGAGTGACAGAGGGAGGGGGGATGGCCTCATGGAAGGGGCAGGGCAAGGGTGTTGGGGTTTGTGAGATTAGACAGTTGGCAACCCTATTAACCAGTCTTACTTTTTTTTTTTTCCAAAGTTTTAGAAATTTGCAAAGATTCTGAATCATGATAGATCGTCCCTGTTCTTTACTGCAGTTATTGCATAGTTAGACTTTCATAAAGACAAAGGCCTTATTTTACACTGACTTGCACCTTGTTTGGTTATTTATACCCAGTGCAAAGTAAATGGGTTTCCTTTTAGAATGTCTATCCTGAACCTAGTTTCCTATGCCCAAAGAGTTTCTTCTGACTCCTTATATAAGGTTGGGTCAATAAGTTATAACTTAGAGAATAAACTGGAATCAGTCACCATTTCCAAGCAGGGTCTCAACACATGCTAACAGACTTGATCAACAGAAGATCCTGCCATCCTGTAACAGCATCTAAAAGTCATTCCCTCCTAACTTTGCATCTTTCCTACAAAACTCCATTATCACTTGTTTATTATTCAGTCCCTGATCCTCTTAAGTTCTTGCAAAAGAGATTTAAAGTTGTCCTAAAATAGTAGCCATGAACACCTTGTACTCCAGCTTTTCCAGGGTAAGGAGTGGAGCTGGAGTACAATGTGCTTTCTCTATTATGCACGGATATTGACTGGGATGCTGGAAGCCTCCACAATCAGGGAAGCAGAAAGTTGGCATAAAGTCACCTAGGCCCTCCCCAATCTTGGCTTAGTGCCCCAAAAGCATTGCTCCGGCATAGCTGGGGATCTATCCCTTTGTCCATAAAACTTTGTAATATTTTGTTTTAAAATAACTGTATAAAAATAAAGCTGTATGGCATTTAGTCTTCCCCACAAGTTCTCTCACAGGGGACAGCAAGTATTGCTTCACAAGAATAAAAGCAACTAAGCTGAAATTCATTTTGACCTTCTTTGCACTCCATTTTGACATGCTACTCTCACAGCTTTTTCTAGCACAGATTAGTTTACAATGGCAAAACTGTCACTGTTTAAGTCATGGAATGGCAGCTGGATTTCAAGGCCAGAGGGAACCATTGTGATTTTCCATAAATCCATGTTGATTTGCGTTAAGTACATTACCCTCCCTTATTGGTTTAATAAGCAAGTCCTATATTAGCAGCTCCATTATCTTGCCCAGGATCAACATCAAGCTGACAGGCCTATAGTTACCTGGGTCATCCCATTTACCCTTTTTAAAAATTGGCACAACATTATCTTTCTTACAGTCTTGTGGAACTCTCTCAGTGTTCCAAGACTTACTGAAAATCAGCATTAATGGTCCAGTGAGCATTTCAGGCAGTTCTTTTAAAACTCTCGGATGCAAGTTATATGGACCTGCTTATTTAAGAAATACCTAACTTTCATAGCTTCTGCTGAACATCCTCCAGAGACATTAGTAGAATGGAAACAATGTTATCACCATATGATGAGACTTCATCTTCTGTTTTTGCCACAAAATAACTGTAAGATTTCCCTTCCCACCCAAACTTCTGCAAAACCATCTATATGGAAAATGCCAGTTTTGTATTATTCTCGCAAATTTTCAGATAAGCCTGCCAATGAGTGAGTTCTTTCTTTTTGGTGGCTATGTTTCACTGTTTCATCTCTCCCTAATCATGCATCTCTCTGCTGGCATTTTTTCAAGTATATTGTCATATATGATATAATATATAAGATCAGTTGCTCAGAGGTGAGATGATAGATATGTCTAGCAATTCTTTAATCATACACACAGCTTCTAAAATACTTGAGATTGAAACAACTGACTGCTGTTATTCTTTTCCTGTGGCTCTGTATTGCTGGGCCCTAAATCCACAGAATTGCAACAATTAGAAAGATGCCTTTATGGCTGGCTTGGACTCAATAGTCAAGGAACAATCTTTCATCATTATAATAGACACAGTGGCAAACAAACAAAATCTAAACCCGGTCCATTTCCCATTAATTTCTTGTGAATACATGAACAGAAATGTAGTTATGTTCAAGGAGTGAGCAAGAGAATAAAAAAAATAAAATACAAATAGGAAAGGAAACCATATTCAAGGGGAACTACTCATTTATTTACTGCAAGAAATATTCAGATGTTAGGTTCCAACAGTGAGAAGGCTTCTGCACCCTTAATTATAGGATCACTACAACAACTCAGTGCTTGGTGATTCTTCTTAGGACAGGAGGTGGGTTCAGATTCTTGGCCAATCAGTGCATGATTTCTCAAGAAACAAAGTAATAAGTGACCGCCACTCTGTCTGCTGGACGGAATTGGTTTGGCCCAAGAGCTACTTTTATATGTAACAATTATTTAAAAGATCTTTCTTAAAAAGTAAAGCTTCAAAACAAGAAGATACTTGAGTGGAGTGTACTGGATATATTTCTCATATTTATTTCTCAGCAAAGAGAAACCCTGCAATCACTGTAAAAAAAAAACCTAAGAAAGTTCTTGATCAACACAAAGAAAAAACCCTCCTTTTATTCTAAACAGCTAATAATTGGCCTCAGATTCCTTTTCTTAAGGTTTTAATAACAGGGTCCCTATCAAACACCTCACAGTAAGGGGAGGGGGACACTTCTGAAAACCAGCACAATGTGAAATCACCCCTGGATAACTCAGGGACTATTGCATTCTCTCAGCAGAAAGCCTCCTTTTCAGCAGCATCAGGAACTGTATGGTGGATCTCATTACTAGAAGTGTGTGGAAGACTTTACTTGGGGAACTCATGGATATCAAGAAAAAATGGGATCATGCTGAGAGCTGGTAGTTTCCCTCAGCAGTTCAAGGGCTGTTATGCTCAAGGGATCCAGCTGTTGGCCCTGACCCTGGCAGTGCTATTGTTTCAAATCTTCCATTACAAAGGAATATATAGCAATTATGCTTCTATAGTAAAAAGAGGAGGACACTGCTTTAAAAAATACAAAGGATTTAAAAACTCAGCGTTTGCGACTCTACAGTGAATTCAGTATCAAAGCATGGACTCCCCCATTTTAAGTACATAAAAAACCTGAAGCAGCACTGACTATTTAATTTTAAATGACACCCAATTATTGATTTATTACAAGTTTTCAGAGGAAAGAAAACAAAAACCCCACAAATGGCATTCATCTAACCATACCTACCACGCACGTGCCAGATTTTATAAACTTGAAAGATCAGAATAGGTAACATCGTTTCCTGAGCAATATTCCATCAAGAATTATGCTCCAGCCCCACAAGCTGTTTCCCCTCCCACACTCTTCCCTATCACTCCATCTGTTGTGTCTTGTAGCAGTACATCCCAGCACATGCAGTGGTCACACTTGTTTATTAATTGAGACCCAGTGGGTTACTCCACTAACTACATCATCTGAATCAGATTAACTTCCAGCACTGGTAGGGAATCTTAGATTAAAATATGATGGCTTGAAAGGAACACATCCTTGCACCATTAGTTCTGCACCACCCTGAAAAGTTATGGCCCATTAAATTGGTACTATAATTCAACATTGATTAAATAGAATATTTTGAGAAATATTCATAATAGAAAACAAGATCTGATGAGGAGATGTGGTTGCTGAGTTATAGAAGAGCCTTGCAGTGCTGACAACTCTGCAGCAATTTAGCTCATCAAAATAAATAAGGAAGAGGAGTTGAGGTTTAAAAGGGATGTATTAAGGAAATTCAAGTCAATTGATCAAAATTCTGTTTAGCTTCCTAGATGGGCTGGCTGGGGTGCAGGAGTGCTTGTTGGATACTTAATTATTTTTTGTTGTCACTGTTGTGTTTTGTTTGCTTGTCTCTGAGGGAGAAAAAAGTCATATTGCACAACGATAGAATATTTAAGAGCATTAGCATGTAGAGTGAAAATCAGATTCAGAAGAGATCAATTCCCTAATATGTTAAATAAATTCTGTTTGCAAAGTTTGCTCTAAATAAAAGCAGTATTCATTGCAAAGCATTTTCTCCAGGCTTAGGCTGCAGACCACGAAGTTCAAAATCAGATTAAAGATATAAATTGAGGTGTTCAAAGCAATCTAGAGCAATTAGACACCTCTTTTCTATTCAGTTATGATATAAGCGATTTATCTCCCACTATTTATCTGAAGAGGAAATTAGAAGAGTGGCTATATAATAAAGATGTTACTTTACATAGCTTCTCACAATATGCCAAGTTTTCAGAAGTGGCCTCTAATTCTGGTGCCTCTGTTTCTAGTTACAGTTTTAAAAAAATCTCACAGGATTCTCACATGTGCTGAGCACCCAGAGCTCCCATTCAGTTGTGTTTGCTCAGCAAAACTGCATATTAGGTTACCCAGGTGGCTAAAAGTTAGGTGCCCCAGAATGAGGCACTCCAAGTTAGTGATCCCTGTTGAAAACCTGGGAATAAGTCAAATATCTGATTCCTTTCTTCACAAAAAGTCTGTACTATTATGAGTACTGAAGAGTGAAGAGAGCTATGGAAGAGAAAGCTAGATTTTAAACAGTTTCAGATGCTTCATCAACAATATTGTCAGCTAAATTCTTTATTGCAGAATGCTTATTACTGGAGAAGATGTGAAAGGCAGAAAGAACATAGCTTATTTTCATATCCCAGGCTGAGTTTGCAGAGTTAAAAATAATATTTGGACTCATAAACTAAACACATTTGGTAGGGAAAGTTTGAAATGTCTTTTTTTTTTTACAGAGTTTATTTCTAATAATCACACTTTAGTCTCAATATGGACTCTTTAAAATTATATTTCACAAGCAATGCACTTTTACCCCTTTCTCAAGCCCCAGCATCATATTTCAGTTTAGTTTCCTTAGCACTGGCAACACCTATACGCAAGGGAAGAATACTAAGGGCCAGGGATTCAAATAGGTGCATAACTAAGTGGACTTTTGCAGCTGCCTAATTTAGATATGTGAAAAGCATCTCCAAATTGGATACACATGGGTGGTTGGTCAGATGTGCACCTGGATGAAAACATGGCCCTAATGGATCAGTTCAATCAATATATTTTCATTCTCTTTGTGCTGAGAAATTGGTGGTCTATTCTTTGGCTGTTCTGTGCCATCTCAGCTTCAGGGAAAACTGCCTTTTTTTTTTTAAGGGCCCCTGCCTTTTTTTTTTTTAAGGGCCCCCACATCTCAGAATTTTACATTGAACACAAAGGAGCTGAAATCTCATCTTTGCTTTCTTTAAGCAATTTAGATGGATGAATCCAACAGCCATGCTCACCATGATCAAGTCAGGGAAATATCAAACTAGTACTGATTTTTTTTTTAGAGACTGTGTGTATAATATACTTTAAAAGTTACCTTTAGTATGTGGGCAGTTTGCTGAAGGGAGACAAACACACACAGGACACGTACTGAGAATCACAACAGAATCTTGGCTATGGGGAAAGAGGCTTTCCATCTTGTCAGTGAAGTTTTGCTAACTAATTCTGCCACTACAGCATTGCTTGCAGTTTCTGATCAATATTGTATCATCATTATCCCCTTCTCCTTTGCTCTGAGCTCTACAAAAATCCCCAGGAGAGAATCTTTTAGCAGCAAATAGAGAGAAGTCAACTTATAATTTTCTTGTACTAAAATATACATAAAGCTGAAAGAATATTACAAGAACGATTTTTATCATAATGTTGATTGCAAGCTGGTTGTTAAGCTACATCAGATTACTTTTATATAAAAACAATCATATTAGATTTAGTTATCTGAAATGGTGCATGGGCTTTATACATGCAGGTATGTTTACAGGGAGAGGGATAAGAACAAGCGGCATACAGATTTGAAATGCCTTTCCTCACTCAAACCTACTTGATTGTATAGACAAGAGGGTTCTTAACTTTTTCCTCTACTACAAGCCCCTTTTCATAAGGGCATCTTTCTACAGTCCTTCCCATCTAGCTAGGATCTAGACCCTCTCATTTAGCCATTAGGGGAAGGAAAAGGTGCTCATGACTCCTGACACCTATTTGATAGCCGTATATTGAAAACCCCTGTTAGAAGGATATGATCAAGTTTGTCAAAACCAAAAAGGTATCATGCTCTAACTTTTTTTATATCCCCTTGACATGGGGCGGGGGGGGGAACGCAGCAATTCCAAGAGTAGGACACAAGTTTCCCCAACTAGGCAAACTGCTGCTGACAAACCCTGGATGGTTTTTAGAGATGCAGTTGATAGGGTCCCAAGATTGATGATTTCAAACTGTTCTTCTCAAAACAGTGAAAACTTCATTCCTGTGCATACTAACATTTTCATTTCTAAGTGTATTCTAATGCAGTAGGGAAATCCACAAAAATTTCAGTACTCCAGTTACCATGTGAATGGAGCAGGCAGGAACCATGGGTGATATACATACATCCTGAGTCACCTACCTAATAGCCCGAACTTCTTGCAGGCATGTTGCCCAGTTAAACTGTTATGATTTTAAATCTCCCAATATTAGGGTAAAGTGGGAAATTATGCCAATTGGGGGGGAGGGGGGCGCTAGGAAACATTGAAGGTTTTCTATATTAAAATCTTAATTTTGCTTCCTCACAGTTTAGAGCCAATACATATTAGTGTGAATATTGCATCCTCCAAAGGAAATGTGGGAACTTCCCTTGAAACAATTCCCTAACTCAGTCTCCAACTTGTCACCCAGAGGAAACTAGTAGCCTTCAAGGCTCTCAACGGTAGGCCTTGAGAGGGCCACCATTAAAAAAAGGAGTATTTGATTATGAATTGAAAGTATATTCCCTGGTCTATGCTTTATGATTTTTAAACTCATGTGTTTCAATCAGGCCTGCTTCTATACAGAAGCAGAGGGGGTTACTGCTCCCCACTGCTTTTCCTGCAACCTCAGGAGCAGTTTTGCCAACAGTTGTGATTGCAGTCAGCTGCTGCTGGCCTTTCCCTGCTGCATTAGTACCCCCTGCTGGCACCCTGCTGCATTACAGGGGAGAGGAGAGGGACAGCAAAGATTGTTGATGTTCCTGTTAAATGAATTGCTTCCCTGTCAGGCTGAGGGAGCTTCAGGGAGAGCAGGGCAGGATCTTGACTGACTCTGCCTGAGCCTAGGGAAGTAGTTCAAGAACTGATGATTGTGGCTTGATATCTTGGAAATAATATGTTTGGTCCTTGGGCTGAAATTGTTAAAGATCAATAACCTAATTGCAGTAACCTGATGATTCCATGCCAAGATTTTATTTTTCCATCTTTATATTTCTTGGCTAAATTTGGTTCCGGTGAATGCAGCTAATTTGAAATTTCCATTACACAATTGTTAGTTATTTGTGTTGATCTGTGAATCATATGCAATTGCTTTAATATAATTTTGTCACTACATTCAATATTAAGATACTTACTCCTCATTTCTCACAGATATAACTTAAATGCTATTAATTTACCCACCCAATATTAGATATTGACACACGCAACCAAAAGTAGCTTGGATCTCAGTTGTGCTGCTTTCTTGGAGCTGAGAATGAGAAGTCTATCTTCCCAGGCTGGGGCCTTCACCTCCTCTGAAACTGGCAGGTGCAACAGGGCAGGATTCTCAGAGCCCAGTGTAACCGTGCCTCAGTGGGTAACAACTGAGGATGCCAAAGTTAGGATTAACTGCTGAGAAACAGGGTGGATACACCCAAGACTGGTGGCTAATCTTCCATAGGATATACCAAACCAGCAACAAAAGTAAACTTCTGTTTCAGCACACTGACTAACAAGAAGTTTCCTTGGGCATCCCAGTCCTTGTGTTACCACCAAAAACACTGGATTTAAAGGTGAGTGGTTCTTTACAACCAGTCTCATCAAGTAAAAGGCTCTTTTGATCCCAAAGGACAAGCCACACAGCCAGGTGAATATATAACTTAGATCTTACCCAAAAAAATCATGCTGATGCTAATCCTTTGGAATCTAAAATCTAACGGTTTATTCATAAAAAGGAAAGAAAGGTGAGACTTAAAATTGGTTAAAGGAATCAAATACACACAGTAATTGCAAAGTTCATGGTTCAGGCTCCTAGCACTGACGACTTAATAAGTCTCCGGTTGCTTCCAAATCATTGGAAGAACCTCAGTCCCTTGGTTAGAATGTTCCCATTAGTGTAAGTTCATAGTCCAGAGGATTAGGCAGGACAGAGGCAAAATTGAGGCGTTTCCAGGGCCTTTTATTGTTTCTGCCATGTGGAGGGAATCCCATTGTTCTTACTGTGGAAAGCTACAGCAACAAGATGGAGTTTGGATTCACATGGGCAAGTCACATGTCCATACACTTTGCCTAGCTACAGCAGGAAATTCCATTAAGTGTAGATGGGAGTCTCCCATGGTCCATTGTCAGTTAAGTGTTGTTTTGATGGGGCACTCAATTTGAATAGTCCCTCCAAGCTGTGCTGGCTAGCTACTTTGTGGGCATTACCCCAGGAGCAAACATTTGAAATCCAAGTATAGAGCCAATACTTATAACTTCAAATACAAAAATGATACATGTATATAGATAGCATAATCATAACCAGCAAATCATAACCTCTTCATAGACACCTCACTTGACAACCTTTGTACAAGATTCTGAAAATATGTAACAGTGGTTGCAACAATGATCTATATGGCATGACAAAGTTCCTCCTCTGCCTTGATGGGTCCTGCACTTATTGGCGGATTTGCTTGCCTCAGAGGTTCATGGCAGCCCTCAGTTTGGCCACTTTTGTGGCTCAAATCTGCCATTCACTCAGTTAGCCTCATCACTGGCCAGCATGGGGAAAAGGAAGAAGAACAATCCCCAGTCTCTACTGATCCACCTAGTGGATCGGGGAACAGGCCAGGGACCTTCCCCTCTGGTGGAACCCACAGTCCAGTTCAACTCCTCCGGTATCAAGTAGAGAGTTGCGGGGGGATGGAGGGAACCAGGGCCCGCCCTCTACTCCGGGTTCCAGCCCAGAGCCCTGTGGATTGCAGCTGTCTACAGTGGCCCCTGTAACAGCTGCATGACAGCTACAACTCCCTGGGCTACTTCCCCATGGCCTCCTCCCAACACCTTCTTTATTCTCACCACAGGACCTTCCTCCTGATGTCTGATAATGCTTGTACTTCAGTCTTCCAGTAGTATGCCTTCTCACTCTCAGCTTCTTGCTCCCAGCTCCTTGCACACACAGCACAACCTGAAGTGAGCTCCTTTTTAAACCCAGGTGCCCTGATTAGCCTGCTTCTCTTAATTGATTCTAACAGCTTCTTGATGGCTTCAGGTGTTCTAATCAGCCTGTCTGCCTTAATTGTTTCCAGAAAGTTCCTGATTGTTCTGAAACCTTCCCTGTTACCTTACCCAGGGAAAAGGGACCTACTTAACCTGAGGCTAATATATCTGGCTTCTATCACTTTTCTGTAGCCATCTGGCCTGACCCTGTCACCATGGTCGTATTTTAATCAGATAACATCACACCAACAATGCTCAACCCTCTCTTGCATCATGCATTGTTTGTACACCCGATCACAGGTCACTCCTGCAGTTGGCTATAGATAAAATTGATTTGGAGCTTTGTTTGTGTCAAGATTACAGAATTAGGTCCATTAAGGACAATGATTTCATATCTACAAATGCCTGGAGGTAAGCTAGTTATGGATCTGCTACCGCTCAAGTCTGGTACAAGATAAAGTTAGAAGTTAAAAAAAAATGCTAGAGAAAGATCAATGTCAAAATAGGATAGGAAGAAACAAGTGGTGTAAAATACATTTATGAGACAGATTGGAAGAAGTTGCATGATGAACATAAAGCCAGAAACATTCCCAGGAGGGAAGTAAGCACACAGGTGCAATTATACTTCTGAAAGAGTGGGAGAGTTATTTAACACCTAGAACTTTCAGTGGCTTTGGATGGGGGGGGTGGTTCTGATTGGTTCCCAGACCTGATTTTCCTCACTTTTGATTGGTGGGTAATTACTAGTTAATTGGATTAACTAGTTAGCTATTGAAGATCCCTCACCATAAACTGGAAAGGAAGACTGAAGCCAAAAGTAGGGCTCAGTTGATAGTATAATCCAGTGGTCCTCAACCTTTCTGTTGCAATAGCATATTCATGTTCCCACAAGAGTGTGGTGGGTGCCAGACAACCAGCCGCCGAAATGCAGCTGAGAAGTGGCGTCATCAAGAAGCGTCGCCGCTTCTGGGTGGCATTTCGGCGGCAGGTTGTCTGGCGGAAGCGCTCCCTTGTCAGTAGGCAGGCACACATAAATGCCCTGCGGGCGCCATGGCACCCATGGGCACTGTGTTGGGGACCACTGGTATAATCCATTTTTGACTGAATTGCCAAGATGGAATTTAAGGGTAGTAATGCAGGAGAAAGGGCATTTGCAATCAGTAGAGGCACACGATTGTGTGGCTTTCCATGCAGGCCAGTTTCCAAAAGTGGTGATAGTTACTCCACTCAATGAGTGGAACAGCAGTTCCAGCAGCTTCACAAAGCCCCACGGATGATGAATTGTGCATGTTCTAGGTCTCTCCCACAGAGCACACAGGGAATGTCAGAGCACATACAATTTTAATTGAGTGGTGTTTTGTGGTCAGCAAAGAGGCTGTTATAGGCACTGACTGAACTCTTCACCTCTAGGTTTGGAGCTTGTGAGGCGGTCATGAAAAGGGATAAGGATAGCGAGAGTCATGGCGTTACTGAAAGTTGCAGGAGAATATACCAGGAATGGTTATCAGTTCACAGAAAAGAAGAAAGAACAGACTAGGTTTGGC
Source organism: Lepidochelys olivacea (assembly GCF_965140295.1). Lineage (NCBI taxonomy): Eukaryota > Metazoa > Chordata > Testudines > Cheloniidae > Lepidochelys > Lepidochelys olivacea. The sequence goes on along the minus strand of NC_140418.1, from coordinate 60,332,199 downwards.
TACTCAGCGTGAACCAGCACAGCTCAAACACTGCTCTAACTTAGAACTGGCTGCCTGCATTATGCAGCCAGAAGTAGCGAACACATGGAAGCATCCTGGCCATGCTCATTTTCCAGCCACATGCTTTACATTGGGGCTCAAGGCAGAGGGAGTGTAGAGCAGCTATGAGACTTACAATTCACCTGTGGAGTCCTCATTTTCTTTATCAGTACATATTTTTATGTATGTTTTGTACCAATCCAGCAGTTCTGAGCTGCTGGAGCTGGAATCTAGGTAGGTGTCTGTTACTACTACTAAAGGAGGGGTAGATTCCTGGATGATTTTCAGATTGGCAGTAATTACACTTATAATCCATTAAAGGTTGTGAGGCGCTCAGATACTAGGGTAATGGAGCCCATATAAGTAACACGGGCAGACAGACTTAGTGCCTATAACTTCAGACTTCAGCCCCTTTTTAATAGCTTTTTTTCCTCCAGAAGAATAATAATGCAAATAAATTGTGTGTATACAATTTTTCGGTAAGCGTCCTGAATCAAGGCTCAGGGTAGGATTTTACTTTATTTTTCATTCCCCATTGCAGCACTATAGCTCACTGGATTAGAGAAATACCCAAGTGCCTGATATATTATTAGACTTTGTATCTCTCTATCATGTTAGTAGTGGATTTAGTTTTATCTATGATAAATGATTAGTTTATGCATGGAGATATGTACTTTAAAACACTGAATTTCATCCCACTACATTGGAATACAATCTAAGATGATATACTGCAAGTATAGTATCTACCCCCATATTTCTACTACTTCATCTTTAGTAGAATTTTAATTTCTTATATCTGTTTCCCAGTCTGTTTCCAGATGCCTCTTTGCAATTGGTTTGGTAAACAGATGTAATCCATTCCACCCTGGAGCCGATATCACTGTCCTGTACTTTCCGGTCTGTTCTTTTTCTTTCTGTTTTTCTCTTCCCCCTCTTTCTATTATTTTATATATCGGTATATAGCTACAGATATATATCTTTTCTGTATTAAAAAGAGAAATATACATACATGCACACACAACCACTCTTGTACTAATTGGACTAGACCATTTAACTCTTTGGCAAGGGGAGCTGGGAGGTAACTTTACTCTCCATACCAAATCTGGCAATGTTTTCAAAATTCATTAAAATGTATTTGCAAGCAACCATGGCTTTTGGAATTTGGTTCAAACATCCAGAGGATGAAAAACATTTCATGCAAAATTTTGTCCAAAATTGTGTATTACCTTTTCCCCAGAATTTGACAGAACAATTGCAAACCTGAAAGCAGACACTTTTCATGTAGAAATAACTTCTGCAAGAAACATTTCATAGCTCCATACATTTCTCATTTAAAAAGGTAGCTATTAGTTCTTCAGTTGAAAAAATGATCTCTAAATAGGCAATGATGCCCTCCACCCTGAATTCCAGTCACTGTTTCGTAGTATAAATTACTTTCAATCCTTGTGGTCGTATTTTTCTACTATAAAACTCTATTCCAGTCAATAGATGCTATTAATATATAAAATGAGGCTTCTCTTTTTAAAGTTACTTATCACAGATAAATTTCATCAGCAGCCCTGCCTGCTGTTCTTAGACCATCAAATATCAATTCTTTCTCAGGGACCTTGCTGCAGTGCAACAGCATTGCTGATAGCATAACTGGCCTCTAGATTTCCACACGCCGTCACAAGTGAGTGATGTTCCCTGTCCACTCCAAGTGAAGAAGCAATAGAGTGACACAGGGTGCGAGAGCATCCTTTGGCCTGTATCCAATGTCCAGTGAAGTTAATGGGAGTTTTTCCCACTGAGTTCAGTGGGTGTTAGATCAGACCCTTATTGTCACTGCTACATTATAGGCTTGAATCCTTCTGTAGGCAATTACTGTTTACTCCCTCCATTCCTCCCATATACAGCTAGGTTTAGATAGAGTTAACCCTCCAAAGAAAGTCATGGATAAGCGAGCATACTGGGACATTGGTCTGGCTGTCTTAGTAGCAGTAGAATCATGGTTTCATGACCAGTTCCCTGAGCATACATGAAAGGACCATGGTGGTTGCTTACAGGGTTCCAGTGCTTCTGTAATAAGATATGCAACCTATTTAAAATAAACTGGTAAGAGGATGGCTAAGATTCTCTGAGACAAATGGTATTAATCCATTATTAGTCAATACAAGGTATAGTGCTCTCTGATTTACACAGTACAATTTTAGAAAAATGACTGGAATGTGTGGTTGACATTATGTTGCATTCCATTTTGTTGATTTCCTATAATTAGAACTCTCTATGTTTTAAAATGAAATGTCAGTCTGAATCACAAACTGGCTTCCAGCCACACAAGACAGATTAATTATAAGTATCCTATTATAGAACCCTTTCCTTTGTTTGTATTCTTCAGCAAAGCTAGGAAACAAATGTGGAAAACTTACAATTGCAACAATTTGAGATGGCCAGTCTCCTGCCATGTTACAGGTTTATTACATACAAAAACATGACATTAAAAGAATACTGAGGTTGCTAAGTCAAACACTTAAAAGTTAGTTGATAGAAGGGAAATTGTGGAAAAGCCAAAACTAGAACTCAGCCCTCTGAGATGTAAACTACTGCTTTAAGCACAAGGGAACACACTTGCTCTTCTTTGCACCAAAAAAGAAGAGGTGCAAGTCGTCTCTGAAACAAATAGTATGTAATTAAATTGTGATACTATGTATCTCAAAATAGCGGGGGGGGGGGAGAGGGGAAGGAGGGCATTGCGGTGCCATGAGACTGCGCCAGCAGCAGCCAGTGTGGCTGGCCCAGTGGCTGCCTGAGCACCAGCCGCTGTAGAAGTCATGGAGATCCTGCAAAGTCTGTTACAGACCTGCAGCCTTAGATATGGCCAATGGCTGTCCTGAGAGTCAGCAAGCCACATAAGGCATGTGACATGCTCATGTGATCCTGGACTCCATCTTGCACCAGTACTTTTCCACGAACTGTACTCATGGCAGAGGATATAAAAGGCCCTTGGAACATCTCCATGTTGCCTCTTTCCTGCTCTGACACTCTGGATTTACAACTAAAAGGAGCATATTGATTACAAACTGAGGACCTTCCAATCTTTTGGAACTTACCAGAGACTTTACAAGCCAGCAGTCTATAACTTCACTGTTACAAACCTGATATAAGAACTTTGCAATGACTGTATGATATGATCTATTAATTATTTTAATTCTCTTTATAAATAAGCCTTTAGATTTTAGTTACTAAAGGATTGGCAAATGATTACTAGGTAAAATCTGAATTACATATTGACTTGTCTATGTGGCTGATCTCTTGAGATAGAACCACCTTTTGTTTGATTAAATTGGTTTTCAATAACTGCTCATCAAAGTCTAGTGTCTGGACGGTGGCATAAGTGCTGGAGTGCCTAAGGAGACTGCATATTTTATTTCTTGTTAACCAGGGTAGTGAAACAGAAGTTTCCTTTTGTTACTGGCTTGGTATAGCTAATGGTAGAATAGCCACCAGTTTGGAGTGAGTCTGCCCTATTTCTCCCTCTTTGTCCTTAATCTGGTATTCTCAGCGGTGACCCACTGAGGCACAGTGCACCTTCACATGCTAATGGCTGTGTGAGACCAAAGCCTGAAGGGGTTGCTTATCACTAGCAGACCAGCGTGAGGTACTCTGATCCAGAGCGTTAAAGGGGATACCGTGGTCCCATAGGCCAGGTTGTATCCCGGGGCATCGCTGGTCATATAAATATATTGTATGGGGGAAGGGACATTCCTTAGCTTTTGAGTGCTTGACCTTGCAATCCTTTTAATGGTGTTTTAATGCAATTGGGCTTTGCTTGTTGGCAATTTCCAATATTTATTTGAAGAAAACAGAAAAACCCCTACAGAAATTCCATCAAGTGAAATCATATTGACTCCACGTAAGTCATCAGCAGGACTTTTAAAACCACAGAACAGGCTCTACCAATGGTGCAAAAGGAGTAACTGCTATCAGTAGTAGGCTGTTTTTCTCTGTATACTAGCCACTAGAGGGGACATCACACTTTGCTAGTGTTTTTCACTTTTGCTAGACAGCAGTCACATGGATGTCACAATTCCTGGGCTCTTGAGGTAATAGGGTCTTATGGTTACAGACATACCTAACCACACTGTTTTTCAGTTTGAATGTGTCAAAGCTATCTAAGATAGCTATCTAAGATAGTAGATGAGACTTGGGTTTGCAAAGTACTACTTCCATCTGTCTTTGAAATAGCCTTATGCAACCTCTCAACCACCTCATCCGTAAAATGAAAGGAATGATACTTTCTTGCCTCCTAAGGTCAGGGTCTGAGCCTTTGATAAGTAGTTTGTGCACTTTACAGCCTCCAACCAGAAATCTGAAAAGCCAAGTCTAGAACTCAGTCTCCACCTGGCTCACAGACCAATACTACTCATAGGCCAAAAGGGTCAAGTTTTACGCTTCTCCTGAAGAGAGATCTTAATGAGTGAGAACTTAATACTGCAGCACTACCTGAAGTATGCGCACACATTTAAATTGTTACAAGTCTCTTAGAATATTTAAGACCCTATTAAGACAGTGAGACCAGGCACTTAAAGTCAAGCACATCCTAAATGCTTTCCTGATCTCAGGCCTAAAACAGGAAAGGAGGACTATCTAATCCAAAACTTAGTAAAATCAATGGAAGTTCAGGCAGTTGGAGCCTAGACTCCTGTTTTATTCTTTGTTCTGCCACAGACCTTCAGTAGTCAATTAACCTCCCCACATTTCAGTTTGTTTTATTTATATTGTGAACACTTTGCAATAGGGACCTTTTGTTATGTTATATAGTGCTGCATACAATTGGGCCCTCATCTCTGATAGGGGCCTATCATAGGGTACTCACCGCTAGTGGTGCCTCTTGCTGCCCTCCTAGGAATTAACTCCACTAGGCTTGCACTCTCCCTCAAGTGGTGTCTTCCCCCATCTTGTCTTGCTCTGAGGCCTCCCTCACTCTCAGATCTGCAGTCTGCAATTCATGGCTTGGCCCTCTGGCCAAGTCACTAAGGTCCACCCCTTTCAGGGAATTCAAAGTCCTTCCAAACCCACTTTTTGTCTGGTGTTTCTGATGCCCTTGCCACCCCACAGTGGCTGGTGGGGGAATCCAGGCCCATCCTCCTCACTGGGATCCAGCCCAGGAACCCTATAACAAGCAGCCAGCGTCTCTCCATGGACTGACCCCTTGCTGCTGTTTCCCTGGGCTTCTTCCTACTCGTCCGGCTTCCCCCCTCTCTGGGCTTGCAAGCCTCCGAACTCCCTCCACTCAGGGCATAACTTGTAGCCTACTTCCCCACCTTCCTACAGCTTTCTTGCTGCTCACCCCTCCTGGGCTTGATACTGAGCCAGCTGAGCCTACTTCTAATTAGTGGCATGCCCCTGGTTCCTCCTCCAGATGCATGCTGCAGAGTTAATTGGCCTGTCTGGCCACCTTAACCCCTTCCAACCCTCTGGGGGGGGGGGGGGAAGGACACCCCATGACAAAGTCCCTATGCACTACTATAACACAATCACCAAACAGGATGTTCAACCAATTCTTTATAAATCCACTTGCAGCTCGTCAAATGAAAAGAATTATAAAAAGCAAAAATAAGGTAAATAAAGAGTGCACTGAGGAAGGATAAAGAAACATGGCCATGCATGTATTTGCCAAAACAATATTCTAAAGGAATACATGACAATTTGCTACTATAAAATATAGATATTGACATTGCATATCATCTCTGACTACAAATATAACAATATGTAGATTTACAACTTGTTAAAATATTTGTTAAGTATACTTTTCTAGCAAATTTTATTTCCCCTGCGCTTTTCAAAGCTCTGTTTCCGACAGCCATTGTGTGCTGTGCTGATCTGCTCTGGGACACAAAGCAAACCATTCACGGGGAACGCTTGTGCTGTGGAATGCTCCTGCTGTTGAGGCGTGGGCAGGGCGTGTGTGGGTGTGAGAGAGAGATTGCTGTGCAGGGAGCTGGGGAGGGAGGCAGGGGCTGATGTCAGGGTTTTCCCCTCCCTCAGGACTGGTTGCTTCCCGCCGCTTGTCTGAACTTACAAGACAGCATGCTGACACACTCTGTCCTCCAAAACACACGGTCTCTCCCCGCCCCTCCATACACACCCACACACTCCCTGTCACACACTCTGCCCCCCTCCCCCCAGTTCAGCTGAAAAGCAGCTGGCAATGTAGTAGGACACCGCTGGAACAATGTGATGCTGTGCCTGCCCCATGAGACATGGCAAACCCTTTCCAAAGGGACCCTGTGGCCAGTCGCACAGCGGAAGAGCTACCACAAGGCACTACTGTCTTGGCCGCTGCAAGAGCTGCAAATGTGGATGCGCTCCACCGTCACAAGCAGCACAGTGTGGACATGCAACAGTGGCTCAATTCCAGCGCTTTAATAAAAGTGGTATAACTTGATGAGCAGAAAGCTGCCACTGTAGACATAGATTTTATTTTCATCTGAAACGGTTTAACAGGATGGCTTGTAGAGAAAGGGTATGCAGAAAAAGAAGGAAATATTTACTACAGTGGACAGCATCCATCTGCCTTGCAACCAAAATATATAAACTGGGGATTAGTATTTTTAATGCACTGGAGAAGCACTGCAGTAAAAATGTTTTGTATTAAATTAATTCATGATTTGGAGCACTTCAACTCCCAGTCCACAACATATTGCATATTGGAAGTTTTACAATCATCAATTGAGGCTAAATTCTAAATATACATATAATTCTAGGGGATAACCCTCTCCAACATCAGGCCTACAATTTTATGTATCTTTATTGTATCTATCAGAGAGCTGGCTGCCTAATTAAAGTACTTTGTTAATTTTAATCAACAAAAAATAATCTGTTTAATGTCCCAGTAAGGTGCCATTTGGGGCAATAATAATGTTCATCATTTATAGGCTGTTACCCTTAGATCTCAGACAGCTGTAACTGCTAAATTAAGAGCCTTTTAAAAACATTTGTATGAATTATTTTAGTAATTCCAAGTGGCTTGGTTTAAATACTTCTAAAAGGAGACCTAGCTCTACACAATAACAATTATGCACTTTTTCTTTACTGTGGGGGGTCTGGCACCACACCGCCCATTTGTGGCGGGGGGGGAATGGGGTGTTGGAACCTCACCACTCCCAAGTTCCCATGCCCATCTCTATTTGGGCAGCTGGGTGCAGCCTAATGGCCTCCTTCCACACAATCACCAAGGCTGGCGAGGTAGCGTGGCCTATCGGCCAGAGTCCATGTAACTTGCCCCAAGCATCTGGGCAATGTGGCCCAATGACCAGGGTCCATATAAATCACTCCCTGCTTTGGAGCAGTGCAGCCTAATGGCCAGAGTCTACACACTACCCCTCACAAGCAGGGTAGTGCAGCCTAGAGGCCAGAGTCCATAGATTTCCCACAGTGTGTGGGGTTGGTAGGGGGACCCAGGCCCACCCTCTCCACCAGGTCCCAACCCAGGGTCCTGATAGTGGCAAGCTCCCCCTGACACCAGCTCGGTGGGGATCCACCCACAACACACCAAGGGTCTGTGCAACTCTAATGCCCTTTGCCTCTAAAATTCCCTTGGGTCACTTCCTACCATAAACACCAGGTTCTCCGCTTTGGCAGGGGGTCCTCCAATCTGTTCCCCTCCTGTGACATGCTCCATCTGGGTATCAGGCTGCGTCCCGACTTGGCTGGCCTCCAGATCCTGGCACACAAGCTTTCCCTCCTCTGGAGCTAGCAGCATGCCTCCTTCCCCTCTAGCAATCCACCCAGGCTGAGCAGCTCTGGAGGCTTTTATACCTGTTCTCCAGTTGGAGCATGCCCAGCAGAGCTTCCGGGGTGGGGCTTCCTCTGCTAGGAAGGAAGGGTTAACCAGTGTGGGGCCACTCTTCCCTGTCACATTCACTTAGTCATATTTGGTACAGCACATACAGTGGCCAAAGGTTACTCATTATCAGTGTTTCTCTACATTTCTACTAGAGAAATTTGACAGAGTAAATTTGGTCACAGAAGGCATCGTGAAATGGTGAGAGCACAGTGCTTAACATCAAGAGAAAGTGGACTATGACTGAATGCTTCCTAGGCCTTCATATGTCAGGGAGCCCTGCAATAGGATTTTGCCATTTGGGACACATATAGCCTGAAGCCTGCCTTCTGTTGAGCCAGAGGCAGAATAAAGCCTGCACAAGTTTCAATATTCAATATGTGCTGAGTCAATTGGCAAGGGACCAAGATCTGTTTTTATGTTATACTGGGATTTATTATCTAGGATTTCTATTCTAGTATGTTGGTTTGTGCAGATTAGGAAAAGGTAAAAGAATCGCTTCTGTAAAATCAGGATGGTAAATACTTTACAGGGTAATCAGATTCAAAACACAGAGGATTCCCTCTAGGCAAAACTTTAAAGTTACAAAAAACCGGGATAAACCTCCCTCTAGCAAAGGGAATATTCACAAGTTGAAAACAAAAGGTAATCTAAGGCACCTTGCCTTATTTACTTACTCTTTTTGTAATATCAGACACTTGTACAGGATGGTTTATAGGAGAAGGAGTTTTTTGACCTGATGCTTCTCTACTTTCCCCAGAGAACACACCAACAAAGCCTTCCCCCCCTTTCCCCCGCCGCAAATTTGAAAGTATCTTCTTTCCCCATTGGTCCATTTGGTCAGGTGCCAACCAGGTTATTTGAGCTTCTTAACCCCTTACAGGTAAGGAGGAATTCTAGGCTACCCTTAGCTGTATAGTTATGACAATATCTAACTCTGATTATACAATTTGCATGTCCCACCTGCTTGCTTTACTGTAAGCATTTACCCCCAGAAGAATTTACCTCATTACCGCATGACCAGTATCTGACGTATTTTTTTTACTTCGCATATCCCTATTATCACAAGATTAAATTCACTTATGGAACATATATAACCGATTATAAATAATTACAAAACTTTGCACTTCTAGCATGTCTTTCCTTTTACATTTAGTATAGGCCTGATCTAAAGCCCTGTGAAACCAACTAAAACCTCTCAGGCGCATCATCAAGGATCTACAACCTACCCTGAAGGACAATCCCTCACTCTCACAGATCTTGGGTCAGGTCAGTCCTTGCTTACAGACAGCCCCCCAACCTGAAGCAAATACTCACCAGCAACCACACACCACACAACCAAATGACTAACCCAGGAACATATCCTTGCAACAAAGCCCATTGCCAACTGCGTCCACATATCTATTCAGGGGACACCATCATAGGACCTAATAACATCAGCCACACTATCAGAGGCTCATTCACCTGCACATCTACCAATGTGATATATGCCATCATGTGCCAGCATTGCCCCTCTGTCATGTACATTGGCCAAACCGGACAGTCTCTACGTAAAAGAATAAATGGACACAAAACAGACATCAAGAATTATAACATTCAAAAACCAGTCGGAGAACACTTCAGTCTCCCTGGTCACTCGATTACAGACATAAAAGTCACAATTCTTCAACAAAAAAACTTCAAAAACAGACTCAAATGAGAAACTGCTGAATTGGAATTAATTTGCAAACTGGACACCATTAAATTAGGCTTGAATAAAGACTGGGAGTAGGCGGGTCATTACACAAAGTAAAACTATTTCCCCATGCTTATTTTTCCCCCTACTGTTACTCACACCTTCTTGTCAACTGTTGGAAATGGGCCATCCTGATTTTCACTACAAAAGGTTTTTTGTTTTGTTTTTCCTCCTGCTGATAATAACTCACCTTAACTGATCACTCTTGTTATAGTAGGTATGGCAACACCAATTTTTTCATGTTCTCTGTGTTTCTATATATGTATCTTCCTCCTGTATTTTCCACTACATGCATCCGATGAAGTGGGTTTTAGCCCACAAAAGCTTATGCTCAAATAAATTTGTTAGTCTCCAAGGTGCCACAAGTACTCCTCATTCTTTTTATTTATTTCCGTGATGATATGAAAAAGCAACAAAAATGAGGAAGATGTGAAAGCATGGGAATTACTACTATGCTTTCACATGTTTAGAACAATTTTTTCTACATTGGATTGCTGACCCATTAGCATTCAAAGTCAGGTGGGAGTCTGTTCCAAAATGCACATTTTGTTTACATATCTATTTCAGTGGAATTATTCACAGACAGATCTCAGCCACAGTACTGCATAAGAAAGCAGAAGAGAAAAGTTATAACATTGTTTTAGCTAATCTGTATATTTGAATGTCAGGACATTGGTTTGGATGAACACAGATCCATATGCTGTGGATTTTATTTAGAAAATACGAAATGATGTGGTCTAAAAATTTATTAGCATGAGTTTGGGAGAGTTACATTGTGCATGAGTGTTGTTTAGTCAATCTAAATCAAGAGCCACTTAGAACAGTGGGGGGCTGCAAAGTGCTTTAGTTTGGGTTTGACAAATACTCTGACTTTATGGGCCTGTTCCAAAGCCAACTGAAGTAATTGACAGTCTTTCCATTTACTTCAATGGACTATGGGTCAGGTTTTATACAGGGTGAAGCGGGTTTCACACATAATTAATACATCTTTGGTGCTTACATTCTGTTACAGTTGGTTTTCCATAGGGCTACCAACACATAATCACAACTCAAAGAAAACATAAAATCTGAAACTTAAAACTATTTAAAAAAAAAAAAAGAAACCCACCATCATTTGGCAATTCAGTGGCTGCTTTTCTTTCAGGAGTTAGCGTTACTCAGACTTTTCTCCTTAAAAAGGAAAATGTTTAGATTTCTTTAAAGATAACCTCCACTGTATTTTGGCTGAAAATACAAATGCCTACCTTCCTTGTTATTTGTCTCAGTGTGCCTTTAGAGGGAAATGTCCTTTGCCTACAATTCTGTGACACATTTTAGTAGCAGGTAGAAAATTGCTTAAAGTTAGTCAAGTAATGAGAATAGAACCAGGACTGAGAGAGACAAAGGAATGAAGAATGGGTGGAGGGGAAAAAGGTAAAAAAAGAATTATGCCCATTGAGATGTAAAAGATAAGCTGTAAGGGTGAAATTCATCCATTGCAAGGACTAGCCTAAGGCAGAAAGACCAGGACAGAGCACTTAGAAAATTGAGTCATTGGACATGTGTACATTGCAATCGAAGGAGTATCCATGCTAACTTAAATCTAGCTAGCACAGCTAAAAATAGTAGTGAAGATGCAGTGGCTTCTAAACTGGTCAAGCCCATCCGGAACCCTGGGTAGGTACTCACATTTCTAGCCTACTCCAGCGTCCATGCTGCTTCATTGTCACTTCTATTTTTAGCTAGGCTAGCTAGATGAATGATAGCGCAGGTGTGCCTACCCCAGCTGCAATCACACCTCCGATTGCAGTGGGGACCTACCAATAAACAAAGGGTGGGCTTTTCAGAACTGTTGAGCAATGATTTAACTCCATTTGCAATTAAGAAAACTTAGCTGACGTAGGCCAATGCTAAGCACTTCTGAAAATCATCCCTTAAGTGTTCTACAGTACCATCTACTGCTTCAAACATTTTCTCTTTGCTGGGGTGGAGTGGCTGTGCCTCAAAGAAGGAGCTATTCCTTAGTTTCATATGTATTTCCTAATTACTTGGATAAATTTATTCTCCTTTTAATTCTTATTATTTTTCTGTGCAATCTGTAAATTGAAATAGAGTGGTTTCAAACTAGGCGTCGGGGTCATATGTCATTACTGACGTATCAATACATTTCAACTAATAGTGGAAGGTAATGAGAAAGTACAAGGGGGGGGTCAAGTAGATTACAAAGACTGGTTTGGGTTAATAAAAACAGGCTTGCATTGACAAATTCTGGTTCTGCTTCATTTGGAGATAAAGAATGATTATTTTACCTCAGTGTGAGCAATGATTAAAATGATGGATCATAATTAATACAGATGACTATTATAACATCAAGTTCTCTACTGAAGAGGAGGAGCAAAATGATGAATGATTTTATTTGGGGAGATAAGCAAGCAAGGAAGATTGGGAATACAAATTAACTCCTGACCAGTGGCTTATAACAAACTGTATTAAGAGTTTCACATTACAAAGAACCTCAATGGCAGAGGTAGGATCAAAGGCTTCCCAAGAGCATTGCAGTCAATGCTACTGGTTGGTGTCATAATTCATTTCATTTCATAGTAAGAGATGGAATGGTAATGCGTCAAACAGTTCCAAATTATTTTGCACGTACACCCACCTGGCTTACCTATGGAGAGGGCAGAATTTGTGCAGTATACAGTTCAATTAATTTTGGTAGATTTAAGTGTGTGTTGCTTTAATATATGTTACAATAAACTCATTAACAGCAGTCTTTTTTGGGGGGGGAAAGAAAAGTACCCAAACAAATTAAGAGAGAATGAAAGATGTTGGTCTAGAACCTTGGGCTTTGAATGTTAATCATTTAACAAGAAAAAGGATCCATCTCATCTGATCACCATCATATTGTTATGGCACATATGATCAAATGGTGCTGTTGCATAGTGTTCCAAATTATTTTTCTTAGAATGTAAGCAAGTTTTAAATTTTGGAAGAAATGTTTCAGTAATTTTTGGAAAGATTTCCTTGGAGAGGGAACTGGGCAAGGCAGTTTGTTCTGTCTTGGTCTCTAATTACAACCAGTTCTTGGGGCAGAGTTGGTACCTTGGAACCACACATTGGTGTTGAGCGGAGATTCCTGAAAGAAAGAATTGTAAAACAATTTACACCTAAAATGTACCTAAACTCCAAATCACTGATTTCTCCTCCCATGGGAAACAGATCCTCAAGGCCGCAGACATTCTGCTACCATTCAGCAGAGGGTTAATACAAGTGTCAGAATAGGACACTGGTACTGGAAGAAGGGGCAACAACGTTAAATTATATTAACAGGAACTGCATCCTCATATTCCCCATCAATGTGAGCCTTGTAGGTCTCTATTAAGACTGAGAATATGTGGTGGTAGTTTTTGCTGTCTTGTCTCACAATAATCATATCAGGCCATGAAGTTCAAGAATGAATTTGGCAACTCTTGCAGGGTTCCTTTGTAAGGGCTTGATCCAAGGTGTCAGATCCGAAGAGCATCACTTTCCTTACAATATTACAAAGAACATTTTCAAGTTCCACAATACATTTGCAGATGCCTATTACATTCAAATACAGATGTTAGAGGCAGCAGTAGCATACCGCTCCCAGAGACCAAAAACGGTGATGTATTGTTGTCCCCGTACTCAGTAGCATCCTGTTTCTGAACTCTCTTCCATGGTGTGTAATACATTACTCTACGGTATTCTTCATAGTATTTCGTAAGTGTGGCTAAGCCACTTTTCATCCTTTTGGTTTAAATTTTGTCTTCAGTGATACCTTTGCACTTTTAAAAAACAAAAGACCCTTTACGTCTTTGGACTTGTTCTGATATGGAGCAAGATGTGGGGAGGAATAATTCAGCCAATGATTGTAGAATACTTCTATTCTAAATTAGCAGTGCTAAAACAGGACACATAAAGTTGTTTTTGCTGACTGAACAAACTGGGCCTTGGGATTTTCTTTTATTCTTCAGTATCCCCCATCGCAATGAAAACACACTACATTTGTAACAGCTATGCACTATGTTTACTGACATCAGTTACCTGCAAAAATTCAGTACTGAGACTAAAACATTCTGCCATGATTTACACACTTAAACTTGTTTGTTATTGTCATAAATATAAAGGGAAGGGTAAACACCTTTAAATCCCTCCTGGCCAGAGGAAAAACCCTTTCACCAGTAAAGGGTTAAGAAGCTACAATAACCTCACTGGCACCTGACAAAAATGACCAATGAGGAGACAAGATATTTTGAAAGCTGGAGCAGGGGGAGAAATAAAGGTTCTCTCTGTCTGTGTGATGCTTTTGCCGGGAACAGAAAAGGAATGGAGTCTTAGAACTTAGTAAGTAATCTAGCTAGATATGCGTTAGATTCTGTTTTGTTTAAATGGTTGATAAAATAAGCTGTGCTGAATGGAATGTATATTCCTGTTTTTGTGTCTTTTTGTAACTTAAGGTTTTGCTTAAAGGGATTCTCTATGTTTTGAACCTGATTACCCTGTAAGGTATTTACCATCCTGATTTTACAGAGGTGATTCTTTTACTTTTTCTTCAATTAAAATTCTTCTTTTAAGAACCTGAATGCTTTTTCATTGTTCTTAAGATCCAAGGGTTTGGGTCTGTGTTCACTGATGCAAATTGGTGAGGATTTTTATCAAGCCTTCCCCAGGAAAGGGGGTGTAGGGTTTGGGAGGATTTTGGGGGGAAAGACATTTCCAAGCGGGCTCTTTCCCTGTTATATATTTGTTAGACACTTGGTGGTGGCAGCAATAAAGTCCAAGGGCAAAAGGTAAAATAGTGTGTACCTTGGGGAAGTTTTAACCTAAGCTGGTAAAAATAAGCTTAGGGGGTTTTCATGCAGGTCCCCACATCTGTACCCTAGATTTCAGAGTGGGAAAGGAACCTTGACAGTTATGGATGTGTTAAAAATGATAACCAGAATACCTAAAACATAGTGTATGCCAGTAACAGTGGAATACAAGAATATTTTGTCCATTGACTCAAAGCTATAATAGTCCTGAATAAGCTTCAGCAGGAAAATAACTTGTCAAAATCATCACCTGAAGAAGTAGGTGTCAGCTTGCTAGAACACTGCTTATTATATGCTTGACTGGAGCAACAGAAATCTGTGAAGGAATATGTTGGCATGTACAAGATAGGCAAGGCTCATATTATTTTCATCACACTGAGTGAATCCCAATGTGAGTTACATTACCTTTCTCTGCCTATTTGAGATGGTCACTTGGGAAATCAGTCAAGATGACACATTTTTCAGCTAGATAATGCTTTCTATGATATTCCTGCTTTGCATCTCTTGGATGAATAAATGTGCAATGGTTTTGAAAACCAGACTGTAGAATAGCAGAGCTATAGTAATACCATCTGTAGCAATACATTAGTGACCGGCAAAAAACATTAGTGATTTATTAACAACAGCAATATAACATATGGATCATATGGCACTTTATCATCTCCAAGGAAAACGAACAACATTTATGAGACAAAGTCAATTTACTTCAAGAATAGCTAAAAACAAGAGAAATAGTCAACAGATTTGCATGTTGTAAAAGGGTGATAGATCCATGGAGGCCTCTATGCAGCATAAGTAGTAATGTTTAAGCTTTGGCCAAAATTGTCATTCTTTTCCTGAAATGAGTGAATGCAATTGATATACATGTGTATTTAGGCCAGTAATAATGTAACCAGCAGAAGGATGCCAATTTAATGTAGGAAACAATCAAAGACTGAATTTTCAGAATCTGAAGCTGGTAAATGTGTATGTTCTTCTCCAAGATAACAGAACACTAAAGCCAGGTACTTCCCCTAATAGGGGAGATAAAGCCTATTTATAATTGTAAATGGAATTGCAACTAACATTACATTGCTATTTACAATATGGGACTTTCATTTGTCTACACCAGGGGTTCTCTTCATTGCAGAGGCAATGTGTGGGAGGGGCATGCGGGGCAGCTGGCAGAGCTCCTCCCCCTACCCCATATGCGGCTGCTTCTCCTTCCCTTCTGTTGGAGTCCCAGCACTGCTGCCTGCTTTCCAGACCACCTGCTGAGGTGAGTTGGGGGCAGAGGCGGAGGTAACGTGTGGGGTGATCACTTACCCCCCAGAATCTTTCAATTGTGCCCCCCCACTAGCCATAGTTATATGTTGCCTGCCCCTCTCCCCATGTCTATAAAGGTTCTGATCCCTTGCATACCCGAAGTGGTTTGCTGAGGGCCTCACAATAAATCATGGCAGCAATCAGATTTCCTGACTTTCTTATGTGCCTTCCTGTCTTGCTCAATCCTGTACATGACAAAATAAGGCTGCTTTTGCATTGCTGACAGTTTACTTCTCATTAAAATCAACTCTACTTCTTAAAGTTTAAAAAACTCACATGCAATAAGAATAGATTCTAACCTACCCATTCTTTTCTTTGAATGATGGATACAAAATTCACATTTGAGGATTCTATCCCCAACACATTAGCGATTCTCCTCTGAAGCTCTAACTCCGCACCAAAGCACATTCTTAAAGCCATCCTTATACACAGCAAAGCCCTCAACCATAGAGTGAAGTCCTTTGTTGAATCAGGGCTATATCAAACTATATGAAGACAGTATTATATGAAAAGAAATATAAAACATAAGAGGTATAGCCTGTTCCTCTGGGAAATGTCCAGGTCTATCTGGTTAGAATGCAAAGCCATATACCTGCACACTTACCATATTTTCTGTCTCATTTGCTAATTATCAAAGATGTTTGTCTATCATCAGGGTTTACTCCCTCCCAGCTCATCACTTTCAAGCTTTATTCTGCAGTGAAGTGGCCATGCGGAATGTGTGATGCCATTCATTTCCATGACAACTATTAGAGTTTTTTGCAATTTCACTGCAGGGTCTCATAAGAAGAGAATATGAGTAGAAACAAAAGCTTTTAACAGACACAAATCTCTTACTGTAGGCAACTCTGGCTAAATATAATGGGTGATTTTCAGTGGAAAAATTCCAGTTGACCTCAGTGTGAGCAGAATCTGGCCAAATCTGGATATCTTTGAAAATCTCACCCTATATCTCTGAGATCATATAGACTTGGCCCTGTCTTTCATAGCCGTTTCTCCAAATTGTGATGGAGGCTGTCAATATGTTTAGGTCCAAACATCTCAAGTCCAGTTATCATTATTTTATATAAATATTTCTTACTGTTAACATACTGATAGTATTAGCAACACTTAGAATTGAATTTGCCTAAGAACTCCTGTTTCCAGTTACTCAAAACCTTCTGAAATGTTTGTTTCAAGCTGAAATATTCCAGGCTTGGTCTCTGTCCATAGGTGAATTATTTTGGTAAATTTAAGCACTGGGTTGTTGTTTTGGGGGGAATATGGAGGGAGGCAAACCTCCATTACCAACAACAACAACAAAAAATTTATTTCAGCACCCCCATCCTGAAATTTCTGGTTGTAGGAGGCCAATATTTCACAGAAAAGTAGTCCTCAGTGTGAAGTTTCTTCTGAGTGTTCCACTGGGAACTGGTATTGTCTGTCTGAGCTATGTGGGGCTGAAAATTGCAATCCCAGGTATGAGTTAACAGTAACATGAACATGCTTTTGCATAATAAGCAATTGTCAGTTTGCCACTTGCCAAATTGACAATGTTTGGTAAGTATCACAGAAGAGATGACTCTTAAGGAAGAATCTGATGGAGAAAGTAACCCATACAGTTAGTTTTACTATATTGTACCAAAGGGGATTTGTGTGTTTATAAAAGACCAGAGAAGATAACCCCTTATCAGCTGAATTTATACCTACAATTTAGTCATATAATTCTTTGAATGCTGTACAACTTCCATATGATATGTAGTGGAAACCATTTTTAATTTTAAAACTTCTTTTAGTGTAGACCAGTGGTTCTCAAACTGTGAGTTGGGACCCGAAAGTGGGACACGACCCCTTTTTAATGGGGTCACCAGGGCTGGTGTTCGACTTTCTGGGGCCTGGGGCTGAAGCCCAAGACCAAGCCTGAGACCTGGGCGGCAGGGCTTAGGGCTTGTGCTTCAGCCCTGGGCTCAGGTTATGGGCCTCCCTGCCCGGAGTTGAAGCCCCTGGGCTTTGACTTTGGTCCCCCTCCAGCGCGGGGTGGCGGGGCTTGGGTGGGCTCAGGCTTTGGTCATGTAGTAATATTTGTTGTTAGAAGGGGGTCACAGTACATAGGGCCAGAGTTTTAAAACTATTTAGGCACCTAGATGCCTAATATCCTTAACTCCCATTGAAATCTTTGAAGGGAACTCTGCTAACATGAACTAAGGCCAAGTTACCTCTGAATGAGACCATCCGCAGAGATGTTCAATGCAGTGTAACTAGTGTGCTTTTAATTTACACCTTTAGTTAATTTGGCTTATCTTTCCTGAGAGAGTGTGTTTGCTGGAAAAGAAGGTTCTAGATTTTAAAGAGACAGGGCTAGAAATACAGAGGTCAGGGGTGAAATCCTGGCTCCAAAGAAGTCAATGGGAATGTTATCATTGACTCAGTGGGGCCAAGACTTCACCCCAGGTATTTTTCTCAGATTTGTGTAGAACACACATTAAAAGTGATATTTACACTGAATAAATATTACAGTGCATGTCTTTCTTGTGAGTGCAACTTTAACAAACACATGTAGAAGCTGTGCTAGCTTCTACATTGGCATTTCAGTCATTTTATACTATGAAATCCCATTAGTCTGAAAAAATGAAACCCCTGAAGTATTTTGGTTTATTTTTATGTACTATTTATGTGTAAAGTTGTAGTTTTTAAAATCAGATGAGGACATGCAGCCCATAAGGAAGAAATAAGTTGACTTCACTAGTAATAAGCCATTAGAAAGGGAGCCAGAAGAAGGTAATTTTTCATTAATGATATATTCGTGGTGAATTTCTAGCATGGACTTCAACTGACTGATTTATAAATCCCAGTGAAAAATGTTTAATTCAAGCCAGGAATGTATCTATTTTATAGTAGCATCAGAATAAATGAGCCAGCAATAATGGGAATAGTTTCTCTATTTCCACAGTTCCATACCTTGTTTACTACAACTGGTTGCATAGCCATCTGCAACATTAGCACTGTATAATCTAAGAACAGGAGTACTTGTGGCACCTTAGAGACTAACAAATTTATTAGAGCATAAGCTTTCATGGGCTACAGATGTCAGATTTGTGGGAGACAGACCAGTCGTTGCTTACAGACAGCCCCCAAATCTGAAGCAAATACTCTCCAGCAACCACAAACCACACAACAAAAACACTAATCCAGGAACCTATCCTTGCAACTATCAAGGTTCCTCCCCCACTCTGAACTCTAGGGTACAGATGTGGGGACCTGCATGAAAAACCTCCTAAGCTTATCTTTACCAGCTTAGGTCAAAACTTCCCCAAGGTACAAAATTTTCCACCCGTTGTCCTTGGATTGGCCGCTACCACCACCAAACTAATACTGGTTACTGGGGAAGAGCTGTTTGGACGCGTCTTTCCCCCCAAAATACTTCCCAAAACCTTGCACCCCACTTCCTGGACAAGGTTTGGTAAAAAGTCTCACCAATTTGCCTAGGTGACTACAGACCCAGACCCTTGGATCTTAAGAACAATGAACAATCCTCCCAACACTTGCACCCCCCCTTTCCTGGGAAATGTTGGATAAAAAGCCTCACCAATTTGCATAGGTGACCACAGACCCAAACCCTTGGATCTGAGAACAATGAAAAAGCATTCAGTTTTCTTACAAGAAGACTTTTAATAAAAATAGAAGTAAATAGAAATAAAGAAATCCCCCCTGTAAAATCAGGATGGTAGATAGCTTACAGGGTAATTAGATTCAAAAACATAGAGAACCCCTCTAGGCAAAACCTTAAGTTACAAAAAAGATACACAGACAGAAATAGTTATTCTATTCAGCACAATTCTTTTCTCAGCCATTTAAAGAAATCATAATCTAACATGTACCTAGCTAGATTACTTACTAAAAGTTCTAAGACTCCATTCCTGGTCTATCCCCGGCAGAAAACCAGTATATAGACAGACCCACAGACCCTTTGTTTCTCTCCCTCCTCCCAGCTTTTGAAAGTATCTTGTCTCCTCATTGGTCATTTTGGTCAGGTGCCAGCGAGGTTACCTTTAGCTTCTTAACCCTTTACAGGTGAGAGGAGCTTTCCCCTGGCCAGGAGGGATTTCAAAGGGGTTTACCCTTCCCTTTATATTTATGACAGCAACAAAGCCCAATGCCAACTCTGTTCACATATTTATTCAAGTGACACCATCATAGGACCTAATCATATTAGCCACGCCATCAGAGGCTCGTTCACCTGCACATCTACCAATGTGATATATGCCATTATGTGCCCAGCAATGCCCCTCTGCCATGTACATTGACCAAACTGGACAGTCTCTACGTAAAAGAATAAATGGACACAAATCTGACATCAGGAATCATAACGTTCAAAACCTGTAGGAGAACACTTCAACCTCTCTGGCCACTCAGTAAAAGATCTAAGGGTGGCAATTTTGCAACAGAAAAGCTTCAAAAACAGACTCCAAGGAGAAACTGCTGAACTTGAATTTATATGCAAACTAGATACCATTAACTTGGGTTTGAATAGAGACTGGGAGTGACTGGGTCATTACACATATTGAATCTATTTCCCTAAATTAAGTATCCTCACACCTTCTTGTCAACTGTCTAAATGGGCCATCTTCATTATCACTACAAACGTTTTTTTTCTCCTACTGTTAATAGCTTATCTTAACTAATTAGCCTCTTACAGTTTGTATGGCAACTTCCAACTTATCTGTATGTATATATATACCTTCTTACTATATGTTCCATTCTATGCATCCGATGAAGTGGGCTGTAGCCCACGAAAGCCTATGCTCTAATAAATTTGTTAGCCGCTAAGGTGGCACAAGTACTCCTATTCTTTTTGCGGATACAGACTAACACGACTACTCTGAAACCTATAATCTAAGAGAGTCCCAGTTGCAGGAGGAAGGCAATTAGCAGCAGCACCAATGTCTGACATTTAACAAGGCACAAAGTGCGTGACCTTAGTGCAGTGAATAGAGCAATAGTCTGCTGTATCAGTTCTTTCAACATTGTTTTACACTTCAAGTTTAGATAATTAATAACAATGAACTGTCAATAAGGTAACCATTACCAAGTATTTACCCAGATTCTCCTTATTATGCTAACTAATTAGCAAAGCATTTGTAACATGTTGGACTTCGACCCATTTCCTTCAGATGTAAAGAATGAAATGGTTCATTTCCTCACCTCTTCCCATCCACGACATTCCTTATTTTATTCCTAAAACAGATTGGGGGGTGGGGTGGAGGAGAGAGAAATCATTCATTGCATTCCCTTTTCTCGCCTGAGATTTTGGTTTAAAATGATTTTGCAGGTAATGTCAAGTCAAACAGATGTCAAGTTCTGCAGGTAATGACCAGATCCAATGTGTCTTATTTCCTTTTTACTTCTTGCTTTCCTTTTTTAAAAAATATTTCATTATTACACAGTATTCTTCAGTAATGTGATGATGCTGATCAGCACTACATTAGTGCTCCTTAGTCTTTGAATGTAATTGACTCACAGTATATTTTATATACCTTAAATGTCCCTTTTTAGGGAAAAAAAGATACAATATCTGTTAGCAACACTTGATATGGATTTCTTTGTGAATTATTGACCTGCTCTTATAAAGATAATAGATTAAAAGGTAGTAAATGGTGGTCAGTTAAGGAGCTAAATAATTTATCAGAATGGATTGGGTTTTTATCAACTACGGAAGTAAAGTACCATACCTGTCCCTAAACCAACATGAAAATTTCCCATTTCAATTAATTGGGATCATTCCATTGATTTTTGTAACTTTTATTGTTTGTATTATAGCAGTACCTACAGTATCTGACTGAGACCACAACCCCCGTTGTGCTAGGTGCTATATGCACAGTAAGAGAGACAGTCCCTGCTCTAATTTACAGTTTATAACAGGAAAGAAAAGAAAAAAAGTCAGGAATAAAGGATAGATTCCCCCTCCCCCTCATTTTACATAGGGGAAAACTGAGGCACAGAGATATTAAGTGACTTGACCAAGGTGTCACAAGGTGGCAGAGCCAGGAGCTAAACCCAAATCTGGAGTCCCACTCCTGTGCCTTAACCACCACACAATCCTTCCTCCTATGTATTAATATTCCTAACTACAATAAAAAACAGAGACGAAAGGGAAGCAAGAGCCCTTTAAAAAGCTTGTAGTCTTCCCCCAGCCCTTGGAACTGCATACAACTGTAACTCTGTGAGCAAGATGGGATTTTAATTTCACAATATTTTTGTAGAAAATAACATTGTGCTATGAGGAGGGACAGTATGGCATTTAAAAATGTAAATAATAGCTTGGTGAGAAAGGACAAAAAAATATATAATATACCTAGTTAATAGAATGAGCAGGAACTGAATTGGAGAGAAATCCCCCATCAGATTGGAAGGTTGTCCTCAATTTTTTTCTCCTGCTATTCAATTTGTAAGAAAAGTGAGGGGCAGGGATATTTGTACCCTAATATAATTTTAGGGTAGGATTTACAAGCACACTTAAGGGAGTCAGGAATCCAAGTCCATTGACTTCCAAGGGGACTTTTGCTCCTAAGCTCCTTAGGTACCTTATAAATACCCCGCCCCAATTTAAAAATAAGGGCTGTAGAAAGCTTTGGGATTTAAAGCCACCTTATGCTCTCCAATGCCACCCTCCTTGCCTGATGTCTGAATCGGACCCCTGTCTCCCTCATGGCAGCAGCAGATGGCTGATAAGGTGAATTGAGCCTGCTGTGGAGCCAGACAGAAGGGGACTATGGGAAATAGGCACTATAAGTGCAGTAAATGAGAGATTATGAACAAGAACCACCTTCCCTGCACCCACAAGATATCACTCGACTCAGATGGAATAGGCAACATTCTCCTCAAAGAGAACAAATGCAGAGGACCTACAGGGGACTGTCTGTACCTTTCTATGCAACCCCACCAGAAGAATTTGATGGTGAATATGAAAGATCAGATAAAACACTGGATGAAAGAAGAACACAGCTCATCACAATTATACGTTAGTAGTAATAGTAGAAGCCCCAATCATGGATTAAGGCCCCACTGTGCTAGACACTGAACAAATGTATTCATTCCATCTTTTCTTGCCAAGATTCACACACAAACCTCTGATCATAGTTCATCACAATGTGCTTTTCCTCCTTCCAGTGCTTACTCTGATTCTTCATACTTACCATGATTTTTTTCCCCCTCTTGGGGAGTTGCTGTTGGGAACTCCTCATATGTAACTAAGCAACAAACCCTATTACTGAATCGCTTAAATTCCATAATGTTCCTTAATGGGGAGCCAAATTTTCAGAGCCACTTCCCAAACAATTTCCAAAAAACATGTATTCCACTCAAGGTTTGGATTCCCAGTCAATAGAATAAGTGACCCCCCTCAGGAGTTCCAGTTGTTTATTTTCTAATTCTTTAGCATTTTCAAGTCATCACTCAGTGAGGAATACTTTTATACCACACATTACTATGGTCAAGTTCTAATCAAATTCCTTAAACATTTGATTCATAGGACCCAACACCCTCCCTGTGGTTCAAACTCTATCAAACCTATGAGGTGATTGTCAAGATGAGTCCTGATCTGTGGTGATAGCTTATGAGCAAAGTTAAGATTTTGTCACTGTGGAAGTCACACACAGGTCACAGGCAATAAACAAAAATTCACAGAAACCAGCAACCTGTCCATGACTTTTATTAAAAATACCCCGGGAGGTGGGGAGGGACTAAGAGTCTGACCACTGGCCACGGCTCTGTCACAGGGGCTGACCCCCGGCCACTGCTCCAGCTCTGCCACAGCAGCAAGGATGGAAGTTATAGAGGTCTGCTTAAATCACGGAATCTGTGACCTCTATGACTAAATCGTATCCTTACTTATGAGTCAACACAAAAGATTAACTTTCTACACTTTACACAGACCTAACTGTTAATTCTCATTAAAAATCCTGATATCACTTAATAGTGTCAGTTCTCTAACTGTGAGAATGTGCTGCATGGGCCCTATGCATTTATAACCAGAACATTAAGTCAAGGGAGACATAAGACAATGCATTTGTATCAAAAATCCATCTTTAGTGATTTAATTTGTGTGTCCCAGCATTACAAAAAGCGGTAATTCAGATTATTTTGTATTCCATAGCTACATTCTTTTCCCCCACAAGTATTAAGTTCCAGAAACATCTCTGGTGGACCTTCCCATTTCCCCTTATATTTTAGGGTATCTTTCCTTCCCCAGAAGTATACAGTTAGGCTGGAGAAGTGTTGTGTTGGTCCCCGTGTCCTGATAAGCTGAGACACACAGAGTTATCATTTGTTTAACATAAGCACAAGCATTCCCTTCTGTGCTCTATTAAACTAATTTGAAACTGAACTTGGAGTAGCGGTGTAGCCACCATAGTGCAGTATGTAGCCTTATTCTATTCATATTCCCAGAGGAAGCTCTACCAAGGTTTCCAACTGCATAAATGCAGACACCCGGGAACAGTTCTAGGGGGTAGGTGAGCAGGGCACTGTTGAACTGCAGTCTCATTTTTTATTAATTATTATTATTATTTTCACTTTGCTGTGGTTGGCCAGGATTTATTTTGTTGGTTTGTTTTGGGGTTCAATGGCTGGCTATATGGATTTTGTTGTTGGTGTTTTGTTTTGTTGTGCTCAGCTGCTTGGGAGGTGGGTTTTTGTTTGTTTGTTTTGGGAGAAGGGCAGTACCAAATACATTTTCTGCCTTGGCTGGCAGAACAGCTAGGGCCACTCCTGCAAAACACCCTGAGACATTGTGTCTGGAATTAGCCACTGATCTTGCACTCTAGTCACTGTTTAACCAGTTAGACCCCATGGAAGGCCTGAATAAGAAGAGGAATTCCTAATTACCAGATCAGATTAGAACTAGGTAGGACGAGGAGACAAGATAAAAGAGCACAGGAAGGCAGGACAAGGGGAAAGCAGAAGAAAGAGCTAGGTGGGCCTGACAAAGACAGCTCTCTGTGTAGCTCTTACCACACATACATTTATTCTTCACTTACAAAGTATAAAAGAAGGTGTTGCAGGCTTCCAGCAGGGAGAGACTTCTATGCAGCCTTCTCGGCCCAGACCCTGGCTCACCCTCTGAGCTTCCCCTGCTTCCTGTTCCTCCCACTTATATCCTCTGAGTTCCTGAATCAATTGCATCAATTACAGTAAGTCAACAGGTTTCAGCATAGCAGCTGTGTTAGTCTGTATCCGCAAAAAGAACAGGAGTACTTGTTGCACCTTAGAGACTAACAAATTTATTTGAGCATAAGCTTTTGTGGGCTACAGCCCACTTCATCGGATGCATGCAGTGGAAAATACTGTAGGATGATTTTCTATACACAGAGAACATGAAACAATGGGTATTACCATACACACTATAACGAGAGTTAAGGTGAGCTATTATCAGCAGGAGAGAAAAAAAAAAAACCTTTTGTAGTGATAATCAAGATGGGCCATTTCCAGCAGTTGACAAGAATGTGTGAGGAACAGTAGGGGGAAAAATAAACATGGGGAAATAATTTTACTTTGTGTAATGACACATCCACTCCCGGTCTTTATGCAAGCCTCATTTAATGGTGTCCAGTTTGCAAATTAATTCCAATTCAGCAGTCTCTCACTAGAGTCTGTTTTTGAAGTTTTTTTGTTGTAATATTGCGACTTTTAGGTCTGTAGTCAGGTGACCAGAGAGATTGAAGTGTTCTCCGACTGGTTTTTGAATGTTATAATTCTTGACATCTGATTTGTGTCCATTTATTCTTTTACCTAGAGACTGCCTGGTTTGGCAAATGTACGTGGCAGAGGGGCATTGCTGACACATGATGACATATATCACATTGGTAGATGTGTAAAACTATTTCCCCATGTTTATTTTTCCCCCTACTGTTCTTCACATGTTCTTGTCAACTGCTGTAAATGGCCCACCTTGATTATCACTACAAAAGGTATTTTTTTTCTCTCCTGCTGGTAATAGCTCACCTTAACTGATCACTCTCCTTATAGCGTGTATGGTAACACCCATTGTTTCATGTTCATCCTACTGTATTTTCCACTGCATGCATCTGATGAAGTGGGCTGTAGCCCACAAAAGCTTAACAATTTAATAAATAAATTAGTTAATCTGTAAGGTGCCACAAGTACTCCTGTTCTTTTTGCAGTAACTCAACAGTTAAACCAATTTCATAAACCTTTCATTAGTTTCTGACTTTTATAATCTTTGGTAATTTTGCTCTCTGTGCAACAAAATTTCATACATCAAAAATGTCTGCTGGGCCATCTGTAGCCTTTGTTTTTAAGGATGCTAATTATTTTGGCCAGGTGGGTGTTGATTATTCATAACAGTTGCTCAAATACTAGCAGTTATCAATGCATAATTTAACATGCTTAACTTTGATATCTCCCTTTATAGATATCATTCAACTCAAGTAAATAAATGAATGACAACTTGGACCAAATTCAGTTCCACATTAGTGGATACAGTACCCATTATAGTTGATGGAAGTTGCAATCCTACATCAGGGACAAACGTTAGCCAATTGTCTTTGCATTGTCCCCAGTTAAGCATCACCCAATGCCATTACTAATCCTTCACTTATTTATAAATTCATTGTCTAGGAACAACAATATACTCAGCAGACTATTATCTGAAATTAGATTTTAAAAAATAAATAAATAAAAATGTACATACGGGTTCTTAGCTAGCTAACA
The DNA here is from genome assembly GCF_965140295.1 of Lepidochelys olivacea. Taxonomy (NCBI): domain Eukaryota; kingdom Metazoa; phylum Chordata; order Testudines; family Cheloniidae; genus Lepidochelys; species Lepidochelys olivacea. The sequence continues at coordinate 60,305,774 of NC_140418.1, read as the reverse complement.
GGTTTCAGAGTGGTAACCGTGTTAGTCTGTATCAGCAAAAAACAATGAGGAGTCCTTGTGGCACCTTAGAGACTAACAAATTTATTTGGGCATAAGCTTTCATGGCTAGAATGCATGGAGTGAAAATACAGGAGCAGGTATAAATACATGAAAGGATGGGGGGGTTGCTTTACCAAGTATGAGGTCAGTCTAATGAGATAAATCAATTAAAAACAGGATACCGAGGGAAGAAAAATAACTTTTGAAGTGGCAAAAGAGTGGCCCATTACAGACAGTTGACAAGAAAGTGTGAGTAACAGTAGGGAGAAATTAGTATTGGGGAAATTGAGGTTAGGTTTTGTAATGACCCAATCACTCCCAGTCTCTATTCAGGCCTAATCTGATGGTATCCAGTTTGCAAATTAATTCCAGTTCTGCAGCTTTACCTTGGAGTCTGTTTTTGACTTTTTTTGTTGAAGAATTGCCACTTGTATGTCTGTTATTGAGTGACCAGAGAGATTGAAGTGTTCTCTGACTGGTTTTTGAATGTTATAATTCTTGACGTCTGATTTGTGTCCATTTATTCTTTTATGTAGAGACTGTCCAGTTTGACCAATGTACATGGCAGAGGGGCATTGCTGGCACATGATGGCATATCTCACATTGGTAGATGTGCAGGGAACGATCCTCTGATAGTGTGGCTGATGTGATTAGGTCCTATGATGGTGTCCCCTGAATAGATATGTGGACGCAGTTGGCAATGGGCTTTGTGGCAAGGATATGTTCCTGGGTTAGTCATTTTGTTGTGTGGTGTGTGGTTGCTGGTGAGTATTTGCTTCAGGTTGGGGGGCTGTCTGTAAGCAAGGACTGGTCTGTCTCCCAAGATCTGTGGGAGTGAGGGATCGTCCTTCAGGATAGGTTGTAGATCCTTGATGATGCAGTGGAGAGACTTTAGTTGGGGGCTGTAGGTGACAGCTAGTGGTGTTCTGTTACTTTCTTTGTTGGGCCTATCTTGTAGTAGGTGACTTCTCAGTACGTTTCTGGCTCTGTCAGTCTGTTTCTTCACTTCACCAGGTGGGTATTGCAGTTTTAAGAATGCGTGATAGAGATTCTGTAGGTGTTTATCCCTGTCTGAGGGATCGGAGCAAATGCAGTTGTATCTTAGAGCTTGGCTGTAGACAATGGATCATGTGATATGGTCTGGATGAAAGCTGGAGGCATGTAAGTATAGCAGTCAGCAGGTTTCTGGTATAGGGTTGTGTTTATGTGACCATCACTTATTAGCACTGTAGCGTCTAGGAAGTGAACTTCTTGTGTGGACTGGTCCAGGCTGAGGTTGATGGTAGGGTGGAAATCGTTGAAAACTTGGTAGAATTCCTTGAGGGCCTCCTTTCCATGGGTCCAGATGATGAAGATGTAATCAATGTAGCGCAAGTACAGTAGGGTTGTGAAGGGACGAGAGCTGAGGAAGCATTGTTCTAAGTCATAAAAATGTTGGCATACTCAGGAGCCATGCGTGTACCCATAGCAGTCCCACTGACTTGAAGGTATAAATTGTCCCCAAATCTGAATTTGTTGTGAGTGAGGACAAAGTCACAAAGTTAAGCCACCAGGTTTGCCGTGACATTATCGGGGATACTGTTCCTGATGGCTTGTAGACCATCTTTGTGTGGAATGTTGGCTTCTACATCCATAGTGGCTAGGATCATGTTTTCTGCAAGATCACTTAGCTAGCTAAGACATTTGAAATAATTATATTTTCATACCCAATGGGACTCTGGAGAGTTGAGTTCTATTCCTGGCTTTGCCACTTGGGAAATTCACTAAACATTTGTACCTCAATTTCCCCACTTGTAAAATTGGAGACAATGAACTGTATCCCTCTTAAAAAACACTTTGAGATCTACCAGTGAAAAATTCTACATCACAGTTAGGTATTTATTATTATTAAATCTAAGTTCCTTTCTTAGATGAGGAAAAACCAAGGGTAGACAAGGAAAATACATAAAACTAATATCACCATTTTCATTATTTTATGGGAAAGCACTGACAATTTGGAACAATTGCAGCATGCTTCATCCAAACATGACTGAAGACTCGATTGACTTTAGGAAAGTTAGTGCCTTGAGTGAAATAAGCAGCTTGAAGTAGAATGTTATTGCAGCTCTCAGCTGCCAGAAGTGTTGTTTGTTTCCTGAGCTGATTTTTATAGGTTAGGGATGAAGAATGAGTTCTTGTGGGAAGATTGCCACGGAGTGCGAAGAAAATACTGACTCGTGCTGTTCTGCTAAAAAAAGAAACATCATTTGCTCTCCCACTTGTTGACCTATAAGCCAGATTTTTATAAGGCATTATAGCCTGTCTATGAGCCAGATGACTTCCCAGAATGCTGCTCTTCAGTTATGCTAAGAAGAGCAAAATGCTAAGCTTTCTAGAAATTACTAGCTCAAGAATCATTAAATAAGGATAAATATTTTCAGTGTTTTATTGTACTAACCACAGACACTTTGGTAAGCAAAGTTTGATGTTTTTCACTGAAAAGATGACATAAATAACAGCTGCTTGATTATGTAGTTAGCAATTTATTGGAAACTTAGGAAATATGTTAAAAATAAGATATGTCTGTCTGTGATAAAGAGGAAATAGTGAAAATGAAATTGGAAACAACCTCTGTATAATCATACTAAACTATCAGCATTTTATGAAGGCCTGTCAGTCTTAAAATTAATCTGTCACCAACTGCAGAGTGGTTTCACAGATAGTGGTAATATATGACTTTCTGTTATGATGTCTCTCTAATTATTGAATACATTCAAACCTATGGAAAACATAAATTATTGATTTGTATAGATTATTATGTAACACTCAAGAGTGTTTTAATACTGCACGAAAATAGCAAAGTTTGCAAAAACTTTGTAAACATTGGCTAGAGAAAAGCTGCCCTGTGCTGCTTTTAAATGAGCATAGAAATTGTTTTCAAATTGCACAGAGCTTGATATTGCCCATTTTCATTTTAGACAATGTCAATTAAAGACATGCAAATGGTTATTGTTAACTTGCCAGAGTGTTTAATTTTGAAGATTTACATAAATAGTGACTTTTACACACAGGGTGAATTCCTAGCATCATTGAGGTCAATAGCAAAACTCCCATTGACGTCAGTGGAGCCAGGATTTCACCTCTGGAGTCTCAAACTGTACAAAAAGCTAACCTAGATAGTGTAAAATGTCCAGTTTGTCAGTTTTAGTTCTCCTCTCAACTAGAAGAATATGTATTTAAACAATGCGTTAGCTAATTAACTTGTTGTAAACCACTACCTATTCTCCTATACGACAAGGGCTTTTCAACACCCAACCTTTCCTTGGATCATACATCTGCCACAGGAGCGGGCAAACTTTTTGGCCTGAGGACCACATCGGGTTTCCAAAATTGTATGGAGGGCTGGTTAGGGGACGCTCTCTCTCCCTGAACAGCCAGGCGTGGCCTGGCCCCCACCTCCTATGTGACCCCACTGCCTCTCACCCCCTGACGGCCCCCCCTGGGACTCCTACCCCATCCACCACTCTCTGTCCCCTGACCACTCCTGGACCCCCCACCCCGACTTCCCCCTGCTACCCCATCCAACCCCTTCTCTCATTCCTGACTTGCCCCCCAGGACTCCTGCCCCATCCAACCCCCCTGTTCCCTGCCCTCTGACCACCCCGACCCCTATCCATGCCCCTGCCACCTGACCATCCCCCCCCAACTCCCCTGCCCTCCATCCAACCCCCCTGCTCCCTTACCACGCTGCCTGGAGCACCGGTGGCTGGCGGCACTACAGCCCAGAGCACCAGGGCAGGCAGCCGTCCCAGAGCACCGCCCAGAGCACCGGGTCAGGCTGCGGCTCTGCAACTGTGCTGCCTGGCCGCCCAGAGGGTTGTGCTGGCGACGCGGCGCGCTGAGGCTGCAGGGGAGGGGGGACAGCAGGGGAGTGGCCGGGGGCTAGCTTCCCGAGCCAGGAGCTCAGGGGCTGGGCAGGAGAGAACTGTAGGCCAGATGTGTCTCACAGGCCGTAGTTTGCCCACCTCTGATCTATCGTTTTCTACATTTTGCAGCGAGCTACCCTGCTGTGCACCATCAGGACGGTCACTGGAAGCAGTATATTCACCCACAGCATGGCTCTATGTACCAAGGGCAGGAGTTCATACTAGGGAAGCAAACTCTCCATTTCCTCAATATTTTGATATAATTACTGGGAAAATCTCAAAGGGTTTGAACGGGTATCTCACAAATCAGATGCTTTCCCAAACCTTTTCTAAACTCAGACATTCAGTCAGCAAAATCAGGCTGTAATTGCTGTGAGTTCAGAGTGTGCGTGTAGGGTTGTAGGAAGGGGAAATTTTTGATAGCTCAGAGCACAGTATCATGCCAAGCCCACTGCCCTCAGCTGGAATACCAATTGTTATGCTTAGTGCTGAAAGCAGCTGAAAGGAGGCCTTTCTGAAACCTTAGCACAGAGCAAGAGGGGAAGTGAGTGAACAGGAGGAATAACCATGATCCTGTGGCATCCTGACTTGAGCTTTTTGCTGAAGGATGTAGTTGTGCAAGATGGAAAGTTTGGCAGTGGTTAAGTACTGCTATGTGAAATACATCTGATTAACTGAGGAAAAATTCCCCACCTGACAGGCTGGAAAACTATATAATACAGGTTGGAAAATTCCACACTTAGTGTTACATAGCTTTTTTAAAGAACAAAACTGATGAGCAGAAGCTAACAAATTGGGTATAAAAAGAGGAAGAAATCTGAGCTCGGTGAACGTTTGAGCACCTCTCAAGTTCCCCTGCCGACGGAAGGCCAGCCACTGGATATCTGCAGTTATCCACTCGAGACATCCTCTCAAGTCCTTGGGTAAATATGAATCTGGGATTTTGGGGGGTGTTTTACTAGCCTGTTGCAGATGTGTGTAAGCACTTGAAACTAAATAAAGTAAAGCTTTAAGTAAAAGCATTCTTGTATTATACTGCTTGGGCCAATCATCTATCGGTTGGACGGCCGTGTCCCCATTGAATATTTTCTGCTACCGCCTTGGCCGGAGTAATAGTTATCAAGAGCTTTGGATTCAGAAACCCTGGGTAACAGGGTGGGAAGATTTCTGGTGCTTCTCCTCTCTAACTAGGCTAAAGATACCGGGGGGGTGGGAGGGGAAGGTCTCACAGGATTTTGTGTCTTCTTTTTCCATTCTCAGCTAGAGCCAGGATGCAGCACAGGCACATACAAAAAATAAACAAAATGTTGATCAAAAATATTCAGAGCTTAAAAAGAGATTCAATTCAGCTTTAATTTGAATTTGAGGCAAAGGTTTGGGCCATTTTTTATCTTAAACTGTTTTATTCCCACCAAAGAGCTATTATTTTCCTAAAGATTGTCTAGGTTGTATCACATTGGAAGTTATAATTCTTATGTTGCTTCCTGAGCTGGAGTCTAAGTACATGTCTAACTTTAAGCATGTGGGAAGTTAATAGGACTACTCGCCTCCAAAAGAAGGCATGTGCTGACATGAGCCAATGTCTTGATTAGCATTCCCCTTCCCTGACTCTCATGTAATTGAGGTAGGTAGTACTTTTAGGCTGACGCTTATTTGATGCAGACAGGGTAGTAAAACTAAGACTGACACACGCCATAAACTTAAACTGCAAGCCACAACTTTGGTTAAATTTTAGCACAGGGGAGGGATGCTACCCACCCATCACCTATCCTTTCCTGTACAAGGAATTTAACTGGTTCCAGTGAGAGAGTTATAGGGCTCCTTACCATATAACCCATAACTCGAAGTAGGTTCTCCTGAGCCTTCCCCTCAGGATTCATCTCTCGGAGTCTTAGCAGCACTCCCCCACAAAGGGTGAGGACTTCAGCTTGCAAGATCTACAAGGTCTGACCTTGACCCATTAAGGCCACAAGGTCTTACTCCATGAGCTCAAGGCCCATCACCAATATCCCAGGTCTTTTATCTATAAGAACTGACCTGTTCATTTTATCCTTTCAACTGCACTGGAAACTGGCTGCAAGCTGCAACGAATTAACAAACCAACCCAAGTACCTTAGTTAGGTACTAAGCACACTCCTGCTTAACCCACTGTGGCTTGAAGATGCTGGGAGGAAGGCAAAAAAAAACCCATCCAAAAACCCCTGGTCTTCTGCCACTTGGCTCATGGGGGAAAAAAATCTTTCCTGAGTCCTAAACAGGTGATGGCTAAGCCAGCAGCACCTATCAGTCCAGACTGCCATTCCTAGTCCAGGGTGGGGATGTTGGAACAGAGGCAGAAGGGGCTCCACTCAGACCTTGTTCCATGTTCAATCCTGGGAACTGGAGTTTTCTGGCCAATCAGCACCTTTCCCCTCCAGCTGACCAATGGATGCCAGAGACTCCCGGGGGAGGGAATGACTTTGTGTCTCACAGCGAGTGTCTCCCTACCTCACTGTGGGGACTGGCCCTCTTCACCATAGCCCCATCAAGTTCTCCCACCCATTGAGGCAGATGGGTGACATTTTGATCGACAAACAAACCACTTTCACTACAATATCCTGAGAATGACTGAAGTAGGTTTTCATAAATGGTATTTTTCACAACACAAAGTGAGCTGTCTAGACACAGGTATAGTTGGAATCAACTATGCACCCCTCTGTGCAGTCTCTTTTTTCTATCAGATAAGAAAATACAGTAAATGTCTCAATAGAGAGGGGGAAAAAAAAGACAAACAGCATTATCAACTTTATTTAAACAAATCTAGGTTGCTTAGGCAGTTGCAATAGCAGATGTTCTTAGAAAATAAGTCTCACATCTCCCTAAACTGCTAAAATTTTCTTGAGCTCCATTGTGAGGTTTTGGTTCACTTATCCTTCTGTCTCTCTTTCACAACTACATTGAGGGTCAGACAATACATTAAGAAGGAACTGAATACTCACCCTATGTCATAAATATGAAGATATCTGATTTAAGAAAAAGTATTTATTTTGATCTATTTATAAAATTTCACCAGCGGTCATATTTTGTATCTCAAAAAGACCCTCTCTTTCCTTCCCTCCTAAAAGGACCAGGAAGAGAAATCTAAGAAGTGCAGGCTTCATTATGAGGTCTGTCCCACATCCATTTGCAAGTACTCATGTTCAATTTTCTGGTTTCAGAGTAACAGCCGTGTTAGTCTGTATTCGCAAAAAGAAAAGGAGTACTTGTGGCACCTTAGAGACTAACCAATTTATTTGAGCATGAGCTTTTGTGAGCTACAGCATCACTTCATCGGATGCATCCGATGAAGTGAGCTGTAGCTCACGAAAGCTCATGCTCAAATAAATTGGTTAGTCTCTAAGGTGCCACAAGTACTCCTGTTCAATTTTCTGTCATTGATGGCACCACAATTATCAGAAATACAGTTTAAAAAAATCAGTCTAGTCCATAATGTTCCATCAACATTAATTGCAACTGAATCAGTCCCCTCTATTCTCCATGAAAAAGAACTCCACTCCCCAGTGTCTGAGTTTGACAAGACCTGAACAATAAAGTTTACAAATAATTTTATAAATTTGGCTCCCACTTCTGTTCAAACAGATTGTATTTGTTATTTGAATTATTTAGCCAACATCTTTTAGAATGTTTTAGACAGTGGATATATGTGAGTATTTGAAATTCAGACTCTTAGTTATTTGTGCTTTGTCAGCTGAGTCACAGAATATTAATTTTTTTCCCAGATTGTACAAGTTCAAAGACAAAAACAATGGATACCTTTTCAAGTGAATCTAAATCTGCTTTCCACAAACATTTGTGCCAATGAAAATTGCATTTAATTGCTCTTTACAGAAACAAAAGGGATGCTAACAAGGCCAAAGAGTGCTAATCAAATATCCATAAAATAGGTTTTATTCTTTTGCTCAGCTCTAATTATGACAGAGGTAAACTAAAACACCTAATACTCATAGTTTCTCATTTGGTTGGTGGCCAAATTAATCCATATAATGGACTGCAAAGTACATAAAACACCTCTTTCAACAGTCATGTTACTAATGTAATAGAAAGAGTCCCCAGTTTCCTTAAAACACAGCTGATTCATTCTAACAAATAAAATACATTTAACAATGCAAAAGTTAAACTGACGAAATCTGTCAGCAATTTTCACTGTGTTCCTCTGTCTGAAGGAGCTTTGAATTGAGGTTGAGAGGAACACACAAAGCAACCATACAAAACAAGCTCACAAAACCAAAACTCCTTTAGAATTCAAGACAAAAACCAAACAAGATACTTTTATTATCTTTTGCTCTAACAAGTCTGGCATGAAGACCTACCTGTGGTGGGCTGAGCAATCCACCTGTTGCTAGGATCAGATCACTTGGCACAATGATGAGCTATAGGGTTGTTACCTTCACAAAGTATTACAAGTGGGAACAGAAAATCCCAGCTGAGTACAAGTATTGAAAGAGGCACTCGCTGCACACTCAGAGCATTATTCTTGCATACATTAATGCTAAAAGAAGAGGTTGCCCCATGTCCGCACAACAGCATCTTTCTCATCACACTGGGATATAGTGAGAGGTTCCACAGTTAGGCAAGACAATACATTTGGTTCCCTGACAAGAGAATGTGGTTGTCCCAATTTTTGCTCTGCAGTCTCAAATACATGAAACTGTTGTCTGATCAGCTTTGCACTGATAATATTTATTTATTCTCACAGGTTTTTCCCCTTTGGGCAGCTACCCAAACTATTATTGAGTGGGGGACACAAAACAAGTAAAGCATTTATCTATATCTAACATCCAAACAACTCCACTCATTAATATAGCAGCATAAAAGCTAAAACAAAGAGCTAGCTCTCAGGCTTATGAACATACTCACACACTCCTAAGATTCAAGAAAACAAAGATAGAAGGAATCAATCAATCAGAGAACAGGCCCTGATCCTATTGACGCGTTTCTGTGACCTGATGTACCCAAGGGTTTGGACAAATATCAGGTTCTTATATACCCTTAAGTTATGTAACGCACATGGATCTATGGCCACATTTGATTATTTCCCTGGCCACAACAATGTAGACCAGCTTTTTGTCCATGAGTTTTTTGCAGAGTTCTTGTAGCCATGTTAGACCCAGGATATGAGAGAGACAAGGTAGGTGAGATAATATCTTTTATTGGACCAACTTCTGTTGGTGGATGGCACAAGTTTTCGAGCTCTGCCGAGCTCTTCTTTGGGTCATCTGCAGAGCTCGAAAGCTTGTGCCTTCCACCAACAGAATGAGTGGGGGTCTATGAGTGGGGTTCTCGGTGACTATAAGTAGGCTCCTGATCACTGACCAAGCCGTTTGCTTCAATTAAATTCCCAAAACATCATGTGTGTTAATACGGTTATCTCCATAGTTACTTCATTGTGAAACTTAAAAAAATCCCCTATTTTAAACTTATGCAATGATGTGCTCTACTTGTCTTTCTGAGGTTAACTGGTTTGTCACACAACATGAGAAAGCAATTATATGACCTCAGGTCAAACCCTCAGGCCTACCTTGGCTAATTACAGTAGGCCCACAGTAAGTAAGTGTTACCTTTATACTAGAGCAAAGCCTAACACTCCTGTTTTTAAAATTCCCCTACCTGCTTTCCACCATATTTCACTCTAATAAGCCCTATAAAACCTGTCAGCATTATGCCCCTTAGTGTCATTACACTATAACTTTTCAGCAATACACTCAATAGCAAACAAATTAAATCCCTCTTCTACATTAAGGACAGGTCATAGGCCAACAAAGCTAAAATATTTGTTGCAGCTGTGATTGTTTAAGAGCATTTTCTTTGCATTCTGCTTGTTTTTTTTTTTTTTTAATTATTGCACCTTAGTTTTCAAGTTTTATTCTTTTGTTTAGTGCAGCTGACTCTCAATTGGGCTTGTCTGTTTAATTTGTTCTCTTTAATATAAATTAAAATGCTATTTCATTAGTCTGAGATGGAGAGTCAGGAGTGAGACTGTGATAATTTATGTCAGATTCAAGTAATAATTTGAATAGCTAAGCAGTATGAGGAATAACGTCCATCTGGTTTGAAAGCTAGATCTGATTATGGAGAACAGCACTATGCTAATCTCCCACTAGAGCTGCCTGCTGTTGCTGCTGGGTGCTCACTGTGACTATGTTCATTAATATATTTTGTTCCTGGTCTACCTTTTAACCTAAAAGCTTGCTAGGGGATGGAAGACCTCTGCACTTGGGTTACCCCTTTTATCATCATCAAGCCCTGGAGTGTGTTTTGATGCATATACGTGCCCATGGGTGCCAACTTTGTCCGTTCTAAACCCCCTGCTCTGCCCCCACTCCACCCCTTGCCCCAAGCACCACCCTGCCTCACCCTTCCCTGCCCTACTCCGCCTCTTCCATCCCCGTTCCACCCCCCTCCACCGAGCGTGCCCCGCCCTTGCTCCACCCCCTCCCCGTGCACACCCCTAAACAACAGATCTGCAGTGGGCAGAAGGTGCTGGGAGGGAGGCGCTGATTAGTGGGGCCACCAGCGCGTGGGAGGTGCTGGTGGGGAGGAGGCAGAGCCTCTGATGGGGGCTGAGCATCCACTTTTTTTCCCCATGGGTGCTCCAGCCCCAGAGCACCCACAGAGTCAGCACCTATGTCCATGCCTTAAATAGACAGATGCAGTTGTTTGGCCCTCATTACCATAGCATCTGAGCACATCACAATCTTTTATTCTCACATTATATCCCTTTGAGATAGGAAAATACTGTGATACCCATTTTACAGATGGGAAACTGAGGCACAGAGTGACTAAGTGACTTATCCAAAGTCACAAAGGAAGTGTGTGGCAACATAGGGAATGTAACCCATACATCCTGAGTCTCAGGCTAGTTTCCAAAGCAGTGTGCCATCCTTTTACTTGAGTTTATTGATAATTCACCTTCTATAACTGCAGTGCTATGGGGTAGTGAGAAAAATAAAATTTCCACCAGGGGCAACATACCCCGAAAGTCACATGGAAAGTGGCCTGATAGTTTAAAGTGTTACACGTGGATGTGCACTGTTATTTGTTTTGGATCTGATGAGATTTAAGTATAATGTGTAGGGCATTCATCTTCCTCCTCACTCAGTACCTCTATAAAGTGATTCAGCAGATTGTCAATGTTTGTTTGTATCATTGGGCGACTGTAAGGAGTCAACAAACATGAATGGCAGTCACTGTAGCTGGGTGAAGCTAACATTCATATGTTTAGTGACAGTCTCAAGCATACAGATTTACTTTCTTTCTGCAGTTTTGCTGATACAGACCCAGAAATGTTAACTTTCTTCATATTTGCCATCTCTATGGATTTTGCACAGAATCCTGCAGTCTTTTGTTCATGTTTCAGTTTTTGCAAAATATCAACCAACCAAAAAATCTTCTGTGAAAGGTTGAGATATGATAGTGATAAGATTAATTATGAAAGGTGCCCACAAATTTCCCTATCTTCTTAAGAATGCCCCTAACTTGGGGTGCATCTATCCCTGAATCAGTATTTGTAATACATTAAGATGTGTCCCAGCCAAATGGCAATTTTTGATAATTACTTTAGTGCTCTGAACTGACTAGCAACCAGTCATAATGGCAGATATCTCCAAAACAGCACACAGTTGTCTCAGTGTCATCAGCAAGAGCCTGAATTTGTAGACAGGCCTAATTAAAAGTCCACTTCTTTCTTCATCAAGAGATTAAATCTACATTAACCCATTATATCCCCTGCATGTTTCAATAGTGAAAAGCTTTAAAGGTACTGTCAGCTACAAACTTTGAGGAAAAAAGTATAATCAAAATTACTTTATAACAGGTTGGAAAGGGGAACAAATTCTGTCTATATCCACCTGGGTGTAATTAGGTATAAATTCATTGTATTAAACCATATATATGGGCAGCTAAGGCACCTTACTACTATACCATTGCCCCAGGATTCCCTTGACTGAGGAATCTGTCTATTTGAAACTATGGGATACTGACTGCCATTGCCGCAAACTGGCTGAAGTGGGCTCTGTGAGAACGTGAGGGCATCCAAAATAAAGTTACTCAGATGTAGCATTTAAGGTAATCAGAAATAAAACAACTTTATTTCAATTAGACGATTATGCAAAGAGAATTCTAACACTGAGCACTTAGGAGGTAGGAACTAACATTAGGAGATAGGAATTTATAACTCTGAAGGATGTCTTGCCAACCTTTTTTTTTAAGATTATGATGCCTGAATCCTTTATCTTAATCTGCCTAGAAACAACATACTCTCTAGATTCCTTAAAGTATATCTTTATTTAAGTTCATAGATGCAGTATTCACTCTTAAACTTTTCAACTGTATCTTTGATGCTATCTTAGTGTCTGAAATATTCCTTTGTGTTTCCCTGTGTTATAGGAAATACATTGAATACTGAAAATTCTGGGACAAAGGAGCAGATTGTGATATCCATCTCTATTGAGTAGTATCTTCCATCACAAGTAATCCCTGGAAATCAATGTTACTACTTGGAGCATAAAGCACTACTCAGTGTGAGTACAGGTATCACAAATTAGCCCAAAGTTATAAGTCATCTAAGGGAGAAATATTAGTTACCTTACCCATGTTGAATAGTATCTTACTCCACAAAATGTTACATGGTAGTCAGTAGGACCACTCAAGAAGAAAGAGCTACCTTGGTATGAATAAGGGTGTCAGAATCTGGTTTTAAAATGGGATTATTTTAGTCAATTACTATTTTTTTTTTTAGGATGACCTCTGGGTGAAACTTTCTTCAAAACTTCCAATAACATGGACCAAGTCAGTTGAAAGACCCACTCCTGTATTTCTTAATCAGCCATGTAAGAGACATCATTATTGCCCTGGAATTCTCTGAAGATAAAGAGGATTATGCTCCAAGTGTAAGAGTTTCAGGTTAAAAGTTTGAAATATGACTAATCGTTTATAGTTTAAATGTAAATCTCCCAACATTTTAGAATAAATATTAGGGAAAATAAGGAAAGGTAATGCCGGGAATCCACTCCAGCGAACAGAAAATCCACTCCAGAATTTGACTAGCATCTCAGATGGACTGCAAGAGGGCAAAGTGTCCTCTGTAAAGAACAAGCAGAGTAACTCCTCTGCAGATTTTCAGTAAAGAAAATATTTTATGGTTTAACACTTCTCCTCTTGTTTTCTTTTGTTGCATCCAGAAAGATCATTAAGGTATGCTCACTCAATCTACACTCCTCTATTGTGTTATAATCAGCCTTGGGGGAAACACAGAGCAAGCAACTATAAGCAGCTCCAAGGTGGAAGAGGAACTCCACAGAAGTGTAAACTCTGACCCCCGGTGAAGAATGACAGTCTCGTCTCACTCAGGGAAATCAGGATTACATTGGCAATTCTAAGTGTGGCAATGCTTGTCTAACTATTTCAAGTTAGGAAGAGGAAAAGCAACATGCTCGTTTTACTTAGTACATCCACATCCTTGCTCTGTTCCCAGTGTTCAAAATAGTTCACACAGCAACACAAATAAAAATCTTCCTTCCTTTGGTATTCTATTTTATTTATATAAGGTGATCAGTTATGAGAATAATAGTCACCTACCCAAGATCTGGGGACCCTTACAAAATATAGATGTTATAGTAGTTATTAAATGATTTGCTGTCACACTGGGAGGGTGTATCTAGTGAGGTCTCAGAGGGGTCAGTCCTGGAGCCACTATTATTCAAAGATTTTCATTAATGATTTGAATAATGGACTGGAGAGTCTGCTTATAAAATTTGCAGAGGACAACAAAGTGGGAGGGGTTGCAAGCACTTTGGTGGACAGGATTAGAATTCAAAACAACCTTAACAAATTAGAGATTTGGCTTGAAATCAACATGATGGTATTCCATAAAGATAAGTGCAAAGTATTTCACTTAGGAAGGAAAAATCAAATGCACAACTAGAACTTGGGGAATAACTGGATAGGTAGTAGTACCAAAAAAGAAATAGGGGCATATTTGACATTGGAAAGTATTGTGTCCAATTCTGGATGCCACACATTAGGAAATTGGAGAAAGAGAGTCCTCAAGAGAGCAAGAAAAGTAATAATAGATTTAGAAAACCTGACCTCTGAGGAAAGGTTACAAAAACTGTGCAAGTCTGGAGAAGAGAAGATTAGGGAAGGGAGAACCTGACAACTGTCTTCAAATACATTAAGGGATGTTATTAAAAGGATGATGATCAATTGTTCTCCATGTCCACTGAAGGTAGGACAAATAGTAATGGGCTTAATCTGCAGCAAGGGAGATTTAGATTGGATATCAGGACAAACTTCCTAGCTACCAGGGTAGTTAAATTGTCAAATAGGCTTCCAAGGAACATGGTAGAATCTCTGTCACTGGAGGTTTTTAAGAATAGTTTGGACAAACATCCATTAGGGATGTTCTAGGTTTACTTGATCCTGCCTCAGCACAAGTGGCTGGACTTCATGGCCTCGAGGGCCCTTTCAACCCTACATTTCTAGCATTCTATGACAACCAATAAATCTATATTAAAATCCACTTACTAAGATTGATACTGAAGACGCATCAGCAATGTGGAGAGGAAAATTTTGGATTCATGAAACATCAGAATAGCTTCTGTAGTAGATCTATTTTAGTGTGATGTTTAGTACACTTAAACAGAAGGGGAACCAACCTCCTGGATTCAGGCAGGCTTGTCATCAAATGGCCTTTACAGCAGGTAGAAGAGGAACTTTTGCATAACTCATATAATCTAAAAGGGAATTCAGGAACAAAATGTGAAACAGAAGATTAAGTTACTCTGAGATGAAGATGAAGATCAAGCAGGCATTAGTTATACCTGGTGAGATAATGCTCATAAATGGAATGTCAATACAGAGAAAAGGAAGAACAGGTGAAAGGTGGCATTATATAGTGGTCACACCATTAGGAAGTCAGCATTTGAAGGAGGAAGCAAGGTACCCAGCTGCAGTAGTTTCAATGCCACAATATTTTCTTAGAATAGAAGACATCTAGTATTCCAGATACTTAATCAGCTGTTCTTATAGAAAAAAAATAAATGCACATATGTAAAAGCTCTAGTTGCATATAAAGTCAGACACTACAATGCATATAAAGTTATTAATACAAGAACAGTTCATTACCACAGAAACTCCTCACTTCCTGACACAATTCAGCCCCTCAGAAAAAGCCTAAGTAAACAGAGAATTAGGCAATATATTCTTCAGACAACAAATCTGGGCAAGGAAGCGCCATAGTCAAGGATCATTTACTGAGAAAGCCCTGCCTACAAAAATATATTTAGGAGCTGTCAGTGCTACTGATACAATTAGTTTCAAATACCAGTGGAGAGGGTGGTCTCTAAGATTTGCAGGAGCCAAATCATAAAGAACTTCAATAAATCACAGCCAGTTCCTTCAATTACCCCAGAAACATCTGAGAAGCCATTTAATTATCTTAAACCTAAGTGTAATATTCTGCCTACAAAAACGGTGGTATGTAAGTGGGTAGTCACATTCAAGGCTTCCAAGGGATCTTCAGGTATAGCCCTAAACAGAGATTATTACTATAATCTAAACTGGCAGTGACAAAGGCTTTGATAATTATGTGTTGACCTTTTAATGGAAAATATTATATATCAAAAGTATTTACAATGCCAGCACACTACTATTCAACAATGAAGAGTGCGTGGGTGCAGTTTTCTAGATTAGGATACAAGGAAAGAAAACCAAAAAAGGAAATTACAATGAACATTAGTACTGTTTATCAGAACTAGACAATACATTTCTTCCGGGTTTAGATTATATGCAATTTCATATCCAGAAAGAGATGTTACTGCAAGTTTACTCCAATGATACCTTTATGGTTTTGGTTTTTGTGATTTTTTTAAAAGGCTGTGTAGCTCTGTGTGCGGACTGTGTTTATTGCCATTTGAATTGCCCACAAGTCTTTAGCTTTTGTCTCCGAGCAACCTAAAAGGCCAAACCCATTTTTTTAGGCTTGATGTTCATCAGGAAGCTAAAGAAGAATATTGATATTGAAGATCTGGGACTTATTTGCTTCAAGTTCTGTTCTCTGACAGTTTTCCATATTGCTGGCCCAAACAGGCAGAAAGGCAATAGGGAGGCAGCACGCTCAGGCCTGGGAGACCACGGGATCAGGAGGGACAAAGAATTACCTCATATTGCTCTCAAATTACCTCCAAAGAATAATTAATATGCCGTGGTCTGGAAAAAGCAGTATGTAGCCCTTTTGCTAATGGAGTGTTACCATGCTGCTGGGGTCCTTTGCAAAGGAAGAAACATGAAGACTGCAAATTGCTCAGAGTGCACTCAAGGAGGGGGTGAAAGGGCCCTCAAACACTTGCTGCAGTAGTCTCCTAATTTTGTTATAGCAAAGATTTTGAGATCTGATAGCACAAATTTCAATCACTGCTCATCAGGAAACATTAGCAAATGCAGATGAAATGGCTGTAATGGGACACAATTATAGTTTAAAGTGGGTTTTTTTAAGTTACATTTCTATGGTTACCACCTGTATGAACTCTAACCATTGACAACAAACATCCCTATGTAACTCTCCAGATCTATTTAACCTGAAACTAAATGATCAACCAACTCCAGACACACTTTGAGTTTCATAATTATAATTCAACTGTACTTTGTAGGAAAGCAGGAAACAGACTGCCAAGTTGATCTCAAAAATTATTAGTGTTGCCATGTACACAGCTATTGTAGCACTACCATGTTATCTTGTCTGGCAATGGTAGAGCAATTACACACCAAAAGTAGATATCAGTCTTGATTTCTCCCCTCTAAACTCAAAAAGATGTACAACATTTATTTGAAAGAATCACAAAGGAAAGACCTAAGAATTAAGTCCGGCCAGTGTCCATGGATTTGCATTACAACTAATTAAAACTAATTTCAAAATGCTTAATATACCTTAATGTACTTGCAATTAAAACCATCTAATCTACATCATATTGACAGAATAAGTGATTTATGGACATTAACTGTTGAAATTAAACTTCTGTTTCAAGTTCCATGTCCTTTGCCCATGTTATATTTTAAGCATTACCAATTACATGGTCTTTTGTTACCTAAAGCTGGCTATATCACAGTCATATATATTTTATTTTACAAAAAAAAAAAAAAAGGTTGTATGTTAGGGTAGATAATTGTTGTAGCAATACATAAAGATATATGATTTGATTTCATTCAAGTTTTCTGTAGATCCAGATTTCTAATAAGTACAAAAATGCAGATTGGTGACCCCAAAATGTTTCACATATTTGTGTCAGTTTTGCCAAATTGTTCAGGCTGTAAAAATGTGAAGTGACTTTGTTTTGAAATTTCCTTCAATTTCATTTTTTTATTTAAAAAAAAATCCTTAAAAATGCTCAAAATCAAAACAAAATGTTTCATTTAACTCCCCCAAAGATTTCTTTCAATTTTAAGTCATTGAACATTTAAAAAAACAAAACAAAAACATTTTAAGGTCAAATTTTGTTCCATAAAAATTGTCATCAAATCTAAAAGCCAGTTATTCATACAGCTCTATACAATAGCTAATTATAGATGAGTAATTAGTCAGCATACTAAAGACAGGACAATGACAATAAGCTATTTAATTGGAAATTGTATTGTTATAGAAATCGAACAGTAGTATCATAGTGACAAGTCCTTTTTAAAAGAAAAATAGTTTTCTTTTTCCTGGAACTGAATGAGGGAGAGAACATATGATACTAAATACTAATATAACAAAAACAAACAAATATGATAACATTAAACATATTTATCTATTTAGTTTTCTACAGAAATGAAACAGGTGAAGAATCTCCTGCTCTAAAGTGACCTACACATGAAATCTAATGCAGTAACCAAGTCCCAACAAAAGCATGGATCGTAGCAGCAAGTTCAGCGTCTGAAAGAAACAATGCTTACAATCTCCTGGCCAGGCACAAATAGCAAGATGCTTTCCTGGAGACTACTGCTATGTGATCACATAATAGCAGCTGGGAATCCAACACTACCCCTAGACTACGAATATAAATGACAAATGGCAGGAATATGCCTTTAGTCAAAGGGAAAAATCAGCAGCAGGATGGTCGGTATATAATTTGGATTCCCATATTACTTCCGTCATTGAATTTGTGTGTCAACCAAATACATCTGAATGGGTTCACAGTCCATGTCAATGCAGTTATTTTTGTGAAATGTGATGATTCCAAAGCATGAAGACCCAGATTCCCAAAGTATTTAGGTGCCTAAATATCTGTGAGGATCTGAGACAAAGTAGCTTTGATCAAAACTGGGGGAAAGTTTGACAAAATTTAATGAATGTTGTTTTCCTAATTTTCATGCATTACTAGCCCCGATACAACTTTCAGCCTGCCTTCTCAAACAAATCAAGCTATATTATTAGAGAACCTAGGAAGCCTAGTCATGTATCAGTACCCTGCTGTAGTAGGTGCTGTACAAAGACAGAACAAAAAGACAGTCTGGTCCACACAGTTTACAATTTAAGTATAAGACAAGAGACAAATGAAAAAGGGTAGACTGAGGAGTACAAGAAAACAACGAGACAACATGATAAGCAGTGGTCTCAGCATCATAGTGTCTTAATCATGATGAGTTTTTTTGTAGGTATCACAGCAAGGAGACTTTTAAGGAAGGAGTTGAAGGAGGCTCAATGAGGTAGTTTTGTGGATGTTGATGGAGAGCTTCTCGCAAGCATGAGGGACACCATGGGAAAAAGCACAAAAGTGTTTGTTGGCATATGTAAACAAGTGGGAGACAGAAACCTGCATCATGGTCAACTGGAGGCAGAAGCTGATATCTCAATAATGAGTGAGAGATGAAGGATAGGGTGGGGTTAGAACTTGAAGTGCCTTGAAAGTGAAGACAAGAAGTTAGATGCACCAGAGAGGAGGGTGATAGTGGAGTGATGCCAAGAGAGGGTTGACATGGTTAATGTGACAGGCTAGAAAAGGGATCATTGTAGCAGCAATGTGAGTGGAGCAGAAGGATGTTGCAGTAATTGAGACATGAGAGGATGAGAACCTGAATGAGAGAGCAGATAGGAAAGTACGTACCTTGGAAAGGTTATGGAGAAAGAATCTCCAAGGTTTAGAGATAGCCTATATCTGAGGACCTAGAAAAATTGAGGATGGTACCCAGGTTGCAGTCTTCAGTGACAGGCAAGATGGTGGTATTGTCCACAGTGTTTGAAAAAGGAGAAGGGAAGGGCTTGGGTATGTGTGGAGATCGGAAGCTCTGTTTTAGTTGGTAGCTAGATTTTTGTTCCAGGCCTATAAGAACAAACAGTGATGATGTCAGGCTTCTTCACTGTGTGATCCCATACTGGTGATAGTGATGAGACATATCTTTTGAGTTCACTTGTAATTTATGATCCACAAAGGCAAAAAAATTAGATTAACTGGAGGAGGCACTTTATTTTTTGGCAGTAAAAAGGATCAGTAGTAATGATCTCTTAAAATCTGAAATGATAAGCACAAGCAATGATTTGATCTGAAGTCTTTGTTATTTTTGTTCTTATTCTTTAATCACACTAATCATTAATTCTATTTTTATACCAAATTTATAACTAATGAACAGTTATACCTGTAAACAGTAGTACACTAGAAGCAGCAGCTTTCTGTGCCAATGCAACTAAATCCTTTTGAATCCTGTTTTAAATTAGCAAGCTGGCCTGCTCTGAAAAGTCTTGATTTTAATGTCCAGTATTGATACAGAGGAGTTTCAGTGTTAATTAATTTTTGGAGAAGGTGACCATTCCAATATATACCTAGGCACTCTCCAGTCCAATAACAGCTCTACAAGCCTTCTAGTCCATGAGCATACTTGTATATTTTATCTTAGTAATACCCACAGAGTGCAATTCAGCATTACAAGGGTTCCAAGCTTTCTCCTTCCTGAATCAGAGTTAGAAGCCCAAAAAACACACAAAGCATATTTAGAACTTTTCAAAAATCTGTATGTGGAGAAAAGACTCCTTTGGACTGACTGACATTTTGTCAGCTGTGAGAGAATTTTAAAGAATCCAATGTGGGTTTATTTTGTTTCTGTTCCCCCTGCGATGCTCACCACTACAGTATCTGCATTAATGAGTTTATCTTCAGAACACCCCTGAGAGATTGGGAAGGATTGTTATCTTTATTTTGCAGAAAAGGAACTGAAGCAAAGAGCAAATTACTTACCCAGGATAAAGAACAGGAGTACTTGTGACACCTTAGAGACTAACAAATTTATTAGAGCATAAGCTTTTGTGGGCTACAGCCCACTTCATCAGATACATAGAATGGAACATATAGTAAGAAGATATATATATATACACACATAGAGAATATGAAAAGGTGGAAATTGCCATACCAACTCTAAGAGGCTAATTAATTAAGATGAGCTATTATCAGCAGAAGTCTCTATTCAAGCCCAAATTAATAGTATCCCAAGCCCAAGCCACTAGCCATCACCTTCAGGCCACAGCTAAAACCTCTCCAGCGCATCATCAAAGATCTACAACCTATTCTGAAAGACAGTCCCACAGTCTCACAGATCTTGGGAGACAGACCAGCCCTTGCTTACAGACAGCCCCTCAACCTGAAGCAAATACTCACCAGCAACCACACACCACACAACAAAAACACTAACCCCCAGGAACCTATCCTTGCAACAAAGCCTGATGCCAACTCTGTCCACATATCTATTCAGGTGACATCATCATAGGACCTAACCACATCAGCCACACCATCAGGGGCTCGTTCATCTGCACATCTACCAATGTGATATATGCCATCATGTGCTAGTAATGCCCCAAATTGAATCTATTTCTCCGACATTAAGTATCCTCACAACTTCTTGTCAAGTGTCTAAATGGGCCATCTTGATTATCACTACAAATTTTTTTTTCTCCTGCTGATAATAGCTCATCTTAATTAAATAGCCTCTTAGAGTTGGTATGGCAACTTTCACCTTTTCATGTTCTCTGTATGTATATATATCTTCTTACTATATGTTCCATTCTATGCATCTGATGAAGTGGGCTGTAGCCCAAAAAGCTTATGCTCTAATAAATTTGTTAGTCTCTAAGGTGCTACAAGTACTCCTGTTCTTTTTGCGGATACAGACTAACACGGCTGCTACTCTGAAACATCACCCAGGATAAGGTTAGAGGCAGAGACAAAAAAACTCTAACTGCTTTCAGCTTAAAACCTGCTTTCAAGCAGCCCAAAGGAAAAAAAAAATGTCCTTTTAAAATATTTGCTTCTGGTTCAAAATGATCCCCCAAAAAATCTCAAATTGATCTCAAAATGATCCCACCGCTCTGCCACCATGTCAAGGTTCCTTCCCCACTCTGAACTCTAGGATACAGATGTGGGGACCTGCATGAAAAACCCCCTAAGCTTATTTTTACCAGCTTAGGTTAAAACTTCCCCAAGGTACAAACTATTTTACTTTTTGCCCTAGGACTTTATTGCTGCCACCACAAAGTGTCTAACAAATATATAACAGGGAAAGAGCCCGCTTGGAAACATCTTTCCCCCCAAAATCCTCCCAAACCCTACACCCCCTTTCCTGGGGAAGGCCTGACAAAAATTCTCACCAGTTTGTGTAGGTGAACACAGACCCAAACCCTTGGATCTTAAGAAAGATGAAAAAGTGATCAGGTTCTTAAAAGTAGAATTTTAATTGAAGAAAAGGTAAAAGAATCACCTCTGTAAAATCAGGATGGTAAATACCTTACAGGGTAATCATATTCAAAACACAGAGAATCCCTCTAGGCAAAACCTTAAGTTACAAAAAGACAAAAAAACAGGAATATACATTCCATTCAGCACAACTTATTTTATCAACCATTTAAACAAAACAGAATCTAACGCATATCTAGCTAGATTACTTACTAAGTTCTAAGGCTCCATTCCTTTTCTGTTCCCTGCGAAAGCATCACACAGACAGAGAGAACCTTTGTTTCTCCCCCTGCTCCAGCTTTCAAAGTATCTTGTCTCATTGGTCATTTTGGTCAGGTGCCAGCAAGGTTATGATAGCTTCTTAACCCTTTACTGGTGAAAGGGTTTTTCCTCTGTCCAGGAGGGATTTAAAGGTGTTTGCCCTTCCCTTTATATTTATGACAATAACAAGCAAGTTTAAGTGTGTAAATCATGGCAGAATGTTTTAGTCTCAGTACTGAATTTTTGCAGGTAACTAATGTCAGTAAACATAGTGCATAGCTGTTACCTTTATATTTATGACAAATGCCTATTATGTCAATGTCCTCTACCATTGCCTGGCATTCCATTTCACCTGTTTTTGCTTTTGAACATCTCATATTGGTATGCATATATTTATAATTTTTATTTTTGTCTATGGACTTCTTTTTATATAATTCGTTCATCTGTCTCATTACACTGATGTGTAAGATGCTGAGATCATTGCACAAAAGGCTAAGGTATATTTGTACAAAATACTATTACCAGTTAATTTAAAAAATAATTCAACAAACCATTTCATATTATTTTGTCTTAACACTTCTGTTCCTCACCATCAATTATTTTATGTTGCCTTTAAATAGAGAGTGATAACTTGACAGGTTTTAAGCCAGAAGGGACCATTATGACCAAATAGTCTGAACTCCTGAATAATACAAGACAAGACAATAATACAAGAAAGAAAATTTAATTACTCTATTCTGGCTTCAAGCTCAATAACTTGTAGCTGAGCTAGAGCATCTCTTTAAGTAACACATTCAGTCTTGTTTTAAAGACATCCTGGATTCTCTTGGTACCAAATCTCTTGGTAAGTTTCTACAAAGGTTAATTTATCCTCACGGTTAAAATTTTTTGTCTTTTTTCCATGCGAGTTTGTCTACCTACATCTTCCAGCCATTGGATCTTGTTATGCCTTTTGTCTACTAGGTTAAAGAGCCCCCTGTTGTCAGATATCTTCTCCCTGTGTAGACTGTGATAAAGTCATCTTTTAACCTTACCACTCGATAATCTAAGTAGATTTAGTGCCTTAAGTACAGCTGGGCAAGTAACAGATTTTTCAGTTTGCTGGCAAACTGGGTGTGTGTGTGTGTGGGGGGGGATTGTTTTTAGGACAAATGAAAATCATTTTGGGTCAAATTAAAATGTTTTGTTTTAAAAAAAACAAACTGTGAATTCAATGCAGAGAATATTACCCTTGACAACCCATCCACAAAAGACTTATATTGTTAATCAGATCTAGTGAATCAACATGCAGATGTTACATTCCACCTAAAGGTTAAATGAGTGCCTAAGAAATCACTATATTTTGTCAAAACAAAGGAGAGTCTTTTTAATCCAAGTGTATATTTAGCTGCTGTTAGCCTAAAGTTTGGACCACCATGTTTTTTGTTTGGATTTTTGTGGAACCATTCCCTTCTTCACCTTGTCAGTAACTAGTATACAAACTACTGCTTACTTCATTCAATATGATGCTATTCTTGGAACCCATCTTGAAAATGACCACAATTAATGGTAATTTTTGCTTGGTTTGTGAAGATAGGATACAAGTTCTCCTAAAGCTATTATTAGAGTTGGTCCAAAGTTGCAGAAACTATTTTGTGGGGGGAAAAATCGGGGAATTCATTAATCTTTTTTCATCAAAAATTTATTTAAATAAAATGAAAATTGACAATTCTATATAAGCTGGCTAGAAAACTAAAATTTTCCATGAAAAATGTTGATTTTTCCCCCAAAAAAATACGTGTCAAAATTTGGAATATATAAATGGCCAACACTAATTACTAACTTAGGGCAAGAATATGGAGCCTCTACTCACACTAATAAAGTCCAGCTAACTTCCACCCAAGAGTATTAAAAGAGTTGGCTGAGAAAAATCTCTGGCCTTCTGATGTTAATTTTTAATAAGTCTTAGAATACCAAGGAATTTCTCCAACATTGGAAGAGTGCTAATGTGCCAATATTAAAAAAAGCAAGTGGATAAACCAGGTAACTATAAGCCAGTTAGTCTGATATCAATCCCGTGCAAAATAATGGAAAAGCTACTACAAGATTCAATTGATAAAGAATTAAAAGCTCAAAATATAATTAATGTCAAACAACACATTTTTGTGGAAAATGGATCATGTCAAACAAGCCTGATGTCAGGATCCTGATAGAGGCAGTTGCGACAAAGGGACAGAGCAGGGTCAAACCTAGATCTGAGGGTAGCAGAAGAGTTTGTAGTCAAGTTCCAGGCAGAGGTTGATATCAAGGATCAGAGTTCAAGTTGGGTTTCTGTGTCCAGGTCATCAGACAAGGTCCAAATCAAGCCAAGGTCAGAGCCATCAAGGGTCAGGACATCTCCAGGAAATCCACACTCTGGCCTGGACACTTTGTGGAATGTTCCTTGGGGAGCTAATCAGGAGCCATGAAGCTGCTGCCTGTCGGACCCCTTGAGGTGGAACTTCCCTTTGTCTGTGTCCATAGCAGGTCATGGGTAGTAGAGTACATGTTGATTTTAGCTATCACAGGGTAGAGGTGTAGTGGTGTCTGTTACCTTGCTGCTCTGTAGGCCTGGGTTCAAGACCTGCTGGGCCTTACATCAGATTTCATTATTTGAAAAGATTACAAGTTTGGCTGATAAAGGTAACTATATACCTGTAACAGACTTAGCACTGCATAATAATCTGATTTAATAAAAAACGGTACTATACAATATCAAAAAAGTGCATGTTAAACAGAATAACAAGTGGCTAACTGACAGATCTCAAAAAGTAGTTGTCATTGGGGAATCTTCATTGAATCAAAAAGTTTCTAGTGGGATTCTGCAGGAATTGGTACTTGGCCTGATGCTATTCAACATTTTCATCAATGATCTGGAAGTAGGTATAAAATCACTGCTGATAAAATTGGTAATGGCACAAAGATAGGCAGAATGGTAAATGATGATGAGGACAGGGCAGTTATACAGCATGATCTGGATCACTTAGCTGGGCCCATTCAAACGAAATTCCATTTAATATAGCAACGCAAAATTATACCCCTCAGAACATGGAATACAGGTCAACCCTTCAGAACAGTGTCCTGAAAACAGTCACTCAGAAAAGAATTTAGGGGTGTCAGTGAATAACAACTGAACATGAGCTCCCAGTGCAATGCTGTGGCAAAAAGGACTGATGTGATACTTGGATATATAAACAGAGGAGTAGGGAGGTGATTTTACCTGTATGTAAGGCATTGATAAGACCAGCACTGGAATGTTGCGTACAGTTCTGGTTGGCCACATTTTTTAAAGGGATGATGAAAAAATTGTAAAGGGTACAGAAAAGAGCAACAAAAATAATTTGATGGCTGGAGAAAATGCCTTACAGTGAGCAACTTAAAGAGCTCAATTGGTTTAGTTTATGCAAAGGAAGATTGAGGTGACTTAATTACAGTGTATAAATACCTTCAGAAAGTGAAAATACTGGGTATTAAAGGGCTCTTTAATTTAGCAGAGAAAGGCATAACAAGAATGAATGCCTGGAGGCTGAAGACAGACAAGTTGAAATTAGAAATCAGGCACTTTTTTTTTTTTGAACAGTGAGGGTGATTAACCACTACAGTAGTTCTCAGATTTATTTGATTGTGCCCTGTTTCTGTGTTTCTGTAGTAATTTACGCCACCCCAGCCACACAAGTAAATAAACCAATATATGCACTTGAATCAGTTTCATCTTCTTTGTTTTTTCACTTGAGGGTTGTTTTTTTCTGTTGTATGAATGAACCAATGATCCATTGTAATAAGAGCAAAAGCAAAACTGAGATTGTGGTCCATGCTTACAATTAATTTGCACACCCCGTCATAGGAAATGGATTAATGTACACAAGGCACTGACTTTGAATAATCCTTTGCAAGCTTAACAGAAATCCGTCAAAATACATAGCACATCTGAAAACCTGATAAGTCTAGAGGAATCAGCTCTGCTAGTTATTCACTGATGTGGGTAAAATGTGCACAGTAAGCATTAGTTTTTCTCCTAAAGCTTCTCATGCCCCCTCCCCAGTTTGAGAACTTCTGCATTAGAACAAACTACCAAGGGAAGTGATGGATTTTCCATTTCTTGGAATCTTCAAATCAATGCCAGAGGCCTTTCTGGAAGATAAGCTTCAGCCAGATACCCTTGTGTGGAGCTCAGTAACTTCTAACTGGATGAAATTTAAAGGCCTGTTGTATACAGCAGGTCAGACTAGATGAAATAATAATACTTTCTGGCCTTAAACTCCATGAATATATGACTATGTGAATAAGGATCAATTATTCACTCAAATTCTCCTTTGTTTTTAAATAAGCCTACTCACTTGAGCAAGTGTTCACCAGTTTGAGTGAGGATTCCACAATCTGAACTATAATTTTTAGTGGTATATTAAATAACGAATACATTTTCATATTTTAGAAAAAATGCAAATTAATTCCAGGCCATCTAATGGTGTCTGTCTAATGCTGGATTGGTCTTTGGGGAAGGGGCCAGACAAAACAGACATCGTGGTCCTCCAGGTTGAGGGTTAGGCACAAGGCTAACAACTCAGTCTCGTAAAAAACAAAATATGTTACAGAAACAGCAATGGAAAAATCAACCATTGCTGTGTGTGATGGCCTTCAGGAGTCAATGACCTGTATGACTGCCAGTGGTGAAAGATGAAAGGAAGCCACTGGCATGAAGACTGAAGTGCTCAACACCAAGACAAAAAACAAACTTGTTTTTTGGAACATATGGACAATGTACGAAGCAGGGATGATAGCTCAGGTCACAGCAGAGACGAGACGCTACAGCTTACACATCCTGGGTGTCAGTGAGAGCAGATGGATGGGATCAGGAAGATTAACAACAACCTTGGGAAAACTCTGCTGTTTTCTGGACGGGATGATGGACCACACCATGAGGGTGTTGCCATGCTTTTGAAGAAGGGAGTGGAGCATTCCCTGCTTGAACGGAAATCCATCAGCAGCAGACTTATGAGAGCCAGACTGAAAGGAAAACATAATAATATCACCCTGATTCAGTGTTATGCTCCAACAAATGACACTGATGAACAAGTAAAGGACAAATTCAACTTTGCACTACAGGCAGAGTTTTAGAGAGTTCCACACCACGACCTAACTATCATCATGGGAGACCTGAATGCCAAGGTCAGTAAGGAAAACACAAACAACAGAGCAATGGGAAGATATGAGTGTGGCACTATGAATGAAAATGGAGAAAGGCTTGTTGATTTCTGTAATCTGAATGACCTAGTCATCGGTGGAACCCTATCTGAACATCATGAAATTCACAAGCTGACATGGTGTTCTCCAAATGGCAGAGATAAGAACCAGATTGACCAGATCATGATCAATGGCAAATGGCGACACTCACTGACAGATGTGAAAGTGAGAAGTGGTGCAAATGTTGGCAGTGGCCACCACCTTGTGACAACCTCCATCAAGCTAAAACTGAGAAGTGTGGGTCCACCAAACAAGGGACACAGATGTTATGATATTGACAAGCTAAAGTGCCTTGAAATACAGAAAGCCTTCTTTCTGCAGTTAAAGGACAGGTTTCAAGCACCTGCAGACCTTGATGAAGAGGAGAGGCATGCAGATGAGGAGATCAACAAGAAGTGGGACAAAGTAAGAGCAATTTATAAACAGAGCAGTGAAGCCTATCTATGCTACAGGCAGAAGAGAAGGAGGGAGTGGACTACACCGAGCACATGGAATACCATAGAAACTAGAAGAGCCCTGAAGAAAAACATTTTGGACACAAAATCCCAGAAGCTAAAGGACAAATACCACGAGCAGTATAGCAAGGCATACCGCGAGGTCAAACGCCTGTGAGAGCAGACAAATGGCATTATATTGGTAATCTGGCAACACAAGCTGCGGATGCAGCTGCACGTGGTAAACAAGAAAACGTCTACAAAATGATGTGGCTTATCAGTGGTAAACGGCAGATATCAATAAACACTCTCATCAGGAACAAACAAGGACACTTACTAACAACCAAAAAAGAACAAGAAATGCACTGGACAGAGCATTTTCAAAGAATTGCTGAACAGGGAGCCACCTAAAGAGGAAGCAAACATCCAGGAGGCAGAAGATCTTGATATTAACACGGACACCCCAACTAAGGAAGAGATCATTCAAGCCATCAAATCCTTAAAAAATGGGAGAGCTCCTGGCAAGGATAACTTGAATGCAGAATTGTTCAAGGTAAATCCTAAATTAGCAGCATCTTTCCTGGCTCCTCTATTTACATCAGTCTGGGAAAGGGAAAAAATGCCAGATGAGTGGACCAATGGGGTTATAGTGAAGATACCAAAGAAAGGAACTCTCAGCGATTGTAATAACTGGCGTGGTATCACACTTTTATCTGTGTCAAGCAAAGTATTGTATAAGATCATAGTCCAGCATGTATCTCAGGCAGTTGATAGCGTTCTTAGAAAAGAGCAAGCTGGTTTTCGGAAAGGGCATGGATGCACAGACCAGATCTTCACTCTATGAAACATAATAGAACAGTGCTTAGAATGACAGTGACAACTCTACATAAATTTTATAGACCTTGAGAAGGCTTCTGATAGCATTCACAGGACTAGCCTATGGTGCATTCTGGGGGGAATAGGGAATTCCTTTCCGTATA
Organism: Lepidochelys olivacea; assembly: GCF_965140295.1. NCBI lineage: Eukaryota > Metazoa > Chordata > Testudines > Cheloniidae > Lepidochelys > Lepidochelys olivacea. Next base: position 60,277,167 of record NC_140418.1, on the reverse strand, counting down.
ATCAATGTCATCAAAAGCTTCTATTTCAACTTTACATGCAGTTTTGATCACAGAGAGCTCAGTTTTGAAGTCAAAACAGGAGTACATCATGGGTGTGTCATGTCTGCAATTCTCTTCAATATTCTCATCGAGTGGGTAATGCAGCGTACAACAGAAGACATGCCAAGAGGCATTAAATGGACACTCTGAAGACCTGGACTTTGCATATGATGTCGCTCTCCTACCACATACCCAAAACCATGTATAAGAAAAAACAACTTGACTCAACGCATTCAGCCAGCAAATTGGACTGAAAATCAACTGCAATAAGACAGATATCATGACCTTTAATATTGCCTCACCATCACCATACAGATAGAGGATTATGTTCTCACCAATGCAGAAATATTCACATACTTGGGCAGTACCATCAGCCAGGATGGTGGAAGAAGCCAGGACATCCAGAACAAAATCAGTAAAGCCAGGAACACCTTCAGGAGCTTAAATACAGTCTGGAAATCACCAAAATACAACACCAAAACCAAACAAGATTTATCACAGCTGTGTACTTTCAGCACTATTTTATAGTGCAGAACGCTGGGGAATGAGAAAGTGTGACATGTCCAAACTGTATACATTCCATACAACCTGCCTCAGAAAAATCCTCTGCATCTATTGACATAGTGCAGCCAAGAGGATCGCAGCACCATCATTGCCAGGAGGCATTGGGGATGGATCAGTCATGTTCTTCGGATGGAAACTGATTCCATCACCAGAGTAGCAATAAGATGGAGACCTGAAGGCAAGCGAAAATGAGACCACCCGAAAACAAAATAGTGAAGAGCTGTGGAAGCTGAGCTGAAAAACCTGGGACACAGCTGGGGAACCATTGAAAGACTTGTCACAAACAGACAGGAGTGGAGGAGCTTCATCACTGCCCTAAATGCCAGAGGCGTAATAGGAACACGATGATGATCTACTGGTTTGAAAAATTCACTTTACATGAGCGTGATGGTCACGCATACAAAAGTATCACATTTCAAATGTGGGGATACTGTAATGTGAATTTAGATCTTTGTCTAAATGAAAGTTCAAGGTTTGACAACAAAAAATGTTGTGATTTGTTGCTTGAGAACACACAGACTCTCAATCAAATTGCTCCTATTTTCAAACAAATTGCTGCCACTCCCACCCAAAATTGTGACTATTTCACACAGCACTCCCACCCAAAATTGTGACTATTTCACACAGTACTGACTGGTGCAGAATGAGCACTAGTAGTTTAGGGAAATGAACAGCTTAAATGCTCCCCTGCACAATACTCCTCCTCCGATACCACATGGGTCATCTGGGAGCTAGCAGCTGAGCCAGCATTCTGATCCCCCTGGAACCAATTAGAGTGAGGAATGTAATGTAATTATCTAACCAGGTTGCGAGGCTGGAGCAGCTAAAGAATGATTTAACCTACCAACGGGAGATGGATAAAATACAGGAAGGAAGTGCTGGGGAGAGAGGAGCAGGGCTGATTGACTTAGAGGGATCTCAAGAAAGGAAGACTCTTTTCTTCCTGGACCCTGGGGAAAGGACTGATGGTCCAAAGGATACTATAAATACCATTGCTGCACAGAACTGTAAAGGTGCTTGTCATAAATATAAAGGGAAAGCTAACCACCTTTAAATCCCTCCTGGCCACAGGAAAAACCCTTTCACCTGTAAAGGGTTAAGAACCTAAGATAACCTCGATGGCACCTGACCAAAATGACCAATGAGGAGAGAAGATACTTTCAAAGCTGGGGTGGGGGGGAGAACAAAGGGTTCTCTCTGTCTGTGTTGCTTTTGCCGGGACCAGAGCAGGAATGCAGGTCAGAACTCCTGTAAAGGGTTAATAAGCAATCTAGTTAGATATGCGTTAGATTCTGTTTTGTTTAAATGGCTGATAAAATAAGCTGTGCTGAATGGAATGTATATTCCTGTTTTTGTGTCTTTTGTAACTTAAGGTTTTGCCTAGAGGGATTTTCTATGTTTTGAATCTGATTACCCTGTAAGGTATTTATCATCCTGATTTTACAGAGGTGATTCTTTTACTTTTTCTTTAATTAAAATTCTTCTTTTAAGAACCTAAGCTTTTGTGAGCTACAGCTCACTTCATCGGATGCATACAGTGTAAAATACAGTGAGGAGATTTATATACACACATACCATGCAAAAATGGATGTTTACCATACACATTGTAAGGAGAGTGATCACTTAAGATGAGCTATTTACCAGCAGGAGAGTGGGGTGGAGGGAGACAAAACCTTTTAAAGTGATAATCAAGGTGGGCCATTTCCAGCACATTTCCAGGAGTTAATAAGAACGTTTGAAGAACAGTGGGGGGGGGGGGGAGAGGAGGAGGAAACTAGACAAGCCGTTTACAACACGCACTTTGATTTCTACAAAGGAAAAAGGACACTAAATTATCTAAACTACTACATGTCACAAGGGGCCACAGCAATGGTTACCTTAACCCACCCAGCAATATTGTTAATCTATCCAACTATACTCTTAGCCCAGCAGAAGAATCTGTCCTCTATCGGGGCCTCTCCTTCTGCCCCTCCACCCCCACAAACATGATACAGTTCTGTGGTGACCTAGAATCCTATTTTTGATGTCTCTGACTCAAGGAATATTTCCAATGCACCTCTGAACAACAAACTAATCCACAGAGACCTTCCTACCAACACTACAAAAAGAAGAATTCTAGGTGAACTCCTCCTGAAGGTCGAAATAGCAGACTGGACTACTACATAGAGTGCTTCCGCCAACGTGCACGGGCTGAAATTGTGGAAAAGCAGCATCACTTGCCCCATAACCTCAGCCGTGCAGAACACAATGCCATCCACAGCCTCAGAAACAACTCTGACTTCATAATCAAAAAGGCTGACAAAGGAGGTGCTGTTGTCATCATGAATAGGTTGGAATATGAACAAGAGGCTGCTCGGCACCACTTTCTACAAGCCATTACCCTCTGATCCCACTGAGGGTTACCAAAAGAAACTACACCATTTGCTCAAGAAACTCCCTGAAAAAGCACAAGAACAAATCTGCACAGACACACCCCTGGAGCCCCGACCTGGGGTATTCTATCTGTTACCCAAGATCCATAAACCTGGAAATCCTGGATGCCCCATCATCTCAGGCATTGGCACCCTGACAGCAGGATTGTCTGGCTATGTAGACTCCCTCCTTAGGCCTTACGCTACCAGCTATCTTTGAGACACCACTGACTTCCTAAGGAAACTACAATCCATCGATGATCTTCCTGAAAACACCATCCTGGCCACTATGGATGTAGAAGCCGTCTAACCAACATTCCACACAAAGATGGACTACAAGCCGTCAGGAGCACTATCCCCGATAATGTCATGGCAAACCTGGTGGCTGAACTTTGTGACTTTGTCCTCACCCATAACTATTTCACATTTGGGGACAATGTATACCTTCAAATCAGTGGCACTGCTATGGGTACCCGCATGGGCCCACAGTATGCCAACATTTTTATGGCTGACTTAGAACAATGCTTACTCAGCTCTCGTCCCCAATGCACCTACTCTACTTACGCTATATTGATGACATCTTCATCATCTGGACCCATGGAAAAGAAGCCCTTGAGGAATTCCACCATGATTTCAACAATTTCCATCCCACCATCAACCTCAGCCTGGACCAGTCCACACAAGAGATCCACTTCCTGGACACTACAGTGCTAATAAGCGATGGTCACATAAACACCACCCTATACCGGAAACCTACTGACTGGTATTCCTACCTACATGCCTCCAGCTTTCACCCAGACCACACCACACGATCCATTGTCTACAGCCAAGCTCTACGATACAACCGCATTTGCTCCAGCCCCTCAGACAGAGACAAACACCTACAAGAGCTCTATCAAGCATTCTTACAACTACAATACCCACCTGCTGAAGTGAAGAAACAGATTGACAGAGCCAGAAGAGTACCCAGAAGTCACCTACTACAGGACAGGCCCAACAAAGAAAATAACAGAATGCCACTAGCCGTCACCTTCAGCCCCCAACTAAAACCTCTCCAACGCATTATCAAGGATCTACAACCTATCCTGAAGGACGACCCATCACTCTCACAAATCTTGGGAGACAGGCCAGTCCTTGCCTACAGACAGCCCCCCAACCTGAAGTGAATACTCACCAGCAACCACATACCACACAACAGAACCACTAACCCAGGAACCTATCCTTGCAATAAAGCCCATTGCCAACTGTGCCCACATATCTATTCAGGGGACACCATCATAGGACCTAATCACATCAGCCACACTATCAGAGGCTCTTTCATCTGCACATCTACCAATGTGATATATGCCATCATGTGCTAGCAATGCCCCTCTGACATGTACATTGGTCAAACTGGACAGTTTCTACGTAAAAGAATAAATGGACACAAATCAGATGTCAAGAATTATAACATTCATAAACCAGTCGGAGAACACTTCAATCTCTCTGGTCACTTGATTTCTGATCTAAAAGTGACTATTCTTCAAGAAAAAAACTTCGAAAACAGACTCCAACGACAGACTGCTGAATTGGAATTAATTTGCAAATTGGATACAATTAATTTAGGCTTGAACAGAGACTGGGAGTGGTTGAGTCATTATAAAAGTAAAACTATTTCCCCTTGTTTATTCCTCCCCCCCCCCCAGTTCCTCAGACGTTCTCGTTAACTCCAGGAAATGTGCTGGAAATGGCCCACCTTGATTATCACTTCAAAAGGTTTTCTCTCCCTCCACCCCATTCTCCTGCTGGTAATAGCTCATCTGAAGTGATCACTCTCCTTACAATGTGTATGGTAAACATCCATTTTTGCATGGTCTGTGTGCATATAAATCTCCTCACTGTATTTTACACTTTATGCATCCAATGAAGGGAGCTGTAGCTCACAATAGCTTATGCTCAAATAAATTGGTTAGTCTCTAAGGTGCCACAAGTACTCCTTTTCTTTTTGCGAATACAGACTAACACAGCTGCTACTCTGAAACCTGTCTTTTAAGAACCTGATTGCTTTTTCATTGTTCTTAAGATCCAAGGGTTTGGGTCTGTGTTCACCTATACAAATTGGTGAGGATCTTTATCAAGCCTTCCCCAGGAAAGGGGGTGTTGGGCTTTGGGGGGATTTTGGAGGGAAAGATGTTTCCAAGTGGGCTCTTTCCTGGTTATATTTGTTAGACGCTTGGTGGTGGCAGCAATAAAGTCCAGGGACAAAAGGTAAAATAGTTAGTACTTTGGGGAAGTTTTAACCTAAGCTGGTAAAAATAAGCTAAGGGGGTTTTCATGCAGGTCCCCTCATCTGTACCCTAGAGTTCAGAGTGGGGAAGGAACCTTGACAGTGCTGGTGCAGGGATTGGAAATAAACTACACAGTGTGGCTATCTGACCAGTGGAGTCTTTGTGGTGCTAGAAAGTAGGAGTAGAGTGTCCCCTGCTACCTCACCCTTCAACATGCTGCATTTCCACCATGCAGAGAAGGAAGCATCATCAGGTTACTGCTGAATTGGATTCCCTGAGTAGGAGTGGGATGAATCACAACTATGTAACAGCAAGTTACTTTTGATATTTTTACAATTTGAAACCCCCCGATATCTAAATGAGAGGAGAGAGTGCAGGTCAAAAACTACAATTTTGTCTTCCCAAAGAACAAATTGTTGCAGTACTGAAACACTTCTGTATCTGTTTCTTCCATTGTATTTTGTGGCACAAGTAACTCATACAGTCCTTAAGCTTTTTTTTTGGGTGGGGGGAGAGGGGGGGGAAGGATTCAGATAGCTTATTGGTAAAAACGTCTGTGTAACTTGCAATTCAGAGTTTAATTTAACCATATTCTGTCATGTACTTTTAGAATCACTTTATTTCCTATCTATGTATAATTGATTAACTACAACTACAATCCAAAACAAACATTCATTTACAAGCCCTATATTGCAAGGTGGTAAGTCACTGAAGTTATTGGAAATTTAATGAGGTGTGGTGGGGAAGTTAGCATTTTTCAGCAGGTGCTCCAGATCAGGCCCTATATCATGGCAAATGTTGTAGCTGTGAAAACAGTAGAGATAATAAATATGATTATTTCAAAACCATAACTGCATGAACTGCACAGTAAACTAGAGTGAGTTGTCCATAGTGAACTATATCCTAACCGCAATGGACACACAACTTTCATTAGTGTCTATAAGTGCCTCATTCAAGGCACGTTGAAGTTAACATGAGTCAAGAGGCTCTGGTTCATGGCTACCGTGAGGGGAGAAAAGACCATACAGCACTTCCAGTGAAAACCATAGCTGACTGAGGGAAATGATTAAAGACAGGACAAGAGAAGGAGGGGGGTGGGATCCACAACTGACATAAATAAGAGATAATACGAGATTACTCTTCCACTGATAGGAGCAAGCAGGAAAAAAAAAGGGTATTATGACCTAGTTAAAGGGGGTTTGGGAGACCAGAAGGATATTAACTCCCAGCAAGTGGTTTATTATGTAAATGTTCTTTCAGTTGTGGTCACAAACATTGCCTTTGAATTTCTTTTGAAACACTGCTTTGGCTGGGAAAAATAATCCCCCCAAATAGAAGAATTAAACTAGAAAAAGAAAGTCAAATGAATTGTACTAACTGGTGTGGGGGGGGGGAGAAAGATCTAATGTATATAACATGTTTTGATCTGTTACTATAGTGATCAACTATATTAAACACATATACACACTCTTGAAATGTTACTATTTTTAGCCAATTAGAAAATTAAATGTTAATTCATTACAGAATGTATATATCAGGGCTTTTAAAATATTACATGTGATTGCATTTAATAATCAGATTAAATCTGACACTGTACCATGCTTTCTCAAGGAAAAAACAAAAGAAAGAACAGCCATTTCCTGGGAGGTGCTGGGCATCTGAAAAAAGTGTTGTTTAAGTCTGAAGTAAAAGAAAGTTGAGGGCACTCAGTACCTCTCAGGTTCAGGCTTTAATAGTGTAGAGACAAGACATTGTTGACCAATTTATTTCTCCCTAAAGCCAGTAGAAATCTGCTACTAATACATTACCTGTTGGAGGTAATGAAGTTACAGCACTGAGGCATTTTCTCCAAAGAAGCATTTGATAACACCATCTTGCAGTTTATCACTGGAAAAATGAAGCTGCCTTTTTAAGGTGCAATTGCTGTACTGAACCTATAATTGGATACAAACTATTAGCTACATCAATTTCTTGTTCAGTTATATTAAACCATGCTCTATCAATGGAATACCTAATAACTGAAAGATTAACTGCCTGGCAAAATGACTCCCGGAAGCCGGGGGGGGGGGGGGAGAGGGGAGTGTTACCATTTATAGAAAAGTTTTATATTATTTTCAATATTTGTATCTACTAGTCACAATAACTGAGATTTGAGAGACTACTTGCCATTTAAGGGAGTCTGGTGTTTCAAGGTGTTTTTTTTTTTTTTTTTGTGATTAGGAAGCAGCTTTCATTACAAACAGCTGGACTCATAGACCCTAATGCCAGAAGGGACCATCATGATTATCTAGTCCAGGGATCTCAAACTCAAATCACCACAAGGGCCACATGAGAACTAGTACATTGGCCCGAGGGCCACATTACTGACACCTTTTCATATAAAGATACAAAAGCCCGCCGCTCTAACCGCTGCCCCGCCCCCACTCCACCCCTTCCATGAGGCCCTGCCCCATTCAGCTCCTTCCCCAAAGTCCCTACCCCAACTCCGCCCCCTCCCTGCCCCTATTCTAACCCCTTCCCCAAATCCCCACCCCTGGCCCGCCGCTCCTCCCCCCTCCCTCCTGGAAAGCTATAAGCACTAAGGCAGGAAGTGCCTGGATATAGGCAGAAGAGCGGGGAGGGAGCACGCTGGTGGGGAGGAGGAGTGGCGGGGGAGGGGAGCTTGGCCACCACAGGAAATAACTTGGGGGGGGCAGGGGGAGCTTGGTGAGCTGCAGCAAATAATGCTGCGTGTTTGAGACTTCTGATTTAGTCTGACCTTCTACACATTGCAGGCCACAACCACTCACTCCAATAATAGACCCATAAACTCTGGCTGAGTTACTGAAGTCCTCAAATACTTAAAGACTTCAAATTAGAGATTCGACCATTTACTCTAGTTCAAACCAGCAAGTGACCCATACTGCAGAGGAAGATGAAACCACCCCAGGGTCTCCACCAATCTGACCAGGGGCTAAATGTTTTCTCTACCCCAGCTATGGTGATCAGTTAAACCCTGAGCATGTGGGTGAGACCCACCAGCCAGACATCTTGGAAAGAATTCTCTGTAGTAACTTAGAGCCCTCCTCATCTAGTGTCCCTTCTCTGCTGGTGGAGATATTTGCTACAGACCATATGCTATTACAGGCTATTTCATTATACTATCCCTTCCATAAACATATCAAGCTAAGTCTTGAAACAAGTTAGTTTTTTTACCCCATTACTTCCCTTGGAAGGCTGCTACATAACTTCACGCCTCTGATGGTTAGACACATTTGTGTAATTTCAAGCCTAAACTTATTGATAGACAGTTTATATCCATTTGTTCTTGTGCCAACATTAGCCATTAGCTTAAATAACTCCTCTCCCTCCCTGGTGTTTATCCCTCTGATGTATTTATAGAGAACAGTGATATCTCCCTATGCTCTATCAATGGAATACCTTCATTTTGTTTAACAAAACAAGCCAAGCTCTTACTTCTTGGAAGGTAGGCAATATCTCCCAACTTTCTGTCATCCACAAATTTTATTAGTGTACTTCTACTTTTTGTGCCAAGGTCATTAGTGAAAATGTTAATTGGTTCTAAAACCAATCCATGAGGAACTCCACTAGTAACCTCCCTCCAGCTTGACAATTAACCTTTCAACATGACCAGTTGTAATCTACTCTTTAACCTAGGAGTCTCAAAGTCCTGGCCCATGGGCCATCTGCAGCTCGAGAACCTCCCCATTGTGGCTCACAGAGGAGAGTTGCAGACAGACATACTGCCAGCTATGTCTGCTGCAGATGCCTCCTCCTGCAGCTCCCATTGACTGGGGAAGAGGGACAGAGATATCATCACTAGTCGCCAGGCAGAGTCAGCCATGGAGTCAGCATCGTTAGTTGCCAGACAGAGTCAGCCATGGAGGCAGCATCGTTAGTTGCCAGGCAGAGTCAGCCATGGAGGCAGCATCATTTTTCCTACAGTGAATATAAACAAGTCAAAATACCAAACACAACTATCTGATGCCCACCTTGCTACAATCCTGAAGGTTTCAACTGCTCAGTCACTGAGGCCAAAAATCAACAAACTGATAGAACTGAAGTATTGCCAAGTGTTTGGCAGACACTAAAAACTCTCTGGGAAGAGAAGAATTGTATAAAATTGTATGACAGTTTTATTATTTCTAAGAAATTTGAAATAAAAAATACAATATAAATGTTTTCTTTTCTGAACACCATTTTCAGTGACATTTTTGGCCTGCTGGAAGGATCTGAGGACTGGCTCTGGCCCTAAACTAAATTGAGTTAGAGACCCCTGCTTTAACCAGTTCCTTACGCACCTTTTGATTCTCATATTAATCTCCATCTTCTCTAATTTAACTAATAATTTTCTCATGTGGAACTGTACCAAATGCTTTACTGAAATGCAGGCAGATTAGATCTATTGCATTTCCTTTGTCTAGAAATTCAGTTATCTTCTCAAAGAAAGAGATCAGGTTTGTCTGGCACAATCTTCCTTTTGTAAAACCATGTTGTATTTTATCCCACTTACTGTTTACCTCTACACCCTTAAGTACTCTCTCTTTCAAAATTTGTTCTAAGACCTTGAATGCAACTGAGGTCAAACAGGCCTATAGTTTCCTGGATCACTTTTTTGTTCCCTTTCTTAAATGTAGGTACTATGTTTGCAATTCTCAGCATAGGGTACAACCCCTGAGTTTACAGATGCATTAAAAATCTCTTCTATTGTGCTTGCAATTTCAAGCACCAGTTGCTTAAATATTTTTGGATGCAGATTATTTGGTCCCATTAAACTGTTTGTGTTTGTCTTCCATCTTGGAAATGGTAATTTCTTCTTCCATATCTTTGTTCCCATTAGCTTCTCTGCCACTGCCCCCAAGCTTATCATTAGCCTTATTAAAAACTGAGAAAGTATTTTTAAGGTGTTGGGCCATGCCTAGATTATCGTTAATCTCCACCCCATCCTCAGTGCCTAGCAGTTCCACTTCTTCCCTTGTGTCATAAATATAAAGGGAAGGTTAACCACCTTTAAATCCCTCCTGGACAGAGGAAAAAACCCTTTCACCTGTAAAGGGTTAAGAAGCTAAAGATAACCTCTCTGGCACCTGACCAAAATGACCAATGAGGAGACAAGATACTTTCAAAGCTGGGGTGGGGGAAGAAACAAAGGATTCTCTCTGTCTGTGGTTTTTTTTCTTTTTTTTAAAGCCTGGACCAGAGCAGGAATGCAGGTTAGTAAAGGGCTAGTAAGCAATCTAGTTAGATATGTGTTAGATTCTGTTTTGTTTAAATGGCTGATAAAATAAATTGTGCTGAATGGAATGTATATTCCTGCTTTTGTATCTTTTTGTAACTTAAGGTTTTGCCTAGAGGGATTCTCTATGTTTTGAATATGATTACCCTGTAAGGTATTTACCATCCTGATTTTACAGAGGTGATGCTTTTACTTTTTCTTCAATTAAAATTCTTCTTTTAAGAACCTGATTGCTTTTGATTGTTCTTAAGATCCAAGGGTTTGGGTCTGTCTTCACCTATGCAAATTGGTGGGGATTTTTATCAAGCCTTCCCCAGAAAAGGGGGTGTAGGGTTTGGGAGGATTTTGGGGGGAAAGATGTTTCCAAGCGGGCTCTTTCTCTGTTATATATTTGTTAGATGGTTGGTGGTGGCAGTATTGCAAAAGGTAAAATAGTGTGTACCTTGGGGAAGTTTTAACCTAAGCTGGTAAAAAATAAGCTTAGGGGGTTTTCATGCAGGTCCCCACATCTGTACCCTAAAGTTCAGAGTGGGGAAGGAACCTTGACATGGTGGCAGCGTGGTAGGATTAACTTTGAAATCATTTTGAGATCAAGTTGAGATTTTTTGGAAAAAAAAAAAACCACTGAGAGAACACTTTGTCCCCCCCACCAACTTTGAAAGTATCTTGTCTCCTCATTGGTCATTTTGGTCAGGTGCCAGAGAGGTTACCTTTAGCTTCTTAATCCTTTACAGGTGAAAGGGTTTTTTTCCTCTGTCCAGGAGGGATTTAAAGGTGGTTAGCCTTCCCTTTATATTTATGACACAAGGGAAGAAGTGGAACTGCTAGGCACTGAGGATGGGTGGAGATTAATAATAATCTAGGCATGGCCCAACACCTTAACAAATACTTTCTCAGTTTTTAATAAGGCTAATGATAAGCTTGGGGGCTTTATATTTATGACACCTTGTTTTCTTACTGTTTATATGGCAAAGAGAACCTTTTACAGCTATTTTTAATTTCCTTTGCAAGGTTCAACTCTGCTTTACTTTTGGCAATTCTCACTTTTGCTTTATACTTTCTGACCTCCAAGAGGTAGCTTTCCTTGCTGATCCATCCCTTCTATTCCTTGTGGGTTTTTGATTTCTTTTAATCATTAAGATGCTTCTTAATCCAGTTTGGTCTGCAATCCTACCTTTTGATTCTCCCCCACCCCCTCACTTGGGATACAGGTTTCAGCTACAGAAACTAATTCCAAACCTATTCCACATTCGGATCCTTAAATTTTGAATGTGGAGGAGGCTTGAAATTACTTTAATTCATTATTGAAAATCTGAGTGAGGTTTCTTCAGGCTACTGTTACTTCCAATGAATTAGGTATGAGTTTATATTATAAATACCTATTAGCACATTTCTTGTTAGGTTGGCAGGTTGTTATGTTGTTAATGAAGTGCAAGCTATTAACAGACTCTTAATGAGGGTGATCTGACTCTGGGATGCTTCCTGGGAAGGACTCACATTTTGCGGTTCCAAAATATTGTTTGCTAACCCAAAGATATGAACTTCATTTTCTTTGACAAGGTAGAATGAGCTTCAAATCCAGAACAAAACCCTATTTATATAACAGGAGAGGGTAATGTTGTGTTGCTTGGTATTTCTTCTTAGCTAATGAAGGATTATCATAAATATAAAGGGAAGGGTAAACACCTTTAAAATCCCTCCTGGCCAGAGGAAAAATCCTTTCACCTGTAAAGGGTTAAAAAGCTAGGATAACCTCGCTGGCACCTGACCAAAATGACCAATGAGGAGACAAGATACTTTAAAAAGATGGGAGGAGCGAGGAAAACAAAGGGTCTGTGTCTGTCTGTGTGATGCTTTTGCCAGGGACAGAACAGGAATGGAGTCTTAAAACTTAGTAAGTAATCTAGCGAGATATGCATTAGATTATGATTTCTTTAAATGGCTGAGAAATTAAGCTGTGCTGAATGGAATGTATATTCCTGTTTTTGTGTCTTTTTGTAACTTAAGGTTTTGTCTAGAGGGATTCTCTATGTTTTGAATCTAATTACCCTGTAAGGTATTTACCATCCTGATTTTACAGAGGTGATTCTTTTTTATTTTTTACTTCTATTAAAATCCTTCTTTTCAGAAACTGAATGCTTTTTCATTGTTCTTAAGATCCAAGGGTTTGGGTCTGTGGTCACCTATGCAAATTGGTGAGGATTTTTACCAGACCTTCCCCAGGAAGTAGGGTGCAATGGTTGGGAGGATTTTGGGGGGAAAGATGTTTCCAAACAACGCTTTCCTAATAAATTACCACCAGATAAACATTTGGTGGTGGCAGTGGAAGTCCAAGGGCAAAGGGCAAAAAAATAGTTTGTACCTTGGGGAAGTTTTAACCTAAACTGGTAAAAGTAAGCTTACGAGGTTTTTATGCAGGTCCCCACATCTGTACCCTAGAGTTCAGAGTGGGGAAGGAATCTTGACAAGGATAATTCAGCATTATCAGTTTCTGGAACTGATAAAGTTAGCTATGATACATTTGACCTTTTGTAAGACAAAATTGTGATGTTGGTAATGATTAAATTGTTAATGATTACACTTTATTAGCCCATATTCTGCATTTCCCCTGGTGTAACTGAGAACAGAACCTTTCCCTTGTTCTTTGTGGCAGTTTCATGGGATATTGCAGAAGATAAAATGCTGGTCACATTTTCTGGGCTCTCAGAATCACATATTTCTGTGTCAATTTTTCCTTATCATGAGAAGCCAAATTCTGTCCTGATTTATATGTTGTGCCTACTTATTGTATGTGTGTACGCACAATATACTCTGTCAATGGGGTTGTGTGGGGTGTAAACAGGCTAAAATTTGATCCAATGTTTCTGTGTATACCGCGTGAATAGCTGTAGTTCTCTAGTGATAGATAAATAACCCTATTCTAGGAGTTCATTTATTTATTTTTAAGTGAAGCTGGTGAAAAACCAGAACTCCCTAGTATTACTTTCCATTCATAACATTTCACATTGATTGACTCGGCATGACCCAGGATTATTACTAAATACAGAAGTCCCTAATCTGAACTCTGCCTTCTCAGGAGGGATGGAACTAAAGTGGGCTGGGTTCCCCCTTTGTGCCTCTGGGAATCTGGAAGTGGCCAGAAATCTTTGGCACAAGCTAAAATAGCCGCAGGAGCTATTCGAAATTACAACATATGGAGCCATGTGGCATGTCAAAATACTAAGAGAACTCTGGCCATTCTCCCTTCTGTCCTGGCTATGCCTCTATGCTGGTGCTCTGTGAATGGAAGGGCAGCATAAGGCCACATAGGTTGCCCCAAGACTGTTCCACATGGGGCAATCTACTTGGGTTCTGGCTCTTTTCTGCCACTGGATTACTATAAAGGGTGTTACAACAAAAAATATGGGTTGGTGTCTAGAGAACCTAACAGAACTCACGGTATGTGACTAACCACAGCCATTTGCAGAATTTATTACATGACACTATACTGCTCTGGATCCTTTTCTGAAGTGTGTGGGTGTAATTTTTTTTAAAGAATTGATAACTAAACCTCAGACTTGTTTTTGTTTTATGTTGCATGCAGCATGTACAGCACGTAGGACTTTCTGTAAAATCAAGAATCATCAGGCGCAAACATGTGGCTTCAAATCTTTAAAACTGTTCATGAGATTTCTCAGAAACACCGAGGCAGCCTGCTGTTCAATGAGGCTGAGGAACAGAAGTCTATTATAAGTGTCTAGAGAAAAAACTTACATCTGTATATGGTGCTCAGCCAAGATTTCCCTTAACATTCTGAGTTAATTCTAAGAATGTCTCTGCTACTGAATTAGATTTACTTAATCATTTTTAAGCAAGTTGGTAAAGCATAAAAGACAAATAATGGGTGAAAGCAGCCCTCAGTTTGGGGCACTCAGTGAGGCTTTGGCCTTCCTTGGTCAACAGGGAAAGGTACATTCAAATGCAACAAGCCCCACACTGGGGCTTAACCCTGCAACTTTTAGCAGAAAAACACACAGCTCTACTATTTGGGCTACCTTAGTCTGATAGCAGTAACTGAAGGCTATCTATTAGGGGGCTCTATAGGGAATGAAAGCATGACAAAAAGGACACATCTATGTATCTATGGAGCTTTTTAACAATAAAAGCAGCAATTTAACTGGAATTGCATCAAAACACAAAGGTGAGCCAACTTAGGACTGTGTACAAAGTGAAAAAACTGACTGATGTAATGACCCATCCACTCCCAGTCTTTATTCAAGCCTAAGTTAGTTGTATCCAGTTTGCAAATTAATTCCAATTCAGCAGTCTCTTGTTGGAGTCTGTTTCTGAAGTTCTTTTTGTTGAAGAATTGCCACTTTTAGGTCTGTAATCGAGTGACCAAAGAGATTGAAGTGTTCTCTGACTGGCTTTTGAATATTACAATTCTTGATGTCTGATTTGTGTCCATTTATTCTTTTACGTAGAGACTGTCCAGTTTGACCAATGTACATGTCAGAGGGGCATTGCTGGCACATGATGGCATATATCACACTGGTAGATGTGCAGGTGAACATCTAGGCTTGGCTTGAATAAAGACTGGGAGTGGATGGGTCATTACACAAAGTAAAACTATTTCCCCATGTTTATTCTCCCCCTCCCTCACGCCCCCCATTGTTCCTCAGACGTTCTTGTCAACTGCTGGAAATGACCCACCTTGATTATCACTACAAAAGGTTCCCCCCCCCACTCTCCTGCTGGTAATAGCTCACCTTAAGTCATCACTCTTGTTACAGTGTGTATGGTAACATCCACTGTTTCATGTTCTCTATGTATATAAATCTCCCCACTGTATTTTCCACTGAATGCATCCGATGAAGTGAGCTGTAGCACACAAAAGCTTATTCTCAAATAAATTTGTTAGTCTCTACGGTGTCACAAGTCCTCCTTTTCTTTCTGCGAATACAGACTAACACGGCTGCTACTCTGAAACACATAATAAGAGACAGTCCCTACCTTGAAAAGCTTGCAATCTAAACAGATTTGAGAAAGTGTGGGAAGGACAGAGACAGAAAGATGAGGTGATTTATCCAGGGTCACATAACAAGTCAGTAATAGAACCCAGAACAGTCAGTCTAGTGCCCAGTCTACTGACCTCACAAGCCTCTGGTCCTGCCTCTGGATTTGATCACCCAAACTCTGGAGGTGCTCAGAGCTGTTAGCAAAATTCAGCTGCAGGTTTTGATTTCTACCTTCATAATGGACCAAACCAAAAGTGCAGATGTTATCACCCTTGATCTTTCAGTTGTTTGAAATCCCTACGTAGGTTTGCAACTTGAGCCCATCTCTTATTTACACATACAGCATTGAAGATTTCTGCCATACTTTTACAGCAGGTATGTACATTTGCATAACTGCACACCATGGCGTGAACTTAGTTGTGATGCTTAAGATTTTTAATGAGTAAGTTCTTGCAATATTCTTGTAATTGATCAAAATTAATACTTAATAACAGGCAAAAAAAGTTACTATAAAAATGTGTCTAATAATTTTAGAGAGTCAGATGCGTTTAATATGATGGATATACTTCCTTTTATATGTATAAACTGCAGAGTTAGTATGCTTTTCACCAAATGCGAATTTTAACACTTCCATAAAACACAAGTAAATGAACTAACCGGGGATTTGAAGCCATTAACAACTAACAATTTTGCTTGGTTAAAAATCAATAGGACTTTCAATGTAGAGTTCAATTAAATAGTCTTTGTAGATGATATTCAAGAGGAATTCTGCTTTTTTATGTTTCAGACAACATTTGAAAAAAACAGTCACAATTTCAAACTTATTTGTCATCTGCAAGATTTTCCCAAATACTCTGCAAAAGCAACAACAACGAAAGTTGAGTCCATGGATTTTTTTGTGAACTGTAGACTTTGGCTCTCACATTATACAGTCCATCACTTAAGGTATACAATATTATTTCTGATCCTTGTTTAGATTAATATTTTTAAGACCAACACCAAATAATAAACAACAGAGTCGCAGTACAAACATTCGGATGAATATTGAATGTTTGTGTAAATATACATAAATCTTTTGGGATTCACAAACATTTTCATAAATACCTGGCAGTTATGTGAATATCTGTGAACAACAAAGAATATGATCCCAGAAAGAGTAGACCTAAGTCAGAGCTTTTCTTTGTGAATCAGTTCTAGTATTTGACCAATTCTACTTAAAAACTACCCCTCTAATCTCCTGTATTCCATTTCACGCCTGGATTTGACTTTAGGTACTTAGAAGTGGTAAAGTTAGGCAGCAGTATTTCATCCTAATAAATGAGTTTCCCACTAGAATTCTGGTGAGTGAAAGTAGATATAAAATGTTTTCCTGGTTTCTATTTAACTGGCAAGTCATCTTTTTAAATGCATTTTTTCCTTCCATAAATTTAAGAGCCATTGTGGCAGAGGCATCTCACTTTTCTAGATGTTCCATAGTTGTAATAAAATAATCTATACTATTGTTTCACATCAGTGGTCTTATAGGTTCTGCCTCCAAATCATGAGGAGCCCTGTTGTGGCAACTCTCTGGCCTCCCGTTAACCTTCATGGAGCTTAGGCAGATTGCAAAAGCAGGCACAGTATCAGTTCAACCTTTAGAGGTTGGAATGCTTTCAGATGAATGGCCAACACAAGCAAATCTTAACCTTGCATGCTGATAGAATTTCATGAAAAAGTTTGGGTGGGGCCCACTATCCTCCAAACCAGGTTGTAAACTTATGGGTATAGTGAATCTCTTCAATGGTATTTTGTTAGCTTTGTTTTTAGCTGATTTTCCCCTGTTCCCTTCCCTAGATGCCATTTTCATTGTATTTTTACATTTGCTCACACAAGTCATTAAAGCTTTTTTCATGAGATCTCCCCTTCCCAGCTACCAGGTAGCAAACACTCAACTTTTGAAGACATCAAAAGAAGGAACATCAAAGATACTCCAGAAATAGGATATTACTAGGATTTTAAAATGTAAGATGGTTAAAATGAATTTAAGAGACGCACTAGTTGTGATCTCTATCAAGCAGACAGAGACTTTTTTAAAGAAAACATAAAATCTGCTTTCTTTTGAGCCTGCATCATTGTTAGATGACTCTTCTGTTTCACACAGAGACACATTTTCTCAGGGACCAGTCCTGGCAAACTTTTTTCATGCTTAAAATGAAAAGGAGTACTTGTGGCACCTTAGAGACTAACCAATTTATTTGAGCATAAGCTTTCGTGAAGTGAGCTGTAGCTCACGAAAGCTTATGCTCAAATAAATTGGTTAGTCTCTAAGGTGCCACAAGTACTCCTTTTCTTTTTGCGAATACAGTCTAACACGGCTGTCACTCTGAAACCTTTCTTCATGCTTGTTCATGCAAGTAGTCTCAGTCTGTTCTAGTATCTTACCTAACTTCATATCCATCACCATGGTGTTTGAATGTTTTCTAGGGTTAGAATAAAAACATTAAGTCACTTACATCATAAATCTCTCTCTGTTCCATCAACGAAAGGAGTAAGTTATATAAGGGCTGTCATAGCTGTGCGTGGGTTTTTCAGAGATAACAAGTTACAAGTTGTCATGTAAGAAAGCAAAATCAAAGAAATAGGGCTCACTTTTGGACCTAGAACTAGTGGGGTTCGTAGATCTTGAGGGAGAAAAGTCCAAGTCTCAGGCTTACTACTGAGAAGAAACTGTTTCCTGTGCATATGAATTTCCCCTTAGTGATAGGCAGGTCCATTACGACACAGAACTGGAAAGACCAAGGAAGTTCACAGACACAGAGACAGACATTCTCTCAAGTATCCTTGGGCCCCAACTAAAACAGATTCATTGCTCAACAGGAAGCCAATGGAGAGAGCGGAGTATAAGGGTATTGTGCTCTTAGTAATACATGCTGCTGAGAAGGCATGGCACTATATTCTGCACCAGGTATAGCTTTTTTCCCCAAGGCTGACATTTCTAATTCAAGGGATACTGCACTGCAATAATTCAGTTCAGAGGTAATGAAGGTTAAGGCCTGTAAGCAAATGTAAAAGTTTGCAAGACTGTATTAGGATATGATCAGAGAGTGAAAACTGGTTCTGTGTATCCTGCGTAACATTTTCCTATAAATGTATATTTTCAACACTCATAATGCAGTTCTAATTTTATTTATGTTTATGAATCTGGTAGGACATCAGTGATTTTATATATTTTATCTATATATAATCAAAATGCCATTTACAAGTGTGATTAAATTAGGGTGTGACTGATATACCAATCTATCCTTCAGTGCTTTCAACCAGCACTCTAGGAGGAAAAATGCCCATTTTGGTGTTCAGTTGAACAGCAGCCTGATAATAAAACATCCATGGTCTCAGTAATAATCTTTACAAATAAATTTAGATCATTAATTTCTTTTTGGAACCCAATGAACCAACATGCCAATGAGAATGCATGTGGAGGGCAAGTTGTCCTCAACAGCAGTTTTGTTAAATAAACAATACAAAGTCAATTTGTTTTCAAGCTCCATGACATTTCTGAGAATTAAGCAAGCAATTATATCAGACTGCATAGAATTCATTTTGATTTTTTGCATGCAATCCACTTGGTTTATCCGATTGTGATAAAATAAACCAACCTGCTCAGACTCCTACTGTGATAGCTTCAAGGACGACAGCTTGGCCAAGTTTTTTCTTAGATTTCTTCCTCTGATACGTGCCTGTCACCCTTATTGTTCTCAGCAATCTATTTTCTAGATGACCTCAGTCACATTAAGCCACTTAATCAATTCTTTCACAAGGTAAGAAACATCCTTCATATCTCTGTTTTGCAAAAACTAACACAAATGGTAATGCTGGAGATGCTAAGTGCCTGATTGTTCAATGCCTTGTGCAGTCACCACACCTCTGCAAAGCAAATGTGAAATGCTGCCAAGTTATTCTAGGGCCAGATTCTCTGTTGCCATTCACTTCTATTGTCATTTATTTATGATTATACTATTTAATAATTATATTATTGTACCACCTAGGATCCTACTCAAAGACCAGGACCCTGACCCCATTGTGCTAGATGTTGTACAAAGATCAAAAGGACAGTCCCTGCCCCAAACAGCGAAGCAGCTAAATAAAAGACGTAGATAGGAGTACAAGGAGAGCAAAGTAAGATTAAAAACCACAACTAAATTAGAATGATAGGGTCATATTTTCTTTAACATTAAGGTCTCTTTATACTGCTCTGGAAGTGAAAAAGGGTTTCAGTTATGTTTCCAGTTAAAGCCCCTTTACAGTGCCAGAGAGAGTTAAATGGGCTTGAGTGTAAATCACAATCAAACTGTTTTACCCTTACTTTGAAAAGTTTTGAATAACTGTGCTAGCTGAAAGCACCACAGCCAGATGGGATAACTTATTGATCTAAGCATCCACACCAATATATCTTGGGTTTCGTGTTTGTGATTTATAGCCTTTTTATTTATTTAAAAAATAAAAATAAAAATAAAAATAAATCTAAAGAAAATAAAACACACTCTTGGAACCACAGGTTACAAGCCCAGGAAGATCAGCTCAGCCTTTCATCAGGTCACAGTATCATAAAATCATAGAAATGTACGGCTGAAAGGGATCTGAGAGGTCATCAGATCTATCCCCCTGTGCTAAGGCAAGACCAGGTAAGTATAGACTACTCCTGATAGGTGTTTGTCCAGGCTATTCTTAAAAACCTCCAATAATGTAGATTCCACAACCACCCTTGGGAGCCTCCTGCAGAGCTTAACTACTCTTACAGCTAGAAAGGTTTTCCTAATATCTAAGCTAAATTTCCCTTGCTGCAGATTAGGCCCATTATTTTTTGTCCTACCTTCAATGGACATGAAACACAATTTATCATCCTCCTCTATATAACAGCCCTTAACATATATGGAGACTTATCAAGTCCCCCCTCAATCTTTTTTTCCCCTCAAGATTAAACATGCCCAGTTTTTAAAAAATCTTTCTTCATAGATCAGGTTTTCTAAACCTTTTATCATTTTTGTTACTCTCCTCTGGACTCCAATTTAACCACACCTTTCCTGGAATGTGGAGTTCAGAACTGGACACAGTAGTCCACCTCAGGCCTCAGCAGTGCGGAGTAAAGAGGGACAATTACCTTCTGTGTCTTACCTACAACACTCCTCTTAATGCACCCCAGAATTGCATTAGCTTTTTTTGCCACTACATTACATTGTTGACTCAGATTCAACTTGTGATCTACTATATCTCTCAGATTATTTTCATCAGTACTACCACCTGGCTAGTTATTCCCCATTTTTTAGTTGCACAGTTGATTTTTCTTTTCTAAGTGATGTACTTTGCATTTGTCTTTATTGAATTGGTCTTGTTGATTTTAAACCCATTCTCTAATTTGTAAAGGTCATTTTCAATTCTAATCCTATCTCCAAAGTGTTTGCAACCTCTCCCAGCTTGGTGTTGTCCACAAATTTAATAAGCACACTCTCCACTTCACTACTCAAGTCAATAATGAAAATATTGACTAATATCAGATCCAGGAGTCATCCCTGCAGGACTCTACTAGATGCACTCTCCCAGTGTGACACTCTCTCAGTGTGACAGAGAACCATGGATCACTACACGTTGAAAGTGATCTTTCAACCACTTGCACAGCCACCTTATAACAACTTCATGTAGACCATGTTATGAGAAGGGCATGTGGGACTGTCATAAAGGGAAGGGTAACCACCTTTCTGTATACAGTGCTATAAAATACCTCCTGGCCAGAGGCAAAATCCTTTCACCTGTAAAGGGTAAGAAGCTAAGGTAACGTCGCTGGCACCTGACCCAAAAATGACCAATGAGGGGACAAGATACTTTCAAATCTGCGGAGGGGGGGAGAAAAGGCTTTTGTCTGTCTGTGTGATACCTTTGCTGGGAACAGATCAAGGATGCAAGCCCTCCAACTCCTGTAAAGTTAGTAAGTAAACTAGCTAGAAAATGTGTTAGATTCTCTTTGTTTTGGCTTGTAAATTCACTGTGATGGAGGAAATGTGTATTCCTGGTTTTGTGTCTTTTTGTAACTTAAGGTTTTGCCTAGAGGGATTCTCTATGTTTTGAATCTGACTGCCTGTAAGGTTATCTTCCATTCTGATCTTAGAGTTGTTCTCTTCTTTTTTTTGTTCTTCTAATAAGGTTCTGATTTTTAAGAATCTGATTGGGTTTTTTGGGTCTTAAAAATCCAAGGGGTTTATGCTCATCTTGTTTATTCTCAAGCCTCCCTAGGAAAGGGAGTGTAAGGGATTGGGGGATATTTTGGGGAAATAGGAACTCCAAAAGTGGTCCTTTCCTTGTTCTTTGTCAAAATCACTTGGTGGTGGCAACATACTGTTCAAGGACAAGGCAAAGTTTGTGCCTTGGGAAAGTTTTTACCCTAAGCTGGTAAAAATAAGCTTAGGGGTCTTTCATGTGGGTCCCCACATCTGTACCCCAGAGTTCAGAGTGAGGAAGGAACCTTGACAGGGACTATGTCAAAAGTCTTACTAAAAATCAAGATATATCACATCTACTGCTTCCCACCTATCCACTAGGTTGGTAACCCTGTCAAACCAAGCTAATTTCCTTCTTTGACATGATTTTTTTTTGACAAATCCATGCTAGCTATTCCTTATAAGCCTATTATCCATCTATACTTAGAAACTGATTGTTTAACAATTGGTTTCAATATCTTTCCAGATATCAAAGTTAGGCTATCTGCTCTGTAATTCCCTGGATCCTCTTTCTTCATCTTTTCTAAATATAGGTAGTATGTTTGCCTTTCTTCAGTCATCTGGGACCTCACCCATCCTCTATGAGTTCTTGAGGATAATTGCTAATGGTTGTGACATTGCTTCAGTTTGTTCCTTAAGCACCCTAAGATGAAATTTTATCACACCTTCTGATTTGAATACTATCATATATTAAAGCCCACACAATTTAAAACAAACATTCTGCTAATTTTGTGTGGATGTTAAGTATCTCATGGTACATAATGTAAGATAATTACCTTGAACAAAATTTCCCCTTTTTTCTGTGTATGTAGACATTGGGTTTCTTGGGTATTCCACTCTCTAAACAAGTCACGGTGCTAAGTTAATTTGTACCATCTCTGAATAAATCAAGGTCCACATTATTACATTTGGTTTTAACTTACGAGAAATATCCTAATTCAAAATGTGGAACAGTATTAATTGTTGCATTGTGGCAGGTAAGTCTCTGCTTTACATTCACAAAACTTGTCAACTTCAAGCCGAGCTTTCAAGGCTAGACTTCAAGCCTATTCAAGCAGAAGGCCAATGTTATATAAATAACACTTCACTTTCCAGCATTAAACAAGGACTCTCATTAACTTTGTGTTTCACCTCTTTAAAAGAGAGACTCCCCAAAATACAGCAATGATCCTTCAGGGTGTAAAGAGACTCATATATATTCCATATTCCAAACAACCCAGAATCAGGGAATACATTAAACCATTTTTTTGATCCTATGTCCTCTAAAGAAACCATTCTCTTCTAATATAATGATTTCTAAACAGCTTCTATAACTTTTTTCTTCATCTTGTTTACTTTGCCTTTTTTCTTCTTAAATCATTGTTTGAAATACTTTTCTCTCTCTCTGTACTTCTCTTTATCATAATAGACCCGCAGCATTTACAGTAATGACAAAGCATAAGTTGTCCTGACATTGGGTGACACTACAATGCAGTTAACATGTTTCACCACTACTTTCTTTCAACCATTTGGAGCAGACAGACTACCAGGGCAGGTAGGAGTCATTTTAATAGCTCTTGCACGTCACTATAAAATAGGTCAGTTATTTTACATTTACAGCTTAGTACTTATTTTATAGTTATATTTTAGAT
Organism: Lepidochelys olivacea; assembly: GCF_965140295.1. Classification (NCBI taxonomy): domain Eukaryota; kingdom Metazoa; phylum Chordata; order Testudines; family Cheloniidae; genus Lepidochelys; species Lepidochelys olivacea. The sequence continues at coordinate 60,253,774 of NC_140418.1, read as the reverse complement.
TTTTGTAAAATAAGTATTTTCTATAGCACCTCTTCCCGAGGTTCTCAAAATATATGTTTGGAGTTATTGGAGGAGATCCTCACTCTCATTTGGCTCCTTTGAACTAGACAAAAGGGCTGGAGTGGCATAAACAGGCCATAAAAGCTCTGGTTCCAGCTGAGGGAGAATTTCCTAAGCACAATATTAACGATAACAGCTGAAAGGCTATTGTCCTAGGATTCCCCTCATAGCCTGGGGTAGGGAACATGCTGGGGGAAGGGGAGAGGCTGCATCACACAGCACTATAAAAATTCTGAGCAGCACAGTGACCCATAAAGCAGTCTGAGGAGGCTGTCACAACTTAGACAGGCTCCCAGAGCTCTTCAACGTCTTCTCCTCTCTCTCCTCCTTTTTTCCCCTCCCCAACAAAGCTTTTCAATGTGTTTCTCATGAGTTTTCTCAATGCTCTTTCTACCATGGTGTCAAATATATTTTCCCTCATAATGCTGCATACAAAGAGAAGCCATTTTTGTATAAGCTCAGTCAGTCTATATACACAATAACACACTGAAAACAAAGAAATAAGAATTCAAACAGTGGTCTTACAGAGACGCACTTCTGAGACTGCTAGCTTGATCATTCACTGCTCAAAGCTCCCCAAGCACCCTTAACATTTTAACTAATCCTCCCCATGCAATACTCAACATGGTCCTATATTTAATTGGGGATAGGTCCTGCTTTTGAGCAGGGGGTTGGACTAGATGACCTCCTGAGGTCCCTTCCAACCCTGATATTCTATGATTCTATACTTTGTGCAGTTATTTCTTGGTAGTCCATTGCTGCTGCTGCTGATGTTATTATCACAGTTCTCATATCTGCTACATATATGTCTCTGCAGTTCGAATCCTGATGCACAGAGTCAAGGCCACACTGAGGGCATGGGAAGGCTGTATCTATGATGTTTGATGATACAACTCTGTGGCACCTTTCACATGCAGCCTAGAGATAATTTCATTGATCCCACTCAAACTTGTCACATGCTGATCTTGTCAGAGACCACCAGTGAGTCCTGTTCTGAGATATTTGCTCAAATTCTTTGGGATTCGTGCCAGCCCACTGGAGATAGCTCTTCAGATTATCTTTCAAGCATTTATATGGATGATCCTTATTTCTTTTGCCATGACTCATGGGGAGGAAGTGATCAGCCCTCTGTGAAGAAAGAAGTGGTTTGGGACTATTTAGAAAAGCTGGACGAGCACAAGTCCATGGGGCTGGATGTGCTGCATCTGAGAGTGCTAACGGAGTTGGCAGATGTGATTGCAGAGCCATTGGCCATTATCTTTGAAAACTCATGGCGATCAGGGGAAGTCCCGGATGACTGGAAAAAGGCTAATGTAGTGCCCATCTTTAAAAAAGGGAAGGAGGAGGATCCTGGAAACTACAGGCCAGTCAGCCTCACCTCAGTCCCTGGAGAAATCATGGAGCAGGTCCTAAAGGAATCAATTCTGAAGCACTTAGAGGAGAGGAAAGTGATCAGGAACAGTCAGCATGGATTCACCAAGGGCAAGTCATGCCTGACTAATCTAATTGCCTTCTATGACGAGATAACTGGCTCTGTGGATGAGGGGACAGCAGTGGACGTGTTATTCCTTGACTTTAGCAAAGATTTTGACACGGTCTCCCACAGTATTCTTGCCAGTAAGTTAAAGAAATATGGGCTGGATGAATGGACTATAAGGTGGATAGAAAGCTGGCTAGATCGTCGGGCTCAATGGGTAGTGATCAATGGCTCCATGTCTAGTTGGCAGCCGGTAGCAAGTGGAGTGCCCCAAGGGTCGGTTCTCGGGCCGGTTTTGTTCAATATCTTCATAAATGATCTGGAGGATGGTGTGGATTGCACCCTCAGCAAGTTTGCAGATGACACTAAACTGGGAGGAGTGGTAGATACGCTGGAGGGTAGGGATAGGATAAAGAGGGCCCTAGACAAATTAGAGGACTGGGCCAAAAGAAATCTGATGAGGTTCAACAAGGACAAGTGCAGAGTCCTGCACTTAGGACGGAAGAATCCCACGCACCGCTACAGACTAGGGACCGAATGGGTAGGCAGCAGTACTGCAGAAAAGGACCTAGGGTTACAGTGGACGAGAAGCTGGATATGAGTCAACAGTGTGCCCTTCTTGCCAAGAAGGCCAGTGGCATTTTGTGATGTATAAGTAGGGGCGTTACCAGCAGATCGAGGGACGTGATTGTTCCCTTCTATTCGACATTGGTGAGGCCTCATCTGGGAGTACTGTATCCAGTTTTGGGCCCCACACACAAGAAGGATGTGGAAAAATTGGAAAGAGTCCAGCGGAGGGCAACAAAAATGATTAGGGGACTGGAACACATGACTTATGAGGAGAGGCTGAGGGAACTGGTATTGTTTAGTCTGTGGAAGAGAAGAACGAAGGGGGATTTGATAGCTGCTTTCAACTACCTGAAAGGGGGTTCCAAAGAGGATGAATCTAGACTGTTCTCAGTGGTAGCAGATGACAGAATGAGGAGTAATGATCTCAAGTTGCAGTGGAGGAGGTTTAGGTTGGATATTAGGAAAACTTTTTCACTAGGAGGGTGGTGAAGCACTGGAATGGGTTACCTAGGGAGGTGGTAGAATCTCCTTCCTTAGAAGTTTTTAGGGTCAGGCTTGACAAAGCCCTGGCTGGGATGATTTAGTTGGGGATTGGCCCTGCTTTGAGCAGGGGGTTGGACTAGATGACCTCCTGAAGTCCCTTCCAACCCTGATATTCTATGATTCTATGACTCAGCTCCCCATACAAGATTGGTTTTAGGAGACAGTGGTCTTCCTTTCTGATGATGTCCGGTCCACCTAAGCTGTGCTCTCACTAACATTTCCTCAATGCTGGTTATGTTTGCTCTCTCAAGGACCTTAATACTGAGCACTCTGTCCTGCCAGTGAATGCTCATTATTGAGCAGAGGGAACAAATGTGAAATTGCTCAAGCTTTTTAATGTGACGTCTATAAAGAATCCACATCTCAGATCCATACAGGAGAGATGTTAGAACCACTGCACTATAGATCTTCAATTTGGTGGAGAGACGGATGTTGTGTTGGTTAAGAACTTTTGTTTGAAGTTGGCCAAGAGCCTGGCTGGCTTTACTAATTCTGGAGCAAATTTACTTATCAAGGGAACCATCACTTGAGATGGTACTGCCCAGATACTTGAACTGATCCACATTTTTCAACTGTGTGCCTTGGATAAAGATGGCTGGCACTGGACATTGGAATGAAGTGCTGGTTGGAACAAGACCTCGGTCTTCCTGAGACTGATAGTGAGGCCAAAGAGCTGGGATGCTTCAGAAAAAATCAACAATGACCTGAAGGTCATCTTGTCTATGAGCCATCAAGGCACAGTCATTTGCAAAAAGTGGCTCGACGAGATACCTCTCTAGTGTCTTTGTCTTAGCACTGAGTCTTCGAAGGTCAAAGAGGGAGCCATTGAGTTGGTAGTGGATGTATATCCCCTGATCCAAGTCTCTTGTTGCATGGCTGAGAACACAGGCAAAGGACAAGTTGAACAGCACTGGAGGAAGTATGCAACCTTGGTTCACTCCATTTAAGATTTCAAATGCATCAGAAAAGTTACCACTCATATCTGCACTGTCATGTGGTCATGGAACAGACGGACTATTTGTATGAACCTTCTTGGGCAGACCAGTTTATGTAGAATGGCCCATAGACCCTCTCTGTTGATCGTATCAAAAGCTTTGGTCAAATTGATGAAAACTGCATACAGGTCCATGTTCTGCTCTAAACATTTTTCCTGGACCTGCCTTTGTGCTATGACCTGGTCTGAAACCACACTGCTTTTCTGGCAGATTCTTCTCAGATACGTTTGCAATGAATCTGTTCAGTACAATGAGAGCTAGTATTTTGTCCGCTGTACAGATACGAGCAATGCCTCTGTAGTTTCCACAGTCAGCTTTGCTGCCTTTGTCTTTGAACAGTGATACAATAATAACATCTTTGAAGTCTTGTGGCATTTCTTCTTCCTCCCAAATGCTACTCAGGATGTCATGAAGCACCTTGATAGCCTTTGAGCCTGCTCCTTTATACAATTTTGCTGGGATACCATCCTTTCCAGGTGCTTTGCCAGAGTTCAGTTGTTTGGCTTTTATAACTTCCTCAACTGATGGAGGGAGATAGAGATCCTCTTTGATTGGTTTCTCAGGTAAATGGCCAAGGACACGCAGACTGACTGTGGATGGTCTATTGAATAGACTGCTGAAGTGTTTAGCCAATCTCTTTATGATTCCCTCCTTGGCTTTGATGAGGGTTGTGCCATCTGCTGACTTCAAGGGGGCTGTGCCAGATTTAGATGGTCCGTAGACTGCTTTGAGAGAGTCAAAGAATATCTTTGCATTATTTGTATCTGTGTAATGCTGGACTTCTGCATATTTCCTCTCCCACCACTCATCCCGCATTCTCCTTAGTTCAGACTGGGCCTTGCTCTGTAGGTATTTAAAGCTATCTTTCTTTGAGATGGAAGTGAGTTTATTCTGCCATTCAACAGATGCTTTCTGCTTGTCACTTAGGAGTTTGGAGATGTCCTCATTGAACCAATCCTGTTGTACCCGGTTTTTTTTGGCCCCAGCATTGATTTAGCTGTGTCAATAATCAATGTTTAAACTGGTTCCATTTTTCTGATGGGTTGCCAGTGATTGATAAGATTTTTTTCATGCCTATCAAGTGACTGCTGAAACTGCACCTGATAGTTATAGGAATGCTTGAGCTTTGCTATGTTGAAGGCTGTTCTATTAAGTTTGGGACACTTGCACTGTGAAGGAACTATATGTAGGGTCAGCATTGCTCTTACCAATCTGTGGTCTGTTCAGCGTTCTGCACCATGCATAGCTCTGGTAATTCTGACATTGCGGATGTCTCGTTGGCAGGTGATAACATAGTCAATCAGGTGCCATTGTTTGAACTGTGGGTGCATCTATGTATTATTTTTATGATTTTGTCTAAAGATGGTGTTAGTAATGAGCAGACTGTGTTCTGCACATTTACCCAAGAGGAGGAATCCGTTGCTGTTATCTTTCCCACTCCTTGTCGTCCTGTCACACCTCTACAGTCACTGCTATCTCTACCAACCCTAGCATTAAAGTCTCCCAGCAGGATGAGTTTGTCATTGATCTGATGATGGAGTTCAGGTCAGAGTAGAACTTCTCCTTGGTTTCCTCTGTTCTGGTCAGTGTGGGTGCATAGGCACTGATGATAGTGACATGCCATGGAGGATTCAGGGGAAATAGAAGTTTAATTAGCTGTCCATTCAGGCCAACAGGGAGGTCAGGAAGTTGTTTCATTTATAAAGTTCTTATGGCAATTCCAACTCCATGGATCCTGTCTTCATCCTCTGCTTTTCCTTTCCAAAAGAAAATGTAATTGCCTCCTAGCTCACTGATGGAACCTTCTCTGGCCAATCTAGTCTCACTCAGTTCTGCAATATCAGTGTTATAGCGGGCAAGTTATCTGGAGACAAGAGCTGTTCTTCTCTCAGGCCTTCATGCATCACCTCTGTCCATAAGGGTGCAGACATTCCACGCTTCTAGGGGGAGTCTTTTCTTTTTATTGTTTTTCGACTGCTGTAGGATGATCTGCCTGCTGCGGTAATCTGGCCAGATGTTATGGGGCAGGCAATGTTTAGGGCACCTTTTCTAGACCCTTCCCTTAAAAAGGGTGAGCAGTGCTATCCTAAAAAGGGCTACTGAGTTACCTAAGATGCAGTCAAACTTCTCCACTGTCCCGAGGATGAAGCTGAATGGCCACTAATCCCAAGGCTGCCTACATGCAGGATTGTGGCTATGACTGCCAGTGGTCATCTCCACCTGCCGCTTTGCCACACCCACATCACCGCAGGACTTGAATTAATTATAGGATGATAATGCTGATGATGAGATTTGATAAGATGTTAATGGGATCAGGGTTACGAGAAAACCTGTGCAGGAATTTTTAAGTGAGAAAGCTGTTGCACAGGAGCAGTCCCATTCTCTCGGCTGTGGAAGTCAGATTACAGAAGCATGAAGAATTGTTACAGCTGGTGACTTCCTTAGCTGTAGTGGATGGTCAGGACATCTTCTGTGCCTTGTCATGCTCTCCGTGCCCCACATCACGTTGCTGAACTGCCTTCAAGGCCATTGAATCACAAATTGATTTGCTCTGCCCAGTCCACCGGAACAATCTTCGCCTACTGGAGAAAGGCAGTTTCCCTATCTCGCCAAGGCCAAAAGACCCATTGGCTACCCTCACCTGGTTTAGCCCACTTGTCAAAGTGGTTTCCTGGGGTGTAACCGCAGTCGCATGCAAACAGCTATTTGGAGCCACAGGTGAGAGTTGGGTGTAGGTGGGGACCAAAGCAGATCAACTACTCCCAAAGGAGCATGACATGTTCCTCCAACAAAGGTACTACGCCGCCCAAATATCCCGCATACACCCGGCAGCTATTTATACCAGTGTAAGGTGACTGTGCAGTGTGAGATTATATCTTCACTGAAGAAAAGGTGTGTTTTTACATCCAGATCATTATCTCAAGGTCAAATGATCGTATAGCTAGATGAGGTAAATACCAGACAAGTGATATGGGATTGATCTTGATTATCTATACTGAGGTAAAAGTTGCCCCTGCCTTCTCTTGATGAGGATTTTACAACAAGATAGCTATATCAATGTAAAAATACACCCATTTTTTGCAGTGAGGACATAGCCAATATAAAATACTACTGAAATCAGCATGGTTATGGTTTTGCACTTGCTTTTCACTGGTATAATGATTGTACAGGGTGAGGGCAATTGTAAACCAGGCCCAATATACACAGTTCAATCCTCCTTATTGGTACAAAACTGTCAGCTTTTGACTGTAATCACATCAGTTTAAAACCATACCAGGCCAAACATAGCTATTTTTGTTTTAGTGTCTGTATTCTAATGTAAAGTAACACCAAGAATCTCCACCCAATGGGGTGTACACAATGCTCATTTATTGTCTTTCACAACTACCATCTGAACTTGCTCTATAAGATAACCTATATTAAAAAAAAATATATTCTGAAGAGCTCCATTATGTTAATTACAAGGTTGAGATAAAATTACGCCAGCCCATTTTTGAACACTGGGACAGAGCAAGCCAATCTACATTTAATGTCAAAAGGCCAGGATCTCTAAAACCTTAAAGTACAATTAACAGAGGCTCAGGCACCTGCCATCTCCTTTCTATATTTGGAGCTAATTGGTAATACCAAGAAGTGAAGCACAGAGGGGGACAAGCTATCAGTGAGACAGATAAGGCCCAGGCTGAAAAGGACACTCTAGGTTAAAAGAAGAATTCTGAAATCAGTTCAGCTTTTTAAAGGAAACAATGCAGTGGCAAAGGAATTGAATACTATGGCCATGGCATTTTGAGATGGTATTTAAGCTTACCACTGACAATATGCTTCTATACAGTTCTGGAATGTAGGAGGAAGCAAGAGCATTTGGGGTTTCAATAGGGAAGAGAAAAGGTTTTAGGTCAACAGTACTGAAAGGAAGTATTCAACATTCCGGTTAAGTGTAACTCAAAAGGTAAACTTGTAATACTTTTTTGCATTTCCAATATATACTGAAGTTCCTTCTGAGTAGCTCAGAGAAGTAGCTCCTTCTGAGTAGCTTTAACATGAAGAACTGTAGCCTAACTGCTTTAATGAGAGAGATACTATTCACATTTTACAGATGAAGAAAATTTGCACAGATATGTTTAAATGACTTTCCCAATGCCACAGAGAAGTTTGTGTGTCAATCAGGAATAGAAGCTAAGTCCCCTGCCTCAACTTTATTTACTTTAACTATAAGACTTTCTTATCTAACAGCTAAACCAAGCTCATTATTATTCCTAACTGCATAACTACAGAAAACAATCAGCGCTAATGATGCACATAATTTGTAATGTTTCTTTGTGGCCATTTTCCCCACTCGAAGGGCAAACCTGATAGAGTAGGTTTAATTCAGTCCCTGAATTTCTCTGTACAGCTTCATGTCACTGGGTTATATGTTGCTATGTGTTTAACTTGAATTAGTAAAAATGCCTTTCACCTATTAAAACAAGTCAATGGGCTTAGAATAGCTTTTTCTAGACTCACCGACATGTTTGTGGTATATGTATTAGTGGATGAACTATGCAGGAATTAGAAAAAAAATCAAGGAAAAATGCAAGCTACCCATCAACAATTGACCTCTGGAACACACACACTATTATTGTTTCTACTGCTCTCTCGCTCTCTCTGCATGTATGGTTTCCTACTGATATTCTCATTTCTTTAGTGCATTGCTGTAGGCTATTGTTCCCTATAATGACACTACAGCAGGCTCTCTCAGTCTACAGTCTACGGCAGGCTCTCTCAGATCTGTATGAGGAGAGAATAAAACTTTCTGGTGGCTGAACTCAACTTGGTAAAAAATGGAAATGTCTGTGGTAACGGGATACTGAGTTGAACTGCCCTTGACTCATGTTTCTGATGTTTCTTCATAATGGCACTGGAGGTTCTGTACACTATATTGTGGTTATTCAGCTTTCCCGAAGTAGACTAGCTACTTACCCATACAAGCATTGTCACAAGTCTCTGTATTGTCTGTACTCTGTCTTGTGATTGTCTTCTCCCACTAGATAAGTGCCTTAGGTTAGGGTCTTTAGTAAGCAAATATCTTTAACAGACACAAAAGCTTCTATATGAAGAAGAAAGTTCAGTTGCATGAGTATGACAACCAATAAATTATTCAAATACAGTACAAATTTACATAGGCCATAAGTAGGACTGCTTTTATGGGTTGTACCACAGCCATCACCACTCAAAAAGAGATCGGGAAGAGGAGGAAAGGAAAGAGTTAGAAGAAAAATTATCTCAGAGATGTATTTTTTCTTTAACTAGGTTCGATCAGGGCCTTTGTTCTTGGTACTGGTAACAAATGAGTCATTTCATTTCCTACTACCTTTATCTTTGTACTGATAAGCAAATATCCCTGTTCTTCTTTCCTTGTCGCATTATTTTATGAACTCTCTGCCCTATAATCCAGAAGTAATAGTTTCTGAGGAACCATTCAGAGGACTTATTCAAAACCCATTGAGCTCTGTAGAAGTCTATTGACTTAAATAGGCTCTGGATCTATCCCCAGAGAAGCAGCAATGCCATGTCGTTATATCTCATCTGATATAGGGAAAATGCCATGTTATCTTCCTGGAAGAAAGGGGTGAGTGGGAATTGCTAGTTCCAAAATACATACTGATTCTCTATTTAAATCTATTCTCTTTTGATAATGTCATTTCTCACCACTGATACCTAAGAATTTCCACCTTCCCAAACTCTGCATATGTATAGGAGAAACCATTAACAAATTACTTATACACCAACATTAATTAACAAGATATATGCACTTCCATAGTCCCATATGTCCTCCCCTCATCTTCCCCCCAAAAAGGATTTTAATGTAACCCCCCATCTTCCTTCACAACTTTGTTTATAGTAATTTTGGGGAAAACAAGACTCTTAAAAGTAACTGGCATCCAAACAGCCAAACAACACTTATGCTTCTCTGTGAGAGAGAGGATTTTCTCAACTTTAGGTTTTAAGGAAACCTGTTAGCCATTAGCTCTAAACACGAGAGACCAACAATAGTATTAAAAATATAAAATTAAAAGTCTCAAGTTCCGCTGAAACAATACAGACCTTTTTCACTGCTGCCAAATATACTATGTATGTCCAGAAATGTGCACTGACTTAATGACTAAATATACTAAGGATAGCTTGATATTACCCTGAGTTGTAATGGAATGTGTCCATTTGAAATAGCATCAGAGATGTACACAAGATGGCAGCAGCAGTGTTGTAGACAGTTCAAACACAATGTCTTTCTGGTTCATAAGAAGCCTTCATGTATTCAAAGACATTTCCAAATCCATGCTAGCTAGTATCAGACAAAAGTATTTTCAACACTGTTGTTACTAGTAGGGCTCTAATACAGTTTCCCTTCTCAGTGTGGAGATTTGTATTTATCTTATAATCAGGTTAAAATATGCTATGGTGAAAGAGGGAAGCATTTTCAAAAACACCAAAGTGACTTAGGAAACATTTTCAAGAGTGGCTTAGGGCCATATTGTAAAGGTATTTAGGCATCCAAAGGTTCAGATAGGTACCTAGGAGGATTTTTAAAAGCCCTTAAGTGCCTATTTTCCTTGAATTCAATGGGAGTTAGGCACTTAAGCACTTTTGAAAAACCCACTGTCTCCTATCTACATTTTAGGCCTTTAAATACCTTTAAAAAATAGCCCAAAGTCACTTTTGAAATTGTTACTCATAATCTATAGCATGGATTGGCTGACATAGTTCACGTCGGGGGAGGCAGGGGAATTTGTGCATGGTCAGGGAACACGATAGAAACATGCTAGCAACAATTATATTTAAACACTGCTGTAGTTACCACTGTTCTAATCTCAGTATGGCAGGTCCCAAATGTCATTCAATTCTAGTACATTTATTAGGATTTCTTACTCTGAGATTGAACTCTCTTAGCCATACTGTATACACTTTATTGTTAGATGATAAACATAACTGTTGGGAATTTTTATTCATCCACGCCACGCTGAGACAAAAAGATACTTTAATAACAATAAACCCAGTAGGATCTAAGCTTATAACCTTTTATAAAGCTTTATTCTTTTATTTATTTATAAAGCAAAGCTTTATTCTCTAGAAGTTGATTTCTTCCATTAGTCTTTTCGGAGGGATATGAGAGCAGCAACAGATGAGTTGACTTGCTCTACTGTAATGTGGAAGTGTAATTTCTGCTTTGATATTCTAAAAACGGATATAGGCAGTGTCATAAATATAAAGGGAAGGGTAAATCCCTTTGAAATCCCTCCTGGCCAGGGGAAAGCTCCTCTCACCTGTAAAGGGTTAAGAAGCTAAAGGTAACCTCGCTGGCACCTGACCAAAATGACCAATGAGGAGACAAGATACTTTCAAAAGCTGGGAGGAGGGAGAGAAACAAAGGGTCTGTGTCTGTCTGTATGCTGCGTTTGCCAGGGACAGAACAGGAATGGAGTCTTAGAACTTTTAGTAAGTAATCTAGCTAGGTATGTGTTAGATTATGATTTCTTTAAATGGCTGAGAAAAGAATTGTGCTGAATAGAATAACTATTTCTGTCTGTGTATCTTTTTTGTAACTTAAGGTTTTGCCTAGAGGGGTTCTCTATGTTTTTGAATCTAATTACCCTGTAAGATATATACCATCCTGATTTTACAGGGGGGATTTCTTTATTTCTATTTACTTCTATTTTTTATTAAAAGTCTTCTTGTAAAACACTGAATGCTTTTTCATTGTTCTCAGATCCAAGGGTTTGGGTTTGTGGTCACCTATGCAAATTGGTGAGGCTTTTTATCCAACATTTCCCAGGAAAGGGGGGGTGCAAGTGTTGGGAGGATTGTTCATTGTTCTTAAGATCCAAGGGTCTGGGTCTGTAGTCACCTAGGCAAATTGGTGAGGCTTTTTACCAAACCTTGTCCAGGAAGTGGGGTGCAAGGTTTTGGGAAGTATTTTGGGGGGAAGGACGCGTCCAAACAGCTCTTCCCCAGTAACCAGTATTAGTTTGGTGGTGGTAGCGGCCTGTCCAAGGTGTAATATTTTGTACCTTGGGGAAGTTTTGACCTAAGCTGGTAAAGATAAGCTTAGGAGGTTTTTCATGCAGGTCCCCACATCTGTACCCTAGAGTTCAGAGTGGGGGAGGAACCTTGACAGGCAGCATGGACAAAACCCCTAATCAATTTCAAGATTGAGCTTGATCTAGCCAAAATGAAGGTGCATCAGATCACCGTGCCATTACTACTGATGCTACAGTTTCAAACTTTGGAAAAATCAAGTTAACATGCAAGGCCACAGCTGCAGCAACCTTCCTTCCCACCGGCCGCCAGTTCATTAGTGGATGGGTTTCCAAAGTAGCTGTAGAGGCCAGCATAATTACTACAGCTTCTGTTGAAGATACCACCTTGCATTTGTGTCCATCAACATCCACTAATTGTCTTAAAAAGCCTTCCAGGATAGTTGAGATGTCACTCGTACAAAAGCCAGCATCCTCTCAGTGCTATTCAACATACAAACGCTTTAATCATACCCCTCTGCCTTCTCCTGAACCATCATCTTTAGTCTTTTTTAGTCCTTAAACTTGTTCCGGGGGCTATTCATTCTCTTGTTTTAGTTTCAGGTTCTTCTGGTTACTTTCTTCTGATCAGAGTTGCAGACTTATAAATACCAGAAAGTATTCTTTTAGTTTTCCTGCCCCACTACTCACATCTTGTAGCCCTTTCACGAGGCATAGTGCTTGTTTAAGCCCTCTCAGTTTTTGCTCCTGGATAGTTTTTCCCTTGAATACCTAACTTTTTACTTTGGCTGCCCACATCTTGGCTTCCTTGAGACTGCTGTTCACCTTCTTCTAGTTGCTTTTCTCCTCCTCTGGATGAACTATTTGGGTCTCCAGACATTGCTCCCTACTAGGGTCAGGGCTCCTTGGCAATGGGTATTGGCAATCCCAGTCATGTGGTGCCTGCTACTTGGCATATTTATCACCTGCAAGTTTCTCCTGCATTTGAACCATTTTAACAGCTGTGTGCTCACACAAGAACTGGAGCTGTATCTTCAACTGCTGGACTTCTTGGAGGCTAGTGCAGAATGTCTTCTAAAGAACACCATGTTCCTTTTTTAGCAAACCACAATCAGGTGGCTTCTCTAATGCTCTGTGACTTCTGCTTGTCCTATAATCGCGGCATTTGTTCCCATTGCTTGCTCAGTTAACGCAAGAGAGCCTACATATGGACATGCAAATTACATAAATTTTTAACAACCCTATGAGAGGGCTTTTCACATACCTCCTCCCCCCCGGACCACCAGAACGTTTTATCCAGCTCCATTGAGAAATCCTTTTCCTCAAGAACTTCCTTTCAATGTGCTGAGGCCTCCTGAGCGAACCTTCATATGCCTTATTAGGCCCAGGAGTTCCTTAACTAATTAACTGCTGCCCAGCCACCCAGGTAATTAACTACTTACAACTGAATCTGGGTTAGCTCATTCTCCTTAGCAGAGCCTTTCACAGATAGGGGAGTCAGGGACCAGTCTAAAAGTGGGTAGGTGACATTACATTAGATTTCTCAACAAGTCTGGTACTGTTTATGTATTAGGAGTAGTGTTCTTTTCACATATTACTTAGAGTCATGGCCATGATTCTTAGCTGTAAACTTATGAGTGAAAAGTTAAAATCTAAAACAAAAACTAGTAGTCTTTAGGTTGGTAGATTAGGCAATATTTCTCCACTGAGACATTCTGCAGCTATTGCTGCCATATAGTATGTGCAGTGTCAAAGGCTGTGGCATACACTCCTTAAATTGAAAAGGAGGACTTGTGGTTCCTTAGAGACTAACCAATTTATTTGAGCATAAGCTTTCATGAGCTACAGCTCACTTCATGGGATGCTGTAGCTCATGAAAACTTATGCTCAAATAAATTGGTTAGTCTCTAAGGTGCCACAAGTACTCCTTTTTTTTTTTTGCGAATACAGACTAACACGGCTGCTACTCTGAAACCACTCCTTGAATTAAGTACTTCTGGTACTGATGGTAGCTACAACCATCAAAACATCAGTTATCTAGCTAAGCCAAAGAATTTAAGTTGATAAAAAACCAAACATCTATATGTAATGCGTCAAACTAATCCAACTTCAGTGGAGTCACGCCAGGAAAGGATTTGTCGCATGCTGTCTTTTGCACCTCCAGGAACTCAGTGGAGATATTGACTATGAGTCGGAAAGAGTAAAAGTAAAGTAAAAATAAAGGATTATAAACAAACTATTAAAATAAGGATTGCATACTTCAACAAAAGAAAAAATGTCAAGGGAAAGGATCTATTTCTCCTATTGATGTGTGGAAATCTGATTTTTTGTGTGTTTTTATGCAATAAGGTCCTAGTCCATGACTGAGTTTCTAAGGTGCTACTGCAATATAAATATTTATTTAGATTTATAAAATTGCTAAAAGGTGCCCATCCATATGCTACATAATTAGAAATACATTAAAGTAATTAAAAATACTCCTCTGCAAACCCTCCATGCTCCCCATAAAAAAACCCAAAAACCTGTCCTTTATAACTACAATTCTCCCATTCCTTTTCAAATACTGATTAATGCATGGAAGATCAAACAACGTCTTCCATTAATGCTACTTAATGGCTTTCCCCACAGTAGAAGAATATCAAAGACTCAGGTTTCACGGTCACCTGTATTTGTCAACCACCTTTTAGTCCGAAAATTATTTTTATTGATTGATGATAATTATTACTTCTTATTTTTCAAGTACCCCATAGTGTATAGCTACCTTCGAAGCACAAAGAAGAAGAGTACAGTCTAAATTCAACGTGAAACAACTGGGGCTTGTAAACAGACACAGCGGGAGGAAGAGAAGGACAAGGGCAACCATAGGACCACATGGTCACTTTAGTGCATGCACATATCTTGTTGGCTTTGTTACCTTTTCTATCCTTTACTTTTCATTCAGAAATGCTAGGTTTAATTATAGCAAGGGAAGTAACTTGGCAGACAGGCCTGAAGAGAATAGTTCTAACACAAGGGGTAGCATCGAAGAACCTACCTGTGTACCTTCCACCTTGAAGAGATGGTAGCTCTATTTCAGCACAAGACAAAGAGGAAAATCCCCACCACACCACCTTCATCCAGCAGCACTGGGGCATTTTGTTCTCATTTAAATAAACAGGGGCAGTGTTTCCATTAGTTCTTGTTAAGTTGAGAAGAAAACTACTATACACAAGGTTTTTTGTTTTTGTTTTTTTGCCATTCAACAATCACAAATATTTTATTTTGTTTTTGTCTGTGTATAATTTAAATAGGGGATTGCACTTCATGGTCTGTAAATTAGGAAGAAGTTCCTCATAACTGTGCAACAGGCATGGCAAAGTCATAAAGGCCAGAGACTCAGTAGCGTGCACTTTCAAGGAGTTAGATGGCACTTGCTGACTGACTTATGGAGTAGCTGGTATGACCGTAGAGCAAGGGGACTTTGTCAGCAACCAGAATAAGTTGTCCTATGGCTGTTCCCCAGTGAATATATCTGTCTCAAGAGCAGTATAGGTCAAAGATGTTGAGACAGATTGTGCTCCTGAGTGTAACTGCCTGGCAACTATTTTTGTTTTGTGTTACTGCCCTCTTATCTATACTTCCATGACCCTTTCTTCCATTTATTCCAGTGTTTTAGAATGCTAGCTGTAGAGTCAAGAACCCACAATCCCACATACTTGCAGGCTCTCGTGCCTATGTAAGAACATCATAAGAATGGCCACGGTCGAGTCAGATCAGTATCCTGTTTTTCAATAGAGAACAGTTGCAGATGCTTCAGAGGGAATGAACATAACAGGGTAATTATCTAGTGACCATTCAGTCATCCAGTTCCAGGTTCTGGCAGTTAGGGTTTAGGGACATCCAGAGCATGGAGTTGCATCCCTGACCATCTTGGCTAATAGCCATTGATGGGCCTATCCTCTATAAACTTATCTAACTTTTTTTTTAACCCAATTATACTTTTGGCATTCACAACATCCCATAGCAACAAGTTCCAGAGGTTGACTCTGAAAGAAGTACTTTCTTGCATTCATTTAAAACTTGCTGCCTATTAATTTCATTGGGTGACCCCTGGATCTTGTGTTATGTGAACGGGTAAATAACAACGCTTCACTCATTTTATCCACACCATTCATGATTTTATAGATCTCTCTCATATCCCCCTTAGTTGTCTCTTTTCGAAGATGAACAGTCCCAATCTTTTAATCTCCTTGTGTGGAAGTTGTTCCATACCCATAATCATTTTTGGTGCCCTTCCTTGTAGTTTTTCTAATTCTAATATATTTTTTTGAGATCAGGCGACCAGAGCTGCACACAGTATTCAAGGTCTGTGCATATCATGGATTTATAGAGTGGCATTATGATATTTTTCTGTTTTTTTATCTATCCTAACTTTCTTGAAAGTTATCAGTTTCCATAATAGGGACTCTAAGTGATAATATAAACACATCTGATCTTATGAGAGGAGCCCAGTTTTCTAGAATCTTCTTGGTAATTTATAATAATTTATTAATTTTCAACTTTCATTTGCATTCAAAGTTATTCCTAGAGTGCATGCCTAAAGTCACAAAGATTTTGGGGCATACCAAATGAATGGTTGATGTCTGTTCCCACATGCAGAATTGATGAGCAAATAATACAACATAGTGAAGTTTTTTCATCATTCATCACATTAATCCATCCATCAAAGCTATCAGTACAGATATTGGTCAAAAGCATAACCATTTGATTTAACTTGGAATCTATTCCAGGAATTATATGAAACTAAACTATTAACTGTCAACAATTGTGTAGTGTCCTTATTAGCTTAAATAGGTCTATATCAGATTTACTGGCCCACCTGCTCTCTTGGGAACAAATCCTTGCCTCTGTGGCTATGGAGGCTCTTTTGAGAGTGGAATCAGTGTAGTTCCATTGTCTGTCTATTAAATTAATCCATCCATCAAACTACATTTCAACCTCCAGCATCTAACACACATGACTAGGTAAGAGAGTAGTGAGACAGCAGCAGCTTTCTAGGGGGCCATTAAGGTGGTGAGGAATTTTTTCCACCAGCACACAGAGGTTATGAGAGAGTGGGGTGGGGGAACTGGCTAGTAAAGTGGTGAGGACAGAGCCAGAAAATCTGATTAGCTGTTACCTGACTATTGCTACCTGACTATTCCCATCACTCTTCACTTGCCCCAATACACTGTCTTATAAATACAAATGCACATAGCAGGTGTCTAGTGTGGATTAGCAGAATGCATCAAAGTGTTGGAGAGAACAAAAGCTGTAGCAGAGAAGTGTTAATATATACTTTTTTTAACCCGACACCTGGATCCAGCCAACCCTCTCCTACATTCCTTCTGGGTCTTCCTGGAGTACATCACTCTGGCTTTGTTCTTTCTTTCTCCCAACCTTTGTGTGTGTGTGTTTAACAACTCTTATTCATGATAATGCCCAACTAGTGAATAACTCAGGGAACCGCAACCTTTGGCATGCGGCCAGCCAGGGTAAGACCCCTGGCGGGCTGGGCTGGTTTGTTTACCTGCTGCGTCTGCAGGTTCGTCTGATCGCAGCTCCAGGCCACTGGGGGCTGCGGGTTCGCTGCTCCAAGCCACTGGGGGCTGCGGGAAGCAGCGGCCAGCACATCCCTTGTATTAATGCATACTCTGGGTTAAATAAGGAGTAAAAAGTGATTTTATTAAATACAGAAAGTAGGATTTAAGTAGTTCCAAGCAGTAACAGACGGAACAAAGTGAATTACGGAATAAAATAAAATAAACCCTGCAAGTCTATTTCTAATACAGTAAGAAAACTTAATACAGATAAAACCTCACCCTCAGAGGAGTCCCTGCAAGCTTCCTTTCACAGACTAGTCTCCTTCTAGTCTAGGTCCAGCAATCACTCACACCCCCTGTAGTTACTGTCCTTTGTTCCAGTTTCTTTCAGGTATCCTTAGGGTGGCGAGGCTATCTCTTGAGCCAGCTGAAGATAAAATGGAGGGGTTTCCCAGGGGTTTAAATAGACTCTCTCTTGTGAGTGGATACCCCTCCCTGCCCCTGTGTAGAATTCCAGCTACAAGATGGAGTTTTGGAGTCACATGGGCAAGTCACATGTTCATGCATGACTCAGAACTTTCAGGTAGCAGCCATGGTTTACATGCTACCTTGAACATCCTCAGGTAGACTTCTTATGTAGATTGGAGCCTTCCAAGATCCATTGTCTGTTAAGTGCTTCTTCATTGGGCACTTAATTTGCACATTCCTTTCTCAGGAAGCTGACCAAATGCTTTACTAAGGCTTCTTAAAATCAAACAAGTACACAGCCAATATTCATAACTTTGAATACAAAAATGATACATGCATACTAATAGGATAAATAGATTCAGTAGATCATAACCTTTACAGATATATGTTATATGGCATATGTAGCATAAAACATATTCCAGTTAGGTCATATATACATTCATAAGCATATTCCCATAAAGCATTATGGGGTGCACCATCACAACATGTACAGTAAGAAGGATTCTTATGAATTTGCAGTACTCTGGAAACATGACTCCAAGATCTCTTTCTTGGTGGTAACTGCTAATTTAGGCATCATCATTTTGTATGTATAGTTGGGATAATATTTTGCCATGTGCGTTACTTTGCATTTAACATTGAATTTCATCTGTCATTTTTGTTGCCAAGTCACCCAGTGTTGTTAGATACCTTTGTAACTCTTTGCAGTCTGTTTTGGACATAAGTATTTTGAGTAATTTTCTATTATCTGCAAACTTTTCCATCTCACTGTTTACCCCTTTTGCAGATCATTTACCAATATGTTGAACAGCACTGGTCCCAGACCAGTACAGGCCCCTCAGGGGACACCTCTATTTACTTCTCCCCGTTCTATAAATGGACCATTTATTTCTACCCTTCCTTTCCTACCTTTTAACTGGAGTGCCTGGGAATGCTTTCAGGATCATCGAATGGTCCTTAATTTAATGACAAGCCTTTCATTATCTTAATCACCCAGCCTCTACTTATAAACAAACTCCCTGCCCCAAGGGCAGAAGTAGTTAGCAGCACAGAACTCATCACATTCCACACTCAAGCTCTGACTCATGGGTGCTGAGCACCCACTATTTTTTTTTCATGGCTGCTTGAGCCCCAGAGCACCCATGGTGTCAGTGCCTATGCTTGGAAATTATGTCCTTCAATCTGCTTTTCTATAATTCTACCTCTCTGACCTCTCATCCCCTTTACTTGGAGCTCTCTCTCTTTGCACCCCACAACTTTCTTGAGATCCTAGTACGAGCTATCACAAAGTCTCTCAGACAGCAAATTTGATAGAAGAAAATAAATGAAAAAAAAGAATAGGGTCCCTGGAAGAAAATGATATACTTTTATAAGATTTCTGCCTTGCATATATATATGTGTGTGTGTGTGCTGTAATTAAAAGGACAACTACGATCTTGCTATTTATGAAATGCCGGTTTCTCATAAATAGAGAGTTTTTGCACTAGAACTATTCTTTAAATGTGTCAAAACGACAGACTGTGCCTCACAAAATTAGAAATTTGACTAAATATTTACTCTGCCTCTGATGAATCATGCCCAGCAAAAAGAAAAATTGCACTGTGTAACAGCCTACTTTCACTTCTAAATTTGTCTTTCATATTTAAGTGCAGTATGATGACTTGAATGGAAAAAGTAAGGGTATTCAGTTAGTATATTCAGGAAGGAATAGGAGGACTATGGCCTCTTATAGACTTCTTTTGCTGATCATACAATATGCACAAATTACAGCTAACAAAAATTTAAATCTACCACTAGTCTTGGAAAAGACATACCCACATTCTGCAGTGGAGCTGAGTTCTATCCTGTGCCAGGGCATTGCTATCATAGTTAACAATCATCCCCATTTTATAGATGCACAGAGGTGCATCAGACTCATCCAGTTACACAGTTGTTAACAGCAGAACCAGGATGGAGCCAGGTCTTCTAACTTCCAAGCTGCTACTTTATCTGCAGGTTTATGCAGCCTCTCCTCAGGGAAATTAGAATATTACAACACTCAGTGGTGTCTCCTCCCTCACAACATCAAGTCTTTCCCAACTCTGATTTACTTAAACCTCTGTGAATACTGTTCTACTTTTCCTTCTTTATTTTGCTGTTTCAGTCACAGCTGTGGTACCTTTTGTGGTTGCTGAACAATCCTTTCCATCTCCCTTCCACACACACCCTCCTGCAATATGCAGAATTCTTTGTGCATTAGGGTGGAGAAAGGGGAAGACTGTTCTATCATAAATAGGACACGATTCTATGATTCCTTGGATGGTGAGAAACCCACGTCTAATGTCAAGCCTAAATTTGTTGATGGACAGTTTATTTCCATTTCTCCTTGTGTTCACATTGGCGCTTAATTTAAAAAACTCTTCTCCCTCCCTCATATTTATCCCTCTGATGTATTTATACAATCATATCTCCCCTAAGCCTGCTTTTGGTTAGGCTAAAAAGCCAAGGTCTTTGACTCTCCTCTCATAAGGTAGATCTCCCATTCTTCAGCTCATTCTAGTAGCTCTTTGAACCTGTTCCAGTTTGAATTCGTCTTTCTTAAACATGGGAGACCAGAATTGCTCACAGTATTCCAGATGAGATCTCACCAGTGTTTTGTATAATGGTGCTAACGCTTCCCTACCGCTACTGGAAATTTCTCACCTGATGAATCGTAGGATTACGTTAGCCTTTTTCACAGCCACATCACATTGGCAGCTCATAGTCATTCTGTGATCAACCAATACACCTTTCTCCTCACCTCTTTCTTCCAACTGATCAATTCCCACCTTATAGTAAAAATTGTTGTTGTTAGTCCAAAGCTGCATGACCTTGCACTATGAACTATTAAATGTCATCCCATTTCTAGTCCTACAGTTTACAAGGTCGTCCAGATCTTCTTATATGATATTATGGTCCTCTTGTCATCTGCACATTTTTTTAGCACACTCCTACTTTTTGCCAAGGTCATTAGTGAAAATGTTAAATAAGCTTAGTCCTAAAACCAATCCTTGAGAAACTCCAATAGTAACCTCCCTCCGGCTTGACAATTCACCTTTCAGCATGACCATTTGTAATCTAACCTTTAACCAGTTCCTTACACATCCTTTGATTCTCATACTAACCTCTATCTTATCTAGTTTAACTAACAATTTTCTCACAGGGAACGGTATCAAATGCTTCACTGAAATCCAGGCAGATTAGCTCTACAGCATTTCCTCTGTCTAGAAATCCATTTATCTTCTCAAAGAAAGAGATCAGGTTGGTCTGGCATGATCTAGCTTTTGTAAAACCATGTTGTATTTTATTTCGCTTACTGTTTACCTCTATGTCCTTAACTACAAGTATTTGCTTAGGTATTGGGCCATGCCTAGATTATCTTTAATCTCCACCCATCCTCAGTGTTTAGCAGTCCCACTTCTTCTTTCCTTGTTTTCTTCTTATTTATATGGCTATAGAACAGTTTACTATTGGTTTTAATTCCCTTTGCAAGGTCCAAGTCTTCTTGGCTTTTGACAGTTCTCACTTTATCCCTACACTTTCTGACCTCCAGGAGGTGGCTTTCCTTGCTGATCCCATTTTCCATTTCTTGTAGGCTTTCTGCTTTCTCTTAATCACTTGCTTGAGATGCTTCTCACCCAGCCTGGTTTGTAACCCTTCCCTACATTTTTTTTCTTGCAGGCTGTAAACATTTCATTTAAAATTAAATCAGAATATGGCTATAGATTTGTAAACATCCAACATGTGGAGCTCATGAACGATGTGGAGCTTCATGAAGGAGCTCATGAAGCACTTTTCAATTTGCTGTAATGGGATATTATTTTCAGGGCTTCCAAGTATGCCAGCAATGAATGCCCTGGCCAAAGTACAAGCTTTTTTAAATACATATATATTCGTAGACTCATAGATTTTTAAGTCCAGAAGGGACCATCATGATCATCTAGTCTGACCTCCTGCACATTGCAGAACCTTGCCCACCTACTCTTGTATTAGACCCATAACCTCTGGCTGAGCTACTGAAGTCCTAATATCTTGATTTAAAAACTCTTAAAGTTACAAATAATCAACCATTTATTCTAGTTTAAACCTGCAAGTGACCCATTCCCCATGCTGCAGAGAAAGATGAAAAATCCCAGGGTCTCTGCCAATCTCACCCAGGGGAAACTCCCTTCCAACCCCAAACATGGCAACCATTTAGACTCTGAGCATATGGACAAGACCTACCAACCAGACACTTGGGAGAGAATTCACTGTAGTAAGTCAGAGCCTATCCCATTTAGTGTCCCATCACTGGCAGTGGGAGATATTTGCTGCTAGCAGTTGCAGATCAGCTACATTGTAGGCAGTTTTGTCATACCATAACATTGTAGGCAGTTTTGTCATACCACCCCCACTTATCAAGCTCAGTCCTGAAACAAGATTTTGCCCCCCACTGCTCCCCTTGGAAGGCTGTTCCAGAATTTTAATCCTCTGATGGCTAGAAAGCTTTATTTAATTTCAAACCTAAACTTATTGATGGCCAGTTGTTTATATCCATTTGTTCTTGGGCCAGCATTGGCCCTTAACTAAAGAATAAAAATAAACAGCCAAACAATGATTTTATACTTCTCTTTGGAGTTCCCGTCTCTGCTCCTTGTCGTGGGAATGCCACAGTTCCTTCTTTGCTTCTTTGGCTGAGCACGGTCTCCTAGGACTTTTCCCATTTTTCTTAGTAAGCTTCCCCACTGCCTCCCCTCCATGGGGACTCAGGCAGCTTTCTACAAAGGACCTCCCTGCTTCTTACATACCTTATCTCAATGCTTCCCACAGGAACAACCTGCTCCCCATGGTTCTCTCCAGCTTGCCTTCACCATGCCCTTCCTAGAGAGAGAAGGAACTGTCCTTGCTTCGCTCTTCTGGGTTTTCTCCTTCTGAATTCTCCTTCCTCTGTGTAGTCCTTTCTGAGTCTTTCACAGCTGGGCTCATTAATGATAATTAAGCTACCAGATGAGGATCAACTGGGGTGCAACTGCTACATTACAAGCAAGGCTTACCCCAAAATTCCTTAAAAGGCCAGCCAGCCTGTGGCAGGGCCTTTGTGGCACAAGTAATGAGGCTAGGGTAAAATATGATTTGGGAAAACTTTTTCTTTTTATTAGACTCTATACTTGGTCTCCTCAAGATTTGTTTACCTATTCAAGGCAAAATTCAGCCCAGTACAAGGGCCCCATGTACAGCCCTAATCATTAGTTAAAAGTTAACATTATATTTAAGGACAAATTTGGATACCCTTATATTGGATAGCACATCATTTCACAAGTAGCCCCACTGATATCAGAATCTGGCTCTTAATGTTTAAAGCATGGCCTAACACAACTTAAACGTAAGAACTATCTGTGCATAGTATATATCACATTTAACTCTTTAAAACTGAAATGTTCAGTACTGTATTGGAACTTTTTTGGAGAAGAAGGGAGTCTACACATTTTGGGATTCCAACATATATGTGCATGACACCTGTGATAAATGAAGGGGCAGGGGTAGCTCCATTTTATGGACACCCAGCCAGCCAATAGCTATAAAAACCCTCTTAGTAGCTGTTCTCTAATTGATCTACCTGTAAAGGGTTAAAAAGTCTCACTTCTATGCATAGGTAAAAGGAAGTAAGTGGGCACCTGGCCAAAAGAGCCAATGGAAACAAGATTCCCCTTTTGTCTGTCTGTGGCCTCCCCAGGCAGGTGCCTTCCTGGTCTCTCAAAGGGGTTCTGCACTTGAGTGGTGGCAGCATCTACCAATCCAAGGTCAGAGAAAAGCTGTAACCTTAAGAGTTTAATATAAGCTTGGAGTGGCAAGTATTAATTTTTAGAGTCCTTGTGGGCCCCAACCTTCTGCACTCAAAGTGCCAGATTGGGAAATCAGCCTTTACAAGACCTCTATAAAGAAAGAATAGGATGGTCAGAATTCTAAAAGTAAGAGCTAGCTAGACTGCTTCAAATAATAATTAATAATAAAAATGTGCCTCCCTCTAAATCTTAATATCAAAGTGTTTTTGGATGGTTGAAGAAGTTGGATAATACTTTATATAGTTGCTGGAATTGGCTAGATCCCTTAATAATTCATTTCTAGAGCTGGCTTGGAATTTTTCAGTGAAATGTTTTTTCATCTGAAAATGTCCATTCATCAAAATCAAAACTGTGCACAGAAATGTATCCTTTTCAGACAGAAAGGTTTCTCAGGTCCAGGAAGAAACTTCTGGTGAAACCCAGACAGAAACAGACGTCCACCTTAGAACAACCCAATGGTTAGGTCACTGAATCAAACAAAGCAGAAACCTGAACGTGGGTCTCCCACATCCCCTGTGAGTTCCCTAACCACTAGGCTATTGGCTATTTGGGGGAAGATCTCTCTTTCTTTTTTGTGAACATTTCAAAAGGTCTTGATTTCATCACGATGCAGAAGAGAACTGAATGCCAAAACTTTTGAATTTGTTTGTGAAACAATTTTTGTTTACCAGCAAGCCCTATTCATTTCCACATTTCTCATAGTATTTGGGATTTGTGTGTGTGTGTTTTAACTCATAGAATTTTTGTGAAGAAGTGTAACATTGTGGGGTATTTGATGAACTCAACAAACAAAAGTGATATACGTTACAGTTTTCAGGCTGCTGTGAAGGAAGCTGAATAGGAAGTTTAGGGAATTAACCCAGCTACAACTGTGCTTGAGTGTGAACATTAATAATTTTACAAATTACCAATAGAAACTGCAATATTACTAGAGAGAAAAAATCAGTTTTTTTTCAATTGAACTAATCTTAAAGAAATGAAAGTGGCGGTTTATGTTGTGACTTAGCAACTTAAGAAAGTCTATGAATGAATATTAATACACTCAGTGAATGACAAGAATAAAATCAGTATGTTATGTTAATAGGAAATTACAAAATAATTGATAGCTATTTCTGTTATCTCAATCAGTATGAGGATTTCACTGAGTGCAAGAATTCTATTTAAAGTCTAATTTGTATTTGTTGGAAACAGAGAGGCAATTGAGTTCATCAAAATGTAATGACTGTAGAAAAAATGATACAAATTGATTAAAAAGAAAGAAAATGTAAACATGATTTTAGCTGAGATTAATAAATCAAAGATGATTAATTTTGCAGAGACGTTCCAATAAACTCCAGAGAACTCAAAGAATACATTTTACTGAGAAGAACAGATGTTAAAGGTTGTTTATTAAATATACACTTTTTTAGGGAAACATTTTTGAAGGACTTTGAATATTTTATTGAGTAAAATCTCTGTTCAAGACACAAGAATTTGGATTAGTTTTAGTTAAGGGATTGTGGCAAATTGCTGGTTTTTAAGGGCAAATCCTGTCTGCATTACACAGACTGGGTAACTGGGCTGTATGCTGGAAAGCTCCGTAGGACTTGAGAGGTGGAAAGAATCCTGTCCATCAGGCTACTGAGCACCAGCAGGGAAGTTGCAACCACTTGTGATGCTTCATTTGGTTTGCTCAATCCCTTTATAACACCCGCACACAATGGGGAAGAATTGTTGCTGGGCTTTGTAGTCACAGTTCCACTGACTAGCTCACTGCCTCTCCCTGACCTATGCCTCCCCAATAAACCCTTTGTGGTTTTTCAGAGACTTGCTCAAGAACTTGCTCCACAGCAAGATATATGCAATTTTCCTCTACTTCGAGAGCCCACTCTCAGCCACACATCCCAACTCTACTGTACTCTGATCTAAGCCCTTTGCATCTGCAAGGTAGAGGGGAGGATTTGACTCAATAAAAAGACCTTAAATTAGATGCACAAACTCTGACTAAATTTATAGGTGTATATTCTTTTCTACACTATGCCGTATACACAAAACTACTTAGCCATCCCAATTTTGCCAGTGTCTACTTTGGATAGCTATGACAGGTTTTGGGGAGAGACACTGCAGGGAGGAATCATATTTGTTAAAATAGTCAACGTGAGGGAAAAGAATTTAGAATGACAGGATCTACATAGAAGCAGATCCCTGGTCCAACCATGCTTAAATCCCTGCATGCTACTAGACATGGAGCTTTGGGCTTGGCATAACATTTTTCTCCCCTGCCCCATAGGATTGAAGAATTGCACTAATTCTTTTCTACTAGTACACTCCATGGCAAAGAAATAGGGGTGGAGGGGACCAGGTAAATTTTCCCCTTCAGGAAATGCATTCTGGGAATTACGTAGGGATTCAGAACCTTATCCATCTAATAACTTCTCGAACAATCTGTAGCATCACAAGAAAGGTATCAGATGCTGCAGAGATGCTTTCTATTTTATAATTGAAACCCTCAGAGATAGTTGCCCTGGACAAATAAGCCTTCTACTGAAAAATAAAGAGAAAGCTTTCAACAGGTCAAATTTTTACAAAATGCAATTTTACACTGCAAGCACAACCACCTCAAATGGGAACAAAATAAAGCTTGCAATCTCCAGCCCGATTAGCATAATCAGTCAATATAAAAAGAAAATCACCTTTGCACTGTAGAGATGCAAAGGAAAAATTTGCATTAGAAAATGTTCTTCTGAATAGAAGTTACATTTATGGTGTTCCATTCAGTTTCACTTCAACATTAATGACAATGAATATAATTTTATAGAATTTTGTACATGAAAGGATGAAAGAGGCCAAGTAACCAAGAGTGATTACTCTTGGATATTGACTTAGGGCTTGATCCTAAACCCATTGAAGTCAATGCAAAACTTCCGTTGACCTCAGTGGGTTTTGGATTAGGTACTGATCTTGCAAACCTTACACGTATCACTATGGATATGATTAATCCTGTATTACTCAGTAGAAATACTTACAAGCATAAAGATACTCATGTACATTTTTGCAGAATCAAGGTCTTAATTAGGAGACCCCTTAGTCAAATTATGACTATCTTTCAACTGTTCTTTTTAAACTCTGATCATGTTATAGGTAATATTTCTCAACTAAACTGTGAATCATGAAAAAAATGCTCGTATGCTATTTTTGCCACTTAAATGATGTCCTTATTTTGACAGGTTATGCCCCTTGGGAAGCCACCTGATGTGCTGAGGTACCACTGAATCTACCCGTTCTGCTAGCATGGGCTCCCTTTAGCCTGTCTTGCTGAGCCACGCTCTTCAAACCTCTTCTAATACACACACAGGCAGGGCCACACTCAGCTGCAGATCAGCTCTGGGAAGATTCGGTTTAAGGGACTTGCTCCAGCACTCAGATGTTCACCTCCCTTGGAGTGCAGACCCAAAGATATATTATGAAATTCGCCCCTTCCCTCCATGTGGAGAGATGTGTGCACACTTCTTCCCCCCTACCCCATTTGAAAATTATGGAAACTAGGTTTAATAATACATAAAACAAATTTTATTAACTATAGAAGGCAGATTTAAAGTGGACCAAACTGGAATGTGCTTGGGTGCACATTTTATGGAAATGTGAGAATAAGATAGGATATCTGAAAGTATGCTATTCAAATACTGCATAAAAGCCTTAGAAAACAATGTAACACATCAGAAGTGAAAATTTTAGGTTGCAAAATTGAAGAACTCAAGGAAAAGTAAAAATCAACAACATACATTTGATAGATTTCACCTGACAGAATATTTTATGTTAGTAAAATGCTGGAAAACAATATTGATGAGAGAAAAGTGGCTAAGCTTTTCAGCAAAAGTCTTAGAAAACAGATTCTACACACCAAATATTGAAGGGACTGGGATATATGGACTGGTTTAAAAATCAATTAGTTCTGCCATATTGGTTGTAACTGGATTGTGCACTGTCTTTCAAATTAAATAAGCTTGCTATTACTGGAAATAGATATTGCTGGAATATCATTGTGGGGATTCCTTGGTATGGATTTTTGAAAATAAGAAGGATTTATATAAATTATATCATTCTGTTCTTTAATAAGAATTGTTTTCAAGCCAACTAACCAAAGAAACAGAAGACCACAAACAATATTCAGGTTTTGGATGAATATGAATTGTGTTACTGAAAACTTTATTATATATGGCACACTTTGCAAGAAATAGCTACTTGAAATATAAGTGAGCGTGCTAAAGAACCAAGTAGACTAAGTCGGATTTGGCCATGAATTTTATGACTGTGGAGTATTTTTAAAATATGTATACATGCTCTCTTTTGCATGTATGTTACTTACAAAAAAACTACCTTAAAAATGTTAAGTTTGCAAAAGTTGGGAAAAGCCAAAATTTAGGTGGCCTGTGCACCATCCCCATTCCAATCTGGATGCTTTCTCTCTCTTCTCCTTGCTGACTGGACATCACTGAGAAAATTCTCCTTGCTTTGAGTTCCTGTGCCTGGTACCATAGAGGCCTTTGGGTGCTAGAAGGAGCTCTGCTCTGGGATGGAGCATGCTCCCTTCTGATAGAATCTTCTGAGACTTTAGGGACCAAACTCTAGCAAGTGTTTTATTAAGCATGTGCAAACGGAAATTTTCAGAGGTTCATAACTTTGGATTGATTATCACAGGAATATCTAAAGTCACATTATTAAGACCTGGCTGACCCCTCCATAAAAGATCAAGCCTTGATTCCAAAAGAATGGAAGCATTGTATCATCTCAATGAAATTGTAACAGGATTTATTTTTAAAAACATGGGCAAAATAATGTATTTTACCCTAACCCCATTCTTGGAAACAGTTGAACCATTTTATTTTTAATTAAACAAAAAAATCAGTCTGAGACAGACACCATGGAAAATTAGCTCAAGCAGTTAAAGTTTGATAAAGTTATAAGCAGAGCTGATCAAAAAAAATTCAAAATGTTTGTCAAAAAAGGCCACTATTGTCATAAATGAAACATTTTGGGGAAAGAAATATCTGGACAAAAATTCCCAAGAAAAAATATTTCCATGGGGAAAAAAATCATGTCAGAAAGTTTTCATTTGGAAAAACTTAAATATTTCAGTTTGAATATTTTTATTTTCATATTATTTCATGACATATTAGGAGTAATAGCACACTATTGCCACTGCCATACCATGAAATTATGTACAAATAATAAAATAAAAGAAAAATAACATTTGATTTGAAATTTTTAAAATGTGCAATGAACATTTAAAAATTACAAAACAAAAGTTTTCTGAAATCATTTTCTTTTGAATTGTCATTCCATGCAGAATTTCAAAAATATTTAGTTTTCTTTCAAATCACAAGGGGGAAAAAAGTCCAGATTTCCTATGAAAGAGAAATTGGTGTTTTGACCAGCTCTAGTTACAAGCAACTGGAAACAGGGTCTTAATATGAAAAGCAGTAGGTTTTCTTAAATATAGATTTTCTTCCTATATGAACAGAAATAAATTGCATTAAAACAATGTTAAGATTGCATATGAACAACTCAGAAGTCATATCAACAATAATAAGGCTGCCTGCTTAGCCTTAACTCCCTGGATACTTCAGATAGGGAGCTTTATTTAGATGTTATGTTGTGTTTAATGATGAGGCCTGTGTCTAACAGAATTTAGATGTTGCACAATGAATGAGCTGGAGCCCACAGGAAAAGGAAGGATGGTTTAGTGGTTAAAACACTGAACTGGACCTCAAGACATCTGAGTTCTAATTCTTTTCTCTGCCACAGATTTTTTGTGTAAGTAGACAAGTCACTATACTTCCCTGTGCCTCAGTTACTCACTTCTAAATTGGGGATACCACCAGCCTCCTAATTCTCTGATGCATAATTTTTCCTGTGCTCTTCCAGGGGTTATATGGCTCCTCATTATCCCACTATGTAGATCTGTGGCTTAAAATCTCCTCAATTGAGTCCTGAATGGATGAGGAGAAATAATATGTGATTGTATCATTAAAGACTAACCATAATGCATACAACAAAAGGGAGCAGAATTAAGGTGCTAACAGTAATTAAATTTTGAATGCTTCACATTTCAATGTTCTTTTACCGTAGTTTGTGAGAGTGTGAGGAAGTTTCTATGAAAAGAAATAAATTCCATCCTATATTAGGTTTTTCTATACAGCAGTAGAATGACGTGCATTGAGGAATATGTGTAACAAATGTGCAGGGTCCTTGTCACATGCCATGGGTGAGTAAAAGTGGTGGATCCAGAATTCTTAAGCCTTTTTAAAATGCTAATTACAGTATGTGATTTTGCATTCTCCCATCATAGTGAATTCCAGAGGATATTTAGTTTAATTGGTTAAAATTACAAATGTACCATTCAGAAAGTTCAATACTCTCTTCCAAATGCTGTGCACAAATGCTACTAATATTTACATATGAATATAAAGGAGAAGGGATTATATCCCTTTAGCTGTTTAGATAAAGAAATCTCACCAACGTTCTTATTTCATGAACTTTGCAAATATCAGAATGTGAGGCAAGTGTAAAAGAAATTCTGTTTGTTAGCTGAATTGACAGAATAGTGTAACTAACTTCCTTGATTATTCTTTCTTCTAAAAAGCCCTGTGTCATTGATTGTTTACTTCTTTCAATACAAGCCTGTGACAACTCCAAACAAGCATCCTTAATTTGCAAGACTCTCAAAAAGAGAAATTGTTTTCAATGTTTAGCTGTAGAAACATCTAAAGAAAGCAAATGCTGAAATGCTGTGATTCTCATTCAGCTTCTCTCATGCAAAATAAAACAGATTGGTATTTAAAGTGATCTTTCTTTGCGATTCTGCTCCATGATAAACCTGGAGGAGTGCTGGAGACTAACTGAATTTGTTTACTAGCTGTGCACCTCTTGCAAAATATTCAAGCCTGTTTTCTTATACAGTTTTGTATTCCTGAAGATGTAGCCAAAGGCAATTAGTGTGAATAGTGGTGCTTTGTCCTCTACTGGTGAACCATTCCATAATCCTCAATACTTTTCTTAAAACCTAGTCACACAACAGCTTTTCTCTTGTTATTAATTATTATAAATTTTACTGCACCCAAGCTTATGCAAGATGCTTCACAGAAACAAAAACAGATGCGTTCTAGGCCTCAGCGACCTTGTCATCTCAGTTCAGACATTGACTTCTGAAGGTAACAAACAATAACGAGGGAATGGGGTTACAAGGACACATCATGTGTACAATTATTGTAGCTCCTAGCAACCAAATAAAGGCCACATTGTGCTAGGGACTAAAGAGATGAAGTAAAAGATAGTACTTGTCTTAAAGAATTTATAACTGAATTTTAGTCAAGGTACTCTAGCTGTGTGCAAAGCAAATAAAGATGAGGGCACTCACTTTAGGCCTGGCACATTTTAAAAAAATAAAATAAAATTGTTATTGACTTGCTTCTAGTGGGTATTATTTAGTCTTTAGATACCAGTGCTGCATGAGTTGCTGCCAACTGGTAACAACACTGAATCCACATGGCTAAATTACACATCTTCCCGCATAGCTTTCTTAATACTATAAAAGGTCGTTTCTCAGTTATTGAAGTCATTCCAACTTGAGTCTCACAATGCCCTCAGTCACCTCTCTTTGTCATCATGTTCATGTGAGGCTGGTACCATGCCTACTTGTCCAGCTTCACACTGATAATCCTCATAAAACAAGCTGGCAATGGCTCCCACAATTTCTCTTTCTATATATCTTCCCAGAAATCACGGATGTCCTGCACACTAAAAGATGCATAGGTAACTCATCTTTAATGTCCAGTGTGATCTACTTAGAGCTACTATATGAGCAGTTTCCAGGCTATAATATTCCCTTTCTGTTCCTTGTAAGATTCTTTAGCTTTTCACTGTTTGTCTTTTTATTTCACACTTTTTAAGACTTACCTTTTCATTTGCCATTGTTTATATAGCTGTGCAAGCTGGACCTGCCTCTTGCATTAAACACGCTCTCTAGTGGCACCCAACAGGATGAGCAACAGTTGCACGTTCGCCCTCACCAACAGAGCCAAAGGGGGAAACATTTCTCTAACACAGAGTGGCTTCATGTCACCCAGACTGGGAGGGACACTGACATTTATCATTAGGAGTATAGTGAGTGTGAGCCCTCAAGTGATTAAGTGGCATAAAAAACACGGGGTACTATTAGGGCTCCTCTCCATTCCAAATTATCTGTGTATTCTGTTCACCCAGTTTATTTATAAAGCTCTCTTCAGTTTTTAAATACTGACACTGTACAAATTGTTGCTAGCACTAGCAGTTGCTTTATGATACATATTACACATCAGTAAGATGTTTCAATAGCCTTTAAGAGGCCCTTCCAGGTAGAGTTTTACAACACTCTGCTTCTACAAGTTTAAAATCTACATGTTTTGGAAACCAACTTCGATGATGCTATGCTCATTTATATTAGCTAAGAATCTGGCCCCAGATGTTTTAGAAAATTACTTCAGTAGTGCTCTGCAGGTTTACACCAACTGACGATCTGATCTTGAAGATACAAAGAGTGTGAGTTTAGTCTGTGATTAGGTATGGATATTGGGAAAGAGAGTAGTCTATATTCTAGTGCAGGGGTGGGCAAACTACGCCCTGGGGGCCACATCCAGCCCTTCAGACATTTTAAACCAGCCCTTGAGCTCCCACCAGGGAGCAGGGTTGGGGGCTCGCCCTGCTATGCGTGCACCGCGACTCTGTGCAGCTCCTGGAAGCAGAGGCATGTCCCCCCTCTGGCTCCTACACATGGGGCAGTCAAGGGGCTCCGCATGCTGCCCCTGCCCAAGTGCTGCCCCTGCAGCTCCCATTGGCCGGGAACCATGGCCAATGGGAGCTGCAGGGGTAGCGCCTGTGGACAGGGCAGCATGCAGAGCTGCCTGGCTGCACTTCCGCGTAGGAGCTGGAAGGGGGACATGCCGCTGCTTCTGGGAGCTGCTTGAGGTAACCATCGCCTGGATCCTGCACCCCTGACCCCCCTCCCATTCCCCAACTTCCTGCCCCAGCTCTGATCCCCCTCCTGCCCTCCGAACCCCTTGGTTCCAGCCCAGAGCACCCTCCTGCACTGCAAACCCTCATCCTCAGCCCCACCCCAGAGCCTGTACCGCAACTCCCAATTTTGTGAGCATTCATAGTCTGCCATACAATTTCCATACCCAGATGTAGCCCTCGGGCCAAAAAGTTTGCCCACCCCGTTCTAGTGCTTAGACAAAGTTGTCTATCCTAAAGTGTAATGTTGATGGATGGGGTAATCCTGTGCTCAAAAACAACAGAGGGAAATTTTGGATTTGAATACTTAGGAGTGTGATTGTGCTGCCACAAATACTACCCCCTTCAAACATGCAGCCAAGTTCTGAAACCTTTACCACACTTATGGCACAAGAAGGCCTACCGAGGTCAACAGGTCTACTTGTACAGAAAGCTGCTCCTCAGCTAACAGTATCAGACTGTTAGTCTAGGAAGTCTTTAATCCTGCTGCTGGTGGAGACTAATACCTTAATATTCCGAGGAAGGCAAAAAGAGAAAAAACAAAAAAAAACCCACCACCCAAAGCTCAAAAATCAGCTATGCACTAACTAACTATCTCCCTACCATACAGATGTTACAAAGATCACCTCCTCTGTGTAATACTTTTGTCTGCTAATCAATTTCCCTCCACGTTTACAAACATACATCTTTGATGCATTTAATTCTACAAAGAACATGGACAGTCAAGGCAAAAAATCTACTTTAGACCATATAAAGTACTTCAAACATACTGAAGTGCGTTCTCTTTTCAGTGTGCATGGATTTCTGCAACTAGTATAATGGTTACACCGTTTGAGTGGGATTTTTGCTATGAATGTGGAAATAGCTGTCCTTTACTGCCTGGCCACACAATTTAAAAAGAACCCAACACAACATAGCAACCATATTATTTACCATTCTCTGGGGTTGTCAAGGTTCCTTCCCCACTCTGAACTCTAGGGTACAGATGTGGGGACCTGCATGAAAGACCCCCTAAGCTTATTCTTACTTGCTTAGGTTAAAAACTTCCCCAAGATCAAACTTTTTCTTGTCCTTGAACCCTATGCTGCCACCACTAAGCGTTTTAAACAAAGAATAGGGAAAGAGCCCACTTGGAGACGTCTTCCCCCAAAATATCTCCCCAAGCCCTACACCCCCTTTTCTGGGGAAGGCTTGATAAAAATCCTCACCGATTTGTACAGGTGAACACAGACCCAAATGCTTGGATCCTAAGAACAATGAAAAATCAATCAGGTTCTTAAAAGAAGAATTTTAATTAAAGAAAAGGTAAAAGAATCACCTCTGTAAAATCAGGATGGTAAATACCTTACAGGGTAATCAGATTCAAAACATAGAGAATCCCTCTAGGCAAAACCTTAAATTACAAAAAGACACAAAAACAGGAATATACATTCCATTCAGCACATCTTATTTTACCCGCCATTAAACAAAAGGAAATCTAAGGCATTTCTAGATTACTTACTAACTAACAGTTGTAAGGCTGCATTCCTGATCTGTTCACGGCAAAAGCATCACACAGACAGACCAACCCTTTGTTCTCCCCCCCGCAGCCCCCACTCCAGCTTTGAAAGTACCTTGTCTCCTCATTGGTCATTTTGGTCAGGTGCCAGCAAGGTTATCTTAGCTTCTTAACCCTTTACAGGTGAAAGGGTTTTGCCTCTGGCTAGGAGGGATTTTATAGCACTGTATACAGGAAGGTGGTTATCCTTCCCTTTATTTTTATGACAGCGGTAATATGATCAATTATGCTAATCATTATCATGATGCATCAAATCACTGAAAAGTCACCTTCTCCCACACTGTGGACTCATAATTTATCCTATATAAGTATTTTAAATAAGTTAGAGAGATTATTATTAAATTGAGCCTAATTATTTTTCAAGTAGCATTGCTGATACTGAGTCATGCTTTCATTACTTCACAGCTGGGATCGCTATTTTTTTTTAAGTTTAATATTTCTATATCTCTTTTGAATGATTTGAAATTATCCAGAATTCAGAAGAAGATTTAATGTAAATGACAGCACCATTTCACTCTATGAAAAGTGCCAGGCTGACAAAACTGGAAATTTAAGTTCTGTATTTATCCACAAAACAGGTCCAACAAGCGTACAATCAACACAAGCTTCCTCTCACTGATCTACAAATGAACATCAACTCACAATTGATCTTCAGGCACAAAATCTAATGAATTTGTCCACTGAAACAAACAAACATGACAAAGCTGACCTATATTATTAATTATTATTATTAAAACTTTTGGACATATATGTAAGTTAAACTTAGGCTTGCTTAATTAATTTGGGGATTCATTTTAAAGAAAAAGTGGGGGCCTTTAAAGAAGATGTAGGAAAACCACAACACTAAACCTTGCTTCTAACATAAGAAAAGCTGATACATATGTTAACCATGAAAGTTGTGTTCTATATGGCATGTGCAGATAAAAGTGTGTGTGTGGTATAAATACAGTTTACTGGTATAGCTTATGCCTGTTGGACGAACCAGTTGGTATATGAGCATTTATACTGATTTCAATGTGTTCACACTAGAGTATTTTGCTGGTGTAGAATAGTTATATTGGCATGGTTAACGTAGACAAGAACTTAGTCTCTGTTCCTCAGACCCTGTCTTCAAAATGGGGATGGGGTATTTCCCTTCCTCACTGGGCTACTCTGAGGATAAATACATTAAAGATGGGAAGGCACTGGCATGCTATGGAAATGGGGGCCATACAAGTACCTTAGACAAATAGATGTGATTCAGGTCTGATTTTAAAATTAAGCTTTGGTTCAGTGGGCTGGCAATCAAACCTCTCCTCCCTGCTTTACAATACAAAGGCAGATAGCCAATCACAGCAACATTATTTAAAGGATAGGTGCTGAATATCTCAGGAGACAATGAGAAAGGATAATGACTTTATGACAATTACTAACTGATTTTACATTTTTTTTTAAAAACATTGTTTTTCTTTTAGGTAAAACGTGTAATATACAGAGCAATGCACACATTAGCTGTTCAAATCCCTAGACTGGAGATATAAGGTTATATTAATATAGATTATCTCTTTCAGCGTTGTCAGCTTTCACAATTTGATCACAAATCTCACAATATTTGGTGTTGTTCTTAAAGGCCCCATTCCTGAGTTCTTTGATTAAGTGAAAATTTCAACTTTCAGTTAAAAACAGTTTATTGCCCTTGTGATTGCAAATAAAAGCCCAAATATATGACTCAGGTACACAAAAAGCTCAAAACCCAGTAGGTAAATAAAAAAGAACCCAGCATTTATTACGGAGTGGGATGGGGAGGGGAGAACACTTACGCTGTCAAGTCCATCTCATGATCATTGGGGCCTGAGTTGTGAGGTTTGAATATCTGCAGGTGGCAAAACTGTTCTTGGTAAAATAATACTATTATTTCTTAAGAACTTGTAGGTCCCTGAAGACAAGGACCATTCTTCTCTGGAGTTTTAAGGCCAGTAGTCTTGCATATACATAAAATAAAGATTATAGGAATAAAGATTAATGGGATCTTGGCCACTAATTTCAACGACAACAGGATCAAGCCCTATCTGTCATAATTAATTTGATCTCTCTCGTTGAGAATAGTACTAGACTATTAATTTCATTTAATTCAACTTCTATGTATTTTAGGTTTGATTTTTTTCCTGGAAAGACACTTTGGTCCAGATGAGGCACCACAGACCAGTGACTAAGGTCCCAGACTGGAGATCAAGGGACTTGGGTTCTATTCCTTGCTCTGCAACTGACTCAGAGTGTGATCTTTGGCAAGTAATTATCTCTCTCCATCCCAACGTCATCATACAGAAATTGAGGATAAAATTTTCACTATGATCATAAAGTGCTCAGAACTGCATACAAAAGGCACTCTATAAATATCACCTTGAGTTTGATAAATATTGAAACTAAATATTCTTTTATTCTTAGCAAAATACTAAATGGGAGTGCGAGTAAGAAAAATTTAGCTTTATGAATCACTCATGAAGAAGCAATACATTAATGTAGATCATGCAGCATGTTTAAGACATTATGTGACTGTCAGTAATAGAATACATTTTACTCAGGGAAGTGTCTGCTGTTTAATTTTTTAACTCAAAATAAACCTAGTCAATTATTCTTGTTGTGATTCCTTCTTTGCATTGGCTTCCTGTCAAATTTAAAATTGATCTTAAATCTTTTAAGCTGTAAGGGCTTGTTCTATGCTACCCCTGTGAATTGGTATCTCCTTGTACTCCCATGTATGATCTGTGATCTGCAGATGCTGGCTGATTAAGCTTTTTTTTTCAACTCATCACAAGTCCCCAAATAGTGGGAATTTTAGCTGCTTTCCTAAAATAGTCTGAAAAAAATAACTCGAAAGGTATCAAGGAATTTGATGTTCTATCTCCACAAGAAAAATTCAAGCTTACGTATTATTTAGAGATGGACCAGAGTTGGCACACTGACACTAAATTCCCTGACTCACAATGAAGTTGCAACTAATAAGTACTGTGGGTACACAGTACGTCTTAAAATCAGCCACTTATTTAGGTGCCTAAATATGGATCTAGGCACCTAACTTTAGAAAACTAAGTTTGAAAAACTTGGCTTTAATATTTAGGGTTCCAATTCTCTAAATACTTATGCACAAAGCATATGAGTAATGGGATGTAATTCTCATGTGCTTAAAGTTAAGTATGGACAAAAGAATTTGCAAGATGGGGACCTATCGTTGTGAAGGTTGTGAAAGTATTCTGCAGTACTCTGCCTTACTTTAACATATTGGAAGGAGCTGAATTTCTGATGGCTATCTAAAGAAGGTTACAAGAGGCTAAATTCAGAGAGGTATCTCAAACCATGTAAAAACCTGGATAAATACAGTTGGTAAATAGATGGATTAAAACTCATAATGAATCCACTAACGCTTATGACTCACCTACTTGCTTTAAAAGCACGGTTTGGAGGAAGGAAAATTAATATTGGCTGAGAAACACAAAATATTTTCCTTACTAACATCACTAAGGACAAAATACAATGAGAAAATAATTGCTAGAGCAGACAGAGAGGATGTGACACATTTAAGAACACAGAATAAATCTGACAAAGAGTTTGACATGTTCTGACTGCCTGGTCACAGAGGGTAAAACTGTAACAACAACAAAATGGCTCCTGTGGCTAAAAAGTTGTTAAATATAAAAAATCAAGGAGGGAAGTTTTCTGAAGGCGGAGGGCAGTCACAGAGGAGAAATTAAAAAAAAAAACCCAAACAGTTAATTTTCCTAGACACAATTAATTATGTTCATGATTTGCATGAGGCTTTGCATGAAGCAAGATTTGCAAATCTTCCGATCACACAGACTGAGTAAACATTCCAAAAATGTGGTTAGATACCATAGAAAAGGAGTGTGTATATAATGTCTGCTGCAGTTTCCGCGGTATGCATCCGATGAAGTGAGCTGTAGGTCACGAAAGCTCATGTTCAAATAAATTGGTTAGTCTCTAAGGTGCCACAAGTACTCCTTTTCTTTTTGCGAATACAGACTAACACGGCTGTTACTCTGAAACCTGTCATAGAAAAGGAGATCTTTATCTTTTAGTGAATACGTATATTAGTTATTGTTATGTGTATTAGCACATTTCAGAAGATGCAGATCAATCTATATAACACATGAGAGGAATGGGATGGCATTTACCCACAAGTATCACCCTTTATAAGGCATTTTTGCATTTCAGAAATAGATAATGGTACTGCAATAATTGTGGGATTCCGCACACTGAGCATAGGGAAGTGGGAAATAACCCAATTATCAAAGGCAAAAATGAGGAAGGTTTTAAGGGTGACCGGCTTAGCTAATGAATGGAGGGAATTAGAGAGAGACAAGATGGGTAGGGTAATATCTTTCATTGGACCAACTTCTGTTAGTGAAACAGACAAGCTTTCGAGCTGCACAGAACTTTCCTTCAGAATGGAAGTTACACTGTTCAAATCTTGCACACCACAATACAATTATATCCTCTTATCTTGGAGAAAAGAGTGAACTGGGACTTTCTCTTAAATGAAAAAAAAATACTGACCAATGAACAGATTTGTGGGTTGTCATGGAAAAATAGTTGCCTAACACACAGATAACTGTGGGAGACAAGAAGGATGTGAAATGGATTGTTAGTGAAGAAAATATATAAATCAAGAGGACAGTATTAATTGTATAAATAGTAGACCTGCCCCTACTACCTTATGACTGTCTTTCTCCCATGCTGTACTTTAAGGATGTATGTGTTTGGGATTGTAATACTGAGCAAGTCAAATTCTATCTGGATTCAGAAATTAAAGTTATGGAGAAAGATGAAATACAGCTAGGTTTTTCAGTTA
This sequence comes from Lepidochelys olivacea, assembly GCF_965140295.1. Taxonomy (NCBI): domain Eukaryota; kingdom Metazoa; phylum Chordata; order Testudines; family Cheloniidae; genus Lepidochelys; species Lepidochelys olivacea. The sequence goes on along the minus strand of NC_140418.1, from coordinate 60,214,817 downwards.
CACATTAAACATTAAATTGTGGGGCTGGAAGAGGGCCTCATGTCATGCTGATCTAGAAGTGAGATTCACACCTAACTTTGAGCTCTGGCTTCATTCCTCATGGATATTATAGCAGCGAGGCATTGAACCCATATAGGATTTCACAATGATAAAAAATATCCCTGGCCACATATCTGTTTTTAAAAAGTCTGAATTAGGTCAGGACAAAACCTGAAGGGGAAGGCTGCATTTTTCTGGCACTGATAAGAAGCACAACAGGGGCGGTGTGGGGGAGGAAAACAAACAAAGAAATAAACCTCTATTCTTCAAGGTTTGTGTGAGACAATACACAGAATCTCACCATAGTGATGGAACAGGAGTTTGAATGTTTCTCTAAGGTGCCACAAGTACTCCTTTTCTAATTCACTCTGTATCCTATCTTAGAGGGGTTTTCAAAGTCAGAGGAGAGACCTGACTGCGAATCACAGATGCTTTGCCCATGAGTTACACTAACAAAAGGAATACAGAACACCTTGGACAAGACACTAGAACAGCTTAAGGATTGATTATGAGATATTTAGAATAGGGGTAGCAGGAAAAATATGCAGATTACATGGCTCTCCAAAGGTAAACTAAGGATTGAATTTTCAAAAATACAAATTTAGGAGCCTAAAACCCATTTCCAAAATTACTTAAGCACTTGAACTAGCTTTCCAAGGTATTTAGACAGCTAAAGATGCAGATAGATATATACTGAATTATAATGCCCCAGGTTTTCTGAATACCTAGAAGGGATTTCTTGGAACCACAGGATTAATCAGAAAAGCTACTAGAAACTACATTAAAAAACATGATATTAAACTCTTGTAACAGCTACTGTAACTCACAGAAAAATTAACTGAACCTTCTCTCAGATAAATCAGCTAATAGACTTATAAGGAACAAACACTGGCAAATGTATATCAAGATCAACATTATAAAAACTATTACATAATCAGCCTGCTATAATTCCAGAACATTAATGTATACAGAAAAATATTCCCGATTTATGAATTGTACACGCCTGAAGAGAAGGATAGTCCTACTGGCCTCAAAAACCCATATAGCACTTCAAATCTTGCAAATTAAGAAAAAAAAATTACAAAATGTACAGAATGACGCTACTTGGAATGAAATCAAGGACACTGGTAAGGCTACAAGCTCCAAAGGATAATTTTTATAAGAAGTGTTCTAACAGTGTCACTCTCTATAAACATGGCAATTACAATTACCCCACAAACCCTGCCATCTACTATGATGAAGCTGCAATAATTAATTGTCTTTGCAATAATAAAATAAACGTGCAGAACCGTGTACCTCTTAACACCCTATCTCACTCCTTAACATAAATAGGAATGTTCTTGATAAGGTTTTATCAATAGAATGTCTCTCCCCTTTCTCCCCACAATTCTACATGTAGATCACCATGATTTCCTACATCAAGTAGCTAGCACCCATTTAAGGAGCCTGCCACATTGTTATTATACAATGGCACAAACTGACCCACTCTTTGCAAGCCAGGACTCAGAGAAGATACTTGACCCTGGTTTCTGGGGATATTTATTTTAATTGGTAGCTCTTGAAGCTCTCAATTTTGGTCATCAGTCTGTTTGATCAAAACACAACTATGACAACACTGACTAATAGTGTATAATCAGAGCATGCTTGCAAGAAGAATTAGAGAACACTGTTCCCTTCCCCTCACCCCTATTACGTTCCACCCCCTTTTATATGCAGTTGTCATTGAATCCTATGCTGGGGGAGCTGGTGTAACCCACACACCTTATGGGTGTGGTGTTCTGTCCCATCTAGTGGCACCAAGTTCACTTAGAGAGAGAGATAAAATGAGTCTGCTTTACAGCTTTAGCTAACAGGCAGCTGGCTTTTAGCTTATGCAGTAAAGGCTCATGCACTAAGCTCCAGAGATCCCCAGTTCGATCCCACCTGCTGACAGACGTCGGGGATACATTGGCATAGAAATTTATGCCTCCAAAGGATTCTCCCTGCATTAGGTGAATCCCTGATTTTGCAAACCAACTACATGGCCTATTTGCATTGCCAGAGTGGTGTGAAGGGGCCATATGAGACTCAAGATAGACTCTAAGAATATGGTGTGATCTACTGATTTGCTATGCAAAATAGTTTACTTTTAAATTTTATCTAATCTTAAATAGTATGGATGAAAAGAAATCATGGTAACTGTAATTAATGGCTCATACTTTATGTTACTAATTACTAGCACTTCCATTTTTACCAATAGAATCAACATAATATTTTAAGTCTAAAGGTCAAATTCTGCCCTAATTTGGTCCTAATTGAGTTAAGGTCTTCTTTTTATTATATTTGCAATGTTTTCTTTGACAACTAATACACTTTCCATTTCCCATTAGTTTTAAGCTTATTTACTCTTAATTGCCCATTTTATTTCGTCTTTTTGAAAAAGTCTGTTAGAAAGATATTAGTAGCCTAAAATGTGAATTGCGAATTGAATTTTATGCCCTTTTCTATATATTTGCATACCTAAAGTATTGTTTAAATATTTCCAAATAGTAATCAACACTAATGCATTCATTATATAGCCACCAAATCCTGAAGCCACATATGTACAAACAAGATTGCATTAAGAAGTGAGCCAGTGACCCAAACAAACAAAGAGCCACTAACTACACAAAATCTAGTATGGTTTGTATTTGATTTGTTTAGTTTTGTAACTTGGCAGATGATAACTCACATGGAAACATCATTAATAATCACCAGTAGTTCTATTTGGAAGGACTAATTTGTATGGAAGACTTTGCCTTAATGAGGTTCCACTTGAAAGTGAACGAAGATTTATTGAACTGGTGCAAAGGACATTTTAATTAGTACTTTAAGAGTTGCTTAAGATTTTTATTTGTTTATTTTAGTGATTCTCATATGAGTGATCTAATTATACACAAAGCATAGGTACCACTATGGACAAGGTACCCTACTATGCAGCTTTTCACTTTATAAAAAATATTTGCAGCAAATGACTTTTTGTGTGCATTCTAAGTGGTATACGCTAATCTTAATACAGAAGAATTTATGCTCGGAAATACCCTACCTCAAGATGAGGCTTTACAGCCACATTATATACTGCTAAATTTTGCACAATTGCAGATATCTTTTTATTCCAGAAGTACTCTAATTTCAGCCAAGCAGAATGTTTTGTATTTCCGTTGGTCCAGGAATTGGGTTCCTCAGTGCTCCATATTATTTTGCTGCATTCGTCCTACTTACCTATCTAGCATCAATCCTCATTCACTCAATGAGTGTAAAATATATCTCATCTATGTTGCACATGGACAGTGGAGAAAACTGAATTCACTGAGGCTCGTGTTAAAGATGTGGATCAGTAAGGCTGCTTACTCTGGATTTTTTGAAAGATTTGCTCTAGTTACTTCGGGCTTTCCAAATATGTTACCTTAAGATCAACTATATTAAGACAGACAGCACATGGGTATGCCAGTTGAGAGACTATTGTTATGGTAAAATGTATAGGGATTAAAACAATAGGATTCCATCAGAATGTAATAAGTTTCTATAGAGATTCTAAAAATGCTGGCTCTTCTGAAGTCAATGGGAGTTTTGTCATTGACTTTAATAGAGTAGAAATTTCACACATTTACAGAAATATACTTATTATACGATTAAAAAAATCTAGAAAAGGGATAGAATTCTCTATTGAATTCTACAGGATGCTTCAAAAATCTAGTGATGTCATGTTCTATTAGCTGCCAAAAAAACTTTTCCAGAGTTTTACTATTCACATGACTATAAGACAGAAGACAATGCTGAGTGAAGATGGAGCATGCTGTTCCAAGAATGTTCAGAGAGAAAATGCTAACATATTCATTATTATTTTCACTCTTCTTTATAAATCCATAGAAAAATAAAAATAGAGAAAAGAACATCTTGTTGTCTAAATGCATTCTCCTCCCTGCTCTAGCTTTAAAAACCCTAAAACTAATTTCCAATGAAATAATTTTCTTCAACGTTCAATTACAGTTTTCCTCAATGGTTACTGTTTTAGAAATGTTTCAGAGAAGAAAGAATCTAGTAAGACAATGCAATAAGTGATGAAGCCCTTAAGTAATCATAGAAAAAAGAGATTTAAAAAGTTTCATCTTGAAAAAGCAGCTGATGTAGTGATGGGAATTCAAGTATTTCATACCACATTCACTTCTAATTGATTTTTCATCCTACGATTAAAAAAATTCAAAAGCCATTTAAATCCTCATAGGTACCATACTCTGATAACTCATGTAGCAAAAACCTTCAGATCTAGATACACAAACACATGTAACTCCAAGTTCTACTTCAGAAATTCACTTTTCCCCAGTTTGCTTTGAGAAGAAAAATATTTGAAATACACCATTTTTACAATTTGTTTCTAGAAAAATTTTAATTAATTAAGAGTTTTCTGAATCCGAATCGTTCCCTCACAGTCAATTATCATTTAGTGCACAAACAAGTCTCCAACATCCCAGGCCATTCTTGCATGTCCTCTGTGCTACGTCCCTTAAGTCCTCCCTCTGAGTAGTGCTCAACAGAAGGATTCATTCATTGTTGTGTTTCTCCAACTTATTTTGCTCATATTATGAAGTTATTGGGTTTATTTTTTACATTTGTTTTACAATTGCAAATACAACCGTGGTTCATATATTTGGATCAAAATTTGGGAATCTACTTTATGGACTCCCCAAAACTTGTTTAGTTGGCTGTCTTCTTCATGGATTATTCAAATTTCACATGTTCAAATTTCACTTGTAAGTTTATTATTTACAGTATTACTGTAATTTCTGGAGGCCTCAGTTGTGGTTAGGGCTCCTTCATGCTGGGCATGGTACAAATAGCAAGAGACAGTCCCTGCCCCAAAGAGCTTACAAGCAAAATAGACAAGACAGCTGAAAGGCAGGAAGGCACAAACAGGTGAAGTGACTTGACCAAGGTCATATGGCTTCATGGTCCTGGCACTGTCAGAGCCCGGAATAGAATCGTGGTCCCTTGATTCCCAGAAGCATATGCAGGAGAGTGAGTAGACAGAAGCACAGAACAGATGGGAGGGAAAAATGAAATGAAGAGAAAGTCTATTTCCTTGTCTACTGAACAACAATCCATCTATGCACATTGGTGTACACCCAGTCTGGGAACACTAACATTCCTATTGGGAGACGTTAATCACAATACTTTTTTTTCCATTTCACCTTTCCCTGCCATGTCTTTTGTACTTCTGTCCACTTACAACACTGCATGTGCTTTTTCTTGCAGCATTTTCCTATTTGTTTGGCCCCATACATAGGGTTACCAATGTTCTAGTCACACAAAACTGAATACCCTAGGCCCGCCCCTTCCCTGACGCCCCCTCCCCGCTTACTACATTCCCCCGCCCTCAGTGGCTCACTCTCCCCCACCCTCACTCATTTTCACTGTGGGCTAGGCCATGAGAGGAGGTGAGGGCTCTAACTGGGGGGTGCAGGCTCTGGGGTGGGGCCATAAATGAGGGGTTCAGTGTGTGGGAGAGGGCTCCATGCTGGGGCAGCGAGTTGGGGTGCAGGAGGGGGTGAGGGCTCCAGCTGGGGCTGGAGATGAGGGATTTGGGGTGCAGGAGGGGGCTCCAGCCTGGAGCTGAGGGATTCGGATTGTGGGAGGATTGAGGCAGGGGGTTGGTGTTTGGGAGGGGGTACAGATTCTGGATTGGGGGCACAGGTTCTAGGCTGGGGTCAGGGATGAAGGGGTTGGGGTGCAGGAGGGGGCTCCAGGCTGGGGGGTGGGGCCAAGGGATTCAGAATGTGGGGGGGCTGTAGGGGGTGGGGTGCAGGAGGGGATACAGGCTCTGGGTGGGGGGGTGTGGGCTCTGGGCTAGGGCTGGGGATGAGGGCTTTAGGGTGTGGGAGGGGGCTCTGTCCTGGGGAAGGGGGTTGAGGTGCAGGGGGGTGAGGGTTCCGGCTGAGGGGTCCATGCTCGGGGGTGGGGCCAGGGATGAGGGGCTTGTGGTGAAGGATGGGGCTCAGGGCTGGGGTTGGGGCTTGGGCTTACCTCAGGTGGCTCCTGGTCAATGGTTCTGCAGGGCTAAGGCAGGCTAGTCCCTACCTATCCTGACACTGCACTGTGCACCAACAGGTCCAGCTCCTAGGTGGGGGGGACCCAGGAGGCTCCACGCACTGCTCTTGCCCATAGGCACCGCCCCCACCAGCTCCCATTGGCCATGGTTCCTGGCTAATGGGAGTGTGGAGCCAGTGCACGGGACGGGGGCAGCATGCGGTGTCCCGTCACCCCCCACGTAGGAGCCGGACCTGCTGCCCACTTCTGGAGCACAGCATGGTGCCAGGACAGGTAGGAACTAGCCTGCCTTAGCCCTGCAGCACCGCCGACTGGACTTTTAATGGGCCAGCCGGCAATGCTGACCAGAGCCGCCAGGCTCCCTTTTCGACTGGGTGTTCCAGTCAAAAACCGGACACCTGGCATCCTTACTCATACACTATGTCCCTAGTCCAGTGCCCTCTGAAGTCAATGGAAGCCTTTGTTTTGACTTCATCAGGTAATGGATTGTATTAAATGCTTCCCTGTTGCTTGTCTCCTCTTTACCTACATCATAAGTAACATAATAGGGGATTTTCCTCATAGGAACAGCCATATTAGATCAGACCCAAGGTCCATTTAGTCCACTATTCTGTATCTGACAATGGTCTCTACCAGATGCTTCACAGATATAAGCAGCCCACAGTAGGCAGATGTAGAAGAGTCTCTAATCGGTCTCTAATAGTTTGAAACTGGCTTACACCCTGAAGAATAAGATTTCATATCCATTCCAAACTTTTTGTTGTCTTTAATTACAAAAACTCAATGCTTTTGATGTCCACATTTACATATCACCGTTAAGGACCGGCAATAGGTCTCACTCTGCAAAGTTATACATCAAGGAAGTTATATGCATCCCTTATTTTAACATTATTAAATATTCAATCATTACAATGAAAGTAAACTTTTTATTGTAATTACTTTTCTGCCAAGACAGATAGATAATTGAAGCAACCAACAGTTACCCTGAAATCTTATTAAGAAATCAATCTGTAGTTTTTCCCATGTCTGAAACGTTTAATTTAATGGAAAGACTTTAAGATAATGTGGTTTTGCACTCGAATAATAGAGTAATAACCAGTTCAGAAGGATTTACAGATTGATATAGCTAGTGTCAACACAAAGGAACCCAAGAAGGGAGAAGGTCTAGGCTGGTATTTATTTTCCCCCCCAAAACCTCTACTCTTCGAGACGCTTCTGCTTTGATCCTCTTATTTTTCTGCAGAACAATGCTGCAGAATCACTTTTCAGTCTTACAGATTAATGCACTATTTTAAAATTATAATAGAATGAAACAGCTTTCCAGTCCTGCAGATTTGGTGGGACTTCTTAGAGATTAATACCAAAAATCATACAAAAAAGTTTGAGCCTACTATGTTCATCATTTAGAGTTGCACTGTGGTGCTAAATGACAGCTGAAATGTACTTTAAAAATGCAGATTAATAAAGTATATAAAAATCCTAGTCTAATTCTGTTTCAGCATCAGAGTTTATTGTGATTTCAAGGTAATGACTCTTTCCTTCTGAAAGGTTGCTGGAGTGGATCATCAAAACTCTGTCTTTGGTAATTTACATTCAGTCCTATGATTCTCCTAGTCAGCTCCTATCAGGTCATCTGCCTTTTATTTATCTTTAATCCATGCTCCTTTGCTTTATGTTGCCTGTTGTGTGTTTAGCACTTGCATCTCAGAGGCTCATCAGCAGTAAGGGCTTGTGAGGTTAAGGATGTAAGTAGATTTGATTTACCAAGGGACTTTAAAAGGTGAACAAGGGGAAAAAAAGCAGAGTAAAGACAAGCTTTTGAGCATTATTCACTAAAAGCTATCTATAAAATTATCAGAATGACAAGTTTCTTCAGTGAGTTACGGCTCAGAGGCATATTGCAAGAGTGAGAAGATGATCCTGACAGCAAGGCAATAGGACTGCCTAAAGGTCCGTTTCATTCCAAGACAAAGCTTGGTCCTCCAGTTCAATTGTGTCTATTGGACTAAATGTTTTGGTCCAAATTTATTTAACTCAGAAGCAATTGATTTAACCCATTTCAACATCAGTCTTGCAGTGCCTCGAATACTGCAGATGTGGAGCACATAATATGCCCTTACACATTATTCATACTCACTATCATCACCAAAAATACTTTAGTCTGAACTGACCTTTCCTAACCATGAAGTAAAGTGAACTAAATTCAATGAGGTCTTTTCAGGTTGACGTTTCTTGCGAGCTCATTTCACAAACAAACAAGCAGCCAAACTGAAAAACTGATTGGTTAAATATTGACAAACAGTTTGCACTCCAGGCTGTTGTATACAAAGCATAGATTTTATGTAAAATATTTTGAAACTCTTCATCTGATTAGTTAGAACTTTAATTTTATTTGTATATTTTAAAAAAAAATACCTAGAAACAACTAGCAATGAAAGTGGAAGATGGCTGTTGAGGTTTTGTTTTACCACATTTGGAAGCTGCTCGGCAGATAACAAAGGTTGGAAATTGTCACGGTTATTTTAATGTAGATGTAAGAAAGGTATTTACTGGATGACTGAAAGGTAATGTATTTATTAGAGGTGTATGCTAAGATATTTATCACTTTTGCTAATTCATATGGTTCAATATGAACACTTTTTCTATAGATATTCTTTTAGGTCATATTGAATTTACCTTGCACCTCTGTGAATGTCTAATGCATTCATGAAGTGCCCAATCCAAAGCTCATTGAAGCCAAAGTCCTCTGCTGTTCAATACTTCCTTTGCCTTAAAATATGGGCCCAAACCCTGTGAGTAACATGCACCTGTTCTCAGGAGGTGCTCTACTACTAATTTGTTATATGCAGGCATGCACGTGTGCACACGCACACACACACGTGCTCCTATCAATCTCCTTCAGAACAGATAGTATTGTGGTGTGGTCTGAAGTTTTCATCAGAAAGAGTTCGTGATTTTTGTGTTACTCATAAGTGGAAAAGCCTGAAGTATATTATGGTCATCCCAACTGAGTACCAATAAACCTCTAAGCCACACCACACCATCATGTATCTTGTGTGTGCCAGATAAAGTATAAAACTATTTAGGAACATTTTAGAGAATTTAAAAAAAATATTTGCACTATTTCTGTATTCCTCCACCTGGAAATCAAGGTTCCTAGTTATCATTGGCCAAATCCTCCACTGGTGTAAATAAGCATCTCTCCATTAAAGTCAATGGAGCTACATCAGTTTACACCAGCTGAGAATCTGGCCCCATAAGTCCAAACGGAACGAACAAATAGCTGAGGATGCTCTACCTTCTGCAGGATTAAGCCCTTTATTCCAGTTTTTTGTGTGTCCATTTTTCTTATAAAGAAGAAAACTATCCATCATTTCCAAAACCCTATATTTAAATATATTTTGACATTAAACCAATTCTTGATTTTCATTCAGAAAGGTTATTAAAACTTAGTGAAAACCAAATTAGCATTTCTAATAAATCAGTTATACTGATTATACTGTCGTTAAAATAATAACTATGACTCTTTGTTACAGTTATTCTATATCAAACACTCAAAATTTAAATCCTTTACAATATGAATAATGATAGCATGAGTAATAATGATAACTTGATAATTAATCAACTACGTGAACTCAAAGTTAGGGTGTCTAGTTGAACATAAAGTACCTAAATAAGTGCTGCCAAATATTCAGGGCATGTAAATGACAATGACCAGGAAACTTTCCTTTTAATAGCACTGTAGCATTGACTGGTCGACATATACTTGCCAAAGCAGTTTTGCAAGCACTGTGATTAAAATTAAATTAAATTAAATTAAATTCAAAAGGCACAAAAAAATTTGCAAAATTAAATCGCTGGGTTTTTCCACATCTCAGTCTAACTATGGCTCATGTCAATTGTGTGTTTCCATTTTTCATTTAGAAGAAATTAACACTAGGAAAGAATGTGCAAACGTAAAGATCTGACAAGGCATCAACATTTTCTTCAGAAGGAAGAGAGCCTTTTACATAAATAATACATGCCACTGGAGGTGTAGTATTGCCTGTGGAGGAAAATCTTGGGGACTGATCTTGTAGGCCCTCATTTACATGAACATTTTTACCATGCACATAGGATTAGTCTTGTAAAGTTTTAGAGAATTGGGCCTGTGACAGACTGGGGAAATGTCTATGTCAAATTGTGACCTCAGTGGTCTTTTGTGAATGCCATTTCTTTGTAGTTGCCCACCTGGTGTTTTAACCTTCATTTGGTGTGTGATTTCCTGGTGTATTGCAACCTCCACTGGGGATCAGAGCATCCATTTTGCACTGACGGCTTGATACTGAATTAAATGACTCTGTCTGAGAATCTGGCAGCCTGGCACAGAGCAATATACGGCCATCAAGAGTGACTGACTATTTCTACTGAAACATTTTTTTCTACTGGTAGGGTTATTGACTTTAAATGAACCTCGGTACAGAAGCTGACAGAAGAATGGGGGGACTAGAGTCCAGAACTCCCTCAGGAAGCACATGACTGAGAGATCTGCAATCTCTGGTTGTCCACTTAAGCAAATGTGTCAGAAACTATATATAAATACTTTTGTGCTAACTCCCATGCCCCACCCACTTGGAAAGCACCCCGCATAAATATCCTTCAACCTATTTCTATCCATCCTCAAATCCCTCCTCAAAACAATCCTTTGGCATGATGCCTCTTTAAAACTTTATGATTATGCAGCTAGTGTAGTGAGACTACTCCCTATCCCGCTGACCAACTTTGTCTCATTGTTCACTTGTACTCCCCCACCTGTCTACATCCATACATGGGAAGCCCTTTGGGGCAAGGACCATCTTTTTGTTCTGTGTTTGTACAGCAACTAGCACAATGGGGTTCTGGTCCACACCTAGGTCTCCTAATCACTATAATAATACAATCAATAAACAATAATACTTGAAGTGAGAATGCTCTTTGTGGAGGGGAGTCCACAGCCACATTGGCTGAAGGAAAGGGCTAGGGGAGAGAGAAAGCAGGAAGAGTGGATGAGCCTAAGGATGCTGCTCAAATCCAGGATTCACCTCTTTTATGGGATCACACTTGAGGGGCTTAATTCAGGAATGTTTGTTGTTTCCCAAAGATCTGTAGCTCTCTTTCATATTTTAACAGTAAAATGTGTGAGGTTAAGAAATTCCTTTGCTAAGCCTGTGTTCCTTGCTTCTCTGCCACATTGTCCCAGAGGGGGTTAATCAAGAAACCAGGGCTCCAACATCCAGGTGGACACTCTGGACGTCTGAGGAACAGAACACTTAGGAGGGCTGTGGCACTAGCTCTGGGGATTAAGGCAGTTGGACGGGGGAATCACACTGCCCAAGAAGGGTGTCAGACCTGGAGTCTGCCCTGGGAGTGCACCCGAGAGGCCCAGCTTTAGGAACAGCAGTTAGTCACTGCACAGAGCCAGGAAGCTTAAAAGCACATGGGATCCAGCAGTTTGGCCCACTCACAACAGCTGTGTCTGTCCAGAGAGAGGGACTGGGACAGTTTGTAAAAGGCCCATGTAAATTAGAGAAGGAAGATACGTATTAGGCCAGTGATTCTCAACCTATTCCAGACCTCATTTCCATATTATAAAAAACATTCTGAACCTCTGTCACCATAAAGAAAGAGAGTGTGGCTCCCCTGAAACCTGTTTGTAAGCTCCAGGTTGAGAGCCCATCAAGTCCCTACCAATGAAGGATTGTTCCATATATAAAACTTTCTTGCAGGCTTTACATAATCCAGTTTCACAGCTCTGTCCATTGGAAATATTTTTTCTTAATATTCAGGCAAGGATTCTTATCTCTTTAGTTATACACGCATGTCATGGGCCTGGGCCCACTCCTACCTTCTCCCCACAGAAACTGCACAGACTCCAATGGTTGTGCCTTTTCAACATATTATTTTATTTTAAGTTCCCTCCACCATTTCTACAACAACCTTTGTTCAAGAGTCTATTTACAGTGCCTACAGCACCAGGCCCTGAAGGGAACAGAGATCTTCCTCCCCTGAGGGCTCCCTGTTACTGCACTCAACCTTCTCTCTCCTCCCTCTTGGCACTTCCTTCCTGCCTCTTTATCAGCCTTGGGCTGATGCGATAATTGGCTCCTTAGACCATCAATCTAGCCAGCCAGATTGTCTAATTACTCCCATCAGCTTTTTCAGGGGGAGCTAATTAACATCTGAGTGATCAGAGTGCAGGCTCACCTGTTCATACCTTGCACTCTTGTCATAGCCCCATATAAGTTGTCTCCCTCCTTGGTCTTTACACCCTTTAAATACTCATATTTAAGTCAGATGACAATGAATTTGTCATTGCATGAATACTGTGAGTGCAAATGGCAACTACGAAGCAAAGCTCAGCATGAGAATGAAGTCACAATCTTACCAGAGAGGGAGCTTTGAAGCATAGATTATCCATTCTAACTTCGCAGTTAGAAATCTCTGCATTTTCAGTTACTGTTTACATGTAGAATACACTGTCCTCACCTGATGTAAATCAGCATAGCTCCAATTAACTTAATGGAGCTACATTAATTTACACCTGCTGAGGATCTGGCCCCAGATGCTCAGGAGGAAGAAAACTAACCTGCCTCATTAGCCATGTGGACTTCCTAAACATTCTGAGGGGTACATAAAATGAAGTTATCTAAACAAGAAGGTTTCAAGAACATCATGTGTATTGGATAGTGTTGAGGGAATTGGTCTTAGGAAGCATGAGTTACCCCCCTCGATCTCTCATTGCCATCAGTGGGACTGAGGCACCTCTCACATTAAAGGATTAAACCCCCAAAGGTTTAGCAAGACTAGTATGTATAGAATGGGATGGTATAGAATATTTATTAGCTTGTAACTGATGAGAAAAAAAATCTAAATATTAGACGTTCAGACATATGAACTGACTGTTGAAGCACATACTCACATCGCGGTGCAGTTACTCACGAGTAGTTTCAATGACATCAGTGTCACCACTTGTGTGAAGAATTGTGCTCACAAATGTGAATAAAATCTAGCCCTAGACTATTAGGTATCATTGCAGGTTTATAACCATGCTTTCAAGAGAGCAACAATTACTATAATCAGAACAAGACACCAAAACAGCAATAACAATTATTATTTGGAAGTTATGGCACTATTCTACATATAACCATTTTTTTTAAATAACCATGTGTTAGATTCTGATCTCAGTCACAACCGTGTAAGTCTGGAAGAACTCCATTGTAAGATATTAAGCTGCCCGTATTTATGTATATTTTTACTAGATTGTATATCTTTCCCATCTTTTCCTCTACAGCCACACTTTCTCAAACCATGGGGTAAAATTAGAAATGTTGACAGAATCTCATCCACATTTTCCCCAATAAACTATTTTGTAACTGTAACAGAAACTGAAAAACAGCTAAAAATGTCAAACAAAATTTGTCCATAAAACTTATTTGCCTAGAATACATTCAATTTCAAACTGTTAAGTAGATGAATTATCTGACTTAAAAAAAAAAATCACTTACTGGCAATTTATTAGGAACCAAGCTTTAGTTAAATGGTGCTATCAGTTGTTAATAGCCTGTGGTGTAATAAGCCTGTCTGTGAACAGGTGATGATTACAGTACTTACCACTTCAGAAGAATCAAAGTATAGTGACTGTAATCATTATAAAAATTATTTCTTAAGTGTTATGCTGTTAATTACAGTTCAAAGAATTAGCATCTGGTTGAAGTTACTTTTATGTAGCCAAGAGGAATTCATACCACAGGAAATGCATTTAAAGAACCTTTAAGTGTGACATAAAAATATGCTGGGACTGGATAGGCTTTTAAGTTCTGTCCACAAAAAGTCACACCTGGCATAGTTTACTGTGGCATAGTAGACTCAGCCATTGAGTGCTATAGTTTATTATTGAGATGAGCACGAGGAAGCAGTTTTATGTCATAATCTTTTTCACATTCTGTTCTCAAAGTGATTTACTAATAGGTCCTGAAATTCAGCGGGTTTTATATATCCTTTTCCCAGTGTATACAGCAGCCCATCAAGTTAGTGCATTTACATTTACACTTCTGCATTCTACCGCAGCCACAATATTGCAGTTGGATTCTGTATCAGTAGTCACATTCACTGTAGAGAGGATAGGTATTTAGATATTTGGTCACCCTTTTCAGAGGAGGATGGCTCCCCAGCCAGCAAAACAGAATTTTTAGCCAGGTTCTTTGACTATTAACCTGATCCTGAATAAGTAATGTACGATTTAGTATGTAAATGTCTTATTGTAACTGTGCCTTAATAAAAAGTTAAAAAAAATCTGTCATGGAAAACAAAGTGAATTTTGAATGAAAATTGTTTTGTAGCTTTTTATAGTATTTAAAGTGAATTTACTAATGTTGTATTACACCCCCATGGGTTCTGCTCTAGTGGCTACTGTTTCAAGCTCTATAGGCGTGAAAGTCACCTCTGTATTTGCTTCAGATTTAGTGTCTGTAGGAACACAAAGACCAAGGATAGTGATCACACATATATTTACAAGTACATGGCATTTATAAGTTTTGTTAAAGTTACAATTAAGGTTATGATTACCCATGCATATAAAAATTCGATAAAGATCGGTGCAAAGGTTACAAATATAGCTATACTCACATCCTTAACGATATGCTCAGGGCCTGATGGATGCCTTGCCAATCGATCATCAGAGAGGGATGGTTCCTGCTGGAGCCTTCCCATAGGGAATTCATTTTATCCCATCTGGGAGCCCTCTTATCTTAAAAAGAAAAGGAGTACTTGTGGCACCTTAGAGACTAATGAATTTATTTGAGCATAAGCTTTTTTGAGCTACAGCTCACTTTATCGGATGCATAAAGTGGAAAGTACAGTGAGGAGATTTTATATATACACACAGACCATGAAAAAATATACATTGTAAGGAGAGTGATCACTTAAGATGAGCTATTACCAGCAGGATTGTGGGGTGGAGGGAGAGAAAACCTTTTGAAGTGATAATCAAGGTGGGCCATTTCCAGCACATTTCCAGGAGTTAACAAGAACGTCTGAGGAACAGGGGGGGGGGGGGTTGGAATAAACAAGGGGAAATAGTTTCACTTAGTATAATGACTCAACCACTCCCAGTCTCTATTCAAGCCTAAGTTAATTGTATCCAATTTGCAACTTAATTCCATTTCAGCAGTCTCTCCTTGGAGTATGTTTTCAAAGATTTTTGTTGAAGGATACTCACTTTGAGATCAGAAATCGAGTGACCAGAGAGATTGAAGTGTTCTCCAACTGGTTTATGAATGTTATAATTCTTGACATCTGATTTGTGTCCATTTATTCTTTTATGTAGAGACTGTCCAGTTTGACCAATGTACATGGCAGAGGGGCATTGCTGGCACATATCACACTGGTAGATGTGCAGGTGAACGAGTCTCTGATAGTGTGGCTGATGTGATTAGGCCCTATGATGGTGTCCCCTGAATAGATATGTGGCACAGTTGGCAATGGGCTTTGTTGCAAGGATGGGTTCCTGGGTTAGTGGTTCTGTTGTGTGGTGTGTGGTTGCTGGTGAGTATTTGCTTCAGGTTGGGGGGCTGTCTGTAGGCAAGAACTGGCCTGTCTCCCAAGATTTGTGAGAGTGATGGGTCGTCCTTCAGGATAGGTTGTAGATCCTTGATAATGCATTGGAGAGGTTTTAGTTGGGGGCTGAAGGTGACGGCTAGTGGCATTCTGTTATTTTCTTTGTTGGGCCTGTCCTGTAGTAGGTGACTTCTGGGTACTCTTCTGGCTCTGTCAATCTGTTTCTTCACTTCAGCAGGTGGGTATTGTAGTTGTCAGAATGCTTGATAGAGATCTTGTAGGTGTTTGTCTCTGTCTGAGGGGTTGGAGCAAATGTGGTTGTATCGTAGAGCTTGGCTGTAGACAATGGATCGTGTGGTGTGGTCTGGGTGAAAGCTGGAGGCATGTAGGTAGTAATAACGGTCAGTAAATTGGTTAGTCTCTAAGGTGCCACAAGAACTCCTTTTCTTTTTGCGAATACGGACTAACGTATTCCGGCTGCTACTCTGAAACCTCTTTTATCTTGTGATTCTGAATACACCTGCACTCTGTGTCCACCCTCTTTTTCCTTATATTTCTTGTGTCCCACAAGAAAATTGGGGTACCCCATTTTCCATAGGTTGTTTGTAGTTCCTTTTATTTTCATTAGCATTGATGCCCATAGGCTGCATAAGGGTACATGTTAGGAAAATGTGACTACTGGGTATCTTGTAATCAAAAGTTAATCTTGCGATAAATTTTTCACAATACCACCCACTGACACATCTTTTCCCATAATATTGTGGCATTGTCTTATTCTTTGGTCACTTATGTCAAGCATTTCTTAAGCCTATGGCCTAGTATGGCTAAGCTGATATTTTACAAGCCTCAGCCTGTAGACCTTGCATTTCAGTCCTACTTACTTAGATACCTAATTCATACTTCTCCCTTCTGACTACTGATCAAGTTTATGCTTCTATAATCCTACAGCTTCAATCTATTTAGCATAAGAT
This sequence comes from Lepidochelys olivacea, assembly GCF_965140295.1. NCBI lineage: Eukaryota > Metazoa > Chordata > Testudines > Cheloniidae > Lepidochelys > Lepidochelys olivacea. Next base: position 60,198,171 of record NC_140418.1, on the reverse strand, counting down.
TATTAACAACATAGCATACGAGTTAATTATAACATCACACAACACACAATAAATGAATGATAAAATAAACCAATTGGCTACAGCTTCAGCCAGATTCATAGGTGAGGTTTTTTTTTTCCCCTCAGAAGTGCAAATCTTTGCACTGTGATTAGCTATGCCAGTCTGATTTAGATAATTACACAGTAAATATACAAGTCTCTCAGCACTGATTGGCTCCCCCATTTATCAAGATGTGCATCTGCAACCAAGATAGTTGTTTCTCTATTACCGGAGTGGGACAAGGACATTTTGCATTTAAGAGAAGGAACATCTTGCACACATGAAAATTCGATACACTTGACTTTTCAGCAATGCTAAAATGTCAGTTATTTGTGAAAATAAATTAGTAGTAGTAGTATTATTGTGGTATCTGAGCATCTGCTAAGATCATGGCTTCATTGCACTAGGTACTGTATGTACACATTGCAAGAGACAGCCCCTGTCCCACAGAGTTTGAGAACTCCAATCTAAATAGTCAAGAAAGAGAAACAGTTGGAGATAAAGTTAATCCCATTTTTTAGATGGGGCACTAAGACCCTGTACTCACAAAGGAAGTCTATGGCAAAATTAGGAATTTAACTACAGTGTCTTGAGTCCCAGGCTTGGTCAAGCTAAAGCTGTTGGGCACTCACTTGCCTGGTCTGACATATCTGACTGGGCCTCGGTAGCCATCTTTCATGGCCTAGTCCTACAAAACTGATGCCCGAGACCATCATTCCTTTTCTCACTAAAATTTTGGTTGCTCCTATCCCCTCCTCACTAGTTAACTGTGGCCATAAATAGGAGCTGCAGATCATGTTCCTCACCTCTCAAGATTGGGCCCATTGTAATTTCCTTTACTGCATATGTTGCATCTGAGACCTTTGGGGTCTTTTTCTCCCGGAAGTGGGACTCAGCTTTCAAATATCTAGGAAATACTGTCTTAGAAAGTAATTCCACTGTGTTCCCATGGTTGAAAAAAATATTCTGAGCTAGATAGTTTTAGCTGAACAAGGCTGAGCACGTTTGGAATTCCTATCAGAATTGTGTAAAAAATAATCTACTTCTCATTTCAATGTAGTTTGTATTTACATCATAAAGTAGAAGAGTCATTATGGTGATGCATCTGCATACAGTTTTCTTCATAAATTCAAATCCATTCTCAGCATCTCTCTGTGTGTGCCGGGACAAGAGAGAAAGAGAGAGAAAAAATTGATTTACTGCTTCATTATCTGAAAATATGGCTTCCCCTCATTTAGCATGTTAATCTTGATGTATATGTCATGATTTTATATTTCATGTTGAATTATGTCAAGAAAGTAAATTGACTACAAAATTGGAAATTATATGAGTAGATTATTAGACACTTACAATCTCCGCTAAAACTTACATAACTGCACAGTCCAAGATGTACTAATGATCCTGTGTGCAGGTGAGGGAGAAACAAAAATAAATTGTATAAACACAAAACACGGTTTCAAGGAGAAGATTAGACCCTGGGGATTATATTCTGGATTCATAAAAATACATTAGCAAAAATAGGGTTTATTCCCTCTAAAGACAAAAATGGGACACAAACAGGACAAAAATCTGAGGTTATATATGAAGCCACATGTACTCCATTGAAAGTACCTAAATTCTATGGCAAGCACCTGAATTTTGTTCACACAAGTGGAAATTCTAGTCAGTTTCATATAAATTAAAAAATTGAGTTTATTGAATTAAAAAAATGAATAATCTGTAAAGTAGCCCTGGTGTGACTTATATGGGGAGTGTTTGTTAAATTATGTTCTGTTAAAAAGATCAGGAGTGTGATTGTTCATGCTGACAGTAGGCATGCTCGTTCTTTATGTTTCAGAGTTAACAACCCAGTAAGATGCAAGAGGCAGTTTTTTTCTCAGAGCTATTTTCCCATCTACCAGCACCCACAAACACACTAATTTTTACTGAAAAAGAGTAAAATTGGATTTAGTTGTTCTGTAAATTAAAATGTTAAAGAAACAATGTATTTGTTTTTCTTCAGCTAATTAACAAAAATTTTACACTTTTTTATTGAAAGGTGTAAGTAGTAACAGGTAGCCAGTAATAATTGCACATGTACTTTACTATTTCGTTGTTTTACTGCTACCTTCAGTATTATATATTGTCTACAAACTAAAATACCAATAATAAATACCAACACCAAGTTTTTCTTTTTCACTTCAGAAACTATATTTGGTTCAGTTAATAGTCAATATCAAGTTTATTCTTCATAGTAACATATAACATGGAATAGTCTTCAACCAAAATTCTACTAAATGCGCTTTACAATTTCATGTTTGTATCAATGCTCTTAACACGTTATTTGTATAGTGTTAGTGCCTACAGGGTGCGGCACCATTGTGTTAGACATTGTACAAGCATAAAACAAAAATGGTCTCTGAGCAGAGAAGTAAAGGTTAGTTTAGACAACATTAGTAAACAAACACTACAGGCTGGAGGATCCCACTTGGAACCATGCATAAAAGGGGTCCATCCATCATGGATATTCCACCTCTCTGTGCAGAAAGGCAATCTGAGCTAACTCCATTGTACTGCTTCTACTCCACTCCTTCAGAGAGCACTCAAAATCCACCTGGGGAAAGGAGGTAGAGACAAAATGGGGTGGGGCTTAGAAACACTAGTCCATTGTATTGTGGGCAACTCCAGTGGAGCATCGCCACATGCCAGGAGGTGGCATTGCAGGGGTTCTTCCACTCTAACACTCCCTCTTATTGGGCAGTCTGGCTCCAGCATGTCATCTGCTGGGTCTCTCAGCCCTCCAGCCAGGTCACACTTAAATTCAGTCCCCTGCTGGGGTAACAATAATCCAACTAAAAGTCGAAAGGTCCCAAAACATGATCCTTCTGCCTTGCTTAAGCTCCTTCTCATCCTCTCCTGTGTACTCAGTCTTGAGACCCATTCTGAGTTTAATAGATTTTGTTTCTAGCATTTATGCTCCTTCTGTGGGGCTGGTAGGGGAACCCAGTTCCATCCTCTGTTCTGCGTTCTGAACCAGGGAGTCCGTGTTAAGCAGATAGGTCCTTTAGATGTACTGCTGTTTCCCCTCGGCCACTTCCCACCTCTAAGCCCCTTGCACCATTTCCCAATAGCCTGTTTTTAATTCAGTCCTTTCTCAGGTTCACCAGGTCTCTCCACTTCTCTCTAGGTCTTCCCAATTCCTTGTTCCTCCATTGGAACACCAACCTGCAGGACTGTCTCCATGGATCATGCTCTCCATTTCTGTGGCCTACAACAGGGCTAACTCTGGGAAAGGAATGACAGGGAAGCTACAGGAGCAGAAAGAGAAGACTTTTTACCTCCTCTCTCCTCCTTCAATAACAGGAGTTTCCCACAATCCTCTTCCTTTATAGGAACCACCCAGCCTGAATCTTCCCATCTAAGTCTAACCCTTAATTAGCTGTTTCCCCTCTCGTGCCACCAAATAGCCTAACTGGGCCCTCAGAATCCCTGTTAACCCTTTATTTTCCAGCATGGGCATATGCCCATTCCCATTGCTCCTTTCGCTCCATGGATCTTACACAAAGAAGTTAATACATCCTTAGGTTGTGTTACCTCTTCCTTGTAGCCTCAGTCCCTCAGGGAACGGGGTGCGGGGATCCAATGTAGTTTTAATGGAGATATTGGATCAGGGAGCTGAGGAAGCCCCACCAGGAGCCAGAGTGAGTGCAGAGGCAAAACATGCCCCACATATGGCATTGACCTCTCATGGTTCCTCTGGGATCCACAATGTTGGGGCAGACCCAAACCTTTTCTGTGGACAAGACAATCACCTCATCTCCATGCAGGGCACTCTTCACAGGGGAATGTTTGCAGTGATTTCCTCCCCAAGAGTCCCCTTCCCATGAATTATTTCAGGAAGGGATGATACTGGCCCTATAACTGGTAAAATAATGTTTAAACTTAGAGTTACTTTGCCATGGGTTTTCCAAATGGTATGCTATGTGGACAGCTGTTTGGTTTGCTCAGGAAAAGGGGGCTTTTGCTACCTCTCAGAAGAGACTACAACAACGGAGTCATTCAATCTGGGCTACTCCACAGAAGAGTCCCTTTCTTTGGGGTTCTAGTCATTTGTTGCTACATAAATCAAACAAATACAGGTATAGTTTTGATCTTGACTGTTATTGATATCGCTGCATAAGAACTGTTTTCCATTTAACTTAAACTACTTCATAGAATCATAGAATATCAAGATTGGAAGGGACTTCCGGAGGTCATCTAGTCCAACCCTCTGCTCAAAGCAGGACCAATCCTTGACTAAATCATCCCACCCAGGGCTTTGTCAAGCCTGACCTTAAAAACCTGTAAGGATGTAGATTCCACCACCTCCCTAGATAACCCATTCCAGTGCTTCACCACCCTCCTAGTGAAAAAGATTTTCTTAATATCCAACCTGAACCTCCCCCACTGCAACTTGAGACCATTACTCCTTGTTTTGTCATCTTCTACCACTGAGAACAGTCTAGCTCCATACTCTTTGGAACCCCTTTTCAGGTAGTTGAAAGCAGCTATCGAATCCCCCCTCATTCTTCTCTTCTGCAGACTAAATAATCCCAGTCCCCTCAGCCTCTCCTCATAAGTCATGTGCTCCAGTCCCCTAATCATTTTGTTGCCCTCCGCTGGACTCTTTCCAATTTTTCCACATCCTCTTGTAATTTGGGGCCCAAAACTGGACACAGTACTCTAGATGAGGCCTCACCAATGTTGAATAGAGGGGAATGATCATGTCCCTCAATCGGCTGGCAATGCCCCTACTTATACAGCCCAAAATGCCATTGGCCTTCTTGGCAACAAGGGCACACTGTTGACTCATATCCAGCTTCTCATCCACTGTGACCCCTAGGTCCTTTTCTGCAGAACTGCTGCCTAGCCACTCGGTCCCCAGTCTGTATCGGTGCATTGGATTCTTCCATCCTAAGTGCAGGACTCTGCACTTGTCCTTGTTGAACCTCATCAGATTTCTTTTGGCCCAGTCCTCTAATTTGTCTAGGGCCCTCTTTATCCTATCCCTACCCTCCAGTGTATCTACCACTCCTCCCAGTTTAGTGTCTTCTGCAAACTTGCTGAGGGTGCAAACCACACCATCCTCCAGATCATTTATTGAACAGATATTGAACAAAACTGGCCCGAGAACCGACCCTTGGGGCACTCCACTTGCTACCGGCTGCTAACTAGACATGGAGCCATTGATCACTACCCGTTGAGCCCGACGATCTAGCCAGCTTTCTATCCACCTTATAGTCCATTCATCCAGCCTATACTTCTTTAACTTGCTGGCAAGAATACTGTGGGAGACCATAACAAAAGCTTTGCTAAAGTCAAGGAATAATGTGTCCACTGCTTTCTCCTCATCCACAGACCAGTTATCTCATCATAGAAGGCAATTAGGTTAGTCAAGCATGACTTGCCCTTGGTGAATCCATGCCGACTCTTCTGATCACTTTCGTCTCCTCTAATTGAGCTTCAGAATTGATTCCATTAGGCTCAGGGACTAGGTGATGCTGACTGGCCTGTAGTCCCCCAGATCCTCTTTCTTCCCTTTTTAAAAAGAGGGATCTTCCTTCTTCCCTTGTTTCCTTCCTATTGTGATCCTATGCTTGTAAGTCTTTTTAGAACACAGTCTCTCTAAATTTAAGTTAGAAATCATTTTCATAATGGGGAAATTCATGCTTAAACTTCTTACAACTACAAACAAACTATGGAAAATGAGACACAATAAAAATAAGTAAAAAGGGGGTGGACACCTTCACACGTATGCAGAGAGTGCAGGTGTATTCAGAATCACTATTTTTTTTTTAAATTAAAGTCTTATATGGAGGTTTTTCTATTTCCTAACTGACCTCAGAAGGGGTCATTGAAGAGGAGGGACTCCTGAAGAAGTGCTCCCTCTCTCATTGGAACAGATAGACGTCATTGCTAAGGTGGGATTTTCTGGCTCATATGGCATTCTAATTGGCTAGAAGTTTTTGCTCTGAGGACACCAAAACCTATGGGAGAGGGGGGAAATAAAATATGGCCTTTCAATTGGCTGGGTTCACATAATGAGGAAAGTAGGCAAAGATATCATGTACTAAGGTGCAAAATTTCTATAAAGAATGTGTAATGTTATTTTGGAGTGTTAGGTGGACTCTAGCAAAACTCACAGCCCTAGGGTCAAATTCATATAACTTTATTCTGGATAAAGAAGTACTTTTTCCTACAATTAGTCCAAGCCCGTTAGCAAGAATTTTTAATCAATCTGTAAACTCGGGGGTGTACCTTATGACTGGAGAATTGCTAACATAGTTCCTATTTTTAAGAAAGGTAAAAAAAGCGAACCAAGTAACTACAGGCCTGTTAGTTTGACATCTGTAGTATGCAAGGTCTTGGAAAAAACGTTGAAGGAGAAAGTAGTTAAGGACATTGAGGTCAATGGTAATTGGGACAAAATACAAAATGGCTTTTCAAAAGGTAGATCATGTCAAAACACTTTTTTTGAAAAGGTAACATTTTTTTAGACAAACGGAACGCAGTGGATCTAATTTACCTCGATTTCAGTAAGGCGTTTGATACGGTCCCACACGGAGAATTATTAGCTAAATTGGAAAAGATGGGGGTCAATATGAAAATTGAAAGGTGGATAAGGAACTGGTTAAAGGGGAGACTATAGCGGGTCACACTGAAAAGTGAACTGTCAGACTAGAAGAAGGTTACTAGTGGAGTTCCTCAGGGGTCGGTTTTGGGACCAATCTTATTTAAACTTTTTATTACTGGACCTTGGCACAAAAAGCGGGAACGTGCTAATAAAGTTTGCAGATGAGACAAAGCTGGGAGGTATTGCCAATACAGAGAAGGACTGGGATATCATACAGGAAGATCTGGATGACCTTGTAAACTGGAGTAATAGTAATAGGTTGAAATTTAATAGTGAAAAGTGCAAGTCATGCATTTAGGAATTAATAACAAAAAATTTCTGTTATAAACTGGGGATGCATTACATGGAAGTTACACAGGAGGAGAAGGACCTCGGAGTATTGGTTGATCACAAGATGACTATGAGCCACCAATGTGATATGGCTGTGAAAAAAGCTAATGCGGTCTTGGGATGCATCAGGCGAGGTATTTGCAGTAGAGATAAGGAGGTGTTAGTACTGCTATACTAGTCACTGGTGAGACCTCACCTGGAATACTATGTGCAGTTCTGGTCTCCCATGTTTAAGAAGGATGAATTCAAACTGGAACAGGTACAGAGAAGGGCTACTAGGATGATCCGAGGAATGGAAAACCTGTCTTATGACAGGAGACTCAAGGAGCTTGGCTTGTTTAGCCTAACTAAAAGAAGGCTGAGAGGAAATATGATTGGTCTCTATAAATATATCAGAGGGTTAAATACCATGGAGGGAGAAGAATTATTTAAGATCAGAACCAATGTGGACACAAGAACAAATGGATATAAACTGGCCATCAGGAAGTTTAGATTTGAAATTAGGTTAAGGTTTCTAACCATCAGAGGAGTGAAGTTCTGGAACAGCCTTCCAAGGGAAGCAGTGGGGGCAAAAGACATATCTGTCTTTAAGACAAAGTTTGTTAAGTTTATGGAGGAGATGATATGATGGGCTAGCCTAAATTTTCGACTACTAGCGATAGATATGCCCAATGACCTGTGATGGGATGTTAGATGGGATGGGATCTGAGTTACTACAGAGAATTCTTTCCTGGGTGTCTGGCTGGTGAGTCTTGCCCACATGCTCAGGGTTTAGCTGATCGCCATATTTGGGGTCAGGAAGGAATTTTCCTCCAGGGCAGAGGCCCTGGGGGTTTTTCGCTTTCCTCTGCGGCGTGGGGGACGGGTCACTTGTTGGAGGATTCTCTGCACCTTGAAGTCTTTAAACCATGAGGTGAGGACTTCAATAGCTCAGATGTAAGTTAGAGGTTTGTTACAGAAGTTGGTGGGTGAGATTCTGTGGCCTCAATTGTGCAGGAGGTCAGACTAGATGATCATAATGGTCCCTTCTGACCTTAAAGGGTATGAGTTTAATTTCAGTGAGAGTATTTGCACATTAAGATACTACTGTCAGAGAGAGGGACACAATTTAGGCCTTAACTCTTTTCGAAGAGAGCTTTTAGTTTTTGAATGATTTGACAGTGTGGCTGACATGGTTATTATAACCTTATTGTAGAAGGGAAATTTTACCTGGGATCAGAGCTCCCTTGTTGCACGAAAGAGAAATCTATGGACAGTTTATTATCTCATTTCCACCAGTGTGAATCAGGAAGGACTCCATTAAAAGTATTAATTTTACAATGGGTTAAAACATATAAAGCCAGAGTCCAGCTCCTAGTGTGTATCATGGCAGCACAGAGTTACAACCAAAGGAACTAATTGCCTCAATTACTGGGAACATTATTATTTTTGATGTATGTAGTAATGATCAATGTTTAGAGAGGTACATTTCTTTGAGACCATAATTTTACTTTTCAGCTACCTGCTTTGTTCAAACATGAAGCATTTCAAGCTTCACAGCTAGTGGCTCCATGAAAAGTGGCTCTGACACATTCATTTAATTATAGAAATAAGAAGTGGAGAACTATTAAATGTCTTCTAACCTATCCCACCCACCAGTGTCAGACTGCTCCCCATAGTACATTTTGTAGTGCTTTGCCATTCTAGTTATAAACATCTCTGTTGATGGAGCTCAAATTTCTTCAGTTGTCTTGTGCACTCAACCTTACACCCAGAAAATTTGTATTGATATTTAGACTTTTTATTTTTATTTAATTTCATCTCTTTACTTTTGGTAATAACCTAAAATTATACTCCTTTTCTTCCTTGGTCTATACACTTTATAGACAGATTGAAATTGGCAACTCTAAATATCTGATTTAAAAGTCACATAAACAAGAAAAATACAGTCACTTTTGAATGCCAACACTCTTTGTTGTTTTATGTATATTATATCTGTGAGAAAAGGGGGTTTCTCTTCTGTTCTGCTTAAGGCCCTAATCCCAGAAGCATTTGTGTACATGTCTAACTATACCTAAAGGAAAACCTCTGACAGCAAAAGATATATTAATTCATTACAATAAAACAGCATTTGACATTCTCCATACATGCTGATAACAGAATAGAAAGAAATCTGCACAGAGTCTTGTGTCCTTAAACATCAGTCAGGTATTTCTGCATGTTAAACATTTATACGCTTCATCATGTATCAAACCTCCTCTTAGTTACACAGATTAAATATATATGATACAGATGTTCTTTAAATAATTGAACACTTATAGTTTTAGGCAATAATACTAATCCATCCATTGAACTACTGAATTTTGCTCAGGGATTAATTAGAATGCATTCTAAAGTTAATGATTTACTGAGCCAGAAATTTACCTCACATTATGTTAATCCAACGTTGTTTGTGTTCTTGAATCTTATTTAAAAACATGCACCTCTCACAAAAAAGACACTGGAAAGTTGTATCTGTACTGGCAGTGAAGATATTGTAACTTATTTAAATATTTAGACTTGAAGAATTTGATTTTTATCAGTAAACATCAACCTCATCCTCCACACACAAATATTTCCATTGGTGATAATAAAAATTTACAGATAGGCAAAGAAAAACACTGCTTGAGAACTTGGAGTTTACAGATATTCATATTGTATATTTAAACATAAGATGTGTTTCAAGAGTTATAAAACTTTAACCTTCTGAATCTCAGTGGCTTCTTTTGTCAAATAACTATTGTCTGACCTCTCCTCCATAATTTACCTCAACTGTGAAAATGTAAATAGAGAAATGAAAAAAAAAGACTCAAAAATAAACAGATGTCAAAAAGATAAAATTCAAATTCTCCCAAGCCTGTATGTATTTGATTTAGTACATCAGAGTATTTTTACTTTCCAAAAATTTCAATGCCTCTAACTTTAACCCTAAGAAGTCACCCTCATACAAAAGAATGCTTCATTTATAGCAAATGGAATTTCTTGTTAGCCAATATATTAACACTATGGCTAATATTTATGTATGTGTTGGGAAATTATGTTAACTGAACATATTATGCACACCTCACAATTTTGTTCATCCATTTCAAGTATCCCATAACCTCTTGCATTAATTAAAGAAAGCTTTGGCTTTAGTAGATAGGAAAACAGTCAGGATCAGGTCACATGATTGTTTTACCATAGTAACAGGGAGTTACTCACTCAGGTTCATACTGGGGAGTCTTTCCTCAGTTTATCTTCCTATCTGCTTCCATTTCCCTGGGAATTTGTATTAACTAATATGATTAACTCAGATTACGACGATGTTGTACCCAGACAAGAAATAAATATACACCCACACCTATCCAGCTACTCCCTGACATTTAAATCAGTCTGGTTCCTATTAGTCATGCAACTATTCCAGTCAAGAGAACCACGTTTACATAGTCTCAAATGCCTAGCGATACTGCAAGTGCAACAGTAGTCTTGTCTTTAACAATGAAAAATTGTCAAACTGTGTTTTGGAATGGCATGTTCTATTTTGAGATGAAGTGTGAGTTAACTGTTAGGACCAGACTGTGCTAGACTTATTGACAATAAATGATACTTCAATGCACAAGAAGTTCCATTGAATTCAATGGGACTGCAAAAGGTACTTTTGTGTAAGGTATTACAATGGAGTAAGGTTTCAGAGTAACAGCCGTGTTAGTCTGTATTCGCAAAAAGAAAAGGAGTACTTGTGGCACCTTAGAGACTAACCAATTTATTTGAACATAAGCTTTCGTGAGCTACAGCTCACTTCATCGGATGCATACTGTGGAAACTGCAGAAGACATTATATACACAGAGACCATGAAACAATACCTCCTCCATCCCACTCTCCTGCTTTTCTCACCCTCCGCCCCCCCCCCCAAACTCACTCTCCTGCTGGTAATAGCCCATCCAAAGTGACCATTCTCCCTACAATGTGCATGATAATCAAGGTGGGCCATTTCCAGCACAAATCCAGGTTTTCTCACCCCCCACTCCCACACACAAACTCACTCTCCTGCTGGTAATAGCTCATCCAAACTGACCACTCTCCTTACAATGTGTATGATTATCAAGGTGGGCCGTTTCCAGCATAAATCCAAGTTTAACCAGAATGTCGGGGGGGGGGGGGGGGAGGAAAAAACAAGGGGAAATAGGCTACCTTGCATAATGACTTAGCCACTCCCAGTCTCTATTCAAGCCTGAATTAATAGTATCCAATTTGCAAATGAATTCCAATTCAGCAGTTTCTCACTGGAGTCTGGATTTGAAGTTTTTTTGTTGTAAGATAGCGACCTTCATGTCTGTAATTGCGTGACCAGAGAGATTGAAGTGTTCTCTGACTGGTTTATGAATGTTATAATTCTTGACATCTGATTTGTGTCCATTTATTCTTTTACGTAGAGACTGTCCAGTTTGTCCAATGTACATGGCAGAGGGGCATTGCTGGCACATGATGGCATATATCACATTGGTGGATATGCAGGTGAACGAGCCTCTGATAGTGTGGCTGATGTTATTAGGCCCTGTGATGGTGTCCCCTGAATAGATATGTGGGCACAGTTGGCAACGGGCTTTGTTGCAAGGATAGGTTCCTGGGTTAGTGGTTCTGTTGTGTGGTATGTGGTTGTTGATGAGTATTTGCTTCAGGTTGGGGGGCTGTCTGTAGGCAAGGACTGGCCTGTCTCCCAAGATTTGAGAGAGTAAGGATATGACAATCCAACCCTTAGAAAACAAAATCTGTGCTTCTTTTTAGTGCCAATTTGATTGGAAGTTGGTCTGTTGGGGGAAGGGAGAACATCAGTGACCTATGAGGATTTATAGTCCATGAACTTTAGAATTACATACCAGTCGTCTATTTTCATTAAGATGGAGGCCTACTGAACTCATACACTGCTTCTATGTCAAACTCAAGATGTGTCAAGATGGGTTCTTATAGACTTGTCCCAAGGTGCTGTTTCTTCTCCTGGCAAAGAGAACAAATGTCTTAGATCCATCTTGGGGATACATCCAACTCATAAGAGTGACCATACAGGTTCAAACTAGTGGTCCATCTAGCCCATTATGCTATATTTCAACAGTAGCCAATGCCAGATGCTTCAGAGGGAATGACCAGAACAGGGCAATTATTGAGTAATCTATCCATCCAGCTTCTGGCAGTCAGAGATTTAAGGACACCTAAAACATGGGTTGCATCCCTGACCATCTTGGCTAATAGCCATTGATGGACCTATCCCCATGAAAGTACCTAATTCTTTTCTGAACCCAGTTACACTTTTGGCCTTCACAACGTCCCATGGCAACAAGTTCCACAGGTTGACCGTGAGTAGTATGAAATGCTTCCTTCTGTTTGAAACCTGCTGCCAATTAATTTCATTGGGTGACCCCTGGTTCTTGTTCCTTATTCATTTTATTCACAGCATTCATGATTGTATAGAACTCTCTCATATCCCCTTCTAGTCATCTCTTTTCTCAGCTGCACAGTCCCAGACTTTTACATCTTTGTTGCCCGTTTCTGAACATATTCCAATTTTAAAATACCATTTTTGAGATTGGGCAACCAGAAAAAAATACTGAAGTCGATGGGAGTCTTTGCATTGAACTCAATGTGATGCTGAACTAAAATAGAAACTATTATACCTGTAGGAGATTTGAAGGAATTACGGGGCTTTTGCCTCCACAATGCCTGGGAGCTTTTTTAGATAGAGCCAATCATGTACTTAAAATGGGCTACATTTTGTCACAAGGGCATAGTAAAAGGTGCCCTGGTGCATCCCATGGAAGGAATTGTGGCTCAGACAATAACAGGTAACTCCCTGCCACTCCCTGATGCTGGAAGGGAAGTGATTTGCTGTTAGCCTATATCTGTACCATATATTACTACTAGGGCTGTGGATTAATCACAGTTAACTCATGCAATTAACTCAAAAAAAGTAATCATTATTAATCATAGTTTTAATCACACTGTTGAACAATAACATACCAATTGAAATTTATTAAATATTTTGGATATTTTTTGACATTTTCATATATATTGTATTCTGTGTTGTAATTGAAATCAGTGTGTATTTGATTATAAATATTTGCAATGTAAAAATTATAAACAAAAGAAATAGCATTTTTCAATTCACCTCATACAAGTACTGTAGTGCACTCTCTTTATTGTGAAAGTGCAACTTACAAATGTAGATTTTTTTTGTTACATAACTGCACTCAAAAACAAAACAATGCAAACCTTTAGAGCCTACAAGTCCTCTCAGTTCTACTTCTTCTTCAGCCAATCGCTAAGACAAACAAGGTTGTTTACATTAACAGTAGAGAATGCTGCCCTCTTCTTATTTACAGCTTCACCAGAAAGTGAGAACAGGCGTTTGTTTCGTACTTTTATAGCCAGCATTCCAAGGCATTTATGTGCTAGATATGCTAAACATCTGTATGACCCTTCATGCTTTGGCCACCATTCCAGAGAACATGCTTCCATGAGCATAACGCTCATTAAAAAAACAATGCGTTAATTAAATGTGACTGAACTCTTTGCGGGGAGGGGATTTTATGTCCCCTGCTCTATTTTACCAGCATTCTGCCATATATTTCATGTTGTAGCAGTCTTGGATGATGGCCCAGCATATGTTGTTCATTTTAAGAACACTTTCACTGCAGATTTGACAAAACGCAAAGAAGGTACCAATCTGAGATTTTTAAAGATAGCTACAGTACTTGACCCAAGGTTTAAGAATCTGAAGTGCCTTCCAAAATCTGAGAGGGACGAGGTGTGGAGCATGGTTTCAGAAGTCTTAAAAGAGCAATACTCTGATGCAGAAACTACAGAACACAAACCACCAAAAAAGAAAATAAACATTCGGCCGGTGGCATCCGACTCAGATAATGAAAATGAACGTGCATCAGTCCATGCTGCTTTGGACTGTTATCAAGCAGAACCTGTCATCAGCATGGACGCATGTCCCCTGGAATTCTGGTTGAAGCATGAAGGGACATGCGAAAGTTTAACACATCTGGCACATAAATATCTTGCAACGCCAGCTACAACAGTGTCATGAGAACGGCTGTTCTCACTTTCAGGTGACATTGTAAATAAGAAGTGGGCAGCATTATCTCCTACAAATGTAAACAGACTTGTTTGTCTGAGCGATTGGCTGAATAAGAAGTAGGACTGAGTAGACTTGCAGGTTCCAAAATTTTACATTGTTTCATTTTTGAACGTAAGGGGTTTTTTGTACATAAATTCTACATTTGTAAGTTCAACTTTCATGATAAAGAGATTGCACTACAGTACTTGCATTAGGTGAATTGAAAAATACTATTTCTTTGTTTTTTTTACAGTGCAAATATATTTTAATCAAAATAATAATATAAAGCGAGCGCTGCACACTTTGTATTGTGTTGTAATTGAAATCAATATATTTGAAAATGTAGAAAACATTCAAAAATATTTAAATAAATGGCATTCTATTATTAACAGTGCAATTAATTGCGAATATTTTTTTAAATCGCTTCACAGCCCTAATGACTACTCATCATACCTCAGCTGCGCTGATCAGAGAGTAAATAAACTCTTTCCTCACTGTCCATTTTCTCCCAGAAGGGAACAAATAGCCACATAGTTCCACTTAACAAACTTTTAGTCTTGGTAGACCATGAAAAGGTTAAAGACGTTATAAACTGCCCTATTCCCCTGCCCAGGCAAACAATCCAGGTTAGAATGTAACGCTTCCTTTTATCTTCTCCCCCTTAGGAGAGACTGCCATTTAATAACTTCAATATTTCCGGGGCCAAAGGACCCAATGAATTACAGCAATTTCATGATGTGGAACTGGACTTTTACAGGAGCTGCTGACATATCTGCCCTCAAACATTTTCTGCAATTTCTTGCATGTTTGTTATTTTAGCCCAGTATTTTAACAGTTCAGTCAGCTGTTGCCAAATAGGCTGAGGAAGGTTACAAAATAACACATTCTTTTATTTGATTTTTAATAGCAAGATGTGTTTGCTTAGGTAGGCAGCCAGCACTGAATGCCTGCTAATCTCCAGGTGTTCTTTTGCTGGACACTATCAGCATGGTGACCAGTGGTTTTAGGTCACAAATTTAAATATGACAGGTTTCAGAGTAGCAGCCGTGTTAGTCTGTATCCGCAAAAAGAAAAGGAGTACTTGTGGCACCTTAGAGACTAACAAATTTATTTGAGGATAAGCTTTCCTAAGCTACAGCTCACTTCATCGAGCTGTAGCTCACGAAAGCTTATGCTCAAATAAATTTGTTAGTCTCTAAGGTGCCACAAGTACTCCTTTTCTTTTTGCAAAATTTTAATATGTTTACTTCTGTTGCTGTCTCTGTGTTGCATTCAAAATAAGACCAGTACTCAGCATCTACAGCAATACAAATTCTCTCTTTATATTTGTCTAGCTTAGTTGTGACTTTGCTGGCAGTAGAATTGGGACATAACTGAAAAATCCCTAACGTTTTCTCAGTATATTTTCCAGGAAAGCTCAAGGGCTTCCTGCTACCCTTTACTATGTAAAAAGCCCCCAGATATGTATAGGGTGGACAGCAGTGACTTTTCTACATGCTTTTTCTGGTCCCTGATACTATGGGGGCCCCGCTGCTCCAGAGGTACTTAGGAAGGTCTCTGTGGAGCCACAGAATAACATAGTAGCCACGACCTGAGTGCCCCCTTGTGGCCAGCAGTGCCTTTTCTGTATGCTGGTCCTATTTTCCTCTTCTTCAGGGCTCCTTAAACAAGACTCCATACAGTCCGGATCACCCACTCACAGCCCTTTTTTGGTATCCAGTTTGTTTATTAACACAAAAGTTACAAAAAGCAAACAAAAATAAATCTTCCACTCAGCCTTAAGCTAAGCACAGCTCCTCCTCCCTGATATCTGAGCAGCCAAAGCTGATGCAAGTCCTGGCCTGCATTTTCACAAAGGAAGAACAAAACTGTCACTAGGTTTTCCTACCCAGACCCAACTCCCTTCTTCAGAGACCACTGCAGGAGATCTTCCTTCCTGAAACTTCACTTTGCAGTTCCCCTTCAGGCTATACCCTCACTGAAACTCCCTCTGAGCTTTTATAGCCCATGTGCAGATCCACCCCCAAACTGGCTCAACTAGGAGCACCTGCTCGGGCACAGGGAAGCTGAACCTATTTTTATCACAGCTACCTTCTCACAGAAAATAAATGGGATTTCCTTTTTCTATCAAAGTAGCATACTGCTCTTGGGACTGGATAGATTTCTGACTGGAAGCTATAATGTTCAGATCAAGATCAACTCCACCTCCATACCTGTTATGCCACCATGGAAAGATGTAAAGCTCCAGCACTAACACAATTACCTAAGAGCAGCATTGCTCCAAAGACTGCAGAGTATCTGGGATTCAGGCAAGAGGTAGGACACTAGAATGGAAGATTTCCCTCACCCCCATAGGGATTGCTTGGGACCTGAAGAGTCATGCTTTGTCATAACTGAGGATCCTTGGGATCCACTAGGTTTGCAGGCCTGATACTCCAGCTCTTACAAAGCCTCTGAGGGGAGAATCAGGAGGACTGGTGAAAGTATAAACCTTCCACAAATCACTATTGGTTTACATCTACACATGTAGGCCCCCCAAGGGCACAAGCCACAGTTTGGGAAAGCACTGCACTTACAATAACTGTCATCTGCTTAGGCACCATTCTGAACATACACAAAAAGCAAAATTATAGAGAAAGTCCATGCCTTATCCTCCAAATAATCTACAAAAAAAGATCAAGAGCCCTTCTATGTTAGCCACTTGTGGCATGTGTCATCACCTATGCTTGTTGAATCCCTTGCCAGCTAATTTACAGCCCATTTTCAGCAAAGGTACAGAAAAGAAAATGGTCTTACAATGTCTTGGAGATCAGAAGAAATGAGAGTGATTATTCTGAATGAATCACTTAGCCTATTACATTTGATATATTGTCATTACTGTCATTGGACTAGGATAAATCTTATTTGTACCTTCTCTCTCTCCTGCAGCTCTGGCTAATTCAGCCTCTGCCCCCAGATACCATTCTGACAAAACATAAAAGTAAAGAGCAGTGTGTGCCAGAATTTGCATGTGCTGTGTAAGGATTGCTGCTGATCTATACACATTCCATGCTGTTCCACTTTTCATTACTTAGAGTGGGTTAGGAGGGATCCATTAGAGAAAGAGCCCAGCACCATTACTTAGGTATCAATCATTTATATCAGATAATGATATTAATATGATTTGTGCAGCAAAGGAGCATGGCCCAGCTGCACCCATTTACCCTGCTTTGAACTTCACTTAAAATTGCTCATCAATGTTGTTTCCTACATGATGGTTAGAAAACTACAAAGTGATATAGGATCATACCTGCTTGCTTTCAAGTATATTACTCACTAGAGAATATTTGCAGCAACACAAGTTGCTATTGACCATTTTCCTGCTCCTTCTCTCTCCTACCCAATTAAAGGAAGATCCAACTCTGATTGGTGTCTACAGGAGTCTTTCCACTGATTTCATCAACATTAATGGGAATTTCCCCAGGAATAGATTTTTAACAAATTATCAACTCATAATTTCTGCTATAGGGATGTGTTATGTGGTTAGCAAAGTCATACTGGCCAAACTTTTCAAACCTCGGTGCCTATACTTAGTCTCCTAAATATATATGTAGACACTTATCTATATATCACACACTTACTTAAGTGAGGGGCACTTGGGTTTGAAAAGTATGGCCTTTATGTACACCCAGATAACTGCAACGAACAGCGGTGTTAAACTCTAGCAAATATCACAATCTCTAAAATGTTTTCTTATAGTATAACTAAACCAAAGTGGAAATTCATGTTTCCCTTTAAACGATGGTTTAAGTATCAGTGTCTTGCTATTTGCAGAGTTTATGCACACCCATAATTATCCAAAGTACAAATCACTAAAACTGGGAAAATGATGTATTAAATGTAGCAAGTTTTGATTAATTTGTACTTGATTTCTCCATAGTATCTGGCTTCCCCAAAGCTTTGATTGGCAACAAGTGATAAGGCCACACTGGGACCTTCCTTTACTCCCATGCATTCCATATAAGTTAGGTGTCATGAGAATTTGATACACAGCATGCACATGCATTGCTCCACTCACTTTTTAGATCAAGGGTTAATTTATAGACTCCTTGGTACAGTCCATTAAGATTTCAGCACAATAAGGTGTTACTGTTTAACTAAAATCCAGCCATCTTTCAGCCAGGGATTAAGCTAAAACAATGGAATTAATACATTTATTCAGATTACCTATATATAAACTTTAATTCTGCTAATCCTTTGCTACTAGACGGTTTAGAGGCTTTTAAAAATGCATTTTGCATTTCTGCATTACATTTGGAAGTACATCAAAAAAACTTAAATAGACCTCATTCCTGGGGAAACAGTAGTCTAAAATTCCTAGTTATCTGAAACGACATAGAAAATCCATCAATCGTTACAACTACACACTATGGAGAAAATTAAGACATGATTCTAAACTTCCACATTTTGTTGGTTTAAGAAAAAAAACTATTTTTTATTAGTTTATTAGAAAAAAAAACCTAAAAGAACTAATTCCATCTAGGCTCCCATCCACCACACTACACCTCAGCCCACCAATGCTACTCTTCTGAGCCCCCAGAGATCCCTAGCATCATTACATCATTGGGTTGCTGAGCTGTGAGACATCCAGAGGCAAAGTCCAACAAACAAGAGTAGAACACACTCCATAGGGAGATTTTGAATGTAAGTCTACTCTTCAGCCAGGGAAGGTTATTCAAAAGCGATGCTAGCTGCTTTATCCCTCCCAAAACCAGTGTGTTGCTCCTGTCTCCTGCTGCCCTATGGGCTAGGGATAATTCTTCTGATAGGAACATAGAATGCAGCCATTAGGCTATCTGGTAACTTATTTACAGCACCAAACCCTTAATATCCCAAATGCCTTTAGGAAGAGAGCTCGATATGATCCAATTGCATTGACCATGTAGTGCAGAGGAGAACGGGAACTGGTTTCTTCATAGTAAGAGCTATCCAGAAGCTTTGACTGGCAACAAGTGATAAAAGACTTCTCTTTTTTTCCTTCTTTCTTTTTGTTTCTGTATGTGCATGTATGTGTGTTTTCTTTGAAGTCTAAGAATTATGAAAATATAATCTCTCATGAAAGTGAGAGTCTGGACAGAACTGAAGAAATGCACAGATCTTTCCAAATAAAGTGATTGACTTTAACTACTATACTAATTCTATGAAGTCTTATTGAAGCCAATTATTACAACTGACCTTGTAATCCATATGTAATACACATTTCACCCCTAACAGTAGCAAGATTTATGATGTATTGTGTAAATACACCATAAAGCTCTATTGCAAAGCAATAATATCAACCAAATAGACCATAACACTTTTGATCCACTACAGTCAACCAAGTAAATTAATATTAAATGATGCTAAGGGGCAGATTTTTGACCTAAGATGCAATAACGGCTGGGTGCTTGTTTATGTTTAAATCACTAAATACCACTAGTGAGAAGTTGCTTTTTTAATATGAAATAACATCACTTTACATTTTTCTTCCAAAATATCTGTAGTCACACATCTGTATTAACTAATATCCAGCACATTCTTACCAAAACACATTTTAAGTTAAGCTTCACTACTGTATATTAAAAAAATCTGGGTTTATTATATATGGTACAATGCACAAAAAAATATTGATAGGATTTTCAAGAGCCTCAGCATTGGATAAACTCTGCTTCTACTGAAGTTAGGGCCATCGATTAATCACAGTTAACTCATGCAATTAACTCAAAAAGTAATCGCAATTAAAAAAATTAATCACAGTTTTAATCGCATTGTTAAACAATAGAATACCAATTTAAATTTATTAAATATTTTTGGAGGTTTTTCTACATTTTCAAATATAAATTGACTTCAATAAAAACACAGAATACAAAGTGTACATTGCTCATTTTGTATTATTTTATTACAAATATTTGCAGTGTAAAATAATAAAAGAAAGTATTTTTCATTTCATCTCGTACAAGTACTGTAGTGCACTTTTTTTATTATGAAAGTGCACCTTACAAATGTAGATTTTTTGTTATATAACTGCACTCAAAACCAAAACAATGCAAAACTTTAGAACCTACAAGTCCACTCAGTCCTACTTCTTTTTAAACCAATTGCTAAGACAAACAAGTCTGTTTACATTTATGGGAGATAATGCTGTCCATTTCTTATTTACAATGTCACCAGAAAGTGAGAACAGGCATTCACATGGTCCTTTTGTAGCTGGAATTGCAAAGTATTTACATGTCAGATATGCTAAACCCGTTATCAGCATGGACACGTCCCCTGGACTGGTGGTTGAAGCATGAAGGGACTTATGAATCTTTAGCACATCTGGCACGTAAATATTTTGCGACGCCAGCTACAACAGTGCCATGAGAACACCTGTTCTCACATTCTGGTGACATTGTGAACAAGAAGCAGGCAGCATTATCTCTTGCAAATACAAACAAACTTGTTTGTCTGAGCAATTGGCTGAACAAAAAAATAGGACTGAATAGACTTGTAGGCTCTAAAGTTTTACATTGTTTTATTTTTGAATGCAGTTATTTTTTGTACATAATTCTACATTTGTAATTTTAATGTTCATGATAAATAGATTGCACTACAGTACTTGTATGAGGTGAATTGAAAAATACTATATCTTGTTTTTTACAGTGCAAATATTTGTAATACAAATAAATATAAAGTGAGCAGTGTACCTTTGCATTTGTTATAATTCAAATCAATACATTTGAAAATGTAGAAAACATCCAAAAATATTTACATAAATGGTATTCTATTATCGTTTAACAGTGCGATTAATCGTGTGATTAATCTTTTTTAATCACGCAATTAATTGTGATTTTTTTTTAATTGCTTGAAAGCCCTAATTGAAATGCATAGGAGTTTATCTTCAGAGAGAGAAGAGTTATGCAAATGTGGAGAGTTTCTGAAAATCTACCAAAGCATTTAACACATTACAAATATTGATCTGATTATGAGAAGCTGGGATATTCACCCATTCCTAATGTGGGATATTATGGTGAAGCACCATTAATGCCATGGGATAAATGTTATCTTTCTAGTATCAGCTGATTTGAGGGACTAATCCTATCATCCATATTCAAGCAAGAACTCCCAAGGGACCACAATGGGAGATACGTTTGATCCAGGAGAGAAAGCACATGGACTTCAATGTGAATTGTGCTTGAGTAGCAATGAGGCCGAGAATTGACTTTATATTATGTACAAACATAACAACCAAAACATTTTTTCTGCAGTGTCACTCCTGGAAAGCACACATGTTGGTGCTGTTTGGCTGTTGGATAGACTGAAGATCCAATTGCCCTCCATTCCTATCACGTCAGAGGCAGCAAATCTTGAAACCACTTCTCTGTACTCTGCATTGTGTTGTGATGTCATTAATAACACAATCATCTGTTGTAGGATTAACTAGAATTTTTTGGTTTGGTGTGTGAGCTAGATCTAAACTTCACAATGTTGGAGATTTTAAAAATAAAAAGAAAAGAAAAAAATCTGGATTTAAAAAGGTGTGCGTCGTGAAACAACTTTACCATTGAACCTCTAAGCCAGATTTCTAGAATGCTTTGTAGAAGCAGACTTCATGAGCAGGACCTTTAACCCCTGGTCTGCCTCAAATTAGAGTGTCAGCGGAATTTCCTTTTCCAACAGGCTGTCTAATGAACCCCAGATTCATGGGACTAGTTGTATGTCAGCTGTATCAATAATTTACAAAGAATTGGCTTTCCACATTTAAGAATGCTTTAGAGCCAGAGGCAGATTATGGGTCTGTGGGGCCCTGGACCAAAGCAAGTGGGGGCACCTCCCTCCCGACAGTCCTTTCCCCCTCCACCCAGCGCTTCTGCCAAGGAGTGAGATTGGGGTGTGGGGCTTCCCCTGCTCACCGGCAGGAGCACTGGGCACGAGGAGAGGGTCAGGGCATGGGAGTGCCCATTTTTATGGGGTCCCCCCAATAGGCCGGGGCCCCTGGGCATGGACGCCATTGGCACAGTGGCTAATACACCACTTTTTAGAGCGGAGACAAACTAAAGATTCCAAGATATAGGGACATAATTCCAAGAGAAATCAATCTCTAAGTAAATGGTTGCAAAGCCTTAGAATGTATATTCAGTCCTGTCATAACATAGCGCTGATATTCTAGTATAATTTGGCTAAATCTAGGCTACACCTTTGACTGGACATTTGAGAAACCTGCAAAGCTGCTGCAAGACATTTCACACCATTACTCTTACATCTCACCACCCTCCATGTAGGAGGCAGGTCAGATAGTAGTGCTTCAATATTTACTGTAGTACTCCCTTCAGTCCCACTACAAAAGTTTGTTACTGCAAGATGGTCTCCTGAGGGGGAGGGGGAGGATCTGCAATGGCATTCTCACTGAATGAAAGAAAGTTATTGACCTCTAACAAATTCTCAACGTATATTGCCTTGCTGGCTGGTAAGATCCACGGGACCAAGGCACACATTCCTGAGAACATGCCTCTGTAAAGGCAGAATCTTAGCAAGACTTGAGATACATCTGAATACCCCTTTAATTTCAAATTTTATTTTTTCATTTAAAATTACTTATGAGCCAAGATTTCATAATCCAAGTTGTAGTTGGGAGCAAATTTGTACCAAAGAGTTGTGAACCCCTGAAATAGGAAGCACTGACATACACTTAATTTGAGTTTTACAGTAGCCAGTCTTGCTTTAATAATATCACAGAATGAGTTTTCATAGCAACAATTCAGTTTCATAATACTCAGACAATTGTCAAAGTATTGAATTACTTGAGTTTTCCAGATAGGAAATTTGTTTACTTCTTAAAACAAGGTATCACAGAAAGTTAAATTGAGTGTAACAGAGAGAGTTTGGGAAGGTTTTTTAAATTTAATATATAAAATATAAGGTTAGAAGGATAAAATTTGACTTTTTTGTAAACTAGTAGATTTTTTGCCATATTTTAGTTTTTCTACATGTGCTTACTTCAAAATTAAAGCTTTGAAAGTCTACCCCCATCCCAATATCTGAATCCTTCCCACCCACATACCTGTACTGCAACTCAGAAAAATGTACCGTGAAAGTATGCTTCAGTGATAATGGCTAAGAAATGAGCCACAAATCTTCCATATGGCAAATCTGGGCCCTATTTCTGCAAACACTTATGCACATGCTTAACTTTACTATTTCTAGGACTTCTTACAATAGGAAAGTTACACCCATGTGTAAGTGTTTGCAGAATCAGGCCCTACTGGGCAGACAACCTGTCTTAAAAAAAGTAAGGCTACCAGTCATAACTCCGGATTATTTATTGTATGTATTGTGGTATCACCTACAGGGCTCATTTAAGGATTACGGCCCCATTGTGGTAGGCACTGTAAAAACATAAAAAGATGGCCTCAGAGAACTCACTCACCAGTACTATGCCCCTAAAGAACTCCAGCTGTTTTTTTCCCATACAAAACAATGGCTTCTGCCCAACACTTTTCTTGTTATAACTGCCTGATTAAAAAATATCAGTAAACCTGAATAAATGATTAATGTTTTTGAATATTACCTTAAAAAGTTTTATGAACTAGATAGGGCCAAATTAATTTTGGTGTAAGCAGATGCCATTTAAATCTCATGAACTCTGGGCTGAATTTAGGCCCACGCTGTGCAGCATAGAAAGGAAGTTCCTTGACAGATTAACAATTTTTCAGTACTGTTAGATACATCTTGGGGCCTTGTCAAGGTTCCTCCCCCACTCTGAACTCTAGGGTACAGATGTGGGGACCTGCATGAAAAACTTCCTAAGCTTATCTTTGCCAGCTTAGGTCAAAACTTCCCCAAGGTACAAAATATTCCACACTTTGTCCTTGGATTGGCCGCTACCACCACCAAACTAATACTGGTTACTGGGGAAGAGCTGTTTGGACGCGTCTTTCCCCCCAAAATACTTCCCAAAACCTTGCACCCCACTTCCTGGACAAGGTTTGGTAAAAAGCCTCACCAATTTGCCTAGGTGACTACAGACCCAGACCATTGGATCTTAAGAACAATCCTCCCAACACTTGCACCCCCCCTTTCCTGGGAAATGTTGGATAAAAAAGCCTCACCAATTTGCATAGGTGACCACAGACCCAAACCCTTGGATCTGAGAACAATGAAAAAGCATTCAGTTCTCTTACAAGAAGAGACTTTTAATAAAAATAGAAGTAAATAGAAATAAAGAAATCCCCCCTGTAACATCAGGATGGTAGATACCTTACAGGATAATTAGATTCAAAAACATAGAGAACTCTCTAGGCAAAACCTTAAGTTACAAAAACGATACACAGACAGAAATAGTTATTCTATTCAGCACAGTTCTTTTCTCAGCCATTTAAAGAAATCATAATCTAACATGTACCTAGCTAGATTACTTACTAAAAGTTCTAAGACTCCATTCCTGGTCTATCCCCGGCAAAGACAGAATATAGACAGACACACAGACCCTTTGTTTCTCTCCCTCCTCCCAGCTTTTGAAAGTATCTTGTCTCCTCATTGGTCATTTTGGTCAGGTGCCAGCGAGGTTACCTTTAGCTTCTTAACCCTTTACAGTGAGAGGAGCTTTCCCCTGGCCAGGAGGGATTTCAAAGGGGTTTACCCTTCCCTTTATATTTATGACAGGCCTAAACAGGTTGACAATGTCACTTTGTGATAAAGCAAAATTATGAATTCACTGTTCACGTGTCTAATCTGGTAGATTTAATTTTAAAGAGCATCCTTCCTTTTGTCACCAGCTGTAGATGTTAATGGAGTATGAATCATGAATCCCAGTGCAATAACTCAATCAAACTATATCCCACCTTCTTCCCAGTTGTTCTTTACTACATATTTAAAGTTGGATCCCTAAGGACTTCTGTCCCATCTTCTCATTCTCTCCCCAGATATTCTTTACCTTTTGAATTAAGCAATTTCATTTGCTGTTCTCATAGGTTTAGGTATTCGGATCATATCTGGAGATCCTCTTGGATTACCTTGTCTTTATTACAATTTGTGTAATGAATGTTTCCTCAGAAGATGACAACTTCATAAACTGAGCTTTTTAAAAGAACTGATTGGTATGGGATTTGGATGGCTTGGTGACCAGTAAATACTTGAAATGCTTTTGTATCTGAGCCTCCAATTACACTGTCTATCTTAAGGTAGCAAGAGAACACATTTGGTGGTCACAGTTTAGTCCCAAGATGACTATATATAATTCAGTACAACTTAGCAAAAATGTCACTTTTTTCCACATGAGAGTTCCTGGAGGAATCAGGCACTTATTACTAACAAACAGCAGCTCTTTCTGGTGATCAGTGTAATATATCTTCTCCTCTCTACATGTTTCATCTATAATTAAATGAACGAATGTTTCTCCTTCATTTTCACTTGCACTATTATCCCTTATTACACAGACCAAAAGAATGAAATCCTTGGGGTGGCTAGGGGAGCAGTGTGGCCTGGTGAACAAGGCCCTGGACTGTGATTCAGTAGACCTTGGTTTTAAGTCCCAGCTCCTCCACTAGTCTGCTGCATGAGCTTTGACATTTCACCTCACTGTACTTCAGTTCCTCCATCTGTGACATGATGGTAATGATACCACCCATAATTTGTAAAGTCCTTTGAGAGCTGAGGAGTAAAAGTGTTCTAAGAGCTATATTATTTTTATGTTATTGATAAATTGTATCTTTGCTACAGTTCATTTTACAGAGCTTTCACTAGAATCAATGCTTACTCGATCTTTAGTTGTGCTATGGAAACACGCTTGCTGGCAATTAAGTAAGTAGATTAGATGGGAGAAAAAAGAATTTATCTAGGGAGATATTTAATCAAGACTCATTGTAGGCTAACCTACAGCAGGAAAACTGGTCTAAAGCAGCTCCTTTTTCATAAGGATTTTCTATAAGATACAATGCTCATTAAAACAAATTGTTAGATATACTTATGGTTTTACACCATATCCTAATGAAAAGTTAAATAATAGTTGTCATTAATTTCAGTAGTGGACAAATTTGATAAGAGTGAATTCCCACACAGAAACATGAGCACCTCAGGTGATGTAAATTGGCCTGGGCTGATTCAATGATTTAACTGGAGCTACACAAATTTACACCAGCTCTGAATTAGATTTTTACATTTTCACAGTAATTGTGGTCCATCAAAGTGCAACAATGGATAATGTTACACATTTTCATTGAAAATTCTCTGCATGTATCACTACTTTATGGTGGAACTTTCTTCTAAAATGGACATAGAATAATTCTATACACCAAAACAACTTTTGGGAATTCTCAAGAATATATATATATATATTTAAGATTTCAGACCTGACAAGGAATGAAGTCTTTCATGAAGATAAGTATATTTCAACTATCTGAAGAAATGTGGTTTAAATACAAACTTTAAATACAGCAGCAAGGTTCTCTCAACTGGAATGGCAAGGGGAACAATACAAGGGTCAACCAATGGGCCAGCCATTTCCTGTGAACTCTGAATCACACCATATGGCCCTGAGAGGAAATCCTTGGTTAGTTTGCTGACTTCAGGATGGCCCATTTGAATAGGGTAAGCTAAATAAGACTTGGTCATTATCCACACTTCCTCAACCTGCTAGGAAGCTTTTCTGCTCATCCACCAATGTGATACAGTAAAGGTATTTTTACTTAGAAATACTGGACCAAATTGTCTATCAGCATAACTCCATGGAAGTCAACAGACTTATATTAGCAGAGAACTTAGCCCAATGTTTTTGAAATGTCACTGTTAAGTTGCCACAATGGGTAGGATTTTCAAAACTCCTCAGTGATGGCCTAACTATGACTCCATTGAAGTCCAGGGGAATTTTACCATTGATTTTAATGGAAGTTAAATTAGGCTAATGTACACTTTTGAAAATCCCACCCTTGTATGTTTATTACTAACAACTGCCTTTCCCCCTCATCTCCCACCCCTCATCAAAAATAGGGAAGTATCACCTAGTTCCAAGTATTTATTTTTTTCAAGTTGTTTTGGGTATGAACTGGCTATCACATTTATTTACTGAGTGAGGAGTGGATAGTCAGTCATTACTGGTGGGCCAAATTATTATACACATTTAGGGTACAATTGTGGATCGAATGGTGGCATATGTTGACTTGTCTGATGGGGAGATGAAAAAAAATATTTCAAGTATCAGTTTACTTGCAGAACTCACCAGTAGAGACTGCCAGGATGTAACTGTACTTCTCTCACCAGGAGGAGAATGGTATCTCACTCATGGGATGCATCGGGCACCCAGAATCAGGAAACAGATGCCCTAACAGTCTTTGGTTGTACGGAGAAGGTGTTGGGTCATCTTATTTCCAGTTAATTAGGTTTAAAATGTTTTTCCTGGTTGATGGAATGACCTTGCTTTGCTCTCAGTTCATTGACTCCTCTCACTTACAGCGGTCAACAAGATTTGCTTAAGAAATCTGTAGCTTTTGTGCCAGTCTACTTAGAGCTGAGTTGAATCCTGTCTCCCTTTAGGTGCACTCATAGCAATTACATTTATAGCATATTAATTCACTCAACACTTACTGCTTGTACCCAGATTAGTCCTTTCAAGCAAACTGGAAGTATTCAAATTTGCCAAAAACAAAAACAAACAAACAAACACGGGGCAGGGTTTGGATAATGACTCATTTACCAAATTCATCTTTAGCAAATCAGTCATTCTGCCTAGGGTTGCCAGTCTTCC
The DNA here is from genome assembly GCF_965140295.1 of Lepidochelys olivacea. Classification (NCBI taxonomy): domain Eukaryota; kingdom Metazoa; phylum Chordata; order Testudines; family Cheloniidae; genus Lepidochelys; species Lepidochelys olivacea. The sequence continues at coordinate 60,170,300 of NC_140418.1, read as the reverse complement.
TGTATGTGAATACACCCTTTGGTGAAAGTGATGATCATTTTTCCTGTTCAGCCTGCTCCAAAGAGACAGTGTAGGAAAAAACACACTCTTAAAAGTGCAATACAATATTGTATTTATATCCATTCCTTTGTTGCTGATTTCCAAATCAGATTACACCACTGGAATAATGCATGACAAGTTCTTAACATTTTTAAGCTACATTTCCCTTAATATGATTTTAGTTTTTCATTAACAATGGTCAATTCCTATTATATCTGTTTGAATAGTAAAATAATCTAACTCACACAGAGTCATTCTCACCGTTAAGCAAAATTGTATCTGCTTAATCTCTTCAACCCGTACCATCTTCTGACTTAATTGGAAGTTACTCTCTTTTCTGCTCACTGATACTCTATGAAAACTGAAATAAAATGACTGGTCTTTGTGCAGATTTCTCCTGCCCTTTTCTCAGCTGAATGGTTTAGGGATCATCCATAAATTTCGGACACCCTATCAAGGGGTTCATTCATCTCTGGGATGCCTTTTCCTGGCTGCTCTGGAGAGCCCCCTTTTGTCACTCACTCACATGCCCTGACATCACTCTCTCTCTGTACCTCAGGGTGCTCTCTGTTCAGAGCTTGGCTGCTCCCTCTTTGTGACTTGGTACTTCAGCCAAGTCACTGTGTGTTTTCCCTCTTCTGTGGTATCAAAGTATCTCCATGGAACTGTCTCAGGCAGTCTTTCCATTCACTATCCTCTTCCCCAACATCTGGTAGGGAAAACTGGTCCCCACTCTACTCCAGGTTCCAGCTCAGGGACAACACTAATCAGCAGCCAAGATCTACAACGTCTCACCTTTCTGCCATTTCTCTGAGTCTTTTTCTACTCAGCCTGTCTCAGGCCTTTGCTCCTTCACTCTTCTGGATAAACCTTTCCTTCAGGGCAGGAGCCATTGGGGTTTCTACTTTCCCCCTAGGTTTCCTGGTTTCCTTCCTTCCTTCCCTCCCTCCCGAACACCCAAACAGTAGCTGCAGACTCCCTCTTTTCTGCTGTCAACTTCCTGGCTTCATACTAGCTCCACCTATTCCTTCTCAACTGATCTCCATCCATCCAGGTTTACTTGGGCCACCTAATCCCCTCAGGTGTGGCCTATCCACTTAATTGGCACCTTCTCAGCATTACTAACCCTTCCTAGGCTAGCTTGGGGGTGAACACCCCATCGCTGACCCCACTTAGGAATCATCTTAAAGTGTGAAATTCTTTCAAGGTTTACATGCAGTAATATTTATTATACCAGGAGCAAACAAATTACTATGCTCATGAAATAATGCAGACCAGAGAACAATTTACTCACATTCATGCTAAACATCATTGAATATCACAGGAAGCCATGGGGTTTTTTTTAGTGGCTTGTGTCATTATGGGTATGTCTACACTACGAAATTAGGTCGAATTTATAGAAGTCGTTTTTTTTGAAATCGGTTTTATATATTCGAGTGTGTGTGTCCCCACAGAAAATGCTCTAAAGTGCATTAAGTGCATTAACTCGGCGGAGCGCTTCCACAGTACCGAGGCAAGCGTCGACTTCTGGAGCGTTGCACTGTGGGTAGCTATCCCACAGTTCCCGCAGTCTCCGTTGCCCATTGGAATTCTGGGTTGATATCCCAATGCCTGATGCGGCAAAAAACATTGTCGCAGGTGGTTCTGGGTACATGTCGTCAGGACCCCGTTCCCACCCTCCCTCCCCCCGTGAAAGCAAGGGCAGACAATCATTTTGCGCCTTTTTTGTCTGCTGCCAGCCAAAGATGTAAAGGATCGATGGAGTGGGTCAGAACAAGACATAGACCAGATTTGTTTTGGACTCATTTTCCTCCTCCCCTGTCTAGATCACACTGCAGTCAGTCACAGAGAAGGCGCAGCGAGGTTAATCTAGCCATGTATCAATCAGAGGCCAGGCTAACCTCCTTGTTCCAATAAGAATGATAACTTTGGTGCACCATTTCTTATTGGAACCCTCCGTGCAGTCCTGCCTGAAATACTCCTTGATGTACAGGCACACCCTTTGTTGATTTTAGCTCCCTGAAGCCAACCCTGTAAGCCGTGTCGTCAGTCGCCCCTCCCTCCGTCAGAGCAACGGCAGACAATCGTTCCGCGCCTTCTTTCTGTGCGGACGCCATACCAAGGCAAGCATGGAGGCCGCTGAGCTCATTTTGGCAATTAGGAGCACATTAAACACCACACGCATTATCCAGCAATATATGCAGCACCAGAACATGGCAACGCGATACCGGGCGAGGAGGCAACGTCAGCGCGGTCACGTGAGTGATCAGGACATGGACACAGATTTCTCTGAAAGCATGGGCCCTGCCAATGCATGCATCATGGTGCTAATGGGGCAGGTTCATGCTGTGGAACGCCGATTCTGGGCTCGGGAAACAAGCACAGACTGGTGGGACCGCATAGTGTTGCAGGTCTGGGACGATTCCCAGTGGCTGCGAAACTTTCGCATGCGTAAGGGCACTTTCATGGAACTTTGTGACTTGCTTTCCCCTGCCCTGAAGCGCATGAATACCAGGATGAGAGCAGCCCTCACAGTTGAGAAGCGAGTGGCGATAGCCCTGTGGAAGCTTGCAACGCCAGACAGCTACCGGTCAGTTGGGAATCAATTTGGAGTGGGCAAATCTACTGTGGGGGCTGCTGTGATGCAAGTAGCTCATGCAATCAAAGATCTGCTGATATCAAGGGTAGTGACCCTGGGAAATGTGCAGGTCATAGTGGATGGCTTTGCTGCAATGGGATTCCCTAACTGTGGTGGGGCTATAGACGGAACCCATATCCCTATCTTGGCACCAGAGCACCAAGCCGGCGAGTACATAAACCGCAAGGGGTACTTTTCGATAGTGCTGCAAGCTCTGGTGGATCACAAGGGACGTTTCACCAACATCAACGTGGGATGGCCGGGAAAGGTGCATGACGCTCGCATCTTCAGGAACTCTGGTCTGCTTCAAAAGCTGCAGGAAGGGACTTTCTTCCCAGACCAGAAAATAACTGTTGGGGATGTTGAAATGCCTATATGTATCCTTGGGGACCCAGCCTACCCCTTAATGCCATGGCTCATGAAGCCGTACACAGGCAGCCTGGACAGTGGTCAGGAGCTGTTCAACTACAGGCTGAGCAAGTGCAGAATGGTGGTAGAATGTGCATTTGGACGTTTAAAGGCGCGCTGGCGCAGTTTACTGACTCGCTTAGACCTCAGCGAAACCAATATTCCCACTGTTATTACTGCTTGCTGTGTGCTCCACAATCTCTGTGAGAGTAAGGGGGAGACGTTTATGGCGGGGTGGGAGATTGAGGCAAATCGCCTGGCTGCTGGTTACGTGCAGCCAGACACCAGGGCGGTTAGAAGAGCTCAGGAGGGCGCGGCACGCATCAGAGAAGCTTTGAAAACCAGTTTCATGACTGGCCAGGCTACAGTGTGAAAGTTCTGTTTGTTTCTCCCTGATGAAACCCCCCGCCCCTTGGTTCACTCTACTTCCCTGTAAGCTAACCACCCTCCCCTCCTCCCTTTAATCACCGCTTGCAGAGGCAATAAAGTCATTGCTGCTTCACAGTCATGCATTCGTTATTCATTCATCACACAAATAGGGGGATGACTACCAAGGTATCCCAGGAGGGGTGGTGGAGGAGGGAAGGAAAATGCCACACAGCACATTAAGCACAGCACTTTAAAAGTTTACAACTTTAAAATTTATTGAATGACAGCCTTCTTTTTTTTGGGCAATCCTCTGTTGTGGAGTCGCTGGTTGGCCGGAGGCCCCCCCACCGCATTCTTGGGCGTCTGGGTGTGGAGGCTATGGAACTTGGGGAGGAGGGCGGTTGGTTACAGAGGGGCAGCAGTGGCAGTCTGTGCTCCAGCTGCCTTTGCTGCAGCTCAACCATACACTGGAGCATTCTGGTTTGGTCCTGCAGCAGCCTCAGCATTGAATCCTGCCTTCTCTCATCACGCTGCCGCGACATTTGAGCTTCAGCCCTGTCTTCTGCCCGCCACTTACTCTCTTCAGCTCTCCACCTCTCCTCCCGGTCATTTTGTGCTTTCCTGCACTCTGACATTATTTGCCTCCACGCATTCGTCTGTGCTCTGTCAGTGTGGGAGGACAGCATTAGTTCGGAGAACATTTCATCTCGAGTGCGTTTTTTTTTCTTTCTAAGCTTCACTAGCCTCTGGGAAGGAGAAGATCCTGTGATCATTGAAACACATCCAGCTGGTGGAGAAAAAAAAGGGACAGCGGTATTTAAAAACACACATTTTATAAAACAGTGGCTACACTCTTTCAGGGTAAACCTTGCTGTTAACATTACATACATAGCACATGTGCTTTCGTTACAAGGTCGCATTTTGCCTCCTCCCACCGCGTGACTACCCCCTCAACCCTCCCCCCTCCCCGTGGCTAACAGCGGGGAACATTTCTGTTCAGCCACAGGCAAACAGCCCAGCAGGAATGTGTCCCTGAAGAAAAGCACCCTATTTCAACCAGGTGACCATGAATTATATCTCACTCTCCTGACGATAACACAGAGAGAGAAAGAACGGATTTTGGTTGAATGCCAGCAAACATACACTGCAATGCTTTGTTCTACAGTGATTCCCGAGTATGTGTTACTGGCCTGGAGTGATAAAAGTGTCCTACCATGAAGGACGAAATAAGGCTGCCCTCCCCAGAAACCTTTTGCAAAGGCTTTAGGACTACATCTAGGAGAACCGCAAATGCCAGGGCAAAGTAATCCTTTCACATGCTTGCTTTTAAACCATGTATAGCATTTTAAAAGGTACACTCACCAGAGGTCCCTTCTCCGCCTGCTGGGTCCAGGAGGCAGCCTTGGGTGGGTTCGGGGGGTACTGGCTCCAGGTCTAGGGTGAGAAACAGTTCCTGGCTGTCGGGAAAACTGGTTTCTCCGCTTGCTTGCTGTGAGCCATCTACAACCTCCTCATCTTCTTCGTCCCCAAAACCGGCTTCCGTATTGCCTCCATCTCCATTGAAGGAGTCAAACAACACGGTTGGGGTAGTGGTGGCTGAACCCCCTAAAATGGCATGCAGCTCATCATAGAAGCGGCATGTTTGGGGCTCTGACCCAGAGCGGCTGTTCGCCTCTCTGGTTTTCTGGTAGGCTTGCCTCAGCTCCTTCAGTTTCATGCGGCACTGCTTCGGGTCCCTGTTATGGCCTCTGTCCTTCATGCCCTGGGAGATTTTCACAAAGGTTTTGGCATTTCGAAAACTGGAACGGAGTTCTGATAGCACGGATTCCTCTCCCCAAACAGCGATCAGATCCCGTACCTCCCGTTCGGTCCATGCTGGAGCTCTTTTGCGATTCTGGGACTCCATCATGGTCACCTGTGCTGATGAGCTCTGCATGGTCACCTGCAGCTTGCCACTCTGGCCAAACAGGAAATGAGATTCAAAAGTTCGCGGTTCTTTTCCTGTCTACCTGGCCAGTGCATCTGAGTTGAGAGTGCTGTCCAGAGCGGTCAGAATGGAGCACTCTGGGATAGCTCCCGGAGGCCAATAACATCGAATTGTGTCCACAGTACCCCAAATTCGAGCTGGGAACGTCGATTTAAGCGCTAATCCACTTGTCAGGGGTGGAGTAAGGAAATCGATTTTAAGAGCCCTTTAAGTCAAATTAAAGGGCTTCACTGTGTGGACGGGTGCAGGTTTAAATCGATTTAACGCTGCTAAATTCGACCTAAAGTCCTAGTGTAGACCAGGGCTATGTGAAGTTCTCTCCTGCATGGTATTTGACAGCAATTCACTAACCATTGTCTCTATTTGCTTTCTCAGTGAGGTATGAATATCTTAGTTACTTTCTACTGTGTTCCTTCTTGTCTTTATGCTTAGAATTTAACTTCTGAACATTTCTGAATTTCTGAAGTGAGGAAAATGAGTACATTTTCCTTGCATGTAGTGCAACCAGGGTAAACAAACTTTTCAGTTTAGCTCATATCTGCTGTGTGGCTTCCATGGGAGATTATGGCCCTAATTGCTCTGTGTATTTCTTATATTTTCATGTCAAAGGAAGCTGCCCTATTGATAGATTCTACCTTTTACTGCTGGATTTAAGAAAGGAGACTTCCTCACCAGAGGCAAAGCATATTCTCCCAGCATATTCCTAGAGTAATTTATAATACTTAAGCTTTATGTAACCCTTCTATGAGGTTTTCAAAGCACATTGCAAATACTATATTTGGCTTTGTAACATTCTTGTGAGGTAAGAAGTTATTCTTATAGTCCGTTTTACCCATGAGAAACTGAGGCACAGGAAGGCTGAGATTACAGTCTTGGTTCTATTGAAATCATTGGGAGCACTCCCTTTGTCCTTGGAGGCAAGACTGGGCTAATGGACTCAGTGTATCACAGGCAGTTCCCAACAGAGTTGGGACAAAAAGCCTGAGCAGCAATCCTGTGCTTTAGTCAAAAGACCACCTTTCCCTCCTTTGTGTCTCTTGGACTGTCACATATAATGATAGTTTGAGGAGTTGTTGTTTTCTCCATGGGCTTGACCATTCTGATTGTGAAGTCCCTTTAAAAAAAGTTAAAAATATATATAGGGTGAGATTTTCAAAAGTGCTCAGTATCAGTTTAAGTCTTCTTTTAAATCAGTGGTAGAAGTTCCATTGGCTTTAATGGGACCAGAGTTAGGCTACTACTAAACCTACAATGTGTTTATTAACTTATTTTACTCTCCATTGTATTTTAAGAGGCATCAAGTGAGTGGGAACCACAAAGTGAGAATGGAAGCATTAAAATGTACCATGTGACTTAGTGAAATAGACAACAATAAAGCTGATACATTAGTTTCAAAAGAACACTAGAAAGAAAATATTGCACTTACACATTAGTTTCAATCAGCTAGATCAGGTTGTTCTTGGTGCCCTTACCACTAACCAACCTATTTGGCTTGAATGAAAAATGATGTGCTAGAAAGAAAAATTAAAAGCACTATTCAAGTGACAGGTCTGGAAAATAATAAAAATCAAAAAGACTGGCTAATGCAGTTAGAACATTCTTATCACTTTAGCTCAGGCATTCAGGTATATTTTCAAAGGATGTCCATTCATTTGGAGAATAAATCAGCCTTTCTAGTGAGACAGTTCATTTTGTTTACAAGAGTAGGTTCCCTCCCGCCTCGCACCCATTCTCTGCAGCCAGACTTGTGTTTTCAGTGGTATGTAACTTGAAGCAAAACAGAAATAAATACAAATAAATAAATCTAGCAGCAGCTGTTTTTTTTTCCTACATAAAACTACAGAAGTCTTCCTTTCCACATTTCCTTCCTTACAGATTCTTTCACTCCTATTGCAGTAATAACCTTACTAGCTGTCTACACATGTAACTACATAGAAATATGGAGCCAAATGATGACATGCTGCACTGTAAATTGACAGAGCATAGCTTTTATCTCAAAAGCCTAGCATCCCTATTTTTTTAATTAGACTGCTTGGACTCATTTAACATGCATGTGATATCCTGTGACATTTGAGCTGTCATGGCCACCAAGAAAGGCCACTGTAGTGCACTTCATTTAGATATTCTTTCTGGGCAGCCCTACACAGCACAAGCAAGGCTTGTTGAGGAAGCCATCCCCTTGAAGAAATTGCATCCTCTGAGACAGATTATGCCACTCTTATTCACGGCGGCTAGTACCTTACTCTGAAAGTAGGAGTTAAGGTTCTTTTCAGTATGAGTGATGGTGGCAGATCCCGTCCCTATGAAAGCAAATCTCAGGCTATTTTTTCAAGCAAAGTCTCAGGCTTTACTTACAAAGAAGAGTTGTTTTGCCCTTCCAAAGGGACTACCTATGTGCTCTTCTCCAGGCTCCTGACCTCCTTTAATCCACCCACTTGGCATATAGCTCTCAAGCCATCCCCCATATCTAGTCAGCAGGCATCTGGTCTTTCCCAATACCTGGCTTCAGATACCTTACTTTTTCCACATAATTTTAACTGTTGGGCATCTGGATAGCTGGAAAGCCACTCTAAGCTGACAGTGTTATAAGACCAACTCATACTATGATCAATAGTTATTTTTTTACTTGGTTATGTCTGACCCTGCCTATAAAATTCATTACATGGTTCTCTTTGGGTATGTTTCCCTAGATAGGTGCTGATCCTGCAGACACTTACTGAAATCAGTGTATCACACTGAATTCAAATTTCATTAGTAAAATTATGCATGCGTATGTTTGCAGCACTAGAGCAACAGTTTTGAGCCAAAGACTGTTCAGCTCCTTATGTACCTTTGCAGCAGCTAGAATGTTATGCTTACCAGGTCTTAGGTGTGCACTTCTGGGACTGGAGAACGGATAATGTCTCATCCGGAGAGTCCCTGACTTGAATTTTCTCTGGCTGTCCAGAGTCAACAACTCATTGAGATGGACAGGAACAGGTCACACTGTTCATAGGTACGATCTCAAGCTTTTTGTAGGCTCAGGATGGCATTGATGTATCAAATTTATATACCTGGCATTTTAAAATGAATACTTTGATTCAGAAACACAATTCTGTGCCAAAGAATGAATCCTGTGGCAAATTGTATGTCCACAGAATTGCAGCATGTATGGGACTCTGTATAAAGAATAAATATAGGCTGTGAGATCTGCATAGATGCCTGCACCCACACAGAGCCCAATCAAAGAGAGTGGCATTCCAGGTAGGTGCAGAGATCAGACAATACACATCACAATGTAGCATCAGGGCCAGTATCTTCATAAATATTGTGTGTTCATGGAAAGAAATAAAGCTGTAGATATCAATTGTTTTTTAAAACTGTGAATCTTTCTAATTATATTGAAAAAAATACTGTGAGGGTCTTTTAGATTCCTTTTTGGATCAGAGTTCCACGAATTCAAATATTCACGTACAAAGGGAATCCAATCAGTATGTCATCACACCCAGTGTTTGATAATAAATGTTAATAACTCTGTTCCCTAACAAAGTCTTCTAATGATCTGTTATCTGAGAAGGTATCAGAAAGGTTCTTAAAAGATAAGTGTGCATATTGCACAGTACCTTCTAGATATGCTGTCACGGGAGTATTTGGGTTTGCAAAGACTTTGAGAATTCTCTCAAATGACCTTTTTTTTCCCTCAGCATATTCCACCTACCAACTGCCAGTGTTGGATGAGATACCCACTATTAATGTAAAAACTGGATAGAGAACACTTATCTTAAAGGACAATCTTTTGAGATTGGATATTTGTTACAAGATTGGATATCCACTGTCAGTTGAGATTGTGAGTATATGATATGAATCTGATAGTGCAAGGACAATGTGGAGTATCTACTTTTTTGTTTTTGAAGTCTGATTGCCTCACTATTGGATTTTATACACAGGCAAACACTGGATAGAGTCTGGAATTGCCACACTGCATCAAACCCAAGCTGAGTCTAGTCCACTATCCTGTCTTGATAGTGTACTTTAGGGGAAGGTGTAAGAGCCCTGCAGTAGGCAGATGTAGAACAATCTGACCCTCCTCCACCCCTCAGCTCCATCAATCTCATCCTTCTCACTAGTGGTAAGAGATTGGCGTAAATCCTGAAGCACAAAATTTAATACCCCTTCCAAAATTTATCAGCATTTGTTGTTACTACTAGGTCTGCTACTTTTTGACTCTTGGACTGGTCTACTGGGAAATCTAAAGCTTTTGTTTTTTTCTCTAGATTCTGTTTGTGCATTTATTTCATATGAAATTAGAGAGTATTATCTATAAGTGATTACACACACAGACACAGACATGTATGTGTGTGGTGCGTTAAGAAATAACACTGGCACTAACAGACTTGAATGATTTTCTATCTCCCTGATTTTTTGTTATTAATTTAGCTTACCCAAATGTAGGTCTCATTGAAGTCAATGGGACAGCTAATGTGCTGGCTTAGACATAAAGTACACAACATTGCTATCCCCAAACATTCAAAAATCATGACTCCCTCCTCCATCCCCCCCCAAAATCAAGATTGACCTATGGCATGAGATTTTTAAAAAATAATACATTATTGGGTCATTTTATTTGCCTTCTCTTTTTAAAGTCATTAGGGTTCATGTTTTCAAACTTTTCTCTATAACCTTCAGGACTAGAAACAAATATTAAATTATTACTAATTATTAATTATTATTATTATTATTATTAAATGAAAAAAGATTCTCATGTGATTACTTGATGATAAGATCTAGGACTTCAAATAAAGCAGAAAATATTGAGAGATTTATCTACTCATGAGAGCAGACAAAAGCCTTAACTAAATTCAGAAAGAACAGAGGGACACAGAAATATAACATGTTATAAAACCTTTCCGAACCTTTTTTTGAAAAAGCTTGGACTGGTTGCAGGTCTGGGTTGGTTCATATTTTATTCAAAGCAGTTATTTTCCTCCCTAGTCTGAACTAATATGGTTGTTTTCAGAGTAAATAAAAATAAATCAAAAGATAAAGTTATGCAAGATTGCATATTAGTACTTTGAGACTATGGAAGTGCAGAATAAGATTTTACTGCCAAATTACATTTTGGTCTCTCACAATCTATGTAAAACAAATAGTGATGAGAATATTAATCATTTAATGGACTAAAATTGATCCAGTATTTAAAACACAATTAAAAAAAAATAAGTAGTTAATAGAATTTTTTTAAAACTATTTACATCTTTTTGTTAGAGAAAAATAATTACCTACAAGCCCAATATAAAATTAAGGAACAACTACACTCTAGATACGTCTGTTGTTTCAACAGTGAAATTTCAAGTTTAAAAGCCAACATTTCAAAGTGTTTGCAGTAAGAGGAATAATGGTATTTGCATTCACTGAGCCTCTTCACAGGGAAATGTTCAGGATGTACAAGTGTTATGCCTCCACAAACCGTTATCTGGCAGGTAGGGTGTGGTGGAGACATGCGTGAATAAACACATCCACCGAGGAAATTTTGAGCAAGATCATCTGATGACTCATACAAATTCACCATGTTTCAATTTGCACCCACAGCAGCATGTTCATGATGAGTGGGCCACACTCATTTTCACTTTGGAGACAGGTTTGGGGGAAGGCCTCTTCAAACAGAGGCAACATCATTCCTGCAGTCACTTTGGATTGAGCCTTGTGTTCCTGAGATTAGCCAAAACCATTGAGAACATGGGAGTCTTTCCACTGACTGAAATGAGTTTTGTATCAGCTTCAGAGAGAGGGATAGCAAAGAGGTAGCAGAACTCAGAGCTCAGTAACAATGCAGACCCACACAACAAGCAACATAACCTTAACTCCAGCCAACCCAATTTACCAGATGGTCTTATCCTCACTCACCACACACCAAATGTCCACAACTAATCATGGAGGAGATTAGTAAAAGAGTGTATGCAGAAGGGAGAGTTAAAGGAGCAGAGTTAAGGCTGTGGTGTCCAATAGTTGATGTAGTGCATATTCTCCTCCACCTATGCATGGAGAAGAGTAGGGTATGGTTATATAGTTTAATGCTTTTGAGATTATATACCAGATATGCTGCGTGAGTGGTTTGTGTGCATTAATATTATATTCAAAGTGGTTTATACTTTTTCAGTTCAATTTTTGATTAAGAGAATGTACCAAAAAAAGTAAAAAGAAAAGGAGTACTTGTGGCACTTTAGAGACTAACCAATTTATTTGAGCATGAGCTTTCGTGAGCTACAGCTCACTTCATCGGATGCATACCGTGGAAACTGCAGCAGACTTTATATATACACAGAGAATATGAAACAATACCTCCTCCCACCCCACTGTCCTGCTGGGAATAGCTTATCTAAAGTGATCATCAGGTGGGCCATTTCCAGCACAAATCCAGGTTTTCTCACCCTCCACCCCCCCCCCCCAAATTCACTCTCCTGCTGGTGATAGCCCATCCAAAGTGACAACTCTTTACACAATGTGCATGACAATCAAGTTGGGCTATTTCCTGCACAAATCCAGGTTTTCTCACATCCCCGTGTGTGTATGTGGGGGGGGGGGGTGGAGGGTGAGAAAACCTGGATTTGTGCTGGAAATGGCCCACCTGATGATCACTTTAGATAAGCTATTACCAGCAGGACAGTGGGGTGGGAGGAGGTATTGTTTCATATTCTCTGTGTATATATAAAGTCTGCTGCAGTTTCCACGGTATGCATCCGATGAAGTGAGCTGTAGCTCACAAAAGCTTATGCTCAAATAAATTGGTTAGTCTCTAAGGTGCCACAAGTACTCCTTTTCTTTTTGCGAATACAGACTAACACGGCTGTTACTCTGAAACCAAAAAAAGTACTAGTCAAACAATGCATATTCAGATTTTGGCCTCTTCTTTCCTATTTGTCTTTTTGAAAATGTAGCCATAAGGAGAGTTATTTTTTAAGTAACCATTTTTATAATTCAGTGACATCATCATAGGTCAGGCACAGTGACTAATTCCATTGTTCATCTAGGGAGGCTATTGTTCACAAGAGAAGTTATTTGAAGGTACTTTTCACCTCCATGAGTCCTGACTACTGAGAGTATATTTCCTCCTTTTGCATCCAGCCTGACTGGGAAGGCAGCTCTGAAACACCTCCTGCTCCACCAAACACCAAGTACAATTCCATTTGTTTTCTTTTACTTTCAAGCTTTATTATTTTCCAGATGGGGAGAGGGCAGGCTGGATAGAACGGGCACAGCCTGCCTATCCTGAGCAGCTCCATTTACCCCCTTTATTTCCATCTAGCATTTTTCTTTAGCTGCCCTCCTCCATTTTTTAAAATTATCTACACTACATGACAGCCTGTTTATCCCTGAAATCAGAGTGGAGCAGAGACTAGAAGGGTCATCCCTAGCAACTGGCAAATTAGATCTGTAGCAAGTCTGGGTCATACTGTACCGTCAATTTTAAGCAACACTCCCCCACTGAAATCAGTGGGAGCCTAAGTAAGTTTACCTCAATATTTTCAATATTCCCTCAATATTCTCTATTGTAAGTATTTCAGTATTTGAAATGTACCTTCCATCTACTATACGGAATTTCTGTGCTTTAATATGGAAGTCAATTTTGTGAAATATTCCCTAGATTACACAGAGTATTCAGGACTAGGAAGATTCACCACACTGTAAATAAAAAAATGCACAGATAATGCAGAAAATTATAACATTATGTGGCAGACAGATTATGGAATAAAACATATAGAATTGACATAAGAGCAGGGGATGTCCATGAAATAGGTGAGTTCCTTTAATTTAGTTATTTTATTCTAAAAGAATTGTAATGCTAAAACAGACAAGGATGCATTAGTCTATTATAATACACAAATCACATAATTCATGCAACCTAATGCATTTCTAAATCTCAATAGTACCAAGGATCCATACAGCTGTTTCAAACATTCTGGGTTTGATTGTGATGTTATTATACTTTTGCCTAAAGGGATTTGAAGACAGACAGTATGGGGTAACTTCGCTATAAAGCTTTTTTTCAGCAGCCAAACACTGCACTTTTGTTATGGAGATAAAGAACAGACATTATGGAGTTGGCAATTTATGGGCATTCAACTATCCTGTTGAGGGAAAGGGGGTTGGGGGCGGGGAGGGATGCATTTATCAAAGAGAACTCTGTGGTGAAGACCTTTCTTCTAAATGCATCTTTTAAGGGATTTCCAAAAAGTCTCCATAGTTACTGATAGGTGGACTCTTAAATTCCTTGTACAATATACCCGAAATCCTGTTCACAGGTCCCAGCATGAGAAAATATGCAGACACTGGGCTCTTCAGTGGTAGCAGGGAAGAATCCAGACAGAATGTTGCCATGGGCTCTGATCAAAACCCTATTGAAGTCAATGGAATGATTGACTTCAGTGGGCTTTCGATTGGCCCCCAGAGTGCACTGACATCTACATGCACATGCATGGTGCAGAAAGGGTGACTCATTAGCTAGGAACTGGGAATCCTTAGCTCACAAGGTAGCAAGCAATTGTGTTCCCATCAGCACCCAAAGCTATGTGCCAGCAGTTAAATATTGCACATTAACCTTCTGCAAGAGAGCACTAAATAGTGTCCAGAGTGCATGTTATGTTGGCCTTATGAAGGCAGGATGTTTTTCAGGCCAGACGTGTGGTCACCAGTGCATAAATGGTGTGTGTATTTACCTGCAGTGGCAGCACTTGATCCTGTATTTGCAATATATTTAGATAAATATCAAATATATATGTTCTTCACCACACACCTCCATATTTTTTATTTTTTTCTTCATTTACCAGTATTATGCTAAGGGGAAGGGGGTTCAATGCATTTCAGTTTATACAGTCTACCTCTCTCTGTCTGACAAAAAACCCTATGTCAGTGTCATTAGTTGTCATAACATTAATTGTCTTTGTGAGGCAATACCCTCAGTTCTCTAACCATAATTAAGAAGGCAAATACATGTAAAATTTGAACTGTAATAGGAAACTATTAGAATGCCAGGATGCTAATTGCCTGCAGTTCTTTGTTGATGACACTTTCATGAACCATTAGGCAGATTCTTTTGTTCTATAGTTTAACAATGTTTTATGTGAAAAGCTTGTTTGTAATAATTTTTGATTATTTTTAAAAATCAAATCCCCTCTGAAATGTTAGTATACCTCCAAACACGAATGTTCAGACAGCTCCAGGAATAAATGCATGCACAATACACATCAACAGGCAGAGAGAGTCATTCCACAACATAACATAGCACTGATTGGCTGATGTAGCCAAAGTGTTGCTGAACCTGACCAGTTCAGGATGAAGATGGCCTTCCCCACAGCTGATGTTTCAGGCAGTAAAGTGAATTTCAGTCACAGACTACATGCATCATTTATAATTTTACAATCACAGGAACCCAACTACCTCTATGGAGAATTTGTTATGAATTAAGGATCAGCAAGACACAACTATTGTTTGGCTATGTAAAAGCTGACATTGAGAGGTGAAGTGAGTTGGGGTTTGAATTCATGGTTCATAGGAATGTGTACCTAGGTTTTGGAAATTATGTAAGCACAATTCTAAATATCTGGGTCAGAATACTGTGCATTGTCCAAGCTTCCTCAAATATTACTATTCCAGATTCTGAAGGTATCTGCATGATCCTCACTTCCACATGGAGAGGCTCAGCACCCATCTGACCCCAAACAGGCATATGTCTGGGGATGCTGGGAGGGTAGCACTGAAGAGCTTCACAGTTAAATACCATGGGGTTACAGAAAAGGCAGGGACTAAGGTCTCTACATCCCTGGACTACACGTGACAGACATGACCCTGTGGAGCTACTACAGCTTTGGAGCTGGAGCAGCCC